>NC_141166.1:54292500-56792500 GCF_055505025.1 Bos grunniens | reverse complement strand
AAAATGAGCTCCTCAAAGGCAAGTTTTTGTCTCTTCTGTTCATTGCTGCCTCCCCAATGTCAGAACAGTGCCTGGCAGTTAAGAACTGCTCATTGGACATTGTTCAAAGGAGACCAAATAGCTTTGGATCATCCTCCTTTGCAGGTAGGTCTTTACTTAAACAAATTAGTGATGAAGTTTGATTTCTCCTAACTAGGGATCAGGTGATGTGGTAGGTCTACCAACCTGTTACTGTAAGACAAACCTATGTTCTTTCAGTTCCGGATATGAAGAGCAGCAATAATACACAGCATTTTACCTAAAGACCTGTCTTAACTTTTAATTTGTATGGTAGTTTAGACTCAGTGTAATACAAAACTCAGAGGCTTTGGTGTTGGACAAAAGTAGCCGCTCTGGGCTACTTGGCACCTCTGAGCCTCAGTTTTCTTACCTGGAAGTGGGATAATGGCCATTACCTAGACTTATTAGTTGAGATTAGGTGAGTTTGACTGACAAAAATCCAAAATAATGAAGAATCAAACAAGATAAAAGTTACTCTCTCTCTCATATATAGTCTGGAGGTTGGTCCAGAGCAGGTATAGCACTCCATGCCATTAAGGCCTCATTTCATCATGTGACTCTGTCCATAGTAGCCTGAAGTTCCAGGGTGGCTGCTCCTGCTCCAGCTTCTGTATCTACTCTCCAGCTAACTGCAAGAAGGGAAGAAGCAAAGTCTCAAAGTCTACCACAACACATTTATCCAATAATCAGAATGTAGATAAATACACATAAAATGTAGTGTTTATTTTGGAGGCTATCAGGTCACTTGAAAATGCTATTAACCATGGCAAAAGGGAAGAATGAATGTTACAGGGCAAATGGTAGCCTGCCATTCTAGCTAATTGTAAAGATTAAATGATTCCCAAGGATCATGATATCTTGAAAGCACTTAAACTATTAACTATCTTCTCCCTTTTCTACACTGAATCATCTCTTGGCCTTTCCCTTTTAAGAAAATGAACATTCTTTAATCCTTTTCTTCTGGTTCTTGTTTATTACACATTTCTTTTTTTTATCAGTAGTTGCTTTATTTTTGAAGTATAGTTGATTTACAACATTATATTAGTTTCAAGTATATGATTTCTTACACATTTCTGCTGTAGTTTTCTAAGCCTCCTCCAACTCTCACAGGCAGAGATGAAATCTAATCAAACCAATCTAAATAGAGCTGTTCCAGGTCTCGTTAAGCCACTGTTGCACATTCTTGGTTGGACCTGTCATCCCTATGCATGCATGCTAAATTGTTTCAGACATGTCTAACTCTTTGTGACCCCATAGACTGTAGCCCACCAGGCTCCTTTGTCCATGGGATTCTCCAGCAAGAATACTGGAATGGGTTGCATGCCCTCCTCCTGGAGATCTTCCCCACCCAGGGATCGAACCCATGTCTCTTATGTCTCCAGCATTGGCATATGGGTTCTTTAACACTAGCACCTCATCCTGATAGCAGTTCCTTAACAACAAAACTGTCTTGATCACTGGTTTGCAAGAGGTGTCCTTCAGATCCTCAGAATTCCTTGGAATCAGATGTAGTAAGACGGAGTTACAGTATTTTATTTGTGTTTGTTCTGATGCCTTTAGCTCTTTTCTCAGCACTCTATGTAAATTGAAGTTCTAAGAGGTAACTCTCCACCTCTAAATGATCAATGCTTTTATTTCAAGTAGAGGAAATCTTCCTTCAAATAAAATCTTATAAATACACCCCGAACAGACTGAGGCACAACTGTACCAATTGAAGCAAGACTGGGGCCATAGGCAAGTAACTGGTCAAGATCATCTCTTAACTCGTTGAAAATCAGTTAGTAGAGGATGAATGCTACTGATTATGAAAAGGAGTTTGGAAGGAAGTAAATATTCTTGTTCACCTTGGTAACTCTGGCTATAAACTGAGGCCTGGTTGCCTAGCATCTCAACCCAATCCATGACAGGCCATGCCAGTACTTCCCCTGGACTCTGTCACAAAAAGAAGCAGAATTAATGATTTAAAATGTCTCCAAACTGATCCACAAATTATAAACAAAAGATAAACATACAAAATCTTGTCAGGCCTTCAGTGTGGTGGGAGCCCAAGGGCAGAGTGGGCAGAGTGGGGTGAGAAGAGTGAGATCAGTGAGCTCCCCCCCGCCCCGCAGAACAAATAATAAATTGGTCTGATTTCCCAACCATTTCCTTGCCTGCACCCCAACATAACACTGCCTTTTGCTCTTCACTTTTCTCACTACCATCTTCTGCATTAGACCTTCTAGTTCCTAGACTCTCCCTGAGTTCTCAAAAGTTGTCTTTCCTGCGTTTTGTCAAAAATGTTGTTCTGACTTTTGCTACAGATTGACATGCCTCCCTCTTGTTTATATGCTGAGAGCAGTGGTTCTCAAATGAGGTCAGTTTTCTCCCTCAGGGGACATTGGGCAAGGTCTGGAGATATTTTTGGTGGTGTCACTGGGGCAAGGGAGTGGGGTACCACTGGCATCTAGTGGGTCAAGTTACAGATGCTCTAAACATCCTACTGTAAACATCTTACTCTGTGTGGTGATCCCCCACAGCAAGGATTGATCTGGCCCCAGATGTCAGCAATGTCAAAGTTGAGAACCCCTAGCTAATGCATATATTCTCTACAAGGACAGTAAACTCAATTTTACAATGGCTCAAACCTACCTGACAAAATCTTATTCCTTAGTTACTTAGTATTTAATTTCCTAGGAAGAGGGGTAGCAGTTAATGTCTTAAAAGGATCCTTATGAGAACAATAATGGAAAAAGAGTTGAGAAACACTTAGCCTAATGTTGGGAATCTTTCAAGGTGAAGAATCAGTGTATCAAGCCTTTACACAAAGCACAGAGTTGCAATTCAGCAGAAGCTGGTTCCTGGCATTGATACATAGCAACCTCCTAGAATTAAACATGAGTCTAAGATAGATGGGTACTGCTTTTCCTGGCAAGAAGGGCAGGCAGGCCAACCATCAGTGATCCAGTCCTTCTTTGAGAAAAGCACATATTCTTTCAGATGCCCCAAAGGCATCTTAAAATGTTTTAGGCCAGTAATTTACTTAATGACACCCAGTGACCTAGAAGAATTAATGTGCCTTTAAATGATGAGTTTTTATGGCTTCCTTGAAGGCCCTAATTTATTCGGTAGTTGAACTCTGTAATGTAGAAAACACAGGCAAGACTTTTAAGAGCATCCCATTCCCATCACTGAAAAAACACTACTCATTTGAGTTAGCATATTTCTTTTTGCTTAAAGGTATTGCAACTATTAAAAAGGCTTGAAATCACATTCCTTCTCTGAAGGTCAAAAGCAAGCATATCTTGCTGAGACATTTTTTTTCTTGCCCAGGGTATTAGAAATGCTATAAAAATGACTCATATATATAATTCCAGACTCTGGGCCAATAAATTCTGTTTCCTCTAGCCAGTTACTATTTTTTTTATTATTAATACAAATTTTTATTAGACCTGTTGGAATCCCTTGAGATTTTACACTTTTACTAAGAGGAAAATGGAAGATGTGTGAAATTCAGCAGACTGTCACTCTGATACTCTTTCTTTCAAGGCTGTTTGGTTTCTCCAAGCTCTTGTACCTTGTACTTGGGAGCAGTTCCAGAAGATGGTTTGCTCAAGAAGAGGAGACTCCAAGGAACTTCCGAGGGTGGAGCCCACAGCAGCGGCTGGTCTAGGATAGGTGAGGAGGTGAAACTACTTTTCATATCAGAAAATACTCTCTCCACTTTTGAGGACAAAGTCTGGGGCTTTGTTGATCAGAATAATTAAGTGGAGGTCAGTCCAGGAATGTGGCCTTCTTGGTGGACACAGCTGCAGACGACTCTGGGAAGAAAGGCTTCTTGCTTCCTGTAACCGTGGGCTGTTCCGCTGGGACTTCCTGTCACAGGCAGTCCTGAGGGCTCCAACCATTCCCCCCACCCCCCAAGTTTTTCCTCCTACCAGTTTCTCTCATCTTTAAACAAAAGAATAAGGGGGAAAATGAGCTCATTGAAATTGATGCCAAAAAGATATTTTATAGCAGAACTACTTTATAAATGAATTCACATGTCTCAAAACATTTTTTTACTAAGTAATTTTAGTTATAGCTTAAAAAATAAAATCAGGAATAGGAAAGAGAGAAAGGCCTTTAGGAAGCCAAAATAGAAGTCTTATTGGATTCAGTTTCTAAATTAGAGTCCCTGGGTTCAACTCTTACTGTGACAATATAGGACAGAACCATTGAGTTTACGTGTACTCGATATTTTCATTTTAAACCTGGTCTGGCGTACCAACAGAGGAAATTATCTTGGCACCATGAAAGCTTGCATTTTAGAGTCCTTTGAGAATGATTTAATTGAGTTTCATGGTATTTTACATTTTTAATTTTAGTGTCACAATCATCAATGTTTATTTAATAGTACATAGAACGTGTATTGTTTTTGTTAAGCAAACAAATGATCTAAGGACCTAGAATAACCATTCCACAAGCCAAATGCAATGGCTTGAATAAAATGAACATACAGTTTTGTAGGCTTAGTCCTCTCACTTCCAAGTAAAGTGCAATGATGAGAAATTTAATGTTTTATATGGATCATACATAAAAAGAACTGTTCTGGCACAATGTCTCAAAGCTGCTGATAATAATACCTCAAGCATGTGTGCATGTCACCAATTTTCAAATACCTTCTTCACACATATTACCTCATTTGATTTTCACAGCCATCCATCAGGTGGGCCTGGCACACATGTAGTAGATGTGGATCCCACTGTCTAGAAACCACATTATTTCTGACTCTGGGTTGGTGGAAGTCAACTTTTGGGGCTCTGCTAGCACTCAATTTCCAAAACACACCCCTTCCAGATAGTAGAATCACAAGCACACCTTCACTGAGCAAGTCACAAAAAGCCTCTTCCTTCAGGTACAGAGCTTGGGGCTCAGAGAACACGTAGATTTCAGCCAGCCTGCACCCTCACCCCTCAGCTCAGGCACTTTTCTGTAAGCCACCAACATGCATGTGCAGTAGTCTTGACAACCTTCATCTTTCCTGGGCCTCTCCCCCATCCCATCTGGATAGGTGGATGCTTGGAATTTCTAAGACCTCAGGAAGGAGAGGTGGGAGAGCAGGGGAGCAACTCTGGTTGCCACTGTGCTTTCCATTGCTTTTATCTGCATCTCACCTGCAGGGCTGGAGGCTCGCTGCTGTTTCTATTACATATTCGGAGTGTGGGAACGCTTGCTCAGAAGCCTGTGATCCCTTCCCAGGGTTCACCATGCAGCCATTTCCCCACAGAGCTTCTGCAGAGAGCAGCCTCAGCTTGTGGTTCTCTCTCAGAGCTCACCTCTGTCTCCATTGCTCATTCTCTTTTGTCTTCTCTCTCACTTTGTCTTCTTCCTCTCCATAAGCCAGCCAAGAGGTCCTCTCTGAATCTGGGGAAAGAGAGGAAGAGGAGAGAAGGGTTTTTGTAAGACAAAGCCAGATCTTTGTCTAAGCTACTTCTGATCTGGAGATAGAATTAACATCAGGATAACCCTGTATGTCAGCCCTGCACTCAGGCCCCATCCCAGGGGCCCCTGCTCCTTAGTGAGAGGAAATGCTGGCATCTAGTCGAGGTCACATGCAGAATCTCGCCCAAGGTGTTGGAAGACCAGCATGCTGTCTGTCGCCCAGAAACTCTGCTCTGGCTTGCCAGCCAGGAGGGCTTCCCTGGACCCATGCGGGTAGCGAGGGAACCCCTTCCCCTCTGGCAGGGGAACCAGGCAGCGGGAGATTTGGGACATCTGGACAGCGTGGCACAGGGTCACCTTCTCCTGTCCTCCCCCCAGCATCTTGTCCAGACGAAGGTACTTATGGATCCCTGTGTTCAGCTACTTGGTCTTTTTATTATCTGCTCTGGAGAAGGAAATGGCAACCCACTCCAGTACTCTTGCCTGGAAAATCCCATGGATTGAGGAATCTGGTAGGCTACAGTCCATGGGATCACAAAGAGTCGGATACGACTGAGTGACTTCACTTTCTCTCCTGCCACAAGCCTACACGGAGACCATGAGAACATGGCTGACTTCTGGACCTCCTTGAATAGAAGGAAGGAAAAAGGAAAGGATACAAAGTGGGGAAAATTATCTACCCACAATTACTATTTTTTTATAATGGAAAATAAACTACTGTGAAGGATAGAACCTTCACAGACCGAGGCCAGAGTCTTTTACATCATAGTATGATAAAGTGAGCCAGGTATCAAAATAATTCCAGAGGCAAAGGATGAGCCAAGGTTGCCTATGTTTTGAATTGACTATTAGATCCATGTGGTAGAGGATAAGAATTGAGTTGTTCCATTTTTTTTGTTTTCTGCTCTGTTGGGTAAAAGATCTCTTGGGAGTAAAGGAGTCCAACCCTTGATGAGATCTCAGACAGGCTGTCAGGCAGAGAGATTCTCTGGGAAGGCCAAAACTAGCCAGCTAACCTGGATGTGTAAACCTTGCTCCCTCACTGTGCTTCCCCATATGTTGAACACATTGAAAAGCATGATGTTCTTGAAAGAGCCCCTTTGATGTTCTGTTTTTCTTGATGGAGAGAGTAATGTATGCTTTGAATTTCTTAGGAAAGCTTAGAATCTGGGTAGGGATTGGGGGAGTGGTGGTGGTGATGGTGGTGGGAGGGGACAAGAAAGTGACATCTTCAAGGAAAAATCACCACTATGGAGGTAGTGTTGGGGGGTGGGTGAAGGTTGAACAGAATTAAACAGGACAAGAGTTTAAGGGAGAGAGAAAAAAATAAAAGAATAAGCATATAAAAGGCCTATAGGTGAGAAGACATGACTTGTTGAAAGAATTGAAAGTATTTTGTTTTTCCTGGAGCAGAAAATGCATGGACAGGATAAAGAAAATGACATGGGGGAAAATTTGTTGTTGTTGTTGTTGAGTTGCTCAGTTGTGTCCAACTCTTTGTGACACCATGGACTGCAGCATGCGAGGCTTCCCTGTTCTTCACCATCTCCCAGAGTTTGCTCAAACTCCTGTCCATTGAGTTGGTGATGTCATCCAACCATCTCGTTCTTCTTAAAGTTGGAAAATTAAGGAAGAGAAGTTAGCAGAGGTAAAATTGACTGTATATAGCAAAAAACCCAAATAACAGTGGCTAAAATAAGATAAGTGGAGTGAAGTGAAGTGAATTCGCTGAGTCGTGTCCAACTCATTGTGACCCCATAGACTGTAGCCTATCAGGCTCCTCCTTCCATGGGATTTTCCAGGCAAGAGTGCTGGAGTGGATTGCCATTTCCTTCTCCAGGGGATCTTCCCAACCCAGGAATCGAACCCGGGTCTTCCACATTGCAGGCAGATGCTTTACCGTCTGAGCCACTAGGAAAGCCTATAAATAAAATAAGATATGCACTTGTTTTTCTCATGGAACAAGTGAGAAGTGGGTAGCTATTGGCTGATGTTCTTTGGGTGACTTGTAATCATCAAGGCCAAGATCTCAATATGCCTCTTGTCCCTTTTTCATGGCTTTAGCCTGCACTTCCACTTTTCAGGAAAAAAGGCAAAAATAGTTCATATTTATTGAATCTGATCTTTAAAAGTTTTTCTGGAAGCCCCTCTTCAAAACTTCAACTTAGTCTCATTATCTAGAACTATCCAGACATCACAGAAGAAGACATCACAGAAAAATGTTGGGATTCACTTTCAATGGATATATTTGATTTGTATTTTCAATTTTTTGAACTAATCACTGTGTCCAGTGCACTGATTGGCCCAATCCAAGTCCTTGTTTTGTTATTCCTGAACTACAGCAGGAATTTCTTTTGAATTTCATCCTGCCGGGCCCCTGTTCAAGAGACTTCACAGACTTTCCATGACCTGGAGGCCAGCATTCAAGACTCTACTCCAGTATGCCATCAATTAAATTCAACAAAAATATTTTGGGTAGCTACCCCAGGTAAGTAGCCTAGACTAGTCCATGCTGCTAAATGAGCACAATGATTTCCATGGCCATGCCTAAACCCCTGCTTCCCTCAGTCATCCTGTGCATCTCCTTTCCTTGAATCCACTATGCCTTTCAGAACTCTGCTCAAGTCCATCCTGCACATTAACTTATGAGGGTTCCCTCCTCCTTTTAATTCACAAAACTGTTTGTCCAAACCAATGTCAATTAGAAATGGACTATCTTGTTGTCACTTGGTTTTTATGTTATTGAGCACTTGTCCTAAGTTTCCATATAACCATGTCCTATTCATGGGAAATAGATGGGGAAACAGTGGAAACAGTGTCAGACTTTATTTTGGGGGGCTCCAAAATCACTGCAGATGGTGACTGCAGCCATAAAATTAAAAGACGCTTACTCCTTGGAAGGGAAGTTATGACCAACCTAGACAGCATATTCAAAAGCAGAGACATTACTTTGCCAACAAAGGTCTGTCTAGTCAAGGCTATGGTTTTTCCAGTGGTCATGTATGGATGTGAAAGTTGGACTGTGAAGAAGGCTGAGCACCAAAGAATTGATGCTTTTGAACTGTGGTATCGGAGAAGACTCTTGAGAGTCCCTTGGACTGTAAGGAGATCCAACCAATCCATCCTGAAGGAGATCAGCCCTGGGTGTTCATTGGAAGGACTGATGCTAAAGCTGAAACTCCAATTCTTTGGCCACCTCATGAGAAGAGTTGACTCGTTGGAAAAGACTCTGATGCTGGGAGGGATTGGGGTCAGGAGGAGAAGGGGACAACAGAGGATGAGATGGCTGGATGGCATCACTGACTCGATGGACATGAGTTTGAGTGAACTCCAGGAGTTGGTGATGGACAGGGAGGCCTGGCGTGCTGTGATTCATGGGGTCGCAAAGAGTCGGACACAACTGAGCGACTGAACTGAACTGATCCCATGTTTACATCTTCTACATATAATAAAACCTTCAGATATGCTTAATGTTGAAGGAAGAAAACCAGTGAACGAATGAAAGATACAATTTGACTGCTCCAAAAGCATGTCTTTCAGTTTTAAGATTATTATGAAGCTTTCTTGAGTAAAATTCGTCCCTTGACCTCAGAACTATGTGACCAGATTTCCATTGAGAATGAATCCAGATACCCTGTGGGGACTTAATCTGTTACATCTCCAGATCCTTCCACATATTTATTATGAATACTTTCTTCTGTAGATAGAGAAATTGATTTCACAGAGCCTCAAAATAAATTTTAGCCAGGTGTTGATAACATAGGAGACTCATCAAGTTAGTATCTGTCCAAACAAAAGAAGCATATGTAATTGCTGGAATTGTTTGAAATAAAAGAAACTCAGATTGTACAGTTACTGTTTGATTCTGATGCACAACAAGATATATTCAGAAAAGTAACACTTGATTGCTAAGTATAACTATATCTAAATAGTAGTCAAATTTTCTAAGAAAGCCTCATAAAACTCTGGAGAGTTAATCTTGAATATAGCAAAGAATTCAAGTTAGACTTATGTTGTGTCAGTAATCAGTCCAGCTTTGTAATGTGATTTTCAAAATACATAAAGGGGTATTTGACTTTTCAGTAAAAGTGATGAACACTTAAACCTTGTGACTGTATTTGATTTATCTATGGAAACAATGATTAAGTGTGAGGTGGGTGCATGAGGTTTGCTCTTTTGATAAGGCATTTGAAGAGGAATTAAAATTCTTTCCTAGGTCTGCTGGCATTGAGTATATATACGAACGTCTCTTTAAGTAAAAAAAAATGCCTGGAATAATCTTTTCAAAATAGAAAGTATTTGCCTTCCTACTTCAGATAACTTTTGTTCAATAAGACTAGCCTACACACTAAAAATTAATGTCAGAATCTTTCATAATGTGAATTAATCTCAGCATCTGTAACTCTTTCTCAAATTAGCTCTTTCTCAAATGAGGCTCTTTTCCATCCTTTCTGCCTCTGGATAGCAGTTTGAGGCCCAGGATTACCAGGTCCTGTTAGCAGCATAAAGTAGTGGAGACAGCCCTAGGCCTCTCCCCTGAGTCAGTGTTCACCTCCACTCCTGCTCTTTGCTTACACTACTTGTGAATCCTGACTGTAAACTGATCACCTGTCTCATCACCCCACCCCACGTCTACACATGTGCCAGGAAACGCTTATCCTCCTGCTTTAGCTAAATTCCCATTGAGCTAACTTGGGGGCATCAAGGAACAGCCCCCAAACACAAATTTTAGCTAGACTCCTGATCAGAACTTGACCCAAGTCCCACTTCCCGACTCAACGCCAAGTGGCTCTTGCATGCCACTTATCTAGTGGAACCTTCCACTGTCTCTATTTTGCCTCCTAGTAAATTTGAAACAGAGTTGTCAAAAGCTTCTATGGAATTATTCTTATCCTATGAGATCAGGTCTAGGAATTGTTAGGTAAATTTTGAAATATTATTACAGTATAAAGTTTAAAGAATGATATGCATTTACCTTAAATAATCTATTTTAATGTACATTTACTCACCAACTTTTTGATGAAGGGCCAAGTTCTCTCTGATTACTATTCTGAGTGGCCTTTATTACATAAACCATTCCATTGTGTATTATCTATCATTTCTATTTTTGGTTTGTTTATTGTGGTGGGAGAGCTTAAAGATACTTTTAGATCTAAGTTTTTATGATTCTTTCAATCATTTAAAGTTTTCTTGCCCATGCTTAAATTGATAGAAACTTTATTTTGTGTAGTGCTTTGCTTTTATCAAGTCCTTCCAAAGCCTTTGGCTTTGTTTTCAGACACGACTCTCTTTACACACTCATATATCATTGATTTATACATATACATGATGTTATATAGTTATATTCAATAACAGGTTTTATAAGTGGGTTTAGGAACAAATGCAACCAGCTCTTGGTAAGTATGCATCTCAACCAACAGGAGCAGAAATCAGAAAACAAGAGAGTCCTCTAGAAGCAGTGCGTGAGTATTCAAAGTGCTGTGGGCATCATTCAGTGTGTGCTAAAGAAGGAATGAAGATACACCAGCAGTTAGACAAAAGCATCAACTGGACAATGGTGTAGAGCATCTCCCACTTTAGGCAACCTGAGAGAAAGAAGATTTTCTTTCTCTCTCAGCTCTATATAGTCAGTCAGTCAGTTCAGTCACTCAGTCATGTCCGACTCTTTGAGACCCCATGAACTGCAGCATGCCAGGCTTCCCTGTCTTTCACCAACTCCTGGAGCTATATAGTAATATAGGGAAAGAATCTGACTGGGTCATGTGTCTACCATATGATGGATTACTGCTACCAGAAACATAGGGTTCTATGACAGCTCAACTTGTATCACATTTGGGACTGAATGATTCTCCTGGAGTTGCCAGCATAACTGTCACAGCAGCCTGGGGTAAGTAACTAAATCACAGACAAACTCTGATCTAGTTAAAAGCAAGGCCTTGGGGTGGGAAGTGGTAATGGAAAATTCTTGTAAGGACACTACATTAAATGTTCAATATTAAATCCCTCTTCCTTCTTTTTACGATTGCTTAAAATTTCTTAAGAGTAAAGAGTATGAGATGATGTTGATGATGATAATGATAACAAATGGCTAACAATGATTGAATACCATGATGTGCAGCACTGTTCCAAACACTTCATATGATTATTACTTAATTTATCATCTCATGATCCCTAATCTCCACTGGGCCCATTACTACTAGCCAGCCATCCCTAGTTTATTCCTACCTCCCAGAAAACTGTTTATAGCCTCATAGCTTTCCTCAACCTCTCCTCCTCTACATCTTTATTCAGTTGATGAATTTGCTTCTCATTTCACTGTGGAAAAAGAAGCTGTGACAAGAGCTCCTACCACTTCATGTACATACCTACCTACACATGTACTATATTCTCTGCTTTCCTGCTTATTTCCACGTGTCAACCATCCACACCCCCATCTACAGCCAACCCTTCCACTTGGGCGCTGAATTCCATCCATCCCTTCTCTCACATGGAATGTCTTATCTCCTTTAATTATTTCTTCCTCCAGGGCATCAATAATTGTCCCTTTTCCTCTTCGTATTTCTATTATCATACAAGACAGTCATTCCTCCCATGCTGAAAAAAAAAATCTCTAAAGTCTCTTTTGACCTCATATCTCATACTAGTTATTGCCAAATTCTCTACTCTCCTTGATGGAGCACATCTCTTGGTAGAATTATTTATACTTGTCTCCAATTTGTCTTTCTCTCCTAAACCCTCTGCAATGAAGCTTTTACTCCTACCATTCCATCAATTATTATCTTGTATATCAGCAAAATTGAGCAAAGTTGATCATTCTCTTCTCCTTGGAATTCTTCTCTTTGTTTCTAGAACAATCTTTAGATTTATTCCTTCATCACAGAGTGCTCTTGCTTAGGCTCCTTTCCTAGTTGCTCCACACCTTTCTAACCCCTAAATGTTGGAATACCTCAGTCTGAATACCTCATTATCTATACTCAAACCCTGGAAGATTTTGTGGATTTAAATATCTATATAAACTGATGGCTTCTCAATGTATATATTCAACTTTGGTCTTTTCCCTAAATTATAGACAGATGCCTGTTCAACAGCTCCACTTGCCTGACAGTAGACATCTCAAACTCAGTACAGTCTATTCTGCTATAACACTTATTTTGAAATTGTGAATTTGTCTAACATGATTGATACATTAGGGAATAATTTGAGCATAACACTAATTTTGCCTTTGCTTATGTTCAGTTTTGTCTGTGAGAAACACTAGGTGAATGAAGAAAAGGGCACCCAGCTGAGCGCACAGGAACACACAATATCTACCAGCTACCTCTATTCACATGGTGTGCTATTCCACAAGTGTGTGTTTGACTCTTCTTCCACCTTCATGAACTTTTCTCCACTAGAAAACACTCAGTCAATATCTCAAACACTTCAGTATCCTAGATCAAAAATGCCAAGCCGTGCACACAAAGAAGAGGTAGTTAAGTACTGAGGAGAGGCTTGAAATAATAAAGTAGGGTTTTTTAAACTAGAGAATACAGGCAGTCTTTGCATAGCGCCATGTTAACTGAAACTTATGCAAATAGGAAGGGGCTGCGTGCTCCGTTTCCTGGTTCCTTAGTAACTGATACCTCTTAGCAAGGACACAGTTCTGAAATGCCTGCGTTTTTCTTGACATGGTGTCATGCAATCAAGAATGCTTGTATGGGACTTCTGCTGACCAATAGGTTGAGGGAATCCACACTGCAGACTCTGATAGACAATGCCATAAAAATGAGAGTTTAAAAGTCCATGGTTGGAACAACTTTGAGTACAGTGGAGTCAGTAAGAATAAGGCCTAAAGACACAGAAGGAATGGAAAGGTATGGATTGAAGACCAAATAGTGAAAGGTGTTTGCTCAAATGCCATATTGTCAGTGGGGCCTTCTCTGACCATACTATCTAGAATTTCACCTCAAGTCCTCAAATAATAGTGCTGTCTATCCTCCCTTTAAAACTCTTCTTGGTCAAAGTTAGTCACCACTAGACGTAGGATCTAGTATTTCACATATTTATTAGTTTATTTTCTGTCAGCAGGTGATAGTTTTAAAACATGACTGCAAATTCTTTGACATTTCTCTCATAGAGCGGTGAGGTTTCTGCCCCTGTCCCCAGAATCTTGGCAGGCATGGTGGGAATGACGTTATGTAACTTCTGAAGCAAGGTGATAAAAGGTTGTGCACTCTGCCGTGTTCACTGGAACACTTGCTCTTGGAGCCTGACTACCCCAAGGCAGTCGAGCTGTGTGGAAGCCCTGGTCAAAAGGAGAAGTCACTTGTGGTGCTGGGAACAGCGTCAGCCAGGCTGAGTCTGAGTCATTTAGCCCACATGGCCAGAGTCTAGTGGGAAGATGAACGTACATGTAGTCTCATTACATAGTTAAAATTCAGTGTGAAAGATGCTACAGTGAGATATTAGCAGACAGCTGTGGGAACTAAAAGGACAGAGTACCTAATGGGTGAGGGCTTAGCCAAGAGGTCCGTCTGAGTTGTCCTGAAGGATGGAAGAGGAATTAAACTCTAGGTCTTTTTCCTATTACTTTCAGGGCAAGGAAGGTCCATTCTTCTGACCACAGGAATCAGCCAGCTGACAGGAAGCATAACCTGAGCAATACGGTGAGTATTGGGATTATGTAACCTGATGCTATGGAATAAAACTAGCAGGTTTAGGCATGACTGTAGATGGAGGTGAGCAAGGGATTCCCTTTGCTGGGCCTGTTTTCTAGTCTGTAAGAGACAGAGATTAAAGGATGTAGAGAAGGTCACTCTTACTCAGTTCTGTGATTGTTGTTCTTTCCTAAACTAGATCTTTTCAAGGTTAAACAGTCTCCATTCTGTCAAAAGCAGAGACATCACTTTGCCCACAAATGTCCATATAGTCAAAGCTATGGTTTTTCCAGTAGTCATATATGGATGTGAGAGTTGGACCATATCTATAAATGGAGTATAACCTTAAAAATGTGTGCATCACTGTATTGTAACCTGTAGCTTATATAATATTGTATATCAACTATACTTAAATTTTTTTCAAACAGTATTGTATCCCAGCTAGAGCAACCCAAGGGTTCATCAGCTGTCTTCCAGCTATATCAGAAGATCAAGGCCTTTCTCACATGACCTCCTAATTGATTCATCCATGTACCATGTATTGTGAGTTTATGCAATTGATCCAACCTAAATGTTGGACTTGACATTTGTTCATGTTGAATTTATCTTTTAGTCCCAGAAGCATCTAGCATAGTCAATAAATATTTGTTGAATTGATTTTCATTTTGCTTTAGACTGTCAACACAATTTAACAGAAGCTTTTTGAATTTTTATTAATTTTATATTCTATAACCCCAAGCCTTTCTACTTTAAAGATGTAGGTTTGAGGTTTGAGATGTGTTAAAACAAAACAAAACAAAACAAAACAAGACCACAGGCCCAAACTAAGTCTTAATTACATACTGGGCTCACCCAGAAATATAATCTTAAACCAGTCATTCAGGAATCACCTGATCAGCACTAGTGAGATAATCTGCCTGATAGACCCCTGACAACTCCTAAAGGAAAGTGACCTTACAGTAACCAACCAACCCACGTTTTTGCCTAGTATAACTTCCTTGTTTCTGCTCCCTCCTGTCTGTAGTCCTCTTTCCTTCTGTACAGCTCCCTAGAGCTCCTTTCTTTCTGCTAAATTGGATGCTGTCTGTTTTGAACTGATTTTTGCTCAAACTCTTAAAAGTTTTAATATGCCTCAGTTTATCTTTTAACACATGAGAGCATTGATCCTGTATTTCCTCTCATCTGTGTATTTTCTCCAAATTAGACAAAGATCCAATCTCTGCATCCATAATGAATGTGACCTGGAAAAGACGTAAATCTGGTGTTTTCTACCAGCCCTCTCCATTAATGAGTAAGATGTATCCGGCTAACAACTGTGCTAAATAAACTAACTCTGTGAAGATCACAAAGTACAAGGTTCTCAATGTGTGGATTTTTCCAACATGACAAATCATAACATAGTCCTTTAAATGAAGGACTCAAAAGTGACAATTCTCTAAGGAGAAGGAGATGTAAAATTCTCAAAGCTCTCTGTCAGTTACTCTCTGGCCCAGGGCTATTGATTTAAAGCACAAAGTTGAATCTGAAACTTCATATCAAGCCATCTGCTTTTTGTAAAGAATTGTAGAAGTTGTTCTGAATCAGATTGTTCAAGAGAGTTTCTGTGAGCGCCCGTGGAAAAGACCCTGAGACATAGCAGAAGCAGAATGGAAAAATGGTAAAGCCTCACAATCTTCATTGGTCCTGACTGTCCTTTTCACCCCAGAAACCATGCCCACCCTCCCAAATTCAATCCCTAGAAGTGCCTTGGTGCCTTCCCCTCCCTTGCAGCAGGTGAGGGGTATGAAGAGGAGGAGCCTGGAGGGACAAAGGACTCTAATGATTGTATTTTCCAGCAATTTTTTCTCTTAATTCTGTGCTTTTCAAAAACTGCAGGAGTGACTGCATGTAAATAGCCCTCTCTAATGGATGTCTGTTACCACTGACTCTTTTCAGGTTTAATCCATTAAGTGCCTTCTCTAGAAAAAGGATACATTACCCCACAATCCACAGGGTCAACCATAGAAAATAAAACACACCCTGAATGGGGCAATGTGAGAAGAGAAATCCAAACAGCCTCAGATGGTAAAGGGCTCTTTGTAAAAAAATTTTTTCAGAAGGGAAGCTAAATCACGAGCCTGATGCTTGTGCTAATCTTTTTCGCTCCTTTTTTTCCTCCTCCCTCAGGAAGGAAGCCATTCAGGACACAAGCAGGCTCTTATCCCGGGCTTCTTATCATTAACCAGAGGAGCCTGTGCTAGAAATGAGATTCAGAGTCACGGCCAGGAAAGGCTGTTTCCTTAATTGAGAGCCTCCCTTTTGAAGTCCTGTCTCCCTGATGGAGCCTGGAGCTGGCTGGGTCCCTCTGGCCAGGATCAAGCATGTATAATCTCTTGCACACCACAAGCAGATGCTCCAAGACATGGAGCCTTTTTGAAAGGTCTTTAATAAGATTTCTCAGCCCTGCACGTGTCGGGCAGGCGGCGGGAGAAATAGTTTTCAGAAAAGCCACTGATCAAAGGGCTCGAGATTTAAGGCATTTCAGGGCTTTCCGGCCAGATTTACCTCAGTTAGAACTCTGCAGTTCTGGGGGATTCTTGGCACCTTGAGGATATTCTCCATTATCCTTTCCCTGCCCTGTCTCCTCTGCCAGACTTAAGGACCCCTTCTCTTCCAGTTCCTACAGTTTATGGAAATTAAAATGAGTATTCTTTGATATGTCATCTTCTTTGGGTTATTTGGAGATGCACAAGGCTGTCAGGAATCCTAGGAGAATGTTCAGTAGATGAAGCTAACACCCTGTTTGGAGTTGATTTGGGGGAAGGGCATATTTTTAAAAATCAGCCAAGCTCATATGTTGTTGGAGTTGATTAGATTCTGAATCCAAATATCCTCTGTAAGTGAGGGTAAGAGCAGACATAAGGACAGGATTGGAGTGGAATTAAATGATGTAAACCATCCCCACTCCAGTACTCTTGCCTGGAAAATCCCATGGACGGAGGAGCCTGGTAGGCTGCAGTCCATGGGGTCGCTAAGAGTCGGACACGACTGAGCGACTTCACTTTTACTTTTCACTTTCCTGCATTGGAGAAGGAAATGGCAACCCACTCCAGTGTTCTTGCCTGGAGAATCCCAGGGACAGGGGAGCCTGGTGGGCTGCCGTCTTATGGGGTCGCACAGAGTTGGACACAACTGAAGCGACTTAGCAGCAGCAGCAAACTGTGAGAAGCCACTAGCACAAATGTTCCAAAAGGCTCAGAAATGTTTATTATTAGCTTATTGTTAGTTTGTTATTACCCCTGTGGTTGGGAGAGCCTTTAGCTAGAGACTAGACTGTCTAAGCCTAACACAGAGTTACTAAAGCACACTAAAGCACAAGAGTCAAGGCTTTGTCATCTACGGTCATGCAATATCTCCTGGATGGAGAAACTAGATTATTTTAAACACACAGTGCTGTGCTCCTGCTGTCCCACCTTGGCCCTGGCCACTCCTCCTCTCCCACTTCCTACTTCCTCTTCTCTATGCCCATTACCCCTTCCTTTTTGCCATTCTGTCCCCTACATTCAGCAAAACCCCCAAACCAGACCATTCTAATCATATGCATTCTTTTTCTTCAGCCTGGGCTGCTGAGTTCTGTGTTACAGAGAAGTCCTTGCTGCTCAGACAGAGGTCACCACAGCATCACAGATTCTGATGTCAGCAGGAAATGTCTCTATATGTCTCCAATTCACATGGCAGAGAGTTCATACTGGGCTTCCCTGGTGGCTCAGATAGTGAAGAATCACCTGCAGTGTGGGAGACTTGGGTTCGATCCCTGGGTTGGGAAGATCCCCAGGAGGAGGGCATGGCAACCCATTCCAGTATTCTTGCCTGGAGAATCCCCATGGACAGAGGAGCCTGGCGGGTTACAGTCCATGGGGTGGCAAAGAGTTGAACACGACTGAGCAACTAAGCACAGCACACATAGAGTTCATACTCCTCAAACCCTAGCCTACCTTCTCCCACCTCGTCAGCAGATGACGTGGTCTCTTTGGTTACTGAGAAAAAGGAGGCCACCAGGCAGAGATCCTCAACCCACTGCTTATGGGTCTGCACACTGACTGCCACCCAGACTCACCCCTCCCCATCCTCTAAGGCACTGGTCCATCTTTTTCGCTTGGGCTCAGGATCCCTTCTTCTGCATCTTATTCTTTATTAAACTTCCTAAATGCACTTAGCCACATTCCTCTCTCCCTTTCTCTCCTCCTCTTTCTCTTACACACACACACACACACACACACACACCCCCCACACTCTTTCTCTTTCATCTATCCATATTTCTTTTATTCTGGCTTCTGCCTTATCCTGTCTTCTTCCCTTAATGGCCAAACTTCCTGAAAGGCCTCCCACATCATCTCTGTTCTCACAGTGTGTTCACTTCTACAACCGGGCTTCGCTTTCTACCCCTCCCCACAGTGAATCTACCTTGCTGCTAGGTTGAAAAGATTCTCTTCAGGCTCTGTGTCATTGGATCTGTCTGCAGCATTTCCCATCAACTTTCCTGACAATACTCTCTGCTGATTTCCATGACAGCACTCCATGCTAGTTCTCAACTCTTCAATCACACCTGTTCAGACTCCTAATTGACTGCCCCTTATCCATTAGTAGCCCTCCCTGGGTTCTGGCTTCTCACTCCGCACATTCTCCCTGATTATCTTATCCTCATTCCCAGCTGGAACCACCACCTCACTCCGACCCAGATCACTCTTTTAAGCTCTAACTGCCCACAACTGCCCATGGGACACATCTTCTTAGTTGTTCCACAGGCACCTCAAAATCACCATCTTGTTAACCAGTTTTCCTGTCCTCTTACCTAAACCCAGTCTCATCTCCCCCATCAAATCAGTCACCAAAGGTAGTTGGTTGGTTCTCCCTCCTAATTTTTCCTTCTTCAGCTCTCCATCCAATAGTCACTACTTAGTGCAGGAGCCTATTTTTTTGCCTAGGTGCAACAGCCCCAAATTCATCTGTCTCTGGTCCTGCTAGATGCCCCCCATTCCCCAACAGCATTGCCTTCAGGAAGAGCTTTCCACAACCAAATTTCATAGCCTCTTGGGTCCTTCATGATCTCCTTCTCTGAAAACCCAAAGGGGTGGGTCTCTGCAACTCTGATATCACTATATGATCCTAACCTTCCTGGCTACAGGTGAATGGCTCAAGGAACAAATATGATCCAAGCTGAACCAAGCAGATTCTACTAAGAATTTACAATGAGGACCCAGAAGATTCTAAACAGGTATGTCAGCACTTAAACTGAATGAGTATTCACTAGGTGATTTTTGTTTTCTTCTGTTTTCTGTGTTTTCTAAACTAAAAAAACCAACATATAGCAGTTTTCTAAGAAGACAAAAAAAACCTTGCTATTGGTTTTAAAATAAAAACTGTAGGATTTTATCTTCTACTCTCAAGTCAATTCTCATTGAAATGCTAACTTATATGAAATAAAAAGAACAGATTGACCATAAACAATAATATTTACTTGTGTGGTCAAAATATTCACAGGTCATAGGAATTAAGGATTTCTTCCTACTAAATTCCTTCACTGCTTTCCTCCTTTTCCTACTGTTTTTCTGGTGGGCCTCCTATAAAACCTTTAAGATTCGACACAGAAGCGATAATGGTTGGTTAAAAGTCTGGGCTTTTGACCAAACAAATGTAGATTAAAATCCTAGCTTTACCCTCAACAGGGTAATTGCGGACAATCTACTTAGTATTTTGTGTCTCAGATTCTTTCTGTGTGAAACAGGAAGATAAAGCCTGTGTCTCAAGATTGCAGTGAAGTTTATATGGCATTGTGTATATAAAGGTCTTGACACAGATTAAGCTTACGCAAAAAATCTATCTGTCGACTTGCTAGGGCCCTACCACCCTGAGTGGTTGTCGCTGATCTCTAACCCTCAGTGCCCCTGGTCCTGTTCCCCAATCTGGCCCTCACCCTTGGCTCTAACAGTTCTCCTTTTCAAGATCAGAAACTCTGAGGTCTACATATTAAAAAATTGCCCTCCTTTCACTGGACAGATAGGGCCTGGGTAGAGGATAAGGGAGAACATGGGTTATTTCAAGAAGTACTCCCAACCAGACTTCCCAAGGACAGACAGGGCACACCAATATGGCCCTATACAATGGAGCCCCCACCCCCACCAACTGTTCCTCCAACTTCAACTCCTACTCTTTCCCTGCTGGTTTAATGATCTCCTATCACACTGTCTTTTTTAGTTCTTCTTCAGACCCACCATGAATGTTCCTGCCTTGAGGCCTTCACCTCTGCTGTCTCCCCTGCCTCTTTCCTTGCACTTACTTGGCTGGCTCCTGGACTTCATTCAGTTCTCTGCTCAAATATCAGCCATGCCGTCTCTGCACACTATCTAAGACAACTCTCTCCCCCCAGGTAACCTCTGTCACCCTGCTTTATATTCACAGAGCACCTATTGCTATCTAAAAGTATGCTCTTTATTTGCCTACGCGTGTGCAGCCTAATGAAGGTGACGTGTTTGTCTTTTTGTTTGCTACTGCCAAGTATGATGTCTGAAACATAACAGGCATTCAATAAATATCTGTCAGGCAACTAAATAAAATGTTAGAACAATCAGAAAGCATGTCAGCAATATATATAGTCAGATAAAAATACGTGGGCTTGGGAACTTGATAGAAATGATAGGCTTGTAACTAATAAAAAGAAACCAGAAGGGTGAGCCAAGAATAGGAGTTGACAAGGGAAAAGATATGTGCTAGAATGACTTAAGACAAGTTCAGATGATAATTTAGACTGACCTGAATAGAGCAGAATTGTTATTTTGGAGGAAAAAAAAGTGGGGGGCGGGATGCAGAGATGGTAATGGTGGTGGTGACTGGTGGTAAATTCAGACTGCCTGTACAGCTGCGCAGGCTGTGCACCACACAAAGCATCACATCTCAATTGTTGTCATTCACAATGGGAAGCTTCCAGCCATTATTTCTTCTGCTTTTTTTGTTTCCTCTCTTCCTGGCACTCCAGTTATGCACATGTTGCTGTACTTAGACGTGTGTCACATTTCACTAAGGCTCTAGCAATTGTTCTGCATGTTCTTTCCTTCTTCAGACTGAACCATCTCCATCTATCTTCAAGTTTTCTGATTCATTATTCTGCCAGCTCACATTTACTGTTGAGCCTGTCTAGTGAATTTTTCATTTCAGTTACTGTATTTTCAACTTGAGAATTTCCGTTTGGTTTTTTAAAAATAATTTCTATCCTTTTATTAATGTTTTCTATTTGATGAGACATTATCACCGTATCTTTCTTTTTAAAGCATGGTTTCCTTTAGTTCTTTGAATATCTTTATAATGATTGCTTTGAAGTCTTTGTATAATCCCACATCTGGGCCCTATCAAGGCAGATCTTGTCTGCTCTTTCATTCCCTATGTATGGGTCACATTTTCCTCTTCCTATGCCTGTGTTATAATTTTTTGTTGTTGTTGAAAACTGTGTGTTTTAGGTAACAGCAACTGTAGCAACTCTGGATTCCAATTTCCCTCTCTTGTCTCTGGAGCTTGTTTTTATGGTTTGTTTGTTTAGTAACTTGGTTAGACTATTTTAGTGAAGTCTGTTTCCCCCTCTGTCTCACCCTCTGGCAGTGTTGCTCCTCAGAGGGTGAAAACTTGGGTGTGTACAGAACCACCCTGGAATGACAGCAGGTTTAGCAAGCTGAATGAGGCCTGTATCCTACAAAGAAGAAATGGGAGACTTGTACCCAGGAGGTACAAGGTACAAGTGACAGGTCCCACTGTCCTACTCCATTTTATACTTTGTTTTAAATAAAGTTGATTTCTTTAAGAAGCGCATGGGGGCTCTCTTTTCTTATGGACTTTGTCTCCCCCAGGTCAAAACCTCTAAGCCATGACTCTGCATGCTGGGAAGGGTGAGAGCCTCTCCTCTTCTCAGCTTGTCTCTTCCAGGGTACAGCCTCAACCCCATCAGTGAGTTGGGATGAAGGTGATCACCTTCCAGGGTTCTTGTTCCATGCCTGGGTTAGAGCCCTGTCTTCTAAGTGGTAGCTGAGTTTCAGAAGAGACCCGAACCTCTCAGCCACACTCACAAGGAATCTAGCCTCTTTAACAGACCTGGAGGGGATAAGAAATGCTCTCCTGGTGAGATATAGTAACTTTTGATAGGGAGCTGAGGGGAGAGGAAGCCCCATCTTGGCTACACCTGCCTGTAGTGGAATTTCCCTTCAGCTGAGATGCAGGGGAAGTGGTGGGGTGGTGGGGGGTTGGGGGTGAGGGGGATGGAAGAAATGGGTTGTTGATTCAGATGCCTCAGGATCTCTCTGATTTTGAAATAAAATTTAATAAATTTTCTTGAGTAAAGAAAGGTTTCCTCATTTAGGACAATTTCCAGAGACTTTAAATATGGTTTCTGTTGTTTTAATAGTTTTCACGAGTTTTGCTTATTCCTCTGGGGAGTGGGTCTGCAGAGCTCCTCACGCTGCTGTCCTTGTATATGCATCCTTGCAGGCTTGTATCTTTATGATAATGAACACTTTCTGGCAGATGGCTGTAAGACATCTTATTCTACCAAACTCAGCATGTTCCAAAACTTTCCATCAAATAAAAGTCGTGTCTTGGGGAAGGTACACATTTTCTTGATTTGTACAGAGGCTCCTTTAGGTCAAGCCTTGGCCTTGGTGGTGAAGGCTAGGGGGTGGAAGTATAATGTGATTGGAGGTGGAGGTGGTCCTAACCATATTACGGTGTCAGGACTGTTGCATTTGACTGTGCATGTTATATACTGTGCAGCTGTAGGGTCATCATAGATTTATATTTGTTATTATGATTCTGCAGGAGTGTTTCTCATTTGCTCCTCCTGGTCTACTCTTCCCACTTCATCACCTTGCTCTGTGTCCAAGAAATTGATCTGTATGAGCTGTTTCAATGTGCCGCCACACTCTCTGGCTTCTGGTTGAATTCAGAGAAAATCAGAGGGTAAAAAGAATGTGAGAGCATTTCTTATTCCCCTTCTGTTTGCTAGGTTACCATGTCTTGCCCACATCCCTCTACTAAAGGTCCCACTTTGGTAACTACATTCTGCCCTTAAATCTCCAGGCCTAGTGGGTGATAACAACTCCTGACTGTTGCAACCGCTGGGGTACTACACTCCCCATTATTTGTTTCCCTAAATCCTACCCAAAGCTTTGTAAATAGTCCTTTTATTAACTGTACCTAAAGTATCCAATTTGAATGTACCATCTGTTTCCTGGTGAGACCCTGGCTTATAACAAGGATTTTACTGCAGATGGTAGTCAAATATCTTGAGGGCAAAGTACCTTTTCTGTCTTGCACCTGAGCTAGCCATCCTAGAGGGGGTAGGGGAATTGTAGGAAAGTGGTAGTGGTGGTTGGGGTGGCAGGGCTTATGCAATTATTCTGAATGCCAGGATAAGATGAATATGTGCAATAGACATTACAGATTCTTAAACATGTGCACGATGCTCTCTAAGATAATTCTGGCAGCTTTGTGAAAACATCCTGGGATAAAGGATAACTTCAGAAAAAGAAGCCAACTAGAAAACTGCGGCTCTATTATTGGAACAAGACAGTAAGGGCCTAGAGTAGAAAAGAAAACCTAGAGGGAAAAGAAAGCATCCCGTAGACCTAGTAAAGGGTAAAGGCAGAATTTCCTGATGAGTTGTGTTGGAGACAGAAGGAAAACAAAACAAAACAAAACAGGAAGAATAACTGTAGAACCTATGGGTAAACTAGAGACTTGAGGAAGATGATAGAAATAAAAATGATAAGAATGACTAATTGAAGCTTAGGTATTTTAAATGCTCCCTGAGTTGTGACCACAGGTTTTAAGAGCTAACAAGTATTAACTCTCTTAATCCCCTACCAACTTTGTGAAATAGAACTCGTTACTACAATTTACAGGAAACAGAAGCACAGAGAGCTCCAGTTACTTATCCAAAGTCACACAGGAAGCAAGTTACTGAATAACTGAGCTGAGATGTAAAGTCTAGAGCCTGAAGCCTGCTACCTCTGAAGATGTGTAGGAAGTGCTAAGGGCTCAGGGAGCTGGGGTCCTAAATCAACTCTCCAACTTTATCTTTATCCCTGGTGTGCATCAAAGTGGCCATAATTAACTCCTTACTGTTTCCATATTCACCACATTCTTTGTACCTCTGACTGGAATGCCCTTGCCTTCTTGCCCACCTAACAATTAAAATAATAACATTGTTGAACATCTGTTGTATATGCTGTGACTGTTTTGTGTGCTTGATATGTATTTGCTCCTTAATCTTCAATGACCACCTCTTGAGTTGGGTATTATTATTATGACTATTATTATGATTATTATTCTTATCCATTAAAAGGTATGCTATAGGGAGCAGGGATTTCTGTCTGTTTTATTTATCAGAATGCTGCCTAGCTCAGCAAAGATGTGTTGACTGAATAAACTTTACAGATGAGGAAACCAAGGCACAACTTGGGCTAAGATGACACAATAGTATGCCGTGGGGACTGGCTGGCGCCCAGCTGTCTGGCTTCCTAGTCAGTGTAGTATCACTAACTCCCTCCAACCCAGTTGTTAAGATCAGCACGGACATCACCTCCCCTGGAAGCTGGAAGGGATCTTTTGGGAAAACTTTCCCACTCCTCTCCCCTTCCCATGGGAGGTCTTAGGAACAGCTCATCCTGGGCTTTGAGCAAGATCACCAATCATGAATCAGCTTGCTCGATTTTCAAATCCTGCACTGCTTCTTTGTGGTCTTCCTCGCTTCTCCTTGGCCTCTTCCCTTGTTTTCTATGCTGCTCTCCTCGCATGTACTTATTTTAGATTCCCAGGATCACACTCCCACCCTCAGCCTTGCCCTTTATCTCCCTTGGCCAAATTCTGGCAGTAACACTGTCCATATAGCCACTCCCTGCCATTCCCTGGGGCCCAGTGTGCTAGCTTTGCAGAAGATACTTGGGTTTCCATTTCTATCCAAACTTTGATCCTCTCCAAGCCTCTTTTTATAGTCCGCAAATTGCATTTCCTGTTTCCTCTCAAACTTTGAAATTAGGCAGTGGAGGCTGCCCTGGGTGTGGTACTCTAAAAGTAGGACTGGCTTCACCTCCTTCTTATTTCTCATAATGTAGCAGAAGAGAGAGGATGGTCAGTGAGTATTTATTAGATGTCTAGTAGAATTCCAGCAAGGAGCTCAGGTGAACACACCTGTGGGGAGAGAGGACGGGTAGGATGGCCTTAGAAGGACACTGCTACTGCAAAGCCTTGCTTTAATTCATGTCCTAAAATTAAGCAAAAGGAAAATTCCAAAAGGATAAGTAAGCAGCCTCATCACATTTCCCAGACAGGAGCAGATTGTGTCAATGATTGTGTTCTGTTAAGCATTGCATTTGCTGTGACCTAATGTCCCACGAAGGAGCTCTGGTTCCAACAACTGACAGTGATAACTAAAACCAAAATCTCCGTTTTTCCAATTGGAGATTAAAACTTATATCTGGAGCCATGCGTTTAGGGGGAATACAACTTGGTATTTCATAAGCCACAAATACTATTCTTTTCTTTCGGGAAGGAACCCGTTCTTAGGAAACCAGTTAGGGAAGGCAAATTGCCTTTCGCGGTCTCGTTTCGATTCCTGGCTCTAAGAGTTTGTGACTCATGACCACAGACTTCAGCCTGAGCCTGGGCAGCGGCCTGGAGCTGGGAGTGGAGGTTATTACTGGAGATGACTAACCAGCATGTAGCTGAGGTAGCGGAATCTGGTGCAGCTAATGAGAAAAGATGACTACTGCTTTTTCTTTTCCATAAGCTGGAGGTTTTCTTTGGCAGAGTTTCTTCCTATGCATGAAAATGGCAGACTTGCCGCTCCAGATGTTAGGTTTCCATAGATGTAGAATTATAGAATGTCAGAACTAGAGAGGGATCATCTCTTCCATTGTCTCAAGTTATATAGAGAGAACTAAATTAGAAAGACCAGGTAACTGCCTTTGCTAATAAAAGCTTTCACTAATGCTAGGGTCCAAGGTTTTTCCTGTGGAAGCCAGAAGGATGTCTCCATGGGCCATCTCCAGGTATGGAGTAGAATAATTTGGAGAGAGCAGAATATTCTTCTGTGGATGACATTTTGTTGACACTCCTTTCGAGGTTTAGCAATGTTCTGATTATCAGTGACATAAGCAAAGTCAAGAGATGTGGGTTTGATTTCTGGGTCAGGAAGATCCCCTGGAGTAGGAGGTGGTAACCCACTCCAGTAGTCTTGCCTGGAAGGTCCATGGGACCACAGAAAGTCAGACATGACTGAGCCACTGAGCACACACAAGAGAACGTCTTCAGTGCTATCCTAGAAAAAAATAGGAGCTCGTGGAGCATTGCAGAAGTTGACCTTGAATTCTGCATGTTGCCCAGAGGGGCCTCTTGCATATTTCACATTTTCAGTCTGCCGATTGTGCAGACTATATGTGGTGGGTTGCACTATGCCAAGTTACCTTGGGTGGGAACTTTGTTTCCGTAGATCCTCTTCCTGCCCTGAGCCAGGTTAGAGTCGACCAGGAGTGGAAACTGCACAAGATTTGAAAGGCAGAAGAGAGGCCATGGCTGTCACTTTCTGAGGGTGTTTTTGGAGTCCCGTGTAGTGAAGGATGGGCAAAGCTTATCCTCACTCTGCTCTGCATCCAGACAACTGGCCATGCTGACCAGCAGCCCCGAGCCCCTTGCCAGATACCAGGCTACAGACCCACAGCAGAAACAAAGGCCAGAGCTCCCTGAAAACCTCATCACAACCCCACTTCATAATCGCCCTTCAGTCCTTGAAACATGATTAACTCCTCTGCTTGACTAGTTTACGACACTTCATCCCCCAACTTGCCCTTTCACACCTTCACTTCCCCAGCTGCTCCCACACTTGTGTGAGATCTAGTTCCTCTAAAAGGTACTTTATCCTGAAACATAGAGTGACTCTGCCCCTCTGACAGAACCCTGAGTCATTCATGCTGGATCTCTAGGCAACGTGAGCCTGGAACATCCAGGGCTCCTCCCTCTCCCTGCATTTGGAAATCCTCTATGAAATCCAGATGGTAAAGGAGGAAGCAGGAAGTGCTGTTACTGCACGCAGGCAAGTGTATGTTGTCAGCGCCTCCCTGTAAGCCTCCTCAGGTAAATAGAGAAGGGCCCTGACTGTTAGCAAAGTCAGGGAGGATGGAGGAAGCTGAGGGCTATACATCCTGGTGGGCCCACCCATGGGGATAGTGTTTCCATCAGGCTAAAGCCTTTCCTAAGACTTTGCAACCTCTAACCCTGTCTTGTTCCTTGCTTCCCTCTAAAGAACTGAGCTGTATTACAAGATTTTTGATACCCTCGTTATCTAATGGATCTACAGAACTGAAGACTGGCTTCCTTAATCTATTTTGACAGTTCCTATTTCCAGACCCTTCTGGAATGAGATAAGTTGTGAAAATCAATCTTAAAAGGACTATGATTAACTGAACTTTTCCATCCCCTATAAAATGCATAATTTGTAGCTTTTCATGTTATTGTTTTCACCCTGTCATTTAAAAACATGACATGATAGTGGTGAAAAAGTCAGACTATCATTTGAATTAACTTCCTGAGGCCTAAGGGGAAAAGCCCCAAATTAGAAAACTGCTAAACTCACCAGATTTTAGCTGAACTCTAAATGGCAGAGGAAAGACGTGACTATATCTGACAGTAGGATATCAGGTGAATTTTTTAGTAAATTTTTTTCTCTTTTCTTCTTTATTGGGCAATGTAAATTTTCCTTTTAAATTTCCACATTGATTTTTTTTTTAAAAAATAGCTGACTCAGAAGTTTCTGAAAACACTGATAGCAGGTTGTTAAAACAGATGTTCTAGAAGAAAAGATTCTCTGGTTAAAGCTTGGGAAATATTGGCTTCATTCAAAACAAGAGACAGAATGCCTCCTTGTCTTAAGATCTGTGCTGGACACCTGGCAAAATGTATGTGGCCCCAGTATAGTTAAACAAGCTTGCTTCCTGGAAGGTTCTTTAGCACCAACGTGCATCATGAATTCCAAGGGGAAACACTGCCACATTTGTCCAACTGATCTGACCACCCTTCTTCCTCTTCCTCTCTCTTTTCTACAGCTTACACAGTGGAAATAGTTTTCCTTAGGATACTTGTTTGTGAATAGCTGACTTAAATAAAATCCTGAGCCTAACTCATTTGTAAAAAGAGTATTTTTAAAGAACACCATTGAACTCTTATCCAAGTCAAACCCCGCATCATTTAAAAAAAAATGAGAAGATGCTATCCATTTTTTTATATATGAACTAACAGCATTGACATCATATTTGTTAGCAACGCAAAGATGGATCTTAATGGTTTTTTACAGCTTTAAGTGAAACAAATGTTTAATGTATCTGCTAGAGTGGTGATAATTCACAAAGTAGAAAAACAGCAAGCAAATTCTTGACTTTGGGCTTGTTTATACTTCTGTTGTAAAAGATGAATTCAGTACAACTTGATATGTAGTAGAAGAAAAAATCTGAGACTGGATTGTTTTTTGAATTATAGTCCAAGTGTCTGCTTTTGTCCATTTAAGGACTATCTTCTCTGGTACTTTTAGAGGAAAGGGGAGCTTGTCTCACTTCTCCTTCAGGGCTAGTCCAAACCAGCCCAGTTCTCTCTTATGTCCTGGCTGCAGCTCCTGCTTGGACCTCCATTCACCTGAATCCTGGTACCCTGGATTCTGTTGCCTCCCTTGGTATGATGCTTCTGTGATACATGCTGCTGGCCTCGCTGGCTGAGCCATCCTGCAGGCTCATTTGCCTACATCATTCTGTTCCTGAACTTCCCACCATGATGTTGGTGGTAAAAGACTTCATTTTTTTAAGTAAAAGGAATGAGATTTTAGCCATTTCATCCTGATGAATTTCTAACCTCCTCGGAGCCCTGGATTGTCTCTTTTGTTTGCTCACACAGTCTCTCTTTCTCCCTCTCTCATTCTTTTAAAAGTTGAGCATATGGAGGTATAATTTATATATGATCAATACTATGTAAAGTTCACCCTGTTTAAATGTACAGTTATATGACTTCTGACAAGTGCTACAGTTGCATCTGTGTGTGTGTTTGTGTGTGTGTATGCTCAGTCATGTCTGTTTCTTTGGGACTCCATGGTCTATAGCCCACCAGTCTCCTCTGTTCATGGAATTTTCCAGGCAAGAATACTGAAGTGGGTTGCCATTTTCTTCTCCAGGGGAGCTTGCCAATCCAGGGATCAAACCTGCAGGTGGATTCTTTACCACAGCGCCGCCTGGAGAGCCCACAGTTGTATGACCACCACCTTAATCAAGATGTAGAACTCTGCATCACCCCCCTAAGTTCCCTTGTTCTCCTTTCTAGTCACCCTCACCTTACCACTAGCCCTTGCCACCACCAATCTGTTTTCTCTCAATATCTTTGCCTTTTCAAGTTGAATTTGGTGATTGGGATTGACATATAGACACTACGATGTGTGAAATAGATAACTAATGAGATAACCTACTATATAGCACAGGAAACCCTTCTCAATGTTCTTTGGTGACCTAACTGGGAAGGAAATCCTAAACACAAGGTATATATGTATATGTATGGCTGATTCACTTTTCTATACAGCAGAAACTAACGCAACATTGTAAATCAACTCTACTTCAATAAAAATAAGCTTTAAAAAGGAATTAAAGAGGAATCACACTGTATATAGCTTTACTTACTTAGCATTAATACATCTGATAGTTTTTCCATGAATCATCGGTTTGTTTGTTCTTACTGGTGAGTCGTACTCCATTGTATGGCTGCACATTTCTTTTTTTAACCAATTTGCCAGTTGAAAGACATTTGAGGTGTTTCCCATTTTTGGGTATTTATTAATAAAATCACTGTAAACATATACTTACAGGTTTCCATGTGAATAAAAGTCTTCACTTCTCCTGGGAAATGAGATAGCTGAATCATGGGGTAAGTGTATGTTTAACTTAATAAGAAACTGACAGCTTTCAAAGGTGGCTGTTATGTCATATTGCATTCCCACCAGCAGTGCATACATCTCCAGTTGATCCATATCTTCATCAGCACTTGGTATTTTTTTCTTTTAGCAGGTCTAATAGGTGCTTGTATAGTGATACCTCACTGCGGTTTTAATTTGCTCAGTGACTGACAGTGTTGCATACCTTTCATGTCCTGTGTGCCACCCATACACCGTTTTTGGTAAAGTGTCTGTTCAAAACTTTGGCCATTTTTAAAAACTGGATAGTTTGTTTTCTTAATATTGCATTTTTAAGGTTCTTTATACATTTTTGTTATAAGTGCTTCATTAGACATATTTTACAAATATTTTTCCCAGTTGGTGATTTATGTCTGTAAAGTTTCTTAATTGTCCCTCAAAGAGCAGAAGTTTTAAATGTTGATTAATCAATTTTTTATTTTATGGATAATACTTCTACTGTGGTATATAAAGATGTTTTGCCTAACTCAAAGTCAAAAAGATTTTCTCTTATGTTTTCTTCTAAGAAATTTATAGTTTTAAAATTAAAATTTAGATTTAATTCATTTTTGTATATGGTATAAGACATGGGTCAAAGTTTTTTTTTTATATATAAATATCTAATTGTCCACCACAATTTGTTGAAAATACTATTCTTTCTAAACAAATTACTATATTAAGTTTCTCCAGAGATGCAAAGGACTTTCCTGATGAGTCTGTTGGTAAAGAATCCACCTGCAATGTGGGAGACCTAGGTTCAATCCCTGGATTGGGAAGATCCCCTGGAAGAGGCATGGCAACCCACTCCAGTATTCTTTCCTGGAGAATCCAGATGGACAGAGGAGCCTGGTGGACTGCAGTCCATGGGGTTGCAAAGAGTCAGATACAACTGAGTGACTAAGCACAGCACAGAGACACAAAACCAATAGGATATATGTTTATATTTCTGTTACATGTACTTTATATTATGTTTATATTATATACAAAATATATACAATTATTTATTATGAGGAATTGACTAATTTAATTATGTAGGCTAAGAAGTACTACCATCTGCAAGCTGAAGCCCCAGGGAAGCTTTGGTATAATTCCAGTCCAAATTCAAAGGTCTCAGAACCAGGAGCACAGGTGTTTTAAGCTTCAGTCCAAGAGCAAAAGACCATTATTTTCATTCAAGCAGTCAGGCGAAAGGAGAGAAAATTCTCTGTTCCTCTGCCTTTTGTTTTATTCAGGCCCTCAATGGACTTGAAGATACCTGCCTACACTGGGGAGAGCCATCTGCCCTACTCAGTTTACTGATACCAATGCTGATCTCTCCCAGAAATACTCTCACGGACACACCTAGAAATAATGTTTATCCAGATTTCTGGACATCCTGTAACCTCTAAAGTAACACAAAACATTAATCATACCAATTACCTTGGAACCTTTGTCAGTAATCAATTGACCATGTATGTGTGCTCTATTTCTGAACTCTCTATTCTGTTCCATTGATCTCTCCTTTCATTAATACCACATAGTTTTGATCCATGTTGCTTTATAATGATTCTTAAAGTCAGAGAGAATAAGGTCTAATGTATTTCCCAGGTGGCTCAATGGTAAAGAATCTGTCTGCAATGCAAGAGACATGGGTTTCATCCTTGGGTCGGGAAGACCTTCTGGAGAAGGAAATGGCAACCCACTCTAGTATTCTTGCCTGGGAAATGCCATGGGGAGAGGAGCCTGGCAGGTTACAGCCTACAGGATCGGAAAGAGTCAGACATGACTTAGCGACTGAGCACACACACAGCACGTAAGATCTTACAGTCTTGTTCTTTTTCAAAACTGTTTTGGCTTTTCCACATAAATTTTAGTATCAGCTTGTCTATGTCTACAAAATATAGTTCTATTACTTTGGTTTAGGTTGTAGGTCGGATCTTCAGATAAATTTGGGGAGAGTATTGAGTACAATATAACAATATCTCTCTGATTCATTTATTTCTACCAATCTATCTTCTAATTCACTAATCCTATCTTCTGCCTCTGTTATTCTACTATTTGTTGCCTCCAGAGTGTTTTTAATTTCATTTATTGCATTATTCATTGTATATTGACTCTTTTTTATTTCTTCTAGGTCCTTGTTAAACCTTTCTTGCATCTTCTCAATCCTTGTCTCCAAGCTATTTATCTGTAATTCCATTTTAATTTCAAGATTTTGGATCAATTTCACTATCATTATTCGGAATTCTTTATCAGGTAGATTCCCTATCTCTTCCTCTTTTGTTTGGTTTGGTGGGCATTTATCCTGTTCCTTTATCTGCTGGCTATTCCTCTGTCTCTTCATCTTGTTTAAATTGCTGAGTTTGGGGTGTCCTTTCTGTATTCTGGCAGTTTGTGGAGTTCTCTTTATTGTGGCTATTCCTCGCTGTGTGTGGGTTTGTACAGGTGGCTTGTCAAGGTTTCCTGGTTAGGGAAGCTTGTGTCAGTGTTCTGATGGGTGGAACTGTATTTCTTCTCTTTGTTCAGTCGCGCTGTGGGTAGGGAGGGAGGGATGCTGCAAGCAAATAACACTGGCGTGCGCTCGCAGTGCCTCAGCCACACTGGGTCTGCCCCCGCTCACTGCGCGTGTAGCCTCCCTGCCCACACTGCTCGGGCTCTAGGTTGTTCCGCCAGGAACAATCCGAGGCTGGCCCTGGGTTGTATGTACCTCCCAGGTCCAAGCCGCTCAGGTTCAGGCACTCGGGTAGTCCTCAGAGGCGCAGACTCAGTTGGGCCTGAGTATTGTGCTCTTCCCAGGTCCGAGCAGCTCAAGTGATGAGGTGTTTGGCGAGCGCCAATGCTGCGACTTATCGCCTCCCCGCCACTCGGTTATCTGGGCGCAAAACCGGCGCACCTTCTTAGGCAGATGTTAACCGTCCAGACCCCCAAGAAGTTTTAGTTAGCAAAGAAGCCTGCTTACAGTTTTATAGATAATGTCTCTCTGGGGCTGCGATTGCCCCCTTCCGGCTCTGGCTGCCTGTCACCGGAGGGGGAAGGTCTGCAGCCGGCTATCTCTGTTCAATTCTTTGTTCCGTGCGCGGGCCTGGCGGTCTTAGGTTGGGGCTGGCTTTTCGCGTGGTAGATATCCCACAGTCTGGTTTGTTAGCCCAAATTATTTCGCTCAGATAGTGCTTAGGGTATTCAGGCCAGATTCTTACTCTAAGCGATGCAGCCCGCGCTGCGCCTCCCTGCCCAGCCCCCGCTTGTTAATGGCGCCTGCAGGCGTCTGCGCTGCTTCTCCGCTGGGGGAGTTATCGTAGGACTCGCAATCTTCGAGTTTTAATTGTTTATTTATTTTTTCTTCCTGTTATGTTGCCCTCTGTGCTTCCAAAGCTCGGCACAGATTCGGCAGTGAGAAGGTTTCCTGGTGTTTGGAAACTTCTCTCTTTTTAAGACTCCCTTCCCGGGATGGAGCTCCGTCCCTCCCTCTTTTGTCTCTTTTTTTGTCTTTTATATTTTTTCCTACCTCCTTTCGAAGAGTTGGATTGCTTTTCTGGGTGCCTGATGTCCTCTGCCGGCATTCAGAAGTTGTTTTGTGGAATTTACTCGACGTTTAAATGCTCTTTTGATGAATTTGTGGGGGAGAAAGTGTTCTCCCTGTCCTACTCCTCCGCCATCTTGGGATAGATTGGTAGAAATAAATGAATCAGAGAGAATAAAAGAAAAACGAATTAAAAGAAATTAAAAGAAATGAGGACAATCTCAGAGACCTCCAGGACAATATTAAACGCTACAACATTCGAATCATAGGGGTTCCAGAAGAAGAAGACAAAAAGAAAGATCATGAGAAAATACTTGAGGAGATAATAGTTGAAAACTTCCCTAAACTGGGGAAGGAAATAATCACCCAAGTCCAAGAAACCCAGAGAATCCCAAACAGGATAAACCCAAGGCGAAACACCCCAAGACACATATTACTCAAATTAACGAAGATCAAACACAAAGAACAAATATTAAAAGCAGCAAGGGAAAAACAACAAATAACACACAAGGGAATTCCCATAAGGATAACAGCTGATCTTTCAATAGAAACTCTTCAAGCCAGGAGGGAATGGCAAGACATACTTAAAATGATGAAAGAAAATAACCTACAGCCCAGATTATTGTACCCAGCAAGGATTTCATTCAAGTATGAAGGAGAAATCAAAAGCTTCTCAGACAAGCAAAAGCTGAGAGAATTCTGCACCACCAAACCAGCTCTACAACAAATACTAAAGGATATTCTCTAGACAGGAAACACAAAAATGGTGTATAAATTCGAACCCCAAACAATAAAGTAAATGGCAACGGGATCATACTTATCAGTAATTACCTTAAACGTAAATGGGTTGAATGCCCCAACCAAAAGACAAAGACTGGCTGAATGGATACAAAAACAAGACCCCTACATATGTTGTCTACAGGAGACCCACCTCAAAACAGGGGACACATACAGACTGAAAGTGAAGGGCTGGAAAAAGATTTTCCATGCAAATAGGGACCAAAAGAAAGCAGGAGTAGCAATACTCATATCAGATAAAATAGACTTTAAAACAAAGGCTGTGAAAAGAGACAAAGATGGTCACTACATAATGATCAAAGGATCAATCCAAGAAGAAGATATAACAATTATAAATATATATGCACCCAACATGGGAGCACCGCAGTATGTAAGACAAATGCTAACAAGTATGAAAGGAGAAATTAACAATAACACAATAATAGTGGGAGACTTTAATACCCCACTCATACCTATGGATAGATCAACTAAACAGAAAATTAACAAGGAAACACAAACTTTAAACGATACAATAGACCAGTTAGACCTAATTGATATCTATAGGACATTTCATCCCAAAACAATGAATTTCACCTTTTTCTCAAGCGCACATGGAACTTTCTCCAGGATAGATCACATCCTGGGCCATAAAGCTAGCCTTGGTAAATTCAAAAAAATAGAAATCATTCCAAGCATCTTTTCTGACCACAATGCAGTAAGATTAGATCTCAATTACAGGAGAAAAACTATTAAAAATTCCAACATATGGAGGATGAACAACACGCTGCTGAATAACCAACAAATCACAGAAGAAATCAAAAAAGAAATCAAAATTTGCATAGAAACGAATGAAAATGAAAACACAACAACCCAAAACCTGTGGGACACAGTAAAAGCAGTCCTAAGGGGAAAGTTCATAGCAATACAGGCACACCTCAAGAAACAAGAAAAAAGTCAAATAAATAACCTAACTCTACACCTAAAGCAACTAGAAAAGGAAGAAATGAAGAACCCCAGGGTTAGTAGAAGGAAAGAAATCTTAAAAATTAGAGCAGAAATAAATGCAAAAGAAACAAAAGAGACCATAGCAAAAATCAACAAAGCCAAAAGCTGGTTCTTTGAAAGGATAAATAAAATTGACAAACCATTAGCCAGACTCATCAAGAAACAAAGGGAGAAAAATCAAATCAATAAAATTAGAAATGACAGTGGAGAGATCACAACAGACAACATAGAAATACAAAGGATCATAAGAGACTATTATCAACAATTATATGCCAATAAAATGGACAACGAGGAAGAAATGGACAAATTCTTAGAAAAGTACAACTTTCCAAAACTCGACCAGGAAGAAATAGTAAACCTTAACAGACCCATCACAAGCATGGAAATTGAAACTGTAATCAAAAACCTTCCAGCAAACAAAAGCCCAGGTCCAGACGGCTTCACAGCTGAATTCTACCAAAAATTTAGAGAAGAGCTAACACCTATCCTGCTCAAACTCTTCCAGAAAATTGCAGAGGAAGGTAAACTTCCAAATTCATTCTATGAGGCCACCATCACCCTAATACCAAAACCTGACAAAGATGCCACAAAAAAAGAAAACTATAGGCCAATATCACTGATGAACATAGATGCAAAAATCCTAAACAAAATTCTAGCAATCAGAATCCAACAACACATTAAAAAGATCATACACCATGATCAAGTGGGCTTTATCCCAGGGATGCAAGGATTCTTCAATATCCGCAAATCAATCAATGTAATACACCACATTAACAAATTGAGAAACAAAAACCATATGATTATCTCAATAGATGCAGAGAAAGCCTTTGACAAAATTCAACACCCATTTATGATAAAAACTCTTCAGAAAGCAGGAATAGAAGGAACATACCTCAACATAATAAAAGCTATATATGACAAACCCACAGCAAACATTATCCTCAATGGTGAAAAATTGAAAGCATTTCCTCTAAAGTCAGGAACAAGACAAGGGTGCCCACTTTCACCATTACTATTCAACATAGTTTTGGAAGTTTTGGCCACAGCAATCAGAGCAGAAAAAGAAATAAAAGGAATCCAAATTGGAAAAGAAGAAGTAAAACTCTCACTATTTGCAGATGACATGATCCTCTACATAGAAAACCCTAAAGACTCCACCAGAAAATTACTAGAGCTAATCAATGATTATAGTAAAGTTGCAGGATATAAAATCAACACACAGAAATCCCTTGCATTCCTATACACTAATAATGAGAAAACAGAAAGAGAAATTAAGGAAACAATTCCATTCACCATTGCAACGAAAAGAATAAAATACTTAGGAATATATCTACCTAAAGAAACTAAAGACCTATATATAGAAAACTATAAAACACTGGTGAAAGAAATCAAAGAGGACACTAATAGATGGAGAAATATACCATGTTCATGGATTGGAAGAATCAATATAGTGAAAATGAGTATACTACCCAAAGCAATTTATAGATTCAATGCAATCCCGATCAAGCTACCAACAGTATTCTTCACAGAGCTAGAACAAATAATTTCACAATTTGTATGGAAATACAAAAAACCTCGAATAGCCAAAGCGATCTTGAGAAAGAAAAATGGAACTGGAGGAATCAACCTACCTGACTTCAGGCTCTACTACAAAGCCACAGTTATCAAGACAGTATGGTACTGGCACAAAGACAGAAATATAGATCAATGGAACAAAATAGAAAGCCCAGAGATAAATCCACGCACATATGGACACCTTATCTTTGACAAAGGAGGCAAGAATATACAATGGATTAAAGACAATCTCTTTAACAAGTGGTGCTGGGAAATCTGGTCAACCACTTGTAAAAGAATGAAACTAGAACACTTTCTAACACCATATACAAAAATAAACTCAAAATGGATTAAAGATCTCAACATAAGACCAGAAACTATAAAACTCCTAGAGGAGAACATAGGCAAAACACTCTCTGACATACATCACAGCAGGATCCTCTATGACCCACCTCCCAGAATATTGGAAATAAAAGCAAAAATAAACAAATGGGACCTAATTAAACTTAAAAGCTTCTGCACATCAAAGGAAACTATTAGCAAGGTGAAAAGACAGCCTTCAGAATGGGAGAAAATAATAGCAAATGAAGCAACCAACAAACAACTAATCTCAAAAATATACAAGCAACTCCTCCAGCTCAACTCCAGAAAAATAAATGACCCAATCAAAAAATGGGCCAAAGATCTAAATAGACATTTCTCCAAAGAAGACATACAGATGGCTAACAAACATTTGAAAAGATGCTCAACATCACTCTTTATCAGAGAAATGCAAATCAAAACCACTATGAGGTACCATTTCACACCAGTCAGAATGGCTGCGATCCAAAAGTCTACAAATAATAAATGCTGGAGAGGGTGTGGAGAAAAGGGAACCCTCTTACACTGTTGGTGGGAATGCAAACTAGTACAGCCACTATGGAGAACAGTGTGGAGATTCCTTAAAAAACTGGAAATAGAACTGCCTTATGATCCAGCAATCCCACTGCTGGGCATACACACTGAGGAAACCAGAAGGGAAAGAGACATGTGTACCCCAATGTTCATCGCAGCACTGTTTATAATAGCCAGGACATGGAAGCAACCTTGATGTCCATCAGCAGATGAATGGATAAGAAAGCTGTGGTACATATACACAATGGAATATTACTCAGCCATTAAAAAGAATACATTTGAATCAGTTCTAATGAGGTGGACGAAACTGGAGCCTATTATACAGAGTGAAGTAAGCCAGAAGGAAAAACATAAATACAGTATACTAACGCATATATATGGAATTTAGAAAGATGGTAACGATAACCCTGTATACGAGACAGCAAAAGAGACACTGATGTATAGAACAGTCTTATGGACTCTGTGGGAGAGGGTGGGAAGATTTGGGAGAATGGCATTGAAACATGTGAAATGTCATGTATGAAACGAGATGCCAGTCCAGGTTCAGTGCACGATGCTGGATGCTTGGGGCTGGTGCACTGGGAGGGCCCAGGGGGATGGTATGGGGAGGTTGGGAGGGAGGAGGGTTCAGGATGGGGAGCATGTGTATATCTGAAATTAAAAATTATAAAAAAAAAAAAAAATAAGCAGGGTGACAACATACAGCCTTGACATACTCCTTTCCCAATAAAAAAAAAAAAAAAAAACAATATCAAGTCTTTGAATCTATGAGCACAATACTGTCTCCATTTGTTTAGGTCTTCTTTGGTTTCTTTTATCAATGTTCCATAGTTTTCACTCTACAAATAAATATTCCACAAATTTTGTTAGATTTATACTTAAGTATTTTTGTTTTTCAATGCTATTATAAATGGAGCATTTAAAAAAACTCATATTTCAATTGCTCATTCTTAGTATATACAAACACATTGATTTTTCTTTTTCTTTTTTTTCCTCTAATTTTATTTTATTTTTAAACTTTACATAATTGTATTAGTTTTGCCAAATATCAAAATGAATCCACCACAGGTATACATGTGTTCCCCATCCCGAACCCTCCTCCCTCCTCCCTCCCCATACCATCCCTCTGGGCCGTCCCAGTGCACCAGCCCCAAGCATCCAGCATCATGCATCGAACCTGGACTGGCAACTCGTTTCCTACATGATATTTTACATGTTTCATTGCCATTCTCCCAAATCTTCCCACCCTCTCCCTCTGCAACAGAGTCCATAAGACTGTTCTATACATCAGTGTCTCTTTTGCTGTCTCGTACACCGGGTTATTGTTACCATCTTTCTAAATTCCATATATATGCGTTAGTATACTGTATTTATGTTTTTCCTTCTGGCTTACTTCACTCTGTATAATAGGCTCCAGTTTCATCCACCTCATTAGAACTGATTCAAATGTATTCTTTTTAATGGCTGAGTAATACTCCATTGTGTATATGTACCACAGCTTTCTTATCCATTCATCTGCTGATGGACATCTAGGTTGCTTCCATGTCTTGGCTATTATAAACAGTGCTGCGATGAACATTGGGGTGCACGTGTCTCTTTCCCTTCTGGTTTCCTCAGTGTGTATGCCCAGCAGTGGGGTTGCTGGATCATAAGGCAGTTCTATTTCCAGTTTTTTAAGGAATCTCCACACTGTTCTCCATAGTGGCTGTACTAGTTTGCATTCCCACCAACAGTGTAAAAGGGTTCCCTTTTCTCCACACCCTCTCCAGCATTTATTATTTGTAGACTTTTGGATCGCAGCCATTCTGACTGGTGTGAAATGGTACCTCATAGTGGTTTTGATTTGCATTTCTCTGATAATGAGTGATGTTGAGCATCTTTTCATGTGTTTGTTAGCCATCTGTATGTCTTCTTTGGAGAAATGTCTATTTAGTTCTTTGGCCCATTTTTTGATTGGGTCGTTTATTTTTCTGGAGTTGAGCTGGAGGAGTTGCTTGTATATTTTTGAGATTAGTTGTTTGTCGGTTGCTTCATTTGCTATTATTTTCTCCCATTCTGAAGGCTGTCTTTTCACCTTGCTAATAGTTTCCTTTGATGTGCAGAAGCTTTTAAGGTTAATTAGGTCCCATTTGTTTATTTTTGCTTTTATTTCCAATATTCTGGGAGGTGGGTCATAGAGGATCCTGCTGTGATGTATGTCGGAGAGTGTTTTGCCTATGTTCTCCTCTAGGAGTTTTATAGTTTCTGGTCTTACGTTTAGATCTTTAATCCATTTTGAGTTTATTTTTGTGTATGGTGTTAGAAAGTGGTCCAGTTTCATTCTTTTACAAGTGGTTGACCAGATTTCCCAGCACCACTTGTTAAAGAGATTGTCTTTAATCCATTGTATATTCTTGCCTCCTTTGTCGAAGATAAGGTGTCCATATGTGCGTGGATTTATCTCTGGGCTTTCTATTTTATTCCATTGATCTATATTTCTGTCTTTGTGCCAGTACCATACTGTCTTGATAACTGTGGCTTTGTAGTAGAGCCTGAAGTCAGGTAGGTTGATTCCTCCAGTTCCATTCTTCTTTCTCAAGATCGCTTTGGCTATTCGAGGTTTTTTGTATTTCCATACAAATTGTGAAATTATTTGTTCTAGCTCTGTGAAGAATACTGTTGGTAGCTTGATAGGGATTGCGTTGAATCTATAAATTGCTTTGGGTAGTATACTCATTTTCACTATATTGATTCTTCCAATCCATGAACATGGTATATTTCTCCATCTATTAGTGTCCTCTTTGATTTCTTTCACCAGTGTTTTATAGTTTTCTATATATAGGTCTTTAGTTTCTTTAGGTAGATATATTCCTAAGTATTTTATTCTTTCCGTTGCAATGGTGAATGGAATTGTTTCCTTAATTTCTCTTTCTGTTTTCTCATTATTAGTGTATAGGAATGCAAGGGATTTCTGTGTGTTGATTTTATATCCTGCAACTTTACTGTAGTCAATCGTATGTCCTACCACCTAGCTGTCTGATTTTTCTTTTTATATTGACTTTTTATAAAATGTGACCTTGCTAAACTCATCCATTACTTCTAGTTCATATTTGGAAACTAGGGTGTTTTCTATGTAGACAATCATATCTGCTAATAGAGATAGTCTTATTTCCTCCTTTCCAGTCTGTATGCCACTTTTTCCCTTGTCTTATTACAGTGGCTGGAGTCTTCAGAAGGATGTTGGTAGGAGTGTTGAGAGTAAATATCCTTGCCTTATTTCCAATCTTAGCAGGAAAGTAATCAATCTGACACCATTATTATGATGTTAGCTGTAGGTTTTTAAATGATGTCCTTCATCATATTAAAGAAATTCCCCTCTACTCCTGGCTTGCTGAGAATTCTAGCATGAATAGTAATTTTGTCAGAAGTTTTATTCTGAATCTATTGAAACAATAATATGTTTTTTTTCCCTCAGTCTTTTGATACGGTGAATAATATGATTGGTTTTCAAATATTGAGCCAACATTGTATTTCTGGGATTAACTCCTTTTGGTATGATGTATTATTTTTATTACTGGAATCAATTTTTTAATTTGTATTTATTGCTATGAGTGTTTGACAAGACTCTTGAGAGTTCCTTGGACTGCAAGGAGATCAAACCAGTCAGTCCTAAAGGAAATCAATTTTGAATATACATTGGATGGACTGATGCTGAAGCTGAAACTCCAATACTTTAGCCACCTGAGAAGAGCTGACTCATTAGAAAAGACCCTGATGCTGGAAAAAATTGAAGGCAGAGGAGAAGGGGATGACAGAGGATGAGATGGTTGGATGGCATCAGCTCAATAGACATGAGCTTGAGCAAGCTCTGGGGGAAGCCTGGTGTGCTGCAGTCCATGTGGTCACAAAGAGTCGGACACAACTTAGCAACTGAACAATTGTTATGAGGATTTTTTACATCCATGTTCCATATCTATGTGAGATGTTGGGCACTCACTACTGGATATACTGACACTGTTCTAGCTATGTAGATGTCTCAGTGAACAAGACAGAAAGTATCCCTGACTTTGAGGAGCTTACATTCTAATTGAGGGGAGATGAGCATTATTTATTAAGTATATAGTATTAATATACGTCATGCTAGAATGTGATAAATGACATGGAAAGGAGAAAAATTATACCAGGGGACTAGGAATATAGGAGTTTGAGGTGGAGCAGAACTTAAGTTTCTTGAAAAGGTGAGATTTCAGCAAAGACCTCGAGGAGGAGAGGAAGTGAGTCTTGTGACTATGGGGAGCAGCTCTTCAGATGCAGGGAAGAACAAGTGCAAAGGCCCTGAGGCAGGAGTGCCTCTGGCCTGTGCAAGGGGACCAGGGAGGGGGCAGTGGAGGAGATGAGCTTGGGGAAGGAATGGGGAAATAAATCATGTGGGGCCTATGGCCATTTTGAGGACTGATTTCTAGACCAAGTGAAATAGAGAGCCATTGAGCAGAGGAGGAACATGATCTGAGTTGTCAGAGCATCACTGACTGCTGTGTTGAGAATAGACTGTTGGAGGACAGGAAGAAGGAGGAGGACCTATTAGATTAATGCAGAGATGGGGTGATAGGGCCAGGGTGTTACACTGAGGGTCGTAGCAGTGATGCAGCCTGACTTGTATGAAAGGCCCAGTCAGTGCGATTTGAAGAGGAAAACAATGTGAAGTGGGAAAGAAGGAGCACAGTAAAAATGACTGCAAGGTTTTTGTTTTGAGCTTCTGGAAGGATGGGGCTATTGTCAACTGGGGTGGGAAGGCTGTGGGTGGAATGGATTGGGGACCAGAGCATGAGGATCAGAAGTTCATTTTTGGAGAGGCAAGTTTGAGATGTCTTTTAGACATCAGGAAGTGTTATCTCCTAGGCAGTTGGGTGTGTAAACCTACAATTTGGGTGAAAAGTATGAGCAACAGATATAAATGGTCTCTAGAGGAAAACAGCAGCTGGCAACAACTTTTGTTTTAAATAGGGGATTTTTCCCTCCTCCTGGTATAAGGCTTCCAAATTAGTAAAATCCTTTGATGATTTTCAAAGTCTAATGTACTTTCACACATTAAACCACATTTTTTGGAGGGATTTAATCAAGGTAAAGTAGCTTAATTAAAACAAAGGATTGTTAACAGAATTAAAGATCCTTAATCCATTAATTCATTTTTCTTCTATTTTCCTGGCTGAATTTTGAAGGGAAGCAGGATGTTGAAATATGAAGGCTGTGGGCTCTCTTGACATGAGACCAAGGTTTGTGTCTAGGTTCCACAGTTTATCAGCTGTGTGGAAGTGGCAAATTATTTAGCCTCCATGAAGTTGAAATAACTCCATCAGGAGTAATTACAGCACTAACTGTCATTAAAATTAGAAAAAAATTTTTTACCAGCATCTATAGTAATTTATTAATTCAGCAAATAATTATGACCTATTTTGTGCTAGGTGATGAATATTCTGCTATAAATAATAGACTGTCTTTGCCCTTATGAAATGTTCAGTATTGGAAGCAAGCAGTTTATTAAAGAAGAAACTAGAATGTTAAGAAACTTGTGAAAACCTGCTCAAACTCACTGATGGGGAAATGCAAATTAAACTCAATGAAATATAACTTCATACTCATTAGATTAAGAGGGAAAAAAGTAAGAGTATCCAAGTTTGGTGAGGCAATGGGGGAAACAAATTCTTTTTTTGATGAAGGTGGGAGTTCAATTGTACAGCCACCTTGGAGATGAACTTGACAATATCTAATGAAATAGAAAATGCACATCCCCTCCAACCCCAAAGTTCCACTGCTGGGAATGGCGTCTGGGAAACTCGTGTTTCTCAGCATGCTCAAGGCAACATGCTCAGGATATTCACTGCAGCACTTGTGATAGCAAAAAGTGGAAACAACCTAAATGTCTATCAGTGGGATTCAAACAATGTGATATTATTCAGGACTTTCGATGAATTCCATAGGTCACTGTGTATAAATCTCCCCGCAAAAGATGGGTAAAAATGCAAGTTGCAAAAGACACTACCCTTTGTCCTATTTAAACACTACACAAAACAGTATCATATGTTCTTATGTAGGAAAATGTTAAAGTATAGATAGGAAGATACATGCAAAGGTGGTTACCTCTATGGAGGAGAAAGAGGAATGAAATGGATGGGGTGAGGAGGAGAGATTTAGCTGCTTCTGTGATGATTTCTTGCTTAGAAATAAAAAAGAAGTGAACAGGGCAAAATTATTAAATCTGAGAACTTATAAATGGACTGTTATTATATATACTTTTCTGTTTGAAATATTTCATAAGCATTTAAAAATGTTATTGTGGTAAAATATACATAACATGAGGAGAAGGCAATGGCACCCCACTCCAGTACTCTTGCCTGGAAAATCCCATGGATGGAGGAGCCTGGTAGGCTGCAGTCCATGGGGTCGCTAAGTGTCGGACACGACTGAGCGACTTCACTTTCACTTTTCACTTTCATGCATTGGAGAAGGAAATGGCAACCCACTCCAGTATTCTTGCCTGGAGAATCCCAGGGACGGGGGAGCCTGGTGGGCTGCCGTCTATGGGGTCACACAGAGTCCGACACGACTGAAGTGACTTAGCAGTAGCATACATAACATGAAAGTTACCATTTTAACCATTTTTGAGTGTACAGTCAATGGTAGTAAGCACCTTCACATTGCTGTACAGCCATCACTACCATCCATCTCCAGAACTTTTTTCATCTTCCCAAACCCACACTCTGTGGCAATTAAACACTAACTTCTCATTCTTCCTCCCCTCAGCTCCTGGCAGTCACCATTCTACTTTCTGTCTCTATGAATCTGCTACTCTAGGTACCTCATAGAGGTAGACTCATATGTTATCTATATTTTTGTGACTGGCTTAAAATAATATCCTCAAGGTTCATCCACACTGTAGTGTGTGTCAGAATACTCTTCATTTTTTAGGGCTGAATACTATTCCACTCAGAGAAGGCAATGGCACCCCACTCCAGTACTCTTGCCTGGAAAATCCCACGGACGGAGGAGCCTGGTGGGCTGCAGTTCATAGGGTCGTTAAGAGTTGGGCATGACTGAGCGACTTTACTTTCACTTTTCACTTTCATGCATTGGAGAAGGAAATGGCAACCCACTCTAGTATTCTTGCCTGGAGAATCCCACAGACAGAGGAGCCTAGTGGGCTGCCGTCTATGGGGTCACACAGAGTTGGACACGACTGAAGTGACTTAGCAGCAGCAACTATTCCACTCTGGGTAAATTCCACATTTTGTTTATCCAGTCATCCCTCGATAGATGCTTGGGTTGCTTCCACATTTTGACTATTGTGACATAATTAAACCATTCAAATCAAAATAAATAAATAACAGGGAAGTTATAGTTAGATAAAGTAAAAATAGAACAGTCTTTTACTCAATAAGAATACCCAGAGATAAGCTTTTATCACACTAAGTCTGTACCCACTGATCTAGGTATGCTCATGGGAACAGTTGGCACAATGTGAATGGTGTGTGTGTGTGTGTGTGTGTGTGTGTAGTGTTTTAAGCTGACAAGGAATCTTTTTCATTCATGGGGCACCATGGCACAGACAATCCACACTAGCAGGCCATCCACTCTGTCAGAGGTGGGGCTGGCTGTGAGGGGCGTCTGTGCTCTGCAATCCCAGCTTCTGCATCTGCCCCTCCAGGAGCCACTTCCCCCACCACAGATGGTGCCCTGGCTCAAGCCAAAGTTTCCTTCTCAGTAAAGCTGGTACAAGTCAACAAAGAAAACAATCCCAGTCGATTGGCACGTGGTAAGTATTTGGGCTGAGAAGTATTTTGAGCCCCCTGTGCCAGCACGACAGTTGCAGCTGAGGCAGACCGGGACCCACCCAATTCTGGCTCACAGCAGCATGCATCACACCCCATCACTACTGCTCATCTGAGTGGTTCCAGACGCCTGCCACCAGGGGTTCTCAGACTGAAAGTACTGGACCAGCTTCTCCTCACCAGTGTTCCTCAGAATTGCTTTAAATGACACAGGACAGATGAAAATGGAGCTGCTGTGGTTAAGGGGTGGGAGTGGGGTGAGTGTGAATTTGGAGGATCCAAACCCCAGTGGAGCTGCAAGGAAGCCCTACTCAAGGCTACTGACCACTAGTCTAAAAGCCCACTGGCATATGGGGACACAGGAAGGAAGAGGATTCTAATCCAGAGAGGGGTAAGCTCTTGTATGTAAGGTGAACCAGATATTCTGGTTGAAGTGTATGTGCGTGCGTGTGTGTGTGTGTGTGTGTGTGTGTGTGATTGCCAGAGCCCCCTCCATATTGCCAGTGTGGTCTCTTAAATATGTCTTCCAGACACTTAGGGTTCCTCAGGGAGTGATTTGAAAATCTCTGACTCGTCTAACCTCACTTAACCCTTATGATGCTCTGCAGACCGTGTGTCATCATCCCCACGTAACAGGGTGAAAACCCCACAGGCTGGAAGTGATGGAGCCAGGGAAGCTCCTTCCGAGATCTGAACTGCCCGTCTTTCAGCGGAGGCACACACACGCTGCAGCAGCTTAAAGAGAGAAGGCTTCTGGGAACTGAGGGTTCTGCCCCCAAATGAACCATCCTTCTTGTAGGGGAAGCCCACTCTGGCATGCAGAATCAAGCAAATTCTAGCTGGTCAGGGTGGGGTTTGGGGGACGAGGGCCAAGCTCAGTGAGGTGGAACCAGGACTGGGATTACTGCTCATCTCCTGGGGAAGTCCCCTGCATTCAGGTCTCTCTTCCTCCAGCTCCTGATTCCCAGGCTCCTCACCCCCTTCCAGAAAGGGACCCAAGCTGCCAGGTGTCTGGTAGAAAACATATGACACATGGCAAAGCAGCAGTGGCTTCCTTCCTCCCAGACTGCCTGGCCCTCCAGGTGCCCAAGTCTACTCTTGTCTAAGGGGAAGGGGAGGGGCCGGCAGGGGACAGGGGAGAGCTCTGGAAAGCAGATGTGGTAGCTGTCTGTGGGGGTGCGGGGGGGGTGGGATGAGGGTGCCTTATGCCCAGTTGGAGGAGCAAAGGCCACATTGGGAGATGGTTGTGGCCATTGTTAAAAGCTCTGCTTAGGAACTGGGTTTCAGTTTAAGTCTCTCTGTTACCAAATGCAAGTCCACATGCCTGATGCACAGTAAGGCCAAACAAACCGAAATGTCAGAGTTTGGAACAGAGAAAGGTTTATTGCAGGGCCCAGCAAGAAGAAAGGGTAGCTTATATCCCCAGAACCCCTAAACTCCCTAAAGGGTTTCAGCAAAGCATTCTTTCCGGGGGTGCTGCATACAGCTTGCAGAATCCCAGACCAGGGGTTGAGCTAGGCCATGGCAGCGAAAGCACCAAGTCCTAACCACTAGACCACCAGGAAACTCCCTCAGCAAAGCATTTTAAAAGGCAGGGAGAGGGAGGGACGTCCCAGGATAAGGGATCAGCTCATGCACAATACTGTGATTGGCTGATATTGAGATAACAGGATGGTTAACATTATCAGTCCTTAGGCACCAGTAGGTCTGGGGGTTCTGTGCTCATAATCATCAAATAGTTAATTCTTCCGTTTGGTGATGGGTTTTGGCATCTGAAAAACTCAGGAAATACGCAAGAGATATTATTATCTGGGACTTCAGAGAGGAGCTACAGCAGAGGATGTGGAGAAGGCCCCATAAGCTCCTGATCCATCTCTAGACAAGACCCTTTTCTCTAAGGGCCAGTTGAAAGGTGAGCTATAAAAGGAAAAGCCCACAAAGGGCTCTCAAGGGTAGGACCAGAAAGAAAAATGGGAGCTATCTCAGACCCTGAGAAACTGTCTCCACCTTTGGTGAGTAGAAACAGATGGTGGCAGGCCACTCACAGAGACTTCGGTTCTGGAGGCAGAAGAGACCCTGCAGAGCAGCCCAGGGACATGTGGTGGAGGAAGGGAAGACTCGAGGGTGCTAGATCTCCTGAGTGCTAAGCCTGTTAAATGGACGCGCTTGCAGAGCTCACTGCCAGATGGGGCCGGAAATGGGCCCAGTGCCCAAGTTGACAGGGCAGTGAGTGGAGGCACCCTCAGACTGCAGCTCTTCAACCCTGTAGCCTGTTTGTTAAAGTACTTTTACCTTCTCCTTCTTAACAGCACCCCCCCATACACAGCTCCAGCCCCCCCTTTTTTTTTCTTCTTTTTTTCCTCCTTTCACTCTCTTTTCTTTTGTAAATGGAGTCACCCAGCAGATATTTGAGTGTGTAGGCATGTACACACATCCAAAGGTTTGCCGACTTGTTTTAAGATACTATTTTACTTTTAGAATTTAAAAGTACACTCATTAAAAAATGGCTAAACCTAAAATGTTTTTGCAAATTTCAAAAAGTCCTTGAACACAATTAGAGTTGTACTTTTTTTTTTTCTTTAACTTTCCCTGAGGAAATTTAGCATGAACCTGTCTCCCTCTTGTGGATTTAATCTTATCTCTTGGTTGTACTATGTGTCTAAAATCAGAGTACAATTTATTGCAAACTTTTTGCTGCCTTGCTTTTCTTTGCAAAAGAAAAGGAAGCATTATTATTATCAAAGGAAAAGTTTACTTTTCTGATTATAATTAGTATTTTGAAATAAACTTATTCTAACACATTATAATGCCAAAATTCTGCCTGTAAAATCTAATGCTTATAGATTTAAGATTAAATTAAAACTACTTAATCCTTAAATATTAGACTGACTATTTTCCATTTTATAGTTAAGAAAAGAAAAACCATGACAAAACTAAATTTGTGCCTCACAATTTCTTGCAGAATTGTTAGCAATGATGACACAGTACAACAATACTTGATATTTTATTGATCATTTTCTTCTTGCCAAGCATTGCGAAGCACTTCACCTAAATTATATTACTTACTCTTGGCAATGAAATTATTAGTCTAATTTTGCTAAGAAACTGAGGCATAAAGTGGTTAAATACTTGCTTAAAATCACACAGCCCTTGCTGGGGTTTAAGTTGGATTAATATCAGTAATCCTAAATGGAGACAGAGGAATGAAGAATAGCAGAAGCACCCATTAAATCCTCTCCCACATTTTGGCCTTTGGGAGATGAGCTGAAAGATATATGAATAATCCATAGGGATTTTTTCCCCCTCTGAAATATTTTCAAGGATAATGGGCTTGTAAATAGAGTAGATTAATCATATTTTATAATATTTGCAAAGTTAAACTTTAAAACATGGAATACTTACGATTAATAATAGACATCACTCCTGCCACAAAGAGGGGTTGAGACCTAGAAGTCTGGAGGTGGAGATGGCTGCCTCCTGTTGTTATTGCTCCATTAACACTTTCAGCCACACCCACCCCATTGATTTTGTGAGACAGAGATTACAAACTAGCAAGAACATGACAGGACAAGACTGCCCTGCAGATCCGGAAACCCCTGGGGCTGGACGGCAAGAAAGGGGAGGGTAACAGAGGCTCTTTCGAAACAAGTCAGTCTTTTAAATATTCACTATGGTGTCTTTGTCTATGAAATGTCATTCTGCTATCTTTGAACCACATTTAGGTCTACATACAAGAGACAGGACGAATGGATGCTATTAGCGACCTCTTATCAAATTACGGAAACTCGATGGCCTTGGTGATTCCTGTCTTCATAAATTTGGCTGTGAGTCAAAAGGAGCTGTTCTTGGGATGGGGCTACCCTATCACCCTGTCAGCACCCTTCTTCTTCCTGAGACCATATGGCATAAGGGGAAAAAAAAGGCCCAGGGAGTCCAATAGTCATGTTTCTGAGCAGAAACATCTGGTATTAATTGCCAAGAAGGCAACATAAACACAGCAATTCTAGAGTGGCTGGTGAATGAGATCAAGCATCTTTAAACATGAAGATGAAAATGGTAGCCCTTCAGATAGCAGCTCCAACTGACTTAGAGAAAATACATGTTCAAAGGAGTTTGATTTTAGTCATGCCTGCGTGCTAAGTTGCTTCAGTCATGTCCAACTCTTTGAGACCCTATGAACCATAGCCCACCAGGTTCCTCTGTCCATGGGATTCTCCAGGCAAGAATACTGGAGTGGATTACCATGCCTTTCTCCAGCGGATCTTCCCAACCCATTAATTTTAGTCAATGGACTTGAATACAAGGTACTGGGATGCTCTCCACACTAGAAACCAGAAAACCCAAACTCAACTGGCTAAATAAGGGGCAATTTTTTTCCCCCTCAGGAAAAAAAGAAATGTTGAGGCAGCTGCAGGGTTGATTAATTCAAAAGTAAAATGATATCATCAAGGATTTAGGTTCTTTCCATATTTTCACTCTGCCATCTCATCTTGTCAGATTTATCCTCTAGCTTACTGTAATTGTCACAAGACAGCAACTACAGCTCCATGTGTTTATGAAAACATTCAGTAGGAGAAGAGAATATCCCCTCCTTGGGATTTTTTTTTTTTCCTTTTAAGAGCAAAGAGGACGCTTCCCAACATTCCCTAGTTGGTATTTGCTCATTATTATATGTTGTCCAGGACTAGATCACATGTCCATGTTTAAAACAGTCACTGGCAAGAGAAATTATATCATCAGAACTGGCTTAGACCAATTATGATTCATCCTTGAGTCACATGGGAGAGGAATCACCTCAGGAGTGAAATAGGCGCTCTGCCTGGTGGCACTCGTGGTAAAAAAAACTCCCCTGTGAATGCAGGAGACACAAGAGATGTGGGTTCGATCCCAGGTCAAGAAGATCCCCTGGAGGAGGGCACGACAATCCACTCCAGTATTCTTACCTGGAGAATCCCATGAACAGAGGAGCCTGGCAGACTACAGTCCATAGTGTTGCAGAATCAGACACGACTGAAGTGACTTAGCAGGTTATTATAAAGAAAAGGAAAGGGAAATGGTTGTTGTGTTAGCAACAAATGTTGGCTACATATGGTTTAGAATATGTGAGTATGTATGCATGTGTTTTCTTTTTTAAACATTATTTAAAGATCCTATTTATAGTCCAGACCCCAACTCAACTATTTGGAATGTAACTTGGCAGAAATAACCAAAGCCAACACCTGTAGGAACTTTGAATAAAAACACCTCTTAGTTACAAAAGAAAGAAGGGGGGAAGAAAGGGATAGAAAGAGAAAGAGGGAAAGAAAGAGACAAAGAAAGCCTCTGAGTTCACTTCTCTTGGCAGGAGGGGATTATAAAGAAAAAACAGTGCTTAGTACTGTCACTTTATATTTCAGCCTGACAATGGGCATTCCCCAAGTACCTCTGCAGGCAGTTTCTATACCAACACAGAGAATAAAACCTATGAAGTCATTATTTCATGTTTTATAACTATAAAAGTAATTTTATATGATAAACATTTTTAGTATTTACCACGCTACCTGTGTATGAGTGTGTGTGTGTGTGTGTGTGTGTGTATGTTGGAAGGAGAGAGAGAGGGGTAGAATGAAACTGTAGTTGTTTAGGATAAGTGCTTTAATAAGTCTCTTGTATACAGAAAATGAGGCTCCAGGGCATGTTTAGAAGGAAATAGCAAAGAGAGAGTGAAATTGCCTTGCATGTGCAACAATCGAGAGAGAGGAGGAAAGAAGAAATGAGAAGTGAGCTGTGCAGCAAGTTGGGAGCTATGGCTGAATTTAAAATGAGAAATTTCTATAGCAGGGTGATCAAGGGACTTTTATGAACAAGGATATCTGAGACTTCATTTGAACTTGTGTGATATATGATCCTCTTTGGTCACCCTAATCTGTGTCATCTTGCTTCACATTCTAATGCTGGTGTGAGTGTTTTAGGGGAAATCAAAATGGCTGCATCCCACATCTGGATCAGTGCAGAAGAAGGCAGAGAAACATCATGATGTTTGCATGAGATCCAGAGTTTTGTAGAAGCCTGGCACCACAAATGACTCAGAAAGTAAACCCCAAAATGCACAGAGATTTTGGAGATGGTCACAAACTCCAACTGGGATTTAGAAAGGAAGCAAAATTTTGTTTAAATCTTTAAGGAAGGATAGTGTCAACTGACACTTGGCTTGCATCAACATAATAAAAAAAAATTTGCAAAGACACAGGGCATAATTTTACATCCTCCCCCCAACCCACATTTCATAGACATTCTGTGTTTTAAAAAAATATATTCTATCTAAATCTGGATTCTTAAAAATTTTATTACAAGTTATAGCCTATTCCAATTCAAAAATAGAGAAAATTTTATAGGCCTGCCATTACAGATGATAGTGGAAGATATTTGTACAGTCCTTATAAATACCTTTTTGTAGATTTGGACAAGTATTTTAAAATTCTTGTTGTGTGCCTACCAATAACTAAATGCTGAAATAGCAAATGACTTGCTCCCTTGAATTTTAAATAGTGAAATTGCATCAAATGTGCTAAAACCTCAAAATAGATGTATTGAGCTGACTTTAATTAGTGTGAACTATTAAAACAGATTTATTGTGGTTGTTCTTTCTTCAATATCTATTTATCTCTTACTTTTACATTATTCTTGACCTTTTGGCTCTAAGAGTTAGGAAATGTGTTAAAAGTCTGTCTTATGCAGGAAAAGTTTGCCCTTTTATTTCCTTACTGCTGCTGCTGCTGCTACTAAGTAACTTCAGTCGTGTCTGACTCTGTGTGACCCCATAGATGGCAGCCCACCAAGCTCCTCTGTCCCTGGGATTCTCCAGGCAAGAATAGTGGAGTGGGTTGCCATTTCCTTCTCCTTACTGGATATAGACAAATTTTCATGGTAGATACAAACTCTAGTTTTTTTAAAAGCAAAATACTGATCTTGAATATTAGCTGCTGACACAAACAGATGCGTGGACCTGTAATAATGTGCATGAAAGCTATGTTATGATTTCTAACCCTGCTGTTTAAGAAGTTTCCTTGAATATTACATAAAACAGATACAGATCACTGACAGCAAATTAGTGCCTGCTTTTCACTTTAAGGGGCCTTAATAACACTGGAGTTTTACAATCTGAGGAAATATTAATGCCACTTTTCTGTGCCTATTTCTGGAACATCCTTTCTACATCTGTGCTATAATCAACTCTTTCCCACCTGTGCACTAGAGACCCCCATTGAACTTGTGTAATTTTATAGAATATTAGGAACTCATACAGGAGTTGAATAGTTTTTTTAACCTGTGTGTGTGTATGACTCCTTGTAAAATGTGCATAGATACTACTGTGATTAAGAAAATACAAATTCATTGAAAAGTACTACTAGATTAATAGTTGCCTTTTATGGAAATTCCCTGATAGTCCAGTAGTTAAGATTCTGCTTTTCCACTACAGGCAGCACAAGTTCAACCTCTGGTCAGGGAACCAAGATCCTGCAAGCCACATGGCGCAACAAATAGTTGCCTTTTGTTTCTGGAAATTTCATCAGGAAATACTATGACTATTTCATGTGTCTATCTGATAATTTCTTTTTATGTTTGAAAAAGTGTTTGTAAAGGAGCAAAAAAAAAAAAAGAAACAACCTGAATGCCCAACATTTTTGTTGTTTATTCACAGAGTTGTGGCCAACTTAGGGGGAGGGTTAAATAACAGATGGTGGATACTTGTAATTGAACTATTAGGCTTTCATTAAAAATCATGTTGTAGAATAAAATATTGAGTGACAAGAAAGAGATGTTAGCAGGATATTATTATACGGAAAAAAGAAAGTTATAAATCAATATAATGGTATAACATTACTGTTTAACAAGTTTGGTTCAGTTCAGTTCAGTCGCTCAGTCATGTCTGACCCCATGAATTGCAGCACACCAGGCCTCCCTGTCCATCGCCAACTCCCGGAGTTCACTCAAACTCATGTCCATCAAGTCTGTGATGCCATCCAGCCATCTCATCCTCTATCATCCCCTTTTACTCCTGCCCCCAATCCCTCCCAGCATCAGAGGCTTTTAAAATGAGTCAACTCTTTGCATGAGGTGGCTGAAGTACTGGAGTTCAGCTTTAGCATCATTCCTTCCAAAGAAATCCCAGGGCTGATTTCCTTCAGAATGGACTGGTTGGATCTCCTTTCAGTCCATGGGACTCTCAAGAGTCTTCTCCAACACCAAGTTCAAAAGCATCAATTCTTCGGTGCTCAGCTTTCTTCACAGTCCAACTTGCACATCCATACATGACTACTGGAAAAACCATAGCCTTGACTAGATGGACCTTTGTTGGCAAAGTAATGTCTCTGCTTTTGAATATGCTATCTAGGTTGGTCATAACTTTCCTTCCAAGGAGTAAGCATCTTTTAATTTCATGGCTGCAATCACCATCTGCAGTGATTTTGGAGCCCCCCAAAATAAAGTCTGATGCTGTTTCTACTGTTTCCCCATCTATTTCCCATGAAGTGATGGGACTGGATGCCATGATCTTCGTTTTCTGAATGTTGAGCTTTAAGCCAACTTTTTCACTCTCCACTTTCACTTTCATCAAGAGGCTTTTGAGTTCCTCTTCACTTTCTGCCATAAGGGTGGTGTCATCTGCATATCTGAGGTTACTGATATTTCTCCCGGCAATCTTGATTCCAGCTCGTGCTTCTTCCAGCCCAGTGTTTCTCATGATGTACTCTGGATATAAGTTAAATAAGCAGGGTGACAATATACAGCCTTGACGTACTCCTTTTCCTATTTGGAACCAGTCTGTTGTTCTATGTCCAGTTCTAACTGTTGCTTCCTGACCTGCATATAGGTTTCTCAAGAGGCAGATCAGGTGGTCTGGTATTCCCATCTCTTTCAGAATTTTCCATAGTTTATTGTGATCCACACAGTCAAAGGCTTTGGCATAGTCAATAAAGCAGAAATAGATGTTTTTCTGGAACTCTCCTGCTTTTTCAATAATCCAGTGGATGTTGGCAATTTGATCTCTGGTTCCTCTGCCTTTTCTAAAACCAGCTTGAACGTTCACGTATTGCTGAAGCCTGGCTTGGAGAATTTTGAGCATTACTTTACTAGCATGTGAGATGAGTGCAATTGTGCGGTAGTTTGAGCATTCTTTGGCATTGCCTTTCTTTGGGATTGGAATGAAAACTGACCTTTTCCAGTCCTGTGGACACTGCTGAGTTTTCCCAATTTGCTGGCATTTTGAGCGCAGCACTTTCACAGCATCATCTTTCAGGATTTGAAATAGCTGCACTGGAATTCCATCACCTTCACTAGCTTTGTTCATAGTGATGCTTTCTAAGGCCCACTTGACTTCACATGCCAGGATGTCTGGCTCTAGATGAGTGATTACACCATCGTGATTATCTGGGTCATGAAGATCTTTTTTGTACAGTTCTTCTGTGTATTCTTGCCACCTCTTCTTAATATCTTCTGCTTCTGTTAGGTCTCTACCATTTCTGTCTTTTATCGAGCCCATCTTTGCATGAAATGTTCCCTTGGTATCTCTGATTTTCTTGAAGAGATCTCAAGTCTTTCCCATTCTGTTGTTTTCCTCTATTTCTTTGCATTGATAGCTGAAGAAGGCTTTCTTATCTCTCCTTGCTATTCTTTGGAACTCTGCATTCAGAGGCTTATATCTTTCCTTTTCTCCTTTGCTTTTTGCTTCTCTTCTTTTCACAGCTCTTTGTAAGGCCTCCCCAGACAGCCATTTTGCTTTTTGGCATTTCTTTTCCACGGGGATGGTCTTGATCCCTGTCTCCTGTACAATGTCATGAACCTCATTCCATAGTTATTCAGGCACTCTATCTATCAGATCTAGTCCCTTAAATCTATTTCTCAGTTCCACTGTATAATCATAAGGGATTTGATTTAGGTCATACCTGAATGGTTTAGTGGTTTTCCCTACTTTCTTCAATTTAACAAGTTACAGACAGATAAAATATAGAAAAAAGAAGACATCACTATAAGCTTACTATTTTTTATCTCTGGGTAATGAAATTACAGTTTTTCCCCCCAATGTTCTATAACTTCAGTTATAAGGGAAAATTTACATTTATGTTTAAGTTTCCTTTTTTAAAAGAGTTTGCTATTGTCCCTCAAAGAAATAGTATTGGTGACCATTGGCTTTTCAATCCATTAGATATACTAAAGCTGTTTAATCTGGAGGTGTGTGAGATAGTGTTGACTAGTTTTTGCTGGCAGCCCTCTCCCTCACCCCATCTGTGGCAGTTCTGCTAATGATGTGACTTGATGCCTGTCGCCATTACTTGGGGAGGAAGCACAGCTGGGCACTTCTTTCTCAGAGAACAGGAGAGGTCAGAGGCCTTCCCTGATGACCATGAGAAGAAGAGTCATTTTAGGTCGTGTTAAGAAGATAAAAAAATCCTCTTTATTCTAAACAAATGTGTGTGTGCATATTGGTGTGTGCAACATATATGTATGTAGTATTTTGCAATAAGGGAGAATGTAATTAAAACCAGTGTTGCTCTGGGCTATTGTGGGCCATTACTGGCCCTTTTGCTGAACTGCAGATGGACAGAATTATGTTGCCTTAATAACGTGACTCTTAAGTGCCAGCTGTCATACAGCATGGCAGCCCTCCACGCTAACAAAGCCCTCATTAAATGGTTTGCTCGGAATAATTTGCCTGCTCTCCCTGCCTTTCTAGCAACTGACAACTCTGCTCCTCCCCCTCTCCACCAGACCTTCAGTGGACACCGTTAATCACTGAAAGAGAAGTCTTTGCCATGTGTGATGGGATGGTAATTTTTTTAATAGTACATGTCTTTATATTATTTTTATGCCCTGTTTCAAAAGTTTTTAAATGAGGTTGGTAGCTAACATCCTGTGCTATCATTCATTTTGTGGCAAAATAATAATTGCTAATTTTCTTCTTCAGAGAACCAGGGCTTTATCAGGAATAATATTATGCAAATGACTATGCAAATATAAGCAGAGGAGTATCTGGGAAAAAAAGGAGTTTAGATAAATCCTTCAGAACACATCCAAAGTTGACTGAAAAAAAATAACTGTGCATTTTAAACTATGAGGTCACCATCATAGCAAAGGGAATTTATTACTAATGAGAATTTTGTGTGAAAGCTCTGCACTCAAAATAAAAGAGGTAGGGCATGCATCAGTATTTATTCAAGCTTAATTTATTTATGATATTATGGTTGTCCTTGTTAACTGTTAAATCTTCTTGGTATGGGTCTCTTCATTCTTTAAGTGATGCCTAACAGTCTAAAATACTTACTTAATGTTCAAACTTCTATTAGCATTAAGAATTAATCCTTTATTTTCTCCACTATCTATGTTTTTTCCTTATCATCAGTGTTTTAGTTCTTTCATGTTGATTATTATTGGAGGAAAGTACATTGAAATTAAGAGAAAAATGCTCAGATCTTTCAAGACATAGCTTATAGGATATTGGTAAAGAAAGAGAGTCTTTAAAAACTCTACATTATTCCTCAGGATCCTTTGGAACAGTGGGGAAAGAAGCCTGATTATGAACTCCAACACTGTTTATTTCATATATGTGATATATGTATATATTTAATGATCAAAGAGGAAAAATATGGTTATTTAGTACATTTCATGATAATAAACCAGAGGTTTTTTAAAAGACCTATTCTTTGAATTTGACATGAGATGAATATTTAAAAGGTCCTTGCTTTAAATCTCTATGAATCAAATCTATACCCAAGAGTGACCTATATGATATTAGGAGAAAAAACAAAGGCCTTTCTGCTGTAAAATATCTCACCCACTCTTGCCTGGAATTCCCACTGGAAAATCTCTCTCTGCTATGCAAATCTGTTGCCAGAAAATAGTGAAATATTGGACTAGAGTAAATGAAGGGAGCTGCCTGGGTCTGAATCAGGGGGTGATTCATAAAGAAAGGTGGATACCTGGGCCACACTCAGTTCTACCTCTTCACAACCTGAGGTTTGCATTTTCAGCAGACTCAGCACTCTATAGAACTACCTCAGACTGTGAAAAATTAGAATGGGATAATAAAGTATTAGTTTCTGTATAGAGCCCCTCCCCCAAGGAGACAAAGGAGCCCTTCCCACAAGGAGACAAAGAAGGGAGCAGTTTTATGATGATGCCCTGGGGGTTTGGTGGGTGGTGGAGAAGGTGAACTCCAGTTAGAGTTCAGAGACAGAAAGAGGATAGAGAATCAAAAAGAGAGAGGTGGCAGCTCTTTGAGAAAACCTCAGACATCACTTCAAGACAGACACAGAAGGCCAGACATCCTCTGAGATTTCTGGGGAAATAGAGCTCTGTGCCCAGTCGCCAAGGCTTTGGATTCCAAGGGATCTGAGGAGGACCCCAGTTACCACCTGCATTAAGTAATATCTCTGGACCTCAAGTGCCTCATCTAATAACTAGGTATAAAAGTGGGCTTCCCTCGTAGCTCAGCTGGTAAAGAATCTGCCTGCAATGCAGGAGACCTGGGTTTGATTTCTGGGTTGGGAAGATCCCCTGGAGAAGGAAATGGCAACCCATTCCAGTACTCTTGCCTGGAGAATCCCATGGACAGCCTGGCAGGCTACTGTCCGTAGGGTCGCAAGAGTCGAACACGACTTAGTGACTAAACCACCACCACCACATGAAAGTGAAATGTTTACCAGGAAGAAAAGTTGCTGAACAAGGAAGATAAAATAACAAGACAGCCAATGGTATGACTGTTGGAGCTTCCAGACATCGTGACCCAGCTCCAGCTTCTACTCTTTGTGTGACCTCAGCAGGTTATTTACTATAATCTATCTGAATCTCAGTTTTCTCAAGCATCCACTGCTGTTAAACATCTATCAGGCTACCCAGTGGGCTCAGTGGTAAAGAACCCACCTGCCAAGGCAGGAGATGCAGGTTCAATTCCTGGGTCAGGAAAATTCCCTGGAGAAAGAAATGGCAACCCAGTCCAGTGTTCTTGCCTGAAAAATTCCATGGACAGAGGAGCCTGGGGGGCTACAGTCCATGGGGTTGCAAAGACAGACACGACTTAGCAACTAAACAACAGCAACAAACTACCACGTGTTGTTTCACCGGCTCTTCCCTGGTGATCCAGTGGTAAAGAATCCATCTGCCATGCAGGAGATATGGGCTTGATTCTGATCTGGGAGGATCTTGAGTGCCCAGAGCAACTGAGCCCGTGTGCCACAACTACTGAAGCCTACATGCTCTAGAAGCTGTCCTCCACAACAAGAGAAGCCGCCGCGATGAGAAACCTGAGCACCACAAACCACAGAAAAGCCCGCACAGCAATGAAGACCCAGCACAGCCAAAAATAAATAAGTCAAATTATATAGTAAAAAGATCTCTCTATTTTATATGTGCATTTTCTTATGTAAATTGCATTATTTACATGTAAAGAATCTCTACATGTAAATACATGTAAAGAATCTCAACAGTACCTGGCACATAATAAGCAGCTTAATAATATTACTTCTCATCAATATTTCAGATATAAAGCAGTTGGCACCTGGTGGGAATTTAATAAATGAAAGTAATTATTAGTAATAATAATCACTTCTGGCTTCAAGGCAGGATCTGTAGCCAAAAGCTTCTTGTGCAATCCTGACTGAACCCCATACCTTATTCCTAGATTTTCATAATAGTTCTATTGAGGTTATTTGAGATAACATCTGGTTAGGAGAGTGATAGTTACACAGTGGTATAAGCACAGTAATCAGGCAGAGAAATACCTGAATGTTTTATGAAGGTGTGTGGGTGGAGAGCCTGGGGTGAGCTTCAAGACTCCCCTCAGTCCTTCTGCAGGGATAGCCTGACAGCTGTGTCAACAGCAAAGCACCAGCTCAGTCAGTAAGAGCTGATCTTTCAGAAGCTAATGGATATGCTTCAAAAAAAAAAAAGATTTGAAAATTTAAAAATTGTACTCACTTGATTAAAAGCCTACCACATTCCTACAGGTCCTGTTTCCTGCTTTGAGTTGAGCTGCCCAACAATCCCCACAGTGATGGCCACTTCTTTTTCAAGGCTGGAAATAGTTGTAATATTTTTCACCCTCTGGTGACACTGTGTTTTATTCTCTGGTTTTCAAATTTGAAATGGGTGCCCAGTTCAGCATCCTTTGTGGCCACATGCATCCTATAGTCTTTGTAGAAGAATAAATACAGGAAAACTGTTTGAACCTTTCTTCCTGCCAGGCATTGGTGTAATTTATAGTTAAATGGCAGTCAGAGTGGGGGCAGTGTGGTACTCATGGGTGAGAGATACAGAGAGATAGATGAACCCAGATAATTTCAAGAATCTCAAGTTGTGGTTTCACTGTGGCCAAACATGGGGCCATCAGCCCCTCGCGGGGAGCTCTAAAAAGCACTGGTGATGTGTGCTAAGTTGTGTCTGACTTTTTGCGACCCTATGGACCATAGCCCACCAGGCTCCTCTGTCCATGGGATTCTCCAGGCAAGAATACTAAAGTGGGTTGCCATGCCCGCCTCCAAGGGATCTTCCTGACCCAGGGATCAAACCCTGTCTATTCTTTACCACTAGTGCCATCAGCTCAGTGTTTTGGGAAGCCCCAAAAACACTCAGGTGAGAAAAGTCTCTGGTGGAAACATTACAAGCTTGGCTGCCACTCACTTCACTGCAAAACTGAAATTATTGGATGCTAATTTGTGTCTCTTACATTTTAAGGCTTTAAAAAGACATCATAGATAACATTATTAGCTAGAGACTCTTAAGTAAACAGGTAAATTCCTCTTGTGGCTTAGGTGAAGTCCTGGAGTGGGTAGAAATAGAATGCTTATGGCCTGAAAAGCACGTGTCTATGTGCATATCGCCTAACTATTGATTTATCAAGGAGCAGACTAGTGATCTATCTAAAAACCTCCCAAGCATAGTTCTCTTTTTATTAAAACCAATAACCTGCTGGTTCTTGTGGAATGTCAAGAACAGTAAACACATATGAAAATGCACAGTCACAAGAAATCTTTTAGTTAATAAGAGAAATGTAGAGAGGAAGTAGGATCATTCTTTTCATGTAAATGCTCTAAAACAGTTGCTCTTTGAATCAGGATAAAATTAATGTCACTACTAAAGTTTCGGGCAATCTTGATAATTCCAGTTAACAAATATTTATTGTGCACCTGCCGTATATTTGGGTACAGCGTGATGAACAAGAGAAAGAAGGTGCCTTCAAAGACTTTCGTGGGAAAGATGAAAAATACAAAACTTATGTAAACACAGGATCTATAATGCAAGGGCATATGATATGTAACAGCTGTCACTTTGTGGGCTGTTTACTAATAGCTAAAGAGAATAAGATATTTTTCAAGAATCGGTGATTAGGAAGATCATTTGAAGATGCATTTGACTTGGACACAGGAGCTTGGCTTAGCTGAACTTCACAGGGTCTGTGTATAAGAAAAGTGAGGTGTCAGCTGCTGTCATATTTAAGAGTCTGGACTTCATGCAGAAGTGGTGAACCATTGACGTGTTTGAGCAGAGAAGTGACATAAAGTGGTAATTAAGAAACCGTAATCTGATGGAGTTGAGCAGGAAAGATTGTATCAGGAAGGGTCTGGAGGCTACGAGATAAGCAGAAGAATGTAAGAAAGAGGCTAAATGGGAAGGGATCCAGTCCAGCACGAGGGTATAATCCAAAGGCACAGAAAAGAAAAAAAATATATGGAAAGTCAAGTTTTATGGTTTAGAAACTAACAGACTCATGAAAAAATTGTTTGAGTACCATCTAGAAAGCATCTAAATAGCTTTGCTAGAGTCTGAGGCAAAAAACTGATTGCTTCAATCAACTCAGTAAATACAATTATATGCTAAATATTTTTATTGTTCAACTAGGTCTTTTGTAGCAGCTTTGTAACAGAAACAACATAAGCTAAAACTTAAAGATACACACATACTGTTCAGTCTGTTTGTATGTAAGTTTATGCATTTTTGTGTGTGTTCATGCATTAATTTCTGGGTGGGGAGGAGCTGTTTGTAGAGCAAGTTGATTTTGAAAACAACAGTTTGGGCCTCACAAAAGTTATGGTTTTAAGGGAAAATATGAATCACTATTTGGAATATTCTTCTTTTTTTCCCCTGAAGTACAACTTCATATTCCAGAAGCAAAAGATAAAAATTTTGATAATGGATCACGTGGCAGATGAAGCTTAGCTATTTGTTCTTTTGTAATTCCTGCCACATGAGAGCTGTGTTCCCTGGCACCAAGATGACATCCACTAGAGTAAGAGCATTGCTTAAGGCTCCCAAAGAAAGAAAGAGAAATTGGAAAATAAGGTTTGACGTTGGCCTCAATTTATGATAATGGGTACTTAAAATAGGGAAAAAAAGCTTGTAATTTTGAGAGGTGTGGGAGGGAGTGGTTGAGCATGTATATGATACAGCTTTTGTCAATAATTAGTATTCAGTTTTCCTAGAAGTTGTTTTCTCCCCGTCTTTCTCCTATTAAAAAAAAAAAAAAAGAAACTGTAAGTGAGAAAAAAAGAAAAGAATTGACAGCAAGGGCTTAGTTCTAGCTCAAAATCCATTGTGGAGGCATATGCTCTATGCAATATTTACGAGGGATGATCTTTGATCTTTGTAATTGGTAGGAAAGCAGTCTCTGGTGCTGTTATGAATTGGAAAGTGCATATGACTATGGTTCTATTTCCCTAAGCAATGACCATTTTATAGGTATAGGTCCTGTTTGTAATTGAAGATCTTTAACCCTTTAATATGATACTGTTGAAGAAGTCAGAGCCTTCAACTCTCAAAGAGGCTGTCTTGAATCTTTCTTTTACATATGATTCTCTTCCTGTTCCATTCTTCTTCAGAAGGTCTCTTATTTATACTATTTGCTTAATATTTCTCTCCTCCCATTGGTTGTTAAGTTTCAGGGGTATCTATATCTAGCCATCTAGTCCTGACCACTTCTTTTTTTAAAATTAATTAATTAATTTTAATTGGAGGCTAATTACTTTACAATATTGTAGTGGTTTTTGCCATATATTGACATGAATCAGCCATGAGTGTACATGTGTCCCCCATCCTGAACCCTCCTCCTACCTCCCTCCCCATCCCATCCCTCAGGGTCATCCCAGTGTACCGGCCCTGAGCGTCCTGTCTCATGCGTCAAACCTGTACTGGCAATCTATTTCACATATGGTAATATACATGTTTCAATGCTATTCTCTCAAATCATCCCACCCTCGCCTTCTCCCACAGGGTCCAAAAGTCTGTTCTTTACATCTGTGTCTCTTTTGCTGTCTCACATATAGGGTCACCGTTACCATCTTTCTAAATTCCATATATATGCATTAATATACTGTATTGGTGCTTTTCTTTCTGACTTACTTCATTCTGTTTAATAAGCTCCAGTTTCATCCACCTCATTAGGACTGATTCAAATGCATTCTTTTTAATAGCTGAGTAATATTCCATTGTGTATATGTACTACAGCTTTCTTATCCATTTGTCTGCCGATGGACATCTAGGTTGCTTCCATGTCCTAGCTATGGTAAACAGTGCTGTAATGAACATTGTAGTCCTGGCCACCTCTTTGAGCTTCACTTACCTATATCCAGTTGTCAATTCAATTTTTCTATTTTAATATTTAATAATCACCTCAAATTTATCAAGGCCAAAACAATATCCCTCCCATCCAAGAAAGCCTGCTTCTCACTCAGGCTTCTCCATCACTAGATTTCTCAGCCAAAAACTGAGGAGCCATTCTTGACTTTGTTCCCTCCCTCACATACTGTGGCCAATCTACTGACTCCCTGTCACCTCTAACTCTCAAGTATATTCATAGTCTGTCTGCTTCCCTTCATTCCCACTGCTACAATCCTAGTCCAACCACCATCCTATCTTTGTAATGGCCTCTGAACTTGCCTTCTTGACAACATGATACTTTAAAAGGGTAAATCAGGTTGAATCATTTCCCAGCTTAAAACACTCCAGAGGCTTCTTGTTGCAATTAGAATGAATTCCAAGCCCCTTGTCTGGCCCACCAAGACCCTATGGCACCTGGCAGTATTGATCAATTTCTCCTCTACTCACTATTCAGTGAGTCAGTCATAAAGATCTTCTTTTAGACTCTCAGAAAAACAGACACTTTGCAAGCTTCTGCCTAGAACTCTTTCCCCAGATCTAATCTATCTTATTTGCCTTAATATCTCTGGTACCAGAAAGGGTGACTAGGATGTAGTGGACACTCAATAATTGTTGGCTGAAAGAATGAATACAGTTAGAATTACAGAAGTCAAATATTGTAGTCAAGGAATCATCAAGACAGGGCAAATCCATGTTACCTAGAAAACTTTGAAAATGGAGGAAGCATATGTGGAAAACAAGCTCAGGTCTATTTATCTTTAAGAAAGTTATCATACATAATACATCATCTTAACATATGATAGAAATATATTATACTTCAGATATTACATTATTCCTAAGAAGCTGTGTAAGTTTTCACAGTTCTTTTACAACTCTAAAATACAGTATTCCTAAAGATAAGAGGAGAAAAGGTGCAAAAGTATATTCCAAGTATATTTATACCTTGATTTTTGCATGAATAACTTATATAGCAAGTGTTTTGCATATGAATTTGATTATGGAAAAACTACAGGGCCTTACAAATGAGAGATATAACTGTCTAGCTGATTTTTTTAACATATGCTATGTTAAAAGTGAGTTCATACCAGACCATTTTCCAAATCAAGCCCCAAAGCAAATGCATTTTTAAATGAAATGAAATGTATACAAAATATTAGTTTCAATATCAGACAATAAAATAATACAATTAATCCTTCACCTTAGGCCTTCTTTTTCATCAAGAACACAATTTTCCCCTCTTTCAGAAAGGGCTGACAATTGACTTCTTCCATGGTTGAAGGCAAAGTACCTGTGAACAAACCTGTTTTTCATTTAATATAACTTTCTCTCTTGCCCCTTTAAAGACACATACAGAAAACTTTCCTAAGGAAACCTTTTAGCTTTTCTTCCCTCAGGATTGCTATTAATAAGCACACCAAAAACAAGGGAGGTTTGAACTATTTTAAAATATGCAACCCATAGTAATGAATTAATTACCATATAATACTTAAAGCTTTGATTATTCGTACATGAGAGCTTCCATTATTAATGATTGCTTATGAAATTAATCTTTCTAATTTCCATTATGATTCAAATTAACTTGATTAGTTGGTCTCATGATTCACATTTCTATCAACCTCTACTTTTAATTTCTGAAGCATAAAATGACATAAAATGTCTTTGGGGGAAAATCACTTAAAATTAAGATTTTACTTTGATATACTAAGTAAATGAATTGAGTTAGATGAATAGTAATTGAACTTTGTTTTCATTCACACACTGTCCTCTGGTGTTTAAATGTCCACATTGCATGTTAAAAAGGAAAACCCAACATCAAATGCAAAAGTTAATCGCTTCTTGCACTTGGGAAGGTACGTTTGTCTTTATGTTCGGTCTAATCAACTATCTGCCTTATTTAGATTGTAGGTAAATGGATGAAAAATTCAAATAACATGAAAAAATTAAGTGCTTTCTAAAAACACAAACTAAAGTCTTAGAGAACGCACATTTGTGTCAATAGGATACAGACTGTCTTCTTAAGGGTACACATGGAGATTTCTTTTAAAGTAAAATCAATCAGTACTAAGCAGTATGCTTCATTTCTTCTCCCTCCCCTGGATTTTTTTTCTTTAAGACACTAGTGTTTTCCCTAGAGATTTTGACAAGGAAGAATTTAGTGATGATCTAGTGCAGGCATGAGGAGCAATTCAGCCCTCAATCAGGGCTTTGTGCTTATTTAGGAATTATGTAATTCTAATAAATATCCCCTAATTGCTTTAATTGAACACTTTCCCCCTCAACATCTTCTGTCCCTTGATTTGAAGTGAAACCAGGGTTAAAACTCTAAAAGCTGTCTCTTTGTTTCAGTTTAAGTATCTTTTTAACTGGCTGGAGGCTGGACTCATGGATTTAATTTTTTTATCGTTGCATTTAATTTTTTGAGCAGTCTTTCTCCCCATTTTCTTGAATGACAACTATCATCATGTTGCTTTTTCAAATGTCTTGAATCTAATTTTATTTGTTTGGTAGAGTTGACTGAGGAAGCTCCATGAGGTCCATGACCAAGATAATGGGAAATGATAAATGTCTGCCTGAGGGAATTTATCTTTTTATTACAGTTATGTTCATGAGAAGCTCGTCATTCCAAGTAATCAGCATGATGCCATGAGGGAGAAGCTACTTGCTGGGAGTGATGCGTTTTTGCAGGTAAATCTATTTCCCTGAAGCTGGAAGAATACTTCTCAGACATATCAATGGGAGCAGTCCCTCCTCAGGAGCAAAGGGGGGCCAGATGACCTCTTAGGTGATTGCTGACATGAAGAACCTGTGACTGAGAATATCTTTTTGTACATTTCCCACTATAGGGTAGTGATGGATAATACCCAGCAAAACCTGATCCCCAAGAAATGAGACATTTTCTCTTAGAGTGAGTGATTTGTATTCTGGAAAATTAGGATAACAATCATTGGATGCTATTTCTAGTAGTAAAATAAAATTATTTGTACATTTAGAAAGGAATATATCTTATGGATCACCTTAGATGTATCACAGCCCTGCTGAGTATATCTAGGACCCTCCCTTTCTGGAGCTTCATGAGGGTAGGGAGCATGTTTGGCTTCTCTCACTATCAAATCTGCTGTATCTAATAAAATACTTCGCATCTAATAAGCCTTCAATAAATATTTGTTGGAGGCAATGAACAAGTGAAAGTTGGCATGGTAAAATCTAAAGCATCCAAATGGTAATATTTTTAACACTCTACCATTGATAATCTATATCTACCTGTCGGCCTGTCTACCTGCCTATCTATGTATCTAATCTCTCATATATATATCTATATCTTACATCCAGGAAAAAGATTACCTTGAGATCTGTAAGGAACTAATATTAATGGTTTAATTTTTATAAGTAAGGAATTGCTTTAGTGAGAGACACAACATCAAAGAGGTTTAAGAGAGAAGTCTGCTGACTGGCATGGCATGGTGAGGTCACTATGGTTTGAGGTCTGGCCCTAAGCTTGACAGATGCAGAATCTAGATAATGTTGCTCAATCACTGATGTTACTGCTATCTCAAAATTTACCAATACTACTATTGCTACTGCTGCTGCTATTACAGGAGGCCTGGCGTGCTGCGATTCATGGGGTCGCAAAGAGTGGGACACGACTGAATGACTGAACTGAACATTTATTAGAAGTCAATCGTGCCAGGCTCATAGTCTTAAAAGCTTCATTTAATCCTCATAACAACTTCCTGAGGTCAGTACTATCATTGTTTCCATTTTCATAGAAGAAGAAACTGACATTCAGAGTGGTTAAGAAATTTGCTCTAACTCACACAGCCATAGTCTCCTTTGTGAATGGGGAACCCCTGTTCAGCAACTCCCTTACTCCCCATGCCCCTTGGTAGGCCATGGGATATAAATCTCTGTCTGGGAAGGTCAGGCCTGACAAAGCCTAAATCTTCCTTCTCTACTGGACAGTCTCTGGCTTCTTCTCTGCCACTGCTGTAACTTCCCACCCAGTACATCTGGGCAGAGCGGGTGGGGAGCCTGTCCTTTAGCAATGCTGTGGAGAAGAATATGATTTGGATAATTCGGATGATGCAACTTGCTAGATACTGTGTGCAAGCCTGAGCTTAGCATCCCCAGTAGTAATGTGGAATGTCTTAAATCTGGGCCTGCCTCTGTCCTCTCTGTCTCCTACCACTCAGGAATGTCCCAGGCACACTCACCCCAGGCCTACTGCATTAGGATCTCCCCAAGTTTGGGTCCAGAATCGTAAAAAAAAAGAAAAATCCCCGAAGTATTCAGATCAACTCAATTGTGCAAATACCAGTTAAAGTCCTTGATATCCAAACCTGAAAGAATGAGGTCAAAAGAGTGAAGGTTTCCTCTGAAATCTCCACCTGGTTTCCTGAGACATACGAGACCAGACCTCCCAGGCCCATTTGGTACAATACCATCAACACAAACTTTGCTGCAGGAGGCAACAGTGGTTGTTGAGCACGTACTGTGTGTTTGGCACAACTAAGTGCTTATAGGTATTGTCTTAATGGGTCCTACCTAATGTAGTAGGCCTGGGGTGGGTGTGCATGGGGTACTCCTGAGGGGCAGGGTTCAATAAGAGGATAAGGGCTGGTCCAGATTCAACTACATAATAGCGCTTATACTGAGGTATAAAGACTATAGGTAGCTTTGGTTAGGGAGACAACCTGTTTCCAGATAATAAATAATGCAACCCCATGGACTATAGACTCCATGGAATTCTTCAGACCAGAACACTGGAGTGGGTAGCCATTCCCTTCTCCGGGGGATCTTCCCAACCCAGGGATCGAACCCAGGTGTCCCACATTGCAGGCAGATTCTTTACCAGCTGAGCCACCAGGGAAGCCCAACAAATAATGAAACAAAATACTATTGGCTTGTTTTCTTCTTTAATTCATGCCCCTGTCCCTCTGACTTTGAGAACTGTCAGGGCAGGGAGCCTGTCTGTCTTGCTCACTGTTCTGTGCCTTGGGCGTATTTTAGTGCACAGAGCATAGGAGGCTCAAAAATATTTGTCAAATGCATGAAAGAAAGGGCAGTGAAATGCTCACTTCTACTGTTAAAACCTTTATTTTCTGTGAGAAAATGTGAAGCCAAATTACATTCAGATTTCGAGCAAAGAGTTATTTGGAAGGCATTGTTGACTAGTGGTGTCACACTATGATGGTCTCCATTCCCTAGATTATTCTGGCTAAGAGGGATCATGACCCTCCTCCTTAAATAGAAGTGAGTTTTTTAAATAGCAGTTTTATTGAGACATAACTTACATGCTAAAAAATTCACCCCTTCAAAGTGTAGAATTTTAGTATATTCACAAAGTTATGCAGCCACCACTGTTATTTCATTTTAGAATATTTCATCACTCAGAAAAGAAATCCCATACTTATCAGCAGTCACTCTTTAGTCCCCACCCCGAACATCTAGTAATTGCTAATCTTTCTGTTTCTATGGACGTGCCTATTTTAGATATTTCATATAAATGAATTAATACATGTGAACTTTTTGTCTGGCCTGTTTCACTCTGTGTTCAAGGTTCACCCATGTCATAGCATGAATCAGTACTTCATTCATTTTTATTTCCATAAAATATGCCATTGTATGAATATATCACACGAACATATCCACTCTTTGATGGACATTTAAGCTGTTTCCACTTTTCAAATATTATAAACAGCACTGCTATGAACAGTCATGCATGAGTTTTTGTATGAACAGACATTTGCATTTCTCTTGAGTGTATATCTGAAGGAGAATGAATGGATCATAGGGTAACTATGTTTTACTTTTTGAGGAACTACCAGACTATTTTCCAGTTGTGTCTGACTCTTTGCGACCCCAGGGACTGTAGTCTACCAGGCTCCTCTGTCCAAAGGATTCTCCAGGCAAGAATAATGGAGTGGGTTGCCATTTCCTTCTCCAGGGAATTTCCCTGACCCAGGGATTGAACCAGCGTCTCTTTATGTCTCCTGCATTGGCAGGCGGGTTCTTTACCATTAGCGCCAGTTGGGAAGCCCCACATAGATAAAGATGAATATTCATGTATGAGTTTTTCTCTGAACAGATATTTGCATTCCTCTTGACTGTATATCTGAAGGAGAGTGAATGGATCATAGGGTAACTACGTTTTACTTTTTGAGGAACTACCAGACTATTTTCTGGTAGTCTGCAGAATGACTGCAGATTCCTACAATTCAACCAGCAATGTATAAAGCTCCCAATTTCTCAGCATACTAACACTTGTTATTGTCTATCTTTTACATTTTAGCCATCCTAATGGGTGTGAAGTGGTATCCCATTGTGGTTTTAATTTATATTTCCCAAATGACTCTAAAGACTAATGATGTTAATAGCCTCATCTTTTCATATCCTCACTGGAATGTATGTCTTTTTTGGAGGAATATCTATGAAGTCCTTCATCTGTTTGTCTTTATTGTTGAGCTATGTTTTTTATATATTCTGCAAATAAATTCCTTATCAGATATATGATTTGCAAATATTTCCCCCCATTTAGTGCATTATATTTTCACTTTGTGGCATTATCCTTTGAAGCACAGTAATTTTTGGACATAATAATGTCCAATTATTATTATTATGTCCAGTAATAGTTATTATTTAATAATTTTGACAATGTCCAATTTATCAAGTTTTTATTTTGTTGCTTACACTTTTGGTGTTATAGCTAAGAAACAATGGCCTAATCCAAGGCCATGAAAACTTACACCTGTTTTCTACAAAGAGTTTTATAGTTTTATCTCATACTTTTAGGTCTATGATTGATTTTAAAGGAATATTTATATATAATGTGAACAGAAGTGGTTTAACTGATGGAATTCTTTCTTTTTGAATCTTCTGGGCTCATAGAAGACCATTCTTTATAGTGTACATGATCTTTCTTCAGATATTGAGAAGGCTGCAAATGTTTTTTAACCAAGCCCAGATTATTTGATTTCTGAGACTTGCTCTCCTGGTCTGTTGACCAGAGAGGCTTCTTTTCTTTTAAAGTGACTTTTGTAGATTTGTAACCATGTTCACCATGTGTTGACTCTGAGAGAAACTTTTGGTCAGGTTCTTTGGGGTGGGCTCATCTAACAGTGGCTTCTTATGTTGACCACACAGAATCAGTTCAGTTCAGTTCAGTTGCTCAGTCATGTCCGACTCTTTGCGACCCCATGAACCACAGCATGCCAGGCCTCCCTGTCCATCACCAACTCCTGGAGTCTACCCAAACTCATGTCCATTGAGTCAGTGATGCCATCCAACCATCTCATTCTCTGTCGTCCCCTTCTCCTGCCCTCAATCTTTCCCAGCATCAGGGTCTTTTCAAATGAGTCAGCTCTTCGCATCAAGTGGCCAAAGTATTGGAGTTTCAGCTTCAACATCAGTCCTTCCAATGGACACCCAGGACTGATTTCCTTTAGGATGGACTGGTTGGATCTCCTTGCAGTCCAAGGGACTCTCAAGGGTCTTCTCCAATACCACAGTTCAAAAGCATCAATTCTTCTGCAGTCAGCTTTCTTTATAGTCCAACTCTCACATCCATACATGACCACACAGAATAGATTGTTCTAAACTTTTGGTCATGGTTGTTGTTGTTCAGTTGCTAAGTCATATTTGACTCTTTGCACCCCATGAACTACAGCATGCCAGGCTTTCCTGTTCTTCACCATCTCCCAGAGTTTGCTCAAAGTTAAGTTCGTTGAGTCAGTGATGCCATCCAACCGTCTCATTCTCTGTCGCCCTCTTCTTCTCTTGCCCTCAGAGTTTTTAATTTAGTGAAATATATAGCTTTGTCTGAATTCAGTTGAAAATCAAAATAAACATTTTGGTAACACTTTATTTTTAGGATCTTAGAAGAAAATTTTTTGTTAATGTCAACTCAAGTTTATGGCTAATAGTTAGGGGCTTAACAGGCCAACATTTACCTTGGCACTTATGGAAATATGTCTGCTTTCTAACTAGGTTACACATTTACTCCTGAGACTAACTCATGGTTTATAATTAGCTGGTGAAGGCTTTCAGGTCTGGGCTTCCCAAGAGTGAAGATGAACCACGTGTTCCTGTTAATTGCTCCCTGGGCTACAAACTAAAGAGCTAGAAGCCAACAGTTCATGGTAGACAATTCTCATTTGGCAGTTGAGTTTTCCCAAGTCAACAAAGCATAAGGTCGTTAATTCTTCAAGGATAGGAAAGGGACTTTTTCAAAATGAAATCTTATTTGTTGGGAGCATGTAGAATACAGGGACCAAGTTAATTTATTTTCTAATTACTGTACTTTACTTGACTGATTTACATATGCAATGGCACTGTGGTTTTGCTGTAGGTATGAGAATCACTGAGAATAACAGTTTTCTTCAACTGGATTAAAGGAAGTTTCCTAAATTTATGAAAAGCCTTCCATCATCATTATTTTATGCTCCAATATCCATACTCATGTTCACATTAAAAAAAAATCATGTTGTCTTCTCTTATGTAAGAAGATATAAATAGACATTCAAAACATAAGCAACATGATGTATGGTTGAGAAAATAGGAACTCAAGAAAACAGTTGACGGATTGTCCATCTGGTTATAGACAACCAATTTGTGATTAACTGAGCTACAGATCAACATGGAAATATACCTTAAAAATTCTCAGTCTTTCAATTAGTCATCTGATTTTAAAAATGTACCTTGCATGTGGATTTGCCATAAAACTAATGAACCTTAAGTTTTATAGCCTTTCATTTGCCGATGCCCTATGTAGGCCCTATACCAAATTTGCATGTAGAATTTCATATTCTTTTATTTAAAAGGAGCCTGAAAAATGTTTACTTCAGGTCTTATAAATCTGGATTCACCCTTATCTGACTTAGCTATGGCTCCTATCTTTATAAAGGCTATTTTTTAGATTGCAAAAACAAATGGTTAAATGCAGGTGATTCCTAAAATGAATTGTTTCTTCAAGTTATACCAAGAGATGGCAAAGGGGAAAACCCCAGACTCTTATATCTTAAAAAAGTATCTCTATTTTATCTATTGACTTTTATTCTCTTTTGCTTCATACCACAATGTATCACTGAGTGAACTGCTGAGGTCTAATGTGTTTGGAGAAGACTCTTGAGAGTCCCTTGGATTGCAAGGAGATCCAACCAGTCCATTCTAAAGGAGATCAGCCCTGGGTGTTCTTTGGAAGGAATGATGCTAAAGCTGAAACTCTAGTACTTTGGCCACCTCATGTGAAGAGTTGACTCATTGGAAAAGACTCTGATGCTGGAAGGGATTGGGGGCAGGAGAAGAAGGGGACGACAGAGGTTGAGATGGCTGGATGTCATCACTGACTCGATGGACGTGAGTTTGAGTGAAGTCCAGGAGATGGCAATGGACAGGGAGGCCTGGCATGCTGCGATTCATGGGGTTGCAAAGGGTTGGACACGACTGAGTGACTGAACTGAACTGAACTGAACTGAATGTGTTTGGTGGCTAGGAAGTTTGTTTTTATTCTTGACTTGGTAGTAATTGTGGAAAATCCAGTTCTACTTTTCTTTATGGCTCCACAGACCTGCTATAGGGGAGGCTCAGTTAGAGAGATCTAGATTTGTCTTACCCAAATGCCACGTCATGACTGGGTTGTAGTTTTTATGTATATGAAATAGGCATAAATGACTTTCCTACTTCAGAGATTTAAGGTGAAATTCAATAGAACTGATACCATTAAGAAGATAAGAGGACTTCCCTAGTGGTACAACAGATAAGAATCCACTTGCCAATGTAGGGGATATGGGTTTGATCCCTGGCCCAGGAAAATCCCATATGCCGCAGAGCAACTAAGCCCTTGTGCCACAACTACTGAGCCCATGAGCCTAGAGCCTGTGATCAGCAAGAAGAGAAGCCACTGCAATAAGAAGACCATGCACTGCAACTAGAGAGTAGCCCCTGCTCTCCACAACTAGAGAAAGCCCATGAGCAGCAGCAAAGACCCAGCATAACCAAAAAAAAATAAATTTTAAAAAGAAAAACAAGATGATTTGAAAATTAAGAGACTTCTCTGTAAGCCCTGAACAGGATGGACTAAAACTCTTTTCTGTATCTTATAGCCCCCAAAGTTAGTACCAGGTCTGGTATATATAAGTGCTCAATAAATATTTGCAGCATGAAAAATTACATGTAGCAGACTTTATTTATTTTCATTGATCTAATGCTTTAGTTAAAATACCACTAGTTGTTTCAAGATTAATCCCCCAAATCTCAATGGCACAACACAAAAAAGATTATTTTTGCTTATGGAAAAGTCAATGGTGAGAGAACGAAGGATAAGGGCTGGGTGGGGAACAGGAGGGATGGCAGAGCGAGGGAACCATTGAGAGGCCCAGGGCATCAACATCCAGCCAGGTGAGACAGAAGGTAAGAGCATAGAAGGTGTGTGTAATAAACCAGGTCTGAAAGTAGAATGCATCCTTCCCAGGTTCAAGGCCAGAAGAACTCAGTCACTTGTCTTCAACTTACTCCCAGGGAGGCTGGGAAATGATGTCCCTGGCCAGGTAGCTGCCTCCCAGGAGCATCTCTGCCCCATGGAAGGGCAGCATGAATGTGGCTGTTGCATGTCACGGAGGCTCTAATGAGAGAGCAAGGGCAGGTGATCCCAGGTAGAAATGATGGGGTATGTGACCAGGAGGGAAGAAGGACAAAAAAATCTCTAGAACATCAGTTAGAGAAGAGGAATGGACGCACAATACGGATGCACAGCAAAAATAGAAGCAATTAATGTGAGAAATACCCTTTGATCCCTTTGTATAAAAACAGAGCAGCATGCTTTAAAACCTCCCTCCATGCGTCTCTTGCCTACATTTTTCTCCTTGGACTAAATCTTCCATTCATTTTCCATGCTACATTCTGCCAGAAAGACTCTGAAAGCCTTTCAAAAGCAGTTTTCAGTCTTGACTTTGAGTAAGAATGCTACACAATACTAAATCTCTAACATTCGACTCACTCCAGTTTCACCTTCGTGATGTTACTCTGAAAAACTGTATGGCTATGAAAAAAAATGCCAGCACCACTTACTCGTTTTTTTTGTTTTGTTTTGTTTTGTTTTTTAACAGCTTGTCATCCATTAGCAGTAGTTTTTTTTTTTTTTTTTTTTTTTAAGTGTTATTCTGCCAGTGACCTGGAAGTCTCTGAAATGAAATGAATTTCTAAAGAAGGAGGTCCACACACCAGAGCAAAGGTGGCAATCTACCTCTGGAAATCAAATTGTGCTGAAGTAGTTGCAAGTGAGTCAGCCTCAGCGAGAAACAAATTGTTTGAACAATAGACTTAATTAACTTGTGTTTATGTCTTCCATCACGGCAGGTGTGAAGTCCCAGGGCATCTGCTGATACACCTGAGCTGAAAGCCAGAGCTGCTTCTAGAAGAGTGTGAAAAATGACGCATTAAATAAGGCCGTGATGGTACTGGTAGTTCATTCCTGTTGCCTTCCGAGAGGGCTTTGGAGGGAATGGAGACAGAGGACTGAGTCTCCTGGAGCTTTGTTTACCGCATTTCTTTTCATTTTAAAAAAGCATTTAACATTCACAGAAGTGCAGTTTGGGTTGACTTATCAGGAGGACTCTCAGACACATGCTCCTTCTAGATGAGACAGGGAATGCCAGGAAGGTGAGGGCAAACTGGTATACATGGAGACCCAACTCCAGTTGATCCCTTTCTTACTTCTAATCTGATTGAGTGATTGCTCATACAATAAAACACATTTGGAAAAGTGCTTCAAGAACTTTCTCTGGTAAACAGAATTAAACACTTTTCTCTCTGAAAATTCCGTTGGAAGACGGGCTTACCTTCATTAAACATTCTTTCTCTTAGACTTTTAATGTGCTTATTATTATGTGTAGTAAATATGGCAATAAGATGCCTGGGGACAGATTCTACAGAGCACAGAAATAGCTTCTTGTCTAGTTGTGTTTTCAAGCTTGGTTTCATCCGCTAATGATTGGGTGATGAAATTAACTAGGGTTTCCTACATATTAAAAAAAATCCAATCTACTTATTATCAATTTTACTGATGAGAATAACTGCATTCTAGGTCAATGATGAAATGCTCAACTAACAGAGAATCTATGCTTTTCCTTCAATTTTTATTTTCTGTCAGAAATTTTGCTACTAATTTATGATACAGTTTTGGAGAGAAAAATACAATTGATAGGTAGAACTTTTTGAAAATTCAAGTGAATTCTAAAAGAGAAATATGGAACATATTGTAACTGTCTTACTAAAGACTCTGATTAAAATGCTGATATATAACATGTATTTTTATACATGGTTTATTCATTCACAAATATACATACAGTCAACAATCATTGAGTACTTTCTCTGTGACCAGATGTGCTCTGGATGCTGGCAATACAAAGGTGAGTGAGACTACCCTAATGAGTTTGTAATAGGACATCGGATCTGGTAGGTTTATCAGTTCTGTTGTTTTTAAGATACGTTCATTAAGATGTGACCTCAAGAATAGATTTCGTGAAGTTCCCTTAAATTGTCCCAGATAACTGTCAGCCTTTTGAAAGATGAGAGATACGTTGCAGTTTGGTTTCTCTCAGAAGCAGACACAGATGGCATCAAGAGGGCAGAGTCTTATCGGGTAATAACACCTGTGAAAGGAAAGGGGAGGAAGGTAGCTTGTGTGGGGGAGACTTCAGTCTGCAATGCAGATCTGACCAAGCCTCTCTAGCTCAACCAGGAGCTCTGGAGCACAGACTGCCCATTGGAGGAGCCCTGCATTGGGTAGAAATGGTTATGCTAAAGGTTCCAGAACTGTCCACTCAGATTCTCCAAGATGCCATGTATGTACAGGGGCACTGCAGGATATTTTTAAATTTCCAGGGAAACACAGTAACATCTGTCAGATACCCTACAAACGATTACTCTTTCCTTGTTTGGATCTAACTATTTAACAAAAGGAACTGGGAGGCAATTTCTTTCAGTTTAGGCAGTGCTATGAAAAAAATGACTGAGCCTCTGGGTGCCATGAACTGATAAGGCTTGAGGACTTCTGGGCTAGGCTCTTGTACCTTGGGACCTCAAGAAGGATGTGAGCACGGCTATCACTACCCTGCTCAGTCACTGACTGACACCACCTGAAAAGAGTGTCTCAGTCTGAAGGCTTGGTGGTCCCTAGTGAAGCTGGAGGCTGTTCCACTAACCACAGCCAAGCCCATTTTCTACAAATGACATGCTCCACAAATGCTGGGAAAATGAATAAAAACCTATTTGTATGACCAGGGGCCCCATGCTACATTGAAGGAACCATCCAGAAATGTTCCATACATAGATTAGGGTTGTAGGAGTAGCTTCCCAGCGGAAGTGGAGATCTTAGAAAAAATCAGCAGTTGCTCCAGGTTGGAGGCAATATTGTGGTTCAGTTTAGCTAAGGTTGAACCTTGCCATGGGAGGTAGCCCGACACCTTTTCCACCAGCCCAGCCGTTCAGTTCCTTGATATAAGCAGACATGGTTGTCAAAAGAATTATTAGAGAGCTGCAGTTGGTGATTCCAAACAATTTCATGGAGAACAAGGAGCTAATTCTAATACCCGGCATGCCCCTGAGCCCTCACTATTTTTTTTAACAACTCATTTCCCACTCACAAATGTGTTATATGGGTCTTAGTGTGACTATTAAGTCACCAGGCCCAGGTTGATGAATTAAGCTTTTATGCATCAAGTATTGTATCTTGTGAACTGCTTCGTATCTAGATGATAAAAAGCAATTTCAGTAGCACTTAGCTTAATTGGTTTGTGACCAAGACAAGGACCTTGGGTCCCACTTACAGAGCTTGGGCTGTATGCCTTGGCAATTCTAGAAAGCATATGTCCCGTATATTCAGTCACCACCTTCAGTCACTCATTACTTCTGAACCTGAAGGTGGACAAATTCTCTACATGTTAAACAAGGTTTGTGGAACATAATCTAGAAAATCACTGAAAGAAATTTTAGACAACATAAAGGTTGAGCTCTATTTCAAAAAGTTACCAGATTTCCCATCTGACCTGCCTCTTTTCATATTTTAACTCCCCCTACTTATGGAGCTGCAGTTATTCAAGCTCACATTTGCATCCTATTCCAATGCTCCCATTTACAAATGTTTCAAAATATTGTTTTTTTGTTTTTTGTTTTTTTAAATAAGCAGGTTTCCTTAATTGTCAGCTTGGTCAGAGGAGACCACATCTTACTTTTGTGAATTGGGAATTGATAAAAAGAGCCCTATACACACACATGACATCAGCTTTGTCACTAACTCTGTGCATGCTCTTGCAAAGTCCCATGTCTCCTTTATCTCAGCTTCCTACCTATAAACCGTGGAGCCAGGAGAGGCCCTTCTGGGAGTCTATAAACTCTAGAGCCCTACTACGGCTTACTTCCTGCTCCCGGAAGCCCCTTCTGGCCCCTTGCCAGTCGGGGAGATGGGTCTCCAGTCTCCAGGCTCCTCTCCTCATCAGGCCTCCTGTCTTCCATCCCCAGCTCTAGGCTCAGATAAAAGCTGCTCTGGAAGCTGCTGAGGCAGCCACAGCCTCCTCCTGGAGGAGAAGAAATTTGCTTTCCTGTCACCCATGGAAATTTCTTCATTTCCCCTAGGGAAGTGCCTGTGATAAATGCAAAATAGCACCAGCGCCCTCTGCTCAGCTGGTGACACCTGACTGTGTTTTCTGTTGACTCTAGCCGGTGATACTCAAGCTGCCTGTGGGGAAAAAAAAATTCTATTTTTATCTGAAATGATGGACAGTAAATCATATGCCTGGTTTACAGTAGCTCAAGGCCAAGAGCCGCCCTTGCCCCTTAATGGGCGATTCTAACCTAGGGCACACAGGGCCAATCTTTGGAGAGGAAACAACCCACACAAAAGATGGGCGGGGCAGATTTTGTGACTTTGGTTAGCTCTCACTTGAATGAGAGACTAATTAACATAAAAATTAATTTTAATGTGGCCATAAACCAGCCCAGAGTTTATATGCTGTAAGAGAATTATGGTAATTAGTGCATTCAGCCAGCACAACAGTACAAATATTCAGTGGCATTTGTGATTTCCAGCAGTACCTTTGCTACCTGCGCAATTCTCCTTCTGAGTATCTGTTTCTCAAGAACATGCTTTTTAATAGCTTTGACTTGACATTTATGTCTTGAGCAAAACTGAAATAGGCAGCTGAAGACTAATTATGCTAAATGTTCCAACAAGCATAATTACGAGCATTCCGGCAGGGGGCACTGGAAGCAACATTTCAGTGTGTGTGTGTGTTTTTTTCTTTCCTTTTTTGTTTTTTTCCTCTTCTTCTTCTTTTTTTTTTAATTAAAAATTTCTTTTCATCCTTTAACTCCCCCCAGCTCCTTATTTTAGACTTATTAAATGGAAGCTGATTGCCCTATCATAATGATTCCTTTTTTTTTTTTTCCATAAGCTGCACCGCAGTCACCTAGAAGAATTTTTATTTCAGCATAATGTTAAATTTTGCTTTCTGCTCTGTTAGATTCTTTCCATTCATAGAAGAAGCAAAATCTTGGCCTGAGCTCCAGCCTGGGACATTTTTGAGCAGAACATCTTGACTCACTTTAAGGACCACTGTGCTGCATTCTAACCGTGTGCCTGGCTTGGTGTTGGAGTTAATTGCAGAGGGGAGGACAAGGCATGAACGTGTACTTGCAAATTGGGTTTCTATTAAGTCAACAGCAAAATTGAGAAATGGAGCGTTTCACAAGCAAATGTTAATTATAACGAAAAACTCCTAACAATATACACAGGAGAAAAGCAGATATATAACTGCTGCTCTGTAATTTCCTGTGGCTCATAGTCAGCAGCATTTGCCTGCACAAGTCAAGGACCTTATAGGCAAGATTATCTAGAAAATCCCTTGCTTCAGAAGCCAAATCCTTTAAGTCTTCAGTATTTAAATGCAGCTGTATTGCTGATTAGATGTCAGAACTGGAGCACACTGAAGTGCCCTGTTCAGTGATTAACTCAATGGACCAATTTTGCTTTCAGATACTTCTACCAGAGGGAAAATTTGCATATAAATTTGGAAATGACTATCATCTTTTTGGGTTATGCAGGGACTGGGGGATGTAAAAGTTGTGAATGCCACAATAATCCTGTTCCACATTTGTCTTCTCTCTAATGTAATGTCTTAGTGAATTATCTTTATTACCAAGAGAATGGCAGGGCCATAGGGGGGGTTGCTAGATCAAATCTTTTCTCATTTTTTTTCCCCCATTGTTTTATTGATTTGTATCCCCACACTGTCTGCTATGTAGGAATTAGCACTCAGAGAGGACTTTCAACTCTGTATCATGGATTAAAATCTTTAGCTATATCTGAGGGTTTCCCAGTAGGTATGTACATGACTTTTTTGCTTTCATGCTTATAATTAATTTACCTAGTGCATCATGGCTTCCCTGATGGCTCAGCGGTAAAGAATCTGCCTGCATTGCAGGAGATGCAGGAGATGCATCATAGATTTGAGGTATAATCTTAGCACTCCCCAGCAGACAAATTCCTATACACATCAGCTGAAATTCTCCCTCCTTTCTGGATCCCCAGGTAGACAGGGCCTCCTTTGGCATCCAATCATGTGGGCAAATGAAGGCAAGAGATGGGCTATGAAATGGTTTAACTCTGTCAGCTAACACGGGCATTGCGTAGAGATACCAGAATATGTACCCATCACTCTGGACGCTCAGACTCAATTTGGAAACTGCATTTCCCACTAAAAAGACTGAGTAGAAAATAGAAGGGACCAAGAAAAAGACTAAACTCCAAGCTCTAAACCCCTGAATATATAAAAAGCCACAATAAGTGATAAGCAGCAGATGTTTATTAGGGTATTAGAGGAAGCGAATGCAGTTGATAAAGACTATATATAAAATCTGAACTGTGAGCAGCTGCAGAAACAGAGAATATTATGCAGTTAGTAAAGAGGGATCTGATACAAGGAAATAGTCACAAAGTACATATTGGTAAGGGGACAGAAGAGCAGGCCCCCTCCTAACATTTCTAAGGTTCAGGACAAGAGTACAACAGGAAGCTCACATAATGTAAGTCTAAATATTTAAAAACTATTAATCAGGTTTAAAAACTGGTAAATAAAACATGGTGTAACCCCCTACTTTGATAAATGTAATTGCATAAAGACCTGGAAGCAGGTTCAAGTAGAGATTCTGCATTGTCCTCTGGCCTGTGATCTTCCTCCTTTTATCACCCAGGCTCCAACCACATAGCAAGAGACCACCTGTGCATCTATGACCAGTTCCATGTCTATCTGAGCTCTGGCGATATTGCCTGGCAATAGGCACCCCCTGACCACACCACTGGCCTTGGAATTGTATACACACCATTATCAAGGTCCTATACTGGAGTAGACAACCCAAGAAAGAAGTATGTGCAGCTTGGAAGTGGGCTCAGGGCTATTGACAGGGAATTCCAGGATCCTAGATACTGACAGAGGGACTTAGAAGGGAACCTGGGCTCTAGATGTGCCCCATGGGGAGGACAGGATGGGCTTTTCTAAAGTGCTGAGACCAAGGCAGGGCCCTCTTACCTGAGTCTAAGACAGCACAGGCACATAGAAGAGGATCTGTGGATCCAGGTGATGAAAGAGCAAGAAGGATGCCTTCCAGGTAAGAGTAGGGACAATTATCTTAGTCACACCAGGAATTGCTGGTATGGCTCCAGCAGTTCCTGGTGAAGGGAAAATGGAGTTTCATGCAATAATAGCACTCTAAGCTATGCTATTTATAAATTGGTATACATGGTTGTTTATTAGTTACCTATATATGGTTCTCATCCATAGTGTGGGTTCAATAATTTACACTTTATCTTACCTCCTTGAATCAATGACTTGGGCAGATGAACTCCAGTTCACAATGGCAGTACACAGTCTGGCACCCAAAGTGGGAAGATCATGTAATCAGTCTTCTCTTGGGGATTTAAAATGTTTAATCCTAGCTGGGCATGCTCTAATCACCTCAGTTCTATCACAATTATGGGGTAGGAGAGGTAATAGGAACAATAAGGAGACTAAAAAAAAGTAATCCATTAAATATATAGTAGCACTTTGCCATGTTCTTCTTTTATCCCCTCAATAAATCTAAAAGATGAGGTATCATTAAATCTACCTTGTCTCAGAGAGCTGGAATAATGCCACACAGCTCATGTTCCTAATAAACATTATTGTATTTTTTTCACTATTTTTTCCCCTATGGATTCTTTATGTGTAGGGTCCATGTTTCTACCTGGTGCATTGTAGGTAATTCATAAACATCATTAAATACACATTTGGTTTCTCATGTGGTTAATATTAATTATGTTTTCAAAAGTCCAGAAGGTAATGTGATATAGAGACCAAGTGTAAGTTAATAGACTGAGGTGTTCAAGAAGCAGGCATGCATAAGACTGGGGCCTGTTAACAATGTCATTTCTAGTCTCTAGAGTAGTTTGGCAAGTTAGGCTTGCAAAGGGGTTCACCCATGCTATGTTCCTGAAATGCAGCTGAACCCTCTCGTGGGAAGGGCTACTTGGTGCTCATCTGCACGGGACCACAGAGTGGAGGAGCACACAATATCCAACTCTGTGCTGAACAGCAAACAAAAATGAGTGAAGGCAAGGAGCCTGGGCAGAAGCGATGTTTTAAATTGACCCAGGAAGACACACGCCTGGATAGAGGATGTGAACTAACATGTCGTCCTCAGCAAGGGGGCTAAACTCTCTCAGCAAAGGGTAAGGTGCAGTGGGTCACGTCTGGGCCCATCTGTAGCAAGAGCAGTTCCATCACATTGTGCCCTTTTGCCTATAAAGAAAAGTGTGTTTGCATTTCCTAGCTGTTGTGGAAGAGGACAACCTGTCCTCCTTGGGAGATACTTTGATGAAAACTATCTACCTTTTTTTACAGGTAATGCTGATCAGTAAACAAGCATAGATCTATTGCCCAATGGGTTTCCTATCATTTCCTCACTTGAATTATAATTCCTACCTGCTCTGATAGGCTGGAGGCATACAGAATGGCCAAGTGGGAGACAGCAGAGAATGGGCTGCTCTTGAAAGGCAAAAATACAGTGCTGGGCGTGGTCAATTTCTCCTCCCAGGCTCTCACAGGGAATCTGTCATCTCTGGGGAGCAGTAAGTGAAGGGCAGGCTGGCCTGGCATTGCTGGGAAATGGACAGGTCCCAGCTCGCCCCAAGGGAAATTCCAGTGGTATTCCAGTTATATCTAGGTTATATCTCAACTGAATGACTTGGAAGATTATTTGAATGCAATGAGTTAACTAATGGCTTTAAGAACCTTATGTAGCTCAGCCTGCCAATTTTTGCTCTGCAACTGCAATTAAAATACTTAAGAAGCAACAATTTCTTTCTAATGAGTTGTACTCCTTATTAATACAACTTTAGATCCTCTTTTTCAGGACATTCTCCTTCTGCCTCTTACCTCATAGGCTTGATGTAATTTTTTGCAGCAATTTGGGGCCCACCACCTGCTTCCAGCTCTCATAGTATGTGACAACTGATAGACTAAACAGAAATTACCAAAAATAAAACTATATGGACCTATCACATAGGTCTTAACCATGAAACTAAATATAGTAGAGGGTGCTGAAAGAGAACAGAAAATATCAAGCATGCTTTTCATTTTGAGCCCATTACCTATTGCTTTTCATTGAAAGTTGGTGGCCAGCAGTGTCTTTCCAGTTCTCTTGAGATGATATGCTATCCCAGAAGCTCAGTATGATGGATGAGACACTTTTCATGACATCCATTTTTTGAGAAAGCACCAGGAGAGTTAAAGAGCCCTATTCCTGGGCAAGCACCCCGTGGTGTTAGCCCAGTTGATATTAACCCTTTACAGTCATTCAGTATTTTCCCATTATTTTCAGGAGCAACAGTACTCTGAAAAGAAATCAATCTTTTTTTTTTTTTTCCAGCCATGCCACACAGCTCATGGGATCTTAGTTCCCTGACCAGGAATTGAAACTGGACCCTCAGAAGTGAAAGTGCAGAGTCCTAACCACTGGACAACCAGGGAATTAATTCCTCAAACCAGTCATTTAGAAGGTAAGAATTCAAGATAAAATATTATTGACTTGTAAAAAGTTGGAATGCATTTCTGCTTGATTTTCCCTCAGCAAAAAACAACATGAAAGAAGTAACTTTTCCTTCCAGAGTCCATCTGTAACTATGTTTCTCTTTGTGCTCATAGTGACCAAGGGTCTAGAGAAGACAGTTTCTCATAGTGGCAATACTTGGGCAGTGGTTGAGGCTAAAGACATCATTTCTGCTTTAAACTTGGCTTGGGGCATTCGTGTGACTGCAGTTAAGTCATGAGATTCCCAGCTTTTGTCTTTGTCAGATGTTTAGCAATTTTACACCTCATGCAAATATGTCCCCGGGAGGGAAATGCTCTTTAGCAAACCTACTTTATAGTATTGGATTTGGCTTTGGTGCCCATGGAGATATTTTTTTACCAGCTTTACAAACAGATCAAAGCTCTTTAAGCCCATGCTGCAGGCTTGTATCCAGGTTCATGATGCCTGTCTGACTGCCTCTCCCAAGCAAGACACACCTCTCAGCCCCTCGGTAAGATCCACAAATGATACTTGGGTTCGCTCCTTCATGGTGTCACCAGCTGGTGATGTGCTGCGGGTCCAGCTGTGGGCATTGTGTGTTGAAAACAGGCTTGAGCTGAAAGCTGTCTCCTGGGTTAAGCAGCAGGTTTTAAGAGGAGTATGAGTCAGGCATTTTTCTTTATTTGCTTTACATTATGAGGGCTTTCTAACTCAGACGAGCAACAAGAAAATAGGTCAGTTCATGGATGTAAGATTTTCTCATAGGATGATTTCAGAAGGAGCAGCCAGGTTTGCATGAATGCTAAAGCCTCCTTTTGCAGTGGCAGGTGGTAGTTTCCTTCCTGCCCCTCATTCCTTCTCTTCTCTAGGTGTGAATGCATGGATGCTAAGATGCTTCAGTTGTGTCCTACTCTTCATGACCCCATGGACTATAGGCCACCAGGCTAATCTGTCCATGGGATTTCCCAGGCAAGGATACTGGAGCGGGTTGCCATGCCCTCCTCCAGGGAACCTTCCCAACCCAGAGATCGAACCCGAGTCTCTTATGTCTCCTGAATTGGCAGGTGGGTTCTTTACCACTAGTGCCACTGGGGAAGCCCCCTCTCTAGGTTTATGCCCCCATAAATGTTTCCTGGGGCTTATCAGGTGGCGCTAGTGGTAAAGAACCGCCTGTCAATACAGAAGACATAAGAGACTCAGCTTTGATGCCTGGGTTGGGAAGATTCCTTGGAAGAGGGCATGGCAACACACTCCAGTATTCTTGCCTGGGAAATCCCATGGACAGAGGAGCCTGGCAAGCTACAGTCCATGGGGTTACAAAGAGTTGGACACTAATGAATCGACTTAGCACACATGTATGCAAATGTTTCCTAGGGGGAACTTCCTTTCCAGGAGGAAAGTGAGGAAGCACCCGTTCTAAGTTCATCCTTGCTGTGTGACCTTGGGCAAGATACTCAACCCGTCCAAGTGTCAGATTTCTTATCTGTGATACCAGTGTCATAATGCAGTTCCTGGTGTGATCATGAAGATCTCATTAAACACTGAATAAATGGTAGCTCTTATTTTGATGATAAGAGTGTGATAAGCCAATTTACTTGCCTGATGTTTAGCTGCTATTTACCTAGGTGTCAGGAAAGGTCTTAGGAAGCAGGCCATGGGGCTTCGGGAGGTGAGGGAGGCAGGCATAGGTCAGGCCTGGGAATCCTGTCTTCTTTCCTGGAATTGCCCCCCCGGCAGATCCCTGAACTGGAGCCTGTGTCTCCAGGGGCCTTGGTCCTTCAGTGGCTGCTACTCCCTGTGCTGTCCTCCACTTTTCAATCCCATCCTGCGAGCAATGTTCCTTTCCCCTCCTGCAGTGAGGGCACATCCTCCCTTGTTGCTCCACTGCTTCCCCATGACTTTTAAAAACATCCAGCTGAGTTTTCAAATATTGAACCTGTCCTTCGGCTGCTCAGGTGAAAGTTGGTCCCTTTTCCTTTCTCCATCTTGCCTATGGCTAGTGCAGCTGGCTGCAGGAGACACACCTCTCTTTTCTTTTGCTCTATGTCATGTCAGTCATTCTCAAAGTGTGGTCCCAGGATTAGCAGCATCAGCATCCCTTGGGAATTTGTTAGAAGTTCAAATCCTTGGGCCCCACCCCACACCTTGTGGATCAGAAACTCTTGGGTGGGGCCTGTCACTCTGGGCTTGAACAAGCTCTCCGGGTGATTCCAGTGCTCATTTAAGGTAAGAGAATCACTATTCTACACCTTTGGATGCAGAGTTTGTCTCTAACATGCTTCTCAGGGAAGCCTCCAGTGATGGGTATTAAAGTAAAGGACTGCTGTGTCTGCTGAAAGCATCCATTCTTGCACTGACTAAGCTGAGGCAGACAATCCCATCTGATGTGGATTACCACTGGGGCACTGCCTAAGCTGGCCTGAAAGTGAAAGTCACTCAGTCCCGACTCTTTGTGACCCCATGGACTGTAATCTGCCAGGCTCCTCTGTCCATGAAATTCTCTAGGCCAGAATACTGGAGAGGGTAGCTATTCCCTTCTCCAGGGGATCTTCCCAACCCAGGGATCGAACTCAGGTGTCCCACATTGCAGACAGATTCTTTACCATGTGAGCCACCAGGGAAGCCCAAGAATATTGGAGTGGGTAGCTTATCCCTTCTCCAATAGATCTTCCTGACCCAGGAATTGAACCAGGGTCTCCTGCATTGCAGGTAAATTCTTTACCAGCTGAGCTACCAGGGAAGCCCCTAAGTTGGCCTGGACTCTACTTATTTCTGCCCTAACTGGCTTCATGCCCTCCCTCTGCATCCTACTCCCCTGCATTCTCCCCAAACTCCACTCTCAGTACCTCCTTCTTCTCAGAATGAACCCGCTGACGCTTCAAATGTGCTGCAAGGAACTTGATGGACTTTCCTGATCAAATCTGTCCAGATTTGTTCTGCATACTTGGAACAGATACCCCAGTCATTTTTTCTCTAGTTTTATTGACATATAACTGGCAGAGAGCGCTGTGTGTTTAAGGCATACAGCATAATGACCTGACATACATACATTGCTAAGTGGCTACCATAGTAAGTTTAGTTAACATCCATTACCTTGGATAGTTAACAAAATATTTTTACCTTGTGATGAGAGCTTTTAGGATCTAAACCCAGGGACTTTCAAACATACCCTGCAGCAGTGCTAGCTAGTCATCGTGTTGTACATTCTGTCCTCAGTACTTATTTATCTTGTACCTGGAAGTTTGTACCATGATTTCCCCAGTCTTTAAGGTGAGATCCCAAGTGCTCCAATTATGGAGACCACCTGAAGCTTTAAGAGGTTCTTAATGTTATTTTCCTGAGTACTGTGTCCTTTGCTCCACAGGTATGGCTCTGGTCTACACTGGTACTGCGGCTCTTTTTCTGTTAGAGTTTTCAGGTCCCAGGGAGCCCTCTTTTTCAGTCCTGTCTCTAATAAGAGTGGATCCTGGGAGCATCTTTCTCTGGCCTCTTTTTTGTTTTGGTCACACTGCATGGTATGTGGCATCTTGGTTCCCCAACCATGGATGGAACCCACGCCCCTGCATTGGAAGTGCTTTGTCCCAAACACTGGACCACCAGGGAAGTAAGTCCCTCCCTGGCTGTCTTATCTGTCTGGCCTGGCCTCCAAGCTCTCATTCTCCTTTCTGACTGTGTGTGCTCAAGATGTCTGTCTCCCCCAGAGAAATCAGTGCTTGTTTTCCTCTCCAACCATCCCCTGGTTTGCCTGCCTTCTCTGTTTCTTCCCTTCTTCCTGGGCACTGGCCCTGGTAGGAAAGTCTGACACACACATATATATTTTTTATCCCATCATTTAATTGTAGAAAATTTCAGACCCAAAGAAAAGTGGACAGAATAGTACAATGAAAGTTTTTATACTCTCCACTGGATTCACCAGCTACAGACATTTTGCCACATTTACTTTAGCCTTTCTCTCTCTCTCCACACATGCATATGCACACACACACACACACACACACATACTTTTTGTCCCTGAACCATTACAGACATCATAACATTTTCCCCTTAAATATTTCAGCTTGTAATTTCTAAAGCAGGACATTCTCTTGCATAAACACAATATCATTATTATATACTATGTAATTCCAATCCCAAAGAAAGGCAATGACAAAGAATGCTCAAACTACCACACAATTGCACTCACCTCACATGCTAGTAAAGTAATGCTCAAAATTCTCCAAGCCAGGCTTCAGCAATACGTGAACCGTGAACTTCCAGATGTTCAAGCTGGTTTTAGAAAAGGTGGAGGAACCAGAGATCAAATTACCAACATCCGCTGGATCATCAAAAAAGCAAGAGAGTTCCAGAAAAACATCTACTTCCGCTTTATTGATTATGCCAAAAACTTTGACTGTGTGGATAACAATAAACTGTGGAAAATTCTTCAAGAGATAAGATTACCAGACCAGCTGACCTGCCTCTTGAGAAACCTATATGCAGGTCAGGAAGCAATAGTTAGAACTGGACATGGAACAAGAGACTGGTTCCAAATAGGAAAAGGAGTATGTCAAGGCTGTATATTTTCATCCTGCTTCTTTAACTTATATGCAGAGTACATCATGAGAAATGCTGGTCTGGAAGAAGCACAAGCTGGAATCAAGATTGCTCGGAGAAATATCAATAACCTCAAATATGCAGATGACACCACGCTTATGGCAGAAAGTGAAGAACTAAAGAGAGTCTTGATGAAGGTGAAAGAGGAGAGTGAAAAAGTTGGCTTAAAGCTCAACATTCAGAAAACGAAGATCATGGCATCCGGTCCCATCACTTTATGGCAAATAGATGGGGAAACAGTGGAAACAGTGGCTGACTTTATTTTTCTGGGCTCCAAAATCACTGCAGAGGGTGACTGCAGCCATGAAATTAAAAGATGTTTACTCCTTGGAAGAAAAGCTATGACCAACCTAGACAGCTTATTGAAAAGCAGAGACATTACTTTGTCAACAAAGTTCCATCTAGTCAAGGTTATGATTTTTCCAGTGGCCATATATGGATGTGAGAGTTGGACTATAAAGAAAGCTGAGTGCAGAAGAATTGATGCTTTTGAACTGTGGTGTTGGAGAAGACTCTTGAGAGTCCCTTGGACTGCAGGGAGATCCAACCAATCCATCCTAAAGGAAATCAGTCCTGGTTGTTCATTGGAAGGACTGATATTGAAGCTGATACTCCAATACTTTGGGCACCTGATGCGAAGAGCTGACTCATTTGAAAAGACCCTGATGCTGGGAAAGATTTAGGGCAGGAGGAGAAGGGGATGACAGAGGATGAGATGGTTGGATGGCATCAACAACTCAATGTGCATGAGTTTGGGTAGACTCCAAGAGTTGGTGATGGACAGCGAGGCCTGGCGTGCTGCAATTCATGGGGTTGCAAAGAGTCAGACACAACTGAGCGACTGAACTAAACTGAACTGAATATATGTAATTATATTATATGCATATATTTTAACTAATGTAAACAGTCCCTAGTCAAATTACTCCAAGTATCCTAATACCTTTATGTCATCATGTCTATTTAGTTTTTTTTAATCTGGAGCAATTTGCATGACTTACTTAAAAATTTTTTGAACTTTTCCATATGGTGGCATTTTGGAAGAGTGCAGGCCAGTTGTTTTGCAGATTGTCTCACAACTGGGATCTGTCTGATTGTTTCCTCATAATTTGATCCAGGTTAAAACTTTTTGAACCAGATTACTACATAAGTAATATCCTGTTCTTTTCACACCCAGACATTGGTGCGATGTGCTGAAATTCAGGTTACACATGAATGGAATATATGCTATGATCCCAGAACCAAAGAGCAGCAGAGACCCTTACAGCTTCATGCAGCTACTTCATATCACAGGTGGATACACTAAGGCACCAAGAAGTCAAAGCCTTTCCCGCAATGCAGCTGGTGGCACTTAGCTGTGGCCGGTACACCATGTGGTAAACTCTCCTAAAATGCTAGCGTCCACTTTCTTCAACTTCTCAGGACTCCAGTGATTGTGAGAGGAATCCTGGAGATGTGGGCAGTTAACATGTGTATACATACGCCAGAGAGTGTTATCTCGAAGTGTTTTTCTTTTCCCTGCTTTGAAGTCTGACAAATCCCCCTTGTGCCCTAAGAGATACCAAAGAAGAAACAAATGCCTGTTTTTTATGGGAAAGATGAGCTTATGTAAAGAGTGGCCCTGTACCAACATTCAGAAATGCTTCTAGGTTATGAGAAGCAGCAGCCCTGCACTTCTGAGCTATTTGCGTCAGTTTAAAAGGCAGATGTCTTTCCACTGACCTGTTTTCCAGTGCTATAATCCCATTAGCTTGGCACTGTCCTCTGGAGTTCTGCTTTGTTTGGGAATTTAAATTTCTTTATTTGTAACAGATCAAAAGCTATCTGGCACATATGTCACTTGTGGATCAGGGCACTTTGAAGGATCGTGCTCCCTTCCTGACTGCACATGTCTGCTGCTTCCTGGATAACTGCTCAGGGTCTGCCATCCCTCTCAATTTTAAGCAGCAACCCTAATTTCAAACCTTTCAACTCCTCTCCCTAAGAGAGTAACTACTAACTTTGTTGATGAATGAAAAACCAAAACTTAGTGTGAGACTTACCAGGCTGCTCCATGCTGTTGAGTAGGGCATCTCTAACAGACCCTTCGGTTTGGGTTTCAGTAGGGGTGTCTTGGGGCGTTGGTGTGCTAAATAGTCTGAGTAGTGGACTGTTAGTTTGGTTGAGTTTGGGTTACTGTGGGATGTGGATCCAGTTGCACTTGTGGACATGGGACTTGGGAAAGGTTGGAGTTGGAGATGCTGAGAATCACCAGCATGTGGGAAGGAGTGGAAACTCCTTTGAGCAGAAACTTCCCAGGTCACGCTGCCACTCCTGTGAGGATGGTGTGAGAACAGAAGAGGCCCAGGAAAGAATCTTGCTAATGTCCACATTTAGGGGGACATTGAAAGGATGGAAACTAGTGAAGAAGGAGTACAGGAAAGAGAAAGAGACAGTATCGATCAGATAATGGAAGGGAACCATATTTCAATTCACTTCAGTCTCTCAGTTGTGTCTGATTTTCTGCAGTTCCATGGACTGCAGCATGACAGGCTTCCAGGTTCATCACCAACTCCCAGAGCTTGCTCAAATTCATGTCCATCAAGTCAGTGATGAAATCCAACCATCTCATCCTCTGTCATCCCCTTCTCCTCCTGCCTTTAATCTTTCCCAGCATCAGGGTCTTTTCCAATGAGTCAGTTCTTCGAATCAGGTGGCCCAAGTATTGGAGTTTCAGGTTCAGCATTAGTCCTTCAAGTGAATATTCAGGACTGATTTCCATTAAAAGTGACTGGCTGGATCTCCTTGCAGTCCAAGGGACTCTTAAGAATCTTCTCCAACAGCACAGTTCAAAAGCATCAATTTTTTGGTGCTCAGTTTGCTTTATAGTCCAACTCTCACATCCATACATAACTACTGGAAAAACCATAGCTTTGACTATACAGATCTTTGTTGGCAAAGTGATGTCTCTGCTTTTTAATATGCTGTCTAGGTTGGTCATAGCTTTACTTCCAAGGAGCAAGCATCTTTTAATTTCATGGCTGCAGTCACCATCTGCAGTGATTTGGAGCCAAAAATAAAAGTTTCTCACTGTTTCCATTGTTTCCCCATCTATTTGCCATGAAGTGATGGGACCAAATGCCATGATCTTCATTTTTTGAATGTTCTGTTTTAAACCAGCTTTTCCACTCTCCTCTTTCACTTTCATCAAGAGGTTCTCTAGTTCCTCTTTGGTTTCTGCCATAAAGGTGGTGTCATCTGCATATCTGAGGTTATTGATATTTCTCCTGGCAATGATTCCAGCTTGTGCTTCACAAAGCCCAGAGTTTCTCCTGAAGTACTCTGCATATAAGTTAAATAAGCAGGGTGACAATGTACAGCCTTGACGTACTTGGAAACAGTCTCTTGTTCCACGTCCAGTTCTAATTGTTGCTTCTTGACCTGCATACAGACTTCTCAAGAGGCAGGTCAGGTGGTCTGGTATTCCCATCTCTTTCAGAATTTTCCAGTTTGTTGTGATCTACACAATCAAAGGCTTTGACATAATCAATAAAGCAGAAGTAGATGTTTTTCTGGAATCCTATTGCTTTTTCGATGATCCAACAGATGTTGGCAATTTGATCTCTGGTGCATCTGCCTTTTCTAAATCCAGCTTGAACATCTGGAAGTTCATAGTTCATGTACTGTTGAAGCCTGGCTTGGAGAATTTTGAGCATTACTTTGCTAGTGTGTGAGATGAGTGCAATTGTGCAGTAGTCTGAACATTTTTTGGCATTGCCCCTCTTTTGGGCTGAAGTGAAAACTGACCTTTTCCAGTCCTGTGGCCACTGGTGAGTTTTCCAAATTTGCTGGCATATTGAGTGCAGCACTTTCTCAGCATCATCTTTTAGAATTTGAAATAGCTCAACTGGAATTCCATCACTTCCACTAGCTTTGTTTGTAGTGATGCTTCCTAAGGCCCATTTAACTTCACATTCCAGAATGTCTGGCTCTAGGTGAGTGGTCACACCATTGTGGTTATCTGGGTCATGAAGATCTTTTTTGTACAGTTCTTCTGTGTATTCTTGCCACCTCTTCTTAATATCTTCTGCTTCTGTGAGGTCCATACCATTTCTGTCCTTTATCGAGCCCATCTTTGCATGAAATGTTCCCTTGGTATCTCTAATTTTCTTAAAGAGGTCTCTAGTCTTTCCCATTCTGTTGTTCTCTGTTTCTTTTCATTGATCACTGAGGAAGGCTTTCTTATCTCTCCTCCCTATTCTTTGGAACTCTGCATTCATATGAGTATATCTTTTCTTTTCTCCTTTGCCTTTAGCTTCTCTTCTTTTCTCAACTATTTGTAAGGCTCCTCAGACAACCATTTTGCCTTTTTGCATTTCTTTTTCTTGGAGATGGTCTTGATCACTGTCTCCTGCACAATGTCACTGATCTCCATCCATAGTTCTTCAGGCACTCGGTCTATCAGATCTTATCCCTTGAATCTATTTGTCACTTACCCCACATTCAAGGTCAGGAGCAGCGGCTGTGCTTTGCTGGAGCACCTATGAAGAGATATGTCATGTCCGTGGTAAGAGAAGCCCAAGTAAGATGGTAGGTGCTGAGAGAGGGCATCAACAGGCAGACAGACTGAAACTGCAGTCACAGATAACTAGCCAATCTGATCACACAGACCACAACCTTGCCAACTCAGTGAAACAATGCCATGCCATGTGGGGCCACCCAAGACGGACGGGTCATGGTGGAGAGGTATGACAGCATGTGGTCCGCTGGAGAAGGGAATGGCAAACCACTTCAGTATTCTTGCCTTGAGAACCCCATGAACAGTATAAAACGGCAAAAAGATAGGACTCTGTAAGATGAATGCCCCAGGTCAGTGTGTGCCCAATATGCTACTGGAGATTAGTGCAGAAATAACTCCAGAAAGAATGAAGGGATGGAGCCAAAGAAAAAACAACACCCAGTTGTGAATGGGGCTGGTGATAGAAGCAAGGTATGATGCTGTAAAGAGCAATATTGCATAGGAACCTGGAATGTTAGGTCCATGAATCAAGGCAAATTGGAAGTGGTCAAACAGGAGATGGCAAGAGTGAATGTTGACATTCTAGGAATCAGCAAATTAAGATGGGCTGGAATGGGTAATTTAACTCAGATGACCATTATATCTACTACTGTGGGCAGGAATCCCTTAGAAGAAATGGAGTAGCCATTATGGTCAACAAAAGAGTCCAAAATGCAGTACTTGGATGCAATCAAGTACAACAGAATGATCTCCATTTGTTTCCAAGACAAACCATTCAATATCACGGTAATCCAGGTCTATGCCCTGAACAGTAACACTGAAGAAGCTTACCGGTTCTATGAAGACCTACAAGATCTTTTAGAAATAGCACCCAAAAAAGATGTCCTTTTCATTATAGGGGACTGGAATGCAAAAGTAGGAAGTCAAGAAACACCTGAAGTGATAGGCAAATTTGGCCTTGGAGTACAGAATGAAGCAGGGCAAAGGCTAATAGACTTTTGCCAAGAGAATGCACTGGTCATAGCAAACACCCTCTTCTAACAACACAAGAGAAGATTCTACACATGGACATCACCAGATGGCCAACAATGAAATCAGATTGATTATATTCTTTGTAGCCAAAGATGGAGAAGCTCTGTACAGTCAGCAAAAACAAGACCAGGAGCTGACTGTGGCTCAGATCATGAACTCCTTATTGCCAAATTCAGACTTAAATTGAAGAAAGTAAGGAAAACCACTAGACCATTCAGGTATGACCTAAATCAAATCCCTTATGATTATACAATGGAAGTGAGAAATAGATTTAAGGGAAAAGATCTGATAGACAAAGTGTCTGATGAACTATGGATGGAGGTTCGTGACATTGTACGGGAGACAGGGATCAAGACCATCCCCAAGGAAAAGAAATGAAAAAATGCAAAATGGCTGTCTGAGGAGCCTTACAATAGCTGTGAAAAGAAGAGAGGTAAAAAGGAAAGGAGAAAAGGAAAGATATACCCATTTAAATGCAGAGCTCCAAAGAATAGCAAGAAGAGATAAGAAAGCCTTCTTCAGTGATCAATGCAAAGAAATAGAGGAGAATAATAGAATGGGAAAGACTAGAGATCTCTTCGAGAACATTAGAGATACCAAAGGAACATTTCATGAAAAGATGGGCTCAATAAAGGACAGAAATGGTATGGACCTAACAGAAGCAGAAGATATTAAGAAGAGGTGGCAAGAATACACAGAAGAACTGTACAAAAAAGATCTTCATGACCCAGATAATCATGATGGTGTAATCACTCATCTAGAGCCAGACATCCTGGAATGTGAAGTCAAGTGGGCCTTGAAAGCATCACTAGGAACAAAGCTAGTGAAGGTGATGGAATTCCAGTTGAGCTGATTCAAACCCTAAAAGATGATGCTGTAAAAGTGCTGCACTCAATATGCCAGCAAATTGGGAAAACTCAGCAGTGGCCACAGAACTGGAAAAGGTCAGTTTTCATTCCAATCCCAAAGAAAGGCAATGCCAAAGAATGCTCAAACCACAGCACAATTGCTCAAAATTCTCCAAGCCAGGCTTCAGCAATATGTTAACCATGAACTTCCAGATGTTCAAGATGGTTTTAGAAAAGGCAGATATATGAGAAATAAAATTGCCAGCATCCACTGAATCATCAAAAAAGCAAGAGAGTTACAGAAAAATATCTATTTCTGCTTTATTGACTATGCCAAAGCCTTGGCTCTGTTTCACAATAAACTGTGGAAAATTTTGAAAGAGATGGGAATACCATACCACCTGACTTGCCTCTTGAGAAACCTGTATACAGGTCAGGAAGCAACAGTTAGAACTGGACATGGAACAACAGACTGGTTCCAAATAGGACAAGGAGTACATCAAGGCTATTTTTTGTCACCCTGCTTATTTAACTTATATGCAGAGTACATTATGAGAAAGTCTGGGCTGGAAGAAGCACAAGCTGGAATCAAGATTGCCGGGAGAAATATCAATAACACCAGATATGCAGATGACACCACCCTTATGGCAGAAAGTGAAGAACTAAAGAGCCTCTTGAAAGTGAAAGAGGAGAATGAAAAAGTTGGCTTAAAGCTCAACATTCAGAAAACTAAGATCATGGCATCCAGTCCCATCACTTCATGGCAAATAGATGGGAAAACAGTGGAAACAGTGGCCGACTTTATTTTTTTGGGCTCCAAAATCACTGGAGACAGTGATTGCATACATGAAATTAAAAGACGCTTACTCCTTGAAAGGAAAGTTATGATGAAACTAGACAGCATATTAAAAAGCAGGGACATTACTTTGTCAACAAAGGTCCGTCTAGTCAAGGCTATGGTTTTTCCAGTAGTCATGTATAGATCTGAGAGTTGGACTATAAAGAAAGCTGAGTGCAGAAGAATTGATGCTGGGCTGCAAGGAGATCCAACCAGTCCATTCTAGAGATCAGTCCTTGGTGTTCATTGGAAGGGCTGATGTTCAAGCTGAAACTCCAATATTTTGGCAACCTGATGCAAAGAGCTAACTCATTTGAAAAGACTCTGATGCTGGGAAAGATTGAGGGCAGAAGGAGAAGGGGATGATAGAGGATGAGATGGTTGGAAGGCATCACCGACTCAATGGATATGCATTTGGGTAAACTCCGGGAGTTGGTGATGGACAGGGAGGCCTGGCATGCTGCATTTCATGGGGCTGCAAAGAGTTGGACACGGGTGAGCAACTGACTGAGGGTTACATGAACCCTGGTTCAGGAAGATATCCTGGGGAAGGGCATGGCAACCCATTCCAGTATTCTTGCCTGGACACTTCCATTAACAGAAGAGCCTGGCAGTCTACAGTCCATGGGGTCACAAAGAGTTGGACATGACTGAGTGACTAACATTTCCACGTTATCTGAACACAAGCACGGCAGTACTGTGACAATTGATCTGATAGCCTAGGTGGCTCCTAAGTGACTAATAAGATATGATGGACAAAAGGATGATCCACGACTGGGAGGGACAGAGCTGGATAGCAGGAGATTTCATCATGTTACTTGGAAGGGCACAAAATTTAAAACTCATGAATTGTTTGCTTCTGTAATTTTCTATTTAATATTTTCAGGCTATGGTTGACCTTGGGTAACTGAAAACCTCCCAAAGTGAAATCACCATTGAGAGGGGGTCTATTGTACTCTTCATGCATGAAATCAGATTTAAATAGCAAGGTTCACAAATCAGGACAAGCCTTCACCATAGCTTTACCTTCATCCTTGCTGCTCTACTTACCCAGGGCACTAGTAAGTAAGTAAGTGAAAGTCCCTCAGTCGTGTCTGACTCTTTGTGAGCCCATGGACTATACAGCTCGTGGAATTCTCCAGGCTAGAATATTGGAGTGGGTAGACTTTCCCTTCTCCAGGAGATCTTCCCAACCCAGGGATGGAACCCAGGTCTCCCACATTGCAGGTGGATTCATTACCAGATGAGCCATGAGGGAAGCCCAAGAATACTGGAGTGGGTATCCTATCCCTTCTCCAGTGGATCTTCCTGACCCAGGAATCGAACCAGGGTCTCCTGCATTGCAGGTGGATTCTTTGCCAACTGAGCTATCAGGGAAGCCCAGCCAGGGCACTGGCTTGCATTAAGTTCCCCAAAGAGAAAAGCTTACTGTTATCCTACACTGAAAACCCTCCGCCAAGCTACTTTCAGCATAAACCTTATCAATGTATCACATTCCCAACCAGTAGAGGTTATACCATCAATGTAAAATAAACAGAAAATAAATGCTGTGGCTAATCCATGTGCAATTTAGAGTTCCATGTCTTTCTGGCTGTACATAAGTCACCACAGGCTAGATACATTCATACTAGAATATCCCAGAGGCATGGTTTTTATTGGTTGGAACAGCAAGAAATAAAAACTAAGATAAATTTAATATTTAACTCTCAATCTTTAGTTTCCCTCATTAGCCTGACTTGCCCACAGCCATATTGCTGTAAATTAAATAGCTGAAGCTGGTGTGTTGCCAAAATGCACAGCCAGAGAAATGTTAACAATTCTCTCCTTGTTCTTATGCTTGATCAAGTTAAAAACAAAGAAGTAATCTGTTTGTCATCCAGAGAAGTCATTAGAAAACTCTCAAATTATTTTTGAAGTTGGAAATAGAAAACTGGCTATATGTTCAGCTCTAAGATGGTCTTCAAAAACGAAGGCCACCATGAAGACCATGTTGAAGGTGGTCTTCAACATTCAAAAACGAAGATCATGGTATCCTGTCCCATCACTTTATGGCAAATGGATGGGGAAACAATGAAAAAAGTGACAGACTTTATTTTCTTGGGCTCCAAAATCACTGTGGATGATGACTGCAGCCATGAAATTAAAAGACGCGTGCTCCTTGGAAGAAAAGCTATGACCAACCTAGACAGCGTATTAAAAAGCAAAGACATTACTTCAGTTACAAAGATCCATCTAGTCAAAGCTATGGTTTTTCCAGTAGTCATGTATGGATGTGAGAGCTGGATAATAAAAAAGACTGAGCACTGAAGAATTGATGCCTTCAAACTGTGGTGCTGGAGAAGACACTTGAAGGTCCCTGGACAGCAAAGATATCAAAGCAGTCAATCCAAAAGGAAATCAACCCTTAATATTCAGTGGAAGGACTGATGCTGAAGCTGAAGCTCCAATACTTTGGTCACCTGATTGAAAAGCTGACTCATTGGAAAAGATCCTGATGCTGGGAAAGCTTGAAGGCAAAAGAAAGGGGGCTGCAGAGGATGAGATGGTTAGATAGCATCACTGACTCTATGGATATGACTTTGAGCAAACTCTGGGAGACAGTGGAGGACAGGGGAGCCTGGTGTACTGAAGTCCATGGGGTAGCAAAAGAGTCAGACATGACTGAGTGACTGGACGACAACATCACTGAAGAGTTTCAGAGAAGTTTCCTCCAATCAAAACATTATCAAATTATTGTCACCCAAAGGAATCAAGAAAATGCCTCTGATCAGTTCAGTTCAGTTCAGTCGCTCAGTCGGGTCCGACTCTTTGCGATCCCATGAATCGGAGCACGCCAGACCTCCCTGTTCATCACCAACACCCAGAGTTTACTTAAACTCATGTCCATCGAGTCGGTGATGCCATCCAGCCATCTCATCCTCTGTCGTCCCCTTCTCCTCCTGCCCCCAATCCCTCTCAGCATCAGAGTCTTTCCAATGAGTCAACTCTTCGCAGGAGGTGGCCAAAGTACTGGAGTTTCAGCTTTAGCATCAGTCCCTCCAATGAACATCCAGGACTGATCTCCTTTAGAATGGACTGGTTGGATCTCCTTGCAGTCCAAGGGACTCTCAAGAGTCTTCTCCAACACCACAGTTCAAAAGCACCAATTCTTCATCGTTCAGCTTTCTTCACAGTCCAACTTGAACATCCATACATAACCACTGGAAAAACCATAGTCTTGACTAGATGGGCATTTGTTGGCAAAGTAATGTTTCTACTTTTGAATATGCTATCTAGGTTGGTCATAACTTGCCTTCCAAGGAGTAAGTGTCTTTTAATTTCATGGCTGCAATCACCATCTGCAGTGATTTTGGAGCCCCCCAAAATAAAGTCTGACACTGTTTCCCCATCTATTTGCCATGAAGTGATGGGACCAGAAGCCATGATCTTAGTTTTCTGAATGTTGAGCTTTAGGCCAACTTTTTCATTCTCCTCTTTCACTTTCATCAGGAGGCTTTTTAGTTCCTCTTCACTTTCTGTCATAAGGGTGGTGTCATTGGCATATCTGAGGTTATTGATATTTCTCCCAGCAATCTTGATTCCAGCTTGTGCTTCTTCCAGCCAAGCGTTTCTCATGATGTACTCTGCATAGAAGTTAAATAAGCATGGTGACAATGTACAGCCTTGATGTACTCCTTTTCCTATTTGGAACCAGTCTGTTGTTCCATGTCCAGTTCTAACTGTTGCTTCCTGACCTGCATATAGGTTTCTCAAGAGGCAAGTCAGGTGGTCTGGTATTCCCATCTCTTTCAGAATTTTCCACAGTTTATTGTGATCCACACAGTCAAAGGCTTTGGCATAGTCAATAAAGAAGAAATAGATGTTTTTCTGGGACTCTCTTGCTTTTTCCATGATCCAACGGATGTTGGCAATTTGATCTCTGGTTCCTCTGCCTTTTCTAAAACCAGCTTGAACATCTGGAAGTTCACGGTTCACGTATTGCTGAAGCCTGGCTTGGAGAATTTTGAGCATTACTTTACTAGCGTGTGAGATGAGTGCAATTGTGAGCATTCTTTGGCATTGCCTTTCTTTGGGATTGGAATGAAAACTGACCTTTTGCAGTCCTGTCTTTGCCAATGTTACTTATTTGCCCATGATCAGTCTTGATCTTAATTTTTTTTTTCTTTATTATTATTTATTTTTGTTGTGCTTTGTCTTTGTTGCAAGAGGGTTTTTCTCTAGTTGCAGTGCACGGGCTTTTCATTGCGGTGGCTTCTTTTGTTGCGGAGCACGGGCAGTACGGTGTGTAAGCTTCAGTAGCTGTGACTCCCGGGATCTTCAGCACAGGCTCAATAGTTGTGGCTCAAGGGCTTAGTTGCTCCAAGACATGTGGGCTCTTCCCAGACCAGGGATTGGCAGGCGGATTCTTTACCACTGAGCCACCAGGGAAGCCCCTTGACCTTAATTTTTAATCCAAAAGATGGAATCAAGTATCTAGCAAGTATCGCCCTCTTGAAACACTTTGTTTGGAAAACAGAAGCTTTCTGCCTTCCCCAAGCTCTACTCAAGTGGGCGTTGGGGGCAGGGTGGCCCTTTTTCCTTTTGGACCACAGCACACAACCTTCTACGAAAAGTGACCTCAAATCCCCTTTTAGCCACCAGGTGGCAGCAGAAATCCAGCTTCTGGTCTAGGCCAGGCGAGGCTTAACTAGCATGGTTCTGATGTACGTTGTTTAATTAGTATTCTGATTATAGAACTATAGAAATTGAGATGTGAAAGAACATTTCTTAAAAGTTCTAATGACCACATATGTTTAAGTGAAGGGAAAAAGAACAAATATATATGTTAGGAACACAATATTCAACACAACAGATTTCATCTGTGAAGGGAAGGAAGTATTCCAGACACCTACTATGTGCCAAGCACTTTACTAAATGCCTTGTATGCTCTTTCATCTGATCATTAATACAGACTTGTTGAGTGGGTGCCAATGTCTCTATTTCACAGATGGAGAAACTCTAGTGGGGATAGATTAAGTAACTCGCCTGAAGTTTCAGAGAATTAAGACAGAGACAAGGTGTGAACTCAGTTTGATCACATAAATCCATGATTTTCCTGTTATGTCAGACCATCTTCTGTAATTGTGGCTATCAGAAACTGGTTAAAACGGCCTTTGAAGGATGGCTTAGTGTTGGACTACTGTATGCTTGGGGAGGGGGTGGATTTACTAGCCAAATAGCGGGATTTTGATAGTGAGAGAATGTGATTATTGTTTGTGTAGCCTCTGTTTTATGTCTCGGTACTTGGGCTTGTTATAGGAAGTAGGAGGTCAACAATGCTCTCTAAATTTGAGCTGTCAGTATAAACAGGAGAAGCTTCTTGGAATCTGTAGAGTCCTGACCTAGAGAGAGAATTATGTTCTGAAGAGGGTATAGAATGCTTTTTGCCCCAGGACAGTATGAACCTGAAGTAAATGACAGATTTCATGTCAAGTGGGAATGTTTATTAGTGTGGGAGGTTCTGCTATACTTGTTGCCTTTATAATTAAATAGTACACTTCAATCTCTCCTTCATATCTCTGACTCCCATTAGGTGAGATGAAGAAATTATCTCCCTTTGTGTTCCTATACCTCTCCTTCCTATAAATTTCTCAGTTTTCACTAGTTAAACCCTTATTTTTATGTCCTCAAGGATAGTAATTTACATTTTGTTCTGCAGCTGTAAATAAAAACAATTGTGGTATAATTACATAAAGGGTATTTATCACAAAACTGAGCAGTGTATGGTCAGTAGGGAATTCTCTCCAACTGAATCTCAAGTCTTGAGAGGGGAATTCTGTGATCATCAGGGTCCCGTGGATTCTCCTCTCTAACGAGCTCAAAATCACACCATATCTGGTTTAATTACATCTGGGCCACAATTTCATGTAGATACTTTGTTTTTCTTAACAGTTCTGTTTGCCATTTCTTATTCTGATTGTTAGAAGAAAATAGAACTTGTTTGTCATATCACTGGTACATGGCCCCTTGACCTTCTATCAACTGTATGGAGCAGTGTAGTTCCTTTATGGGTTTGCTCCACATGTGTCACTGTGGGCTTTCTTTGAAAAGTGTACTGCTTGGCTGGTTTCTCTGTTTGTTAGATCTCAGGTTTCCTCCTTAATTGGATTTGCTTTTGTGTTTTGCTAAAACACATTCTTAATAATTATTTCAGAAATAGTGCATGAGGAATCTATTTTCCAAGGGTTTGCATATCTGGGATATCTCCCTGCCACTCTTGATTCAAATTTCATAAGAAAAAAATGTTCTTTGATTTCCCTCTTAAAGTTTTTAGTATGTCTTTATTTGTATCTAATACTAAGTCACTGAAATTAATGTCATGTCTCATAATTTCTTCTGGAATTCAGTACTATCTTAATATCATTTTAATTAGTATATTAATATTATTTTAACAAAGGAGATTCTATGGGTAAATTTTGATCTTTGATGAGTCTTTTGGGCTGCACCCAGTAATAAGAAACCACCTCCTATTTCTTTTACACCTTTGCAATACCAACTAGGCATCTTTTTTTCTTATACATTCTATTTTGTTACTATGAAGCCTTCTAGAGGGGTTTTATTTTGTTTATTTTATTTTTTAAAATTAACTTATTTATTTTAATTAGAGGCTAATTACTTTACAATATTGTAGTGGTTTTTGCCATACATTGAGAATCAGCCACGGGCACACATGTGTTCCCCAACCAGAAACCCCCTCCCACCTCCCTCACCATCCCATCCCCCAGGGTCCCCCCAGTACACCAGCCCTGAGCACCCTGTCTCATGCATCAAACCTGGACCAGCGATCTGCTTAACATATGATAATATACACATTTTAATGCTACCCTCTCAAATCATCCCACCCTTGCCTTCTCCCACAGAGTCCAAAAGACTATTCTTTACATCTGTGTCTCTTTTGCTGTCTCGGATATATGGTTATTGTTACCGTCTTTCTAAATTCCATATATATGCATTAGTATACTGTATTGGTGTTTTTCCTTCTGGCTTACTTCACTCTGTATAATAGGCTCCAGTTTCATCCACCTCATTAGAACTGATTCAAATGCATTCTTTTTAATGGCTGAGTAATATTCCATTGTGTACATGTACCACAGCTTTCTTATCCATTCATGCTGATGGACATCTAGGTTGCTTCCATGTCCTGGCTATTGTAAACAGTGCTGCGATGAACATTAGGGTACATGTGTCTCTTTCAATTCTGGTTTTCTCAGTGTGTATGCCCAGCAGTGGGATTGCTGGATCGTACGGCAGTTCTATTTCCAGTTTTTTGAATCTCCACACTGTTCTCCATAGTGGCTGTACTAGTTTGCATTTCCACCAACAGTGTAAGAAGGTTCTCTTTTCTCTGCATCCTCTCCAGCATTTGTTGTTTGTAGACTTTTTGATAGCAGCCATTCTGACCAGCGTGAGATGGTACCTCATTGTGGTTTTGATTTGCATTTCTCTGATAATGAGTGATGTTGAGCATCTTTTCATGTGTTTGTTAGCCATCTGTATGTCTTTGGAGAAATTTCTGTTTAGTTTTTTGGCCCATTTTTTGATTGGGTCATTTATTTTTCTAGAATTGAGCTGCAGAAGTTGCTTGTATATTTTTGAGATTAATTCTTTGTCAGTTGCTTCATTTGCTATTATTTTCTCCCATTCTGAAGGCTGTCTTTTCACCTTCTTATAGTTTCCTTCGTTGTGCAAAAGCTTTTAAGTTTAATTAGGTCCCATTTGTTTAATTTTGCTTTTATTTCCATTACTCTGGGAGGTAGGTCATAGAGGATCCTGCTGTGATTTATGTCAGAGAGTGTTTTGCCTATGTTTTCCTCTAGGATTTTTATAGTTTCTGGTCTTATGTGTAGATCTTTAATCCATTTTGAGTTTATTTTTGTGTATGGTGTTAGAAAGTGTTCTAGTTTCACTCTTTTACAAGTGGTTGATCAGTTTTCCCAGCACCACTTGTTAAAGAGATTGTCTTTTCTTCGTTGTATATTCTTGCCTCCTTTGTCAAAGATAAGGTGTCCATAGGTATGTGGATTTATCTCTATTTTGTTCCATTGATCTATATTTCTGTCTTTGTGCCAGTACCATATTGTCTTGATGACTGTAGCTTTGAAGTATAGTCTGAAGTCAGGCAGCTTGATTCCTCCAGTTCCATTCTTTCTCAAGATTGCTTTGGCTATTTGAGGTTTTTTGTATTTCCATACAAATTGTGAAATTATTTAGAGGGGTTTTAAAAGCAGTATTTCTGTCATTATTTTTTGAGTCTTATTTTCCCAACTCACTTAGAAGTAAAATATTTCATGAGAAGTGGTGTGGGGCCCAGAACAACTGAACCACTGGTTGTCAGGCAAGATTTAGAAAATATAAGCTTCCTGTAGATTTAAAGCTAGAAAGCCCACATGCATAAAGAAAGTCCTCTTAGTCCACTGAGAAATGCTTATAGGTTTCTGAAAACTCCCTTTCCCTCCACAAAAGAGAGAAAATCATTAAACATGTTTATTTATGCCCCAATCCATTGCTTTCTATAGCAAAAATCTGTAATTCTCTTGCCAATGGAACAAAAATTGCTTTAAATGGTAACAGTCAAAAAATGCCCAAACCAAAATATTTGCTGCATTTTTCTTTCTAGTGACCTCAATAATACCTAAGTGGATATATAGTTATTTCTTGGACTAAAGGAAACAGAGGATTGTGTTTAATGAAGTCTAAGGGACTTTAGAGTGTAAACATCTGAACCCCTGAGAAAAAGTGGGGCCATCTCCTCTGCTACTGAATGTGTGTAAAACACACAAAGGGCTTCCCTGGTGGCTCAGTGGTAAAGAATCCTCCTGACAATGCAAGAGATGCAAGTTTGATTCCTGGAGAAGGAAATGGCAACCCCCCTCCAGTATTCTTGCCTGGGAAATCCCACGGACAGAGGAATCTAGCAGGCTGCTGTCCATGGGGTCACAAAGAGTTGGACACAACTTAGCTACTAAACAACAACAAAAATATACAAAGGTAGACATTGTGGGGAAACCCAGGAAGATTAGTCCATAAAAAGCTATGTTCCTGTGATTCATGTGTTAAAGACTAGTGGAGGAGGGGATAAAAATTTAAATGGAGATCAAATCTAGCATTAAAAAAAGGAAAAAAAATACACAAAAGCTGTGGGGATGTTCAAGATTCTTCCCAGGGATTTGAGGCAAATTTTGAATAGTGTTCAGTGAATATCTGGGTGTCTGTGCAATAATAAGGATGATGTCAGTTTCAAGGAAGAAAGTCCTCATTGCTCCATTTTCATAGGCATGGACAAGATTAAGAGTTCTGCTCAAATGGACCCCTAAGCTCTACTAAATTTAAAACCTGACATTGTGTTTCAACAATTATGTTGGGATTATCTAAAATTCACTCAACTATGTATTTTTGATATCGTTAGCATGGCTTGCTAATTGCTAATAGCTTAAAGCTCAACATTCAGAAAACGAAGATCATGGCATCCGGTCCCATCACTTCATGGGAAATAGATGGGGAAACAGTGGAAACAGTGTCAGACTTTGTCTTTTTGGGCTCCAAAATCACTGCAGATGGTGACTGCAGCCATGAAATTAAAAGACACTCCTTGCAAGGAAAGTTATGACCAACTTAGATAGCATATTCAAAAGCAGAGACATTACTTTGCCAACAAAGGTTCGTCTAGTCAAGGCTATGGTTTTTCCAGTGGTCATGTATGGATGTGAGAGTTGGACTGTGAAGAAGGCTGAGTGCCGAAGAATTGATGCTTTTGAACTGTGGTGTTGGAGAAGACTCCTGAGAGTCCCTTGGACTGCAAGGAGATCCAACCAGTCCATTCTGAAGGAGATCAGCCCTGGGATTTCTTTGGAAGGAATGATGCTAAAGCTGAAACTCCAGTACTTTGGCCACCTCATGCGAAGAGTTGACTCATTGGAAAAGACTCTGATGCTGGGAGGGATTGGAGGCAGTAGGAGAAGGGGACGACAGAGGATGAGATGGCTGGATGGCATCACTGACTCGATGGACATGAGTCTGAGTGAACTCTGGGTGTTGGTGATGGACAGGGAGGCCTGGCGTGCTGCGATTCATGGGGTCGCAAAGAGTCGGACACGACTGAGCAACTGAACTGAACTGAACTGAATTGCTATTGCTACTGCATATAGTAGGTAGGTTTTGAGTAACTCTCTTGAAAACAAATATTCAAAAATAGTTTTTATGTCCATTGCATTCCCTTTCTTGAGCTGAAATGAGCAAAACCAGCTGTGCTTCAGCCTGGAATCACAAAAATTAAGGCTAATGGTTTATCATGAATGAACTTCCAGTATAATTTCAAGTCTTGACCTCTCAACCATAGACGCATGGAGTTCTCCATTTGAGACTGTAAATAGTCAGCTCTGCTGAATATTGTTGCAACCTGGATGTAAAACAAAAGGCACTTTAGAAGAAAAAATGACTTTTCTTGAATGTAAATATGTCTTTCCAGAGGTTGGAAAAGTGCAGATGATCTCAAGATGTCCATCTGACAAAACTTGGCCTGACAAAGGGCTGAATCAGGCCAACAGGGCCTCCAAATGCATCAGGCACTATTTTTTCCCTGACGTAAAGCACTACAAACTCTTTTTTACCCACAATTTTACCAGTCAGAAAGCTAACACAACCCTTTATCCCCAGACTCCATCTTTAAGAGAAAGCAGTAATTAATGTTGTGTGACTTTAGGATTATATCAACACAATAGGACCACCTTAATTTAAGCCCATTCTTCAGATGATGTCAGTTTTGTGTAACATTCCTGGTGGTACCCCTAAAGCAATGCAGAAACTTGGGGTACCTGTGCCTCCTCAGAGATTAAATTGTACAGTATCAATTTCCTAGTTGTATTGTACTGGTTTTCTACTTCCAACCATCTCTAATCATTTCAAATAAATCTAAAGCCAGACACAGATGTAGTGAGCTGAGCCCCTATATATATGTTTAAAATAATCTTTGAGTGTAAAAGTTTTCCCTGATAAAATGACTTTTGACTCTTTCCACTCTCCCTACACAACTTACCTTTAAAAATTGATAGATAAACAGATAAATGGATGAATCAAACAATCTGGCTGTGCATATTGATAAGCTATAATGCAAGAAAAAGGTTAGGCTTCCCAGGTGGCAAAATTGGTAAAGAAACTGCCTGCCAAGGTAGGAGACAGAAGAGACACGGGTTTGATATCTGAGTCAGGAAGACCCCCTGAAGGAGGGCATGGCAATTCACTCCAGTATTCTTGCCTGGAGAATCCCATAGACAGAGGAGCCTGGTGGGTTACAGTCCATAGGATCACAAAGAGCTGGACTCAACTGAACCAACTTAGCATGCATGCAAAGAAAAAAGGTTGACTCAAGAAACCAGTGGGATCTTTTTTCCTTAAAGTCATCACTACTTTTTTTCTAAACTTCTTATGAAAATAACTCAGTTTCTAGCAGCAGCTTATGCTGGTAGAGGCAAGCCTGATATCCAGTTACTGTATCGATACTGTTACAATATCCAGTAACTGTGGTATGATTTGAGAGGCATGCGAATTAAGTGAAATTTCAAGTGCCTTGCCCATCACGTTATACACAAGGCCTTTAACAAATATTAATTTCTTCAGAGTCCAGCATTAGCATCAATCTTTGAATTCTTTTTCCTTTCAGTCCTCCTTAAATATACTCAGTTCATCCTTTCATTCACACCTAGATTCTCTCCCCCAGTATTCATCATGACTCCCTGTGTGCCACCGCCTGTGTGGGTATGGGGAAACAGTACTGAATAATAAATCCCTGACCCCACAAAGCAGCGAGTCTAGTGTTAGCAATAGAGCAGAGATTATTCTTCCCATAAGAGGAATGCAGCCAGGAACCTGGAGGAAAGCGGGGGAAAGGGTCAGGAAAGTGTCCCAGATAAGCAAAAGGAATTTTTAGGTCCCTCAAGCTATTTCTCACTATGGTTCAGTGCTGGCTTCAATACCACCCTTGACTCTGCACCAAAGACCAAGGTGAGTATGACTTCCCTTCGTTAGCTCTGGCTCACATCCAAAGGCAGTAATGCCAGAAGAATTGCTGCTTTAAAACAAAGAAAAAGAACAAAACAATAACCATCATGAAATAAAAGGCTTAAAGCTAAAGAAAAACAAAAATGTCATGATATGTGCATTTTTTTTCTGCAAACTGATTTGTTCTGTGGTGGAAGACAGAGTCTGCATTTGATTTCTACAAGATATGCAGTAATGGGCTATGTACTCCAGGGGAAAACTATCCTTAAGGGAGCAGGAACGTGATGGATTCACTTCTCGGTGAGGTTTATAATATGTGGCAGTTTTAGCACAAGCAGGTACTTGGTCTATAAACTGGGAGAGCACAGAATTAGCCGTGGCTCGTTTCAAAATGAAGAAGAATGCAGCTTTCCCTCTCGCTCTTGGTTGTGAGTCCTTCTGGGGATAAACAGGAAGATTAAGTGTTTTCCTGATGTTGTGTTTCCCTGTCACGGTAATGTGCACACGCCCCATTGCCAGCACCTTTACACAGCCCCCAAGACCTGCTATTTTTGTTGGCAGGAGATGTTCGTTGTGAGACCCAGGTCTCATTCTGTGCTGAATGAAGTCAGGGTTATTTCCGCTTCTTGTTCCAATGCTCCCTCTCAATTAGATACTCTACGATTAGCTGCTTCGCAATTAGACACCGGATCTCTCAGTCTGTGAACATCCAGTTTCTTGGTCCCCGGAGGCCATTTCATGTCCTCCCTCCTCAAAGCCTGCTGTTCTGCTTGTTGCCATTTAAATGGTGCTAAAGAGAGCAGCCTGGCTGCCAGCTGGCTTCCCAGGGGCCCCCCGGTGCTGTTGGGCCTCCGAGACCCTGGTCTGAGCTTCAGCCGGTGTGTGGAAACCCCAGCTGTCAACTCCAAAAGAGATTTCATGTTACTGGCCTGATTCACACTAACTCATCTCATAAGAGGTTGCTGATAAATTAAAATGCCAATATATCTATTTACCATTAGAAATATACTTGCCAAGCAATAAATCTGCATCAGCCACTCAGCTTGTTCTTTTCACACAATTAAAGTCTGTTGGGGAAACCAAATTCTAGATCACAAGGTTTCTTGGTGAGGGGGAAAACAGACTCTTGAACGCTGCTTGTTGGTGTGTAAATGGAGACACGTCTTCTGGAAGGCAGTGTTTTATTATGTGCAACATTTACATTGAACAAGCATGATGAGTTCTTTATTTGTGTCTCCTGTCACCCCTTGAAAATTTATTCAGTGGTGGAGCTCCCATGTCACTGTCTGAAAACTTGGCCGGCCCCCTGACTTTTCCACTTACTCATATGGAATAGATTGGCCTATGATCAAAGTCATAAACACTGGCTCAATTCAGAAATGAAAACTATACAGTGCAAGCTATTAATCAAACTTCAGTCTTCATTCAGAGGTCAGACTTCTCCTCCTTTTCTCCCAGCTGGGGCCTCCGGTTGATGGGCCACCTATCTTTAGGATGATGGTTTTGGTCACGTCATTGAACTCCTCTCTTTCCCTCTTTCTAGTTAGTAATTGCGTCTTCTGGCCTCCCAGAGGATGGAGCAGGGTGAAGGAAGAGGCTGTCAGGCATGGTGAGGGGCACCATGCTTCCCAACCCCTAGACCTGCCCCTCTGGTGGGGCCTCGCATCCCAGCTCAGCTAAAGACACTCTGGTCAAAAATCCACTTCTCCTTCCAAACTCTCAGCCCTTTTTGCCTGAGTGATCCAAGGGAGGAGGAATTGCCTTTATTTTCATCCTTGATATTTTGTTCAGGCATTTAAGTTTGGTGTAGAACATCATTGCAATTCAGATCCATGTACTTTTGGTTTATTTGGGTCTATTTCTCAGACTGAATGCCTAGAATGGAAAAAGTTGTTTTCGTGGGTGTTAGTAACGTGGTGGGTAGGAGCGAGGGTTCTGGAGTCTACTGTTTCCAAGGCCAAACTTCACTTTTTAATGTCCTGTAACATATGCATTGAAAGACTTAAAGATGTGCATAATAGTAGCAAATGCTTATTTAGCACCTGCTAGATAGCAGAGACTATTCCAAGAGGTTGATCTGTTCTGATAACTTCAGTTTCTCAGCAATCTTGTGTATGTATTATAGTTATCTCCATTTTGCTGGAAAGAAACTGAGGCAGAGAAAGACTACATGCCTCAAGTCATAAAATGATAAATTCCATCCAGCAGTCTGACTCCAGAACCCATGTTCTTGATTTCTTTGCTTAGTAGTGCTCATGAACACAAGAATTCTAGTTCTAGGAATTTAGCCTCAGGAAATAGACACATAAAACAACACAGCTGGATCTTAATTGAAATATCTCTAATAACTTGAAAAAACTGGATACCACTTTTGTGTTTGATAGTAGGAGATTGATTAAATAAATATGCTGGTATAAACCCAAATCCTTTAAACATATATTTTAGAGGAATATTCACACATAAAAATGCAAAACCGCACCAGTAGTCAGGGAAATGCAAATGAAAGTAAGATCAGATACCATTTTTAACCCACCAGAGTGGGAAAAAGAATGAAAAGGAGACATAATGTTCAGTGCTGGCAAGGATGCAGGAACAGGCACATTCCTTAACTACTGATGAGGGTAGAAATTGTTAGGCTATCTTTGCAAAGGAATTTGACCAGAACTTCTAAAGTGCTTAAAAATTAGAAAGGTGTAAAACCTTTGGCCAATAATAATATTTATGGGAATCTTCATTATTTAAGATAAAGCATGTATATAAGGCAAAAATCTGGAAATAATTGAATGTCAATAAGACAATGATTGACTAATTTTGGTACATTCATGCTGTTATGTTAATCCAGCTCTTTAAATAATGAATTGGATCTTGATTTATTGACCTAGAGGAATGTCCATGATATACTGTGTGAAAAGAAAAGTTGCTTTCACAATAATGTGTAAAGCAAAATCCCATTTTGTGAAAACAAGAATCTACATGTGTATGAAAGTTTGTATGAGGGTGGAAAAAAGTGTGGATAGTTACAAATCAGGATATTAACTTCGGTTATCTAGCATAAATGTGTGGGGCAGGGTATGTGTGTGTGTGTTTATGAATCTTTGGACTATTTCATTGGCTGCATAAAGCAGTTATATTTAGAAATTTTTTATTTAAGAAAAAAGAGTATTAGATTATATGAAAGACATATGTGTTTGTTTATGTGAGTGCTGAGAAAAAGACTTAAAAGATTATAGAATACAAAATATTAAAAGGAATTATTTCTGACTCATGGGATTTTTATTGTCTTATATCTGTCCATGTTTTCTGAATATTAATTATATAAGGAAAAAAAACTTTGCTAGGAAAAAAATGAGAAACTTGTTTATAAGGAAAGATAGACTTAAGAATTGAATTTCAAGAGAAATTTTTTTAAGAGGGTGATTGGTAAATGGAGTCAGAGCAAAAAGTTCAACGTACATTTGGACAGTTCAGGGTTTGAAAATGTCTTCTCCATTAGAGGGCGACAGCTTCTGTGTCATTAGCTAGCAATCTTGTTCACAATACATGACCTATAAAGATTAGCGGAAAGCCCAATTTTGAGATTTCCTTTGGCAATATTTTCTATCTAAACTGCTGTGGCTTATACAAAACTGTCTTTTATCTAGAAGGGGGGAGATAAACAATTTGGATTAAGGAAAAAAAGTAATTTGGAATAGAAGCTTAATAAGAAACGAAGATGGATCCAGGCAGGCTTGGGGACACAGGACATACGAGGAGTGCAGAGGGGAAAGTGGATCACTTGATTTCAGAGCAATCCTGATGCAGGGTGCCCTAGGGCTTAGTGCAATGTAGCCATAAAGCCATGGAAATATCCACTGAGAACAAAAATGCATTTTGTGTTAAGAATTGGACTTAACTTTTTCAGCCAAAGGCCCATGGTATTTGTGTCATTCATCACTTGCCATCTGCAGCGCTTTGTCAGGTACTTTTGTGGGGGCAGCGGGGGAGACTATATGCAACATTCATCAAACCCTCACAGAATTAGGAGGGAGGTATTTTAGGAAAAAAATTCTTTTTATCTCTTCCTCATCTAGGTAATATTCAAACCAAAGCTTTAGTTATACAGAACCTCAGCTCTGGTATCTTCTCAGGATAAGGTTAGTACATGAAGAAAAGGAAGAAGAAAAATATTATGTAATTAGAGATAGAAAGAAGAAGGCAATGGCACCCCACTCCAGTACTCTTGCCTGGAAAATCCCATGGATGGAGGAGCCTGGTAGGCTACAGTCCATGGGGTCACTAAGAGTCAGACACAACTGAGTGACTTTACTTTCACTTTTCACTTTCATGCATTGGAGAAGGAAATGGCAACCCACTCCAGTGTTCTTGCCTGGAGAATCCCAGGGATGGGAGAGCCTGGTGGGCTGCCATCTATGGGGTCGCACAGAGTCGGACATGATTGAAGCGACAGCAGCAGCAGAGATAGAAATTTAATGACGATTAAAAATCCTAAGCTTCTTTGTCATTTACAACTATGGTTGAAGCAAACCTTCATTGAGCAGACTGGATCATAAAACTGAAGCTGTGAAAGACCAAAGACCAGAATTCTGGTTTTTCTACAGGGATCCCATTCAGGAAGAGGACCGTCATGTGAAAGGAGGAATAGACGGCAATTTATTTTTTTACTGTCTGTGATCCCAGTTGTACAGTTTTGAACCCATTGTTGTGGGGAATGTCAATGGTCCCTAACTGGTCCAGCATAACCAGGTAATGGGTTTCAGTTTGGGGCTATCTGCTGTTTATTGCAGCTGTTGAGAGGTAGTGTTTCCTGGTAATGGTGAAATGGAATGCCTTTTCTTTTTATGTCCCTTTTTGTCTGATACAGTATTTTTAGTTGTTAACTCAAGGTTGAAATAGACCTAAATAACAACCTGAAAATAAGAGCTTCAAGTAAAAACCTCTGTTTGGCCCATGCCAAGTAAACCGAAACCCAGACTTCTGGCTTTTCAACATCAATTAGAACAAGTGCTATGGAAGATGTTTCTAATTAGGCATTTCTGGAGAAATATATGACATGCAATCAAGAAATAATTATAATCCTAGAAGCTGATTTGTAAGGAGCAAGTCCTTGTTTATGCTTACTCCTTCCCTCCTATTTGGAGGCTTAGATGTGAATATTCCTACAAAAGTCACTCCCCACCTCTTCTCCTTCAGCTCATCCTCTTGTAGTCCACTGACTTTTATCTCTGGCCTCTCTCTGTCCACCAGGGGCTTTCCCTTTGTCCATAAACACACTCTAGTCTACTTCATCCTTTAAAACTAATCATCCACACCCCCCGCCCCAAAGCCTTCCTTCAATCTCCAATCCTTTTGACCTCCTGTCTAAGTCCAAAGTCACTAGAAGTGTAGTATGAATTTTCCTCTCCTACTGTTTTCTCTCTCATTCTCCCATTACTCACTGGTGACTCAGGAAAGAATCCGCCTGCCATGTGGGAGACTCACGTTTGATCCTGGGTTGGGAAGATCCCCTGGAGAAGGGAATGGCAACCCACTCCAGTATTCTTGCCTAGAAAATTCTATGGACAGAGCAGCCTGATGGGCTATAGTCCCTGGAATTGGATACGACTGAGCAGCTAACACACACACTCCTGTTACTCATTTCCAGACTAGTATTCATATTCGTCTCCTTATGGAAGGTAAAAGGGACCCTAGATTAACAAGTTCTCTTCCTCCCTGGGCTCTAGAGCACTTGACCTTTCTGTCCCTTTTCCTTTCTTGAAATTCTTCCTTGGATTTTGCAATCCTAATCGCATCGTTCTTCCTCAGCCCTTGTGGGCTCAATCTCATTCTTGTCCTTAGAACCTGGTATTTTTCAGGTTCTTCCCTTCTCTCTCTTCTCCGCTTGTGTGCATGCTAAGCCACTCAGTTGTGTCTGATTCTTTGTGGCCCTATAGACTGTAGCCCCTCGGCTCTTCTGTCCATGAGATTTCACAGGCAAAAATACTGAGTGGGTTGCCATTTCCTTCTCCAGGAGATCTTCCCAACTCAGGGATGAAACCCATCTCTCTTGTGTCTCCCTGAATTGGTAGGTGGGTTCTTTACTGCTAGTGCCACCTGGCTTTGGGGGTAAACAAAATGATATTTATTCATTTCAGGTATTGCGATAAAAGGCAGGAATGCAAGATGACTAAAACATCACCACCTATTAGGAATACTTTGACATACTAACCTCTCATAGCCTCAATTTCCAGATGTCGTCAGTACTTGAGATTGAGATCTTCATTTCCAACTCTTGACTGTGGATCCCCAGTTGAAGACCAAAAGCAAACAACTCAAAACTGCTCCCTCATTGCTTCCTCCCTGGTTCCTCCCACGCAGAAACATTCCTCTCATGTAGACACACTGGAAACCTGTGAGTCATCCTACATCCCTTTCTTTCAACCTCCACATCCAATAAATTTCCAAGTCCATCACTTGTCTAATAGAGGTTGCTAGAATACCTGTCATTTCTTCACTGCTTGGTCCACCTCCTCATTTCACACTTGGAAAATATTAATACTACAGAATCTTTTGCTTCCCTTTTCTCCAAGTTCTGCATCAACCCCAAATTTATCCTCCACAATGCTGCCAGAGTGCCTATTTAAAAATACTAATTTGATCTCATCTAACCTGCTGTATTTTGGCCACCTCATGCGGAGAGTTGACTCATTGGAAAAGACTCTGATGCTGGGAGGGATTGGGGGCAGGAGGAGAAGGGGACGACAGAGGATGAGATGGCTGGATGGCATCACTGACTCGATGGACATGAGTCTGAGTGAACTCCGGGAGTTGGTGATGGACAGGGAGGCCTGGCGTGCTGTGATTCATGGGGTGGCAAAGAGTCGGACACAACTGAGCAACTGAACTGAACTGAACTGAACCTGCTGTAAAAGACTTCAATGGCTCCTCATTGTCTAAAGATAAAGCCTAGATCATTTGTAAGACCCTTCCTATTTTGTTTACAACCTCCTTTCACAGTTTCTTATCTTGCCTTCGCCCTTCACCCAGTCACTCTCATTTCAACCACGTGTGTTACTGGATGTTCCCTGAGAGGAGTGAAGTCTCTGTCTTGGTTTATGCTGTTCCTCTCCTCACAGTGCTTTTCTCCTATCACCCCACGTGGCAACATCCTCCTGTTTCAAGGCAAGGTCCAAAGGCTGTCTCTTCCTGAAGTTTTCTTTGATCTTTCTCAGGAAGAATAAAACACTCCTTCTTCTCATGTGCTCACAGAACTTTGCTCCCCCTTCTTTTGTAGCCTTATCAGGTTGCATTCATAGATGTTTGACAGTTATCTTGTCTCCTTGTGGATCAAGGACTGCTTCTCAGGCATTTCATCATCCTGATATCTTATCTTGGTCCAGCTCTCAACAAACATGCTCCATGAAGGGAGGAATGAAAGATGCCTGCAGAACGCCACCGGCTCCAGGGTTCTGTGGCCAAACCAGTCTTGTGTGACGCGAGCATTAAAGCAGTATTTGTTCCTGGTTCCAACAGAGCCTAGCATATGCACCACTACAACTGAACCCTGTGACCCACCGGAGTCTAAGGAGCAGAGCTGTGAAGAGAAGCATTTTGTCCTTGTGGGAACGACACACTCATTTCTACAATCTGCCCATGGTGTCTCGGTCTAGTTAGGTTTTCTACCCTGAGGGTGAGAATTTCTAGCCAGAATTGCAGACTTCACTTCTTCCTGAGTTGAGTTTCTGTGGATCACTTTAGAACCCAATTCTCTTTCATCACTTTTTCCTGGGCCACAGACCTCCAGACCAATAGTGCATGCATATGTACTAAGTCACTTCAAGTCATGTCCAGCTCTTTGTGACCCTATGGACTGTAGCACACCAGGCTCCTCTGTCCATGAAATTCCTCCAGGCAAGAATACTGGAGTGGGTTGCCGTGCCCTGATCCAGAGAATCTTCCCTACTGGGGTTGAACCCATGCCTCTTGTGTCTCCTGCATTGCGGGTGGTTTCTTTACCCTCTGATCCACTGGGGAAGCCCCAGACCAATAGTAAGAGGCCTTAATTTTAAGATGATTAAAACAATCCAAAAAAATCATGTCTGTTGGTTAATTGTAAATTGCTTGCTCAGCAAATTTAAGTTTACAGGGGTAAATTTAAATCATTCACTGTGTTTCTAAGTAATGAAGGCACTTCCCCATGGCACCATCATGTACCCAGATGGGAAATGCCTTTTTTTGGTGGGACTGGACATATGTGTTGCTCCCTCGGAATTCATGCTGGTTAAAGACAAGCGGCTAATAACTCCCAGACTCGTGCATGATAACCACATCTCTGGTGGCAACAGTACTACTAATTTTTCCACAAGAATTTTCTTTCTGTTACATGCGTACTTTTAAGAGTAGGTAGCCACAGCTGTGACCAGTATGACATTCCTTTCCATTTGTTTTTAATAACGACTCAAGTTAGCTTGTGAAGAAGATTCTCAACTGAGATTTTTCTTTCTTTCTGTCTTCTAAAGTGTTTATTACTAAAAGATTCAACTTTTAGATTCTCTGAAGAAAATTTTTTCCTAGGAAAGGTAAGAGGTTAAAGAAAATGTAGCTAAAATTAGTTTCTTTTTTGACTCTGCAAAAGGGATTGCAGCCATGGCAATAGTCAGAAGCAGTGACTTAACGAACGGTTTCAGAAATGAGCTCTTCACTGTGATTTGAACGAGCGCTCCATGAATCCTATTTTATAATTACTGCTCGATTCTTATGGGGCACTTGAAAGCTTGAGTGACTGTCTACCAGGTTCATTCCTCAGGTGAAGCTTCTGCTTAACTGTGTCCAATCTGAGGCATCACACTGAACTCTCACCCTACCGTTTGTTTGCTGATGACAATTTAATTACACCTGCTGGCCTTCAGAAATCTCAATGATTAAGAATTGCTTTGTTTGTTTTGTACTCTGTTTCATTAATCTTCCTGGATTCCTTTTCCTCCGAGGAAATCAAAGTGTTTCTTGTTAATAATTTTCAGTATACCTAGAGGGATTTGGTGGGCTTCTCTGGTGGCTCAGAGGGTAAGAATCTGCCTGTAATGCAGGAGACCTGAGTTTGGTCCCTGGGTTGGTAAGATCCCCTGGATAAGAGAATGGCAACCCACTCCAGTATTCTTGCCTGGAGAATTCCATGGACAGAGGAGCCTGGTGGGCTACGGTCCATGGGGTGGCAAAGAGTCAGACACAACTGAACGACTAACACTTGCACTTTTTCAAAGAGATTTGGTAATAAGTTGGAAGAAAATAATGGTAATTGACCTCCCAAGGTCATTCTAAGTCACCAGAAATTGGGATAAGAATTTGGAGATTCAAGTGTCCTGGTTGCTTAGTTAAGATGAACTTTGACCAAAACATCTAGACCATATTGTCTGTCATATGTAGGCTTAGCTGGTCCTTAGCTCTGTAAGCAGGACATGCTGTGTCTGTGTATATACAGGCTATACTCCAACCCTACAGCTAGTGCTTATCTCTAAAATGCAGAGAGGACAGGATAGCTGTGCCGAAGTGGGTCCACAAACTTCCAATTACTCTGATTCTCATGCTGTTTACCAAACAACCCACCAAGATTTACAGAACAATCTGTGGCTAACTTTTGGAATTTAGAATGTTATCATTACGGGTTTGCATGTTCTGTTGAAATGAAGGAAAAGGGGAAGGAATGAGAAGGACAGTGATGATCTAGAGTCTAATTTAATGTTGCCACAGATCTCTGTGTAAATAGCAGTGAATTTCTATTCCTTTTTTTTTATAATAACTATAAATATTTTATTTTTTAAAGTTTATTTAAATTTATTTATTTTAATTGGAGGCTAATTACTTTACAATATTGTATTGCTTCTGCCACATATCAACATGAATTTCTATTCTTTATGAAAGATGGTACGATTCCAACCAAGTCAATTGTTTCTGGAGTCAGGAAATGGGGTGTGTTGGTAATGCATGGAGGGGAAAAAAGACTGTTTATGCAAATACAGGCCTTCCCACAATGGCTGGGTCATAAAACGTTCACTTAGCAGCTCGAGATAAATATTAGGAATTGAGGAAACAGAAGTAAATGCCTTTTTCAAAAACAGGAAAACCAGGGATTTCCTTGGTGGTCCAGTGGTTAAGACTTGTGCTTTCAATGCAGAAGGCACAGGTTCAGTCCCTGGTCAGGGAACTAGATCCCACGTGCAGCATAGTGCAGCCGGAAAAGAAAAAAAAAAAAGAAAGAACAATAAAAGCAGAAAACCAGACTAGAGGCCATGAGCAGAACTTGTTCCTAATGTTTGTACTGTGATAGTCAAAGGTAGCGGGACTGACATCTAAAATGTGACACTCATCTGATCAGCTAGGTCGTCTGAGGACAGTTCGGATTTGGGGGAGTCCCTGTTCCATTTGCAGTGCCCTGAAGGATCTCCAAAACTGTTCAGCTCAATTTAGGTCATTCCTTTAATTATCGTTTTCCCATCAGTACCCCATTACTGACTCTGAATGATGGCTTTGTGCATTTTTCACTTAAGGGTAATGAACTGCTCTCTTCATAAAGTGCCATCATTCAACTTTGTTCCAAGGAGCTTCCTTACAGACAATTTCCATTTTAATCAGAAGTGAATGGGACTATTGCCTTGAAGTGGACCATCTGTGGGTTTACCAGGAATTTTATCAGCTTTGATCTTTATTCAATTTAACTTTCTGCCAGAGCTTCCAGTAAGGTTCTTTTAAGGCTGCAGAAAGCAGAGCTCAGAGCTCAGGGCAGGCAGTTCCCTTGCACTCACTGTGCCAGCCCATATGTTCTGCTCAAAATGAGGCCATTTGCTTTTGTGAATCCCCATGTTGGAGGGGTGGGGAAAGCCAGTTGGGAAGGTGAGAGGATGGAATGTGTGGACACAGACTTTATTGTTGGTGTCAGTCTAGATGAAAGTGAGAGCTGGAACCTTCTTCCCCAAGCTCATGGTCTGTTTCTTTCTTTTTTTTTTTAAAACAACTTTATTGAGACAACTGATATACAATGAACTGCAGACTGAAAGAGTACAATTTCATAAAATTTAACTTATGTTAATCTGGGAAACTGTCACTTCAATCAAGATAATACACATATCTTCCACCATAGAAGTTTCATAGTGCCTCTTGGTAATCCTTTTTTGTTCCCATCCCTAGTCAAGCACCATGACTATAGATTACTTTGCATTTCTAGGATTTTATGTAAGTGGACTCATGTTTTTTGGGGGGAGGTCTGGTTTCTTTCATTTAGCATAATTATTCTGAGATTAGTTCATATCATCACAAGTATAATTATCCCCCTTTATTGCTGAGTGTTCATTGTATGGACATACTGCAACTTGTTAACCCATTGAGCAATCATTCTTTTTGTTTTATAAAATCATTAAGTATTAGAGCTAGAAGGGGCTTTACAGTTCCCTTGTGTGTGTGCTAAGTTGCTTAAGTTGTGCCTGACTCTTTGTGACCCCATGGACTGTAGCTCGCCAGTCTCCTCTATCCATGGGATTCTCCAGGCAAGAATACTGGAATGGGTTGCCATGCCCTCTTCCAGGGGATCTTCCCCGGGGAGGATTTGAACCCGTGTTTCTTACATCTCCTGCATTGGTAGGTAGGTTCTTTACCACTAGTGCCACCTGGGAAGCCCTTAGATTACAATTCCCTTAATCTAAGGAGATTGTTGGAAAGATAATTGGAGCCAGAACACTACTTGAGAATTTCCTTGGAGATATTGAAAATACCTCTTCCTGCCCTTCAATCCCAAAGATGAGGTGGACCCGGGGTTCTGCATTTTGAACTGTATCTTCTGGTTATTCTAATCCCGATACGTGGCTAATAATACTTCAGATGGTGAACCAAATGGTTTAAATAATTTGCTCCAGGTCATAGAAGATTAGGAACAAAGGCTGAATTTAAATCCAGTTTCTGATCTTATATCATGCCAGCACCAAATCACATCTGACACATGGATGCTGACACTGTGTGCTGGCATGAATCATTGCTTTCTAATGAAAGATAAGGCCACAGCTTGGTACTCTGAACTGCTCTCATCTGCTTCCAGAAGAGGGCACTGATAGCAAATCTTTTATTTTATGTCTGCCTGCCTGCCTGCCTCTGACCTTTCTTCCTTTCCTTTCTCCCTTCCTTCTTCTTTTCTCTCCTCTCCTCTTTTTTCGTCACCAAAGTTGCAACATGAAAAGCAATGCAAGTGAGACAACAATGGTATGGGAAATTATTTTGTTTCAGTAAAAAGACAAGGCCCCTGCAGAAATTTCTTGACTTCATTGCACTTCTTTTTGGCAGGGCTATATGGTTAATTCCCTGACCAGGGATTGAACCTGGGCTGCAGCAGTGAAAGCCCAGAATTCTAACCACTGCTACTGCTGCTGCTGCTAAGTCGCTTCAGTCATGTCCAACTCTGTGTGACCCCATAGATGGCAGCCCACCAGGCTCCCTCATCCCTGGGATTCTCCAGGCAAGAACACTGGAGTGGGTTGCCATTTCCTTCTCCAATGCATGAAAGTGAAAAGTGAAAGTAAAGTCGCTCAGTCGTGTCCAACTCTTAGCGACCCCATGGACTGTGGCCCACCAGGCTCCTCTGTCCATGGGATTTTCCAGGCAAGAGTACTGGAGTGGGGTGCCATTGCCTTCTTCTTTCTATCTCTAATTACATAATATTTTTCTTCTTCCTTTTCTTCATGTACTAACCTTATCCTGAGAAGATACCAGAGCTGAGGTTCTGCATAACTAAAGCTTTGGTTTGAATATTACCTAGATGAGGCAATGCAAACTAGGTGAGTGTTGAATTCAGAAGGGGCTCCAATATACTTAAATGAGTTTAGCTATTTCAGTGTTGCATTTGAAACACAATTATTGAATACAAACATATACAGAATGACAAATGCATTATTCCATGAGTCTGACAAGGAAACGAATCTCATTACTTTATGGTCACACTTCTATGACAGAACAGTTCTATTTTGCCAAAATGTATATCTGTGTTTATGCATATATACATGCTCCTTGATGGTCTATTTCTATACCCAACCCAAAATAAATACAATGAAAACTGTCTCCTTACAATCCAGTTAGTTATTTCTTGCATGTGTTGTGACAGAAACATTTTCACTGTGATTTCTGTTCTCGGGTAATGAGAAGCTGTGATAGACATTAACAGAAGAGGCTTCAAGTGGAAAGTTCTCCCAGATTTTCTCACCGCCTCCCTCCAAATTTGATATGCTGCGATGTTTTTAGTCTTATTATTCTAGTGTCTGGGTGGATATGTCAGGAAAGAAAAGATGAAGTGCTGGAATCTAAAAATGGGTAAACAGCTGTCAAGAGAAATTCTGAAGATCTGTCTTTAAGCTTGGAGAAGGTTTAAAGAATTTATTCTTGGCACCATTTCCTATAATCAGTAATTAGTAACCCATTGAAAGGATATTTGTTAAATACCTACATTTTAGATAAAGACTATTGAGATTGCATTAAGCCAGTGGGAAAACATACTGAAATATTCGTTCTAGAATAGATTTCAGTCTCTGGCAGTAGGTAGCCTCCTGAAGTCAAATAGTTCTTGGGAATCAATAACCCAGTTAGGCCCAGGAGACTGGGATCTCTAGATTTAGTAGACTGGCACAGTTGCTGGAACATCTGCCTATGGCTATGCACCTTAGAGGAAAGATGTTTTCTTTTCAGGCTTTAAAGCTCAGAAGATTTCGGAAAACAGGTCTCCAGGTACTGAACAACTACTTATCGATATTACAGTTGGGTTCATTGCTGTCCCTGCCCTGAAGCTTTTGTTGAAGTCTCCTTCCAATCAGTCAATTCAGGGTTTAATCTGGCTAATCCTTTTAAGCACTGGAATCCTTTTTCTGTTGTAATTTTTCCAGTCCAAGGAGAAGGAATACATGTTTAGATTCATAAGAGACCTGTGTTTTCTAGCACACTGCAGCAGTATCAGACATACGTAGCAAAAAAAAAAAAGCAAACTACTTTTCTTCTTCTATGGTTTTGTTGTTCAGTTGCTCAGCTGTGTTTAACTCTTTGAGACCCCATGCACTGCAGCAGGCTTCCCTGTCCTTCACTGTCTCCCGGAGCTTGCTCAAACTCATGTCCATGGAGTCAGTGATGCCATCCAACCATCTCATCCTCTGTCGCCCCCTTCTCCTCCTCCTGATGAGAAATATTTGTAGTTTCTTGAACTCAGGTACAGTTAAGTTGTGTATGTTTCTCCTGCACAACTTAATTACCAGGCATGTTAAGTAAGTCTGTCAATGATGACAGTCCAGTATGTTGGCATTTTCCTATCTCCAGAAGTCCTTGGTTAGGCAGATCATGGGTACAAAGCACAGTGTTTGTAAGACCATGCCCCAGTAAATCTCAGATTAGAAGGTTGGCTTTGCCACTACCTGGTAACTTCTTTTCCAATCAATTAAAAACATTTGTGGAAAATAATGGTGGTCTGAATTACATTGGTGACAAGAGCTAGAAGTAAAGAGATGGTTTCAAAGATATCCAAAAGGTAGACTCAAGAAGACTGATGACCGTGTGACTGTATGAGGCTGGTGGGGCTGCTGCCACAAACCTGATGGCTTAAAACAATGAAATGTATTCTTTCACATATCTGAAGCCAGAAGTTTGGAACCATGGTGATGATAAGACTGCATTCCCTCCAAAGGCTTTAGGCAAGAATCCTCCCTTGCCTTCTCAGTTTCTGAGGACTTTAGGCATTCTTTGACTTATGGCTGAATAACTCCAACCTCTGCCTTGTCTTCCTATGGCCCTCTCTTCCTTCTCTGTCTTCTTTCTATGATAAGTCTCCTTCTGCCTTGCCCTTAGAAAAACACATGCCTTTGAATATAGGGACCACCAAGATAATCCAAGATGATCTCATCTCAAAATCCTTAATTATATCCGCAAACTCACTTTCTTCAGATAAGGCCACACTCATATGTTTGGGGCTTAGGACATGCACATGTCTTTTTGGAGGTCACCATTTGACTCACCACAGTGGCCAACCTGAATATATTTGATTGTGCAGGTTCAGTAAGGGTAAATCCAAAGCCCCTGGTCTGGCTAAGTGGGAAGACTGTGGTGGCAAATAGCCAAAGAGGAAAGATTAGAAGAGATGCCATTTTTGTCATTTAGTTTTAGACACAAGTATAAGACGAGGGATAGAGAAAGTAGAAACTTAACTTCACCATTTGCCTTGTATTCACATAGTCTTGAGATTTCCAATAATGCTGTCAATGTTATTCAATTAGTAGTCAAGAAAATAGATAAAAAGCTACAGTGTTCCTGACTATATTAGATTATTATGTCATCTTTGTAAAACTTTACTTGAAAAATACTTCAACATAAACAGTATGATGTAGGAATGAAATTAATTTTTCATTTATAACCTGGCAGCAGTTAGCTATCATTTGAAGGATCCTGATCAGGAGTCCATACTCTAGCTATGATTATCAGGCACTTGCAAATATTGCTATGGAAATCTGCACGTGCGGATTTTCTCATTAGCATAAGAAATGTAAGGAATAACTTTTCACCGCTGAAATGGGTGGTGCTCAGAGTACATGTTGACTCTCAATTCCAAGCACACTTGCATGAAAACTTATAGGAATCTGGCCAGCCCAGCTGTCCAATTCCTTTGGAGAAGCCCTCAAAGGAGACTAAAGGAGAAGCCCTTTAGTCTTGGGTCCCACGTTTCACGGAGCACCCGTGCATGATCAGAATGTTCCCATTCTCACCATTAGAACATTATGGTCCAGCTTGGAGTGAACCTCTCATGCCAAGTGCCTGTTGGCAAGTCTGAGGACAGAGTGGAACTTCCCCAAACTCACCAGTTCAGGTTGAGTGTCTTTGTGTCCACTTGCTTAAAAAAAAATGAGCATTTTGGAAGATTTTTGGCTAAAGACTCACTTTCATCTTAGCCGGCCACTTTTTGAGGAAGATATGGGGGAAACTGAGGTGGCCTCACCTACGTCTAATCCCCAGAAGCTATTGACCGAAAGTTCTATTTACCAACAGCCTCAGGTGTTTGTTAAATGTACACATTAGTTTGGATAATTTTGCAACAGAATCTCTTGACCTTTGAGCCCAGTTCCCTGCGAGAACTGTTGACAATACATTCTCTGGGTATCCAAGGAAAGAGAGGATGACTTCATACCTGGGTAAAGTGACCAACTGAGTGATCTCTTCACCCATAATCTGATGCAGGGGTCTACCTAAAACAAGTGTTCTATGTGCTTAGTTGCTCAGTCATGTCCGACTCTTTGAGACCCCATGAACTGTAGCCAGCCAGACTCCTCTGCCCATGGGGATTCTCCAGGCAAGAATACTGGAGTGAGTTGCTATGCCCTCCTCCAGCATATCTTCCCAACCCAGGGATGGAATCCAGGTCTCCCACATTGCAGGGGGATTCTTTACCATCTGGGCCACCAGGGAAGCCCAAGAATACAGGAGTGGGTAGACTATCCCTTCTCCAGGGGAGTTTCCTGACTCAGGAATCGAACCAAGGTCTCCTGCATTTCAGGCAGATTCTCTACCAGCTGAGCTACCGGGGAAGCCCAAGTGTTCTATAGTTACAGCATGAAACATGGAACTCAATGACTTCTCTGTTTGAATAGGTTGGATTCTCTGAGAGAAGTTCCTAGAATTTACAGTGTACTGACTAACAGTGGACTACAGTGCTATTTATGCAGCAGGCTCAGTGTATGATAAGTATATGTGTATGTGTGTGTACTTGCATTCACAAATAGAAGAGTTGGGGACCCATTTGAGAGGTTGTTTAGCCTTAGCAAGATCTTCTGTATGTACACACACACATGCACACACACCTGAATGAGAGGAGATAGTCTTTCTGATACTTCATAACTGATGATTCAAAACTGGAGGAATAATGAGTGGTTGCTACTTGATATTTGCTTCTATAAATGAGTAGTATTCTTGATGATTCAAGTAATAATTATTACCAGAAAACAATAATCTATAAAACTCCATTTGTTAAACCCATGTGATTTGAAAGAGTTCCAATAATTTTTCATCAGTTTAAAAACTATAAAAGGGGACAGCTCTAGTAACTTAACAATGCTGTTAGTTCTGTATATAATAAAATTGCCCCTGAGTTTATACTTCTGAAAGTGCCCATAGTTGCTGTAAACAAAAAGAATTTATTGAAGAGAGACTGTGGAAATGCTATAAATGTAAAGTAAGGGTAAAATTCTCTAACTGAAACATTTTATGTTTCTAAGAGTAAAATTTGCATGTGGAGAGAAAATAACTTTAATAAATGAGGAAAATATGTCAGTTTTAGAGAAGACTGCAAGCAAAAAATTGTGAAATACTAGCTACCTACTTATAATTTTTAGTGGTATCATTTCTCTCCAGTTTTGGTGAAGAAATTAAAGACTAGGCAGAAAGCAAACAAACTGCAACTTTTTATTGAAATTAACTTCCTAAAGAAATGTATGCAATAACTTCAGGGTAATCATTTGGAGTTGACACTTCTCCTGAAGTACAGCTAGTAAGTGTCACAGAGCTACCCAGGTATTGATACTGAAACTAAACAATCCAAGAAGTTTTTGGCCAGAAAGTCTTACTCTGATGGGAAAAGGGGAGAAAGGACGATAAGGAAAAGGAAATGGCCAAAGGGAAGCTAAAACCCCAGTAAGAAAATCTGATTCATTTCTAGTAATCATTGATTCATAAAATCTTAGTAGCAAAGATGACCTAAGAGTCACCTAATTCTGTCCCCTCAACTGCATTGCAGGCAGCAGTCACCCTGACCATTAAGGCCGTATTTATAGTCCACACTGCTATAATTGTCTGTTGCATTGCTTTCCCTCATGTTGAATCCAGCTCTTTAGATTCAGTGGGTCCTGGTTCTGTCCCCTGGAATACATGGGATAACTCTTCTCTCTGTTTTACCTGACACCTTTTCAAATATTCAAAGACAGTTGCTGTCTCTCTTCTCTGTCTCAAAATAAATGGGTAATCTGGGGCAGTTATGAAGTCTGAGGATTGGGATGGCAGGGACATTCCAGGGAATGTCACACTACCCGTCTCCAGCTGATCTGAAGGGAACAACCTGACAACCTATAGAAGAGTCCCTGAGACAGATTAATTCGTCTTCATCCCAGATTGTTTAGTCAAAAGTCAGGAATAAGAATTCTAATGCTATATTGAGTGTTTTGCTATGAAGTGAAGGCTGAATAAAGTCTTGGAGTCATGAATTGTGACATTATTTTTAAATTGCCATTATCATTTATTATCAGCCCAGTGTTACATCCTTGGTTTTATGATGCAAACAAAAAACTCAATGCAAATAAAGATTAACATGATGTTTTGGTAATGCTTAGACCAAACAAGTGATTATTTTATATTTAATTTTTTTTCTTTAAGAAACCCAGAGACACAGTCTAACAGGGACTTGCAACTGGAATGTAAGATGACAGGTAGAGAAACCATTCAATCAACATTCTTTTGGACACTGACTAGTGTTGTATTGTCCATAGTTTAGAATACTTTAACAGAGTCAATGATTCAGTTTCAGTGTACAGTAGCAGTTTTAGAGTACATCCAAGTGATTGTTAGTTACTGCTTGAAGTGCCCTGATTACAAATACATGACATGAATGGTTATCCAACATTGAAAAGACAAAACTCAGAAGTCTGCACCCTCACCCCCCAGGAGCTACTCCAACATTTCAGCTGATTTTCTTCCTGATTTTTCATCAACACCAGAGATTTTGTAATGGTTATATTACTAAAAATATGTGAATGTTTATTAGAAATAATTTCTTTGTTGATAAAATTAGTCATGATAAAGACATACAGATCTGTTGAAAATATATAGGCAGTCTTGCTCTTTCAGGCACGAGGTATAAGAATCTCATGACCCCAATAACTGTAGTCTTCAAAAAGGTACTTGGGATTTCTGACTCTGACCAGTAGGTTCAGGTTTAGAAGGTTTTGGTTACTTGACTCCTATTAAAAATTTAGATAAATCCTGCCGCTATAATAAACTTTTCATTCAAGAGCTATTGCAGCACCTGAAAGAGTAGAGATTTGGGACTTTGTCACGCTCACAACAGCTTCTGTGACTGCTTTTGTTACTGCTTGCCTGTATGTACGACAGAATTTCATCTGATACATTCTATCATTCTACCTGGAAGCAAGGATATGGGAAGAAAGACCTAAAACTTTCACTCACCTCTAGTTATTGAAGATGTGTTAGGCTTGATTATTACTGCTCAGAAACCTTCACTCTCTCCCCTTGACTTTCTCTCTTAACATGTAAGGAATACACTTTCCATCCTTTGACACTGGGATGGCCACAGAACAATGTTCACAGGACATTTTAGCCAATGTTCTCTCACTTCTCTGCCAAGACAGTGAGAGGAACATGCCCTAGGTGGCACTAGGGACAAGGAAGCTGAGAAAAACAGGGAGCCGACCTGGTCCTGAACTGCAGCATGGATATGCCCAGTCATCAGCAAAGCTATGGCTGCAGACCTGCAGAGAAACGTAAGTGTTTGTTGTTGCATACCATTGAGACTCTGGTGGTCAGTGCTTCTAATAAACATCAGCATGTTTGTGTTTCTAATAAACATCAGCAATTGCCACAATTGTTATGTGGCAAATGCTGACTGCATACAAGGCTACAAATATTTAAGTCCCCCTTCCCTTGTGGCTCAGCTGGTAAAGAATCTGCCTGTAATGCAGGAGACCTGGGTTTGATCCCTGGGTTGGGAAGATCCCCTGGAGATGGGAAAGGCTACCCACTCCAGTTTTCTGGCCTGGAGAATTCCATGGACTGCAGAGTCTGTTGGGTCTCAAAGAGTCAGGAATGACTGAGTGACTTTCACTTTCACTTTCCCCAAGAAAAACTAATAGTCAGTTCAGTTCAGTCGCTCAGTCGTGTCCGACTCTTTGCGACCCCATGAATCCCAGCACACCAGGCCTCCCTGTCCATCACCAACTCCCGGAGTTCACCTAGACTCACGTCCATCGAGTCAGTGATGCCATCCAGCCATCTCATCCTCTGTCATCCCTTTCTCCTCCTGCCCCCAATCCCTCCCAACATCAGAGTCTTTTCCAATGAGTCAACTCTTTGCATGAGGTGGCCAAAGAATTGGAGTTTCAGCTTTAGCGTCAGTCCTTCCAAAGAAATCCCAGGGCTGATCTCCTTCAGAATGGACTGGTTGGATCTCCTTGCAGTCCAAGGGACTCTCAAGAGTCTTCTCCAACACCACAGTTCAAAAGCATCAATTCTTTGGCACTCAGCCTTCTTCACAGTCCAACTCTCACATCCATACATGACCACAGAAAAAACCATAACCTTGACTAGACGGACCTTTGTTGGCAAAGTAATGTCTCTGCTTTTGAATATACTATCTAGGTTGGTCATAACTTTCCTTCCAAGGAGTAAGCGTCTTTTAATTTCATGGCTGCAGTCACCATCTGTACTGATTTTGGAGCCCAAAAAGATAGTCTGACACTGTTTCCACTGTTTCCCCATCTATTTCCCATGAAGTGATGGGACCAGATGCCATGATCTTTGTTTTCTGAATGTTGAGCTTTAAGCCAACTTTTTCACTCTTCTCTTTCACTTTCATCAAGAAGCTTTTGAGTTCTTCTTCACTTTCTGCCATAAGGGTGGTGTCATTTGCATATCTGAGGTTACTGATATTTCTCCCGGCAATCTTGATTCCAGCTTGTGCTTCACAAAGCCCAGCGTTTCTCATGATGTACTCTGCATAGAAGTTAAATAAGCAGGGTGACAATATACAGCCTTGACATATTCCTTTTCCTATTTGGAACCATAGTCATCAGCATCCAAATCAGAGTAGGGTCTAAGCACTTGAATATTGCTTCATATAATTCTCATAACAAATCTAGGGGGTGACATTATTTTTCCTATGATACAGATAAAATAATCATGACTAAGAGAGGTAAAACACCTTGGTCAAAATCATACAACTAGAAAGTTAGCCTCAATCCTGACTGTAGATAGAGTCCATCATCTCCCCCTATATTTCATTGCTCACTCTTACCAACTTGCTTGGGTTGAACTGAAACCTTAAGTAAAACTATATCCTTGCACATGGCAAGAGGGACAAAGAGTGAACACATGCACCAGTGAGGGTCATTCATGTGCACACTCAGTCATTTAATACTTGTTTGGTGAGAACCTACTATTGCCAGTGTACTATTGTGTGTCCTGGGGATTTAGTTCTTGCCCTCAGAGGGCACACATTCTCATCTTATTACAGCTGTGTTAGTTAAATATATGCTTAAGGGATTTTTTTTTTAATGGTGTAAAGATTATGGCCTCATTATATACTATGTCTGTAAACAACAGCCCTAGTTCAAAGAAACTCCCTATCTTTGATAGTCTGACGTTTAGTGTGGTGATCACTAACTATTAACAGTGAAATGCATGTAACAACCACTCTCAGAAATGTATTGTTACTAATGATAAACCTGAATTGTTGCTCCACAGAGTTCTCTCAGACATCACAGGTCAAAGAGTTTAGAAAAACAGAGTTACTCCTACTGATCCACCAGGAGAGGGGGAAAAAAAGCAATGGGATATTATAATTCTTATTAATAAACATTATTAAGCTCAGACAATTTCTGAATTTTAGAATAAAATAATTAATCTACTGAAATGATGCTAAACCAGAAAAGATTAAAAAGTATAATTAAAGAACAGGAATGACATTTGTTATCAGAGGCATCTCAGCAGACTATCTGAACAGTGCACCAAACAATGTGAATTATTTCTACCATCATAATGGTATTTGCTATAATACAATGGCATACAAGAAATCTAATTGCAACCTGCCAAGGATTAAAAAAAAAATTATAATGTAAAAATACAGGAAGAGTAGATATGATCTGTATTTTTAAAAGAACATGGTAATACTACTATATGGTTCAATTTTTAGATATCAGGATTTAATATAATAAGAAAAGACAGAGAAAATGAAAATTGGGGAAACTTTTGAATAGGTGCTTTAAGAAGGGGATTTGCAACTGAATGGAAACTGGCTGATTTTGATTACACTTTAATATGAGATAAAGTAAAGATGGGATAAATCCAAAGTAAAACATAATTATAAGTTTCTGCATAATCCCTGGAAAAAATATTAAAGATTAGATTCCAGAATTGTATTAGTAGCTCCATAAGATTTTACCATTCACAGTTACCCACTGTACATTAAGCATTGTCATAAAACAGATAAAAATATATTCATAGATAGAAATAATCATAAAGGTATTAAACAAGATATCTGGATTTAAAGTTTTGCCTTCCTCCTTCTGAAATAGAAAAAAATCATAAATACAATTTATTATAGAAAATAATCTGTATAAATACAAGAGTAAGAGCGAGGAGACAGAATGCTATGAATTCATTTGTCAGTAGAAAAAACAATTACATGCAAACCACTTTTCCTATGAAGAAAGCATGAACACAGCATGCTTTACATTATCCCTTGATTTCTTTTCACAGATATATAAATTCCCATGGATGGGAACACAGATAATGAGTCGTGGAGATTAATTGACCAAGTAATCAGACTAGTGGTCCTTGCTCCACAAAGGCTCAGAAAGATGGGCATCATTCATTCTAACGTAAAATAACCCTCAATTGTGAACAGAAAAGTCGACATCCCTTAACTTAAATGCTGACAACTGATAGATTTGCTGTACTGCACATAGGTGAGAATTATAGCTTTATTTTAGGTGAATATCTGAGATTTGGGAATATCTGATTATGAAGAGTCTGAGACTGGCCAATTAAGTGTTGATAGAAACTTACCATGAAGTATGGTTTCCATCCATTCTAAACTTTCAGAAACCAACAGTGTGGTAATAAATTTAGTGATTTGAGTGTCTTTTTTGTTTACCTGCAATACAGAAGGAAGTGGACATACACAAAATAAACTTCTGCTAAAAATCTGAATGGGTGATGAAGGCCATTTATCAATGCAAGATCAAACATACTTTTAGGGGTTGTACATTCTAAGAGTTGTGGGAGAAGAAGGAGGAGGAGGAAGGGGAGGAAGAGGATAATAAGGAGGAGGAGAAGAAAAGGGATGGAGGAAGGGAGAGAGAAGGAATTAGAATATATTCTTTTAAAAAATCAATTTAGACATTTTTAGAAATGAAATTTCAGTTCAGTTCAGTCACTCAATCATGTCCGACTCTTTGTGACCCCATGGACTGCAGCACACCAGGTCTCCCTGTTCATCATCAACTCCTGGAGTTTACTCAAACTCATGTCCATTGAGTCAGTGATGCCATCCAATCATCTCATCCTCTGTTGTCCCCTTTTCCTCCTGCCCTCAATCTTTCCCAGCATCAGAGACTTTTCAAATGAGTCAGTTCTTTACAACAGGTGGCCAAAGTATTGGAGTTTCAGCTTCAGCATCAGTCCTTCCAGTGAATTTTTCAGGACTGATTTCCTTTAGGATGGACTGGTTGGATCTCCTTGTAGTCCAAGGGATTCTCAAGAGTCTTCTCCAACACCACAGTTCAAAAGCATCAATTCTTTGGTGCTCAGCTTTCTTTATAGTCCAACTCTCACATCCACACATGACTACTGGAAAAACCATAGCTTTGACTATATGGACCTTTGTTGGCAAAGTAATATCTCTGCTTTTTAATATGCTGTCTAGAAAAACAGAAGTCAAAAGTCATTGTAGCTGGGGAAATATAAGTAAAAATTGCATTCCTACAGTAATGTCATCTCTGAAGAAATTATCTTTATCCATTTTGAAGTATTTTTCTAGAATATGTAATTAAATAATAATATTGACTTCTTATATTTTAAAAAGGATGGAAAGTGAAAAGTGTTAATTGCTCAGTCATGTCTGACTCTTTGTGACCCTATGAACACAGCCCGGCCAGGTTCCTCTGTCCATGGACTTCTCCAGGCAAGAAAACTGGAGTGGGTAGCCATTCTCTTCTCTAGGGGATCTTCCCAACCCAGGGATCAAACCTGGGTCTCCTGCATTGCAGGCAAATTCTTTACCATCTGAGCCACTAGTGAAGACCCCCTCCCAAATAAAGATATGTTATTTATTATAATATTACTTTCATGAATTACTAAAAATATTGACACTTAAAGTGGTTAGAGTACTAGAAGACCTAGATATGACTGTGAGTTTATTGCATTTTAGAAGAATGTGTGATTTATTTCTGATTATAAGGTTGTTATATTGTGGAAAGTATGAATAATTAGAATCATAAAAAGAAGAAATTGACAAATCTATAATTCTTTCACACTATTTATAGGTGTTATCACTTTGAAACATTTTCTTTCAGTCATTTTGCTTCTCTCTTTAAAAAATATACATATACAAATTTGTGTCCTAATTGTTAAAATAGTCTATCAGAAACATTTTTGTATGTGATTAAACATTTAGTAAGAATCATTTTAAATGTTGTATAATATTCCATTACATAAATGGGCTCTTCCTTTAATGTTCTATTTATTTGTATATTTATATTTGCTACTTTCAATGACCTCAGAATGCACAAAACTCTTTGCATTTCAGAATACTTTCTTAGCAAAGATCCTTATGACTGTAATTATTGAGCCAAAAGCTAAATGTTTTATACACTGTTATGGCAGACAATGACTAACTGTTTGCCAGACTTGTTTGATTTTCCTCCTGGGCACAGAGATAGAGTGCATTTCTCAGCCTTCTTTGGTGTAAGATGTGCACTCAAGAAGGAATTATTTCCAGAGGAACATGGGGAGAAGTGATGAAATGATGTACAGTGCTTCCAAGTGTGGCCTCTAGACACCTCACACAGTGCTCAGCCTCTCTCTCCTTTGCCTGCTGGCTATATGTCAATGCAGAGGGAGCTTGTGTGGCCTTTGTGGAAGACAGCAGAGCATCTGTCAGGCTGTTTTTGAAGGTCCGTGAAGCGAAATAGCCCTAATTTGCATTGCCTCTAATTGATATTATATGAGTGAGAAATAAAATTCTATTATGGTAAGCTATTAAAATTGGGGGTTTTATTCATTTTACTAACAGTGTAATCTTAACTAATAGGGATGTTGGCTTTGGAAATGAGCTACAACTCTCTAATATAAATCTAAAAGATGTGGAATCAGCATTGGGTAGTAAGGAAACTAATATCAGAGGATGGAGAGATGGAGACCCATGTAATACAATAGAAAAATATGTGTTAAAATAGTCACTGAAAATAGTTTGAAAGCAGATCAAGCACTCTGTATGCTGGTGGTAACTCTAGGGGAAGAGACTGGAAAGCAGAATTATGTGATGTTTACCAATTGTTACTAGGTTCTGTTAGGAAGATACTGGAAGAAAAAAATGAATCAGAAAATAGCTGGATGATTTTCAAGCAGAAATAAGAAAATACAGAGAGAAAAGAAATTTGGGGCATCAAAGAGTTGGAAAAGCTAACATTTCTAGACCCCAAACAATAGAAAACAAGATTGAAAATGCTTTTAATCAAGGACCCCATGACAAAGACCAATTTATAATATTAAGGGCATATCATTCTCTCCCAAGACTCCCATGCTCTGTATGACCTCAATGATGCTGGCATTAAGTTGTATGTATGTGAGAGAGGCATAGGGGTGAGGAAGCAAGGAAAGCTATCAGAGCTAATAATTTTATTTAAGAAAGAGATTTGAGTGGTATTCCTGGCATGTGAGACTGAGTGGTAAAAACACATTGCCAAAGAAATCATAAATCTGGAGTAAAAAAGCCTTTGGCTGCTTGAGCCTTCAAATCATTCTTGGACCCCTAAACTTGCCTAAGCAAGAAGTGGGCTGAAAAAGCTATTTGGTCTCATGAGAAGAGGCCTCCCACTTCACTGGAATTATGAGCAAGATGGAAATGGACAAGGAAGCAATTCCCAGAGGGAAAATCCAACAACCATGGAGGAAAAATTGAGACGAGAAGCCGCCGACAGAAAGTAGAATCAAGGTCAAGGCAAAGCACTTCTCCCTGGAGGAAGGAACTTTCAGTCAGCGTAAATGCTATTAGAGCAGTGACTCCCACGTCCAGAATCTTCCTTGTTTTGAATGAGAGGATTTATTTATTTATTTTTTGTAATTATAAAAAATGCTGTTTGGCAATACAAAGAAATGAAGTACTGATAGCGTCACAGAATGGATGAACTTCAGAAACATTCAGCTAAGTGAAGGAAGCCAGACACAAAAGACCACATATTATATGATTTCATTTCTATGACGTATGGAAAAAATGCACATCCACTGCGGCAGAAAGTAAATTAGCGGTTGCCTGGTATTGAGGTGGGAGTGAGGAATGACTACAAAGGGGCCTGAGCTGGAAATATTCTAAAACTGGATTGTGGAGATGGTTGTACAATTGTTAATTTACTTAAAAATCATTTAATTGTATACTTAAAACAAGTACATTTTAAGATGTGAGAATTCATCTCGGTAAACTTTTTTTTTTTTTTTCATTTGCTGGTGAATGTGGAGGAATGTAAGGAGGAAAAGTCTTCTCAGATTGCCCAGTCATAAAGAATCCACCTGCCAATGCAGGAGACATAAGAGATGTGGATTTGATCCCTGGGCCAGGAAGATCCCATGGAGAAGGCAATGGCTGCCCAGTACAGTATTCTTGCCTGGAAAATCCCATGACAGAAGGAGCTTGGTGGGCTACAATCTTTGGGGTTGCAAAAAATCAGACACAACTTAGTGACTGAGCATGAAGAATGAAATTTGGAATAATCTGTAGAGTCATAGGGTACTATATGTAAAAACTTGAAAAATTCAAATGTTTGTTTTCTCTTATCCAACAATTCCATTCCTAGGAATTTATTCAAAGGAAATATTTGGATACATGCTGTAAGATTGATTCTTTTTTTGTGTGTGAAATTGTCTACAATATTGAATAATTGAAATACATTTAATTATAAGTTAAATAATTAAATGTCTATCAACAGGGGATTGGTTAAATACATTAGAATATATCCAAATGTTGAAATGACCTACGAGTGTGGTTTTTACCATGGAAATCTTAATGTATTTTTGTAGAAAACTATCCAACCACAAAAAAAATGCAGTTAAAGTATGCTACTTATGGTATGGCCCCATTTATGTTTGCTAAAACACAGGGGGATAAGGGTGTAGGTTTTTTCTGTTCCTGAAATAACATGAATTTTTTTCAACCACCATACATTATCATAGAAATAGCAACAAAACATATATACTGCAGAAATAAGCTTATGTTAAAGCAAAATAGAAATCAGATTAAAATTTCATGTCTTTGATATGTTTGTACTACAAACTCAGTTTGACTAAATTCAGGGATATCCCCCTCCAGTTTGAAAATAGTTCAATTTATGTGCAAATGTATAACTCATTTGATGTTCAACAACCCATCTGACATACATTTTCATATTTTAATTTCTTTGATAGTGATGAAGTAAATCTTATAAATCACATTTATTTAATTTTTCCTATGGGCTGATTCTAATTAAAAGTACCATAAATAAAATTTGATCTGTGTTCTGGAGAATATTCAACTCTGCAATATAATACATAGGATCATTTTAACAAAATTAACTAAAAGAGTCAGATGTGGTTTGAGTAGGGTCACTCTTTGAGGTCTAATCCTTTGCAATCACCTAAACAAACCTGAAAAGGAAATATTTAGAGGTTAAATTCCTATCAGGAAGTAAAGAATTTGTGAATTTCCTTTATTGAAGAAAGTAAATATTTAAGGAGTTTTTACATCAAATTACCTGGGAAAAATAAATGTGACTCTAATAGCTCTTTCTTACAGTATGTTGCAAACATATTTGCTTAAAGGATTTATGACATTTGTTTATTGGTGCTAAACTCCAAATTAAAGTACCTTTCTGTATATCCTGTACAAATCTAGGATAGAATTAAGTAAATACGTCAGATTATGTGGGCTTCCCAGGTGGTGCAGTGGTAAAGAATCTGCCTGCCAATGCAGGAAGTTCAGGAGACATGAGTTTGATCCCTGGGTAGGGAAGATCCCCTGGAGTAGGAAATGGCAACCCACTCCAGTATTCTTAACTGGAAAATTCCATGGACAGAGGAGCCTAGCAGGCTATAGTCCATGGGGTCACAAAGAGTTGGACACAACTGAGCGACTGAATGCATATGCATACATGTCAGATTATGTATTAGAATTTTCTGAATATATTAGAACTGGTAGTTGGGGCATACTACAAAAAACAAAAATCCCCATTTATTTTCACAGCATCTCTGACATTAAGCAGCAGGTAGAAAGCTGTGTGTTAGAAAGTAGTGCTGCCTTGCAATTTATTTCAAGACAGAACAAAATAATATAGTTTTTGTTCAGTCACACTCAGTCATGTCTGACTCTTTGCGACCCCATGGACTGCAGCACACCAGGCTTCCCTGTCCTTCACCATCTCCCGGAGCTTGCTCAAACTCATGTCTATTGAGTTGTTGATGCCATCCAACCATCTCGTACTCTGTCGACCCCTTCTCCTCCTGCCTTCAATCCTTCCCGGCATCAGTTCAGTTCAGTTTAGTCACTCAGTCATGTCTGACTCTTTGTGACCCCATGAATTGCAGCACGCCAGGCCTCTCTGTCCACCACCAACTCCTAGAGTTCACCCAAACCTATGTCCATCGAGTCAGTGATGCCATCCAGCCACCTCATTCTCTGTCATCCCTTTCTCCTCCTGCCCCCAATCCCTCCCAGCATCAGAGTCTTTTCCAATGAGTCAACTCTTCTCATGAGGTGGCCAAAGTATTGGAATTTCAGCTTCAGCATCAGTCCTTCCAATGAACACCCAGGACTGATCTCCTTTAGAATGGACTGGTTGGATCTCCTTGCAGTCCAAGGGACTCTCAAGACTCTTCTCCAGTACCACAGTTCAAAAGCATCAATTCTTCAGCTCTCAGCTTTCTTCACAGTCCAACTCTCACATCCATACATGACCACTGGAAAAACCATAGCCTTGACTAGATGGACCTTTCTTGGCAAAGTAATGTCTCTGCTTTTTAATATGCTATCTAGGTTGGTCATCCCAGCATCAGGGTCTTTTCTAATGAGTCAGTTCTTGGCATCAGGTGGCCAAAGTATTAAAGCTTCAGCATCAGTCCTTCTAATGAATATTCAGGATTGATTTTCTTTAGGATTGACTGTTTGATCTCCTTGCAATCCAAGGATCTCTCAACAGTCTTCTTCAACCTCACAGTTCAAAAGCATCAATTCTTCAGCGCTCAGCCTTCTTTATGGTCTAACTCTCACATCTATACATGACTACTGGAAAAACCATAGCTTTGACTAGATGGACCTTTGTTGGCAAAGTGATGTCTCTGCTTTTTAATATGTTGTCTAGGTTTGTCACAGCTTTTCTTCCAAAGAGCAAGTGTCTTTTAATTTCATGGCTGCATTGATTTTGGAGCCCAAGAAAATAAAGTCTGTCTCTGTTTTCATTGTTTCCCCGTCTGTTAGCCATGAAGTGATGGGACCAGATGCCATGATCTTAGTTTTCTGAATGCTGAGTTTTAAGCCAGCTTTTTCACTCTCCTTTCACCTTCATCAAGAGGCTCTTTAGTTCCTCTTTGTTTTCTGCCAAAAGCGTGGTGTCATCTGCATATCTGAGGTATTGATGTTTCTTCCAGCAATCTTGATTCCAGCATGTGCTTCATTCAGCCTGGAATTTCACATGATGTACTCTGCACATAAATTAAATAAGTAGGGTAATGTAGCCTTGACGTACTCCTTTCCCAATTTTTAACCAGTTCATTGTTCCCATGTCCAGTTTTAACTGTTGCTCCTTGACCCTCATACAGATTTCTCAGGAGGCAGGTAAGGTGGTCTGGCATTCCCATCTCTTTAAGAATTTTCCCACAGTTTATTGTGATCTACACAAAGTCTTTAGCATAGTCAATGAAGCAGAAGTAGATGTTTTTCTGGAATTTTCTTGCCTTTTCGATGATCCAATGGATGTTGGCAATTTGATCTCTGGTACATCTGCCTTTTCTAAATCCAGCTTGAACATCTGGAAGTTCTTGGTTCACGTACTGTTGAAGCCTAGCTTGGAGAATTTTGAGCATTACTTTGCTAGTATCTGAAATGAGTGCAGTTGAGGGGTAGTTTGAAAATTCTCTGGCATTGTCCTTTTTTGGGATTGGAATGAAAACTGACTTTTACAGTCCTGTGGCCACTGCTGAGTTTTCCAAATTTGGGGGCATATTGAATGAAGCACTTTAACAGCATCATCATTTAGGATTTGAAATAGCTCCATTGGAATTCCATCTTTCCACTCTCTTTGTTCTTAGTGATGCTTCCTAAGGCCCACTTGACTTGGCATTCCAGGATGTCTGGCTCTAGGTGAGTGATCATGCATAGTGGTTATCTGGGTCATTAAGATCTTTTTTTGTATAGTTCTTCTGTGTGTAATGATAGGTATATTGATAGGTTGATAGATATTTTAAGTTCCAGGTTATTGATAGAAACTATGGATGTAAAATAATAAAACTTTAATTGAGAAGTGACAAATAAATAATTAGACTTTGAAACCAATGAATATTCATGACAATAAAAATAGGGTGTGTGTATGAGTGGAAGAGAGAAATATTTAGATACAACTCACAGGACATTAATTGCCTGTTAATGTTGAGTTGGCCAAAAACGTTTGTTTGAGTTTTCCCATACCATCTTATGGAAAAATCTGAATGATCTTTCTGGCCAACCCAGTAGAAAATACTGGGGCTGCTTGAGAAATAAAGCACTGAACTTCTGGTTTACTTAATAAAAGAAACTATTCCTTTGAATTAAGGGCTTTTCTTGCAATATAATACAGAACTATTATAAATTTTTAAACAGATGATATTTAGAATTGTCCTAGCTTTAGGACAATTACCATTTTCTCCTAGCTTTAATATGGAATAGGAATGTCATAGGAACATCATATATTTTGACTGGGTACTGTGTGTAATATCATATTCTTATCCTTTTAGATAAGATGCTGTTTTGAAAAAAATTTTTTTGTCCATATTGGCTTCATGTGAAGTGAAGTGAAGTCGCTCAGTTGTGCCCAACTCTTTGTGACCCCATGGACACTAGCCTGCATTATGCTCCTCCGTCCATGGAATTTTCTAGGCAAGAGTACTGGAGTGGGTTGCCGTTTCCTTCTCCAGGGAATCTTCCTTACCCAGGGATCGAACCCAGGTCTCCCGCATTGTAAACAAATGCTTTACCATCTGATCTACCAGGGAAGTCCATGTGGGATCTTATTAATAGTTACCCACTCAGGGATGGAACCTGTGCCCCTTGCATTGGAAGTGCAGAGTCTTAACCACTGGACTGCCAGGGAAGTCCCCTAGATGCTGTTTTTAAACTTCAACTCTTAAGCAGGAGAAGCATTTGGTTGAGAGGAAATCCTGGGGCGCAGAGGCAGCAAAAGGGCAGAGCAGCTCACATCAGTGTTACTGCCCCATCTCTTTAACATTCACTTGCCCAGCTTCTTTATTGCTATTTTAGCCTCTAGGGCAGTGGTTCACAGCTCTGGCTGCATATTGCAATCATCTGGGGTGTTTGAAAATTGTGATGCCTGGTCTCACCTCCAGAAATCAGACTTAACTGGCTTGGGGTGTGGCTGGGGCATGAGGGCTTGAACAAGTCCCAGGTGATGCTGACTTGCAGGCAGTACTGACAGCCGTGGCTGCAGGCAGCAGTTTTCAGAATGTGATCCCGGGACTGACGGACAACAGAGCAGCACCAGGGAAATGTGTGAGGAATGCAAAGTCCTGGGCTTCACCCTAGACCTCCTGAGTGAGAAGCCCTGAAACTGGATCCCAGCTATGTGTGCTTTACCAAGCCTACAGGTGATCTAATGCTGTACACTCAACTTTGAGAACCCCGGCTTAAAGAAATGAAACTTCCATTGGTAAGACTGAAGCAAGTAAAGACTGAGGCAATGTGACTGTTGTTCACCTATCTTTTTTTAATCTTTAAAAGTGGCTGATAATCTAAGAGGATTTTGAAGGCTTTTCCCGGGGTTCTATTCCTTCACAAGTTTTACTATGTAGCTGATGACATCACACTGAATATGTCTGTTATGAATATTTTTCGTGACTCTTCCTCCAAATTGAGTATTTTTAGGCTTGTCAGCTATCTGGGTGTAGACAATAGTGAATGATGTCTTTAGCTGTACACAATAGTGACCTTACATATCTTCTGATAAACTGTGAGGACTGAATCTAAAGAGGAAATCTTACTGCTGTCAAGCAACTGAGGCTTTTTTTTTTAAGATCCTTGAATTATTTTCTTTGATCATTGTAACTATATGTCTAATTAAGACCCCGGATCAAAGAAATTGTTTGATAAAACATAAATGCTTAGGAAACACTAAATAGGTCATCTTTGTTAAAGAAGAATCTCTAAATGCAATAAGCTTCATTTGTATTAGCACTGCTTGTCTCGAATTACTTTCCTTCCTATGTATTTCACACATTGTATTAGTCTTCTATTGCCACTATAACAAATGACCACAAATTTGGGTCAGAATCTTGATATGAGTTTATGCTGGGCCAAAATCAAGGTGCTGGAAGGACTCCATTCCTTTAGGAAGCTCTTTCATTTTTCTTTCTTTTTTTTTTTTTTTAATTTTTATTTATTTATTTTAATTGGAGGCTAATTACTTTACAATATTGTGGTGGTTTTTGCCATACATTGACATGGATCAGCCAGGGTGTACGTGTGTTCCCCCGCTTTCAGAGGCTCTTGGAGAGAATGTTTCCTTGCCTTTTTCAGCTTCTAAAGCCTTCTTGCATTCCCCGGTTTATGACACCCTCCTCTTTCTTCAAAACCAGCAGTGTATCATCTTTATAACACTCTCTTTTTTCCATTGTAACATCTTTTTTTTTTTTTTTTCCTGATCCATAGTTCAGTTCAGTTCAGTCGCTCAGTCATGTCCGACTCTTTGTGACCCCATGAATCGCAGCACGCCAGGCCTCCCTGTCCATCACCAACTCCCGGAGTTCACTCAAACTCACGTCCATTGAGTCAGTGATGCCATCCAGCCATCTCATCCTCTGTCGTCCCCTTCTCCTCCTGCCCCCAATCCCTCCCAGCATCAGAGTCTTTTCCAATGAGTCAACTCTTCTCATGAGGTGGCCAAAGTACTGGAGTTTCAGCTTTAGCATCATTCCTTCCAAAGAAATCCCAGGGCTGATCTCCTTCAGAATGGACTGGTTGGATCTCCTTGCAGTCCAAGGGATTCTCAAGAGTCTTTTCCAACACCACAGTTCATAAGCATCAATTCTTCGGCGCTCAGCCTTCTTCACAGTCCAACTCTCACATCCATACATGACCACAGGAAAAACCATAGCCTTGACTAGATGGACCTTTGTTGGCAAAGTAATGTCTCTGCTTTTGAATTCTAATAAAGATCTCTGTGATTATATTGAGCTCACCTATCTCATCCAGGATAACCACTCATCTCAAGGTCTTTAACTTCATCATAACTATAAAGTTCTTTTTGCCATGTAGGATTTACAGATTCTAGGGATTAGGATGTGAACATCTTTGAGGGGCCATTACTTATCCAACACACATGTCAAGAGACTGAAAAAGGGTAGGGAACATGTTTTGATAAGTTGCCTTTGGAGTGTAGTGGAGAGTAGAAAAGTAACTTCTTAGAGAGATCCACAAGGCAATACATTTCAGATTGTTGTGTACTTGAAAATCACTTGGGGATATGTAAAAAAATAAAAGAATATTCCTGAGCCCTGTCCCCAAAGATTCTGATTCAGAGTTTAAGCTGGGGAACTGCACTTCACCCTAGGCACGTTCACATCCCCCCTCACCAGCAGTGCTCCCAGAGACAATTTCATTGGTTGGAATGCAAGCCAGTATAGCCACTATGGAGAAGAGTCTGGAGGTTCCTTAAAAAACTGAAAATACAGCTACCATATGATCCAGCAACTTCCCAGGCAGTGCTGGTGGTAAAGAACCTGCCTCCCCATGCAGGAGACATGAGACAAAGGTTTGATCCCTGAATTAGGAAGATCCTCTGGAGACAGGTACGGCAACCCACTCCAGTATTCTTCCCTGGAGAACCCCATGGACAGAGGAGTCTGGTGGGCTACAGTCCATTGGGTCCCAAAGAGCTGGACACGGCTAAAACAACTGGAGCAACTTAGCACACATGCAATTGCAGAACATGGGGAGAAGCTGCCAGGAGGGAGGGGTGAAGAGCACAGAAACCAAGACAACTCTACAGCAGCAGTACCATTAACTCTGGGTAAGCATCAGAATTACTGAGGGAACTGTTAAATACAGTTTTCTTGAGCCCCACTCCAGGAGGCTGTGATTCCAGAGGTCTGGGAAGGGCCAGGACCTGTGTTTTTGAAAAATGTTTCAAATGATTCTGACTGAGAACCATTGCCCCCATCTTAATAGAATTCCTCAATGTTCTCAGCAGTTCTACCTGATCCAGGCTTACCCAGAGGAGTATCCTATTTTCTTGTATTTTAAAACAATCTTCCTGGCTGATATTCTTTTTCTTTATGACTGATTAAACTATGAGTCATGTTAAGTTTTTATTTTCATGTCCCCAGTGCCTTTTGTGTCCCCAGAGCCTGGCACACAGTGTATAAATGTTTTGGGAATAAGTCAGTGATTCTCAGGTTTCACCCTGTTAGTGAAACCAGGTTTCACCTGGTTAGTGATAGTGTGAAAGTGAGAGTCACTCAGTCGTATCACCTGTAGCTCTTGTTAAAAAACAGGTGGTTGCACCCATCCCCAGAGTTTCCAACTCAGTAGGCCTTGGTGGGGCCCAAGAGTGTGCATTTCTAACAAGTTCCCGGGTGCTGCTGGTGCTGCTGGTCTGAATTCCACACTTTGAGATCGCTGGAACACATAGAGTTTGAATTGTTAAAGCTCTAATTCTTTTATTACAAAATGAAAAATTTTTATAGATGGTTGAAAGATTTAAAACTTTTCCAGTTTTTGAATTGGCCTTAACATTTTTCATCCCTTGTATTTTTTCCCCCTTAAAAATTTTATCCTCTCGAAATTGAAAAAGAAAACCATATTTCTCAAGTAACACCTTTCCTGTGATATTTTATTGTTTATTTCTCCTCTATATGTGAATTCTCTTGAAACAAAACAATTGGAAATAATGGAGGAGTTCCTACTGATAATTCTTTTAAACTTGTGTCATTAGCATTGCAGATGCATAATCTAACAGTAAATTATCTTTTAATCTAAAGCTTTAGTTTAATTTACACTTTTGCTTCTTTGGTTAGTAGTTTTTTTTTTTTTTTTTTTTTTTAATAATTTTTTAACCAAAAAAAAAAAATAAAGTGAGTGAAAATAGGAAAATAGTCACATATGCATTATGAGACCAGTTACCACTAGAAATGCACAGCACAATTAAGAAAGATGAGTACTACAGAGTGATTTGTCTGATTTTCCTGAGACTTGACAGTGCATACTTTTTATTATAGAGATAAATATAAATTCATTCAGCATATATTTTCAGGAAGTTGTATTTCTTTGAGCAAATACATGATTTTTTCCCCTATATTTATCTAGCTAGAGATTATACATGGGGATTGATAGCCCTTATATGTACTTTTCAACCTAAGAAATCCTTTGTAGGACTTAAGGATAGCTTTCCTTATTCATACAAAATTGTAACAGTATGCTTTCTTTGTAAAATACTCCCTAAAGATTGGATCAGCTTTGCAGCCTTATGCCTTTGAATCTGGGTGTACTAAGAGTTTCTGATGGTGAAGTAATAAAAGGTATTGATTTTATTTGTTATACTCTCATGAAAAGGCTGTATAGCCAGATTGATGGGATGGAGGATTACTAAAAATATTTTATAGGGTTAGGAAATTTGAATTGTGTATACAGTGCTGAATTTGAGCATATTGCTGCGTTGAAGGCAGGCATCTTGTAAACAAACTCTTGCAGCAAACCACTCTTGCAAGGACATTAGTCATCAATACATTTTTATTAAGTGCATGCCATGACTCCAGCACTGTGTTAAATCATCTTCTATCTCAAAAGTTTATTTTTGTCTTTTGCATATAAATTGGTAAAAAAATTTATTACCCAAAATAGGTATACTCAAGTTAAAAAATTTAAGATATAATTTGCATACAAAGAAAATTACAGATCATAAATGTACACATAGATTTTGACAAGGCATATACTCCTGAATTGCAACCCTTGTCAATCAAGACATTTTCATCACTCACTAATTGCCTCACATCATTTCCCAATCAACCTCTCCCTCCCATAAATAACCCCTGATCCAATTTCTGTCACATGCACTCTTGTGTCTGTCTTCTTTCACTAAGTACAGTACTTTGAGATTCATCCTTATTATGTGTATCAGCAATCAGTTCCTTTTAATGGCTGACTAATATTCCATTGCATGCGGCATAGGCAAATTTCCCACAACCTGCTGAATCTTCCCCAATGGAATGAGAATGTTGATAGGATATGAGGGCTACCCTAAGTTTCCTCCACTCCTCATACACTTGAGCCATTTTTCCTGAGAGTTGAAACCTTTCGCTTCCTTCATTGGTATCACTAGGGTCCCACTGTTCGATCAGAATTTAAATACAGAGTAGAGGACCAGCATTTCTAGCAAGCTCTCCATGGGGTGCTGAACATCCCGTATGAACATTAATGATTGACACTCTTTGCTTTAAGCAAATATTTTGCAAATATAAAGGATTGAGGAAAGGCCTAGAAGAATTAAAAATGAGTAACCAAATTTCTTCCAGTAATTCATTGATGGACTGAACTAAGCAAGTTTCCAAGATTATAAGAAGATTGTGGGAGGTGACAGGGGCAGGAATCTTTCCTCAGAGGTGGGAGAAACGTAATTAATTAGAGGGGAAGTGGAGAATGGGACATGAGCAAGTCGCTCCTTTCTGTGCTTGATAAGATGGGTGGGGGCAAAACAAGAGGCAAAGGTGAGACGGGAAGAAAGTAAGACAGCTTGTGGTATCTTACAGGGAGAAAAAGCAGATTTCAGTTTACCTAAAGAACCAACGCTTCCCTTGCTTTCCTTCCAGATCACTGTTCTCCCATCTGCTGCCTCCCTGAGGGCTGCCAGCCTCACCTGTTTTTCCTTGTTGTTGCCTCCCAGCAGAAATGTGAGTACAGTTCAAAATTAAAAGAGCAAGTATATCAGTGTTCCTGAATCACTCGTTTAAAAACACAGCCCAAAGAAATGGGATCTTTTCTCTCAAGTGCAGTGATAAGGTGCTTAAATGCCAACATGATAAGACCAAGATAAATAATAGCAACAAGCCCTGTGATACACCCCAAAATGTCAGGCTGGTGTCACATGCTGTCCAATGAAATGTTCTGGATGATCTAGGGGCTGGGAGGGGGATGGTGTATACTTTTCATTCATAGAATTTATTCTTTTAAAGTGACAAACTGCTGTGAAATGTTTCTATCACTGCCATGAAGTGTCTGGCTATCTCAGTCTTGCAGTCTTGGCACAGACACTGTGCACAGATAAACATATGTCTCGTATTTCATCTGTCTTTGTTCAGTGCTGCTCGGGCGTATCTCCTTGACTGCCAGCATCACCCAGCAGTCCTGGAGAACGGGGCTCAAAGAGTGTCTCTGGTTATGTTGTATCAACAGGCTAGTGCATCCCCACCCTCTACTCACCTTAGGTCTTTCCTCCTTTCTTCTCAGAGCTCAGAAAGGAGATGAGATAACTGAAGTCATCCTGGCCTTTATCCTAGCCACAACTTCCCTTTTCCTCAAGGGAAAAGCTTTTGCCTATACTTAGGCCCTTTAGGTATTTTAGAACATAAGGTGGTTACACATCGTTTGCTAGTGGAATATAGTCTAACAAAAATACAAAGTGATCTTCACTTTCATTTAGTGTCTGTTGTTAGAAATATTGATATATTTCATTGTGAAAACATGAAAAAAGTGTTAGTCGCTCCATTGTGTTTGACTCTTTGTGACCCCATGGACTGTAGCCCGCCAGGTTCCTCTGTCCATGGAATTCTCCAGGCAAGAATACTAAAGTGGGCAGCCATTCCCTTCTCTAGGGATCTTTCTGACCCAGGGATAGAACCCAGGTCTTCCACATTGCAGGCAGATTCTTTTATCATCTGAGCCACCAAGGAAGCCCCATATTTCATTACACTATATTTTATTGGCATTATTTTGAAGTTATTATATATTACACTTATGAATAAGTGATTATATTTTTTTAAATGTTAAAAAACTTGAAATGCTTTAAAATGAAAAATGTTGAAATATCCCAGCTCTGTCTACTGAACAGACCCAGTAACAATGACTTCTCAGTAATCACGAGAATGTTGGCAGCTGTTGACTAAAAGCAGCAGTAGGGGAAGGTCAATATATAAGGTTTTGGTGAAGGGGGAGTTCAATACCATTAAGCACTCTTTTTTTTTTTTTTCTTTTTTTAAATTTATTTTAATTGGAGGCAAATTACTTTACAATATTGTGGTGGGTTTTGTCATACATTCACATGAATCAGCCATGGGTGTACATGTGTTCCCCATCCTGATCCTCCCTCCCACCTCCCTCCCTATCCTATCCCCAAGGGTCATCCCAGTGCACCAGCCCTGAGCACCCTGTCTCATGCATCAAACCTGACTGGCGATCTATTTCACATATGATAATATACATGTTTCAATGCTATTCTCTCAAATCAGCTCACCCTTGCCTTCTCCCACAGAGTCCAAACATCTGTTCTTTACATCTGTGTCTCTTTTGCTATCTTGCATATAGGGTCATTGTTACCATCCTTTTAAATTCCATATATATGTGTTAATATACTGTATTGGTGTTTTTCTTTCTGACTTACTTTGCTCTGTATAATAGGCTCCAGTTTCATCCATCTCATTAGAACTGATTCCAATGCATTCTTTGTAATAGCTGAGTAATATTCCATTGTGTACATGTACCGCAGCTTTCTCATCCATTCATCTGCCGATGGACATCTAGGTTTCCTCCATGTCTGGGCTATTGTAAACAGAAGCACTCATTTTACAAAAGGTTTTTTGTTAGTTTTGATCCAATGTCACCATAAAGGGATTTAATGCTTCTCTAGGTGTGAGGAAATGCAAGGATTGAGATCATAAAATCTATTCCTAAAAACATCTATCTAAAGACCTGTCCCACCAGATTCCCTGGAGCACAGGCTGCCTCACTCCACCCTGCATTCCCTTAGGGGCTATGGAAAGTCAACAGGGTTCAGTCTCTGTAGGGGCAGATGGCAAATACCATCGTTTTTCAATTGTTGGCAATGCTTTTGGTAAATGCCAATTTGTAGTTGACACACTCAAATTGTGGGCTCTGAATACTGTTTCTTCCTGAAAGCTACCAGTAATTCATGGAGAGATTGCTGGTTCCAGATACAGAATGGCAAATGACAAGCTGAGATGAGATCATCTTGTTATGCTAGAAAGCAAGGCAGCTGCCCATTGGCTAATGGTGGGCAATTTTGGCATCAAAAAAAAGATGACAGCGATTGATTGAAATACACTGATTAAATAAATATGCATGAATCTATAATGATACTCAGAAGAGAAAGCCAAAGCACCAAACACAACTCATTTGTCATTATTAGAGTTAGTCAACTCTGTACTCTGAAAATCCGTATTTAAAGGGAAAACACTGACTTGATCCACATTTCCTGTGAAAATCTATTTTCAAGTTATAAAATAGCACTAGTGCATGAGGGAACGTTTTCTTACAGAAGTATTTTAATGAACACATGTAGAAGGAATGATAGAATAATTCACCATTCTATAACATCTAATGAAATAATTGATTCAGGCAATAAATATTTATGGATGCTAAAACTAAGAAACCAATGAGGAACTGGATATTCCAAGGAAGGTAAAAGGTCACCTTATAACTTTACAACTACTTATCAGTGAGCATCTTTGGCCGTCTACGAAGGGCAAATAGGTATTGTGTACTTCCTCATGTGGTATCACATGAAATACATAGAACCACCTATGAAGTATCCACGTCAAAAATGTTAGCTCTGTATTTAATCAAGTCTTTATAACTAAATTCTAGTTACAGAAAGATAGATGATAGAAAACAATTTGGAAAAAAAATCAGCAAGTTATGAACTGTTATGGAACAACTGACCCAGGTCGCTGCTTGAGAAAAGGGTGATGTGGACGATGAATGTGCCAGACAACAAGAGACTTAAGAGACATATTAACTTCAACAGCAGAAGCAACAAAATTCCCTTCTGTTAGTTAATTCTGTGTCTTGAATCTGAATGTGTATTTAAGCAAAGAACTGGGATTGGTTTTTAGACTCATGTTATGTATCTGCTAACCTCTAGTGAAGAATATGGCTGGCTATTGATTTCTGCATCCTCTGCCCTCCCCTTTCTACTTCCATCCAAATCCAGTGGGGACAAGTTCAAGAAACTAATAGCAAATAGAGGGGCATAAATAGTTCTTACTCAAATGGGATTTCTCTGAGGCTGTCATGGATTCTGGGGTGGGTGGGGGAGGTTTCCACAGAATCAAATGCTGTAACAAAAACCAGGTAATTTTGTGATCAATACTAAGTTATAATTATATATGCTGAGGTAAATGTAATCAAATCTCATGCTCTATGGTGGAAATTATTGTACACTGTGCAGGATTGTGCTGCAGGCATCTAAAGAGAAATTTCCTCTGAACCGTCTGTAGAGTATTAATAGTTGATTAGAGTTCTCTAAGTGTCAAATATAGGCAGATATAATGGGAACAGTAGTCCAAAGTACAAACACCATTTGATCAGGTCCCTCTGTTTAAAATTCAGAACATGTTTTATACATGTACATGCGTGTGTATGTATTTATCCAGTTTCATTGAACTTATAGTCATGGAATTATCCTGACTGGTTTTTAAATTTTTAATTGGATGAGTTTCTTAGTCACAGCTAGATGCCGAACAGTTCCAAGATAGTGGTAGAGATTAAATATCCTTAAAAGGGACATTTGGGGATAGAATAAACTTCATTATGTAATAGACTATAATCTAATCTCAGAGCAGTGATTATTTCTCCTTTTTATTTTTTTGGTCAGATTCCTTTGAGAATCTTAAGAATATTCTAGATTTCTCTTCAGAGAAACATGTGAATATGTGAAAAATTAGCCTACAATTTCTGAGAGTTCCTGCCAACTCCCCACTGTGGCGGATTGCATTTTCCAGAGATGGCCACAATAATAGTTTCCATCCATATGCACTTCTACAGTGTAACTTGCTGCTCTCCCATCAAAAAGTAGAGTCTAAAGCTTCTTCTCTTGCTTCTGGGAAGCCCTGAGTGATTTGCTGAAACAGAAGAATCTAGTAGAGGAAATATTCTGGGACTTCCAAGGTTAGATCATAAGGATTCTTGCAGCTTTTCCCAGGAACTTTTGGAACACTCGCTCTTGATAGTGTTCGCTCACTCTCAAGACACTCCATCCCTGAGCATAGCTACCATGCTGTGAGGGTCACAGACTCCAAGGAGAGGTCAAATGTGGCCACTCAGGTTAGCACATTCTACTGAGCTCATAGCCAACCACTACTGCCAATATGCCAGTCCTGGGAGGGAGCCATGTTGGACACTCAGCCCAGTTGAGCCATCAGATGAGTCAGCCCCAGCCAACATCAGACTGCAGTTGCATGAGAGACTCTGGGAGGGAACTGCCCACTTGAGCCAGCTGATCCACAGACCTATGAATCATAGTAACAAAGTATTGTTGTTCCAAGCTACAAAGTTTGGAGTGATCTCTTACACAGCCATAGACCCAAGGACCCTTACTGAGAATCACTTTTAATGATTTATTGAGAAAAGGAAATGAAGTTAATACAATATAGTTAAAAATTCTTAGGTCTAACAACTTAATAGCAGTACATTAGTATATCTTGTAAAGATTTTACCTCCTAGGTTTTTAAAGCATTTAGATATATTCAGACTTGAGCAGTTGTTGTTTTTTTTATTTTATTTACAAATAACAGGTAAATTTGGCCTTGGAATATGGAATGAAGCAGGGCAAAGACTAATAGAGTTTTGCCAAGAAAATGCACTGGTCATAACAAACACCCTCTTCCAACAACACAAGAGAAGACTCTATACATGGACATCACCAGATGGTCAACACCGAAATCAGATTGATTCTATTCTTTGCAGCCAAAGATGGAGAAGCTCTATACAATCAGCAAAAACAAGACCAGGAGCTGACTGTGGCTCAGACCGTGACTCCTTATTGCCAAATTCAGACTTAAATTGAAGAAAGTAAGGAAAACCACTAGACCATTCAGGTATGACCTAAATCAAATCCCTTATGATTATACCATGGAAGTGAGAAATAGATTTAAGGGCCTAGATCTGATAGATAGAGTACCTGATGAACTATGGAATGAGGTTCATGACATTGTACAGGAGACAGGGATCAAGACCATCCCCGTGGAAAAGAAATGCCAAAAAGCAAAATGGCTGTCTGGGGAGGCCTTACAAAGAGCTGTGAAAAGAAGAGAAGCGAAAAGCAAAGGAGAAAAGGAAAGATATAAACATCTGAATGCAGAGTTCCAAAGAATAGCAAGAAGAGATAAGAAAGTCTTCAGTGATCAATGCAAAGAAATAGAGGAAAACAACAGAATGGGAAACACTAGGGATCTCTTCAAGAAAATCAAGATACCAAAGGAACATTTCATGCAAAGATGGGCTCGATAAAGGACAGAAATGGTATGGACCTAACAGAAGCAGAAGATATTAAGAAGAGATGGCAAGAATACCCAGAAGAACTGTACAAAAAAGATCTTCATGACCCAGATAATCATGATGGTGTGATCACTGACCTAGAGCCAGACATCTGGGATGTGATGTCAAGTGGGCCTTAGAAAGCATCACTACGAACAAAGCTAGTGGAGGTGATGGAATTCCAGTTGAGCTATTCCAAATCTTGAAAGATGATGCCGTAAAAGTGCTGCACTCAATATGCCAGCAAATTTGGAAAACTCAGCAGTGTCCACAGGACTGGAAATGGTCAGTTTTCATTCCAATCCCCAAGAAAGGCAATGCCAAAGAATGCTCAAACTACCACACAATTGCACTCATCTCACACGCTAGCAGAGTAATGCTCAAAATTCTCCAAGCCAGGCTTCAACAGTACATGAACTGTGAACTTCCAGATGTTCAAGCTGGTTTTAGAAAAGGCAGAGGAACCAGAGATCAAATTGCCAACATCCGCTGGATCATGGAAAAAGCAAGAGAGTTCCAGAAAAGCATCTATTTCTGCTTTATTGACTATGCCAAAGCCTTTGACTGTGTGGATCACAATAAACTGTGGAAAATTCTGAAAGAGATGGGAATACCAGACCACCTGATCTGCCTCTTGAGAAATTTGTATGCAGGTCAGGAAGCAACAATTAGAACTGGACATGGAACAACAGATTGGTTCCAAATAGGAAAAGGAGTTCGTCAAGGCTGTATATTGTCACCCTGTTTATTTAACTTACATGCAGAGTACATCATGAGAAACGCTGGACTGGAAGAAACACAAGCTGGAATCAAGATTGCCGGGAGAAATATCAATAACCTCAGATATGCAGATGACACCACCCTTATGGCAGAAAGTGAAGAGGAACTCAAAAGCCTCTTGATGAAAGTGAAAGAGGAGAGTGAAAAAGTTGGCTTAAAGCTCAACATTCAGAAACGAAGATCATGGCATTCGGTCCCATCACTTCATGGGAAATAGATGGGGAAACAGTGGAAACAGTGTCAGACTTTATTTTGGGGGGCTCCAAAATCACTGCAGATGGTGATTGCAGCCATGAAATTAAAAGACGCTTACTCCTTGGAAGGAAAGTTATGACCAACCTAGATAGCATATTCAAAACCAGAGACATTACTTTGCCCACAAAGGTCTGTCTAGTCAAGGCTATGGTTTTTCCTGTGGTCGTGTATGGATGTGAGAGTTGGACTGTGAAGAAGGCTGAGCGCTGAAGAATTGATGCTTTTGAACTGTGGTGTTGGAGAAGACTCTTGAGAGTCCCTTGGACTGCAAGGAGATCCAACTGGTCCATTCTGAAGGAGATCAGCTCTGGGATTTCTTTGGAAGGAATGATGCTAAAGCTGAAACTCCTGTATTTTGGCCACCTCATGTGAAGAGTTGACTCATTGGAAAAGACTCTGATGCTTGGAGGGATTGGGAGCAAGAGGAGAAGGGGACGACAGAGGATGAGATGGCTGGATGGCATCACTGACTCAATGGACATGAGTCTGAGTGAACTCCGGGAGTTGGTGATGGACAGGGAGTCCTGGCGTGCTGGACATGATGGGGTCGCAAAGAGTCGGACACAACTGAGTGACTGATCTGATCTGATGAGTATACCTGGCTATTCAGACAGTTTTCCTAGTACAATCAGTAATTCTTGTACAATATATGGTATCATTTTACATTGAATTTTGATGATTCTCACATTAAATTTTTTCTCCCTTCTCTTTCTCTTACCCACCCTGTTATATACATACAAAAATCATACATATTACTGTATTCTCATGTTATATGTGATCAATATCTCAAATCGTCATATCCCCAATCAACTGTCTTCCATTAACGTTCTTGATTTTAATACCAGATTTAATATCAGATGACACTGAGAAGAAAAATGTTTTGGAAACAGTTGTTTCTATGCTTTGATCCAGAAATTCCACTTATAGATACCTTTTCCTTAAAAATAAATGATTAATTTAATAAAGATTTAGGTTGTGTATCACAACATTACGTATTATAAGGGGAAAATTGAAAACAACCAAAGTGCTCATCAAAAGTTTTCAACATTTTTGTATTGTATAAATTACTTTGCAATACTGTTTTAAAAATAATGTTTTATTTTAATGTTATATAAGGAAAAAATCATAAAAAAATAAAACAGACTGCAGACTGTAACCCCTCATTTATTATTTCTAAAAGTTTCCTTTCTCAGTGTATAAGGAAAGAATGGGGGTGAATCCATGAATACATGGATTCACAATTTTTTTTTTCAGGAATTCTGTCCTAAAATATTAAACCTTAATAACTTCTTCTTGGTAGTATGTCTTCTAACATTCATGACTTCAGTCTTTGATTCCTATATATTATTTTTCTAATGTTCCTAAATAGTTTTTACATGTATTTAATGTGCATTTTGCATTCTCAACTGTATAAACTCCTTGGTTTTTGCCTGTCTTTCTTTTGTACAGTCTTCTATGACCAGTACATGCTAAGGACTTTGATGGTAAATGCAGGGGTCATCAAACAATGACCTATGGGTCAAATCTGACCAACTACCTGTTTTTGTACAGCCCATGTGCTAAAAATAGCTTTTACATTTTTAAATAATTGGAGAAAAAAGTAACATTTTATGATGTGTGGAAGTTAACGGAAAATTCAAGTTTGTATCCATAGACAAAGTTTTATTGGAACACAGACACGCTTTAGGCTTGGTCATGGAATGCTTTGGCCAACAGTACATTAGCAGATGTGATGTGAGTGAGGTTTTGTATGTGCTTGCAGAGCTTGGCCTGTATTTGTGAGTGTCTGTGATCTGCCATGAGGTAGCAGCCATATGTCTGGGTAGCTATTGGTCCCAGAGTGAGAGGCCCACAGAACACACCTGAACCTGAAGCAGAGTCATCTCAGTAGTGCACACACCCATGAGTGAGAAATGAATGTTTGCTGCTAAGAGTCATTGAGTTTTGTGGATGGTTTATTATGTGAAAACCTGACAAATACTGTAGGATTCATCACTTGTTAATTATAGTGATATTTGTGTAGCTCTCCTATGCTGAACATGTAGAAACTGGAAATCTCATTCGATTTAGATATATTTATACTGCTTTATGAGTATGTTCTTGTTGTTCAGTTGCTCAGTCGTGTCCGACTCTATGACCCCATGGACTGCAGCATGCCAACCTTCCCTATCCTTTACCATCTCTAGGAGCTTGCTTAAATTCACGTCCATTGAGTTGGTGATGGACATCCAACCATCTCATCCTCTGTCATCCCCTTTTCCTCCTGCCCTAGATCTGTCACTGTTTCCATTATGCTGGGCTGGATGAAGAGTTTTCCACAGTCATAAGTTTGAGAAAAATCTATTTATCCTTTTTCACTATGCTATTCTAATGCCTTGAAATCATTTGCAATAGACTTATTGTCTAATATTATATGATGTTAAAATGAACTGAACTTCTACGATTCTTCATTCCCCCACTACTCTTGTGTGGTATATAATGTGATATGCAATTGTATGCATTTCTGTAGGTGGTTTCCAAGTCTTGACATGCAAACATATTTTTACCTGTAATGGGAATCTTTTGTTGATATAAAAATTTGCCCTATTCTAAACCCATACAAATTAGGTGCTATTTTCCTTAAGTATATAGAACCATGTTGTATTAGTGAAGAGTATAATTTCCTTAAAGCAAGTTTTCTGAACAGTGGCATTATTGACAGTTTAGGTTAGAAAATTACTTGTAAGTGACTGTCCTGTGCACTTTAACACTTCAGCAGCATCCCTGACCTCTACACACATTAGATGCCAGTAGTGTCTCTCCACATCCACTCCTCTTCCCCACCCTGTGCACTGATGGTCAAACATCAGTGTCTTCAGACATTTCTGTCTGTTGTCTGGAGGTACAATCACACAGATGAGAACCACTGCCTTAAAGAGTGAGTTTTAATACACTGGTTTTCACACCTAGTTACATATTATAATAATACAGTAAGCTTTTGTAAACACCTTGTTTTGAAATAATTTCAAAATTACTGAAAAATTACAATTATAGGACAAAGAATTCTCAAATCCCACTTGTTAATATTTGCTGATGTACTTTTTCATTGTTTTTCTATGCATATGCATAGATACTTGTTTTTTTCTGGATCATTTGGAAATAAGTTACAGGCAAGATGCCCTCTTCCCCCTTAATATTAAGTGTATATTTCCTAGGAATAAGGATATTCTGTTACACAATCACAATATGAGTAACAAAAACAGCAACTTTAATGCAATATTATTCAATTCAGAGTCTGTATCCAAGTTTTTCCAATTATCCCCCCAATGACAATTTTTTTTTCACAGTCCAGGCTCCAATAAAGGACACACATAGTATTTTCTTATCATATATTTAATCTCCTTTAATCTAGAGCAGTTTCTCAGACTTTCATTGGTTTTTATAACCTCAATGTTTTTCAAGAGTACAGACTACTTTTTCTTGGTAGAATGGTTCTCAATTTGGATATGTCTGATATGTCCTCATGATTAGATTTGGATTGTGCAATTTCAGCAGAAAGGTTTTGAAAGTAATGCTGTGAACTTCTCAGTGCATCTCATCGAAAACCACAAGATTCATCTCTTCACTGGTGATTAATTATTTGGTTAAGGTGGTGTCTTAGTTTCCTAGGGCCACCATAACAAATGATCACAATGTGTTAAATCAAGTCTTCTCCCACAGAATGGAGGCCAGAGTTCAAAGTCAAGGTCTTGTCAGGGCTGTACTCCTTCTGGAGGCTCTAGTGTATAACCCTTCCTTGAGTATTCTGACTTCTGGTGGCTGTCAGTGTTTCTCATGGCTGCCTCATGCCAATCTCTGCCTCTAACTTCATGTGGCTTTCTTTTCCTTCTCTCCTCCATGCCTTCTCTTCTGGTCTCATAAAGACCCTTGTCATGGGATTTAATCCACAGTGATTTCATCTTGAGATCTTTAACTTAATTGCATGAGCAGAGATCCTTTTCCCCAATAAGGTTACATTCACCCAACTTCCTAATCCTGGGAGGTTAGTATGTGGATCTAATTTGGGAGGGGGCTACCTTTAAGTCAGTACGGGGGGCACTTGCCAGACTTTTTCACTATAAAGTTACCATTTTTCTTTTTTCATAGAAAAGTAATCAATAGGGAGGTACTTTCAGACAATGTATATTTTATTCCTCATCAAACTCTTACCCATTTGTTTTAGCCTCTATTGATGATTCTTACCCAACTAGAGATTTTCTAGCTGCATTGTTCCTTCTACATTTATTAGTTGGCATTCTAAGAGTCTGTCCTTCCTTCCCTCCCTCTTCCTTTTTAATTTCAATATAGATTTATTTTGTTCAATGGGTTATAACATATTGTTATTTTATTTTCATGCTCAAAAATTCCCAAATGTGGACAGCAAGAGTCCCATTAGGTAGCCTTCTGTGCTCTTGGACATGATTCCTACCATTCTTTGAGTAATTTTATTCCTGGCACAAGAAAATGTTCTAAGCTCATCTTCTGTTTTTTCTACCTTTGTCTTATCCTTGGTTTCTTTTGGTGGGGAATAATATTTAAAAACCAAGATTTGGGTGTCTGAGAAGCTTTTTTAAATAAAAATATTTAAGCCCCACTTTCAAAGATTGTAATTCTCAAGTCCTTGAGTAAGGTCCAGAAATGTGTGTGTTTGTGTTTTGAGTATTTGTGGCTGTGTATACATGTGTACGTGGAAAGTTTCTAGTAGCTTTGTTGCATAGCAGCATGTGGGAATTACCATTCTAATGAAGTTAAACCATGATTTAGTTCACACTAAATTTTTCAGAGCATATTTTTTTTTAATCTAAAAAGACAAATAATTGCTTTATATCTTAATTACTGGACACCAGAAAACTAAGCAAGATAAAACCTACACTATCTGAAAAAACATACTAGATACCAGATGTCAGTGATGGATGTCTGAGAAGGAAAAATGTGTTCCATAATGTAAAATATTATTGATTACAAAATTAAGTCAACTAAGATTCAAGTCTAGATATAATTATAATCTCAATTTAAAAAGAAAGTAGAAATTTTATTTTTAAATTGCATTCCTCTGAGTATAATCTCTCTCTGTCTCATACACACAAAAGAATATATCACTTTGTGGGAAGGGGTGCAGGGAACATAAGAGTTTTCACAATGGAATAGAAAAATCATTTATTTCAATATCCGTTGCCTGACTATCTTGAATAATAGATACCTCAGAGAAGGAACAAAATTACTTCAGTGAAGCCAACTGTACTGTTGAATAGTTTTATCACATTTTGGGTATTGAACGTGATAAAGCATTTTTGCCATATGAAATTTTGGGTTAATCTTTTTTTACTCCTTAAAAAACTAAGAGAATTCTAAGGAACTAACACTTATATATTTGAGGAAGAATTTCTTATATATCTACAGATGATCAGTATATTCGACTTTGGGTCTGTAAACTTTGCCTTTGTCAAAAAGAATACAATATACTTCCTCTTTTAGGTCGTGACACCTTTTTACCTACCAAAAATCATCAAGGTAAATTAGAAAAAAATCCCCCATGGGAGTAAGAATTATGGTTCTTATTATCAACAAATAATAATAGTTGTCATTTTTGAGTTTGCATCAGGAATTTTACATATCATCTCTATTTTACCATAAGGAAAATAGGTACAGATAAATGAAATAACTTATCCAAGGTCATGTAACTTAGAAATAAATTGTCAAGCCAGGACCCAAGCCCAGAAAGAAATCTCAGCAGCTTATAATATTAATAAGAAAGGTGCAGCTCATGTTTTTCTGCAGCTCTTCTGAGTTTCATCTCCATTCTCTAACCCTGCTGACAGGGAAGACTCTGTTTGGAATTTTGCCAGAAGCTGTAGCAAAGGGAAAGAGAATATTGTGGCTCTGAACCCTTCTCCTTGGCAGAAGAACAAAATGGTTTCAGTGCAGCCAGATACAGCATTAAATAACTATGTCACTCTCTGAGCTTGAATGTTGATAATTTGTATTTCAGTGTCAATGTCCAGAGCAAGTTATGGCCAAAGCTGATGTCAGTGAGGTGGAGCAAGTATAATCCTCTCACAGGTAGAGGCAGCAAATAGCTGTCAACTGTAGCCAGCTTACTACAGACTGGTGTACAGAGGGCATCACTTGACTTTAAGCCAGTGAAGCAGTCCCCTGGTTTCAGTGATTGGTCTACATTGGTCCAGTCATAGTGAGGCAAAGACTGTTGATTGACAGTTTGGGGAAGAGTTGACCTTGCTCTTTCTCTAATATGGAATTGCTGCAGCCTTTTTTTCTGTCATAAGGGAAGAAGTGTGACAAAAAGACTGAAATATGTAGCAAGGCAAGAGTCAAGAGAAGTGGAACCCCAGAAATGAGGACCTCACGAATCTCTGGAACAGCTCACTCTGAGGTGGTCCACCTCTGAACTTTCCAATGATGCATCCCAACAAATTCCTTTAAACCTGTTTGAATAAGAACTTTTATTATTTGTATTTCTAAGTGATAATATAACATCCAAGAACTATTCAAGTCCTAAACTTTGTCTTGGAAGAAGTATGCGTGTGCATGTGTATCATATACTTCATTTTGTCTAAAAACAATTTATCAAGACTATGACATTTTTCAAAATAAGGAAATTACCCATAATCATACTTCCTAGAATATAACCTATTAATCAGGTTTGTATGTCTTCTCTAGTTCTCATTCTGCCATGTACTTTTATTTTTACATAGGTTGTTTTAAAGCATACAAGTCATTTGGTATTCTTACCTTTTCACTTAAATGTACATTTGAATTCTGTTCTCACATTGCTACATTTTATTTAAAAGATCATTGGAATAGCTGAAAAATAACCCGGCAATTGGTTATAATATAGTATAGATGAAAATTTCTCTAATCTTGGATATTTAGGTTGCTTCCAGTCTTTTACTTTATAGATAACAGTACCACACATATAGAACTATGTGTGCATGGAGAAAAATGGGAAGGATACACATAAAGCATTAAGCCAGTGGATACTTTTGATTAGGCTTCTGTGCCCTCTGGACCATTAGGTGATGAAACTCACAGAATTAGGCAGGAATTGGGCTCTGCCTTCTGCACGTCACTGTTCTAGATACCCATGTGTGTACACATTAAAAAGATCATACACCATGATCAAGTGGGCTTTATCCCAGGGATGCAAGGATTCTTCAATATCCGCAAATCAATCAATGTAATACACCACATTAACAAATTGAAAAATAAAAACCATATGATTATCTCAATAGATGCAGAGAAAGCCTTTGACAAAATTCAACATCCATTTATGATAAAAACTCTCCAGAAAGCAGGAATAGAAGGAACATACCTCAACATAATAAAAGCTATATATGACAAACCCACAGCAAACATTATCCTCAATGGTGAAAAATTGAAAGCATTTCCTCTAAAGTCAGGAACAAGACAAGGGTGCCCACTTTCACCATTACTATTCAACATAGTTTTGGAAGTTTTGGCCACAGCAATCAGAGCAGAAAAAGAAATAAAAGGAATCCAAATTGGAAAAGAAGAAGTAAAACTCTCACTATTTGCAGATGACATGATCCTCTACATAGAAAACCCTAAAGATTCCACCAGAAAATTACTAGAAATAATCAATGACTATAGTAAAGTTGCAGGATATAAAATCAACACACAGAAATCCCTTGCATTCCTATACACTAATAATGAGAAAACAGAGAGAGAAATTAAGGAAACAATTCCATTCACCATTGCAACGGAAAGAATAAAATACTTAGGAATATATCTACCTAAAGAAACTAAAGACCTATATATAAAAAACTATAAAACACTGGTGAAAGAAATCAAAGAGGACACTAATAGATGGAGAAATATACCATGTTCATGGATTGGAAGAATCAATATAGTGAAAATGAGTATACTACCCAAAGCAATTTATAGATTCAACGCAATCCCTATCAAGCTACCAACAGTATTCTTCACAGAGCTGGAACAAATAATTTCACAATTTGTATGGAAAAACAAAAAACCTCGAATAGCCAAAGCGATCTTGAGAAAGAAGAATGGAACTGGAGGAATCAACCTACCTGACTTCAGGCTCTACTACAAAGCCACAGTTATCAAGACAGTATGGTACTGGCACAAAGACAGATATATAGATCAATGGAATAAAATAGAAAGCCCAGAGATAAATCCACGCACATATGGACACCTTATCTTTGACAAAGGAGGCAAGAATATACAATGGATTAAAGACAATCTCTTTAACAAGTGGTGCTGGGAAATCTGGTCAACCACTTGTAAAAGAATGAAACTAGACCACTTTCTAACACCATACACAAAAATAAACTCGAAATGGATTAAAGATCTAAACGTAAGACTAGAAACTATAAAACTCCTAGAGGAGAACATAGGCAAAACACTCTCTGACATACATCACAGCAGGATCCTCTATGACCCACCTCCCAGAATATTGGAAATAAAAGCAAAAATAAACAAATGGGACCTAATTAACCTTAAAAGCTTCTGCACATCAAAGGAAACTATTAGCAAGGTGAAAAGACAGCCTTCAGAATGGGAGAAAATAATAGCAAATGAAGCAACTGACAAACAACTAATCTCAAAAATATACAAGCAACTCCTACAGCTCAACTCCAGAAAAATAAATGACCCAATCAAAAAATGGGCCAAAGAACTAAATAGACATTTCTCCAAAGAAGACATACAGATGGCTAACAAACACATGAAAAGATGCTCAACATCACTCATTATCAGAGAAATGCAAATCAAAACCACTATGAGATACCATTTCACACCAGTCAGAATGGCTGTGATCCAAAAGTCTACAAATAATAAGTGCTGGAGAGGGTGTGGAGAAAAGGGAACCCTCTTACACTGTTGGTGGGAATGCAAACTAGTACAGCCACTATGGAGAACAGTGTGGAGATTCCTTAAAAAACTGGAAATAGAACTGCCTTATGATCCAGCAATCCCACTGCTGGGCATACACACTGAGGAAACCAGAAGGGAAAGAGACACGTGTACCCTAATGTTCATCGCAGCACTGTTTATAATAGCCAGGACATGGAAGCAACCTAGATGTCCATCAGCAGATGAATGGATAAGAAAGCTGTGGTACATATACACAATGGAGTATTACTCAGCCATTAAAAAGAATACATTTGAATCAGTTCTAATGAGGTGGATGAAACTGGAGCCTATTATACAGAGTGAAGTAAGCCAGAAGGAAAAACAGAAATACAGTATACTAACGCATATATATGGAATTTAGAAAGATGGTAACAATAACCTGGTGTACGAGACAGCAAAAGAGACACTGATGTATAGAACAGTCTTATGGACTCTGTGGGAGAGGGAGAGGGTGGGAAGATTTGGGAGAGTGACATTGAAACATGTAGAATATCATGCAAGAAACGAGTTGCCAGTCCAGGTTCGATGCGCGATACTGGGTATTTGGGGCTGGAGCACTGGGACGACCCGGAGGGATGGTGTGGGGAGGGAGGAGGGAGGAGGGTTCAGGATGGGGAACACATGTATGCCTGTGGCGGATTCATTTTGATATTTGGCAAAACTAATACAATTATGTAAAGTTTAAAAATAAAATTAAATTAAAAAAAAATAAAATTAAAAAAAAATAGCATAAACATCTTGAAATTCTTGCTAGATAAAGAATTCTAATTTGGAATAGTTGGTTAAAATTCAGAAGATAATAACTTGTAGGTGGAAGCTACTAGGCTGGGGAGACTTGTAAGCATATTAGAAATAACAAGTCAGAAGTAAGTGCTAGTGAGATCTATCAGAAATTATAGATATCTATCTATATTTGAGATCTATCAAAAATTATAGGAAAAACCAATTATTTTCTTCTGTTGAGGTCCTCCACTGGCTCATGTAAATCTGGCTGGCCAGTATCCACTGAGGAGGTTATGCTGAAAGTGTTCTCCAAGAACCTGTGTGATGCCCTGCATGGGTCAAATGGCTCTTCTGGCCTGGCCGGCTCACTGGCCTCTAAGGATCCTCATTTCTGGTCCGGTATCCCCAGAAACTCTGCATTTTGAGAACTTTCCCATGAGCCTGAGATAATATTTCCCTTGCTTGCTTGTGATTCATTTATATTTATATCTATCTTCTATAAATAATTAAAAGGGGCTGATGTAGTTACTCTAGAGTGGCATCCAGGCAGTTCTCCAAATCTGTTTATCTTCCTCCATCTCATTGAAAAGCTGGAAGCCTGGTGGACCCTTGATTAGATGTTGAACTTTTTGGCTCTGCTGATCTTGGTCTGGAGGTACAAGGCCACAGCTGTAGATCTTGACACCTGTTTCTCAGTCCAGGTTCCAAACACAATTTCTTGACAACTCTATCAGCAAAAGCATTTAACTTGTGTCCACAGGGCCATTAAAAGTAGAGCTGGATAGCTTGTTTAATGGATTTGATTTCTTAAATTAGGGAATTCTGTGGCAGAGTGTAGGCTGGCTCCGGACAAAGTGATACTATGTAGTAGGGCTGTAAGTAGGTAACTTAGGAGCAGAGAACAAAAGCTGGGGCTAGCTCTTTGGAAGAAACCTAGTAAGAAATCTCCTAACAGTGAAGTTGGTTGGGTAGAAGCTCACAGGAAGAGGCTATGGTATTTCTTCCAAGATGATGGGCATGTAGGCCAACTAAAGTGAGAGGATCTGTAGTTCCCAGAAAGTGGAGGAAAGGATGAGGACCACCAATAAAAATTAGGCCCTTTCCTTCTGACGATTAGACAAAAGGCAATCTCTACCCACAACCCTTACATGATCACTGAACGAATAACTGGTGCAATCACTGTGACTGAAATAAGTAATTATTTAACATGTATATTTGGCTACATTCTTTTCAAAGAATGCAGAGAAATAACAATGTATATTTTTATTATGAATTTCAAAAAATATTTTAATTTCAACCAGTGGTTTTTGTATTATTTTGGTCTTTTTTTTTTTTTTTTACATAGAACTTTTCTTCCCCAAAACTCAAGTATGATGCCAAGAACATTTATCCCCTGATAATTCAAATCTGGGGTTATGCCAAAGCCTATTATAGGATTTCATTTTGTTACTTGGTCCTGAATATCTAATGTAGACCAACAGATCCCTGTTCTTTTCTGACAACTCCCAGGCTGTCACAGCAGCAACACATAAGTGACTTGTCTATACAGGCTTTGGTCCCAGCCTCTCTCAGGCCCCCAGAATGTAACCTCCCTGAGGGCAGCCCACACCTGTAACATTCACTGGCTTCTCCTCAGGCTTGATAAGCACCATGCTGGCTCAATGGACATGAAGTGCTAATGGATTTCCTGTATCTTTATAGCTACACTTACTGAGAAGAAGAGAGAAAAAGATTAAGTGGAAGTAGAATAATAAATAAATGTTATAAGATGAGAGAACTTGAATAAAGTTCCCATTTAGTGAGACATGTGCTTAGCACATCAACAAGATGTGTGGCTATTTAAAAAGAAAGAAAAGAAGCAAAAAAATCTGTAGCATGTTTTATCTTTTCAGAATTCTCCAACTACAGTATATATTTCAGATTTTCTTAAGGGCTTTTCTCACACTCTCCAATTATCCTTTGAGGACCCATCACTAAGGAATGAAGCTGGCACTTGTGCTTTCTGAAATAGCCCTGGTACCTCATGGAGATGAAGTTCTCTGGCTTTCAGTTCCTATTTGCTAACAGTCCTATGCACATCAAGCCTGACAGACCATTTATTGCTTTTGGCAGCAGAATGAGATCTGTGCACAAGAATGGCTGATGAGAGAAACTCCTCAGAGGGATTCAGGAGTGGAAGCTGTCGGGATTGGCTGGGAAAGGGCAGTGGAAGGGGCTGGTGCCCTGGGTGCTTGCTAACAAGGATGGCAACTCAGAGAGAGCTACTGCCAACCTGCAGGACCCCGCTGGCACATCACCTCCCATGTTTTCTGAGGGCACCATCACCCTCCTCACGTTTTGTAGGTCCTCAGCCCCATTGACTCCCCAACAAAGATTCTGTAAAGACAAAGGGCAGATTTCAGAATCATCATGAAGAGCTTGGTTTGTGGAGAAAAGCAGTCATCACATAGCGATTACTCAGGAAGCATAGAGTCTGAGTTTTATTTCTGAATGAAAAGTTACTTTAAGGTGGAAATATAGTTGACATTTTTAGTCAGTGTCTTTAAAATGGACATCATTGCATTCCTGTATCCCACACTGATGTTAGAAGGATTAATTAATGGCTTAGCGTGTGGACTTCCAAATTATTGCAACTTAAACCATATGGAAGGCTTTTAAAGTAACAGCAGGCATATATATGTATACATGTTAATCACTAAGGAATTTCCTTTTATAAAAACTGTAAGCAATAGAATGTTTTCAACCCCACCATGCAGCTCTAGTTATTGACCTAATTATTGAAATAGTGCTCATATAAATACTATAAGTCTTAGTAATTTCTTGCAGAATCTGATTCATTAGGGAGAAGTACTCTTTGCTATTTAAGCACTTAGGTACGTGTTCTCTGAGTGAGTCTACTGTCATAGCAACTGATTGACCACAGAAAAGCAAGGAATTGCCTTAAGTGCTTTTCCTTCCCCTTCATTTAGGAATCTTTTCTAGGCTCTTAGGAATTAAGTTTAATGACTCAGGCACCTATCATGAAAATTTTCACTTAATGAATGATAGTTCTGTGACAGTTTAAAAATTTCTGAAGTGCCAGATTTAAGGGTTGTTTAGATGCTATGCTTTAGCACCAAGGGTTGGGAGAGCAGGATACCAGAATACCAGAAAAATCATGTGACAGTTGAGTGGGAAGATAAACACTGTGAGTTTTATATAAATATATCTAGAAAAATTCAGATTTATAAACTCTGGTCAGGAATTTAAGGCTCATCTGGATCTCCTTAATTTTAATCACATCATGGTTAATTTGATCCTACAGTAAGTGCGTTAGTGGCTCAGTCATGTCAGACTCTTTCCTACTCCATGAGCTATAGCCAGCCAGGTTCTTCAGCCCAGGAGATTCTCCAGGCAATAATACTGGAGTGGGTTGCCATTTCCTCCTCCAGAGGGTCTTTCCAACCCAGGAGTTGAACCCTGGTCTCCCACATTGCAGGCAGATTCTTTACCATCTAAGCCACCTTAAAATCTTCAATGTGATCCTACAAATGATGAATTGGGTTATAAACTGCTTCACACATTTCAAAAAATAATCAAATAACTGATAAAGAAGTCTTGATAAGACTGATATCTTATAAGACAGATATCAAGCCTGATAAAAAAGTCTTCCATATTTAGACATTGTCTAAGGAGGGAAAAAAACGTCCATTGGGGGAAAATGTTCCAGTGGCTCCAAATCAATGAACAATGACACTGTTGGGTGGGGGTGAGGAGCAACAGTAATGGCTTCTGTATGAGGGGTGAGGAGCAACTGTGATGGCTTAGAATAAAGGTTTTAAAAACCACACTGTGGTGGGATGATTTGGGAGAATGGCATTGAAATATGTATAATATCATATATGAAACGAGTCGCCAGTCCAGTTTCAATGCACGATACAGGATGCCTGGGGCTGGTGCACTGGGACGACCCAGAGGGATGGTATGGGGAGGGAGGAAGGAGGAGGGTTCAGGATGGGGAACACATGTATACCTGTGGCAGATTCATTTTGATATATGGCAAAACCAATACAATATTGTAAAGTTAAATAAAATTAAATTAAAAAAATAAATAAAAACTACACTGTGACACTGGAATTTTCTAAAATCACAAAGTGTTTGTATAGCATGGCTACAGATGTTCAGAGAATCAAAGTATGAGACATCAGAAAATACTTGACAATTTAACTCTTAAAAAAAAGATTGGGGTGGGGGTTGGGGAATTAAAAAAATAAACCACATCTGAAATCACTTATCTGAGACACTTGAGTCCTTTTTGGATCTTGGCTAGGTAAAAATGGAAGTATACCATATCATACCCATATCATATTCCCATAGTATACCATATCACACCCATATATAAAACTGCGTGAAGCCTGCGCAACACCCTGTACTAAAACAAATTGACATTTCACTGGTGAAATGTGTAGTTCCCATTGATTGTGATCGGTGAAGATTACAAATAGCCTCAAGTCAGTTCAGGGTGGGTTTTGTTGCTGAATAAGTTCAGGTCTGGTCAGGCTTTAATGCTGAGTTATGAAAAGTCTTTCATTTTTCAAACCTCTTTGAACTTCAGAGTTGGTGGATAAGGGATGGTGAACCTAGACTGCTTTATGCAATGATTAACATACTTCTCTCTCTCTCTACACTGAATAAAGCTGAAAATAGGTACTGTTCAAAAAAGAAAATAGGCAAATTTAGGAGCAGCAGAGCTACAACAAGTTAATAGAGGAAAATGATATTTGGGAACATCTGCCTTCCAGCAGAACATTCTTATTATGTTTCTAATAAAATCAGTAAGCTGAGTAGATGGAAGAACTGATCTGAGTTACGGTGATTCTCTGTGTTATGTCAGCACAAACATGGGCAATGAGGACAGACCTTCACACAACAGTGAGGCAAGAAAGTGGAATAAGGAACAAGGGGATGTCTAGCAATAATAGGTATAAGACAGCCACCTTTGTGGAAAGGCAAAGGATTTGGCATCACTTAGAATACGTCCTGAGTACAAACTTGACACCATTGCTTGATAAACTCATCTAAGTCCCAGTTTCTCCATCTGTGAAATGGGGTGGATAACAACATAGAATTGTCAGGAGGCACCAGTAAAATAAAACGTAAAACAGTGCAGTGCCAGGTATATGGATGGCAGTTAAATAAAATAAAATGTTAAAAACTTGTTACTAAAGGTAAAGATATAAATATCTCATATAGGGTATTTAGTTATAATATTGATAGTGTCACAAGATTACATATACATACGCAATTTTCTCTACTTGAAATATGCCTCTGGTGGGAGCACTCTTATGAAGAAAAACATTTGAGAGATGTCGCTTGCATAGGAATCTTATTTCAGTTATACCTTAACATAAGTAAGAGGCTTTTTGTTAAAATAACTTACTTTTCCTTTGCCCTGACCTTTCCACTTTGTTTAGTAGGATAGTGGATTTTAAATCAGCCAATACCAGGCCCTAGAATTCTGTTACACCTGGGCTCAAAAAACTATTTTGTTCTATAGCTTTCTGAATTAGTCTTATTTCTTGGTTGTCATATCTCATAACTCACAACTTTCTATGTATTGAATTTGGGGCTTTCTCTTCTTTTTCACCATAAAGCTACATATCTGAAAGACAGCTAGAACTTTCCTTTTTTTTCTCTCTTAAATTTCACTGCAAAATGTATTCACATACTTTTTTGATTTTTTAAAAAATCCAAAGGCGAGTAATGTAGGGTTGTATGTGTGTCAAGAAAAAAGTAAAAAGGGGAAATGTATCTTGAACTTCCATAATTTCATCACCTCTATCCCACTTTACAAAGATAATTGATGTTAGCCATTAGGCCTATGTCCTTCCAAACAACTTTTGAAGTATATGCAAACATTTATATCCTGCATGTAGGGGAGGAATTTATTGTGGTTGATTTAGCAAAAATAAAATCATTCTATACATACTATTCTGCAGCTTGCTTTTTTCCTATTTAGCCATATACCATGAACATCATCTCATATTATTATTGTTCCCATTATTTTATAATAAGTTGTATTCCTTAAGCATAATTTGTATAGTTATTAGCTTATTCCTTTATTCACCAGAGTAATATTTATTGATCATCAAAATGAGGAAAATATGTGCAAATTGCTATAAAAAAAGTGCGATTTAGTAAAAGATAAAGTTTTGACTCTCTGGATACTTATTATAATCTGGAAAGAGAAATAAAACAAGGACACATACAACTACCATATCAACAGTACAGAATATGTAAACTTAGATTTTAATACCACTGTAGGTCATAAGAAAGTTAATTCTTATGAAGGCTGATCAGGAAGGTTTTTTAAAGATTTTGAATTTAAATTGGAAATACTGATTAGATTTCAACTGAGGTTAAAGAGGGAAAAAATACCTTTAGTCAAATGTCTGAGAGAAGAAAATAGAGTATGTGTTTAAACGGGGGGCCATCATCCAAATGTACTGATGTATTAATAAAACATTTCTTCCTTACAAAGATATTAAAAAAGTTGGATGGCATCACTGACTCAATGGAGTTGGGTTTGAACAAGCTCTGGGAGATAGTGAAAGACAGGGAACCCTGGCATGCTGCAGTTCACTAGGTAGCAAAGAGTCGGACACAACTGAGCGACTGGGCGATTAAACAACAACAATAAAAAGTGGGATGACCCAGAGGGACGGGATGGGATGGGGAGGGAGGTGGGAGAGGGTTTTTTTTTAGTTTAAAGTAATAAAGCTAATTAAAAAAAAAATTGGGAAGAAATGTACAACTTAAATCAAGAAAACAAGGCATTTGGTCAATTTGGCTGGAATGGCAAATTTCCAGAAGGTAGAACTGATTAAAAGACAAGTCTAAAAAAGTAAGTAGAAGCTGGATCATGGAGAGTCTTGAACATCAAGGGATATCTAAAATCTGCCTATTTTGACTCTTGCATAGAATTCTCTTCCAGATCTTTCTTTTCTTCTTATCACAAGCTGTTAGAATTTAAGAAGAGACCAGATAAACTAATCTGGAAGCATAAAAGTCCGTATTCTGTAGTCCTTATTCAGATGTCTTTAAAGCTATTGGCCCATTTTGGCAGGCTCTTCCATTATAGACAGAGCTTTCCTGCTGGCTCAGATGGTAAAGAATCTGCCTGCCATGCAGGAGACCCAAGTTCTATCCCTGGGTAGGGAAGGTCTCCTGGATAAGGAAATGGCTCCCCCCTCTTGCCTAGAGAATTCTATGAACAGAGTAGCCTGGCGAGCTAGAGTCCATGGGGTTGCAAAGAGATGTACACGACTGAGCATCTAACACTTTCACTTTCCATTAGAGGTTGGCCTTTTTTTTCCCCCAAAAGAGACATAAACATTCCATATTAGTTTATTCACATGGCCCAGCATTGTGTTAGATGCCAAGATGTCAGTGATGAACAAGACAGTCTCAACCTCATGTGCTCATGGCCTAGTTACTAAAATTTCCAGAGCCTCTCCCCATTTTTGAGACACCGTCAGTGTCAAATTTTGCTGGTCCATTAGCATCAAAAGTTATTGGTCACCTCAACATCACATTCTGCTGTCTTGGCATAGTTTCTCATTTGTGGTTATGATTTCCTGTTTGCCTTGCTGATCTCTGATTTCTTGAAATCCCCCTGTCCTTTCTTAACACCTAGGTGATTTTCCTACTGAGTGTTATTTAAAGCAAAGCTATTTACAAATGAACATTTATTTTTTTTGCAGCATTTCTGTAATTATTTCATAAAAGAAAAAATATATTGCTTTTTGGATTTCCCTGATATTGCTGAGGACAACTATGAGGAAGATGATGATGAAACATAGGTGAACTTAGAAACATGCCAAATATTTCCTAAGAAAATGCTTATAACAATAAACACAAGTAGAGAAAACTTCTATTTGGGTTTTAGAATTAGTCATGAAACTCAGTATACACGTTTAGAATTTTTCATTATCTTGAGGAACAAACCCCTTTACTGTTAAGAAGGGTTCTTCTTTATCTCTGATAATATCCTTTCTTCTGGAATCTACCTTGTCTGATGTTAATATAGGTATTCTAGCAGCCTTCAGGATGGTTCCCAACGATCCCCACCTCAGTACACACCCCATGTGTAGTCATTTCTCGCATGGGACCAAAATTGGTTTGTGTAACTAATAAACTTGGCAAAAGGGAAGTTGTTTTACTTCTGAGATTAGATGATAAAAAATTGTGACTTCTGTCTTGGGCCCTATCTCTTTCTGGGATCACTTCCTCTGGGTCATGAGCAGCCCTATGGAGAGTCCAAGTGGCAAGGAGATGAAGCCTCCTGCCAAGCACCAAGTACGTGGGCCTGGATGCAGAGCAGATCCTGCACACCCAGCCAAGCCTGGCAGCTAGACTGTGTGAGACCCTGAACAAGAACTCCCACCTGAACAGCCCCAGAATCCTGATTCACAGAAGTGATGAGATAGTCAATGTTTGTTGCTTTAAACTACTACATCTGAGGTAATTTGTGATATAGCAATGAATAACTTCTACATCTTCTAACTTTCTTTTGGGTGATATTTTCACGTTGTTTTGAGGGTCCCAAGGCACCCCAGTTTCAGTGATTGGTTAGAAGTACTCACAAGACTCAGAGAAGGTTATATACATACTTAAAGTTTATTATGGCAGGAAATACAGAGTAAAGCAGCATGCGTGTGTGCTCAGTCCTGTCCAATACTTTGCGACTCCATGGACTGTAGCCCACAAGGCTCCTCTGTCCATGGGATTTCCCAGGTAAGAATACTGGGGTGGGTTGCCATTTCCTTCTCCAGAGAACCTTCCTTCCCCAGGGATGGAATCTGCATCTCCTGTATCTCCTGCATTAGCTGGTGGATTCTTTACCACTGAGCCACCTGGGAAGCCCAGAATAAAGCAGCAGAAAAGATATTTTCATTGGGTAGAGTCCTGAGAGGCTCAGTACAGGCTTCAGAGTCCTTCTTCAGAGGCCACATAGAATGTGCTTTGTCTCTAGCAGAGAACTGTAGGAACATATGTGAAATGTCTCTACCCAGTGAGTCCTGTTGGAGTCCTAGGCTCCAAGGCTTTTCTGGTGTGCTGCTCACATAAGCATATCTTGCTATGCAACCAGCCATGGCAGCTGAAACCCAGGACCCTAACAATGAAACCAGGTGCACCTCGTTCATCTTGATATCTATGCAGAGCAACTTGACAGCTGATATAGCACAGCTCATTGCTCTAGGTGTACATAACCAAATCAGTAATCTCTGACATCCAAGGGACATATTCCCAGTGGTTGTCCAAGTGTCATTCATGACTCCAGGTTCTCTTGGATATACGCAAGGAATAAGCCACCAGACCTGCTCTGTTAACTCTTCCTTTACAAAAGGTGGCTAATACCATAACTGCCAAATATGTAGCTGAATGAGATTTCAGAAAATTCCAGCCCCCAGATTTCAAATCTTGCAGTTTAGGCCTCAAACACTGTGAAGCGGAAAGAAGCATTCTCTATGGCCTCTGTCAGAATTCCTGGCTCAGAGAAATGATAAGAAAGGATAAATGATCATGGTTTGAAGCCACGAAGTTTTGGGGGTAGTTTGTTATACAGCAATAGAAATATAATTCAGGGTAATATTTTCTTGTTTCTTACAACCTCAGCAATTCTTATTGGATGAATTTTGTGTTTGGGGGCACTGAATTTTGTTGTATTTCATAAAATAGTGCTAGATTTTGTTCACCATTAGCTAAATTACCAGGAATTTGTAGGATCCTTTTAAGGATTGCTAGGGTGGGTCCAGAGCAGTCTTTAGCTCAGAGCTAATTTGTCTCCATTACTAACATGACTGTGTCAGTGATTGACAAACTGTTTTGGTAAGGGGATACATGGTAAATATTGTAGGCTCTGCAGGCCAAATATATTCTCTGTTGTATGTTTTTCTTCTTGTATTTTTTACAATCCTTTAAAAATATAAAATCATTCTTGGTTTACAAGCTGTTCAAAAACCAATCTGTGGGATGGACTTGGCCTGTGGGCTGTGTTTGCCAACCCTACCCTATCTGATGTTCTTTGCATGAAGAGGTCTTTCCACTCTGGCTGAAAGGAATATGAACTATTTCCAGCTGGATGTGAGTTCCAGAAACTTCATTCTCAGGATTCTTCCCCAGCCCTGGGTGGTTTCTTCTCATGCATGTGTAGATTGGCACTTGGCCAAAGACTTGAAGGGACCTTTCTTCAAATTTCAGTGTAGCTCCCTCTTCTCTGTCACTCTTCTACAAATCCTAGCTCTCGTGGCCTCTCTGAATTCCAATCTTCCTCTTTTCCACTCAGCTAGACTGCAGGCTGTGTGTGGGTTCCCTTTCCTGTGTCCCAGCCTGGAAGTGGCCTCTAAGAAATAAGCTGATTTAGTCGCAGAAGCCACCTTTCTTTGTTTCACTCCTTTCAGGGATCACAGTCCTGTGCTGTTTCTTTTTCAATATTTTCAAAACCATTGTTTCATATGTTTTGTTTTGTGTTCCAGTTATTTCAGATGGGAGTTTAAATTTGTCTCTTTATTCTGTCTTGGAAAGGATATTTATTCTCGAATTAAGTTATTATCAACGATAATGCTTTTATTTCCTTACATATATTTAGTCCCAAATGTTGGTTTTGACTTATATTGAACATACATTTCTAGCAGAATTTTTTTAGTTCTATTTAATATCTTCATTGTTAAATACCGAACAACATCCTCACACACATAGCTCATCATACATTCCTGCGTGCTAAGTCACTTCAGTCCTGTCTGTCTCTGTACGACCCTATGGACTGTAGCCTGCCAAACTCCTCTGTCCGTGAGACTCTCCAGGCAAGAATACTGGAGTGGGTTGCTGTTTCCTTCTTCAGAGGATCTTCCCAACCCAGGCATTGAACCCACGTCTCTTATGTCTCCCGCATTGGCAGGTGGGTTCTTTACCACTGGCGCTACATGGGAAGCCTGAGGATCATCATAAGTGCCATTAATAAAAACTGTACTTCAGTGACCATAGGTTTCTAGTTGAGACAAATCTTAAATGGTGAAATTGATCTTAGTCTAACTATAGAATTTTCCTGTTCAATATCCTTAGTAATAAACATATACTTTCAAGGGACATACTCTCCTTTTTAAGATAGCTTGGTAAATTCTTAGATATCAAATAATTATTGTCAAAAAATGTCCATTATATTGAGCTAAAATGTAATTCCTTATAATGTTGATTTTTAGTTTTTATTAAGTTTGTGTTTAATCTAGATTCAGAGGATCTTTTCTTAGAACTCCTTTTAACCTTTCTTGTGCATTATTGATTTAGTCTTCAAACAGGTACTGTGTGATGCTCTGTGCTGAGTTTTGGGTTGCAGAGGCAAAAAAAAAGGTCATGTCCAGGGCTCAGGTATGGTTCAGTTTGGTGGGGGAGTTACAGCACAATTAAAAGAATAAACAGGCAAGCATGAGTGTTTGCCTCATTACAAATTACAGTGTCATATGTGCCAGGATTTGACATGATGAGGGAAGTTAGGGAGGGTATTCTTTTTTTTATTTTAATATTTATTTATTTGGCTGTGCTATGTCTTAATTGCAGCATGTGGGATTTAGTTCCCTGACCAGGAATCAAATCCTGGCCCCTAGCATCAGGAGCATGTAGTCTTAGCCACTGGAAGTCTTAGCCACCAGGGAAGTCCCAGGGGGGGCATTCTTGTGGACATGTGAGTTGAGATCTGAAAGCAAAGTAGGAGATAATCAGACAAAAGGAATAAGAGTTTGCAGGAACAGGAAACAATCTGGCTTGGGGTCCTGGGGCAAAAAAAGAGCAAGTGGTATTCAATCTAAATATAGGACTCTCAGATAACCCTCTTCAATACTCTACTCACTCAAATGTGCATGTGCACAGTTGTGTACGACTCTTTGCAACCCCATGGACTGTAGTCCACCAGGATCCTCTGTCCGTGGAATTTTCCAGGCAAGAATACTGGAGTGGGTTGCCATTTCCTCTTCCAGGGGATCTTCCCGACCCAAGGATCAAACACACATCTCCTGCGTCTCCTGCTTGGCAGGTAGATTCTTTACCACTAGCACCACCTGGGAAGCCCTAGTCATTCAAATGATTATACCCAGTCTCACAAATAGCACTGCTGCAACAAAGTTGCTTCAGTCGTGTCTGACTGTGCGACCCCATAGACAGAAGCCCACCAGGCTCCCCCGTCCCTGGGATTCTCCAGGCAAGAACACTGGAGTGGGTTGCCATTGCCTTCTCCAATGCATGAAAGTGAAAAGTGAAAGTGAAGTTGCTCAGTCATGTCCGACTCTTAGCGACCCCATGGACTGCAGCCTACAGGTTTCTCCGTCCTTGGGATTTTCCAGGCAAGAGTACTGGAGTGGGTTGCCATTGCCTTCTCCATATTATGGAAAACATAATATGGATTTAGAAAAGGCAGAGGACCCAGATCTGCTGGATTGACAACATCTGTTAGATCATAGAAAAAGCAAGAGAATTCTGAAAAAACATCTACTTCTCCTTCATTGACTATACTAAAGCCTTTGACTGTGTGGATCACAACAAACTGGAAAATTCTTGACAAGAGAATACGAGATCACTTTACCTGCCTCCTGACAAACCTATATGCAGGTCAAGAAGCAACATGTTTTCACTGGACATGGAACAACAGGCTGGTTCAAAGTTGGGAAAGGCTGTATATTGTCACCCTGCTTATTTAACTTCTATGCAGAGTACATCATGAGAAATTCCAGGCTGGATGAAGCACAAGCTGGAATCAAGATTGCCAGGAGAAATATCAATAACCTCAGATATGCAGATGACACCACCCTTATGGCAGAAAGCAAAGAGAAACTAAAGAGCCTCTTGATGAGGGTGAAAGAGGAGAGTGAAAAAACTGGCTTAGAACTCAACATTCAAAAAATGAAGATCATGGCATCTGGTCCTATCACTTCATGGCAAATAGATGGGGAAACAGTGGCAGATTTTATTTTTGGGGGGTCAAAAATCACTATGGATGGTGACTACAGCCATGAAATTAAAAGATGCTTGCTCCTTGGAAGGAAAGCTATGACAAACCTAGAGAGCACATTGAAAAGCAGAGACATCACTTGGCCAACAAAGATTTGTATAGTTAAAGCTATGGGTTTTCCAGTAGTCATGTATGGATGTGAGAGTTGTACCATAAAGAAGGCTGAGTACTGAAGAATTGATGCTTTTGAACTATGATGCTGGAGAAGACTCTTGAGAGTCCCTTGGACTGCAAGGAGATCAAACCAGTCCATCCTAAAAGAAATTAACCCTGAATATTCATTGGAAGGACTGATGCTGAAGCTGAAACTCCAATACTTTGACCACCTGATACAAAGAGCCAATTCGTTGGAAAAGACCCTGATGCTGGAAAAGATTGAGGGCAAGAGGAGAAGGGGGTAACAGGATGAGATGGTTGGATGGCATCACCGACTCAAAGGACATGGGTTTGAGCAAGCTCATGGAGATAGTGAAGGACAGGGAAGCCTGGTGTGTTGCTGTTCATGAGGTCACAAAGAGTTGGACATAATTTAGCGACTGAACAGTAAATGGAAAACAGTTTTCTGATATTTTGGACATACTTATAAGGAGGCAAATTTTACTCCAGTGTAAGGATTCAGAAGGTTCTTGTACTCACTTCAGCTTTTCTGAGGCCTAAAACATACATTTTGGGGGGGCCCACTTTAAGTAAAAAAAATACTAATAATGGATACAAAGTTAAGTACAGGACTTGGAAGAGGCCTTTGCAAATGAATAGCTTTGACACTGATGCTTCATTAGTAAATAAATCTATCATCTGCCTTGAGGTATTTAAACAAAAAGTTCGTGACCATTTATCGGTAATGTTACCATGGGGATTCTGATGTTGTGTATTTCAGACCACTTTCCTCCAAATGCAAAGATTGTGTGTTTACTCGGCTTAAGTTTGAGAATTGAATAGGTCAAAGTTTGACTCTGTAATCTTCACCCCAAGCTGGTTTATCAAATGAATTCTGTGATAATCAAACAATGATGTGGTGTTTGGGAAAGTGGGTAGACATGGGTGTGGCTGTTTATCTTTCTGGTTCTCAAAGGAATCCGAAAGTTAAATGTCTACCTTCAAACCCTAGACAGTTGTTTTGTTCTAGCTCTCAAATCTCAAACCACAGAATCTGAGCTAAGAAAGTCTTCAGAATCAAAGCCTGGGTTTGATTGCCCTACTAACCAACAAGTGTACATAAAGAACACATCAGGGATGGCCCAGAGATAGCACCTCCAGCCTCCACCCCCACTACATGTCCCACACCCTGGTCGGCGGAGGCTTGAGAAGAGGAGAGGGATGGTTTAATGTGTATCCATCATCCCTCCTACATATGTTGTCAGGAAGGAAGGAAGCACATTACAAATAAACCCTCACCACCACCACTCTTCAAATGAACAAAAACAAAAATCAGAACCCTTTTTGAGTCAGTTATGCTCTGAATCATTATTATAAAGCAGGAATAAGACTAACAACAACAGTGAAATAATAACAGCAGCACTGAGATTGAGCCCTTCTGCATTCCTAGGGTAGTTGTCTGGGCGGATCATAAAGCTCTTGGCAAACTTTAATTAGAGCTCAGAGGTAGGTGAATTACGTGGCTAAAGTTCCTGCCATTTTGGTCACCAGAGAAGTAGACTCAGGTGAGGTTAAGTGGTCAAGTTTTGGACACCTGGTCATACTCATCTGTGATTGCTTTTCCAGTCTGTCTGGTTTTTTGGAATCTGACTTGTTGCAGTGCTGCCCAGCCCTGCGCCCTTGCTTGCAGGTGCTGGGCCTCAGCGCTAACATGTTAGTAATGTCAGCTTGTTGCTCTGAGGCTTGGCCACACTGAGTCTGGACCTGTTTGCTTTTTTTTTTTTTTTTTAATTAAGTCCATAAGGGACATCTCTGAGCCCAGGAATAACCAGTCCTGAAGCCAGGTAGCTTCTGTTTGAGCACCTGGCAGGCATGATGTGCAAATAAGGACAGTGCTTTTCAATAGAAGATAAATGACTACAGCTGGCTCCAAGTTGGTTTAAGTTTTTTCTACTTTAATATTTAGGAACAGTTTTAAACCACATTTTCACAGAAACTGCCACCACTTCTAAGCAGATGGGGGAATTTTTAGGGCTGGTAAAGAAATAAAAAAGTCCCCTTGAAGATATATGAAGACTTGGAACTTCCGGTATTGTGTGTCCCCCACCCACTCTGACTTCTGGGGTGTCCCAGCTCTGTGCCTCAGAGGACAGAGCAGTTCTGTCTCAGGCAAAGTCTATGGTAAATGGGTTGGCTCACCCTGGATTCAATTGTGAGCAAACTGATTGTGAGCAAACTGTCAGCAAATTAACTGATCAGCAATTTCCCAAACATCCACATTTTCCATTGACATTTCCAGTCACACATATGTTGATACACATCGCTTCAAATCTAGGATCTTTTTCTTGGTGCCAACAACTGGGAGAAAGGAGCATAATATCTTTCACTTCTCAGGCAAAGAGTGATTGCCTTTCATTTATCCTAAAGCAACACTTCTTAAATTCCAATGGTTTTCACTAGGTCAGGCACCCTGGGGTGTGTGTGGTATAGTGAACCAGCCCCTGTGCACCCCGATTTCACATTCATAATTTCAAAAAATATATGATACCAGACCATCTCACTCCCCTTTTCCGGTCCCACCTGTCCTCATTTCTCAGTCATTTCTTTGCCTTTAGATTTTCATTGTCTTTCTCTGGTCCTTTTCTCTTTCTTAAACTGAAATCAGAATTTCACACATTCATCCATCTTCCACAATGTTTTTTGTCTGACAATACCCTAATGATTTATCTTTATGCTTTTAAAATAATTTTTTCCCAGTTTATAAGTGGGTTTTTTGTTTGTTTGTTTTGGGGGGAGGTTGGTCTCAATTAGCTATTTGGACTAATATATTTGTTTAGAAAAGAGGTGACAATAATTCCTGGTGCTTTTCTTAGATTTTAACTGATAGCTTGGAATTTATCTTCCTGTATGAGAAATGTTTTTTCCCCCTTTAAACTCTTCATTATTTTTGCATACATAGAAGTTCATGGGCTTCTGTGTATGCAAAGTACATGGAAGTATTTGGCAGAGTATGCAGAGAAGCTCATTGTGCTTCCCTGATGGCTCAGATGGTAAAGCATCTACCTGCAGTGCAGGAGACCTGGGTTCAGTCCCTGCGTTGGGAAGATCCCTGGAGAAGGGAATGGCAGCCCACTCCAATATTCTTGCCTGAAGAATTCCACGGACAGAGGAGCCTGGTGGGCTACAGTCTATGGGGTCGTAAAGATTCGGACACTACTGAATAACACATGCACAGAGAAGTTCATTTATCTTTCTGCTTGCGGTGTCCAGTTATCTTTTCCTTACTGCTTCATGAGTTGACGCTGTACTACCCGGACAGTCAGTGTTAGCAATAACTTACCAACAGTGTAAAGAGCTGTCTGGAGACATGGGCTCAGCAGGGGGTGCCTACAGGAGAGCCCTGGCTGCTCTCCATGCCAGGGGTACTATCAGGACTCTACACCACAGGGCCAGAAGCTGCTTGGTTACTGTCTTAGTTTGCTAGGGCTGCCATACAAAGTGCCACTGACTGGATGTCTTCACCAACAGAAATTTATTTTCCAACAATTCTCAACCTTGATCAAGCTGTCAGCAGGGTCAGTTTACTTTGAGGCCTCTTTCTTTAGCTCATCCATAGCCCTCCTCTCCCTGTGTGTGTCTGTGTCCTAATCTCTTTTTGTGAAAACGAAAGTATAGTCGTGTTTGACTCTTTGTGACCCGTGGACTACGCAGTCCATGGAATTTTCCGGGCCAGAATACTGGAGTGGGTAGCCTTTCCCTTCTCCAGGGGATCTTCCCAACCTAGGGATAGAACCCAGGTCTCCTGCATTGCAGGCAGATTCTTTACCAGCTGAACTAGAGGGAGGGGACATATGTATACCTATGGCTGATTCATGTTGAGTTTTGACAGCAAACAATGAAATTCTATAAAGCAATTGTCTTTTAATTAAAAATAAATAAAAATTTCAAAAAGACACTGGTCATTGCATCAGGGCCCACTTTAATGACTCATTTTAATTTAATTATCTCTTTAAAGAATCTGTCTCCAAACACAATCATATTCTGAGGTACTGGAGATTAGGATCCCGAAATATAAATTTGGAGGGAGATATAATTCAGCCCATAACAGTGCATTAACGATGCTTCGCATAGATGCCATATTTCCAGCAACAACAATTAGTTCTAAAACACAGTCTCCAAACCTCAAAGTCTGTGCAAAAGTCAGATTATGGAGCCCCATTAAGTTTGGGTGTTGTAGGCTCCTCTCACACCTTACAGAATTTTTATGACATATGTAAACAAAGTGCTTATCTGATTCCCCAAACTGCAGCAGCCCAGAGGGTAGAGGAACCACCAACCAGAAGAAAGCCCCACCCTCACCATGAGGGGCAGATGTGTCAACCATAGCAGGAAGTGACTTCAGCATCGAAAGGGCAGCAGCAGAACCTTGAGAGGCAAAACTCCTGTCAGTTGCCATGTAGTACCATGAAAGCAGATAATAACAATATTCCTGAATTGTCAAGAGTAGGCAATGTTAATTTTAAAAGCCTGTAGTAGAGGCTGTGGAAGTTTTCTCATAAAATACAGTGAAAATAAACTTCAGTTATTAAAGTAATTCACCTATGCAAAATAAAAATTTCCTAGTTCTACTAGATTGGAGAAGGCAATGGCACCCCACTCCAGTGCTCCTGCCTGGAAAATCCCATGGACGGAGGAGCCTGGTAGGCTGTAGTCCATGGGGTTGCTAAGAGTCGGACAGGACTGAGCGACCTCACTTTCACTTTTCACTTTCATGCATTGGAGAAGGAAATGGAAACCCACTCCAGTGTTCTTGCCTGGAGAGTCCCAGGGACGGGGGAACCTGGTGGGCTGCCATCTCCGGGGTCGCACAGAGTTGGACACGACTGAAGCGACTTAGCAGCAGCAGCAGCAGTTCTGCTAGATAAATACTTCTTTCTACAGAAAAGGTCCTGCTTGGAATCCATGAAGATTTTTCTATAATCCTGAACACGACATATGAAAAAAAGGCTCTGGGGTCAGGGCTTTCCTGTCCCAGTGGTCCTTAATGTTTAGGTCCTTCACTTCCTAGTGAGGCTTCACTTCCCAGTAAGGCAGTTAGTGACATTAGCTAACAGTTTTCAATGAAGATGTTATCAGACAACTTTTAATTTAAGCCATCCCCCCGGAGTGTGCAGTGAATTAATATTTTAATAACTTCTATAATGTTTTTATGGATATTCTAATTTTGTGACATTGTAAGATGCTTAGTGGAAACATTTAAAATATACTACTATGGGCTTCCCTTGTGGCTCAGACAATAAATAATCTGCCTGCAATGCAGGAGACCTGGGTTCAATCCCTGGGTTGGGAAGATCCCCTGGAGAAGGGAATGGCTACCCACTCCAGCATTCTTGCCTGGAGAATTCCATGGATAGAGGAGCCTTGTGGGCTCCAGTCCATGGAGTCACAAAGAGTTGGACATGATTGAGTGACTAAGCACACATGTACACACAATTTTAATAACCTTGTTTTGGTATTTCTTCATGTTTTGGCATACCAGGAGCCTCAAAGCTGGGAGCAATCCACCACTTCTCTGCTCTAAGGGCCTGCACTGGAACGTGGGGTGTGCTTGACCTCACCCTCCTCTGAATCATCTCCAGTTTACACTTTGTGCTTCTGACCACCTCCTGCCTCCTATCATAGTTATTTATGAAACTGTTTTATCCGTCTTACAAGATGTGAGCTTAATTTCCAACAGCCATTCCCCCACCTCCACCCCATGGTAAAAGTACCTAGTCTTTGTTTTTCACTTGGTAAACCATTTGAATCTTTTGTAGTGTTTGTTGCAGATACTTTCCAAAGCAACCCTCAGGCCCCTCCCTGAGCTCAAAGGAAGATCACCCAGAATGTTTTACTAGAGATTAGTGTAGCTCGCCACAGTGGTGTGCTGGTAAATGTTTACCAAGAGGCTCTGAGGTGGGTGGTGAGAGGGAAGGCCTGATTCCTAGTGTTTGCTGGGTCTAGACCTCACTGATGGTGTAGCTGAGAAATGTGCAAAACTGGCTCTTTCTGGCCAATCGGACTTCAGAAAGTTCCAGCACATCTCTGGCTCATACTTCAGGGATAGTGAGAAATGCTGTTCTGTAAGGAATGGATAAGCCCACTGAATCCTTTCTTCACCCACAGAAGGCAAACCTGTGCTACATATTCCTATGATTGTCTCGCTTTCCGTATGTCTCACATTCATATGTTGACTCCTCTCACACCTTCCCAACCAACTGCACAAGATCTTAACAAACACTGAGAAAACTTTAAAGTCATGAGCAATGAGTCATAAAATAGATCCACTCAGAGGTTTTTTAAGGGTCACTAATATGAAGGCAGTTCACAACTCTCAGAATTAGTAATGTGTGCATACAGACTGATTTTGGGGTTATAGTCATTAACTCTCCCAATTAATTTTTTTCAAGTATTTGTTCAACTTCCTAGCCCCCTTTGCATGTAAACACATGCACTTCTTAGATAAATGCTAAATATGTCTATGACTCAGCAATTTGTATCAATGAGAGATAATATCACTCCTTTTCCATTCAACCGCTTCTGCCCTACTTCCATACACCAGAGTGAGCAGATTTCAAATTTCTTTAATGAGGGATTTTGGGCTTTACTCTTCTGTCTCTCAATATAATGTTTTGTTCTTATATTTTGACAGGTAGTCAGAATATTTAAGTTAAATTAACTCTCATTTTGGGCTTCCGTGGTGGCTCAGAGGTAAAGAACCCACCTGTCCATACAGGCGTGGGTTTGCTCCCTGGGTTGGAAAGATCCCCTGGAGGAGAGCATGGTGACCCACTCCAGTATTCTTGCCTGGAGAACCCCATGGACAGAGGAGCCTGCTGGGCTACAGTCAGGGGGGGTCTCAAAGAGTCAGATATAACTGAGCTACTGAAAAACAACTCTCATTTTATGTAGTATATGAGAAATACCCTTTTTTCCACTCTACAGGTACTCATACATGTTCATTAATTCTTACATGAACAAGCTGAGATTATTTCTAATCTAAAGGAAACTTCCCATTCTTAGAAGAACTAGTTTTCCCACCTGAGCCAATAAAGGTTGGACAAAAGTGTCCAGCCTTACTCTACTCCTCCTTTGTTATAATAAAGGCATTTAGTTGTCTATCTCCCACAATCAGACTCTTTCTTAAACTGCCAAGTCTCAAAAGCATTAGCAAGTTATAACTGAAATCTTATGCTTAGCCGTGCTGGTTTCTGGGACTTGAATGGTAAGAAAGTTCTGAGTCTTAAGAACAAACTCACTAAAAAGACTATAGTGAAAAAGACAGACAATAACAACTATTAGTGAGGATGTAGGGAGACCAGATGCCTTATAAGTTGCAGATAAGAATGTGAAATGAACATTGGGGTACACGTGTCTCTTTCCCTTCTGGTTTCCTCAGTGTGTATGCCCAGCAGTGGGATTGCTGGATCATAAGGCAGTTCTATTTCCAGTTTTTTAAGGAATCTCCACACTGTTCTCCATAGTGGCTGTACTAGTTTGCATTCCCACCAACAGTGTAAGAGGGTTCCCTTTTCTCCACACCCTCTCCAGCATTTATTATTTGTAGACTTTTGGATCGCAGCCATTCTGACTGGTGTGAAATGGTACCTCATAGTGGTTTTGATTTGCATTTCTCTGATAATGAGTGATGTTGAGCATCTTTTCATGTGTTTGTTAGCCATCTGTATGTCTTCTTTGGAGAAATGTCTATTTAGATCTTTGGCCCATTTTTTGATTGGGTCATTTATTTTTCTGGAGTTGAGCTGTAGGAGTTGCTTGTATATTTTTGAGATTAGTTGTTTGTCGGTTGCTTCATTTGCTATTATTTTCTCCCATTCTGAAGGCTGTCTTTTCACTGGGACGACCCAGAGGGATGGTATGGGGAGGGAGGAGGGAGAAGGGTTCAGGATGGGGAACACATGTATACCTGTGGTGGATTCATTTTGATATTTGGCAAAACTAATACAATTATGTAAGGTTTAAAAATAAAATAAAATTAATTAAAAAAAAAAAAAGAATGTGAAATGGTTAAGCCACTTTGGAAAATAGTTTGGCAGTTTCTAAAAAGTTAAACATAAACTTGCCATATGACACAGCAATCCCAGTCCTAGGTACTTACCCAAGAGAAATGAAAATGCTTTTCTATATGATAACATGTATGGAAATGTTCATAGTATGTTATTCATAATATAGTGCTACACTGAAAAAAATCCAAATGTCTATCAACTGATAAATGGAAAAAACCAAAATGTAGTATATCCATACAGTGAAATACTCTGCAGTGATAAAAAGTAAAGAAGTACTGATACATGCTGCAAGGTTGAGGGGCCTCCCAGGTGGGCTAGTTGTAAAGAACCCACCTGCCAATACAGAGAATGCAAGAGACGCAAGTTCTATCCCTGGGTTGGGAAGATCCCCCAAAGAAGGAAATGGCAACCCTCTCCAGTATTCTTGCCTGCAAAATTCCATGGATACAGGAGCTTGGCAGGCTATATTCCACAGGGGCTGCAAAGAGTGGGACTCTGAGTGACTGAACACACAACACACAAGGTTGAAAAGCCTCAGTAATGGTAGCATTATGCTAAGTGAAAACAAACAAACAAACAAAAAACCTGTATGTGGTGTGATTCCATTTATGTGAAATTTTTTGTAAAGGCCTATCAACGAGAGACAGAAAGCAGAATGGTAGTTGTTTGAGGGCAGGGGCTAGGAATGAATGGACAAAGGGTCTTTCTGGGGTGACAGAAAGTTTGCACATTTTGCACTACTGTAAATGCAGTAAAAATCATTAAATTTTATGCCTAAAAATGAGTGAATTTTATGGTGTGTGAATTACAATTCAATGAAATTTTTAAAAACTCAACACAACAAATAAAGGCCTTTGTTAATTCCACTTGGCCATTGATTTTCCTTGCCTGATGACAAATCCCAACATGGCTACGAGTCACCCAGTCACATCTTTTCCTTAGTAGATGGGGAGAGTGGTAAATATGTTCCTAGAGGAGGCAGTGGTTAGATCAGGCCCAGAAAACCCACAGATGCACTGACAGATTTTTTTTTTTCCAGCTGTGGGCACACTGATCATGTTGTCTACAGGGAAGGACATGGCTTATTTATTGAGTAACCACAGCTGGCCCTGGGAGGGAATGAGGTTCTGTGGAGGAATGCATGTCCCTGTTGTCATCTGCACACTGGGGGAGCTGTATTGGTTGTAGGGTATTGGGCTATCTTGATCCCAGGAGACAAAGATAGTTCTTGAGATGGTTTCTTTTACCACCAACCTCTTTCTTACCAAATGTCCTCTCTTTGGGCCATAGCAGAATAGGAAGCTCATAGGGAACCTTCTGGTTTTAACTTGGGCTTTTGCTGTTGCCAGTGAAGAATATTCTGGAGCTTGTTCCAGAACAGCCTTATGTAAGATGGCAGTTCCCATAAGGGGACTGGCCAGGAGTTGGGAGAGCAAGAACTTTGGCAAGGAGTCTGTGATATTATTCCAGGCCCAGGGGGAAAACAATACCTTACTTTTTGTCCGTAAAACTAGCAAACTGGAAAATTAGGAAGTGCATACTGTTTTAATTTGGATTTCTTAGAAAATAATGGACTTGAGAGTATAGTCTGGGTGACTTAATTTGCTTCCAGAAATACCTCTAAGGAATGTTTCACACTGGTGGTCTAGTTCCTCTGCCCTGTGGCCCCACCTACCTTTTCATCTTCATGTTCTTTTATTTTCTTGTATGTAACTGATTTTTAAGGTGTAGTCACCCCTTTAAAAAAAACTTTAAAATTCTTTTGTTATGCTAAAAAAAACTTAACATGAGTTCTACTTTCCTGACAAGTTTTAAGTACACAAAATACAGTATTGTTAACTATGGGCTGATGTGGTACAGCAGGTTGCTAGAACTTTTTCTTTTTGCACAACTGAACCTTTATAACCATTGAACAGTAACTCCTCAATTCTCCCTCCCCCAAGATCCTGGCAACAACCATTCTATTTCTATGAACTTACTATTCTATGTACCTCATGTAAGTGGCAACATTCAGTATTTATCCATCTGTGTCAGTGATATACCACTTAGCATAATTCCCACCAGGTTCATCCATGTTGCCATGCATAGCAGGATTTCCTTCTCATTTAAAGCTGAATAATATTACATCATAGGTATATACCACATTTTCTTTATCCATTCATCTGTCACCTGGACATTTAAGTTTTTTCTATAACTTGGCTATTTTGAGTAACATAACACTGCAGTAAACATGGGAGGGCAGAAACCTCTCTGAGAGCCTGATTTCAATTATTTTGGACAAATAGTACTGGGGTTGCTGGACTATACGGTAGTTCTATTTTTAATTTTTTGAGGAATATTTATATTGTTTTTTATGACAGCTGTATAATTTTACATTCCCAGCATCAGTGCACACGTGTTCTCTTCTCCACATCCTCACCACCAGTTAACTTTTGTTTTCTTGATAATGGCCATCTTAGCAGGTGTGAGGTGAAACCTCACGGTGGTTTTGATTTGCATACCTCTGATGATTTGTACTTACCCTTCTATTACTAGTGCTTGGCAATGCCTGCAGCACAGCAGATGTTCAATAAATATTTGTCCAAGAAGTGAATTATTTAAAAGTAAAGTCATACTCAGTACATGCACAAATGAAGATTCAACCGGGGGGTTGAGGGTGAGGGGGCAGTAAGTAGTGTCTATGACATAAAAGCACAAAGTCTCCAGGCTGATTGGGGTTCCTTCTGGTTTCATATTAGAAGGCTACCCGAAACAGCTGGGACCTGAGGACTCGAAAATTTCACCACAATGGAAAGAGATGAGTATTTTTAGAAGGAGCAAAATTTACATGTTTTGCACAATCTTTTAAAAATCATTATCTTAAATACTTACATTTTCTGAATGTTTGTGCTCTGGAGCAAACCCCAGAATTTTTTTTTTTTTTTTCCAATCTCTCCTATCCTTCAAGACTTGCCTTAAAGCATCTATCTCCACAGATGCTTTTCCTGAATCTTTCAAAAATTTTTTCAATAAATATTTGTGTCCTACCTTCCTTTGAATCCCCATATCCTTTGCAACACTCTTCTTGCCCACTCACTCTCCCCACCTCTGTCTCTTGTGACAGTTCTCTGCTCTTATCTAATTCTCCCCTCTTGAAGGCAAGCTCTGTCGTGACAGCAGCAGCTCTTTGTGTCCCATACATAAACTCTAAGGTACTAAACATTTGTTTGATTGAACTGATTAATCATTTGGTTGGTATCAGATTACTTTCTTAGGCAAGGGATACAGCTCTGAAGACATGGCTTATAGACCCCACATACTATTTTAAAATATTAATAGCTCCTCTTCTAGAAACTGATGTCTATACATAGGTGTTATGATCCAATTTTTAAATAGAAAAACAACATTTTTTTTTCCCTAAAAACATTTACCAACTTGAAGGTATAGAGAAAATATTTTCAGTTGATCAAGTTTATCAAAACAATGCCTAATTTCATGAAGGAAGCTTAATTTCATGAAGGAAGGAACTGGGGTGAAATTCCATTGCTATATTTGATTGTTGCTATGAAAATACATAATCAGTATTTCACACTAGTAAACAGTATTTATGAAATGTTTTTCCCCGTGTGGATATGCCCCTAATTGATATTTTTTTATATGGACAGTTCAGTTTAGTCACTCAGTCATGTCCTACTCTTTGTGACCCCATGAACTGCAGCACGCCAGGTCTCCCTGTCTATCACCAACTCCCGGCGTCTACCCAAACCCATGTCTGTCAAGTCGGTGATGCAATACAACCATCTCATGCTCTGTCGTCCCCTTCTCCTGCCCTCAATCTTTCCCAGCATCAGGGTCTTTTCAAATGAGTCAGCTCTTTGCATCAGGTGGCCAAAGTATTGGAGTTTCAGCTTGAACATCAGTCCTTCCAGTGAACACCCAGGATTGATCTCCTTTAGGATGGACTGGTTGGATCTCCTTGCAGTCTAAGGGACTCTCAAGAGTCTTCTCCAACACCACAGTTTAAAAGCATCAATTCTTCGGCGCTCAGCTTTCTTTACAGTCCAGCTCTCACATCCATACATGACTACTGGAAAAACCATAGCCTTGACTAGACCTTTGTTGGCAAAATAATGTCTCTGCTTTTGAATATGCTGTCTAGGTTGGTCATAACTTTCCTTCGAGTAAGCGTCTTTTAATTTCATGGCTGCAATCACCATCTGCAGTGATTTTGGAGCCCAGAAAAATAAAGTCAGCCACTGTTTCCACTGTTTCCCCATCTATTTGCCATGAAGTGATGGGACCAGATGCCATGATCTTAGTTTTCTGAATGTTGAGTTTTAAGCAAACTTTTTCCACTCTCCTCTTTCACTTTCATCTAGAGGCTTTTTAGTTCTTCTTCACTTTCTGCCATAAGGGTGGTGTCATCTGCATATTTGAGGTTATTGATATTTCTCCCAGCAATCTTGATTCCCGCTTGTGCTTCTTCCAGCCCAGCGTTTCTCATGATGTACTCTGCATATAAGTTAAATAAGCAGGGTGACAATATACAGCCTTGACATACTCCTTTCCTATTTGGAACCAGTCTGTTGTTCCATGTCCAGTTCTAACTGTTGTTTCTTGACCTGCATACAGGTTTCTCAAGGGGCAGGTCAGATGGTCTGGTATTCCCATCTCTTTCAGAATTTTCCACAGTTTATTGTATCCACACAGTCAAAGGCTTTGGCATAGTCAATAAAGCAGAAATAGATGTTTTTCTGGAACTCTCTTGATTTTTCCATGATCCAGTGGATATTGGCAATTTGGACAAGGCAAGCTTTACTCAGCCATTAAAAAGAATACATTTGAATCAGTTCTAATGAGGTGGATGAAACTGGAGCCTATTATACAGAGTGAAGTAAGCCAGAAAGAAAAACACCAATACAGTATACTAACGCATATATATGGAATTTAGAAAGATGCTAACAATAACCCTGTGTATGAGACAGCAAAAGAGACACTGATGTATAGAACAGTCTTATGGACTCTGTTGCAGAGGGAGAGGGTGGGAAGATTTGGGAGAATGGCATTGAAACATGTATAATATCATGTATGAAATGAGTTGCCAGTCCAGGTTTGATGCATGATACTGGATGCTTGGGGCTGGTGCACTGGGACGACCCAGAGGGATGGTATGGGGAGGGAGGAAGGAGGAGGGTTCAGGATGGGGAACACATGTATACCTGTGGCGGATTCATTTTGATATTTGGCAAAACTAATACAATTTGTAAAGTTTAAAAATAAAATAAAATTTAAAAAAAAAAATAAAAAGAAATCAGTTTAGACTTTTGGAGCTGCATAATATCTGTAAATATTTCCAATGTACAGCATTCCTGATATCTTTCCCATTCTTTTATTAGCATGAGCATTTCTGGAAAGACCCCAATTTTCCTTTCTATCTCTATATGGCGTGAAGGAAGCCATATTAATTGGGTGATATTTATGTGAGCTGGATTCTAGCTTTGACTTCGGCAATGAATAACTGAGTAATCTGGAATAAGTCTCTTGGGATCTCAACTTTCTATTCTGAATCTGAATTATGAGGGAAGTGGACATCAGGATTTGCCATCTGTAACTTAGGATTTCCTGTCCCCTCAACACTGAGGGTCTTTAGTTTACTTCCTTTTCTCCCCCATCCAGCTGTACCCAATCACTGTCCAAAGAACCAGATTCATGGGTCAGGAGGCTGAGTGACGGATGACCTGTCCAGGATAGAAAGGCTACGTTGACACCCTTGGGATAGACATGTGGTGAGCTGGGATGACGTGAATAAGCCTAAGCATAGACAGAACAAAGGCTGGAGAATAACTTGCAGTAAGAATAGATCCTGCACATGTAGCATCTTGGGGAAGAGACAACAAGGGGTGAGGACAGAGGGCACCAGCTGGGCTGGGAGACCTGTGCTCAGGTGGACTACACTCCAAGTCCTAAGGTTGTCACCAGGAAGCTTGGGTCCTTAAACAGTACCCTCTCCCTTCCAATCCCCATAAACTCCTGGACAGACTTCTAGTAGCCTCGTTAAGGGCCAATTCTGGTTTAAAACCTTCTTCATTATAAGATAAGTACATCATAATACCAAGTGAAGATAAGATATGGAGCCAAAGGGCACGAGAACATTGTGAGTCTAAAGTGGGACCAGGCCTTCTCTCCATTGGCTCACAGGAGAAGGTCCTATGAATAAAGGAAGCCCGTGGGACCTTCTTTCTCTTTCCCAGTTAGAGCTCACATAAGCCCACCAGTGCTGCCTTGGACTCTGCCTCCCTGAAGGTTTACCTCTGCTCTTGGGCTCCATGCTTCCCAGTGTTCTCATTTTTCTTCAGGATTGTAGTCTATGAGTCCCTCCTCTGGTCAGGGCTGGACCTCAGGAATGCAGGGCTAAATGCTTCCATTCCTGTCTTTAGGCCCATCTGAAACATTCTTTTAAACTGGTAGAGGAGTTATAAGGAGGACACAAACAGGAGTCACAGCTTGTGTTACTTTCTAATTTTGCTTGAGATGGCTGAGCCTTCCAACAAAGAGACGTTTTTTAAACAGACTAAAGTAAAGAAGCCAGCAAACAAACAGTGCAGGCAGCACTTGGTGTCATGGAGCGCCTCATGTACTTTAAGGAATCACGCTGCTCTCCATTTCTTCTTAAACCCTTCTGCCCTGAGTCATGCCTTTCCACCTTGGCTGATAGTTGTGAGTCGTGCCTTTCTGCCTTGGCTGATAATTGTGACTCTTGACTTGTATATCATGTCTGCCTGTCTTGTCTAGGATTTAATTTATTTTGAAACTTTCCTGTCAGGACAGGTATACTAATGTTTCTTGAAAGCATTCACTACTCCAGTCCTCCTCATAATTAAGCTTTAAATTAAAGAAATGTAACTGCTTTGCCCTCTCTGCCTTTCAATCCAGATTCTACAGGATATGGTTTTATTTAGAGTTAGGGTGTGCATGGACATGAACTTGGGCAAACTTTGGAAGATGGTGAAGGACAGGGAAGCCTGATGTGCTGCAGTCCATGAGGTTGCAGAGTCAGATACAACTGAGTGACTGATCAACAACAGGGTGTTGAAAATATTAACTCCTTCATCACTTTATCCTCAGTTTGGAAAACCTGCAGAAAAATTTCTCCTGGATCTAAGGGCAAGAAACCTTTTGCTTCTTCTCTTTAATCAGTACATGTTCATAGATAGTCTGTGATTCTTATAATAATCATATTTGTTTTTACTTTGGCACAGTTCTACTATAGTAATTGTGCAAAATGCTATAGCATGTCTCCTGTATACTAATTTTCATATTGGGTCTCATCACTACCCAACTTTGTGTGGTTGGTGTTGATTTTTTTCTTAATTCTGGAAGAAGATTTCTCTCTAATCTGTTCATATTTCAAACTATTTTTAACCTCTTTATTTTGAGAAAATTTTAGTTTTATAGAAAAGCTGCAAACATAGAACAGAAAGGTCCTATGTACTTTTTACCCTTCTCCTCTTACTTTTAATTTTGTTCTATTGTATGTATTTGTAGAAGTCACTGACAATTCCTTTTCGAGCAGACCCACATGTGTGTCACTAGTTTGGCCATCTGAAACTCTGAGCCTCTGGTCAAACGGGTTGGAAATGACTTATGCACACATCTCTGGCAGCTCTGACATGGGAAGGATGCCTAGCTTAAAAATGAACTACACCTTCTAATAATTTGCTAAAAAGTGACTTGGCCACAAGGAAATAGGAACTAAAGAATATGATTCAGAAAACTGGACAATAGGAAAATCTGGTTAAAATTCTGTTTATTTGTAGAAACTGAATTTTTAAAATGTTCATAATCAATGTTAATCATAAGATGGTTTCATATCTATATAACAGTCTATAAGCATTTGCATCCACGTATCATATTTTCCCTGTATTATTTGGACTTAAAATAATTCATAACTAGTTTTTCATCAACAGAACATTAGTAATTTTTTCAGCCATCTAGCAATTTGTGGCCTTATAATAGGTTATATTAGAGGTTATGAAACATAGCATGAACCTACTTTTAAGAAGTAGATGTGCATGCATGTGTGTGTGTGTGTGTATACGTGTTGGAAGGAAATAACTCAAGATTTCAAAGTTTCAACTAGATAGACTAAATTTATGTGTTCATAATATCCCTTTTTGCATGTCTGTATTTTCTAACTCTTTTTGTATTGAGTAACTTTGCTTTTATACCAAAAGAAAGTTAATAAAAGAACTTTAATAAAGCATGGAAGAAAACATAAAATTGTGTTTTAATGAATTCCCCTAGAAAAGGATATTAAATTGTTTCAACCAATCTACTTTTGTCAGCCATTTAGGCTATTCCACTGTTGTTGAACAATTCTTTTTTTCAACTTTTTGGTATGGTAGGAAACAAAGAGCATAAATAATTGGCAACAAGAGCAACACCCAAAGAAACAATTTTAACAACCAGACAGTATGCTGTGATTTTACTAAAATCTGAAATGACGTTGGAATTTTGCCATAAAAACATTTTATCTTTCCAGGTGTTGACTTTCCAGGCAATTGTCACAAAGCTACACTGAATGAAGACATCTAGTGGCTATTGTCCCCATGTTCATAGCACTTTGCCTTTTGTACACATGGGATTTGGAAAGGGGAGTCAGGGACAGGCTTAGGAATCAGTCTCCTGGATGGCTGGTAACCAAAGGTGACTTAGAGAAGAGAATCACGAGTTTAAGTTTTTCATAAGAAGTCTTTTTTTTTTTTTTTTTTTTTGGTGTCACATTGCCATTCTTAAAACCATGCACAGTCTGAGGCTATGATTTCAGGGATTTTTTTGTTTTGTTTTGCCTCTAGTATCCCCACACTCTACTTGTTCTAGGATAGTTTTACAGCATTTATTTTAAAATAAAAATACTGGAATTTCCCTGGCTGTTGAGTGGTTAAGCCTCCATGCTTCCACTGCAGGGAGCTTGGGTTTGATCCCTAGTTAGGGAACTAAGATCCCATACGCCAAATAATGTGATCAAAACATTAAAAGTTAAAAAAAAAGTCTGCATAGACCAAGCAAATCTGTGGATTGGAAAACAGCCCTAAAATCTATGGTTTTCTTCCTAACAATGCAGCTAACTTCCTGAGAGCACTGTGATAAATCATTGATGACTTTGCTCCTTAGTTTCCCCATCCATCTATTCATCCATCCTTCTGACAGATAATCATTAAGCACCATGACCCTGTGGAAACAAAAATCAGTAGAACCTGATTCCCTTGTCAAGATACTTGGAATTTAGGGGAAAAGACAAGCAAAAAATCAAAGATTATAATTCAGTGTGGCAAGTGTGATATTAAAAGTGTGCAAAGAGTGCTAAAAGAGCAATGAGAAAGAACATCAAGTCACACTTGGAGATGTAGAGGGGAGCTCCAGACCACTGTGAAGAAAAGATGATGCCTTCATGGAAAGTTGAACTCCATTAAATGGGAGAGGTTCACTAGTTAATCTAAAAGAAATATCTTACATCTATACTCCTATGTTAGTTGAAGAAATGCTCATGTGAGCTCCCCATATAAGAAGAAGCTTTGCAGAGCTTCAAGGAAAAAACAAAAGATATACATCAATTTGCCTAGTTTATCCATGGCCGCCTATACCCTAAAGAGTGGTCTAGGTCTTAATCCCTTTTTCCTAATGTGCCCCAGAAAGAAAATATTCATTTATAGGATCTTCCTGTCACTTGGTGTATTTATAAGTAGTCGTTTGAAGGGTATCTGACCTTCATGAAAAGCAATCACCTCTATAGCCTCCTTCCAACAGGTCTGTCCTCTGAACATTTCCTTGTGGTAAACTGTGTAGTCTTTTTTTCTAGCTTAATCCAAGAGCTATAATATGGACAGAGAAGCAACTCCCAAACTTTGTTTCCATTTATGGGTACACATAGCCCCAATATTAGTTTTCTGCTAAATATCTCTGGTTACCATTTTTTAATTTTTTATTAAATTATAAATGCTTTATAAATATTGTATTAGTTCCTGCTGTACAATGAAGTGAATCAGCTATATATATATATATATATATATATATATGTTCCTTCCCTTTTGGACCTCCCTCTGCCCTCTTAGATCCCACCCATCTAGGTCATCCCAGAGCACCGAGCTGAGCTTCCTGTGCTTTACAGCAGGTTCCACTAGCTATCTGCTTTACATATGGTGGTGTATATGTCAATCCTAATCTCCCAATACATAATACCTCTCTTTTCTGAAAATGATCTGCTCCAAATCTGAACTAATTATAGACAGAGTTGCAAATCAAAAAATATTGTTTTAAAAAATCATAAGCAAATTATTTCAGTTCCTAGCATACACTGTTAGTTCCTTTCCCAATGCCTACTTTTCTCTCTTCTTTTTCCTAAGGGAATTCCAGTTTGGCCCAGGGTAGGTGCTAATTAGCTCAAATCAATCCTGAGGATTCTACCTCCTTCATTAGTGGTTGGTTTAGGAAAGGGAAATCACCTAGAGTGGAGGGGTGGGGGAGTCCAGGAAAAGGTTTCCTTCTCCTAAAAGAGAGACACATGAGGAGGTGTTCTCTTTCCTTCTGGAACACTGCTGGGTCCAGATGTGCCTCTGGAACCACTGCAACCATATTGCCTCCAATGGGAGGATAAAGCCAGGCATGGACAAAGGCAGAGCTAGAAGAATCACCCAGGAGTAAAACAGCCTGAAGTATCATGCCTGGACTCCATCTTCCTTGGGCTATCTTAGTTCTATGAAACAATAAACAACCTTGCTGTTTGAGCCATGATGAGTCAAGGTTTTCAATTATTTGCAGCCAAAACACCCTAACTAGTAGCCAAGTACACACTAAAGTTTGTGCACTCTGTTTATAGAGCATTATGTCAGGCATTTAGTTCTAGGAAACAGGCTTATCCAATTTCCCAATTCATGGCAGATTAGAAACAACAGCACGTTCAGAAAGAAAGACTGTTAGAGACAGGCAGCCAGAGAGAGAAGTAAGAGAGGTAAAGGAAGAAACAAGAACTGAGGCTGAAATAGTAGGGGCTTATTTAATGTTGGAACAAACAAGTCCACCCACCTCCATAGCCTTTGTGGGTATCAGAGTGCATCTCAATGACTAATCCATAATGAAGGCCACATATTATCAATGGAAATTTGCTTTCTGTTTAGTGTATTCTGTTTTAGAAGGGGATTAAGGCTGATTAATATTTAAAAAATATTTCTTTGTAAACAAGGAAAAGGTTAAATGATTAAAGGGATAAGATTATCTGAAAAAGGCACACAGAGAACAACTCTCTCCCTTTCGAAGCTTATAAATAAGTGCTCTACATATATGCAAACAGAATCTGTTAGAAGTTTGCTTCATTGAAAGAAAAGGGAGGGGGGAAATAAAGTAGTATTTTGATTGCTACACTGAGAGGCTCATTTCAGTTTTGATCCCCATGTGGAGCCCCAGCAGAGCAGAAGCAAAGCTGACGGATGAGGACGTGGTGCTGCTCTTCTGCAAGTTTCTTTATTTTGGTTGAATGGCTCGGCAAGCCTGGCTAAGCTGTTTCCTCAGAAGCCTGCCTGTAGGAAGTAAATAAGCTGCTTGACTCTTCTCCTAGAGGGGGTTGAGCACTTGTAATTAAAATGTAAATAATTCTCAGGGCCAACAGCTCGTAGACAAAAATAACTGGAAAGATCATAACCGAAACTGCAGGCAAAACAGATCCTAAGTCTTTGTCTACACAAACGCTATGCCCACCAGTTGCTTCAGTCACCTTGGTGAGAAATCATGCAAACCGAGTCATTTGCAAGCATGAAGAGGAAATCAGCTGGTTGCTGTACACTGCTGACGCCAGGGACTAAAGTTGAGGGAGGCTTGTTTACCAAGTTCCCAGGGCAGGGACAAGTCAGAACACAAGTGTTACAATGAATTCAGGGCTTTTCTGCAATCAGCTGCTGAATTTGCAGGCCCTTCCACTCCCTGATTGGAAGAGTTGCTTCTGGCCCCACAGCTGTAGGCTCAGCCCAGACCCCCACAAGCTTGCCCACTGCTGAGGCTGGAGGTGTAAGATGAGCTATCTGCACAGGTCTCCACCCACCCTTTGGTTTTAAAACCCTCCTTCATTTGAAGAGGTTCCTAAAACTTAAAAAAAAAATGCAAAGGCTCAGTGGTAAAGAATCTGCCTGCCAAGGCAGGAGATGCGGATTCAAACCCTGGGTCGGGAAGATACCTTAGAAGAGGAAATGGCAATTCACTCCAGTATTCTTGCCTGGGAAATCCCATGGACAAACGAGCCTGGTGGATTATGGTCTATGAAGTCACAAAAGAGTCAGACACGACTTAGTGACTAAACAACAAACAAAAAGTTAAATAAAATGGAAGAAAACCTAGCATCTTTCTATCTAATTACTAACAAATCTTCATGTGCCTTACATAAATAACAAATGATTTATTAACATGAATATGAGAGAAATAAAGAATTAAAGAATTTCATTAAGAATGAAGCTTAAGATTATTTAAGTTAATGGTTTTCAATGGCAATTTTTTCCCCCCTTCGCACTAGTATATTACCATCCATACTGAGAATGTTAGTGATAAGCTGTTGTTGTTAGCCAATATTTTGGTATTTCCTATATGCTCTACATTCATTGTTTCATTCTGTTATCATGATAGCATGTGTACAATTATTAAACCCATTTCACGGATGGAGAACATGAAACTTTGAGATGTAACTGGTCTGGACACATTGAGGAAATGGTTGGATTACCAAACATGTCCAATCCAATGCTGAAGTCCTAACCACTACATAGTTACTGACAATAGTTGTACTGAAGGTTTCCAAGATTTTCTAGTTTTTTATTTAAAAGGACCTAAGAATGTCTCACTTGCATTCTAATATGTTGCTTTGAGGGAGGGATGAGGCTAGAATCATGGCTAATATGTGGAAAATAGTGAGAAACGATGTCTGCTCATGAAATCTCTTGTATGTTTGTCACAGGGAGAAAAGACTGAGACCTAACTTTAGAGTTTCTTTTTCAGGGAATTCTAATTTTTGAAACTGAGTTTAGTCCAACATTACAGTACTCTCCAATTCAAGGTTCTAAATACTCTTCCTTCTAGTTTTTTCATTCTGAAATGCTTGCTTGATTTTTAAGTTTCATTTTAAAAAACTGATCTTAAAGTTTTTTTACACTCTACCTTCATTCATATTTTAGACTCATTCTTTCAAATTGTCATTATTTACTGCCTTCATAATGTCTAAACAATTCCAAGCCTGCAGAAAAAGGTATGGCACTAGTGGCTTGTTTCACAGTCTTTCTTGGAAGGTCCCACTTTCCTCCTTGATTACCTGGTTTGGGTTCACAAGATACACAGGGTTTAATTTTGGTGATCTCCAAGTGGCTTCTACTTAAACTGACTTTGGGATATATAGGCTAGTTCAGGTATCTGTATTTTAGTGTACTGCTTTTCAATATTAAGTGTGTATATATATATATATTATATACCATTTCCTTCTCCAGGGGATCTTCCCAACCCAGGGATTGAACCCGGATCTCCCACATTGCAGGCAGATGCTTTACCATCTGAGACACCAGGGAATTCCATATATATATATACATATTATATTTAAGTTAAATGATAATTTATATATATGTATGTATATATGCATGCTTAGTCACTCAGTCGTGTCCAGATCTTTGCAGCTCTTTGGACTACAGCCTGCCAACCTCCTCTGTCCATGGATTTTTCAGTCAAGAATACTGGAGTGGGTTGCCATTTCCTCCTCCAGGGGATCTTCTCCACTCAGGGATCAAATCCACATCTCCTGTGTCCCCTGCATTTCAAGAGGATTCTTTACCTGCTGAGCTGTTGGGGAAGTCCTTATGTATATATGACTTCCCTGGTGGCTCAGACAGTAAAGCATCTGTCTACAATGCAGGAGACCTGGGTTCGATCCCTGGGTCAGGAAGATCCTCTGGAGAAGGAAATGGCAATCTACTCCAGTACTGTTGCCTGGAAAATCCCATGGACAGAGGAACCTGGTAGGCTACAGTCCATGGGGTCACAAAGAGTCAGACATGACTGAGCGACTTCACTTCACTTCACTTATGTATATATACATATATGTATAGACATATGTATATATGTTACAAATACATGCTTGCTTTTCCAGTAGTATATGCTCACTGGAATAAAGTATTAAATAACAAGAAGCATATGAAGTTGAGGTGAAAAACTTAAACCGTTTATGAAGTTTAGTGTTTTACCTTCCATGTTTTGGAGTTAACTACCTTGTGAAAATTCCCAACTCTCCACCACTTTGATGGCAACTTCTTTTCCCTTCATTTTTTTGACTGACCTCATTTATTTAACTTATATGCAGAGTACATCATGAGAAACACTGGACTGGAAGAAACACAAGCTGGAATCAAGATTGCCGGGAGAAATATCAATAACCTCAGATATGCAGATGACACCACCCTTATGGCAGAAAGTGAAGAGGAACTCAAAAGTCTCTTGATGAAAGTGAAAGTGGAGAATGAAAAAGTTGTCTTAAAGCTCAACATTCAGAAAACAAAGATCATGGCATCCGGTCCCATCACTTCATGGGAAATAGATGGGGAAACAGTGGAAACAGTGTTAGACTTTATTTTTCTGGGCTCCACAATCACTGCAGATGGTGACTGCAGCCATGAAATTAAAAGACGCTTACTCCTTGGAAGGACAGTTATGACCAACCTAGTTAGCATATTCAAAAGCAGAGACATTACTTTGCCAACAAAGGTTCGTCTAGTCAAGGCTATGGTTTTTCCTGTGGTCATGTATGGATGTGAGAGTTGGACTGTGAAGAAAGCTGAGCGCTGAAGAATTGATGCTTTTGAACTGTGGTGTTGGAGAAGACTCTTGAGAGTCCCTTGGACTGCAAGGAGATCCAACCAGTCCATTCTGAAGGAGATCAGCCCTGAGATTTCTTTGGATGGAATGATGCTAAAGCTGAAACTCCAGTACTTTGGCCACCTCATGCGAAGAGTTGACTCATTGGAAAAGACTCTGATGCTGGGAGGGATTGGGGGCAGGAGGAGAAAGGGACAACAGAGGATGAGATGGCTGGATGGCATCACTGACTCGATGGACGTGAGTCTCAGTGAACTCTGGGAGTTGGTGATGGACAGGGAGGCCTGGTGTGCTGTGATTCATGGGGTCGCAAGGAGTCGGACACGACTGAGCGACCAATCGGATCTGATCTGATCTGATTCTACTTAATTTGAGCCTCTTGATGAAAGTGAAAGAAGAAAGTTAAAAAGTTGGCTTAAAACTCAACATTCAAAAAACAAAGATCGTGGCATCAGGTCCCATCACTTCATGTCAAATAGATGGGGAAACAATGGTAACAGTGAGAGACTTTATTTTGGGGGGCTCAAAAATCAGGTGGTGACTGCAGCCATGAAATTAAAAGACGTTTGCTCCTTGGAAGAGAAGCTATGATCAACCTAGACAGCATAGTAAAAAGCAGAGACATTTCTTTGCCAACAAAGGTCAATAAATTCAAAGCTATGGTTTTTCCAGTAGTCATTTATGGATGTGAGAGTTGGACTATAAAGAAAGCTGAGTGCCAAAGAATTGATGCTTTTGACCTGTGGTGTTGGAGAAGACTCTTGAGAATCTGTTGGAATGCAAGATCAAACCAGTCAATCCTAAAGGAAATCATCCTGAATATTCATTGGAAGGACTGATACTGAAGCTGAAACTCCAAAACTTTGACCACTGGATGCAAAGAACTGACTCATTGGAAATGACCCTGATGCTGGGAAAGATTGAGGGCAGGAAGAGAAGGGGATGACAGAGGATGAGATGCTTGGATGACATCACTGACTCGATGGACATGAGTTGAGCAAGCTCCAGGAGTTGGTGATGAACAGGGAAGCCTGGCGTGTTGCAGTCCATTGGGTTGCAAAGAACCAGACATGACTGAGCGACTGAACTGACTGACTGATTTTACTCAATTTGATCTCACTTCCAGCAGTTTCTCCTCTGGGTGGCACCCTGTCCAGGAAGGGAGCTGCTGTCCTCAAATCTACTACTTTGTGGATCTCCTTGTCTAAGATTCTCTAGACGCCCAGTTGCTCCTCTCCACCCATCTGCACAGACACTGTCTGTGGTTTACTGTCACCTGCTTTTACTTCATGGTCTATGTACGCACCTTGCACACAGTGCAATAGCATATATTGTTCATGGCTTTTGGGTATTGTTGTATTTTAGTCATTTGTTTTTATGCAGAAATACAGAAAGTTTCAAAAACCGTATTGCTACTACTTCCATCTTCCCAGAATCTCCCTCTACTCTCGAATTTTCTATTTTATAACAAGTTAAACTAGCTACAGAGAAAGATCAATGCATCTTTAACAGGACCCAGTCTTAGACATGATGTTCTACATAGGACATGTTTGTCAACTTTGGTTCACATCAGTATACCTTGGGAGCTGTAAGAGCGCCCGATGCCAGGGTCCCATTCCCGAGATTTAATTGGTCTGGGATGTTTTGCTCCCCAGGTGACTCCAGTGCAGAGCAAAGGTTGACAACCAGTAATAGTAAGAAATAAGAAAAACAATTTTCAAAGCTCAGCAAGGTCTTTATCGCATGTGATTCAGGCTAGGCTGGCTCATACTCTAGCCACTGGAGTAGTCAAGTTACCCAGATGTAGCCAATCAGGGTGCTCAGTTCCTGTCCAGGGGGTAGAGACATTACCCAAGTTGAACCAATGAAAAAAATTTCCCATGATATTTGCTTGAGTTATCATAAAAGAAGTACTTTCTTTTCCTAGAAATTATGAATTGCAAGATTACTGAAACCTTGAACTTTCTGAGGCTATTGTTACTCCAAATGAGGAAAATCTGCCTGAGACTCAAGCATAGAGAGGAAAGCACTGTTGAGAGATGGAAAGAGTAGACAGAATCTTGGTAATGGTATTGATGGAGTTTTTAGGGGTCCAAAATATAATGCCCCTCTTTGCCTACACTCAGGATAAATTGAGAGATAAATGCAGAGGTTAGGTAAATGGAGATGAAATCATTTTATTACTGAGAAGCTGACTGAGGTCATGGCTTTGGATTGCTGCCCAAAAGAACCTTCTAACACTCTGCTCCTTGGTTAATCTGATTTATAACCAGTCACTGGCAAGGCTGAGATCTTTAGACTTTGTCCTCCATTGCAAGTTGCATGAGGTAGGAGGGTAGACTGGAAGACAGACTCTCTGACCAGAGAAAATGAAGGGTACTGGGAGAGCAGAACTATGTCCACATGCCAGTTCCTTTCCCCAGTTCCTCAGCTGAATAACTCTCTCCAGGGCCATGGCCCATGGTGGGGTGACCTGAGTTTCCGCTAAATTTTGGCCCCTACTTGCCCCTACTACATCAGTGTACCTTCAGACCCCGATCACTCCTCCTCTCTCAGGAGAAATGAATGAATAGAATGAGAATGCCAGAGTTCTTCTCATGCTTGTTCATCCTGAGCGAGTCACAACTGTTTGAGTTCTTGGATCCTGCTACATGTAAAGCCATTTGCACTCCTGAATTTCCTGACTGTGGTCAAATAAATTCTCTTTCTTTGTTTAAGTCAGCTTGACATAGGTCTTTGTCATTTAGAAACGAAGTTTTGATGAATATGTCACCTAATTTTCTTATGTTTAATAAAATCAATTGCAAGAAACATGTAATGAGTGGCTGTAGGGAAATACCATTTTTCTAGTGCCACAAATGGGCCTCCTTTGAGGGCATACATATTAGGTTTGGTATTGGATTTGTATATGATTGTGCTCTTGGAATCTTTGTAACATGGCCTTATCGATAGACTTTCCAACTTCCCATCACTATTCCTTTACCCTTTGCCTTCTGGCCCAGGGTGATGAGTTTCAGTATTACTGGTCCTAGCGTACTGCACCATTTAGAGTTCTTACCTGCCTACACCTTTGGTAAACAGTCCTTTGATTAAGCCTCCTGGAGTTATTCCACTTGTTCTTTGACTGTCACCTTTCCCCATTGGCCTCCTGCCTGATAGCAGATCAGTTATTATGTTACCTTGACACAGACATACCTTCACAGGCACTATAAGGTCTGCAGAAGAGCTGACATAGTCACTTTTATATACAGTTACTATACAAAGGTCAAAACCTTTGAATGTTTTACCTAAGAGAAACTTTTTTCCCACCCCACCCACTCCCATGCCTGGCAAATAAGGATAATATTTGGTTATCTACTGAAGAAAAAAGAGTTTTTCAAAAGAAATATTCCCCTCCTTTTTTCCCTGATCAGATTACCAAGAATAAAACACACAAAAATCCAGATAGGAAAAGTATGCTCTTCTCAATTCTCCAAGTGGTGAGAAGACATTTAAAAATTCACTTAATTTAAATTGTAAATATTGGTTTAAAGTATCACGTTAAAAAGAAGAACTTAAGAATAAAGTGTTTTTTTTGTGGGGGAGGGATAATGTGCTGTGGCTTTTTATGTAGTATTCTCAGATGAGTGAATTATTTCTTTCTAGCTTTTCTCCTCTTTTTTCACTTTAACCAAGGAAGAAAGAATCAAAAATGTTTTTTTTCTAATCTTCATTTTTTCTCATTTCCTATCTACTAACTTCATTTATTATTGAAAGAGCACTATACATAATTAAAATTACTTTTTGAAAGGGTATTTTAAATGGTATTGAAGTGCTTCTAAAGTTCTTTTAGCTACACAGTATAAACAAGTGAATATCTTTCACCACATTTCAAAATAACCAATGAGAAAACATAAGGGAGAAAAGACACATCCTATGCACAACAGTATGAAAGAGCATAAAATATTTATAAGCAGCTTTAACAAGAAATGTGCATGACCTATATGAAGACAATTATATAATTTTATTGAATGTATAAAGAAGATTAATAATAATAATAAAAGTTAACATTTCTTTGTACTTTGTGCTAGGCTCTATTTCCCTGTGTCACCTTCTTATTTGTGAAGCACTGCTAAGCACTTCCGGAGAAGGCAATGGCACCCCACTCGAGTACTCTTGCCTGGAAAATCCCATGGACAGAGGAGCCTGGTGGGCTGCAGACCGTGGGGTCGCTAAGAGTTGGACACGACTGAGTGACCTCACTTTCACTTTTCACTTTCATGCATTGGAGAAGGCAATGGCAACCCACTCCAGTGTTCTTGCCTGGAGAATCCCAGGGACGGGGGAGCCTGGTAGGCTGCCATTTACGGGGTTGCACAAAGTCAGACACGACTGAAGTGACTCAGCAGCAGCAGCAGCAGCAGCTAAGCACTGCAGTAGCCAGCACATTCCTGAGCCTGACTCAGTTTCCTTGACTTCTCTGTGCTGCAGTTTCTCCACCTGAAAAACCAGGAGAGGTACAATATGTATCTCATACAATTGTAATAAGATTTAAATGTCACTGCAAATAAGGTGTTCAGAATGGTCCCTGGCAAATAGCAAGCAATTGTTATATATTAGTTATTTTCACCACTTCTTACAACAATCTCATGACGTAAGTCCCATTATTATAATCAGTTGTTGTTGTTGTTTAGTTGCTAAATCACGTCAGTCTCTTTTGCAGCGCTATGGACTGTAACCTGTCAGGCTCCTCTCTGTCTGTGGGATTTCCCAGGCAAGAATACTGGAGTTGCCATTTCTTCCTTCAGGGAATCTTCCTGATCCAGGGATCGAATGCACATCTCCGGTTTTCTTCTGCATTGGCAGGTGGATTCTTTACCACTGAGCCACCCAGGAACTGATTATCAGGGAGGCAAGGTGCTTGTCTAATGTCATCCAGTAAGTAAATGACTGGGATTCCTATGCTGGCTTGTCCAACTCAAGAGCTAGAACTCTGTACTTATATGTTTGTGTTTCTAGATGAGAAGGCAGTGGTATTTGTTTTGATACTTTGTAGAGTAATTCTAGAGTTCATCTGGTAAAAATTAACAGGTAGAATATTTTAAAAATAGAGAAGCTATGGGAGATTAGTCATAGATAATCGCATCAAAATTATAAATAGTTCTATATTAAAATAAAAGATAATTAGGGTGATGGACCTGTTCTCTATCTTCATTGTAGCAGTAGTTACACAACAATGTGCTTAGTCGCTCAGTCATGTCCAGCTCTTTGCAACCCCATGGACTGTAGAACACCAGGCTCCTCTGTCCATGGGGATCCTCCAGGCAAGAATACTGGAGTGGGTTGCCATACCCTCCTCCAGAGGATCCTCCCAACCCAGGGACTGAACACAGGTCTCCTGCATTGCAGGCGGATTCTTTACCATCTGAGACACCAGGGAAGCCCTTCCCAGCAATAATCCTAGCTAAAACTCTTAAACTTTACACTTACAAGGGGTGAATTTTATGTTTGAAAATTTTTCTGCAATAAAACTTGGGGAAAAAAGAAGCTAACCATAGTTAAAAAGATAAGCAATCAAGTAGGGGGGAAATTTACCTAAATATAACAAAGTGTTAATAAGCTTGCTATAGCACCCACCAAAGCTAGTCAATCATATAACCCATGATGCAGCAATTCCAATCCTGTGTATAAATCCATAAGTGTGTGATTATATCTGCCAAAAGATATGTAAAGAATGTTTATAGCAGCCTTATTTGTAATAGTTCCAAACTGCAAACAACCCAAATTTCTATCAACAATAGGATGAGTAAATGAATTGTGGTATATCCATACAGTAAAATAATAACATAGCAATGAAAAGGAATAAATGACATATGCAACATGAATGAATCTCCCAAACACAATGGTGAATGAAAGGAGCCTGATATAAGATTACATACAGGATGTTTCCATTTGAAAGATGTATAATACAGGGTAAACTTATCTATGATGACAGATTAGAATATTTGGGAGTGGTGACTGCTGACTGGGAGGAGTTCTGGGTGCTAAAAGTATTCTGTATCCTTATCCACCCAAATGTTCATAGCAGCACTATTTAAACAGCTAAGATATGGAAGAAACCTAAGTTTCTATCAACAGATGAATCAATAAAGAAGATGCGGGGTGTGTATGTGTGATAAAATACTACTCAGACATAAAAAAAGAAGAAAATTTTGCCATTTACAGCAATATGGATGGACTTGGAGAGTATTATGCTTGGTGAAATAAATCATACAGAGAAAGACAAATATGTTGTAACATATAACATGGAATCTAAAAAAATAAAACTAGTAAATATTAAAAAAACAAGCAAACTCACAGATAGTGGTTATCAGTGGAGAGAGGAAAGGGGGGAGAGACAAGATAGGGGTAGTGGTTTAAGAGACACAAAATACTGTGTTTAAACAAGCTATAAGGATATATTGTAGAGCACAGGGAATATAGTCTATATTTTATAATAACTATAAATGGATTATAACCTTTAAAAATTGTGATTCACTGTGATTCCCTTCCCCTCCCACCTTCAGTCTTTCCCAGCATCAGGATCTTTTCCAATGAGTCAGTTCTTTGCATCAGGTGGCCAAAATATTGGAGTTTCAGCTTCAACATCAGTCTGTCCAATAACTATTCAGGACTGATTTCCTTTAGGATGGACTGGTTGGATCTCCTTTCAGTCCAAGGGACTCTCAAGAGACTTCTCCAACACCACAGGTCAAAGCATCAATTCTTTGGCACTCAGTTTTCTTTATAGTCCAACCCTCACATCCATACATGACTACTGGAAAAACCATAGCTTTGACTAGACAGACCTTTGTTGGCAAAGTAATGTCTCTGCTTTTTAACATGCTGTCTAGGTTGGTTATAGATTTTCTTCCGAGGAGCAAGCGTCTTTTAACTTCATGGCTGCAGTTACTATCTGCAGTGATTCTGGAGCCCCGCAAAAATAAAGTCTCTCACTGTTTCCATTGTTTCCCCATCTATTTGCCATGAAGTGATGGGATCAGATACCATGATCTTAGTTTTCTGAATGTTTAGTTTTAAGCAAACTTTTTCACTCTTCTCTTTCAATTTCATCAAGAGGCTTTTTAGTTCTTCTTCACTCTCTGCCATTAAGTGTGGTGTCATCTGCATATCTGAGGTTATTGATATTTCTCCCAGCAATCTTGATTCCAGCTTGTGCTTCATCCAGCCCAGCGTTTTGCATGATGTACTCTGCATATAAGTTAAATAAGCAGGGTGACAATATACAGCCTTGATGTACTCCTTTCCTGATTTGGAACGAGTCTGTTATTCCATGTCCAGTTCTAACTGTTGCATCCTGACCTGTATACAGATTTTTCAAGAAGCAGGTCAGGTGGTCTGGTATTCCCATTTCTTGAAGAATTTTGCACAGTTTGTTGTGATCCACACAGTCAAAGGCTTTGCTGCTGCTGCGTCGCTTCAGTTTTGTCCAACTCTGTGCAACCCCATAGATGGCAGCCCACCAGGCTCTGCCGTCCCTGGGATTCTCCAGGCAAGAACACTGGAGTGGGTTGTCATTTCCTTCTCCAATGCATGAAAGTGAAAAGTGAAAGTGCAGTTGTTCAGTCGTGTCTGACTCTTTGCGACCCCATGGACTGCTGCCTACCAGGCTCCTCTGTCCATGGGATTTTCCAGGCAAGAGTACTGGAGTGGGTTGCCATTGCCTTCTCCGTCAAAGGCTTTGGCATAGTCAATAAAGCAGAAGTAGATGTTTTTCTGGAACTCTTGTGCTTTTTCAATGATCCAACAGATGCTGGCAATTTGATCTCTGGTTCCTCTGCCTTTACTAAGTCCAGCTTGAGCATTTGGAAGTTCATGGTTCACATACTATTGAAGCCTGGCTTGAAGAATTTTGAGCATTACCTTACTAGCGTGTAAAATGAGTGCAGTTGTGCACTAGCTTGAGCATTCTTTGGCATTGCCTTTCTTTGGGAATTGTTGTACACCTGAAACATAATATTATAAATCAACTATATCACACATATCACAAATATAGAACAAAAATGTTCTATATTGATCTGGATGGTGATTACATGGGTGTGTACGTAAGTAAAAATTCATTGGACTGTACACTAAGGTTTGTTTACTTGTCTGTATGTAAACTACACCTCAAAAAACAAAAGGATCTAATCTGAATTAATGAAATGAGCAAAGGACTTGAGATCACAAAAGAAGTAATCAACTGACTTAACTCTTATGACACATAAAGGCACATTCCATCTGAGTAAGCATACAAATACAAATGAAAGTTATTTTTAAGTTACAATACCTATAGCTGAGCAAGATAGGAAGTTATGAGGAAGATGCTAAGATCAAGGTTCACATGCAAATGATTATCAAGGAAGTTCTTAAATAAGAAACCAGTAAGGGAGTGGAGGCCATAGAATAAGGAGAGGAACTCTGGTGTGTAAATGACATTGCATAGTTTATTCCGTCTCAAGTCAAGTGATCTGGGCTTTCATACTCCTCCTCCTCTATTAGTCAGAAGTTGACTACCTGTTGCCCTGGGGTGACGGAGAAGAACATCAACTTCCTCCCATCCCATTCCCCATTTCTGGCTCCCAGTGCATCCTGCCTAAGAGGTTACTGTTCTCTGTAGAAGGTCCAGAAGTTATGCTAAAGTTAATTGTGCAGAAGTTAGGGCAGGGGGTGGGGGTGGGGGTGCATGGGGGAGTGGACAGATACAAGGGAATCCAGGGAATCTAGGTGGAGTGTTGATGGGATCTGCAACAATTGTCTTGATGTGATGTTAGGGGTTTAATAGCCTGAGGTGTCATCTTGCATGAGATAGAAATGACCAATTATAAAAAAAAAAAAAAAAAGAAAGAAATGACCAATTATGATCAGTTGAGCAAGTAGATAAATACAGCCAGGAATGAATAAATCTTCTTTCCTCAAACTACTCTTTCCAATAAACTTCTTATACTTTTTATATAAAACAGTTGTTTTATTGCCAAGATTAGCCAAAGGAAATATTGGTGATTTATAGGCAAAGAAGTGAGGAGCTGATTTGTTCAGGAAACTTCAGATTCTATTGAAATCTTAGAATTTGACAAGTCATGTTTATGTGCCACTTGGGTTGTGAAACTGTGTGTTTGTTTCCTCTGGCAGGTCTATTTGGTCAGCCTCCACTCTTGTCCTACCTTGTACAATCATACATAGCCCCCTTCTTTGCTAGAGTATGTTGCACTTTAAGATATTTTACCTTAATGGCATCCTGTGAGTCAGCGGGGCCAATTGTTTCCGAAGTGAGGAAAGTGAAGTTAGACCCTTTCTTTCTCAAATTTAGCAGCGCATCACAGTCACTCATGAGAGTTATGTAAACTGTTGCTTGGCATGCCTTGAGGTGGAGAGTAATCCCTGTTTTTAAAAAAACCTCCCAAGGTGATCCTGAGGTATAGCCAGATGTGGGAACACTGAGATTAAGTGACCTTCCCAGGTTCCTGAGGAAAGTAAGAAAACACATCCAGGCCATTAATTTATTTCTTAATCATCCACCCACCTATTTACTGAGCATTTCAATTTACGACAAGCATTCTGCTAAATATTGCATCAGTGAAGACAGTTATAATCCCCTTCACCTCATAAAAGATCGTGATCTGGGGAAGGGCTTAGAGTATAAAGTGGGAGCAGTTGGGTATTGCAGCACACAGTTCCCTGGATGCCATTCAAAGTTGGGCAGACAAAGCCTGCAATTAACTTGGGAATGAGATAGACACTGAACTAAGAATTCCAAATATGATAAACCTTATAAGTTAGAGCTTTAGTGAATTTAGGGAATAATAATGTCAATCATCTTCACATATATCTCTGGTCATTTGGGGGCACTGGCACTTTCCTGTGAAGACAATCAAAACTGCTAACTGGCTATATATTTATATCAAGTGCTCTCTTTCATTAAAATATTACAGAAGCTATGGGTTGGCTGCTGCACAGAGGTGACCCTGACCATTTGGTCTCAAATTCCACAAACCAGATTAAACTCCATATTGTGGTTTTTTGTTTTTCAGTTAACTAAGCCAAAGACAGTCCTACAGAGAACTTGCCAAGAGTCCAAAGAGATATACAATTCATCTTTTATTTCCCATCTTCTTCTAATGATTCAGTAGAGGACTAGAGGACTTTCTCTAGTCCTCTACTGAAGATAGACAGGTAAACAAATGGCACTCGGTGAAGTTGAACCACAGATTTTAAGGTTTTAAGGTCTTTAAACAAGCATCCATCCATCTCACATGTATGGATGTGAGAGTTGAACCATAAAGAAGGCTGAGTGCAAAAGAATTGATGCTTTAGAACTTTGGTGTTAGAGAAGACTCTTGAGAGTCCCTTGGACTACAAGGAGATCAAACCAGTCAATCCTAAAAGAAAATCAATCCTGAATATCCATTGGAAGGACTGATGCTGAAGCTCCAATACTTTGGCCACCTGATGTGAAGAGTTGACTGATTGGAAAAGACCCTGATGCTGGGAAAGACTGAAGGGAAAAGAAGAGGGTGGCATAGGATGAGATGGTTAGATGGCATCACCGACTCAATAGACATGAGTTTGATTAAACTCCAGGAGCTGGTGAAGGACAGGAAAGCCTGGCATGCTGCAGTCCATCAGGTCACAAAGAGTTGGACATGACTGAGCAACTGAACAACAGATAAGCATTCTCCCAAAGCAAGTGTGGGCCGTTTGTCTGAATCCTGTAGCAAAGAACATGGTGAGGGCAATGGAATGGAACTCCTCTTGCATGAGGAGTGGAGAATAAAGGCTTTCTTGGATCAGGGCAGCTCCATGGAAAGTCCAGGGAAGAGATGAGGGGACTTGACTATGGCACGCTTTCCTCTACACAGCAGCTGACAAGACATAAACTTGCCCCATAGAGTTGAGCTCAATTGGTGTTTAAAAATCTAACCTATTTCTGCAGTATATCCTTAGCATACTTTTAGAAAGCCTCAAGATTATTTTAAAGAATGATTTAGTCTTCCTAACTCTATTCTTATAGACCTTTGCTGTTCTGATTGTCAAATTGTCTTTTTTTCCTGTTGAATTCATCAAATTCTTCCTGACAATCATGTCGATTTCTTTAAATTCTTCTCCTTTTTCTTCCTTTTTGGTATTATTTATGATCTCATTTGGGGTGTGTGTGGGGTGGTCCTACCTGTGTTGGTTAAGATTTAGATTTCAAAGTGTTTCCCCAAAGACAGTATAAGATCAACAAAGCAAGTAATTAAACTGAGTAGGTGCTGACTGTGGATGAAGCATATGCCAAGCTGTTAGCACAGCAAGTCATTAAACAAAGTGATTACTAAACTCAATAAAGGAAGATGTGCCTTGGATAAGCTAACCTGGGATAATACGATAAATGAGTTGACTGCATTAGGCAAACTTTCAACCAGGGAAAAGGTTGAAGACAAAAGATAATTTGGCACTAAACAACCTTTCAGAGTTGGAGAACTGGAGATCAGAAGATCTCAAAAGATCATCAGGTCCAAGCCCTGTTCTTAAATATACGATTAACTGACTCTTCTGGGTTATATTGGTTGGATGGCATCACCGACTTGATGGACATGAGTTTGAGTAAGCTCTGGGAGTTGGTGATGGACAGGGAAGCCTGGTGTGCTGCAGCCCATGGGGTTGCAGAGAGTTGGACATGACTGAGTGAGTGAACTGAACTGAACTGGGCTATATTCCTGCCAACTCTAGTTTTCAAAGTTAATCAGAATACATGAAACTTATTTCATAAAATGGCTAATATTATAAATGGTTCTTCCTTGTGTTCAGATGAAGGCTCTCCCTCATTTCAGATGTTTTCCTTGGTCAAATTTCTGGCCTCTTGAAAGGAATTGCTTGTCATATTTTTCATTAAAGGGATTAAACCTACAGACTCTAGAGTCAGGTTGTCTTGGGCCCACAGCTTCTCTGCCTCTTCCTTAACCTACCTGAGTTTCTTCACTGGTAAAGTGAAAATGCTAACAACTAGCTACCTCAGAGAACTGCTATGAGGATTAAATGAAATAATGTTTTTAAAGTTCTTGACTACTACTTGTATATGCAAAGTATTCAATAATGATGATAATTGTTATTAAATGCTTCTTATATTCAAAGATGGTAATTGAACCAATCCATTCGTCTTCTAAACATCAAAAAATTCAGTTTCCCTTTTGACAGCTTCAAAATTGCCTCACTTTTTTTTTTCTGGACAATCTATATGAGGCTATTTAACATCATGGTCGATACCCCTATACCCTCAAAAAACTAAGAAATTTACTATATTGCATCATGTGTTTTTATAATGGTGACCTTGAATCTTTAAAGGAAATATCATATGATATTCAGCACTTTGAAATTCTTAATTTGAAGATGTCAAGCAAGATCCATATTACTTTTTCTTTTTTAAACCAATCCTTAAAAGAATCAGCCACATTCTGAAAAAAATAGTGATGAAAAGTAATAGACATGCTCTTTGCTCTTATAGTGCTCACAATCTGGCAGGAGAGGCAGATATTAATAAAGCAGTAATAAAGAATGAGGACGTAATTAATAAGTGAGGTAAGTACTCTAAAGACATGAAGCATGTTTCTGTGTGACTATATTAAATAGAAGCCTGACCTCACCAGGTTTTCCTGAGGAGGTTAACTCTAGAACCAAGACCAAAGCAGTCAGTAAGAGCCTGGAGCCAAGTGAAGGGGCAGTTAGGCTGTTTGAAGCAGTTGTGGGAGGGAGTTGCTTTGCCTGAAGGGTCCTGTGGTGAGGGTGGGTGGTGGGGAGAGAATGGGGGGAAAAATGAGGATCAGAAAGAAAGGCAGTGTGGCTGGGATGCTGACAGCAAGGAGAGGAGTACCATTAGATAAGGCCGGAGGAGACAGGCCAGTTTCTGCAGGCCCTTTCAGGCCTTGCTAAGGATTGCTGTTCTTATCTACAGAGTAGTGGGAAGTCACTGAAGATTCTAAGCAGATTGTGTAGAACAAGATCTGACCTGCATTTTGCAAAGGTGACTATGACTTTAGTGTGGGAAATGGACAGGTAAGGGGGCTGTAATTGTTGTAGGAAGATCAGTAAGGAGGCAACAGGAGAAGTGTGAGTGAGATGTACTGGTGATTTGAATGGGTGTTTTCACAGGACAGATGGGTAAAGAAATGGACTCATGTTATAAATATTTAATAGGCAGGACTTGTTGATAGTTACCATGGGGGCTGAGGAGGAAAAAAAGAGTTAGAATGACTCCTGTGTTTCTGACATGAGTAACTGAAAGAATCAGGTACCACTTAGTAAGATGATGAACACTGTAAGAGAACCTAGTTTGGGTGTTAGATTATTATGAATTTTGCCTTAGACATGTTGAATTTTATATACTTAGAAGATTTCCAATGAGCATGGAATTCAAACAAAAGATGGGGAGTTCTGATGGACATTGCGTCCAACTATGTTTATTTAACATAGCTCTTTGATGGCTGTGTTTTTGTTTCCTGGGTTTAGTATCTGTCTTTCTAGAGTAGTTAGAACAAACCTTTCAAAATTTTCTGTAACTCATTGATAATGGCTTAGGATCTGGGTCAGTCCAGTTAAAGATGTCAGATTGAACATAAACATTCAAGTCCCTTCCTTCTTTTGCCCAGTTAAGAAAACAACAGAATGATTTTTAACAAAACATAAATGCACAAGGACAAAGGGAATAGGATAGGAGACAGCAGCAATAAAATTTAAAAAACTAGGAAGCAGAGAAACAAGTACTAACTGAATTAGGACAGTCAAGAAAGCTGAATCTTAAACTTAATGATAACCAATCCAATTTACAATACAGAGCCCTAAAAAATTAGAGTAACAGATACTTTGGTAAGTGAGTGATTACACAGGGGATTTGGTGGAAAGTGTTTTTAAGAAGCTGGTAGATCAGATTCCTAATTCCCTACTCCTATTCCTTGCAGGCAAGAGACTGATTCTTCCTCATTCAGTATGAAACTTAAGGCTTATTCCCATGCCAAGAACTAACAGGGGTACTCTAGACTGAGATTACCAGGAAAGGAATAGGACCACTATATTGGCAACTGGGGAATCAAGTGTAAATAATTAAATTGTATATTGAGACTTCCTCAATCTTCTTCCTCCACTTGGTTCCCAGAACACTGTTAGCCAGGCATATGTTTTCCTGGTAAAAGGCTGGAAGAATCCTCTGGGTAATCTAATAAGCCTAAGAGAAAAAATACTGACATGGGTCCTGTATGTTGGCCTATGTTACATCATCCTGTAGTAAATTCAATGGAGAATCCCCTTTCACATGCAGCACATCCTCTTTTCAGTGCCCTGTTCTTAAAATAAAACTCGACAGTCAGTGATCATCATATATTTGAGGAATGTCTATTAATGCAAGCTACAGACCAAAACAAACAGAAGAAAGCAACTTGAAGGAAACAAACTCTGTCAATAGAAAATTTAGAAAATTAACTATCTTGTCTTCAGAGAGATAAAAGAAGATATGAAACAATAACAGGGTTGTCTATAAAAGGAACAGTCAATAAACTCAAAAGGAACTTAGATATTAAAAATGTGACATTAGAAATGAGAAATTCAATATAAGGGCTAAAAGATAAAGTTTAGGTATTCTCCCAAGAAGTAGAAAAGAAGAAAAGACTAACATACAGATAGAAGGAGAGAAAAGATGAAAATTAGGGAGCAGTATAGGAGGTCCAATATCTAATAATAGGGTTACTAAAAGAACCCCATGGGGACTGAGCCAGAACTGTGTTTGAGTGTCTCCTGTGGAGGTATGGGTCAGCTGTGGACTGCTGCAGGGGCAGGGGCTCTGGGTGCAGTAGACCTGGGTATGGCATTCTTGGAGAAGGTCATTATCAACCCCACCATAGAGCCACCAGAACTTACACAGGACAAGGGAAGTGACTCTTGGAGGACACAAACAAAAGCTTATTTGCACCAGGATCCAGGAGAAAGGAGCAGTGACCCCACATGAGACTGACCCAGACTTGCCCATGAGAGTCCAGGAGTCTTCGCTGGAGGCGTGGGTCAGCGGTGGCCTACAGCGGGGTAGGGCACACTGCGTCCAGCAGTGCATGAATGGGACCTTTTGAAGGAGGTCCCCATTATCTCCATTACCTCCACCATAGTTTGGCCTCAGGTCAAACAACAGAGAGGGAACACAGCCCTGCCCATCAACAGAAAATTGGATTAACGATTTACTGAGCATGGCCCCGTCCATCAGAACAAGACATTTCCCCCCTCAGTCATGCTCTGCCATCAGGAAGCTTCTATGAGCCTCTTATCCTTTTCCATCAGCGGGCAGACAGAATAAAAATCACAATCACAGAAAACTGACCAATTTGATCACATGGACCACAGCCTTGTCTAACTCAATGAAACTATAAGCCATGCAGTGTAGGGCCACCCAAGATGGACAGGTCATGGTGGAGAGTTCTGAAAAAATATGGTCTACTGGAGAAGGGAATGGCAAGCCACTTCAGCATTCTTGCCTTGAGAACCCCATGAACAGTATGAAAAGGCAAAATGATAGGATACTGACAGATGAACTGTAGGTCAGTAGGTGCCCAATATGCTACTGGAGATCAGTGGAGAAATAACTCCAGAAAGAATGAAGAGACGGAGCCAAAGCAAAAACAGCACCCAGTTGTGGATGTGACTGGTTATGGTTATGTTGTAAAGAGCAATATTGCATAGGAACCTGGAATGTTAGGTCCATGAATCAAGGCAAATTGGAAGTGGTCAAATAGGAGATGGCAAGAGTGAACATCGATATTTTAGGAATCGATGAACTAAAATGGACTGGAACGGGTGAATTTAACTCAGATGACCATTATATTTACTACTGTGGGCAAAAATCCCTTAGAAGAAATGGAGTAGCCATCATAGTCAACAAAACAGTTGAAATGCAGTATTTGGATGCAATCTCAAAAACAACAGAATTATCTCTGTTGTTTTTGTTTCTAAGGCAATCTCAAAAACAACAGAATTATCTCTGTTGTTTTTGTTTCTAAGGCAAACCATTCAATATCACAGTAATCCAAGTCTATGCCTCAAAGAGTAATGCAGAAGAAGCTGAAGTTGAACAGTCCTATGAAGACCTAAAAGACCTTCTAGAACTAACACCCAGAAAAGATGTTCTTTTCATGATAGGGGACTGGAATGCAAAAGTAGGAAGTCCAGAGATACCTGGAGTAACAGACAAATTTGGCCTTAGAGAACAAAACAAAGGAGGTCAAAGGCTAACAGAGTTTTGCAAAGAGAATGCACTGGTCATAGCAAACACCCTCTTCCAACAACACAAGAGAAGACTCTACACATGGACATTACCAGATGGTCAGTACCAAAATCAGATTGATTATATTCTTTGCAGCCAAAGATGGATAAGCTCTATACAATCAGCAAAAACAAGACCAGGAGCTGACTGTGGCTCAGATCATGAACTCCTTATTGCCAAATTCAGACTTAAATTGAAGAAAGTAGGGAAAACCACTAGACCATTCAGGTATGACCTAAATCAAATCCCTTATGATTGATTATACAGTGGAGGTGAGAAATAGATTCAAGGTATTAGATCTGATAGACAGAGTGCCTGAAGAACTATGGATGGAGGTTCGTGATATTGTATAGGAGGCAGTGATCAAGACCATCCCCAAGAAAAAGAAATGCAAAAAGGCAAAGTGGTTGTCTGAGGAGGCCTTACAAATAGTTGAGAAAAGAAAAGATGCAAAAGGCAAAGGAGAAAGGAAAGATATACCCATATGAATGCAGAGTTCCAAAGAATAGCAAGGAGAAATAAGAAAGCCTTCCTCAGTGATCAGTGCAAAGAAATAGAGGAAAACAATAGAATAAGAAAGACTAGAGATCTCTTCAAGAAAATTAGAGATACCAAGGGAACATTTGATGCAAAGATGGGCTCAATAAAGGACAGAAATGGTATGGACCTAACAGAAGCAGAAGATATTAAGAAGAGGTGGCAAGAATATACAGAACTGTACAAAAAAGATCTTCATGACCCAGATAACCATGATGGTGTGATCACTCACCTAGGGCCCGACATCCTGGAATGTGAAGTCAAGTGGGCCTTAGGAAGCATCACTAGGAACAAAGCTAGTGGAGGTGATGGAATTCCAGTGGAGCTACTTCAAATCCTAAAAGATGATGCTGTTAAAGTACTTCATTCAATATGCTAGCAAATTTGGAATACTCAACAGTGGCCAGAGGACTGGAAAAGATCAATTTTCATTCCAGTCCCAAAGAAAGGCAATGCCAAAGAATGCTCAAACTACTGCACAATTGCACTTATCTCACATGCTAGCAAAGAAATGCTCAAAATTCTCTAAGCCAGGCTTCAACAGTATGTGAACCGTGAAATTCCAGATGTTCAAGCTGGTTTTAGAAAAGGCAGAGGAACCAGAGGTCAAATTTCCAACATATGATGGATCATGGAAAAAGCAAGAGAGTTCCAGAAAAACATCTACTTCTGCTTTATTGACTATGCGAAAGCCTTTGACTGTGTGGATCACAACAAACTATGGAAAATTCTTAAAGAGATGGAAATACTAAAGTACCTGACCTGCCTCCTGAGAAATCTGTATGCAGGTCAAGAAGCAACAGCTAGAAGTGGAAATGGAACAACAGACTGGTTCCAAATCAGAAAAGGAGTACGTCAAGGCTGTATGTTGTCACCCTGCTTATTTAAATTATATGCAGAGTACATCATGCAAAATACTGGGCTGGATGAAGCACAAGCTAGAATCAAGATTGCTGGAGAAATATCAATAACCTCAGATATGCAGATGATACCACCCTTATGGGAGAAAGTAAAGAAGAACTAAAGAGCCTCTTGATGAAAGAGAAAGAGGAAAGTGAAAAAGTTGGCTTAAAACTCCACATTTAGAAAACGAAGATCATGGCATCAGGTCCCATCACTTCATGGCATCAGGTCCCATCACTTCATGGCAAATAGATGGGAAAACAATGGAAACAGTGACAGACTTTATTTTGGGGGTCTCCAAAATACTGCAAGTGGTGACTGCAGCCATGAAATTAAAAGATGTTTGCTCCTTAGAAGGAAAGCTATGACCAACCTGCTGCTGCTAAGTCGCTTTAGTCGTGTCCGACTCTGTGCGACCCCATAGACGGCAGCGCGCAAGGCTTCCCTGTCCCTGGGATTCTCCAGACAAGAACACTGGAGTGGGTTGCCATTTCCTTCTCCAATGCATAAAAGTGAAAAGTGAAAGTGAAGTCACTCAGTCGTGTCCGACTCCTAGCGACCCCAGGGACTGTAGCCCACCAGGCTCCTCCGTCCATGGGGTTTTCCAGGCAAGAGTACTGGAGTGGGTTGTCATTGCCTTCTCCAATGACCAACCTAGACAGCATATTAAAAAGCAAAGACATTACTTTGCCAACAAAGGTCCATCTATCAAAGCTGTGGTTTTTCTAGTAGTCACGTATGGATGCGAGAGTTGGACTGTGAAGAAAGCTGAGTGCTGAAGAATTGATGCTTTTGAGCTATGGTGTTGGGGAAGACTCTTGAGAGTCCCTTGGACTGCAAGGCGATCCAACCAGTTCATCCTAAAGGAGATCAGTTCTGAATATTCATTGGAAGGACTGATGCTGAAGCTGAAACTCCAATTCTTTGGCCACCTGATGCAAAGAACTGAGTCATTTGAAAGACCCTGATGCTGGGAAAGATTGAAGGCAGGAGGAGAAGGGGACACAGAGGATGAGATGGTTGGGTGGCATCACTGACTTGATAGACCTGAGTTTGAGTTAGTTCCGGGAGTTGGTGATGGACAGGGTAGCCTGGTGTGCTGCAGGCCATGGGGTCGCAAACAGTCGGATACAACTGAGTGACTGAACTGAACTGAAAAGAACAGAGGATAGTAAATCATAACAAAAATATTAATGTAAATATCCTGCAATCCCAGTTTCCAAGGTGAAGAGCCCACCAACTACCCATAACAATAGGTAAAAAATAAGCCCACCTGAAAATATCATGATAAATTTTCATTGACATAGGATAGCACCTATAATAGTGTCTAGCACATAGAAGGAACACAATAAATTTGTACTTAGGAATAAACAAAAAATCCAAAACAAGAGGGACAAGGACATCTAACAGAGAATATTAGATGTAATGAAAATCACAGTATGACTGTCTTAAGTCTGTTCAGGCCACCATAACAAAATACCACAGACTAGGTGATGTGTAAATAACAGAAATTTCTATCTCCCTGTTCTGGAGGCTGGAAAGTCCATGATGAAGGCACTGGGAGATTTGATATCTGGTGAGTGCCCACTTCCTGGTTCATAGATGATGCCTTATTGCTCTAACCTTACATGCCAGAAAGGCTTCCCTGATAGCTCAGTTAGTAAAAAATATGCCTGCAATGTAGGAGACCCCAGTTCAATTCCTGGGTTGGGAAGATCTGCTGGAGAAGGGATAGGCCACCCACTCCAGTATTCTTGGGCTTCCCTTGTGGCTCAGCTGGTAAAGAATCTTCCTGCAATGTGGGAGACCTGGGTTCGATCCCTGGGTTGGGAAGATCCCCTGGAGAAGGGAAAGGCTATCCACTCCAATATTCTGGTCTGGAGAATTCCATGGGCTGTATAGTTCATAGGGTGGCAAAGAGACATGACTGAGTGACTTTCACTTTCACTTTACATGGCAGAAGGGGCAAGGGAATCTCTCTGGGATCTCTTTTATAAGGGCACTAATTCCAGTCATGAGGGCTCTACCCTCAAGACCTAACCACCATGGAATGGGCCTAATTCCAAATATTATCACATTGGGCATTAAATTTTAACAAATGAATTTTGGAGAGCCACATTCAGGCCACAGTGGACTACACAGAATGGGCAGAGGGGAAGAGAGCTCACGATGGGAGTGGGGGATGTGGGAGACAGAGGACTAAATCCTCATTTTCTAGGGTGGAATGACAGTAAAGAATGTCTAAAATGTAAAACCCACAAAGTAAGAATTCAAATATGTTATTTAGCAATATGGAGGCAAATTCCTTAAGAATCAGCTGTTTAGGTAGGGAATGACTCTAGACTGTGAGAAATAGGATAGGGAGTTAAGGACCAGGGACTGTTGTTTTCAAATAAATCTCGAAGAACTCTGATTCTTTAAATTATGTGTATGTATAACTTTAGTAAGAATAAAATATGAATTAGACAAATCAAACCCTGAAAGTGCCCAAGGGTCCAATTCCTAACATGTTAATTGCATGGTGTTGGGTAGGTTATTTAATTTCTTTGCCTGTCAGTTTCTTTATATGAAAAATGGGAATAGCAATGGTACCTATTCTGTAGGGCAGCTGAGATGATTAAATTGAATAAAGTTTATAAAACTTAATCTAGCACCATGCCTGGTCTATGTTCTGGCATTTGGAGGGTTCCTTTTGCTTTACTTCTTGCCAATCATTTTTATTTTATTCACTCAGTTTTTCCTTGGATTATCATATTGCCATCACATTTCAGATCAGATTGGCTTCCCAGATGTTAAACGCACTTTATTTTACTTGGAATTCTGAGTGCTATCAAATACATTGAATGATTATACCAGTATCTCGCTAAGTGCCAAAAGCATATACAGTGTGATTACATGTACATGAGAAATTCTTCCACAATATCTGGCATGCATTTACCATGAGTTATGAGCAATCCATATTTTCTCCTTTATTGTCTTTTTTCCCCCCAGTACAATGGACCCATTCCCCCTCTATAAAGTCAGGGGAATAATAGACATTTTAAAAACAACTCTTCTGTCATAAATTTATAATTTCATCTGTCTTTCTCATCTATTATGTGTGAATCTTACTAGTTTGACTCTGTGAGAGCCAAATTATTCCCAAGTTCCTACAGGCACCTCATTGTTCCTACCCACCAAAGCCATATTCACAGCCTGTTTGGGGCATAAATTACTCTAGTGTGTGTTCTCTGGCTTGTTTGAAAATCACCAGAAAGGGGCAGGGTGAACATTCAAGTTCATGTTTTCTCATTCTAAGCTAAGTATTCTTTCTGCCATATGAACTGAGTGCCCATCAATAAATGACTTAATTTCTCTGGTCTCAAATTCATGACATGAAGGTATAAAGTAGATAACCTATAAGTTTCTACTAGCCCTAACATTCCATGAATTACTGGGGTATTTCAGTAGTTTCTGACTCACAAGAGTTAGCCTGTATCATTAACCATGTTTATTTCTTCCATATAGGGACTGTGGTTTCTACCAAGTGCCAAAAATTTGTATGACTGTGAAGTCTAAGTTACTTACGTGCAATTTTCAATCCCTGTCTTATTCATAAATACCAAGGCACAAAATAGCTTTGGGTTTTATTTTCACATTCACAATCACTTGGGAATTTTATCAAGGCTGAGCAAGAGATTTGGAAACTCATAATGCATTTCCCAAGAAGCTACAAGGCTTGTGAAATTCGTGGTGCTCTAGCCTTCCTGAGAGAGTGGGAGCTGACTGGACAAGACAGCTCATTTACAGTAATGTTCCTGAGTAATTCTCTGGAAATAATGGCAAAGGCAAGGTAATTGCTGCCCAGTTTTCTGCTTTCAGCTAGGGCTTGTAAGCAGTGGAACACCCACAGGCTTTTCTTCTCCCTCTGCCCCAGACTTTCACTCAGCAAGCTCCACTTGGAGCTAGGAGAGGCCATAAATAATACAGCCCAGCCCTGTCCCCTGTGGGAACTCAAAGGTACAAAAACCAAGTTAATGCCATTGATAGTTTCAAACTGGATACAGATCAAAGAGAATGAGATTGCTTTTTGTTTAACTCTTGGATAAACTGTGTAATTAACTGTTTGACCCACACTTTTAGGCAGTCCACTTCACTTGCCCACCCCTTACAACGATTACTCAGGGGTCTTCCTTAGTCTGAGTGGTTTTAGGCCTTGATAACTTATACCTCTGTGAGAGATAGCCATCAGTCTATGCTTAAAGACCCACAATCAACTCTTAAGAAGATTCTTTTGAAAAAGGAATTGCTATGAAACTTGTTTTTATAGCTGATTGGGAATAAAGGCATAGTACTAAACACCCTTCATAAAAATCCATAAGCAACTAAAGATGGTCTGATGCATTGATTAGAAATTACTGATCCTTGAGCATGTCAATAATTAATGAACCACTAAGTAAAGTTAATTATTATAACAATGCAGAGTCAAAAAATCTATCCCGGCCTTTGCTTTTTGGATGCTTTGTAAGGCTGGGGGTGGGGGGTGGGGCAGGGCGGGGGGCGGTGTGTGGGCAGGTTGGGGCATAAAACTGGGACAGGGGTGATGGTGGTGATCATATTCCAGAGACTACTCTGAGGCAAACTGAACTTTTACTGTGTGTCAGTGCTTTCTTGTTGGTGGCAGTCTATCCCCACCTTTACAATGCATCCAAAGGGCTCCCCCATTAAAATGGTGTCCTGTAAAGAATATGATAACATCAAGCAAAATGATTTATAAAACCTGGTTCCATTTACAGTGTTCCCTCTTTCAGAGAGCTTCCCTGGTGGCTCAGATGGTAAAGAATCTGCCTGTAATGAGGAGACCTAGGTTTGATCCCTGGATTAGGAAGATCCCCTGCAGGAGGGAATGGCTACCCAACTCAGTATTTTTTCCTGGGAAATCTCATGGACAGAGTGTGAACAAGCTCTGAGAGTTGGTGATGGACAGGGAAGCCTGGTGTGCTGCAGTCCATGGGTTGCAAAGAGTTGGACACTGCTGAGTGACTGAACTGAACTCAAAAACAAGAATGCTGTAAAGCTCTTAGCATAGTGGTAGGCACATAGTGAATGCTCAATAAATGTTTTCATTCAATCACTCAGTCATGTCCAACTCTTTGTAATACCATGTACTGCAGCACGCTAGGCTTCCCTGTCCATCACCAACTCCTGGAGCTTGCTCAAACTTATGTCGATTGAGTCAGTGATGCCATCCAACCATCTCATCCTCTGTCATCCCCTTCTCCTCCTGCCTTCAATCTTTCCTGGCATCAGGGTCTTTTCCAATGAGTCAGCTCTTCACATCAGGTGGCCAAAGTATTGGAGTTTCAGCTTCAGCATTAGTCCTTCCAGTGAATATTCAGGACTTATTTCCTTTAGGATGGACTGGTTGGATCTCTTTGAAGTCCAAGGGACTTTCAACAGTCTTCTCCAATATCGCAGTTCAAAAGCATCAATTCTTCAGCACTCAGCCTTCTTTATAGTCCAACTCTCACATCCATACATGACCACTGGTAAGACTATATGGATCTTTGTTGGCAAAGTGATGTCTCTTTTTAATACACTATCTAGGTTGGTCATAGCTTTTCTTCCAAGGAGCAAGCGTCTTTTAATTTCATGACTGCAGTCATTATCCACAGTGATTTTGGAGCCCACGAAAATAAAGTCTGTCACTGTTTCCATTGTTTCCCCATCTATTTGCCATGAAGTGATGGGACTGGATGCCATGATCTTTCTTTTTTGAATGTTGAGTGTTAAGCCAGCATTTTCACTCTTTCACTTTCATCAAGAGACTCTTTAGTTTCTCTTTGCTTTCTGCTGTAAGGGTAGTGTCACCTGCATATCTGAGGTTATTAATGTTTCTTCTGGAAATCTTGATTCTGGCTTGTGCTTTATCCAGCCTGGCATTTTGCATGATGTACTCTGCATATAAGTTAAATAAGTAGGGTGACAATGTTCAGCCTTGATGTACTCCTTGTCCAATTTGGAACCAGTCTGTTGTTCTATGTCCAGTTCTAACTGTTGCTTCTTGACCTGCATGCATATTTCTTTCTTTTTTTATTTTTATTTTTTAAAAATTTATTTTATTTTTTTTAATTGGTTTTGCCATATATCAAAATGAATCCGCCACAGGTATACATGTGTTCCCCATCCTGCATATTTCTAAGGAGTCAGGTAAGGTGGTGTGGTCTTCCCATCTCTTTAAGAATTTTCCAGTTTTTGTGGAAAATTAGCAAATGTTAGCTAGTATTTTTATTGTAATTTTATCATTATGGATCCTATCACTTAGCTCCTGAGGGTACCAACTAAACATTCACTGATAAGAAGGTGATGTAATCCACCTTAAATAAACTGCCTGGGGCTTGCACAGAGTCTATTGGCTTTTGGGCTGGTAACTAGAAAGCAATGCATTTAGTTTTCTTGACCCTTGATAATGAGATTCCTTATAATCCAGGGGCTTATAAGTTTACAAACTCTGACAAGAAAAACTTTCAAAGTTTTGGACATATACACACTTCCCCAGAAGGGCCACAAACCAAGAGACTTTGCTGAGATGTCAACTTGAACTGAAAGGAGTTTTCTGAGGCCAGTAAATAAGTTGTTATGCTGATGAACAAGGCCAGAAAACTGCCTGGCATGTGTGTCTCAACTTTCTGGTATTGTTCTCAACTCATTTCACAGGCAGTCAATGGTGTTATTATTTTGTGTGTCTCCCAATTGCTAGCTCTGGCAATGCAAGTGAAGTTCTAAGAAAATGATTGTTCTTAGCTAGGCAGCAGAGTTTGGGTGAAGATGAGTATGTAAAATGTATAATTTGGAAGTAATTTCAGTCTATGACAGACATGAATGAGTCTTTTATACCAAACAAACAGGAGATTAAAGTGTTTTAGTGAGTATTCCCAGTGCAAAAATTGTTCATCAGGTGAAAATAAAATTTTGGTGAAATGAAAAGGCAGTAACTTATTCAATAGATATCTTCCCCAAATGACATGTCTCAGCTTACACATTACAGCATTGTTTGTAATATCTAAAAATTGGAAAAAATAACTCAAATATCCATCTGACTCTGCAATCCCATGGACTGTAGCCCACCAGGCTCCTCTGTCCATGAAATTCTCCAGGCAAGAATACTGGAGTGGGTAGCCATTCCCTTCTCCAGGGGATCTTCCTGACCTAGGGATTGAACCTGGGTCTCCTGCATTGCAGGCAAATTTTTTTACCATCTGAGCCACCAGGGAAGCCCATCAAATATCCATCAACATGGGATTAATCAAATAAATTATAGTACATCCATCAATGGAATATTATTAAGACCTATAAAAGAATAAGCAAGCTATGTATCAGATAAAAAGATCACCAAGCCATATTATAAAGGAAAAAAAAGCAAGGGGCAGAATATTGTAAAAAAAAGAGGTGGAGGGAAAAAAAATATATACATATTTACTTATAAAGGCACAGGTTATTTCTGTAATGACACAGAAACATGGTAACTTCGGCGGTAGAGGGGAGTGGGAAACTGGGTGATTGGGGACAGAGATAGGAAAGACATCTCACTAGAGATAATTTACCTTAAAATTTTTTAATCATGTGAGCATGTTATTGTCTCAAAAATAAACTAGATTAAATTTTTTATTAAAGATGGAATTAAAGAAAAGGCAGTAATTTGTAGGATGTGATTTTGTGTATAGAAAATGACATGTCTACCTGAGGAACAGGCAGAAGCCAAAAACATACATGAAATTTTTCTGTTTTTCTCAATTTTGTAAATTTCATAAGTTTTTAGAAATACCCTTTAGAAATGTCAAGCAAATACACTGAACTTGTATGATGAACATTTCTGGTCATTTATGATCAGTTAAATCAAGTAATAATGACAAACCAATACGCTTAATTAGGATTGTATTTTTTTTTTTTTTTTGGCTATATCTTAGTAGACCCTCCATTACAAAATCGTGTTTATTATAGTGAATATGGTGATGTCTGTCAACATCCATTTGATTCCACCTTTAAGATTAGTTGTCCTATTGTTGGGTGGCCAGTGGTGGCCAAGATTAGTATAAAACAATCACCAGGGACTTCCTTGATGGTTCAGTGGTTAAGACTATTTGCCCCCAATGCAGGGGGCACAGGTTCAGTCCTAGGTTGAGGAACTAAGATCCTTCCTGACATGGCTGAAAAACAAAACAAAACAAAAAACAATCACAGTAATGTCATCTTCCTTACAGATATTTAATTTGTTCAGGAATGGGCAGCATAAACCAAACCTGAAAAGTTTTTCTGTATGTATTAGTTTTCTATTTCAATTCTACTAATTTATTGGTAAGGTTATATTTTTATAGCAACGATATTATTTAATGTTTTTCTTCGTACATGTTTTCAGCTATCATGTTACGTAGAGAATAGTCTTTGTAATGAAATTCCTTGATGGACAATAGGTCAGGGCAAGAAGAATTGACTCATTTTATAAAATGCTTCCTCCAAGATGGGGAAGAGTCCACAGATTCCCCAGCACCTGCCTAGCAGTACAGCTTTCCAAGTGTCTGTCGGACATTGAACCTCACTCCCTGACACAGCACGGGATATTGATTGACAAAGGTTCTATTCCAGAGGTTGCTACAGTTTTTCTGTAAAAGGTCAGATAGTAAATATTTTGGGCTCTGAGTAGTCTCTGTCACAACTACTCAACTCTGTCCTTGCTTAGAAGCAGCCTTTGGCAATGAGTATGGCACCATTCCAGTACATCGTCATTTACTAAAACAAGTTTGGGGTCATAGTTTGCTGACCTCTGTTCTATTTTTTTTTTTAATTCAATTTCTAAGCAGAAAATTCCATTTGGGGGATGATATCCAGCATAGGCTACATTTAATTAGAGCTATTTATATCTTGTGATCTGATAACCTGGCCTCCTATATTGGGTGGTAGAGACACAAACTCTGGAGTCAGAGAAACTAGGTTGAAATTTCTGCTCTGCAGTGGTTATGTGGCCTGGAGTTTCTCTCTCCTAGCTTTTTTTTCCCATCTGTGGAATGTGGATCAGGGTCCTATTTTAGACGGGTATGTAATTATTAAATGAAAGTGTATGTTAACTGACACAAAGAAAATGATCAAAACATTTTAGTTTCCTCTCCACCCCTACAAAAACACATGCAAATTGGGCAATACCCTACCTTATTCACACATATTTTGCAAACCCTCTCTTAGAGGGCTAATGTTGGAAATTAAAAATTAAATCTAATTACCTTTAATTTCAGATTACGCTATTTTTAAAAATCTGTTTTCAGTTTCTGGAATCCTTTTTTTTTTTTTTTTTAGCTCTAACTCCTGCATGTTAACAGCCAGCCAGGACATGTCATCAAAGCATTCAAGCAAAGGCCTTAATTCTGATAATTCTGATTAACTCCTAGGGAAGTAAAGAAAAGCTATAAAAACATACGACTGGATTTTAAAAGTCCAATACTCAAAAGAGTTTTTGAGAAAAGAGTAACAGTTTAGATTCTATTTGATGTTTGCTATGACCATGAATCAGCTTTTTAGAACTGATTTTATTGTAAAACTTCTTAGGGAAATCACTCTCAGTGCCATAAGTGGTGGATTTTAACAGCTTGAAATCATTCCCCTTTGATACTTAATACTACTTTAAAATACCCCCCTTTGATATGTTTAATTTAAAAATATACATGCATATATGAGGCACTAGTAATAGGAAGTACTTCCATAGCAGGAGAGCGGTTCTGTGTGTTTATTTACTTGTATAAACATACTGTTACCACAACATTGAGTATATTTATCACATGCTTTTTAAGTTGGGAAATATTTAAGTCCTCCCATAATTAAAAAAAAAAAAAAAAACTTCAAAGCTTCCTCACTAGGGAAATGATGTGAATCTATGTTAAAATGGCTATTTAACATCAATAAAACAATAACATCTTCAAAGAAATAATGTACCACAAAAGCAATATAATTTTGGAAAATAATAAAACATCCCAATAGATATTTATTGTTTCAAGCATGAGAACTGAGAACTGAGTGTCTTGGTCAAGGAGTCTTGTCCATTACTTCTGGAATCAGAACTCTTCAATAAGTGACTCAATGCATCTGTTTCTTAGTTCATTCATTCATTCATTTACCAAATGCACATTTATTTAAAAATTTACCATTTGTGAAGCACTATGCTAGGTTGTGGAGAAGGCAATGGCACCCCACTCCAGTCCTCTTGCCTGGAAAATCCCATGGATGGAGGAGCCTAGTAGGCTGCAGTCCATGGGGTCGCTAAGAGTCGGGAATGACTGAGCGACTTCACTTTCACTTTTCACCTTCATTCATTGGAGAGGGAAATGGCAACCCACTCCAGTATTCTTGCCTGGAGAATCCCAGGGACGGTGGAGCCTGATGGGCTGCCGTCTATGGGGTCGCACAGAGTCGGACATGACAAGCGACTTAGCAGCAGCAGCAGCATGCTAGGTTGTTGTCGGTCTCTAAGTTGTGTCCGACTCTGTGTGACCCCATGGACAGAAGCATGCCAGGCTTCCCTGTCCTTCACCATCTCCCAGAGTTTGCTCAAACTTATGTCTATGGAGTCAGTGACACCATTCAACCATCTCATTCTCTGTCGCCTCATTCTCCTCCTGCCCTCAATCTTTCCCAGGATCAGGATCTTTTCCAATAAGTTGGCTCTTCGCATCAGGTGGCCAAAGTACTAGGTACTAGGAACTTAATTCATTTCAGAGATAGATGCATAAAGAGTTAATTATAGGATGTTTTACAAGTGTTACTGCAGAAATATACAGCCGTAGCTAAAAGAGTAGTGCAAAGGGGAGAATTCTTTTAAAAGATGGCAGACAAGAATGTGGGTAGAGAAGTGGTCAGAGATACTTCATAGAGGATATGAACAGCATCCAGGCTACATATTTTCTGAGGATGAAATAAACAGGAATTCTGGACAGTGTGAAGTACCTGATCAAAATTTTAAAAGGATAAAAGTGTACTTAGCACCTTTGTAGTTTAATAAAACTGGAACATAGTTTTGTGATGGTGTGGGGTAGTTCATGCTATATTACAAATCTGAGTCCTTCAACCTGTTGGCCAGTGATCCCTTGATCACTATACTGATTTTCTCTCTAACATCTATCCTATGAATGGCTAAAAAAGCAGGTGTATTAGTGAGGCACTTTCAGGTTATGAGGAGCACAGACATGACGCTGGTCTTGGTGACGGGCATTTACTATAGGAGCTTGGCAAGCCATGGTCCATAGCGTCACAGAGAGTCGAACACGGCTAAGTACACACGCATGCTCAAGAGGAAACTAGGAAGCAAATATATGGGAGATCATTTTTGATAAAACAATCAGGGCTCATGAAGAGCACTGTTTATCACCTTGTAATTCCCATTTCCACAAAGGAATACTGGGGTGGTCGTCATGTAAGGGTGCTTATTCTTCCTGCACAAGATTCCCTGCCATTCATTTGATCTGCCTTCTTTGTTCTCTGGTTCTTCCTCCTGCTGTTGTTTCTGCCTTCTGGCTACTCCACAGTTTATTTATCTCATGGCTTCTGAGCGACTGAACTAAACCAACTCATAGAGTCTGCTTAGTCTCTGTTTAGTTTCCTGGCTCATATTCTGCTTCGCTTCAGAGAGATCTCTCTCTGTGCTTTTATGTAGAAAAGAGTTAATAACAGGTCCAAGACTACTGTTCTTAGAAAGATCTGTTTGCAAGGGTGTCCTTGACTGGCATCTGAGAATTTAGGTTTCTGCAGAGTTCTGACCATTTGCTAAACGATAAGCATGGTTCACTGTGCCTAAACAGTTTGTATAAACAATATGGTTTATGCTAGGCATCTGCTTTCCTTCTGGTGGTCAGAAATTGGTATATGCTAGGAAGAGGGTTACCTATGTGACCAATTCTCAATAAAAACTTTGGGCACTGAGTCTTTAATGAGCTCCCTGATAGAGAGCATTTCATACCTGCTTTCACAATCTGTTGCTAGAGGGATTAAAATCTCCTGTATGAGTCTACTGGAAGAGGACTCTTGGAAGCTTGCACCTTGCTTCCTCCAATCTTTGCCCTATATGCCTGTTGCCTTTGCTGATTTTTCTCTGTATCCGTCAATATCATAGACTTAAGTATGATTATAAGCTAAGTCCTTAGCTTGTGAGTCCTCCAGGCAAATTGTTGAAACGGGGGAAATTTTGAGGAAATTGGACACAACTTGGCTTTCAGGCTCCTGAATAAAGAATATCTTATTCCCAATCTACTACTTGGTCCTCATTATGATCTGGACTCTGGCTATCTCTTCATCCTCACCCCTTATTCTAGTTATGCCAGATTCCCTGCTGCTTCTCAAACATTCCAGGCATGCTCCTTCTCCAAGGCCTTTGTACTTACTGTTCCTTCTGCCTGTGCCTTTTCTTCCAGCTATCTGCATGGTTGTGTTCATTCATGTCCTACCTACCTAAAATAGCTATCCCCTCCCACTCATATTTCTTAACTGTCTACTCCTTCCTCTAGATCAATTCTTCATAGCAATTATCAATTTTTAACTTTATATTGTTTGTTTATTGCCTGTCTTTCCAAACTAGAGTATAACTAAATGAAGAGAGCGACTTTGTTTTGTTCACTGCTCTATTTTTAGTAGCTAGAAAGGTGCTTGGCACATAGAAAAGACTCAATAAATACTGTTTGCAGAAGGAATAATTGATACCACATCTCTGTTGGGCACATGTCTCATATCAGGCCACATTATATGCGCATGGACAGTGTACTGATATCTGCCTTTAGGCTGAGCACTGTGGCAGAGACTGCTGATTATCCATCAATATCTACTCTTTCCTTATTCTGTAATAATGGGGCCCCTAAGTTTTGGCTTGGCACATAGCTATCAGAAATAAAGAGTGTAGTACCCAATCCCCTATGCTGATAGGTGTAGCAGTGTAAGCGCAGGCCAATGGGGTATGAATGGAAGTTGAATGTACAATACCTAGGAAGTATCCTTATAAGAGTGGATTCTATTTTCTCTATCTTTTTTCTTCCTGCTGGGTGAAACAGACTGTAATAGTTGGGGTTTTGGCAGCCATTTGGATCATGAGCAACCTTGGTGATGGAAGGTACAGTCAATGGAGCAAAACAAGAAAGAAGAGACCAAATAATGTGGAATCAAATGCCAATTCTGAAGAACCTACCTCTTTGACAAGAATCAGAAATAAACTTTTATCTTCTTTAAGCCATGAATGGTTTTCTCTCACTTGAAATTGGCTCTAATCCTAATAATACAAGCACAAATCTCCAGTTTGACTTCTTGAAGCCAGGTAGAGAGTTACAAAGTACAGAGCATGGTAACATACACACTGTTCCCTCACTTGTTTAAAGGGAAGTTGTGGGCATGATAGGAAGGCCAGCAAGTGGAATGTTATCCTGTAGGAAATTGCAGCTGTGGGAAAGCATTATACTAATGTCCCCCAGTGATTCACACCTTCCTGAGTCCACATACTATTTTGCAACTTCCATCAAGAAAAGGAGCCTATCTCTCCACCCCCCTTGCATCTGGCTTGGCCTTGTGACTGACTTGGACCAACAGAATGTGGCAAAAGTAACATAATGACTGTTCCAAAGTCTAGTCTTACAAGACCTTGTAACTTCCACTTTTGCCATCTGGAATCCTGAGATCACCAAGCTCTGAAGCCTGGTGTAGCTCATAAGAGGATGTGAAACCCTGTGGATGGGAACAGAAGCACCCCACTGCAGAGCCAGCACCACCTGGCAGACATGTGAATGAGGCCACATAAATGATGGCAGGCCAGGCAATCAGAAGTCACTCTCAGATGGCCAGTCAACAGAATCATGAAAATGAAATGGCTGCTGTTTTAAGTCACTAAATTTTGGCAAGGTTTGTTATTCAGCAATAGGAGCATGAAAATTAATCTAAGTGAATACCTATTTCTTGCTGCAGAAAGATCTTATGACAAAGGTAAATATAAGTGAAAGGTACTTAAGCTTGGTCACTTTTCTCTTTTTTTTGGCTGTACTACATGGCTTGTAGGATCTTAGTTCCCCAAAGAGGATTTGAAACCTGGGCCCCAGTGGTGAAGCTCCGTATCCTAACCAACGGACTGCCAGGGAACTCCCAAGTTTGGCAACTTTTAAAGAGAAATATAAAATCTTCAGCTTACTGACTTTAACATTAAAAATGAGGAACACATCTTTATTTAAAAAATTATAAATTTAAAAAAAGAGTAGCATAAGATAGTAGAAGGAATGTTGGGTGAGAAATTGGTAGAACTGGGTATGATTCTCTTTTCATTAACTAGCTTTATGACCTAGAAAAAACTGCTTAGCCTCTTGGTGCATAATTTGTTTTCAATATGAAGTGTGCTGTAGTCCTTGGGGTCGCAAAGAGTAGGCCATGACTGAACAACTAAGCAACAAAATGAAGCCTGCCCCTTGCTCGCTCACTCATTCATTTAAGAAAAATACTTATTATCCTTAACTGTTAGGAGACACTGTAATGAGAGGTGAGATGATAGGAGACTGACTTTTATTTACACATTTCTATATGCTGCTGCTGCTGCTAAGTCACTTCAGTCATGTCCGACTCTGTGCGACCCCATAGATGGTAGCCCACCAGGCTCTGCCGTCCCTGGGATTCTCCAGGCAAGAACACTGCAGTGGGTTGCCATTTCCTTCTCCAATGCATGAAACTGAAAAGTGAAAGTGAAGCCGCTCAGTTGTGTCCAACTCTTAGCGACTCCATGAACTGCAGCCCACCAGGCTCCTCTGTCCATGGGATTTTCCAGGCAAGAGTACTGGAGTGGGTTGCCATTACCTTCTCTGATTTCTATATGATTTGACTTAAAAAAAAAAGATTACTTTTATAATCAAGAAAGATCATAAACATGTTATGGGCTGAATTTTGCCCCCTAAAATTGGTATGTTGAAGTCCTAACCTCCAGTAACTAAGAATGTGACTGTTCTTGAAAATAGGGACTTTAAAGGGACAAGTTAAAATGAGGTCATTAGGGTCCTAATCCAATCTGACTGGTACAAAGAACGATAGTAACCCAGTCTGACCAGTGTCCTTCTAAGAAGAGGAAATTTGGATGCATAGACACCAAGGATCCATGTGCTCAGAGAAAGGACCACGTGAGGACACAGTGAGAAGGTGGCCATCTGGAAGCCAAGGAGAGAGGCCTCAGAAGAAACCAGTCCTGCTGACAACTTGATCAACCCACCCAATCTGTAGTATTTTGTTAGAGCAGCCCTACCAAATACAGATATTTTCATCCTGAAAAAGAACTAGTACCTTCAGTGAGCACATGGTCCTGATTCTTGAGGTGACCATGTTCAAGCTAGAGAGAGACAGTAACTTTTGATACAATGCAAAGTGATAAATGCTGTGGTGGGACCATATAAAGAATACTATTGGAGTCCAGAGAAAGGGGACCTGACTGGCTGTGAAGAGGGAGATGATGGCAGGTCCAGAGTGGAGAGTTTAAGAAACCCGTCCTGTGTTGAGATGCTACCTTCGGTATCGAAGGAGAAATAGAGATGATCACACTCCTAAATACTGGCCTTTCTGCTGAACCTCTGTGCTTGGTTGTCATATTGGTCTCAGATAAGGATTTCAATGCTGTGCATATCATTAAAGATATTTTAACATTTTCTCATAATAGTCTCTTACATTGAACACGTTTAGCTCTAAGTTTCTTCCTTGTCCTTGGTTTCTGCACTGCACATGCATTAGTAGCATTAGACGAGCATTTGTTGGCCACCAGGGTTTCGAGGCAACTTTTATTAGTTAGGTTAGGAAAACAATATTTAATTTCTTTATATGGCAGAAACTAGTTTTTCTCCAAAATCCATACTTGGCTTCTTCCATAGAAAGAGATTACACTGGGTACATGGCTACTCAGCTAAAGACTATATACCTCCATCCTCTTTTCACAGTTAGATGTGATTATGTGGCTAAGTTTTGGTTGATGGAATGTAAGTGGAAGTAACATACAAACTGATGTTATATGTAATTTCTGGACCATCTCTATAAGTAACTTACCTTGGAGTTCCTCTTTTCCCTTTCCACAGGCTGGAACCCTGAATGTGCCCACATGAACTTTGACAATGAAGCAATAAATGAAAGGAATCTGGTCCTTGAATGACTCTGTAGAGTAGAGATTCCTTGACAGGCTGGACTGTTCAACTTATTATAACATAAGAAAACAAGTTATTTAAGCCTCTGCATATAGATGTATACTTTTTGGTGTTTCTTTCTTGGGACAGCTTAATCTTTATCCTAATAAGCAAGTCCTGCTTTCTCTTGCTCTTATGGTCATATTTGCCTTCCAACTTCCCCTTAAGAAGCCCCATGCTGCTGCTATGTATCCCACCCACATGAGATGCAAATACTACTAGGTTACCAGAGACAGACATCTGCAGAAGAGTTTCCTACCTAAGTTTGGAATTCCCCCAAAGGAGAAGGCTAGTTACCTCCCTTCCCCTTTTGCATAGTTTCTCCCACACATCTCTACCTTGTTCCTTTGATCTACTTACACTGCAGTGAAGGGAACCTTTCACCTGGTAGTTCAACTGCTTAGCCAATGGACACAGCCCATCGTCAGGACTTTCCATCCTGTCTCTATCACTTCCCTTTTTACCTTCTGAGCGCTGCCTCTTTTACTTTCCACAGAACCAGATAATACACATTCAATACAATACAAATTACAGGACACTTTGAACAAACAGTCATTGAACTGCACTCTATAATGTGTACAATGATGAAACAGGGAAAGTGACTTTTAAGTCTACTTGGAGAAAGTAGACGACTAAGTTGGCAATTATAAATTAAAATGCAAAGTTCTAAAATTGGAATAAGTACAGTGTGTCGTGGGAAGACTCAGAAGACGCACCTAACTCAGCATTTGTACAGGAGGGAGTGTGGTCAACAGTGCCAAGTGAAATAAAGGCATAGAAAAGGTCAAGTAAATGGGTACTTTGGCTGCATAAATCTCTACCCTGTTAGTAAGACATCATTTTAAAACTTCAAATAATTTAGAGTATGTGAAATAAAAAGGGAAAATTCTTACTTCTACACATACTAATTTTAATACCCATAGTGATTCGTTAATTTTTAGTTCATGTTCTTCCAGGTGTATAGATAGGAAAATAGATTTATGAATATATATCCACGTAATGAATGTATCCATTTTACTTTTCAAAAAATCTAATCACAGTATACGTATTGTCATGCAGCCTCCTTTTTTCCATATGGACTTATTTCCTTATCATGCATATATACCCTAACTTAAAAATAGTTTATAGACTTATCTACTACAGAGAAGGCAATGGCACCCCACTCCAGTACTCTTGCCTGGAAAATCCCATGGATAGAGGAGCCCGGTAGGCTGCAATCCACGAGGTCGCGAAGAGTCGGACACAACTGAGTGACTTCACTTTCATGCATTGGAGAAGGAAATGGCAACCCACTCCAGTGTTCTTGCCTGGAGAATCCCGGGGACGGGGGAGCTTGGTGGGCTGCCGTCTGTGGGGTCGCACAGAGTCGGACATGACTGGAGTGACTTAGCAGCAGCAGCAGCAGCAGCAGCAGCAGACTTCTCTGCTAAGAATACACTAACTCACTTAATAAATGTCTTCCTTTTACTATGCTGCTGCTAAGTCGCTTCAGTCGTGTCCGACTCTGTGCGACCCCATAGACGGCAGCCCATCAGGCTCCACCGTCCCTGGGATTCTCCAGGCAAGAATACTGGAGTGGGTTGCCATTTCCCTCTCCAATGCATGAAGGTGAAAAGTGAAAGTGAAGTAGCTCAGTCCTGTCCGACTCTGAGCGACCCCAGGGACTGCAGCCTACTGGGTTCCTCCGTCCACGGAATTTTCCAGGCAAGAGTACTGGAGTGGGGTGCCATCTCCTTTTACTATAATTTTATTTAATTTTGGTTGTGCTGGGTCTTTGTTACTGCTTGGACTTTTCTCTAGTTGCAAAGAGTGGGGGCTACTCTTCACTGGGATGCACAGGCTTCTTATTGCAGTGCCTTCTCTTGTTGCTGAGCATGGGCTCTAGGCCCATGGGCTTCAGTATTTGCTCTGCATGGGCTCAGTAGTTTCAGTTCCCCAGCTCTTGAGCACAGGCTCAGTAGTTCTGGCACACGGGCTTAGTTGCTCTATGGCATGTGGGATCTTCCTGGACCAGGGATCAAATCCATATCTCCTGCATTGACAGGTGGATTCTTTACCACTGATCTACCAGGGAAGCCCAAATCTCTTCCCTTTGAACACTTAGGTTGTTTTCCATTTTTTCCCCTTCTAATAGTAGAATTTCAAAGAACATTCTATCCATTGGAGTTAGTGACAAATACTGAGAAAAGGATTACAATCTCAAGATTCTACACTTGCCCAAGATATGATAGGTGGCTCATTGGTAAAGAATCTGCCAGCCAATGCAGGAGATGCAGAAGATGTGGGTTCAATTCCTGAGTTGGGAAGATCCCCTAGAGGAGGAAATGGCAACCCACTCCAGTATTCTTGCTGGGAAAATCCCATGGACAGAGAGGAGCCTGGCAATGGCGTCTGAAAGAGTCAGACATCACTGACCATGCATGCACACAGAAGATATGTGTATGAGAAAAAAATTAGACATTTTTAGATCTGTAAAGTAACAAACACCCTCTTCCAACAACACAAGAGAAGACTCTACACATGGACATCACCAGATGGTCAACACCGAAATCAGATTGATTATATTCTTTGCAGCCAAAGATGGATAAGCTCTATACAGTCAGCAAAAACAAGACCAGGAGCTGACTGTGGCTCAGATCATGAACTCCTTATTGCCAAATTCAGACTTAAATTGAAGAAAGTAGGGAAAACCACTAGACCATACAGGTATGACCTAAATCAAATCCCTTATGATTATACAGTGGAAGTGAGAAATAGATTTAAGGGCCTAGATCTGATAGAGTGCCTGATAAACTATGGAATGAAGTTCGTGACATTGTATAGGAGACAGGGATCAAGACCATCCCCATGGAAAAGAAATGCAAAAAAGCAAAATGGCTGTCTGGGGAGGCCTTACAAATAGCTGTGAAAAGAAGAGAAGTGAAAAGCAAAGGAGAAAAGGAAAGATATAAGCATCTGAATGCAGAGTTCCAAAGAATAGCAAGAAGAGATAAGAAAGCCTTCCTCAGCGATCAATGCAAAGAAATAGAGGAAAACAACAGAATGGGAAAGACTAGAGATCTCTTCAAGAAAATTAGAGATACCAAGGGAACATTTCATGCAAAGATGGGCTCGATAAAGGACAGAAATGATATGGACCTAACAGAAGCAGAAGATATTAAGAAGAGATGGCAAGAATACACAGAAGAACTGTACAAAAAAGATCTTCGTGACCCAGATAATCACGATGGTGTGATCACTGACCTAGAGTCAGACATCCCAAAATGTGAAGTCAAGTGGGCCTTAGAAAGCATCACTACGAACAAAGCTAGTGGAGGTGATGGAATTCCAGTGGAGCTCTTTCAAATCCTGAAAGATGATGCTGTGAAAGTGCTGCACTCAACATGCCAGCAAATTTGGAAAACTCGGCAGTGGCCATAGGACTGGAAACGGTCAGTTTTCATTCCAATCCCAAAGAAAGGCAATGCCAAAGAATGCTCAAACTACCACACAATTGCACTCATCTCACATGCTAGTAAAGTAATGCTCAAAATTCTCCAAGCCAGGCTTCAGCAATATGTGAACTGTGAACTTCCAGATGTTCAAGCTGGTTTTAGAAAAGGCAGAGGAACCAGAGATCAAATTGCCAACATCCGCTGGATCCTCAAAAAAGCAAGAGAGTTCCAGAAAAACATCTATTTCTGCTTTATTGACTATGCCAAAGCCTTTGACTGTGTGGATCACAATAAACTGTGGAAAATTCTGAAAGAGATGGGAATACCAGACCACCTGACTTGCCTCTTGAGAAATTTGTATGCAGGTCAGGAAGCAACAGTTAGAAGTGGACATGGAACAACAGACTGGTTCGAAATAGGAAAAGGAGTACGTCAAGGCTGTATATTGTCACCCTGCTTATTTAACTTCTATGCAGAGTACATCATGAGAAATGCTGAACTGGAAGAAACACAAGCTGGAATCAGACTGCCGGGAGAAATATCAATAACCTCAGACATGCAGATGACACCACACTTATGGCAGAAAGTGAAGAGGAACTAAAAAGCCTCTTGATGAAAGTGAAAGAGGAGAGTGAAAAAGTTGGCTTAAAGCTCAACATTCAGAAAATGAAGATCATGGCATCTGGTCCCATCACCTCATGGGAAATAGATGGGGAAACAGTGGAAACAGTGTCAGACTTTATTTTTGGGGGCTCCAAAATCACTGCAGATGGTGACTGCAGCCATGAAATTAAAAGACGCTTACTCCTTGGAAGGAAAGTTATGACCAAACTAGATAGCATATTGAAAAGCAGAGACATTACTTTGCCAACAAAGGTCCGTCAGTCAAGGCTATGGTTTTTCCAGTTATCATGTATGGATGTGAGAGTTGGACTGTGAAGAAATTGAGTGCCAAAGAATTGATGCTTTTGAACTGTGGTGTTGGAGAAGACTCTCAAGAGTCCCTTGGACTGCAAGGAGATCCAACCAGTCCATTCTGAAGGAGATCAGCCCTGAGATTTCTTTGGAAGAAATTATGCTAAAACTGAAACTTCAGTACTTTGGCCGCCTCATGCGAAGAGCTGAGTCATTGGCAAAGACTCTAATGCTGGGAGGGATTGGGGGCAGGAGGAAAAGGGGACAACAGAGGATGAGATGGCTGGATGGCATCACTGACTCAATGGACATGAGTCTGAGTGAACTCCGGGAGTTGGTGATGGACAGGGAGGCCTGGCGTGCTGCGATTCATGGGGTCAGAAAGAGTCGGACACGACTGAGCGACTGAACTGAATTGAACTGAAAGTACTGTTTCTCTTTCTGGGGAATTTACTTGAGAAATCATTCTAGCAAAATCAAAAGCAAAACAAAACTATATCTCAGGGGGACTTAAAATGTATAAACTCATGAATGAGTGGTTAATCTGGCAAAATTTAACAGACCAGTGTAGAAGATCATAGCCTGGTTCCTGAATGGGGAACTTGGATATTATAAAGAAATTTATATTTCTCAAACTAATGTTTAAGCTTCTTCCAATTCCAAACAAACCCTGAGAGGGGCCTATTTTTGAATCATGACAAATTTTTCTAGAAAAATAAGTAAATAAAAATGGTTAAAGAATGTTTATCAAAAGGCCACTAGAGGTTGGTATTTACCTTATCAAATGCTGAAGAATTATAAATATATAAGAGTTAAATCATGTTAAGTACTGAGAATAGTCAAATCAGTGACTCAGTAGTGATACTGTGGAATTAGAGTTTATAAAATAGAAAACAATATAAGAACATATTTTAAAGAAATTACAAATCTAAGGGTAAGGAACTGTGTTCTTAATAACTAATGTAGAGAAAAGGGAACATTTTCATGACTACTTTATTAAAATTTTGCATTACAGAATACATATGGATAGATTAAAGAGAAAAATTCAACCGTAAAAAATTAGGGTAGGTATAGAGGTTCATGGGCTTCCCTGGTGACTCAGATGTTATATCATCCCTTTATGAGGAAGGACTCCCTCAAGCCAGAAAGCAATGAAAGAAACCACAGGAACAGATAATAGATTTTACCATATAAAAATATAAAATTTCTGTGGTTCTAAAAATACATAGATAAAAGGAAAAGGCAAATCCCAAACCGGGAAATATTTGTACAACATATATTTTTGCAAAAACCAGGATTGCCATTGCTTGTCAAAAGAATTGGTTAAATCCAATTCTTAGCCTAGTTTATGCCTAAACCTTTATAGATGAGTGTGCCTGCAGAGAAATACAAAACTGTGTGCACTGGTTTACTGTTAATTGCTTTCAAGGGAGACTTTAGTCCTGTTCTAAAATTGTAATACATTTCCCTAGGTCAATCACTCTGCCATGTTTCCTGACAACTGTTTAGTAGCACCTTCTCATCCAGCATCTTCTCCCCATCTTCACTCTAATTTGATGATCTTGCTTATAGTGGCAATCAGAAGAGGATTTACTACATTTACACCACCATATCATCCCACCAAGTAGCATCTCTCCTGTTGGAGAAGAATCTTCTGTGCTCCCATTAACACCTTCACAAGGGCACTGATTCCCACCCCTCTCAACTATTCATGGACAAGAACCTACCTCCAGAAATTCCCATTTCTCCTTTTCTCTAGTGAAACACTCCCTTCAGCCCCAGCCACATATTTTTTCACATCTTAATAAAAGATCTCTTGTCCCACTTTTCCCTCAAGTTATTGTACCATTTCTCTTTGCTTTGGAACAACCCCTCCAGAAGAAGTTATATACACTTGATTTAACATTTTCAATTCCTTAACTTCTGTTCTCTCTTGAACGTAATCCATTGAGGTTTCCATCCCCACAAACTCCTCTGCAACAGCTCTTGTCCACGTCACTAATGACCTTCATTATTGCTGAACCCAATGATCACCTGAGTTTTCTCTCACGTGATGAGCAGCGCTTGACGCAACAATCACCCCTTCCCAGAAATATGTGATTCATCTGGCATCCAGAACACCACTCTCCTGGCTGTGTTCTTCCTGTCTCCCTGTTTTTCATGTCTAAATGGCTCTCCTGATCTTCCACAACCCCCTAAGCTGTTTCCAGTGTAGTCCTGTCCATTTCAGTGAGTAACAACTCTATCTTTCCAGGTGCTCAGGCCATAAATTTGAAAGTCAAATTTAATTCCTCTCATTTTCTCATATTCCACTTCCAGCCAGACTGAACCTGTTGGCTCTATCTTCAAAATATATCCAGGTGCTGATTATATTTTACCATCATCACTGCTCCCACTCTGGTGCAAGCCAGGGCACATCTCCAGGGATTAACACATAATCTAACTGATTTCCCTGTGTCTACACTCGCTCCTCTTATTCTCCACCCAGCAGTCAGAGTGATGCTGTTAAGTCAGATTAGAATGCCAGGTTTTTGCTGACCACATCCTGAAGTCTTCATGTATGATAACACCCCCTTCTCATCCTCATCTTTTATACTCTCTCCTAGCTCACTCTGCTTCAATCCCAGCAGATGGCTTACTGTTCCTGGAAAAAAGCCAGGCAGCTTGAGCCTTTTCAGTGGCTCCCTTCCCTCCTTTGTATTTTCAAATATCTTCTTCCTCACTCATTCTCCTTAGCCATTTCTGATAAATCCCTACCCCTTTCTTTGTTTCATTTTTCACCTCAGTTCTCATTACTTTCTAATGCACTATATAAACAGAAGCAGGATATATTAAGATGTGGCAAGGATACACAGAAGAACTATACAAAAAAGATCTTAATGACCTGGATAGCCATGGTGATGTGATCACTCATCTAGAGCCAGACATCCTGGAATGGGAAATGGGGCTTAGGAAGCATCACTGTGAACAAAGATAGTGGAGGTGGTGGAATTCCAACTGAGCTGTTTCAAATCTTGAAAGATGATGCTGTGAAAGTGCTGCCAGCAAATTTGGAAAACTCAGCAGTGGCCACAGGACTGGAAAAGTCAGTTTTCATTCCAATCCCAAAGAAGGGCAATGCCAAAGAATGTTCAAACCACCACACAATTGCACTCATTTCACATGCTAGCAAAGTAATGCTCAAAAATCCTCCAAGCTAGGCTTCAATAGTATGTGAACCAAGAACTTCCAGATATTTCAGCTGAATTCAGTAAAGGCAGAGGAACTAGAGATCAAATTACCAACATCTGTTGGATCATAGAAAAAGCAAGAGAATTCCAGAAAAAACATCTATATCTGCTTCACTGACTATGCTAAAGCCTTTGACTGCGTGGATCGCAACAAACTGTGGAAAATTCTTCAAGATATGGGAATACCACACCACCTTACCTGTCTCCTGGGAAACCCGTATGCAGGTCAAGAAGCAACAGTTAGAATTGGACGTGGATCAACAGACTGGTTCCAAATTGGGAAAGGAGTACGTCAAGGCTGTATATCGTCCCCCTGCTTATTTAACTTATATGCAGAGTACATCATGAAAAATGGTGGGCTGGATGAAGCAGAAGCTGGAATCAATATTGTTGGGAGAAATATCAATAACCTCAGATATGCAGATGACACCACGCTTATGGCAGAAAGTGAGAAGGAACTAAAGAGCTTCTTAATGAAGGTGAAAGAGGAGAGTGAAAAGGCTAGCTTAAAACTCAACATTCAAAAAACTGAAATCATGACATCCAGTCCATCAGTTCATGGCAAATAGATTGGGAAACAATGGAAAGGTGAGCTACTTTATTTTCTTGGGCTTCAAAATCACTGCAGATGGTGACTGTAGCAATGAGATTAAAAGACACTTGCTCCTTGGAAGAAAAGCTATGACAAACCTAGATAGCATATTACAAAGCAGAGACATCACTTTTCCAAGAAAGGTCCATATAGTCAAAGCTATGGTTTTTTCAGCAGTTATGTATGGATGTGAGAGTTGGACCACAAAGAAGGCTGAGTGCCAGAGAATTGATGCTGTTGAACTGTGATATTGGAGAAGGCTCTTGAGAGTCCCTTGGACTGCAAGGAGATCCAACCAGTCAATCCTAAAGGAAATCAACCCTGAATATTCATTGGAAGGACTGATGCTGAAGGTGAAGCTCCAATACTTTGGCCACCTGATTCAAAGAACTGAGTCATTTGAAAAGACCCTGATGCTGGGAAAGACTGAAGGCAGGAGGAGAAGGGGACCACAGAGGATGAGATGGTTGGATGGCATCACCAACTCAATGGACTTGAGTTTGAACAAGCTCTGGGAGTTGGTGAAGGACAGGGAAGCCTAGCTTGCTGCAGTGCATGTGATTGCAGAGTCAGACATGACTGAGAAACTGAACCACAAATAAAATTTTACTGATTTATTTGGTTTGCTGCTGCTGCTCCTAAGTCACTTCAGTTGTGTCTGACTCTGTGCGACCCCATGGATGGCAGCCCACCAGGCTCCTCTGTCCCTGAGATTCTCCAGGCACAAATACTGGAGTGGGTTTCCATTTCCTTCTCCAATGCATGCATGCATGATTTGGTCTATTGCCTGTTATTTACCTTAGAATGTAAGCTCTACAAAGACAGGGATTTTGTTTGTATTAGTTTTACTGATGCAGTCCCACTGCTGGCACATAGTTGTTGTCCTGTTTTTGTTTCTCCTTGGTTTTTCTTCGTTACATAGTATTTTTTTTTCTTTTTTTTTTAATTTTTTATTCCTTTATTTCTCATGTGTTCAAGCCAATCAACCCACCTACCCAGCAGCTTTTTTTCCCTTCCTGTCTTTGTCACATTTGTTGTTGTTCAGTCACTAAGTTGTATTGGACTCTTCGCGACCCTATGGACTGCAGCGCACCAGGCTTCACTGTTCTATATAACCTATGCGCCCCCAAGGTTGGTTGAATCTCTAGATACAGAACCTGCAGATATGGAAGACTAACTATACATATAGTTAGTCTTACTCAGTGAGTAACTTCACTTCTAGAAATTTATCAGTTTATCTTGGATTTTCCAAGCTGATATAAAGAAAATATGTACTGTTCCAGACTTTTAATAGGTATATGAAAAAGAAAGGAAATATTCTGAACAACAGTGACAGAAATCTTTTAGCCTGTTTTGGTTTTCAAACTTGGTTTGAGAACATATTAATTATCTGAGGGGTTTGAAATATATTTATGCCTGAATCCCACCTTCAGAGATTCTGATTTAATTGGTTTGGATTAGCGGTCTCTCTTGTTATATATTAGCAGCCTTTGATGATTAGTACTGAGATCCATTAATTCATTAGGGGCTGTGATGGTAATTCTGTTCAAATCTGTGGGCCTGTATTTTTTCACAAACAAAATTAAGGGCTAAGAGTACATTATCTATAAGCATCTTTGCAACTGGAATACTCTATGTTTATGCACGAAAATCTCTTATTTAGATTATAGGAATATTTTCCATCTCTTCCTACTGGTTTATTAGTGTGTGTGTGCACGTGTGTGAAAGAAGAGCACATGTAGCAAGGTCATAATGCTAGGAAAGAAGAAAACATTTATTTTTATTATAGAGAAACTGAGATAATAAGTCAAAATTTCATAAAGAGTCATCAAGTCTTCCACTCCCAACAGGTGTCAGGCATGATGTTAGGGCAAACTGTTACATGCTTATTGTAGGGCCAGCTAGAGCAAAAAACAGGCCTCTGAAACCAGGAGAGCTGTTTTTTTTTTTTTAATTTTTAAAATAAAATTGTCATTTATTATTTTTTATAAATGTCTTAGTCTGTAGGGGCTGCTATAACAGAATACCATAGACTGGTGGCTTAATTTCTAAAGAACAGTCATTGAGAAATATAAATATTTCACAATTCTGTTGGCTGGAAAGTCCACGATCAAGGTATTGGCAGATTTGGTATCTGGTGAGAAACTGCCTCCTGGCTCACAGACATGTCTTTTTGTTGGACCGTACATAGTGAGAGGAGCAAGGAAGCTCCTTGGTGTCTTTTTTTTAATAGGAGGATTAATTATACCTATAAGGGCTCTGTCTTCTATACCTAAGCATCTTTCAAAGATCTCACCTCCAAATACTAAAACATTGGTGACTAGATTTCACACAAACACTAAGGACACAAACATTAAGTCTACAGCAACATGGGATGCTGAGAAACATTAGCAAACAACAAGTAATTCTTCCTAAAGTGTCTAGGTATATAATATGAAAAGAACTTTTGATTTTACAGAAGCCTTCTTATGCTCGATTTGTATGCATGATTTGTAGCATTTTCTATAACATCCTTTTAAGGATAAGGAGTATGATATATACTCCAGTTAGATAAACCTTCGGAGAAGGCAATGGCACCCCACTCCAGTACTCTTGCCTGAAAAATCCCATGGATGGAGGAGCCTGGTGGTCTACAGTCCATGGGGTCAAGAAGAGTCAGACACGACTGAGTGACTTCACTTTCATTTTTCACTTTCATGCATTGGAGAAGGAAATGGCAACCCACTCCAGTGTTCTTGCCTGGAGAATATCAAGGACGGCGGAGCCTGGTGGGCTGCCGTCTATGGGGTCGCACGGAGTCAGACACGACAGATGTGACTTAGCAGCAGCAGCAGATAAACCTTCTACCAATAAAGAAATAATTGTATTAGTTTTGAGTTCAATCAGTTGCCAAAAATATTTTTTCAGCTGAATAATAAATTCAGGCATACATTTACATGTGTGGTACACTTGAAAGCTTAGAACACAGAAGTGAAAGTCATTCACTCTGTCATTAAAAAGATAATGTAGCTGAGTTGAATTAACTCATTCAGGGATGCATTTCTTCCCAAGGGAAACTACAAAGTTATTCCTCCCAAACTAACCTCACTGCCCCCACACAACTAGACATTAGGGATCAGATAAAATGTCACCACACTTACTGGGCTTCCCAGGTTGTACAGTGGTAAAGAATCTGTCTGCTAATACAGGAGACACAAGAGACAAAGGTTTGGTTCCTGGGTCGATAAGATTCCTTGGAGTAGGAAATGGCAGCCCATTCTAGTATTGTTGCCTGGAAAATCCCATGGACAGAGGAGCCTGGTGGGCCACAATCCATGCGGTCACAAAGAGTCAGACACAGCTGAGCACACAAGGCCTTTTTTTGGACCTTGCCAATCATGCTACAAAGTGGATTATCTCTGTGATGTGTGAGAACACTGTAGTTCTTGTTAGTTTTTTAATCGTTAATTTCACCACACAATATGTCTAGTACCAAACAGGCCTTGGCCAGGTGTTCTCTTGATGTTGTAATAGTTTAAAAGAGATGGATAGTACAAAGAAAGTGAAAATAACCATTGGGGTCCCAGAAACCAGAACCTAGTAGTGAGCATGGGTAGTGGGTCCTGGCCAAACTTATGCACAGGATCTTAATGGATGCACTTCTGTATTGTTCCGGATCTCACTAAGCAATATCTTCTTTATGCAGAGTAGTGGTGTTGAGGTTCTGGGCATAAACTTATCATCATCTCAGAATAAGTCTATGTTTGGGCTATGAAAATGAGAAAACCCTACAGAAAACTAGTCTTAGAAGCAACACCTTGAAGTAATCTTGTAACTATAGTAAAGAATCAGCAATATAGTCCTTATGATCTAAATGGCTGGGCAGAGTGATGAATCTTTATTTATTTCACTGAATGGTAATATTAAGAAAGGTTATCTGGGTGGCAATAGTCACTCTTCCAGATACCTTTTTTTTTTTAATTAACCACCACCCTTGAGGAGTGATCAATAATTTAAAACTGACCTAGGTTGAAGAATTACTGAAATGCCCACTTCAGTTTATTTCTTAAGACTGCCTTTAGTTTTGGTGAATGAGAAAGCACTTGTTGCCATTTCCTTTCTGAGAACTGCTGAGTTAGTAGAGAAGGAAGTGAGAGATGTTCAATAGAATTCTGTCCTGTGGGGGAAGCACAGGGCTGGGCTGTGCCTCTGAGCACCAGCTTCTGCTTTTGTGGGGCTGGCTTCCCAAGTAGCTGGTTCGTATTTATAAATGTCTGTAAAATTGGTTTGAGGAGTCCTACCTAATCCCCTTTCTGGAAACAAATGACCCCGGGTTTAGGGAGTGGCTAACTTTTTTTGCCCAAACTCAGGGCCACAACTCAGCGGAACATTCTTAATTGGTTTCTTATCCATAAATATTTTAAAGATTTGGTCAAACCTTCAGAAAACAAAAAAGAGGGTCTGATTTAAACGTTGCTTCTGTGAGAATTTTTTTTTTTTTTGGTCTGTGTTGAAGAATATAGCTTGAGAAAAACCTAGTTGAAGCATCAAGTCACATCAGATAATGACAGAATGAGAGCTTCTGATCCAGACTGGTAGTCTATGGGAGCCCTAATGTTGGATGTAGTTCTAACATTAATTAACATGTTTCATTATTTATTTGATATTGAAATCATGCTTATATTATTTTATACCATTTTCCAGCATTACATCAGTGTCTTTGGCACATTGGACCTTATTTGTCCATGAACTGAAAGTTTCTTAAGAATGTCTTGACTCTCCTGCTACTGTTGTTATTATTGTTGAAACTCATTTCTTGTGCTGTAATATATCTATGCTGCTTGTTTGTAGATGTTTGGGAAATGGTGTGGTTGAGATAAAAATATTCAGAAAGATTCAAGGAAAAATTAAGTCTTCTGCCAACTAAATTCTCTGATATTCTTAACATATGTTACCATTTCAGATAGTTAATGATTCTTTAAAGCACTATCTTGCTGCTAATACTTTCATTTCTTTACTCTGCTTTTTGACTCATAATTCCACCATTGCAATTTAACTCTAAAAATTACCTTTAGGCTGGAAGGCTCTGGGGTAAAGATTGCCTAGATTCAAAACTCAGTTTAGCCTTGGGCTTCCCTGGTGGCTCAGAGGGTAAAGCGTCTGTCTGCAATGTGGGAGACCTGGGTTTAATCCCTGGGTTGGGAAGATCCCCTGGAGAAGGAAATGGCAACCCACTCCAGTACTCTTGCCTGGAGAATCCCATGAACGGAGGAGACTGGTAGACTACAGTCCACGGGCTCCCAAAGAGTTGGACATGACTGAGTGACTTCACTTTCTTTCTTTCTTTTTGGCCTTCCCTGGCTATGTGGTCTCAGGTGAATTTCATCATCTGTAAAATGGGGATAAAAATTAACAATCACAGAATTATAGGATAGCCAGGGGGAAAATATTCCTTGAGTATCTACTATTTGTTAGGCACTATTGGACAATTTGGGGCTTCCCAGGTGGCAGAGTGGTGAAGAACTCACCTGTCTATGCAGGAGACATGAGATGGAGGTTTAATCTCTGGATCAGAAGATTACCTGCAGGAGGGCATGATAATCCACGCCAGTATTCTTGCCTGGAGAATCCAATGGACGGAGGAGCCTGGCAGGCTACAGTCCATAGGGTCACAGAGTCGGACACAACTAAAGCAACTTAGCTTGTACACATACACATCGGATAATTTATGAGCCCATGTGATGCTCTGTGAAGTAGGCATCCTTTTATTTTTGGATGATTCAATTATGACCAGAAAGCTCAGTCAATTGTCCTAAAGGTCACACAGCTGGTAACTATTTCAAGCTCAGGTTTGTTTTAAAGCATACATCCCTTTCACTACATAACATAAAGAAAAATTTACTCTTTTCCCTCCCCAGGTTATAATGTTTCAGGGTTTCCCACTGCTATTACACAGTTGTTTTGCATGTAGAAAACAGATGCGTGACTTGATAGGTCATGACATGGAGGAAATTTAAATGTGGAAAAAGTGAAAGAAGAGAATATGAAAAAACTACATACTGTATGATTTCAACTACATGACACACTGGGAAATGAAGACATTTAAATATCAGTAGTTGTCAGGGATTAGGGGAGAGGGAAGGATGAATAGGTGGCACACAATATTTTTAGGGTGGTGAAACTACTCAGTATGATACTATAATGGTAAATACACATTATACATTTATCCAATGTATAATATTATAAATGTATTATACATTTATACAATGCACAACACCAAGAGCTGACCCTAAAGTAAATTATGGACTTTGGGTGACGTATTAATTTAGATTCATCAACTGCAACAAAGGTACCACTCTGGGAGGGAATACTGATAATGGGGAGAGGTTATGCACGTGCAGGTGTAGAGTGTGAGGGAAATCTATGTACCTTCATAACTTTTGCTGTGAACATAAAACTGTGCCAAAAAAAAAAAAAAGTCTACTAAAAAACAAGCATAAAGAAAATGGTGAAACGGTGTAACCTGAGAGAAGAGTAAGGAAAAATAAATCTGCAAAATAATTTATCTGCCTAGCACTATAGAGTGCAAAACACGAAGTCTAAGTCGGACAACTTGTGCTGACGCCCTGCTTGCTCACAAAGTTACTAGGTGACCTTCAGCAACCTACCTCACCTTTCTGGCGTGCTCAGTCGCTTCAGTCATGTCTGACTCTTTGCGACCCTATGGACTATAGCCCATCAGATCCCTCTGTCCATGGGATTTTCCAGGCAAGAATAATGGAGTGGGTTGCCATGCCCTCCTCCAGGAGATCTTACCGACCCAGGGATTGAACCGATTTCTTGCACTGCAGGCGGATTCTTTACCTATGAGCCACGGGGAAGCCCTCACCTTTCTGGATCTCCGTTTGAAAATGCTTTAAAATGTGCCGGTTAAAATGATCTCTAACTTCTTTTCCGGCCCTAAAATCACAGCTTTATACCTAAGGATCCATCCCTACTTTCTCTTTCAACCCAGAACCACCACCCTCGCCTAAACCTTGTTCTTACTCAACTGCATACTTTCTGACGTTCCCGCTGGATCTTAAAACACAGCAACTGGTCCCTGTGACGGCGAAACTAAACAGAGGGGGTGGAAGACTGAACTCTGAGGGGGGAAAAATGTACGTAAGCCCAGAAGTTCCACAGCCACGGGCAGTAATCTGAAGAAGGAAGATACGGATGGGTAAAACTGACGCTACGTAGCGACGGCGGAAGCGGGAGGAGGGTGGGGTGAGGCCGAGAGCCGATTGGATGGCTGAGGAGGCGGGGCCTACGCTCACAGCGCTAGGAAGAACGAGGGAGGAACCAGGGATGCTGCGCGCGCGTCTCTCGCTGGTTTCTGCTCCCTGGCTTCCCTTCCCCGGAGCCTGGAGGGCGGGTCGTCGGGCGTGCCGACGCCGGGTGACGTCACAAGGGGCGGGGCGACCCGAGGGTCCTGCGGGCGCGCGGGCGCGTTCCGCAGTCGGTGTTTGGGACGCTGGGTGTTCGGTGACTCGGTCTCTGCTCCGGGTTCGCTGTTACAGCCCAACCCTCCCCGGAGTCCGGGACGGACAGGGCACGCGCCCGTGTCTGTGTGTCAGCGGGACTCAGGACAGAGGCGTCCTCTCGCTGCCTTTTTTTATTCCTTTTATCCAAAGAAGGGGGCAGTTCTCACGCTTGCCTTCCTGTCGCCCCGTTGGGAGCGGGGTTGGTGTGCGGAGTGGTTCGTCTTTTTTTCTTTTAAACTTGTGAGCGCTTTTTTTTTTTTCCCCTCCCCCTTTTTTAGGCTCAGTGCCGTCTGGACTGGTTTCCTCGGTCCCTGACTAACCGCTTTCTCCCCCTTCTCTCGCCACCCCCGCCCAAGGTCGCCCCTCCGCCCTCGCCCCTGGCCCGGGGTGGGTGGGAAGCTTTGTCCGGCTCCCTCCCCACCCGAGTCTCCGCAGCGTAGCCGCACCTGCCTCAATATGAACGGGGTCAGGGACCCCCCTCTTTTTATAAAAGATATTAAGCCCGGACTGAAAAACTTAAATGTCGTCTTTATTGTCCTGGAGATAGGTAAGTGAGGTCCGCAGCCCGCCCCGCCGCCCTGTGCGTCCCGGGACAGGAGGGAAGGGCACCGCCGCTGCGAGCCGGGGGCTCCCCTCCCCCTCTCCTCCCTCGCTTCTCCCCTCCCCCATCCACGTGGCCCCGTTGGCCCCCGCCGGCTCGGTAGCCCGCCTGCGGCGAGAACCCGGGGCTCTGCCTCTACCCACCACCTTTCAGGTGCATTTTGATCCCGGAGGAGGAGTTAGCTTTTTGGAAGTCCTCATTATCTAATACACCCCTCCCCCTTTGATTTTTAAATTTTTACAGGACGCGTGACCAAAACCAAAGACGGCCATGAAGTGAGATCATGCAAAGTAGCAGATAAAACTGGCAGCATCACTATTTCCGTGTGGGATGAAATCGGAGGTCTTATACAGCCAGGGGATATTATTCGGTTGACCAGAGGGTAGGTGTGCTTAAAAGGGTTGGGGAATGAGTGCGCCTCCAAAGTAGGAGTCTGCAGAATCCGAGTTGGCTGACGCCCGGCTCCTTGGCAAGTTCTGGATAAAGTTTAGTGTTTTCTGTGGGCCACTCCGAGGATTTTTGAGCCCCATTGATATTAACCTGAGATGGTGGACGGCATTGGGATGTAACACCTTTGCCTTTAAAAGTTTCCCAGTTTCAGCTGGGAATCTAGCCACACCTTGTTTACAAATTAGGTAGGTTTTTAAATACCATTCTAGAATTATTCAGTCTTTTTAGTAGACTATTAAAACTGACATAGTTAATATTTCATCTTTTTTCATTAACTATATAATGTAGTTGTCAGTTTATTTCCCCAACCTTTCCCCCTTTTAATAACTTTTGAAGTCTACCCATGTTTTATTTGTATACACATTTAGACCGTGTGTACTTAAATTGAGATTGTAGCTGGAGAATTTAGCCGGTTTTGTAGTGTGTCAAATTTGTACACGGATGTAAAAATTGAAAGGAAGTTTACAATATCTGGAAGGTACATTCTTGAAAATGATTCCTTTTGCCCACTGTTGTAAGGTTAGTGTTGCCCAAAAACCAGAATGTTGTGCAGAAAATGTTTGACAGAAAGATATCTATGATACCTCTGTCCAAAAGAGTTACTTGGCAGATTGGTTTTTAAAAATAATTTAGTACATTCTTTTGGAGGGGTGGTGGGGGAGGTTATAAGTTAGACTGCGTTTACCAAGATTTACCAAGTTTTTAACTTAGATAAAATGCTAGAGAAGGATCTTTAGATTTTGGAAGCTTTTTGGTTTACAGAATTATAATAATTCATTGGTCATAACTGTAGGAAAAGTGGGTGGAGATTGATGTTAGCTTAGTGAATAGAATCTCAGAAAAGTGTTGGATCACCCTGAAAGTAGGAACTTAAGAGCCCTTTAATAGTATCTTAAAGGTCTTACAGCACCTTCAGGAAGTGAGGCAGAGTATCATCAAAGAAGGAAGTGAGAGTCAGGACTTAGACATTTTTTTCTCATACACTGTGACTCATGACACTGGTTAAGTCTTTTAAACTTCCACAGTTTTAACTTGCACAAAAGAGAATTTCTACCAGGGAGGGTAGGGTGAAAATTAGCATCATTAAAGTTTTTTGGCTGCCAAAGTATCTCATCCAGTGATTAGAAGTTATTTTATACACTGTAAACAGCTTCTCATTTCGATTATCACATATTTGCACATTAAATACTTAGATGTGTCCATCAAAAAAACTGTGGAAAAACTGTCAGTAGCCAAGTAGTATCTGTAGGATCTTAAGGAATGTATAGTTACCGAGGAGTACAGTGTAAAGGGAAGTTCAAACCCAAAGAAATCTACTATTTTCTAACTTCTGTTTAATCTTGAAGTTACTACGTTTTCTCAACTTTTCTGTAAAATGGGAATCCCAGGTGGCGCTAGTGGTAATGAACCTGTCTGCCAGTGCAGGAGACATTAAGAGACATGGGTTCAGTCCCTGGGTTGGGAAGATCCGCTAGAGAAGGATATAGCAACCCACTCCAGTATTCCTGCCCGGAGAATCCTATTAACAGAGGAGCCTGGCAGACTACGACAGTCTGTGGGGTCACGAAGAGTTGGACACAACTAAAGCAACTTAGCACGCATACCTTACTTACTAAAGTAACATATCCAGTGGAGTCTGGCCTATTTGTAAGGCCCTTAAATTCTTGTTAAATCTAACAACAGAAGCTTTGGAAGAAAGGTATACATCTCAATAATAGTAATTTGAATATTGACATGCATATCAGAAAATCCTGCAAACATTGATCTCATTCCTGAAATAAGTGAAAGTTAAATGTTTTAGTGCTGTAATTCATGGGATTGCAAAGAGTCGGACACGACTGAGCGACTGAACTGAACTGTTTTAGTCGCAGTAAGTTCAAATTTTCTCTCAAAGTAGGTGTTAATTTTTACCTTAATAAGGGAAGATATTAGTGCACTGTCTCCTCAGTCAGTTTTTTGTGTAACAAAGTGATGAATGGAATCTTTAATAAATAACATTTACTAAATGAGAAGAAATACATAATGTGAGACTAGAAGAATTTTATTAACTTGTATTAAAAGATAAACCATCACTGTACTTAGTTAAGTAATGCTTGGTTTTAATATATCTTTCTAAATCATGAAACTTAATAGTAGTTGTACAAAGAAACAAGCCTTGGGCTTATTTTATAATATTAACATTTTTCATAGATTTGTGTATAAGATTATTTTGTCTAATGATACTATTTGAATTCAAAATTGTTTACATGTTCAGCTGTTGCTAAAAATAGGGAATTTGGAAAAACAAATCAGTGTAAGATTATGATCTTAGTTTTTTAGCCCCTTCCTTGATTAAATATACTGAATTTTTAGTAACTTAGGAATAACACATGCTAGCCTGTTTTTGGAGGCAAAAGAAAAACTGTTTTACCAATATCTGGTAGACCAATTACGTAAGTGTAAAATTAAACACTGGGATGTAGATTTTATATGTCCTGTGATTGAATAAAGTAATTTCTGATTAAGTCTCTGTAGTTTGAAAGTTCTCCCTTTGTTAATTGACTAAAGATGTGATCTTTGGAGTATAATAATGTTTCCTTTGGAAAAAGACTTCTTTTTCTAGGGTTAGTTATTGTTTAATTATATCAAAATTTGGCAGTAGATTTTTCTTCACATTATTATTTAGTAAGTAACAAGTTAATCAATGGCAGAGACAGGGCTTGAGCCCTACCTGCACCCCAGTACAAAAAACACAGTATAAAAATTTATTGAAGTCGAAGGAAACAGATATTTCCATAGAACTGATGTTTCTTTTCTTTCTAGGTATGCATCCATGTGGAAAGGATGTCTGACACTTTATACTGGAAGGGGTGGAGAACTTCAGAAAATTGGGGAGTAAGTATTAAAATATGTTTCATATAATTGAATAAATTACAGATAATATCAACAGAATAACTGGTAGGTATGAAGTATGCACCTCTTTTTTGACTGGTAGACTGAATGCTTCCAGCAGCTTAACTTTCTGTGTATGTGCTAGTTGAACAGCTATCAGTACTGTTTCCTGTGGTTGAGAATGTCAGTTTTTCCTGGCAAAGAGCATTAAGAAGCTGAACTTGAGATGATGCCCCGTGGGACCATTTCTGTCGGCTTTGGGAACGTTTATCTTTCAGGTGTCACAAGTACCATTTGAAGTAAACTCTGTCATCTAGTGAATTTTCAGTTAAGAAGCTGAGTATTAGTTTTAGGCAGTAAGTTTAATTTTTCTCTTTCTCTGTTTATGGGTGAATATGTACCCATATGTAAAGGGACTTGAAGCAGTGACAATTGAAGTCCTGTATTTATCCAGTCTAGGTACTGGACAGGCTGCCACAGTGTGAGCTTCCTAAACTACTATCCTGGTAATCTCCACCTTGACTTGGAGGAACCATCCTCTCTAGGGGTGTAAAGGTAGTTCAGTCTCCACACTGGCCTAGACATTTGGGATGTACTCATGAAGTATGGTGTAGGCAGTGAACCAGACCATTAAGTCCATTCTACTTGGTTTATGCCTAGGACACCTACTTAATATCTATCAAAATAGAGGATATCTAAAGGGAGAAGCCACAAATGGCACCAGAAAACAAAGGAAGAATGTTTTCTATACTGCAGGCATAAGATACTTTGGGAAGAATAAGCAGTCTTTGAGCTTTTTTTTTTTTAAGCTTTTAAAGATAATAAACTGGTAACACTGCTTCCGCTAGGAGGAAAATTAGAGTTCACTTCTGTTCATATTTAGAGTAATGCTAGAGCAATGTGCTATGAGAGGTCTTAGCGTTAGTATTACAGAAAGATGTTGGATTCTGACTCAACCTTCACATACATGTACAGTATTTATAATAATGGAGGTCAGTTACATGAAGAACCACTGGAGGTCACTCAATGCATAGTGACTTTGTGTTGGGGTCAGTATAGGAGTTACCAAAACTGATTTTAATTTGTGGGTTGAGCTAAGAAATGCTTATGTGTAATGTTAATTAATATACACCATAGTCAGTTGATAAGGCTTGGGATAAACTGTTTTCTTGATAGCCAGTTGTCTTTTATTAATGCCTGTAAAATCCACTTTTAACCTTGAATGATTATCTTTGCAGATTCACAGAGATTGGTCAAAGAATGACTATGACTGGATGAGAGTGCGTGAGTGGATCAGTGCAAATCCATCACCACTGCTGGAAAAACCACTCTGGAACCCTATACATGGTTCAGAGGCATCAGTCAGCCTGTGTGGAAAAATAGGACAAAGATGTGTTTCTGTGTCCTTGATCTTTGACATTTAATTTTTGCAGTACAGAATTAGAACTAAAATACAAAATAGAATGTTTTTAACATTGTCGACAATCAAGTATTTGAGGTTTTTTTTCCTAATGAAACAAAGCTTTTAGGAAGTTTTATTGTAAATGAATAGAGTTAGCATGTTGCTGTTTGGTTAATTCATTGACATCTAAGTTCTTTATTCCTGTCAGTTATGCATACTATATAAAGGTTGATTATTTCAGAAATCATTCAAATTGTCCTTTATTGTCTTTCAGATTTTGTATGGTTTATTCAGAATTGCCAAATTTCAGTGAACCTAACCCAGATTATCGAGGACAACAGAACAAAGGGGTAATTAATCCAAATGTATTGTCTGTTTTTATGATTAGGCTTTTGACTGTGTAATATAATTCTATGGCTAGGTTTCCAAGCTTTTCATATCCTAAGTATAATGGAGACAGTTTTAAAAAGAATCTTTTAAAGGTCATTTTCATTTTATGTGTTTTGTGAGTCTGTATAGGATCTGAAATGGTGCTGATGAACCTATTTGCAGGGAAGGAATGGAGACAAAAACGTGGAAAATGGACTGATGGACAGAGTGGGGGAAGGAGAGGGTGGGACGAATTGAGCAAGTAGCATTGCGATATATACATTACCATGTGTAAAACAGTTAATGGGAAGCTGCTGTATGACACAGGGAGCCCAGCCTGGCGCTTAGAGGGTGGGACTGGGTGACTGGTGGGAGGGAGGTTCAAAAGGGAGGGGACACACAGACACACATACAATAGTTATGTCAGATTTGAGTTGTACAGCAGAAATCAATACAACATTGTAAAGAAATTTATCCTCCAATTAAAAATAAAATTTAAAAATTGTTTTAAAAAGCCTTGAAATTAAAAAAAAAGAATGGATGCATGTTATATGTTTATTTTGAAATCTTCATTTGATTAAGTTAAAACTTTTTTTTTATAGGCACACAATGAACAGAAGAATAATTCCATGAATAATAGTAACAATGTGGGTACAGGTACATTTGGACCAATGGGTAAGATTTTTTTTTTTTGGCGTATTTGTAATCAGGTATAAGAATTAAGGGAATCTCTTATGCAAAAAAAATTGTCTTTAGGCAAAAATTAGAACTAAAAGGGAAAGTACTGTGAAAGAGGGAATTCTCAAATAACTAATTTTTCTAGAAAAAACTGATACCCTCTTAAGCTAATTTATTGTGCACATTCTGTATTTAAACATTTGGACCAGTTACTGGGAACACAGTGATTAAGAAATTAAGTTTTGATGATGCATTATGTTATTTCTTGTTGATTTTTACAGAATTTCTATAGTAATTATTATTATTTTTTTTATAGAAATTCTAGTAATTATTTACCAGGAAGTCCCCTGGTGGCTCAGAGGTTAAAGCATCTGCCTGCAATGCAGGAGACCTGGGTTAGATCCCTGGGTCAGGAAGATCCCCTGGAGAAGGAAATGGCAACCCACTCCAATATTCTTGCCTGGAGAATCCCATGGACGGAGGAGCCTGGTGGGCTACAGTCCTTGGGGTCGAAAAGAGTCGGACACGACGGAGCGACTTCACTTTCTTTCTTTCTTTCTAGTAGTTATTTATAGTAGATTCAGAATAACTGGTTATTTTTGTGTACTGAAAGCAGTTTATCCTCAGATTAATAGCTCACCTTAGTTTTTCATATGCTAATAGCTGGCCTTTACCCCTCAAAAACCCTCAAAGGTCAATGGCTCTTATATCCTTGTTAAAGGTCTTTTGAAGCCTTTATTCTTAAAGACTTAGGGAAAAGTCTGTTGTGATTGGAATTCATTAGGGTGGCTGAGGGCTTCTCTGGCTGCTTAGACTGTAGAGAATCCACCTGCAATGCAGGAGACCTGGGTTCAATCCCTGGGTTGGGAAGATCCCCCTGGAGAAAGGGCATAGCAACCTATTCCACTATTCCTGCCTAGAGAATCCCCATGGACAGAGGAGCCTGGTGGACTGAGGTCTGTAGGGATGCAGAGTTGGACACAGCTGAGCACACAGCACAGTGTGGCTGGAATTTACTTGACCTGTTGGCTACATGTTTTGGCACAGCTCTGATGATTGTTATGTTGTGGGAAACTTTGCTGTTTTTTCCTTTAAAAAGTTAGAATTATATAAATATCTCTTAAAATATTACTAACCTTATTTGAACCAAATGCCAATACTTATATACTATTTTTCTTTTACTTTTTCCCTCAATACAGGTAGTACATTATCTATGCTTTTTTCCTACTTTGTTACTATCTCATTCAGTTCCCCAAGTTGTTCTTTTCCCCTACTCCTTATTGATACAAGCATCAGTTAATACATTTGAAGTAAATACACATTTGGAAAAACGTAGAACTCACACTGATTTTTTTTCCAGTAGTTTACAAGTAAAGGTGTTTGTTTTCCATAATATTCTTATAAGCATTAATAGCATGTGTTGGAACTTCAAATAGATGTAATTCTGTCTGAAAATGGTGATTTTTTTTTTTATATTCTTTCTTAGGAAATGGGGTTCAGACTGGCGCAGAAGCGAGGGGATGCCAATTTTCATATGCTGGTAGAAGCAATGGCCGGGGACCTATAAATCCACAGCTACCAGGAACAGCTAATAATCAAACAGTCATGACCACAATAAGTAATGGCAGGGACCCTCGGAGAGCCTTTAAAAGATGACCTATGCCAAATACTCACATGTAGTTTTTAAACTACATGCCCTACTTGAACACTTATTGCACTTTTATTTATTGTTAACTGTGAAAACTGTCCTTTATCTGTTTCTTTTTATGTTTTTGGTTTGTTAACAAGAGTGGTTTGTTTTTTATAGAAGAACTATTAAGCTGCTCGAGTCTCCTATTGAAGAATGGGAACACTCTGAAGAATAGGGGCATTTATTTTTAGAGCAAAAAGATCTTTGGATATCCTCTAAAAAAACCTGCACCCATTTCATGGGTGAGTTACTTACGCCATCAGCATTTTAGCCTCTATGAGTCTGTCTTCTATATAAATTTTGTAATATTTAAAATAAGGCTTAGTGGGAGATGTTCTTTTGTCTTAAATACAGATATTGCCAACTGAAGCAATAACCACCAAAAAAACAAAAATCTGGTCAATGTTAACAGCAATTTTTGAGTGTGACTCCAGGGAATGATTGACTTCTTGAGTGACTGCCATTAAGATTTTCCAAGGACTGAATCATCCTAAACTCGTATTTTATTACCAAAAAGCATATTCTTTATCAGAATTACGGAACAGAATGTGATCTGCATTATGAAAAATTTTTAGGAATCTAAATTTATTTTAGGGTAGTCCTACTAATATTTATCAGCTTTGTGCATTACACTGAATGGAAATTTAAACCTGAGGCCTTGAATGTTTATTTTTTGAAACTACCGTGTCAAATATTGAAATTTAATTTGAGGGAGTTATAAAGTGATAGTAAACATTGATCTAACTTTTACAAATTATGGTAGATAAATATTATAGTGAAGGCAATTCAAATTGAATTTATGTAGAAATATTCAGTCTTATATAGGGTCCTGGGTACTTGCAGAAAATCGGCCTGGAGTGAAAATCCTAGGTACTTACTTATTTGAAGGGAGTGTGTGTGTGTGTTTATTGTCAAAATTTCTGAACACAATTCACAAAGCCTTATAAGCAGAAGTTAAGAAATGGCTCTCTCAAAGAAGCAAATACAGCTTTATTTAGAAATATAAAGGTTAAATTTACTCATATGATGTTAAATGGTGTCCAGTTCCACTTTTCACTGTAGGGTGGATAACTGGAAAATTTTTCCTTTGTCAGAATTAAACTCTTCTTCAAAATTATCTCTTGAATAAAATTTGCATTAATGTTAACAGACCTACCTTATTTTTGCTCTTTTCATGATTTACAGTGGAGAGCCAGTACTTTTTTTTTTAACTGTAACTGAAGTCATGACTTCAGCCTGTGTGTGACTCCTTAGCTCTGTATTTATTACTTTGTCTTTTTTCTCTCACCTCAAATAGCAAAATAGTTTAATTAGGCTTTGTTTCCTGAAAGTGCCATGGCGTTTGAATATAAAAATCTGTGCCAGATATTTATTTGCTTTAATCCAGTTTCTAACAGCGTGCCACATATCAGGCACTGTGTCGGTAGTGTTAAGGGGTAAATGAAGTAATGAATAAGCTCAAGAAGTTTCTTTATGGTACTTAACTGACTGGGGATTATATGTTATAGAAATGTTTTCACATACTGATTATTATAGTTCATTTGGTTTTGTGGCTAGTATTTTTTCAAGATGTTCACAAAATTACAGATGTTTGAAGTAAAAAAAAAATTGCAAATTAGTTTTTTTTTTTTTAAATCTTTAAGGGTAGGAGCCCCTAAGACTGAGTTATTTGTGGGAGATTAGTATTAAAGGTGATTTTGAATGAAAGAATTTTAGAGTTTAAAAAAAAATAATCAGGTAATGGCTTGCTGAGATGCTAATCCTGGCCTGATTCTCTTCACCTGTGGTATTGGACAAGCTGTTCACTTAAAACCTCTGTAAGCCTTAGGTTCCATTACTGTAAAAATAAGTAAGTGATATTACCCCTTTAGAGTTATTTAAGATTTTTCCAAGTGAATGATTAGAATGATTTCTAGCTCCTAATAAGCAGTCAAATGTTTGTTGTCTAATCATACCTCAAGAATAGAAAAAAATGCAGGAGTTAGGTGTGGAGTATTGTTACCTTTAATGTGTTGAGATTAAGTAGAGAAAGACCTTACATTTTACTTTTGTGATTGATGTTTGCCTCAATAATTTAACCTTGCTGTTCTGTGGGGTTTTTTTTAAAATCATTTATTAACAAATTTCTTTTTTCTTAAGGGAAGCCTCCAAAACCAAAGCAAAGTGAGTTACAATTCATATTGAATATTTGCCTTCTCAGCCTGCTTGGACAGTACTCATCAAGAAGTTAAGAGGAAGAAAGATTCCCACCTTCCCCCTTCCTGGTGCTTTCAGCTAACAACTTCATAAGTTTAAACATCTACTGAAAACAAAGGCCATTTGGTATAGAAATACACACTACTGGGTTTGGGTCCCACTTTATCTTTCTAAGTCAGTTCTGAAGTGGATTGAAGTGAATTGAAGTCTCATTAGGCAGATGGCCCCTTCTCTCTGGGCAGGTTCTTTGGGGGGTTACTACAATACAGACTTGGAAACATGAAACCCATAAAGCAAGGTGATGTTACATATTAGTGAAGCCTGCAGTATGCTTTCCCATGGACATTTATGCCAACTCATTTTTGCTTGGTTCCTGTAGTTTTAGTAATTGCATTTTAAATTTGAGGACAGTTTAACTTGAGGCTCCCCTAAATAATTGTATCACTGAGAACCGAGTATTTGTCACTTGTAGTTTTATTTTTTAACATTTTAAGAGAATGGTTAATTTGCTGGGTTGAGTAGTAATGCTGAGGGAATAATACTAAAAACAAATAGATACGAGGTTAGTAAAATCAGTGATCTATAAAGAACATGTAATCAGAAAGTGGTTAACCAGCCCTAGAAAGTTTTCTCAGAAGGTACAAATTTGAGAGTATTTTACATCAGTCTTAAGACATAGTAGCAATTCTTAGTTTATATGGATCTGACATAACAATTTAGTTACTGACATGCCTTCCTTTTTGTTATACCTTAATAATACCATTATCATAATGTACCATAATGATAGATTGCTCCAAGCAATTGTAGGCTGCCGTGACTCTTAATTAAAGAGATTTAATGTATTCACAAAGGTTCTAGAAACAACAAACAAAAAACCACATGAAAAGCAGTTTTAACATAAGACTGACACCAAAGTTCGTTTATTCCTCTAGACTTGTTTTTGGAGTAGACTTGTTCTCAGCTATGATGCTTTTTTTTTTTTAATCTACTTTTCCTTGTGTTAATTTGTTTTGTCCCCTATCCGATGGAAGTGAACATTTCTAGTAGAAGAGAGTCACAGTTGTTCTCTGGTACAGGATTAATGATGAGTAAAAGCAGATATACTTGGCCATAGTGACAATCTGAGTATTGAGGTTCCAGCCAATTATTAAATAGATGTTGGGGTAAACAACCCCACATTTCACAAAGTAGCCATAATGACTAACAGTTGAGATATGCTTTTGAGGAAATCTAATTGTGACCTTGGGAAAACAGCACTATCCCGAATGGTACGTTGTTAGGACCTGAGGGGGAGAAACTAGAAAAACTTTGCAGGTGTGTTCAAGTTTTTTCCAAATCTCTTCAGGTTTACTTCATTAGGGATCCACCAGAATTTGTTCCAGTGCTGTGACCACAGTACTCCAGGTTTCTGAGCTAAAAGTGTATAATGATGTTTCTTAAAGCACAAATCACAGATGAGAAAATCAAGTCCAGGCCATCTGACAAACCATTCATGTAGTATTTCCTCATTAAGAACATTAGGTCCAAAGATATTCATAAGAGCTGTTTACCAGTGAGATAATAAGTATGATGAAAAGAAAATCAGCATTTTAACAAGTTTTGACTAGTAGACATTCCATTTGTCTTTTTCAGGGCCTTGATAAGTAATACATGTCTTTAAAAATCAGATCTTTAACCATTTTACACCAAAATTTGAGTACATTTTTGTTTCATGCCAACAAAATTTATACTTCTGGACATAGAGAGTCCAGTTTCTTTGTCCACATACTGATACTGAATAAAACTCTCAAAGAATGGTTTATAAACCTATAGGATTTTCCCCAGGAACTTGTTAGGTGTATGGATTATTTCTGTGCTCCACCAGAAGAATGTGTAAGTGTAGGTTGGAGAGAGCTGCACTTGAAACAAAGTCTCTGAAGATTTTTGTCTCCTGCCCTTGATATTAACACAGAAATAACTTTATCTTGAAATAAATGTACACACGCACATACCAGTTTATTTTTGTGAGGTTGGAATGTATCAAGGTCTAGATTATAAAAAATAGTACTCAGACATATGCACCTCCAAAAGTCAGAATTGATGGGTAAAGCAGGGTAATTCCAAGCAGGATAAGAGTTTGAGTACAGCCTGTCAGCACTCTTGAGTTTTGAACTAGGTTCAAATAGAATATCTTAGGGTCAGGTTATCCATAGTGGAATTGCCTGGCTTCCTCTGGACCTATATTGATTAAAGTGAAAATATGCCTTTTCAAACACTAGTTTTCTGTTAAAAAAATAGATTTTATCTTTATTTCAGCAAGCCTGTTTGCAGCAGCGTCTGCCTTTCTCCTATCTCCCAAAGCATTCCTCAATTCCCTTTATTGTGTAGAGAGGCTGGCCAAATAGAAAAGTAGTGAAGTTGGAGGCCTATATAAACATTGCTGAGAATACCTCCAGAATCTACCCTCATTGACCTCGATCCTGTTCTTCACAGGGGCAGGTATCATAAATATGTTACATAAATGGGTAATAAGCAAGGCACAGCTTGACTGCCAGGTGGGGCTAGTCTTGATTCAAATAGTTATAACCCTAATAGGAAGCTGAGTAAGACCTCTGACCTAAGACTAAGAAAACTAGTAAAAATGGTCAGTTCAGTTCAGTCGCTCAGTCGTGTCCAACTCTGCAACCCCATGAATTGCAGCACGCCAGGCTTCCCTGTCCATCACCAACTCCTGGAGTTTACTCAAACTCATGTCCATTGAGTCAGTGATGCCATCCAGCCATCTCCTCCTCTGTCGCCCCCTTCTACCCCCAATCCCTCCCAGCATGAGTCTTTCCAATGAGTCAACTCTTCGCATGAGGTGGCCAAAGTACTGGAGTTTCAGCTTTAGCATCATTCCTTCCAAAGAACACCCAGGACTGATCTCCTTTAGAATGGATTGGTTGGATCTCCTTGCAGTCCAAGGGCCTCTCAAGAGTCTTCTCCAACACCATAGTTCAAAAGCATCAATTCTTCGGCGATCAGCTTTCTTCACAGTCCAACTTTCACATCTATACATGACCACTGGAAAAACCATAGCCTTGAATAGATGGACCTTTGTTGGCAAAGAAATATCTCTGCTTTTGAATATGCTATCTAGGTTGGTCATAACTTTTGTTCCAAGGAGTAAGCGTCTTTTAATTTCATGGCTGCAATCACCATCTGCAGTGATTTTGGAGCCCCCAAAATCCACTGTTTGCCCATCTATCTGCCATGAAGTGATGGGACCAGATGCCATGATCTTCGTTTTCTGAATGTTGAGCTTTAAGCCAACTTTTCATTCTCTTTCACTTTCATCAAGAGGCTCTTTCGTTCCTCTTCACTTTCTGCCATAAGGATGGTGTCATCTGCATATCTGAGGTTATTGATATTTCTCCCTGCAGTCTGATTCCAGCTTGTGCTTCTTCCAGCCCAGCGTTTCTTATGATGTACACTGCATGTAAGTTAAATAAGCAGGGTGACAATATACAGCCTTGACGACTCCTTTTCCTATTTGGAACTAGTCTGTTGTTCCGTGTCCAGTTCTAACTGTTGCTTCCTGACCTGCATACAAATTTCTCAAGAGGCAGGTCAGGTGGTCTGGTATGTCCATCTCTTTCAGAATTTTCCACAGTTTATTGTGATCCACACAGTCAAAGGCTTTGGCATAGTCAATAAAGCAGAAATAGATGTTTTTCTGGAACTCTGCTTTTTCTATGATCCAGCGGATGTTGGCAGTTTGATCTCTGGTTCCTCTGCCTTTTCTAAAACCAGCTTGAACATCTGGAAGTTCATGGTTCATGTATTGCTGAAGCCTGGCTTGGAGAATTTTGAGCATTACTTTACTAGCGTGTGAGATGAGTGCACTTGTGTGGTAATTTGAGCATTCTTTGGCATTGCCTTTCTTTGGGATTGGAATGAAAACTGACCTTTTCCAGTCCTGTGGACACTGCTGAGTTTTCCAGATTTGCTGGCATATTGAAGTGCAGCACTTTCACAGAATCATCATTCAGGAATTGAAATAGCTTAACTGGAATTCCATCACCTCCACTAGCTTTGTTTGTAGTGATGCTTTCTAAAGCCCACTTGACTTCACATTCCAGGATGTCTGGCTCTAGGTGAGTGATCACACCATCATGATTATCTTGGTCATGAAGATCTTTTTTGTACAGTTCTTCTGTGTATTCTTGCCACCTCTTAATATTTTCTGCTTCTGTTAGGTCCATACCATTTCTGTCCTTTATTGAGCCCATCTTTGCATGAAATGTTCCCTTGGTATCTCTAAGTTTCTAGAGATCTCGAGATCTCTAGTCTTTCCCATTCTGTTGCTTTCCTGTATTTCTTTTGCATTGATTGCTGAGGAAGGCTTTCTTATCTCTCCTTGCTATTCTTTGAAAGTCTGCATTCAGATGTTTATATCTTTCCTTTTCTCCTTTGCTTTTCGCTTCTCTTCTTTTCACAGCTATTTGTCAGGCCTCCCCAGATAGCCATTTTGCTTGTAGTCAGCATAATTAGTGCCCTCTACTGGATGGTTACGAAATCGTTTAGTAAATTAGGACTGGCTTGATGTGGGGGAAAATTGCCATTATTCCATCAGATGGGATTTTTTTGATGTTTAATCATGTGTGAAAAATCAATAAGGAGCTATATGTTTATAGTTGATGAACAAGCAACACTGACATTAAAAGTAGATTCCTTTCAGTTAAGCAGCTTTATTAAATAAACCCTGAACAGCTCCTTGAAGGGTCAGAAAATATGGGAATTGTTGCCAAGTTTTGTACTCTTGTTATATATTTCAATAATGCTGGTGGGAAGTGTAAATTGTTAAAAATACCTTTGGGTGGGCGGTGGTTTGGTAAAAACAGTTGGAAGTAGAACGCGAAACTGCTCTTACAAATTTTATTCCTTTACTAGTGGTGTTTTGTCAAATCCTGGCCAAGTGACTGCTGTTCTTGGAGTTATGTTAGCTTTGCAGAACATAACCTATTTTAATTGCCAGAGACAATGTGCTTTGGTGAAAAGAACATGATTTTGAGCTGAGGAGATCTTGGTTTGAGACCTAATTCTATTTATTGGCTCTATGGTCATGATCTTCATTTTAAAAAGAGGAATCGGGGGCTATCTGTATACTGGCAGAGTGATGAGAACTATGTGAGCCAATGTATGCAAAACATCTGTTCCATATCTAGAGCTCAACAAGTGTTATGTCTTTTTCCCCATGAGCAATGGAAATAAGAGGCAAATACTGGTCATTTCTCCATGCCAGTATTAAGAGACAACCTTTTCTATAAAATCTGGAATATTAAGCAGTTTATATAATTGAAATTAACTTCCTTTTTTTAAAAAAAGCTTTTAGAGTCTTCTGGATGCAGAAAAGTACTATGCTGAGATTTTACCATGACAGTTGTTGGATTGAGTCTTCATCACAAAATCTGTCCAATAGCTGAGTACCTTGCACTGTTTTTTTTTTTTCCATTCATCCTTTCCCAGAGGGTGAAGGTGTGACTATGAAAGTGCAGGGGAAGAAGAAGAATGTGTGGGCCAGGGTTTGTGTCAGGGAGAAAGTCAGTGGCCAAGGGGAAAACAGAGGGTACTGGAAGGGATTCTGTATTTCCAGTGACACCCTCAGTGTTGCTGTGTACCCAGAGTTTGCCAGTTTGCTTCTGATAAAGCATTAGGTAACTTTCCCCAAGATTCTATTACGAAAAATTTCAAACGTGTTGAAAGAATTGTAGACATGTGTACTCGCCAGTGAGATATTGCCATTACTATCTGACTCTGCTTGTTTTTATTCCATCCGTCTATTCATCCTGTTGTATTCATTAGTCTTTTTAATACATTTCAACTAAACTGCAGACATCAGTGAACTGAATATTTCACTATTTGGCATACTTGTTCATTAATGGAGTTCAAGTGGGTTTTTAGTGTAAAATTTACAAAGAAATGCACAAAACTCAGGTGTACATTTGTGAGCTTTAATGAATGCCTATGCCACCTGTGTAACCCCAACCCCTGTGGAGATACGGAACATTGTCATCATTCCAGGATGTTCTCTCATGTAGCTTCCCAAGTGAATTCCTCATCCCCACAGACCAGTGGCAGTCACTTTTCTGATATTTTAAAAACCACTCAGCTTAAAGCTAACAGTTTCCCATGTACCAAGGTCAGCTCTAGATTGCCTCACTGAGTTACATAATTCCAGTTTCCACCATGCCAGAATACAACCAAGCCCAGCACCCTCACACACCTCACAAGTGTAATTCCATGACTTTGGTATTTTTAAGTCTCTCTCCTTGTTTCAGTTTAGCTCTGGCCTTACTAACATCTATTTTTTCCCCCTCAAGATTTACATCTGACACCCTAGACTCCTGGGGCAGAAACTGCTGGAATGAAGACCAGCTGAGCAATAGGAGTTGCAGTCCTACGAATGTGACTGGAACTAGTTGGTTACCTGGAACACACCACTGCCAAGAGCAGCTCTGAGTCAGGGATTAGAGGGGGAGCCTCTGGCAGGATATGATATGAAGTCCTCTGGGATGGAGTGCCAGGACAAGAAGATACACACGAACTTCAGTGTGTGCAGGTCAAATGCTCAGCTGTTTAGCAGGTCTTGAGTCTAAAACTGATTTCTTAAGGCATGAGCTGACCAGAAGTGTCTTCTACTTCTTATGGTTTTGCCTTTTCTACCCATCAGTTGGCTTCAAAGCTGGCATACTCAAAGAGTGTGAAACTTCCTTGCCAAGCAGAGGCCCGCCACTCTCAATCTATAGGGAAGTATCCCCAGATGAAACACACTGAATAAAACACTATTGTGTGTTCTTTCCCAATTTATGTACACATGTATACACACATATTAATCACTGTCAACAAAGTTGTTTCTGCATTAAGCCCACATTTCTCAGTCTTAGGTACTTGCCTTTTTTTTATTACTTGGTCTCTCCACTTCTTTAATGGGTACCCATAATTTATTGTGGAGAAGGCAATGGCACCCCACTCCAGTACTCTTGCCTGGAAAATTTCATGGACGGAGGAGCCTGGTGGGCTGCAGTCCATGAAGTCGCTAAGAGTCGGACACGACTGAGCGACTTCACTTTCACTTTTTACTTTCATGCATTGGAGAAGGAAATGGCAACCCACTCCAGTGTTCTTGCCTAGAGAATCACAGGGACAGGGGAGCCTGGTGGGCTGCCGTCTATGGGGTCGCACAGAGTCGGACATGAATGAAGCGACTTAGCAGCAGCAGCAGCATAATTTATTGAGCCCTTGATATGGTCCAGCACTGTACTTATGACTTCCCTACATTATCTCATTGATCCTATTAAATGACCCTGTGAAGAAGGTTTTCTTATCCTCACAGATTAACGATAAAAATGACTAAGATTTAGGAGGGTTGAGCAATTTGCCTGAGATCACACAATCAGGAATTTATACTTTCAACTGCCCCAGTAATATGGAAACTGGGAGTCTCCTGCTGACTCACTGGGCGGTGTGGACAGGAGTTAGGGTTTGAGTTAGTTTTAAAAGGGAGTGTAAATTCAGCTATAGATAGAGACAGAGATGGAGAACAAGAATACAGAATTTGACTAAGTCATATTTTCACTTGGAATTAGTCATACTTTAAATGTCAACTGAATACACACCCAATTAAAGAAATTTAGTTTACACCAAAGGTGGTATCTTGATAGGGAAATGAATAATTAGATCCCCTCCTCTCAACACAAATATAGAACAACATGCGTGAATTCCCTCATTATTTGGAAATGGAGAAAAGTTATTGCAACAAGGGCTCAAAATCCAGAAACATGGCTTAAAAAACAAAAAACAACAACAAAAAAAAACCATGAAGACAAATTGGAAATAATGTTTGTAATTTATATCACTGATAAAGGGCTAAAAGTCCTAATATATAAAAAGCTTGTAAAAGTAGAGAAGATCAATTTCTATGAAAGAAATGGACAAGAAATATAGGCAGTTCACAAAAAAATTCAAATGGTTCTTAAGCATATGAGGAGAATGCTCAATCTCATTCATATTGGGAGATGTAAATTAAATTGCCACTGAGATCCATCACTAGCTTTTAGATCAACAAAAATATAAGAGTTTGAAAATATACTCTATTGGTGACACTGAGAAACAGGCACTTGCTAGTAGGAGGGAATACAAATGGTCTAATCCCTAGGGTTAGGGGTAGGGAGAATTGGAAGTTTTACATTGGAATTTGCCCTGTGACCCAACATCCTAGTCCCTGGGGATCTATCCTTGTGGTGGATTGTAAATGACTTCTAGAATACCTCTGCCTGTACGCATATCTTTGGGTGGTCACCCTCTTCCCCAAACAGTGGGTTTGTCTGAGTACCCTGGGACGGTAGCAAAGTTAATGCAAGCAGAAAATTGAGAAGTACTTGTGCACTGGGGCTTGCTTTCTCTTGATGTGCGTGGAACCCTGAGATTGGCACAAGAACGCATAAATGAGTGCTAGCTAGCCTCCTGGGTGGTGAGAGGCCACTCATGGCGTATTCGTTGACAGCCAACCAACCTGCTGACACATGAATGATTCTACCTTGGATTATCCAGTTCCAACTGAGATGACAGCTGACTTGAGTCACATGAGTGAGAACATGTGACTGAAGTCAGCTGTCAGTCACGTGTTGAACTCTGCCAAAATCGCTGACCTACAGAATGCTGAGCTAATATATGAGGTGGTTGCTGTACACCACCAAGTTTTGAGGTAATGTGCTATAGATAGCAAAAGCTAACTGATACTATTCTAAAGATACTCTGACAAATGAAAAGACATGTTCACTGAAGCATTGCCTGTAATAGAAAAAGACTGGGGACAATTCAGATGTCCACCAGTTCAAGGATGGTTGAATACAGTACAGTGCGTTCACTCAGGGAATACTAAGCAACTGTAATAGAAGTGTCTCTATGAAGTGACTTTTAGGATATGTTTTTGAGTGGGAAAAAAAGCAAAGTGCAAAATAGTCCATATATGTGCTACTTTTTAAAGGAAGGGGAATGTGAATATTTTTGCTTTTATTTTTTTAAATGGAAGAACTGACAATAAAAAATTACTTCTTGAAGAAAAAGGAAGGGGACACAAATGAGACTTCACTAATATATTTTGTTTTGTGACTATAATTTTAGAATTATGGAAATGTTTTATATGTAATATATACACAGACACATACACATGAAATCATGAGAATATTTGATCTCACAGCTGGGCACCTGTGAGACTCACTGGAGGTTGGCCAATATGCTGGAAGAACTCATCAGGAAGCCACCCATTCGGGTGCTGCTGAAACTCAATGGGAGGTGAGTGCCCCTGTGAAGCTCCTGAGCTTGGTTGCCCTCTACCACAGACAAGCAGTGGAGAGCACAGTAGAAGCTGGAAGAGATGACCCTTCCTCTTCCAGTGTCTCTCTGATGTCCTCTAATGACAAAGCTTAACATCTTGCCAAAAGAGAAATATTTATAGAGTCTAGCTTTAGGATTACACCCTGGAACAAGGAAGGGTGGGTTTGGAGCTGCAAAGTGTTAAGTTGATAACTAGCACACATACTGCAGTATTTATAGATGATATAATAGGATATCTGCAATTCACTTCAAAATAGTCCTGTAGGTATAGATGAAACATTATTCACATGTTGATAATTATTGAAGTTAGGACAAGTATATAAGGGTGCCAGCTTGTGTTTCTTCCAGTCCAGCGTTTCTCATGATGTGCTCTGCATATAAGTTAAACAAACAGGGTGACAATATACAGCCTTGACGAACTCCTTTTCCTATTTGGAACTAGTCTGTTGTTCCATGTCCCATTCTAACTGTTGCTTCCTGACCTGCATACAAATTTCTCAAGAGGCAGGTCAGGTGGTCTGGTAGTCCCATCTCTTGAAGAATTTTCCACAGTTTATTGTGATCCACACAGTCAAAGGCTTTGGCATAGTCAATAAAGCAGAAATAGATGTTTTTCTGGAACTCTCTTGCTTTTTCCATGATCCAGCGGATGTTGGCAATTTGATCTCTGGTTCCTCTGCCTTTTCTAAAACCAGCTTGAACATCTGGAAGTTCACGGTTCGTGTATTGCTGAAGCCTGGCTTGGAGAATTTTGAGCATTACTTTACTAGCGTGTGAGATGAGTGCACTTGTGTGGTAGTTTGAGCATTCTTTGGCATTGTCTTTCTTTGGGATTGGAATGAAAACTGACCTTTTCCAGTCCTGTGGCCACTGCTGAGTTTTCCAAATTTGCTGGCATATTGAGTGCAGCACTTTCACAGCATCATCTTTCAGGATTTGGAATAGCTCAACTGGAATTCCATCACCTCCACTAGCTTTGTTCATAGTGATGCTTTCTAAAGCCCACTTGACTTCACATTCCAGGATGTCTGGCTCTAGGTGAGTGATCACACCATCGTGATTATCTTGGTCATGAAGATCTTTTTTGTACAGTTCTTCTGTGTATTCTTGCCATCTCTTCTTAATATTTTCTGCTTCTGTTAGGTCCATACCATTTCTGTCCTTTATCAAGCCCATCTTTGCATGAAATGTTCCCTTGGTATCTCTGATTTTCTTGAAGAGATCTCTAGTCTTTCCCATTCTGTTGTTTTCCTCTATTTCTTTGCATTGATCTCTGAGGAAGGCTTTCTTATCTCTTCTTGCTATTCTTTGGAACTCTGCATTCAGATGTTTATATCTTTCCTTTTCTCCTTTGTTTTTCACTTCTCTTCTTTTCACAGCTATTTGTAAGGCCTCCCCAGACAGCCATTTTGCTTTTTTGCATTTCTTTTCCATGGGGATGGTCTTGATCCCTGTCTGTTGTACAGTGTCACAAACCTCATTACATAATTCATCAGGCACTCTATCTATCAGATCTAGGCCCTTAAATCTATTTCTCACTTCCACTGTATAATCATAAGGGATTTGATTTAGGTCATACCTGAATGGTCTAGTGGTTTTCCCTACTTTCTTCAATTTAAGTCTGAATTTGGCAATAAGGAGTTCACGGTCTGAGCCACAGTCAGCTCCTGGTCTTGTTTTTGCTGAGTGTATAGAGCTTCTCCATCTTTGGCTGCAAAGAATATAATCAATCTGATTTCGGTATTGACCATCTGGTGATGTCCATGTGTAGAGTCTTCTCTTGTGTTGTTGGAAGAGGGTGTTATGACCACAAGCTGGAATCAAAATTGCCGGGAGAAATATCAATAACCTCAGATATGCAGATGACACCACCCTTATGGCAGAAAGTGAAGAGGAACTCAAAAGCCTTTTGATGAAAGTGAAAGTGGAGAGTGAAAAAGTTGGCTTAAAGCTCAACATTCAGAAAATGAAGATCATGGCATCCGGTCCCATTACTTCATGGGAAAAAGATGGGGAAACAGTGGAAACAGTGTCAGACTTTATTTTTTTGGGCACCAAAATCACTGCAGATGGTGACTGCAGCCATGAAATTAAAAGACACTTGCTCCTTGGAAGGAAAGTTATGACCAACCTAGATAGCATATTCAAAAGTAGAGACATTACTTTGCCAACAAAGATTTGTCTATTCAAGGCTATGGTTTTTCCTGTGGTCATGTATGGATGTGAGAGTTGGACTGTGAAGATGGCTGAGTGCTGAAGAATTGATGCTTTTGAACTGTGGTGTTGGAGAAGACTCTTGAGAGTCCCTTGGACTGCAAGGAGATCCAACCAGTCCATTGTGAAGGAGATCAGCCCTGGGATTTCTTTGGAAGGAATGATGGTAAAGCTGAAACTCCAATACTTTGGCCACCTCATGCGACAAGTTGACTCATTGGAAAAGACTCTGATCTTGGAGGGATTGGGGGCAGGTGGAGAAGGGGACGACAGAGGATGAGATGGCTGGATGGCATCACTGACTCAGTGGAGTGAGTCTCAGTGAACGGGAGTTAGTGATGGACAGGGAGGCCTGGCGTGCTGCGATTCATGGCGTCGCAAAGAGTCGGACATGACTGAGCGACTGATCTGATCTGATCTGGTCTATATAAGAGTTCATTTTACTTTTTATATCAACTTGGGCAAACTCCCAAGGATGGTAAGGGACAGGGAGGCCTGGCATGCTGCAGCCCATGGGCTCGTAAAGGGTCGGACAGGACTGAGCAACTGAACAACAATAATACATTTTATGCATGGTTTTCTGCTTTATATATACATATATATGAAAAAAATTTGTATAAAAAGTCTCTCTACTTTTTATATATGTTTTTTCATATATATGATATATATATATGATACATTTGTTTTCTCATGTATATCTCATGTATATGAGACAGACATATAAATGCAAATACATGTATGTGTGTATGTATAAATGTTCCCTACTCATTTTCATTATCAAAGACATTTAAAAAGGTGAATGTGAACGTATGATCTGTCCCTGGGAAATCTACACTTTATTTTGTAATCTAGCCATCTAGGACTGCTAGTGCTATTCAGAATTTGGGAGAAGCCAGCTATCAAGCTTATGCAGTCTGGTTGTTCCCTGACTGTGGAGACAGAACTGTCACTCTTGCTGATGACTACAGAGACAGGGCTTCCCCTTCTTTTGGAAAGTTTACGGTGGGGCTAGGAGGCCAAATTACAGGTACCAACATGTTCTTAGCATTGAAAGAGACCAAAATAATTGTTTGAAATGAGTTCATGTGTGTCAAGCACTTAATGCCTAGAGTGTTCTAAGTACTATGTGCGTGTTTGTGTTAATGATTTTCTCATTGATTTTCTCATGTTAATGATTTTCTCATCATCAGCCAACCTGAAATATGCCCTCTGCTGACAAGGTCCCTCCTTCCCTCCTGAGGTGGTGTCTTTGATTCCTTACAACCCAGGAATTCAGACTTTGAACTCTTGAAGGAGAGAGCTGACTGGTAGCCAAGAATGGTTTTGTTTTCCTCTGTTTCTTGCTTTTTGTTGGGAGAGGCAGCCAGCAGAACTGTTACCTCAGCAAATGGAGCAACAGTTGAGACTAGCACAGTGCTGGGGGCCAAAAGGTGATGATGGCCAAAGTGCTGGTCATGGCGAGGGCAGCAGCGACTGTGGCACAGAGCAGGGCCAGGGACCGAGGCAGGCTGCTGATGGGGCCCCAGAGGAGTGCAGCGCACACAGGGTCATTGTGGGTACCATGTAAGTTTCTCAGGGACTCAAGGAAGTAGATGAGACATCTGGCCACATGGCAAGGGTGGGATGAGGGTTGTAGATGCCAGGGCGTTTGATGACTAGTGGGACAAAGTTGATGAAAACTTGAGATTTTGGATGGAGATGTTTCATAGTCTGCCCCCTCAGTGGTGGCATTATGCCATGTGTTTGTGTGTATATATGGACATCTTTTTGCATGCAGCAGTGGCAATAGGAGATTTAGTTGCCCAGTAAAAAGGAGTCAAACTTCATATTTTGATTAAATAGGCAAATAAGTAAACCCTACTGGGTAATCAACCTGATATATGTTTTTTCCTCTACAGTGGGGTTGCATTTCATATACATACACATATACATTTAATTTATTGGAATTTATCTAAAAGTGCTTGGCTTAGCAAACCAACAGCCTCGACAACAGTAAAAGCAAGATAAAAGTGAGCTGAAGACAAAAGTATTCATTTTAATCGTGCATCCACCATGACACCAACAACTGCTGCTCCCCTGCGCTGTCTTAGCTCTTGTGTGATTCTCAGAGAGCAGCATCTTGCTGCTCTGTGGGATTCTAGCCCTTAAAGACATGGTTTTGTTTTTTGTTTGTTTTTTAATAGAACATGTACTCTAAATGCAAACCAGCTGCCTCATTCAGAACTCAATGAAGAATACCAACTTCTCACTTTTCTTACAAAATCAAACAATATTGAAAATTATGTTCTTCATGTCACTTACGTTAAATGGAATCATTTGGAAGTGATATATATTACCAAGTAGGGCAAGTATACACAACATTATGCATTTGAAATTAAGGGGTTAACAAATTTAGCTGCTACATGGTTTGATTTTACATGCTGAGTTTAGATCCTATCCCTGTATAAAACTTGGCTCCTCTCAATGATTTCTATTACATATATTGAATCACAACAAATGTCTCATTTGTAGGCGCTTTGCACAGAGGGTGTGTCAAAATTTAATGTTTATCATTTTATTTCATATAAAACAACAGTAGATCCTCAAGAGCAAGTGGGTTCAGCATTGGAAAGTGAAGAGGAAGTTTAAATGTAGCATCTAGGGAAGGAAGGGCCAAGGGATGCTAGAAAACATTTTCATATCTCAAAGAGACTAAACAGTCACGAGTAGAGATGTGGCAGAATTGCCACAAGGCCTTGAACTTGCCTATGTAAATTTCCAAACCCAAGTCTGATTTACCTTGTCATATGTGACAATGTGAATATTACAAACTTCTTATATGTGAGCCATTTGTGCGCACCCCCAGCCCTACATTTTAGCCATACTGTGTAATGGAGTGAAGCACCCATTCAGTTCAGTTCAGTCACTCAGTTGTGTCTGACTCTTTGCGACCCCATGGACTGCAGCACATCAGGTTTCCCTGTCCATCACCAACTCCCAGAGCCTAATCAAACTCATGTCCATTGAGTCGGTGATGTCATCCAACCATCTCATCCTCTTGTCGCCCCCTTCTCCTCCCACCTTCAATTTTTCCCAGCGCCCATTGATCCAAAGCAATCTTGTGGCTGTCTCTCTGTAGGACTGAAAGTGCTCTTGATTCTGCTTCTTACCTTCTCTGTCCTCTTTCTGGACTCTTCCTTGGAACTATCAGTTCTTCTGGGGTTTCAGCTTGCCTGGATTTCTTATTCATTGGAGGCAGAAGAGCCTCCTGGGAAGTAAGCTTAAGCTGGGGCTCAGGAGCATCGGCTCTGGACAAGCTGGTGAGACTGCCTGCCACTTGTGTTGTGAAGGGGAGAGCAAGGTGGTGGGAAAGGGTCAGAAACTTCCGGGGAGGAAAGAATCTGAGCACGTGGAATGTGACCTGGAAGAAAGTCTTAGTCATCGGGGTTAAGGTAGGAAGCTCTGAATACCAGTGCCATGATTGTTCTCAGAAGGTGTCCTTCAGTGCTGGCAGGTTCCTGGGGAAGGAGAGAGCTGAGGAGATAAGAGGAAGTGCTGCTGCACTAAATTGTTATCACCACCAGGCATTGCTGAGATTCCTCTAGTGAGGGGTCAAACAGATTCCTCTAGCCTGTCCTCAGGCCAAAGGACAGAGAAGTTTTTTATCCTCAGTAGTAATAAATTCAGGGGGCTGCCAACTGGTAGGGTGTTCGTTGATGGGCTCAGGGGTTAGAGGGGGAGCAGGTGCACACCCACAGAAGTGGTGGCCCCTGGGTTGGGGATGGGGTTTGCTGGAACTCTCAGGTGGGAGCTGGAGTGCCTGCATCAGCCCTCCAGTGTGGGTTAAACTCAATATTAACTCCTTGGGTTTTAAGTTTTTCTAGGACTTCAAATTATCTCTTTACATATAGCATGGAATTATATAGCTTTATAAAGAGGAGTTCCAAATGTATTAATGTGAAATAAGTTTATTATGCTCTAAACTTTAGCTGACTCACTGGGAAAAAAAAAAAAACAACAACCCTGATGTTGGGAAAGATTGGAGGCAAAAGGAGAAGGGAGTGGCGGAGGATAAGTTGGTTAGATAGCATCACCAACTCAGTGGACATGAATCTGGGAAAACTCCAGAAGATAGTGAAGGGCAGGGGAGCCTGGTGTGCTGCAGTCCATAGGGTCACAGAGTTGGACATGACTTAGTGATTGAACAACAACAAAAACTTGTCTTATCTGTGGATGATTCAAGCCTCTTATTATAGGGCACTAGTATGAGATTTTAACTTTCCTGTTGTATATTCTTTAGACTTTGGAATGTTAATACATAAAGCAACTAAGTTTTGAAAACAAAAAAAATACTTTGGAAGATTTTCAAGAATGGTTTGGGAAGAAAGTTTGTGTTCTCAGTTTGTTTTATGTGATTTTCATACAAACCACCTAAAAGCAAAATCAATATGCAAAAAAATCCTAGAGCAGGTACTCTCAGTTTCTCACTAATAAGTATGTTAGGTTGAGTCCCCTGTCCTGCTCATGTACTCTCTCTATATTCTGTTTTCAGATATGGAAATGCTTTTGGTATGCATTTCCAAATGTGGAAATGTCTTGCTATATAATAATTTCCATCTAGTACCCCTCCTACCTCTTACAATTATTCCCCATGCTTCCAGTAGAAGTTCTGTAAAGTTGCATGAACTTTATAGGAAGGAAGAAGAGAAGGTCAATGTACAAGAATGATTGGCTGCTTTTCCTGATCACAGAGGAGGGAGAGAAAAATTCATCAGCAGGCAACGCTCTATCCTCCGTTGTTTAATTCTTACTGCCATCTTCCCTCTTTCAGATTAGTGTCAGAGTTCACCCCAGTTCCAGAGGAGGCTGGCCTGACCATCAGCTGGGCTACGTGGAGGCCTGGTCCTCTTTCACAGCAAGGGACCTTGGGCCCAACTCTGAATTCAGCCACGCGAACACTGCCTGTGAAGCACTGGCAGGTCAGTCTGCTTCCACTGGCTTCTCTTTTCCTTTCTTCCACAGTCACACGCAGAGCCTTGATTCAAGCTTCTAGGAATTAATAAAGGAAGAGACAAACATTAGCCTTACCAAGATTCTAATTAACTTTGATGTGGATTTATGTGTAAAGTTGGATGAGTCACTGATTTTTAATAAATGAGAGAGAAAAATCTTAAAGATTAATGTAATAGCTAGGAACACAGGAGTGAGAACTTTGATGCTTGCTTAATTCTTTTCCCCAACCCACGTCATTTGGAGGAAAAAATATCAAAGAACTTTACAAAGGGTGGAAGCGGGGAGGAAAGGGGATTATGCAAATTAAAAGTTCACAGGACTAAATCATTACTCTTGTGAAAATGAGCTTCTCCTTCATGTGCTTTTCAGGAGTGTTTTAGGGCTGTATTTACCGAGGATATATTCCTGCGGATAATGAGAAATAGAGGCATGGTAAAAAGAAGAGGGGGGATTATAAGCTAATAGATCATCAAAAATTTCTGTGTGTTATGGAGTTCTAAGTATTGAGTTTCCCCCCTCATGCCAGCTAGTCCAGGCAGCTGTCAGAAACCTAGACCAGTATGGCTACGTTTCCAGCCATCCTTAGAGTGGTCTAGTCTCTTTGTGAGCTTCAGGGCCATTGCTGTCCTGCCCTATCTTTTGCTCTGATTTGAGGACTAGGGCAGAGTGAACATTTCTGACTGCTAACAGAAGCTTCTCATTCTTTGGTGCAAGAGATAAAACCAGTAGCTCTGTGGGTTTCCAAGCCACTCACTTTCCCATCTGATGGAATGTTCCAGTGTTGAATGTCATCAAGGTTAAATAATTTAGCCTAAAAGTCTCTGTGGCCTGACAGTAGAAAGCTATAATATATAAAGATATATTTTGAGTTGTTGTAGAGATTAAGTATCCAACTTCTTCCTAAACAGTAAACTGACACAGTGATAGATATGAACAATGCACAAGGCCTTATTGTGTTTGATTAACCTTGACTGTGCGTGCTTCCATGGCTTAGATAGCTGGTTTGAACAAAATTGTCATTTCACAGCCATCCCCCCTAAAGTCATTAATCTTTTATCATTTTATAAAGTAGAAACTTAGTATATATTTACAGATAATGAGGGGACACATGTAGGTTGATATGATTTATTGAAACTTTATTTCACATTTGAGTTCTGTGGACAAATATTTATAAATAACCTCCTGGGATATATTCATCTTTTCTCACCTGTCATGTTTTTGCTTAGAATAAATTCATGAGACTATATGCCACAGAGACTGCTAAGAAATAACTAATAGTGGTAAAGAATTTGAAGGCAGACTTCTGGCTTTATCTCTTATTAGCTGTGCAACTTTGTGTAAGTCCCTTAACAGCCCAATTTCTTCAGCTCAAAGATAGAGATAATACCACTCCATCTTAGAGTTCTGTATTAATAAATAAAATAACATTTGCAATATACACAGGCCAGTGGAGGGCATGTAGGAAAACACTTCCTAGCATAGTTATTATTCCTAGAAATAGAATTGCCAGGTTAAGGGTATGTATATTAAAAATATTGATGCAAATTGCTAAAGTTAATCTTAAAATTTGATTATAAGGTTGCAGGACTCATTAATGAATATATGATAGCAGTAGATAATAGACATGCCCATGAATGCAAGAATCTATTCCTAGTATTCACCTGTTTGTTTCAGACCTGTTCTCACTTCTTCTGACAACAGCATCTTGATTTTCCTTGGGAGAACCACATTTCTTCCATTTTCAATCCATGTAGTTCAGTGCGGTTGACCCCAGCCTGTGTCTTCAGCAGGAAGCAGGAGTGTGGGAGACAGTCCTGGGTAATCAAGACAATGTATCCGCCTGCCACAGGGCCTGGTTCATTAATGGGCACAGGCTGGCCCGATAAGGATCCACCCTAGTATGTTTACTGACACTATTGGGAAAGTGACACCATCTTTTTTGCTGGGGTTGCTAAGGCTGGAGCTGCTGGTGACTATCTTTCCTTCTATCTGGAAAGGATCTGTTGGGGAATAGAGGATGAAGAAATGCGGAGTTGAGCTGTGTTCATATTTGAATACTTGGGTATAACCCTGCCATGTTTTGAGTTACACGAGTCAAAATATCCCCTTTATTACTCAAATTATTTTGTATTGGGTTCTTATTGAAAGGTGATCAAACCTGACAGATCGTATTATGTCCCTCAACATAATATTCTATTTCACATCTGCATTAGAAATAAGCAGAATTTCTTCATGTAAAATGTCTTAAATAGTTACATTCCAGGATATTTCTGAATGATGGTAGGTCACAAGTCAATACGAGTTAACACAGTTCTTGTTTGAAGTTGTCATTGGATTAAGGCCTACACTGGACAAGTTTAGGTTTCCTTCTAAAGCATGACTGCTGCTGCTGCTGCTAAGTCGCTTCAGTCGTGTCCAACTCTGTGCGACCCCATAGACGGAAGCCCACCAGGCTCCCTGTCCCTGGGATTCTCCAGGCAAGAACACTGGAGTGGGTTGCCATTTCCTTTTCCAACGCATAAAAGTGAAAAGTGAAAGGGAAGTCACTCAGTCGTGTCCGACTCTTAGCGACCCCATGGACTACAGCCTACCAGGCTCCTCCATCCATGGGATTTTCCAGGCAAGAGTACTGGAGTGGGGTGCCATTGCCTTCTCCGAAAAGCATGACTGTAGCTATGGATACTTGTTGATCACCTGGTAACTTGCCATGGTTCTATGAAAGTGTGTATGTGTCTGTGAACGTAAACACAGGAAATATTTTTTAAAAGTTGAATAAGTTGTTAAAATGAAAATCTTCAAACTGTATCTATTGGTGTTTATTTCTAAGACTTCTTCGCTATAGGTTTGCCTTGCAAAACATAAGCACTGTCTATATTTGACTTTTTCATTTGTCCACAGTGAGTGTACAAAGGCTGAAATGGAGACCCTTCTTGAGGGGTTACAGAAAGCGAAGCCAAACAGAACATAAAGACCAAACTTGGAGAACTTTGACCACTAGTCCAGAGCGTTTGCACTTCATTCTTTGTGTCATGCTGCTACTGCTGCTGCTAAATCACTTCAGTCATGTCCGACTCTGTGCGACACCATGGACTGCAGCCTTCCAGGCTCCTCCATCCATGGGATTTTCCAGGCAAGAACATTGGAGTGGGGTGCCACTGCCTTCTCCGATGTTTAGAGGGAAGTATGAAAAGTAACTTTAAGAGCAATAATCTTTATCCATAGCTTGTGACTCTATTAGCTCATCTAAAGAAAGAATGGCTCATTAGAAAGGGGGTTATTTGGTAATAAAATAAATAAAATGGTGACCCATGAAGACAAAGTTTGGCAGTGTCCAAAAAGCATTGTTTGGAATGGTCTGAGGCCTAAGGCAGTCTGGTGAGATTGGCAGCTGTGATCCCAGCCTGTTGATGGATGGATGTACCAGCCTATTTTAACCTTATGGCACTTCATAATTTGTTCTAATTTTATGCTCACCAAATCAATTTTCTAAATATATTTTGGCTCCCCATATGGTTTCTATGCCAGGAGAAAAATTCCTTTTGAGTAGCAGATCTTTTTTCATTGTCTGTCATTAAATTGATATTCTGGGCAAGAAGCACACATGTCAATTATGGGTCTCCACAGTGTTGAGTCATCACCCTCATGAACTGTGCAACCCCGAGGCACAGGGAAAACTGGTTTTCCCCATCTGTGAGGCTGAGGGCCAGTCTCTGCCTGGTGGTGAGCTGCTGGGTCAAAGCCTCACAGTGGGGAGGTAGCTGACCTTCCCCTTGGTATGTTTTGACATTTCTATCATCTCTTCTCAAGCGTATATATTCCCTGACCCAGAACACACAAGGCAACAGAAAATCAACAACAAGGCCTGAAATCTACTAGGTGATCTGTCACAGGCTGGAAGAATTAGTAGCTGGGACATTTTTCTACTTGGGGAATTTTAAGGCAACATCCATATCCTATTTACTTTTAGCTTTGCATGTGTATGTGTGTATGGGGTGTGTATGTGGCATGTAAGTGTGTTTGTGTATGTGTGTGAGAGAGAGAGATCATAAAAGTTATGCTTAATCATTATGGAAAAAATGAGGAAACAAAGATGCATAAAACAAATTAATGCCCCTACCCACAGACAACCATGGTTTGCATTCTGGCATAGTTCTACCTAGGCGATTTCTTTTTACTTTAAATTATATGCAATTTAAAAACCTTCCTTATGTGGTTCCCAATTCCACTATAGATTAGAAGCAGCAATTGAAAGAAATGGAGGAGAAAGAAAAGTCGTAAAAAGTAGATACAATTTGTTCAAGTGTGTAGTGCTCTGGATCATTTCATGGACTGTAATGCACAGTTCAGTAATTCCTGGGATCAGTCCCTGTATTGTAATTGGTACAATAATAAAATTTCAACATCATGACCTCAAATCATCATTAAATGGTTAATTTATGTTCAGTATCAGTTCAGTTCAGTTCAGTCGCTTAGTCGTGTCCGACTCTTTGCGACCCCATGAATCGCAGCATGCCAGGCCTCCCTGTCCATCACCATCTCCCAGATGTTCAGTATACTTCTGTTAATAGTAGCAGATATAAAGAATATACTTTTGAACTATGTCATTCAAGTCAGTTAATATGTATAAGGAGTATAGTAAACCTGTAGCTGTCTGGAAACTTGACTATACCCATAGAATTCTTATTTTACTATGGGTTCCAAATAGACAAGATGTAGCTAAAACTCTTGACTGACTCCCTGGCATCCATTCTACCCTTCTCCCATTGTTGGCAGCCACCTCTCTTGGAGGGACTGACTTACCGCTTGCTCCAGAGAAAGGCTGTGCTTCGCCTAAGCTAATCATAATAATCATTGGAAAAAACCCTGATGCTGGTAAAGATTGAAGGCAGGAGGAGAAGGGGACGACAGAGGATGAGATGGTTGGATGGTATCACTGACTTGATGGACATGAGTTTGAGCAGGCTCCGGGAGTTGGTGATGGACAGGGAAGCCTGGCGTGCTGCAGTCCATGGGGTCACAGAGTCAGACATGATTGAGTGACTTAACTGAACTGAACAGAATCATGATAATCACATCCCTTTGCCCCAGTAACTGATTCAGGAAGGAGCCTGGAGCTATGGCCTAACCAACAGCTCAAAGCATTTCTCTGGCCACAGTGACCATTCAGAGGTAGATGCTGACCCTGTTCATCAGTCAGGATAAAGCTGCTTACTTTTGTTTAGTGCCTATGGAAGAGAGGTTATCTTCTCCTGTAATCTGAGATGTACACTTGAGTCCTGGGACTGCTGCAACTATTTGTTACCATGAGAAAGCCCACCTGAGGATTTTCCAGCAAGAGGGATGATTTATTGTACATGTGTTACACTCAGCCACAACTGAGAACAGGGCTGGTGCAGAATGTCACAGGACCAAGACAGCCTGTTTTGGTATGAGCAAGGTGGAGCTGTCACTGTGGCTGACAACAGAATGGCCATGGAAGCTCTAGATGCACTGAAGTAAGATTCAGGCCATATCATGCGGTCTCACAACTTGTGCGAGTTTGCCCAGCCTCCTGTCTTCAATATTTCTACTCAAGTCCCAGTGGGTGTACAAGATAGTGATTTACTTGGACCTCTGACTCATCTTCCCCTACCCCTCTTTGGGCTTCAGCCTGCACATTTGCTTCTTCCACTTGGCTCTCATGGTGTGGAGGTTTCTAAGAAGAGTGTGCTAAGGCCAATAGCCTGTTTGAGTATTAATGTAGCCTGTGGAGCAAGCCAGAATTGAGGCGGAGAGAGAAGAGAAGCCAGAATCCTGAAATTCGCTCTACACCTGGGCTTGAATAAATGATTTTCATTTATATTTAAGTTATTTTGATTTGCATATTCACTACTGTGCCTTGTTGGAGGTGAAGGTAGGCCATCGACACATAAATGTCAAGAAATTCTGTTAAGGGCATGCATCTGATGTTTCAGACATGAGTCAGGGTGAGGCTTGAGTCACAGTGAGGAAGAAGATAGCATGCCATATAGGGACTGCTCAATAACTTAATATTGGTTGAATGTGGTGGAGTAAGTCAGAATGGGTCAGGACTCACCAGGAGTAAAGATAGAGTGGAGGTCAGAAGACTCAAATTCCACTGAGCAGAAAGAGGAAAAACTAGAATTAGTGAAGGAGCCACTGAAGAGCTAGGGAGAGAGACAGCATGTTGTCTATCATTGTGCTTAATGAGAAAAAAATTTCCATTAAGAGCTGGTGATCTACAATGTCAGATGTTTCAGAGATAGCAAGATAATCAATGGGCAAGGTGACCTTGGTGATTTGGAGGTAATTGGTGACTTGGTGAGATGCACTGAAACAAATAGTAAGTGACTTTGAATTTTATTAGATTTGGGCTAAGTATAGTGCCAACAAAGTTTCCCAGAGACACAGGCCCAACAAAGTATAGAGTCATCATGGGAATAGATACCAAATGGATTTTCTTTGGTTCTACTTCTATTTTCTTTGTAGGAAAATCCAGAGATTTAATTCTTTTTACATTTCTAAGGGACCCCAGAGTGTTTTTTGTGTGTTTATTACAAACCACTGGTTGCTAAATGTTCACCATTTTCTTCTTGTGCTCTTCTGGCTCTCTGAGGGGACAGATGATATTGGCAAATGCACTGGCAGGGAAGAGAAGACACTTCTAGAAGATTAGCCTGCCACCAACCACTTTCCACAGCTTGTGGCATTCACTCTGTGGGTTTCACTACCATCAGGGTGTTGCTACTTCTCAACCCTGGGGCTCAGAAATCTCATTTTGCCAGTACCCCGAGACAGTGCCATTAACCTGGCTCTGAGAATCTTGTCTCCTATGCATGAATTTGTCAAATTTTAGGAAGCATTGTAACTGTCAAGAAATAAAAATGCCTGGATTGGCAGAAGATTGATGAGCAAGGACTGCAAATATTAGAAGTGATTTGATTCAAGAAATGTACCGCAGCTGGAACAGATTGAAGTACACTGGGGATGATGTTGCCAGAAATTCAGAATTGTAGTGTTCAGTCAGAATTCCTTTTCCTCTATGTTTCTTCCTCTGGGATCCTGTCCCCTCCTACCCCCCACTTATGTGGTTGATCAACTTCTATTCATGTGGTTTTCTTTCAAACATGAGCCTGATATACTTGATTAGGATTCTGCTTACAATCAAATGCCAATTCTGCCTCCTTGAGACTGTTCTGTCACCTTGATTGGCATTTTAAGTGTTCACAAACATTCCCTTCATACATTTTTAAAGACAGTCTTTGATGTTTATTCCATAGTTGAAAATGTGTATTCAGTGACTTTGATATTTTCTAGTTTGTTCATTCATTCATTTCTCATCCATTTATTCACTCATTCATTCTATAAATGTCCAATGTATGCCTACTATGTGTCAGGTATTGTGTTGGATGTTGGGATAATAATGACATGTATTACAGGCACTATTTGGCCCTTCTTAGCTTCTGACGAGGAGTTCTACCTAAAACTGCTTTTGCTGAGTCCCATAAGTTTTGATATGTTATGTTTCCATTTTCTTTTGTTTCAAGATTTTTTAAATTTCCTCTTTGACACCTTGGTTGTTGGAGTATGCTGTTTAATTTCCACATATTTGTGAAATTTTTCAGTATTTCTTTTATTACTGATTTTTAGTTTCATACCATTGTGGTCAGAAAATATACTCAGCATGAGGATAGCCTTTGTAAGTTTGCTAAGGTTTGTTTAGTGTCCTAATATATGATCTGTCCTGGAGAATGTTCAGTATGTGCTTGAGAAGAGTGTGTATTCTGGTACTATTGGGTGGAAAGTTCTGTACCTGTCTGTTAGGTTCATTTGGTTTAAAGTATAGTTCATGTGCAATATTTTCTTACTGATTTTCTGTGTGGATGATGTATCCATAGTTGAAAATGAGGTAGTGGAGTCCCCTACTCTTATTGTATTGTTTTCCATTACTGACTTTAGATATTTTAGATATTTATTCAATATATTTAGGTAATCTGACATGGACAGGGAGGCCTGGTATGCTGCAGTTCATGGGGTCGCAAAGAGTTGGACACAACTGAGTGACTGAACTCACTGAACTGACATTGGTTCCATATATATTTCTATCAGTTCAGCTCAGTTCAGTCACTTAGTCGTGTCCGACTCTTTGCTACCCCATGAATTGCAGCACGCCAGGCCTCCCTGTCCATCACCAACTCCTGGAGTTCACTCAAACTCAAGTCCATCAAGTCAGTTATGCCATCCAACCATCTCATCCTCTGTTGTCCCCTTCTCCTCCTGCCTCCAATCCCTCCCAGCATCAGAGGCTTTTCCAATGAGTCAATTCTTCACATGAGGTGGCCAAAATATTGGGAGTTTCAGCTTTAGCAAGAGTCCTTCCAAAGAACACCCAGGACTGATCTCCTTTAGAATGGACTTGTTGGATCTCCTTGCAGACCAAGAGACTCTAAAGAGTCTTCTCCAACACCACAGTTCAAAAGCATCAATTCTTCAGCCCTGAGCTTTCTTCACAGTCCAACTCTCACATCCATACATGACCACTGGAAAAACCATAGCCTTGATTAGATGGACCTTTGTTGGCAAAGAAATGTCTCTGCTTTTGAATATGCTATCTAGGTTGGTCGTAACTTTCCTTCCAAGGAGTAAGTGTCTTTTAATTTCATGGCTGCAGTCACCATCTGCAGTGATTTTGGAGCCCCAAAAAATAAAGCCTGAAAACTGTTTCCACTGTTTCCCCATCTGTTTCCCATGAAGTGATGGGACCAAATGCCATGATCTTCGTTTTCTGAATGTTGAGCTTTAAGCCAACTTTTTCACTCTCCTCTTTCACTTTCATCACGAGGCTTTTTAGTTCCTCTTCATTTTCTGCCATAAGGGTGGTGTCCTGAGGTTATTGATATTTCTCCCAGCAATCTTGATTCCAGCTTGTGCTTCTTCCAGCCCAGTGTTTCTCATGATGTACTCTGCATATAAGTTAAATAAGCAGGATGACAATATACAGCCTTGACGTACTCCTTTTTCTATTTGGAACCAGTCTGTTGTTCCATGTCCCATTCTAACTGTTGCTTCCTGACCTGCATACAAATTTCTCAAGAGGCAAGTCAGGTGGTCTGGTATTCCCATCTCTTTCAGAATTTTCCACAGTTTATTGTGATCCACACAGTCAAAGGCTTTGGCATAGTCAATAAAGCAGAAATAAATGTTTTTCTGGAACTCTCTTGCTTTTTCTATGATCCAGCGGATGTTGGCAATTTGATCTCTGGTTCCTCTGCCTTTTCTAAAACCAGCTTGAACATCTGGAAGTTCATGGTTCACGTATTGCTGAAGCCTGGCTTGGAGAATTTTGAACATTAATTTACTAGCGTGTGAGATGAGTGCAATTATGCAGTAGTTTGAGCATTCTTTGGCATTGCCTTTCTTTGGGATTGGAATGAAAAGTGACCTTTTTCACTCCTGTGGCCACTGCTCAGTTTTCCAAATTTGCTGGCATATTGAAGTGTAGCACTTTCACAGCATCATCTTTCAGGATTTGAAATAGCTCAACTGGAATTCCATCACCTCCACTAGCTTTGTTTGTAGTGATGCTTTCTAAGGCCCACTTGACTTCACATTCCAGGATCTCTGGCTCTAGGTGAGTGATCATACCATCGTGATTATCTGGGTCGTGAAGATCTTTTTTGTACAGTTCTTCTGTGTATTCTTGCCCCTTCTTCTTAATATCTTCTGCTCCTGTAGGTCCATACCATTTCTATAGTTTATTATAATACATTTTGATGAAATAACCTCTTATCATTATAACTCTCTTTTCTATTGTTACAGTTTTTGACTTAAAGTCTGTTTTATCTAAGTATAGCTTTTGCTATATTCACTCTCTTTTGGTTTCTATTTGCATGGAATATCTTTTTCCATCCCTTTACTTTGAGCCTGTATGTGTCCTTAATGCTGAAGTGCTGAAGTGAGCCTCTTGTAGGCAGCAGTTTGTTTTTAATTCATATAGCCACACTATGCCTTTTGATTAGATACTTTAGTTTACTTTTAAATTTTTGATAAGTGAGGAGTTGCTTATGACATCTTGTTAATTTTTTTCTGACCGTTTTTAATTCCTTTGTTCCTTTCTTCCTATCCTTCTGTCTTCCAATGTGAATTGAATATTTTCCAGAGTTGTATACTATGGTTCCCTTCTCTTTATCTTGTTTGTATCAACTATAGGTTTTTGTTTTGTGGTTACTCTGAGGTTTACATCTTACAAGTATAATAGTCTGTTTAATGTTTTTGATGTCACAATTTAAGTGTTCTTATGTTGTGTACCTATTGAGAAATTATTGTCATTAAAGCTATTTTTAATACTTCTGTCCTCTATATTAGAGTTAAGTGATTAGCATACCACCATATTACAGTACTGAAGTATTCTATATATTTACCATTACCAGTGTGTTTTATATGTTCCTATGTTTTCATGTTGCTAATTAGCATCCTTTCATTACAACTTGAAGAACTCCTTTCAACATTTCTTGTAAGGCAAGTCTAGTGTGATGAACTCCCTCAGCTTTTGTTTGGAAGCTTTTATCTCTCATTCTGAAGGACAGTGCTTTCTGGGTAAGGTGTTCTTAGTTGGAATTATTTTCTTCTAGCACTTTAAATATATCACTTCACTCTTTCCTGACCTGTAAGTTTCTGCTGAGAAATTTGTTCATAGACTTATGGGGGTTCTCTTATAAGTGACAAGTTTCTTTTCTCATGCTGGTTTCAAAGTTCTCTCTTTGTCTTTTATTTTAGACAGTTTTATTATAATGTTTCTTGGAGGAAATCATTTGGGGTTTACGTTTTGGGAGAATTTACGAGCTTTAAGAACTTGTATGTCCAGATCTTGCCCCAGTTTTGGGAAGTTCTCAGCCATTATTTTTTAAAATAGCTTTCTGTCCTTTCTCTCTCTTTTTCCACTGACATGTCAGTAATGCATAGATTATTGCGTTCCATAGGTCCCATAGACTTTTTTCATTTCTTTTCATTCTTTTTCCTCTTTCCTCATCTGACTGGCAAATTTCAAATGATAATTTCAAATGGACAATTGTTAAATGTTTACCTCTGTTCATTTATAGCTCTCTGAGTATCTTTACAGCCATTTTTAAAAAAAATCTTTTGTCAGGAAATTAATATATCTCCATTGGGGGAGGCGTCAGTTACTAGAAGCTTACTGGGTTCCTGTGGTGGTGTCATGTTTACCTAGTTCTTCAAGATCCCCATAGCCTTGCATAGGTATTTGCACATTTGAAGAAGCAGTCACATCTTTAGGACTTTATAGACTAACTTTGGTATGGAAAGAACTTAACCTCAGGGTGGGTGCATGCTGGAGCATGCTGTAAACTGGGGCCTAGTGGTACAGACTGCCACATGTGGGTGCTGTGGTGATTCTGGGTCAGTGGGAGCTGTAATGTCTTGGCTTAGTATGCTGGGGTCCATGGCATTGACAACTGTGTGGTCCTTGGCAAGCACTACAGGAGTTCTGCAGTGGCTGTAAGGCCCATTGGGGTCTTTAGCAGGGCCTCCAGTTATCAGGGCAGGGCGTCAGTGGTGGTCAGTGGAGTTCTACAGTGGCTGAAAGGCCCACTGGGGTCTTTAGCAGGGCCTCCAGTTATCAGGGCAGGGCGTCAGTGGTGGTCAGTGGAGTTCTACAGTGGCTATAAGGCCCACTGGGGTCTTTAGTAGGGCCTCCAGTTATCAGGGCAGGGCATCAGTGGTGGTCAGCACTGGTGGTATGCATATATGTGACCATGGGGGCTCACTTCAGCCCGTATAGTGGTAGGGGCTGGATGCAGACATATACATAGTAGTCAGGGCCAGGGCCAGTAGTGAGTGCTGGTGCTAACTGTGCGTATGCTAGTAGCTGTGGGGGCCATGGTGGCCAGTGTGCTCTCATATGGCTGTAGGTATCCCCATGGATATGCATACAGTAGTGAAGGCCTGTGATGGGAGTTGGGCCGGGGCATGCAGGTACACAGCCGGAGGGGTTAGCTACAGGTGAGCCAGCAGGGCAGGCCAGCAACAGAAGACTGTGGCCAGGTCTGGGCCCACAATCAGAGTTGGGGACCCTGGCTGTCAGTGTGTACTCCTGTGGCTTCAGGGTCTCCCATGGGCATGTGTGTGGCACTGGAGACTGGTGACAGGAATTGGGCCAGGTCTTGCAGGTGCACAGCTTGTGGCGGGGTGGGGGAGGGTAGTACCAAAGCAGTGCTGTTGTAGGGGGCAATGGCTGGTGTCTAGGCTGGTGTCTCACACTCACACAGCAGCAGAGACCAGTGTGGCTACCAGTACAGAGCCCAGCTCTGTTGGGGAAGGGAGAGGGAAGGGCTGGAGAGAGAGCAGGGAGAGAGCTGGTGTCTGCAAGTGGAAAAACCTGTTGGGGAACCTCAGTGATGATGTATGTGGGGGTCCTGTGCAGCCTTAAGCCCTGGTTTCTTCAGCAGTGAAAGCTGCTGGGGTTTTCTGCAGAACCGGCTGCTGGAAACCTGCTCTGCATGGTTGCCCTCTGCTTCATGGATCCCACTGCATGTCTGATTCTTTTAGCCTCTGCTCTTCTTCCTTATTTCTAGCTGTCTCTAGCTGTTTCAGTCTTCCCTAGTAGCTCAGTTGGTAAAGAATCCGTCTGCAATGCAGGAGACCCTGGTTTGATTCCCGGGTTGGGAAGATCCGCTGGAGAAGGGATAGGCTACCCACTCCAGTATTCTTGGGCTTCCCTGGTGGCTCAGCTGGTAAAGAATCTGCCTGCAGTGTGGGAGACCTGGGTTTGATCCCTGGATTGGGAAGATCCCTTGGAGAAGGGAATGGCTACCCACTCCAGTATTCTGGCCTGGAGAATTCCATGAACTATATAGTGAGGTTGCAAAGAGTCAGACACGACTGAGTGACTTTCACTTTCACTTTCTAGATATCTTAGCTTTGTTAGGCTGTAGCTGAAGTGAGACCTAAGAGGGTCTTACAAGACCCTCTTACAAGAGAGGGAAGTCTGCAGAAGCCGGTCATTCACCTTGTTCCTGCTTTCCTGGTGGGAGGCACTCTTTTGAGCCAGGGAGTTCCCTCTTGGTGCTCCGCAGCGTAGGCCCAGAGAATGGGATGATACAGGGAAAATGAAACTATTCTTTCTTCCTCTTGTGTGTGTGGTTATTCTCAGAAGATATTTTGTCCCAGTGTGTTGCTGGAGTTTCTTCAGTGGACTTCCAAGCTCCCCCAGGGCTATTTTTGTTAATAGATAGTTGTTTAATTGTTGATCTTTGTTAGGGGGGTGGAAGCTGGGGTCTCCTACTCAACTGTGATGGTGACATCACCTGCTTTCTCACTCTTTTCTTGTAGCCGTTATTTTTTAGGACTCACCACCCTCACCCCTACCACTAAAATGGCAACCCACTCCAGTATTCTTGCCTGCAGAATTCCATGGACAGAGGAGCCTGGCGGGCTACAGTCCACGGGGTCGCAAAGAGTTGGACACGACTGAGCGATTTCATTGCTACTGCTACTCTCCCCTTAGAATGAGTTTTTTCCTAAAGAAATTCTTTTTTTTTTTTCTGCTGCAAATAGACTCCTGATTTACCTATTCCACAATCCCTCCAGGTGTATGAAGACACACTAAATCTCTCAGTAAGCAAACCTACCTTAGGGTAGGTTGATAAAACAGATTATGTACCTTTGATAGATTGATTAAACTCTATCACCTACACACACACACAGATATACACACACACACACACACACTCACTCACATATATGGAACAGTAATCCAGGGCCTAGTGAAGGAACTTGCATAATGAGAAGGAAGGACTACTAGACGGAGGGGATAAAAAAGGGAGGAAAATGAAAGGGGAGGAAAAAAAAAAGGGAGAATGGAATAGAGTTAGTTCTAGTGCAGATTTAAGAAATTGAGTACATTATAAATACTTAATAATTTAAAATAGGAATGGATAGAAGTAAATTTTAGTGATTCTGATACATTTTTTAGAGTTCATTTCAGTTCAGTTGTGTCCGACTCTTTGCGACCCCATGAATCGCAGCATGCCAGGCCTCCCTGTCCTTCACCAACTCCCAGAGTTCACTCAAACTCATGTCCATCAAGTTGCTGATGCCATCCAACCATCTCATCTTCTGTCGTCCCCTTCTCCTCCTGCCCCCAATCCCTCCCAGCATCAGAGTCTTTTCCAATGAGTCAACTCTTTGCATGAGGTGGTCAAAGTATTGGAGTTTCAGCTTTAGCATCAGTCCTTCCAATGAACACCCAGGACTGATCTCCTTCAGAATGGACTGGTTGTATCTCCTTGCAGTCCAAGGGACTCTTGAGAGTCTTCTCCAACACCACAGTTCAAAAGCATCAATGCTTTGGCGCTCAGCCTTCTTCACAGTCCAACTCTTGCATCCATACATGACCACTGGAAAAACCACAGCCTTGACTAGACTGATGTTTGTTGGCAAAGTAATGTCTCTGCTTTTGAATATGCTATCTAGGTTGGTTATAACTTTCCTTCCAAGGAGTAAGCGTCTTTTAATTTCATGGCTGCAGTCACCATCTGCAGTGATTTTGGAGCCCAAAAAATAAAGTCTGACACTGTTTCCACTGTTTCTCCATCTATTTCCCATGAAGTGATGGGACCAAATGCCATGATCTTCGTTTTCTGAATGTTGAGCTTTAAGCCAACTCTTTCACTCTCCTCTTTCACTTTCATCAAGAGGCTTTTTAGTTCCTTTTCACTTTCTGCCATAAGGGTGGTGTCATCTGCATATCTGAGGTTATTGATATTTCTCCCAGCAATCTTGATTCCAGCTTGTGCTTCTTCCAGCCCAGCCTTTCTCATCATGTACTCTGCAAATAAGTTAAATATTTTTTAAAGTACATGTTATATAATCTAGAACTTATAAAGAGAAACAAGGTTATGATTGCCAAGATACAATGTAACTAGAATACGTAGCATAATATTTAAGGCAAAATCCTGAAATACATCTACACATTTACTTCTTGTTTCCAGAGATAGAAATATCATTTCTTTGGAAATTTCAGGTTATGTCAGATTCATATGAACCACTTGTGAAATTCATGTGAGAAAATAAGAGTATAGAAAGTGCTTATCCAGAAAGAAGGCTGCAGCATCAGCTGGAAAGTTAGTCCGTGACAGGCTTTCCACATCAATGAGAGGCAGAGCCCCATGCTGTGAGAGGCTGAGGCCCCTGCTGGGAAATGCTGTCTGCACATTTGCTGGATTTCTTATGTTGCTGGGCTCTTTGTATTGTGTAAGTCAGAAGCAGCAGAATATGTGAAATGAGGACAGGTATATTAAAGATCTCTTGTAGCTTTGGGTTGCATGCATTTAAACTACTTAGAAACAGTAGCTCCAGGTTCATGCCTTCTGTCCTTTATATGTGTTTAATATAAAGCATATCTTTGCTTTGTAAAATGATAACCAGAAGACTGATTTTTATGTTCAGAAAAAAAAGATGTGGCAGACATTGTTATCAGGTGTCTTATGTGTGTGACAGTGTCCCTTAGCTGTAAAGGACCAGGTTATTTCTTCCAGAGCTGAAATCTTTACTGTAAGTTTAACCACATATCTCTAAGCAAAGAGGGGCTTCCCCAGTGTCTCAGTGTTAAAGAATCTGCCTGCAGTGCAGGAGACATGGGTTTAATCTCTGGGTCAGGAAGATCCCCTGGAGGAGGGATGGCAACCCACTCCAGTATTCTTGCCTAGAAAATTCTATGAGCAGAGGACCCTGGTGGGCTACAGTCCATGGGGTCACAAAGAGTCAGACATGACTGAGTGCCTGAACACACACACAATCTAAGCAGAGACCTTCTTGTTCAGCTGTAGAGACAAAAGAGTTTGCAAAGAAAATGATGTGTGTGGACGGCCCATCTGAGCTCTCTCTAAGGAGAAAGGGGCTTGGTCATCTCCCACTATGTCTTTCCCCTACCTCAAGACTTTGATCCAGATAAAGTTAAATGAGGGTGAAGAAGGGAGAAAACAGAAATGGTTTGATAACAATGGAATCATGCTCTATGTTTACTTCCAAAATAATTTTTTTAAATGTATTAGTTATGATGTCTCTTTCAGTTACATGGAATAAAAATTAAAGTTGAATTGTCTTAAAGGAAAATAAATGTATTGACTCCAAGATACATGATCAGGCAAGGCTGGATCCTGGTGTACAAGGACTGTTGTCAGACACCTGATTCATTCCATCCCTTGTCTTGTCTTTTCCTTGGTTTTGACTTTGTTCTTAGGCTCTTTCCAAACAACTGGAGCTTTACATTCTATCACCTCAACAAACCTAGCAGAGTGTCTCTTTTTCCTTACAGATACAGAAACAGTTCTCCAGTTGATGATACTCATTGGTCTAGGTCAGGTCGTATATCTAGTCCTGAACCCAACATTTGCTCTGGTGGATAGAACTTGGGCCATGTGCCCACTCTGTCTCCTCAGTCTGATTAGGCTCGATGCCACCCACGCCAATGATCTAAGAGTAAGAGAGGGATGCCTCTGCAAACTGTATGAAAGAAAAAACCCAGATAACTTAAACAAATGGAAAGATATTCTTTGCTCTTGGATGGAATAGCTTAACCTCATAGAAATGTCAGCTCTCTCAAGTTAGTATGTAAGTTTAAGGCAAAACCAATAAAGATGCCAATGAACTTTTCCCCTAGAGCTAAACAAATTGAATCTAAAGATAATTTGAAAAATAAACAAGTGAGAACAACTAGGCAAACCCTAAAATGAAAAGCAATGAAAGAAATTATACTTTAATACCCCATTAAACTTTTGAGTATTGCCTATTATAAACAACACAGCCAAGTATATTTTCTTCTTGTGCATATGTGCAAAGTTTTTCTTTAAGATATCTCCTTAGGAGAGAAATTAGTAGGTTTAGGGCATGTACATTTACTAAATTAATTCTTAAAATTTTGTTTTTCAGTTCTAAAGGTTTAAAAAATTAGCTATAGTGGGCTTCCCTGGTGGCTCAGATGGTAAAGAATCTGCCTGTAATGTAGGAGACCCATGTTCAATCCCTGGGTCTGGAAGATCCCCTGGAGAAGGGAATGGGTACCACTCCAGTATTCTTGCCTGGAGAATTTCGTGGACAGAGGAGCCTGGCAGGCTATAGTTCATGGGGCTGTAGAGTTGGACACAACTAAGCAACTAAAATAGTGTGACATACATATTTCTGTATAAATGTTTTACAGTTACAATTTCTATAGTTATTGGAAATACTGAGAATAATAGAACCCACCCCATGGAATGAGAGTTAATTGAAAGTAGAGTTTACTCAACAACGAATATTGTAATTACATTAGAGAAAAATCTAAAACAGGCTAATGGTGTTAACTGAATCTCCAATCTCTCTTCAGCAAGGAAGTCACATAACTCTTGACAAACCCCTGTCTTCTTAGTTCTTTGTGGCCTCTGATTTTTATTTGGTTCTTCTGTTTGAATTGATTAGTCCCTTGTATCAGTAACTTTATTACTTAAGAGTCCTCAGACTGAGTTTTTAAAAATTCACACTTGACTGAATTTTCTGTCTCAAGCATCTAACACAGTGCTTGGCAAATAGAAGACCTTCTGTTCAACCAAAGTCTTTGTCAATTATAGTTTATAGCTCTAACTATCCCTGACCTTATTTGCATAGCTCCATGCAAAGTTCCATACTGGAACTTCTAATGCATGTTTGGAAATAGTATAGCCAGATGGTCCCAACAAGAATACTAAGATCACTTGAGAAAAAACAGAAATTGACCACAAACCCAAATTACACATGCCATGAGGAGCAGTTTGTTGCTGACAATCTATATTACATCTTGTGCTTTACATTAGATAGGTTTTAATCAAATATTTACTTTGTAAAAACACATTTTGTTTCAAACAAGTAGGTAATATGTCCCAAGATGACAATTTTTTTTGAGCCAACACTTAATCTGCTGTTAATTGGTCCATATATTAATCACGACTACTGCTGATTTTATAAAGGAACTTCTCTGTTGTGTACTCCAGAACATTTATTTTTTCTTGAGAATTATGCAAACTAGAAATTTATAGCTGAATTTATATTTACCAGTGAATCGTAATGTTCACATGTCTTTATATGTCTATTATTTATCCATTAGTGATAGTGATAGTGATAGTGAAGTCGCTCAGTCGTGTCCGACTCTTTGCGACCCCATGGACAGTAGCCAACCAGGCTTCTCCGTCCATGGGATTTTCCAGACAAGAATACTGGAGTGGGTTGCCATTTCCTTCTCCAGGGGATCTTCCTGACCCAAGGATCGAACCCAGGTCTCTCGCATTGTAGGCAGATGCTTTACCATCTGAGCCACTTTATCCATGAATGTATAACAAATTAGTCCAAACCTTAGTGGCTTTAAATGATATTTATTATCACTCAGAGCATTTGTTATTTTTGCCAGTCAGGGATTCAGAAGTGTTTTGGCTGGATGGTTCTGGCTCAGGGATTCTAATGAAGTTGAGCCAGTTTCTAACTGGGTAGCAACCATATGAAGACCTAACTGAGGCCGGAAGATGCAGCTGGCTCCAATCTTGGAGCAATCAAGATGCTCCAATCAGGTTGGCTCACTCACCTGATTGGCAAGTTGATACTGGCTGTTGGCTTCTTGTCTAGTTTCTTAGCTTCTTGTCCAAGAAACTACTTGAGTGATGGCCTGCGCAATCACGATCCCCTGTAGCAAGAATAATAGAGTCTCTGTGTGGAATTTTTCTTACTGTGGGATTCTCTTTCTCTCGACTCTTCTCTGATGGCACTAACCATTTATAATTGATTTCTAGGTTTTATAATTTATTAGATGTTGCAAAATGGTAACATTCTATTACTGTTTTATCCCTTTTTAATTTACTAGCTAGCTGCAAAAGAGAAACATCTTTCATCTACTATTGGGTTACCCAGTGATTTGGTTAAGAGAGAAATCAAGAAAAATCTCAAACAATCTAATCTTACACCTGAAAGAACTAGGAAAAGAAGAAGAAAAGAGTCCAAGTTAGTAGAAGGATACAATAAAGTTCAGAGTGAAAATAAATGATACAGACACACACACACACACACAAAAGCAAACCAGAAAAACAATAGAAAAGAGCAACAGTTGGTTCTTTGAAAAGGTAAAGTTTGTAAGCCTTTAGCTAGACTCATGAAGAAGAAAAGAAAGTTCAACTAAATAAAATCAGAAATGAAAAAGAAAATCAGAAAGAGAAATTAGGAAAACAATTTATAATTGTGTCAAAAAGAATAAAATACCCAGGAAAAAATTTAACCAAGGAAGTAAAAGGCCGGTACTCTGAAACCTGTAAGGCACTGATAAAAGAAATTGAAGATGACACAAACAAATGGAAAGATATATCATGTTCATAGGTTGGAAATTAATATTTTTACAATATCCATATTATCAAAAGCAGTCTATAGATTCAATGCAATCCCTATCAAAATACCAATGGTATTTTTTTTATTGAACTAGAACAAATAATCTTAAAATGTGTATGGCGCCCAAGAAGATCCCAAATAGCCAGAGCAAACTTGAGAAAGAAAAACAAAGTTGGAGATATCACACTTCCTGATTTTAAGTTATATTACAAATGTATAGTAATCAAAAAGTATGGTACTGGCACAGAAGCAGACACACATATCAATGGAATTCAATAGAGAGGCCAGAAATAAACCAATGCTTAACTGGTTGATGAATCTACTGGAAAGAAAGACAGAATATATAGTGGGGGGAAAGACAGTCTCTGCTATATATGGTCTTGGGAAAACTGGGCAGCTGCATGCAAAAGAATGAAACTGCATCACTTTCTTATACCATTTGCAAAAATAAAGTAAAAATAAAGACTTAAATGTAGAACTTGAAACTACATTCTTTGACATTGTAGCAATATGGTTTTTTCAATCTATTTCCCTAGGTAAGGGTAACAAAAGCAAAAGTAAAGAAATGCAAAAACAACAACAACAACAAAAAACAAGGTAAAAAGTTTTTACACAGTGAAGGAAATTATCAACATAACAGAAAGGTAATCTACTGAATGGGAGAAGATATTTGCAAATCATATGTCCAATAAAGGGTTAATATCCCAAATGTTTAAAGAACTCACACAAGTCAATATCAAAAGAAAAAATAATTTGATTAAAAAAGATAGGCAGAGACCTGAATAAACTTTCTCCAAGGAAGACATACAGATGGGGGAAAAAGAAAAACCATGATAAATTGCTCAAATCACTGATCAACAGGGAAATGCAAATCAAAAACATAACGAGACATCACTTTGGACCTTTCAGAATGCCTATTATCAAAAAGAGAACAAATAACAAGGGTTGGTGAGGATGTGGAGAAAAGCGAGCCTTCTTATCCATTGGTAGGAATGTAAATTGGTAGAGCCAGTAGGATAAAAAGTATGAAGGTTTCTCAAAAAATTGAAAATAGAACTACCATCCAATCCAGTAGTTCCACTACTGAAAAAGGAAAACACTAATTCAAAAAGACATATGTACCCCAATGTTCATGGCAGCATAGTCACAGTGGTCAAGATATGGAAGACACCTTCGTGTCCATTGACAAGTAAATGAATACAGAAGGTGTGGTATATTTTATTTATACAATGAAATATTACTCAGCCATAAAAATGATGAAATCTTGCTGTTAGTGACAAAATGGATGAACCTGGGGGTATTATGCTAAGTGAAATAAGTCATGTAGAAAAAGACAAACACAATGTGATTTCAGTTAAATGTGGAATCTAAAAAACAAATCGCCAATCAAATAAAGCAAGACCCAAACATATTCATAGATCCTGAGAACAAACTGGTGGTTGCCAGAAGAAAGAGGGCTGGGGGAGCTGGGTGAAATAGGTACAGAAGACTGAGAGGTACAGACTTCCAGTTAGAAAATAAATGTCATAAGGGTGTAATGTACAGCATAAGGAATATTGTCAATAATATTGTAATAACTTTGGAGATAGTAACTGACTTACGCTGATCAATTAGTAATGTGTAATATTGAACCACAATGTTGTACCATTGAAACCAATATAACATTGTATATGCTTCTGCTGTGCTGTGGGAGTTGGTTCTGTCATGTCCAACTCCTTGCAACCCCATGGACTATACAGCCCGCCAGGCTCTTTTGTCCATGGGAATCTCCAGGCAAGAATACTGGAATGGGTGCCATGTCCTCCTCCAGGGGATTATCCCAACCCAGGGATCAAGTCTGCATCTCTTACATCTCCTGCACTGGCAGGCAGTTTCTTTAGCTCTAGCCACCTGGGAAGCCCAATACTGTATATAAATTACCAAAACAAAAACAAAAACTAAAACTAAAAATATTGTAATCAGATAAAGTGAAAAAAAAAAAAGTAAAAATGCTAGAGTACTTCTATTTATTTACCAGTTTTCAAAATAATGACAGTATATATCTACAAGGATTTTTTATCATTATTAATTAAAACAGATTTAAACAAAATGATATGTTTCAATCTATTAAAGATATTCTTAACATGCTTAAATTATCCTGTCTTTGACCAATGAATTCCTCTTTAAGCTGGCTCCAGAGTCCTTCTGAAATAACTCTAGTAGTTTTTAAGAGTTTTATTTTCCTTCCCCTTCTGAATATGAGAAAATATTCTAGACTTATCTTGTGTACTTCTGCCCCAGTCTTGAACTCAGGCTTTTCTCCCCCAAAGGTTTTGCATAGAGATGTACCAGAATATTTTAAACTTTAAGCTTAGCAAAAACCAACATCTGTTGGATAGGATGTGAACTACTAGTACAAGGAAGATTCCATTTTCAATATTTTGTAGTGCTGCAATATTTTCAATGATGGCATATTATATTTGCAGTTCTAGGTTTTGGTGGTTTCTGGAATATAAAGCAAGGAGCTCTGAAAATCAGTTTGGAACAGGAAATGAGAGTGGTATGTCCAATCTGATTCCAAGGTTTGAGAGACTGTGCAGACCCCAACAGGTGCATCAGTCCTATTAGTAATCTTCACTGTTAAATAATGAAATAAATTCTTTTTTCAATTTATGTGTATTACTTTGTTTCAAATGACTACTAAGTTGTTAGGAAATAAATAAATTCTTTGGTCCTAACTACTTAATAATTCCCAATGGTAAAGAATTTGCCTGCCAGTATAGGAGACTCAGGAGACATGGGTTCGGTCCTTGGGTCAGGAAGATGCCTCAGAGTAGGAAAAGGCAACCCACCAGTATTCTTGCCTGGAAAATGCCATGGACAGAGGAGCCTGGTGGGCATGGGGTCACAGAGAGTCAGACACGACAGCATGCACACACACAACTACTTAATAATTGAAATTATTGAATTTTTAAGCTTAAAAAAAAAATCTAGGGCTTCTAGGTGGTGCTAGTGGTAAAGAACCAGCCTGGCAATGCAGGAGACATAAGAGACACAGGTTTAATCCCAGGGCCAAAAAATTCCCCTGGAGGAGGGCATGGCAACCCACTCCAGTATTCTTGGCTGGAGAATCCCATGGACAGAGGAGCCTGGCAGGGTACAGTCCATGGGGTAGCAAAGAGTCAGACACTACTGAAGCAACTTAGCACACACCCATGCATGTACCAAGAAAAAAAACTACTGAGACATCAAGACATTAGAAACGGAGAATGTTTGGGAGGCTCTGGATTAAACTCTCCTTGTTTTTGTCTGGATGCAGCATGTGGTTAGATGTGATCATTTAGCTGAGTGCTAACTTTGACATGTGTGATGTCATTTAGGCCTCTTAACAACCCTTTGGACTTCCCAGGTGGCTCAGTGGTAAAAAAAATCTGTCTGCTGTGCAGTAGACGCAAGAGAAATGGGGTCAGTCCCTGGGTGGGGAAGACCGCTGGAGAAGGAAATGGCAACCCATTCCAGTATTCTTGCCTGGAGAATCCTGTGGACAGATGAGCTTGGTGGGCTACAGTCCATAGGGTCACAAAAGAGTCTGACAGGACTTAGTGACTAAACAACAAATGTTATAGCAACTTCTTTATTATAGTAACTTCTTTAAGTTACTGTCCCAAAATGTGAAGGTTCATTTAGCTAAAACAAGAACAATATAATAGAGCTGGAAGTGGTCACAGTGCTAGTCTAGTAAAATATTAGAGTCTATCTGTTTGTTGAGACTTTAACTTGCTTTCTCTAACAACTTGTTTGTGATGCTGAATTACTCCAGGGGCTAATTTCCTTATTGAAAAGCCACATCACCAAATTTAATTTCAGATAAGTATGGCTGCTCTACCAGGCCCAGGTTAACTACTGTATAATTATATAATATTTTGAAGGCAGATGCACAAGAGTGGGTGTCACTGTCAACTTCATGAAACTCCCACTCTTGCCTCAAGACAGTTTAGGAATTTAACATGCACATGACCACTTAACATATAGCACTAGGCAAGGTGCCAGAGTCAACTGATATATAACAGGAAAGCTTAAGTACTTTATTATTTCTCTTTAGATAAAATAGAAATAATAGTCCTAATAATTTTTATAAAACTCTTGGACTGTACTCCCTCTCTTTGGAGACCACTACTGCAAACCAGAGCCAAAGGTTTTTAACAAATACTTATTTGTATGTAAAGTTTATCCATTAACTGTTAAGTGTGAGAGAATTCTGCCACCACCTCTACTTACTCCTCTAACATACAGAGAAGAAATATTAAAACCTTTTCTGTACTGAAATGAAGATAAGAATTTTCAAGGGGTAATTATTTCCTCAACACTCCCATCTACCAAGATAGAGAGGGTGACTGCAACCCCACATAAAGGAGTTCGTCAAGGCTGTGTATTGTCACCCTGTTTATTTAACTTATATGCAGAGTACATCATGAGAAACACTGGACTGGAAGAAACAAACTGGAATCAAGATTGCCGGGAGAAATATCAATAACCTCAGATATGCAGATGACACCACCCTTATGGCAGAAAGTGAAGAGGAACTCAAAAGCCTCTTGATGAAAGTGAAAGTGGAGAGTGAAAAGGTTGGCTTAAAGCTCAACATTCAGAAAACGAAGATCATGGCATCCGGTCCCACCACTTCATGGCAAATAGATGGGGAAACAGTGGAAACAGTGTCAGACTTTATTTTTCTGGGCCCCAAAATCACTACAGATGGTGACTGCAGCCATGAAATTAAAAGACGCTTACTCCTTGGAAGGAAAGTTATGACCAACCTAGATAGCATATTCAAAAGCAGAGACATTACTTTGCCAACAAAGGTTCGTCTAGTCAAGGCTATGGTTTTTCCTGTGGTCATGTATGGATGTGAGAGTTGGACTGTGAAGAAGGCTGAGCGCTGAAGAATTGATGCTTTTGAACTGTGGTGTTGGAGAAGACTCTTGAAAGTCCCTTGGACTGCAAGGAGATCCAACCAGTCCATTGTGAAGGAGATCAGCCCTAGGATTTCTTTGGAAGGAATGATGCTAAAGCTGGAACTCCAGTACTTTGGCCACCTCATGAGAAGAGTTGACTCATTGGAAAAGACTCTGATGCTTGGAGGGATTGGGGGCAAGAGGAGAAGGGGACGACAGAGGATGAGATGGCTGGATGGCATTACTGACTCAATGGACGTGAGTCTGAGTGAACTCTGGAAGTTGGTGATGCTGGACAGGGAGGCCTGGCATGCTGCGATTCATGGGGTAGCAAAGAGTCGGACACAACTGAGCGACTGATCTGATCTGATCTGATGGAAAAGATCTGTGACTCATTTTAATAAGGATGTAGCCCAAAGAGACTGTCAGCTTCTCTGTGAACCCACTGGCTTGCTTGGTGCTGGCATGGTGAATCAGTAGTAAGGTGGGCGTAGACAGAAGGGCTGCAGGTAGCTTCATAGCTGTCAGACAGCAGAACATTCCTGATCTCTGAGAAGGTTTTAGTTTAGGATGAAGGGTGAGAGGACCTGAAGGGATATCACAGTGGGAGTGAGGAGGATGCAGAATTCATGGACCAGGCAATTGGAAATCTTGGTGAATATGCAGATTTCATGTCATTTACTTCTGCTTGCCTTATTTACTATCATCTTTAACAATGATGGGCCAGCGGCATTCCCCCTTCTGCTATGACTCTACATGTGCCCAAGTACAAAGATATAGCCCCCAGGGGAAAGTGGGGTGGCCTGGAAGCTTGAAATGACTAAGATCCTGAAAAAAAATGACTTCATTCAGCATGCATTTTTGAGTTTCTCCAAAGGGGCAGAGATAGTTCCAGGGACTGAGGAAACAGTGGTCACCACAGGAGATAACAACTTTGCTTTTAGGAGCTGACATTTTCAAGGGGGAGCCTAGACAACAAAAAGATAAACGAAATACAAAGCCTATTTGACCACGTGTTATCCAAAAGATTAAATCAGGGAGATGGAATAAGTAGTGTTGAGTGGGAAGGTATGGGCAGTGATTCAGAGGAGAGATTATAGCTTTGAATAGTGTTGCCAAGAAAGTTCCTACTACGAGTATAACTTTTGAAAAAAGACTTGAAGGGAGTAAAGGAATGAGCTACATGAATAAGTGGGGAAAAAGCATTTCAGGCAGAATGGTAAGTGCATTTCAAGCAGAATAAGTGCAAACTCCCTAAGGCTGGGACATGGCTGATGGGTTGATAAACAGCATAGAAGCCAGTGCAGACAGCAGAGTGTATAGAAGGGAGACTGTTAGGAGAAAAACTTAGAGAGCAACACCATGAGTTACTCTCTGAGTTACACTATACTGAGATAGGACACATATGGAGTTTGGAGATGATACAAATCTTCCTTACAAAAGAATTCTGTTTTGCATATGTTGATATGGGCTTTCCAGGTGGTGCTGGTAGTGAAGAACCCACCTGCCAATGCAGGAGATGTATGTGACGCAGGTTTGATCCCTGGGTGGGAAATATCCCCTGGAGGAGGGCATGGCAACCCACTCCAGTATTCTTGCCTGGAGAATCCCAGGACAGAGGAGCCTGACAGGCTACAGACTATAGGATTGCAAAGAGCTGGACACGACTAAAGCAACTTAGCATGCACAGCACACACATATTTTGAAATTCTCTTCAGGAGGTGAATCCCTCTCTACCTTGAGGGTGGGCTAGACTTAGTGACTTAATTTAAAAGAAAAAGTCTATAGGAAGAGAGAAATAGCTTTATAGTAGAAAAACCTAGAAAATACTGGAAAGTTGTTCCAGGAAATACTGGGAAACTGTGATAGACTAGAGGAGACTATGGAGGTATGACATGTAAGTGAGGTGTGGTACCCTTAGATCCTGGAGTAGAAAAAGGATATTAATAGAAAAACTGAGGAAATCCAAATAAACCTAGGAGGTTAATGTACTGAGGTGTTTGTTTTTGTTTAGCTTTGGCAAATGTATTATGGTAGTATAAGATATTAATGATGGGGTGAAGGGTAGACTCTGTATCTAGGAGAATGCAAGTATCTCCTCTCATTTAGTAACAGCCCTCCCAAGATTGTCTATATTACCCGGAGCTCTGAAATTATCAGAGATTCATTATGGCTACAAAAATAACCCTGAACAGCACAACAGTATGGAATAGGTAACCAGAGCTAATATCAGTTGCCTTGGTTACAGGAGACTTGCTGCTTACAAAGAGAAAAAGTCAAGTGGATTCAAGCTTGACCTTGTTACCTGTGAACTATAAAAAGGAAAACATCAGTCCTTCCCAGGGAATACTACAGCAATAGGCCTGCTGAGCCTGGGCGATTAGGAAGGGAAGAAGGAGATCCATATGGCTGGTTAAGGCTAGTTACTACTGATTTCCATATACCTGGCTTGATTATGTGCTTTCCTTGATGTGAGCCCATTTTTTCAGAACTAGGATTTGACTAATTTAATTATGTTTTAAAGGATTTATTTTATATCTTGTATGAGTGAAGTCACTCAGTCGTGTCTGACTCTTTGTGACCCCATGGACTGTAGCCTACCAGGCTCCTCAGTCCATGGGATTTTCCAGGCAAGAATACTGGAGTGGGTTGCTATTTCCTTCTCTAGGGGATCTTCCCGACCCAGGGATTGAACCAGGGTCTCCCGCGTTGTAGGCAGACGCTTTACCGTCTGAGCTACCAGGGATATATCTTGTATATGTGCTACCAATATTGTTCTAATAGTTTTTACTCATTTATTTTTACATATAAAGTGTTTCCATTCATTAAAACAACAATTAAAAGCAACAACATAAAGATGGAAACTAGGGACTTCTGAAACTTATTACTAAGAGGGCAGAGAATATGTTCTTGAATTCAATTTCTAGTTTCATCATTGACCATCTATATGATTGTGAATTTATTTCTCTTATTTCTTCAAAGTCTTTATTTTCAGATTATTTCTGTTTTCATTATACATGATAACTTTAGGGCATGTCATGCGCATTTGCTCAATCACAATTTTTTTTTTTTTTTTTTACCTTGCTTAAAATAAGGCACGTATTCTGTTCTGTTCTAATCTAAAATCCCTAAGGGCACTTATACCATGGGAAAATATTATCGCCTGAGAAAGCAATATTTCATTCTTTTAGAATTCCATAAGCATACTTTCATAATAATTCCATTTAAAAACATGCAGTGTCTGTTGACAGGTGAGAAGCAATGATGTCACCACGGACTTTAGAATGTCTCCTTTGGCTTAGATTATTGTTGACAATTCTAGTTTGGGGCTTTTTCTCTTTACCTAACAAAAGCTTTTTTTTTTTTTAAACCGTTTTATGGATCACCTGTGAAGCTGGTGGACAAACAAAACCTTTTTTTAAATTTATTTTTTTATTGAAGGATAATTGCTTTACAGAATTTTGTTGTTTTCTGTCAAACCTCAACATGAATCAGCCATAGATATACATATATCCCCTCCCTTATGAACCTTCCTCCATCTCCCTCCCCATCCCACCCCTCTAGGTTGATACAGAGCCCCTGTTTGAGTTTCCTGAGCCATAGAGCAAATTCCCGTTGGCTATATATTTTACATATGGGACAAAACCTTTTAAGATAGCATTTTGCTAGCATCTTTCATGCCATAGGCAGAGAAATCATTGTTAATTCCCACTCCCTTCACATTTCAACCTGTGTGAATACTCACCTGCTGTAGGAAACTCAGGGAATATGAGAGAGAAGCAGTATGTTGAAATCATCCCCATTTATTAATTCCCTAGAATAAATAAAATTGTGACCTTAGTGACTTTGTATCTGAGTTCAAGTAAGAAACTTTATTTTTAAAATTCTATGTATCCCTCAAGATATACATTTCTAGTGACTTTAAGGAGGTCTAAAGGGAGAGGGGGAAGGTCAGCTGGAATACAAACATGAATGATCGAAGGACATTTTTGAATCTGACTTTTACTTAAGTTTATAGATTTTAGGACCTGGGAATTTCAGCTTCCTCTTTCCCCCAGGCATACCCCTATGGGTTTAGTCGCTAAGTTGTATCTTACCCTTGCAACCTCATGGACTGTAGCCCATCAGGCTCCTCTGTCTGTGAGATTTTCCAGGCTAGAATACTGGAATAGGTTGCTATTTCCTTCTATAAAGCATCAGTTCAGTTCAGTCGCTTAGTCATGTTCGATTCATTGCAACTCCATGGGCTGCAACTCCCCAGGTTTCCTTGTCCATCATCAGCTCCTGGAGCTTGCTCAAATTCATGTCCATTGAATTGGTGATGCCATCCAAACATCTCATCTTCTGTTGTCCACTTCTCCTCCTGCTTTCAATCTTTCCCAGCATCAGGATTTTTTCCAGTGAATCAGTTCTTCACATCAGGTAGCCAAAGTTTTGGGCTTTCAGCTTCAGCATCAGTCCTTTCCATGAATATTCAGATTTCCTTTCAGATTGACTGGTTTGATCTCCTTGCAGTCCAAGGGACTCTCAAGAATCTTCTCCAACATCACAGTTCAAAAACACTTCATGGTATGGGGAGGGATGTAGGAGGGGGGTTCAGGACGGGGAACATGTGTACACCCATGGCGGATGTATGTTGATGTATGGCAAAACCAATACAATATTGTAAAGTAAAAAAAAACCAACAAAAACAACAACACTTCATCATTCAGCTTTCTTTTATGGTCCAACTCTCACATGCATACATGACTACTGAAAAAACCATAGCTTTGACTAGACAGAACTTTGTTGGCAAAGTAATGTCTCTGCCTTTTAATATACTGTCTACGTTGGTCATAGTTTTCTTCCAAGGAGTAAGCATCTTTTAATTTCATGGCTGCAGTCACCATCTGCAGTGATTTTGGAGCCCCCCCAAAATAAAGTCTGTGTTACCGTTGTTTCTCCATCTATTTGCCATGAAGTGATGGGGCTGGATGCCATGATCTTAGTTTTCTGAATGTTGAGTTTTTTTTTTTTAATTTAATTTAATTTTAAACTTTACAATATTGTATTAGTTTTGCCAAATATCGAAATGAATCCACCACAGGTATACCTGTGTTCCCCATCCTGAACCCTTCTCCCTCCTCCCTCCCCTACCCTCCCTCTGGGTCATCCCAGTGCACCAGCCCCAAGCATCCAGTATCATGCATTGAACCTGGACTGGCGACTCATTTCATACATGATATTATACAGGTTTCAATGTCATTCTCCCAAATCTCCCCACCCTCTCCCTCTCCCACAGAGTCCATAAGACTGATCTATATATCGGTGTCTCTTTTGCTGTCTCATACACAGGGTTATTGTTACCATCTTTCTAAATTCCATTTATATGCGTTAGTATACTGTATTGGTGTTTTTCTTTCTGGCTTACTTCACTCTGTATAATAGGTTCCAGTTTCATCCATCTCATTAGAACTGATTCAAATGTATTCTTTTTAATGGCTGAGTAATACTCCATTGTGTATATGTACCACAGCTGTCTTATCCATTCATCTGCTGATGGACATCTAGGTTGCTCCCATGTCCTGGCTATTATAAACAGTGCTGCGATGAACATTGCGGTACACGTGTCTCTTTCCCTTCTGGTTTCCTCAGTGTGTACACCCAGCAGTGGGATTGCTGGATCATAAGGCAGTTCTATTTCCAGTTTTTTAAGGAATCTCCACACTGTTCTCCATAGTGGCTGTACTAGTTTGCATTCCCACCAACAGTGTAAGAGAGTTCCCTTTTCTCCACACCCTCTCCAGCATTTATTGCTTGTAGACTTATGGATCACAGCCATTCTGACTGGCATGAAATGGTACCTCATAGTGGTTTTGATTTGCATTTCTCTGATAATGAGTGATGTTGAGCATCTTTTCATGTGTTTGTTAGCCATCTGTATGTCTTCTTTGGAGAAATGTCTATTTAGTTCTTTGGTCCATTTTTTGATTGGGTCATTTATTTTTCTGGAGTTGAGCTGTAGGAGTTGCTTGTATATTTTTGAGATTAGTTGTTTGTCTGTTGCTTCATTTGCTATTATTTTCTCCCATTCTGAAGGCTGCCTTTTCACCTTGCTAATAGTTTCCTTTGATGTGCAGAAGCTTTTAAGGTTAATTAGGTCCCATTTGTTTATTTTTGCTTTTATTTCCAATATTCTGGAAGGTGGGTCATAGAGGATCCTGCTGAATGTTGAGTTTTAAGCCAACTTTTCCACTTTCCTCTTTCACTTTCATCAAGAGGCTCTTTAGTTCTTCTTTACTTTCTGCCCTAAGGGTGGTGTCATCTGCATATCTGAGGTTATTGATATTTCTCCCAGCAATCTTGATTCCAGCTTATGCTTCTTCCAGTCCAACGTTTCTCATGATGTACTCTGAATATAAGTTAAATAAGCTGGGTGACAATATGCAGCCTTGATGTGCTCCTTTTCCTGATTTGGAACCAGTCTGTTGTTTCATGTCCAGTTCTAACTGTTACTTCTTGACCTGCATACAACACCACAGTTCAAAAGCATCAACTCTTTAGCACTCAGCTTTCTTCACAGTCCAACTCTTGCATCCATACATACATTTAATTCAAATGCTAAAACAAACAAAACAAGAAACCCCAAAACAATACCCCAGAATTATTATCCTTATGTCATATTTTAGAGAATAATTAGAAACTTGTTTTTTTCTGGTAGAATGGAGATGCTAAAGTTTCCCCAGCCTTCAGGGGCTTATTTCTCAATCATAAAGGATGTCTGCCCTTTGAGGGCTCCTGTTTGTCACATCAGACCATGGGGTTGGTGCCATCGGAACTCCCCATTTTGGTCACTCACTTGCGACAAACTAATATCACTTCTTTTTAGTAAATGTGTGTGTGTGCTCAGTCAGTCATGTTTGACTCTTTGAGACCCTTGGATTCCCTGGTAGCTCAGACGGTAAAGCATCTGCCTGCAATGCGGGAGACCTGCATTGCGGGATTCAATCCCCAGGTCAGGAAGATCCCCTGTAGAAGGAAATGGCAACCCACTCCAGTACTCTTGCGTGAAAAATTCCATGGATGGAGGAGCCTGGTAGGCTACAGCCCATGGGATCTCAAAGAGTCGAACACGACTGAGCAACTTCACTGTTCACTGGACTGTAGCCCACCAGGCTCCTCTGTCCATGGAATTTATCAGCCAAGAATACTGGAATGGGTTGCTATTTCCTCCTCCAGGGGATTTTCCTGACCCAGGGTTGGAATCTGTATCTCCTTCATCTCTTGCATTGGCAGGCAGATTCTTTACCACTGCACCACCTGGGAAACCCTCTTTTTAGTACACATTTTAGTCTGAGTAGGAGACAATGAAATCATTTGAATGTACCAAGAACATTATTAGGAAATTCTACTTTGAGCAGCTTAAGCTGTTCACATTTTCTTGAAACATCTGTTCTATATTAGGATATATTCATTTATTTTAAAAGGCCAGTGTTTACTAACAACTTGAGAGAGCTGAATAAGAATCATCAGATTCCATTTTAAAAGATTTTTATTCAGTCATTTGGATAGTTTATTTGGAGGATTTTAATAAGATGTATATATTGAATAGTCTAGGTTGGGTAGTAAGTACTAAGTCTCCTCTTAGGATTTAAGATAATTATGAGATAATATGGAGTTAAACTTGAAATATAACTAAAAAGGTGTATTTTTGATATTACAACTATTCTTAAACTTTATGGAATTTTGACATTCCATTTTGGTTATCCTATCCTATTTGGTTATCCAATTAGTTTTCTCTGTCTCCATAAATGTTAAAGTGCCATGTGGTATGCACATGTATTTTAAACTAATGTAGATTAGAATTAGCTTTAAACTGTATGAAGTCTATTGTTCAAAGGAATTAGGGATTACAGAATCAAGGCAGCAATTAGCAACTAATTCTGAGCACTCATTGAGCTTCATCTTGGAATACCTAATCCTTGATTCTAAGTGAATAATTGTGGTAGGAGAAGAATCAGTATTCCACAAATTCATGATGAAAGACTGTTATTGCTCAAGCTTAATTATCATGACTGACATAAATACTTGAAAGTAAGTAATAAAACTCACTCTCAACACTACCAGTACATCCTGTATTCGAAATTCAATTTGTAGATAAGGAGAATTAAAAAGAAGATGAGAAACAGTGTGCATTCCAATCTGCCATCAAGGTTATTCACTAGTCAAATTCTCTTGCTTTTTTGGTTTCATCATAGACTCTATCTTTCTAAAACCTGATTATTTCAGCAATATGGCTTTATTTACTAAAACAAAAGTGTTTGTCAAGGAGGCTGTTTTCTCTCTGAAAAAAAAAAATAGAAAAAGAAAATCAAGTTATAAAAGATGAAATGACGTGATTAGCCAATTTAAATGATGCTGTGTCTAAGCTTTATTCTTTTCTTTTTTTTGCAGTTGCATTAACCTATTTCTTTCTCTGTATCTTACTGGAGAAAATTACTAATAGTCAAAAAGTCCTCACAGTCCTTAAACATGAGATCCTTGCTATGAAGCCTGTTTTCTGGCCTAGCAGCAAGACTTCAGGATTAAAGATCATGGTTATCAAGAGACCAACCACAGTAGCTCGAATTTTTACAGCTGTTATAACCCCAAGTGTTTTTCTGCTTTAAGTTTCTCTATGACCGAAGTCCCTGATTTACAGGGTGACCTTGCACAAATTGCTTAACCTTTCTGGACATCATTTTACTCTAAGACTCTTCGTTAAGGTGCTACCCATTTCTGAAATACAATTGAAATTCTCTGAATACAGAGCACTTACAAGTCAAACTGAAATATGAGATTCATCCAATCATTAGCTAATAGCTTATAGTCTTGTTTAGAAGAGAAATACATTATATTATATTCAAATACATTATATTCAAAATGCTCTATTACTAAGACAAGCTGTGGTCTGAAGGGATCTTTTTAGAGTTTGGAAGCAGGAAGGATTTCTCTTTGAAAACAGACCAGACACATTTTTTTTTCCTTCCCCAAACTGGAAACATTTTGTTTTGTATTGGAGTATAACTGATCAGACACATTTCTAGTGTAGTAGAACAGAGTGTTTCTCCAAGAGAATGCTCTTCTACTTCAGTTCTGTTTTTCAAAATTATTTAAAAATTAGAAATTGTTTAAAAAATAGAGAAATTATTTTAAAATCATTAAAAAATTAGAAACTAAAGGAATGGCTGTGTGCCTTTTCAGCACTATATTATAACATTGTCTCACAGGCCCATCCAAGAATTACTTAATTCTTTTGGGGGAATATCCTTTTGCTAGACATATTACTTTTTTTTATTGATTAGGATTCATTTTCTGTGATATTACTTTTTAATGAAGTTTTAAAGTTTTATCTGGTAGACATACAAATAATTTATATCTAGTAGAAAATATAACCCTAAGATGATGACTTTATTGCTTTGTAGAATATCAACCAGTTTTGCATTGAACCTAGCAATCAATTCCAACATTCTTCCTTCTGTTTCTGTAACTACTCAGTTCTCCAAATGCTCTTTGAACCAGCTTTATCATCCTGCTGGTTTCCCCATTAATGGGTTATATAAATTTGGACCTACTTAATATTTATGAGTCAGAGTTGTTAACACGAAGACATTTTTACTTTGACAGTTTGTTGTTGCTTTTGCTACCTTCCTGCTGCCACCACCTGGAGGAGCAAAGTGTTGCCCAAAGCAGAAAAATTTCCAACTCTAAATACTCAGAGCTGTTTAGATTCCCATCCTTTTTCCTTTCTTATCCGTGTGTGATCCCTTACTTCATAGTGTCTGTTGTAATGATTGAATCCAATTACAGTACATCATTGGCATTTGAATTTTTAAAATTTGTGCTTTTGACTATTTTCAAGCCACGTAACATGTAGGGATTTGCAGTTTTGCTGAGGAATGAATCTTGGTTGTAAACTTTGCAATATTGATGTGCTGGAACGACACAAAAACAGGGAGGCATCCACCACAGCCTCTGAATTTCGTCTTGGCTGTGTTCTTTCTCATCAGCATGCACACTAACTCTCCTAAAGTGATAAAAACTTAGCTTCTTTGTGCAAAATCGGCTATAAAAGAAAATCATCTGCTAGTGTTTGTGATAGTAGTAAAGAGAAAGTAAAAAAGTCTAAAAAAGTAGTCATTCTTGGGCACAAAGCAGAAGTTTTGGCTGTGCCAAATACACCATCAGTTTGATTAATTCAGCAAAAAGCATGAAAAATGTTTGTCCTAATAATCAACTACTTCCTTAAAATAGTATTATTTACTCTCATTAAGTTGTCAAAATTTATGAAATAATATTAGTATTTCAAGCATTTAAGAGAGGGTTGTTCTCATCTGGAAGGTACAGCAAGAGAGTGAAAAGGTCAGTGAACTTGTATTCTTAATGCCTGAGTTCAAGTTGTAGCTCTTCTATTAATTAGCTGTGGAACCTGTATCTAAAACCTCTTGGTCATAAATTCTAGGAAGACCTTGTTTATTGATTTATTGACTGGGTTACATGAAGTTCTAGGTTTGGGATAGATTAGTGACTATTATAAAGATCTCTGCCCTCAAAGAGCTTTCATTTTACATTGTAGAAGGGAAAGGAAGAGAGAGGGGAAACACAGTGGGAAGAAAATAAATAACCAAATACCTTAGAATATGACAAATGACTTCCCTGGTGGCTCAGATGGTAAAGAATCTGCCTGCAATGTGGGAGACCTGGGTTCCATCCCTGGGTTGGGAAGTTCCCCTGGAGAAGCGAACAGCAACCGACTCCAGTGTTCTGGCCTGGGAAATCCCATGGACAGAGGAGCCTGGCAGGCTCTAGTCCATAGGGGTCACAAAGAGTTGGATACAATTGAGTGACTTTCACTTTAATGACAAATGACATAGAAAATATTTTAGAAATGGGAGAGGGTTAGTGGCAAGTGGCAGTGTGTGTGTGTCCAGTTGTGTCATTGCAGTAGTAAGATGGTGAAGGTAAACCTCCATGGTATGGTGGCATTTGAGAAATGCATGAAGAAAGAGTAATGGTGGTTACCAAGCCTAACAGTGGTTTCAATCCTGTCAGATCTAATAAGCCATCGTCTTCCTCTGTGCCAGTTCGGGGCACAGTTGGGGATTCTAAGCAGTAGATTGATACAAGAGTATTTTAAAAGAATGACTAGCTGCCATGCCAAGGAGTTTTGTAAAGGGACAAGGATGCAAGTGGGCAAACTGTTAAGAGGCTATAGCAGCAGCTAGTTGAGAGATGATGACTTAGAGAAGGTGGTAGCCGAGAAGGTGGAGAAAAGCATTCAGATTCTGAATATATTTTGAAAGTACAGCAAATAAGATTTGTGGTTGGAATGGATATGAGCTGTGAGAGAAAGAGAAGTCAAAGTGGACTCCAGGGTTTTTCATCTGCTGAAAAGGAAGGTGGGGTTGCTATTAACTGAGAGAAGGCTGAGGGTAGAACAGGTTTTTGGAAGTAAGATCAGATCAGATTTTGGGCATGTTGTGTTTCAGATATTTATTTTATGTCCAAGGACTTACAAATCTGGAGCCTATGAATGTGGTCTGAGTTGGAGATATCCATTTGAAGGTCAGCAGGATATCACTGATACTTAAAGCCATAATACTGCTTTTTTCACCAAGGGAATCAGTGTTAAGTAGTGAGAGAAAAGACTGAGCCCTGGGGCATTGCAACATTCAAGGATCTGAGAAAAAGAGGAAGAACCAACCAAGGAGATTAAGAAGGAGCAGCCAGTGAGATAGGAGAAAAAACAGAGAATGTGGTGTCCGGCAAACTAAGTGAAAAAGTGTTATGAAAAAGAAGGGAGTAACCAACCGTGCCAAATGCTGCTGATAGGCAAGTGAAGGACTTGGCTGCTGGATTTAGCAGCATGGTAGATGTTCACATTTAGAGTGAACAGTTAGGAGAAGTTTCATTGGAGGCAAAAATCTGACTAAATTGGTTTTCATGGAGAATGGCAAGAAATAAAAACAGACAGTAGGAATAAGTCACTTCCTGGAGGTGTTTTTCTTTTAAAGAAAGGGAATAAATGAGCCAATAGCCAGTGAGTTAAGTGGAATACAGAGAAGTGATTGTTTTATTATTTTTTAAAATGTTTTTTAAAGACAGGAATGACATCAGTATCTTATTTGCATTTGAATGTAAATGATCCAGCAGTGTGTCCTAGAGTGATATCTTTGAGTGGGCTGTAGAGGATGGGATTTAGTGACTAAAAAGAGGTGTTGACTTTAGATAAGATTATGGATAGTAGCAGGCAGAGAGACAGAGATGTGATACCTGTACTGGTAGGTGGGTAAATACAGCAGATAGAAGTCTGTGGAATTTCTCTTCTGATTGCTTTGATTTTCTCAGTGACAAATGATAATGAAAATAGGAAGGAGGTTTGAGTACTCGAGAAGAGTGAAAATGATTGTCTAGAAGAATGGGAAACTGAATGATCTTGGGAAACTAAGTTGTGATATACCTGTTGTTACGGGCTTCCCTTATGGCTTAAGGGTAAATAATCCATCTGCAATGCAGGAGACACAGAAGATGTGGATTTGATCCCTGGATCAGGAAGATTCCCCTGGAGGAGGAAATGGCAACCCTGTCTAGTATTCTCACCTGAAAAATCCCATGGACTGAGGACCCTGGCAGACTCAAGTCCATGATCTCAAAGAGTTGGACATAACTGAGCAACTGAGCAAGTAGTATTAAGAACATATTTGAGGAACCATTCATAAGCTTGAAGTGAGACCATTCAGCATAATTCTATATCTTTTTCCAGCCACTGTTAGTGGAGGGTGGAGGTTTGGCATTGGCAGAGAGTTGCATTTTAACCAAGATTCTAGTTGTCCAAGTAAGTATGATAAATCTGAAAAAAGGCAAAAGAGTCAAGGGTATACATAAGGGACCAGTTATAAAATTTGGTCTTGGAATTTAAGCTTGGCAAGTAGGATAATGATAAGCAGTAGTGGAATTGTGGTAGATCAGTGGATTGGAGGTCCCAGTGAATTGGAATGATGATTGGGAATGGGATAGTACAAGGAGTGATCTGGGAAGATTGGAGGTGGTGGTCAGAGGGTGGAATGCATGACTTTGACATTAGGAAGAGTTGCATTTATTTGTAATGATGTGGTCTTAAGGCAATGATCATGATTAGAGGCTGTGGTAGATGTGGTAGAATGGCTAACATGATCAATGGAGAAGAGAAGAGAAAAGTTCAAGGAACTGAAAGGCCAGGGTGTGGGCATGATGATCTACTTGTGTGTTCATAGGTTCAAGAATTAAGGCGGGAGTAGCTCTGGAGGGTACAACTATGAATCAGGATCTAGAGTCAAGAGAAATGAAAAGAAAGCAGAGTCATTAACCAATGAGTGATATATGATGATGTTAGATTCAAGCTGGCACTTCCAGGGGAGAGAGAGGGAGCAGTGTCTGAAAGTCATGAGGAGCAAGGGTGACACCTACTCCTCTCCAGGCTTGAAGATCTGAAGGCTACAAAAGGAAAAGCAGTCTCCAGTTGGAAGGTTGATAGGGTATTCTCAAGAAAGCCAGGTTTTGATGAAAGTAAGAAGGTGAAGGGGGTGTTCAAAGCATGTTTGTGAAAATAGAGGTGCGGCATCCAGCCATCAAGATGATACCCAGTGATCCTTACTGCCAGGTATTTAAGCCTTTTTTTAGTTCCTTCCCTTATTTAATCGGCTGACCTCTGTGACCATAGAATACTGCAGAAATGATGACATGTAATAAAAGACACTGTAGCTTTTGTTTGCTCTTTCAGATACCTGGTGCTTAGTGAATCCAGCCACCAGACCATGAGGACACTCAGGAAGCCCTGTCGAGAGGCCCTTATGGAGAGGAAGAGAAGTTTCCCCCAACAACTACCACAAACTTGCCAGTATGCAAGTGAGCTACATTAAAAGCAGATAAAAGCAGATCCTTTCAGTCAAACTTTCAGATGACTGCAGCCTTGTGAGAGATGCCAAGCTGAAAGTGTCTAACCAAGCCATCACCTGACTTTTAATCTGCAAAAACTTTGCTATATAGTAAATGATTATTTTTATTTTAAGTCACTAATTTTTGAAGTTATTTACTATGCAGCAAATCTTCTGATAATTAACATAAGGGTATTTTGAAAATAGTGGTACTGAATTTCAGAAAGCACAGTGGATAGGTTTCAGGATTGGTGGAAGGGAGAGAGGAGATGAAAGCATAGGATATGCAGAGTTTTTTATTTTTATTTTTTTTAATTCTATTTTTATTTATTTTTTAACCCTAGAAACATTTTGTATTTTTAACACCAGAAACATTTTGTATGGGCTTCCCTGGTGGCTCAGCTGGTAAAGAATCTGCCTGTAATACCACAGACCTGGGTTCGAACCCTGGGTTGGGAAGATCCCCTGGAGAAGGGAACTGCTACCCACTCCAGTATTCTGGCCTGGAGAATTCCATGGACTGTGTAGACCATGGGGTCTCCAAGAGTCGGACAGGACTGAACAACTTTCACGTTCACAGCCAATTAACAACATTGTGATAGTTTCAGGTGAACAGTGAAGGAACTCAGAAATACATAAACATGTATCCATTCTCCCCAAATCCCCCTCCCACCCAGGCTAGCACATAACATTGAGCAGAATTCCATGTGCTATACAATAGGTTTTTGTTGGCTATCCATTTTAAATATAGCAGTGTGTACATGATCTTCCCAAAGTCCTTAACTATCCCTTCACCCTGGCAACCATGAATTTGTTTTCTAAGTCTGTGAGTCTCTTTCTGTAGAGTTTTAAAAGGATTAGAGTGTGGAGATAAGAGGGAGTCTGGGAGGGTTTTTGGTGGCTGACATAAATCAGGATAAATGAAAAAAAATGAGATCATTGTGAAGACAGATAATGGTGGTGAGAACATGTGTTTGGTGGTGAAGAAAGAGGGAGTTTCTGGAGATCTATCTTCACCTTTGATGAAAAGTGATCTTGGTCCCAGGGACAGTTCACTCTTGGCCACTGGTCTAATGTAAGTACTTTCTGTGGATCCCTGTTAACTGTATTCCTTGGTGGCCCAGCAGTATAGAATCCACCTGCCAATTCCTGCCAGTTTAGGAGAGGCAGTTTTGATCCCTGGGCCAGAAAGATCCCCTGGAGAAGAAAATAGCAACACACTCCAGTTTTCTTGCCCCAGAAATCCCATGGACAGAGGACCCTGGCAGGCTATAGTCCATAGTGTTGTAAAAGTCAGACATGACTTAGTGACTAAACAAACTGTTAATTGTATATGGTATATATCTCCCATTTGATTTTCATATTATTATCCTTCACGAATGAGAATATTGAGACCTAAAGAGGTTAAGTAACTGGCCTGAGGGCACACAGTGAGTAAGGTAGACTCAGAATTTGAATTAGGGTCTCCTGACTTTAAATCCTGCCCTAATTCCATATTTTACCTGGAGACAGAAAAATTTAAAAACCAAAGTACTTTAATTTTCTAAGGGTAGGATTGCAAGTTAGTCATCTCAGACATAGACCAGTGGAGTATAATTATAAATACTCTTTAAAAATACTCACATGATACCTGAGAATAATGACATACAAAAGAATCCAATATGAGAGCCATTTATATCTGATCAGAGTATTATCAAGTACGTGAAAGATACCAGAAAACAGAAGAAGAGAGATAGGAACCAGAAGTATAAAATGAATGCTAAATTCATTGCTCTATTTTTCTCCCCAGTTAGAATGTAAATTCTATGAGGGTAGAACTTTGCCTTGTGTCTGGCACTCACCAGGTACTCAATAAGTCTTAGTATATGTTAAAAAAAATGAAGATATAGGGCTCAGCCAAAGGAAAAGACTTCAGTGAAAACATCCTAAGTAACATGCTCAGGATAAGAGAGTGGTCAAGACAGTTTAGTTCAGTCACTCAGTCGTGTCCCATTCTTTGCGACCCCATGAATTGCAGCACACCAGGCCTCCCTGTCCATCACCAACTCCTGGAGTCCACCCAAACCCATGTCCATTGAGTCGGTGATGCCATCCAGCCATCTCATCCTCTCTCGTCCCCTTCTCCTCCTGCCCTCAATCTTTCCCAGCATCAGGGTCTTTTCAAATGAGTCAGCTCTTTACATCAGGTGGCCAAAGTATTGGAGTTTCAGCCTCAGCATCAGTCCTTCCAGTGAACACCCAGGACTGATCTCCTTTAGGATGGACTGGTTGGATCTCCTTGCAGTCCAAGGGACTCTCAAGAGTCTTCTCCAACACCACACTTCAAAAGCATCAATTCTTCTGTGCTCAGCTTTCTTTATAGTCCAACTCTCACATCCATACATGACCACTGGAAAAACCATAGCCTTGACTGGTTGGACCTTTGTTGGCAAAGTAATGTCTCTGCTTTTTAATATGCTGTCTAGGTCGGTTATAACTTTCCTTCCAAGGAGCAAGCGTCTTTTAATTTCATGGCTGCAATCACCATCTGCAGTGATTTTGGAGCCCCAAAAAATACAGTCAGCCTCTGTTTCCACTGTTTCCCCATCTATTTCCCATGAAGTGATGGGACCAGATGCCATGATCTTAGTTTTCTGAATGTTGAGGGGTTTTTTTTGTTTTTTAATTTTTTAAATTTCTCTTAAAAATTAAAACCCTCCTCCCTCCTCCCTCCCCATACCATCCCTCTGGGTCATCCCAGTGCACCAGCCCCAAGCACCCAGTATCATGCATCGAACCTGGACTGGTGACTCGTTTCATATATGATATTGTACATATTTCAATGCCACTGTCCCAAATCATCCCACCCTCTCCCTCTCCCACAGAGTCCAAAAGACTGTTCTATACATCTGTGTCTCTTTTGCTGTCTCATATACAGGGTTATTGTTACCATCTTTCTAAATTCCATATATATGCGTTAGTATACTGTATTGGTGTTTTTCTTTCTGGCTTACTTCACTCTGTTTAATAGGCTACAGTTTCATCCACCTCATTAGAACTGATTCAAATGTATTCTTTTTAATGGCTGAGCAATACTCCATTGTGTATATGTACCACAGCTGTCTTATCCATTCATCTGCTGATGGACATTGAGGTTGCTCCCATGTCCTGGCTATTATAAACAGTGCTGCGATGAACATTGCGGTACACGTGTCTCTTTCCCTTCTGGTTTCCTCAGTGTGTATGCCCAGCAGTGGGATTGCTGGATCATAAGGCAGTTCTATTTCCAGTTTTTTAAGGAATCTCCACACTGTTCTCCATAGTGGCTGTACTAGTTTGCATTCCTACCAACGGTGTAAGAGGGTTCCCTTTTCTCCACACCCTCTCCAGCATTTATTGCTTGTAGACTTTTGGATCGCAGCCATTCTGACTGGTGTGAAATGGTACCTCATAGTGGTTTTGATTTGCATTTCTCTGATAATGAGTGATGTTGAGCATCTTTTCATGTGTCTGTTAGCCATCTGTATGTCTTCTTTGGAGAAATGTCTATTTAGTTCTTTGGTCCATTTTTTGATTGGGTCATTTATTTTTCTGGAATTGAGCTGTAGGTGTTGCTTGTATGTTTTTGAGATTAGTTGTTTGTCTGTTGCTTCATTTGCTATTATTTCTCCCATTCTGAAGGCTGTCTTTTCACCTTGCTTATAGTTTCCTTTGATGTGCAGAAGCTTTTAAGTTTAATTAGGTCCTATTTGTTTATTTTTGCTTTTATTTCCAATATTCTGGGAGATGGGTCATAGAGGATCCTGCTGTGATGTATGTCGGAGAGTGTTTTGCCTATGTTCTCCTCTAGGAGTTTTATAGTTTCTGGTCTTATGTTTAGATCTTTAATCCATTTTGAATTTATTTTTGTGTATGGTGTTAGAAAGTGCTCTAGTTTCATTCTTTTACAAGTGGTTGACCAGTTTTTCCAGCACCACTTGTTAAAGAGATTGTCTTTTCTCCATTGTATATTCTTGCCTCCTTTGTCAAAGATAAGGTGGCCATATGTGCGTGGCTGCAATCACCATCTGCAGTGATTTTGGAGCCCAAAAAAATACAGTCAGCCTCTGTTTCCACTGTTTCCCCATCTATTTCCCACGACGTGATGGGACCAGATGCCATGAATCTTAGTTTTCTGAATGTTGAGTTTTAAGCCAACTTTTTCACTCTCCTCTTTCACTTTCATTAAGAGGCTCTTTAGTTCTTCTTCACTTTGTCCCGTAAGGGTGATGTCATCTGCATATCTGAGGTTATTGATATTTCTCCCAGCAATCTTGATTCCAGCCTGTGCTTCTTCCAGCCCAGCGTTTCTCATGATGTACTCTGTATATAAGTTAAATAAGCAGGGTGACAAGATGCAGCCTCGACGTACTCCTTTTCCTATTTGGAACCAGTCTGTTGTTCCATATCCAGTTCTAACTGTTGCTTCCTGACCTGCATATAGGATTCTGAGGAGGCAGATCAGGTGGTCTGGTATTCCCATCTCTTTCACAATTTTCCAGAGTTTATTGTGATCCACACAGTCAAAGGTTTTGGCATAGTCAGTAGAGAAATAGATGTTATTCTAGAACTCTCTTGCTTTTTCGATGATCTAGCAGATGTTGACAATTTGATCTCTGGTTCCTCTGCCTTTTCTAAAACCAGCTTGAACATCTGGAAGTTCATGGTTCACGTATTGCTGAAGCCTGGCTTGGAGAATTTTGAGCATTACTTTACTAGCGTGTGAGTTGAGTGCAATCGTGTGGTAGTTTGAACATCCTTTGGCATTGCCTTTCTTTGGGATTGGAATGAAAACTGACCTTTTCCACCGGAAATGGTCAAGACAGGTTGAGGGCAGAGTTATGAGGTGGAAGAAGTTTGTCATCAGTACTGGTTCCTTGTTTACCCTGCCTGCTGATCCAGACTCCAGAGTAGGTTCACATTCAGAGATGTTTCATTTCATCATCCCTGTAGCTGTTCTTTTCCTCTAGGTGTTTTAGGAACATTAATAAACCAGGATTTCTTACCTGGCAATATATTCTATCATCTGGAAACTTAACAACAACAACAAAAAATGCAACAGAAAACAGGGTCTGGGTTCTTCTCCCCAACATGATTTAATTTAACTGGATTGGGGTTGGACCCAGACATTGGCAGTTTAAATTAAAAAAAAAAAAAAAAGTCTCTTAGGTGGTTTTACTGTGTAGCTAGGATTGAGAAGCAACCAACTTAAAAATATTATCTTTCTCAAGAAAAGTTGAATACTGAGAAATCAAACCTTGAAAGGAAAGGAATGCTGTTCTAACTAGCTCAATTTCAGATATCAGTGGGTTGGGAGTTCCCCAGAATTTACACCAACCTAGCTTTAGCATGGCACTCAGAGAGGAGGTACTCAAGTATTTGCTGCAGGGATGGATGAATTCCAGTCACCCAGTCATGTCTGACTCTTTGTGATCCCTTGGACTGCAGCATGCCAGGCTTCCTTGTCCATCACCAACTCCCGGAGCTTGCTCAAACTCATGTCCATCGAGTCAGTGATGCCATCCAACCATCTCATCTTCTGTTGTCTCCTTCTCCTCCCACCTTCAATCTTTCAAAGCATCAGGGTCTTTTCCAGTGAGTCAGTTCTTCACATCAGGTGGCCAAAGTATTTGAGTTTCAGCTTCAGCATGAAGCTCACTATTCCAATGAATAGTCAGGACTGATTTCCTTTCAGATTGACTGGTTTGATCTCCTTGCAGTCCAAGGGACTCTCTAGAGTCTTCTCCAACATCTCAGTTCAGAAGCATCAGTTCTTTGGCAGTCAGCTTTATTTATGGTCCAACTCTCACATGTATACATGACTACTGGAAAAACTATAGCTTTGACTAGATGGACCTTTGTTGGCAAAGTAATGTCTCTGCCTTTTAATATGCTGTCTATGTTGCTCATAGCTTTTCTCCCAAGGAACAAGCATCTTTTTGATTTCATGGCTGCAGTCACCATCTGCAGTGATTCTGGAGCCCAAGAAAATGACATATGTCACTGATTCCATTGTTTCCCCATCTTTTTGCCATGAAGTGATGGGACCAGATGCCATGATCTTTGTTTTTTGAATGTTGAGTTTTAAGCCAGTTTTTTCACTCTCTCACTTTCATCAAGAGACTCTTTAGTTCTTCTTCACTTTCTGCCATAAGGGTGGTGTCATCTGCATATCTGAGGTTATTGATATTTCTCCCAGCAATCTTGATTCCAGCTTGTGCTTCATCCAGCCTGGCATTTCACATGATGTACTCTGCATATAAGTTAAATAAGCAGGGTGACGATATACAACCTTGACATACTCATTTCCCAATTTGGAATCAGTCCGTTGTTCCATGTCTGGTTCTAACTGTTGCTTCTTGACTTGCATACAGATTTCTCAGGAGGCAGGTAAGGTGGTCTGATATTCCCATCTCTTTAAGAATTCTACAGTTTGTTGTGATCCACACCTATGCTCCTTGCTCTTGCATAAAGATTGATCTCTCTACCTGGAGAAGTTGAGCTATGGAGATGGCTTAGATGATGGAACAACCCGAAAAACAAAAATTCTAGGTCAGTTGTGGAAGGGATGCATTAGTGGGAGCATGTGTGGTGATGAAACATAAATGTCTTGCATATACATATATATATATATATATATATCTTGCACATATATATATCTTGCATATAAATATATATATATATATACTACTTTAAAAAATGTATACATAATATAATGGCAAATAAAAGAAAGTTTTCTTTTTAAACCTATTATTGAGTTCACTGAAACCTTTTGTATTTTCTTGTTCAGTAGATAACAAAATTAAAATTATTTTATTTGAGTCTGGACTTATTTTTAATGTTGAAAAGGTGTCATTATGTTTTAAAAGAATGATAATATATCCCATCTAGTCTGGAAAAAAGATGTTCTGGAGTAGTGAAGGACATGCATGAAAGTGAGAGGAACCAGTGGAGGACTATTCAGTGTATACTTAGTTTATTCCGTTTTGTTTTGCTCTGGAAAAAGCTGGAGTTAATATGAGCTCTGAGCATACAAGCTTGATGTAAAACAAAGGATTTGCATTCTACCCTTCTCAAAGGGTGACCCAACATCATTCTTAACTTAAACAAACATAAAAGGAGACAGTCCCGGTGACCTGTTTGGGGATCTAGGGTAGATAGTTTATTCACATTCCTGCCAACATAACCATAGCTCTGATTACTGTAAAAAGCAATAATATCTCCATCTTTCATGATGATTAGTAGTTAGAAGGGTCTTCCATTACTTTATCAGCTCCAAAGAAGAAAGGGTAAAGGATAAAGTAGCATCCTTGCCGAAAATGAATGAATATAAAGACTAAATGCTTATTTTTGTAGTGACTCACTGTGTCAAGCTGAATTCTCAGGCCACTTATACATTCTTCATCAAATCATTAAAAACTGAAATGACCATGACCAACCACTGTCTCTGACATTTATTGTATATGAAAAGCATTTAGGAGATGTAAAGACTAGGTAGTTGTGAAACAACTATAAAGATGTAAGACTGAAAGCACCAACAGTGACATTCAGCTGCTCAGTTAGGCTAGAAAATAGTTCCCTTTTGTTTGTGACTTTAATTCTGATGTAGGCTCATGGCAGGAAAAGACCACCAATGTATAAAGGTGGAATGAATACTTGACTTGGAGTCATATGTCCTGGTTCAGAGTCACTGCTCTGACAATTAAAGCTTGTTGAAACAATTACCTGAGCAAGTCACATAATCTCCCAGAGTCTCAATTTCCCCATCTGTAAAGAGGAAATAACAAGAATTTCTGCTCTGCTACTTTAGTAAATTCTGTGGTTTACTTGACATACTGAGTATTATAAAAGTATTTCATAAAATATAAACTATCATACAGATATTTGCTATTATTATTGAATTATTAATTTATAACCTTATTCAGTCCAAAATAGTGCTGCCCAGATCATGGCTTCATAGTCTGCAAGTTCTGGATTTAGAAGCATCCCATAACCTCATCAACTGTAAAGATTTATTCTAGAGCCCAAGAGTAGTCATCTGACTTTAGCTTAAAAGTAATTAAGACATCTGGGGAGAGCCAAGTCTACTATTAATGTGAAAATATTGACTTTTAGGTAAGATTCATAATCAAAAGTTTTAAAAAGTTATGGAAAGAGGCAAGAGAGTAGGGGCAGGGGAAATTGGGCAGGAAGGTGATCAAAAGGTACACACTTCCAGGTATAAGACAAATAAGCACTGGATATAATGTACAAAATGGTTGTTAATACTGCTGTATGTTATATATGAAAGTTAGAGTAAATCCTGAGCTCTCTTCACAAGAAACTTTTTTTTATTTTTCTTTTATTTTGTATATACATGAGGTGATGGATGTTGACTAAACTCATTGTGGCAACCATTTCATGATGTATGTCAGTCAAAACATTGCACTCTATACCTTAAACTTATATAATGTTGTACATTAATTATATCTGAAACCTGAAAGAAAAAAAATTAAGTAATTTGAATAATGTTTAAAAAAATAAAAGGAAAAAATGGAGATATTGGAACTTTCAGGAAGCTTAACTAGGAGGGAAGAACTGTTCCGACAATAGCTGAGCAAAGATCTGCAGGAGCACCATGTAAGAGCCATCAGGAGCTGCCAGGTGCTGCCAGTTGCCAGCTGTGTGCATGGAAGTTTTCAGTGGTGTTGCATGGAAGTTCCCCTTGCTTTCTAGTAGAGCACAGCAGAGATGATCAAAAATCCCATGTAAGATAGGGGAAAATTATTAGTATCTCAGAACTGAGGTTTTATCATATTAGCATCTTTGCTTCACGAATGCTCATACTAGAGGCTACTGGCATCATATATAATTCTTGAGGACTCACATTTCTTCTGCCTGATGTGCCCTGCTCAATACAGGAGGTCTTTTTAGTTCCGTATTTATTAACATTCACATTTCAGTTTCTAGTACTCAGATCACAACCCTAGACATTGATTCCTGAATTACAATTATGAGCATGAAGTTTCATATCCCAGTATAAGTTCAGGCCTCCCAGACCCACAACAATTTCCACCAATGGCTATCACCACACACCCTGTCCACCTGGGAAGGGTGAGTATACAAAGGTATTTACGGTGAGTCAACAATAAATACATAATTCTCAGCTTCTGGACAACCAAGCAAGAAGGAAACTTAATGGGTTATATCACATTCACCTGGCTTTGGAGCATGGTATGGTCTCTGTGTACCCAAAACTTTTTAGCTTTGAACTCCTTTTCATCTCTAATCAACTCTCTAGCTCCCTAATTACCTTGTTTAGGACTGTTTATTTATCTAGGCCCTCATTTTACCTTTTCTTGTTTCTAGCATTGATTCCAATCTTTTACCCATTACAATTTCCTGATGAAAGATCCTGGAAAGTGAGTGGCTGAATAGGTAAAATTTGGAAGAAGTTCTCATTTTTGTCTTTTTGAGGCTAAACAGGATATGTGAAAATAAAAGAAATAATACAATCATGATTTTTTTTCCAACTGTGCTAAGTAGAATGAATATAGGTTGAGTTCATCAAACATTTTTTTCCAGTAAAGAAACATATGGCCTGACCATATTTCTCCATTTCCTAGGATTAGTAGAGGATTAGAAATTATAGTGAAAGACTGATGGAGATGATTGTTGGAGAAATCAAAGCCAGTTGAATAGACAGAATTTAGGTGCAGTGATTAGGACTATAATGTTAAAACCTCAGGAAGCTCAGTGTGTGTGCATATATTCCCTTGGCTCACCCCTTTGGAAATGATGGGCCATTATGAAGTTTTTCTAGAAATCCCTAAGGGAGAGGTTGTTCAGCAGAAATATCTTCATAATGATTCAGAAGATCTTCAACTTCCAGAAGAATAAAGCTTTCCAGTGAACAGAGGGTATTATGCAGATGTATCCTGCAGAGGAAATGCTGGACAGATTGGGATCCATGTGAATTCTTTTGGCAAGAGATACTGAAAGTTCTGGATTTGAGAAATTAAAATCTTGTAACAAATGAGTTGAATGAATCAGAGAAAGGCAGAGTTCAGCTGCATGTATATATGATGTGTCCCACTAACACCGGGTATTATTACTGACTGATGATACAGTGTAAGTTGCACCTGAGTCAACCTCTAGTTGCCTCTGATCAGGGTAAAATTCAATAGGACAAAATTCTCTGGTGAGTAAAATGAGTCAAGATTCATGGTATCTATTTAAAAAATTGTTTCTGTCTCAGTTTCTCTTTCTTGGGTTTATTTCAATTTTAATAATTTCTTAATCCCAGAATGAATTTCTTTAGTATGATAACTTTTAAAATATACATTAATTTTTAGAATTTAGATTTGTGGTTTATTAAAAGTTTTTTACCCTAAACAGATGACACAGAGTAGTATATTAAACTTATATAGGTGTGTACTTAGGACAGAATGAGCCATTCATAGTGGTGAAACAATTTCTGCTGCCTCTTTAGTCCCTAACTTCACTGGAAAAAAAAAAAGCCACATAGAATATGTGCTAATATTTACTGAGTCATTTAATATTTTATAATAGACATTGATACCTTTTAAAGGATGTAGATACAGCAGCACACGCATTTCTGTTTGTTTCGTCATGGGTTTGGGATTCCTGTGCAGAATTTTCATGGTTCTCTGGTCTTTAAATAGATTAGTGGGACATTGTAGAACATTTCTTGTTAGTGGGGAAAAATTGGCAGCAATAAATGTCTAGCAAATATAGGGGACTATTTCCCAAATAGAGTATTCTCAAAGCTTTGAAGATGACAGGACTGGATTCTGTTGGGTCTTACTGAAACCATTAGTTTCTCTCTATCTTTTTCTTTTGCCTACTCTCACTCCTCACATCCCTCACTAACCCTGAAATGGCACATGTACCAGAACCTGGATGAGATCTAGCTCTGTTTCTGTCAAATCTAAAAGAAACCCACATAAATCGTAATGTTCCTGGATGCATTTACTGAAGTATTTTGAAGAGACAGCAAACTGGAATGACCACGTTGTAGGGCACCTGGCAAACATTCCCAGTATTCACAGGTTACAGCATTACCTCCCCCTCCCAACTCTCTATTCACTCTCCTAAATAGTCAGAACTCAACCTTCTCCAAGGTTGCCAGGTCCTTTGCCCTTCCTGTACTGTCTCCTTCAGCCTTCCAGATGGATTCAGTTCCTTGGCCTGCAGCTCTCTACCCTCTTGGTTTTTTCTCTTCAACAAGTACCCCATATCAGCATAAAGAAGGCCCTGGCAGTAAGCAGCAATTAAGTCATCTTCCGAAATTGGCAGAACAAGAAAGGTGGTGAACACAATATATTTCAGTTCAGTTCAGTCACTCAGTCATGTCTGACTCTTTGTGACCCCATGGACTGCACACCAGGCCTCCCTGTCCATCCCCAACCCCCGGAGTTTACCCAAACTCATGTCCATTTAGCTCTGTCAAATAGACATATTCTAATAAGAATTTAGAACTCAGACCTTGTATGGGAGATACTGGTACCGACCTTACCTATCTCTGTAACTTCCTCCCAATTTCCACTCAATATCTCCTGTTTTGTATACTTTGCTATATGCTATTTCTGCTGCTGCTGCTGCTGCTTAGTCACTTCCGTTGTGTCCGACTCTGTGCGATCCCATAGACGGCAGCCCACCAGGCTCCCCCATCCCTGGGATTCTCCAGGCAAGAGTACTGGAGTGGGGTGCCATCACTTTCTCCGACCCGATTTCTGTGGGGTAAAGAGAAGAGAAGAGCTGGTGTTTATTCAGGAGGCAGGGCCCTGAGTCTTCAAAGGGAGGAGGCTTAGCTTGACTCTGGGATACGGGGCCCGGCCTAGGAGGATACTGTTGACTACAGCTCTGTAGAGATGCCTTAATTTGTGAGGGCAGACCCAAGCCCTGCTGGAAACGGATTTCTTTCTTTTTTTTCCATTTTAACATTTATTTTTAATTGGAGGATAATTGCTTTACAATGTTGTGTTGGTTTCTGCTGTACAACAACGTGAATCAGTCATAAATATAGGTATGTCTTCTCTCTCTTGAATTCTGTTGCAGCCAAAACATCACAGAATCAGAAGCTACATTAGTGGTCTAGTTCAGCATTGTTATTCAGAGAATTGGTCAAGAGCTGTGTATCTGACCTTTTCAGTGATTTTTGTAGCAAAATAATAATGAATTATAAATAATAAACCCTCCTCTGTTTACATTACCTAGAAGGCATCCAGTGGGCAAGACTCCTCCTCTGTTGCCTTCTGAAACTTTAACAAAATAAAAATAAGATTCTTTTTAATTAAAAATGAATGTGGAAATGCTACAATGCTTTATTTTTCTAATTACTTTATGTTGATTCTTTTTTTTTTCCTTCTTTATGTCTCAACTTCTAATGCTTTTCTTTCTGTGACCCTTCATCTAAACACTGATCATTCCTTTTGTTGCTCAGTCACTCAGTTGTGTCCGACTCTGTGACCTGGTGGACTGCAGCAGGCCAGGCTTCCCTGTCCTTCACCGTTTCCTGGAGCTTGCTCAAACTCATGTCCATTAAAAACTCATTCCTTTACAGGTTTTTTATGGTAAAAAACAGAAACAAAGAGAACCTTACATATTAATCTTAAATAATAGACAAGTTTCATGGCTCAGTATTTTTACAGTAGTCAGTTTATATTATTCTCTTAAAACATTACTTCAGACATTTCTCACATTTCTCCTTCACCTCTTGCTCAGCAAAGAGGACTCAGAGTTTTTCATTATTTTGAGTCTGTGAATATAAACATCACAAGACTACATTCTGGTCAGTTTAAATGTGAAGATGAAAGTCACTCAGTCCTGTCTGGCTCTTTTTGACCTCATGGACTATAAAGTCCATGGAATTCTCCAGACCAGAATACTGGAGTGGGTAGCCTTTCCCTTCTCCTGGGGATCTTCCCAACCCAGGGATCAAACCCAGGTCTGCCACATTGTAGGTGGTTCTTTACTAGCTAAGCCACAAGGGAAGCCTGGGTTTAGCAATGATTGAGTTATATTTCTGAAGTTACCCTCAGAGTAGTTAGATATTGGTGGGAGTGAGTGAGTGTAAAACCCTATAGAGAAAACAATCCCCAGGCAGCATTATCTGGTTCTTGTGTTAGTATTCTAGTCACCAGGTGTAAAAAAGAGGAAAAGACGATGCATGCTTATTTTGAGAAAGCACAGACAGATATTTGTTGATGTGAAAGAGGAGAGAAAAAGTGAAACATAACTAGAGAGGGTGTCTCAGTTGAGGTCAGGAGTTGATAGAGACTGAAGATGGAAAGAAGAGAGTGAAAATAATTCAAGGGGGATGGGGTGAGCAGTGGAATCAAAGGAAGAAGATGTTAAGGTTTCAAACCACCATGGTTTTCTTCTCTTTAAAGAACTTATCCTGTTTTGTTTTTCTAGTTGTTATTTGTGAACATGGCTTCTCTTTTCTTAAACCCTTGAGGCTGGGATCCCAGTTTGCTTTGCCCATGTTGTGGGAAAGGTGGTAAACCTTGGGCATTCCCAGGTGTCCAGCACACTAGCACACATTCAGAGGGCCCTGGGTGGTCTGGAATGTTGTGCAATGAAGAAGCCTTGGTGCTGAGTGAGTGAAGAGGAAAAGACTTAATCAGGGTCTTGGGAATTCTGATGACAAATCTAACTCCAGTTTTGTGGTTTTGATATTTTGTTTATTTAAGAATTTGTTTAAATGCAATTAAGTATGATAATCTTGACTGCTTCCTTATCTTTTATATCACCAGATATATATCTCATATATATATATATATATATATATATATATATATATATGCTGTAAATACTTTAAATTACACTAGGAAGCCATATTCATTGTGGAAACAACTATGAAGCAACTATAATTCTTTTCAGATATATCGACAGCTGTAGCTGTAGGTATATATTTTTATGTTCTGGTACCATGTAGTTATTTGATAAATTGCTATTTTATTTAATAATATAACATGAGTAACTTTCCACATCATTAGACTTCAGTGAGTTGTCAGCAAATGTGTTTTGAGAGCAAGTTATGTTGGAATAAATCCACACGGTAAATCATTTATTCTGTAACTTGGAAATCACGTTTGGAACAAACGGTATCGTTAGTCAGGAAAATACCAAATTCTTCCTAAGAACTTGAATAATCATGAAATAAATAGTCTTTCATTATAGAGCCCAGTACAGGAAAAGCCATTTGGAAGACAGGATAGGGTATGGCCTCTTTTAATAGCACTTTTGCTATAATTTACAAAGGGATTTAGCAATGATTAATGATTTAATATTTGTAAAATATTTCACAATGCATTTAATTTTAAAACCATGCAACATATTATCCACAAATATCAATTTAGGGCATGGTTTTGTCTTTTATTTTTTTCTATGAAGAAGAAAAAAAAATGTCATTCAGGATAGAAAAATGTCTAAAGTATTTTCTAGTTCTTAGTTTTGAATGCATATTCTAGTGAAAAAGTGAGATATTTTAGAAAATGATTTACTGTCAGAATTACAATACCTGATTTATTATTCACAGCATAATTTTTTATTAAATACATTTTCAATCCTATTATCATTTTTTAAACTACTTAGCTCCAGTCAAAATGAAAATGCCCATTTCTTCATCTTTATTCATGCCTTTCACATTCCAGTGCCCTAGAAAGAGATTTTCTGCATTCATAAATGAAAAATTCTGGGTTGCTCATATCTGAAAGATAGAAAGTTGTAGTGGAAATGAATGATGAAAAAGCTCTACAGCAGCAACCATTTGCTTCATTGTGTTTGCTGCCCTAGAATAGTATTTATTATTTTTGTCATCACCAAACCATTTGGTTTCCTTGCCAGAATCATTTATTCTCCCTACCTTTTTCTGGGGATCTAGATGGCTTAGTCACCTGAGACTTGAGAACATGCTTTTCCCCCTTATGTGTCATAACTGAGAAAAGTTTTTCTCCAAAAGTAGCCCTAGGTTGAAAATAAAGTTCTTTAGAAGGCTATAGTAAGAAAACAAAAAGATGTTTTCTTTCTAATGGATATAATGGAACTGTAGTATATGTAAAGGGCCCTAAGAAGTCCTAGCTGATTTGTGACATGAAAATATATTTCCTCAAAAACTGTGCTTGTTGGAACTTTATTTTCAAATGACAGAACTCTTGGAAGGAAACATGAAAGGCTTGCTACTTTTTAAAAGGTTTGGGCTATTAAAAAAATATATATGTGTATATATATATATATATATATATATATATATATGCATTCCCAGATAAGACATAAATTTCAGAAGGACTGTATTCTAAGACAGATTGTTTTATTTTTTTACTTGGCATAACAGAGAACTCAACACCCTATTTCATAGATGCCATCTGTTTTTGGTTGACCTTAATTTTCTGGATGAGTGTTTTTCTTCAAATATTTCAAGTCATGACTAAATTTCATTTAACAAGAAATGTTTAGGTTAGTTTGTGATCAAGAAATCAGATGTTCTAAATCCAAACATATTTTAAAAAACTGATTTGTAATTGTGTTAATGCCAGGACAAAGTCCACTTTTTGTTTGGCTCTTTAAAGGCCAACAGCATCAGTTCAGTTCAGTTGCTCAGTCATGTCTGACTCTTTGCGACCCCATGGACTGCAGCATGCCAGGCTTCCCTGTCCATCACCAACTCCTGGAACCTACTCAAATTCAAGTCCATCGCATCGGTGATGTCATCTAAACATCTCATCCTCTGTTGTCCCCTTCTCCTCCTGCCTTCAATCTTTCCCAGCACCAGGGTCTCTTCTAATGAGTTGGTTCTTCGCATCAGGTGACCAGAGTATTGGAGTTTCAGCTTTAGCATAAGTCCTTTCATGAATATTCAGGACTGATTTCCTTAGGATGAACTGGTTGGATCTCCTTGCATTCCAAGGGACTCTCAAGAGTCTTCTCCAACACCACAGCTTAAAAGCATCAAGTCTTTGGCGCTCAGCTTTCTTTACAGTCCAACTCTCACATGCATACATGACTACTGGAAAAACCATAGCTTTGACTAGATGGACCTTTGTTAGTAAAGTAGTGTTTCTGCTTTTTAACATGCTGTATAGGTTGGTCAAATAACTCCAGAAAGAATGCAAGGGATGGAGCCAAAGCAAAAATAATACCCAGTTGTGGATGTGAATGGTGATAGAAGCAAGGTCCGATGCTGCAAAGAGCAGTATTGCATAAGAACCTGGAATGTTAGGTCCATGAATCAAGGCAAATTGGAAATGGTCACAGGGGATGGCAAAAGTGAACATCGACATTCTAGGAATCAGCGAACTAAAATGGACTGCAATGGGTGAATTTAACTCAGATGACCATTATATCTACTACTGTGGGCAGGAATCCCTTAGAAGAAATGGAGTAGCCATCATGGTCAACAAAAGAGTCTGAAATGCAGTACTTGGATGCAATCTCAAAAACGACAGAATGATCTCTGTTCATTTCCTAGGCAAATCATTCAATATCGTAGTAATCCAAGTCTATGTCCAAACCAGTATGCTGAAGAAGCTGAAGTTGTACAGTCCTATGAAGACCTATAAGACCTTTTAGAACCAACACCCAAAAAAGATGTCCTTTTCATTATAGGGGACTGGAATGCAAAAGTAGGAAGTCAAGAAACACCTGGAGTAACAGGCAAATTTGGCCTTGGAATACGGAATGAAGCAGGGCAAAGGCTAATAGAGTTTTGCCAAGAAAATGCACTGGTCATAGCAAACACCCTCTTCCAACAACACAAGAGAAGACTCTACACATGGACATCACCATTTTGGTCAACACCAAAATCAGATTGATTATATTCTTTGTAGCCAAAGATGGAGAAGCTCTATACACTCAGCAAAAACAAGACTGGGAGCTTACTGTGGCTCAGATCATGAACTGCTTATTGCCAAATTCAGACTTAAATTGAAGAAAGAAGGGAAAACCATTAGACCATTCAGGTATGACCTAAATCAAATCCCTTATGATTATCCAGTGGAAATGAGAAATAGATTTAAGGGACTAGATCTGTTAGATAGAGTGCCTGATGAACTATGGAATGAGGTTCATGACATTGTACAGGAGACAGGGATCAAGACCATCCCTGTGGAAAAGAAATGCAAAAACGCAAAATGGCTGTCTGAGGAGGCCTTACAAATAGCTGTGAAAAGAAGAGAAGTGAAAAGCAAAGGAGAAAAGGAAAGATAAAAGTGTCTAAATACAGAGTTCCAAAGAATAGCACGGAGAGAGAAGAAAGCCTTCCTCAGCGATCAATGCAAACAAATAGAGGAAAACAACAGAATGGGAAAGACTAGAGATCTCTTCAAGAAAATTAGAGATACCAAGGGAACATTTCATGCAAAGATGGGCTCGATAAAGGACAGAAATGGTATGGGCCTAACAGAAGCAGAAGATATTAAGAAGAGATGGCAAGAATACACAGAAGAACTGTACAAAAAAGATCTTCACGACCAAGATACTCACAATGGTGTGGTCACTCACCTAGAGTCAGACATCCTGGAATGTGAAGTCAAGTGGGCCTTAGACAGCATCACTACGAACAAAGCTAGTGGAGGTGATGGAATTCCAGTTGAGCTATTTCAAATCCTGAAAGATGATGCTGTGAAAGTGCTGCACTCAATATGCCAGCAAATTTGGAACACTCAGCAGTGGCCACAGGACTGGAAAAGGTCAGTTTTCATTCCAATCCCAAAGAAAGGCAATGCCAAAGAATGCTCAAACTACCGCACAATTGCACTCATCTCACATGCTAGTAAATTAATGTTCAAAATTCTCCAAGCCAGGCTTCAGCAATACGTGAACCATGAACTTCCCGATGTTCAAGCTGGTTTTAGAAAAGGCAGAGGAACCAGAGATCAAATTGCCAACATCTTCTGGATCAGGGAAAAAGCAAGAGAGTTCCAGAAAAACATCTATTTCTGCTTTCTTGACTATGCCAAAGCCTTTGACTGTGTGGATCACAATAAACTGTGGAAAATTCTGAAAGAGATGGGAATACCAGACCACCTGACCTGCCTCTTGAGAAACCTATATGCAGATCAGGAAGCAACAGTTAGAATGGGACATGGAACAACAGACTGGTTCCAAATAGGAAAAGGAGTACATCAAGGCTGCATCTTGTCACCCTGCTTATTTAACTTATATGCAGAGTACATCATGAGAAACGCTGGGCTGGAAGAAGCACAAGCTGGAATCAAGATTGCCAGGAGAAATATCAATAACCTCAGATATGCAGATGACACCACCCTTATGGCAGAAAGTGAAGAGGAACTCAAAAGCCTCTTGATGAAAGTGAAAGAGGAGAGTGGAAAAGTTGACTCAAAACTCAACATTCAGAAAACTAAGATCATGGCATCTGGTCTCATCACTTCATGGGAAATAGATGGGGAAACAGTGTCAAACTTTATTTTTTTGGGGCTCCAAATCACTGCAGATGGTGATTGCAGCAGCCATGAAATTAAAAGATGCTCATGCTTTGGAAGTTGGAAGGAAAGTTATGACATAGCATATTAAAAAGCAGAGACATTACTTTGCCAACAAAAGTCTGTCTAGTCAAGGCTATGGATTTTCCAATAGTCATGTATGGATGTAAGAGTTGGACTGTGAAGAAAGCTGAGCACCAAAGAATTGATGGTTTTGAACTGCTGTGTTGGAATAGACTTCTGAGAGTCCCTTGGACTGCAAGGAGATCCAACCAGTCTATTGTGAAGGAGATCAGCCCTGGGATTTCTTTGGAAGGAATGATGCTAAAGCTGAAAGTCCAGTACTTTGGCCACCTCATGAGAAGAGTTGACTCATTGGAAAAGACTCTGATGCTGGGAGGGATTGGGGGCAGGAGGAGAAGGGGACGACAGAGGATGATATGGCTGGATGGCATCACTGACCCGATGGACGTGAGTCTGAGCGAACTCCGGGAGTTGGTGATGGACAGGGAGGCCTGGCATGCTGCGATTCATGGGGTCACAAAGAGTCGGACATGACTGAGCGATGATCTGATCTGATCTGATGGGCTGATCTGATGCCATGATCTTAGTTTTCTGAATGTTGAGTTTTAAGCCATATTTTTCACTTTCCTCTTTCACTTTCATTAGAGGCTGTTTAGTTGTTCTTCGCTTTCTGCCATAAGAGTCGTGTCCTCTGCGTGTCTGAGGTTATTGATGTTTCTCCTGGCAATCTTGATTCCAGCTTGTGCTTCATGCAGCCTGGCATTTTGCATGATGTACTCTGCATATAAGTTAAATAAGCAAGATGAGAATATACAGCCTTGACGTACTCCTTTCCCATCTGGAAGCAGTCTGTTGTTGCTCGTCCAGTTCTAACTGTTGCTTCTTGTTCTGCAGCAACAGCATAGGGTCATATTTAATTCCATTTCACTCTGACATTTTCCAAAACAATGGAATATTTATTATAAAGGCTAATCCTGGATCATTAATAGTGAAAAGATGTTATAAGTTGTTAAAATTTAACTTAAAAATTAGAATTATGATGGATTGATTCACAGTTCAATTGACAGGTGTTATTTTATTTTTGAAAAAAAAAAAATTTCCCAAGTTGGTCTAGTTATAGATAGTACAGAAATGCTTGTTAAAATACAAACTCCCTGCCCTTTTATTCTGATATAATGGGTCTGGTGAAAATGAAAGTCACTTCATTGTGTCCAGTTGTTTGTGCCTCCATGGACTGTACAGTCCATGGAATTCTCCAGGCCAAAATATTGGAGTGGGTAGCTGTTCCCTTCTCCAGGGGATCTTCCCAACCCAGTCATTGAACCCAAGTCTCCTGCATTGCAGGCAGATCCTTTACCATCTGAGCCATGAGGGAAGCCCAAGAACACTGGAGTGAGTAGCCTATACTCTTCTCCAGGAGATCTTCTCAACCCAGGAATCAAACTGGGGTCTCCTGCATTGCATGCCAATTCTTTACCAACTTATCTACCAGGGAAGCCCCCAGGGTCTGGGGCCCAGGTTTAATCATATCCCCATTATTATCAGGGCCCAGCAGAGGTAGGAAACACTGGAGCAGAGTTGGTTCTCAACTCCTGCAACACTCAGTTATATGGGGAATTTTTAGATAATGTCAGTGCTCAGGCTTCCTCCCAACACCTGTTAATTCTGTCTTTGTGGGCACTGGAATATTCAAGTAAAAATTCCACTTTGCCAAACAGGATCCCAAACTATACACTGATGCGAAATTGATTAAATAATTATGCAAAAGCTTCTCTGTATAAGATAACTAGAATTCTGAAGTGGTTAGAATAGCAGCTCTGTGAGTGAAGGCATCACCTGTGTCTTGTTATCTCTGTTCCTTTATCCCTGAGCACAGTGACTTTCACATATATCATGGATGATAATAACTCTTTATTGATGAAAAATAATGATTTATTGATGAAAAATAAATAAATGTTGAGGAACTGCTACAAATGACTTGAACAATTGGACACGGATTACAGTCCAACAATGGTTAAAATTAATACATGTCATGGTAGACGGCTGGTGATATGAGGGGAAGACTGATTCCAAGGTGTCCAAGGTGAGCCAGAGAGGACTTTGCCCAAGAAACCAGAGTGGGAACCAATCTCAGCAGCCATTAGTCTGTTGATTTGTTGCACATGTGGTAATCACATTTATGAGGCTCCGTCTCTACTCTGAGGAATGGTACAGAGTAACAGCTAGGCTCTGGGGACTAGGAGAGCAGAATCCCCTCCCTCTCCCCCCTAGTCATTCATTCTGCACCTGGTCCTTGTCAAAGCACACTTTTATTTGAGTTTATTTTGGCCCAACTCCTTCTACCCACATCTACTTTCCCTCCTGTTTATCAGCCATTGCCAATGTGAGTTTGGCACTCTGAGACTGTCATTTTGTTGTGTGACCACCTAACATGGTGCCAACAACATAGTTTTAGCCAATTCTAATACTTTGAGATGATGACTATAATACACAAAAGAGGATGACCAGGAAAACACCACCTTTAGGAAAGGAAGAGGTAATAATAGAGAACAGTGAAATGGCAGGACCTTTTAATGTATTCTTTGTTTTTGCCTTTCATATAAATATGAACACTTGGCTGGCCTGATTCTCAGCTATATGAGAAGGCTGGCCAGCCAACTAGGCCTGGGAAAGAAGTAATTGACGAGTCTCTGGAACGTCTGGGTACAGTTGAACTAGCAGGGCCAGTGATTGGCAGTGTCATGCAGTGGGAAGAGAATTGGATGAAGATTCAGAACACCTGGATTCTATTCTCAATTTAACTACTCACTTATTAAGTGATCTTGGGAAAAGTAGACCTCTGAACCTTGCTCTCTATACGTGTAAAATGGAGATATTAACTACCTTAAAGACTTGTACAGAGTAAATGAAAAAAATCATGAAGTGCTATTTGAACCTAGGACATATTTAACACTTGCAGATGTCATGTATCATCTGTACTGGATCTGCTTTTGTGAAATCACGAAGGGCAGTTTCTGCAAGATGGAAAGCATAAATCAGTTTGCATTGCTACCTGGGAAAGGAGTGGAAAAAATCATTAAGCAACTAATTCCAACAATTTATAAGAACCAAGAGTTTGGGAAGCAACCCATGTGGCTTTAGGAAGATCAAGTGGTGTCTTACCAGGTTTGGTATTTACCTTCTATAATCAATGAAAAGACCCAAAGATAAGGAACTGACAGTAGAATTCTGCATGATTGTCAAGATATTGTAGGCTGAGCTGCTCAAAACTTTTTGGCATATGTGTGATTGTCATTAATTATATTGTGTCCTGTATTAAAAAATAATAAATAAGGTAAGGAATCAGCTCCAGGATTTCACATAAAGTTGAGTAAGTTTACCAGGATTTCATAAGAGATGGTTTTCATATAATGTAGACTCTGAAACAGGTGGTATTCCCTGATTGTTAAGAATAAAGGAATTCGAACTATTCGTCATCCATTTCCTATGACTGGTAGAACTGGAATGTCTTTGCTAGTGTTTTACAAAATGCTGGAGAGTGATAGAAAGTAAGAAAAAAAAAAAATCCATATCTAGCAATTATCCACTGTCCCTGGTGTCCCTAGAGCAGTACTTCTCCAAAGGGTTGCCTAAGTAAGTCGGTGAAAGTTGCTTAGCTGTGTCCGACTCTTTGCAACCCCATGGACTGTAGCCTGCCAGGCTCCTCTGTCCATGGGGATTCTCCAGGCAAGAATACTGGAGTGGATTGCCATGCCCTCCTCCAGGAGATCTTCCCAACCCAGGGGTCAAACCCAGGTCTCCTGCATTGCAGGCAGTTTCTTTACCATCTGAACCACCAGGGAAGCACAAAGGGTTGCCTACTAATCATCAATAGCATAATCATATGAAGAACTTGTTGAAAATGCACATCACTAAGTCCCTTTTCAGATTTACTGAGTGGGAACTCTGGGTGGAGCTTAGAATGTGAATTTTATCAAACACCCTCCAGATTCTTGTGCTCATTAAAGTTTTTAATCTGCAGAGAAGAATGATATTATTCAACATCTATTAAACATACTTACTATGAATATGGCTCAGAGAATTGAGAATATCATTAAAACACTGAGTCGAGTCTAAATATGGAGGGATAGTTACTATTCTGAAAAATTAAAATACAAATCAGTGATTTTGAAAAATTTGGGAGTCATTCAAACACAGAATGAGTTATTTCAATGATGAAGGCAAGAAGATATAACTGGAAACAAAAACTCTTATGTTGTAATAATAGCCATTCCTTTGGATTGGTACTTTTCATATCATCGCCTCAGAGAATCTTCACTCCTTTCCAGAATTTTTTTTTTTTTTTTCCTTTTGCATCCAGGTGGAGAATACTGTTATCAGGTTAATGAACCAAATAGCTATACTCTCTGAGGTTCAGTAGTTCCCATCCTAGATTACAGTTTAGAATATTCTGAAACAGTAAAAAAAAAAGTATCAGTTCTCAGGCCCTATTCTCAGTTTAATCCAAATTTTCACAAGTGGGGGCCTAGACACTGTTTTTTTTTTTTTTTTGGTTTTTGTTTGTTTTCTTTTTAATGCTTCCAAGTGATTCTAGGTTTAAGGAGCAGGATTGAGAACCACTGTGTATATAAATGGAGATGGGGTATAGGAAGTGGGAGGAGAGAAAGATAAACACACTTTCTTACTCAATTATGCCTATATACAAAAACAGAAGTTTTTAAGCTGTTGCTGAGTGGGGCCCTGTGGGACTCTTAGGCATCCAGGCCTTTTTGTCCCTCATTTTTTGTGGGCAAGACTCCAACCTCCATGACCTTCCCTGAGTTTGAAAGAGCAGATTCAAACATTCGCTAATCAATGGAAGAGCAGCCATGAAACCAACTGCAGCAAGATTAAAGGGACCAGAGAAGCTTATCAAGACTAGGAGACTACCACCTGAGACCCTGCACACACCCTCATCTTCCCAGGAACACCATCCTTTTGAAACTTTGCTGAATAAAGATGAAAGAATGTTACTGCCTTGATCCTTATTGCATACCCCTGAACAAATAAACTCTCTCTATTCCTCAGTTCTTGAGGTGCTAGCCTACTATGTTCCCCCTTTGTCAGGCAAAGAAATTAAGCCACTCTTTCCTTCTCCTCCATAACTCTGTTTCCATATTTCTGTTCATTACCAGGGCACAGAGAGCCAAGATTTTGATAATTAAGCCAGTATATATGAATTAGCAAGGTGGTACTGGTGGTTGTTGTCCAGTCGCTCAGTCATGTCTGACTCTTTGCGACCCCATGGACTGCAGCACACCAGGCTTCCCTGTCCTTCTCCATCTCCTGGGGCTTGCTCAAACTCATGTCCATTGAGTGGGTGATGCCATCCAACCATCTTGTCCTCTGTTGTCCCCTTCTACCGCACAATGGCACTCATCTCACACACTAGCAAAGTAATGCTCAAAAATCTCCAAGCCAGGCTTCAACAGTACATGAACCAAGAACTTCCAGATGTTCAAGATGGATTTAGAAAAGGCAGAGGAACCAGAGATCAAATTGCCAACATCTGCTGGATTATCAACAAAGCAAGAAAGTCCCAGAAAAACATCTTCTTTTGCTTTATTGACTATGCCAAAGCTTTTGTCTGTGTCAATCACAAAAAATTGTGGAAAATTCTTAATGATATGGGAATACCAGACCATCTTACCTGCCTCCTGAAAAATCTGTATACAGGTCAAGAAGCAACATTCAGAACTGGATATGGAACAACAGACTGGTTCCAAATCGGGAAAAGAGTACATCAATGCTGTATATTGTCACCCTGCTTATTTAACTTACATGCAGAGTACATCATGAAATGCCAGGCTGGATGAAGCACAAGCTTGAATCAAGATTTCCAGGAGAAATATCAATAATCTCAGATATGCAGATGACACCTCCCCTATGGCAGAAAGTGAAGAACTAACGAGCCTCTTGATGAAAGTGAAAGAGGAAAGTGAAAAGGTTGACTTAAAGCTCAACATTCAGAAAACTAAGATCATGGGATCCGGCCCATCACTTCATGGCAAATAGATGGGGAAACAATGGTAACAGTGAGAGACTTTATTTATTTATTTATTGGCTCCAAAATCACTGCAGATGGTGACTGCAGCCATGACGTTAAAAGATGCTTACTCCTTAGAAAAACTATGACCATCCTAGATAGCATATTAAAAAGCAGAAACATTACTTTACCTACAAAGATCTACCTAGTCAAAGCTATGGTTTTCCAGTAGTCGTGTATGCATGTGATAGTTGGACTACAAAAGAAGCTGAGCTCCGAAGAATTGATGCTTTTGAGCTGTGGTGTTGGAGAAGACTCTTGAGAGTCCCTGGACTTCAAGATCAAATCAGTCAATCCTAAGGAAATCAGTCCTGACTATTCATTGGAAGGACTGATGTGAAGCTGAAACTCATGCTTTGGCCACCTGAGGCGAAGAACTGACTAATTGGAAAAGACCCTGATGCTGGGAAAGATTGAAGGCAGGAGGAGAAGGGGACAACTGAGGATGAGATGTTTGGATGGCATCACGGACACGATTGAGTTTGAGTAGGCTCCAGGAGCTGGTGATGGACAGGGAAGCCTGGCGTTCTGCAGTCCATGGGGTCTCAAAGAGTCGAACATGACTGAGCGACTGAACTGAACTGACACCAGTTTGGTCAGCCTTTAGGAGGGCAGGTTTACGTACTTGCTCAGAGTTATTTAGGCAGGCAATTTTAAGGTCTTCCACTCCCAGAGCATGGTCAGTGTGGGGATGGGTACAGGCTCCTGGTAGGCCTGTACTTTGACCCAAGAGGAAAGATGCAGCTCAAGGGCAGCCCGAGTGGGACCCGTGTTGAGCATGGCATTTTTAAAGTTGACCTGGGCTTATGAGTGATTCTGCTTTTACCTGACTTCTTATCTTGATAATTTGGCATTAATGAGCATCTCCATTAAGTTCAAGGCACAGTAGGTACTATTATAATATGGTCTCATATGGTTTATCCATTGGTCTCCTTGGACACTGCACATCTCTTGGACCATGCCTCCTGCAGGGTGTCCATGTCCCATCTTTTACCATGAATACAGTAGAGAAAATGAGGGGCAATTGCATTTCCTGTCTTGGACACTACTGACAAGGGTGTGCACGTGTTAGGCTGGGAACAGAACAGGCTGAGTGAGAGTTAAACTGGCACATGGTGCATATGTGTAAACAGGAGTTAGGCTTTATACTCAAGATATGATTCCTAATTTGGGGAATCTTTTGCATCCATTTCAGGTTATGCTTTAATAAGCACAAATAAATTCATCTGTGTAAAAATCTAATTGTATTTTACTCTTTCCTTGCTGATGAATACAGAGAGCTCAGAGGCAGTTAGCAATAATATACTTCTGAGCCCAATAATAAGTATGTAGATGCATGCTAAAATAGAAATCCAATTTGAAATAATTTGAGTGAAATTACATAGAGAAGGTTAGCTTAAAGAGAGACTTTCTACCTGTCTCTTTTTATTTGGTGCTGTGTAGAGAGTGTAGAATCACAGTCAAAAGTTGAAACTCATATTATACTGAGTGCACAAAGGCACTCTTCAAATATCTTGGGCTTTTTTGAGACTACTGGGACAGCTGTTAGGATTCTGTTGTTCTTGTCTAGGAAGAAGGATACCTGGTAGTAAACCCGTGTAGGTAAATCTGAAATAGGGAAAGATAACAGGAAAAATACTAGTAAGTGCTCCATGAAGAAGTGTACTTTAAGAATAAGGACAGATAGTTGGCAGTGAAAATCCTTGAAAAATATGTTATGGGCTTTTGAGAGAAAAAGTGTGAAAGGAAGCAGATTTTCTGAAACCAAATCTTAGTGTAGATTGGATAGATCTCTTGGACTGTGTGCCTTGATTGCTTAACTTGGGTAATTACACAGAAAACTTTCAGGGTATTTGTTGTTGAATAATTTAGTTTATCCTGCTGATTGAAAGATATCTAAACCAACACCTAATTAGCTTTGAATTGTTTCCATATTAAGACCAATGAGAACAATTCTTAAGTTTATTGTGGTTTCCTTTAAATATATTTCAGCTGTTTCTTTAAAATGGTTTATTTGGCAATTAAAGTGATTTGATTGAAATGAGTAACATTCAAATAAGATAGTAAAAAAAAAAAAAAAGCAGAAAACTTCAAGGGATTCATAAAAAGCCTATTTGGGCAGTCCAATCCTTGGAAATCATTAGCTAATGTTTTGATGACCAAACAATAAATACATAAGTGGATTAATAAACAAATGCAAACTCATCTAAATTTAATTTACTTTAGATAAAATCTACATATATGTTTGACTATTCAATTTTAAAGATGTAAATACTTTAGGGAGAAAGTAGGAGTTTGAGAATAAACACAGTAAATTAATTATAGGTTTCTAAGAAGTTATCTCCAGGTACCCTTTATTTTTTTATTCTTGGCTTTTGGTGAAGCTTGTTGCATATAAAATAGTATTGTAAATATCTCTCTTCCTTTTTCTTTATACATTTTTTCCCCCCTCTGAGCAGGCAAAATCACTTTAGAATGAGCACTTCTATGTGTATGAATCCTCTTCTCAGGGGTTATGGATGGAAGAGTTTTGGAGGTAACCATGGATGGGTCAAAATAAACTGGAAAATTCTGAAAGAGATGGGAATACCAGACCACCTGACCTGCATCTTGAGAAACCTATATGCAGGTCAGGAAGCAACAGTTAGAACTGGACATGGAACAACAGACTGGTTCCAAATAGGAAAAGGAGTACGTCAAGGCTGTATATTGTCACCCTGCGTATTTAACTTCTATGCAGAGTACATCATGAGAAACGCTAGGATGGAAGAAGCACAAGCTGGAATCCAGATTGCCGGGAGAAATATCAATAACCTCAGATATGCAGATGACACCACCCTTATGGCAGAAAGTGAAGAGGAACTAAAAAGCCTCTTGAGGAAAGTGTAAGAGGAAAGTGAAAAAATTGGCCTAAAGCTCAACATTCAGAAAACTAAGATAATGGCATCCGGTCCTATCACTTTATGGGAAATAGATGGGGAAACAGTGGAAACAGTGTCAGACTTTATTTTTGGGAGCTCCAAAATCACTGCAGATGGTGATTGCAGCCATGAAATTAAGAGACACTTACTCCTTGGAAGGGAAATTATGACCAACTTAGATAGCATATTGAAAAGCAGAGACATTACTTTGCCAACAAAGGTCCATCTAGTCAAGGCTATGGTTTTTCCTGTGGTCATGTATGGATGTGAGAGTTGGACTGTGAAGAAAGCTGAGCGCCAAAGAATTGATACTTTTGAAGTGTGGTGTTGGAGAAGACTCTTGAGAGTCCCTTGGACTGCAAGGAGATCCAACCACTCCATTCTAAAGGAGATCAGCCCTGGGATTTCTTTGGAAGGAATGATGCTAAAGCTGAAACTCCAGTACTCTGGCCATCTCATGCGAAGAGTTGACTCATTGGAAAAGACTCTGATGCTGGGAGGGATTAGGGGCAGGAGGAGAAGGGGACGACAGAGGATGAGATGGCTGGATGGCATCACCGACTCGATGGATGTGAGTTTGAGTGAACTCTGGGAGTTGGTGATGAACAGGGAGGCCTGGTGTCCTACGATTCATGGGGTCAGACACGACTGAGCGACTGAACTGAACTGAACTGAATGGATGGGTTGTGAAAAAGGTACTGTTCATGTTCCCTTTTGTTCTCTACCTCAAAGATCCAACTTTTCTGTTTACATTTAAATTTATATGTACATAGTGCCGAGTACGATTTATTTTTTTTATTTAAATTTATTTTAATTGGAGGCTAATTACTTTACAATATTGTATTGGTTTTGCCATACATCAACATGAATCCACCACGGGTGTGCACGTGCTCCCCATCCTGAACACCGCTCCCACCTCCCTCCCAGTACCATCCCTCTGGGTCATCCCAGTGCACCAGCCCCAAGCATCCTGTAATCCTGCATCAAACCTGGACTGGCGATTCGTTTCTTGTATGATATTATACATGTTTCAATGCCATTCTCCCAAATCATGCCCCACCTCCCTCTCCCACAGAGTCCAAAAGACTGTTCTATACATCTGTGTCTCTTTTGCTGTCTCGCATGCAGGGCTATCATTACCATCTTTCTAAATTCCATATATATGCGTTAGTATAATGTATTGGTGTTTTTCTTTCTGGCTTACTTCACTCTGTATAATAGGCATCCACCTCATTAGAACTGATTCAAATGTATTCTTTTTAATGGCTGAGTAATACTCCATTGTGTATATGTACCACAGCTTTCTTATCCATTCATCTGCTGATGGACATCGAGGTTGCTTCCATGTCCTGGCTATTATAAATAGTGCTGCGATATACATGTGTCTCTTTCCATTCTGGTTTCCTTGGTGTGTATGCCCAACAGTGGGATTGCTGGGTCATAAGGCAGTTCTATTTCCAGTATTTTAAGGAATCTCCACACTGTTCTCCATAGTGGCTGTACTAGTTTGCATTCCCACCAACGGTGTAAGAAGGTTCCCTTTTCTCCACTCCCTCTCCAGCATTTATTGCTTGTAGACTTTTGAATCGCAGCCATCGTGACTAGCGTGAAATGGTACCTCATAGTGGTTTTGATTTGCATTTCTCTGATAATGAGTGATGTTGAGCATCTTTTCATGTGTGTGTTAGCCATCTGTATGTCTTCTTTGGAGAAATGTCTGTTTAGTTCTTTGGCCTATTTTTTGATTGGGTAGTTTATTTTTCTGGAATTGAGCTGTAGGAGTTGCTTGTATATTTTTGAGATTAGTTGTTTGTCTGTTGCTTCATTTGCTATTATTTTCTCCCATTCTGAAGGCTGTCTTTTCACCTTGCTTATAGTTTCCTTTGTTGTGCAGAAGCTTTTAAGTTTAATTAGGTCCCATTTGTTTATTTTTGCTTTTATTTCCAATATTCTGGGAGGTGGGTCATAGAGGATCCTGCTGTGATTTATGTAGAAGAGTGTTTTGCCTATGTTCTCTTCTAGGAGTTTTATAGTTTCTGGTCTTACATTTAGATATTTAATCCATTTTGAGTTTATTTTGGTGAATGGTGTTAGAAACTGTTCTAGTTTCATTCTTTTACAAGTGGTTGACCAGTTTTTCCAGCACCACTTGTTAAAGAGATTGTCTTTTCTCCACTGTATATTCTTGCCTCCTTTGTCAAAGATAAGGTGTCCATAGGTGCGTGGATTTATCTCTGGGCTTTCTATTTTTTTCCATTTATCTATATTTCTGTCTTTGTGCCAGTACCATACTGTCTTGATGACTGTGGCTTTGTAGTAGAGCCTGAAGCCAGGCACTTTGATTCCTCCAGTTCCATTTTTCTTTCTCAAGATTGCTTTGGCTATTCGAGGTTTTTTGTATTTCCATACAAATTGTGAAATTATTTGTTCTAGCTCTGTGAAAAATACCATTGGTAGCTTGAAAGGAATTGCATTGAATCTATAGATTGCTTTGGGTAGTATCCTTATTTTCACTATATTGATTCTTCCGATCCATGAACATGGTATATTTCTCCATCTATTAGTGTCCTCTTTGATTTCTTATAGTGTCTTATAGTTTTATATGTATAGGTCTTTAGTTTCTTTAGGTAGATACATTCCTAAGTATTTTATTCTTTTTGTTGCAATGGTGAATGGAATTGTTTCCTTAATTTCTCTTTCTGTTTTCTCATTATTAGTGTATAGGAATGCAAGGGATTTTTGTGTGTTGATTTTATGTCCTGCAACTTTACTATATTCATTGATTAGCTCTACTAATTTTCTGGTGGAATCTTTAGGGTTTTCTATGTAGAGGATCATGTCATCTGCAAACAGTGAGGGTTTTACTTCTTTTCTAATTTGGATACCTTTTATTTCTTTTTCTGCTCTGATTGCTGTGGCCAAAACTTCCAAAACTATGTTGAATAGTAGTGGTGAAAGTGGGCACCCTTGTCTTGTTCCTGACATTAGGGGAAATGCTTTCAATTTTTCACCATTGAGGATAATGTTTGCTGTGGGTTTGTCATATATGGCTTTTATTATGTTGAGGTATGTTCTTTCTATTCCTGCTTTCTGGAGAGTTTTTATAATAAATGGGTGTTGAATTTTGTCAAAGGCTTTCTCTGCATCTATTGAGATAATCATATAATAAATAAATCGTATTTATTTTCAATAAATAAATAATCATTAATTGAAAAATAAATCAAATTTATTTTTCAATTTGTTAATGTGGTGTATTATATTGATTGATTTGTGGATATTGAAGAATCCTTGCATCCGTGGGATAAAACCCACTTGGTCATGGTGTATGATCTTTTTAATGTGTTGTTGGATTTTGATTGCTAGAATTTTGTTAAGGATTTTTGCATCTATGTTCATCAGTTAATATTGGCCTGTAGTTTTCTTTTTTTGTGGCATCTTTGTCAGGTTTTGGTATTAGGGTGATGGTGGCCTCATAGAATGAATTTGGAAGTTTACCTTCTTCTGCAATTTTCTGGAAGAGTTTGAGTAGGATAGATGTTAGCTCTTCTCTAAATTTTTGGTAGAATTCAGCTGTGAAGCCATCTGGACCTGGGCTTTTGTTTGCTGGAAGATTTCTGATTACAATTTCAATATCCATGCTTGTGATGGGTCTGTTAAGATTTTCTATTTCTTCCAGGTTCAGTTTTGGAAAGTTATACTTTTCTAAGAATTTGTCAATTTTTTCCATGTTGTCCATTTTATTGGCACATAATTGCTGATAGTAGTCTCTTAAGATCCTTTGTATTTCTGTGTTGTCTGTTTTGATCTCTCCATTTTCATTTCTAATTTTATTGATTTGATTTTTCTCCCTTTGTTTCTTGATGAGTTTGGCTAGTGGTTTGTCAATTTTATTTATCCTTTCAAAGAACCAGCTTTTGGCTTTGTTGATTTTTGCTATGGTCTCTTTTGTTTCTTTTGCATTTATTTCTGCCCTAATTTTTAAGATTTCTTTCCTTCTACTAAACCTGGGATTCTTCATTTCTTCCTTTTCTAGTTGCTTTAGGTGTAGAGTTAGGTTATTTATTTGACTTTTTTCTTGTTTCTTGAGGTATGCCTGTATTGCTATGAACTTTCCCCTTAGCACTGCTTTTATAGTATCCCACAGGTTTTGGGTTGTTGTGTTTTCATTTTCATTTGTTTCTATGCAAATTTTGATTTCTTTTCTGATTTCTTCTGTGATTTGTTGGTTATTCAGCAGCGTGTTGTTCAGCCTCCATATGTTGGAGTTTTTAATAGTTTTTCTCCTGTAATTGAGATCTAATCTTACTGCATTGTAGTCAGAAAAGATGCTTGGAATTATTTCAATTTTTTTGAATTTACCAAGGCTAGCTTTATGGCCCAGGATGTGATCTATCCTGGAGAAGGTTCCATGTGTACTTGAGAAAAAGGTGAAATTCATTGTTTTGGGATGAAATGTCCTATAGATATCAATTAGGTCTAACTGGTCTATTGTATAGTTTAAAGTTTGTGTTTCCTTGTTAATTTTCTGTTTAGTTGGTCTATCCATAGGTATGAGTCGGGTATTAAAGTCTCCCTCTATTACTGTGTTATTGTTAATTTCCCCTTTCATACTTGTTAGCATTTGTCTTACATATTGCGGTGCTCCTATGTTAGGTGCATATATATTTATAATTGTTATCACTTCTTGGATTGATCCTTTGATCATTATGTAGTGTGCTTCTTTGTCTCTTTTCACAGCCTTTGTTTTAAAGTCTATTTTATCTGATATGAGTATTGCTACTCCTGCTTTCTTTTGGTATCTATTTGCATGGAATATCTTTTTCCAGCCCTTCACTTTCAGTCTGTATGTGTCCCCTGTTTTGAGGTGGTCTCTTGTAGACAACATATATAGGGGTCTTGTTTTTGTATCCATTCAGCCAGTCTTTATCTTTTGGTTGGGGCATTCAGCCCATTTATGTTTAAGGTAATTATTGATAAAAAGGAGATCAGCCCTGGGATTTCTTTGGAAGGAATGATGCTAAGGTGAAACTCCAGTACTTTGACCACCTCATGCAAAGAGCTGACTCATTGGAAAAGACTCTGATGCTGGGAGGAATTGGGGGCAGGAGGAGAAGGGGACGACAGAGGATAAGATGGCTGGATGGCATCACTGACTTGATGGACGTGAGTCTCAGTGAATTCTGGGAGTTGGTGTTGGACAGGGAGGCCTGGGGTGCTGCGATTCATGGGATTGCAAAGAGTCGGACATGACTGAGCGACTGATCTGATCTGATCTGATGATCCCGTTTCTATTTACTTTATTGTTTTGGATTCGAGTTTATACACCTTTTTTTGTGTATTTCCTATCTAGAGAAGATCCTTTCACATTTGTTGGAGAGCTGGTTTGGTGGTGCTGAATTCTCTCAGCTTTTGCTTGTCTGTAAGTCAAGTGGGCCTTAGAAAACATCACTACGAGCAAAGCTAGTGGAGGCGATGGAATTCCAGTTGAGCTATTCCAAATCCTGAAAGATGATGCTGTGAAAGTACTGCACTCAATATGCCAGCAAATTTGGAACACTCAGCAGTGGCCACAGGACTGGAAAAGGTCAGTTTTCATTCCAATCCCAAAGAAAGGCAATGGCAAAGAATGCTCAAACTACTGCACAATTGCACTCATCTCACACGCTAGTAAAGTAATGCTCAAAATTCTCCAAGCCAGGCTTCAGCAATAGTGAACCGTGAACTTCCTGATGTTCAAGCTGGTTTTAGAAAAGGCAGAGAAACCAGAGATCAAATTGCCAACATCCACTGGATCACGGAAAAAGCAAGAGAGTTCCAGAAAAACATCTATTTCTGCTTTCTTGACTATGCCAAAGCCTTTGACTGTGTGGATCACAATAAACTGTGGAAAATTCTGAAAGAGATGGGAATACCAGAACACCTGATCTGCCTCTTGAGAAATTTGTCTGTAGGTCAGGAAGCAACAATTAGAACTGGACATGGAACAACAGACTGGTTCCAAATAGGAAAAGGAGTTAGTCAAGGCTGTATATTGTCACCCTGTTTATTTAACTTATATGCAAAGTACATCATGAGAAACGCTGGACTGGAAGAAACACAAGCTGGAATCAAGATTGCCGGGAGAAATATCAATCACCTCAGATATGCAGATGACACCACCCTTATGGCAGAAAGTGAAGAGGAAGTCAAAAGCCTCTTGAGAAAAATGAAAGTGGAGAGTGAAAAAGTTGGCTTAAAGCTCAACATTCAGAAAACAAAGATAATGGCATCCAGTCCCACCACTTCATGGGAAATAGATGGGGAAACAGTGGAAACAGTGTCAGACTTTATTTTTCTGGGCTCCAAAATCACTGTAGATGGTGACTGCAGCCATGAAATTAAAAGACACTTACTCCTTGGAAGGAAAGTTATGACCAACCTAGATAGCATATTCAAAAGCAGAGACATTACTTTGCCAACAAAGGTTCGTCTAGTCAAGGCTATGGTTTTTCCTGTGGTCATGTATGGATGTGAGAGTTGGACTGTGAAGATGGCTGAGTACCGAAGAATTGATACTTTTGAAGTGTGGTGTTGGAGAAGACTCTTGAGAGTCCCTTGGACTGCAAGGAGATCCAACCAGTCCATTTGGAAGGAGATCAGCCCTGGGATTTCTTTGGAAGGAATAATGCTAAAGCTGGAACTCCAATACTTCGGCCACCTCATTCGAAGAGTTGACTCATTAGAAAAGACTCTGATGCTGGGAGGGACTGGGGACCAGAGGAGAAGGGGACGCCAGAGGATGAGATGGCTGGATGGCATCACTGACTTGATGGACGTGAGTCTGGGTGAACTCCGGGAGTCGTTGATGGACAGGGAGGCCTGGCGTGCTGCGATTCATGGGGTCGCAAAGAGTCGGACATGAATGAGCGACTGATCTGATCTGATCTGAAAGCTTTTGATTTCTCCTTCATATTTGAATGAGGTCCTTGCTGGGTTAGTAATCTGGGCTGTACGTTATTTTCTTTCATCACTTTAAGTATGTCTTGCCATTCCCTCCGGGCCTGAAGAGTTTCTTTCTTTTTTTTTTTTTTTTAAATTTTATTTTATTTTTAAACTTTACATAATTGTATTAGTTTTGCCAAATATCAAAATGAATCCATCACAGGTATACATGTGCTCCCCATCCTGAACCCTGCTCCCTCCTCCCTCCCCGTACCATCCTTCTGGGTCGTCCCAGTGCACTAGCCCCAAGCATCCAGTATCGTGCATTGAACCTGGGCTGGCATCTCGTTTCATACATGATATTTTACATGTTTCATTTCTATTGAAAGATGAGCTGTTATCCTTATGAGAATCCCCTTGTGTTTTATTTGTTGTTTTTCCCTTGCTGCTTTTTAATATTTGTTCCTTGTGTTTGATCTTTGTTAATTTGATTAATATGTGTCTTGGGGTGTTTTGCCTTGGGTTTATCCTGTTTGGGACTCTCTGGGTTTCTTGGACTTGGGTGATTATTTCCTTCCCCATTTTAGGGAAGTTTTCAACTATTATCTCCTCAAGTATTTTCTCATGGTCTTTCTTTTTTTCTTCTTCTTCTGGGACTCCTATGATTCGAATGTTGTGGCGTTTAATATTGTCCTGGAGGTCTCTGAGATTGTCCTCATTTCTTTTAATTCGTTTTTCTTTTCTCCTCTCTGATTCATTAATTTCTACCATTCTACCTTCTACTTCACTAATCCTATCTTCTGCCTCCCTTATTCTACTATTTGTTGCTCCCAGAGTGTTTTTGATCTCATTTATTGCATTTTTCATTATATATTGACTCTTTTTTATTTCTTCTGGGGCCTTGTTAAACCATTCTTGCATCTTATCAATCCTTGTCTCCAGGCTATTTATCTGTGTTTCCATTTTGATTTCAAGGTTTTGGATCATTTTCACTATCATTATTCGGAATTCTTTATCAGGTAGATTCCCTATCTCTTCCTCTTTTGTTTGGTTTGGTGGGCATTTATCCTGTTCCTTTACCTGATGGGTATTCCTCTGTCTCTTCATCTTGTTTGTATTGCTGTGTTTGGGGTGGCCTTTCTGTATTCTGGCAGTTTGTGGAGTTTTCTTTATTGTGGAGTTTCCTCACTGTGGGTGAGGTTGTACAGGAGGCTTGTCAAGGTTTCTTGGTTAGGGAAGCTTGTGTCAGTGTTCTGGTGGGTGGAGCTGGATTTCTTCTTTCTGGAGTGCAATGAAGTGTCCAGTAATGAGTTATGAGATGTCAGTGGTTTTGGAGTAACTTTGGGCAGCCTGTATTTTGAAGCTCAAGTCTGTGTTCCTGTGTTGCTGGAGAATTTGCGTGTTATGTCTTGCTCTGGAACTTGTTGGCCCCTGGTTGGTGCTTGGTTTTAGTGTAGGTATGGAGGCGTTTGATGAGCTCCTGTCAATTAATGTTCTTTGGAGTCAGGAGTTCCCTGGAGTCAGGGTTTGGACTTAAGCCTCCTGCTTCCAGTTATCGGTCTTATTTTTACAGTAGTTTCAAAACTTCTCCTTCTATACAGCACCATTGATAAAACATCTAGGTTAAAGATGAAGTTTCTCCACAGTGAGGGACACCCAGAGAGGTTCACAGAGTTACATGGAGAAGAGAAGAGGGAGGAGGGAGTTAGAGGTGACCCGAATGAGATGAGGTGGAATCAAAAGAGGAGAGAGCAAGCTAGACAGTTTCACTTCCTTATGTTTGCTCCACAGTCTGGACCGCTCAGAGATGTTTACAGAGTTATACAGAGAAGAGAAGAGGGAGGAAGGAGACAGAGGTGGCCAGGAGGATAAAAGGGGGAAATCAAAAGGAAAGAAACTGATCCAGCCAGTAATCAGTTCCCTAAGTGTTCTCCACCGTCTGGAACACACAGAGATTCACAGAGTTGGGTAGAGAAGAGAAGGGGGAGGAGGAGACAGAGGCAACCTGGTGGAGAAAAAGGAGAGTCCAAAGGGGGAGAGAGCAGTCAAGCCAGTAATCTCGCTCCCAAGTAAAAATGGGTACTGAAGATTGGATTCTTAAAGGTACAAAATTGATAACAATTACCAAAAAGTGAAAATTAAAAATTCAGAGTAGAGGTTGGATTTTCAAAAATACAATATTGAAGAAAAGAAGAAGAAGAAAAAAAAAGTCACAAAAATTATTAAAAAATATATAATATGAAGTTTGCTTTAAAAAATAGGGTCTTTTTTTTTTTTTTGCAAAGTAATAGTAGGTTATAAAAATGAAAATTAAAGGAGTAATAGAGGACTTAAAATTTTTAAAAAATTAAAAAAAAAGAATGATCATAAAAATAGTAAAAATATATCTAGGACTTTCTCTGGTGTTGTTGTGGGCAGTGTGGGGTCAGTTCATTTTCGGATAGTTCCTTGTTCTGACTTATATTTCTCAAGATCTATAGGCCCCTTCCTATGTAGTCGGTACTAACCACAGGGTTTTAACCTATTGCACCTGTCACTTCCAAGGTAGTTCCCTCTGTTTTAGCTTCTTCTGTTTGATGGTCTCTTCAGTGTCTGATTTCCGCCCTGACACAAGGGGGGCGGTGATGGACACTTTTTTTAGGCTTACTTGTTCAGTTGTGCTGTGGGGAGGGAGGGACGCTGCAAACAAAAAACACTGGCGGGTGCTCTCAGTGTCTCAGCCACACTGGGCCTGCCCCTGCTCACAGCGCGTGCGGCTTCCCTGCCCACACTGCTCAGGCTCTAGGCTGCTCCTGCAGGAACTGTTGGAGGCCTGCCCTGGGCTGCATGCACCTCCCAGGTCTAAGCCGCTCAGGTTCAGGCACTTGGATAGTTCTCAGAAGTGCTGACTCGATTGCGCCTGCATTTTGTGCCCTTCCCAGGTCCAAGCAGCTCAGGTGATGAGGTGTTTGGCGAGCACAGTCGCTGCAGCTTATCGCCTCCTCCGTCCCTGCCACTGGGTTTTCTGGGTGTACAACCAGCGCACCTTCTCAGGCAGATGTTGACTGTCCAGAACCCTAAGAAGTCTTAGTTAGCAAAGAAGCCTGCTTGCAGTTTGGTAGATAATGTCTCTCTGGGGCTGCGATTGCCCCCTTCCGGCTCTGGCTGCGTCACAGGAAGGGGATGGTCTGCAGCAGCTGGTTCTGTTTAGTCCTTTGTTCTGTGTGCAGACCTGGTGGTTTCTTAGGTTAGGGCTTTTCTCATGGTAGCTATCCCGCAGTCTGGTTTGCTAGCCCAAGTTAGCTCCCTCAGATTGCCCTCGGGGCATTCAGGCCCGGTCCTTACCCTAAGCAATGCAGCCCGTGCCTCCCTGCCCAGCCTCCACTTGCTAGTGGTGGGTGCAAGCGTCTGCGCTGCTTCTCCGCTGGGGGAGTTACCGTTGAGCTCGTAATCTGTGGGTTTTAATTATTTATTTATTTTTCCTCCCTGTTATGTTGCCCTCTGTGCTTGCAAGGCTCGCCACAGACTTGGCAGTGAGAGTGTTTTCTGGTGTTTGGAAACTTCTCTCTTTTTAAGACTCCCTTCCCGGGATGGAGCTCCGTCCGTACCTCTTTTTTCTCTTTTTTTTGTCTTTTATATTTTTTCCTACCTCCTTTTGAAGACAATGGGCTGGTTTTCTGGATGCCTGATGTCCTCTGCTGGCATTCAGAAGTTGTTTTGTGGAATTTACTCAGCGTTTAAATGTTCTTTTGATGAATTTGTGGGGGAGAAAGTGGTCTCCCCGTCCTATTCCTCCACCATCTTAGGACCGCCCCCTGAGTACCATTTAAAATTACAGTAGAGGCACACAACCATAAGACTGTAAACATGGATTATGAAGCATAGAATCTAGGAATTCTTTTTCCAGTTTGGTGAATTGGGGGTGTATGGCTGGATCTATATTGGGTTAATGAAATAAGCATTGTAAAGCTTTTTTGGGGACAAGTTAATTGTTTTCTGTTTGTTTGATTTGAAATGTCTGTACTTACATAAGATTGTATGGTACCTGGAGGAAAATACGTGTGCTTAGTGAAAGGATATGCTTGGCCTTGGAGTGAGGAGTTTGTCTTCACAGTTTCTCTCTGTTGGTAACACAGACCAGTGGTGACACACTTATAAATTCAATTGACTTAAGAAGTTGCTTGATGTTGAATGAAATCAGTAATGGATCTGGTAATGGTAAGAATTACCAGATCCATTACCAGGAAGGATCTATAAGGATCTGGTAATGTTACCAGTAAGATCTGGTAATGATGATGCAGTAGTTCCCAAACTCACCTAATAAGGTGCTAGAATAGCTAAGAAAAGTGAATACCACCTCCTGCCCTCAAACTCTGTTCCCAGTATCATGCACTAGGTCTATCTACAAGGAGAGGCCAAATGAGCTTACAGGATTTCATATTTACCATTAAAATTCACTCAAAATTTGTGTTCCATTTCATAATATAGGTATGGTTCTTTTGATGTTAATAATGTGTTTTATTTTGACATCTAGTAATATTGCAGAAATACACCATGTTTACCCCAGGGCTCCTCATATCTCCAGAATCCCCTTTAATTCCCCTGAGGATACTCATATCACAATTGGAGAATCATTGTCCTGAAGGCTAGTTCCATTAAGCTGTGATGATTTTGTGAAATGCCCTTCTTAACCCCAGGGATGGTTCTGTCCTGGGAAATAATTTTCTAGAGGTACTTGGTGATGTTGGAGACACAAGGAGCATTTATCTCTAGGATCATCTTTTTCAACACTTGTCACTGCAGTTCTGATTACATCATTTTTCTGCTCTAGTCTCAAAACTTTATGATTACTCAACTACAAGTTTATGACTGCTTCAGGGAGAGAGAACTCCAGAAATTGAGTTTGCTTTACTGTCTTAATCATTCCCCCCCCCCCCCCCCTTCAACAGCAATAACAAAAAATTATTGAGTTTCTTCTGTTTCTAGGGCACCCTCCTAGGGGAACAAAGAAGTGCAGTCATGATTCCTGTCCTTAACCCACATAATACAGTGGAGAAGACAGATCATATACATGGAAAGATAAATAGTTATAAAAGATAGAAATGCACAAACAACAATATTATTTAATTAACTGTTTAAGTCAATGAATGTATACTAAGTGCCTGGAAAAGGGAGCGACAGAGGTTGAGATGGTTGAATGGCATCACTAACTCAATGGACATGAGTTTGAGTGAACTCAGGGAGACAGTAAAGGATAGGGAAGCCTGGCGTGCTGCAGTTAATGAGATTGCAAAGAGGCAGATACGCCTTAGATAACAACTCTTGATCAGGCATTGGGCAAAGCTGTGAGGGAGATCTAAAGGAGAATAAATACACTGTTCTTACATATGATCATAATCTAGTATGATGTAATTAACATGACAGTTGATGTATGTGGAACTTGCTATGGAAGCACAAGAGGGTGACAATAATTCTTGGTGAGATCTTGTGAAGCAAAGTTTTCTCCATTTTACTGAGTGTGTTTTTTCTATTTTGGTCATCACTTCTTTTATTTTCCAACTCCACAGTCCATCACGGAAATCATTCTCACCAATTTCTTGGGATTTTGTCTTCTCTTTGGATCAGTTCGCCTTTTCCCCCTCTTAGTTCTGAGGACTTTACTATGGAATGGGCGTGGGAATGGTGCCAGTGCAGATACATGGACTTCAAATTTTGTTCTCCCGTCTTCAGTACTGGCAGAAGTCCTTTTATGCAAACCATGTGAGTTCCCTCTTCTATTCTCAACACAGCTAATACAGACTTTTACTATTCTTCTCAACCCAGATTCAGCTCATCTGTCAGTAGGTAACTTTCTTTGCTTTACAAAGAAAACTTAGAAACCATTAGTATGCAACAGCATCAATTTCTGATCTTCTTTCTAAATACTAGGCATGCTCCTGCCTCCGGACCTTTGAACCACCCAATTTCTTTACCTGAATTACTCTTCTCCCAGATGTTGACATGGCAAACCCACTTTTATTTTTTGTGTCTTTGCTTAGTTGTCACCTTCTCAAAAAGGCTTACCCTCTTTATCCTTGAATCCCATTCCACACCCTCCACAGACATACTGTACTTCCTTTGCACGTACTTGCTCAATAAATATTTTTTGAATGAATGTCGAATTCCTACACATTTTAACATCCTTCTCTCCTACCTAGTAAAAAAGAGGTCTCTCTTCTTGCTACGGATAGTTCATCTTACCTCTGTTTGACTTTATATTTCCTCTAGATCTTTAGGAATCTAGATTCCCTAATTATATAATCTCTTCATGTCTCTAATTCTATTCCATCAGCATATACTTATTTTTAACTCTCATAAAATAAATCATTCTTTCCATTCCAGATCTTCCCTCTAGCCTCCCTGCAACTAAACTTCTTGAAAGAAAGCCTTCACTTGCTGTGTCTACTGCTTCATTTCCTATTTACCCCTTAATTTGAGTTCCAGCTGTCTAAGACAAGAAATTATTTCCATAAAAATGATCGGTGGATACTATTAGATCAGGCCTTCCTCAAGGATCCTGTACCATACTTGCCTCCCCTTCATCACACTTTCTATCCCATGATAAAGGGCTTTGTTGTTATCTTGCCCAATGGACCTTTTATTGCACATATACATTTTTTGGGGGGTCACTTACTCTACAAACATGTACAGACGATATTCCAGGTTCTGAAGATCTACTGGTAAACTGACACAAAGTTTGTGCTAAACGAGGCTTATAGCCTTATGGAAGAAGCAGGCATTGAAGGTGCAAATGCACAACCATAAAGTGTTAACTGCCAGATGGTTTTGAAGATTTACATGGTGCTGTAAGAGTACTTAAGAAGAGAATTGGACCTTTCAAAAAGCTTGAAGAAGATATTCCTAAGAAATGAATATGGGGGCTGAGAAGTAAAGCAGAGCAAGAGTTCATCTAGTCCAAGGTGAATGTGGGACAGGAGGAAATGGGATGTGTAAAGTCCTGTGGTGGGAGGGAATATGGAAGTTTGAGAATATGAGAGGAAGCTGATGTGGCTGGAGTCTGTGGATATAAGGGAGGAGTGACAGTCTAGTGACTGTCAGGGGCCACAGGACTCAGTGATATTAGAAGAAGTTAAGGATTTGGGTTTTTAATATTAAGAGTATGTGGATGTCTTTAAAATGGAAGTTGTGCCTTCTTCATATCTTAACCCCTAGCCATTAGTTCAGGGCAGCAATCCTCGTAGAAACTCATTAAATGTTTATTAAATGAAGGAAGAAATGACATTTGAACTGGTTTGAAAGACTGAGTATGGTTGGCCAGGAAGAAGGGGTGAATGAAGCACATTTCTTTGCCAAGGACTCAGTGTTTGAAGAAACATGGAGGTACGAAGAAAACACACCTTACTTTGGATAGGGCAAGGGCTTCAGTGTAATTGAATGGGGAGTGGGCAGGGAAGGAAGAGGTTAGAGAGAGAGGGGACACAGAGGAGGGAGAACAGGGAGGCAGGCTGCTGAAAGCAATGTTCCAGGAGTTCACAGGAAGGCGAGATCCCCATGTCAGAATGGTCAGGAGAATCATCTCAAAATTGCAACATTTTGGAGGTTGCATGAGGATCTATATTTTGTTTGAAAAGACAGATCTTAGACAGGCAGAGAGATATGGGAAAGCATTCTCGACAAGGGAAATGAAATGAATTATGGCTCGGAGGCCAGAATATACTGGAATTCTTCCTTTTCTAGTAAAAACTCTGTCCCTCTTTAACCTCTATATATGTTTCATCAATTTTTTTTTCCTGGCCCATTTCCCATAATAAATTGTGTGGAAAAATTTTTTTTACCAAAAATTTGCCTAAATCTTAAAAAAAAAAAAAAATTCTAGAGAGAATATTTTACTTTTCCTAAGTTTTTTTTTTTTTTTTTTTTACTTTTCCTCAGTGTTTTGTTTGACTGAAAGTAACTTACAAAAATGGGGAAAGTGATCATTTTTTTAATTCATAAATGTAGATTAGCTAATACATTCTGGGCCACATGGTATTTTGTTTATTAAGCTCACTGTCAGCCTATTTGTTGCCAGCTGAAGTACAGTAATATGATTTTGTTCCAAATTTTACACATTGCCAAAGGTCTGTTTCTCAGCTGCATTTTGGGAACAGCTGTCAGCCCCAAGCAATCTGATTGCTTTTCATGAATGATAAATCACTTCCCTGTACACTGATTTGTTTAGGTACAATAGGAAGAGACATCTTTCAGCCTAGTATGTTAGCAGAGGAATTGGTAGGATAGGATGGTGGGGGAGAAGTGTGAAAGTTCTAGCGGGCATTTCCTTAGTGCCTAATGATCAATTAATGATAATTTCATTTTGAGTGGATATAGGGAAGAAATTCTCTTTATTAGTGAGTCTGAAGGCAGAAGGAAAAACCAATGGTTCTTTCTCTATTATGAACAATAATCAATTTACTGTTGGGTATTTGTTTGAAAATAAAAAGAAAAATTCTTCAGGATCAAACATTCATTTAAGTTTACCCATACAAAGTTGTAAGGATTAAACAGGTATAAAAGTTACAAGGAGGGAGCTCAAGTTTCAATAAAGTATTCAATTAGTGAGACTCAGCATTCCATGAAAATATTTATCATGTTCCCAGCCCAGCTGAGACCTTATCTGCTCCAGTTTTCCTTGCACAGAATCAGAAACCTACACTTGTTGCTTCACATGCAGGGAAACAGAAGAAAGGCTGGAGGGGTTGGGGGCATCTCACCCTTAATATATATTTATTGCTTGAATTTTAATTTTGGAAAAAACATCTTGAAGTGAGAGGTGAGGAAATTCAAGTCTTTCTTTTCCTTTGATGTTTGTTCATGATGGTGTTGTCCCTGCGTCTTCCCTCAGGTTGGCTATCATCAGCATCTTTCTGTGAGAGATCCAGCCATTCTGTCTGCCTAGCTCCTCCTCTTGAAGGTAGGAAAGGTAATCCTCAATCCCAGATCTTCCTTAAGAACCATAAGTGGCCTATGATGGCATATTCAGATTTTGGCCTCCAATTTTTAAAAGTGTCTCCCTTCACTCTAAGGATAGATGGCCCTGCCACATACCCCATGCTCTCATCCTGTGTGATCCTGGCCTCAGTAGGGACCCATTTAGGGGTTGGCAGCTCCAGCCAAACTGGCTCGTACAGTCAGACAAAGCTGAAAACCTATTGGCATCATGCCTCAGCCGGATGTCAGAAGGCCAGGCACTTACTTCAGGGATGCTCTTATATTTTAATAAGTAATTTATTTAATGAGCCGACAATGGTGAAGCGTCAAATACAGAGACTTCAAGGATGAACAACACAATGACAAGGAGCAGGAAGTCTATCAGGTTTGCGATATTCAGCATCCTCAGAAATGATGTTCCTTGAACTGATTTCCAAATCACTTGGCAACTGACTTGAAAAAGGATTTCTGCCATTAGTCTTGAGAGAAGTAATGTCACCCATGATAAGGTTTGGATTTACTAATATGAAAATGGCAAGTCCCAATTGTAGACAGTGTGGGGTAATTTGGTGAGTGGTCATATTCTGTGAGAAGCTTTTTAACTGGCACAATGGGACATCTTCTGTGTGCCAAGTCACTCATATGGCAACATCTGATGCTTACATTCAGTGTGAGAAAGAGAAAGGAAAGAGCCCTTCATTTTGGTTCATCTATCAATTCAAGGTGTGTTCTTGGATGATTCATTTTAGACTCTGAGTTATTCGTCCTCTCATGTTAAAGGGAAGGGCATGAATTTGAAAAAAATAAAGTTTTCCTTTCCAGATTCTGAGATCTGATTTTCCGTTAAAGTAATATCCCCTCCAGTGTTTAAGATATATTTACTAATTCCCCAAACTTGGCTCTGGTTGGTTCTGAGTTCAGATCTTATAATGTGAAAGTGATAAATGAGTTAACCTACATGTCCGTCTAGTGAAGGCTATGGTTTTTCCAGTGGTCATGTATGGATGCGAGAGTTGGACTGTGAAGAAAGTTGAGCACCGAAGAATTGATGCTTTTGAACTGTGGTTTTGGAGAAGACTCTTGAGAGTCCCTTGGACTGCAAGGAGATCCAACCAGTCCATTCTAAAGATCAGCCTTGGGTGTTCTTTGGAAGGAATGATGCTAAAGCTGAAACTCCAGTACTTTGGCCATCTCATGCGAAGAGTTGACTCATTGGAAAAGACTCTGATATTGGGAGGGATTGGGGGCAGGAGGAAAAGGGGATGACATAGGATGAGATGGCTGGATGGCATCACCGACTTGATGGATGTGAGTTTGAGTGAACTCTGGGAGTTGGTGATGGACAGGGAGGCCTGGCATGCTGCGATTCATGGGGTCTCAAAGAGTCGGACATGACTGAGTGACTGAACTGACTGAACTGACTGACATGTAGAATATGAAGCTTTATAGTAATTCTCTTGATCTAATCTTAATTTAATAATTATTGAGTACCTACTGTAAGTCAGGTACTATTTTAGGCACCAGACATATGGCAATGAACAAAACATCCTTGCTGCCATAAAACTAACTTTCTACTAGATTATTGACAAAGTTATCTTCAGGTACCCCTAACTCACTTTGAAATGAGTATTCATTCTAGGATCTTGTATCAACATTAATTTTTTTTTTTTTGTCAAGTGAAAAAAAGTTGCACTGTGAACTGTGCTATGTTTGGTTTGTTTATCTGGCGTATTCTTCAGTCATCCCAATTAGTTTCTTCTTCCTATGTTAGAATTTAATTAAAGCCCAGACTGCTTAATTCTTCCCTTCTCACTCTGGAGAGTTTGGCAATATGCCCATAATCTTTTCTAGGCCCAAATGTGGGATGAAAGTCTGTTTGTACTGAGTCTGGGGTTCTGTGCTTCAACTTGTTCTGTGTTCCTCCTCTGCTGGCAGGGGTGGATATTTGTGAGGTACCGATTTGCCCATGGTGCTGGCGGGCTTTGCTTCTGAAAGGAATAATGTTCATGGCTGGTCTCCGATTGATGCGTTTGGGCTGCTGTTTGGGAGCTTGTAACACTATATTTTCCATCTTACTTAGAATTCTAAGGCTCAGTATCCAACATCTGTACTCACTATCTCTGGAATTTTTAAATTACCTTTTTAGATGATTATAACAGTAATGATTGCTCATCCCAGCCGCTGCCCCTGGCCTCGGGTGCAGGAGGGCCTCGAGGAGCTATTCCATGTTCAAGGTTAGGAGGTGTGGTGGTAAGGAGATACCCCTCATCCAGTAAGAGAAACCCAAGTAAGATGGTAGGTGTTGCAAGAGGGCATCAGAGGTCAGACACAATTAAACCATACTCACAGAAAACTAGTCAATCTAATCACACTAGGACCACAGCCTTATCTAACTCAATGAAACTAAGCCATGCCCGTGAGGCCACCAAAGACAGGCGGGTCATGGTAGAGAGGTCTGATAGAATGGGGTCCACTAGAGATGGGAATGGCAAACCACTCCAGTATTCTTGCCTTGAGAACCCCATGAACAGTATGAAAAGGCAAAATGATAGGATACTGAAAGAGGAACTCCCCAGGTCGGTAGGTGCTCAATATGCTACTGGAGATCAGTAGAGACATAACTCCAGAAAGAATGAAGGGATGGAGCCAAAGCAAAAACAATACCCAGCTGTGGATGTGACTGGTAATAAGAGCAAGGTCCGATGCTGTAAAGAGCAATATTGCATAGGAACCTGGAATGTCAGGTCCATGAATCAAGGCAAATTGGAAGTGGTCAAACAAGAGATGGCAAGAGTGAACGTCAACATTCTAGGAATGAGCGAACTAAAATGGACTGGAATGGGTGAATTTAACTCAGATGACCATAATATCTACTACGGCTGGCAGGAATCCCTCAGAAGAAATGAGTAGCCATCATGGTCAACAAAAGAGTCTGAAATGCAGTACTTGGATGCAATCTCAAAAACGACAGAATGATCTCTGTTCGTTTTCAAGGATAACCATTCAATATCACAGTAACCCAAGTCCATGCCCCAACCAGTAACACTAAAGAAGCTGAAGTTGAACGGTCCTATGCAGACCTACAAGACCTTTTAGAACTAATACCCAAAAAAGATGTCCTTTTCATTATAGGGGACTGGAATGCAAAAGTAGGAAGTCAAGAAACACTTGGAGTAACAGGCAAATTTGGCCTTGGAATACGGAATGAAGCAGGGCAAAGGCTAATAGAGTTTTGCCAAGAAAATGCACTGATCATAGCAAACACACTCTTCCAACAACACAAGAGAAGACTCTACACATGGACATCAACAGATGGTCAACACTGAAATCAGATTGATTACATTCTTCGCAGCCAAAGATGGAGAAGCTCTATACAGTCAATAAAAACAAGACCAGGAACTGACTGTGACTCAGATCATGAACTCTTTATTGCCAAATTCAGACTTAAATTGAGGAAAGTAGGGAAAACCACTGGACTATTCAGGTGTGACCTAAATCAAATCCCTTATGATTATACAGTGGAAGTGAGGAATAGATTTAAGAGAGTAGATCTGATATACAGAGTGCTTGATGAACTATGAATGGAGGTTCATGACATTGTACAGGAGACAGAGATCAAGACCATCCTCATGGAAAAGAAATGCAAAAAAGCAAAATGGCTGTCTGGGGAGGCCTTACAAATAGCTGTGAAAAGAAGAGAGCAAAAAGCAAAGGAGAAAAGGAAAGATATAAGCATCTGAATGCAGAGTTCCAAAGAATAGCAAGAAGAGATAAGAAAGCCTTCTTCAGTGATCAGTGCAAAGAAACAGACGAAAACATTAGAATGGGAAAGACTAGAGAACTCTTGAAGAAAATTAAAGATACCAAGGGAACATTTCATGCAAAGATGGGCTCGATAAAGGACAGAAATGGTAGGGACCTAACAGAAGCAGAAGATATTAAGAAGAGGTGGCATGAATACGAAGAAGAACTATACAAAAAAGATCTTCACGACCAAGATAATCAAGATGGTGTGATCACTGACCAGACATCCTGGAATGTGAAGTCAAGTGGTCCTTAGAAAGCATCACTATGAACAAAGCTAGTGGAGGTGATGGAATTCCAGTTGAGCTATTCCAAATCCTGAAAGATGATGCTGTGAAAGTGGTGCACTCAATATGCCAGCAAATTGGGAAAACTCAGCAGTGGCCACAGGACTGGAAAGGTCAGTTTTCATTCCAATCCCAAAGAAAGGCAATGTCAAAGAATGCTCAAACTACCACCCAATTGCACTCATCTCACATGCTACTAAAGTAATGCTCAAAATTCTCCAAGCCAGGCTTCAGCAATACATGAACCGTGAACTTCCAGATGTTCAAGCTGGTTTTAGAAAAGGCAGAGAAACCAGAGATCAAATTGCCAACATCCATTGGATCATGGAAAAAGCAAGAGAGTTCCAGAAAAACATCTATTTCTGCTTTCTTGACTATGCCAAAGCCTTTGACTGTGTGGATCACAATAAACTGTGGAAAATTCTTCAAGAGATGAGATTACCAGACCACCTGACCTGCCTCTTGAGAAATCTATATGCAGGTCAGGAAGCAACAGTTAGAACTGGACATGGAACAACAGACTGGTTCCAAATAGAAAAAGGAGTACGTCAAGGCTGTATATTGTCACCCTGCTTATTTAACTTATAAGCAGAGTACATCATGAGAAACGCTGGGCTGGAAGAAGCACAAGCGGGAATCAAAATTGCCGGGAGAAGTATCAATAACCTCAGATATGCAGATGACACCACCCTTATGGCAGAAAGTGAAGAGGAACTCAAAAGCCTCTTGATGAAAGTGAAAGTGGAGAGTGAAAAAGTTGGCTTAAAGCTCAACATTCAGAAAATGAAGATCATGGCATCTGGTCCCATCACTTCATGGGAAATAGATGGGGAAACAGTGGAAACAGTGTCAAACTTTATTTTGGGGGGCTCCAAAATCACTGTAGATGGTGATTGCAGCCATGAAATTAAATGATGCTTACTCCTCAGAGGAAAGTTATGACCAACCTAGATAGCATATTGAAAAGCAGAGACATTACTTTGCCAACAAAGGTCTGTCTAGTGAAGACTATGGTTTTTCCAGTAGTCATGTATGGATGCGAGAGTTGGACTGTGAAGAAAGCTGAGCACCGAAGAATTGATGCTTTTGAATTGTGGTGTTGGAGAAGACTCTTGAGAGTCCCTTGGAGTGCAAGGAGATCCAACCAGTCCATTCTAAAGATCAGCCCTGGGATTTCCTTGGAAGGAATGATGCTAAAGCTGAAACTCCAGTACTTTGACCACCTGATGCGAAGAGTTGACTCATTGGAAAAGACTCTGATGCTGGGAGGGATTGGGGGCAAGAGGAGAAGGGGACGACAGAGGATGAGATGGCTGGATGGCATCACTGACTCGATGGACATGAGTCTGAGTGAACTCCGGGAGATGGTGATGGACAGGGTGGCCTGGTGTGCTGCGATTCATGAGGTCTCAAAGAGTCGGACACTACTGAGCGACTGAACTGAACTGAACTGAACAGTAATGATGTTTATTATTAAATATGAAGAAAATAGTGAAGAAAAGTGAAGTCGCTCAGTCGTGTCCAACTCTTTGTGACCCCATGGACTGGGGCCTACCAGGCTCCTCCCTGAATGGGATTCTCTGGGCAAGAGTACTGAAGTCGGTTGCCATTTCCTTTTCCAGGGGAATCTTTCTGACCCAGGGATTGAACTAGGGTCTCCCGCATTCCAGGGAGAAGCTTTAACCTCTGAGCCACCAGAGAAGCCCATTAATAATGAAGAAAATAAAGTATAATAAAGAACATAAGCCATTATAAGACTCCTCTTTGTATATATGTCATAGATTATGCAGTTTTGTATTCTGTTTATTTTTTTGTCATTAGCAGTATATTGTGAGAATATCTCCAATACTATTAAAAATCTTTGGAGGTTTAATTTTAGTGGCAGTGTAATATTCAATCATGTAGCTTTATCACCATTCCTTTAGCCAATGCCTTAATATTGAATATAATTTCTAATTTATTATTCTTAAAAGTACTGTAATAGCCTTATTATGTATTTCAAGTATCTACCTAGGTAATTCCTTAGGAAAAACTTCAAGAAATGAAATTATTGGACTAAATGAAGACTCCAGACACATATCACCTAATTTTTGTCTACAATGGTTCAGAAACTATACTCTTGCTAGAATTGTGTATTACATTTTAGAAAAATCTATGTCAATTGGTTAGGCAAAAAAAGTATTCACTCTTTTATTTTCTAGTTTCTGGAATAGTAGTGAGGTTGAATATGTGTTTCACATGTCTATTGGGCATTTATTTGTTTTTTATTCTGTATATTGTCTCCGCTTCTTTATCTGTTTTTCAACTGATGTGGAGTATACTGAATAATGCATGCCAAGGATGTTCATAACCTAATTTCTGAAACATGTGAATATGTTGCCCTACATGCCAAAGGGGTTTTGCATATGTATTTCAGTTAAGGACTGTGAGATGGGGAGATTATTTTATATTATACAGGTGAGGTCATTACAGGAGGAAGACTGAAGGGGGGAAGGGTGAAACCAAATGTGGTGATGGAAGCAGAGGTCAGAGAAGAGAGAGACCTGAAGATACTGCACTGCAGGCGTTGAAGACGAAGGAAGGGGCCAGGAGGTAAGGAATGCAGGTGGCTTCTAGAAGCTGGAAGAAGCAGGGAAAGGGATTATCTTCTAGGGCCTCTTGAAAGAACCGGTACTTAGGGCATCTTGACTTTGACCCAGTGAAACTGATTTTGGGCTTCTGACTTCCAGATATGCAAGGAAATAAATTTGGATTGTTTTAAGCCACTAAATTTGTGGTAATATATTATGGAAGCAGACATGAATACATAATGTGTTCTTATTTTTCTTATTGATATGTAAATTTTCTTCTATACAGTAAAATTATTATTGTGTATGTTACAAATATTTTTCCCAGGTTGCAATTTGCTTTTAAATATTTTTACAGTGTTTTCTGATAAAGAGTTTGTTTTTAACTTTTAAAATATTGATGTTACATTAAATAAATTTTATTTCAGTGGTATACAAATTTAAAAAATTATACAGTCACATCTATGTATCTTTTGCTTGATGATAGATTCTATTGCTGTTAAATCAGTTTTATATTCACCAACATTACTTCCAGCATTTTTATGGTATGTGATTTTTCATTTATCATTCTTCATTAAGTTTTTATATATTTTTAGTCCTATTTTAGGGCTATCTTGTCTGCCCCATTAATCTGTCAAGTCCTGTGCTATTACCACACCATCTAAATTATTACAGTTTCATAAAAGTTTTTATATCTAGTAAACCAGGTCCTCATTAATTACTCTTTTAGTTAACACTTTTTAAACCGGTCTCAACATTTTATTTTTCCAGATTGGACAAGTTAAAAAATTTCATGGTATTTACATTTGAAATTTGCAATAAATCTGTAAATTATTTTGGAAAGAAAGGCCTCATTTTAATATCAGCTCTTATCAGAGAAGAACATAGTATGTTTTCCCATTTATAAAACTTAAAAAAATTTTATGAAGTTTTATAGATTTATGGATGTAATCTCAGATGTTATTAAAAAGATTAGTTTTAGGCATTTTATATGTCTTGTTACTATGGGAATTGGAATGTTTTTCCATGGTATTTACTAACTGATTTGAGGTGATGTACTGGAAAGCTCTGTTTTGTATAGGCATTAAATATATTCTGCTTTTCTAAACTTTACTAATTGTGAGTTTTTCAGTTGATTCTTTTTATTTTTTTAGGTGTATAATTATATCATATGCAAATACTGGTGATTTTATCTCCTAAATCCTAACAGTTTACCTTTTTTAATTTTTAAAGTATTGACCAGACCTTCTAGGACTATGTGATATGTTAACAGTAACAAGATCTGTCTTCATCTTATTCATTCTCTAAACAATAACATCTCAAGTAGTTCACATTCAGTATGGCTTTGACTGTTAGTTTAAAAACAGCCTTATTTTTCTTGTTAAAAAAGTATTCTTTTCCTAGGCTAAAGCATGGATTGAAAATATTTGTTATCATATTTCTAACTGAATCACTTTATGAATAGTAAACTCAATTTGTGTTTCTAGGACACACTGTTGTTTTGCTTATTGGAAATTTTTTTGCAATATACTGTAGAAGTTTGTTGGCTAAATTGTTTATTTATTAGGATTATTGAATCTATATTTACAAATGAGACAAGCTGTAGTTTTAATATTGTCCCCTATCAGAATTTGGCATTGGGTAGCATATAGTTTCCTAAAACATTTTTGGTGCTTTAAGTGTTTTTTCTGTTTCCTGAAGCATGTATTGCATGGAGATTTGAAAGAACTTATACATAAATCTAACTGCTTTGGATTGTATTAGAGGTCATCTAAAAAGAGTTATTCAATTTCTTCTACAATTTCTTCTAATTAGTTTCTCCTTAAGTCAGTTTCAGTAATTTATATATTTTTTTCACAAAATTGTCCTTTCATTGAAATCTCAGTGATTTAGGCTTCCAAAGAATTATCTGGGTGACTCTATTTTCAGTTTTTCCAAAATGGTAGATATTTACTACCTTTCCAAATACATAGAAGAAAAGTTAGTTCATTATATTCAATGGATGCTATGGGCTTAATTCTCTCCTGGAACTGGTTGAAAGGGCTGGAATAGTTATACATGATACATTAAAATAAAATACTTTAAAGTAAAGATTTCCTTGTCTGTTTTTATATTGTTTCTCATTGAATATTTACTTACATAGGGATTAATATTTTCTTTTAAATTTATATTTTTTCCCCCAAAGAATAAGTGCTTGAATCTCATTTAGAATTTTAATATGATTCTTTTTAGTAGTTTGGTTATATTTGGGTTTATTTTTATTTTTTCTTACCTTCAGATTCTAGCAGGTTTCTTTTCTAACAGGTTTCTTTTTTGCTGAACAATTTCTAATGGTTTGATTTGAGTAGCTAATAGGAACACTCTGAGTAGAACTAAATGACTCAGGTGAAGGAAGGGGAGGGGGAGTGTGGAGGTGAGGAGATAATCAGTTTGGAAGGCTGATATAGACAAAATCAAGGAGGCACTGAATGTACAATCAGAGATTTTATACTGAGTGGCAGAATTGGGTGACACCCTCTTCCAACAACATAAGAGAAGACTGTACACATGGACATCACCAGATGGTCAACACTGAAATCAGACTGATTATATCCTTTGCAGCCAAAGATGGAGACACTCTATACAGTCAGCAAAAACAAGACCGGGAGCGGACCGTGGCTCAGATCATGAACTCCTTATTGCCAAATTCAGACTTAAATTGAAGAAAGTGGGGAATACCACTAGACCACTCATGTATGACCTAAATCAAATCCTTTATGACTATACAGCAGAAGTGAGAAATAGATTTAAGGGACTAGATCTGATAGACAGAGTGCCTGATGAACTATGGATGGAGGTTTGTGATACTGTATAGGAGACAGGGAGCAAGACCATCCCCAAGAAAAAGAAATGCAAAAAAGCAAAATGGCTGTCTGAGGAGGCCTTACAAATAGCTGTGAAAAGAAGAGAAGCAAAAAACAAAGGAGAAAAGGAAGATATACCCATTTGAATGCAGAGTTCTAAAGAATAGCAAGGACAGATATGAAAGCCTTCCTCAGCGATCAAGCAAAGAAATACAAGAAAATAATAGAATGGAAAAGACTAGAGATCTCTTCAAGAAAATTAGAGATACCAAGGGAACATTTCTTGCAAAGATGGGCACAATAAAGAACAGAAATCTTATGGACCTAACAGAAGCAGAAGATATTAAGAAGAGGTGGCAGGAATACACAGAAGAACTATACAAAAAAGATCTTCATGACCCAGATAATCACGATGGTGTGATCACTCACCTAGAGCCAGACATCCTGGAATGTGAAGTCAAGTGGGCCTTAGGAAGCATCACTATGAACAAAGCTAGTGGAGGGGATGGAATTCCAGCAGAGCTATTTCAAATTCTAAAAGATGATGCTGTGAAAGTGTTGCACTCAACATACCAGCAAATTTGTAAATTTCAGCAGTGGCCACAGGACTGGAAAAAGTCAGTTTTCATTCCAATCCCAAAGAAAGGCAACGCCAAAAAAAGTTCAAACTACCACACATTGCATTCATCTCACACGCTAGTAAAGTAATGCTCAAAATTCTCCAAGCCAGGCTTTAACAATACATGAACTGTGAACTTCCAGATGTTCAAGCTGGATTTAGAAAAGGCAGAGGAACCAGAGATCAAATTGCCAAAATCTGTTGGATCAGCAAAAAAGCAAGAGAGTTCCAGAAAAACATCTATTTCTGCTTTATTGACTACACCAAAGCCTTTGACTGTGTGGATCACAATAAACTGTGGAAAATTCTTCAAGAGATGGGACTACCAGACCACCTGACCTGCCTCCTGAGAAATCTGTATGCAGGTCAAGAAGCGACAGTTAGAACTGGACATGGAACAACAGACTGGTTCCGAATAGGGAAAGGAGTATGTCAAGGCTGTATATTGTCACCCTGCTTATTTAACTTATTTGCAGACTACATCATGAGAAATGCTGGACTGGATGAAGCACAGGCTGGAATCAAGATTGCTGGGAGAAACATCAATAACCTCAGATATGCAGATGACACCTCCCTTATGGCAGAAAGCGAAGAACTAAAGAGCCTCTTGATGAAAGTGAAAGAGGAAATTGAAAAAGGAAATTGAAAAGTTAACTTTAAACTCAACATTCAGAAAACTGAGATCATGGCATATGGTCCCATCACTTTTTGTTAAATAGATGGGGAAACAATGGAAAGAGTGACAGACTTTATTTTTGGGGGCTCCAAAATCACTGCAGATGGTGACTGCATGAAATTAAAAGTCGTTTACTCCTTGGAAGAAAAGTTATGACCATCCTAGACACCATATTAAAAAGCAGAGACATTACTTTGCCAACAAAGATCCGTCTAGTCAAAGCTATGTTTTTTCCAATGATCATATATGGATGTGAGAGTTGGACTATAAAGAAAACTGAGCACTAAAGAATTGATGCTTTTGAACTGTGGTGTTGGAGAAGACTCTTGAGATTCCCTTGTATAGCAAGGAGATCCACCTGTCCATCCTAAATGAAATAAGTCCTGAATATTCTTTGGAAGGACTGATGCTGAAGCTGAAACTCCAATTCTTTGGCCACCTGATGCAAAGAACTGAGTCATTTGAAAAGACCCTGATGTGGGAAGGATTGAAGGCAGGAGGAGAAGGGGACAACAGAGGATGAGATGGTTGGATGACATCACTGACGCGATGAACGTGAGTTTGATTAGGTTCCGAGAGTTGGTGATGGACAGGGAAGCCTGGCATGCTTGCCATCCATGGGGTCGCAAAGAATCGGATATAACTGAGCGACTGAACTGAACTGAGACTATGTAAGAAGAGTGTGACATTTTCTAGTATTTAGTTGCAAAAACAAACTAATTTTGTAGTACCTTTCAAAGAAGGAAGATATTGTTAAGATCTGCAATCAACAGAGAAAACTTTCTGAAAAGGCAGAATTTGAGCTGAATTTGAAAGAAACAGTGAAGGGTTTAGCAATAAAATCTCGCTAGCTGAGAGGGAGTGTGGGGAGAGGCTAGTGGAGATGAGAGTGAGGAGAGTGGATGAGTAGAGAATGCATTGATAATAGCCAGAGCTTCCTAGGTTTATGGAGAACATTTATAAGCAAACAGAGTTGGTGTCTTAGTGCAGTAAATGGTGGGGAGTTACTGAAGATTCTTGAATGACAAGTGACCTAATGAAAGTATCCTTTTTATCTGATTGTTGTTTCTGTTTAGTCAATAAGTTGTGACCAACTCTTTTTGCAACCCCATGGACCATGGCCTGCCAGGCTCCTCTGTCATGGGATTTTCCAGGCAAGAATACTGGAGTGGGTTGCCATTTCCTTCTCCAGGGGATCTTCCTGACCCAGGGATCAAACCCACATCTCTTGCATTTCTTGCATTGATAGGCAGAGATTTTACCACTGAGCCACCAGGGAAGCCCTTTTATCTGATTAGGCTGGCAATATTATTTAGGCTGGATTGAAGGGGAGAGACCTGACTTCGGCAATCAGGGAGGAAGTTATAGTAGTTCATGTATACAAAGTTAAGACAGTGAATTTAGTGTCTGCTGGAACACAAACGAAAGCTTGATTTTGAGAGGTGACAGATGGACAATGACAGAGAAAGACAAGAAAAGACTAATGACATCTCTCATTTTGGTTCCTAATTATTTGAAAGTGGATGGTTGTAAAGGGATTATATTTGAAAAGTAATGTAGTGTATTGCATTTTGGACTTCTTGAGTTTGAGATTATGGCTGGACATCCACATATGGAGGGTGGCTATAGTTGGAAATATGAAACTAGAGTACTAGGGGGTTAGTGGTTTGAGCAAACAATGGACTTGAGTGAATCCATCAAAAAAAATTAAATGCAAACAAACAAGAGCCGGATACAGAGTCTTGTGGAGCTGCAACATAGTTTTGGATATTGCTGTAAAATAAATTCAAGATGTGTAAGCTACGAAGTGAGTGGGAAGTCTTATATGGGAATTGAAGCCAGTAGGTATAAAAATAACATGTTAAATTGGTTGGCAGTAAAAAGAGAAACTTGGGCTACTTGAAAGAAGTGAAAAAAGGTCACATGAACAATAACATTAACGATAAATATAATAATCCTAGGAAAGATTTTATATAATGTAGTGATCAGATTATACTTGAGGGCATGCAGGAAAATGTAGAAAAAGTTATATAATGAAAGAGGTTTAAGTACAGGAGCAAATTTTAGTCTTTCTCTGAAATATATTAGTTACACTGGCATAAATACATTAATCAAATTGTACAAAACATAGTTACTGTAGAAGTTCAGATAAACTTAACTGGATATGGTCTAGTCTCAGAACACTATGTTAAAGTCAGTGATAAAGAATAAAATGTTCTTCAATATTAGTTAGCATTTAACATTCAAGAGCAAAGGAGCTGACAGTTGACAAATATGAACTAACTTCATGCTAAGAAGTTTCATGAGAGTCAAAATCCAGGGTTAATCTTTAAAGACTAACTGGATGGTTTTATCAATATGGCTGACTGTTTGGACCTTCAGTAAATGGCATCTGTGTGTCTTTGAAGTTTATAAATCAAAGTGACTTTAATATGAGCTTCTTTGGAATAATTGGAAAACATACCTATTTTTTTTTTTCTTTTCTCTTGGGTTGTTACTGAGGATTTTCATACTTCTCTCAGAGTAATAAAATTTAATCTAAAGTTCAAGGTAGATGTTTATATTTTATTAAACTCTTTAAGTTTAAGATAATATTTCTTGGAATAATAATTTACATATGACTGAAAACTTTATAGGGGAAGAATCAGTTACATACTTTTTTTATTTTTTTTTTTAGGAGAGAAGGTAACAAGTAGAAAATTATTTTTGTTTCTGATTAGGGAAAAGAAGATAAAAATGTATATTTCAAGGCATGCTTTAAAAGAATTTCCTCTTGCTTATGCTCAGGAGGACAGAGGGAAGAATGGAGGAGCTAGAGGATTGAAGTTAGAAACAAGGAAAGGATGCTCGGAAATGGGGTCATCCTGCAGGAGACCAGTGCAAAGATCAGAGTGCCTGGATGAAAATAGAGAAGGGCTGGCAAGGAAGAAAGAGACAGGATGTAGAGAGAGTCTGCAGGAGCCCCCTGAACTGGTCTGACAGTGTTCTTTTCTGCAGAACTGCCTCTGAAGTCCCAAGGCCTTGTCCTTATAGCTACCCCTCTGTAGAGTTAAAGACCCACTGTTTTGAAGCCAGTATCTCTCTCTAGTTGCCAAAGAAACATTTTTTTTCCCTTGCAGTAGAAATGTTTCTCTTAAACATGGCATCATCGTCTTTCTCTGAAAACCTTTCTAATTATGTTTATTTTTTATTTTTTATTATTTTACTCTCCAATCCAAAAAGTATGTGCAGAAAAGAATGATTCCCCAGAGAAAACTATAATTTGAAAAGATACATGCACCTCAACGTTCATAGCAGCATTATTTACCATAGCCAAGACATAGGAACAATCTAAATGTCCATCAACGAATGGGTAAGGAACATATGATATATATATACACACAATGGAATATTACTCAGCCATAAAAAGAATGAAATAATGCCATTTTGCAGCAACATGAATGGATCTAGAGACTGTCATAGAGTGAAGTAAGTCAGAAAGATAAATACCCTGTGATATCACTTATATTTGGAATCTAGCATATGACACAAATGAACCTATGTACGAACCAGAAACAAACTCACAGGTATAGAGAGCAGACTTGTAGGTGCCAAGGGGGAAGGAGGGTGGGGAGGGAAGGATTGGGAATTTGGGACTAGCAAATGCAAACTCCTATATATAGGATAAATAAACACCAGGGTCCTTTGTATACCACAAGGAGCTATATTCAATATCTTGTGATAAACCATAATGGAAAAGAAATGAAGAAGCATACATGTATGTATAACCAAGTCACTTTGCTATACAGCAGTCATTAACACAGCATTGTAAATCAACTATACTTCAGTAAAATTAAAATAGAATGATTTCATTGATCTCTGTAAATATTCGGAAGAATCTTCATGTTCTGCTGGGAAGATGATCTGGGTAAGACTGTGCCAGACATCTGGGGCATATGTGCTATTCCTCTAGTTCTGGAATATTCTCAAGTGCATCAAGGATCTGAGATTTGCTGCCCAGTGGAGTTTCAATAGGGTCATGAATTAGTAGGGAAAGGCGTTTTCTACCATCTGTGGAAATCTGTAGACAACTTTTTTTTTTTTTTCTTTAATAGAAAATTAATTAGTATACATGTGTTCCCCATCCTGAACCCTCCTCCCTCCTCCCTCCCCACACCATCCCTCTGGGTCGTCCCAGTGCACCAGCCCCAAGCATCCAGCATCGTGCACTGAACCTGGACTGGCATCTCGTTTCATACATGACATTTCACATGTTTCAATGCCATTCTCCCAAATCTTCCCACCCTCTCCCTCTCCCACAGAGTCCATAAGACTGTTCTATACATCAGTGTCTCTTTTGCTGTCTCGTATACAGGGTTATCGTTACCATCTTTCTAAATTCCATATATATGTGTTAGTATACTGTATTGGTGTTTTTCCTTCTGGCTTACTTCACTCTGTATAATAGGCTCCAGTTTCATCCACCTCATTAGAACTGATTCAAATGTATTCTTTTTAATGGCTGAGTAATACTCCATTGTGTATATGTACCACAGCTTTCTTATCCATTCATCTGCTGATGGACATCTAGGTTGCTTCCATGTCCTGGCTATTATAAACAGTGGTGCGATGAACATTGGGGTACACGTGTCTCTTTCCCTTCTGGTTTCCTCAGTGTGTATGCCCAGCAGTGGGATTGCTGGATCATAAGGCAGTTCTATTTCCAGTTTTTTAAGGAATCTCCACACTGTTCTCCATAGTGGCTGTACTAGTTTGCATTCCCACCAACAGTGTAAGAGGGTTCCCTTTTCTCCATCTTACTTGGCTTTAGTCGTCCATTATCCTCACTATGAAGAGTTTGGCTTGCTTTAGACGAATAGGATATTTTGGAAAAATTAACCAACTGGAGAGGAAGGACAGTGGAATGGTTATGGGCATGGACTCTGGAACCAGAATGACTGGATTTACATGCCAGAGTGACCACCAACCAGCTGGGTGACCTTGGCCAAGGGCTGGGTCTTTCTTTGCCTCATTTCCTCATCCATTAAGTAGAAATGATAGTAATGTGATGGTATCTATCTCATAAAGTGATATGTGATGATATACTAAAACAATAATAGTAATAATGCTTATAAGTTGTTTTACTGTTTAAACGAGTTGGTATATGCAAAGGATTTAGAATAGGATGCACCCGCCACATATGAAGTACTTTGTGATTTAGTTGTTGTTGTTATTAATTAAAAAAAATATTGGGAGTATAGTTGATTTACAATGTTGTGTTAGTTTCTGCTGTATAGCCAAGTGAATCAGGTATACATATACATATATCCACTCTTTTTTAGATTATTTTCCCATATAGGTCACTGCAGAGTATTGAGAAGAGTTCCCTGTGCTATTCAATAGGTACTTATTAGTCATCTATTATACAGTGGTATGTATATGTCATTCACAGTCTTTCAATTTATGTTGTTATTATGTTATTAAACAATGAATTTAGTGTCAGAGACTGATCCTGTGTATAACATGTAGGTTATGGTTTGAGGTCAAAGTTGTCTTATAAAGTATCTTCTCCCTAATATTTCATTTGTTTTTATAGAAGCAAAATCATGCTTTTCCCATGGAAAAATGACAATAATGTTGTTTACCTACTATCTGGGTATTATGTCCCCTATTTTTGTTCTAGTGCCAAAATAAAATGAAAATCTTTGACTAACTGTTTCAATATAGTTCAATTGACTTAGTTCAGTGTGTTGTTGTTGGCTGCAAGTTTTTCTTTTTTTAATGATATTGTGATGAGTCATTTGCTAATTTTTTTTTTTTTGAAGAATTTCTATGTTAGAACGAGAACACAAAACTTGTTGGCTGATAAGGAACTCAGAATTATTAAAAAAATTAATGATAGAAAAACCTGAAAGGAATTGTTTATAATTTGAGTGGGTAACCTATCCCTTCTCCAGGGGATCTTCCCAATTCAGGAATTGAGATCCAGGAAATGAACCAGGGTCTTCTGCATTGCAGGTGAATTCTTTACCAGCTGAGCTACCAGGGCAGCCCAAGAAAATACCAAGGATTGCCAATTTGCCTGAAAAGGACCTTGAAGTTTGGATTTCTTTTTCATTTCTCATAGTATATTTTAGAGGTAGAAATTCATAGATGCATTGTTCATTTATTTAATTTATTATAAAACTTGTATTGAGTATCTCCTTCAGGTAAGGCAAACCACTGCGTTAGGTGCTAGAAGTGCAAAGATAAATGAGACATAAATCTAGTCCTTTAGGCATTTTGTGTTAGGGATAAGAAGACATATGGATAACCATAATATATAACATAATTTCCTAAATGACCTATCAAAAAGATACGAGAAATGCCATAAAGATTTAAGCAGCACAGTTAACTTGATAAGTTAGCAAAATTTTCATGATTAAATGATATTTGAGCTAGATATTGAAGAACAGGTAAAATTTTGACAATAAGAGAATTGGCAATGGGGAATTGTGGCTGAGAGAATAGTATGGGTAAATATGGAGAGATGGGAAAGAGTGGCAGATATTTTTAGAGAGAAAAGAGTTTGGTGAACAAAGTGTAGGCTGTGGATCTTCCTGACCCAGGAATAGAACCAGTGTCTCCTGCATTGCAGGCGGAGGCTTTAACAACTGAGCTATCAGGGAAGCATAGAGTGCAAACTTTCCACAATAAACACATATTATGTGCCTTGTGCCTGCTGTAAGCCCTGGAGATATAGAACTGAACAAGCAGACTAGGTGTCCAAATTCATTAGAACATGTGTATTGGTGGGTGGAGATACATAAGTAAAGAAATAATCTAGTAGTGAAAGATGCTGTAAAATAAAAGTAAATGACAAGTGACAGGGCTTGGAGAAGTTACTTTAGAGTGGGTGTGACACAGAAGACTTCCTTGAAGAGGTGAAATTTGATGTGAGACCAAATAATGAGAAGGATCCAGGTTTTTAAAGTCCCAGGGAAGGGAACCGCCAAGGCTAGTGATAAAACAAGCTTGTTTGATTAACAAAAATGTCAGTGTGGCTGGAGAGTCATGACCAGCGGGGACAATGATACAAGATGAGGTCAGAGAGACAGAGAAAATCTCATAGGATCTTAAAGATTATGGCAGCTATTTTTAGTTTTATTTCAAATGCAATGGGACCCCAAGGAGATCAACTGGACTTCAAGGAGATCAAACCAGTCAATCCTAAAGGAAGTTAGTCCTGAATATTCACTGGAAGGACTGATACTGAAGCTGAAACTCCAATACTTTGGCCACCTGATGCGAAGAACTGACTCACTGGAAAAGATTGGGAAAGATTGAAGATGGGATGAGAAGGGGACGGCAGAGGATGAGATTGTTGAATGGCATCATTGACTCGATGGACATGAGTTTGAGCAAGCTCCGGGAGTTGGTGATGTATGGGGAAGCCTGGTGTGCTGCCATCCATGGGCTTGCAAAGAATCAGACATAACTGAGTGACTGAACTGAACTGAACTGAATGGGACACCACTGGATAATTTCATGCTGAGGAATTATGTTGTCTGAATTATATTTTATAAACAACTAAGGCTGCTGTATTCAAAAGCATAGACATTACTTTGCCAACAAAGGTCCGTCTAGTCAAGGCTATGGTTTTTCCTGTGGTCACGTATGGATGTGAGAGTTGGACTGTGAAGAAAGCTGAGCACCGAAGAATTGATGCTTTTGAACTGTGGTGTTGGAGAAGACTCTTGAGAGTCCTTTGGACTGCAAGGAGATCCAACCAGTCCATTCTGAAGGAGATTAGTCCTGGGATTTCTTTGGAAAGAATGATGCTAAAGCTGAAACTCCAGTACTTTGGCCACCTCATGCGAAGAGTTGACTCATTGGAAAAGACTCTGATGTTGGGAGGGATTGGGGGCAGGAGGAGAAGGGGACAACAGAGGATGAGATGGCTGGATGGCATCACCGCCCCAATGGACATGAGTTTGAGTGAACTCTGGGAGTTGGTGATGGACAGGGAGGCCTGGCGTGCTGCGATTCATGGGGTCACAAAGAGTCGGACATGACTGAGTGACTGAACTGAACTGAACTGAACCGAAGGGCTGATGTGTAAAGAGTGGAGTATGGAGGGACAAGATAGAAATTAGGGAAATCTCTTAGAGTTTATTGCAGTCAACAGGCAGCGGATGATGCTGCCTAAAACGAGAGTAGTAGCACAGAGATGAAAGCTCATTCTGGAAAGACAGGGAGTCATAGTATGAAAGCCTTCAACATTCCCCCCATCTGAAGATTTGGAGTTGATTCTGGAGGCAGAAAGGAGAATAAAATTATGTACAAATTTAGATTTTTTTGAGTGTCTACACTTTGGTTTATTTTTCCTGTTGAAGATGCATTAAAAAAAAACAGTAATTGATTACTACATCATATAATAACTACTTCTGTGGTACTTTAGTGATTTGACAAGTCTTAAAAAGAGGAGCTACCCCACGGCCAAGGTCAGGGGCTGCGGCTGAGAGGAGCAGCCCCACGTCCAAGGAGCGGTGGCTGCGCGGGCGCAGGAGGGCCTAGAGGAGCTACTCCACGTTCAAGGTCAGGAGGGGTGATGGTGAGGAGATACCCCTTGTCCAAGGTAAGGAGCAGAGGCTGCGCTTTGCTGGAGCAGCTGTGAAGAGGTACCCCATGTCCAAGGTAAGAGAAACCCAAAGTAAGATGGTAGGTGTTGCAAGAGGGCATCAGAGGGCAGACACACTGAAACCATAATCACAGAAAACTAATCAATCTAATCACACTAGGACACAGCCTTGTCTAACTCAATGAAACTAAGCCATACCCTGTGGGGCCACCCAAGATGGGAAGGTCATGGTGGAGAAGTCTGACAGAACGTGGTCCACCGGAGAAGCGAATGGTGAACCACTTCAGTATTCTTGCCTTGAGAACCCCATGAACAGTATGAAAAGGCAAAATGATAGGACATTGAAAGATGAACTCCCCAGGTCAGTAGGGGCCCAATATGCTACTGGAGATCAGTAGAGAAATAACTCCAGAAAGAGTGAAGGGGTGGAGCCAAAGCAAAAGCAATACCCAGTTGTGGATGTGACTGGTGATAGAAGCAAGGTCCGATGCTGTAAAGAGCAATATTGAATAGGAACCTGGAATGTTAGGTCCATGAATCAAGGCAAATTGGAAGTGGTCAAACGGGAGATGACAAGAGTGAACATCGGCATTCTAGGAATCAGTGAACTAAAATGGACTGCAATGGGTGAATTTAACTCAGATGACCATTATATCTACTACTGTGGGCAGGAATCCCTTAGAAGAAATGGAGTAGCCATCATGGTCAACAAAAGAGTCCGAAATGCAGTACTTGGATGCAATCTTAAAAACGACAGACTGATCTCTGTTCGTTTCCAAGGCCAACCATTCAATATCACAGTAACCCAAGACTATGCCCCAACCAGTAATGCTGAAGAAGCTGAAGTTGAACGGTCCTATGAAGACCTACAAGACCTTTTAGAACTAAAACCCCAAAAAAGATGTCCTTTTCATTATAGGGGACTGGAATGCAAAAGTAGGAAGTCAAGAAACACCTGGAGTAACAGGGAAACTTGGCCTTGGAATATGGAATGAAGCAGGGCAAAGGCTAATAGAATTTTGCCAGAAAACGCACTAGTCATAGCAAACACTCTCTTCCAACAACACAAGAGAAGACTCTACACATGGACATCACCAGATGGTCAACACTGAAATCAGACTGATTATATTCTTTGCAGCCAAAGACAGAGAAGCTCTATACAGTCAGCAAAAACAAGATCACGAGCTGACTGTGGCTCAGATCATGAGCTCCTTATTGCCAAATTGAGACTTAAATGGAAGAAAGTAGGGAAAACCACTAGACCATTCAGGTATGACCTAAATCAAATCCCTTATGATTATACCATGGAAGTGAGAAATAGATTTAAGGGACTAGATCTGATATAGAGTGCCTGATGAACTATGGACTGAGGTTAATGACATTGTACAGGAGACAGGCATCAAGACCATCCCAATGGAAAAGAAATTAAAAAAAAAAACCAAAATGGCTGTCTGGGGAGGCCTTACAAATAGCTGTGAAAAGAAAAAAGTGAAAATCAAAGGAGAAAAGGAAAGATAAAAGCATCTGAATGCAGAGTTCGAAAGAATAGCAAGAAGAGATAAGAAAGCCTTCCTCAGAGATCAATGCAAAGAAATAGAGGAAAACAACAGAAATGGAAGGCAATGGCAACCCACTCCAGTACTCTTGCCTGGAAAATCCCATGGACGGAAGAGCCTGGTAGGCTGCAGTCCATGGGGTCGCGAAGAGTTGTACACGACTGAGTGAATTCACTTTCACTTTTCACTTTAATGCATTGGAGAAGGAAATGGCAACCCACTCCAACATTCTTGCCTAGAGAATCCTCGGGACGGTGGAGCCTGGTGGGCTGCTGTCTATGGGGTCACGCAGAGTCGGACGCGACTGAAGCAACTCAGCAGCAGCAGCAGAGATCTCTTCAAGAGAATTAGAGATCCCAAGGGAACATTTCATGCAAAGATGGGCTCAATAAAGGACAGAAATGGTATGGACCTAACAGAAGCAGAAGATATTAAGAAGAGGTGGCATGAATACACAGAACTGTACAAAAAAGATCTTCACGACCAAGATAATCACAATGGTGTGATCACTCACCTAGAGCCAGACATCCTGGAATGTGAAGTCAAGTAGGCTTTAGAAAGCATCACTACGAACAAAGCTAGTGGAGGTGATGGAATTCCAGTTGAGCTATTCCAAATCCTGAAAGATGATGCTGTGAAAGTGGTGCACTCAATATGCCAGCAAATTGGGAAAACTCAGCAGTGGCCACAGGACTGGAAAAGGTCAGTTTTCATTCCAATCCCAAAGAAAGGCAATGCCAAAGAATGTTCAAACTACCACACAATTGCACTCATCTCACACGCTAGTAAAGTAATGCTCAAAATTCTCCAAGCCAGGCTTCAGCAATAAGTGAACCGTGAACTTCCAGATGTTCAAGCTGGTTTTAGAAAAGGCAGAGGAACCAGAGATCAAATTGCCAACATCTTCTGGATCATCAAAAAAGCAAGAGAGTTCCAGAAAACCATCTATTTCTGCTTTATTGATATGCCAAAGACTTTGTGTGGATCACAATAAACTGTGGAAAATTCTGAAAGAGATGGGAATACCAGACCACCTGATCTGCCTGCTCAGAATTCTGTATGCAGGTCAGGAAGCAACAGTTAGAACTGGACATGGAACAACAGACTGGTTCCGAATAGAAAAAGGAGTACATCAAGGCTGTATACTGTCACCCTGCTTATTTAACTTATATGCAGAGTACATCGTGAGAAATGCTGGGCTGGAAGAGGCACAAGCTGGAATCAAGATTGCTGGGAGAAATATCAATAACCTCAGATATGCAGATGAAACCACCCTTATGGCAGAAAGTGAAGAGGAACTCAAAAGCCTCTTGATGAAAGTGAAAGAGGAGAGTTAAAAGATTGGCTTAAAGTTCAACATTCAGAAAACAAAAATCATGGCATCTGGTTCCATCACTTCGTGGGAAATAGATGGGGAAACAGTGAAAACAATGTCAGACTGTATTTTTTTGGGCTCCAAAATCACTGCAGATGGTGACTGCAGCCATGAAATTAAAAGACACTTACTCCTTGGAAGAAAAGTTATGACCAACCTAGATAGCATATTCAAAAGCAGAGACATTACTTTGCCAACAAAGGTCCATCTAGTCAAGGCTATGGTTTTTCCAGTGGTCATGTATGGATGTGAGAGTTGACTGTGAAGAAGGCTGAGCGCCAAAGAATTGATGCTTTTGAACTGTGTTGTTGGAGAAGACTCTTGAGAGTCCCTTGGACTGCAAGGAGATCCAACCAGTCCATTCTAAAGGAGATCAGCCCTGGGATTTCTTTGGACGGAATGATGCTAAAGCTGAAACTCCAGTACTTTGGCCACCTCATGCGAAGAGTTGACTCATTGGAAAAGACTCTGATGCTGGGAAGGATTGGGGGCAGGAGGAGAAGGGGACGACAGAGGATGAGATGGCTGGATGGCATCACTGACTCGATGGACGTGAGTCTGAGTGAACTCCGGGAGCTGGTGATGGACAGGGAGGCCTGGCGTGCTGCGATTCATGGGGTCGCGAAGAGTCGGACACAACTGAGCGACTGATCTGATCTGATATATGTGATATTGAGAACAATGCCAGAAAAAATTCTTTTAAAATAAGAGGCAATATGTCAGGTACTACTTTGTTGAAGAGGTTTTTTGTTTGTTTGTTTGTTCTAAATCATTTACTTCAGAATATCAAATATTCCTTGGGAGGGCAATGGAGAGAGAAAGCTTCTAGAAGACCAGATGAGTAATGTTACAGAGTAGCAGAGGGTTGTGAACCTGTAAGGATTGTGGTTGATCCAAATGGCAGGAGGAGATTTGTGCCTGAACATTTGGGGACAAAAGGTGGAGTAATGTGGAAGTCTTCTGCTTTTGTTAGGTCCATACCATTTCTGTCCTTTATTGAGCACATCTTTGCATGAAATGTTCCTTTGGTATCTCTAATTTTCTTGAAGAGATTTCTAGTCTTTCTCATTCTTTTGTTTTCCTCTATTTCTTTGCACTGAACACTGAGGAAGGCTTTCTTATCTCTCCTTGCTATTCTTTGGAACTCTGCATTCAAATGGGTATATCTTTCCTTTTCTCTTTTGCCTTTAGCTTCTCTTCTTTTCTCAGCTACTTGTAAGGCCTCCTCAGACAGGCATCTTTCTTTTTTGCATTTCTTTTTCTTGGGGATGATCTTGATCCCTGTCTCCTGTACAGTGTCACAAACCTCTGTCCATAGTTCTTTAGGCACTCTGTCTATCAGATCTAATCCCTTGAATCTATTTCTCACTGACACTGTATAATCGTAAGGGATTTGATTTAGGTCATACCTGAATGGTCTAGTGGTTTTCCCTACTTTCTTCAATTTTAGTCTGAATTTGTCAGTAAGGTGTTCAATATCTGAGCCACAGTAAGCTCCTGGTCTTGTTTTTGCTGACTGTATAGAGCTTCTCCATATTTGGCTGCAAAGAATATAATCAATCTAATATATAGAATATAATCAAACTAAATATAATCAATTTGGTGTTGACCATCGGGATGTCTATGTGTAGAGTCTTCTCTTGTGTTGTTGGAAGAGGATATTTGCTATGACTAGTACGTTCTCTTGGAAAAACTCTATTAGCCATTGCCCTGCTTCATTCTGTACTCCAAGGCCAAATTTGCCTGTTACTCCAGGTGTTTCTTGATTTCCTACTTTTGCATTCCAGAAGATATTAAGCAGAAGATATTAAAAAGAAGTGGCAAGAATACACAGAAGAACTATACGAAAAGAACTTCACAATCCAGATAATCATGATGATGTGATCACTCACCTAGAGCCAGACTTTCTGGAATGTGAAGTCAAGTGGGCCTTAGGAAGCATCACTACAAATGAAGCTAGTGGAGGTGATATAATTCCAGTTGAGCTATTTCAAACACGTCTTTCATAAAAGATGATGCTGTGAAAGTGCTGCACTCAATATGCCAGCAAATTTGGAAAACTCATCAGTGGCCACAGGACTGGAAAAGGTGAGTTTCCATTCCAATTCTAAAGAAAGGCAATGCCAAAGAGTGCTCAAACTACTGCACAATTGCAGTAATTTCACACACTAGCAAAGTAATGCTCAAAAATCTCTAAGCCAGGCTTCAAGAGATCATGAACTATGAACTTCAGGTGTTCAACCTGGTTTTAGAAAAGGCAGAGGAACCAGAGATCAAATTGCCAACATCCGTTGGATCTTCAAAAAAGCAATAGAGTTGTTGAAAAGCATCTATTTCTGCTTTATTGACTATGCCAAAGCCTTTGACTGTGTGGATTACAACAAATTGGACAATTCTGAAAAAGATAGGAATACCAGACCACCTGACCTGCTTCTTGAGAAATCTGTAAGCAGGTCAGGAAGCAACAGTTAGAACTGGACATGGAACAATAGACTGGTTCCGAATAGGAAAAGGAGTATGTCAAGGCTGTATATCGTCACCCTGCTTATTTAACTTATATACAGAGTACATCATGAGAAACGCTTGGATGGAGGAATCACAAGCTGGAATCAAGATTGCCAGGAGTAATATCAATAACCTCAGATATGCAGATAACACCTCCCTTATGGCAGAAAGCAAAGAAGAACCAAAGAGCCTCTTGATCAAAGTGAAAGAGGAGAGTGAAAAAGTTAGCTTTAAACTCAACATTCAGAAAACTGAGATCATGGCGTCTGGTCCCATCACTTAATGGCAAATAGATGGGGAAACAATGGAAACAGTGTCAGGCTTTATTTTTTTGGGGGGTGGGGCTCCAAAATCACTGCAGATGATGAATGCTGCCATGAAATTAAGACACTTCTCCTTGGAAGGAAAGCTATGACAAACCTGGATAGCATATTTAAAAGCAGAGACATTACTTTGCCAACAAAGGTCCATCTAGTCAAGGCTATGGTTTTTCCAGTAGTCATGTATGGGTGTGAGAGTTGGACTATAAAGAAAGCTGAGTGCCAAAGAATTGATGCTTTTGAACTGTGATGTTGGAGAAGACTCTTGAGGGTCCCTTGGACTGCAAGGAAATCCAACCAGTCCATCCTAAAGGAAATCAGTCCTGAATATTCATTGGAAGGAAAGATACTGAAGCTGAAACTCCAATACTTTGGTCACCTGACGTGAAGAGCTGACTCATTTGAAAAGACCGTGAAGCTGGGAAAGATTGAAGGCAGGAGAAGGGGATGTAGAGGATGAGATGGTTGGATGGTATCACCGACTTAATGGACATAAGTTTGAGTAAACTATGGGAGTTGGTGATGGACAGGGAAGCCTGGCATGCTGCGGTTCATGGGGTTGCAAAGAGTCGGACACGACTGAGCTACTGAACTGAACTGAACTGAATGTGGAAGTCACAAGTGGAATAGAACTATATCCTCTTCTTCAGAGTATACTAGTGTGTCTGCCTCCTGGATAGATGGGACTTGTAAATACAAGCATGTTTTATTCTTTTTTTCATATCAAGACCATAAATGTTTAATATTCTAGCCACTTTCTGTAACCTCAATGAACCCCTTTATAAATGTTGAATCTGGTAAGTTTGGGACTCAGTTGTGTATGTGGCCCGTGGTAAAGAATCTGCCTGCAATGCAAGAGATGTGGGTCCAATCCCTTGGTCAGGAGGATCCCCTGGAGAAGGAAATGGCAACCCACTCCAGTATTCTTGCCTGGGGAATCATATGGAGAGAGGAGCCTGGTGGGCTACAGTCAATGGGGAAACCAAAGAATTTATCCCCTGGAGAAGGAAATGGCAACTCATTCCAGTGTTCTTGCCTGGAGAATCCCGGACGGGGGAGCCTGGTGGGCTGCCGTCTATGGGGTCACACAGAGTTGGACACAACTGAAGCAACTTAGCAGCAGCAGCAGCAGAGGTACTAAAAAAACAACAACAATAGCTGTGTATGGTTTTGAGAAAGGTTGTGTTTGTTCTGTATGTAATGAGGAGTCTTTGAAAATTTTTGAGAAAGGAAGTCATACGATCAAAGCCATGCTTCCTGAAGATAACACAGGCAATGGTATGAAAGAGAACAAATGAGAGAGAGGAAAATATAAGTCAAGGAGAACCATCAGCAGTTGTCTGAAAACCTAGGTGAGGGGCCCAGAGCCTGAACCAAGGGATAGAGGCTGTGAAAGCAGAACAGAGAAATAAACTCAGATTCAGCACCATTTTAATGTAGAGAATGCAGAAAATGGAAGCAAGGGCCTGGAGTTAGTTACCTGCCAAACACAGGTTACTTAAAAACTTTTCAAGTATGTGATTCAGTAGGCTGCCTCAGTTCTGTTTTTCTCCTGTTGATGAAGTCTAGCATGAAATGTTAGCCTTCAGAAACAAAAGCTGGATTAAGCCAACAGCTTAATATTACCCCCAAATTATTGTAGCTGATGAAAACTTTTGAGGAGCCTTGAATGCAGGAGCCATTCATATAAAAGATGAGGGACTCCAAAGACAGCATTAGGGGTTAGTGAACACAGTTACTCCTGCCAAGTTTGTCAGGTAAGGGATGAATGTGTCCTCTATGCCTCAGAGATTTTGCTTAATGATTTGAAGGTGTGTACAATATGACAGGTTTATGCAGCTAGATTCAGTTGTTTCTTCAGAGCATTTGCCTTGTTGAAGACTGGTAATGATGAGGAATATGCTGTCTGGTTTGAAACATCCTATTTTTTTATTTGAAAAATTTGTATTAAATCAATAAAGTGTTCTTCACAATAAATTATTTTTTCTAGTAAAGAAATACTTTGGCTATCATCCTCAGTGTCATGCTTATATGAACTGAAAGAAAACATTCATAGCAAATGTATGCCATAAGCTTGTCAAATTGAGGTTGGTTTCTGAAACAATCAATATAAAGAAACCTGTGGCTTTACCAAGGATTTCATGTTTGTTCATCATGAAATAATAAAATTTCAAGAAAGTACCTTCTGACAGCCTTTGAAGGTTGTGTAGAATATTCAGTACCCACAGGTGAGCTCCTAGTTAAAGGAATTGCCATACATGTCAACAGCCAAGACATCAAAACAATACCAATTACCTATGGAGTGTCAGAATCCGATGATGCCAAAAAAAAGGAAGTATGCAATCTACTACTGACAAGGTGGTTTTGAAGAAAAGCGTGGATGTATGAGAAGCAATATGGAAGACTTCTAAAATGTATGCTTTAGCAAAGTAGCAGGCATTGTCTAGCAGACAGAGAACAGTATCTATTTCTGAGTCTTTGGTGTCTGCCACCTGAAATAAGGATGAGGCTACTCTTGGACTGAATAGTGGGTAGACTGTGGAGGAGGAATTGGCATAAAACTGGTGAAAATCAATATTCATTAGATAAAAGATGTTTTATTATCAGATAAACAACAAGAATTAATTCATTTCAAATGATGTTTTTTGAACATTTGCTTTGTAAAATATTAAAATAATACAAAAATTTAAAAGAACAAATGTACTTTCCAAGAGTCACCAGTAATAACTAAATCATTATTGATTAGAGGTGGGCCTATCCTTTGGTAAAATTGGGATGGGGTGGCTTTTAATGTCCTTTGTTTCATGCTTTGCTCCTCTGCTTTTTTCTCCTCTTTCAGTTCCTTCCTTTTCTTCTCCTGCATCTGCTCCTGTCTGCTTTTCCAGATGCTTCCTGTCCTAGAGGAAGGTAAGAAAAAAGCTAATTCACCCTGTGGCAGTGGTTCTCAACCACAGCTCATGTGAATTATCACGGGGGTGGATGGGAGAATGCTTCCAGAGATTCTGACTTCATTTTTCTTGGATGGGATCTGGGCATTTACAACTTTAATTCAAAAATTTTAAGTTGCCATCTAAAAGGTTTCAACATAAGTTTAACTAGCTTCAATAATGTACTTTTCTACATACTAAAAATGTTGATATTTGAAAGCAAATAAATAATTACATGAGTTCATCATAGGGGATTTGATACCTGTCTACCATTATCCAATTAAGGAATATATGAATAAACCCTCATTTAGTCCTTGGACATTTCACATTATTTCTTTTCCTCCTTGAACTCCTACTTCCATTTGATTTCTCTGACAGAATTTTAGATTTATTGATCATTTCATCACATTTCTCTGCAACAAGACCATGGAATTGGTTACCAATTGGAATTTATCATTAAAAGGTTTTCCATAAAGCTCCAAGTTAATATTACTCTCTAAGCTGCATTATCATTAAAAGTACTATTAGCATGAACTTGACACATTTTGATAATTATTAAACTTAATAGGTGCAATTTTATTGGAAATGAAATTTTAATGAGATAATGGGGCTTTAAAAATAAATTGGTTTACTGTTCTTTAATATATAATACCTAGTGGTAAAATAAAACAGGGTTCAGCATCAATAACACCCCATTTTTCATTTTTAATAGGTGCATAAGCTGACAAACTTCATTCATATAAATAGACTAGATCCGACTCCTAGCGACCTCATGTACTGCAGCCTACCAGGCTCTTCTGTCCATGGGATTTTCCAGGCAAGAATACTGGAGTGGGGTGCCATTGCCTTCTCCGTTTTTAGGGGAAGCACACTGATTGAAATCGCCCACCCTGGCCAGGCACCATAGTAACCACTTGCATGAGTTGTTTTATGACAGGAGATCCTGATAAGGAATATGGAACTAATAAACCACCACCAACTGGAAGAGTTCCGGAAAGGTCGAAAGGAGACACGACGTGTCTGTCCACTTCCAAGAATCCCTCTCGCTAGTATCCATCTTGGCTGAGCGATGCATGAACCACCAGGAAAGACTCTGAATTACAATGATTGGCCAAAGACCACCCTGAAACTAATCCCATCACCATAAAACCTGAGACTGCGAGCCATGCGGCAGAGCTGTTCTCCTGGGTTGCCTTACCCTACTGCTCTCCACCCGGGTACCCTTCCCAATAAAATCTCTTGCTTTGTCAGCACGTGTCTCCTCAGAAAATTCTTTCCCAAGTGTGAGACAAGAGCCCGCTCTTGGGGCCCTGTAGAGGGGCTTCCCCCTTCCTATAACAACATTGTTAGCACAATTTCACTCAATTTTTTAAAAAGCTTCTTTTGAATTGTGTGTAAAAAAATTTAGTGATTTCTCCTTAAAAGCATTTACAAATATCTGTGGGAAACTGGGTTTGCTTTTTTCAGTTTTGTTAGAAACAGAAAAATTCCCTGAGTAGTTTTTTTCTGAAAGAATTTATCTGTTCATCAAACCACTCACTTTCTCAACACCAACACCAAATGGATCCTCTATTAGATATCCCCCAAGTGCCAACCCAGGAAATGTACCACTGTAATATTTGTATGCTTTTAGTTAATCAATTTTAAAGTGGTTGGAGAACTATTACTGAAAGAGAAGTGAGAACTCAGAACTAGGTTAACATCTTTAATTTTTATTTTTGGCTGCTAGATCTTCATTGCTGTGCGTGGGCTTTCTCTAGATGTAGTGAGAGGGGACTACTCTTTGTTGCTGTGCATTGCAGTGGTGTCTTTTGCTGTGGAGTATGGGCTTTAGGCATGCAGGCTCCAGAGAAAATGCTCAGTGGTTGTGATGCACAGGCTTAGTTGCCTGGAGGCATGGGGAATCTTTGAGGACCAGGGATCCCCTGCAGTGGCAGGCAGATTGTTTACCACTGGGCCACCAGAGGGGCTTAACATCTTAACTGCACTTGATCTTGAGGAAATAAATGAATTGGTTTTTAGGAAAGAGAAGAAATGAAAATTGGAGATCTTAGAGAGTCTTTTCCCCTTTCCAGGTTATGTATATTTAATATGTTTAATATGTTAGTCCTCTCATGAGTATATTTACATAATAAGATACTTAAGGAAAATGTGGTTAATTTAAAGACATTAATTCTTGGAGGTAATAAAGAAGTTGTGGATTGGAATGTCTTTTCATCAGAATCTCTTAGATCCTCTGACACTGCAACCACAAATTCTACCTATTTTTTTTTTTTATTTACTTGGTTGTTATTTAAAAAATTTTTTCATGAGTTCAAATGAAGTAGATTCAGCACATCAAAGATGTAAACTATCAGTGCTATTTAATATAAATATAGTGAAAACTACATTTAATTTAAAATGATCTAGTAGCTGCACATAAAAAGAGAAAGGTGAAATTAATTTTAATAATTTATTTAACTCAGTATATCACAGTGCTATCATTTTATCATGCTACTGATATGAAAATTGTTAATGGTATATTTTACATTCTTATTTTTATACTAAGTCTTTGAAATCCAATGTCTGTTTCATACTTAGGGCACATCTCAATTAGCCCTATTCACATGTCATGTGCTCAATATCTACATGTTCCTTGTAGATCCCATGCGGGCAGCATGGCTATAGATAGTTGGAAAGTAATCTCTGTCGTTCTCTAATGCTGTTTTGGAGATGTAAAGCCAGTTCTTCCAAAGGAGGAAGAAATGTAAACCCACTAACTTGCATTTTGCTAAACGACATTCTTTACCCCACATCACACTCCCTATGAAATCTGGCACTTTACTGAAGTCCTAATTAACTACAATTTTTACAGTGTGTATCACTTCTTGGCAAATGTGCATGGTATAGTACTTGTCACACTCCTGAATTTCATTTGAAGTAGAATAATCAAGTCTATTTTTCATTAGAAAATTGATTTCCTCCAGTTATTTTCTATTGTATTGTTTCCCTCTAAACTGCAAAAATCAATAATTTTAGATGCTTCTCAAGCAATAGGCTCAGTCTGAGTTGAGATCTACATCTATGGGGATTGGGGCCCTTTTGCTCCTATTTTTCTTCCTCTCTCTCTCTCTCTTTTTTTTTTTTTTTTCTATTTTCATTCATCACCTCTGCTCTCCTCTATTCCCTTTCTGCCATCAGAAGCTCAATTTTAATACAGGCCCCCACATGCCCAGTTCCACTGGACGAGTAATGGTCTGTTTTCTGGGGCATGCCAGTGACCTTAGAATGAACCAGAATCACTTGAAGAGCTTGTTACAACCCAGAATTCTGAGTCCTAACTCTGGAGCTTGATTTAGTAGGTCTGGGATGGGGCCTGAGAATCTGTATTTTTAACAAGAAAGATCCCAGGTGATGTTGCTGCTGCTGTTCTGAGGGTCACACTTTAAGAAGCACTGTGAGGTATAGGCATGTGATTCATTTTGGTCAATAACTGTAAGACCTACCGGGAAAGTTTGTCCTTCCTGATGAGAAATCATCCAGGCAAAAAAAGCATTTTTTTTTTTCTCCACCCACCCCGTCTCCTTGCTTCCTTCGCTGGATACTGTCGTGTAAGGTCAAAGTTGTTGGAGCTGTTGCAGCCATCCTTTAACAATGAAAGGGAACCAAGAGAATTTTAGAGATGTCTTCTACATTCCGACATTATGAAGCTCCTGAAAGAACTACTTCCACAATCTTGTGTGTAAAATATTCCTAAAAGTCTTTATTTTCAGGCCACAATCTGTCTTGATTTCTGTCGTTTGCAGCCGAAGCATTCACCACAGATACAGTGATGACTTCTTTCAAACCAAAACCATGCCATCAGCTGCATACTAATGGAATGGTATGGCATGGAGTGGTAACATATTCAAAATGATGTCATCAAAGAATTGTGGTACTTTTTCTTGACATAACACCGTCTTTTTTTTTTTTGGTAAATGTGTCACTTGTGGTTATGGTACCTCAGAGCTGGAGTTAGAGGAAGCTTTGTGGTCTGTTTCTATATGTAAGTTGGATCTCAACAAGCTGAAATGCAGTAGTTAGAGCGTTGTTTCATGGCTCAAGTATGGGAGATAGCCTAATCAAATTAGCTAGGAAGACTAAAGAGAGTGTACGATGTCCAGGACTTTCTGGTGTGAGGGGAAGATGACTTATCTGGGTAATTTCAGAGAAAAGAACTGGTACAAATGAGTCGAATTTATAAAAAGGCATATTTTAGCTCTCTATAAGGAGACAAATTTTCCCACACCTGGAGCATGTGTATAAAGAGACCTTTACTATGAAGTGATGAGGTCTGTGTTACTTAACTGTTCTTTGAGAGGTTGAGAAACCACTTGCAGTCCTGTGGTTTACCTTTCAGCAAAAGCATCACAACAAGCTGAAAATTTCCCATAACATGCATTAAGTTTAATCATACAAAACTGCTGTTATTCAATCATTTTTGTTATAAAAAATGTCAATTTCATATGATTCTATCTGCTGGAAATAGAGTGATGTCATGGGGTAGAATGTGAAGTCTATTTGAGGTCACTGATTGGAATGGCAACTTAAAGCCACTGACCTTCATCTTCAAGTAGGCAGTTGGTTTGTGTAAACCACTAAGTTGTATTCAGTTTCTGAAATCTACTAAGAACACTTGATAAAAAGAGTTACTGACCTAACCAAGAATGACTCTTGTTCTAAGTAGCCCAAAGGGTTTTTTGTTTTTTACAGGACTAAGGAAGGTGGTACCAGCTTAGAAGTAGGGATGTATCTCCAGAATATCCCAGACTTTCACAAGAAGTCACTTCATTTTGAATGTGTGTCACTTCGTTGGGAAATTAACTTCATAAATTTGCAATCTGAGAAGTAGCAGCTTTTTTATGAGCTCTGTATTTACTTTTTTAAGTATCTAAAAGATCTGGATTTAAGTATTTTGGAATATTATTCTGTTTTATTTATAATGTTTAACATTTTGTACATTGTCATTATTGTATAACCTTCTTGATCTCTGACTTTATGGATTTTAAAGTGGAAATATTTTCAGGTTCTTAAACTGTTACCTTGATGTTTTTAGTTGTCTTTAGTTGCCTTTTTAGGTTCTCCTGATACAGACACTACTCTGTTCCCTTTTCTTTCACCCTTGCTGGAGCTACTCCTACTCCCTCCTCAGATCTCAGAAGAGAAGCGTTTCATGACTTCTCCTGAACTAGCTTAAGCATACCTGCAATGATCTCTCAGAACAATATGTACTTCCCACGTCATAGTACTTTCCTACAATCTGTTATATATTTTTAATTTTAGAAATAGTCCAGTAACACTTTTTATGTGTTAGATGCTATTCTAAGTAATACTAATTTATTTGATCTTCACAACAAAACTTTGGGGTAGAACTATTACTGTCTCCCAACTTATGGATGAGACAAATGAGGTACAGTGAGGTTAGGTAACTTGCCCAAGGTCATAGCTCATCAGTGATGGAGCAGGATTTGAACCAGATGATCTGGCTCCTGTATCCATCCTCTTTACCACCATACTGTGCTGCTTCTCATTTTATAATGATTCTTTGTTTGATGGTAATATCATAACACCCCCGTCAACCTTGCAGCTCCCCAGCAGTCATGTCTGTCTTGTTAACTGTTGCATGCCCTCACAAACGGCAAGTTCTTCAGAAAGACAGTGACAATGCCTTTTTATTTTCTATTGAATTCTAGTACTTTCTAAAATAAACAATTATCACATAATTAACATTCAGTGCATTTTTATTGAATAAATGAACACATATATGTTCTTTGTAAATGAAATAACAACATCTCAAGTACAGTCTAAATGTGATCCAGGTAGACTTGAGGAAAAGGGACCTTTTCCTGTTAAGTGGTATTTTGAAAATTTCAAATGTCTAAAAATGATTAAAGCTAAAGGGGATTTCAAGGCTGGTATCAGGCAGTTCAATTTGAAGCAAAGCTGTTGCTATTCAAAACTTCTCCACTCCCAGTCACAGGAAGAGGCAGACAGTTATGAAAGTTTACAGGCTGGAAGGAAATTCTAATTCCCTGGAATGCCCTGAAGAAGGAGGTAGAGCTGTAGACTCTGACTACTTTACTGTAAGACCTGATAACCCTGAAAAAAATAGAAAAAACATATAAAAGAGGTCACAAGCCTGATTAGAGGGCCAACTTGGAGCTGTGTTATCACAAGTCCTCAAGAAATCAGCAGGGCCAGAAATAAGGCAGGCTGCAGGCAATTACAGATTGTCATTAAAGTTAAAAATATGACCCACAGCACTGTTGCTGTATTGCTTTAGGCTACTAAACCTCCACGCTGTCAGTTGTGCCATGAGGCATGGGAAAGGACAGTCAAAATTCTATGCTATTTCTAAATTTTGTTACAAAAGTAAAAATCTGTACATTTTTGTGCAATTAAAATAGGTAAGCACAGACTGATTTTTATGACATAAAGAGTAAAAAGGTGAAGAAGAGATGTTCAATATAGTTAAAGAAGAGCATTCAATAACTACTTCCTAACTGCTTAGGTTACATGGTAATATAATCAGTAACAAGGATGACTGTCCCACTGGTCCTCTTCAACAGTTTTCAAATTCAAGAATTGAGCTAGTAGACAATATAGGTATTATGCTGATGAATTAAAAAAAATGCTTGAGGATTATGGCCAAGTAAATAATATTTCAAGTAGGTGTTTAATATGCTGAAAAAATTCACAACAGTGAAAAGACTTAGATGAAACAAGAGTAAGGGCACAAGGGCCCTGAATAAGGGCACAAGGATTAAGTGAATGTCAAGATGAACTTCCCAGTATGGATCCAATCCTTGTATAACAATTGAACTCTACTTCACAGCGTGGTAGAGTGTAATTTAACTCAAGAGGACTAAATGTGCTAAATAGGAAAGATCTGGTAAAGAAGGAAGGATTTTTAATGTCAGGGGCAAAGCAATTTGTAATTTGATTTTTAATCTACAGACAGTAGGTAGTATCAAGTTATCAAACAGTCCAAAGAATAGGCCACTAATTGAAACAGAATGTGGAGATATTAATGAAATTGATTAGAAGTCACAAAGCAGCTGGATTTGCCAGCATTTCAGCAGATGGAATAGCTCTGATTGATGAAATGACAAGGCTCTGAAACAAAACTGGAAATTAAATGTATGGCAAGATAGTTCTGGCACCAAAAATGTACAATTGCATAAAATTTGAGGAACAGTCCAAGAAGGGATCTTGAGAAATGCTCCTGAATGGCATTAGAGAATACAATTGTTTGTTTTCTGGCTCCAACCTGCCACTTCTGATGACTGCTAGGAGTCTGAGAATTGGTACAGTGAAATACTTGATGCTGTTACTTGGGTTTAGATGGCGATATCATGGGAATAGGATTATTTTTAGAATGACCATCTTTTCATTCTTTTTATAACTACTGCTCTGTGGGCTTTGTCACATTACACAAATGCAGCGTTTTCCCAGCTATGTGCCTTGAGGCACATGGGACCCAATGAGATGCTAACAGATATTCAGTGAAAAGGTTGCTTGGTCAAATACATCTGGAGAAATCTGTACAATATGATTCACTCTAGAAGAGTCCCAACACATAGTACCATAGCAAAGGCGAAGTCCTATGGTAAAGTGAGAGTTTATTAAACCTCTGTGACCACTGAAATTAATTTTTAAGAAACACCTATACTATCTCAGAGGGACTATTGCTCTTTGGAGCAAAGTTTGGAAAATGTTACCCTGGCATCCCCAAATGTTATACCTGGGCCCTTCTAAATATCTACTTTCTGTTCTCTGGGAATATGAAGTGACTCCGGAAAAGAGTCTAGCTCACCATGAAATGTTTGCTTAACAGTTGACATTCTATATATACTTGATTGTATTTGGAAAGATGCTGCCTCACTTTTCATGCTTATATTTATGTGGGTTCCTACTCATTTCCTATAGATGACCCGAGTCAGGCTTCAATTTTGTTATGCTGAGAATATTTGTCTAGTGCATCATCTTGTTTTAAGGTGTCAGTTCTGGTTATAAGGAAAGCAAACCTAGTTGTAGGTGATATCAAGTTAAAATAAATCAACATCTGATTAGATCAAACATTGCTTCTTTCAGTGTCTTATTTAATTTTTAAAATTAAGGCAGCTGTCTAAAGGTCACTTTGAATATTTCCCTAGTTCATAGACTAGATCCAATTTCAAATTATCTTAATCTAAAAATTAACTCTGAGTGCCACAACGTGTAAAAATGTATGACTTTTTTTTATCATCAAAAAAGCAATTAATGTACAAAACCATATTAATAGACCAAAGGACAAAAACCACATGAAAAGGAGAATTACCAAGAAATGAGGAAGAAGAAGACCAGTTGTTTTCACCAATTTTCTGCCCTAAAGAGGGGGAAGAAGCCCCATGAGAGTGGATATAACATTTCTCACTGGAAGTGAATAAAACAAATCATAGAAACATAATATAACTATGTTATTTATATCTCCTCAAATTTCTATGACCTGTTTACCCAGGAGGAACCTGACAGTCATGCTTTTATGAAATGTTTAGCTGAGGGTATACCTAGTATAGCTCTTGGGCATTTTAACAATGACTGTTCACAGATGTGTGGGTAGAGTTCTACAGAAGACAGTTGCACCATGTAAGTCTGTGGGGGATTTCTATATTCTGTCTGCCTCAGCCTGATTGCAGCGTATCTTCTCCTCTTTCTTAGCAAACTAGTCACTGCTCTAGCTTTAGTCTTTTCATCTACAATTGAACATTATGTTTTTGAAATGATTCTTTCTGCTGTCCTGATTTTTCCTAAGGCTTTAATCTCAACAATTGAAATTGAGATTGAGATAGAAGCAGTCAGAGATGTACTCTCAAGAAAGAATACTTCTTGAACGGGATTCAGTTAGTGAAATATTTTCTTTGGTTTCAGTTTTCTTACAAGGAGAGAGTACTTCCTAAAATTCCTATAATTAGTATGGATTCTATTTGTTTTTAAACATTGAATGGATATGATATATAGAATGTCCCCCATATTCTCACTGGTGGCTTTATGTAGTGAAGAGGTTTGCTGGCAGAACCAGGAAGAGTCCCTTATCTTAAAGAGGGCTCGGATGGACTACTTCCTGGAAAGCAATTTAGAGAGGATAACAGCATGGAAATTTAAAATATTAGTACTGGTGATTTGCTTAAATTCATGCTCATTTAAACTTTGCCTTTTGGGCAGGAAAGGAACAAGCATGGTTTGATCCATTTCTTAATTTGTTTCATATTTCTTCTTTCTGAAAAGAGCAAGAAAAAAAGGGAAAGGAGGTAGAAAAAGGCAGATGATTTACATGCATTTCTAACAGTTAAATTTATAAAGCTGAGCTGTGATTTACATGTAAATCAAAGTTCAAAACATTGCTTGGCCTCAGGAAGTGAAGTTGCCATTGGATAAAATGGTAAGAGAAGTGGTATCAAGTTAGAATATAACATGGGATGGATGATGCTCTGGTGGGCAAGTCCTCACCAGGTTTTGCTATGGGTCTAGAATTGTAGTGTATCATTGATTACTGCTTTCAGGGACTGTGGCATGTTTATCAGGACCAATAATTAGAGCATGACTTTGGGTAGTGCTTCCATAGACTGGGAGATACCCACAGTGTAGATATCTACAGTGTTAGGAATTGACTCTTGGGAGATGGTCAGTTGTTTTCATTTGTCTTGATAAACCACACATTCTGGATGACTTCCATATATAAGAAAATATTGTAAAGATCTCTATAGACTATATCTCTACAAATTCAGTTTCCAAAACCCAGAACTGAGTAACTTTAAAGTTGTAGTACATGTCAGGTCAGACTCAGTGTCTGGTGTCCTGAGACTGCCTAAGCAGAGTCATTTCTCTTGGAAAGTGACAAGTTGTCACTAGGAAGTGAATTGCTCTCCTTTATTGGTTTCTAAGAGTTTAACCTTTTAGAGAGTTTCTAGATATAACTGAACTGTTGGTGACATGTTTTATTCTCCCACTGACTTTTCACAGGATGAAATATTATCTTAACTAGGCTAGCTGGCCCTTCCATGAATGGACTCTTACCTATTGGAAACTTTTATGCTAGAGAATGACTGGAATCCAGGAACGTGATTCTGGACTGCTACAGAATGATGAAGAATCCTCACATCTGTCACAGTTGCATGCTGGGTGCGGGGTCTGTGAAAATGGTGGTTGTGTCCCAAGTGAAGCTTGAGGCAAGGTGAAGTAGGATAGCATTTAGTGGGTATTTTGGAGGGACTTCATTTCCCTCTTTCTCTACAAGTCCTCTTCACTTTCTTTAACCATAAAAAGTATGTATTTTAAGATTTGGAAGATTTTTTTAAAAATAACTTTATTTAATTGTTATTTTTGGCTGTTCTGAATATTTGTTGTTGTGTGAGGGCTTTCTCTAGTTGTGGAGAGTGGGGGCTACTCTTTGTTGTGGTGCCCAGGCTTCTCATTACAGTGGCTTCTCCTGTTGCTGAGCACAAGCTCCAGGGTGGGTGGGCTTCAGTAGCTGTGGCACACGGACTCAGCAGTTGCAGCTCACAGACTCTAGAGCACAGGCTCAGTAGTAGTAGTGCACGGGCTTAGTTGATCCATGGCATGTGGGATCTTCCCAAACTGGGGATCAAACCAGTGTCCGCTGTACTGCAGGCAGATTCGTAACCACTGGACCACCAAGGGAGTCCTGATTTGGAAGATTCTTGCATTACCTTACCTGATGAACACTCACTGCCTCTTGGAAAATCCCTTCCTTCTTGCCCAAGGACAGAGTCAAGAACAGTTAATAATGAAGACATTAAGGGATCATACACCTGTTTTCTGCTCTCTTTCCTTTTCTTCTTTCACTACTTCTTTTCCTATACAGGTCACATTAAGTTCTTTTTAGAATTTGATTCTTTAAAAAATTAGAGTTCTTTTTGGGATCATGACAATGAGAATAGAAAACACTGCTACACTTTTATCAAAAGGAATTGACAGAAGTGGAGACAGATTGTAGAGAAAGGTGAAGGATGTAGAAAGAATCACAGGCATCTAGCCTCAACCTAGAAGAAAGGCAGAGTAACAGATGGTGTAGTATAGTTTGGGAGAGGAGCCATAGTGGGGGAGAAGATGATGAGTTTAGTTTGAGACATGTTGTGTTGGGATTGTCAGGGGCAAACTGGCATGGGGATGCAAACAGCCTGAAGTTAGAGGCTCAGATTCATGGAACAAATCTGAGAGGAGTATTAATTTCCTGTAACTGCTGTAAAAATTATCCCAGAGGCTTGAAGCACATTTATTGTCTTAAAGCTCTAGAGATCAGAAGTCTGTAATAGATCTCCCTGGTCTAAAGTCAAGGTGCTAGCATGGCTGCATTCCTATGGTTCTTATCCTTCTGGAGCCATTAGGGAAATGATGTGTTTCCTTGCTTTTTCCAGATTCTAGATGCCACTTGCATCCCTTTGTTTGTGGATCCTTCCTTCATATTCAAAGCAAGAAATAATAGCATTTTCTTACAAGGACTCTTGTGATTTCATTGGGTCCATTCAGAAAGTCCACATGCCTGAAAAGTCCTGTTGGCCATGTAAAGTAATCAGGTTCCAATGATCAGGACACAGACCTCTTTATCCTGCCTGTCACAGGAGGCATTTGTCTGGAGGTAATGCTTGGAATTACCCTTTGTACAAAAGGGAGTGTGGGTAGAGAGAGAAGCTGAGAGAAGCGAGGAATAAGACTTTCTCCACTTAGTTTTCTGTCATTTTCTTTTTCTATTCCCCATCACTGTTCTCTTCTCAACATCAGGGGATAATTCTCTTCCCTGCTTTGTGTTTCTCCCCATGATTTTAACTACTCTCAAGGGTCTTCTCAAATAAGACTTTAACTGATGACATTTTCTACTCTCATTGTCATGATCCCAAAAGGAAATTGAGTGACTTTATTTCCTTATTTATTCTTATCTGTAGCCTTGCAAAGTACTAGGGTTTTTTGAAAAGCAAAAGGAGAGGTTATTTTCATTCATTTAGTCTTAGTAGTTTTGAATCATATCTACTTAGAATGAATTTTATAAAATAGAATTATAGTTGTACTACTGCTAAGTGAGCCACATGCAGTTCATCCTTTCCCTCCACTTAAATAATGAGGAAATGATTGCGTTTTCAATACTAGGATTAAACTGCTGTGCTATTGACAAAGTCTTAATTGATTTGAAATATGAGAAAACTCATGGCCTTCTCTGATATAATTGGCTTAGACCCTTGGGTACTCTACCTGGATTTGGCTACTGAGAATGCCGTTGAATGCTGCCTTCTCACTGGACCCTGTGCTTAGTGCTGCCACACACTTGATCTGAGAGGCCACGTGCTGCAGGCTGAGAAACCACTTAACCTATGGCAGCAGGGGATGTGGCTTTGGGGTCTACATCCATTCATTTAATCCCTGATTTTTAAATTCTGCATTAAACACTGGAGTGCCTCTAGTGTGCGGGCACTGTGTAGACCCTGGGGGTAAGTCCTGAATAAACCATAGTCCCTGGCAATTAATTCACTTAGAGGTTGGGGATGGGAGGGGGAGTCCTACAAGAAAATAGGCAAATATCTTATAGAATGTAAAGTGTTGTGAGGATGATGTGCCTACAGTCCTGTGGGGACATATAAATATAAGATGTGTTCTCATTCACACATGGGCCTTCAGAGAAGGCTGCCTACAGAAAACTCCAATTAAATTGAGTCCTCAACAACCTCAGATATACAGATGATACCACTCTAATGGCAGAAAGCAAAGAGGAACTAAAGAACCTCTTGATGAAGGTGAAAGAGGAGAGTGAAAATGCTGGCCTAAAACTCAACATTAAAATTAAAAAAATGAAGATCATGACATTCGGTTCCATCACTCCATGACAAATAGATGGGGAAACAATGGAAATGGTGACAGACTTTATTTTCTTGGACTCCAAAATCACTGCGGATGGTGACTGCAGCCATGAAATTAAAAGATGCTTGCTTCTTGGAAGGAAAGCTATGACAAACCTAGACAGAGTATTAAAAAGTGGAGACATCACTTTGCCAACAAAGGTCTGTATAGCGAAAGCTGTGTTTCCACTAGTCATGTATGGATGTGAGAGTTGGACCATAAAAAGGCTTAGTGCCAAAGAAATGATGCTTTCAAATTGTGCTGGAGAAGACTCTTGAGAGTTCTTTTGACTGCAAGAAGATCAAACCAGTCAATCCCAGAGGAAATCAGTCCTGGATATTCATTGGAAGGACTAATGCTGAAGCTCCAATACTTTGGCCACCTGATACAAACTGACCCATTGGAAAAGACCCTGATGCTGGGAAAGATTGAGGGCAGGAGGAGAAGTGTACAACAGATGATGGGATGGTTGAATGGCATCACCAATGCAATGAGTTTGAGCAAACTTCAGGAGATAGTGAAGGACAGGGAAGCCTGGTGTTCTGCAGTCCATGGGGTTGAAAGGAGTTGGACTCAACTTAGTGGCTGAATAACAACAGTGACAACTTGAGTCCTGAAAGACCAGTGAGAATTATCCAGACAAATGTAGAGATGGGGGAGGGCATTATGTTCTCTCCTGGGAGAAGTGCTTAGGAGGTGCAGAAGATGAGGCAAGAGAGAGCTTGGTGAAAGTTCTTAACCCCTTCTCTCTGATTATCTTTGGGAAGTACTTAAACTGGCCACTTCTGAGTCCTTTCATCTGTAAGAGTATATGAAGAAACTGTCAAGAAAGTGAAATGGTGGAGTAGAGGGATAATATGTATCTTGGTGTTTTTTTGTTTTGTTTTGTTTTTTTGTTGTTGTCATCTTTTCCATTAGTTACATAGTAATTAATCAATGATCCTCTTCACTCCATAATATAACTGGAAAACAAAAAAATAAAATCCCAATCTGAATATGCCCTAGATTTTTTAGCCTGAATCTGGGTTACTTATTCTAACAGTATTAATGTAACTTAGAATATGAAGTGATTATTAATGACTTTAGTTTGTCAATCACAAAGTAGTTGTGTTGAAGTAGTACTCATCTCCAGAGACCAATCATGAGCCTAAAAAATAGCATGTATTTTCTTTAATTCATAGGAAGTTTTCTTCCAGGGAACCCTGAGTTTGTTAAGCTGGAGGTGTTCTTTCATATGTTGGTAACAGCTGGGGACAGTGGGCATGATTAAGAGGGAGTGAAAGCATTATTTTAAGTGAGGACAGTTTAATCATGCTGACTGATGAACGCATCCTGCAATTTAGAACAATTTGTCCTTTCTGTGAAAGTCTGCATTATCACCATTTGTCATCACTCTTGTTATAAATATTTTAAGCACATAGGGATTCTGGGCAATACTTATTTTTCAGGGCAGGATTTATAAGGATTATGTATTGTTCAGTAGTCAAATAGGCATCCCAAATTCATAGACAATTGAGAGAAGACATGGCATACTGAGTCATGAAATGTCAAAGAAGAGGTTATGACCAGGGGCTTTGGCATGTCAAAAGACCTTAGTTTAAATTTCAGTTCAGTTCAGTCGCTCAGTCATGTCTGACTCTTTGCAACCCCATGAACTGCAGCACACCAGGCCTCCCTGTCCATCACCAACTCCCAAGTTTACCCAAACACAAGTCAATTGAGTCGGTGATGCCATCCAACCATCTCATCCTCTGTTGTCCCCTTCTCCTCCTGCCCTCAATCTTTCCCAGCATCAGGGTCTTTTCAAATGAGTCAGATCTTCACATCAGGTGGCCAAATATTGGAGTTTCAGCCTCAGCATCAGTCCTTCCAAAGAATATTCAGGACTGATTTCCTTTAGGATGGTCTGGTTGGATCTCCTTGCAGTCCAAGGGATGCTCAAGAGTCTTCTTCAACACCACAGTTCAAAAACATCAATTCTTCAGCGCTCAGCTTTCTTTATAGTCCAACTCTTACATCCATACATGACCACTGGAAAAACCATAGCCTTGACTAGACAGACCTTTGTTGGCAAAGTGATGATTCTGCTTTTCAATATGCGTTCTAGGTTGGTCATAACTTTCCTTCCAAGGAGCAAACGTCTTTTAATTTCATGGGTGCAATCACCATCTGCAGTGATTTTGGAGCCCAGAAAAATAAAGTCAGCCACTGTTTCCACCGTTTCCCCATCTATTTGCCATGAAGTGATGGGACCTGATGCCATGATCTTAGTTTTCTGACTGTTGAGCTTTAAGCCAACTTTTCACTCCTCTTTCACTTTCAAGAGGCTCTTTAGTTCTTCTTCACTTTCTGCCATAAGGGTGGTGTCATCTGCATATCTGAGGTTACTGACATTTCCCCCAGCAATCTTGATTCCAGCCTGTGCTTCCTCCAGCCGAGCGTTTCTCATGATGTACTGTGCATATAAGTTAAATAAGCAGGGTGACAATATGCAGCCTTGACGTACTCCTTTTCCTATTTGGAACCAGTCTGTTGTTCCATGTCCAGTTCTAACTGTTGCTTCCTGATCTGCATACAGGTTTCTCAAGAGGCAGGTGAGGTGATTTGGTATTCCCATCTCTTTAAGAATTTTCCACAGTTTATTGTGATCCACACAGTCAAAGGCTTTCGCATAGTCAATAAAGCAGAAATAGATGTTTTTCTGGAACTCTCTTGCTTTTTCCATGATCCATCAGATATTTGCTATTGGATCTCTGATTCCTCTGCCTTTTCTAAAACCAGCTTGAACATCAGGAAGTTCATGGTTCACATATTGCTGAAGCCTGACTTGGAGAATTTTGAGCATTACTTTACTAGCGTGTGAGATGAGTGCAATTGTATGGTAGTTTGAGCATTCTTTGGCACTGCCTTTCTTTGGGATTGGAATGAAAACTGATGTTTTCTAGACCTGTGGCCACTGCTGAGTTTCCCAAATTTGCTGGCATATTGAGTGCAGCACTTTCACAGCATCATCTTTCAGGATTTGAAATAGCTCAACTGGAATTCCATCACTTCCAGTAGCTTTGTTCATAGTGATGCTTTCTAAGGCCCATTTGACTTCACATTCCAGGATGTCTGGCTCTAGGTGAGTGATCACACCATCATGATTATCCGGGTCATGAAGATCTTTTTTGTATAGTTCTTTTGTGTATTCTTGCCACCTCTTCTTGATATCTTCTGCTTCTGTTACATCCCTACCATTTCTGTCCTTCATCAAGCCCATCTTTGCATGAAATGTTCCCTTGGTATCTCTAGTTTTCTTGAAGAGATCTCTAGTTTTTCCCATTCTATTGTTTTCCTCTATATCTTCGCATTGATCACTGAGGAAGGCTTTCTTATCTATCCTTGCTATTCTTTGGAACTCTGCATTCAAATGGGTATATCTTTCCTTTTCTCCTTTGCTTTTTTTCACTTTCCTTCTTTTCACAGCTATTTTAAGGCCTCCTCAGACAGCCATTTTGCTTTTTTGCATTTCTACAATCACAGACAACTAGCCAATCTGATCACATGGACCACAGCCTTGTCTAATTAAATGAAACTAAGCCATGCCGTGTGGGGCCACCCAAGATGGACAGGTCATGGTGCAGAGATCTGACAGAATGTGGTCCACTGGAGAAGGGAATGGCAAACCACTTCAGTATTGTTGCCTTGAGACCCCATGAACAGTATGAAAAGGCAAAAAGATAAGACATGGAAAGATGAACTCCCCAGATTGGTTAGTGCCCAATATGCTACTAGAGATCAGTGGAGACATAACTCCAGAAAGAATGAAGGGATGCAGCCAAAGCAAAAACAATACCCAGTTGTTGATGGGACTGGTGATGTAAGCAGGGTTCGATGCTGTAAAGAGCAATATTGCATAGGAACCTGGAACATTAGGTCCATGAATCAAGGCAAATTGGAAGCGGTCAAACAGGAGATGACAAGAGTGAACATCGACATTCTAGGAATCAGCGAACTAAGATGGACTGAAATGGGTGAATTTAACTCAGATAATCATTATATCTACTACTGTGGGCGGGAATCCCTTAGAAGAAATGGAGTAGCCATCATAGTCAACAAAAGAGTCTAAAATGCAGTACTTGGATACAATCTCAAAAATGACAGACTGGTCTCTGTTCGTTTCCAAGGTAAACCATTCAATATCATGGTAGTCCAAGCCTATGCCCCAACCAGTAACATTGAAGAAGCTGAAGTTGAACAGTTCTATGAAGACCTACAGGATCTTCTACAACTAACACCCCCCAAAAACGTCCTTTTCATTATAGGGGACTGGAATGCAAAAGTAGGAAGTCAAGAAACACCTGGAGTAACAGGCAAATTTGGCCTTGGAATATGGAATGAAGCAGGGCAAAGGCTAATAGAGTTCTACCAAGAGAACACACTGGTCATAGCGAACACTCTCTTCCAACAACACAAGAGAAGACTCTATACATGGACATCATCAGATGGTTGACATCAAAATCACATTGATTACATTCTTTGCAGCCAAAGATGGAGAAGCTCTATACAGTCAGCAAAAACAAGACTGGGAGCTGACTGTGGCTCAGATCATTTACTCCTTATTGCCAAATTCAGACTGAAATTGAAGAAAGTGGAGAAAACCACTAGACCATTCAGGTATGACCTAAATCAAATACGTTATGAATATACAGTTAAATTTAGGTCTTACTTAAAAAATTCAGGCATTATTAACATGGCCCTAGAAATTTTCACTGTCTCTCTGTGTTTCAGTTTTATCATATTTAAACTGATGATATGAACAGTACTTTCCTCCAAGGGTACTAAAAAGATTGAAATGAAATGCTCTATTATAGTATTGGACCATATATATGTATACTATTCATGAGTGCTCAGTCACCTTTGATTCTTTGCGACCTCATGGACTGTAGCCTGCCAGGCCCCTCTGTCCATGGAATTTTCCAGACAAGAATACTGAAGTGGGTTGCCATTTCCTTCTCTAGGGGATCTTACTAACTCAGGGATCAAACTTGAGTCTTTTACACCTCCTACATTGGCAGGCAGATCCTTTACCACTGAGCTCCCTGGGAAGTCCAGTATATTTACCACATCTTCTTTATCCATTCATCTCCTGAAGCACATCTAGGTTGCTTCCATGTCCTGGCTATTATAATATTACTCAGCATAAAAAGGAATGAAACTGTGTCCTTTGCAGTGATATGGAAGAACCTACAATCTGTCATACAAAGTAAAGTAAATCAGAAGAAGAAAAATACAGTATATTAATGCATATGTATGGAATCTAGAAAAATGGTACTGATGAACCTATTTACAGGGCAGGAATAGAGATGCAGATGTAGGGAATGGGCTTGTGGATATAGGGGGAAAGGAGAGGTGGACAAAGAGTTGCAGTGACATATATGCATTACCATGTGTAAAATAGATAACTAGCAGGAAGCCACTGTGTAGCACAGGGAGTTCAGCTCAGGGCTGAATGGTGACCTAGAGGAGTGGGGTGAGGGAGTGGAGAGAAGCTCAAGAGGGAGAAGATATATATATACTTATAGCTGATTCACATTGTTGTACAGCAGAAGCTAATACAACATTGTAAAGCAATTATACTCCAACAACAACAACAACAAAATATTGGGTTTGCCAAAAGGTTTGTTTGGGTTTTTCCATACTGTAGTACAGAAAAAGCTGAACAAACATTTTTGATCAACCTAGTAATAGTGTTTCATATATCTCTCTTCATGAGAGGTACATATTATTAACTATCATTTTCAAAGTTGTAGTTTTTTTTTAAGTTTAGCTCGTTGCAGTCTCTGAACTGAAGAGTCAAGGGAGAGGAGGGAGTCAGTAGCCCTGAAAACTTTTTCCGATGAGAGAATCAAGGGAAAGCAGTGAGATGGGGGCCAAGGTGGCAAAGGACATGAAACCCAAGCTCTCGTGTCAATTTTTACAGGTTGGCACATCATCACACATGTGTGATAGGTCCTGCATCTGTTGTCCTGACAATTGTACAAGTAATGGGATGTCAGCGAATAAAGTCAAGGAAGGTCCAAGTTGGAAGGATATGATTGTGAAAGTTGGACCCCAGAGATTTTGTAAGCTGTTGTCTTTTGAATATGATTTTATCCTAATAAACTAAATCTAACAGTATAAAAGTGAGTCTGAATTTGGACTTCTCATTGACTCTTGCCTTATTTTTAAAATAAGCACAGTACTTACTATTCCTCTCTGGAGGCATATTTCCCGGCCAGAACACTTCAGAGTAGATTGCTTAGGCCACCTCCATTAACACTGTATCTCTTTCCTCTGCAGGTACGGGCCTGATCTATCCAGGCTCCGACTGTTGAAGTTTCAGACCTCGACACACAGGCAACTTGCTAAGTGGCTGCCATCTCTTCCTTTGCTCTGCAGAGAGCACCGCTCAATGCTTGTGAGGAGGCATGCTTAATTAAGTAGACGTTCTTATTTTTAATGATATTCTATATTTAATTTTGAGATGTTCTTAATTTTAATGACAGTTCCACTCTGAAAATGACCTGGACAGCAAGCCAGAAATGCTCTTTGGTGAATTTATTAGACCTTATTTAGGCTGATAACAATCTGTTTTGTAAATTAGGAGAAACTGAACAATTACCCAGATGTCCCCTGAGCAAGGGTCACATTGGGTTTGAACAGATTGCTGCCTTTTTTATTTCTTGTTTTCCTCTCAGTGCTTCATGTTACCTTTCTGCCTTTAAGAATTTGCTTGATGGTAAAAGGGGGAATATAAACATGTATCTATGTGACAATATCTACTTGACCCACATCTAACACACTGTGGCTTTCCTTGAATAAAGGCTTCATGACAAGCCATTGCAGGAAATACTTCAGGGCTTTATAAGCCTAATTAGTACTTCATTAACTTAATCATAAATTACCCCTGGCTCTTGTCTGCTTGTTACCTTTTCCCTCTCAGTTTGGATTTTGACCCATGGGTTTCCTGTTTAATGTGGCAGCTGCTTAGATTCTGTGTGAAGGGTAGCCTTGAAATGCATGCAGTCAAGGGGCTATCTTTCTCAATCTGTTTGAAGTACACCTGGAAATTGTAGGCTTAGCAGGAAGAGAAGAAGCTCAAATGCCGGCGGACACTGCAGCTTGAAGTGTTAAATGGGCAGTGCTCTAAGGGAACGTGGAAACATGCTGCCTCGGCACCAAGAGTGCTTTGGTCTTAAAAAATCCAGGTCTCATTTGAAAAGACTGCATGTGGTTTCTTCCTCCGGTCTGATCTGAGTTTCAGGATTCACTTAGAATTAAAATCAGGCAGTGGTAAAATATCAAAAGTTTAAAATGTCACACATAAACTCATCAGTCTCTGGAAATTAAAAAATGCTGAAGAAGGTACATCTGAAATGTAGTCCAGTATCTCTGAGAGTTATGAGTTATGCTCAAAGGTGTTAATCCATATCACTTAAGACAGTCTGCTGGCTGCCCCAAACCTGACAGTTGATAACACATTATAAAATCACCTGAATCTGATTTTTGTACATGTAAACACTGTAATGAGAAGAATTACTATGACTGTTAGTGGTGGATGATACTTGAATGGGTGCCAAGATGTTGACTGATTGTTGGTGCAATGCCAAGGTTTTTGTTTTTTGTTTTTCTTTTATTTCTGTTTTGTGTGTGTATGTGTTTTAATGTGGTTAGATCATTCTTCATTTTAAATTGTTCAGGGTTTTAATTGAGAGGATGTGTGGCATTTCGTTTGATCCGGTTCTCTGTGCATCCAAGGGTACTATAGTTAACTCTCTTCTGCCAGTACCAGATTGCTTTGATTATCTATCTGTTCAGTTCATTTCAGTCACTCAGTCATGTCCAACTCTTTGCGACCCCATGGAGAGAAGCACACCAAGCTTCCCTGTCCATTACCAACTCCTGGAGCTTGCTCAAACTCCTGTCCATTGAGTCGGTGATGCCATCCAACCATCTCATCCTCTGTCATCCCCTTCTCCTCCTGCCTTCAATCTTTCCCACCATCAGAGTCTTTTCAAATGAGTCAGTTCTTCACATCAGGTGACCAGAATATTGGAGCTTCAGCTTCAGCATCAGTCCTTTCAATGAATATTCAGGATTGATTTCCTTTATGATGGACTGGTTGAATCTCCTTGCAGTCCAAGGGATTCTCAAGAGTCTTCTCTAACACCACGGTTCAAAGGCATCAGTTCTTCAACTTTCAACTTTCTTTATAGTCTGACTTTCACATCCATGCATGACTACTGGAAAAACCATAGCTTTGACTATGTGGACCTTTGTCAGAAAAGTAAGGTCTCTGCTTTTTAATATGCTATCTATGTTGGTCATAGCTTTTCTTCAAGGAGCAAGCATTTTTAAATTTCATGGCTGCAGTCACTATCTGCAGTGATTTTGGAGCCCAAGAAAATAAAGTCTCTCACTGTTTCCATGGTTTCCCCATCTATTTGCCATGAAGTGATGGGACCTGATGCCATGATCTTTGTTTTTTGAATGTTGAATTTTTAAGCCAGTGTTTTCACTCTCCTCTTTCACCTTTATCAAGAGGCTCTTTAGCTCCTCTTTGCTTTCTGCCATAAAGGTGTCATCTGCATATCTGAGGTTATTGATATTTCTCACGGCAATCTTGATTCCAGCTTGTGCTTCTTCCAGTCTGGCATTTCACATGATGTACTCTGCATATAAGTTAAATAAGCAAGGTGACAATATATAGCCTTGATGTACTCCTTTCCCAATTTGAACCAGTCCATTGTTCCATGTCTGGTTCTAACTGTTGCTTCTTGACCTTCATACAGAATTCTCAGGAGGCAGGTAAGGTGGTCTGGTATTCCCTTCTCTTTAAGAATTTTCCACAGTTTGTTGTGATCCACACAGTCAAAGGCTTCAGCATAGTCAGTGAAACAGAAGTAAGTGTTTTTCTGGGATTCTCTTGCTTTTTCTATGATCCAGAGGATGTTGGCAATTTGATCTCTGGTTCCTCTGCCTTTTCCAAAACCCGCTTGAACATCTGGAAGTTTTTGGTTAACGTACTGTTGAAGCATGGCTTGGAGAATTTTGAGCATTACTTTACTAGCGTGTGAGATGAGTGCACTTGTGTGGTAGTTTGAGCATTCTTTGGCATTGTCTTTCTTTGGGATTGGAATGAAAACTGACCTTTTCCAGTCCTCTGGCCACTGCTGAGTTTTCCAAATTTGCTGGCATATTGAGTGCAGCACTTTCACAGCATCATCTTTCAGGATTTGGAATAGCTCAACTGGAATTCCATCATCCCCACTAGCTTTGTTCATAGTGATGCTTCCTAAGGCCCACTTAACTTCACATTCCAAGATGTCTGGCTCTAGGTGAGTGATCACACCATCGTGATTATCTGGGTAATGAAGATTTTTTTTGCATAGTTCTTCTGTGTATTCTTGCCACCTCTTCTGGATATCTTCGGCTTCCATTAGGTCCATACCACTTCTCTCCTTTATTGTGCCCATCTTTGCATAAAATATTCCATTGGCATCTCTAATTTTCTTGAAGAGATCTCTAGTCTTTCCTATTCTACTGTTTTCCTTTTTTGCACTGATCACTTAGGAAGGCTTTTTAAAGTCTCTTCTTGCTATTCTTTGGGACTCTGTGTTCAAATGGGTATATCTTTCCTTTTCTTCTTTGCCTTTTGCATCTTTTCTTTTCTCAGCTATTTGCAAGGCCTCCTCAGACAGCCATTTTGCATTTTTGCATTTCTTCTTCTTGGGAATGGTTTAGATCACTGCCTCTTGTGCAATATTATGAACCTCTGTTCATAGTTCTTCAGGCACTATATCAGGTCTAATCCCTTGAATCTATTTGTCACTTTCACTGTATAATCGTTAGGGATTTGATTCAGGTCATACATGAGTGGCCTAGTGGTTTTTCCCTACATTCTTCAGTTTAAGTCTGAATAAGGAGTTCATGATCTGAGACACAGTCCACTCCTGGTCTTGTTTTTGCTACTGTCTAGAGCTTTTCCATCTTTGGCTACAAAGAATATAATCAGTCTGCTTTTGGTATTGACCATCTGGTGATGTCCATGTTTAGAGTCTTCTCTTGTGTTTGCTATGACCAGTGTGTTCTTTTAAACTCTGTTATCCTTTGCCCTGCTTCATTTTGTACTGCAGGGCCAAACTTGCCTGTTACTCCAGGTATCTCTTGACTTCTACTTTTGCATTCCAGTCCCCTATGGTGAGAAGGACATTTTTTTTTTTTTTTTTTGCTGTTAGTTCTAGAAAGAAGGTCTTGTAGGTCTTCATAGAACCATTCAACTTCAGCGTCTTCAGCATTACTGGTTGGGGGATAGACTTGGATTACTGTGATACTGAATGTTTTGCCTTGGAAACAAACAGAGATCAGTCTTTCATTTTTGAGATTACACCCAAGTACTGCATTTCAGACTTTTTTGTTGACTATTATGGCTACTCCATTTCTTCTAAGGGATTCTTGTCCACAGTAGTAGATATAATGGTCATCTGAATTAAATTCATCCATTCCAGTCCATTTTAGTTCTGATTTCTAAAATGTCAATGCTCACTCTTGCCATCTCCTGTTTGACCACTTCCAATTTACCTTGATTCATGGACCTAACATTCCAGGTTCCTATGCAATATTGTTCGTTACAGCATTGGATTTTACTTTCATCACCAGTTGCACCCACAACTGGGTGTTGCTTTTGCTTTGGCTCAGCCTCTTCATTCTTTCTGGAGCTATTTCTCCACTCTTTTCCAGTAGCATATTGGGCACCTACTGATTGGGGAGTTCATTTTTCAGTGTCATATCTTTTTGCCTCTTCATACTGTTCATGGGTTCTCAAGCCCAGAATACTGAAGTGGTTTGCCATTCTCTTCTCTCATGGACCACATATTGTCAGAACTCTCCACCATGATCCGTCCATCTTGGGTGGCCTTACATTGCATAGCTCATAATTTCATTGAATTAGACAAGGCTGTGATCCATATGATCAGTTTGATTAGTTTTCTGTAATTGTGGTTTCCATTCTGTCTGCCCTCTGATGCAGAAGGATAAGAGGCTTGTGGAAGCTTCCTGATAAGAGGGACTGGTTATTGGAGAATCTGAGTCTTGCTTTGTTTGGCATGGCCATGCTCGGTAAAACTTTAATTCAATTTTCTGTTGATGGGTGAGACTGTGTTTCCTCCCTGTAGTTCGGCGTGAGGCAGGGGTAGAGGTAATAGCAATAATAGCACCTCCTTCAAAAGGACTTATGCCAGGACTGTTGTATTCAGTGCTCCTGACCCCAGGGCAGGCCACTGTCAACCTCTGCCTCAGCTGGAGATTTCTGGACACTCACAGGCAAGCCTGGCTCAGTTTCCTGTGGTATTATTGTTCCTTTCTCCTGGGTCTTGGTGCCCACAGGGTTTTGTTTGTGCCCTCTAGGAGTCTGTTTCCCCAATCATGTGGAAGTTCTGTAATCAAATCCCACTGGCCTTCAAAATCAAATTCCCTGGGGCTTCTCAGTCCCTTTGCTGGATCCCCCAGGCTGGAAAATCTGTTGTGGGCCCTAGAACTTTCACAACAGTGCGAGAACTTCTTTGGTATACTTGTTCTCCAGTTTGTGGATTGTCTGCATGGTGGCTTTCTGGTGAGGCTCACCTGCTGTATCTCACAGGTCTGCTGCAGCCAGAACCCCTGTTCCCATGGCAGGCCTTTGCTGACCCATGCCACTGCAAGAGACACTCAAACACTCAAAGGCAGATCTGGCTCAGTCTCATGTGGGGTCCCCAGGTCCTGGTTAACACAAGGTTTTGTTTGAATCCTCTGAGCATCTCTGGTGGGTCTCAGGTTTGATTCTAAACATGATTTCACCCCTTCTACCATCTTGTTGTGGCTTCTCCTTTGCCCTTGGACATGGTGTATCTTTTTTTGGTGGGATTAAGCATTCTCCTGTCGATGGTTTTTCAATGGTTTGTTGCTATTTTTAAGTTCTCACAGGAGAAGATGAATGCATGTCCTTTACTCCGCCGTCTTACATCATGTCTATACATCTTTTAAAAGAGATACAATAGTTATTTTATTTTTTTAAGTGTTCATGTAACTAGACTATTTTATAGATTTAAAAAATTTCCTTCTGTATTTGCTGACTTTAGTGGAATTCTAATTGCACTTAATTTCTGCCTCTTTACCTGTCTGGAAAATATCAGGGCCTTAGACCAATAGTTCTTAAACTATCTACTTTCTCTAGCTACTGAAGGAAAAAATCCCATCTACTTTTAGAATTCTAGGCTGAGGTTATGAGAATGGACTCTTTGAAAATGAAGATTTTTCAAGAAAATCTTTAAACTTTTGGAAAAAATACAGCTTATTTGAATGGTGAGAGACCCAAGGGAAATCTCACTGAAATCTAGATGCATAACCCAGGCCAGAATGCTGACAGCTACTTGCCAGACTCCAGAGTGTTTTCTTTTTTAAGGCCACATAAGTTCCCACTCAAGATAGGGGAGAGAGTCTTTCACTTCTCACCTGTTGAGTCCCAAGATTACTTCTTGTCATAGTTGTACTAAACTAGCATTATACTACGGAGAAGGCAATGGCAACCCACTCCAGTACTCTTGCCTGGCAAATCCCGTGGACAGAGGAGCCTAGTAGGCTGCAGTCCATGGGGTCCCTAGGAGTTGGACATGACTGAGCGACTTCACTTTCATTTTTCACTTTCATGCATTGGAGAAGGAAATGGCAACCCACTCCAGTGTTCTTGCCTGGAGAATCCCAGGGATGGGGAATCCTGGTGGGCTGCCGTCTATGGGGTCGCACAGAGTAGGACACGACTGAAGCGACTTAGCAGCAGCAGCAGCAGCAGCAACATTATACTTAAGTATCAGATTCTCACTGTCCTTCTGCAATATCACCTTAGTAAGTCCAGCTAAACCCAGATGACAGAAAGATTCCTCTTCTTATAAGTTAAGCACACCTAGGAAAGAAGGGCAAAGAACTAGGGACTTCAAAGAAAAAGAATAATAGGGGAACTGACATTCTAAATGCAGTTAGTGCAATAAGGCCAGACTTGATCTTTCAATCAAACATTCACACCCCAAATTTATGGTGTGCCTACGGCATACATGGTATTCAGTGAGGTATTGTATTGTCAGGAAGAATTGTGAAATATTGATATGGGTAAAAAAAAAAAAAAAAAGAATCTTCAGCCTGACTTTTTGAGTTATCTGTATTATCTCTGATTTTCGTTGTCTTTTGTTATTTTATTACTTCTCTAAGTTGTAGAGAACCAATAATAATGCAAATGATTCTAGTCCCTGGAAATGTAAATTAATTGTATCTGGTGGAATTAAATTGATTATAGCCCTGTGAATAGACCTGTTTGGCATCTAGTTGTAAATTTATTTCAGAATTCTTTATCCTATTACATATGCATGGTACTTTAAATTCTTCTCTAAATAGGTTGTAACATCTTATTGGTTCCCTCATTAATTACTGAGTTAAATAAAATCTTTGACATGTTCATTTTATATTTGTTTAAGAGTCATGATTATGCTGTCTTTTAAAGTCTAATAATTTGGCAGTAAAAAATATGACTCATACTTGCTCTTAAATTTTTTGCTTTTTAATTGGGGGAATAAGACAACTACAAGTTAACATGCAATTCTGAGCTCTCTCAGTCAATAAGGTTGACATTACTGTATATTTTTAGGGCAGATTGTACTAATCAATAACTCTACACTTCTTATTTCATTTCCTTTAACTAGTTGATTACTTATAAGTGAGAAAATCCATATAAAAAATAAAAGTTATCTTTTATAGACTCTTGTAACCACAGGGATTAAAAAATATCTTTTCTGGGTAAGACATTTTTTCATTATCAAAATAAGAGTTTTATTAATATCTATAAAATAGTAAATCATGGAAAATAATAAAATTTGGATATCAAGGAAAATCAAGGAGAATAAAAACGATAACCTACAGCTGTACTAAGTAATACAAACATTTTGGTATGTTCTCATCTGGATTTTCTATGCTAAGTTTTGTCATTGTTTTTGTTTTTAGTTTTGTTTGGTTGTTTGGTTTGTTTTTCTTGCATAGTATATGTAGGCTGACTAATGGTCCCCCCAAATAGCTATCCTGCTCCATGGAACCCATGAACATGTGAGGTTACATGGCAAAGGGGAAAGAATGCCACAGATGGAATTAAGGTTGCTAGTCAACTGACCTTAAAATAGTTAGGTAATCTTGGATTATTTAGGTGGGCCCTGAATAACTACAAGGGTCCTTAAAAATAGAAAATGGAGGCAGAAAAGATGCCACCTTGCTGGAGAAGAGGGCCATATGCCGAGGAGTGCAGGTGGCCTCTAGAATCTGGAAAAGTGAGGCAATGGATCATCTCCTAGAGCATCCAGGAGCAGTGCAGTCCTGCCGACACCTTTTTTTTAGTCCACTGAGATGTATTTCAGACTTCTGTGACATAATGCAACTATATTGTTTAAGCTACTAAGTTTGTAATTTTTTTACAGCAGCAATATAAAATAATTACAGTGCATGTATATAGATTTTTAAAACCTATAATAGTATACTTTCATATTGTATGCACCTACATGTTATTTTAAACTTTTGCAAACATAATTTGTAATGGACACCTCATGATTTACTTAATCATTTTTTTTGTTATTGTCCATTCACAATGTTTCTGTTTTTCTATAAAAATGAAATGTTTCTCTTAATATAATTGGGGCATAGGCTTTTTGTATATTTTACATTGTTTCCCCAGAATAGATTCACAAAACCAGAATTATTGCATCAAAAGGTAGAAGCATTTTTAGGGCAAAATGTTGTGAGGAAAGGCAGAATTCATATTTCTGACCCATGAGAGGGAGTATTTTCAGCTCTTACCAAGCCCACTCAAAAGAACTGAGTAATAATTCTCCTTGCCCCTCTTTCCACCCTTTTCAGTTGCTGAACATGACACACTCAAAAAGAAGAATGAGGAACATTTGAAAAATCTGGGTGATGGTCTTATACACTCTGATATGGAGCAGCATCAGAGTGACATTATTAACCCTGAAAATAAGTAACTGGTGAAAGATACAGAATTTAGAAGAGCTTCTTGAAGAAAAACAATCTCCTTCAGGTATATTTATAAAGACAATTTTTCATGGAATTAGCCTTTGTACAAGACAGTGATCATCTTGGGATAGAGCCTCAGTTGGTGATTACAGTTTTTAGAGTACCAGAGGATATTTTGAGAATGGACAAGAGATGCTTCCTTTGGTACTGTGGTTCAAGTGTTTGCTAATTCCTAGTAAGTGAAAGTGAAGGTGTTAGTCGCTCAGTCGTGTCTGACTCTTTGTGGCCCCATGAACTGTAGCCCACCAGGCTCATATGTCCATGGAATTTTCCAGACAAGAATACTGGAGTTGGTTGCCATTCCCTTCCCCAGGGGTCTTCCCTACCCAGGGATCAAACCCAGGTCTCCTGCATTGCAGACAGATTCTTCTCCGTGTGAGCCAAATGTTGGAATCAACTATATTATCTTAATATGTTATTTATAATCAGCTGCATGGTAATAACACCAATTATTCTTACTATATATAGCAGGATCAGTGATTTCCAATAAATTCTGTTATTATTTTCCTAATGGGTTGTAAAAAGAAATCTCTCTATTCTCATAGCTAGCTATCTTGGCAAAATTGACAAAATTGACAAATGTAGTCAGAATTCTGTATATTGAGTGTACAGACCAGGTAAATAATGTCTTCTTCCTCTCTCTCCCCCTAAGCATATATGGAATATCACCTTTATCTGGGTATGCTTTACAACACTCTGTCACATCCTGAACTTTGTACTTTCAGAGGCTATCCTTGAAGTAGATAAAACGATGCAACCAGTCCGAGAAAAGAATAATGTGGAATCTTTCAATTAGCTATTTCTTGGATTCCCTAGATAAATAGCAGAGGAGAGGTTTTAAGCTCTTAATCCTATCTTAGTGAAATAAAGACTTCATTTCTAGATATGCAGGAAGAAGTGAAGCTGGGGAAAAGAAGTGAACTCAAAGGTCCAAGCATAATGTTAATTATTATATTTTAATTTTTCCATTTATTAAAAATTCCTCAGCCACCACATTATCATCTTTGACTTATTCTATATTTAATTTCATTTAACATGCTGTGAGAAGGTGAATCAGGATAGGTTGAAGGGTTTATTAGGGGTGTTTGTATGTTGGAGAGGTGACCTCATGGGACACATCCCTGTAGGAATGATGCTCAGATTAAACAGCAGGAAAACAACTGTATGGAAAATGTGTTGTTCCAGAGTAGAGTTGGACCTTGGCTGTGCTATAGTGGTGGTGGTTTAGTCTCTAAGTCGTGTCCGACTCTTGTGACTCCATGGACTGTGGCCTGTTAGGCTCCTCTATTCATAGCATTTTCTAGGCAAGAATATTGGAGTGGGTTGCCATTTCCTTCTGGTATAAAATTAGAAAAAGGGAGCATTAAATGTTGACCTTGAAAGACTGAAGAAAGGTTATAATTTTACTAGAATAATTTTTTTTTTGAATGAGTTAAGTTTTATATGGGACTACAAGGAGATTGGGGACTGTTACAGATATTTAGTTAAACTTTTGGGAGAACAGTCTGCCCTCCATATCCGCAGGTTCAACCACCTATGGGTTGAAAATATTCAGGGAAAAAAAAAAAAATCCAGAAAGTTCCAAAAAGCAAAACTTGAATTTACATAGCATTTACATTGTATTTACAATTATTTACATAGCCTTTACCTTATATTACATATTGCAAGCAATCTAGGGATGATTTCTGTTCCATTGTGGAAAGGAACTGATGCTGATGCTGAAGCTGAAGCTTCAATACTTTGGCCACCTGATGAAAGAACTGACTCATTGGAAAAGATCCTGATGCTGGGGAAGATTCAGGGCAAGAGGAGAAGGGGATGACAGAGAATGAGATGGTTGGATGGCATCTTTGACTTGACGGATATGAGTTTGAGGAAGCTCTGGGAGTTGGTGATGGACAGGGAAGCCTGGTGTACTGCAGTCCATGGGGTTGCAAAGAGTAGGAGACAACTGAGAGACTTGACTGAACTGAAGAGATGATTAAAAGTATATGAGAGGATACACATAGCTTATATGCAAATACTGTGCCATTTTATATAAGGGACTTTAGCATCTGGACATTTAGATATCTGTACATGGGTCCTGGAACCAATCCTCTATAGATGCAGAGGGACAACTGTAATAGGGAAAAACACTGAATAAAACGGCAACAGTTGCTCAGGAACTGCCAGCCAGTAGTTCCTCTATTTTATTTTTCCAAGGTAGAGACATTTGCTTAGAATGTAATGGATTTCACTTACAAATCCAAAAAATAATCACTTTTGTCCTAAATGAGTGTACCCAGGAAGAAAAAGCTATTAAGCCATCAAGACAGCCCCTCCCTAGGTTTTAAAACGAAATTCTTACAAACCAAGGATCACATTTTCAAAAGAGGCCTATAAGTTAACAACTTTGCCTATGGAATATCAATTTGCAAACATATCCCAAATATTTGTCTAAAAATATGAGTTCCTAAAATACCAGTTGTTTGGAGATTAGATACTGTGGACACATGATCCATGTAAAGAAGTATATTATAAGGCCACTTTGGAGAAGTGAATAAGCAAAAAATAGTATCTGAAACTGTAGTTGTCTGAACATTCAATTGTGTGAATAAATTAAGTATTCTAATTCCACATTCTTGCTTTGGATATGTAAATATGGTATTTTGTTCTTGTGGATTTGTTTAGATAATTGGAGAGTTAGATTCTGAGCTCAAAAATCAAATCTTTTAAAGGCATATTTGGCTGAGAAAAGAGTGTGGCAGGTTTTTTTCTTTTTTTCATCTTTGCTTTTTTGGGTTATGAGAAAAGTTCTTTTGGTCAACTTCAATGTTGCTGCCAACCTCGTAGTGAAATGGTAGTTTGTGTGTGGAGATCAGTGAGTCAGGAGAAAAAAAAAAAAAGGTGATTAAAAAAAAAAAGCAAGATTAATGTGGAAAGATTTCAAATGGTGTATAGGTGCCAAACACTATGGTACTGGGCAGTTGGAGGGGCTTTGTATTCAAATATCTGTTAAGTATCCCACAGATGGTGAGCAACCTTTAGGTGCTGGTGATTCAGCAGTGAACACGCAGATGAAACCTAAGTCCTGAGGCAAGGAGAGTGCTGACTATAGGGAAATGCTGACCATGAGGGAAGAACATTTCTCAGTTTCTACCTCACTGAAAGTGTTAGTCTGTCATGTCTGACTCTTTGAGACCCAATGGACTGTAGCCCATCAAGCTCCTCTGTCCATGGGGATTCTCCAGGCAAGAATACTAGAGTGGGTTGCCATTCCCTTCTCTAGGAGATCTTCCTGACCCAGGGATTGAATGCATGTCTCGTTTTGCAATCTTGATTACAGCTTGTGCTTCATCCAGTCCAGCATTTCACATGATGTACTCTGCATATAAGTTAAACATGCAGGGTGACAATATATAGTCCTGACATACTCCTTTCCCAATTTGGAACCAGTCGGTTGTTCCATGTCCAGTTCTAACTGTTGCTTCTTGACCTGCATACACAATTCTCAGGTGGTCTGGTATTCCCATCTCTTTAACAATGTTCCACAGTTTGTTGTTATCCACACAGTCCAAGGCTTTAGTGTAGTCAAGAAGCAGAAGTAGGTGTATTTCTGGAATTCTCTTGCTTTTTCTATGATCCAACAGATGTTGGCAATTTGATCTCTGGTTCCTCTGCCTTTTCTAAATCCAGCTTGAACATCTGGAAGTTCTCAGTTCACATACTATTGAAGTCTAGCTTGGGGAATTTTGAGCATTATTTTGCTAGTGTGTGAGATGAGTGCAATTGTGTGATAATTTGAACATTCTTTGACATGCCTTTGTTTGGGATTGGAATGAAAACTGACCTTTTCCAGTCCAGATTTACTGGCATATTGAGTGCAGCAATATGGTTGTTTGGATCACAGCAAACTGTGGAACATTCTTCAAGAGATTAGAATACCAGACCACCTTACCTGTCTCCTGAGAAACCAGTATGCAGGTCAAGAAGCAACAGTTAGAAACAGACATGGAGCAATGAACTGGTTCAAAATTGAGAAAGGAGTACATCAAGGCTATATATTGTCACCCTGCTTATTTAACTTATATGCAGAGTGCATTGTGTGAAATACCGAGCTGGATGAATCACAAGCTGGAATCAAGATTGTCAAGAGAAATACCATGATATGCAGATGATAACACTCTAATGGCAGAAACTGAAGAGGAACTAAAGAGCTTCTTGATGATGGTGAAAGAAGAGGGTGAAAAAGCTGACTTAAAGTCAACATTAAAAAAACTAAGATTTATGGCATCTGGTCTCATCACTTCATGGCAAAAAGAAGGGTATAAAGTAGAAACAATGACATTTTATATTTTGTGGCTCCAAAATCACTGCAGACAGTGACTGCAGCCATGAAATTAAAGACGTTTCCCCTTGGAAAGACAACCATGACAAACCTGGATAGCATATTAAAAAGCAGAAACATCACTTTGCCAACAAGAGTCCTTCTAGTCAAAGCTATGGTTTTTCCAGTAGTCATGAATGGATATGATTGTTGGTCCATGAAGAAGGATGAGTGGTGAAGAATTGTTGCTGGAGAACACTCTTGAGAGTCCCTTGGACTGCAAGGAGAGCAGACCTCTCAATCCTAAAGGAAATCAACCCTGAATATTCATTGGAAGGACTGATGTTGAAGCTGAAGCTCCAATACTTTGGCCACCTGATGCAAAAGTAACTCACTGAAAAAGACCTTGAAGCTGGGAAAGTTTGAAGGGAAAAAAAGAAGAGGATTGTAGAGGATGAGATGGTTGGATAGTATCACCAACTCAATGGACAGGAATTTGAGCGAACTCCTGGAGATAGTGGAGGACAGAGAAGCCTGGTGTGCTGCAGTCCATGGGGTTGCAAAGAGTTGGACCTGACTTAGCAACTGAACAGCAACAACAAAGGAATGATTTGATCACCTATTTCCTACAGTCTAGCACAGTGCCTGCCTCGAACATGCACAAAAAATTTTGCTGGTGGATTAAGTTCAATTTAATCACAATAAGCACTCCACTAAGACTATAGCCTAAGGGAAGCCTTATGAATATGATGGAAAAACAAGCATGGGAGTTAGGGGAAGATACATGGGGATCATAACTAAATAATGTACATATTCATCCCCAAAACAAAATTGCCAAGTGGAGAATAGATTCTTTTTTAATCACTGGAATTTGGGGATAATTGAGAGGCATTTTCTTATGTAAAAGAATGAGGCTTTATGATTGTGAGAATTTTGTCTACACGATTTACCTTCAAAAAGCGCATCATATCTAAGGAAGAAATTTCAAAGTAATTTAAAGAAGTGATCCTACATGTTCTCAGGAGTATTTTGTAGTATAAGCTCTGGTATCAAGGCTGGTTTTTGCCAATAAATCTATTTCTATTTTTAGTTGGGTAAAAAAACTTTTGTTTATCTCGTTTGGGTTTAAAACAGCAGTTTTCAGACAAGGGTCCATACAAACCTGGAAGTACACAGGCTCTGCAGGAGCTACAAAGGCATGGATACCTTTAAGGGAATCAATTTCCAGATCCACAGAGTCTAGTTGGACTCTTTCCTGAAATGAATCTCCCAGAGAGAATAGCAGGGGAGAATCCTGTCCTTCCCCACTGTTCTTTCACGGTCACTCTCCTCTATTCTTATAAGAAAACCACACATCTAACCTATCTCTCATCTCTCAGTGGTGTGTAACAGTGATACTTGAGGATGCATGGCTCCTGAGGGAGGATCCTGGAAGAACAAAGCAGAGAAAATTTTGATAAGAATTACTGATGCATGCTGCATCTTGTTTCTGTATCATTCTAGCAACAAACTCATGTCTTTCTGTCACAGTATGTCTCACAGTGAATTTAAATTTATAGGTAATAATAAATTAATATTTTCAGCTCCAAAGTTTTGACAAATATGTTTGAAACATGTGTCAGTGTAAAGTATGTTGGTAAATACATCCTCTACAATAATTTGAACTTATAGGAAAAGTTTTAGAGGTTAACCTAAAAATATGAAGTGGAGATACTTTTTTTTTAAGCTAGATTTAAAATATTAGCAGATGGGAAAAAGAGAATGTGTGGCACCCCAGTGAATGAAAAGAAACTCTCAAGCTTCTCACTAGGAAAATGATTTAGCATCCTGGTGGCTCAGATGGTAAAGAATCTGCCTGTAATTCTGGAGACCTGGGTTTGATTCCTGGGCTGGGAAGATCCCCTGGAGAAGGGAATGGTCTAACCATTCCAGTATTTTTGCCTGGAGAATCCCATGGACAGAGTAGCTTGGCTGTCTATAGTCCATGGCGTCGCAAAGTGGTGGACATAACTGAGTGACTAGTACTTTCACTACTTTATTTAAGCAGTTTAAACATTAAGTATACAGGTTTTATGGAGAATAACTACATACACACATATATATATTTCTCACAGTTTTTCAGGGACAAATGATGGATTTCTTTTCATTGACACTCTGCTCTTGGGGAGCATAGGCTATTTTTTTCAACAAAATTGTCTTCCAGGAGTTGAAAAACAAATGTCATTTCAATTTTTAAACACTCTGGAGCCAGGACCAAGAGAAGAGTGTTTTGATCCCAGATTTAGTAATCAAAGGTCTATCTTCTCACTGTGAAAGTAATGTGTGTTGTTAAGAATATTTGAAAAGACCAAAAAGTATATTTTAAAAAAGCCCAGCAATGCATTGCCATTTAGTTCTGTATGTATCCTATTAATTTTTCTCTGTATAGTAATTACTTTCTTTTTCAAACATTGGAATCTTACTGCTATAGTTTGCAAGTATTTTCTAATTTTAAAAATAGGTCTTGATAATTTCCCCATTTCATTAAATATTGTTCAACAGTGCCATTTCTAATGATTAAGTAGTATTTCATTGGAAAGAAGTACCATAATTAATTAACTCTACCTTTCTCAGGCTTGAGCAAATATGTGAGTTCCTTTAGCTATGGTTTTTTTTGTTTGTTTGTTTTGTTGGTTTTTTTTAAAATTTTATTTTATTTTTAAACTTTACAATATTGTATTAGTTTTGCCAAATATTGAAATGAATCTGCCACAGGTATACATGTGTTCCCCATCCTGAATCCTCCTCCCTCCTCCCTCCTCACTCCCCATACCATCCCTCTGGGTCGTCCCAGTGCACCAGCCCCAAGCATCCAGTATCGTGCATTGAACCTGGACTGGCATCTCGTTTCATACATGATATTATACATGTTTCAATGCCAATCTCCCAAATCTTCCCACCCTCTCCCTCTCCCACAGAGTCCATAAGACTGATCTATACATCAGTGTCTCTTTTGCTGTCTCGTATACAAGGTTATTGTTAGCATCTTTCTAAATTCCATATATATGCGTTAGTATACTGTATTGGTGTTTTTCTTTCTGGCTTACTTCACTCTGTATAATAGGCTCCAGTTTCATCCACCTCATTAGAACTGATTCAAATGTATTCTTTTTAATGGCTGAGTAATATTCCATTGTGTATATGTACCACAGCTTGCTTATCCATTCATCTGCTGATGGACATCAAGGTTGCTTCCATGTCCTGGCTATTATAAACAGTGCTGCGATGAACATTGGGGTACACGTGTCTCTTTCCCTTCTGGTTTCCTCAGTGTGTATGCCCAGCAGTGGGATTGCTGGATCATAAGGCAGTTCTATTTCCAGTTTTTTAAGGAATCTCCACACTGTTCTCCATAGTGGCTGTACTAGTTTGCATTCCCACCAACAGTGTAAGAGGGTTCCCTTTTCTCCACACCCTCTCCAGCATTTATTGCTTGTAGACTTTTGGATCGCAGCCATTCTGACTGGGGTGAAATGGTACCTCATAGTGGTTTTGATTTGCATTTCTCTGATAATGAGTGATGTTGAGCATCTTTTCATGTGTTTGTTAGCCATCTGTATGTCTTCTTTGGAGAAATGTCTATTTAGTTCTTTGGCCCATTTTTTGATTGGGTCATTTATTTTTCTGGAGTTGAGCTGTAGAAGTTGCTTGTATATTTTTGAGATTAGTTGTTTGTCAGTTGCTGCATTTGCTATTATTTCCTCCCATTCTGAAGGCTGCCTTTTCACCTTGCTAATAGTTTCCTTTGTTGTGCAGAAGCTTTTAAGTTTAATTAGGTCCCATTTGTTTATTTTTGCTTTTATTTCCAATATTCTGGGAGGTGGGTCATAGAGGATCCTGCTGTGATGGATGTCGGAGAGTTTTGCCTATGTTCTCCTCTAGGAGTTTTATGGTTTCTGGTCTTACATTGAGATCTTTAATCCATTTTGAGTTTATTTTTGTGTATGGTGTTAGAAAGTGTTCTAGTTTCATTCTTTTACAAGTGGTGGACCAGTTTTCCCAGCACCACTTGTTAAAGAGATTGTCTTTAATCCATTGTATATTCTTGCCTCTTTTGTCAAAGATAAGGTGTCCATATGTGCATGGATTTATCTCTGGGCTTTCTATTTTGTTCCATTGATCTACATTTCTGTCTTTGTGCCAGTACCATACTGTCTTGATGACTGTGGCTTTGTAGTAGAGCCTGAAGTCAGGCAGGTTGATTCCTCCAGTTCCATTCTTCTTTCTCAAGATAGCTTTGGCTATTCGAGGTTTTTTGTATTTCCATACAAATTGTGAAATTATTTGTTCTAGCTCTGTGAAGAATACTGTTGGTAGCTTGATAGGGATTGCATTGAATCTATAAATTGCTTTGGGTAGTATACTCATTTTCACTATATTGATTCTTCCAATCCATGAACATGGTATATTTCTCCATCTATTAGTGTCCTCTTTGATTTCTTTCACCAGTGTTTTATAGTTTTCTATATATAGGTCTTTAGTTTCTTTAGGTAGATATATTCCTAAGTATTTTATTCTTTCCATTGCAATGGTGAATGGAATTGTTTCCTTAATTTCTCTTTCTGTTTTCTCATTATTAGTGTATAGGAATGCAAGGGATTTCTGTGTGTTGATTTTATATCCTGCAACTTTACTATAATCATTGATTAGTTCTAGTAATTTTCTGGTGGAGTCTTTAGGGTTTTCTATGTAGAGGATCATGTCATCTGCAAACAGTGAGAGTTTTACTTCTTCTTTTCCGATTTGGATTCCTTTTATTTCTTTTTCTGCTCTGATTGCTGTGGCCAAAACTTCCAAAACTATGTTGAATAGTAATGCTGAAAGTGGGCACCCTTGTCTTGCTCCTGACTTTAGAGGAAATGCTTTCAATTTTTCACCATTGAGAATAATGTTTGCTGTGGGTTTGTCATATATAGCTTTCATTATGTTGAAGTATGTTCCTTCTATTCCTGCTTTCTGGAGAGTTTTTATCATAAATGGATGTTGAATTTTGTCAAAGGCTTTCTCTGCATCTGTTGAGATAATCATATGGTTTTTGTTTTTCAATTTGTTAATGTGGTGTATTACATTGATTATTTGCGGATATTGAAGAATCCTTGCATCCCTGGGATAAAGCCCACTTGGTCATGGTGTATGATCTTTTTAATGTGTTGTTGGATTCTGATTGCTAGAATTTTGTTAAGGATTTTTGCATCTATGTTCATCAGTGATATTGGCCTGTAGTTTTCTTTTTTTGTGGGATCTTTTTCAGGTTTTGGTATTAGGGTGATGGTGGCCTCATAGAATGAGTTTGGAAGTTTACCTTCCTCTGCAATTTTCTGGAAGAGTTTGAGTAGGATAGGTGTCAGCTCTTCTCTAAATTTTTGGTAGAATTCAGCTGTGAAGCTGTCTGGACCTGGGCTTTTGTTTGCTGGAAGATTTTTGATTACAGTTTCAATTTCCGTGCTTGTGATGGGTCTGTTAAGATTTTCTATTTCTTCCTGGTCCAGTTTTGGAAAGTTGTATTTTTCTAAGAATTTGTCCATTTCTTCCACGTTGTCCATTTAATTGGCATACAATTGTTGATAGTAGTCTCTTATGATCCTTTGTATTTCTGTGTTGTCTGTTGTGATCTCTCCATTTTCATTTCTAATTTTATTGATTTGATTTTTCTCCCTTTATTTCTTGATGAGTCTGGCTAATGGTTTGTCAATTTTATTTATCCTTTCAAAGAACCAGCTTTTGGTTTTGTTGATTTTTGCTATGGTCTCTTTTGTTTCTTTTGCATTTATTTCTGCCCTAATTTTTAAGATTTCTTTCCTTCTACTAACCCTGGGGTTCTTCATGTCTTCCTTTTCTAGTTGCTTTAGGCGTAGAGTTAGGTTATTTATTTGACTTTTTTCTTGTTTCTTGAGGTATGCCTGTATTGCTATGAACTTTCCCCTTAGGACTGCTTTTACAGTGTCCCACAGGTTTTGGGTTGTTGTGTTTTCATTTTCATTCATTTCTATGCAAATTTTGATTTCTTTTTTTGATTTCTTCTGTGATTTGTTGGTTATTCAGCAGTGTGTTGTTCAGCCTCCATATGTTGGAGTTTTTAATAGTTTTCCTCTTGTAATTGAGATCTAATCTTACTGCATTGTGGTCAGAAAGGATGCTTGGAGTGATTTCTATTTTTTTGAATTTACCAAGGCTAGATTTATGGCCCAGGATGTGATCTATCCTGGAGAAGGTTCCATGTGTGCTTGAGAAAAAGGTGAAATTCATTGTTTTGGGATGAAATGTCCTATAGATATCAATTAGGTCTAACTGGTCTATTGTATCATTTAAAGTTTGTGTTTCCTTGTTAATTTTCTGTTTAGTTGATCTATCCATAGGTGTGAGTGGGGTATTAAAGTCTCCCACTATTATTGTGTTATTGTTAATTTTTCCTTTCATACTTGTTAGCATTTGTCTTACATATTGCGGTGCTCCCGTGTTGGGTGCATATATATTTATAATTGTTGTATCTTCTTGTTGGATTGATCCTTTGATCATTATGTAGTGACCATCTTTGTCTCTTTTCACAGCCTTTGTTTTAAAGTCTATTTTATCTGATATGATATTGCTACTCCTGCTTTCTTTTGGTCCCTATTTGCATAGAAAATCTTTTTCCAGCCCTTCACTTTCAGTCTGTATGTGTCCCCTGTTTTGAGGTGGGTCTCTTGTAGACAACATACGTAAGGGTCTTGTTTTTGTATCCATTCAGCCAGTCTTTGTCTTTTGGTTGGGGCATTCAACCCATTTACGTTTAAGGTAATTACTGATAAGTATGATTCCGTTGCCATTTACTTTATTGTTTTGGGTTCGAATTTATACACCATTTTTGTGTTTCCTGTCTAGAGAATATCCTTTAGTATTTGTTGGAGAGCTGGTTTGGTGGTGCTGAATTCTCTCAGCTTTTGCTTGTCTGAAAAGCTTTTGATTTCTCCTTCATATTTGAATGAGATCCTTGCTGGGTACAATAATCTGGGCTGTAGGTTATTTTCTTTCATCATTTTAAGTATGTCTTGCCATTCCCTCCTGGTTTGAAGACTTTCTATTGGAAGATCAGCTGTTATCCTTATGGGAATTCCTTTGTGTGTTATTTGTTGTTTTTCCCTTGCTGCTTTTAATGTTTGTTCTTTGTGTTTGATCTTTGTTAATTTGATTAATATGTGTCTTGGGGTGTTTCACCTTGGGTTTATCCTGTTTGGGACTCTCTGGGTTTCTTGGACTTGGGTGATTATTTCCTTCCCCATTTTAGGGAAGTTTTCAACTATTATCTCCTCAAGTATTTTCTCATTGTCTTTCTTTTTGTCTTCTTCTTCTGGGACCCCTATGATTCGAATGTTGTAGTATTTAATATTGTCCTGGAGGTCTCTGAGATTGTCCTCATTTCTTTTAATTCGTTTTTCTTTTATCCTCTCTGATTCATTTATTTCTACCATTCTATCTTCTAATTCACTAATGCTATCTTCTGCCTTTGTTATTCTACTATTTGTTGCCTCCAGAGTGTTTTTAATTTCATTTATTGCATTATTCATTATATATTGCCTCTTTTTTATTTCTTCTAGGTCCTTGTTAAACCTTTCTTGCATCTTCTCAATCCTTGTCTCCAGGCTATTTATCTGTGATTCCATTTTGATTTCAAGATTTTGGATCAATTTCACTATTTGGAATTCTTTATCAGGTAGATTCTCTATCTCTTCCTCTTTTGTTTGGTTTGGTGGGCATTTATCCTGTTCCTTTATCTGCTGGGTATTCCTCTGTCTCTTCATCTTGTTTAAATTGCTGAGTTTGGGGTGTCCTTTCTGTATTCTGGCAGTTTGTAGAGTTCCCTTTATTGTGGCGTTTCCTTGCTGTGTGTGGGTTTGTACAGGTGGCTTGTCAAGGTTTCCTGGTTAGGGAAGCTTGTGTTGGTGTTCTGGTGGGTGGAGCTGTATTTCTTCTCTCTGGAGTGCAATGAAGTGTCCAATAATGAGTTATGAGATGTCTATGGTTTTGGGGTGACTTTGGGCAGCCTGTATCTTGGAGCCCAGGGCTGTGTTTCTTTGTTTCTGGAGAATTTGCTTCATATGTCTTGCCCTGGAACTTGTTGGCCCTTGTGTGGTGCTTGGTTTCAGTGTAGGTATGGAGGCGTTTGATGAGCTCTTGTCAATTAATGTTCCTTGGAGTCAGGAGTTCCCTGGAGTCAGGGTTTGGACTTAAGCCTCCTCCTTCCAGTTATCGGTCTTATTTTTACAGTAGTTTCAAAACTTCTCCTTCTATACAGCACCATTGATAAAACATCTACATTAAAGATGAAAAGTTTGTCTACCATGAGGGTCCCCCAGAGAGGTTCACAGCGTTACATGGAGAAGAGGAGAGGGAGGAGGGAGTTAGAGGTGACCTGAATGAGATGAGGTGGAGTCAATAGAGGAGAGAATGGGCTAGCCAGTAATCACTTCCTTATGTGCACTCCACAACTGGACCCCTCAGAGATGTTCACGGAGTTATACAGAGAAGAGAAGAAGGAGGAAGGAGACAGAGGTGGCCAGGAGGATAAAAGAGGGGAATGAAAAGGAGGGAGACAGATCCAGCCAGTAATCAGTTCCCTAAGTGTTCTCCACTGTCTGGAACACACAGAAATTCCCAGAGTTGGGTAGAGTAGAAAGGGGTTGGGGAGGAGACACAGGCGACCTGGTGGAGAAAAAGGAGAGTCCAAAGGGAGAGAGAGGAGTCAAGCCAGTAATCTTGCTCCCTAGTGAAAAATGGGTACTGAAGATTGGGTTCTTAAAGGTACAAAATTGGTAACAAATACATAAAAGCAAAAATTAAAAATCTAGAGTAGAGTTTGGAATTTCAAAAATACGATGTTAAAGAAAAGAAGAAGGAAAAGAAAAAGAGAAAAAAACGAACAAACAAAAACAAACAAGGTTGCGAAAATTATAAAGAAAATATAGGTACAAAATTGATAACAAATACCAAAAAGCTAAAATTAAAAATCTAGAGTAGAGTTTGGAATTTCAGATATATAATGTTATATAAAAGAAGAAGAGAAAGAAACAGAGGGAAAAAAAATCACAGAAATTATAAAAAAAAACTATAGGTACAAAATTGATAACAAATACCAAAAAGCTAAAATTAAAAATCTAGAGTAGAGTTTGGAATTTCAAAAATACAATGTTAAAGAAAAGAAGAGAGAGAGAGAAAAAAAAAAACAAGGTCAAAAAAATTATAAAAAATATATATATGAAGTTTGCTTTAAAAAAATAGGGTCTTTTTTTTTTGCAAAGTAATAGGTTATAAAAGTGAAAATTAAAGGAATAATAGAGAACTTTAAATTTTTTAAAAAAATTAAAAAAAAAGAAAGAATGATCGTAAAAATAGTAAAAATATATCTAGGACTTTCTCTGGTTTTGTTGTGAGTATTGTGGGTTCAGTTCATTTTTGGCTAGTTCCTTGGTCTGACTTAAATTTCTCAAGATCTATAGGCCCCTTCGTATGTAGTCGGTATTAACCACGGGGTTTTAATCTATTGCCTGTAGCTTCCAAGGCGTTTCCCTCTGTTATAGCTTCTTCTGTTTACTGGTCTCTTCAGTGTCTGGTTTCCGCCTTGACACAAAGGGGATGGTGAAGGACACCTTTTTTTTTTTTTTTTTTAGGCTCACTTGTTCATTCGCACTGTGGGGAGGGAGGTATGCTGCAAACAAATAACACTGGCGTGTGCTCGCAGTGCCTCAGCCACACTGGCTCTGCCCCCGCTCACGGCAAGTGTAGCCTCCCTGCCCACACTGCTCAGGCTCTAGGTTGCTCCGCTGGGAACCATCTGTGGCCAGCCCTCGGCTGCCTGCACCTCCCAGGTCCAAGCCGCTCAGGTTCAGGCACTCGGGTAGTCCTCAGAGGCCCAGACTTGATTGGGCCTGCGTTTTGTGCCCTTCCTAGATCCGAGCAGCTCAGGTGATGAGGTGTTTGGTGAGCTCAATTGCTGCAACTTATCGTCTCCCCGCCGCTCAGTTATCTAGGTGTACAACCGGCACACCTTCTCAGGCAGATGTTGACCGTCCAGACCCCCAAGAAGTTTTAGTTGGCAAAGAAGCCTGCTTACAGTTTTATAGATAATGTCTCTCTGGAGCTGCGATTGCCCCCTTCCGGCTCTGGCTGCCTGTCACCGGAGGGGGATGGTCTGCAGCCGGCTATCTCTGTTCAGTCCTTTGTTCTGTGCGCGGGCCTGGTGGTGTCTTAGATTAGGGCTGGCTTTTCACGTGGTAGATATCCCACAGTCTGGTTTGCTAGCCCAGATTATTTTACTCAGATAGCCCTCAGGGTATTCAGGCCAGATCCTTACTCTAAGCGATGCAGCCCGCGCCGCGCCTCCCTGCCCAGTCCCTGCTTGCTAGCGGCCTGTGCAGGCATCTGTGCTGCTTCTCCGCTTGGGGAGTTACCATAGGACTCGCAATCTGCAGGTTTTAATTGTTTATTTATTTTTCCTCCCTGTTATGTTGCCCTCTGTGCTTCCAAGGCTTGGCACAGATTCGGCACTGAGAAGGTTTCCTGGTATTTGGAAACTTCTCTCTTTTTAAGACTCCCTTCCCAGGACAGAACTCCGTCCCTCCCTCTTTCGTTTCTTTTTTTGTCTTTTATATTTTTTCCTACCTCCTTTCGAAGACTTGGGTTGCTTTCCTGGGTGCCTGATGTCCTCTGCCGGCATTCACAAGTTGTTTTGTGGAATTTACTCAGCGTTTAAATGTTCTTTTGATGAATTTGTGGGGGAGAAAGTGTTCTCCCTGTCCTACTCCTCCACCATCTTAGCTCCTCCTCCTAAGCTATGGTTTTTACAGTAGTCATGTATGGATGTGAGAGTTGGACTATAAAGAAAGCTTAGCACCGAAGAATTGATGCTTTTGAACTGTGGTGTTGGAGAAGACTTTTGAGAGTCCCTTCGGTTGCAAGGAGATCCAACCAGTCCATCCTAAAGGAGATCAGTCCTGGGTGTTCATTGGAAGGACTGATGCTGAGGCTGAAACTCCAATACTTTGGCCACCAGATGTGAAGAACTGACTCATTTGAAAAGACCCTGATGCTGGGAAAGATTGAAGGCAGGAGAACGGAACGACAGAGGATGAGATGGTTGGATGGCATCACCAACTCAATGGACATGGTTTTGGGTAGACTCTGGGAGTTGGTGATGGACAGGGAGGCCTGACGTGCTGCAGTTCATGGGGTTGCAAAGAGTTGGATACGACTGAGGGACTGAACTGAAGTGAACTTTGAAGGGAAAAGTAAATTTTCATGTTCCCTCCTGGGTTGACTTAATGTTATTTTTATTATGTAGTTTCTCTCTATATAGAAATGTAAAATTGATATTAACTATTCATGATCCTAACTTGTCTACAACTATAAAACCAATACAGATTTGCATTTAAATTTGATATAAAATCAATGTAATTAAGATGTCAACAGTCATTTAAGGTGATAATTGATGTTTAATAGTAGGATAATAAATCTTTTACCTATTCTTTTTCAGCATGATTCATTTGGTTTTGAGCCGGATGGACCAACATCTGAGTTGACTGTCATCCTGATTATTTTTTCTAACAATAAACTCATTTTTAAGCCTGTGCTCATTATTTTCATGATTCAATTTAATGGTGTACCTCAAAGTACATCAACAAAAGTTTAAATCAAAACTCTTTGCTGCTAAACCTATTTTTGTTAGGTACAAAGTCAGCTACTCATGTGACATCGATAGTTATTTACCAGTGGTATCTCAATCCTCCCACAACTCTTCTCTGAACTGCCATGTCGACTTTGTTCTTAAGAGTATCTGTAGAGTTAGCCTTCCCTTGGCACTACTAATGTGCTATAAACACAAACACAAACTTGGGCATTGAAATCATAGCATAGCTGTTAGTTATAAGTTGGTCTACCAGATGGTTCAGAATATCTTTACATGAACATTTTTAAGATTATCATCAAAATAAAAACACTGGATTAAAACAAAAATCTCTTTCATAACTCAGACCCTCAAGTATAAGGCTTTTGGAGCCCTAAATGACAATTGACAATTTAGCCCTAAAGTCTCTATTACTTAATATCTGGTATGTTCATTTTTCATTGCTGCCATTACAAATGACCACAGTTTAGTGTTGTAAAAGAACACAGTTTCTTTAGTCTTATACTTCTAAAGATCAGAAGTCCTAAAATTATGGTGTTAGCATGGCTCCTTTTCTTTTGCAGGATCTAGGGGGATATTTCTTTGCCCTATTCCTTTTTGTAGAGACTGCTGTGTTCTTGGATCATGGCCCTATCCTCCATCTTCAGAGATTTCACTCCAATTCCTATATCATTGTCCCTTCAGCTTCCATGCTGTTAACCCATTTACCTTCCTCTTTTTAGAAATTTTGTGATTACATTGAGCCCATATGGATAGTCTTGGGATAACCTCGAGATCCTTAACTTAATATTCAGATTCTTAACTTAATCATGCCTGCAAAATCCTTCTTATCATGTAAGGTAATATATTCTGAGGTTCTGGGGATAAGGATGTGGACATCTTTGGGGAGGCTATTATTCAGCCTATCATAACTGAATACTAAAGACTTCCCTTATTATAAATGAGGCTGTGATGTTGTACATAAATTACAAACAAGACTATGATGTCATGTTGGTGTATTCATCAGCCATGATTGTTCTTTTGGGATAAATTTCTAGGGATGAAATGCATAAACCACAGGTTTCTATAATTTTAAAAAAGGGCTTTTTAATAAGCAATGCAAAATTACCTTCTTGAAGGGTTGTACTAAGTTATATTGAAAGTGATGTGTAGACTACCTTTCCCTGCCCCCTGATTACAATGTGTATTATTATTTGCTAAAAATTCTTTGCTAGTTGATAAGAAAAAATATTCATTATTGTTTTGTTGTTGCTGTTATTGTTGTTGTTGTTTAGTTGCTAGGTCATATTTGAGTTTTTCACAATCCCATGGACTATAGCCTACCAGAGTCCTCTGTCCATTGGATTTCCCAGGCAAGAATACTGGAATGTATTGCCAGTCCCTTCTCTAGGGAATTTTCCCAACCCAAGGATCAAACCCATGTCTCCTGAGTCTCCTGCATTGGCAAGGATATTCTTTACCACTGAATCATCAGGGAAGATCCTCATTATTATTTTATTGCAGGATAATTTGATATTAATTATTTTGATGAGATTGAACATTTTAAAATATTCACCAGTCATTTGTACCAAAGAAAATAAATGAAAATTTTAGTCATGGCTGCATTGCTTATAGGGGTTTTCTTATACCGTATAGAAACCACTTAACCTATAAGTGGTATCTTTCTGAATTTGCAGCATCAGGAAGAACATGTAAAATGCCTTTGTACTAAAGTTTATATCTCAGAGTGTTTAGGAGGGTGAGCTAATTGTTTAGAGGGATGCAAGGATGATACTATTCAGGAGGAAATTAATTCTGCCCAGTGTGTTCTGTGTATATGGGCATTTTGCCCCTCCGACTGAGGATAGCTTGGTCATACATAGAGGCATGTCAAAGCTGGAGAGTATCACTTGTTGCTGCTGCATGAGGCTGTGGTCTTCCATCCAGGGAAAATATCATGTGATATATTTACATGTTTGCTCAATAGAAGCTAGATATTTTGTCTGGTACCAATCATTACCTCATTATGATTATAGATATACGAGTGACAGAAAATTTTCTAAATAGATGACCATTTGAAGGAGTTTTAGAAATTGTTTTATGATACAATTATTACATGCTCAGTGAATAAACATTTTAAATTCAGGTAAGCAAAGTGACTCAGATGGTAAAGAATTTGCTTGTAACATGGGAGACTGGGGTTCAGTTCCTGGGTTGGGAAGATCCACTGGAGAAGGGCATGGCAACCCACTCCAGTATTCTTGCCTAGAGATTTCCATGGACAGAGGAGCCTGGTGGGCTACAGTTCATGGGATCACAAAGAATTGTACACGACTGAGCGACTAACACAAGCAAAAGAAAAAAAAAGAAGTTACAGTGAAGAAGGAATATTTTGTAAAGCCTCCTTTTGTCCTCAGGATGGTTGAGAAGCTAGAGGCCTGAGATGTGAGTAACAGAGAGATGAGAATGGTTAGACTGAACATGTTAGAAACAGTGGGTAGGGTGTTAAAGGTGGCTAGAATTAAAGACTCTGGCTTTTCTCCCTCCAAAGAATTCCAGACTTGTTGCCGAATTACGAAAAACAGGCATGACACAAGGCATTGAACCCCATGGAAACCTTGCTAAAATATTGCTTTTAGAGTTTGGGGAGCCTAGGATATCCTCTTTTTCTTTGTTGAATCACACCAGGGCTATGCTTTCCTTGAAGAAGACAAATGTCAGTGGTTTTCTTCCTTTAAGAGCTCCAGGAGGAGGCTGTTTTTAGCTGAGAGCTGCTGCTTTGCCTATCACTGCAGTGCTGTGTAGGATGCCTGGTAGAGGAGGCAGCTGGAGAGGAGGAAGTCTGAAAGTGAGCACGTGTAAGGAGGGAGCTGGGCAATCAGAAGAGAATGTGCTGGGACTTCAGTACCCAGCAAGTGCAGTGTGTAGGCATAGCACACCAGGGAGCCTTTGGCAATATCTAGTCTTCCCGGTTCTTTCATTTGTTCCCTGTGCTAGGAAGGTCTGATTTATTTGTATCGTTTTGCTCATGTGTGAGGTTAAAAATGTTTCCTTGTGCATGGTAATTAACAACAGCCTCTGCAGAATGGAATATTCCAGGACTTTGAGATTGCTAGGCATTTTATCAGCTGCAGCCAGCAGATGGTGGTAGTGTTCCATTAAAAAAAAAAAAATGGTGCTTGGTGAAGCTGAGAGGTTCAGTTTTGTTTTGCTTTGTTATTTAAGCTTTGACAATGCCCATCTACATAATCTGTGGGCACAGAGTGTTTGAGCCCAGTCTGATCTTAAACTTGTTTTATGATGATATCATTATTTTTTACTGCTACAAATTAACTGTCAGTTTCAATCTACTCCATGTTTTAGCTGCCTTCCGGGATCATCTTGTCAGTTACACAGCTTTCTGATTTTATGGCTGAGATCAAGAATGATTCCTTAAAGGCACGTGGGAAAACACACGGTGTCTTTAGAATGAAAAGTGGAAAAGAGGGTGTGAACTTTGCCACGTGGCCCGTGCTGTAGGTGTGCAGCAAAGATAGATAAGGGCAAACGACTAAGGCCCCTTTCTGTTTGAAATCTGAGTGTCTTGACATTTACTCAGGTGCAATCATTCATGTAAGTATCCATAGTGACCTACTGTCAATGGAGTGAGATGGAGCTAAATAAGTTCCTATATTATCTTTCAGAGTTATATTCAAACATATGAAAATGTAAAGAGGAACTTGCAGGCAATACTGGTGCTTCCTGATCTGCAGGTGATTCTTTCACTAGAAGAAAAAGTATTACTTAAAGTCACTCATTCATTCTTCCTTACATCTAGCACTTATTGAGTGCCTACTAGGTGCCTGCCCTTGTTCCAAGTGCTGGGGAGTCCTTGCACATTTATTGGGCAGAAACTTGATTGCTGCCTGATCTTTCTTTGAAATGTAAGGACAAAAAGAGATTAAGATTCCCTTTATAGAGCTGGCACAGCACCATTGATTGATGATGAACTTGAAGGAGAAGGGGTCATATTCCAGTTTGCCCTAGTCAAAGAGTCCCATTGGTAACACACTGTCATAAATCTACCGCTGAATTCTGCTACCAGCTATCACACTGTCCCAGGATATACTGAGAGACAAGGAGAGCTCCTTTCCAAAGTATCTGCAGTCTACAGAATGCTACTCTAGCTTCCCAAGTAATGTGATACCTGCTCCTAGAACTTGGTGGTTTTTATTAGAATTGAATAACAGTGTCTATCCTATAGCATGTTCAATATGGGCCAGGCACTTTCTGGGTATTATTTCAATCCTTATAACACTTTCCAAGGTAACCATTACTATACTCTTATGTATGAGATAACTGAGGCTTAAGGAGTTTGATTCACTCCAGTGTTTAACAGCCAAGCTAGGACTTTTGCAAAGGTCTGTCCATGCTCCTTACACCATGCTACACTCCCCCTCTGTTGAAGCATTGTTTGCTGTGACACTGTTCTGTTGGCCAGAACAGGTAGGGAAGAGAGATGAAGGCAGCCATCCCAATATCTGTGCTGAGAGAGTGATAGATATACAGCTGTCAGGCAGGATGGGCCCTGAGCTGGCCTCTCATCTAGTCTGTAGAGCTTTGAAATGTTGGGAAACAATATCAGCAGACATGCCTGGAGGTTCCCTGATAGCTCAGCTCGTAAAGAATTTGCCTGCAATGCGGGAGACCTGGGTTCAATCCCTGGGTTGGGAAGATCCCCTGGGGAAGGGAAAGGCTACCCACTCCAGCATTCTGGCCTAGAGAATTCCATAGATCACAGTCCATGGGGTCGCAAAGAGTTGGACATGACTGAGCGACTTTCACTTTTACTTTAACCAGCACAAATGGGGTGGCTTGTTCTGGGCAAAGGCTTCAGGGCAACAGACAGGCTGTGAGCTAAAGGCAGAGAAACAAAGCACAGTTACAGCTGCCACACCAGGAGAATCTTTGCTTGAATTCAGGATGTAGAGAGGATAGATAGTGATGCAGTGGTCTTTTCAGATCCACTCCCTGGCAGGGATAACAATGAGGCCAACAGAAGCATTTTGAGACTCAGACGGCCACTGATATTTATTTATAGAGAGAAAGTGCGCAGGGTGGGATAAATGCACAGAAACACTTTGAACACTAAGCGTAGTGCAAATGGGTCCACTATTGATTCTTAGCGGAAATGTTCATGTCTGCTTCATGAACAGATATTACTCCTGAGACCACCTTTAACAAAATATTTAGTCTGACCTCTCCAGATTGCACTTACAAGCTCATCTCTCTCTTTACATTCAAGGCTTTCCGCTGAGATGGAAATAGGCTCTGTGCAGCAGTCCCAGAAGATTTGCACAAGGAGAATTTTAGACAATAGGAAAAAATCCTAAGTGTGCACTGGGTTTCCATGAAAAGTATCATATCAATGCTGTAGAAAAAGAATGAGAATTATAGGAAGTGAATATAAAGAGACATAAAGGCACGTTAAGGTATAGCATCTGCTGCTGTGGAATGCCAGGAAGCAAAACTGTCATTCATTGCCTTTTAGGTTTTCGCCCCAACTTGACTCCTTTTCCATATGGACATGATTGAATCCATTGTGACTGTGGACAGAGCCAAGTGTAGAGAACTACTTAGGGTAGTTTAAGAATCCATTAGAATCATTAGATCTCCTCTGAGCTAGCCACAATAATCAAATTTATGTCCAAGTGGAACTAGTTTAGCTGTCGGTCTTACTTTTCAAAAGAATTGAAAGGAAAATCTCATCCAAGATACACTCACAAATGCTTTCTAATGGTTCTTTAAAAACATTCTACTCCAGCAAAATGTTTTCATATTTATATTACTGAAGGTCATTTTTCAAAACGTATTGTGACTTCATTTTAATAGTCAGTGAACTCAGATTACCCATAGGATGGTTTGGAATTGAGCAGTCTGTGACTATAACATAAGTGATGTAAAAAAAAAAAATTAAGCTGCATATTTATTTGATTGCTCACATTTCTCAGTACATTATCTGGATAGCCTGTCCATTTTTGTCTGGGTTAGTGTCAGAAATTTTCAATTGCAAGTCCCTCCTGGGCAGGACTGATGTCATTTCCATCACTTTGAGAGCCCCAAGCTCCCCATCCAATAAGTATTTCTTGAGTGCTCATTACAAGACAGGAATTTTTGACTGGAACACAGTGCTTCTCCATCTAGAGATGGCAGTGAAGACAGTTTCTTTCCTGCATAAATAAACGTGTGGAGAATCAGGTCTGCCTCCCCCCCATACCCCGCACCTTCTGCAAGCTTCTCTTACCTCTCTCCTGATCCTGTAGGGGGAAGGAAGGGCAAAATTAGATGTGTAATTTTTTGAATCTTGAGTGTTCAATTGAAAGCTCAGGCTGATGTAAATACAGTTTGCTCAGTAGTATGGTGATTGCTATTGTGTGTAGATACCTGGCTGTGCTTGATCTTTCCTTCTCTCTCTCATTCTCTCTCTGTGTCTCTGTCTCTTTCTGCTTTTGCAGTTGTGTCAATTACCACACATCTTACAACCACTGCTGCCCTTTTATGCCTCAGGGCCTGCTACCAGTAGCTTGGAGGCATTTTTGGTCATTGAATTGTCTTGAGCCTGTAAACCATATGATGTCTGCAGCTGATGTAGACTAGGAGCCCAAAGATACCAGTCAATTTTTTTAGACGGATCTCAAAGATCTATCATTCTTAGGATCCTCACATGTTCAAAACTCTGCCTTTGTGGAAGCATTTTTGGTATGGCTATATAGATATCTAGAGCATTTGCCTCTTGATAGAAATCATTTCTATTTGTAGAAACTATTGTATTTTTAGATCCTATAACCACCTGTTCTGAACAGTGTTGCCAAAGGTAGGGGGTGTCGTGTAAAGCCCAGGGGATGAAACCTATGATATCACTTTGAAACTTTCAGAGTAGAGCAAATTATTCTCTACAGGTCTCAGTATCTCTATCAGTAAAGTAGTAGCAATAACACCTTCCTGGGTTTACTTAATATAATAAAATGTAAGTCTTTTAAAATTCCAAAGTAAGTGCTTGATAAGTATATGGTTGGAATGAAAGATAAAATTTATTCAACCTCTTCTCTATGTGACAAGTCATGCTAAGGTAATAAGCCATGCTTGCTGTACATAAATAGAACATCACAGCACAAGCACCAAAGCAGTGTTAGTTTCATAGCTAAACACTGGATTTTGGAGCCAGGCAAATATGGATTCAAATTCTAGCTTTGCCATTTTGTGCCCTTGTCATTTAACCTCTCTATTTTCTCATCCATAAAATAAAGCTAATACTTTCTATTTTAAGGAGTTTTGGCAGAGATGAAGTGAGATACTGTATGACAAACTCTATGGCACAGTATGAGTATGAAATGCATTTATTAGTTGGGAACTCATGTATTTTTCTACCTCAAAAGGTAATTTGTATTTGCTTTTAGGTGAAATATGCCATCATTTAAGTTATTAATTCATAAGAGTTATATTTTTTATTTCATAAGCATGCTTGAATTTTACATGAGGGAAATCTAGTTTTCTCCTGTATTGACCTCTCCCATTGAGGAACTAACAAATTTGTGGCAAGATCATATTTTTTAGTGATTAATCACTGCACTATTCTGTTAATAGACTCATGATATATTAATAGACCATGAGTATATTAACAGACCACAAGCTTCTGGCCAAAAAGGACCTACCATCATCTTGTTGCTGTCCTGCTCCTGCTGTGTCAGAAAAGGCTGAGTTCAAATCATGCTGGATCCCAGGGAATGTGCTTGTCAGGAAGGTGTTAAGGTTTAGCACATGGACTTTAGAGACAGGTCACCTAACTGTACCCTGCTGCTGCTGCTGTTAAGTTGCTTTAGTCATGTCTGACTCTATGCGGCCCCAGAGACTGCAGCCCACCAGGCTCCCCGGTCCCTTCTCCAGGCAAGAACACTGGAGTGGGTTGCCATTTCCTTCTCCAATGCATGAAAGTGAAAAGTGAAAGTGAAGTCGCTCCGTCATGTCTGACTCTTTGCGACCCCATGGACTGCAGCCCACCAGGCTCCTCCATCCATAGGATTTCCCAGGCAAGAGTACTGGAGTGGGGTGCCATTGCCTTCTCCGGAACTGTACCCTAGCTTTGTTCATTAATCAGTGTATGACTTTGAGAGAGTTACTTAACCTTTTAAACCTCCACTTTTTCATCTTTAGTGAGTGGATAACAGTAATAGACAAGAATTATTTAAACTCTTTCCATATGCCAGGTTTTACGCTCAGTGTTTCACATGTATTAACTCATTTAACCTGACTACAGCCTGTATATTGGGATTACTTCTAACACTCATTTTAAAAACAAACAAACAAACATAGAGAATTATATCCAGAAATATATTTTCTGGGGATATACAACTAGTAAATGTTCCAGCTGGGCTTCAATGCTACGGACTAGCATTGTGTTCCGGAAGTGATAACACTTCATAGTATATTAACCTCTTAACGTGTCTGGCACCTGTAAATGTGGAAGAAAAAGTCAGTTAATTTTATTAGCAGGAAGGCTATTCCTCTGGTTTTAGTGCTTTTGTCCACCTAGGTTCTCTTTTCCTTTTGAATTTCTGAAGAGGTAAAATTTTCAGTTACGAGACTATGCTCAAGCTCATTAAAGAGGTAAATTTGTATTAGTGTTAATACAGAAAACCAGTCTAATCTTAGATTCCTATAAACTCCACAAATTTTCAATAAGTTTTTACTTCTTTCCTTCTCCATGTTCCTGTCCTTACTTTATGAATACATTTTATAAAGATATTCATTGATCTCCCCAACTAAATACAAGTATTAAAAATAAAGTCTTACCCTCTTGCATGGATAATAAAACCAGAAACTGCCAATTTGCTCTCACAAATCAGGATTCTGATCCCCAGAGACAGTGTATCAGCTTGATCTGAGTATGAACAAAACTGTGTTGACACTCAATACTACCTCTGGAGAAGGTCAGAATACAATTGTGGCCACAAGAATGGCCACTAAGCCCGGATATAAATAGCAGTGAATTGGTCATGCTGACTGACAGCTTTTGTTGCCCCTAGGCTACAAGATATTTGGAGAAGGGCCAGTGAAAGCTAATTATAACTTGAGGGTCTTGCCTGTATAAGGCTAGGGGTTAGAAGCCTTTGAGAAGCTGAAGTTTGCTCTGCTGTGGGGAAACGATTTTTTCACAGATGAGGATAGAGCCCAGGAATAAGAGGGGGGATGCCAGAGGGAGCCTTGTAATAGCTTACAGCTGTCCTTTAACCGGAAGTCAATCTGCCATTTTCCTCTTATCCTCTGATTCTTGGTTTGTAATTTTTTTCACTGCAGCAAGTATTCTGCCTTCTTCCCTGTCACAGAAAATGTAGCTTTCCTTATCTGTAAGGTGTCTTAATTTAGTGGAAAATAGAATTGAGTCCACTGCCCACTCCCTGTTCCAGGAATGTTTTTCTCAAAATAGGAAATATATAATGTGTAGGCTGGGTGGCTAGAATTAGGTTGGATCAGTATGAAACAGGGAGATTTGTTTGCTTCAGAAAAAAAAAAAACTCCCACTGCCTTGGCTGCTGCAGAATCCAGGACAGATATCTGGACTCAGAAGTAGAGAAATCAACTATTCTGAATGGATTAGTATAATGATGACTCTCCCTATGGATTCCCACATGCCCTTTTAAGGAAGCCTTTTGTGGCCAGCTGGCATTTCTAGTTAAGATTTTGAAACCATTATTTTTAGTGCCTTCTCATATTGATTAGGTCAAAAGCGAAAGAAATGGGGACTTTGCTATTCAGATAGGCAGATCTTTTCCTTCTTTCTTGATTTTTCTAACGAACTCAAATATAAAGCTGGCTGGTTCTCTAGACATCCAGACAAAATCAGTCACCTCACAATGGAGAGGAGGAAAGTTGCAAATGCGCCATTTTATGTCTGAAGTTGTTTGGTGGGTTTAAAATACCCATCTGAGTAAAGACTACCAATTTATCAGAAGCCTTTGGATTTTTATTTAGTACCTGTTAGATAATAAAGGCTTATATTTGTTTTGATTGTTTCTGTACATCATGGAGATGAAGATGTGAATCAGTCCATCTCCAGCACAAAGTCTTGGAGGAAAGATGGGGGACAGTGATTTACAGCATGTTTGGAATTTGTAGTGCTCATAACTGAGAGACAGGGAGGGTCACGAACCACAGCAGAAGTGTATGTTTCTTATTGAGTGAAGGATTTCCATGTAACATGACTCATGGAATGCAAATAAAACTTGTACCTTAGGAAAGGAAACTTCTTTCTACTGCCCCAGATCTCTCAGCAGACAACCTCATTCCTCTATTAAAAAAGAAATGCGCTTTGCAATTTATAAAGTCTATTGCTTTATCTTTAAGTTGAATGTTAACGTTCTGCCTTGTGCCCTTAACTTAATGGATATTCTCAAAATTGGCAGCTTCTCTTTCATGCGGGAAGAAGGAATAATTCTAAATTAAGAGCACCAAAATAGGTTAAGGATACATTATGTCAGAGGCTGTAGATTGTTAACAAGCCAAGGAAGCACAAGTCATAGGGTATAATACAATTAAAGGCAACTGGGTAAGATTGCCAGCCATTCCATCTCAATGACTTCACCTGTTGATGTAAGAGGTGACCCTTTCCAGTCTGTCTAAAATTTGATGGAGTCCTAGGTGTTTTTTTCTAATTTCTGAGTGAATTACAAGTAGCATAGTAGCTATTGTGGGTGCCCTGCCTAAATCTCTTTCCATTTCTTCTTCAGCTGCTATTGGTAGCTAAAGACCCACAGCTGCATGCCCCACCTCCCTCCTCTCTCTCTGTCCTCTTCCAGAGAATTGCTGATGGCAGCTGCATCTCCCAAGAGGTTATGCAGCTAGTGATTGATGGAAATGGGGCTACAAATAGCTGGCCCTCTTGAATCAGAAGAGAGGGTCATAATTCTGTGGTGTGATCACATGGATCAAGTCAAGACTGGTCTGTATATGGGACCACATCCTTTCTCAGCCCTTTCCTCTCTCTCCTGCTTGTTATTCCCTGCCCTGAAGAGCTTTTCCTGAAGAACTCTCCTTCAATGAACTTCAGGTACCTACTGTCTCAGGCTTTGATTTTCCAGACATATGACAGTGAGTCTGCCCATATATTTTAACTTATTTTGTCCCGATGAATTAAACAATACAATGTCGCTTTCAACCAGAATTCTGGCAACAATAAACTATTCTCTCTGAATTGTTGAAGTCTATTCTATTGACCGTAATAAGCCTTTGTAATGGAAGAAGAAAAGTTCCTTCAGTTCAGTAGTGTTCTCTGTGCAGCCTGTATCCATCAGCATATAGAGAAGAAGCATGGTTGGCAAAGGACCAAAACCGCAAAGGTTGGAAATTTGAACTCTGACTGATATCTGTTCCCTTCCTTCCAATTGTGGTAGTTTGTCTAATATTAACTCTATTTATAGCACTGTTTCTAAAAGCTTGGATTTCCTAGTTAGAATGATGTCCTGTCATAATAGGAACAGTTATTGTGGCCTTAGTATATGGTAGTCATCTGGATGATATGATAAAAGATTTTCACTTGGAATCAAACAGTCCATCCAAGCCTGAAGTGGTATGTATTTCTGGGGTCTTTTGTAATTAGAAATCTGATTGTGTAAATGTCTGAAAATCTGTGCTGGTTTTAAAGATAATGGCTTAGAGCCCATTCTAATTCAGCTAAAATTTGCAAAATTTGAAGATCTCCTTGTATTCCTACCAGCTAGTGGTACAAGGGTGGGCTGATTCAGCAAGTGGAAGAATGGTGATTCTAGCTGACAAGCACAGTCCTCAAGGAAATGTCAGGTTGACCCTGATGCTTAGAAAAACAGAGCATACATAGAGTTGTTAAAAAAAGGACACAGGGAACAGAAATATTTTAAAGGAAGCATTTCTGTTGCATCGGGCAAGGCTTCATGATTTCACAGTGGAAGTCTGAATCCTTCACAGACATAAAAACTGGGCTTTGAACCAAATATAATGTCCAAATATGCTAACTGATGCACTGAATTAAATATTACTGATTCTCAATACGATATTTTGGTCTAGAGAAATTATAAAATTCTTTGATTCCACCATGATATGGCTTATTTATAATCAATATCTTCTAATTAAATCTAAAATATTCTTTTTAGAGCAAGCAGGTGCTTGCTGTTTTCTATTTAGCCATGTGATGTTCATTTTGGTTGAATATTTTCATGCTCGCAAGTGATTTTTGCTGGATTTGGAGGATGAAAAGTTGTCAGCATTTAATTTTTGAGATTTATCCATATAAAGGTCAGTACTGAAAGTCAGAGAATTGTTTTAAATATTATATAATTTATGATTCATTTGTGAAAATCACATAATTTCATGTTCTAAGATTTACCAGGGATTCTGTTTCAAAAGATAACTGCTTTTTGAAGAAATACAAACCCATTGTTTGTTGTTGTTGCATTTCCAAACAAAAAGGCTTGGAACTTACTCTTTATTACCAAGAAACTAGTAGTTGTTCAATCACTAAGTCATGTCTGACCCTTTGTGACCCCATGGACTGCAACACACCAGGTTTCTCTGTTCTCCACGATCTCCTGGAGTTTGCTCAAACTCATGTCCATTGAGTCGGTGATGCCATCCAACCATCTCATTCTCTTTCACCCCCTTCTCCTTCTGCCCTCAATCTTTCCCAGTAGCAGGGTCTTTTCCAATGAGTCTGTTCTTCACATCAGGTGGCCAAAGTAGTCGAACTTCAGCATTCATCCTTCCAATGAACATTCAGGGTTTATTCCTTTAAGATTGACTGGTTTGACGTCCTTGCTGTCCAAGGGACTCTCAGGAGTCTTCTCCAGCACCACAATTTGAAAGCATCAGTTCTTCAGTGCTCAGCCTTGTTTATGGTCCAACTCTCACATCCATACATGACTACTGGAAAAACCATAGCTTTGACTAGATGGACCTTTGTCGGCAAAGTGATGTCCCTGCTTTTTAACACACTGTCTAGGTTGGTCATGGCTTTCCTTTCAAGGAGCAAATATTTTTTAATTTCATGGTTGTATTCATCGTCCACAGTGATTTTGGAGCCCAAGAAAATAAAGTCTGCCAATGTTTCCATTTTTTCCCCATCTATTTGCCATGAAGTGATGGGACCAGATGCCATGATGATCTTAGTTTTTTGAATGTTGAGTTTTAAGCCAGCGTTTTCACTCTCCTCTTTCATCTTCATCACGAGGCTCTTTAGTTCCTCTTTGCTTTCTGCCATTAGGGTGGTGTCATCTGCATATCTGAGGTTATTGATATTTCTCACAGCTATCTTGATTCCAGCTTGTGATTCATCCAACCTGGCATTTCACATGATATATTCTGCATATAAGTTAATTAAGCAGGGTGACAATATACAGCCTTGATGTAGTCCTTTCTCAATTTTGAACCAGTCCATTGTTCCATGTTTGGTTCTAACTGTTGCTTCTTGATCTGCATACAGGTTTCTCAGGAGATAGGTAAGGTGGTCTGGTATTCCCATCTTTTTAAGAATTTTCCAGTTTGTTGTGATCCACACAGTCAGAAGCTTTAGCATAGTTAGTGAAGGGTTAGATAACATACAAATTATCTCTGAAAGTTGGGTAATTCCTATCTTGTTTGACAGAAAGAAAACAAGATTGAGTGAGTCAAAAGAAAAAGAATTATTTCAGAAACTCTGAATTATTCCTTATACTTTCCCTGTAGCCTGCATGCATTTTATAACCATATCAATCAAAATAAAAAATCTGCTAAATTTTTAAAACAAGAATAGTGGTGCTGACAAAATGTGTTTAAATCTTATCAGACAAAACTTGTAAATATAAAAGTGAACCTCAAATTTTACATTTTAATGTACTGTGTGATTAGAATGCTTTATTCTTTAACTTTTATATTTGTAAGATTTATTGAAAAGAAATTCAGTAGCATTTGAAATGTTAAAATCCCATGAGAGTGGAATGTTGACAGGCCAAGCATCTCTAGTAGCATTTTTCTGAGTTCCTTTTTAGGGTAAAATAGAAGGCAATGGCACCCCACTCCAGTACTCTTGCCTGGAAAATCCTATGGATGGAGGAGCCTGGTAGGCTGCGGTCCATGGGGTTGCTAAAAGTCGGACACGACTGAGCGATTTCACTTTGACTTTTCACTTTCATGCATTGGAGAAGGAAATGGCAACCCACTCCAGTATTCTTGTCTGGAGAATCCCAGGGACTGGGGAGTCTTGTGGGCTGCTGTCTATGGGGTTGCACAGAGTCGGACATGACTGAAGCGACTTAGCAGCAGCCGCAGCAGCAGCAGTAGGTAAGATTCTTCCCTGGTGGCTCAGAGGGTAAGAGTCTGCCTGCAGTGTGGAAGACCCAGGTTTGATCCCTGGGTCAGGAAGATCTCCTGGAGAAGGAAATGGCAACCCACTCCAGTATCCTTGCCTGGAAAATTCCATGGACAGAGGAGCCTGGCAGGCTACAGTCCATGGGGTCGCAAAGAGTTGGATACGACTGAGTGACTTCACTTGATCAGTGGGTAAGAGGAAGGAGACATATTACAATAATTATATCTTCTCTGAGTTGGTTTAAAATATTGGTTTAATATTTAATTAAAAACTTTCCTTTTCATAATTATTTCTTGCCTATTTTTGGAAATAAACTATGATTTCTTAGACTGGAACTAGAACTCCACTATTAACCTCTCTTAGAGGTTTGGTCAAGTAATTGTTTGACCAGACTAATGGTTTTTAAGTCATAAATGCAGGTTAATCATCTATGAATAATTCTTTTTGTAGATACAAATATGGTAGTGCAGATCATTGATATAATGGAAGTTTTAAAATAGTTAAAACTAAACTATATATGTTCATTAAAAAGTCAACAATAATCCAAGAGATAAATACTTCTTCAGAAATCATCTGTTTACATTTATTTGACTGTTAGAGCAGATTTTCTTCTATAATTAAAGTGTTTAACATCAAAATTAATTTTCATTCTTTGAGTTTCTACCAACTAATGACATAGTGTGGTCATCTATAAATACTTGGTGTTGAAGGTCAGACACTCTAGAAATAAAATGTTTATTTTACGCAGTTAACTTACTATGTCAGTAAACTACATTCTGGATAAGTGAGAACTATCTTCAAGTGGGAAAAAACATAAAAGCATGATAGCTTTATGCACAAAAATGCAAAAGTCTCCAAGCCTTTGCAACACATTATGGTTATTATTTCACTGTGTGTATAAAATATTTTCTAAATTAAGTCATGCAGATTCTCAAACCACATAATAAAATCTAGTGTAGCTGTACTGAGTCAGGATGAAATTATATGTTTACAGGTTACCTGCTCCCCTTCCTTAGGGCCATCCCTAGGATGTAGAGGGCCTTGGGAAAAAATTTTTTTTGTAGAGTTTATTTCTATAAAAATTTCTTGATTTAAAACAGTGTTCATGGACCTATATAAGGTATGGTAATTTCAATCAGCTGTCACAATAATGGATAAAGTAGAACTATTTACATATTTGTTTATTGTCCAGTCATTGCATATAAAATATTTTCACAGTGGCTAGTACCTAGGTGCTGTTTCTTCTTGTTCTTTATTGTCAAATGCATGGTTCCTGGTTAATTTCATGCCTCCCACTATGTGAGGAGAAAGGTAGTAATACAATTATTGTTCACAATGTCATGGCTCTCCAGATTCAGTTTTAATGGAAACAATATAGATCTTCTTGCCTCTGTGTTTTCTAATGTCATTTATTTAAGGCTGGTTACATTATTACTCATGAGTCTGCATCATCCATCATGCCATGATCACTGGTTTCCTACGACTGCTCAAAGGTTGTTGCTGTGCTTTGCTTATGATGATCACTAATGTGAGTCTTATCCAGTACATGCAGGAAAGACGAATGATAAGTTGTTTTCTGGTCATGTCAAATTTAGTGTTCGGAATTTTATAGTGTAAACATAGAATGATGCAGCCTTCAATTATGCCTTCTCTTGAACTCTTAGGTGGTGACCATGGCATTCTTAGATTATGTTCTCTTTCAATGTTGGCCTTTTACCACTTCTACCCATGGGGAAGATAGGAACAAGAAAAGTGGTCCCATTTGTAAAAGAAATGTCCATCCATTGTCCAGCATGGCTTAAGCCAGCTTAGCGGGGAACAATATCAACACATGAGGTAGGGGAAAAGAAGACATGGATTGGAAGAATCTCTGGTTATAGGGGAACAAAACGCTGGAAAACTCTTTGGGGAGTTTTGTGGAGGGTGAGGCAACCCTGGGGAAATAGCCTGACACATGATGTCAAACTCAAGGAGGAAGTGGAGTGACAGCCCTGGATGAAGGACACCTGCTGTCGCCTTGCCCCCTTGGTGCTGTAGACCACAGGTGGCACCTTGTTCTAAAAACTTTTGATCCAGCCCACATGCCTGACTCAAGCGCAGGGCTGGCAGTATACCATAGTATCCTAGAGCCCTAGATTTGTGTTGTGTCTCTCAGAAATGTGGGTTCCCCTAAATTGTCATGTCAGCACTACTCCAGAGGTCCAATCTCATTCAGACTCTCATAGCTTCATAAGAGAAATACTTTGCTGGCTAGGAGAGTTTTCCTCCTGAAGGCTCTTTTGGCTGTCTGGTTTACCCCTTGTACAGGATAGACGGCACCTGAAGGGCAGAAACAGAAAAGGGCCCACATGGGGCCTTATCGAACTGAGTCTTCCTGTCTGATGACACTGCCAACCCCAAATGGTCCCAGGCACCAGAGGGGAACTTAGAATATTTTTTAAAATGTTCCTTAAGGTGTAGGACTCCCTGAGGAGCAGGCACAGGACAGAGTCTCTACTTGTCTCCGTCTGTATGGGATTTCCTCATAGGCTCTTGGTTGCAGTTCTCTCCCTGGCAGTTGCCTCATACAACCTTGGGGTTTATCTTAAATTGCTGCTAGGTTTTCATGTCCCACTAGTTAACCTGTAGAGATGTGTGTTTTTAGGACATCTCTTTGCAGTAAAGATGAGAAATTCTAAGCTTTTAAGAGCAAATCACACATTCTTTAAAATTAACATGAGTTCTTAGGCATTCACATTAGGTTTAATGGTCCATCTCTACTTTCGAGCAGTGGACCAAGCTCTGAAGAGGAACTTTCGACTCATGGATGCCTCACTCAGAGAATACACTGATGGAAGTTAGGGCCATTATTATTGCTTACTGTGTTTTCATTTAAATTGATGAAAGCAGAACAACTTGTCACTTAATTAAAAAAAAAATTGAATGTATGAGTTTTGTGGAAGCTTTAAGACTTGCAAGTTATGACCAGTAATGCAAATCTATTTTTTAATGTCTAGTCCCCATTTAAAGAACAGTGAAGATAGTGGAAGTCTCTTTGTCTTTTTGTACTTAGGAGAAACAGATATGAAAAATTGGTATTCTGAAGCCATAGATCAAACATTGTAGTTTAAGAACTTTAGAATGACAGTAATTAGAAAGAAATGCATGGTTTTTTTTGGAAAAAGAAATAAAGTGCTTTTTATTTTTTTGGTGTTGCTATGGAGAAAGGATGTGGCAGTGGTCAGAAGGTGGAACTTTATTCTTGTTCTAAAGCATAGAAAAATCCTGACTTTAATTTTAACTGATTTATTCTGCTTTTCTATTTTCTTCCTTCTCTTCCCCTCCTTCCCCCTTCCTCTATTCCTCCTTCCTCCTTCTTACATTTCTTCTTCTTTTTTGGTATTCTTCCTTCACATGTGAGGACATTACATCAGGACCCTTTTGTATCCAAACAGATCACTTCCTCCAGAAGTTATTATTTAAATTTACCTTGGAGAAAAAGTACTTCTCTTCCAAAATAGGGATACCTGGGGAGCCCATCTGCTCTATGAGAAGTAGGTGTTTCAGGAGAACAATGGGTCTGATCCAGACTCTGCACACAGTTTAAAAATCCTTGAGATAATAAATAATCTGTTTTGGTTTTAAGGATGATTCATTCTTGATCAATTTGTTTATTCTTATGTAACTATTAAAGAAATGAAACGCTACTCCTGTGTAGCTTTGAGAAAGACTAATGTAGATCCATATTTGCAACTAAGGAAAGCGTGCCCAGAAAGATTAAATGAGAAAAATGAGGTGCCATCAGATCCTAGTTATTTAAATATAAAGAGAAAATATACAGGTGCATATATATCTTCTATATTTTTCCTGGAAGAATATATAAGAAAGTTTTAACTACGGTTATCACCACAGTATAGTGTTGGGGAGGTAGAAAAAGGCTAACTTCTTTAATTTCCATTCAGAACATTTTTGCATCATTTGAATTCCCTCACTATGCTCTATTTATATAGTAGGTAAAATTCTAAGACAGACCCAAGATTTATTACCTCCCTGGAGGACACACCCTGAATAATTCCCAGATCTGTGAATATGATAGATTTTACTCTTGTGATCTTATTATGTTACATAGTGTAATCTACTTTAAGAGAGATTATCTTAGTGGTCCTGACCTAATTACAGGAGGACCTTTAAAGTCTGAGAGTTTTCTTTTGCTGCTTGAAGAAGAGGCAGTCAGAGATTCAAAGCACAAGAAAGATTGTGCCATTGCTGGATTAACGATGGAAGGGACTACCTGGTAAGGAACTACCTGGTAAGGAATGTGAGCCGCTGCTAAAAGCTGAGAGCAGTGCAAGGATGATAGCAAGGAAGTGGGGACTCCATGCTACAGCTGAATGCAGGGAACCAAACTCACCTAACAAGAATGAGCTTGGAAGCAGATTTTCCTCAGAGCCTCCAGATGAGACACTATGATTTTAGTCTTGTGATCCGTGAACAGAGAACCCACCGTGTACAGCAGGGATTATCTGGGCATTAGGATTATGGACCACTTCCCACTACTTAGTAATTCATTAAGTAAAGTTTAATTAAATCAAGTATCTTAGGAAGTGTTATTTTAAAAGTCCACCTCTATTGTAAAGAGAATATATACTCTTTCAAAGTGGGGTGTAAAGTTACTTTACCTAAAGTAAGTCAGATTTTCTCATGATTTCTATTGTATATTTTTCTTTATTCATTTCTGTCTCATCATAGCAAAGCTATTATATAACATAAATGAGCAATGTGTTTCCATGAGAGAAAAATTCCCTAAAATTCAACAAACAAAACAAAGCCCCCAAATAAAACCAATTTGATAACTTTTGGCAAGAGAGTGATTAAAAAGTAGTTTATTCCAGGGAATATTGGGATTGTAGGAGGGAAGGGTATGTCTTTTGGTTTGCAGTGAACCAGTGAACCCAGCACCTCCACAAGTCTTGGTATGTGGTATGTGCTCCAAGCTTACTTGTGAATTATTAATAAAATGAATGTGCTTGCTGTCATTGTTGAGTTTCAAAGACTATAGGTTTTCTTCCATTCAGAGTCTCCCTTCTACCATTTTGTTTCATACTTCAGAGCAGAGAAATCTCTACTCTTGTGTACTCAGTCGCTTACCTGTACTTTCCACTGTTTAGATTCCTTTCACCTTCATTCTGGAAATTCCAGCCGAGCTACAGGATCTCCATTAACTATCTCAAGTGAGTGTTTCTCAAATAACAATTTCCTTAAGGCTGAAGATTTATTATTCTTGCATATTATTTGTTCCCTCTTGCTTTGCTTCTGTAAATTCTTTGTGTAGGGAGCTCCCAGCGCTTCCCCTTACTCAGAAGATAGAAAGTTCCTAGATGGTAAAGACTCTTCTCTTATCAGTCTTATCCTCAGAGCCAGCACATACAGATGCCCAATAAATGTTAATAAAATGGATACTTTCATTGGGAAAATGTTCTTGCAGATAAAAACTCCCTGTGGTTATTGGATAATTCAGGCCCAACTGCTTTTATTTAATATCTGAGAAGTCTAGCTTACAAGGTAGTTGGAAAAGATTTTTCAATCTCTGACAATAAAAAGAGTGATACTAGAAAGAAAAAAAAAGAGAACTAAAGAGACAATGGAATTACATCCAATTTCTCTGGTTAATTTTGGGGGCAATCTCATAAAGCTAAGCATGAAAATGAAAGTGAAGTCGCTCAGTTGTTTCTGACTCTTCGCGACTCCATGGACTGTAGCCTACTAGGCTCCTCCATCTGTGGGATTCTCCAGGCAAGAATGCTGCAGTGGGTTGCCATTTATACTGCTTTTCTTCATTCATTCTGAGAAGGAAGTGGCCAGACGACTTCCTTTTATTATGAAAGAATTTAAAATTTTTGATGTGAAGTCCCTAGGAAATTTGATTTTTCAAATAAGGGCACATTCCCCAGAATAAACAGCCTTTCTCTTTATGTTCTTGGGATTCTGGATCTGGTTAACCCTCACTAGACTTTAGAGAACACAGATAATCCATGTGCATCCACAGAGCTTCAGGTGGTTGCAAGCATAAAGTTTCTCCTTAACAAAGGATGTCTTGCCCCTTGTGCTAAATGGGTTATCACTTTTTTTCCCCCCACCTCAACTCTGAGCTCTGAAGTTTCAATTTAGCATGCAGAAAACTGAGCTGTGTTGTTTTCCTTTAGTACCTCATTACTAACAATAAAAAACTGGAAATAGAACTGCCTTATGATCCAGCAATCCCACTGCTGGGCATACACACTGAGGAAACCAGAAGGGAAAGAGACACGTGTACCCCAATGTTCATCGCACCACTGTTTATAATAGCCAGGACATGGAAGCAACCTCCATGTCCATCAGCAGATGAATGGATAAGAAAGCTGTGGTACATATACACAATGGAGTATTACTCAGCCATTAAAAAGAATACATTTGAATCAGTTCTAATGAGGTGGATGAAACTGGAGCCTATTATACAGAGTGAAGTAAGCCAGAAGGAAAAACACCAATACAGTATAATAACACATATATATGGAATTTAGAAAGATGGTAACAATAACCCTGTGTACGAGACAGCAAAAGAGACACTGATGTATAGAACAGTCTTATGGACTCTATGGGAGAGGGAAAGGGTGGGAAGATTTGGGAGAATGGCATTGAAACATGTAAAATATCATGTATGAAACGAGATGCCAGTCCAGGTTCAATGCACTATACTGGATGCTTGGGGCTAGTGCACTGGGACAACCCAGAGGGATGGTATGGGGACGGAGGAGGGAGGAGGGTTCAGGATGGGGAACACGTGTATACCTGTGGCGGATTCATTTTGATATTTGGCAAAACTAATACAATTATGTAAAGTTTAAAAATAAAATAAAATTAAAAAATAAATAAAATAAATAATATTTATAAATAAATAAATAAATAAAAATAAAAAATTAAAAATAAAAAAAGAGCTTAAGAAAAATCTCCAAAAAAAAGAATTGAAGAACTGGCATATTGGCTGGCCATTTGACTATGATGTCTGGCAGAACAGAGTGCAGACTTGCTTTTTGTCATCTGTAGGACCTCCAGGTTATTGATAGGAGGAGGCATTTTTCTACTGGAACATAAAAATGGGATAGTCACAGTATATGCTCAGTTTACCCCAAATACCTATCTTTTTGATACCTAGGGGCTCTGCAGGTAACTCACAAGTAGGTAGTGATGCTAATAACAGGAAGTGGTGCTTTCCCATAAGAGAACATAACCACCTTTCATTGTGACTGGTGACTGTCTCCTCAGGGCATTGATTATACAGTATTAACAGCAGTCTTTTCACAGATGCAGTTAGCGGCAAGAGAAATTTTCTTACAAGTTCTGGCAAGGGTATTTTTGCATTTTCTATTTCCCTAAGAAAAATTTTGTGTTTTTTCTCAAGGCAAATCCAATCCTGTCAGTAGCTCTCTATTCCCGTGTATGTGCCTCAGGGAAAGGAAGGAGAACCCAAGAGTTCTCACTTATAGATCCGGAGTCAGAAACTGGTGGTCTTGCCAAGGCTACATGCAGACAGCAGACAGAGTTCCAATCGGCTCAAACAGTGTTTAAGATGATTCGAACTAGTTGCCAGAAATTAAAAAAAGCCAGGAGGTTTTCATGTAAAAAAGAAATCTGAATTTTGGCTCTTCTTAAAAGAAGTGGAAGCTTTGGCAGTACTGGGCCTGACTTCCCACATGGCAAATGGAGTTGGGTGGTGGATGCCAGTTTACCACAAATTCAGGGTGGTTCTTGTTCTATCACTTTCTGGGAATTAGCAAATGCTCTGCATCCAGGCAGATGAATGATGAGGCTGTCCATAAGAGAGGTCAGAGCCCGCTTGTAACTGCTTTGACACCCCCTCAAACCATGTTACTCCTGTGTGAGCCCTTCAGGCATCTGAATCTGTGACCATTGGCCAAAGCTCTGGGAAGACGCCACTGCCTGCAGCATATATATGAAGAATGAGGGCTGGCCTGGAGGGTTTTCTTTGACTGCTTGCCCATAGAAGTGGAGGGACCAGCATCTGCTTGACGTAGCTCCCATTTTCCCTGAGTAGACAGCTGGATGATTTTGTAGGAATCATCTTCGGAGGCTCGGTCTCTGTATCATCAGGGTTCATCCTATTCCCAAACTTCCACACTCCCCGCCACCCCATGCTGATTTGCCATTTGCCCATAATTTCAGCCTAGGAGAGGATGTGTCCAGGGAGGATAAAGTGTGATTTCCCTAGCATGACACCGGAATATGACTCCTTTAACTTGAAGAGTTTAAGGCAGACGTCTTGTCCCATCTTTGAATTAGCCAGTTCCAGTATCTATCTCTGTTGACAGCTTGCACTTATTAAACTGTGCCCCACAGTGAACCCTGCAGCCACTGACAATGGACAATGCCAAGGAGCTTAGGAGCCCCTCTGTGGCCTCAGAATATCTGAATAATAGTCTCTGTGTGGCTCTCTGAGAATCATGAGCAGCTTTTTCTTACTATTAGTATGACAATTAAAATCATTTACGAAGTGCAGCTGTATGTGATGCTGTATAAGGGGTGATAAAATGAAGTTAATACCATACCATCAGAGAGTTTATAAAGTGATTCATAATTAAGCACAGTTGGGTAAGTGATATAATTAGGAGTCTGTTTTGGTAGTTTAGCATGGATTTTAGACTGGGGTTGAGCACAGACTATCACACCCAATGGTTACATGAACTTGGATAAATCTTTGAACTCTGTGACCTTCAAAAGGAAAAACAGTTAAATTATAATATGATGAATGAGAACTTCCAGTAGTTAAGAATGCTGGAATTCCCTCACTCTCCCCACTAGTTTGAGTAGTAGATTAAAAGTCTCAGTGTAAAAACAATACCTTTTTAATAGGATTCATTTAGTTAAATGAGACAGTGCTTGTGTCTAGCATGTGGTAGGTACTCAGTACACTTGACCATTGGCTAACCCAGTCCGGTATAAACTAAGCTGTCAGAAAGGTTGTTCCCTCCCTCCTATGCTTGTGTCTTCATGCTTTGAGCACTGTGAATTTTACCAAGTAGGAAAAACAAATGGCTATATTGCTCAATAAATATTGAATTAATTTTACAGTGGAAAGTCTTTAAGCATTATGAATATCAAGCTGTTTTGCTAAAGGTATATAGCCTCTTAATTGAGGTAGTTTGTGTGCAGAGTTAAAGGTAACTTTAGAGTTTCAAATACTATAGGGTAAGGCAATGGTTAAAACAAAAATAAGAAGAATGTATCTCTAATAATAGGACTTATTGCCTGTTCCCTTTAAAAATGAGGTCCTCACTGAAGAAGTCTCTATCTCGATACCCAGATCAAGCAGTATACAAAGGTCCAATGCCAATTTCATCTAAAACTTGTTTTGCAGTGTCAGAGTCTTGGTTTTTAGGAAAGGACTTGCGGTTGCTATGGAACTGTTAATAATGATTGCTGCCTGTACCTCAATTCCTCATACTCCCAATCTTCAACATAAAATCACTTAGACTTGGGCTGCAGGGCAGTAAACAAACTTTTGAGCAAGAATTAACTGGGCCTGGGCATTAGTGTCCTAATGCACCAAATGACATTTGTTATAACCTTTACTTGCACTAGCAGCTTGGCTATGTCAAAGGAGCTTTTAGTTTCCTGATAGTAAGCTGAAATATAGGAGGGTCAAACCTTGTTCTGCGTGAACATCGCTCAAAGCAGAAACATTTTGAGCTTTTATCTTACAATAAATGTAAAAAAAAAATCTTTATTTTGCATAGAACTGGCCTTAGTGCCAGTCTTTTATTTTTATTTAGAAAAAGAAATGCAACACTATACTAGATTCAAAAATGGAAAGGGAGAGAAGAAAATATTTCTGTTGAAATATATGTCTATATATTTAAAAAGTAAGATTGCATGGAAAAATGAGATCTTTGCTGTATTTCTGTGAGATGTGATCCATGTAATCAGGATCAGTATCAGTTCAGTTGCTCAGTCGTGTCTGACTCTTTGCGATCCCATGGACTGCAGCACATCAGGCTTCCCTGTCCGTCACCAACTGCCGGAGCTTGCTCAAGCTCATGTCCATCTAGTTGGTGATGTCATCCAACCATCTCATCCTCTGTTGTCCCCTTCTCCTCCTGCCTTCAGTCTTTCCCAGCATTAGGGTCTTTTCCAAGAGTCAGTTCTTCAAATGAGGTAGCCAAAGTATTGGAGTTTCAGCTTCAGCACCAGTCCTTCCAATGAATATTCGGACTGATTTCCTTTAGGATGGACAGGTTGGATCCCCTTGCAGTCCAAGGGACTCTGAAGAGTCTTTCCAACACCACAGTTCAAAAGCATCAGTTCTTCGGCTCTCAGCTTTCTTTATGGTCCAAATCTCACATCCATACAAGACTATTGGAAAAACCATAACTTTGACTATATGGACCTTTGTTGGCAAAGTAATGTTTCTGCTTTTTAATATGCTGTCATATTAAATGACCATATGTCATTTGGTCATAGATTCCCTGGTGGCTCAGATGGTAAAGTGCCTGTCTACAATGTGGGAGACCTGGGTTTGATCCCTGGGTCAGAAAGATCCCCTGGAGAAGGAAATGGCAATCCACTCCAGTACTATTGCCTGGAAAAGCCGATGGACAGAAGAGCCTGGTAGGCTACAGTCCATGGGGTTGCAAAGAGTCGGACACGACTTTACTTTCACTTTCTTCCAAGGAGTGTCTTTTAATTTCATGGTTGCAGTCACCATCTGCAGTGATTTTGGAGCCCAAGAAAATAAAGTCTCTCACTGTTTCCATCGTTTCCCCATCTATTTGCCGTGAAGTGATGAGACCGGATGCCATTATCTTCATTTTTTGAATGTTGAGTTTTAAGCCAGCTTCTTCATTCTGCTCTTTCACTTTCATCAAGAGGCTCTTCAGTTCCTCTTCACTTTCTGCCATAAGGGTGGTGTCATCTGCATATCTGAGGTTATGGATATTTCTCCCGGCAATCTTGATTCCAGCTTGTGCTTCATCCAGCCTGGCATGTCACATGATGTACTCTGCATATAAGTTAAATAAACAGGGTGACAATATACAGCCTTGACGTACTCATTTTCCCAATTTGTAACCAGTCTGTTGTTTCATGTCCAGTTGTAACTGTTGCTTCTTGACCTGCATACAGATTTCTCAGGAGGTGGGTAAGGTGGTCTGGTATTTCCGTCTCTTAAAGAATTTTCCACAGTATGTTGTGATCTACACAGTCAAAAGCTTTGACATAGTCAATAAAGCAGAAGTTGATGTTTTTCTGGAACTCTAACTTTTTCTATGATCCAACAGATGTTGACAATTTGATCTTTGGTTCCTCTGCCTTTTCTAAATCTAGCTTGAACATCTGGAAGTTCTTGGTTCACATACTGTTGAAGCCTGGCTTGGAGAATTTTGAGTACTACTTTGCTAGCATGTGAGATGAGTGCAATTGTGTGGTAGTTTGAACATTCTTTGGCTTTTCCTTTCTTTGGAATTGGAATGAAAACTGACCTTTTCCAGTCCTGTGGACACTGCTGAGTTTTCCAAGTTTGCTGGCATATTGAGTGCAGCACTTTGACAGCATCATCTTTTAGGATTTGAAATAGCTCCACTGGAATTCCATCACCTCCACTAGCTTTGTTCGTAGTGATGCTTCCTATGGCCCACTTGACTTTGCATTCCAGGATGTCTGACTTTAGGTGAGTGATTACACCATCGTGGTTATCTAGGTCAAGAAGATCTTTTTTGTATAGTTCTTCTGTGTATTCTTGCCACCTTTTCTTAATATCTTCTGCTTCTGTTAGGTCCATACCATTTCTGTTCTTTATTGTGCACATCTTTGCATGAAGTGTTCCCTTGGTATCTCTAATTTTCTTGAGGAGATCTTTTGCATTGATCACTGAAGAAGGCTTTCTTATCTCTCCTTGCTATTCTTTGGAACTCTGCATTCAAATGGGAATATCTTTCCTTTTCTCCTTTGCCTTTAGCTTCTCTTCTTTTCTCAGCTATTTGTAAGGCTTCCTCAGACAATCATTTTGCCTTTTTGCATTTTTTTTTCTCTTAGATCTCTTAGATCCAGAGTGCCTGGATCCATGTAATAGACACTTCTTATTCTTGAATTATATTTCTAAGATATGGATCTCGGTGCTTATTAACATATAACCGATCCTTGGGGGAAAACCAATCCAGTTCTTGAGCTCTGGACACAATGTTAGGAATGGGTTATTGCATAGGTGTGAAGAAGACATAACTAATTTGGGGACTTTGAAGCTTCACCAGTATGTGAATAATTCAAGAATAATACAGAATAGTTTTCATTTCCACAACTGGTACTCTCTCTAAATCACTACAGAATGTATTTTCCGACACTCATCTCTCCTGATTCTCTGTTTTATTGATCAGGATTTTAATGCGTCAAATGAGGAATACAGAATACATGTCTGTCAATCAAATCCAAAAAGATACCTGAGTGCAGTTTTTCACTGACATGCAGATAGTTTCTAGGAACAAGTGACATAAGAATTTTTGAAAAGGAAATGTAAATATTGCATTAGCTCTGGATCTCCCAGCTCCTCAGCTGCAAGAAGTAACAGCAACTTATAAAGGTTAAACAGGCATGTTTAGGACCCTGAGTGAAATTAAGTCTTCAGCCAACTGGATGGCATTGCAGAAAGCAAAGGTGTATCTCTGTGAATAAACTGAATGTACAGTTCAATACATACAGTTCAACACATTCATGTTTGCAGGGCTATTTGAGGTATTATAAGTCCTGGTACAAAATAATAAAAATGCAGATAGAACTATCAAATTCATCAGCTGCTACAATAAATTCAGATGCTCTCCAGAGCTGGCAAGGTGATGTCAAGAAAGTTAAACTTGAAGAATGAGTCTTGGATTTCTAAATGAGATCAGGGAAAAAAGAAAGCAGAGTTAATAGATGAAATCAAGACTGAAACAACCAACATTATGGCCTACATTTTGAAGAGAGGTTAATAATCAGTTCTTTCTCCTTGTTTTAAAATTGTTACACCAAGAAACTGACATTGTTGTATGCTTTTTATTTTTTGGTTTATTTAGCCTTCTTCAACAGTCATTGTTAGTTCAACAATATAACATATGGGGTACATTATTATAAAATAAGGACATAGCTGTATCAGTTATGCCATTAGTACATTTGTTAATACTCTTCCTTTTATAAGGCAAAGCACGGTTTGTTAACACTGTTTCAGATTATCTATATTTATAAGATTACTAATAGTGACTGGTATATACTAAAGGTAGGAAATCTGCTCTCTGATATAACTGTCTTTAAACTATAATAGTCTTCTTAAAACATTACCATTCTGTAATTAAAAATAAAGCAATATTTTAGTATAATGTTAGGCAATAGTAATAACTACCCTGTCTGAGTAAATATGCACATACACATAAACACTAGCATACTTCAAGAAGTTAGTAAACATATTAATATTCTGTGAAAATATATAAATAAAATATGACCTGGAATGAAATTACTGTTATGTACAAAAAAAGGAAAACTAGAATCCTTCCCTTCCCAACCTGTTGATTTCTAACAGCTTATAAACCTACATTACATCATTTGGAGTGCAAGGATTATTTCAAATTTGGAAAACAATAAAGAATAGTATGATTCAACTTCCTAAGAAAAGCAGTATGTATTATGTTTGAAGATTAATGTTCATTCCAATGTTAAAGAGACATTCTTTTGAATTTCTTTAGAGAGGTACTTGTAGTGTCTTTTATTAAGGAAAAATGCATCTTTAATATAGTAAAATGTTTTTTTACATTATTTGAAAATATTAGAAAATAAAAATATTGTGAAGATATAACATACTATTCCAATATATATGAGTTTCTTTAGTATTGTTATATAAGGAGTGAAATACTTGAACTAGTATCATAAATATTTTACTTTTGAGCACATGCTTTTTTCTTTCTGTCTTCATTCTCTTTGGCATTCTTTGTTTCCTATTTCCCTATTTTCCAACTTCTCTTTAGTGTTTTCTAATAGTCCTGGCTTTTCTACATATCTTACTTCATTAGCTGAATGTCTTTCAATTTCATTTCACCCTCATTTTCAATAAACAGTGGTTTCTACTATGTGAATATCCAACTGAACTTTCTCTTCTTTTTTCTTCTAAGAAAAGTGTTTTCTTTCTGAAATATAGTTATCTCTTTAGCTTAAATATATATGTATATTATATAATCACACACTTGAATATAGATTCACAGAGTTCTATGGAAATTCAATATATTATTGATGCAGTGTTCAGCAAGCTCATGGAATGACAAAAATGAATCATATTTCATAATTAGTATCTTACATAGCCTCTGGTGATTCTGACTTAGCCGCATTGATCAGTGTTTTATGACTGCTCCATTTCTTCTTCTGGGCAGTCTTGAGGAACTACAGAAATGGAAGTCAAGGGTACATTAGAAGCATAGACCCTGACAGGCTGCCTTCATAGTAAATCTTGGTCATGGTGTGTGTGCCTATTGTGGAGCAAGTGATGACTGCCTAGACAGTAACATGGTGTGAGTGGAGAGTACTGGAGATGTGCAGGAGTTTGCTTCTAGGCTCTGGTCACCCACCTAACTGAAAGCACAAGCTGGTTCACAGAGGGCTGTGCATTTAAGCAGTCTGGTCCACCTGGAGCACAGCTGGCTGCACTGGCTCCTCCTCTGAACGCTCTGCTTCATGGGAGGCTAGCACATAGTCTCCAGCATAGCGCACCTGCTGTGCCTGTTCCAGGACCACTGACTCCTCTTCTTCATCTTCCACAATAGTCAAGTCGACATTGCTGTCCATGGCTGAGTCACTCCCTCTCGAGGTCGCTGTCCCAGCATCCCCCTCCATGCTCTTCCCTTCCACAAGGGCACTGGTGAGGGACGCTTCAGAAAGACCCTCTGCAAACGAGCTCTCCTCGTAGTCGTTGGCCATCTCACTGCTGGGCATGTCTTCTGATTTGGTCTCATTCTCTGCTGGGCTTTCTCCCTCTCGGACTTTCTTTCGCCCAAAAGTGAGAGGAGAGACCTTGAAAGGGGAGCTTTTCCCTGAGGATATTTTCTGGTGATTGGAAGTGAGAGATTTCTTAATCTTCTCTCTCCTCTCTACAGATACGATCTTTGTCCCCAGCTTGTTCATCTTCTTCTCAATGTTCTGGCGAGAAAATGCCTTTTTGAGACTATCCACTTTCCGGAGACTGGATCTTTTTATTCTCTCTGCCCTGCTCTCTTCCATCTTTTCTTCTGCGCTGTCTTCCAGGGCCTCCTCATCGTGGGGCAATTCATCATCGGAGGAGAGATCCACTGTGTGCAGAGTTTCCTCCAGGGACTTGTTTTCGTCAGCGTGCTCCCCCTCCTTCTCTTCCCCTGGGCTGGAAACTGGCTCTTTTGCAAACACACTGGCAGGGATCTCATTTTCTTCCTGAAAAGATGGGCAGTGTAGATTTCATGTTAAAATGCATATCACAAATAGTCCTGAACTGCTGTAATTTCTGTGTTATGTGTTTTTGGCATGACAGAAACCCAGTGTCTGTGGCGTTAGCTTTCTAGAATACGAAGGGTTCATTCTAAACTGATCAAGTCATTCTGCCTCAGGCTGGGTAAGGCCAAGGGTTGCCTGTTGGGAATATTATGAGGGCATCTGGCAAGGGCTCTATCAGTGACAGGCAGGGAGGGAAGTGGGCTGTGGTGCAGATAGACCAGGAAGCTGCCTAGATAAAGGAGCTAAAGTAAGTTACTGTGAACTCAGAAGGGCCTCTCTCTCCTACCCTCAGGCTCTATTCCTGCCAAAACCCACTGCAAAAGGGCCTGGAGGTCAAATTAGAAGATAAAAGTGAGGACTTCCCAGTTCTTGCCCCTGCCCCCATCTTTTCCTCAAATGTTAGACACCAACATTTGTTAGACACCAGGTTCTCTCCCCAGGTAGAAGTCAAAAGAAAAGGTATAGTCAACCTTCATATCTGTTTTTTTCTAATGGGGCTTCCCAGGTGGTACTAGAGGTAAAGAATCAGCTTGCCGATGCAGGAGACATAAGAGATGCAGGTTCGATGCCTGGGTGGGGAAGATCCCCTGGAGGACAGCAAAGCAACCCACTCCAGTATTCTTGCCTGGAGATCCCAAGGATAGAGGAGCCTGGCGGCCTACAGTCTATAGGGTTGCAAGGTTAGACACAACTGAAGCGACTAAGCATGCATAATTGTTCTAATGACATAAATTTGGAGTCAAGGATGGAAGGTCCAGCCTTACTGGGGACCCAACTCATGAAGGTTTAGAAGGTCCTTTGTGAGCATTATAAGGAGAGGTGATATACTATGGCCTTCTGGAATCATTGGGGGGACACATGCTGCCAGATAGCTTATCAAGCCTATCTGTTAAGTAGGACTTCCTTGGGCAAGAATACTTCAGCCCCCACCTAGAGTGAACAGAGAAACTCAGGAATCTGTTCCCCTCCCCTTATTCCCAGCACACCTCTTTTTCCAGCTTCTAGGTGTACAAGGATCTGCCTCTCACTGGGCTGCAGGGAGCAGAGCCTGAAAACTTGCCTCCAAAGTGCAAGGGAGATGGTTTTCCAGCATTGCAAAGCAAAGAGATTTGAATCCAGACAGCCTTGGGTCATACAGCAGAGGAATCCCTTTGATTTTTATACTTTTCTTTAAATATAGGACAATGAGAGCCAGCCAGCAAGGTGCCTTCACATTTTCACTGGGAGAATGGCACTGTGGGCAGAACTTGTGGCAGGAGGCCTGAGTCTCAATCCTTGCGGGGAGGCCTTCAACAAATAGCTTAATCTCCGTGGGTCTCAGTTTCTTCCAAATGTGAGCAAGAGGATTTGACCTAGATTAGTAGCTTTCAGACTGCATTCCCAAGTGTGTGAGGGGTTCTGCAAGAATACTGAGGTGGGCCAGGCTCCAGAGCCCACTGCCAGCCAGGTTTGCAAGCCGAGTCTCAGTGTTACCTATTATATTGTGGACTGTCCAGTATACTTTCAGTTTGAAACATAACTGGCTTAGTGAATTTATAAGTCCATGTGGGAGCTAAACTTCTTGCAAAATTTATGTTAATGGTAAGAACTTTCCTTCCCATTTGACAATTTTGATTGACTGAAAAGTCAATAAAACTGGGGTTATGATCACAAATATGTTCTATGGGTGTATACCTTTAACTTCTCCCTACAAAGACTAAGTGAACTATGTTTTAATCTAGAGAAAATAAAAAATCCCTCTCCTTATTAACCACCAAGTAGTATAATTTCATTACTCTCCGAAAAGATATAGCCCCGTGTCTCCCCCTTACACACACATACTCATAACAGAGTTCTTTCCATGCGTTGGTTAGAAACAAAGTTTTGGGTAGAGCAGAAAGTGGGGCATCTGGTTGAAGAGGCTCCTTGGTAGAATGAAGAAATCACAAACTCTGTTCCCCAGAGCTTTCTCCACACTCTCCCATTTTGAATATCACAGAATGTGTCAGAAACACAGTATAATAAAGTAAGAAACTGAAAGGTGCTCGGGATTCCCATGAGTCGTTTATAACATGGACCTTTACAGAGAGCAGCTCTGCCATGTTACAAGTCTCGATTTGTCTCTTTCTCGTTGATGTGTATTCCCTGAGAGGGTGGAAACTTTTGTCTCTTGTTCACTGTTATGCCTCAGTGACTAGAGTAGTGCCTGACAGCTAGCAGCTATCTGTTGAATGAGTGTGTGTTGGGTGAGGAGGCTTCCTAAGAGAGCACTGAGGATGGAGCTTGCCCCTCTGTCGGACACTATGAAAGAATGGACTTAGCTCTGTGTCTGGAAGGACGTTTGCTGACTGCTGCTGCCACTGGGAAAGGAGAAGAACCAGGCCTATGGGGCTCGATGGTTTTCATTTTTAAGGAAGGATTTTATTCTCAGCGGATGAGTAGCAGACTACAGAAATAGCTAGGGCTCTGATACTTAGTCCAGAAGCAAAATTACTTCTGGGATTTGACAAGAGGGTTGGGAAGGTTTGACAGGAGTTACTTGCAGGAAAGGAAGAAACCAAGAGCTCAGTGAAATGTTATTAAAAGTCCTTAGTGAAGAAGGCAGAAAGTCAGGTGGAAAACTGTAAAAATAAGCCTTGGTTACTAGGCAAGAAGTACATTTCGTGTAGTATAATCTCAGGGTAATCAAAAGATTTCTCTGATAACTACCCTTTCTTCAACCTCCATAAAAGATGGACAAATTAATTGTACTTCTAAAAGACTTAAACTAATAATATTTCATTTTTAATACAGTATAAATTTTATGGTCAAAAAAGCACAGTTAACTGTTGAGTCTTAGACTTTTGTCTCACTTATTGTGTGTCCTTTGAGGACAGGTTTGGGAAAAGTCCATTATCAGGTGAATCAGAAGTCATCTGTTGGTAGATCACACTGCATGCATGAGGGCAGTTGAGGAAAGGTGGAAAACCCAATTGAATTCTTTCATACAATGCTGGGGAAATTTATATAAGAACTCTTTGATGCCAACTATGAAAGTAAACCCAGCAGATACAGACATAATCCAGAATGAGTTGGATGTGTCTTTATGCAACTGGAAACAAGTGAGATGTGTCTTTTGGCCAACTGCTATGCTTCTGCTGTCACCTTAATTACTCAAGCGGTATTTTGTGTTATGTCTACTGGACACTGTTTATTTTATGACTTCTTATAGTTCTGTTCTGAAGGTCAGTCCTTTCCTTTCACACAGAAATTTGTGAATATCTAAGTACATTAGGTCTTACACTTCCATAATGTTTGTTTAGAAACCAAAGAATGCTAACACTCTTCAAAATCTCTATTCTTCAATAAAATATATAGATGCATTTGACTATCAAGTAACTGTTAGAGTGGTGGAAATTCAACTTTAACTACAGACAGTGGCTCCTCTGTAATTGCATTGTTCCCTGAGTGTCCAGTCTTACCCACTCACCTGTCTTGTTTAGTCCCTAACATACATACCTCATGGAAACACGTGATATTTCACCTGCCTATGGGTGAGGTGATACTTCTCCCTTCAGACTCCTGCTGTAATGTTTTTAATCTATTTTCTCTTAAATATTCTAAGATTGATGGCTCTTTCAAGGGAGAGGATCAAATATCATCCTCAATTCTGTCAAGGTTTAACTATGCTTGTTACCTATATATTCACTTAGGGTTTGTAACTTCTTAATATGGCATTAAGAATCCCTTATGGGTTGCGTGGCTTCCATGGGTAGTTCTTCCCAGTAGAGGCTTCCAGTAGCAGTTGACTGTTTGCCTTGCAGATTTATTTGCGAAAAGGTATGTAGCCCCACTGATGCAGCTGCTCCTGGTTCTGACCTTTTAAAGGATCATGTAAAAGTGAAAAGTGTTAGTCGCTCAGTTGTGTTCGACTCTTTGTGATCCCGTGGACTGTAGCCTACCAGGTTCCTCTGTCTATGGAATTCTCCAGACAGGCATGCTGGAATGGGCCATCATTCAGCACACTTCTAACATATATGAATATTAATATTATTTGAATGTTTTCATGCTTATACCGTGAAAGAGAAAAGGAGTGAAAAGAACTCTTGAGAAGCGGTATTTTTCCTTGCAGTTTCTCTTGTTTGCTGTTCATATTAATTATTGTTAACTAATAGTCTCCATCTTGTATGTAGATATCAACACAGAGAAACTGGAAAACATGCTGGGCATTTCTTGGGTTGATGCTCATGGAAGCAAAGCCTCTTTGCACATAAAAAATAGATATATACAATGTTAAAGGAGAAGATTCTATGACTAGCGTTAGAAAAGGAAGCCTACAGTGTCAAAGCTTGAATAGGCAGTTTGCTCTCCTGTCACTAACTTATCATTCTCATTGTTAGGAAACAACAAAGGTGGTTACATTCCCACAGGGATGTGGTGGCATCCTGGAGGGATATGAGGACCATAAATTTGTGTCCATGGAATGTTTTATCCAATAATCTCTAAATACTAGTTATTAAAATGGAATCATGCCCACCTGACATTTTGATTTATAGGTCTCTTTTACACATTGATGGTTTTCTCCGATTTGTGTTTCTGGAGGTATAGATTGCCAAGTGGATAAAGCCATTGATTAGAACTGCACCCCTAAGGCAGCTGTCAGTGGAATCAGCAAGTCATAAGAATAAAATGCATTAGTTATAATCCCTGAGCAGTCTTTCACATTCTCGAGGATTTAAAAGTTTCATTATTTTTCAGTGTTATCAAGGGTTCAATTCTTTTTTAAGATCACACTGGTTAGGTGTTCTTTGTTGTACACAAAACCCCACAAAACAAAAAACAAATCACACTGAATTATTTAAAAGCTCTTGTAGAAAACCCAGTAAACATGAACTTTGCCATAATGAGATTATAGTATTTATTTTCACTCATTTCATAATTCAACTATAATTTATATTATTAATCAAATGAAACCTTGCTAGTCACTTTGTTTCTGAGGGCCTCTGCTCCTCTGATATAAAATGAGGTTAAACTAAATGATTATTGAGGTGCTGGTGGCTCAGATGATAAAACATCTGCCCTCAATGTGGGAGACCCAGGTTCGGTCCCTGGGTTGGGAAAATCCCCTGGGGAAGGAAATGGCAACCCACTGCAGTACTCTTGGCTAGAAAATTTCATGGACGGAGGAATCTGGTGGGCTACAGTCCATAGGGTTGCAAAGTGTTGGACATGACTGAGCTACTTCACTTTCTAGCTCTAAAATACTTGATTCTGTGATATTAACTTAAATCTCATAAAAAACTTGTTAACAGATTGCAAAAGTGATCTCACAGGTACAAATGCCAAACTTTTTTTTTTATTTTCATTTAAGAATCAAAACTGTAGGACCTGAGTTGCACTGGAGAACATTTATTTGTTCAAATAGATACAGATTACAAAACAACAGAGTGGGCAACATTTACTTGGAAGCCTTGCATCTGAGAATCTAGACTTTTAATATATGAGAGAAGTAATGATGTTTTTGAAGAAATACTGACCACAATCAGTTATTTGTTTAAAATGCCCGAGACAATGCTGGCATTCAGTAAGTATAAATTATAACATAAAAACTAGTATTTTGTTTATCTCCTCAACTAAAGGTCACTGGATAATTAGCATATCAAAACCAAATCCCCTCATTGGAATATTAATCAATGTGATATAAACATCGTGAGTTGTCATATAAATGTGGCTTTGATTACCTATATGTTCATTTCTTCTAAGTCTGTACTAAATTAATGGTTTTCAGAACAGTGGCTTTGGATGAAGTATAGTCTATAAAAAAATCAATTAAAATAGTCTGAAGATGTTATAATTTTAGCACCTTTCTAAAATTCTGTTCTTATCAAAGGAACCCAAATGATGAATATTTGAACACATCTATAGGCTTGGTTCTCCATGAATTATAGTCATAGTAAATATCTAACTTCTACTCTTTTCACCCAATTTCACAATTTTATGTGGATGAAAGTGTAAATTGTTCATGAGTACTCTCATTTTTTCCCTGGATTTGAAATCATTCCCAGACTGCTTTTTCAAATAATCATTACTAGAACTTTAAGAGGCCTTAAGTGAGTATCACACCCTCAGGGCCAGTTACTGTGAAATTCTAGTCTCTTCAATCAACAGAGAAAATTTCCTCTTAACAGTAAATTCACTGATTTTTCTGTACAGATTTTATTTTTAGTAAAAGATACCTATGCACGTACAAGCAAAGTATTAGCCTTATTAGTCTTTAGCATTTGCTTTATGATCAGCAACCCCAGTGAGTCTTATTTCATTTATACCGGCTTCTGTCACAGTATTTTGAATTCAAACATAGATCTTAAGCTATTATTTTTAAAAAATATAAAAAGGGAAGCTGCTAAATTTAACAGGAATTTTACAGTTTATTTTATTGCTCAAAAGGAGATGAATTTTCTCCAGTTTTAGATTCTACTGGTTATAATTTGAAGTAATTGCTAATGCACGAGAGGCTTAACAGCTACAACCAATGTTGTAAGTTCAGCAGACTTAAATGACTTTTTAAATAGGAAAAATTTCAGAATTAAAAAAAAATGCTAATATATAAGTATCTAGTAGATCAACAAATCAACCAACCAAAAGGCACCAGCAGATTTTAGACAACACAACAGGACTTCACAAACTGGAAACATAATCTTCTAAACACTACAAGACTGAATGTGTTCTGGTCAGATGACAGATTTTCTTCCTCACTCTTGCTTTTACATTAATTTTTTTTTTTTGTCTGAAACCAGAAAACCAATGGATTTAAGAAGGGAAAGTCTAGCATAGGAGCCAAGTAGACCAAAAGTGAGAAACAATTTCAAGACCCGAAGTGGTGCCTGGTACAGTCTCTGCCCTCCTCACTCTTCAGGTCTAGAGAGTATCTACCCTACGCCCCAGCATGGTGAAGACTGTGCAGCTACTAGAAGGGTGTATGCAGAGTAGGCCCTGTGGGCAGAGGCCTGTGCTCTTAAAGGATTTTGCTTTCTTGTCCTCTGCTGGTAACCAATTTCACCAAGGCAGTTGTTATACAATGTATGGCAAGAAGTGGGAGTGAGTAAATGAATGTAGCTTTTAATATGTAGCTTTTAATAAATAGCACATAAAAAAGCAAAAGCATGGCTGTTTGCAGATCCTAGGTAGGGTGGGATCAAGTTTTTACTAAAAAGCCGTATTTCTAACCAGCACAAGTATAGCCGCCACTCCATGCAAATCCACCCAGGAAGAGCTTCTATTCTTTGAGCTCTTACACCATGACAGTTACTAACCATTTTGAATATGTTAATCCACTTATTTCTCACCCTATGAGAAAGAGATGTGGGAAGAAACATTAATATTTAAGAGCACACATTTTGGAATCAATTAAATATGAGGTTAAATTCCAGCTTCACCACTGCTTACTAAATAACTTCAGACAAGATGTAAGCATCTCTGAATCTCAGCATCCTCATCTGTAAATTGGGGCAACTGAGATAAACGACAGAAAGATGCTTAGCAGATTCTGCAGGGCTTATTAAGAGCTCAAAATACTTTTGATCTTATTAATATATTCAAATATTAATAAGATGTATAGATGAGGGAAAAGCTAGAAAATGTGCATAAGAGGACATAATTGATCAGCAGTGAAACTAGGAATTGAAACAGTGTCTATATGACAAAATGTATGTTTTTTCAACCCCTATACTGGACCACTCTATAACACAACTTATTATTATATCCATTGGCATAATGAATATAGTAATATAAGAACTGTAATGGATATAATAATTTACCACTCTAAAACCCCCTACTTTAAAAATAGTCCAGAAAGAGGAAGTTTCCCATTGAAGGACTTCACTTATATTTGTTTTTTTCAAAATGGTCAGTTTGCAGTGAGTGTCCTGATAGTTAATATTTCTGAAATACTTTAGGCTAATAAAAGATCTTACATGACTTAAAAAAGGTCCAGTTCCTTGCCTCTAATCATTTGTCTCCTAAACTGTTCTTTAGAAAATGTCCTTGGGTGCTGTTTGCTAAGAGGCTCTGAATGGAGCCGAACACACTGCTTTGGATTCTTGTAGGCTCTACAATGGTCTTAAGCCCATTTCACCTTATCCTCACTATATGGAGAATTCCTATAATTTCTGGCAGCAATTTCACACCTGTCAATCCACTGTGACAAAAAGACCATGGCAGGGCTTCACCAGCAGGGCATGTCTTTAAGTTTCCAACAGTTGGTTTTTTTTTTTTTTTTCAAATGTTATATTTACAGTTCCCTTGAAATTTTTAGTTACATATCTTCCCCCACCCCTCCCTCCAGCACCCACAGAACATCCGTGGCAAAACAAAACAAAAACTGATCCCAGCATATTGTGATTTCCTCTACTAGATAAATAATTTCTTGTTTTTCCTCCTTCACCGAGGGATAGGACAAGAGATAATCTCTCTGATTCATACTGGAAGGAGGGAAATTTCCTTTGATGACTCAGATTTAAACAGGTCTGTACATGTTTGGTTTTGTTTGGAGATCAGTATTTAATTTAGAAATGCCTTGAGAGTTGAGATTTATAATATCTTTTAGACTAATAACATAGGGATCTTGTATGTCTTGGGAAAGGCGCAGTTACCATATCTCTCTTCAGTTCATCTGGTGCATGAAAAGCTATTTCATTTGCATTAAACGCTAAAAAATTTCCAGACTGCAAAAGCCTGCAACGTATAGGAGGACATCAGCTGCCTGAAGCTTTATAACATCAAGTGTAGTTTAGGGAGGACAAAAAGCAGCGAGATGAGTCTTCCCTTTTATGGAGTAAGGGGGCCTAGGTTCTGACTTGGCAGAGCAGATTCATTTAGAAAAAGAAGGCTCCCTCGGTTTAAATTCCAGTTTCTAAATCTCTTTGGGGAGATGAAGGCTCTTCTTGTGTGCCTTTCACAATCAAACAGTTGGTTATAGCCTCTCCCCTCCATGGCTTTGAAATCCTCTCCTATTCACATGGTCACAACCAGACAGCCCTGGGGCAGGGATGGCAGTTGCTTCCTGGGCTCTGTACTGGCTGGGTTCCACCGGGCGGAAGGGCTTCTAGCATTAGGCAGGGCTGCCCTTGGATTGACAAATGCCCACTACTTGGCGGAACAACAGCCCCACGCAACCTCCCTGTCCCCAAATAGCCTTTTGCTACATTAATTGCATCATTGAGGCATTACAAAAATTAAGTGGCCGTTTTATTCCAAGGCAACCATTTGAAGAAGAAAATATTCTGGACTAGCCTTTGTAACTATTTTACTTTACAGTTATGGTCTGAGTAATGACAAGCATATCTAGCATGTGTGCAGAGTTATGCTCTATAGTTTTAGTGCATTGTTTGCTAGAAAAGAGCGCAAGAAGATTGCTTTGACCAAAAGTCATAATAGGAAGAGGCTAGTTCATTTCTAATGGAATCAGTCATCAGTACTTAGTTCCCCAAACACTGGTGACCTTTGGACAAAGGGATGCTTTAAGAAGTTATAAATTTGACTTGTTGCTTAAAAACACAACTTACACGATTCCCTCATTTCCACAAAGAGTTAATAAATAGCCGCTGAATTAATTTGCCCTGTCCAACTAACAGCTGCAGTCAGAGCCCCACGTTCACAATGCAGAGAGACAAATGAATTTGACGAGGGTGCCTGCACCTGCTCACCTTCCCAACCTGTACGGAGTGCATCCACGTGCTTTTGACAAATGACTCCACCCTGCTAACTCATGAGGCACCGGCCTTGGGTTCAGGCTGCAGTTATCCGGGAAATTCCTACCGCCCGTGTGCAGACTTCACAGGCGCCTGCACAAGGCAGAGGACAATGCATTGTGTATGTGTGTGCATGTGTGTGTGTGTGATCTCTGACAGGCAGGACAGACGTACAAATGGCTGGGAGAGCCAAGCAGACTAAAATATTGGATGCCGAGGAGGCCCAGCTGGGTGGGAGGAGAGCAGGGGCACTGACCTGGAAGATGAGCACTTTGAAGTGGTTGCGCCGGAGGAGCTGGGCGTGGTTGTTCTCCAGCCGCTTCACCTGCGCGCTCTGCCTCTCCATGCGCTCCTTGACGGCACGCGTGTGCGCGCTAACCTTGCGCGACTTCTCCAGCAGCTTGCTCACCGTGTTACTGGTGGAGGCCTGGTACTTGGAGAGCTTGGTGAGGTCGTTCTGGATACCCTTCACCGAGCCCTCCAGGCTGATTTGCCGCTGCTCCATCTTATGCTGGTTCTCCTGCACGGCATCGAGCATGTTCACCAGTTTGTCCAGGAGCGTGAGCACCGTGACAGCGTTCACCTGCGAGTTGTCCCGGATGGCTTCCTCCGTGCTCCCCAGATGCAGGCTGGGGCTCGGCGTGGAGGACGGCACTGGACTGGAGCTGGCCGCCTTCTCCGGCTGCATGTTGGGACCTGGGTGCTGGAACTTTTCAGCTTGTACAGCGTCCTCCCCTATGGCTGCTGCACAGATGGGCACTTTCCTCTGGCCCCAGTGAGAAGGACTGGTGGTTAGGGGGTGCCTAGCCTCGCCCTCTGGTTTGAGCTCGGAGCACCGCTCTCTAGGACTGGCAGAGGTTCAGACAGTCAACAACTGGCTACACTGATCAGGGGAATCGCATTCCAGCTGCTCTTAAAAGACCTACTCCACCCAGTGGGAGGCGAAGGATACAGAACTGAGAACCACTCAGGGTTCAGAGGCATGTACACAGCTTCCTAATTGCGTTCTCCTTGGCACAGGGCACTTTCCTGCAGGTTTAACTTTTCTTTCCTGTGCCTCTTCCTTTTTAAGAATAAGTTCAATGTCATATTTCACTCCTGACTTCATCTAGAGGCGGAGAGAAACATGCTAATTTGGCCCAGGGCCACAGCCTCCAATTGGCTAAAGCTAGTAAACTTTTCTCTGGCAGCTATGCTACGTATGCTGCAGATGCCTGTTTTTTTTTTCCCCCTGGATACAAGTTATTGTAATGGAAAGTATTGTTTGCCTTTGCCCTGGAACAGACCGATGGGCTTCAGAATGCCTGGTGTCCACTGAAAGAGGCCAAATTTAAAGGGTACTTGCAGTCAAGCCCGTAGTGTTGGTTTTTAATTTTCAAAGGGATAGAAGTAACTGATAATGACAAGAAGAACAGCCCAGTTCTTACTTTTGTAATTGGAGATGCAAGATAAAATGAAAGAGACTGAAATTCAGGGACGTTAAAACATCCAATCCTGTTATGGACAGTTATCATGTAATATAGATGGGAACTTTTTGAATAACTACTTTAAACAGTTTCTAAGGCACTGGCAACCCACTCCAGTACTCTTGCCTGGAGAATCCCATGGCCGGAGGAGCCTGGTAGGCTGCCTCCATGGGGTTGGTACGAGTTGGACACGACTGAGCGACTTCACTTTCACTTTTCTCCTTCATGCATTGGAGAAGGAAATGACAACCCACTCCAGTGTTCTTGCCTGGAGAATCCCAGGGACTGGGGAGCCTGGTGGGCTGCCGTCTCTGGGGTCGCACAGAATCGGGCACGACTGAAGCGACTTAGCAGCAGCAGCAGCAGCATGAGAAGTAAAATTGAAACAGGGAAAGCCAAATAAAAAAGGTGTGATCTGTTTAAGAACGTACCATGCTGATTTATTGTAACTAATTTTGAATCAGGGCGGAGAGGTTTTCTCAAATGCTCACCTCTGCAAGGCATTTATTGACATGTGCCCAGAAGTACGACTCTCAGGCAGGTTGAGTTGGAGTTTCTGAAGTGCTTCTAATGTTTGACATTTCCAAATTCCTGCTCAGTGAAGTGGCACACCTGTTCTGAAAAGTGGCCCTGCTCAGCTGAGCCCTTGGGACATGGGGCTTATTTCCTGAAACGACTTTACATGCTTGAATTGATTTTAAATGTATCCAGCCTTTGAAAGAGCTTTAGCAGAAAGTTTGTAATAGGCCTTCTATGAACAGTTTTGAGAACAAATGCCAGCTGATTTTGGGTCAGGGATTGATAATGGATAAAGTGCCATTCTTCAATGGCAGCATCTACATGTGAGCCAGTCAGTCAGTAGGTCATTCATTGTCACATTTATTGAACACGTGAGTTTACACTATCTGCTCAGTTCTTTGCTTGGTGAACTGTCTAGAGAATACTCATAAAGTGTGGTCTAAGACCCTGTCCTCAGTGCATATGCCTGCTAATTAGGGAGATGAATCAAAGATTTTACAGAGGCCCCCAGTTTTCTTCAGATAATTGGTACCCCCCCAAACCCACTTAAATTGAATCATTTAAAAATAGGAAAAAATAAAAGTATTTGGTTGAGACGTTATCTTTAAAAAATGTAAGAAAATTATTAAAATTGATTTACCTTACATTTAACAAAATGTAGTTGGTCGATGATGTGTTAAATATTAGAACAAAAGCTGAATCAAGTGTTGATTTTGAGAAGCATAATTTTCTAACAAAATTATATGGTATCATGACACAATGTCCTTTTTACATTTGACTTCTGTGGGCAAATCATAAAGAGGGTCATTATTGCAAAAATATTTGAGGGCTTCATCAATTTTCCAAGAGCCTCTCTTGAATTTTGACATTCTAATCATTCCCTTTTGAGGCACTTACTGTGCCATCATCTGTGTGAATCTTTTTTCTTCTTCAAATGTTAACTATTCCAGCTGCTGATTCTCATTTCCCAGAAGAGTTGCCCACAATTCAAGGGCTTCTCTAATGTTACCTTCATCAACTTCATGATTTCTTAACATGTTTTGAAAGATTTGCAATTTCATGCTATAATCACTTTGCCCTGATTTTGCCTTGATTTGCACTGATTTTGCATTGCATTGTTGGAGACTGTATAATCAGTTAGATGAATAGAGACATTAAAGACATGGAATGAGATGGGAAACGGAGAGAGGCTAGTTGTTAAACAGGAAAAAAGGTTTGCAGGTGGCTTATTTATTTTTTAAAATTAATTTTGAATAACACAAGTAACAGTTGTCTATTGCTGTGGAAGAAACCAGCCTGAAATTCAGTGGCTGAAAACAACCATCCTGTGTTTTCTTTACTCATGATTCTGGGATTGGCTAGGCAGGGCTCAGATGGAATGGGTTATCTCTACTAGACATATTCACCTAGGAATCTGAGATGCTCTCAGTCTCATGTCTGGCTCCTTAACTGAGATGAATGGAATTCTGGGATTTCTCTGTCTTCTATCCTTAAGCCTCCAGGGACTCTCCCTTTGATCTCTTTAGTAGAGAACCGGGTTCCCAAGCAGTGGAAGCAAAAGCTGCAGGATCTCTTAAAGCTAGGCTCTGGAACTCTGTGTCCTTGTCACTTTCTTCACATTCTGTTGGTCAGAGCAGGTCAGTCAGTTGCAAGGGGACAGGAAATAGGCTTCACTTCTTTAGGGGAGGAGCAACCAAGTCCCGTGATACAGGTTGAGCAGCATGGCAAAGATTGTTGTAGCCATCTTTGAAGACAGTCTGCCTCAGCATGAATATACTTTTTCTTTCAAGAAACTATTACAGATAAAACCAAAGGCCCTATTAGTCACCACTTTTCTTTCATTTCCTTTTACCTTTTGTCAGAAATAATTATTTTTATGGATTTGGAGTGAATGATTGGAAATTATAGGTGATCAGTTCTGTAGTGGGCTTCTCAGGCATCTCGGTGGTAAAGAATCCGCCTACCAAGCAGATGTGGGTTTGATCCCTGGGTCATGAATATCCCCTGGAGAAAGGAAATGGCAACCCACTCTGGTATTCTTGCCTGGAGAATCCATGGACAAGAAGCCTGGAGGGCTACAGTCCTTGGGGTCGCAAAGAATCAGACATGATTTGGTGAGTAAAACAACAACAGATTCATTAGTGACTAGTTTCATATTATGATGTAATTTGCTGTGCTGCCCAACCGTATAATCACAGGATCCATGAGGAGCTGTTTAATAATACAATGGGAACCTGTCCTGTACAAGATAGCATATGACTAAGTAATGGTGTGTGACATAAATTCTAAGGGCGTTGAGAGTTTATACAAGAAGAAAGCAAACTCAATAGAAGAAAGCACTGTTAGTGAGTTAGAATTTGAGAAAACCCTGAGCAGATACAGTCACTTTCTACCTGATCTTAAGCCCTATTTCTGTCTGAGAGAGATTAGTGAAATTCAGCAATCAATTCTTAAGAGAAATTTTTGAAATATTAAATCTACTTAATGCATACTGTGATGTTCCTTAAAAATTAGGTGGTGGAGTTAGACTTGATAAAATGGCAGATAGGAGGCTCTTAGAAGTTTTTGAACATGTGAAAGTATGTGTTTAAGAAGAATTAGTACAGCAATAAAATGTAGCAAGGGGTTGCTTGGTTTGTAATGGTTGTTGAATGGGAAATAAGTGCTGGGTGTTGGAGCTGCAAATGTGAGTAACATATATTTGTAGCCCTTTAAAAGCTCCCACTTTACTGGGAGGACTAAGCAGGTAGACAAATTCTGATATAGATATATAGGTGTGGTGTTGGAATGGGGTAACATGAGGGTTTTAGTCATGGCAGGGGATAGTTAAGGGTCTGAATTCTCTAACTGACTTCCAGCTGTGTACTGTTACCTCAAATATCTAAGTCATTTAATCACAGAAGTCATTCCAAGAAAATGCTTTATTATTGGCTAAGGCATCCATCTCCATGTGGTTTCTTCTTCATTTTTGTTGATGTTTAGTTGCTCAGTCATGTCCAGCTCTTTGTGACCTCATAGACTGTAGCCTGCCAGGCTCCTCTGTCCATGGGATTACCCCAGGCAAGAATACTGGAGTGGATTGCCATTTCCTTCTCAAAAGGATCTGCTGACACAGGGATTGAACATGTATCTCTTCCAAGTCCCCTTGCAGGAGGATTCTTTGCTGCTGAGACATCAGGGAAGCCCCTATTGCAGATCATTAGTAATCCCTAAGTCTTGGTTAACCTTTAGTATAATTTTTAAACCAGAGGCAGAGGCAGATCAGTGTCCTCCTTGGTTGGCCTTTTCCATTTAAACCCGTATGGGAACCCTGATATGCTTGATCTTCCTATTGTGTCAGTGATAGGAGGCCTGGAATAATGTGCCCACAGAAAAGAAAGTTCTCCTCAATGGCTAAAGAAGCAGAGGCTAAGCTGGCCACTCCATGTATCTTTTCTTTGAGCCCTTAGTATTCAAAAGCCTTTCAAATGATGGCTTGCCTCTTGACTAGGTCATATGAGTATATAAACCCTGTGAAAGAAAGAGGAACAGCATAACACATTGAATATTTTTTGTTTTGTTTTGTTTTTTTAAGAAGTAGGAGAGAAAGAGAGAGATAGAAATAGAAGAAACAAAAGGAAAGTATCTTCCAGGAGAAGGAGACATCTTTTCACGTTTTTACTCTTCTTAATGAAATATCTTTCTACCACCTACCATATAAATGTGATATCTCCTTTACGTCCCTAACTTCTGGCTGTTGAGAGGCAATTCTCCATGATTCTTCATGTTTCTGAATGTCTTTTGAGCAGAAACACTGAATCTTTTGTTCTGTTCTGCCTTTTAAAAAATTTTTGTATAGTGAGCAACTTTGAAAACTAGAGATAGCAGAGAATAGAGCAGGAGCAGATGGTAGGGCTATTTGATATCCAGTATGATAATGTTTTCCTCTGGGGAAAGGTTAGGCAGGTTGTTTGCCACCTCTTATGAAAGCTTGAAGTTTCCTAAACTTGGGGCTCCTCACCGGTGACACACATCTGTAATGTGCAGCATCTACCTATACCCACTTCTGTGTCACTCCCATGTGACCTGGGGAGGGGCAAAGGGAACTAACACGAACATGAAATTTATGTTCCTTCTGTATCATGAGTAGTAGTCTTCGTCTCTAAGCCCGGAGTCTCTGAACTTCTGCCATGAAAACTGTGGCAGGTTTAACATGTTTGTTTGCAAGTATGGTTAAAAAGTCTGATCATTCACAGTTCTTGACACTGGTCAGTTTTTCATCTAACCATAACATCTTGTATGAATGAAGTTAAGAGAATGAGGTTGAGAATATGGAAGCTTGTTTAATGACACTGGAACCAGAAAACTGGCTAACTCAGGAGCCTCGAATGGCATTTGCATTTGACTGTGTTGCCTGGAGAGGTGTGCCTAAAGATGATTTCTAGTGGTAATCTTGTCTTGGCACAATAGGGATTTCTGATGCCAGGGCATACTTATAGCCTTTGAATCAAGAGAGAATGGCCCCTACACACTAGGAAAGTAGGTATACTGGAAACTTTGTGGTTATAGGTTTTATTTTGGAAGCTGGGGAAGATTCCTATCAAGAGAAACAGAGCTCCCATGTGCTTGGGAGTTTTGGTTTTGGTAAGTGGCATGGATATTTGCTGCCTAGAAACCCAGTGGCTCAATGGTAAAAAATCTGCCTGTAGTGCAGGAGACATAGGTTCAATCCCTGGGTCAAGATGATCCCCTGGAGAAGGAAATGACAACCCACTCCAGTATTCTTGCCTGGAAAATCCCATGGACAGAGGAGCCAGGCAGGCTACAGTCCATGGGGTTGCAAAAGAGTAGGACATGACTGAGCAACTAAACAACAGTGAATATTTGCTCCCCGTGTTGATCTGTCATGCTTCTCGGCATGCAGTGATTCATACATCCTTTGAATAAATACTTATTGATCACCAATCATTTTCAAGGAATTATACCCATTTCTGAATGTATATTATTGCATAAAATACATTTGTCCTTGTTCTTATAGATTTTAACTTCCTTAAATTAAAGAAGGAAGATATAGGGGCTCTATTTTATCTGTATTTTGAGGCTATGTTCCAAGAAAGTGCAATATGGTAGATTAAAATTACTTGCTATGATTCCCAGGTAGTGTTAGTGGTAAAGAACCTGCCTGCCAACGCAGGAAACATGAGAGACTCAGGTTTAATCTCTGGGTCAGAAAGAATCCCTGGAGGAGGGCATGACAGTCCACTCCAGTATTCTTGCCTGGAGAATCCCATGGACGGAAGAGCCCAGTGGGCTACAGTCCGTAGGGTTGCACAGAGTTAGACACCACTGAAGCAATCCACTTAGTGGATTCCCCCTTAGCAGATTAGAGGTGCAATATAATTCCTGCTTCCTTATACAGTATCTGGAATAGCCTTGGTGTCTTGCTTGACCAAATAGAATGAGTCAAAAGTAATGCTCTGGTACTTCTGAAGTTAGGAAATGTGAGGGTTTGTAATCTTATCCTGGGTTTCTTGGGATACTAGCTTCTTATAAAAAAAATCTGACTATAGTGAACCTTCCATGCTATGAAGGAGCCTAAGGTAGCTCCCTCTCCATATGGAGAGGATATGAGGAGAAAAAAATATATGAGGTAGTTGTCTCAAGTATCTTTAACTACTTTCTTTCCTCTTTCCTGCCCAGGTGATGCAGCAGTTGGTGTGGAGCAGAGATGAGCTGTGTCCTGTCTACATTTGTGACCCACGAAGCTGTATGCCTATTAATTTTTGTTTTATGTCACTAAGCTTTACAGTGGTTATACAATAATAGATAACTGTGTGCATGTAGTTTGCAATGAAAATGCAATTAATTAAGAATTATTATTAACAGTGTAAGTTTGTTCACTGAACTCCTGTATCTGATATTTTTATATGTCCTACTATCCCCAGAAGTTAACTCCTGAAATAATACTATTGCTGTTGTTCAGTCACTCAGTCATGTCTGACTCTTTGTGACCCCATGGACTACAGCACGCCAGACTTCCCCTTCTTCACCATCTCCCAGAGTTTGCTCAAATTCATATCCATCAAGTCGGTGATGCCATCCAACCATCTCATCCTCTGTCATCCCCTTCTCCTTCTGTCTTCAATCTTTCCCAGCGTCAGGGTCTTTTCCAATGAGTCAGCTCTTTGCATCAGGTGGCTAAAGTATTGGAGCTTCAGCTTCAGCATCCATCCTTCCAATGAATATTCAGGACTGATTTCCCTTAGGATTGACTGGTTTGATCTCCTTGCTGTCCAAGGGACTCTCAAGAGTCTTCTCCAGCACCTTCTCCAGTTCAAAGGCATCAGTTCTTTGGTGCTTAGCCTTTTTTATTGTCCAGTTCTCACATCTGTACATGCCTAAACCATAGCTTTGACTATATGGACCTTTTAGGCAAAGTAAAATAATACTATACAACAAAATAAGGATTTTTTAATAATTATTTTTACCTTGTGGTGGTGGTGGTTACAGTCACTAAGTTGTATCCAACTCTTTCGAGACTTCATGGACTGCAGCCTGCCAGGATCCTCTGTCCATAGGATTCTCCAGGCAAGAATACTGGAGTGTGTTGCCATTTCCTTCTCCAGGGGATCTTCCTGATGCAGGGATCAAACCTGAGTCTCCTATATCGCAGGTGGATTCTTTACCACTGAACCACCAGGGGAGCCTCTTAAGAAAACCTAATTTCTCAGCTTCATACCAAAGGTGATGAGATAAAAGCATATTACTAAGATAAATGGAATTAGGCAGAAAGGAAGGTGCTGAAGCATCATCTGATCCCATCCTCTTCACTTTACACTGATCCTGCAGTGGCTACAGAGGAAAGTGAGGATGCAGTTTGGAGAAGTCTTGAAGGTCCTGTCTTTTCCTTATTCTTTGGGTGAGGCAACAGAGAGAAACTGAATGTTCACTTTCCCTAGAAAGATTAGTGATGGAAAAGCACACGATCACACAATCCTAATCTCTGCCAACCAATTCTTTATATAACCCCTCAATGATGTCAGTGTGAAATACAGCAACATATAAGGAAACCCTATGTAAATGAGTGATGGAGCAAAGATGATGTATAGCATTGGCATAAGAGGTAGACTCTGCTTCACCTCCCATGTGCTATCATTTAGGGAATACCATGATTTTTGGAAATTCTCTGAGAGGGTCTTACATTCTCAGGGCCTCCTCTGCCTCTTGGACTCCCATTTCCATGCTGCTTTATTCCTGCCTAGTTGTGAACCCCAGCCCCTGCTTTAAGTGGGTCAGAATCCACTCAAAGCACCCACGAGTATAGAGAGTATTAATGAAACTTTAGGGTCTTACGAAGATTTCTGACGTCCTACTGGTTCCTCTCTTCTCAGTTTGTTTTTTCCTCCTTGCTTCCACTTCTTATTTCATGAGGGGAAATTTCACTCAAATACTGGTTTTTGCATTTTGTCCTCTACCTCAAGGAGATATTTTATTATCATGAAAGACAGTTTTCTACTTTCTTAAGAATTCTGGTGCCAGTTAAGATAACTAAATTCTTCCCCATCTTGTTTTATTGTCAAAATCAAAGGAAGGGAGACAACACTGTTCATTCATCATCCATCGCTTCATACAGCAAACATTACTGAGCAACAAGCAGGTGCTGGGAACAGCAGTGAACACTAGACAGTCCCTGTTCCACTGGAACTTGTGCTCTAAGGGGTGGGGGTGGAGACAGATAATAAAAATAAAATGTAGCATTAGACAGTGATAAGTACTATGAGCACAAATAAGACAGAATAAGGGCCCAGAGAGTGATGAAGGTGCTACATTAGATAGGGCAGTCAAGAAAGTCCTCCTCAAAACAGGGACATTTAAGCACAGATATGTTGCAGGAATCCAGATGAGAGGACAGGAAGTTCTTCGGTCATAAATAGTATATTTTACAGTGATGGAGTTTAAGGAGGGCACATGCCCAACCAGCTGAAGCTATACTTCCCAGCTTCTCTTTGAACCAGGTGTGGATGCCTTACCAAGTTCTGTTAATGTAGGTAAGTAGAAGTGGTCTGGGCCACTTCCACAGGCTGCCCTTTGAAAAATTAGGTGAGTGCTCCACTGACCCCTACCTCTCTTTCCTCCATATTTTTTTCCTAAGAGATGGTAAAAGCTGACTTGGATGCAGAAATGGAAACCACTGAATTGCAGATTGAAAACAGCAGCTCTTCCTGCTCTTTCACTCTTGCTCCCTCATAGCTTTCCCTTTCTCCACGCCTCCTCTCCCGCTTTTCTCTCTTTGCCCTGCTCCCAGGAGTCGGCTTGCAAACAATAAGAATTAAGAGCCTGGACTCCCAAGCCAGACTTCCTACGTTCAAATAGCAGCAAAGATGTATGACTTTGGACAATTACTTTTGCATTCTAAGCCCCAGATTCTTATAAAATGAGGATAATAATAATTCTTATTGTTGTTATGAGGATTAAATGAGTTAATATTTTTGAAATGCCTGGACCAGTGCCTATAACATGGTAAGCAGCATATGTATATGTTAAATACATAAATTAAATAAATAAAAACTCTTAATATAACCATCTAGCTTCTTGGCTTTGAAGATGTGATTTTTTTCAAAAATATGTTAATGTCTCATGTGGCAGATGCCATATTCAAAATTAATGCTTCTGTTCATTTCTTACTTGCTCATTCACAGAGCACTCCATGGCACACCCAGAAGAAATGTATGGGGGTGCCTCAGCCTTTCCTACAGATAAATTAATAGGCTACTTCGATTTGCTACATGCTCAGCATAAAGTTAAGACTCTTAGACAACATAGAAAAAAAAAAAGTAAACCCAGGTCTTTGTCTTGGACAAGCTCAGAGTCTTTGGGGAAAAGTAAGTTTTATGCAGGAGAAGCAATTAGAAAACAATAAAAGGCAATACCTAATGAGGCATTGAAGTTGTCCCTTAAGTTGCAGCAAACCCCTTAACCTTCTGATAACCTTAGCTTTGCTTTTCTCATTACAGAGCCCTAAAACAAACAGGAACCCAGGCAAAGAGATTTAAATGAGAAGAGTAACTTAGTACTAATGTTTTTCTTAGAATACAGTGTTTTTCATGTATGTTGTCTCAGGACACTGTAAGACCTTGAAAAATAGTGCCTGAAGGAAGTAGGCAGGGATTCCGCTGTTTTTCCGTGGCCATAATGGTACTGGGAAAGACCTTGGGCTCTAGAAGGACTGTGAGATGAGCAGATTAACTTGTCACTCTCTTCCTTCCTCAGTCAGATAGACCTTATCCAGCCTTGTCTCCATATCCCCTCTCCTTCCCCAGCACCCTGGTCATGTCATTGAATCTTAAAACTCCCTTATGAAGGAAATCTAGAGAGTCCCTTGATTACCTGTTTCAGAGTTTAATAAGCCTTATTTTTACATACTTAATTTTGACGCCTGTCTTGTGAATTTGTTCCTTGAAGTAGGATGAAGGAGCATTAGAAAGTCATACAGTTTTATCCTCCATTTCACGCACACACACACAAACAAAAATCAAGGACAACAAAAATTTCTTACCCTGTCTTAAAAGGAAGTTATATTAATTTGAAAGCTTTAAAAAAGGAAATTCCAAAATTGTTTTGGGAGCCAAGTCTGGTATTTGTCAGGAAGTTCTTCTTCACAGATAAATTAAATCCTTCTTGTGGCAATATAAAGCCATTTCCTCTCATTCTGTTCTGTTTTTTGAGTTAATGAACAGCCACATAATGGATTTCTATAAATTACCTATTAATCATCTTTTGGTAATTTCTATATATTCATGTTAAAATCTAGGATCCCTGATTAATTTGAGGCTGTATCTATAGAGAACCCAGTGATATAAATACTGTTTATCAAAAAATATTTTGGCAAAGCTACATGTCTTAACAATAAAGTATTTTTGTAGGCAAATAGTGGTGATAGCAAGAAGCATTTGCCTGGTGGTTTACACTTAGAGAGCACTTGAACTGTCTTGAATTATCTCTGAATGCTAAAAATGTGTGATTCCAAATTCCTCTCCCTCTGGGCTCACATTTGTTGGCCTCGAAGAACTGTTATCTTAGTTGAAGCTATGGCTCTGTTCCAATTGGAAAAATAAATAAACACTGAGTGAGCCAGAAATCCAGGTAACAAGCATAGGTGACAAGAGCAGAGGGAGGAAGGGTCTGGCTGCTTGTCCTCATGTGCACAACTGCTTTATTAGAACGTGGATGAGTATCTCTTTCTAAAACAGTTTAAGTCTATTGCATAGACACAGCCATAATACCAGGCCTGATTAATGGCAAACATGATGAATGTATTATAATGCAAAAGGAACTTAATGTCTTCAGGCCTTACTTTCCTCATTTGTAAAACTTGTCTACTTGATTTCTAATGCCTTTTCTAGTGATAACATTTTATAATTTAATGAACACTTTGACATATTTTTGCAGAGTAATTTTGTTAGTATTGTCTCAGATTTTGAACTTTAAAAACAATACTGACAAGCATACAAACTCGTGGGTCAGGAATTTCTATCACTGAGGGGCCCACAGCCATGCCCCTTGTTGCCATTTCTTCCTTCTAGGATGGGGAGGGGGCCAGGCTGGTCCAGAGGTCTGGCCTTGTGGCTTGGAGTCCAGATCCTGGGTCCCACTCCATCCCTCAGCCCTTGGGATGAACTGCAGTTGGAGTCCAGAAGACTCCCTCTCTGCCCATGCCTTTTCTTAGTTTTGACCTCTGACCTCTCCCAGCACTTCCACCTGCCCTCCCTGCCCAGCTTACACCTCAAGCCCAGCTCATATTGTACCTAGAACAGAGGGAGGGGGAGGCTCATGCTCTCTGTCATAGTCCAAAAACCCATATACCTCCCTCTCCCTCTGTTCCTTGTATTTAATAAAAACTGAAAATAAACAAAAACAAGTAGGAGAATAAAATATGAATAGAAACCTGATACAAACAGGCAACAGAGTATCCTTTCATCACTAGATCTCACCTCTGGTCACAGTCCAGGTGGTGTGACAAAGTGTGGCCTTTGAGTGGTTTGGGAAGTTCAGAGGCCTGATGTTGATTTTCAGCTCTGATACTAACTGGATGAACATGAACTTAGGCAAACTCTGGGAGATAGTGGGGACAGGGAGACCTGGTGTGCTGCAGTTCATGGAGTCACAAAGATTTGGACACAACTTAGCGACTTAATAACAACAACAGCTAACTAATGACTGAGCATTTAACTTTGATGAACTGAGATGAACTGCAGTTGGGGTCCAGAAGGCTCCCTCCTTGCCCATGAGTCTTCTTGGTCTTGACCTCTGACCTCTCCTAGCACTTTCACCTGCTCTCCCTGCCCAGCTTACACCTCAAGCCCAGCTTTCACCTCACTATCTCCCATGGGTTTCCTTATGTGTAATGTGAAAGGATGATCTAATTCAACTCAGTAAACCTCTATTAACAGTTGCATACATTTAAGACTTTTAAATGGGACATGAATGTGGGAATTGGGGCAAAATACAAAGATAAAGATGTGGAGAAGCTCTCACCAAAATGCAAGTCCATGGGAAGAAAGATGGGGCTAAGCATTATAGTAGAAAAAAATGAAGTTCTAGGAGCACAAAGGAGGCATTATGTGATTTTGGGTTCTCAAGTATGATGAAAACTGATGCTCACCTATAGCTAAAGAGCCTTTCAGGGAAAAGTGTATTTGGTCTGTGTTTTAGACACTGTCACTAATGCATGCAGTTTGTTGCAACAGCTACTTAGAACCACCAGCTACTATGGTGATTAGGCATGTTCATCTCTTCCTGCTAATTGCACTCCTCTGCAGGGTGTAAGAGAAATGAAAACATGGGAAGATGGAGTTTTTCCAGTTCAGGGATTGACCTTTAAAAGAATCAGGGCAGAGAGAGGGTAATGAAGCCAGTAGAAGAAACTGCTGTAAATAACCCTGACATAAGATTGAACTAATTTAGTTTAAATGGGATGAAACCCAATCTAAATTAGAGAAAAATATTATCTGAATTATAGATTTTTTTTAAAGAAATGCAATTATATTATTTTCAAGTATGTGTGGTAAGCTGAACTGATTTCTAGAAAAATTCTTGTAAGTTTAAGTGGTATTGGAGTCTTCTTTTGCTGACTAGACAAGTTCTGATTCCTTCAGACTGTCTTTTGAATGCCTATAATTCATGTGTTAACCTGTTTGAAATAAAATGACTAATTGCACTCTTAAAATTTTGTTCATGCTGCTCTTTTGTTTAATGACAAACAGTTCAGAGATAAACTTGAAACCAATGTACTTCTAGTTTTTAAAACTTTACAAATTAATAGGGTCTAAGCAAATGCTGTCTCATTGGTTCTTGTCCACTAGATACGTTGTGATATTATTGCAATCAGATCTGGAACTTTTACTTCTAAAAAGCTGTCCATAAAAGGGATCTCACGGAGGGTGGTCAGCTGGTTGCTTCAAGGCGTGTCGTTATGTCATGACATAGTGAAGGGCACGACTGGAGAGCTTCTGGGAGCTCTTTGTGAGCACAGAAACATTGACAACCACTGAGAAGTTGGAGATAAAACAAAGTAGTAAGGAGAGTTCCTCATAATCTGCTCAAGCTTGGCTGGTGGTGGTTTAGTCGCTAAGTCATGTCTGACTCTTGCAACCCCATGGACTGTAGCCCACCAGGCTTCTTCTGTCTATAGGATTTCCCAGGCAAGAATCCTGGTGTGGGTTGCCATTTCCTTCTCCAGGGGATCTTCCCAACCCAGAGATCAAACCTGGGTTTCCTGCACTGTAGGCAGATTCTTTACCGACTGAGCTACCAGGGAAGCCCAAGCTTGGCTAATGGGTAGGAAAGAAAGAGCTAAGGAGAAGCAGACAAGGCAAGGATCCAGCAAGAGCTAGCATCCAGACAAGAGCTAAGGAGAAGCAGAGATGAGAGTTGAAAAGCATCCTGAAAGGGGAAGTGGTCTGGATGCAGAGCAAGGAGCTACCAAGTGGTTTTGAAGAGTATTTGAAAATGTGGGAAACACCTTGAGAACTTCTGGGGTCAGCTTTGGAAGCTATCAGAGTGCTATTAAAATGGTAGGAATTGTCATGAGCTGACCTTTCACTCTGTCCCCTAGAGTCAAGTGTTCTAAAATATCCAATTCATAGTTCCAGAAATTTAATCTTATCCACTCACTCTTAGATGATAACGTTTGGGGGAAATTGACTCATGCTATTCAAATTCACAAGAGAATGCTTTAAAAAGCATGTGTATTAATTAATAAAGAGAGAGCTACCTGGCATAACAATCCACAGTGGTCATTTCCTCTGTTCTTGCTCACTGTCCTGGAGGTCATCTTTCCTCAGGTACAAAATTACATATCAAAAGCCAATTAAGTAAGTACTGAAATAAGGCAGAGGAAGAAGAGTATTCCTAAAAAAAATTCTACTGAAGTGAGAGTGACTGTAGGTACTACTCTTTTAGATTTAGGCCATATTTCTGTTTGTTCTCCAATTACTAGCCATGGGAGTGTTTTCACAGATCTATAGTAAAATGAAAAAAATTAAAACAGAGAATTACAATGAACTTACCAGGAAAACAAATATATTTTATGTGCTTTATTCTGTGATTGTGTAGTTGTTATTTTTGGTGTTAAAAATGTTGATTTTAGTGAATTACAGTGTTATCTTTGTAAACATTTTTTTTTTAACTTGGCAGAATGAAAATTCTGGCAGTCCTATGACAGTCCCAATTTTTCCTTTTTTTGGAGGGTGATTTATAGTTCCATGAAATCCCAAAGTCGGAGAACCACTGTTTTAGAAAACTGAAGATCTGTACTATACCAATGGCTTTAAAACTTTTGACCAAGATTCACAGAGAGAAACACATTGTTGCATCAAAAAGTGCATATGACTGACACACATACATGAGTATGTATGTACAGATATTTACAACAGAAATAAACATTTTAGAAAACAGTACTTAACCTCCTGCAGTACACCCTGGCCTAGTCTATCTTACTTGTTAAATATTTCAGTTGCTAAGCAACAGTTTGATTTCATGACCCACTAATGGGTCACAGCTCACAGTTTGGAAAACAGTGCTCTAGACTCAGAGTCCTCTCATCCCAGGACGTAGCTGAATAAACACTGACAGGTGTTTCCTTTTAGGATCTCCTTTTCTGGATTCCATTCAAATCACATCCCTCCTGCTGCACATCCCCCCCGCCCCGCCCTGCCCCCCGCCCGCCCCCCCCCCCACCGTCCCTGCCCCCTGGAAAGGTTAAAATACAATACAATTGAATAAATAAGATCTTTCTTTATGCTGGTCATATCCCTGTCCTTAGGGTATTCTCTTGCCACTTTGTTTAGACTGAGAATTATTCTCTACTTCTGTAGGATTTAGAGATCATGTTGTTTTTCTTTACAACCCAAGGAAGTCCCTTGGTCTCATTAGCCCCGTATTTGCAAAATACATCTTGAAGTGAAGTGAAAGTCACGCATTTATGTCCAACTCTTTGCAACCCCTTGGACTACACAGACCATGGAATTCTCTAGGCCAGAATACTGGAGTGGGTAACCTTTCCCTTCTCCAGGGGATCTTCCAAACCCAGGGATCGAACCCAGGTCTCCGGCATTGCAGGCAGATTCTTTACTAGCAGAACCACAAGGGAAGCCCAAGAATACTGGAGTGGGTAGCCTATCCCTTCTCCAGTGACTCTTTCCAACCCAGGAATCAAACCGGGGTCTCCTGCCTTGCAGGCGGATTCTATACCAATTGAGTTATGAGGGAAGCTCAAAATATGTCTTATGGTAGGTTATTCTGCAGACTAGCAATTCACATCTGTTTTAGTTGATTCCATTCATTTCAATTGCAAAGCATGACTTTTCAGTTATTACTCAAATTTAAGATTTGGAAAGGGACAGAAGGGACATCTTACTCCAGCCCTGAACACTGAACAGATAAGATACAGTCCAGAAGAAAGAGAAGGCAACTCAATTAAAAAATGATTAAAAATAAGTTCAAATGTCCAGATATAATTAGTTTGGCTATGTAAACCTGCCACTGGAGTAATGAAGAACAGAAAATATGCCAGGCATGTTTTGTAGTCGTTATCATTTTCTATTGGGTCACAGGGTTGGTGCCAGAGGAGCAGTGTTATGTGTTGGTTCAGAGTGTGCTTGTGTTGCCAAATTGTCTGGGATCAAATCCATTGTCTTCCATTTACCATCATAGGTAGGTATTACTGATGTCCTGTTTTCAGATGAGGGGACTGAGCCTGTCCCCAGGAGATTGAGATCTTGAACTAGTTTCTTTACTTCAATAGGAGCCAGCTATAAGATGAGAAATACTGAGTACCTACTTCATAGAATTGCTCTGAGGATTAAATGAGTTTATATATATAACGTATGTAGCCTGGGCATATGATAAGCATTTAATAATACATTTTAGCTATTATTGTGATTATCAAATAGTCATTTACAGGCTGATTTTTAGAGTCAAGTCACCTGGATTCAAGTCTTAGCTTCTACTTACTTGTTGTATAATATTGAGAAAGTTACTTAATTTTTCCAAACGTTAATTTCTTCATTAAAAACAATGTGCTACTACTACTTACTATAGTGTTGTTTAACATTTCACAGATTTAATAATACCACACAGTACCTATCACATAGAATGTACATAAATACCAGCCAGCTAGCCAAAGGTACCAATGTGCTTCCATTTTGTATGTATTTATTCAATACAGTCTTTTTTAATATATTCCTTGAGATCTTGACTTATACATCAGAATCTTGGATAAAACACAATTTAAAAGCTCTTTATTGTTTTGTTTTCCTAAAAGAGAATGACATTCTTCCCCCCTAAAGAATCAAATGAACATGAAACTTTAAATAAAGTTGAAAAATTCACTCCAGTTCAATAACTGTCCTTTTGAATTTCCATTATGTGCTAAGCACAATATCCTATAAGGCAAATTTCCACTTGGCAAAGGTTGTAGAAAAGCCAAATTTAAAAGGCCACTATAATTAGAACTTTTGCTAATGGCACTTAAACTGATTAATGTCCAATAGTACCTACTGTACCAGAGCATATTTTTAAGGCAGTTATACATTTATACTAAATTAAACATTCGTTGAATAAATGAGCTTATGTAGTAGTATTTCCATATAGCTCTTGGAGTTAATTCTGTAACGACATGGCCAGTGTAGCTGAAGGCCTTCTCCTTTACTGTTTTCTCTGCCTGGAATGTTCTTGCCATTTCTTCTCACGTGGCTGGCTTTTTTGTCATCATTCAGAAGACGGCTCTGTCATTCAGATGACAAAAGCAGTCTTCTCTGGCCATTCTACCTAATGTGGGTCTTATATTTGGCTTCTCTCCTCCACCACCCCATTGTATATTTTCTGTGGTACCTTATCACTCATTGAAATAATAGGGTTTGTGAGCTGCTTATTGTCTCTCTCCTGCTAGATCTAAAGCTCCATGAGAGCAGGGATCTTGTCTATACTCTTCATTATCTGTAGTATTTTTCAGTTTAAATTTAGAAGCTTAAAACAACACACAGTCAGTATCTTACAGTTTCTGTGGGTCCAGAGTCTAAGCCTGGATTAGCTGGGTCCTCTGCTCAAGGTTTCACCAGGCAGAAATCAAGGTGTTGGCTAGGCTGCAGTCTCATTTGGGACTCTTCTGAGCTCATTCAGGCTGCTAGCAGAATTCATTTTTTTGTGGTTGTATATCTTCTTTCCCTTGTAGGTTGACAGTTGACAGGATGTTTTCAGCTTTTAGAAGCTACCCAGAATTCTAGCCATGAGACTTTTCCAGAACATAGCAGTTTATTTCTTCAGGGTCAGCAGGAGAGTCTCTGACCTCTAGATCTTCTTTTAAGAGATCAAGTGATTAGACCAGACCCACCTAGGATGATTCCTTTTGATTAACTCAGAGTCAACAGATCTAGCGACCGTATTTATGCCTGCAGAAATTCTTCACTTTTGCCACATAATGTCACTCAGTCAGGGAAGTAATAGTTCATCACATTCACAGGAGCTGCCCACCCTCAAGGGCAGCTGCCACAATGCAGCTTATAATTCTGCCTATCATACTTTTGTAGCCCCAAGACCTCTAGGGCATCTGACACTGAATAGGAGTTTAGTACATACTTATGAATAAATGAATGCCAATGAAGTAAGAACCAAGAAATTAGTGAGAAGTGAAAATAAACTATTTACTCTGTGTTTGGATGTATGTTTAGTATCCTATGTTGATTTCAAAAATGTGATTTGATCATGCATTTAATTTACTTTCTTCACTGAGGGGGTTTGTGACTATCACATGGTATAAAGGAAAATCAGTCAGTATTTGTTGTATTATATGAGCAAAGTTTTTATAGTATAATTGTGATGAATTATTATCCCTAGCAGAATGAAATGCAGATGAAATCATTCAACCTAAGGATGCTAGAATGGCTTGCACATGGAAGTCCAGCCCATCATTAGTAAATCAGGAATAACTGAGATTAGAACTTGGACTTCTGCTGTTGTTCAATGTTTAATTGTACACTGCTTCCCCAAAATCAGAGAAGGAGGCATTTTCATTTCTAGGAGAAATGATTCAATATCAAGCTCAGAAAGATGTTGTCAGGGCTGTATCTTAGATACCATGTTGTGAAATGACCCTCTTAAGGAAAAGTCGGCAGTCTCATTATATGAGACATAAACCACAGGGGTGAGGCACACAAAGGATAGTATATTAATCTGCTTGGGAAGCCACAACAAAACAGCACAGACTGGGTGGCTTAAGCAACAGACATTTATTTTCTCACAGTTCTTGAGGCTGGAAACCTGTGCTTAAGGTGCCAGCAAACTCCCTCTCTGGTGTGAACTTTTTTCCTGACTGGTAGACTGCCATCTTCTTGCTTCTTGTCTTCATATGGTGCTTCCTCTGTGCCTGCCTTGGGGACTGAGAGCAAGCTCTGCTCTCTCTTCCTCTTCTTATAAGGACACGGATCCTATCAAATAAGGGCCCTGCCCTTATGACCTTATTTAACCTAATCACCTCCTGAAAGGCCTTGTCTCAATATACAAGCCACATAGGACATAAGGGGTCCAACATATGAATTTTGGAGGCACAATTCAGACCATGACAGATAGCCAAGATAGGAAATACAAAATTAGGCATGCAGTCTTAGAAGGGGCTTATGCAAATGAGGGGCTCTGAAGCTTAAATTTATTAATTTGGCAGCATGTCTGCCTGCAGTGCAGGAGACCGGGTTTGATCCCTGGGTTGGGAAGATCCTGTGGAGAAGGAAACGGCAAACTACTCCAGTATCCTTGCCTGGAAAATCCCATGGACGGAGGAGTCTGGTGGGCTGCAGTCCATGGGATTGCAGAGTCCGGCACGACTGAGTGACTAATGCTTTAACTTTCGTGTTCACCTCTGCTTGTGTACAGCTAAGCAAATTAAACGAAACTTCTCTGACCTTTGATTTCCTCAAATGTAAAATGGAGCTAATACTATATTTAAATCACGGAATTGTTGAGAGGATTAAATGGCAGCTTATAAACTCTCCTCATTAACTATTATTACTGTTACCTTTATTGTTATTGTCACTCTCCTCACCATTATTCGGCTACATCATTTTACAGATGAAGAAAGACAAAAAATTGTTATATGATGGCGCTATGCCACGCCACCAGTTAGCTGGGAGACTGGGCCAGGGTAATGCCTCCTGACTCCTTATCTGTCTCTTTCTGTAGCTCTATAGAGATGGCCTTTTGAACTTTCTTTCCTCAATATTCATACCCCTCGAGAGAATGTTGGCATAATCACAGTCTCCACCCCCTAATATCTTCTCTAGGCTATAGTAGAATGAAAGAGATCTCAACAGAAGATAGTAATTCGGTTGAATTTCAGCTTTATTTTCATTTTTATCTACATCTAATGGGGCTGAAGTCTATGAAATAAAAGCTATGTTCATTAAAAATACATTTTTTTTATCATTTCTAATTAGAAGACTAGGTTTCCATGTGCATTTGGGATGAAACAATGACTTGAAAACAAAGAAATTTCTGTGTAGTGTTATCTGGGAGTGATTCCCAAGTTCCCACATGCACAGATTTTTCAGGGACCTCATAAGATTTTCCTGGGAAAGGTCTGAAGAGTCAGTCCCAAGGGCTCCAGTCTGCCCCTTCAAAATACGTACTGGATGACAGAACTTGGCTCTTCTCCATTTCCCTCACAGCCTCACATATGTGAGAATCTTTCCATGTTATTTTGACTCTGGCAGAACTCTGTGCCTCAGAGCTGGTTTAATACTTTTACAGTACAGATAATGTTGATTCCAAGGTACCTGAACTTTTTTTTTCCAGCGACCCACCACATATATTCTGGCTTGCTCGTCAGGGTTGGGCAATTTCAGTCTGATTGATATTGGATCCGAAGATGCTCGTCCTTTAAATTACTACAGAGTGGAGGATAAGCAGCATTTGACTCAGGGCTCTAAATCTTTGGCCTCTGGGTCTGAATGAAAAAAAAAAAAAAAATTACAAGTCAATAGTAAATATCTTTCTCATTGTTCTCATTTCCAAACATGGCACAATTATAGAATTGTGGAACTGTCAGAACAATCTATGCAGCAGTTTTTTAGAATCTACAAATATAGTGGACATGGATCAGCCTGGGTTTTCCTCTCTCTGTTATTGGCTGTAATAAACATAGGTAAGTTATTTAACCTGTAGTTCTTATTTATGTATAAATAATAAAATGAGAGTTTTATAAAGTTCCTAAAGGAAAAAAAAAGTCACTTATCCATGAAGAGGCTATGAATATTATTTTATTATTATTAATATATCTATCAGAGATAATGTTGCTAATGTTAAATGACTAGAAAACCAGTGTTGATTTTGCTTTAGGATCTTCATGAGGGCACTCCTGGTTTGTCTACCAGATCTGCTGTTTGTTAAACCGTCAGGAGCATATAGTAAAACCAGAGAGTTTGGAGAAGTACAGTGACGGTTAAGCACATCTGCCAGGGGACCTCTCCCTTTGTCTTCTCCATCCTTTTAGATGTGCAATGGAGGGGCTGGTGAAGGCTTCCCCCGGGCTTGGCGCCTTTCCTAACCACCTGCCAGCAGATTCTCTTCTCTACTGGTTTCAGGCAATGACATAATCATCCTTCAGCTTTAGGCTCACATCCTGTTTACACTCGCTCCTCAGCAGCCCAGCCTCTTCTTTCTAATCTCTTATTTAATAGAGATTCTTAAAGGTATCAGGGTCTAATTTATCTGCCTGCTCTGGCTTCCCTGGTGGCTCAGATGGTAAAGCGTCTGCCTACAATGCGGAAGACCTGAGTTTGATCCTTGGGTCGGGAAGATCCCCTGGAGAAGGAAATGGCAACCCACTCTAGTATTCTTGCCTGAAAAATTCCATGGACTGAGGAGCCTCGTAGGCTACAGTCCATGGGGTTGCAAAGAGTCAGACATGACTGAGCAACTTCACTTCACTCTGTCTTTTAACACCTTGTAGTATCTTAAGTAGTTATTAAGGTATTATATTCCTATAGACATAGAGATTGGATGCAATCTCAAAAACGACAGAATGATCTCTGTTCATTTCCAAGGCAAACCATTCAATATGACAGTAATCCAAGCCTATGCCCCAACCAGTAACACTGAAGAAGCTGAAGTTGAACGGTTCTATGAAGACCTACAAGACCTTTCAGACTAACACCCAAAAAAGATGTCCTTTTCATTTTAGGGGACTGGAATGCAAAAGTAGGAAGTCAAGAAACACCTGGGGTAACAGGCAAATTTGGCCTTAGAATATGGAATGAAGCAGGGCAAAGGCTAATAGAGTTTTGCTAAGAGAATGCACTGGTCATAGCAAACACCCTCTTCCAACAACACAAGAGAAGACTCTACACATGGACATCACCAGATGGTCAACATTGAAATCAGATTGATTATATCTTTGCAGCCAAAGATGGAGAAGCTCTATAAAGTCAGCAAAAACAAGACCAGAATCTGACTGTGGCTCAGATCATGAACTCCTTATTGCCAAATTCAGACATAAATTGAAGAAAGTAGGGAAAACCACAAGACCATTCAGGTATGACCTAAATCAAATACCTTATGATTATACAGTGGAAGTGAGAAATAGATTTAACGGACTAGATCGGATAGACAGAGTGCCTGATGAACTATGGGCGGAGGTTCCTGACATTGTACAGGAGACAGGGATCAAGACCATCCCCATAGAAAAGAAATGCAAAAAAGCAAAATGGCTGTCTGGGGAGGCCTTACAAATAGCTGAGAAAAGAAGAGAAGTGAAAAGCAAAAGAGAAAAGGAAAGATATAAGCATCTGAATGCAGAGTTCCAAAGAATAGCAAGGAGAGATTTAAAAAAAGCCTTCCTCAGCGATCAGTGCAAAGAAATAGAGGAAAACAACAGAAGGGGAAAGACTAGAGATCTCTTCAAGAAAATTAGAGATACCAAGGGAACATTTCACTCAAAGATGGGCTCAATAAAGGACAGAAATGGTATGGGCCTAACAGAAGCAGAAGATATTAAGAAGAGCTGGCAAGAATACACAGAAGAGCTGTATCAAAAAGATCTTCACGACCAAGATAATCACTATGATGTGATCACTCTCCTAGAGCCAGGCATCCTGGAATGTGTAGTCAAGTGGGGCTTAGAAAGTATCACTACAAGCAAAGCTAGTGGAGGTGATGGAATTCCAGTTAAGCTATTTCAAATCCTGAAAGATGATGCTGTGAAAGTGGTGCACTCAATATGCCAACAAATTTGGAAAACTCAGCAGTGGCCACAGGACTGGAAAAGGTCACTTTTCATTCCAATCCCAAAGAAAGCAATGTCAAAGAATGCTCAAACTACTGCACAATTGCACTCATCTTACACGCTAGTAAAGTAATGCTCAAAATTCTCCAAGCCAGGCTTCAGCAATATGTGAACCATGAACTTCCAGATGTTCAAGCTGGTTTTAGAAAAGGCAGAGGAACCAGAGGTCAAATTGCCAGCATCCACTGGATCATGGAAAAAGCAAGAGAGTTCCAGAAAAACATCGATTTCTGCTTTATTGACTATGCCAAAGCCTTTGACTGTGTGGATCACAATAAACTGTGGAAAATTCTGAAAGAGATACCAGACCACCTGATCTGTCTCTTGAGAAACCTATATGCAGGTCAGGAAGCAACAGTTAGAACTGGACATGGAACAACAGACTGGTTCCAAAAAGGAAAAGGAGTATGTCAAGACTGTATATTGTCACCCTGCTTATTTAACTTATATGCAGAGTACATCATGAGAAACGCTGGGCTGGAAGAAGCACAAGCTGGAATCAAGATTGCCGGGAGAAATGTCAATAAGCTCAGATATGCAGATGACACCACCCTTATGGCAGACAGTGAAGAGGAACTCAAAAGCCTCTTGATGAAAGTGAAAGAGAGTGAAAAAGTTGGCTTAAAGCTTAACATTCAGAAAACTAAGATCATGGCATCTGGTCCCATCACTTCATGGGAAATAGATGGGGAAACAGTGTTAGACTGTATTTTTTTGGGTTCCAAAATCACTGTGGATGGTGATTGCAGCCATGAAATTAAAAGATGCTTACTCCTTGGAAGGAAAGTTATGACCAACCTAGACAGCATATTGAAAAGCAGAGACATTACTTTGTCAACAAAGGTCCATCTAGTCAAGGCTATTGTTTTTCCAGTGGTCATGATGTGAGATGTTGGGATGTGAGAGTTGGACTGTGAAGAAAGCTGAGCACTGAAGAATTGATGCTTTTGAACTGTGGTGTTGGAGAAGACTCTTGAGAGTCCCTTGGACTGCAAGGAGATCCAACCAGTCCATTCTGAAGGAGATCAGTCCTGGGATTTCTTTGGAAGGACTGAGGCTAAAGCTGAAACTTCAATACTTTGGCCACCTTATGCAAAGAGTTGACTCACTGGAAAAGACTCTGATGATAGGAGGGATTGCGGGTAGGAGGAAAAGGGGACAACAGAGGATGAGATGGCTGGATGGCATCACTGACTCGATGGACGTGAGTCTGAGTGAACTCCGGGAGTTGGTGATGGACAGGGAGGCCTGACATACTGCGATTCATGGGGCTGCAAAGAGTCGGACATGACTGAGTGACTGAACTGAACTGAACTGAAGGGGTTACATCCCTATAGACATAAGAGAAGAAAATGCTTGATCATGAGGACTGCCATGTATGTAGACCCTTTATGTAATACAGAAAGATGCAATGAATGATTTAAGTCAGTAACACATCAACGTAATAAAAATTATCTATATGCATCCAGATACTATCTTTTACCAAGGCTCCTCTGTTGATGCCTAATCGTCATGTTAGGCTTTATGTTGATAGTTGCTGGCATGGGACTGTTAACTTCTTATATCATGAGCAGAGTATTGGAAACAGGGACAGTATCTTCTCAGACTTGAACTTAGAACAGTTATTCTCAATCATTATTTAGTCACCAAGTATGTGCCAGGCTCTATTCTAGGTACTTGCAATAAATCAGTGAGACAGATCTCCCCACCTTCTCCAGGGGAAAAAAAAAAATCCCTGCTCTCATGGGGCTTGTTTTTCACTTAACGTGTTTACACAAAAGTACAGGTGGGCTTCTGTACCTGCTTGCCTCCTCCAGATATCCCTGTGTTTTGCCCTTGGAATCCACAGTGTGTGTTGTCTAGGAAATAGTCTGCCTCCCAACACTGAGAAAGTTATATCACAGGTGGACTTTTCAGACAGGATGGGCTTGGCAGGCTTCTCTTGATGCCTTGAGAGACCTTCGCCTGCTTTTCCAGAGTGCCAGTGTGACATACTTTTCAACTGCAGCCAGGCTATGCCACCAGTCATGAAATGCTGCAATCCCAGCTCAGGTTTACGCAAGTAGAGTGTGGTCAATGTTAGCCAGAACCACTATGCAGAGTTTTCATTTAGTTTTCTTTTGACAAGATAGAGTATAGAAACAGTTAAATAGAACAAAGTTCACTGTAACATTTCCAAAATTAGTAACTATCATTTGATTGTTTTCAGTGGAAAGAATAAGAAGTTTTTAGAATAGGCTTTAGATAAAGAATGGAGAATTGTCACTGTTTAGGAGATAAGAGGAGTAAATAATTATGCTTGGATTAAAAGAAGACTATTAACACATAGAGGATGTGGATCAACATGGATTGTGTGTGTGTATGTGTGTGTGTGTATCTTAGGAAATAGAGGAAATGTGATTTAAGAGCTGGGAAAATGTGCAGTATCCCCTGGTTTCAGAGCCAATAATCTCTCATATGCTTTGTAAATGCACAAGGTGCTACCTGGGATGGATTTGAAAACTTCTAAATTCACTGAAACAGTTGTAAAATCACATGAAGACGGTTGATAGTTGACTGCAATTAGAGGAAGCTCCTATATCTTATTTGTTCTAGCAGGCACGGGGAATGTATTGAGCCCATGAAATGTGCTTTCGATAACCCATTAACAAAATCTGCCTGGATTACAACCTCCAGCCTTTTCCCTTTTCACTCTCATATTAGAGATAGGTAAAATCCTCAGTGCTGGGAGCATGAGGGAATGCAGTTTTCAACACAGGATATGTGATAACTCATTGAGCACACCTGGGCTGTGTTCCTGGCTAGATCCTCCACATACCCAATTCTGACATCAGAACTGATTTCTGTAGGCTCTAATGTGCCTGAAAAATTTCTTGCAAGTCAGTTTCCTCTTCTAACATATCCCAGGGGAATTTCCCCCTGGGGGTCTGTGAGGCAACATTAGATTTTGACTGTAATAAGATATTGCCATGTTGGGAGAGTTTTGTAAGACAAGTAGCACATTACATCTGTTGTTTTCCTTATATAGGGTGCATTTCACATGGAATGACACTGGAGCACAACCCAGGACTCTGTCTTAACTCCCCTGCAGTCTCGTACTTCCTCCTCCCCAATGATGGCAACTCCTGAAACACTTAGTAACATATGGTGACCTATCTGTGAAGTGTGCTGAACGCAGTGCATTTACTTTCTGACTCTGGAGTATTGTGTTTCATGTGGGGCATCATATTTTTTAGAGGGATCTTGACAAACTGGCTCTTAGCCACCAGAAACTTTTTTTGGAACAAGGTAGGAGAAAAAAATAATTACATTCATATACATATAACTAGTACCTGAGTAAAAGAGGGCTCCAAGTCAGCAAAGTGCGGTGAGAAACCGTTCGTAAGATAACGGGAGGTGTTCAGCCTAGAGGGATTGATTATTTATTTAGTTTTTGCAAGGGGTGGTGGCTATGATCCAAATGTTTGAAAGGCTGTCATGTGAAAATTCAAATTATTTTTTCTTTTTCCATGGAGTTCCAGTCAGCAGAACTAGACTCAGTATGTGAGATTCATGGATAAACAGATTTTATTAGAGTTATGCAGGGATGGAATATATATGTGCAAGCAAAAGACATAAGACCTTTGTAAAGAGAATCCCTATACAGAATAAGTAGTTAGGTCAGATCTGCGAAGATGTCTTCCAATTCAAATATTCGGTACTTTTCTGAATTAGGAGTTTCTTGTTCAACTTTAATTTTGACAGAGGATTGATAAAGGCTTGAAAGACTTTTTTTTTCCTTCCTATGTCCCCTAATAGGATAAGATAATTGAGCCAACTAAGCTATTCCATGGCTTTAACAAAGTTGGTCTTATATCGGTTTTTCGTTTGCTTGTTTTTTTGAGTTATTTTCCCTTCGGAAGCACGTAATCCTATATGAAGGAAAACTTATAACATTAACTAAGAATCCACGGATCCTCTTGATAGCCTGAACAAGCCCTTAAGATTTTAACTGAACTTTGTATCTTGCAGCTTCCTTGCTTGTAGAGCTGACCTGTGGGTGTTGTCTCCTCAGCATTTGTTCCCATTCCCTCTCCTTCCGCCTCCTCCACTGCGTGCAGTCTTGGTATTTCCCTCAATCAGAGCTCCTTGCCTTTTCCAGGGGGCCAAGAGGGATTGGCTCCCTCTTGGCCAATCAGACCCTCTCTTGAAATTTGAGTGATGAGACCCTGTGACTCAGGGACCGAGAGAGGTTGGAACTGACGGTCTCACTACAGTCCACGGTGCAGGTCAAGTCTTTCAGTGCTGGTTTCCTGGATCCACATGCAGATGGAATGTTGATCTTACAAGTTGTTTGTTATGTGGCCATATTGCTTGATTGTTAAATGAGGAATTTATATCAAGCTCTGGAGTGTGTCCTTGTTTCTAGTGAGAAGGGAAAATGATGTATATGCAGTTTGTACAATTAAGCATCTTTTGGGGAGAGATTTCCACAGGCTCATATAACTAGAGGCCTTAGGGTGTGAGAATTCCTGCTTCCTGTAGTGCTGGAAAGTTAAGGTCAAATGCTGGATGTGTTTCAAGTTCTGAGACAATAACAGCCGATTTCAAAGCTGGTGTTTGTGTGTGCGTGCATATGTGTGTGTACAGAACTGGAGAGGAAAAGCAGCCTCTAAAACTTTGCTTTGAAAGATGCCAAAACACTGAGCCACATATTTGTATGGAAAAGATCTGTGTGTTTGGATGAAACCTGTCCCTTTCATAAATACATGGCATGGGGAGGCCTGGCTCCTCTTGCCCTGCTTTTGAACTTTTGTTCACATTAAGCAATTTCCCTCACCTTGGCTGTTGAACTTCCCTTTGTAGTGAAATTCATGAGTACAGTGACCTGGCAAGAAAATGACGGAAAGAAAGGGTCTGCTGGACTAGATTGCATTTTTCCTGAACACTGATATATCAGGATGTATGGAACATGAGTCATCACTTTCTGCTGGAAACTTTTATGACCTTTACGGAGTAGGTCAAATTCCTCTCAAGCTGTGCTTCTTCACACCCCAGTGCATGACAGTAAAAGGGCAAATCCTAGGGAGGCAGAAGCACATTCATATTTTCTTCTTGCAATCTGTTACACATTATTGTCTTTTGACACACTTTGCTTCACATGATGGTACTAATGGTAGGAACTAAGGTCAGGAGCGATGGGAGATTTGTCTGGCATGCCTTTCATGACTGTTCTAACTCTCAGTTGGGGTAAACTTGGAGCCCTGTTAGACGAGTGTTGGTGAAGGGGAGGAGAATCTCTCTGAAAATCATTATAGGGGAGGCCCCTTAGGAAAAGCCACATTCCATACTGTGAGTCCAGGCCTTTCAGTAAACTAGAACTTGATGATAAACTAGAACAAACAGGCGAAAATACTGCAGCAATATTCCAGTCAAGGGTCATTGTGTAGAGAGTTACTCAGGTCTGCTTTTCCCAGGACCTCACAGTTTGATCAATGACATCAATAGAGAAGAATGTTAACTTTCAAGAAGAGTTTATGTTACCTATACTATACTCTTTAAAAATCTGGGGACTGGGGTGTGGTGCAAGGGAATAGGCTGGGGAAAATACACTGAAAATTTAAGTTTGAGTAGAACTTGTTCATAGAGGAGCCACCAGCTATATCAGCCCCTATTTTTTATTCTACAGGAATACTTCATCTTTCTAAAATCAGTTAGAAATGCAGAAGCTTACGCAGTGAATTTTTCTCATCTAAAAATTAAATCCCTAAGGCTTCTGACCACTTTTAACTTTTAATCTTTTTAAAATGAATTATGCACTTCTTTGCTTTCTTAAAAGATTTAGTTAAAATAATATAACGTTTCCATTTTTCTGTTTACTGTCAAATGCTTGGCTGTCACTTCTTATGACTGCCATTCCTGCCTCTAATGGACTTTCTCCCCATGACTAATTTGCCACTTTTAAATGGCAATGGCTAAAAATTCAACATGAATAAGCTTAGAAATGTTGATGATATAGGTCTTTGAATGGGAGAGAAGGAACCCTCGAGTTAGGAATATGAACTTTAACGGAATGAATTTGGTGACATGCATTGTCTCATCTTGGAGACCTTTACAGATGTTTCCCAGAGGATCTTTTTTGTCCATCTTTGGCTCTCAGTGGTGTCTTAGGCATTTGCAGTTACCAGATAAGTGACCCTCAGATAAGTAAGAACTTTTCTTCAAAGGTTAGAAAAAGAATCAAAGATATCTGTCACACACTTGGGAGTTGGGGTCAGGTGCAGAGTAGGTGGCAAAGTCATTTAAATTCAACAGTTTGATGGCTGTCCCTATGCTAACTTTCTCTGGGTGACTGCATAGGCATCTTCCACAGTCAAGATGCTGTGTCAGCATGAAGAAAAGCAGCAGATGGCTCCTAAAGATGCTATATATTGGGGAGAGGCTGGAAGGGCAGTGTTTAGATGTAACAGATAAAATGGGGAGGAGTCTTCTGCAGAGTTCGGCTGATGGACTTTGTGACTGTGACCAAGAGTTAGCACTCTGGGTTCTTAATTGAGCCATCTATAAAACTGTGAGTGACCTGTTCTTTAGGGCTGTATTTATCAAGAATTTAAGCGTGCAGTGAGTCTTAGAACATTTAGGAGCTTGGAAAAAGTACCCTGCTCACACACACTGTCAATACTTTTCTTTTAGACTAAGGAATCTAAGCAGAGGAGAACAAGGCTGTGCCCTAGGGTGAGCTGACAAACAGCCCAGAGACTATGACTACAAAGCCAGTGATTTTTTTTTTTTTTAAATACCATAATGCTTTTAAATGTAAAATGTTGTGAGTGTAGCCAAAGGTTTTCCATTAGGAGCAAACCTAATACTAGTTTCCAGATGTCAAAATTCTGATGTTAAGATTAGGTGATTTTTCACACTTAAGCAAAAGATGGCAACTGATCATCTCTGGTAAATGATCAAATGATTTAGAAAAGTTGTTTTTATCTTTTTTATCTATCAGTAGATGGCAGGAGATAACCATCAAATCAGGATTTAAAAAGGAAACAAAATGATAGAATTCAGTCTTTGTTCCTTGCATTCCCTGGAAAAATTGCTATCTAGGGTAGTTAGTGTGCTGTTAGGTTGGTACCTGGGGAGACAGTAGTTTTGAATATGGATTTGAGTTCAATTATTAGGTTCCTGATTAATCTGGCAAGATTACAGTTGGTTTAAAACAATAGTCAAATGCTGGAACTAAATTTACTCTCTTTTGAAGAGACACCTGGAGAAATGATTCATCACTCATGTTGCTAAGATTAATTGGGCATTATAATTGTGTTAAGTGGATTCACACACCGTGTAAAAATCTGGGAGTTTTTCCTATTTTCTTTCTCCTCCCCGCTCCCCCTGTCCCCTTTAAGCAGGGAAGAGAGAAAACAGAGTTAGTTACCTTCAGTGTGGTTTAGGGATATCCAGCATAACTGATTTTATCTGCTGCTGCTGCTGCTACGTTGCTTCAGTCATGTCCGACTCTGTGAGACCCCATAGATGGCAGTCCACCAGGCTCCCCCGTCCCTGGGATTCTCCAGGCAAGAACACTGGAGTGGGTTGCCATTTCCTTCTCCAATGCATGAAAGTGAAAAGTGAAACTGAAGTCACTCAGTCATATCCGACTCCTAGCGACCCCATGGACTGCAGCCTACCAGGCTCCTCCATCCATGGGATTTTCCAGGCAAGAGTACTGGAGTGGGGTGCCATTGCCTTCTCCATGACTTTATCTAAGATTATACAAATACAGCATCACAGTTAAAACAATACTAAGCACAGGGATGTTTTCCACATGCCATAATCCCATGAATTGATGATTTTCATGATCTTTTTCATGAAGATTACATTTGATTTTATTAGTTTTTCTGAAGTGCAGACTTATCTTAGAAGTACTAGACCCATATTTCCCTAATTTGGAGATTATGTTGTTCAGTTGCCAAGTTGAGTCTGATTCTTTGTGACCCCATGAACTGTGTCATGCTAGGCTTCTCTGTCCTTCACCATCTCCTGGAATTAGCCCAGACTCATGTCCATTGATTCGGTGATGCCATCCAACCATCTCATCCTCTGTCGTCCCCTTTCCTCCTGCCCTCAATCTTTCTCAGCATCAGGGACTTTTCCACTGAGTCTGCTCTTCACATCAGGTGGCCAAAGTATTAGAGCTTCTGTTTCAGTGTGAGCCCTTCCAATGATTATTCAGGGTTGAATTCCTTTAGGATTGACTGGTTGGATCTCCTTGCAGTCCAAGGGACTCTCAAGAGTCTTCTCCAGCACAACAATTTAAAAACATCAATTCTTCGGCGCTCAGCCTTCTTTATGGTTCAACTCTCAAATCCGTACATGACTACTGGAAAAGCCATAGCTTTGACTATACGGACCTTTGTCAGCAAAGTGACATCCCTGCTTTTTAATATGCTGCCTAAGTTTGTCATAGATTTTCTTCCAAGGAGCAAGCATCTTTTAATTTCCTTTAGTCACCATCCACAGTGATTTTGGAGCCCAGTAAAATAAAATCTGCTACTGTTTGCACTTTTTCCCCTTCTAATTGCCATGAAGTGATGGAATCAGATGTCATGATTTTAGCTTTTTGAATGTGGAGTTTTAAGCCAGCTTTTTCACTCTCCCCTTTCACCCTCATCAAGAGGCTCTTTAGTTCCTCTTTGCTTCCTACCATTAGAGTGGTATCACCTGCCTATCTAAGGTTGTTGATATTTCTCCCAGCAGTCTTGATTCCAGCTTGTGATTCATCCAGCTTGGCATTTCACATGATGTACTCTGTGTTAAATAAGCAGGGTGACAATATACAGACTTGATGTACTCCTTTCCCAATTTTGAACCAGTCTTTTGTTCCATGTCCTCTTCTAACTATTGCTTCTTGAACTGCATGCAGGTTTCTCAGGAGACAGTTAAGATGGTCTGGTATTCCCATCTGTTTAAGAATGTCCCAGTTTGTTGTAATCCCCATCCCAGATAGCTCAGACTGTAAAGGATCTGCCTACAATGCAGGAGACCTTGGTTCGATTCCTGGGCCAGAAAGAACCCTGGAGAAGGAAATGGCAACCCACTCCAGTATTCTTTTTTTTTTAATTAAAAAATATTTATTTATTTTAATTGGAAGCTAATAACTTTACAATATTGCAATATTGCAGTGGTTTTTGCCATACGTTGACATGAATCAGCCACAGTTGTACATGTGTCCCCCTGTCTCAGACCTCCCTCCCACCTCCCTCCCCATCCCACCCCTCTGCATTGTCCCAGTGCACCAGCTTTGAGTGCCCTGTTTCATGCATCAAACTTGGACTGGCCATCAATTTCACATATAGTAATATACATGTTTCAGTGTTATTCTCTCAAATCATCCCACCCTCACCTTCTCCCACAGAATCCAAAAGTCTTTATATCTGTGTCTCTTTTGCTGTCTTGCATATAGGGTCATCATTACCACCTTTCTAAATTCCATATATATCTGTTAATATACTGGATTGGTGTTTTTCTGACTTACTTCACTCTGTATAATAAGCTCCAGTTTCATCCACCTCATTAGAACTGACTCAAATGTGTTCTTTTTAATAGCTAAGTAATATTCCATTGTGTATATGTACCACAACTTTCTTATCCATTCATCTACCGATGGATATCTAGGTTGCTTCCATGTCCTAGCTATGGTAAACAGTGCTGCAATGAACATTGGGGTACACGTGTCTCTTTCAATTCTGGTTTCCTCAGTGTGTATGTCCAGCAGTGGAACTGTTGGATTGTATGGCAGTTCTATTTCCAGTTTTTTAAGGAATCTCCACACTGTTTTCCATAGTGGCTGTACTAGTTTGCATTCCCACCAACTGTGTGAGAGGATTCCCTTTTCTCCACACCTTCTCCAGCATTTATTATTTGTAGACTTTTTGATAGCAGCCATTCTGACCAGTGTGAGATGGTACCTCATTGTTGATTTGCATTTCTCTGATAATGAGTGGTTTTTCCTTGGTCATGCATGGATGTGAGAGTTGGACTATGAAGAAGGTTGAGTGCCGAAGAATTGATGCTTTTAAACTGTGGTGTTGGAGAAGACTCTTGAGAGTACCTTGGACTGCAAGGAGATCTAACCAGTCCATTCTGAAGGAGATCAGCCCTGGGATTTTTTTGGAAGGAATGATGTTAAAGCTGAAACTCCAGTACTTTGGCCACCTCATGCGAAGAGTTGACTCGTTGGAAAAGACTCTGATGCTGGGAGGGATTGCGGGCAGGAGGAGAAGGGGACGACAGAGGATGAGATGGCTGGATGGCATCACTGACTCTATGGATGTGAATCTGAGTGAACTCCGGGAGTTGGTGATGGACAGGGATGCCTGGCGTGCTGCGATTCATGGGGTCGCAAAGAGTCGGACATGACTGAGCGACTGAACTGAATTGATAATGAGTGATGTTGAGCATCTTTTCATGTGTTAGTCATCTGTATTGTCTTCTTTGGAGAAATGTCTGTTTAGTTCTTTGGCCCATTTTTTGATTGGGTCATTTATTTTTCTGGAATTGAGCTGCATGAGCTGCTTATATATTTTTGAGATTCTTTGTCAGTTGCTTCATTTGCTATCATTTTCTCCCATTCTGAAGACTGTCTTTTCACCTTGTTTATAGTTTCCTTCATTGTGCAAAAGCTTTCAAGTTTACTTAGGTTCCATTTGTTTATTTTTGCTTTTATTTCCATTACTCTGGGAGATGGCTCATTGAGGGTCTTGCTGTGATTTATGTCAGAGAGTGTTCTGCCAATATTTTCCTCTAGGAGTTTTATAGTTTCTGGTCTTACATTTAAATCTTTAATCCATTTTAAGTTTATTTTTGTGTATGGTGTTAGAACATGTTCTACTTTCATTCTTTTACAGGTGGTTGACCAATTTTCCCAGCACCACTTGTTAAAGAGATTGTCTTTTCTCCATTGTATGTTTTTGTCTCCTTTGTCAAAGATAAGGTGTCCATAGGTGTGTAGATTTATCTCTGGGCTCTCTATTTTGTTCCACTGATCTATATTTCTGACTTATTCCAGTACCATACTGTCTTGATGACTAACTTTGTAGTATAGTCTGAAGTCAGGCAGGTTGATTTCTCTAGTTCCATTCTTCTTTCTCAAGATTGCTTTGGCTATTTGAGTTGTTTTTTTTTGTGTGTGTGTTTCCATACAAATTGTGAAATTATTTGTTCTAGTTCTGTGAAAAATACTGTTGGTAGCTTGATAGGGATTGCACTGAATCTATAGATTGCTTTGGGTAGTATACTCATTTTCACTATATTGATTCTTCTGATCCATGAACATGGTATATTTCTCCATCTATTTGTGTCATCTTTGATTTCTTTCATCAGTGTTTTACAGTTTTCTATATATAGGTCTTTTGTTTCTTTAGGTAAATTTATTCCTAAGTATTTTATTCATTTTGTTGCAATGGTGAATGGGATTGTTTCCTTAATTTCTCTTTCTGTTTTCTCATTGTTAGTGTATAGGAATGCAAGGGATTTCTGTGTGTTGATTTTATATCCTGCAACTTTACTATATTCATTGATCAGCTCTAGTAATTTTCTGGTGGTGTCTTTACAGTTTTCTATGTAGAAATTATAGAAAGATCATGTCATCTGTAGGATGAAATCATGTAGGATCACGTCATCTGCAAACAGTGCCACTCCAGTATTCTTTCCTGGAGAATCCCATGGAGAGAGGAACGTGGCAAGCTACAGTCCATGGGGTCACAAAGCTACAGACAGGAGCAACTAAGACACACAGTCAAAGGCTTTAGCATAGTCAATGAAGCAGAAGTAGATGTTTTTCTGGAATTCTCTTCCTTTTTCTATGATCCAGAGGATGTTGGCTATTTGGTCTCTGGTTACTCTGCCTTTTCTAAATTCAGCTTGTCCTCTGGAAGTTCTTGGTTCACATACTGTTGAAGCCTAGCTTGAGGGATTTTGAGCATTACCTTACTAGTATGTATTATGGAATTTCCAAGAATTGAAATTTTCAATCTTTTTTATCCACTTGCCACCACTTACCAATGATGTGATTCTTTTCTATGTTACAGGCATTTGAATCAGCTATATAATTATTATTTGTTAACACTGTCCCCGTTTGAATCTTATTTCTTAGAAAATCTTTAAGAAAAAACCTTAGTCATTTATAGGCCTTTTTTTTTTTTTTTTTTTTTACACAACTTAACTGAAAACTGTCTGTAGGTAGAAGGCCAACTCCAGGCACATTTGCACTGGAATCACATCTACTGTCAATCTTGGTTAATATGGAGCTGGAACTGTCATGGGCTTGGCTCTAACGGCTCCACAGGTTGAGAGATTCAATCCTGGAAAGCAGAAATGGAACTGAATTTGCTTTCAAGAAAGCCCTACTACTTTTTCCTTGTAAGTATCTCCACTAGGAAAAATCTTTTAATCAAAAATACATTGTCATCCTTTGAAAAAATTCAAATTATGACCAGTACCAAAATATCTTGTCAAGGACTACAAAAACAATCTATCTAGTCTCTGTAGTATGTTGCCTAAAATTTCCACACTTGTCAGTTAGTGTTACCAAGCTTAGTACTGTGCTACTATACAGTTGGAGATGCTCTGTTGGGTCAGTATATGTTACCTCTAGGTGGGGCATGAATGCAGTAGCCTGAATAACCTTTTTACTGAGAGTTTAAAATTTATTATATGCTGTAATTATTAGATTCACAGCATAGGGACTTCCCTGGTGGTCCAGTGGTTAAGAATATGCTTTCCAATGCAGGAGATATGGATTCAATCCCTGGTCAGGGAACTAAAATCCCAGATGCATGGGGCAATTAAGCTTGCATGCCACAACTAAACATCCTGCATGCCCCAACTAAGACCCAATGCAGCCAAATAAATAAATATCTTTTTTTTTTTTTAAAGAAATTTAAGCCAATTTCCCCAACAGCAAGTGAGCTATATTCCTTACTCAATTATTTGTGGTGCTTTCTTGACCATGTGCTAAATGTAAAAGTTTAGGGTATCTATAAAATTCAGTGTTGAAAATATATTCTTTTCTCCCCTTTCAAATGTGTTATTGAATGACAATCTTGTGTATAGGCTACATCTTACTGATGCTTGTATATTAAGGACTGGCATAGGTATATTAGAAATATTTTATTTCATGTATTGACAAGAAAAATTAAACTGACCTAAGACTCATTATAAGTCCCACATATGCTCTGAAAGTTCAACAAAAATATTTTCCAAAATCTAAGAAAATATTTAGATGGTAAAACATGATTTTTAAAATGTTTTGCATTTTGAATTTTTAAGGAGTGAAAACTTAAGCCACATTCTTCTAGTGTGAAGTAATCTGCTTTAAAACTCAGTTGCTACCCATGTAGAGAAGAAAGTTGTTTCTGAAGTGGTGGTACAATATATATTTATATGTGTATATATATTTTTTTCCCTTGCGATAATGGTAGAGGTACAGAGAATTCCTTGAGAAACAGTTTACATTCTTTGACTGTGCTGTTATTGAGGAGGAATAGAGAAGTATGAAAGATTGAACATTTTCCTTTTTTTTTTCTTTAGAGCCGTGTAATAATAGGCAAAACCAGGTTTTATGCAAAATCAATGGAGGTGAGTTATTTTGACAGAAAATTTTCATCCTTCACTGATTATGTGGTATTCCAGATAATAAATATTTTAAGTCAGTGCATTGTTGGTAATTTATTAGGCAGTATGAAATAATGAAAACAATACAGAAGTCTGAAGATAAAAATAGACTGGTGAAACAGCAAGTCTATATAACTGTTAGCTACTTTCTAGAGTTTTACTATTATAGGTTAGTGGAAGAGAAGAACATGGTTAGTAAAAGACCTGGGCATTTTCCATTTATTTTAAAATTGTTTTCCTCTATATTTTTCTGCAAGGGTTATACTTTTTCCCCAAAGAAAACAAACTCAGAAAAACATCTTTTGTTACAAGTCTGAGCATGTAGTTTTATTTCTATCTTACTTCTGCTTTCCTCCAAATCTAGACAATGCATTCATACCGCTAAGTTCAGATATTATTCATCAGGATCAATGCAAAAATTATATTCTTCACAGAATATAGAAATAAATAGGGCCCATGAAACTTATTTTCAATCAATTCAAGTTATTACTTGTTTCATGTTTTAGTAGCGTCACCAGGTACTGAAACCCATGATGGAGAAACAACTGTTTCAGAGATGCTTGGGGTAGAAGAGTTGTGTGTTCTCTGACCTTGTAAGAGCTTAGGCCCCAGACAAATCAGCAAGCATCCCAGTGGTAGAGTGGAGATCAAGTACTGACTCTAGACCCAGTGGCCAGTCCCATCCTGTCTCTGCCTCCCATTTTAAGACTTTGTATCAGCCATTTAACTTCTCTCTTTTAGTTTTCTTGTTTGGAAGATGGATATTATTCTAAGGATTAAGTGAGCTAATATATGTAATGCACTTTAAACAAGGACTGGCACAGACTAAGAACTTGATGTAAATGTTTGTTAAATAAACTTCTTGGGAAGAATATGAAGGCAAGAGAGAGAGAACGAGGCACATGGAGTCTCCAAGAGCTTGTTTGTCTGAAATGCAGGATTCTATTGCTGAAGAGTGGAGAAATAGCTCCAGAAAGAATGAAGAGGCTGAGCCAACGTGAAAACAATGCCTAGTTGTGAATGTGACTGTTGATGGAAGTAAAGTCTGATGCTGTAAAGAACAATATTGCATTGAAACCTGGAATGTTAGGTCCATGAATCAAGGCAAATTGGAAGTTGTTAAACAGGAGATGGCAAAAGTGAACATCTACATTTTAGGAATCAGCGAACTAAAATGGACCAGAATGGGCAAATTTAATTGAGATAACCTTTATATCTACTACTTTGGGCAAGAATCCATTAGAAGAAATGGTGTAGCCCTCATAGTCAACATAAGAGTCCAAAATGCAGTACTTGGGTGCAATCTCAAAAATGACAGACTGATCTCTGTTCATTTCCAAGGGAAACCGCTCAGTATCACAGTAATCCAAGTCTATGCCCTAACCACTAATGCCGAAGATGCTGAATTTGAATGGTTCTAAGAAGACCTACAAAACCTTCTAGAATTAAAGCCTAAAAACATGTCCTTTTCATCAGAGGGGACTGTAATGAAAAAGTAGCAAGTCAAGAGATACCTGGAGTAACAGGCAAGTTTGGCCCTACAGTACAAAATGAAGCAGGGCAGAGGCTAACAGAGTTTTGCCAAGAGAACACACTGGTCATAGCAAACACCCTCTTCTGACAACACAAGAGAAGACTTTACACATGAGCATCACAAGATGGTCAATACTGAAATCAGATTGATTATTCTGTGCAGCCAAAGATGGAGAATCTCTATACAATAAACAAGATCAAGACCAGGAGCTGACTGTGGCTCAGATCATGAACTCCCTATTGCCAAATTCAGACTTAAATGGAAGAAAGTAGGGAAAAATCACTAGATCGTTCAGGTATGACCCAAGTCAAATCCCTTATGATTATACAGTGGAAGTGACAAATAGAGTTAAGGGATTAGATCTAATAGACAGAGTGCCTGAAAAACTATGGACAGAGTTTGGTAACATTGTGCAGGAGGTGAAGATCAAAACCAAGCCCAAGAAGAAGAAATGCAAAAAGGCAAAATGATTGTCTCAGGAGGCCTCACAAAGAGCTGAGAAATGAAGAGAAGCTAAAGGCAAAGGAGAAAGGAAAGATATTCCCATCTGAATCCAGAGTTCCAAAGAATAGCAAGAAAAGTGAAGAAAGCCTTCCTCAGTGATCAATGCAAAGAAATAAAGGAAAACAAAAGAATAGGAAAGACTAGAGATCTCTCCAAGAAAATTAGAGATACCAAGGAAACATTTCTTTCAAAGATGGGCACAATAAAGAACAGAAATGGTATGGACCTAACAGAAGCAGAAGATATTAAGAAGAGGTGGCAAGAATACACAAAAGAACTATACAGAAAAGATCTTAATGACCCAGATAACCACGATGGTGTGATCACTCACCTAGAGTCAGACATCCTAGAGTGCAAAGTCAAGTGGGCCTTAGGAAGCATCACTATGTATAAAGCTAGTGGAGGTGGTGGAATTTCAGCTGAGCTATTTCAAATCATAAAAGATGATGCTGTGAAAGTGCTTCACTCAAGTATGCCAGCAAATTTGTAAAACTCAGCAGTAGCCACAGGACTGAAAAATGTCAGTTTTCATTTCAATCCCAAAGAAAGGCAGTGACAAAGAATGTTCATACTACTATACTCATCTCACACACTAGCAAAGTAATGGTCAAAATTCTCCAAGCTAGGCTTCAACAGTATGTGAACTGAGAACCTCCAGATGTTCAAGCTGGTTTTAGAAAAGGCAGAGGAACCAGAGATTAAATTGCCAACATCTGTTGGATCATAGACAAAAAAAAAAAGAATTCCAGAAAAACATGTACTTCTGCTTTATTGACTACACTAAAGCTTTTGACTGTGTGGATCATAACAAAATATGGAATTCTTAGAGATGGCAATAGCAGACCACCTTACCTGCCTCCTGAGAAATTTGTATGCAGATCAAGAAGCAACAGTTAGAACTGGATATGGAACAATGAACTGGTTCCAAATTGGGAAAGGAGTATGTCAAGGCTATATATTCTCACCATGCTTATTTAACTTATATGCAAAGTACATAATGTGAAATGCCAAACTGGATGAAGCACAAGCTGGAATCAAGATTGCAGGGATAAATAGCATTAATCTCAGATATGCAGATGACAGATGACACCACCCTTATGGCAGAAAGCAAAGAGGAACTAAAGAGTCTCTTGATGAAGGTGAAAGAGAAGAGTGAAAAAGCTGGCTTAAAACTCAACATTCAAGAACTGAAGATTGTGGTATCTGGTCACATCACTTCATGGCAAATAGATGGAGATACAATGGAAACAGTGACAGACTTCATTTTCTTGGGCTCCAAAATCACCACAAATGGTGACTGCAGCCATGAAATTAAAAGATGCTTGCTCTTGGAAGAAAAGCTATGACAAACCTCGACAGTAGATTAAAAAGCAGAGACATTGCTTTACTGACAAAGGTCCTCATAGTCAAAGCTATGGATTTTCCAGTAGTCATGTATGGATGTGAGAGTCAGACCATAAAGAAAGTTGAACGCCGAAGAATGGATGCTCTTAAAATGTGATGTTGGAGAAAACTGTTGAGAGTCCTTGGGACTGCAAGGAGATCAAACTAGTCAATCCTAAGGGAAATCACTCCTGAATATTCATTGGAAGGACTGAAGCTGAAGCTTCAATACTTTGGCCACCTGATAGGAGGAATTTACTCATTGGAAAAGACCCTGAAGCTGGGAAAAATTGAAGGCAGGAGGAAAAGGGGACGACAGAGGATGAGATGGTTGGATGCATTACTGACTCGATGCACATGAGTTTGAGGAGGCTCCAGGTGTTGGTGATTGATAGGGAAGCCTGGTGTTCTGTAGTCCAAGGGGTCTCAAAGATTCTGACATGACTGAGTGACTGATCTGAACCGTACTGAGGCTTGGGAAAGTGGAGAAAATGGGTCTTGACAAGTTCTGCAGCCAACAATCAAAGTTTGCATTTACTTCACAGAGTGGGAGGAAGGCTGTTGTCCATATGAAGCACCCCATTTCTGTGTGAAGAATGTGGGTGAGAACGAAGACCAGAAGCTGAGGACAGCAAGAGAGAGACTGTGGAAGGCTGTTTCCTTTGTTCTTCAATTTACAACCATGATTGCTCATGTGTTTGTTTGCTTTTGGCTATGGGACATGTGGGATCTTAGTTCCCCAAGAGGGCATGTAACCTGTGCCTCCTGCAGTGGAAGTTTTCAGTTTTAACCACTGGACTGATAGGGAAGTCCCTGCTCATGTGTTTGTGTTTTTAAGTCACCTCAGATTTTTTTGAATAATAGGTGAGCTATACATTTACTCATTTAATAAGGTAAAAAAAAGAAGTTCAGGTAATAAATAATTTAAAAATAGGTATGGGCAAGGAGATCATCGTTGGGCTGAAGAATAAGTAAATTGGGGCTATGGGAGTGACACTAATGCTTAGGTCGATTACTTACTAAGAGGTAACACATACGTTATGTTGAGGTGCTGGGCTCCAGAAAAGGTAGTTATGAATAAATTATAGTAATGGTAAGTGTGAAGATTTTGAATGAGTAAAAAGAAACAATTTACTTTTAAGTAGAGATCTTCAGAATAGTGGATAGTGTGGGATTGGATTGAAGCAGAGAGAAAAAAAGAGGTGAGAACTCAGAGAGCTACTCTTACGTTTGGGTGGCTTTGTCCTCTGCAACAAACATGGGGTGCCTACAGTCTGTCCCCTAAAAGGAACCATTGATGGGAATACTGTCTTCAGTGATAACTCCTGGTAGCACTAAAAGTATGATTTTGAATTAAATTTGAAAATTTCCTCAAAGCTGCTTCTTCAAAGACAAATGACTCTCTTTCAATATGTCTAGTTAAATAAAATAATGGATGTGAATGGCTTTGCAAAACATTAATGTGCTATAAAATGTAAGGCGTTATCATTGTGTACTCTGTGTTAGAAAATATGCCATAAAAAGAGATTATTTTTGTGGACTAAATAGTCAAATATGGGCTGCATGACAGCACTGTGAAGTCAAGTCATAATTGATAAACGACTGTACCCAGAGAGGATTGATTAATGTGTGGATGCTAACCTTGAAGAACACGGCAGGTATAACACTCCAGGGTTTTTTATTTTGTTTTCTTTCTCTGGCCCTTTCTTGTATAAACTATTTTTCAGTGAGTAAAAGACATACTTATCAAATTTAATGATGAGACTGCTATGGGGCAGGTAGCTCATATACATCAACCATAAGAAGTGTACTGCTGGATGCATAAACCAAGCTTCAGGTATCTAGGAGTATGCCCAAGACCTTGGACTATGATGGTAGACAGTATTATATTATTCTTTTCAGCGAGAATAATAACTTGCCCAGTAGAACAGAAGAACTGAGATTTGAAGCTAGGCAATATGAAGTCAGAGAATGTACACCTAAGCCACTTTGCTTATTATTCACTCATTTACTTAACAGAGTGCTCATACCTACACCAAGGATTGATCTGAGCTCTATACAAGTGTTACAGTACTCATGTAATCCTCATAGCAATCCTATGCAGTAGATTTTTATTTTATAGCTTAGAAACTGAGGCACAGGCAAGTTGAATAGCCTTCCCAAGGGCTCACAGCTAAGTAAGTGGATTCAAACACAGGCGATTTGGTTGGGGAATCCATGCCTCTGACACCATGACATGCTCTGTGGTCAATTGCTTTATGCTAAACTGCTCTATGCTCTGCCCCTGCTCTGTGCTAAACTGCCTTCAACACTGTACCCAACTTCACACAGCCAGATCTGAAGTGAGCATGCCCTCTCTTTACACCTGGGAGCCAGAAATTCTTTGAGGTTTACAAAGGAGGCAATGAGCATTTATGATTCAGTTGATGCTCTTTTGACCTACCTTGGAGCATCCATGCCTGAAGGCATCTTTTGGGATGCCACCAATTCAATCTTAGATGCTTAAATCCTTGTCTATGGTTCTCTGTGCCAGACAGCATTTCCTCCTGCATAAAATACATCCTTATTCTCATTATATCTCTCCATAAAACTTTCATCAATTTGAAAATTGTAAAATGCATTCCTTTTTATGCAGACATTTAATCTATGGTTAAATGACAATTGAGCAATATATCCTCCTGCATACTCAAATACCATCTTAACTCTGCAATTTGAAAATAAATTGACAGTCTTAAAATTGGCATGGGTTTTAAGGAAATGAAATACTCTTCAACTACAGTCTTTTGAGAATGTTTATCTGCAAAACAAACTATAGGACACACTCTGGCTTGATCAACAGATTCTATTTAAGAGAGTGTTCAGACAGAACTACTAGTTTGGCAAATCTCATTTGGACTTATCTGTGGGCCAAATGCTGTTTCCTTCTTATATGCATGGATGAAGCCAGAACTTTCAACCTCTCAGCCTCTCAACCTCTCACTTTCAGAAAGAGTGAAGTTTAAAATATAAAGGTGTTGTTTTCACTTCACACCCAAATGTCAGAGTAAGATATTCTGATTTCTCTTGATTGGCTCCAGGTGATGTTAAGTGGAATGCAGGAAATTATCAAAATCAATCTATCTTCAAAGGCTTTCTTTGAAATTACAGGATCTGAATCAAAATGTAAAATAAAATTATTTTTATTCTAAGCTTCCTTCCATCATTTTTCATACCTTTCTCTCTACCAAGAAGCAAGTAAAATAACATCTTTTTTGCCCTCTAGAAAGGTTATTGTAAGAGCTTTAATATTTTCCAAAGAAATACAGTATTTCTTAAACAATCTGACTTTTGCTTGCTGGGTTTCTAAAGGGTTTAATTACTAGCTTTCTCAAGGGTTAAAAATGAAAATATTCCCATGTTGACTCATCAGCATAGTGACTTACATATTAACAATAAAATGCAAAGCATGAATAATAAAGAATACAGCTAGCACTGAGAAAGGTAATACATGACCAACCATAATTATTAAAAAGTCTGGATATTTAAATACTGTCACCTAAGAACTTCTAAGCATCCTAAAAGAATAAGGGTCCTGATCAAAATCCAAGTCTAGTAGAAAGTGGCCCATTCTAAAAAGCAAGATGAAATACAGAGTAATCAAAAATATAATTCCAAAAATACTCTCAAATGTCTTGTTTCATGATATATGATTGGTTGATTGATAGCCTTAACTTTTACCTATGAGTTTGTTAGAAATGCACAAGCTTGGGCCACAACCCAGATCCTCTGAACCAGAATCGATTCATATGTACATTAAAGTTTGAAAAATCATTAAAAGTGTTTTCAAGGATGGAATTATGTGAATAATTACTATTTTAAAAAATAATACCACATACCAAGAGTTAATGGTCATCCTTATTTTTATGATGGGATCAACATTTCATAATGGGAAAAATCCTTCTATTCTATTGATCTGGAAAGATAATGACTGATACAGAAATATTTTTCCTGGAGGAGCAAAAGCAGTTCTTTAGGCGAAGGAATATCGCTCATCAGTTTCAGTAACAGCAAATGCCAACTTGACCTGCATTGTTATTTCTGACATGTCACCTTGCATTTCTCATCACATTATGCTGGTGAATTCTTTTCTTTCCTTTTTTATTTTTGGCTCAGAGAAGGAAACTGACCTCAAGGTTGCCACAGGCATTTGGTAACAGGGTCCTCCTTGTCTGTTCTGTTCCATCCGAGGCATCTGCTGCAGCAGCTTTTTACCTGGGTGATTTTAGGAGCTTATCAATCATGAGACTGTTGAGATACCTGGGCCATCAAGCCAGCATCTCTCCCATGAGATGATAACTCGTGTTAATAATAAACTAAAGCTGTGATAGGAGATGTGGGAAAAATAGAAATCAGAGCGGTGCCCTGAAGCTGGGAGGGAACAGGTGAGCGAGTCGGGACTAAGGGAGGAGAGCTATACCTTAAGTCACGAGGGAGGATGTAGAGCAAATAGATCTTTCGGCGGCAGCAGCTTTGGGGAGTCCATGGCCATCAGTCACTCCCTACTCCTTCTTGGCTGCCTGACAGCGGGGATAGCACCTGCTACCACACGTTTCTTGATCTATGATCTTGGAGAAGGTTTATGCTAAATTTTCTAGGACGAGATCGGGTGCGTTCAGGGTGGTATGGCGTAGATACTGGATGCTTGGGGCTGGTACACTGGGACGACCCAGAGGGAGGGTATGGGGAGGGAGGAGGGAGGAGGGTTCAGGATGGGGAACACAGGTATACCTGTGGCGGATTCATTTCGATATTTGGCAAAACTAATACAATATTGTAAAGTTTAAAAATAAAATAAAATTTAAAAAAAAGAAAAAAAATAAATTTACTAGGAAAGAAGATATGGCTGTGAGACACAAAGACCATATTATTACTTTTAATAGTTTATATTAGCTGAAGGATTAGAGGAGTGCAGGTGGCTTTTTAACCCAGGAGCCATTTAGGCTGTGAATAGAGAGAGCTTCTGTCCCAAAGCTCTGGGTGAGAAAGTTCACCGTGGCAGTGCCATTGACACTGTCCGTCACATTGCAGACTCACTCCTTCTTGGCATGGAGAGGCTGATGTTGTAACTAGGACTTCTGAATTGTTCCAGCTGACTTTGCTGTTTGTATGTTTTCAATGAAAGGATTGTCTGTCAGGGTCAAAATAGACTTGCAACTGTATAGCTAAGCTTTTGTAAATGAGGAAGGAAAATTTTAGCCCTGTTAAGCTAGGAATAAGCACCCCACTAAAGCTGTTTTCCACCGTTTCTTACCCTGCCAATATTCACATGCACAATGTGAGTTGCCCTGGTTGTCTGACTGGTGTCTTGGATTCCATCCTTACAACCCCTGTCTATCCTCCATAGAGCATCCATAGTTCATACCATAAAATGTAAGGTAGGTCATGCCAGTTATCTGCTGTAAGCCCTCCAGTGTCTTCTCATCCCATCCAGAGGAAAATCTGAATTCCCAACTTTGGCAGACAAGCCCTGTCAGATGTGGCTGCCCACCACCCACACTCTATGCCATCTGGCATCATCTCCTGCTTCCCTCTCCATTGCCCAGCCACCCTGGCCTTCTCCATCCTCACACATACATTACATAAGGCATTTCTCACCTCAGGGTCTCTGTCTGGGTTATAATTACCCCAGATAGATATTAATCCTTCATTTTAAGTTTCTACTCAAGAGTTACCCCATCTGAGAAACTGCTCTCAGCATCTTTATAATCCCTATTCTCCAACACTTGTATAATTTTAAAACATCTGATACATTATATAGTTGTCTTTTCCACTATATCTCTTCCCCAACTAGGAAATAACTCTGTACAAGTGGAGACTTGCTCATTTTGTTTGCTACTGTCTCTCTCTGAAGAAAAATACTAAGAAAAATGTTCCGTTAATATTTGTGAACGAATGATTTTCATTGTTTGTCTGCACACCTGGTACTTTGCTCATTTCCTCACTGTTTGGTTCAGAAGAACTTTTTCACCTTTGTGGTTTTGTGTTTTCCTATTTTTTCCAGTCTGGGGTGTCCTGTTACTCTCCAGTGTCAGGATGTTCAAGTCTTCATTTTCTTCAAGTACCCTGTTTTCCAAGAAACCTTCCCTGCATCTGTGCTCAGAGCTGGCTGTGTCTTCTAATCCACCAGCACTGCCTGCTTCCCTCACTGCACATCTTAAGTCCTCTCTGCCCTGTATCAGCACTATTCATCTTCTGGAAGCTTTAAAGCAGGGCCAGGTCTGGTTTATTCTTGTTCCCAACTACCCCCTGCCATGTGTTCCTTGTTCCTTTGTACATGAAAGGTGCTAATGTACATTTGGTAAATCAGTATTGCTGAGTGGATTTACTTTCCTGTAGCAACACTGATTTGATGGTGATGCTCTGGTAGTTGGATAAGAAATGGTAGCAGAGTGATCTCGTAATCCTGCAGTTTCTCTCTCTCTTTTTTTCCCCCAAAATCTGTCCTTAATGACTGGTTGGTTTAGTGTTTTGTGTGTGAGAAGGGTAGAAAAAATTTTGCTCTTGAGTCTGATTATTTTATTTTAGTGAAAGCTTGAAGGAAAAAACACTCATACAAGAGACAAAATACTTAATAATCAGAAAGTTTATTGTTTTGTTCAGCTGACTCACTACGAGGCCAGATTAGTAACTAGGGGAAAGGTTTCTATTACAGGGAACTCCGTTACCATCTTTCATTGCCTGAAAAATCTTTTTTTCTGCCTTTCTGATGAAACCCGTCTCTATATCCTAGTGCAGGGTTAAGAAGGGAAAATCAAGAGCAAGAAACAGCTATGCTTAGAAAGTTAGCTGTTTAAAAATCTGATTTTTCTTCGCATGGATTTTTCAACTCTAAACTGTCAGGATTCTGCGTTAGAAGTTCACAGTGTACTTTTTGTGTGTGAACAGCTGCTCTAATTGGGCAAGTTTTGCTGTGGTGACATTAGGGCTCATTAGGCTTTTCTTATCAGAGGTGGAAGCTGTGAGATTTCAACCAAGCAGAGGATTTAGATTCTAAATGAGAAATATAGATTAGCATTTCACATAATGAAATAATGGACTTCGGTGTTACCTTTCTAGTGACTAAAGCAGGGACTTAAATCCATTGTAGGGTTCCTTGTTTAATCAATAAATAAACAGGAGACACAGAAGGTTTATTTCTTCTGTGGCCACAAACACCATCATTTTTCTTAATTATCATTAGGTTTGCCTCTCCTACTTTCAGATTTTTTGCAAGTAAAAAGCTTCTCTACTTTAAGAAAAGGGACATGAGATTTCTTGTTGTGTTTTCTCTCTCATACTCACAGAGAGTTCTGCCTTTTCTGTGGCAATACCTGTTTTTCTTAATTAAAATCTAATAAAGTCAAAGATTTTGCAAAGTTGCCCAGGCTGCCTTAAAGACCAGAGGTTTCAGCAGAGGTGGACAAAGGTCCAGGCAGCTGTAGGAGAGAAAAAAAATAGTTCAAACTTTGGATCCACAGATGGTTATGCTTGCCAACTGTTATGAGCCAATGAATATCTACCCTATCATTTGTCATATTTATTGCAGTGCATAATGTTGTAATTTCTCATGGCATGGTTATTTATCTTGCTGTGTTCTCTGAACAGCTAAAATTGCAGCCATGTTGGAGCATACATATACCTTTTGGGTTGCATCTTTAAAAAGCAGCCATGCAAGTTGGCACAGGCCTCCCCATCCAAAGACTGGAGCCTGTTACAAAAGCAACTGATCATGGGAAATTCTGACAACAATTGAAGCTATGCTCCCAGACTTGTTCTCTGTGTTTAGCCACAGAGCCTAAAGGGAATGGAAACCTTCCATTGCGTTTCCTCCTTCTTCATGCTGCCCGGCTGGTTTCCCTGAAGTGGTGGCCACTGGAGTAATGAGTACTGACACATCTGGAAGCTTCTCTGGAGTGTGCACAGAACCTTCCAACTTTACAGTAGGGAAGTGGGCTCCAGGAAGGAGTAGGTTGAGGGTGGGAGAAAGAAGGCCTGAGGTACTCAGTCATTGATTTCTGACAGCCGTCCGGGGGCACCGTGATGTCGAAAGGAGCAGCAGGAACACCTGTCTCTACTGGCACCTCCACTGTTGGCAGGGGTGAGTCAGTGAATAGAAGCCACATGATGCCTGGTGACAGAAGGTGTGACTCACAGGTGGGCAAAGAGAATCTTCAGGGTATCATTGCTCACCTGCCACATCTCAGCATCCGTGATGAATCACTGGGTCCAAATGGGGTCTTGAGTTGGGGTAAATTTTCGTGCACATTGGCACTTCCATGAATGGCAGATGTGAAAATGTAGGTGCCTCTCATATAAACAGGATTAGTTGCATTCACTCCCTGAGGTGTGAAACTCACAGTTTGTTATAGGTCACTCCACAGTTTGTGATAAAGGGGCTATTAGCCACTCAGACCCTGTAGAGCATATCAAACCTCACTTTAGCCATTGGTTTTCCTTACAGTGGTTTCAATCAGAAACGTAAACTGTAATTATTCCTCAGAGTCCTGAGACCTCTTCTTCCTTTCCCTTCAGAGTAGGGACTTGGCCCTTAAGTCTTCAGCAGAGGAGAGGAGAGGCAGCAAGGCCATTAACATTTGTGTTAAAAGGCTAAAGATTAAGATGCCAAAGTCCTTAACCCTGCCTTAACGCTAATAGTCTCATGTCTCACTCCCTTTCAGTTTTGGAATACACGGCATTCCCTCCTGCCTCAGGACTCGGCACAGCCAAGATTCTAAGGCAAGGTAGCTCAGAAGAAAAAGGAGGCGCTGAAAATCGAATTCTGAAAGTTTAACTCTGAAATATACTTTCCCTCATGAAGCAATAAAGAGAGAGGTATCTGTGGAAGCTCTAAGGGTGGCTGAGGACCAACCACTTGGATTATCTTAGTTCTAAAAGGCTGTGCTCAGTAGAAGGAAGAATGAGTGAATGACTTAGTACAACCGTGAGAAACACACAGGAACCCCTCGTGAAGAGAGTTAGAGAAGTCAAGACTCAGAAAGAACAAGAGACTTTGAAAAATGTTGAAGAGGACAAGAGGCTTTTAAGTTATCGTCAGCACTTCGTATTTGGAGTGGTGGTGCGAGGTCAGCAAACAACATAAAAATCTGCTCTTCCACGTCCTCATTTGCCTCTGTCTCACAGGTTAGGCAGAATGCTGTTCTGACCAGGAAAGGTGGAAAAGGAGGGATAAGAGAGCTGGTAGGCCAATACATGGAGAAAGATCATCAGAGAACAATGTTTAGATTTTCACATCCTCTGTTTCCTATGAAGATGAGAATCACTGTGTCATAGCGCTGGAGGGAGCAGGGACAATGGGGAAATGCTAGCAGTCCAAAGGTCTTGGAGTTCTAGAAGGAATGGTATATTATTTTTTTTTAATTTTATTTTATTTTTAAACTTTACACTATTGTATTGGTTTTGCCAAACAGTGGTTCAGGTACATATAAAAAGGGAAACGTAACAAAGCCATGATAGTTGTTTTAGGGCTTGGTGATAGATGGGAAGGGAGACTGCGGCTCACCTGAAATCCCTCCATGCTGATCTCCCCTACCCGCTGAAATACAGCCAGTTTTTAGAAGAGTTTTTCTAGCATATGACTCTACTCTTTGTCCTTCCTCCTTATTATCATTTCTCACAACTTGATTTGAACTCATACATTTGAAATAAAGCTCATTTGTATTGGGAAGGCAATAGAACCATGAAAGATTTGGTTAGCAACTGTTTGTTGAAAAGGTAACTGAGAGAAGATTTGGTAAAACGTTTTGCTTTCTGGTCACCTCGGACAATCTAATGGCTCTGATCCTTGGTTTTCTCTTCTTGGAAATGGGAACAATAGCTGGGTGGTAGTCAGTGCTTTCTCCTCTTTAGATCTGTTCCCTCGCCCATGTTTTCTCTGGTCTTTCCCTGGGTTTTCCATTCATTTCATTTTTGGCTTGTGTTACACAGCACATTTTATCAGGTTCACAGGATTTTGTTTCTTGATCATTCTAAGTAAATAACAAACTCTCTTAAATCGCTGAAATGTGGCAAGAAATGAAAATAAAGCAGAAATTCAATCAGAGCATGTTAGGTCTAATTGCCATTTATACGGTTGTAAATGATCTCAAGGTGCCCTCCAGCTTGCTACATTTCCTCTCTGCCACTTACGCCCTGTGTGGTATAATTGAAAGACTGACTGAAAGGGGATGCAGGTTCTAGCAGGAGCTTTGCCACTAATTACCAATGTGACTTTGGACAAATCTTTTTACATCCTGGCTCTGTTTCCTCATCAGCATAGTAAATGGGTTGACCTATATTATCTCTCAGGTCCTTTCCAACTCCAGAATTTAAAAGGCCCATGATTTCCAGCCAAAAACTATGTTATGGAATGAGGTGACAGCATGTATAAATGCAAGTTGATTAGGGAAATAGCATTGGATTTATCTTTTAAATTGGCCTTCACAATAATAAGTTACTGCATAAAGATACAGAAAAGAGAGATACATTTTATGTAAGTGTTCAAGGAAGCATAGCTTATTTCAAACAATGGTTTCTGAAAATAACCTTTCATTCTTTGCCCTTATATTTTTCCTAATGGATGGCATAAAATGGATGCTCAGCCTGAATAGTGGCTTTCATTCAATTTTAAGTCACCCCGTCATGTTATGTACTGCTGCTTTCCACGTTAGCTGACATTGCAGGATGTAACACAATGCAGAGTGAAGAGTTAGAAATGTGACATGGCATGTCGGAAACAATGCTTGCTTTTTGCAGATCAGTTATCATTTAAAGGCTGGTATTTAGAACCATCTTTAGATAATTCAATAGCTCTGCATCTCTTGTAGGGAAGACGTCAACCTGAGTTAATTTTTTTTGCTTATCAGATATGATGGGACAAGATGACACTAAAACGGTTGAAATAAACTATCCAGAATGTGTGTAAAAAAAAAATCAAGCAAATCTTTAAGGACCTTAGAGTTTGCTTGGATTGATTTACTGCAACCATGGAAATCAAAGAAAAGATGTTAATTGTCAGAAACCGTTTTCCAGGATAAATAAACCCAGACATTTCCCATTGTTATCATCTGTCCTGATACATCACACATCACAGTCTTCTGCGACATTACAGTCTTCTAGTTTTGATTCTCTGGTGGCTCAGAAGGTAAAGAATCTTCCTGCAATGCAGGAGACCTGGGTTCAATCCCTGGGTCGGGAAGATCCCATGGAGAAGAGAATAGCACCCCACTTCAGTATTCTTGCCTGGAGAATTCCATAGACAGAGGAGCCTGGCAGGCTACAGTCCATGGGATTGCAAGGAGTTGGACATGACTGAGTGACTAATACACACACACACACACACACACACAATGTAAAGCAAAAGGTGTTTTAAAGTGACTAGGGTTTACTCATGTATTTGTCCCCTGAGTAGACTCAGGCTCACTAGTCTGTAGGTACAATGCAGTCACATTATCAAAGATGTCTCCAATTTGACAGGCTTTCACTATCGCCTGCTCAAGCATCATGCATGCTTACTTGAAATGGTCATTCCAGTGATTCCCACACGTGCCTGAGGGATGACCAGCCATACTGTTCTACTCTCCCTCAGGCACTCCACCCCTCTGATGGGCACACTAAGGACAAGACAGAGCCCTTTGAGCAGCCAAACTGAAGGACAGTCTGTAGCAAAAGGGGGATGAGGACTGTCTCCCACTTTGTGTTGGGATCTGTTGGGTGGATGAACACGGTGATGCTGGTGCCTGTATTCTCTGTCCACATGGAGTTATGTGAACTAGAGTGCTGGGGTTTTACCTGGAGCCCTTTATTCTCCCGAGTGCCAGACAGAGACTACAAATAGATAAGTGCCAGCACCTGGGTCATCTCTTCAATCAGCAAAGTCATTGATGGTTTGGAAGTCATTTTTATTCTCTTAGGATGACTTTCTTTGGAAAGTTCTTTATCCCCTGAAGCAAATAAAATTCTATCAGGTTTTCTTTACTGGTTTTCCTGAGAGGTCCAGACAATTTTCTGAAATACAGCAGTGATGTCATTTCAAGTTGGGGTCCCTGACACTTCATTCAACTAGTACTTCCGAAATATATTTTATGTGTGAACAATTTTCTTCTTATTTCTCTCCTCTCCAAAAAAATTTTTTTTTATTTTTCTTTAGGAGATTGGCTTAAATTGAAAACTGACATTTAGAGGTACTCTTAACTGAGACCAGGAATCCATTTCCAAATAAAACACAATTAGTACAGAAGGGATATACTTTTGGAATTTGGGTTTCTCCGTTTAGCACCTTTATATATACAGAAAGCTATTTATTATTAAGTAACTTTAATTTAACTGACTGATCACACATCTGTGCAGAAGAATGGAAATAATTAGAAAAGTGTAGAAGTAACCAAACTCTTCAGAACAAGCTAATGATGGATAATATATAATCCAACTTTCTTCTTAGTGTTTGAGTAGATCTATGTCTATACAAGGAAAGCATGTTTGGGTCATTTTAGAATTGTCCAGCATTTTAACTGATATTTATCTTAGAATCTGAACATTATTTCAGTGACATTTTTAATATATATTCTGATGCAAAGTTATTTTAATGATTGCATATAATCACACTTACATAAATGGAGTGTGAAACAATATTTACTCCTGCATGTATGTTGCTATTAAAGTTACCTACATTAAAATGAGCTTTGTACTCACAGTATTTCATAAATTGTATGTTAACATTAATGGACTAAATGTTGATTTAGAAATAGCTAGGCACTGACATGTTTCATTTATTGCCTATATAACATTCTCTGTTTCAATAAAGAGTGTCTCTTGTCTGTGTTCTACAATATATGGTAGTCCTTCATACTAATGGCAAAATATTGCTGCCCTTCATGGTCATAAATGATAATACTGACAAAGATATGTAGGAATGTATTTAACAGATCAATATGTGATCAATAGTTTATTGCACACAGAGTGGAAAATTCTGTAGCCACTTCTGGTAGAGTTTCATAACTTTGTCTTAAACTTGGGAATTCCATATACAAATAAATATATGGACTCAAGTAATCAATCAAGAAATAGTATAACTGATAAATGTGTACATGCTACACCTTGGTTTTCATCTTCACAGTGTATTTCTCCCTTGTTTCTTCCATTCATTCTGTTTCTGTTTGTTTCTCTACCAGGCTTGGGTTCATCCGTTGTCTCCCAGCACATCTAACTTAGTCAAGTTGTGTTGGATGGCACTGTCTTTCTACTTGGCAGGTCCTTGCTTGTGGCAAGACCTGCGGTGGCCAGTGTTAACATCCACTATGCACAGGCCCTCCACTGTGCTCTGTGGATACTGAAATGAATGAGCCTCTGTTAGTTTAGTGAAGGAGATAGGAGAAGGCCTCTGTTGATTTTCCTGCCCCAGCCTTCATTCTCCAGTTGTCTTCTTTTTTTGGTCCTCATTTTTGCTTTGGGGAAATAATCCTCCTCACAGATATAGCAATGTTAAGCTTGTCAATCAAGACCAAGGGAGGGGACCCAACCCAAGTCATATCACTGAGATTTCTGGGGGAAAGGAATCTTGGGCAGAGGAACTGAGCACTGAGAATAGTTCCAGGCCATTCCCCCTGGTGGTGGTGCCCTAAGATATCATCCATTTGTTCCAACACCACGACATCTAATGCTGTTCAGGTCTCTACCCTTTGTCAAGCTCTGTTCTTCAGCTTTTTCTTCCTCCCTGTAAGCAATTCTATATCCTTCCAATGATTTCCTTTCTAGATTAAGAAACTATTGGTTCCTGCAGTTTGCCAGCAAAGAACTACAATCAAGATATAAATGGTTGAAATGCCACAAGACAGACTAGGACATTGTCCAGAAAAGGTAACACAGTGTTTATTTGACTTCTAGAACACATTTATAAGTTTGTTGAAGAAAAAACTCACGTGGTGATTAAAGTAGGTTCCTCTTTCCCATTATACAACACAGTTTTTGGAACTTGTGGCTACAGTACAACAAAGACTTGCTTGTTGGCTTTCTTGTTTAGTGTTATGTCGATCTATTCCCTGTGGCTCAAATGGTAAAGAATTTGCCTGCAATGCAAGAGACTGGGGTTTGACCACTGGGTCAGGAACATCCCTTGGAGGAGGGAATGGCAACCTACTCTAATATTCTAGCCTGGAGAATTCCAAGGCCAGAGGAGTCTGGTGGGCTACAGTCTATGGGGTTGCAAAGAGTTGGACACAACTGAGTAACTATACTTTCATTTTTTCTTTCACGTTGGGCTTCCCTGGTGGCTCAGAGGGTAAAGCAACTGCTTACAATGCTGGAGACCTCGGTTCAATCCCTGGGTCGGGATGATCCCCTGGAGAAGGCAATGGCAGCCCACTCCAGTACTCTTGTCTGGAAAATCCTATGGACTGAGAAGCCTGGTAGGCTACAGTCCATAGGGTCGCAAAGATAGCAAATGATATACTGCTGTAAAAGTCAAGTTTAAATGTTAGACTATTTTCTGGTAGCAGGAAACAAGTAAAAATGTATAGGTAGCAAATAATCACACTGCATGAACAATTAACATTTATTTTAAAGTCTCTCTAATTATGTGTTTGCAAACATTTTCAAACTTTGCATGCAGGTGGAAATGATATTTTTTAGACCATGAGACCCATACCTAAGGCAACTTTCAGGATTTGAGAATAGAAAATAATTGCCATGACTGCAAAATGTCAAACACAACTGAGCGACTGAGCACACACATATACATACAAAACAAAAAGAGGCCTCATAGAAAGATACACATTTGACCTTAGTGAATTTAGGAGCCTATCTTTACAAATGTGGCCAACCAATTAGATTTTCAAAAAGTTTTACTGTGGAAAATTTTATGGATAAATAGAAAGACTATTATAGTGAACTCCATATATGTATTCCTTTGCTTCAGCAAGTATTAACTCATGGACAACTTTATTTCTCTGTTCTCCACAGAAGAAGGGAAGTCTCCCTGTCATTTATCTTGGAGAAAATCCCAGATGTCATAACAATTCATCTGTAAATATTTCAGAATGTTTCTCTAGAACAAGACTTTTCTCTCTCCCTCTCTCTATTAAACATAACAATATAATGAGCACATCTAGCAAAAGTTTCTGATCCTTCTTCTGTGGCATCAATATACAGTCAGTATTCTTATTTCCAGCCTGGTCTTCTGTGGGAGGGGCCTTGGGGTCCTCAGATCACAAACTCTCAGCCCCTTTATTATTTCAGCCTCGGAGTTTTATGCATGCTCAGGCTCCTTCCTGCAGGCAGTGTCTTCCTCTGAGCATGAGTCTCATGTCCCTAAGAACCAAAGGAAGACAGCACACCACTGGGCATACAGTCCATCTCAAAAGGGGGAGGTCATAAAAACTCAGGGGCAACACTGTGCCTCCTGTATTGCAAGGAGACAGTCCTCAGCAGCCTGCCATGTGCTTCCCAGAGGCCCAGGCAGAATCAGTCCCTGCTAAGTCACTTCAGTCGTGTCCGACTCTGTGCGACCCCATAGATGGCAGCCCACCAGGCTCCCCGATCCCTGGGATTCTCCAGGCAAGAACACTGGAGTGGGTTGCCATTTCCTTCTCCAACGAATTAGTCCCTAGGCATAGGCAAACTGCCTGATGCAACTTTATGTCAGCTTTTCCTCCTTTCCAGTGATACTTTTCCCTTCCTATGATTCTACTTCCTGAAGTGACAACTCAAGCCCTTGGGGAATAAACACTGTGATACCTTATACTTCTGTTTTTAAATACTGAATCTGGATCCAAATAACATTAATTACAGTTTTTTGCTATAATTAGTTCTCCTTTTGAAAATTGTGGTCAAATACATATAACATAAAGCCTATACCATCTTAACCATTTTTAAATGTATAGTTCTGTTAAGTCCAATTCATATTGTGTAGCCATCATCTCCATCTATTTCCAAAACTCTTTTCATCTTGTAAAACTGAGACTCTGTATCCATTAAACAATAATTCTTCATTCTTCCCTCCTCCCCGACCCCTGGAAACTCCATTCTACTTACTGTTTCTATGAATTTGACTACTCTAGGTTCCTCACACAGTATGTGTTTTTTGGTAACTGACTTCTTATACTTTGCATGATGTCCTCAGATTTCATCTGTGTTACAGTATGTGCCAGAACTTCCTTCCTTTTTAACACAGAATACTAGTCCATTGTATGTATATACTACATTTTATTTATCCATTTATTTATGGTAGACACTTGAATTGTCTCTACCTTTGGGTTATTGAGAATAATGCTGCTATGAATATGGGTGTATGAACATCTCCTTGGGACCTGGCCTTCAATTCTTTTAGGTTTATGCCCCAAAGTGGAATTGCTGGATCAAATGGTTATTCCATTTTTACATTCCCACCAACAATACTTTGGCCACTTGATGTGAAAAGCTGACTCATTGAACCAACATATCGGAAAAAAGCCTGACTCTGGAAAAGATTGAGGCTAGGAGGAGAAGGGGGTGACAGAGGATGAGATGGTTGGATGGCATCATGAACTCAAAGGACGAGTTTGAGCAAACTCCAGGAGATAGTGAAGGACAGGGAAGCCTGGTATGCTACAGTCCATGGGGTCCAAAGTGTTGGACATGACTTAGCAACTGGACAACATCAAATAACAGTATACAAGAGTTCCACTTTCTCCATATCCTCACTGATACTTGCTGTTATATATTTTTAACATGATCAGTAGAATTTTATTTTTTAAAATCTAAGATGAAAAAATGCACAACATCAGAGTATTTGAAATACTGGGCTCTGAGGGCTGTATTCATTCCTCCCTCCTGGGTGGGAGGAGAGGGGTCAGGTCTGCTGATAAATGTCCATCTCTACACAAAGTTTTTTGTTTTTGATAATAACCATCCCAATGGGTGTGTTTTAGTTCTCTTCTAATCAATAAGTTTCTCCTTTCTCTGTCTCTTTCTCTTTCTCAAAGAAATAAGATGGTTCTATTTTTCCATCATCAGAGTTTTTTTGATTGTATGCCTTAATAGCCAATTTATAATGCCAGGCTTGTAAAAACCCATTAGTCCTGAATTTGAGTTGGACTACCAGTGAGATATGGACACATGATATATTTTATCCTTTTTCCAAATTACATATTTCCTAATTTTATTCCCTATAAAGGCCTAGAACAGTGACCAACCCAAGCAGCAAATGACCACTACCAGCTCACATTTCCCCCTATGCATAAACCATAACTTCTTGGAGAAGAGGCTGATTTCAGATTTGGGGTAGAAAATGCACAAATGAGTGCAGAAATCTTGTCGTATCTGAAGGTAAATCCACTATCAAAGACTACTGAGATTGTTTCAAAAGGACTCTGGCTAAAGATGGCCTAATTTGGGCATGAATAAAGATAATAGTTGCAATGGATTAAAACACATCAAATGCATTTAAAGAAATAAATTAAGAATGACTTTAAAATAAAAAGATTCATTAGTCATCTTGGGAGGATCATACGAATCCAAGTCATTATTTTAAAAGCTGGTAAGTAAATTAATAGAGTAAAGCTTTTATTCTGCCTTTTCTATACTAACTGCACCTAAGATAATAACATTACTGATGAGCTGGTTTCTCTTTATACAATTCTATAGTTCAAAAATGAAGAAAAACAATATTACAGTAATATTTTGAAACTTCAGCTTGTTGGATGTAGCAGGGTGTTGAGCACCAGAGTCTGCTCCCATCATAAAGCAGACAATGACCAGACATTATGTGCCTCCCAGTGGAAGTTCATGGCATCATCTCTAAAGCAATCTTGACAGTAAAAACTGAATCACATTAAACCTGTGAATTTACCTACCAATTTATAAGAAATATGGACAAAAGGGAACAATTGTGTTTTTTTCTTAAGTTATTTTATATAATTAATTTCAGAAACGTAATAGACATGGAAGCAGAAAGACTGCATACCCTTTATGCAAAGTAAGCCTAGACTTTTTCAGAAATTTCATACAGAAGCACATAAGTATTTGCCTGGTTCAGACTTTTGTCTTAAGAAGGAGTTAATCCTAGTGGCAAAGGAGACTTTTTTAGAGAGGTTGGCACTTAACACAATGCCTATTATATCTCTAGACATCCTATCTTTTTATCTTGCTCTTGGTTTTGTGAAGAAAGATGAAAGAAAATTGCTAGCACTCTGTAGCACTGTGTGCTTGATTTTTAGTAATCTCAGCTTGGATTCAGAAATTTTAAATGTTTTCCCTTCTGAAAAAAGGAAAAAAAAATAAAGAGTGGGATTCAGATAAGGGCCAACAGGGAGAGGGTCAGTTAAATTGGATTCTATAGTGTTCAGTTCCCTGACTACAAGAATAATCCTGTTAATAATCTTGTCTTCTGACCTTATGAAGTCTGGATTCTTTGCTGCCTATCTGCTGAACACATGCATCTCTCAGTGAATAGTGAAAATCTGAAAAATTTGAAATACCAACTTAAAAGTTATTTGCTTTACTTGGAAACCAAGGAATAATTCTAGGAGCTATGCCCTATGTCAAGTCCAGGAATTATTCACCTCAGTGATTAATACCAGAACTCTTTTTGTATGAGAGCAAGCTGTAAACTGCAGGATGACTCATAATGAATCTGCATCTGAAGGCAAGTTATTTACTGCTTGTTTCAAATCTGTTCATGATTAATGCTTATTGCTAAAAATATATTGTGTGGTGTCAATTTAGTTCTTCAAACATTTAACAATTATTCATTAAACATGTAGTGAGTGCCAGCTCTGTACTGGGTATTATACTGGGTGATGGAATGGTATAAATGAACAAGATCTACACATTCTCTCCACTCTGGGAGGTTTTATTGGGTTAGCCAAAAATTTTATTTGGGTTTTACTGTAAGGTGGTACAGAAAAACCTGCAAAAACTTTTTGAGAGTCCTTTGGGCAGCAAGGATCAGTCAAATCCTAAAGGAAATGAACCCTGAATATTCTTTGGAAGGAGTGATGTTAAAGCTGAAGTTCCAATACTTGGCCACCTGGTGTGAAGAGCTGAGTCACTGGAGAAGACCCTCAAGCTGGGAAATACTGAGGGCAGAGGGAGAGGAGGATGATAGAGGATGAAATGGTTGGATGGCATCACCAACTCAATGGACATGGAGTTTAAGCAAGCTCTGGGAGGTGATAAAGGACAGGGAAGCTTGGCCTGCTGGAGTCCATGGGGTCACAAAGAGTTAGACACAACTTGGCAATTGAACAGCAATAGTTTGGTGGATTTTCTAGGCAAGCACATGCCAAGATGGAATTAGAAGTTCAAGAGGTTGGAGGAAATACCTGTGAAGGATCCCAGGAGAAGGGAGTGAGAGTAGATGAGGAGAGCCCAGACCCTGATGCAGGACTGACAGTGCTGCAGAAAGAGAGGAAGAAAGGAGAGAAGGGTAGGCAGAACCCATGTGTACAGTGCAGCCCTGAGAAAGTCTCAATCAGGCTGTTGGGAAGCAAAAAGAGGAGTCACATCAATCTCAAAGTCCATGAATGGCCCAGCTTGAATACTTCTGCCATGCTAAGTCATTGGCTTAGAGGAGCTCTGGCAAAGTATGGCCTTGGTATGAATGGTATGGTGGAGCCAGTAGATGTGGCAACTGGAAGCAGTCAGCTCACTGTGCAAGTTCTTTCCAGCAGGCTGATCTAAAAGGTGCAGTGCCATGGCTGTAGCGGTGGGGGAGGCACACACTGAACAAATGGATACAAGGTAGGGTGTATTATGGTAGAGATAATATGGGGGCATTTAGTGGTACAGCCAGAGAAGTTTATGGCAGCTGTTCACTGTCCTTCCCCTGTTCTGCTCTCTGTCGTAGGGAACAACATTATCCCGGTTTCTTTATCCTGTGCCTTTCAGATAGGTTCAACCATGAGAGGTAGAGCCAGATTGGAAGGTGGCTGGGGAGGAGAGTCCAGTGAAAGTCTCCCTTTCTCTTTCTGCCCCCTCCAATCCCTCCAGCAGTAACTCCACCTCTTCTGAGTTCCTCATTTTATGGTCCTAGCTTCCTCTGAAAAGCCATGATTTCTGGGACCCTGCTTGTTGCCATCGTCTTTTTATTGCACAGAGATAATAGTAGCCTCATGCTGTTATTAACCTTTTGTCTTCCTGTCCCCTTATTTATTTTCAAAGCTTTTTCATCATCTTTGTAATGGATTCCTTGTATTAAATCCCCTCTGTTTGGAAGAAGTAAACAACTCTGATTTCCTAGATATACCCTGAGTGGTAGACCTGGTCTGGAAGATGTCATAGAAAAGATTTCGCTAATAGAATGACATTTAAGCTTAAACCTGGGGGATGGGAGAAGCTATCCAGAATGGACTTATCATAATGCTGATGTTCAGTCATTCAGGTGTGTCCGACTCTTTGCGACCCCATGGACTATAGCATGCCAGGCTTCCCTGTCTTTCACTATCTCCCAGAGTATGCTCAAACTCATATCCATCGGGTCAATGATACTATCCAACCATTTAATCCTCTGTCACCCCCTTCTCCTCCTGCCCTCAATCTTTCCCAGCATCAAGTTCTTTTCCAGTGAGTAGGCTCTTTGCATCAGGTGCCAATGGATTGGAGCTTCAGCATCAGTCCTTACAATGAATATTCAGGATTGATTTCCTTTAGGATTGACCAGTTTGATATCCTTCGGCTGTCCTTGGTAAAGTACTTGTTCATTTCCTTTTATTTTAGATGATTTGTTAGTTTTCAAACAGTGTAATGATTCAAAGTAAATATTTTGCAACTGGAGCATTTGGGTTCTACTTTCTAGATATGTGATTTCAGGCAGTTTACTAAGTTCCTTGTGCTTCAGCATCCTCTTTACTAAAATAATAATAATAATGTCACCTCCTATGGAAGCTATGAGAAGCAGTAAGCTGATATATATACACAACTTAATGCTCAATATTATTCTTTTTCATATGCGTGACAGGACTCTGTAGAAGCTTTTCTATGTGAATGTACACTCTGAGCCTTCAGAAGGGTATTGCATTTAGGATAGATGCTGCTTCATTTTTATCTAGAATCTAATGTTTCAGGGGAGAAATCTGAGGCCAGCTTGATTTTTTGTTACTTGTTCTAGGTCACCTTCTTTTTATGCCTGGATACTTGGGGGTTGTTTTTCCTTCTAGAAATTCAGTAATTTTGTTAAGATATGTCAAGGTGTTAATGATTTTTATTTCTTTATTTTTTCAAGAATTTTGTTGTTTTGATAAACATATGAGTATATCCGGAGAAGGCAATGGCACCCCACTCCAGTACTCTTGCCTGGAAAATCCCATGGGCGGAGGAGCCTGGTAAGCTGTAGTCCATGGGGTTGCTAAGAGTGGGACACGACTGAGCGACTTCACTTTCACTTTTCGCTTTCATGCATTGGAGAAGGAAATGGCAACCCACTCTAGTGTTCTTGCCTGGAGAATCCCAGGGACGGGGGAGCCTGGTAGGCTGCTGTCTGTGCGGTCACACAGAGTCGGACACGACTGAAGCGACTTAGCAGCAGCAGCAGCATGAGTATATCCTACTATTCTGTAGGTTTATTCATTTCTTTCTTTTAGGAGAGGTTTTTGTTTTTCCCTATCATGTCATTGACACGTTTTTCTGATCTACTGTATTTGTCTAGGGGAAGCCAGTGTTTTCCTTTCAGTTTACAAATTGACTCAGTGAGTTTACTTGACATTTTTCATGAAAAGCAGCAGGCCCTTATAACCAAGTTTGTGATTATGGTATCAATACATATCAGTAAATGTAAAGGCAAATCTGGAGATAGCTTTATTGTTCCATTGGTATTTAGTGACCTCTCTGGTACAGATGGCACCTGTCTAGCTGCTGGAGTTTGTTGATCAGCTGGAATCTGCTTGGTTACTTAGAAAGCTGCGTTTGCTTTCATAGTCTATACTTAGAAAGCTGCGTTTGCTTTCATAGTCTATTGTTTATCCTCTGCCCCCTATCTCTCTTTTGTTATGTCTTCTTCTTATGAAACAGTTCAGAGTTTCACTTACACTCAATATTAGGCTTTATTCAGTGATAATATAGTTTTGGGCTGTGTCCAATAACAAGCTACAAATTTCTGTACATCATAGAAATCATCAAAGCTTAACTGGGCAAAAGGCCCTCAGGGGTTGATTTGCACACACCAGAGATCCACTCTCTTCTGATTCTTCATTAGAAAAATCAGAAACTGCAGACTCTGGAGTGACCACAAAGGAATATCTTAGGAAAAAACATCACTATCCAAGATGACCTGGACTTTCAGAACCATTGTCACTTAGTGATGATGTCCTGGCTAAGAGCATGGGCTCCGGAGAAACATAAGCTCAACTCAAGTCTCTGTTCTCCCTTCTCCAAATTGTGCAGTCTTTAGCTTCTGCTAAATTTTAGGTTACTCATCAATGAAATTGTGATAATAATAATAATACTTTCCTCATAGTTTCCTCATAGGAGGTGATTATTGTTGGTGATTATTCAATTAGCTAATACTTCGTGTGGTGCCTTACACATGGAAAATATTCAGTATACTTAAGTTGTTCTTATTGTCACTTTGATGATTACTGCCCACTATTTAAATCAGTACTGTATATTTTACTGCTGGGTCTTATTTTTATATCATAAATGCACTGTATTCTCTTTTAAGACAAGACATTTGGGTGGTGACTCTCATCGTTGGCTCCTGAGGAAATTAACCCATGAACTGGGCAAGAAGATCAATGCACTGGACATTTGAGCTAGCATTCAGTTTTTTAGCAAGAATAAACTGAAGGAGAATGCTGGAAGCCTAAATCCCTATTTCTTAAATGGCTTTGGACTGGGGTATTCTATTTTCTCCTCAAGGAAGATCAATTATCCAGATGTCAGATTTCTGCTGCTGGCTCTTCTATCTTTTCTCTCTGACTTTTTCATTTCTTTTTCCTTTACCTTTTCTTTCTGGAAGAAAATGTCAAATCTCTCTCCACATCCCAGCTTTAATGTTCTGCAAGGTCACTTTAGTTCTCTACAGCTGTGAGTGCTATTTTAAATACTGTTATGACATTATTAGTTACCTTACATGGTTTACTTTTTTCCCCTAATGTAGTCATTCCCTTTCAAAAATATCTTATCTTTCATTTCTAATAGTATAAAAACAATGGTCTAAAATGTTTGGTGTTTGCTTTTTGGAATGTATCTTTGTAAAAATATACTCTTCCAGATTTATCATGTTATTTTTATTTTCTTGCCAAAACTTTTCAAAGGACTTAACACTGTTTATTTTGTGTATACTTATCTTTGATAGAAGGCAGGCCTATTTTGATCTGTTATTTGAGCAAAAATTTAAGATGATATATTCTCTTTGGGTCTGCTCACTGTTTAGCTTGATTTTTTTTTTAACTCTTCCTTTTATCAGATCACATCAGATCAGTCGCTCAGTCGTGTCCGACTCTGTGACCCCATGAATCGCAGCACGCCAGGCCTCCCTGTCCATCACCAACTCCCGGAGTTCACTGAGACTCACGTCCATCGAGTCAGTGATGCCATCCAGCCATCTCATCCTCTGTCGTCCCCTTCTCCTCCTGCCACCAATCCTTCACAGCATCAGAGTCTTTTCCAATGAGTCAACTCTTCGCATGAGGTGGCCAAAGTACTGGAGTTTCAGCTTTAGCATCATTCCTTCCAAAGAAATCCCAGGGCTGATCTCCTTCAGAATGGACTGGTTGGATCTCTTTGCAGTCCAAGGGACTCTCAAGAGTCTTCTCCAACATCACAGTTTAAAAGCATCAATTCTTCGGTGCTCAGCCTTCTTCACAGTCCAACTCTCACATCCATACATGACCACAGGAAAAACCATAGCCTTGACTAGACAGACCTTTTTTGGCAAAGTAATGTCTCTGCTTTTGAATATGCTAACTAGGTTGGTCATAACTTTCCTTCCAAGGAGTAGGCGTCTTTTAATTTCATGGCTGCAGTCACCATCTGTAGTGATTTTGGAGCCCAGAAAAATAAAGTCTGACACTATTTCCACTGTTTCCCCATCTATTTCCCATGAAGTGGTGGGACCGGATGCCATAATCTTCGTTTTCTGAATGTTGAGCTTTAAGCCAACTTTTTCACTCTCCACTTTCACTTTCATCAAGAGGCTTTTGAGTTCCTCTTCACTTTCTGCCATAATGGTGGTGTCATCTGCATATCTGAGGTTATTGATATTTCTCCCGGCAATCTTGATTCCAGCTTGTGTTTCTTCCAGTCCAGCGTTTCTCATGATGTACTCTGCATGTAAGTTAAATAAACAAGGTGACAATATACAGCCTTGACGTACTCCTTTTCCTATTTGGAACCAGTCTGTTGTAGAAAAGAAATGCAAAAAAGCAAAATGGCTGTCTGGGGAGGCCTTACAAATAGCTGTGAAAAGAAGAGAAGTGAAAAGCAAAGGAGAAAAGGAAAGATATAAACATCTGAATGCAGAATTCCAAAGAATAGCAAGGAGAGACAAGAAAGCCTTCCTCAGCGATCAATGCAAAGAAATAGAGGAAAACAACAGAATGGGAAAGACTAGGGATCTCTTCAAGAAAATCAGAGATACCAAAGGAACATTTCATGCAAAGATGAGCTTGATAAAGGACAGAAATGGTATGGACCTAACAGAAGCAGAAGATATTAAGAAGAGATGGCAAGAATACACAGAAGAACTGTACAAAAAAGATCTTCACGACCCAGATAATCATGATGGTGTGATCACTGACCTAGAGCCAAACATCCTGGAATGTGAAGTCAAGTGGGCCTTAGAAAGCATCACTATGAACAAAGCTAGTGGAGGTGATGGAATTCCAGTTGAGCTATTCCAAATCCTGAAAGATGATGCTGTGAAAGTGCTGCACTCAATATGCCAGCAAATGTGGAAAACTCAGCAGTGGCCACAGGACTGGAAAAGGTCAGTTTTCATTCCAATCCCAAAGAAAGGCAATGCCAAAGAATGCTCAAACTACCGCACAATTGCACTCACCTCACATGCTAATAAAATAATGCTCAAAATTCTCCAAGCCAGGCTTCAGCAATATGTGAACCGTGAACTTCCTGATGTTCAAGCTGGTTTTAAAAAAGGCAGAGAAACCAGAAATCGAATTGAGAACATCCACTGGATCATGGAAAAAGCAAGAGAGTTCCAGAAAAATATCTATTTCTGCTTTATTGACTATGCCAAAGCCTTTGACTGTGTGATCACAATAAACTGTGAAAAATTCTTCCTTTTATATCTAATGGTAAAAGACGTAATAGAGATTCACACTAATAGTTTGAATATTAGGCAGACGGATAGGAATGGAGAGGGAAATGGGGCATGGAAAGTTGCAGAAGGGGATAGCACTTTATAAGACTTTTGAAACCAGTGGTCAGACTTCCATATCTGATTTTCCTTTTAACCTGGTCATTGCTTTTAGGTGCATGATGTCATGTTTCTGTTATCTGCTTGTCAATCCACATAAATGTCCTTTTGTTCTAGGAAAATGCCTCAGAGTCAGGAATTTGTCAGTTGATGAGAAGCTGCCTGTCTGTGCTTTCTTTTGTGTGGCCTCATATATTTTCTCAGCCCCATACTTTTGCCTTGGAGTCTTTTCATGAAACACTGAAAGTGACTCTAGGGCAGGAAGTTCCTGTTTTTCCTAACTTTCCTTTGTCTTTGCCCTTCCTCTTTTTCTCAATCTCTCTCTCTCGCTTTCCTTTTAGGAAAAACTCTTCTTCAATTTAGATCCATATTCCATCACACTGGGGAAGGGGAATTCATAACAGGAAATTGGAATCAGGAAAATCCCTACTTCTCCCTGGCTCACATGGTTTGCTCCCATAACAAATGTGGTACAAGGGGATCCAAGTGGACTTGTCCCTTGCTGAGCCTTGTCTCACTTTCTCACAACTCAGAATGGTTGGGTGAAGGCATTTGGCTGAGTGGGGGCTGAAATTCATGTTCTTGCTGACTGAGCCGTGTGCCCTGGAGTAAGGCTCCCCTGAGGGGAAGAGAAATTATCTAAAAATTATCATATGTACATTGTTTACTTGCCCAGGCTGGGGGAACTGAGTCTGACTCGGCATGGGGATGCTGATTTCTGTTTGCACAGAAGTTTAGCAAGGGCTCTTAGTGACCCTGGCAACATTAGGTGTTTGTGGGCTGTGCTTTCTTAGAAAGGAGATTATAGCAGTTAGCTCTTGATAACTCACTTCAGTCTTGTTCATTTGGACCAACTCCGGGAGAAATCCCTTTACACACTTTCCTTGTTTTTCAGTTGAAACAAAAGAGGAATTTTGATCAGCTCTTCTGTTCTCATCTTTCTGAGAAGTCATTACTTTATATTAAAACATTTATTAATTGGTTGAAAAAACTTAAATGAATGAATGAATAAAGGTATATAGTGAAATGTCTTTCTCCCAATCCTTTTCCCAATTTACTGAGTTCTCACTCCACTTCATATAGGTAACCATTATTAATAGTTCATTATGTTTTCTTCTGCAATTTCTTTATATTAACACAAGTAAATACAAATATAAATTATTTCTTATTTCCCCATTATTCTTTAAAATAGAAAATGTATACCATATGGCCTACATTTCAATTTTTATTTTCTCTGTTATATGAATTGTAAACACCTTTATAGTTACCAGTTTATTTTTTTGTCTTTTGGCCTTATTTTTATTTTATTTTATTTCTAGGTAGAAATCATTTAAGGTGTAATCAAATTTCTCAACTTTTTATTGGCTTTTTCATTTTGAATAATATTTTGAAAGAAATCCTTGAAACTAGGTTTATAAAGAAGTTCTCTCATATTTTCTTCTATGGCTTAATTATTTACATGTAAATCTTTGATTTATTTGGAATGTATTCTTGTATAATGCACTTCCCTGGTGGCTCAAATGGTAAAGAATCTGCCTTTAACGCAGGATACCAGGGTTCAATCCCTAGATTGGGAAGATCCCCTGGAGAAGGAAATGGCAACCTACTCCAGTATTCTGGCCTGGAGAATTCCATGGACAGAGGAGCCTGGTGGGCTGTAGTCCATGGGATCACAAAGAGTCATGACTGAATGACCAACACTTTCACTTTCATTGTGTAAGTTTATAAGATATGAATATAATTTTTTTCCTAGATGGCTAACCACTCTAAACAGGAATAAGATATAAATTCCTACTCTTACTACTTTTATTTGCCCTTGTACTGGAAGTAATAATTCATGTAATTAAAGGACAATAGAGTTACAAAAATTTTAAAGAAGGTTGAAAAAATTACTATTTCTAGGTGATATGATTTATACTTGGAAAGCTGAAGAGAATGAATAGATAAATATTAAAACAGTAAGAGATTAATATTGCACTCATCTCACATGCTAGTAAAGTAATGTTCAAAATTCTCCAAGCCAGGCTCCAGCAATACATGAACCGTGAACTTCTAGATGTTCAATCTGGTTTTAGAAAAGGCAGAGGAACCAGAGATCAAATTTCCAACATCCACTGGATCATGGAAGAAGCAAGAGAGTTCCAGAAAAAGATCTATTTCTGCTTTATTGACTATGCCAAAGTCTTTGACTGTGTGGATCACAATAAACTGTGGAAAATTCTGAAAGAGATGGACATACCAGACCACCCGACCTGCCTCTTGAGAAACCTATATGCAGGTCAGGAAGCAACAATTAGAAGTGGACATGGAACAACAGACTGGTTCCAAATAGGAAAAGGAGTACATCAAGGCTGTATATTGTCACTGTGCTTATTTAACTTCTATGCAGAATACATCATGAGAAACGCTGGGCTGGAAGAAGCATAGGCTGGAATCAAGATTGCTGGGAGAAATATCAATAACCTCAGGTATGTAGATGACCCTTATGGCAGAAAGTGAAGAGGAACTAAAAAGCCTCTTGATGAAAGTGAAAGAGGAGAGTGAAAAAGTTGACTTAAAGCTCAACATTCAGAAAACAAAGATCATGGCCTCTGGTCCCATCACTTCATGGGAAATAGATGGGGAAACAGTGTCAGACTTTATTTTTCAGGGCTCCAAAATCACTACAGATGGTGACTGCAGCCATGAAATTAAAAGATACTCCTTGGAAGGAAAGTTATGACCAACCTAGATAGCATATTGAAAAGCAGTGACATTACTTTGCCAACAAAGGTTCGTCTAGTCAAGGCTATGGTTTTTCCTGTGGTCATGTATGGATGTGAGAGTTGGCCTGTGAAGAAAGCTGAGCGCCAAAGAATTGATGCTTTTGAACTGTGGTCTTGAAGACTCTTGAGAGTCCCTTGGATTGCAAGGAGATCCAACCAGTCCATTCTGAAGGAGATCAGTCCTGGGTGTTCTTTGGAAGGACTAATGCTAAAGCTAAAACTCCAGTACTTTGGCCACCTCATGCGAAGAGCTGACTCATTGGAAAAGACTCTGATGCTGGAAGGGATTGGGGGCAGGAGGAGAAGGGGATGACGGAGGATGAGATGGCTGGATGGCATCACTGACTTGATGGACGTGAGGTTGAGTGAACTCCAGGAGTTGGTGATAGACAGGGAGACCTGGCATGCTGCGATTCATGGGGTTGCAAAGAGTCGGACATGACTAAGTGCCTAAGCACAGCACAAACTGACTCAAAAGAATCTTTGGAAAAATAAATATGAGTAGCTAGTGAAATTCTGGAAAAGAACATTGAAGAGAATGAATATTACCAGATATTAAACCTATTATAGAACCTCAGAATTTAATGCAGTATTCTACTATTGCATAAATAGACCAGAGAAATAAATAGGAAGTTCATAAATCGACTCCAAGAAATAATGGAAATTTTGTACATGATAAGGGCACAGTCTTCACCTAGCAGGGAAAAGATGATGTTGGAAAAACTCATTTATTTTAAGCAGCAAGTTGTGAATCATCCTATAAACAGTGAAAATTCTAAAATGCATCACAAAGTACCCACATCCTAGAAAAGCTAATGAGGCTGAAGAGGCACTCTGTGTTCTTAGTAACCCTACAACTTCAGCAAAGAAATAAGCTACTTGTTGCTATGTCACAATGAGGGGCTTCCCTGGTGGCTCAGATGGTAAAGCATCTGCCTGCAGTGCAGGAGACCTGGGTTTGATTCCCAGGTCCGGAAGATCCCCTGGAGAAGGGGATGACTACCCACTTCGTATTCTTGCCTGGAGAACTCCATGAACAGAGGAGCCTAGTGGGCTGCAGTCCATGAAATCACAAAGAGTCAGACACGACTGAGTGACTAACTCTTTCACTTTCACATGTCAAAATGAAGCAAGTTGCCAAATTTCATCTATAGAGATTAGAACAGAATTTATTTGTACCTTTTATCTACTCTCCAGTGGATAGGTACATAGAAGGGGAGAGGAATTAGGCTTTTTGCAAAAATAAAGCAGAATACTTATAAGTTCTAGAAATCATTTGCTTTTAAACAATCTATGGCACAGTGGGGAAACAAGATGGTATTCTTGAATGGTTTTAAAAATACCTGTTTCATTCAGCATAAGGAAACCTTAGAGGATTGTTGGCTAGCTACCCTTTATTATCTTCCAAGTAATTTTTGTTTTGTTTTAATGCTATCATGGAGATGACATGTAGGCCACTGAGAGTCTACCAGCAGGCAGGATACAGGGGAGGCAAGCTGTGTGCAGTGTTAATTGCTTTCATTAGTGCTCAGGAATTCTTAGGGAAGTAGTTTGGCTTAGAGACTCGGCTCCAGGTTTTTCATCTCCAGGTGTTCTTATTCTAGGCTTGTTGCTTTATTGCCTTGCTTGCCTAATTTCACTTTCACCCATTTTGTAGGTTAAATTTGAATAAAATCCCTTCATATCTTTCTGAGCTGTTGGGCAAGGTAGCAGTGTTGTATAGATTAACTAATTCAGGGTCTAAAAGTCATTTGATTCAGGGTGCAGTATAAATGCAAAGCAGAATGCACCGTAAAGCAAAATGCTAATTATTGCCGGCAATGCAGATGCTACTTTTAAAGGTACCAGATGTGTATCGCCTCTCAATATCATGGGCTGGTTCCTGGAAAACAATATGAGGCATGTGAATGGTATAAACTGACTAAAACAAATCACTCACAAGAATAAAAACCACTGAGCAAGCAGAGCTACGATTATCCTCAGAAAAATTAGAATGCCACTTTCTGGGAGAGAGCCTGGTGAAATGGGCAACAGAATATCTGATAAAATACTAGATCCAAAAAAATTTTGTAAAACACTGATGAATTATCCTTTTGTTTGTTTTCCTTTGCACATTGTTGTACAGTTTAGCAGTTTAGTAAGAGGTTGGGATGCCACTTAGTAGACTTGGACATAGTACCATCTAAGTTATGAGAAGTTTTCAAGATAATTTTTTCTGATGTAGGCTCAGGATGTTAGAGTATTTAGTTTATAACAATTTATTATGTGCCTGAGTCCCTTGGACAGCGAGGAGATTAAACCAGTCAATCTTAAAGGAAATCAGTCCTGAATACTCACTGGAAGGACTGAGGCTGAAGCTGAAGCTCCAATAGTTTGGCCACCTGGTACGAAGAGCTGACTCATTGGAAAAGATCCCGATGCTGGGAAAGATTGAAGGCAGGAAGAGAAGGGGATGACAGAGCAAGCTCCGGGAGTTGGTGATGGACAGGAAAGCCTGGTATGCTGCAGTCCATGGGGTCGCAAAGAGTTGGACGTGACTGAGTTGGACGTGAACTAAACTGATTATGTGCTATGAAGATCAGGTAAACACAGTGTTCAGGAAGAAATTGAACTTGCTTTTGACTATCCACAAGATTAAGTTGGTCTTCTAACTATTTTATTTCTATTACATATCCCCCAAATTTTGTCCCATTTGGAGCACATTAGTTCAGACTACAGACTAGAGGAAATGGAAAGGGAAGAATAGATTAGCTATAAGGGTAAGTAGAGTTGCTCTAAGTAAATGTAAGAATTTCCCTGTAAACCATGTCAAAGGAAGAAATCTAGTAAATTGGCTAATTTTTGTTATCAGGAAGGAGGGAGCATATCAGTTCTTCAAAAAAGTTAATTTAAGCATTTGATTCTGAATTAAATTTAATACACAGGGTCTAATAAAGGGATAGCTAAGCAACATACTGTACTGTGTTGAAAGTTTTATGAAAATGAACTTGAAATATAAATTTAAATAAATTCTGAAAATTGTAATATCCTATTATAAAATATGAGAGATTTAAAGAATCTGCAGATTCACAAATATTGAGAGCTGGGCCCTTTTATCTTATGGCAGAATTCTCTATATGATATTGCAGAGAATCCGGAGGTCCAATATGAATATAGAAATAGACAAAAACAGTGATGCTGGATGGTTCTGAAATCCATCCTATATAGAAATATTTCATCATTCCAACTGAAAAGGACCTTTATAATAGGATAATTTCTTTATATTTTTTTCTTGATAGGCTCCATTATCTCCTTCTGTAACTCCTTTCTGTCTAGCATAATTTCATTCATGACATTTAATATTTAAACTATCGCTTCCAAAATAATCAAGCAGGATGTACCTGAAGAGCTCCTGTGAGTGACTCGGCAATTTCAGGGACAGAATTGAGCTGCCTACACAAATGGTCCGTGAAGGCGGCGAAGAAGAACAATCACTTTGAATCGTGCCCTCATCCTCTCTTCCTTTTGGCAGATAACCTTGCCCCCTGTTTCTGAGGAAATAGAAGCTGTTACTCAGAAGCGGCATCTGCTTCTTGCTCTGCTCCTACCAAATGCTTGTCTTCCATCCTTGTTCTCTCCCTATTAAAAGATAAACTGAAGCATATTAAAAATGGTAAGAGTTTATTTGAGCAAAAATCAGTTTGAATCAGGTAGTGCCCAACTGTAAGTGGTTAGGTGCATTCCACCAACAGGAGTTAGAAGGAGACTTTCACAGAGAAAAGGAGGTGTCCAAAGCTGGGAAATTATTGATTGGCTATAACTTAAAGCTTCTTTGGCCATTTGTGATTGGCTGTCCATAGATTTCAAATTTGTAAGCTTGAGACATTACAGGCTTAGGTTTTGTTTTGCTTCTGTAGGCTGTTTCAGCATTAGAGCCACTTCAGTGTTATGGCCTCCTTGTTTAATTATCCCCTGGAGAAGGGAACAGCTACCCACCCTGGTATTCTGGCCTGGAGAACTCCATGGACTGTAGTCTGTGGGGTCCAAAGAGTCGGACACGACTGAGCGACTTTCACCTCTTTTCATCTGGACCAAGGAATTCTTCTCTACCTGGAATCTCAATCCTGCCTTCTCTGGGACCTCTCTTCATAAACACTCTTGGTTCTCTGCTTATTTCCATCAATGTTTGTGTTCAGATCTTTGGGGAAAACAACAGTTACAAAAATGATGACAAATATGATGACAACCATACTTTTCTGCCCCATTTCTTCTTCCCCTTCCCAGCCCAACCTTCTGACATTGACAGCTTTTTTTCTTTCCCTCAAGATTTAGAAATCTCTTAAATGTGGGAGAATTTTCTTCCCAGCTTTCTTTTATTTTCACGCAACACACTTGTTGGGGTAAGGGAATCTCATCTATTCTGATGATTTTAATGACTCTCTCTTAACTTCAGATGTTTACATCCAGTTGCCTACTGGCCAGCGCCTGCTGGATAAACAGCATCTCCAGGCACGAACTCACGTCTGTCGCTTAACTTTCTCCTCTGTGTGCCCTCAGATACCATCCATCCAGAAATGTGGGCTTCATCCTTGACTTCTCCCTCCCCATCAACCACCTCCAGTTGGTCACTAAGTTCTGTTGATTCTACCTCCTAAATACTCTTGAATATGTATGGTTGTTTCCATCTTCCCTGCTACTATCCTAGATCAAGCGGTATGATCTCCCACCTGGATATTTCTATATCGCCTCCTTGTCTCCCTGTCTAAAGCCTTGTTCTTCCCTCATTTATTCTCATTGCAGCCGGAGAGATCTTGGTACAAAGCAATTCTGATTATGTCATGTCCATGCTTAAAAACCTTCAGAAACTCCCCATTCTTCTCATGAAGATGTTAAAATTCTTTGATTTGGCTTATAAGACTCTTCATGGTATCATTTTCCTCTCTAGCCTGGCTTTTTAAGTATCAAGCTTTTAAGCCATAGGAAACTTACTTCACTTTCCTAACAGTATGAGCACATAATTTATGGTTAGAAGCTCAGATTTTAGCACCAGACTATTTAGGATTCAAACCCTAGCTTTGTCACTTAATAATGTTGTGACCTCAGGCAGGTAACTTCTTTGTCTCAGTTTTCCCATCTGTAAAATGCAACAATAGTAGGATTACTGTGAGGATTAAATGATTTGATGAGTGTAGTAGAACACTTGGAAATTCTGAGTCAGAAATAGCATTCAATAAACATGAACCTTTATCATTCCTGTGGTTCTAAACACTGAAAAGATTGTGTTGACCCCACATTTGGGATTCAAAATAAAAGTAATTAAAAAATTTGAAGTGCATTTAGGCAATAAGTAAGCCTAACAATGGTGTGCTGTTTTTAAAGATTACTACTTTGTAGGTTCTTTGTGAAAATACTACATTGAATAAAAGGAGAGAAATTTTGTTGCTCTTGCTTTGTTGGTGATTGACCCTGGGCTTAATCTGGGGCTTTGATCCAGTACATGCTTTTCCCTCTTCCTAGAACACTCTGCTTGTTTCTCACTGCCTCTTTCTGAGCTAAATCCGCTCCCTCACTTGGGTCTCAGTTACATGAAAATTTTTCTCAAAGACTGTTTTTGACCTTGGATCTGAGCCGTGCCCCCACCCCAACTCTCTTTGCCTGTTGTATTCTCATAACTTGGCACGTCCCATTTGTGTCAGGACGTCACTTTTACTTGTTTTATCTCATGGTAATGCTACTGCCGTGAAGGCAGAGACTACGTCCACCTTGTTCACATTATTATCCCCTGTGCCTGGCATTGTATATGCTCAGTAAATCAGTGAATGACTATCCAAAACTTTTTCTTTAGGCAACATCTCACTGGAACAGAGATAATTCTGTGTAAGAGTATATTCATTTTTTTAAAAAATGGTTTATTTTCTTTTTTCTTCTGACATTAAGATGCTCTGCCTTAAACACCACTCATACCCCCAAAGAATTACTAGCTTGGTCTTTGTTGTTTTCAAATCCAAATAACAGAAAACGAGGTAACATGCCCTCTAAGAGTGTGTGTTTGAAAACCTTTGCAAAGTGTGACAGGATTTTCTCTGCGCTGGATTTAAGGAACTGGTGTGGAGGCTTTGCTTTTGAATCTGTTGTCTTTTCAAAAATTGAGTTATAATTGACACATAATATTACTGAGTCTACCGTCTTAAGTCTACCTCAAGATTTGTAATGGTGGGCATCTCCATCTTGGACAGACTGACAGGGAAGACATTTCTGGCTAGGAGCCTCTGAAACGGGAGTCTTGGGCAATTACTCGTTCATGTGCATGCAGAGCAGTTCCTGTGTTTCAGACCTGAGGGCCCCTGGGAAGCCTTTGATTCCCTGTTCAGTAGTTAGGCACTGGGACTTCATCTCACTATTATAAATTATTCATCACACATTCATAAGTCCTTCCTAGGAGGTTTGTACTAGTGCCTGTAGAGGCATGATGTGATACACAAGGACAAAGACATGGTCCTTCCTAGCAGAAGTACAATCCAGATATTCCCTGCTGCTCTTAAGAATGGCCACCTGACACCTTCAGGGCAAAGCCAATACCTGTCCCAGGAGTTTTGTACATGTCCAGGGAGTTGGCTTCATCTTGTCATCTTGGGCTCTGATTTCTTCCTGATGCTAGATTTTCATTGTTTATTTTGTGTTTTGTGGATGTTCCTTTATCTCTGCCCTAGCATCAACCCAGACACAGGACAGTTTTCTTCTGCTTGATTCTTTCTCTCACACTCCTAAAATATCACCCTGGAAGCAGCTGTGTGTAGTGGCATTTCACTGAAGAAATGGGCAACAGTGAGGAAAGTTGTATGGCATTCTGTAGTCTGATAATCTAAAATCGAACACTGGGCTTTTTAAAAAGTCCCTCCACCATTCTCCCAGCCTTAATTTCAGATGCCTGCTATGTTTTTTGTCTCTCTCTCCTTCCTTTCTGTGCTGCCTTTCAGCCACTCTGAAAAGGAAAATAATATTTTCTCATACTTGTTTATGCTGAGCCATCCAGCTCTCTCCATTTCCTACCCATAAACCTGCTTGAGCTTCCTCTGCATGGCTGCTATTCACCAATGCACTTTGCTAAACAAGGCACCAACTGTTCCACATCCCCCTATTCTCCTTTTCCCCGATTAGGTGACTTACGTCACCACCACCACCTGCACCCCTCCTCCACCGCAAGTGCACATAGCCACATTTGGTTTAAATGTCATTTTCTCCTATTTACCTGACAGAAGTTGGAGACCTCGGGAAAGCTTGGAAGAAAATGAGCTTATTTTTTGAATGCTTTATTTCAACACTTGAAGGATAAGGACCAAGGCTTGTTCACCATTGTATTCCTATCCTCTGTGCATGCTATATATAGTTATTACATGGATGAGTTTACAAGCCCAGAAGAGCTGCACTGAGGTTATGTCCCTCTTTTCCTTCTTTATTTATTTTTTTTCTTTAGATAGCTCAGCACCATCTGATGTGCATATATCTAATCTGTAGTATATTCCAATATATTCAAGGCACTATTAATTTGAAAACAGTTAACAGTATTAAATAGTAACACTATTAATTTGAAACCTGGCTTGCAGTCTTGTCACAGCATTCTTCTTGACATCTAAGGCAAACAGTGAGGATCTGGCAAAATCTTTTGACTTTGCTGAGTGTAGCAATGTTCTCTTCAGAGCCCCTGGCTGCCAGTATCCCTGAGATGGAATGAACTTTTGACTCGGCACAGCACAGTGCCTCAAGCTGTTCCCTGTGGGGGTGAAGAGCTTGGATGAGGTTAAGGACTTGGGTGGCTTCTACATGTGTTGTAAGGCAGCTTTACCTGTATTTGCATCAGCAACAAGGTTTGTGCTGGAGAAGCATGCACACCAGCCAAAGACCAAGGCTTGTTTTGAATATGCCATCCAGGATTCCTGGGACACCAGCTATTGGAACTAATGTCTGACAATTATGTTTTTCTTTAAATAAACCCCAACAGCTTTGCCACCAGCAGTTGTCTCCCATGCGTTTTTAAAGCATCCATAGCGTCCTTGAAAGGAGTTTTGTCTTTTCCATATCCTGTTTATTTTCCCAGGTGAAATGATCTCACAAAGCCATTTGAATTTAATGAAATGATTAGCCTGGGCCCAAAAGCTTTACATTTGAATAGGGCATTTCTTTACTTCCAAAGTAGCTTTTCAGTGAGAAAACTGACAGTGATATAGCCATTGACCTTAAAGATGAAATATTTGCCCTTCTGTGCCATGTACTTTCTCAGGAGAAAGTTATGTTATTTTCCTGGTCCTCCAGTGAAATATTGTGGTCCTTCACAGAGGTAGAACACTGTGGGTTTTAGATCAACAATGTCACAGTTTTCTTTACTTTCATCACCCACTGCCTGCATTTTGTTTGGAAGCCAAAACAGCAGAGCTGCTGGTGCCGTTTGAGCGGATTTCTTTGTTGTATTCTCTCCACATTTTGAAAACCTTAAGAATTGCTACTCAATAAAAAAATAACAGTTGGGCTTCATTTCAGTATTGGTGTTGCAACTCCAGCAGTGCACACTGCAGCAGGCTCTGGAGGAAGCTTTTAGGAGACTCCATAATTTCTTCCTGACCCCAGCTGGTGATCAGTTTATGTCCTGAAGCTTGCAGATGAATAGCCCTTGTAATTCCCATCCTAGTGTGGGTTCATTCTGACTTGCCCCTCTCTGAAAAGAAAATCTGAAAGTGACTTGAGAGTGTTTTGAAATGTTATTCCTCTGTAAGCAGGTGGAGAAACACCTTCGATTAATAGACTCTTATTTACTAAAAACAGAAAGCATTTTGTGTATCACATTAGAAAGCTGTTCAATGACCATAACCCATTAGGGTGTTTATGGTCCATTTATGGTTTTGTTCTCTTCCCTTCTCTTTAACATATTATTTTCATTCATTCAATAACAATCATTTGATGATTCTTGGATTCTTTTTTCATGTATTCTTTTATTCACACATCTATTAAGCATCTTTTTACTTACAAGATACTATATAATAGAATTATTCTGTCCTCCTAAGAATAGAAAACAAAACAAAACCCAAGAAATAGATTGCTGACATCCATGGGTTTACAAGCTGACGGGGCAGATAATAATTAAATGTGTACAACATAGGGTGGTTAAAAATATCTTTACATTCCATGCTTTTAAAATTTTTTATTTTTATTTTTTTACACTTTCCAAGTTTCTTCCCCCAGGTCATCTGGTGGTCATACCAATTGCAGAGTGGGGATTGGAGCCCGTATCTCTTCTAATTCTCTTTCCTCCTGTTTTTTTTTTTTAATTTTTTATTGCAAGATGTTTGCTTTACAATATTGTGCTGGTTTCTGCCACACATCAACATGAATCAGCCACAGGTATACATATGTCCCCTCTTTCCTCTTGTGATTTTGACTTTACCTTCCTTGTGCCAGCTGTATCTTACTTAGCATTAACACTGCACTTAAAGTATGCATTTCTTTTGCTGAAGATTTTGTCAAGGAACATGGCAGGACCTTTTATTTTATCATAAAAATTCTCCCTGTATCATCAAAGCTGTTAGTGATGGTGTTTCTTTGCATGCCTGTTTATTTCACTCATCCTGAGACCATTTGGAAAAGGGGGCATATTGTAATTAGATTGTTCGCCTAGAAGACTGGGTGCCAGACTTCGTTTCTGGCAGGGATGGCAGCAAGAGACAAACAAAGCCTTCTAAAAGGTACCAGTAACTACTGCTTAAAATATCAATATGTGCAAGGAGAAAAGAATTCCCTTTTTTAGAAGATAGAGTTAATTTATTTTTGAGAAGGGACACAGCAATCTGGAGCAGATTGTATTGGTCGTTTAACCCACAAAGGGGAAAAATAAAATTATATCTCCCAAATAAACTTTACTCTCAATTATAATCTCTATGGTCTCTCTCTTCCAGCTATAAAATTCTATGATTCTAATTATGTTCTCTGTGATTGTGTATCTCAATTTCTCTATCAGAAACAAGCAAAAAAGGTTATGAGGCTTAGGGTAAAGTGGAGATCTGAAAACCACCAGTTAACATGACAGCTGTAGAAAGTGAAGGCAGGTAATTTTTTTCTCTGCCCTGGCTTACGTGACTCAGTTCACTTTGTGTTGTATAAATTCAATCTGAAAGGAGATCTGTATGGATGAGCCTGTGTTGGCAGAGTCCAGATGAAGTATCAACAACAAATTATTCTATACCAGGTGGATAGACATTTAGGTCACTGAAAATTGTCAGTTTAATTTTTTCCTAGTAAAATATTTTTATATTTGTTATCATAACAATTCGGTGATATATGCTATGTGATAAGCAGCATGACCAAATCAGAGATTCTAAAAAAAAAAAAAAAGTTTTTTTTTTTTTCAAAATACCTGAGTGACACAATATTCTCAATCAGTACTAGTGCTCCTGATGGCAGTGATTCTCAACAGGAGGGCTTTTTTTAATCCTCTCCAGGATACATATTGGAAATCTGAGGAAGGGGGAGGGTCTGCTCCACAGTCAATTTGATTTACACCTTACTGTCAACTGAAAAAAGATATGCTCCTCCCAACATTTCTAAGTTGTAAATGTTTATTTCTAGCTGGATGACCCTCTCTGATTATCTTGGAGTCCTATAAATGTCAGTTGATGGAGATCAAGGAAGTCATCAGGGTCTCTTTACAACTAGACTGGAGGGGTCAGGAGAGAGAACACTGGGGACGTGTCACTTATCCAGCTAATGTCTGCCTCAAGATGGTTTGTGAGGACACAGAGACCTTGTGATGGTACCATGGAGAGAGCCCTTGTGGCGAACACTGAAGTTAATCGTTGGGCAAATCTCATCTCCCAGTTATTTGAACTCATTTGCTAACTTAATTATGTAGATACTTTTCCTTTATATCATAGGGAAGGATAATAACCACATGCTTATCTCTGTGTGGTATGTTTCATAAAATGATCTCAGACACAGACCCTCCTATCTTTCTTCAAAGAAAGAGAATACTGGAAAAATATATGTATGTAAGCTCATTTATTTTTCAGGATGGTTGAGTTAGCATTTAGTTTACAGGGGGGAGCGGATGGCGAGGAGAAGACTGACAATATCACTACCTCCTGAGGGATATAGGATTTGAACAATCTAGAGATGATGAGGATGTGACAAGAAGAAATTTATAGTTGGGACCCTGATGGATCAGTGGGTAAAGAATTCACCTGCATTGTAGGAGACACAGGTTTAATCCCTGAGTTGGGAAGATCCCCTGGAGAAGGGAATGGCAACCCACTCCAGTATTCTTGCCTGACAGACGAACCTGGTGGGCTACCACTATCCACGGGGTCACAAAGAGTCAGACATGTCTGGGTAACCAACACTTTCACTTTCAAGCAGAGGGAAGTGATTGTTTTGAAAAGTCTATACCGTAATAATGTGGGAGATCTGGGTTCAATCCCTGGGTCTGGAAGATTTCCTGGAGAAGGAAATGGCAACCCACTTCAGTATTCTTGCCTGGAAAATCCCATGGATGGAGGAGCCTGGTAGGGCACAGTCCATGGGGTCGCAAAGAGTTGGACATGACTGAGCTACTTCACTTTCACTTTCACTTTTCGTACTGTAATTTGTTTGGCAAAAGAAAACCAGATGGATGGCTGGGGTATCAGAATAAGTGTGGAAGGAGGGGAAGTGGGAAAATAGGTTCCTGCCACATTACAGAGTCTCTTTGATGCCAGATTACCCATTCTTGAGATAGAAACATTATAGGAAGTTTTTGAGTAGGGGTATGTCATGCCCTACCTCTGGCTCAGAAGGTAAAGAATCTGCCTACAATGTGGGAGACCTGGGTTCTATCTCTGGGTTGGGAAAATCCCCTGGAGGGGGAACATGGCAACCCACTCCAATATTCTTGCCTGGAGAATCCCCGTGGACAGAGGAGCCTTTCGGGCTACAGTCCATGGGGTTGCAAGACATAACTGAGTGACTAAGAACAGCACATGTCATGATTAGATAGATATTTTTAGAAGTTGCTCTTCTTGCAGTGTATGTAACAAAGGTCAGTTAGGAAGTTTTTGCAGTGCTCCAGGTGGAAGTTTTGAGGATAGAAGTGCAGGCAGAGTCTTTACCAACTGAGCTACAAGGGAAACCCTATCTGGAGGTAACAAATATATAATAAGAGAAATAGAGATAGAGTCACACGATTAGAAACTGACTGGATACAAATTTGGGGTATTGTAAACAGAGTCAGAATGGACTGGTTGGATCTCCTTGCAGTCCAAGGGACTCTCAAGAGTCTTCTCCAACACCACAGTTTAAAAGCATCAATTCTTCAGCACTCATCTTTCTTCACAGTCCAACTCTCACATCCATACATGACCACTGGAAAAACCATAACCTTGACTAGACGGACCTTTGTTGGCAAAGTCCATTCTGAAGGAGATCAGCCCTGGGATTTCTTTGGAAGGAATGATGCTAAAGCTGAAACTCCAGTACTTTGGCCACCTCATGCGAAGAGCTGACTCATTGGAAAAGACTGATGCTGGGAGGGATTAGGGGCAGGAGGAGAAGGGGACGACAGAGGATGAGATGGCTGGATGGCATCACTGACTCAATGGACGTGAGTCTGAGTGAATTCTGGGAGTTGGTGATGGACAGGGAGGCCTGGCATGCTGCGACTCATGGGGTCGCAAAGAGTCGGACATGACTGAGCGACTGAACTGAACTGAAACAGAGTCAGAAATGAGCTGAAGTTGGTTGGCAAGCAGGTATATATTATAGTGGTTATATTTCCAGTTTTATCCATGAAACACCATTTAATTCAAAATGTGGCTCCTAAATGAGAAAAGCATGGTGGAAATGACATTCACGGATCAATGCAGGAGATGTAACAGTTGTAATCAATGAAGGTTGCATCAAATTGGGTGTAGGAGGCAAGAGAGAGAGAAGAGGATTCCAAGGTTTTGAACTGGGTGAATAAAGATATAATGATGTTATTCAAGGAAACAGAAACACAGAAGGAGTTATGGACCTGTGGAAATTGCTTGGTGTCTGTGTATTAGAGGGTATTGCTTTCCCACTCTGGGTATATCATTAGTGCCCTACAAAGGGCCAATGGAGATGTGGGCCTGGCGTTTATAGATAACTGGGTTTTAGAGAGAGGTTGGTAATAATTTCTGTAGAGGTGATGGTTGAAATTGCAGGAATGAATGAGCTGCTACTGCTCAAGAACAAATATAAAAAGAAGAGAGGAGAGGGAGGCCAGAAGAGATCTTTGGAGGAAATATGAGCGTTATAGCTGCTAAACATACTGGTTAGGTTTTGTTATATGCAGAAATCAAGAATTGAAAGTATACCACTAGAGCATACAGCTTCTCTGGAATCAGAATTGTGTGTGTGTGTGTGTGTGTTAGTTGCTCAGTCATGTCTGACTCTTTTCAATGCTGTGAGTCCAGCAGGCTCCTCCAGCAGCCCTCCAGGCTCCTCTGTTTATGGGATTCTCCAGGCAAGAATACTGGAGCGGGTTGCCATTCTCTTCTTCAGGGAATCTTCCCGACCCAGGGATCGGGTCCCCTGCGTTGCAGACGGATTGTGTTCAAATATTATATCCTGGTTCCCAGTTCTTAAGCCAGGCCAGACATGGATAACATGATTTATCCATGTTCTTAGTTGTCAGTCCTGCGGTAGTATTTACTTTCAGCTGGGGAATGTTTTCCCTCGTAAAGATTAAAAAAAAAAAAAAAAAAAGCTAAAGCTTTAGATTTGTGCCCACAAAATAACTCTCCTGGTTTGTAACATGCATTCTTCCCAGTTTGTTTAGCCAGTGACCTCCAATTTGATTCAGAAAGAGCAGTAGTCACCGCAGAATGAGAAATGATTCATTTCTGGTTCAACTTTAGCCTTGGGCCTGTTCCTACATAAAGAATTGCCGGGTGAGCCTGATTATATGCAGTGGGTTAGAGGCTTGAACTTCCAGAAAGTGCTCTCTTAATCATTTCACTCAGGTCCTCAACCTGACAGAGTCAAGAGCCCCAAAGGGAAAATGCCAAAGGCTTATCTGTTTTCACCCGACATCTTAAGGGATTTTACTGCTCCTGAGGCTTCTGGGGCCTGTGGTGTCCTTCTCCTTGCCCCCGTTCCCTTCTCCCCAGAGCAGGCTGAATGTAAAGACTAATTGATGAAAGGCACGTCCTAAGTTACCATCCTTTTTGACAGAGATTCTGAAACACCTCGCTTAATTCTTACTCTCTTGAGGGGCTCTGACAACCTCTCTATCTTGTTTCTATCTTTTTTTTTTTTTTTTCAGTTTTATTTCCTTTCCCAGACCCCTTCCCCGTCTCCCCTCCCTTCTGACAGCCTATTTAGGACTCTGCACTCCTGAGTGGAGAGAGAGTTGCTCGGCCAAGTGTCACGCTGTAATGGAAACTGGGTCCCACGGGTGCCCACTGCCTGTCCCTGAAAGCTTTTTCATCTTGTCCCTTGTTACCCCAGAGAATAATTACTTCAAAGACCAGTCCCAGTGCCTGGCATTTCAGTTTATCTCATTACCTCCTTTTTTTTTGCCAAGCCCGCCAGTGGTGCCAGAAATCAAATCAGGCTTGCTGGCAGGATTGCCTGCCTCGCGTGTTCAGTCTCTCCACTGCCCGACACTCTAATGTTCCCTGATTGCAAACCCTGTCATCATCTTCTTTGAATTAGCTGTGCCTCCTGAAATGGCATAATGGCTGTGCAGTGCTGGAGTGCTGATGTAGAGTCCTGTTTTAACTGTCTGTCAAAGCCCGGGCTAATGAATTCTATTAGCATATTAGCTTGCCAGCTTTGGGAGCCCAGAAGAAGTCAGGCAGCCAAACGCAGTTGGCAGAGCACAGCCGCAGTGCTTCAGAGAGCTCCTTGGCAATTGTGGCACCGGAGACTCCAGTAATGTAAATGTACAGACACAGGAATGTATGCAGAATTAGAAAGGTTATTTGTTATAATAGACTTGAGCAGGAGAACATGGGATGAGAGTTGACATTTTTTGACTGTGGGGCCTACCTCAGGCATTTTAAAGAATAGGATAGACTTGAGAGTGCCCGAGGCACTCATAATCTAATGTTACATTCTCTTTGGAAATTAGAATGTACAGAAGCAAGGCATTCTTTCCATGTGGCTTTAAAAAAAAAGATGGCTTGTGTTACTCATCCAACATTAATTTCATTTTAACTGTGATGACCAGTGATTGGCATCATCACTTTAGTAATTAGTCACTATTCTTAGGACTGCTCATTGAGAGTGAATGATCACTTAATGACCAAGACACCCCCTTATTCACCTGTACATTGAAATTCAGCTCCCCAGGATAGCAAAATACAGAAGCACTAATAACAGAAAAAGTGCATTTTTCTAGCAAACAGAGACTTGAAGTGGATACATAATCATCTCCGATTTTATATTAGTGTTTAGGATAGACTTACTGTAAGTGCTGATACCAGGGTTGCTAGGCAACCACTGATGATTGTTATGTCCAATATTCAATTCTTAAAGGTATGCTTAATGGATGTAATCTTCGATTTAGTTTGAGATTAATTTAAAAATGTATAGCTTGAAATCCTTTATGTTAATAAACTTTTAAATATTGCAACATGGTATTAATGCTAAATGTGTGACACGCACTGAATTCCAGAAAGATTTCTTAAAACTATTAACTTGTGGTTAAAGCTAAACTATTCTGCCCACCAAAATAACTTTTGAATAAATTAACAAATTAATTAGCATTATCCTCAAAGATATGGTGAAAACCTACATATGTCTGGGTAAAGGATTGCAGACATAGCAAATGTAATTATAAGAACTGTAGCTGGAAGTTCAGTCTCTGGTTGTTTTTTCTTTAAGTGTGTTTTCTTTTGTGTTAAATATGATCACTTTTCAATCTTTACTGTCTACAGAAGAATTATATGAAGGAGCTTTGTCTTATGGCATCAGGGATGCAACACTGAAATTTTAGTATCCATTTTGGAAAGATAAGTCATGATAGTCAGACATAGTATTTTTTCTCTCAAAGATCATAGTACTTAAACTTCTTTATGATCTTATTTTAGTTTTCATTCATTTGCTTACTTTTTTTGTTGAAGGATTATTTATCTGTTTCTTCTTCCTTAAAAGTAAATACAGTTAGGCCTCTTTTTGTGGAAAATGCAGTTTACTTGTTGCTTATTTGACACTTTGGAAGTTCGCTGTGTGCAATAAAATGAAGTTAAATAGGCTTTGGCTATCATGGACACTCATGTTCAGTTGCTCCAGTTCTGTCTGACTCTTTGCGACCCCATGGACTATAGCCCACAGGCTCCTCTGTCCATGGAATTCTGCAGGCAATGATACTGGAATGGGTTGCCATTTCCTTCTCCAGGGGATATTCCCAACCCAGAGATCTAACCTGTGTCTCTTGCACCTCCTGCATTGCCAGTGGATTCTTTGCCACTGAGCCACCAAGGAAGCCCCATTGTGGACACTACTGGTTGCTTATTTAATAGCAAATCCTGCCTGTGTCTTCCCACCCCCTTAATTTTTTCTTCAGAGCCCTAATTTAGTTCATGTTCTTGGAGGAAGATGGACTCCTCTCCAGCCTCTCAGCAAGGTGGATCTTCATTAGTCCATGGTTGAGCCAATCACAATAATTCCAACCCCCTTGGCTGCCAGGGAAGCCTGGCATGCTGCAGTCCATGGGGTTGCAAAGAGTCAGACACAACTGAGTGACTGAACTGAACTGACTGCTATTGGCTTAGGTTGGACACATGATGCAATTCTGGCCAAAGAGATATGGCAAAAATGCGAGAAAGAGATGTGCTATCATTTCTCAGTCTGTCATTTGGATATTATGTGATTGTGTAATATTTGAAGCTACTGCACTAAATTATAACTATGAGAGAGGCAAACAGGAATAAAAACCTAAGGATGGCAGAGAAAATGTCACTATTGAGCCATTGAATTAATCAGCCTTGAAACTTTGGACTTCTTATGTGAGATTATACATTTCCTTACAGTTTAGGCAATAAACTTTCCATTTCTAGTAGCCAAGACATCATAACTGATATACTTTGCCATTATTTTATTTTTAAGTAGGATTTATACAAAGATAAATATATTATTGTATGATTTCTCATATGCCCTATTCTCAGATCATTAAAATTGTAGAAAATCCACAGTATTTTTCTTTGCCTCAGTTGGCTGGTTCTGTATGGCATACACTTACACACTTGGCCTTCTTTGTGCCAGTCATATGAACATTGATTGATTGTTTTGGTCATCAGTCATTTGTAGGTAAGCCTGTCTTCCAGCTACCTAGGAACAGCTCTAAATATAACACAATCCCTATAATTAAAGAGTATTCAGAAAGGCAAAACTTTGTTTTTTGGCATATACTAAGAATGCATCTTTGACTAGAGAGTGAAGGAGGAAGATGGATAGGGATAAGAGGGAGGAAGAGACTTAATTTGTATTTTTAGCCATAAAGCCCTATTGCGCTTATGTGCTGTGCTCAGTCGTGTGGGACTCTTTGTGACCCCATGGACTTTGTGACCCGCCAGGCTCCTCAGTCCATAGGATTTTCCTGGCGAGAATACAGGAGTGGGTTGTCATTTCCTCCTCCAGGAGATCTTCCCAACCCAGGGATTAAACCCACATCTCCTGTTTTTCCTGCATTGCAGGCAAATTCTTTACTGTTTGAGCTGTAGGGGAAGCTCTATTGGTAATTACATTTTCATAAAAATGCATCCATTCTCTCAAGGTCAAGTTTCCTTTTAAGTGTTTGTAACCAAGTGGAGCAGTGGTCATAGTGGAGCACAGCTAGAGGTTCATTCATGCGACATAGTTGCTGATAACCAGGAATGACATCCCCATGTGACTGTGGAGTGGTAATCAGAGCTTCACTTTGTACTAAAACTGCAGGTGGGGGAGCCCAAACAGACTCATTTCAGTAAGTAGCCCCAGTCAGAGGAGTGATGGATGGATGATATACTGACTCAGAGGGCAGAGGCTTTCATTATTGTTTGCTTTTCATTCCAGCCAAACCAGTTATTTACAGTTCCCCAATAGTAGGCTACCCCACACTCTGTACCTTTGCACAGTCTATGACCATTACACAAATTGTCCTCCATTCCTTGTTTGTTGGCTAAATGTCATTTGGTTTTCAAAGACATCTCAGCCACCAGTACTCAGATAATCACCTCCTCTTGGCCTTTTCTGGATCCCTTCCTGTTAAAGCATTAATGATACTGTTTTGCTGCTTGTGTCTTACACAGTACAATGTTTCTCACACTTGTGGCAGTGACCAGTTTCTATGTCCTTCCCGCTCACCCCTGGAGCTTCTTTGGGCAGGGCCCCAGAATCTGTTCCTCTTTGTGTTTCCAGTGCCTAACCCAGTGCTTTGTGTTTCGTCAAGTTCCTCTTGATGAAAGTGAAAGAGGAGAGTGAAAAAATTGGCTTAAAGCTCAACATTCAGAAAACTAACATCATGGCATCTCGTCCCACCACTTCATGGGAAATAGATGGGAAAACAGTGGAAATAGTGTCAGACTTTATTTTTTTGGGTTCCAAAATCAATGTAGATGGTGATTGCAGCCATCATTTAATTGAAATTAAAAGATGCTTACTCCTTGGAAGCAAAGTTATGACCAACCTAGACAGCATATTAAAAAGGACAGATATTACTTTGCCAACAAAGATCCGTCTGGTCAAGGCTATGGTTTTTCCAGTGGTCATGTATGGATGTGAGAGTTGGACTGTGAAGAAAGCTGAGCACCAAAGAATTGATACTTTTGAACTGTGGTGTTGGAGAAGACTCTTGAGAGTCCCTTGGACTGCAAGGAGATCCAACCAGTCCATCCTAAAGGAGATCAGTCCTGGGTGTTCATTGGAAGGACTGATGTTGAAGCTGAAACTCCAGTACTTTGGCCACCTCATGCAAAGAGTTGACTCATTGGAAAAGACCCTGACGCTGGGAGGGATTGGGGGCAGGAGGAGAAAGGGAACAACAGAGGATGAGATGGCTGGATGGCATCACCTACTCGATGGACATGAGTTTGGATAAACTCTGGGAGTTGGTGATGGACAGGGAGGCCTGGCATGCTGTGATTCATGGGGTCGCAAAGAGCTGGAGAAGACTGAGTGACTGAATTGAACTGAACTGAACCCAGGGCTAAGCAGCCTTTACACACTACCATCCTTGTGTTAAGTGGGAAAGTTTAGTGCAATGATGTAGCAAAAAATGAAAGAAATTAAGTTTTATTGTTATACAAGTACATGCACTCCCCTTTCACCCAGCACTGGACTGCATTTACCAGTCTAGGCTTCATACCAACAAATATGATGAAATGACTCACTTCAGTGCATATTATTGAATTTATAATTACCTGTACCTTTTATTTTTCTCTGTTACTGTTACCTGGGACTTTCAGGCATTAATTGTGTGTTGTAATGGAGCAAACAGGAAAGATGAGACTCCGAGTTATTGTTACTCTTAGTATGTGAGGGGAGAAGTGAAGTTAAATTTAAGAGCTAATGTGAGAGGTTTTGATTGCCTGTGGAGTTTCATTTTTTCTTTCCCTCTGGCCCTACTAATTGAGCTAATAGATGGGTGAGGTCTGGACTAATATCAGTAGGTATGACTGGTTGGACCCCAAGGAACTTCATTTCATTTTGTTATTAGGAGCTCATGGGTAGGTGAGTCACCTCAACTGCTGCCTTCATTCCTGTTATTAATGAGATGACCCCAGTGGAGTCTGTCTTAGTAGTCTATTTGGATCTTTGATAAACAGAGCAGTTATAGACTGAAAGAACTATGAAATGAATAAGAGAATATTGATGCTCCACTATTTAATTCCCTTTTAAATCTATGGTAAATATTTCAGTGATTTTAAACTCTGAAAGAATAGCAGATTCATTGATTCCTATAATTCATTTATTTAGGGATTTCTATTATCAACTGAATTTGATTGATGACTTCATGACAAATAGCTGTGTGCTCAGCATATACCAGCCCTTTGTAAGCTCACTCGGCCGTAAACAATGTGTGATATAATTCTTGGGTCCTTTTGCTGAGTCTGTACTTTGCTATTTGGGGAACAACTGATTGAGATTCCTTAAGTGAGTGAGGTAAAGCGAAACTCCCACTTAGTTCCCTTGGCTAAGGGAAAACAAAGGTATCTGTATATGAACACCAATAATCCTTGTTTTGAGATCCTGTGGCATTTTACTTCAAAATATCAAACTCCCTCTTGTCATCCAGAACACAGCAGAGTCACTCGGACAAAAAACAGTGTTTTCCTCTGTGTGCTGTGGTCCTTGACTGTGTCTCCAAGTCTGTTTTGCTCAGCCATAAGGGGTGGTAGGTGGTGATGATATGTCTTCATCAGAAATTCAAGTTGGAGGCCTTTAAATTTTTAAGTTTGTTTTTCTTATAAAGGCCTTTGATTCACTGCTTCCTAATGGATGGAAATCAAGTGCATTTTCTATTTTAGAGAAAGCAGGAAGTCATTATATAAAACTGCAGTCTTGAAAACTTGTTTGCCAGTGAGATGTTATTGACTCTAAATATTCCTTCCAGATCATATAAATGGAAATTTATGACACCTATTTTAAAATACTTTTAATCTCTACTCAATATTTTGTAATAACCTATATGGGAAAAGAATTTGAAAGAGAAGAGATTTATGTGTATGGATAACTGAATCACTTTGCTATATACCTGAAACTAACACAACATTGTAAATCAACATAATCCAATATGAAATAGAAATTAAAAAATACTCTGAATGCTTTTCCTGATTATAAATCAATCTGTATTTTTTAAGTTTGGAAATAAAAATATATAAAGAAGGAAATTAAAATTATCAATAGAACTAGTAACCAGAATTAATGATGATTAATATTTTGCTAATTAGCTGTTGTTACTGAATAATTTTCTTCTTGAATAGAATGAAGGCAAAGGTTATTAGGCAAGGGTTAATATTGGTTATAATGATGATGAGGCTTTTTTGCTTTTGCTAATTATCTGACATTCATCAAATAGCCTAGAGGTTGAGCCTGAAAGTTGAATCAGGGACATTGTGGCAAGTTGGACAAGTGTGTGGCTGCACTGGTACCAGACATCCTTGGTCTCTTGTGAAGTAGCAGATGAAACTCTCCTCACCATCAGTTGCAAGAGAGGGACAGGAAGTTTCACTTTAACCTTACTTTTGGCTTTATAATTTGTAAATTCACAAATACAGTTTTTACCTATCAATAAGCAGAATTGAAAGAGATTATGAAATTATGCTGTCTTTTATGAATTACGCTATCTTTATCTATTTCCACTTGGATTGTGATTATTAGTTGATTTTCTTCAGTACAGATTATAATATTGAAAAGTAGTACAGTAATTTTACAGAAAACCAAAAAAACAAATATCTTAATGGACAGCATTCCTATTGTCATTTTATGTCTAACTTTTTTTACACTAATTTTATACTAACTTCCCTGAATGTAAAATAATCAATCTTGGTTATTGGATGACACAAGTAAGCCATTTCACAGTTTCTTAGGATTTAAAAGACATGTTATGTGTAACATGTTGAAATAATAATCTCTTATAAGAATATCATTTGCCTTTTAGGATAAGTAAGGAATTTAGTTAGCTAATGCTTATAGAATTACTATAGCATTTAAGGGAAAACTAAAGAAAATAATTTAGTTATACTAATTTGCTAGTCATTGCTGAATTAGATTTTGTATGAAAATAACAAATCATAATATAAATCTGTGGGACTTTTAACGGACCCATTCTTGTCATATGAGCTATAGTATACTAAATCTTCATAATTAGTAAAGTTATAGTTTATAATACTGAGTTATATAACTGATATGTTTATAATAGTTAATTTTTAATTGTAATGAGGAAAAAAGTTACACCAGTAAATCGAAAATGAAGTTAACCAGTACAACTTGTATAACTGTCCTTGTACTCTACTACCATTCCAACTTTGAGAGAAGCACCAAGAGACATTTAGTAATTTTCTTTGACCCTTCTTAGTTTCTTCCCCCATGCTTTAAAAAAAAAAAAGAGAGAGAGAGATTTGTTCTGTTTTCTAAATATTTATTAGCAATGCTAAGTAAATTGGACATCAGTTCAGTCGCTCAGTCATGTCAGACTCTTTGCGACCCCATGGACTGCAGCACGCCACGCTTCCCTGTCCATCACCAACTCCCAGAGCTTGCTCAAACTCTTGTCCATCGAGTCAGTGATGCCATACAGCCATCACATCCTCTGTTGTCCCCTTCTCCTCTTGTCTTCAATCTTTGCCAGCATCAGGGTCTTTTCCAATAAGTCAGTTCTTCACATCAGGTGGCCAAAGTATTGGAGCTTCAGCTTCAACATCAGTCCTTCCAATGAATATTCAGGATTGATTTCCTTTAGGATTGACTGGTTTGATCTCTTTGCAGTCCAAGGGACTCTCAAGAATCTTCTCCAACACCACAGTTCAAAAGCATCAATTCATCAGTGCTCAGCTTTCTTTATAGTCCAACTCTCACATCCATACATGACTACTGGAAAAACCATAGCTTTGACTATATGGGCATTTGTTGGCAACATAATGTCTCTGTTTTTTAATATGCTATCTAAGTTGGTCATAACTTTCCTTCCAAGGAGTAAGTGTCTTAATTTCATGGCTACAGTCACCATCTGCAGTGATTTTGAAGCCCCCCAAAATAAAGTCTGTCACTGTTTCCATTTTTTCCCTGTTAGCCATGAAGTGGTAGAACCAGATGCCATGATCTTAGTTTTCTGAATATTGAGTTTTCACTCTTCTCTTTCACTCTCATCAAGAGGTTCTCTTCGCTTTCTGTCATAACGATGGTGTTATCTGCATATCTGAGGTTATTGGTATTTCTCCTGGCAATCTTGATGCCAGCTTGTGTTTCATCGAGCCAGGCATTTCACATGATGTACTCTGCATATAAGTTAAATAAGCAGGGTGACAATATACAGCCTTGACATACTCCTTTCCCAATTTAGAATCAGTCTTTTGTTCTGTGTTTGGTTCTAACTGTTGCTTCTTAATATGCTACAGATTTCTCAGGAGAACATAAAATTGGACATAAAATTATATAAAGTTTCCTTGGATCCCTTTACATTGTTAGTTTCAATCCTTTCTTGGGAATAACATCTTTTTTAAGGTTGGTCTCAGTGTATGGGCTTTTCTGGTGGCTCAGACAGTAAAGGATCTGCCTGCAATGCAGGAGACCTGGATTCGATCTCTGGATTGGTAAGATCTCCTGGAGAATGGAATGGTAACTCACTTCAGTAGAATTGCATGGACAGAGGAGCCTGGTGGGCTATAGTCCATGGAATCACAAAGAGTATCTTACTCATTTTATTTGTTGAAGAGATAAACCATTAGCATTTCAAAGAATAGCTCTTAATTCTATGTATTGATAAAGTCATGATTAGTCTATTTATATTATTTTTATTTAGTAAACAAAGATCATACTATATCACTCAAGCTCTGTAATTCTAAGCCAACAAGTTTTAACTGTTTGAATCTAATATGATACAATCTGCTCAGCTCTCTTACTGATTCTAGATGCTGTTCTCCAGAGTCATTTAGTTTAGTGGTACTGTCACCGAGATATGGTGACAGGCAAAGCAGACACTCTGCTGCTGCCTTAGGCATATCTAGTCTTGAAAATGTTTTATATCTAAAACACTTTACAAGATTCTTTAGTGTTCTTTTTCTCTTTAGCCATAGAAGCAAAATAAGCTATTTTAGGAGGAATGGTTCATAGTTCTTCCTGAACATTTTTCTAGAATTGAGTGAGTGGTAAGATCTCATATCTTATACATATAATCCTATATAACTATTTTCTAAAATTAATCTTTTAATATTGGTACACATTAAGAACCATATATCCATCTATCATTTTTTTATACTTAGGCAGACTTGGAAGGTATTTTTTTTTTTAGCATTTTTTTCCTCTCTAAAAGTTTGGATGGCTCACTACTAAGATGAGTTTAATACTACCTACAAACTTGATTTTTCCTTTTTGCCTTTTTTTCTTTAATGAGCCTATGTAAAACTAGTTCATCAGAATACCAGAGCTAGCACTTCATTATCCAAAAGAGTTCCCATTTATCTTTGCTACTGAGCCACCTGGGAAGAAAACACAATTTTATTCATAAATACTTAGTCTGACTTCTAACAGCTAAGCACTCAAAAGGAAAACAAAATTTTGAAAATTTCTTGGTATCTAGTTCAAGTATCCTGGATCATCTAAAAAATGCCCCTTGTAGATTATTAGAGAAGACTTTTCCTCTGATAAACCATAACTCCCCCAGGTATTGCATTTTCAGTGTTTATGTAGATGCCTTCACTTTATCAAATTTAGAAACCAGAATGAGAAACTTTTGTTTCAGAATCTCCTCTGGAGGCCTTCTTGTGAACATGAGTCATCTGGCAACCTGCCATGCTTCCCACACAGTGGGATTAATAAGAACAGGTTATACATTTTGGCCAACAGGTACGTATTTCACCCTTGATTGCTTTGGAAGTCTTGGGTGAATGTTGTCTGGTCCTGGTGATTTATTTACATTTAGTTTGTCACTTAAGTATAGGAACGTCCTGTATTTTCCACTGTTTATTTTAATATTTCTGACTTGTCTGCTTTAAAGGAAGATGGGAGTGAGACTCTAAGGCCTTCTCCAGTTGAGAATGAGGCAAATAATTCAGTGATTCTCCCTGCCATCGCTTTGTCATCCTTGAGTGACCTTGGCCTTTTCCAGCTGGCTTCCTGACTTTGTCATACTTAAAGGGGTTTGCGTTTTTCTTTGAAATCCCTAGTGAGGTGCTCTGCTGATATCTTCATGGGCCATTTGTTTTTAGTTTGACTCTGACCTGCTTCACATTCCTTTTCTTCAAGAGTAGCAAGTTCTACATTTAAAAATATTTGTATAGCCCTTTTATGTTACCAGCTTAGCATGAGTGGCTTTTGTTTAAGTGCTGTCTGTTTTGATCGGTGCTCACATTTTTCTTGGCTTTCCAACAAGGTGTTTCAACTCACCTTGTTTATAAGCAAGTATCCCAACTCACCTAGGGGTACTTGTTTATTTTGCAAACATTTCCTATCCAAAGCATACCTTTTCTCTTTCCTTCCTTTGCAAGAATTGTGAAACCACAAGATGAAATTTGAAGTGTTCTTTATCCTGACTGAATGTGTGGCTCATAGTGTGATTTCTGTTAAAGAATGTTTCTACTCCTCTTACACTGTTGTTGAGAATGTAAGTTGGTTCAGCTACTATGGGGAACATTACGGAGGTTCCTTAAAAAACTAAAAAGAGAACTACTATATGACCCAGCAATTCCATTCCTGTGCATATACCTGGAGCAAACCATAATTCCAAAAGATAAATGCACTCCAATGTTCATTGCAGCACTATTTACAATAGCCAGGATATGAAAGCAACCTAAATGTCCATCAACAGAGTAATGGGTAGAGAAGATGTGGCATATATATATACAATGGGATATTTGTCATAAAAGGAAGGAAATTGAGCCATTTGCATAGTCATGGATGGACCTAGAGACTGTCATACAGAGTGAAGTAAGTCAGAAAGAGAAAAGTATCATTTAATATCATTTATATGGGGAATCTTTGCATTGATCACTGAAGAAGGCTTTCTTATCTCTTCTTGCTATTCTTTGGAACTCTGCATTCAGATGTTTATATCCTTCCTTTTCTCCTTTGCTTTTTGCTTCTCTTCTTTTCACAGCTATTTGTAAGGCCTCCAGAAATGGTATGGACCTAACAGAAGCAGAAGATATTAAGAAGAGATGGCAAGAATACACAGGAGAACTGTACTGAAAAGATCTTCACAACCCAGATAATCATGATGGTGTGATCACTGACCTAGAACCAGACATCCTGGAATGTGAAGTCAAGTGGGCCTTAGAAAGCATCACTACGAACAAAGCTAGTGGAGGTGATGGAATTCCAGTGGAGCTATTCCAAATCCTGAAAGATGATGCTGTGAAAGTGCTGCACTCAATATGCCAGCAAATTTGGAAAACTTAGCAGTGGCCACAGGACTGGAAAAAGTCAGTTTTCATTCCAATCCCAAAGAAAGGCAATGCCAAAGAATGCTCAAACTACCGCACAATTGCACTCATCTCATACACTACTAAAGTAATGCTCAAAATTCTCCAAGCCAGGCTTCAGCAATACATGAACTGTGAACTTCCTGATGTTCAAGCTGGTTTTAGAAAAGGCAGAGGAACTAGAGATTAAATTGCCAACATCCACTGAATCATGGAAAAAGCAAGAGAGTTCCAGAAAAACATCGATTTCTGCTTTATTGACTATGCCAAAGCCTTTGACTGTGTGGATCACAATAAACTGTGGAAAATTCTGAAAGAGATGGGAATATCAGAACACCTGATCTGCCTCTTGAAAAATTTGTATGCAGGTCAGGAGGCAACAGTTAGAATGGGACATATAACAACACACTGGTTCCAAATAGGAAAAGGAGTTCATCAAGGCTGTATATTGTCACTCTGTTTATTTAACTTCTATGCAGAGTACATCATGAGAAACGCTGGACTGGAAGAAACACAAGCTGGAATCAAGATTGCCGGGAGAAATATCAATAACCTCAGATATGCAGATGACACCACCCTTAGGGCAGAAAGTGAAGAAGAACTCAAAAGCCTCTTGATGAAAGTGAAAGTGGAGAGTGAAAAAGTTGGCTTAAAACTCAACATTCAGAAAACGAAGATCATGGCATCCGGCCCCATCACTTCATGGGAAATAGATGGGGAAACAGTGGAAACAGTGTCAGACTTTATTTTTCTGGGCTCCAAAATCACTGCAGATGGTGACTGCAGCCATGAAATTAAAAGACGCTTACTCCTTGGAAGAAAAGTTATGACCAACCTAGATAGCATATTGAAAAGCAGAGACATTACTTTGCCAACAAAGGTTTGTCTAGTCAAGGCTATGGTTTTTCCTGTGGTCATGTATGGATGTGAGAGTTGGACTGTGAAGAAGGCTGAGTGCCGAAGAATTGATGCTTTTGAACTGTGGTGTTGGAGAAGACTCTTGAGAGTCCCTTGGACTGCAAGGAGATCCAGCCAGTCCATTGTGAAGGAGATCAGCCCTGGGATTTCTTTGGAAGGAATGATAATAAAGCTGAAACTCCAGCATTTTGGCCGCCTCATGTGAAGTGTTGACTCATTGGAAAAGACTCTGATGCTGGGAGGGATTGGGGGCAGGAGGAGAAGGGGACGACAGAGGATGAGATGGTTGGATGGCATCACTGACTCAATGGACGTGAGTCTGAGTGAACTCTAGGAGTTGGTGATGGACAGGGAGGCCTGGCGTGCTGCGATTCATGGGGTTGCAAAGAGTTGGACACAACTGAGTGACTGATCTGATCTGATCTGATATGTGGAATCTAGAAAAAATGACACATATGAACTTTTGAAAAGCAGAAGTAGAGACACAGATATAGAGAACAAATGTATGGATACCAAGGGGGAAGGAGGATTGGGATGAATTGAGAGATTGGTATAGGCACATACACACTACTATGTATAAAATAGATAACTAACGACTATCTACTGTATATCACAGAGAACTTTTCTCAGTGCTCTGTGGTGACCTAAATGGAAAGAAATCCAAAAAAAAGAGGAGATATATATATGTATAGCTGATTGACTTTGCTGTAGCAGAAACTACCACAGCATTATAAACCAACTATATTCCAATAAATTTTTTTTTTTTGTTTTAAAAAGGATTGATTCCCTCACAAGATACTTCTAACTTTGTTTCACAATCAACTCCTGAGAATCACACAACCTGTGTCTGGCTCTGGAAGGTTCTGTCCAACTTTCTTCTGCACCCACAGGCCTGCTTGGTAGCATCTCTCTTAAGCTGCTATTAAGACTGGCTTTTCCATTTTTTCATTTAACTTACTGGACAGTGGAGAAAGATAATTGGGAATTTATTCAGAATTTAGATGGAGCAATTTGAGATTTATCATTTATGTTTATTATTTAACAGCATGGATAATATCTTACAGAAAATTAGAATTTGATCTTACATATTATTTAGATGAGATAGAACATCAGTGTCCAGTAGAAATGTGTGTTACATGTGGAGCTTAAAAGTTTTTGGAAACAGTATTTAAAAGGAAAAATCAACAGGTGAAATTTATATTAATCCTATTTTTATTTAGCCCAAATAGCTGAAATATAATTATTTCAACATGTTTTCAGTATTCACATTATTAATGATATATTTTATATATTTTTTACTGAATTTCTGAGATCCAGTGTGTTCTTCATATTAATACCTACAGCACATTTCATTCTGAGCTTGTTGTCTTTCAAGAACTCAATAGCCATGTGTGACAGTGGCTGCCATATTGAATCCTCCTTAGAAAACTCATTTAATGCTCTATAAACCATTCAAAATTTATACATGTATATATTTAGTGTTTTTTCTTTTACTGACACCTGTGGCAGCATATCATTATAACTCTGAAGGAGCTGTTTTACCTGACAAGAAGAAAGTTGATGAATATATTTAACTGCATTACAGTAATGTACTTGGTATAGCTCTTCTAATTAAAATAAGATTATCTTACAACTTATGAAATGAAGATCTGGCATAATAGACTTAGAATGTGATGAAAATGTTTTCATTAAGTGCTAAGATACCCTGCAAGGCATGGCATTTTATCTCAAGTCTCTAATAACATTAATATACCCTTTTAATCTCTGAAGCATTTAAGGCTTAATAGGAACTCCTTTAAGAATGACAGAATTGTAAGACTTGCAAGGTTACTTTAACTTGAAAGTACTCACAGTCTTCCATGAATTTAAGTAAGTGTGAAATTTTTCATTGGTGGGAAGTCCAAGTAGAGTTTTGTTTATCCAGGGACAAGACTCAAAAGCCACACATGTGCAGAAGGAGGAAAGGAGGGGTTAATTGTATTTCCAGTAATTGTCTTTGGCCTCAGGTCTAGCAGTGTGACTTGGCTGCCATTCTTGTAGGGGCTGATGGCTGTGTATGCACCACTTGAGAACTCAGTACAAGTGATTTGGTAATGTTATTATCGCTTTGCAAAACAATTTGTGGGAAAACTGCCATTACAAATTCTTTTCCTTCTTTCACGTTGTTTATTGAACATGTGTCTATTTATTTGTTGTTTGCCTTTAGTAGATGAGCTACACATAGATAGTGAATATTATTTTGTTTTCTGTGTTGCTGCATGTCTCATTTTCCATTCAAATTACAGAAAGCAATATGGGGATCTTCCATGAGTGTTTTTTGCAGTGTCCTACACTTGATGTAGGCTACAGAAATAACCTGATGAGGATGAGGAGAACTGGACTCCATTCCTTCCTTCCTTTATGAGTAGTTAATATCCACTTTGGACAACTCTGTTTACTTTCTCTTGTCTTATTTTTACACCTATTCTCATAGAACAGCTTATAGTTCATCAGGGGAGAGTTGCTACATTAATCCAAGAGACCAGTATAGTAATGCTTTCCTACTCTGGTAAGAAAATAATATATTCCGGAAGTGTATCTTTCTAGACATTTTGATACCATTGGCCTGTACTGTTTTGGTCCTGTTTTACTGACCAAAACTGTTTTACTGACCAGAACTCTTTTGTTCTATAAGAAACAGTTACTGAACAGTCTACATCCTTGTGAGAACCTTCACTCTGCTAGATTCAATATGTTTCACAGGAACTAGATGAGAGTCCTGTGATAAATGCACTGACTTCTATTGTATTAAATGGTATGGGAGAGGTGGAGGAGGAGAATAGAATGAAGCTTAGTGTGTAAGCCACTTACTTGTTGGTTCTCTGAACACACAGATGGGAATACCAGACCACCTTACCTGCCTCCTGAGAAGCCTGTATGCAGGTCAAGAAGCAACATTTAGAACCAGACATGGAACAATGGACTGATTCCAAATTGAGAAAGGAGTGCATCAAAGCTGTATATTGTCACCCTGCTTATTCAACTTCTATGCAGAGTATATCATGTGAAATGCTGGGCTGGATGAAATACAAGCTGGCCTCAAGATTGCCAGGAGAAATATCAATAACCTTAGACATTCAGATGCCACCACCCTTATGGCAGAAAGCAAAGAGGAACTAAAGAGCCTTTTGATGAAAGTAAAAGAGGAGAGTGAAAAAACTGGCTTAAAACTCAACATTCAAAAAACGAAGTTCATGGCTTCTGGTCCCATCACTTCATGGCAAGTAGATGGGGAAACAGTGGAAACAGTGACAGGCTGCAGATGGTGACTGCAACCATGAGATTAAAAGATGCTTGCTCCTTGGAAGAAAAGCTATGACAAACCTAGACAGCACATTAAAAAACAGAGACATCATCCTGCCAACAAATGTCCATATAGTCAAAGCTATGGTTTTCCCAGTAGTCATGTATGGATGTGACAGTTGGACTGTAAAGAAAGCTGAGAGCCAAAGAACTGATGATTTTGAACTGTGGTGTTGGAGAAGACTCTTGAGAGTCCCTTGGACTGCAAAAAGATCAAACCAGTCAATCCTAAAAGAAATCAATCCTGAATATTCATTTGAAGAACTGATACTGAAGATGAAGCTCCAATACTTTGGTCACCTGATGTGAAGAACTGACTCACTGGAAAAGACCCTGATTCTGGGAAAGACTGAAGACAGGAGGAGAAGGGGATGACAGAGGATGAAATGGTTGGAAAGCATCACCGACTCAATGGACATGAGTTTGAACAAGCTACGGGAGATGGTGAAGGACAGGGAAGCATGGTGTGCTGCAGTCCATGGAGTGGCTAAGAGTCAGACACGACTGAGCGACTGAACAACAACAATGAACATAGAGCCAGCCACCCTTTTAGAGACTCAGGTAGTACACCTTGGTAGAGTTGCATGACTGCATTTTTTACCGGTACTCTGGAGGGAGTCTGTTATCCAAAGACCTCACTTTGGGAAACATTGCCCTGTTCATCAGAAAGAGAAGGACCCCTAGGCACTCTTTTCCTGACTCCTTGGGTCTAGCACCTGACGAATGTGGAGGGTTTCATTTTTTGTCTTGCTGCCTTTTAATGCCTCCAGTAACTGATCTTGACTTTCTGATTATAGAACTACTTGTTCATTTTTTTGTCTCTAGTGGAACAAGAATTCACACTTCTTCCAAAGGCCTGTTTACTCAGTATGGAGCTCTTGGCCTCTGACCCTGCTCCTGACCACATCTCTGTCTTATCTTTCACCCCCTGACCTGAATCCCTGAGTTTCCCTTTACACTTGGCCATCAACCCTGGTCAGTTGAACCTGCATCGTCATTTAACTTAACCAGCTCTGCTCTGGCATTCTTTGCCAGTCCATCATCCTTGATACCCGAAGAGCTATTGAAAGCCGGTCACCCTCAGGGTAAGTTTGGGCAAAACAGATAGTCCGTTGTGCTAACTGCAGGGTTTTTAAGAAGTACCTGGCATTGAAGCTGTGGAAGAACAAAAGGAGGAAGCAACGCATGGAGATCACAGTGTCTCACTCCTCTGCTGAGAACATAAAGGAGGTTAAATTGCACCTGACACCCAGCAAAAGCAACAGGGCTACAGATCTTATGGGAAGTTTTTTGATAACATCTTCCTAAATGCAACCAAATCTATGGAGTTGGTATAAATAAAAGGATATTATTATGGGCTCATTTTCTAAGCATTCTAAACAGAAACTGTTTCTTAAAACAAAAATGGTCCTTTTTTCTTATTTGACTAGCATCTAGAACACTTTTCCTCAGCTATCGCTGAGCTGCACAAGACTTACTGTCAAGATACTCAGAAACTCAGGGTGAGGGGCACTCATGCTCATTTTGACATTTTCTCCTTCCTCAGGTTTTCTTTTCTTGTTTGACCTTGTGTCAGTGCAAGCCCCCATGTCAGAAGTAATTCCTTTTGGACTACCACATGGCTAGGTAATGTGCTTGGGTTCACAAGAATTAGAAGGGGTTTTTATTGTCATTGTTGTTTTGGTGTTTATTCAGCCAAGAACTGACTGGCTTAAATTCTGGGTTTACTTCAGTTTTTACAATTATTTCAAGGCATATATCGTTCATCAGAGTCACCTGGGGGTGCTTACTAAATATTTAAATTCCCAGGTCCATCCTGGATCACCTGAATCTGAGTTTATGGGTCCAGAGCTCAGCCCTTTTATCCAAACAACTTCTTTAGATGATTCTCATGCACAAAAAAATTGAGATTCATCACCCCAATTACCAGATTGCCTCATTTTTATTTTTATAATTTAAATACCTATGAGATATTTTTAAAAATATGAAGCAAAGGACAATACCATTTAGTGAGCATTCTTTTAGCACAAGTTCACAAGCGTATTGTACACATTTAAGCAGATGTACAGTGTTCCCATCTGTGTACCTAATAACTCCTTTTAAACAAAGGCTCTCGGTGCCTGCAGAGATATCTTAAGACTTTCTCATTACTACAGCTGCTCTTGCCCTTATTTGGCAAGAACATTATTAGAGTCTTACAGCTCCTTTCTTATCAGGCAGTCACTCACTAGGAGAACAAACATTACTGATAGTGAAAGGATGGGAATCTAAAAAAAAATTATATTTCTCTATTTATAATGTCACAAAGCATCTCCAGGTAGCCTTTCTTCTTATGGTACCCTGGCCAAAGTGTGGTGGCAGTGAGTGTTACTGAATAAAAATGAGACAACTGTATAACACATTTAAAAGCTTAACTCTACTTTTAAGCCTATAAGTAATGATAATAAAAGGCCAATTGGATACTGTTATGAATTGTGTGCACATGCAGCTTTATGGGGTTTCAAAGCAGCCTGTGCCTATCAGCTGTGGATTACAGACCACTTTGATGAATTAGCTGAACTTTAAATGGTAGGTTTAGACCCTGTTGAGATAAACGCTGAGTCCTTGGTAGGAGGTTATGACCCCAGTGGGTAAGGCAAGTCAGAGAAGAAAGACTGAGGATAGAGAGACCTTTGGAAAGATATAGTGGTCTGTTGGACACTAGCCCTGATCTTTTCTTCTATGTGTTTTGTATCATGTAATACTCCCAACCCCCAAGTTATTAGTCAAGGAGAGGATAGCTGATCCACACCAGATCAATTAGATAATCTTTCAAGAGTATGAAATCTTGGATTGGGAGCCCTAAGAGGGGAAGCTGGTAGCTTAAAGTTGGGTTTAGGGTGGAGCTGGAGAAAGTACTTCAACACACTGTTGCTGCTGACTACTCTGCTTCCTGACTTTCATAGGCTTTTTTGGTGAAAATTTATGTTTTGTTAAATGTATCAAATTCATGGTATTTGACCTTACACAGTTGCAGGATCTGGTTAAGCAGTCTCCATAAGGCTGTGAACTGAGCACAGACTTCTGGCCCAGGATTCAGAGAAGGTGAAAGGGAAGCTGCAGGGGAAGATGGAGCAGTGGCAGATCTGTCCACTGCCTCATGCCAATGGGCACTGGGTGAGCCAGCAGATCAGCAGTGGTATGTGTGTGCTACACAATCACTGCTTCATTTCCACAGTCCAACTTGCCTACAGAATTCCCAGAAGCCAGAACCAATTCAGATAACTTAGCTTTGACATTGCAAAAGTAGGAAGTCAAGAAACACCTGGAGTAACAGGCAAATTTGGCCTTGGAATATGGAAGGAAGCAGGGCAACGACTAATAGAGTTTTGCCAAGAAAATGCACTGGTCATAGCAAACACCCTCTTCCAACAACACAAGAGAAGACTCTACACATGGACATCACCAGATGGTCAACACCGAAATCAGATTGATTATATTTTTTGCAGCAAAAGATGGAAAAGCAATGCACGATACAGGATGCTTGGGGCTGGTGCACTGGGATGACCTGGAGGGATGCTATGGGGAGGGAGGAGGGAGGAGGGTTCAGGAGGGGGAGCACATGTATACCTGTGATGGATTCATTTTGATGTTTGGCAAAACTAATACAATTATGTAAAGTTTAAAAATAAAATAAAATAAAAAAAAAAAGGAAAAAAAAAAAAAAGATGGAAAAGCTCTATACAGTCAGCAAAACCAAGACGAGGAGTTGACTATTGCTCAGATCATGAACTCCTTATTGCCAAATTCAGATGTAAATTGAAGAAAGTAGGGAAAACCACTAGACCATTCAGGTATGACCTGAATCAAATCCCTTATGTTTATACAGTGGAAGTGAGAAATAGATTTAAGGGACTAGATCTGATAGATAGAGTGCCTGATGAACTATGGATAGAGATTCATGACATTGTATAGGAGACAGGGATCAAGACCATCCCCATGGAAAGGAAATGCAAAAAAGCAAAATGGCTGTCTGGGGAGGCCTTACAAATAGCTGTGAAAAGAAGAGAAGTGAAAAGCAAAGGAGAAAAGGAAAAAAATAAGTATCTGAATGCAGAGTTCCAAAGAATAGCAAGCAGAGATAAGAAAGCCTTCCTCAGCGATCAATGCAAAGAAATAGAGAAAAACAATAGAATGGGAAAGACTAGAGATCTCTTCAAGAAAATTAGAGATACCAAGGGAACATTTCACTCAAAGATGGGCTCGATAAAGGACAGAAATGGTATGGATCTAACAGAAGCAGATGGTATTAAGAAAAGGTTGCAGGAATACACAGAAGACCTGTACAAAAAAGATCTTCACGACCAAGATAATCACAGTGGTGTGATCACTGACCTAGAGCCAGACATCCTGGAATGTGAAGTCAAGTGGGCCTTAGAACGCATCACTATGAACAAAGCTAGTGGAGGTGATGGAATTCCAGTTAAGCTCTTTCAAATCCTGAAAGATGATGCTGTGAAAGTGGTGCACTCAATATGCCAGCAAATTTGGAAACTCAGCAGTGGCCACAGGACCGGAAAAGGTCAGTTTTTATTCCAATCCCAAGGAAAGGCAATGCCAAAGAATGCTCAAACTACTGCACAATTGCACTCATCTCACACGCTAGTAAAGTAATGCTCAAAATTCTCCAAGCCAGGCTTCAGCAAGACATGAATCGTGAACTTCCAGATGTTCAAGCTGGTTTTAGAAAAGGCAGAGGAACCAGAGGTCAAATTGCCAACATCCGCTGGATCATCGAAAAAGGAAGAGAGTTCCAGAAAAACATCGATTTCTGCTTTATTGACTATGCCAAAGCCTTTGACTGTGTGGATCACAATAAACTGTGGAAAATTCTGAAAGAGATGGGAATACCAAACCACCTGACCTGCCTCTTGAGGAACCTATATGCAGGTCAGGAAGCAACAGTTAGAATGGGACATGTAACAACAGACTGGTTCCAAATAGGAAAAGGAGTAGGTCAAGGCTGTATATTGTCACCCTGCGTATTTAACTTCTATGCAGAGTAGATCATGAGAAATGGTGGGCTGGAAGAAGCACAAGCTGGAATCAAAATTGCCAGGAGAAATATCCATAACCTAAGATATGCAGATGACACCACCCTTAGGGCAGAAAGTGAAGAGGAACTCAAAAACCTCTTGATGAAAGTGAAAGTGGAGAGTGAAAAAGTTGGCTTAAAGCTCAGCATTCAGAAGACGAAGCTCTGGTCCCATCACTTTATGGGAAATAGATGGGGAAACAGTGGAAACAGTGGCAGACTTTATTTTTCTGGGCTCCAAAATCACTGCAGATGGTGACTGCAGCCATGAAATTAAAAGACGCTTACTCCTTGGAAGAAAAGTTATGACCAACCTAGATAGCATATTGAAAAGCAGAGACATTACTTTGCTAACAAAGGTTCATCTAGTCAAGGCTATGGTTTTTCCTGTGGTCATGTATGGATGTGAGAGTTGGACTGTGAAGAGGCTGAGTGCCAAAGAATTGATGCTTTTGAACTGTGGTGTTGGAGAAGACTCTTGAGAGTCCCTTGGACTGCAAGGAGATCCAGCCAGTCCATTGTGAAAGAGATCAGCCCTGGGATTTCTTTGGAAGGAATGATGCTAAAGCTGAAACTCCAGTACTTTGGCCACCTCATGCGAAGAGTTGACTCATTGGAAAAGACTCTGATGCTGGGAGGGATTGGGGGAGGAGGAGAAGGGGACGACAGAGGATGAGATGGCTGGATGGCATCACTGACTCGATGGACGTGAGTCTGAGTGAACTCCGGGAGTTGGTGATGGACAGGGAGGCCTGGCGTGCTGCGATTCATGGGGTCGCAAAGAGTCGGATATGGCTGAGCAACTGAACTGACTGAGCTTTGACATTCTCTTCCTTTGGAGCCACTTTCACATTCAAATTCTAATTTATTATTGCATAACGCATTATAATAATACAATACAAAATGTGGTAGCTGAAAATAACAAACATTTCATTTACTCAGGTTTTGTGGGTCAAGATCTGGGAGCCACTTAGCTGAGAGATTCTGGTTCAGAGTCTCTCACAAACCTACAGTCAAGTATTGGATGGGGTTGCAGTTGTCTGAAGGATCAGCTGGGGATGATCAACTTCTGAGTCAGTCTCGTGGCTATTGGAAGGCCTCTCTTCTTTGTTATTAGGCCTTTTCTCAGAGTAACTGGTTGTTCCCAGAGAGAGTGATGCACAGAAGGATAAGAGAAAATATCTATGATAGACACCATAAAAAAATAACGTAATCTTCTGCCATCGCATCACTTCTGCCATAATCTATTTTTGTTGTTCAGTCACTTAGTCATGTCCAACTCTTTGTGACCTGATCCCATGGACTGCAGCACTCCAGGCTTTCCTGTCCTTCATTATCTCCTGGAGTTTGCTCAAACTCATGTCCATTGAGTTGATGATACCATCCAATCATCTCATCTTCTGTTTCCCATTCTCCTGCCCTCAATCTTTCCCAGCATCAGGGTATTTTCCAACAAGTAGGCTCTTCTCATCAGTTCAGTTCAGTCACTCAGTCGTGTCCAACTCTTTGTAACCCCATGGACTGCAGCACGCCAGGCTTCCCTGTCCATCACCAATTCCTGGAGTTTGCTCAACCTCATGTCAATTGAGTCAGTGATGCCATCCAACCATCTCATCCTCTGTCATCCCCTTTTCCTCCCGCCTTCAATCTTTTCTAGCATCAGGGTCTTTTCAAGTGAGTCAGTTCTTCACATCAGGTGGCCAAAGTATTGGAGTTTGAGCTTCAACATCAGTCCTTCCAATGAATATTCAGGATTGATTTCCTTCAGGATTGACTAGCTTGATCTCCTTGCAGTCCAAGGGACTCTCAAGGGTATTCTCCAGCACCACAGAGAAAGCATCAATTCTTCGGTGCTCTGCCTTCTTTATGGTCCAACTCTCACATCCATACGTGACTACTGGAAAAACCATAGCTTTGACTATATGGACCTTTGTTGGCAGGATGATGCCTCTGCTAATCTATTTGAAGTTAGTAAATCTAGTTGACACTCAGGGGGAAGGGGTTATACAAGGATGTAAATACCAGGAGGTGGAGATAATGGGTGCTATTTGAGGCTTCCCACAGCAACTTAAATTTATTATTTTTTTTTTCTTATGCTAACCTGGATTATTTTCTGTTAGGTGAAACCAAGTAAATATTCCATAATGCCATAGGGTTGTAAGAGTTTGCAATAGTCTAAGCAAGAATTTATGGTTTTGCAGTGATAAGGGCAAGATAGAATAGTACAAAGAAAATATGAAGTTGGAGTTGATCATATTGCCAATATTGGGTACTGGTTTAGAGGCAGAAGGCTGGGTTTGCCTTTTGGTCATTGTGTTCACCAGATACATGACCTGGAGAAAGTTCTAAAGCAGTTTAAGTCCTAGTTTCTCCACCTACAAAAGGATACCTACATCAAAGTGTTGTTAAGAGGATTCTGGCATGTGCATCAGAGGGTCCCAGCAGGGAATGAGTGGCACACCCAATCCAAGTAATTGAGAAGAATTTAATAAAGAGAATGTTCACAAAGGGATAGGCAGGGCTAAGGAAAGGAACATGGGATGCTGAAACAATTGTCACCAATAGGCCTGAAGAGACAAGAGGAGGAATCCGTAGCTACAGGAGATGGTTGCTGGTTAGAGTTTTCCATGGGGGAACACAGCCAATCTGCTGTGATGAGGCAAGGAGATATAATACCCTGCTCTCATTGTTCTCCCTCCCACTGAGCTGCTGCTAGTGACTTGTGCATGTAACCTCAACCGCTCTAGAAGTCAAAAGGCAAGGGAGCCTAAAGATGCAGTCCGGGAATGGTCTGCCTCCTAGGGCACTGAGAAAGACACAGAAGTGGGTGAGGACATCCACAGAGTGGCTCTGAAGAGCAAATAGAAACTATTCAGCAATAAGAGCTTAACACCAGTTATGTCAAAGACTAAGTGCCCAATTAATGTTAACTATTATTATCATTATTATTGCCTGGTAATAGGGTACATGAATGGAGACAAGCTGAGTAGAAAGTGTGTGTGGGGAGGGTAGAGAGACCTCAAAGAAACCTCCTTTTTCTACCTATGAAGATGAGGTCTGGCTTTCCCAGCATCAGGAATTCAAGCAGAGCAGAGCTTAATGAATTGTTTGGCGTCTTTACTTAGGTCAAACTAGGAGAAAACTCTCCTTCTTTTCAATTCTTTATCCACTGGCTCATTAAGAGGAGTTCTCCTCTTCAGTTTCTCATTATTTTGGAATGACAGAAGCTTCCTACATGACATCTTCTAGCGACTTCTGAGCTAATCCCCACCTTTAAGAATCAGCCTTGCTAGGCATCTTGCCCCAGCGAAGCTCTGCTCTCCAGCTTTCCTCCCACCCAGCTGCCTGCCTCGCTGAGTTCAAATAGCTGTGAAAGGGGCCACGCCCACGTAATTCAGCGCGGAGTATTCTGGGGTTTTCTAAGCAGCAGGTTGGCAACCAGCAACAGATGGAGAAGCTGTGTTATACTGAGCAGAGGCTGCAAGGAGAGGTAGGCAATGAGGCAAGGAGCCAAGTGGGCAGTATGGGAGATGGAGGGCCAAAAAGCAAAGAGAGCTTTTATTGCCAAAAATGGAGCGATTCCTGTGAAGTTGCAGACTTCACAGTCCATTCTTCTGCTCCTACTCTTCCTCTCAGCGCATCTCCAAAATTCAGCAGCCCTCACTTATCCTTTTTTTTTTTTCCTTGGGTAGTAATGTGCCACCTCTGGCCCCGAATCTGATTTTCCCACTAAGGCTGAACTTCAACAACTCTACTGTGCCTTTAAGGAAGAAATCGACATGGTGCGGATGGTAGTTCAAACATATTTGTTTCTGTGTCATCTGCTCTGAGTGTAAATATCAATCCAGTAACTTCACTGTTGTAAATGATAAGTTGAAACATCATCAGTTGTTTTTTAGTTAAATGACAGTAACAAAATGAAAATCACCATTAAAAAGGCTATATTTGCATATTTTGATGCTGTCAAAGAACATGGCACTAATGTAGCATAAGGAGAATTCTTAAACAGAAACATCACAGTTTTCAAAATCTGAGGAGGATCAAAAAATAAATGCTGAAATTTCATTTATAAAAAGAAACAGGGAACAGTTATTCCACTGGCAGAATAATAAAAGCACTTTCTAGTGACATTTTTATTAGCATATTAATTCAAAATTGTAATTTTGAGAAGGAATGAGTCTATCTACATAAACACTAAATGCATTCTAAATGCTTGGTATTATCATAATGACTAGAAATTTAATTAATAATGCTAGGATAGTTAAAAATCTAATGTAACCTCTTTGAATCTTTTCTATCTACATGAATTATTTCTCATTCTTATTGAACTTTCACCCTGAACTTAATTTACTGTTTTAATTTTTCAAAGATCTGAATGATTCTTCAATTTTGGGAATGTTTCGCTTTTGAAAGTTACCTTCAAGAGGCATTTATAATCATTTTGAACCCACCACGCATTTTATCAGCTGTAGGGCCTGATTGTAAAGCACATATACTGTACATGTGTATAATCATGATGTTTCTGGTAACTGTCTTGCTATACTGCTATATTTTCCTGTATTTTACAACCAAGATGGCTGAGCTAACTAGATACTATTTCAATACTGAATGAAGAGAGAGGGAAGACTGTCTTTTCAGCAAAGTTTTAATATCTGAGCAGTGTTTCATAAAATTAAGACATCCATAAGTCGGGGGAATATGTTTCTAATCTCATCCCAAGGAAGACTTTAAAAACACTACAAGAGGTTGTGGTAAAGAGATTCCTTAGGGAGAGTTCTTCATTTCTTTTCTTTTCTTTCAAGTATTCATAAGATGGCCAATAAATCTAATCCTGCTGATTGTAGTGCCTTTAACAAGACATAGGGCAGCAGGCAGTCTTGCTTTCAACAGGTATGTACTATTGAGGGCTTCATAGACTCAAATTTAGAATTTGGTTGTCTGATGTATGAGTATCCAGAGTAATTCACAGAGTGGATATTTTCCCCAGGAAGTGTAAACATGATTCAGAAACTTAAACATTATGCCTTGTCCCACCATTTGGTAAGCTTTGGTTTTTATTGAACAAATCCTCAGGTCTCTTTGTTTTCTAGACTATATCACACCTTAAAAAATGATTAGGACATGCAACTGATTCTGAAACACTGCACGAAACAAGGCAGATTGTGCTTTGCTCAGGATTCGCCTTCCCTGCCAAAACATCCTGCTGCCAAAATGTCACTATGGTGTAATCTTTGGCCACAATAGCTGGGCCATCACAACACCCAGACAAGACTTTACAAAGGTTGTGCAAAACAACCACCTTCTCAAAGCTGGTATCTGTGCTCTCAGACTTGGGTTCTCATCACCCTTTCCCCCAGATCTCCCCAAACCCAAGTCTTAAGAATGGAAAATACATGGCAATGCTAAACTGTAAATTTCCACAATTAATTAGAAATCATATAAATGTTTCATTGTTTTTTAACTAGAAAACTATAGTGACGTTTGTTTAAACAAAAAAAAAAGGAAAGGAAACTGTGCCTTATTCATAGGTAGCTTGGCTTCATGGATCTTGTATTTTGTTTTTGTTTTTAGAGCAAATCTCCACTCAGAGATTAAAAGTGCATTTGCTAGCATTTGGCCTTGGTTTCCATGTACTCACTATGGAGGTCCTTGCAGTTGCTAACTAAATCCCTGTATAGTTAGTCAAGGCTGTCCTTGTACTGAATTTGTAGCTCCTAATATAGTTCTGTCCCCATAGTCTCTTGGAGTAGTTCATTGGACCCAGGACAGATCTGAATGGACCCAATTCAAATAACAAATACAACACAATTAAATCTCCTTGGACTTTCGGTTTACTTTTCTTATACCAAAGAGGGAAAGAGTGATCAAATTTTAATAATAAATGTGCAAACACATAATAGTGATACACGTAATTAAGAAGAATTTTCTCTCCTATAGTATTGGGTTGGCCAAAAAAAAATTCCTTTGGTTTTTAAGTAAAAATATAAAACATCTTTTTCATTTTCAGCAAGAACTTTATTCAACGATGTAGTCACCATTTTGTTCTACTACTTTCTGCCATTTTTCAGGCAACTTCTTAATTCCATCTTCTACAACTTTTTATCTTTTTGAGCAAAGAACTGTTCTAGGTGCCTTTACAGTCTTCCAGGGAATTGAAATTTTTTTTCCATTAAGAGAATTTTGTAAAGACTAAAATAAATGGAAATCAGAAGGTGCAGTGTCTGGTGAATACGGTGGATGAGGCAGAACTTCCTAGTCAGGCTGTAACAGATTTTTCCTGGTCATCAAAGAAACATGCAGTCTTATGTTATCCTGATGGAAGATTATGTGTTTTCTGTTAACTAATTCTGGACACTTTTCCTTTGGTGCTGCTTTCAGTTGGTCTAACTGAGAGCAGTACTTGTTGGAATTATTCTGTTTTCTGAAAGGAGTTAATAATAGAGGACTGCCTTCCAATCCCATCGTATACACAACATCACCTTCTTTGGATGAAGACCAAAGAAGGTGATGGCGGTGGTTCTCTTCTGTTCTGCATTATTATACAGTATCCACTTTTCATCATCTTCACAATTTGTTTTAAAAATGGAATATTTTCATTACGTTTAAGTAAGAGAGTCACACATAGAAATACAGGGGTTTTTTCCTGTTTAACTTAAGGGGAACCCAAACATCAAAGCAATTAACCAAGCTCGAGCAAATGCTTTTTAATGCTTGATTTGGATATTTTGAGTATGTCACTATGTCCTGTGTGTTATAATGTTGATTATTTCCCATTAATGTCTTGATTTGAGCACTATCAACTTCAACTGGTCTACCTGACCATGGAGCATTGTCCAGTGAGAAATCTCCAGCATGAAATTTTGCAAGTCACTTTTGACATGTTTGATCAGTCACTGTACCTTCTCCATACACTGCACAGATCTGCTTTTGCATTTCTGTTGTGTTTTCACCTTTTTTGAAGTAATAAAACATAATATGCACAAAATGTTGCTTTTTTCAAACTTCCATGTTTGATATTAAAATGGCTACACAAAAATGCACTAATTTTGAAAAGTTTAAAAAGTGCACATTTATATGACAACTCTCACAATACAACAAAATTGTTTTGAATGGTGTTAAAGACAGCTAAGCACTACCTGAGCCATTTTATGGAAAAAACCAAATGAAATTTTTGGGCAACCAAATGTCTTACAGATTGTTCTCTCTCGCACATCTTGGGTCTGACAGATGTGCCTTCTACCTACTGATCATTTTCATTAACCATTAACTAAGCAAGTGGCCTGATGAACTACGGAATGAGGTTCGTGACATTGTACAGGAGACAGGGATCAAGACCATCCCCATATAAAAGAAATGCAAAAAAGCAAAATGGCTGTCTGAGGAGGCCTTACAAATAGCTGTGAAAAGAAGAGAAGCGAAAAGCAAAGGAGAAAAGCATAAGCATCTGAATGCAGAGTTCCAAAGAATAGCAAGAAGAGATAAGAAAGCCTTCCTCAGCGATCAATGCAAAGAAATAGAGGAAAACAATAGAATGGGAAAAACTAGAGATCTCTTCAAGAAAATTAGAGATACCAAGGGAACATTTCATGCAAAGATGGGCTCGATAAAGGACAGAAATGGTATGGACCTAACAGAAGCAGAAGATATTAAGAAGAGGTGGCAAGAATACACAGAAGAACTGTACAAAAAAGATCTTCACGACCCAGATAATCTCAATGGTGTGATCACTGACCTAGAGCCAGACATCCTGGAATGTGAAGTCAAGTGGGCCTTAGAAAGCATCACTACGAACAAAGCTAGTGGAGGTGATGGAATTCCAGTGGAGCTATTTCAAATCCTGAAAGATGATGCTGTGAAAGTGCTGCATTCAATATGCCAGCAAATGTGGAAAACTCAGCAGTGGCCACAGGACTGGAAAAGGTCTGTTTTCATTCCAATCCCAAAGAAAGGCAATGCCAAAGAATGCTCAAACTACCACACAATTGCTCTCATCTCACACGCTAGTAAAGTAATGCTCAAAATTCTCCAAGCCAGGCTTCAGCAATACGTGAACCATGAACTTCCTGATGTTCAAGCTGGTTTTAGAAAAGGCAGAGGAACCAGAGGTCAAATTGCCAACATCTGCTGGATCATGGAAAAAGCAAGAGAGTTCCAGTAAAACATCTATTTCTGCTTTATTGACTATGCCAAAGCCTTTGACTGTGTGGATCACAATAAACTGTGGAAAATTCTGAAAGAGATGGGAATACCAGACCACCTGACCTGCCTCTTGAGAAACCTATATGCAGGTCAGGAAGCAACAGTTAGAACTGGACATGGAACAACAGACTGGTTCCAAATAGGAAAAGGAGTAGGTCAAGGCTGTATATTGTCACCCTGTGTATTTAACTTCTATGCAGAGTAGATCATGAGAAATGGTGGGCTGGAAGAAGCACAAGCTGGGATCAAGATTGCCGGGAGAAATATCCATAACCTCAGATATGCAGATGACACCACCCTTATGGCAGAAAGTGAAGAGGAACTCAAACGCCTCTTGATGAAAGTGAAAGTGGAGAGTGAAAAAGTTGGCTTAAAGCTCAACATTCAGAAAACGAAGATCATGGCATCTGGTCCCATCACTTTATGGGAAATAGATGGGGAAACAGTGGAAACAGTGGCAGACTTTATTTTGGGGGGCTCCAAAATCACTGCCGATGGTGACTGCAGCCATGAAATTAAAAGACACTTACTCCTTGAAAGGAAAGTTATAACCAACCTAGATAGCATATTAAAAAGCAGAGACATTACTTTGCCAACAAAGGTCCGTCTAGTCAAGGCTATGGTTTTTCCTGTGGTCGTGTATGGATGTGAGAGTTGGACAGTGAAGAAGGCTGAGCACCGAAGAATTGATGCTTTTGAACTGTGGTGTTGGAGAAGGCTCTTGCGAGTCCCTTGGACTGCAAGGAGATCCAACCAGTCCATTCTGAAGGAGATCAGCCCTGGGATTTCTTTGGAAGGAATGATGCTAAAGCTGCAACTCCAGTACTTTGGGTACCTAATGCAAAGAGTTGACTCACTGGAAAAGACTCTGATGCTGGGAGGGATTGGGGGAGGAGGAGAAGGGGACAACAGAGATTGAGATAGCTGGATGGCATCACTGACTCGATGGACCTGAGTCTGAGTGAACTCCGGGAGTTGGTAATGGACAGGGAGGCCTGGCGTGCTGTGATTCATGGGGTCGCAAAGAGTCGGACATGACTGAGCAACTGAACTGAACTGAACTGAAGCAAGTGGGCTTTCCAGTTGGCTCAGTGGTGAAGAATCTGCCTGCCAGTGCAGGAGTTGCAGGAGATGGTGGTTCGATCCCTGGGCCGAGAGGATCCTCTGGAGAAGGGAATGGCTACCACTCCAGTATTCTTGCCTGGGGAATCCCATGGGCAGAGGAGCCTGGCAGGCTGCGGTTCATGGGGTCACAAAGAGTTGGACATGATTGAGCATGCAACACTCACAACACTCAACTAAGCAGGTTTTGTTTTGTTTTTGTTTCTTTTTTTTGAAATTTTAAAAAAGGCAGGAATTGCAATATAGCTCCTTAGAATTAGGTCATTTAAAATGGTTTTTCCTGATAAAGCTTGGCAGGTGAAATCCAAAGGTACTCGCTTTCCTCACCAGAAAGGGCTCTCCATTTGCCTTTGCTGATGGTAATTTATTAAGAATATATCTCTTTCATTTATAGCTGACCTCAGGGAAAGCAGGCTTCCTTTTATAGTTTCTACCTCAGTAGCTTTGGACGAAGTACCCCTGTTCCTATATTCCTGCCTAGATTTGTGTTTAAGTTTTATCTTACACATCCATTCATCTTTTAGCCATTCTGATCTCTGCCATGCAGAGCCCCTTAAAAACTTTTCCTTCTTTGAGAAAAGGTCATAAATAAGGGATATTATTAAAGTAAAATGAGGACATGATTCCATTCTGAGCAGTCTAAGTGTATGTATATGCTACCTCAAGATTCCGACGATCAGCATTTACTCATTTTCTTAAATGACTTGCTTTATGCACCTTTATTGGGCAGTCAAGGTGGCCAATTGTGTTGTCCCCCTCATGCTGCTTTGTACTAGGTGTTGAAAGGACAGAATGAGAGACAGGGAAAGAGAACAGCTTTTACAAATGAATCTTAAGAGTTCTAGTGTCTTTCAGAAGCAACAAATCATTTTTAATCTGACAGCTTCTAATTAAATTGATTGTGAGATAAAAGGCACCCAATAAGTGTCAGGCTCACATGAGTTAAAAGGCCTGGTGGGTTGTGAAAGGTATTTAATGCTCCTAAACCTTCCTGCAAATGGATGCCCTTGAAAGCTCTCCTAGCAATGAGTTAAAGATCTCAGTTGGGGGCTGCTGACATGTTGTAATGACTATAATTTATAGCACACCAGCTCCATACTACCCTTTGCCCCACCAGGGTGCTGCCTGAAGCTGGTAGGGCCAGAAGGAAAAAGGGGGAAAGAAAAAAAGACTCAAGGGCCCTTTTAGCATCCTCTCTTCTATCAGTTTAGACTTTTGGGGTCTCTTTCAGAGGCTGCTGCTGCTGCTGCTGCTAAGTCACTTCAGTTGTGTCCGACTCTGTGCAACCCCATGGACTGCAGCCTACCAGGCTTCTCTGTCCATGGGATTTATTTATTTATTTTATTTTTTTAAATTTTATTTTATTTTTAAACTTTACAATATTGTATTAGTTTTGCCAAATATCGAAATGAATCCGCCACAGGTATACCTGTGTTCCCCATCCTGAACCCTCCTCCATCCTCCCTCCCCATACCCTCCCTCTGGGTCGTCCCAGTGCACCAGCCCCAAGCATCCAGTATCGTGCATTGAACCTGGACTGGCGACTCGTTTCATACATGATATTATACATGTTTCAATGCCATTCTCCCAAATCTCCCCACCCTCTCCCTCTCCCACAGAGTCCATAAGACTGATCTATACATCAGTGTCTCTTTTGCTGTCTCGCACACAGGGTTATGGTTACCATCTTTCTAAATTCCATATATATGCGTTAGTATACTGTATTGGTGTTTTTCTTTCTGGCTTACTTCACTCTGTATAATAGGCTCCAGTTTCATCCACCTCATTAGAACTGATTCAAGTGTATTCTTTTTAATGGCTGAGTAATATTCCATTGTGTATATGTACCACAGCTTTCTTATCCATTCATCTGCTGATGGGCATCTAGGTTGCTTCCATGTCCTGGCTATTATAAACAGTGCTGTGATGAACATTGGGGTACACGTGTCTCTTTCCCTTCTGGTTTCCTCAGTGTGTATGCCCAGCAGTGGGATTGCTTGGTCATAAGGCAGTTCTATTTCCAGTTTTTTAAGGAATCTCCACACTGTTCTCCATAGTGGCTGTACTAGTTTGCATTCCCACCAACAGTGTAAGAGGGTTCCCTTTTCTCCACACCCTCTCCAGCATTTATTGCTTGTAGACTTTTGGATTGCAGCCATTCTGACTGGCGTGAAATGGTACCTCATTGTGGTTTTGATTTGCATTTCTCTGGTAATGAGTGATGTTGAGCATCTTTTCATGTGTTTGTTAGCCATCTGTATGTCTTCTTTGGAGAAATGTCTATTTAGTTCTTTGGCCCATTTTTTGATTGGGTCATTTATTTTTCTGGAATTGAGCTGTAGGAGTTGCTTGTATATTTTTGAGATTAGTTGTTTGTCAGTTGCTTCATTTGCTATCATTTTCTCCCATTCTGAAGGCTGCCTTTTCACCTTGCTAATAGTTTCCTTTGTTGTGCAGAAGCTTTTAAGTTTAATTAGGTCCCATTTGTTTATTTTTGCTTTTATTTCCAATATTCTGGGAGGTGGGTCATAGAGGATCCTGCTGTGATGTATGTCGGAGAGTGTTTTGCTTATGTTGTCCTCTAGGAGTTTTATGGTTTCTGGTCTTACGTTTAGATCTTTAATCCATTTTGAGTTAATTTTTGTGTATGGTGTTAGAAAGTGTTCTAGTTTCATTCTTTTACAAGTGGTTGACCAGTTTTCCCAGCACCACTTGTTAAAGAAATTGTTTTTAATCCATTGTATATTCTTGCCTCCTTTGTCAAAGATAAGGTGGGATTTAGAGGCTAGTAACTTTCAAACTGAACATGTCTTATTCAGCTTCTACTGATTTATACCATAATGGTATAGTCGCTGACTTACATGGCCAGTTATTCCAGGTAGGTTGGCAGAAGCTCAAAGAAGACTTTAATTAAATTAATTAATTCATTTGTTCATCAGTTATTAATTGAGCATCTATAATGTTCTAAAAACTGTTCTAAGCACTGGGGTCATATCGATAAGACAGACTTCTTAATCTCATGAATTCAATATTCCGTGGGGCTAGAGGGGCCAGAGACAAAAAAGGGATAGGAAACCAAGTAAACATATAGACAGACAAGAAAATGCCTGATACAATATTATTTATAAAAATTTGAAATTATCTTGTTTCTTTCCGTTGGTGTGAATAACTTTAAGTAGAAAGAGCTATGTGGCTAGCTGAGATTAGCTGAGTCCTTAAGATTGAAATAATGAATAGGAGGGGAGAAAGGAGAGAAGGGTAGGAACCCAAAGACAGTATTCTTGTAACATATTGAAACAGATATTCTTGTGTTGTTCAAAAGTTTTCTCTGAGTATGATTTTGGTAGCAAAATTTCAAAATAATTGGAACAATGGCAGCGCTTTTGAAACAAGCATTTGTTTAGTCAATGGGTAAATCTGAAAGATGTATGACTTCTGATATGATTGTATAAGAAAAGCAAAAATTAATGGAAACAGCATGCTATAGAGGAGCAGAATGGATTTGGTTTGCTCTGGGTTCAAATTGTGACTGTGGCTTTTCCTGGCTCTGTGACCTTGGCCAAGATATTTACAACTTTACAAGTTGCGTGCATGCAGTTGCATGCATGCATGCTAAGTTGCTTCAGTCATGTCTGACTCTGTGCAACCCTATGGACTGTAGCCCATCAGGCTCATCTGTCCATGGGATTCTCTAGGCAAGAATACTGGAGTGGGTTGCCAGGTCCTCTTCCAGGGAATCTTCCTGACCCCAGGGATTGATCCTGAATCTCTAGTCTCCTGCATTGGCAGGCAGGTCTTTATCACTAGTACCACCTTGGAAGCCCTACTTTACAATTACTTCATCATAAAAATGGTACATAAATAACATGTTTCAGAGGCTTATTGTAAGAAATAAGTAAAATAGTATTCATAAAGTGTCCAAAATGATACCTCTCCTATAAAAGAGCAGTGAGACATCAATAAAGCAGGTCTTGTTTTTATACTTAGTCATGAATTCTAATTTTATGTACATCATACATTATCACAATCAATAAATCATAATGTCAATTCTTAAAAATCCTCAGACATAGCTAGAAAAAAAATGTCCTTTAAGGACAGTTTCATTCCATTACTGTTAGGTCAAACAAAGGGTTTTGCCTGAAATGGAAGGAGTTTTGATTTTGTGTGTTCTGGATCAAATCCAGCATAATGTTCCTTTGAGTGTGGCCACTATTCAAGTCATAGCTTTTGAGGCTTTGTGATACTGTGAAACAACAACTCAGTGAAGGATCAGAGGATGGAAAATTCAAGGTTGATTCATGCATTTTAAAGTGTGAATATCTTATAGCATCAGACACAAACTGAAGCAGCTAGTGCTAGGGAGATGGTAACCCAAGAGAACAGAAAGACCTTCATCTCAAAGAATGAAAAAAAAAAAATCAACAGTTTAATCTCTCTAAAGCCTCAGATTCTGGCAGAAAAATTTACACTGATGAAAAGAAGGAAACGAAACACAGATGACCAGACCAATTCCCCTCTCTGAAATCACCAGGTGGCTATGTACTATCTCCAGCCTCTCCAAGGATGTCTTTGAAAATCTTTCCTATAGAAGGCCTTCTGGATTCCAGGACTTAAAGAAAGCCTCAATACCTTATGTTTTGTTGCAGAATAAGCAGGGAAGGGTTATGAAGTAAAATAATCTTGTATAGTCTACCATGAATTCTCACATGTTAGATGTAATTTTTGGTTAATGACTCTCCTATACAAGTCCTTGGTATGCTACAGGTATCTAGTTTATTATGCATAGTGTTTAAAGGTATTGCTAAAGAATTTAACTCAGGCCATGAATTAGGAATGGCTTTCTCTCTTTTTCAGTTTTCTGAAAATAAGAACCAATTTGCCTAATTTCAATTTATGGTCCGTTCCTGGCAAATGCAATCTGCTCTAAGATCTTGCTTTTCCATGAATTTTCTTAGGAACTCACAGGTTATCTTGTCTCTTTTTCCCCTTCAAAACCCTTTCTTATGGTATCTGGCACTTCTGTGTACCGGGTGAAAAGAGAGTTGACAAGGTGGCAAAACGAAATTGCCATCTTTTGTGGTCAGCCAGTGCGGTGAGCATTTGGCCCCTTGAGGTATTTTTGTGCAGCTTTTTGGAGAAGCATTGCCTCGTCTCCACTGAACTGATAACGATGAAACTTCAATCCCTGTTGCCTTCAATCATTTTCTTATTGTGCCAGCTCAATGACTTTTCTTCAATTCCAGTTTTCTGGCACTGGGTCTGGCAGAGACTAGGGAAAAAAGAATGCTTTAGGTGTGTGTTGCACTGAACTTCACTTTTAATTCCCCATAAATGTTCAATCTGAAGTCTTATTCAGAGAAAAATTGTGTTCATGTTTGTGGCCAAAAGGAATGCAGCAAAGTGACAGATGTAAGATGAGAGAAGAGGCAGCCTTTAATCATTTTGTTGTCAAAGCAGCTTTGGATCGTCCTTTGATGAAAGCACTTTCTCTCACTGTGTATGGAAAACTAGAGACTCGTTCTTTTTCCCTTTGCAGATTCCTTACCCAGGCAGTTTAAATCCTGCACTAAATATGAAACTTCTAAACCCTAGATCCTTGTTACAGAGCATTCCAGTTTATATTAAATCATTCATATTGTGGAAGAATTGGATCTCTGCTCTAGCTGGGTAGAGACTCTGGTGACTCAGTTTACACATAATCCTCATAGAATGGACAGCAACATTTGGTAAACTCCAGTGACCAAGGAACTTGTTTTCATCTGCGTTTGGGCCAGTTTCATTTCATAGAGATGCTAAGCATTAAAGCATATAATGTTTACAAAGTAAAAGCCTTTTCTCCCTTAATCCCTGCATGCCTGTAATTAAGCAGGAGAGTTAATTTTATGTAAATCATGCATTACTGTAATTGGGTGCAAGTGAACATTCGTGTACATCTTATTTAAAAGAGAAATATAATGTTATTATGTGGATGCTGGTGCTGTGAAGTCTCAACCCTCTGGGGGACATCGACAACGTTGCCGGCTGTTTACAAGGCTTGGTCTGGGAGCTTAATTATAAGTCGCTGGGTTCTGTTGGTGCTGTCCTGTGAAGAGTGGAGCCATGTGCTTTCAGAAAGTCTGAAAGGTGGAACACTGGGGCTTCTCTTCCTATTTCTCCCTTAACTTTCACTTTATCGAGCCATCATTTTTGTCTTTCTACTCAACTTTTCAGACCTAAAGAATCCTCTCCAATGGTTTGCTCCTCTTGGCAGTTCTGACCGGTATTTCCCCAGGCAGACCACAGATGGTTTTGTCTTCTGTAGGCAGGGGCTGGTCTGAAGCAGACCAGCCTTTTTTCACACATTTTTTCTGAGGCTGCTCAGGGCTGCTTTAAGACCCCAGGATTTTCTCTTGCAAGTGTAGCCAGATCAGATAGCACTTATGTGATGGCCACTGCATTGGTACAGCAGGAGACAGAGGGCTCACCTCTGGGTGGGGAGGATAAGCTATTCCTTTGTTCTGTATCTAGACAGCAGATCCAGTGCTTTGCGACAAGCTTATCCAGCAGAATATAAAGAATTTGATCTGCATATCTTGAGGTTAAGAATTGTGAGAAAAAAAATATGTACATAACAGGACTGTTATTTTAAACATTTCTCCTCCTCACCTGGAGGCCTGAACAATCATCTTTGGCGTAATGCCTTGGCCTCATTCTGCCCGGCTTGCCAAGCCAGCTCTTCACCTCCCAACCCTGTACACGCAGCAGGTTGGTCTTTTGAGACTTCAGGGCGAGAGACCTTCCCAGAGCACCACCTTCCTGCCCCCTGCTCACTTGCTGCCACCACATATGCCTGTAGTCCTGCTTAAATGCTTTAGATGTGCTTCTTCTTTTTGAAGGACTATGAGTGAACCATCTCTTACACTCCTCTTCCCGTAACTGCCCCCTTCCTCCCAATCCAGTTCTTGGCTGTCTCCCTCCCTCTTACCTTCCCCCAGCCTTTTATTCCTCTCTCAGCTCTTTCTTGCTCCTTTGATTCTTCCCCATCCCCCATATTGTATTTTCTCACTCTGAGGTCTTATTTGAAATTCCATTGGTCCAGAGGTTATAGATCTAAACAGATAAAGTAACTTCTAGCTAAGATTTTTTTTTTTACAGTAATTAGGAGGTAAGTGTGTTCCCTAGTGGCCATAGCATTTTCTCTTCATCTTTGTTCTTATAAATAAATCCCTTGACATACCACATAGTAAAGCCTGTTAGAAGAACAAATGGTCTTTACAGGTTTAATTCGTCCAATAATATTCAGTGCTTTTTTACAGTAGCTAACTTCAGCACACTTGATGTGTGGAACTAATTTGTGCATTCCTTTAAGTGATATAATATTCTTATGCTATTTTTAATTATTCAGTCTTGTGCTCAAGTTTGAAAGTTGGTTGCAAGTACCTTTCAGTATAATCAGGATATATATTTTTTAAAATACAAAAAAATAATAAGTACTATCAATGTGTTATTTAAATGTTATTTGAAGTGTTATTTAATGCTATACTTTTATACTATCTGCTGGTTCTGAACCAAGTTGATTGCCTCAGTTAAGGCAGTGAAGAGCCCAGTGTGGGAAACAGCACAGAGGTTAATACCCTCACGAGCTGACTTTAACTGCAATGTGAATTCTTGTAGCAATGACAGGTTTGGCATGAGTACCTTGAAGCTAAATGATGGTGAAATGGCCAAACCCTTCTCTAGACTAGGAATCACAGAGAGGCTTGTTTCATTGCCAAGTCATATCCAACTCTTTGTGACCCCACGGACGTAGCCTACCAGGCTTCCACGAAGTGAAAAGAGAAACAAAACATCCTCACGGTGAGGGTGAGTGGAGGGTAAAGCTGGTCTAGCATCTCTAGATCTACTTAGATTCAGGCTGATACAGGGACAATTAGGAGAAACTCTGGAGATGAGGTCACATGCTTTGGACACACTTGGAGACTGAGAATAGCTCACCAATAGTACGTGTGCTGGGACTGGAAGGGTCCCTTGGAAATAGTGTGGGACATGGTGGGGAATTAGTGTTGTGAGGGAAAAGAAAGATAAGCATGCAAACAGATGGCTTAGAGATCCTCATCTAAACTTTTTGAAGGCCTCACTGATTTGCAACTGAACACGATTGAAACTTACACAAGAGCCACACCATATATCTGTTGGTAAGTTGTGCTTAAATGACTGTGAAACTCTGTAGCTTATTATTAGTGAACATTCAGTTTATTAAAAATTCTTTTGTCTTATAAAAACCTCAACATACATTCACCGATATTATCTGAAAGGATATATGTCAAACCTTGGTGTTTATCTTTTGTCCGTGAGATTAATTTATGTGTTTGGCTTATCTACATTTTCTAATTTTGCCAGTTAACCAAGTGTTATTTATGTAATCTATTTATTACTAATTTGATGTACTGTGGTGACAGTTTGGGTCATTACTCTCTGCTTTGTTTTCATAGCCTGGCTTATAAAAAGGTCTTTGTTTTCAAGGTCTAAGTCCAGGGATATGTGGCAGAGAAGTGCTTTAACAGAGGACGGAGGCTCCATGAGGTAAAGGAAAAAGGTGGTTGGGATCTGGAGAAGGGGAGGAAGCCTGGCAGGGGAGACTCCCCTGGGGAGTGGGGGCACAGAGCCATCTCCAAATGTGCCCTGCAGAATGGGTTGACTGCTCAAGGATGGGTGCTGAGAAGCCGCCACCTCCAAGGTCACTGTGGGTAAAGCCTTTTGTGGAAGGAGTGCCTCTGATGAATCAGGATGACTGGCAGGTTTAGCAGTGGCAGTGGGACCACTGGGAAAAGAGAACTAGGACTGCCCCAGTCCTCTCTCCCCCTCTCCTGTAATACCTGATATTGGACTCTCAGTAACTTTGAATTAGGTTTTTATGCTAGATTGAATTTGGTTACATTCCCAAAGTAAGAGGACCAGTAAAGTTGATTTTTGTCTAGATTGAGGCTAGAAGAAGGCCTGACTCTGACCCGGTGGGTTGCACATCATCCCTGCCTTCCTGATGTTGCCTTCAAAGGGCCTTTCTCATTTACATATTCACGGATAGGTTATTAAAAAAAACAATACCATTACCTTATATAATCCTTCACACTTCATATAATATGGATGCTCATATAAAGATATCAATTAATTCAATGAAAAGGTTCTTGTGATTGATATCCAGATGATTAATTATGTAAGTGAAACATCTCCTCTAATTGAGGAACAGTAACAGCTGGTGCGGTGCTGCATGGTTTTGGAAAATGGAAGTAGCCTCTGAAGATAAACACTAGTAGAGAGTCTAATGTGACTTTGAGATAATCTCTGTCATATTTCAGTAGTCTGTACTGACTTTTCCTCGAGGATTCATGAAATTGAAGAATTTGGCCTTGCAAAGTTGCTGCAATATTGACTCACTCATCCTGTGCATAGAAACACATGAGAGGCTTACCACTATATGCTTTATCAGGACAGACCTCTTTGAAAGTGAAAGAATGACCACTCCTCTTGTTCAGACACGATGCCAGTGGACCCATTTGATAAAAAAAAAAAAAGAGGACCAGTATTTTTTAACTCTATATTGTCTTGTTTTACCAGAAACAGCTCTCTTGTCCTGAAAGAGACAAGAAATGCTCCTTTGAGTGAATGTAATTGCTTGATTCCTTCTAATTCTAACCATATGACTCCCATTATGCCTTATTTAACTGATGACATATGGTTTTTCCTTCTTAATTACTTTTACAACAAATATGTATTATATCCCTGAAAAATGATTTCCGTACATTCCAAGTTCACACTGTGTATGTCCTTGTTCTATGCACAACATGGACTTCCTTGCTTATGTCTTACAACAGTTATACTGAGTGTGGGAAGCATTTTTCTCTTGATTTTTAAATGCAAGGCATAAGGCAATGGCACCCCACTCCAGTGCTCTTGCCTGGAAAACCCCATGGACAGAGGAGCCTGGTAGGTGGCAGTCCATGGGGTCGCTAAGAGTCGAACACGACTGAATGACTTCACTTTCATTTTTCATTTTCATGCATTGGAGAAGGAAATGGCAACCCACTCCAGTGTTCTTGCCTGGAGAATCCCGGGGATGGGGAAGCCTGGTGGGCTGCTGTCTATGGGGTCGCACAGAGTTGGACACGACTGAAGTGACTTAGCAGATAAAGTAATTAGGTGATTTTCCCAAGGTTAAGTAGTTCATCAAGTGGAATTTAGACTGGGACCCATTTGTGTCTGGCTTCAGAGGCCAAGTTTTAAATACTACCCTCTCCTTGAATGGACCCAGTCCCCCTCAAACTCAGTCACCCTATACCTCACTCTATTTTTAATTTTTTAAATAGAGTTTAAAGCTTTCTAGCTTCTGGGTGTTGTGGACTGTTGTTTGATTAATCCTCACCTCCACTTCTGCTAGAATATGAACCTGAGTGTAGAGATCCCTCCACTTCATTGCTACAGAACAGCACCTAGGATGGTGTCTGGAATGGCATAGGCATGTTTGTCCAATAAATGGAAATAATTGGCAGGCCATTGGCTTTATGCCTTCTTGTTCCCAGGCTAAGAGAAAGGCTTACATGGACAATTAAGGAATAACATGAAAAGTACCCTAACAGAGTTAGGAAGACAGCTAAGGAAATCACAGAGGCCTCGCTGATAAGCTGTTACTTGCTCTGAGTATTATGGAGAGAAGAAGGGCATGGAGAGAGCAAGAGAAGTAGATAAAATCTCAGAAGCAAGAAGTCGGGGTTTGTGTGGAGAATGGTGAAGTCGTTCTACGTGTCTCACAGCCTGTGAAGAGGCACATTACTCAGCCTGGAGGTTCCTCCTGCAGGGTCCCCAAGGACACTGAACCAGCGATTATCATAGCCTTTATTACCTTCTTTATACTTTATTATTTACCTCCCAGTCTCACCAATGAGGCTGCAAGATCTTTGATGCAAGGAACTATGATGATCTGATCCCTTTTAGACAGGGACTTTGCCTTAATTATTTTTGTCTTCTCATAGCTTATTATGGTGCTGGTACTTGGTGGCCCTCAGTACATGTATTGGGTCAGTCATTTTCATTTAGTCATGTGTGAATCTTATGACTCCATGGACTATACCCCGCCAGTCTCCTCTGTCCATGAGATTTCCCAGACAAGAATACTGGAATGGGTTGCCATTTCCTTCTCCAGGGGATCTTCCTGAGCCAGGGATCAAACCCAGGTCTCCTGCATTGCAGGCAGATTCTTTATTGACTGAGCCACCATGAAGCCCAGTACGCGTATGTGCTGTGCTTAGTCATTCAGTCATATCCAACTCTTTGTGACCTCATGGACTGTAGCCTGCCAGGCTCCTTTGTCCTTGGGGATTCTCCAGGCAAGAATATTGGAGTGGGTTTCTATGCTGTCCTCCAGGAGATCTTCCCTTCCCAGGGATCAAACCCAGGTCTCCTGCACTGCAGGCAGATTCTTTACCATCTGAGCCACCAGGAAAGTCCAGTACATGTATAATGGATAATAAATGGACAATGAATGAATTAGTGGTGAATGAAGGAATGAGTGAATGACATGGCTTAATAGCAGTTTGTTTAAAAAGAGTTTTGAATTTAAGTTGAGCAGCAAAAATATCTAATGTGGTCTTAGGTAGAATAACAAAAGTATGGTGCCTGGTTTCTGAGTATCTAGAATCTTGGAATTTCAGAGATTAGAAATGATGGGGAAACAGACTAGACATGTGAGATGACTTGCTCATGGTTCCACCCCAAATTTGTGGTCAAAGTAGGATTTGCATTTAGAGATCATGACTCTCAGTTAAATTTGCTTTCTACAAGTTCTAGTATATTCTGTGCTGGTCAGACCACAACTGTAGCAGACTGTGCAATTCTGAGCTATACACTTAAAGATCTATAGCTGCAAAGTAGCATCTGTCCAAGGAAGGATGATGCAGATACTAGGGGAAAGTGGAAACCATATCATGTGAAGATGAGATGAAGACAGTAAGGATATTTCACCTAGAGAAGAAAATACTTGCAAAGGGTCAGAATGTACCTGCAAAAGTGAGTGGGAAAACATAGTATGTCTGTCCTGATATTTTAAAATATATAAGTCATTCTTTCTTTGCTCCAGAGGAAAAACAGAAGCCATGTGTAGAAGCCATAGAGAAATAAATATCAACTCAATATGAAAAAAAGGTCTTAGAATTGACCAAGAATAAAATTCCAAGTGATAATATATATGCAAGAAGAGGGTAGATGATTATGTCAGGATGAGACTGTGAGTTCATTTAGAGTAGAGGTCATATTTTAGTTGTATTTCCCTAAGACCTTGAATTATGCCTGGTTTGGTTTTAGTTGCTCAGTCATGTCCGACTCTTGTGACCCCATGGACTGCAGAACATCAGGCTTCTTTGTCCGTGGGATTTCTGAGGCAAGAATACTACAGTGGATTACCATTTGCTTCTCCAGGGAATCTTCCCAACCCAGAGATGAAACCCACATCTCCTGTATATGTCTCCTTCATTGCATGTGGATTCTTTACTGCTGTGTCACCAGGGAAGTCCCTGAAGAATGCCTGGCACATAATATATGCTCACTTAAGATTTGTTATGCATCTTTTAAAAAGAATTCCTTTATGGGTTGGATGAGCATGGAAGTGAATAGGAATATACTGTATTATGAACTCAAGGGCTTTTCTAACACTTAGGTTTATGATCCTTTGATAAGCAAAGTAATGTATCAATATTTAATGAAGCAAGTCATTTTATGCTCTTACAAGTAAAAGTCAGTGGAACTGTTGTTTCCTTCAAACTCTGCTAAGCCCTGTGATGTTGCATTTTTGTTCCTCCCTTAGGAGAAGGAAAGGTTTGCTACAACCCCTGTCTTATACAAAGGTGACCACAGCTAGTTACATCTCTGTACCTGGTGATGAAACTAAAATTCCATGTGGAAGTTTAAATAGACTTTGTTTGTACAAATAGCCTACGACCAATTTTTGGAAACATGTGAATGATGGTTATGCCTATAGATTCACACTTTTCCAAGTGATGACTAACCTAGAAAAGCAGATTTTTCACAGAGTCCTAAATCCTATTTAGGCTGTCACCTTTAAAAAATGTTTTAACAAATATCTTAAATATCACTTCAGAAAACTTATTTTTCACTGAATATTTTATTTTCAGAATGTGTTGGTTTGACATTTGTCCTTTTTTTTTTTTGTGGCCACAGAAGTGTCATTCCTTTCAGTATATGCAGAGGTCATTTGAAGGAGACAAAGAAAGCTTTATTTAGATTACTGTGTTAGTCACAGAAAGCTGTGAAAAACTAAATAATAATAAGGCAATTATTTGATTTGTTATTTTCATCTTATTCCTTGAGAATTTTTACAGTTTATTTTTTCCAAAATGGTCATGCCTATTTATATGCTCAAAAATCTATATCGATTTTCCACTAAGGTCTTTCATATGCTATGTGATTAATTTTCATTCTTATCATATATATATATAAAACACATTTATCGGTTTTTATGAAATATTATCATCTTAGTTCCATTTCAAATAATGCTGCTGCATTAGCCATAAAGTTATTCATGAGGTATTTGGTTGTGATTCTAACTTACTTTTAAAGAACCATATACTATAAATATAGCAAGGTGCTTCTGAGAATTCATGATTTGGTGTTACCCATTTAATGATGTTATTAAAAATTTTCCCTAGTTGTTAATTCCATGCACCTAAATGGAATAGACTTTGTGCTCTGTGCATTCCTAATATGTAGCTTGTTCAGGACCTTTCAGATACATGCACTTAACCGGGAAAGTCTAAGATATTTCCCAAATAAAAACCAATATCTTTTTCCCTCTCCTTTATGAGTTATAAAACACTTTTCCTCCCCTTCTTCTTTGATTTAATTTATATGCCAGAGATTTTTCTGCTCTGGGGATGAAAATGGAAGACCAGGGAAGAGAGTTGATGAAACAGAGATGATTCAAAGATCTGAAATATTTTATCCTCACTCGATAAAAAGTAAATTATTTTTTCTATTTTCCAATAACCATCATTTTCCTTGATCTTGGAATCACTCAAAGCCTAGCCACTGAGTCCTGTATAAACCAATGCTTTGTCTCAAGATGTGGAGAAAGATAAAATACTGATACCTGCACAAAGGTACTAGCTTGATTATATTTACAATTATGAGATACCGCAAATTTAAGAATGCCAATTTTTGCTCATCACTGAGTATTTATTATATATAACAAATACATGGGAAAGAAAAAACTATATTGTGTGATATAAATAGTTTATTTACATTACAGAAAAAACATCAAGACAATGTATACTATTTCAAATATATCCATACATAATCAAATATAGCTGTAGTACATGTTTTCATTGGTGTAGATTACCACAAATGCAAGGCAACATGTGTAGATCTCTTGTCTTATTCTTTTGTCTATAATACTGTATTGTGTAGTCCAAGCTTTCGGTAGTCCAGCCACTGTGCAACATGCTCCCTTTAGATTAACCTCGTGGATGCTCTTGTTGTGTTGTCTGAACTGTAGTGCCCTGTATTTTGCTTCTGTCTGTGAATTCTGTTGCTTCGGGGGCATTTCCTAGAAGGTTGGAAAGTTTACAAATCTTAGTCCAGTATCTGAAGTCCAGTCCCACAAAAACAGAGTGAAGTTGTAGATTAAGCAAATTATTAAAATATTTCAGATGTAAGAATTTATTATTAGCAGAAGCTGCAATTATTTTGGAAAAGGTTTTTGGTTTTGTTTGTTTTTGCTTCTCCTTGCAGTTGTCTTTAAGCGTCTATTAAGGAGAACTAAAGAACAGACATGGAAGTTCAAGAGGAATACATTTACCTAGTCCTTAACTGCTTACTCATTAAGGCAGAAAGAATGACTGAGCACAGTGCAATCAAGCAAGTGTGAGCCCATCTAACCTCACGTTGAAGGTCTTCAATAACTTTATATTTTAAACGTCCCAAGGGTGAATGTTATATTGACATTTCAATGCTAAAAGTTTAAATCTTATCAAACCAGAGAATGAGCCAACTGTTAATATAGGATCTGTAATGAAAAGGGATATTGTTTTGGTTCAGCCTAACATCATTTTTGTATGTGAATAGTATAAGCTAGAGATATAAATTGGTACCGATTATTTAGTTTCTATAAAAAGCTAATACTCAAATTATTTAAAGAGCTCTGATCTTTTATGATAAAGCAATGCTTTGATGATATAAATAAACATAATATAGAGTTCATATAAAATCCTATTATAATAGCCTATAGAGTATCAGAAAATGCATATTCATATATATGTTCATATATGAATAAATGTATGTAGTATATAGATATATGATTTTGGGGGGGAAGTAGATCTGTCAAAATGAACATGGAGCTGGAAGCCACATTCCTCAAAAGTAAAAAGAAGATAGATTTTGTTTTCACATGGAAGGTGAAAACAGATATGTGGCTTAAAAAGTAGCCAGCCTAATGTGGGGCTCAATTTAGGTTGTCTTGAATAGCAGAATACCAACATCATGACCAGTGAAAGGGGCAGTATGAGTGATAATGAAATGCACAAGCTCTGGTATTAGGCGACCTAGACTTCATTTCTGCCCTGATTGCTCACCTGTGTACACTCAGCAACATGCTGACTTCTCATACCTCAGAGTGCCTGTCTTTAAAATGGGGATAATTTTTCCCTCTTCATACAGTTTTCATATGTATATTCATTTGTGTGTGTGTGTGTGTGTGTGTGTATACATATATGACACACACACAGACACACACATAGAGATACACAATTTCTGGGGAGATAAGGACCCTATGTATCCCAGTTGTTTTTATTATGTATGGAAATGAAACTGTGACTAATAAGACTTTTTTTTTTTTTTTTGCTTTCTCAATGGCTCAAATTTTATTTTATTTTATTATTTTTTTAAATTTTATTTTATTTTTAAACTTTACATAATTGTATTAGTTTAAACATCTGCTCAAGCATTGAAAGTTCTGCATTTTTGTTAGTACATGAAGTAGCAAATCAAATTGTTGAGATTAGATCTATTACATATGAATTTCATTTTTCATATGCTGATATTGCTTAGATATTAGAAGGCTCAAGACCCTTGGAGTAATATGGCACAGCTTCCTGTGTTTTAGATGCTATTCTATCTTCTCTTTTACACTTAGTGTTTTTGGTTTAAGTTATTTTTACACTCCCCAGAATCTATTTTAATGTAATCCATTGACTCACTTGGCATCTAAATATGAGAGTCGAGTTGATGAACTCAACTCGGTTTTGAGTAGCACAGAGCTCCCGTCGATGATCTTCCCTTAAGCCTTTAGGCCAGGGAAGGATTTATGAACCACATTTTGTCTTTTTCAAGAGCAAATGCCACACTTGTCCTCAAAGAAGATAGCATGATACAGATACTGAGATATATTAGGACTTTTATTTTCTACAGATATGATACTTTTATTTTCTTGTCTTCTGAAAATACTTTTTTGGGAAACATTTTGATTTACTGTAGAGCTGCACAAATGATTGAAAGTCTAAATGCCTTGTGAATTTGGCAGAAACCTTGAAAAACTTCCTTGGAACTCTTCTCTTGAGCAGAGTGAAATCAGATCAGAACAGAATATCTTCAGTAACATTTCTGGTTAGACCAGGACATAAATAATATGCATTTGGTCTGGAATCTATTTCTTGGTTACCATGAATTTACACACTAATGAAGTTAAGCACTTACCCAGCCTCTGTCCTTTACTCCAAGCCCAGTGTCAGAGATTAGTAATTATTCTTTTCTTTTTCTGTTGAAACTGGATGAGATCTCTGTATTTCTCTCAATCCAACTCTCCAGGAAATAATTACTGTTTAATTGTTCTGGGGTTTGATATGAAAGCTTCTTGTGAAATTTGCTGTGTGTTTCCCTGTATCAAAAGTTTTCATGTACTGCAACATGATCATTCTCATTATAATTACTTTCTTTGAATTTTGTGATTAAAGTTATTTTGCTAAGATAAAAATGTATTTGTTGTTTGTATCAAATAAGTTAAAAATGGTTATACCTGAGAGTTATACTTAGAAATATAAGTGCTATAAGAGAGAGCTATAATTTAATATTTTTCTAGGTCTTCTATAAAATCTATTCTGATTTTATTTGGCATGCTGAGATCTTCCCAACCCATGGATTGAATCCGGGTCTTCTGCATTGCAGATGGATTCTTTACTTTCTGAGCCACTAGGGAAGCCTGAGTAAGGAAATGCTGGTCATTTAAACAGTCTGTTAGTAGTCTGACTGAAGACTGAGTTTTTATAGTTAAAAGAAAGAGCATATTTAAACAAAGACTGGCATTACACATTAGAAGAGGAAAGAAAAGGCCTTTGCTTAGAAAATAAATAATCCTCATCAAAATGCAAAAATAAGGAAAATAATTTGTACCACTCCAGCATGAAAGTCATTGTCTTTCCATTTGGTTATTCAAATGTTATGATGAAGAAATAGGACTCCAGAGAATGGATGGTTGCGGAGTCCACAAAGGGACTTGAAATTAGAGTGATCTGACTCAGACAAGGAGGAATGATGTATTCCTTTATGTGGGTGACCACTGAGTATAGTTACTGACCTTGTGATGCAAAGAACCACCACACAGATGACGGCAATCTGAATCGTTCCAATCACAGCTGCAATTAAGACGTACTGAAATCGGACAGGGCCAGGAACAACATACAGTACACTGTAATCCTTTTTTTCACAGTGTTGTCCAGTATAACCAGCATCACACCTGGAATAAATGATAGCGTCCAGTTACCTAAAGCTGCTGTACTCATTTTCATAGTTCGCCTATGGCCATTTCTCTTCATTTTGAAATTAGGGCCTTTTGTTTCCTTTTCCTGCTCTTAAAAAAAAAAAAGATAGTACTTTTTAGATTTGTTTCTCAAATACTTATTTTCAATAAGATCTCTTTTTGTTTTTCATTTCAAAGATATATGGTTTCTTTTTATACTTATAATAGTAGAGTTTGAAGATAGGAGGGAGATGATAGAAGTACAGGAATAACTGTTCTTTCTATTTTTTCAGGTGAGCTTTACATTTTATTTAACTTGCTCTTTAATTAACCTAAGTCAACATAATTGCTTGAGAAAAGGTTTGTTTCTGATGACATGAGTATAAAAAATAATGCTATTTATTAATTTTTTGGATAAAGCATTCTCTATGCAACAGTTAGAATGTGTTAAAAAATGTTAGGGCCAGAGGTACAGCAAGACTTATTTCTTTAATTTACTGGTCATAAAGTTGTCCGCTTATGTTAGAGAGTCAAATTTCAGTAGTAAAAAGGTAATTACAATGTAGGCAATAAGGTTTAGCAAAACAAGCCCATGTGTATTCATCTGAGAATGAAGACTGCCTCTCTGTCACTCAGTCCTTATCAGAAAGCTCAGATAGATAGTGTTAGAATTAGCAATTGACCATGAAATGAGGAAACAGCTCACACGAGAATAACACTAGTGGGGATCAACTTGTCATTGACTTTGTGCAACTATTTTAGAACCTCACTTCGAATGTTTCATAACTATATCCTAGGATCTTTGGTTTCTGCATCAGAAGGGTTTAATACTGACAACTCTGCTGGGAATGACAGAGCAGCGGGAGCAACTTCTCAGTCGGCCTGGCTCTACTGGAAGGCAGGTGCTTGTGTGTTCAGTGACGGAAAACATGAAAGGAAGACAGATCTTGAGAAAGAGAGAGAGAGAGGAAGGAAGGAAGAAAGAAGGATAAGATGAAGAAAAAGAAGGAAGGGAAAAAGATGAAAAGGGAAGGGGGAGAAGGGAGGGAAGAGAAAAAGAGAGCGATAATCCTTTCCCTGTATAGCAATATGCAAACTATTTCACCATTTGCCACTTGTATATGCCATTATTTTGGAAAAGATGACCTACCCAAAGCAACCATGTTATCTTACGTAGAGTAAGGCCTCATTCAGTCATTTGAGAAATATTTGTCAAGTCTCTAATCTGTGCCAAGCACTGCTCTGCATCCATGGTAAAGAGTAGTGAATGAACCAGAGGAGGCCGTGTCTTTAAGGAACTCGGAATGCCCAAGATACAATTTAAAATTCTACCAGCAGAGTGTATATAATGATGTGTTACATAGTACTTGGGTATGGAAGGTACACAGATATTGTTTTCTTGTGTGTGTGTATGTGTGTAGGAGAGGCAGAGAAAAGTGTGGCTGCTGATCACCCACTCAGGCAGAATGCCATCCAGAATTTAGTTTCTATATTTTTACTTTATGCGTGTAAAAGTTAAAGGGTGAAAACCTTACCTGCAAGATGGCTCCTGCATATTGATAGAATGTTCACATTTCCCGTGCATGCAGAAGCCATTGTAGTGTTCTGGGCACGGTATGTGGTGTTCTCTGGCACTTTCTTCTAATTTGTTAGCATTCTCTGTGAATACAGATAAAAGCAACATCCCCTGTAAATACTTTCTTAGCCTGGTAAGATCAACCAGGATATTAAGAAGCAAAGCTACAGTAGACAAAAAATATTTAAAAGGGCAAGAATTAAAAGGCCATGCTTCAGAAGAAAGACGGAGAAAGAACTGAAAGACAGATGTCTTTACAATTGTGTTTAGAGATGAAACTGCAAAATTACCCAGTGCTTTTCATGCTTTTATGTAATTTCCTACATCTTTAAGAGCCAGTAATGTTTCTATGAGTTGTCAGACAGCTTTAACTTTCCTTGTGTAGAGACAATACATTGATCATAAAATAATTCAGGAAGAAATATCCTATTTTGTAAATTTCAAAACCCCGCATAATGTCCGTAAAAGTAAATTGCTGCAGTGCCTTGACACTCTCTCCATGTGGGAGCTTAAAAGTTAAAATATGGCTGTGTTCAATTGTTAAACAGAAGTTTTCCAAACCAAATGCAAATTTCAACATATGTATTCTTTCAGGCTTTTTTCATCTACAGTGAACATGAATTTTCCTAGCACCTGCACATTTTCTTATTGCCTAAATAATGCTATTGAAAGAGCAAATGTTATTTCAGAATCACTTATGTAGATCCTAACACAGTATTTCTAAATGCTGTGAGTATATTCTAATTCATAATATTTGGCCTATGTTTGCAATGTCATGTGAAATTTAAACTTACGATAAAGAAAAAACATGTTCTAAAATGAACCCTTTCCTCCGTCATTAAGCCTTGTTTTCTCATATTTCTATAAAGATAGTAAATATTTTTCCTGACCTTTGTTAGTTTAAACATTTGCTTCCTGTTGGTAATACCGTCTCTAAGCAGTCTTTTGATGCTTTATATATTCATTTTATAATGTAAAGTTTTGCCTTTTTTGAGTTTCTTCTATAACCTGAGACCTGATATACTTTAAGATCCTTGTCTAAAGTATGAGAAACGTAAGTCTCTTGACTTTTCCCTTCCCTGGTGGTCCAGTGGTTGAGACTCCAAGCTTCCAATGCAAGGGGCACAGGTTTGATCCCTGTTTAGGGAGCTAAGATCCCACATGCCATGTTGCATGGCCCCCAAAGTATAAAAATAATAATGCTTTTCACCAGGACCACAGTAATTGGTCAGCAGTATGGGTTTTTCCAGCGATGGAAGACTGAGAATAAATTACTATTTTTATGAAATAGATTATCTCCTACCATTTCTATATAGGGGTATAGCTTTTCTCTTATTATAGTGCATTCTTATAATTTTTTACTGTCCATCATGTGTGCGTGCTAGGTCACTTCAGTTGAATCTTGACTCTTTGTGACCCCATGAACCTGCCAGGCTCCTCTGTCCATGGGATTCTCCAGGCAAGAACACTGGAGTGGGTTGCTGTTTCCTCCTCCAAGGAATCTTCATAACTTTGAGATCAAACCTGGGTCTCCTGCAGCTCCTGCACTGCAGGCATATTCTTTACCACTGAGCCACTGGGGAAGCCCCTTACTGTCCATCATAGAGGATGACTATATTCATCGTGAGAAAAAAAAATGTACCTTAAGTATTAGTGAAGTAGACAAATGTATTATTTATGTTTAAGCAGAGCTATAAAATACCTTTAAATTTTAATACCTAGGTTATCATCTGAAAAATATTAAAGTTTGAAGTAAATTGTTAAATATGTTATGTGCTTTCTTGTATAGGGATATTTATGAACATAGGTATAAGGGTAATATTTCAAATTGCATACACAAAGAATGCCGAAGAGACTGGCGATGGCATTTTAGACATTCCTTTGTTTTACATCTGTGTCTCTTTACCTATTTAGGTGATCTTTTGTTTGCATTGTAATATTTCTACTTTGATAATTACTATTAAACTGCAAGGACCACTTTCATAGAAAAGACACATATAGAAATTTCTCTTTTGGTTTCTTCCATTCTTCTAAGTTCCCGTGGTGTTTTTGGTAACAAATAGTGCCTGCAGGAAGCAAACAACACCCAAACTGAAATGGATAGTGTGGAGTCAGATTTCCAACATGGGAGTATGTGACCAAAATGGAAGCAGGATGACAGCAGAATTTGGATACATCTTGAGAGGGCTTGTGGTCATTCATGAAGCCATGAAGACTGGACTCATCCTGTGCCTTGGCCAGGAGGCTATAAGCCAGAGTGGACAAACTGCACACCTGCTGCTGAAAGATGACTTTAGCAGTGGGGTTTGCCAGCCTCACTGCTGATGTAATGAACCAGCACTGATTTACACTCTTATTTCTGGATCTTCTCCCCATAACAAACTATTCAACATTCTATTTAGTGTTCGTTAGTAACTCTTCAGTGCTTCTGCATACCTGCATGTAGGGGAATTTTCTGTAACTTCCCTACATTTCACGTATATACTGTGATTTCAGTCGTAGTCTTATTCAAACACATCTTATTAGGGCTATTTTTTTTTCTGTCAGTTACAAAAGTAGATGAAGAAAAGAAGATCAAGATTTTCTTAACTCAGATTCATTTTTAAGGCTATTTTATTTTTAACACTGTCCCTCACCCCATACTGTTTTTTGTTTTTTTTGTTTTTTTTTTTCTGAATTTGTACCATGTCCACAATTAAGAACTGAAGTTTAAGGGCAAAATGAGAGCTTGTCTGAGTGGTACTGTTGCCTTAGTGTAGCTAGAGCTGGATGTTTTCACAAAGTTCATTATCCAGACAGGATGATCAAGTGGGAGGGGAATAGTCTCCATCATAAAATCTGCTAATTAGTTTACACCATTCCTTATGAGCTTGGAGTGCTCCGTTATGCTGCTCACAGGATACTGTCAAATAAGAAAGTTAGATTGAAAATAAATGAGTAGAAGAAATGATCCCTGGGCAAGAAAATGAGGAATCATCAATATATGTCAACAAATTTATAGTCAACCCAAACAAGCAAACCAGTTGATTGAAAACCTGAATATATAACCACTTCTAGTAATGCAATAGACATGTTTCAGAAATGAGATTTGAGTGTATTAAGAAGAGTAGAAACACAGAAATCTAATATACAAACCAAATGTGTGTATGAACCATAGTGGGTATTTGTGATCCTGATGTTTATGCATAGATACTGAAGCAATAACAAAGCATTTAAAGATTTTAAATCATAGAAAAATGATACTTTGGAAGTCTGTATGTTTTCTCCAGTGGTTGATGATTTACATATCAACTTCTCTCTTCTCTGTTTAAAGAGATTTAATGTAAGGGTTGTGATCCTTCTTCTAAGAGAGTGAGTGATGATGCTAGAAACTTTTCGTATCTTTGTTTAAAATCTTTGTCCAGTTTCCTGTTTTAAATGTTTACAGATGGTTTGCTCTGAATGAGATCCTGACTTCTTAAAGGAACAGTTTCTGGTATAATCTGAGTTACTTGCAGCAGAACTCATAGGGCTGCATGCCCATTGCTAGTCAGCATTCCAGTCAAGAGCTATAGAAGTAGGCTGCTTTAAAACACAGCTATATGTATGGTTTCTGTCCTGGTGCTTTCAGGGAAAGAGACATGGCAAGCTGAAGAGACAGAAGAAATGGTGAATGGCAAAACCTTGCTTTAATCACAAGTCTAGTAAGATAAGTTGACAGAAAGTGGACAATGCCAGGCATAGCAATTCAGAGACTTAAATCAGTACAGCCCAGAGTAGGGTGTGTGTATGTGTGTGTTTCTCATTACCCCTACTTTCTTCCCCCAAAGTTAGAAACAAGACGTCATTCAGGAATTAATCTGTCAAAGCAAGACATTTATCTACTGAAGCAGAAATGTGACTGTAAAATTCAACTAAAACTATCCCTATATCTGAAGGAAGGATGATTCCCTTAGGATAAGGATTCAGTTCAGTTCAGTCACTCAGTCATGTCCGACTCTTTGCGACCCCATGAACCGCAGCATGCCAGGCCTCCCTCCATCACCAACTCCCGGAGTCCATCCAAACCCATGTCCATCGAGTCAGTGATGCCATCCAACCACCTCATTCTCTGTCGTCCCCTTCTCCTCCTGCCCTCAATCTTTCCCAGCATCAGGGTCTTTTCAAATAATTTGGCTCTTTTCATGAGGTGGCCAAAGTACTGGAGTTTCAGCTTCAACATCAATCCTTCCAATGAACACCCAGGACTGATCTCCTTAAGAATGGACTGGTTGGATCTCCTTGCAGTCCAAGGGACTCTCAAGAGTCTTCTCCAACACCACAGTTCAAAAGCATCAGTTCTTCGGCGTTCAGCTTTCTTTATTGTCCAACTCTCACATCCATACCTGACCACTGGAAAAACCATAGCCTTGACTAGATGGACCTTTGTTGGCAAAGTAATGTCTCTGCTTTTTAATATGCTGTCTAGGTTGGTCATAACTTTCCTTCCAAGGAGTAAGCATCTTTTAATTTCATGGCTGCAATCACCATCTGCAGTGATTTTGGAGCCCAGAAAAATAAAGTCTGACACTGTTTCCACTGTTTCCCCATCTATTTGCCATGAAGTGATGGGACCAGATGCCATGATCTTAGTCTTCTGAATGTTGAGCTTTAAGCCAACTTTTTCACTCTCCTCTTTCACTTTCATCAAGAGGCTCTTCAGTTCTTCTTCACTTTCTGCCATAAGGGTGGTATTATCTGCATATCTGAGGTTACTGATAAGGGTTAGAGCTTGGCAAAAGACGCATCTGAATGTCATGTTGTGTCATCTGTTCCAGTGCTCTCCAGGCTTCTGGGCCCTGAGAAGGCAACTTTAACTAGTAAACCCAGAGTCCCCAGCTGCAGATATGGTTGCACTAGACTGTTAGTGTCTGATGCTATGAAATATTCACTTAGTCAACAACCCAGTTCTCTTGTTTTGATGTTCTGCTTCCTAAATAGTCTTAAAATAACTGGACATTTATGCAGCCTACACATTGGGAATGCCTTTGACACTACCACCTGGCCATCTTATCCATTTGACAGTTATATATTTCATTGGAGTGAACTGATTGGTTCTGAGTTTCCATGCATGTTAGGGGCACAAGTCACCTTTCTTCAACCTACTGAATTCTGAGGGTTTGTAAGATCAAATTTCTGCACCTAGAGGCTAAAGGACCAGACCCTATCCATGGTGCATCATAGTCTGGGAGGACTTTGCGGGCTGGTAAGATGATATCTGTCTGGAGATATTCCCGTTTTGCTTTAATCAGGACTTTTAAAAAAATATATAATTTTTAAAATTTATTTTTGGCTGTACTAGGTCTTTGTGGCTGCACAGGCATTGCTCTAGTTGTGGCGAGCAGGGGCTACCCCCTAGTTGCAGTGTGCAGGCTTCTCACTGCAGTGGCTTCTGTTGTTTCAGAGCACTGGTTCTAGGTGTGCGAGCTTCAGTAGTTGAAGTTCCCAGGTTCTAGAGCACAGGCTCAGTAGTTGTGAAGCACTGGCTTTGTGCTCCAAGGCATGTGGGATCTCCCTGGATGGGATTGAGCCCATGTCTCTTGCTTTGGCAGGAGGATTCTTTACCACTGAGCCACGAGGGAAGCCTCAGGACTTTCTTTAGCATATGTCTACAAAGCTTTTCGGAGAAGGCAATGGCACCCCACTCCAGTACTCTTGCCTGGAAAATCCCATGGACGTAGGAGCCTGGTAGGCTGCAGTCCATGGGGTCGCTAAGAGTCGGACATGACTGAGCGACTTCACTTTGACTTTTCACTTTCATGCATTGGAGAAGGAAATGGCAACCCACTCCAGTGTTTTTGCCTGGAGAATCCCAGGGACAGGGGAGCCTGGTGGGCTGCTGTCTATGGGGTCGCACAGAGTCGGACACAACTGAAGCGACTTAGCAGCAGCAGTAGCAGCACAAAGCTTTTAGGCTCTAGATTCCTTAGGAGGAGTCTGATTCTGTGTAAGGCTTTTGAGTAAGTTGGAAAAATCCTAAACTAGAGATATCACCAGAATTTAGAGGATACTTTAGGGAGGCAGATTTCCATTGTACATTTTTAAGCAACCAGAGCTGTTCAATAGGGGAAATGAATTAAAGAGTGAAGTGGTGAGTTTGTGTGAAAGTTTTCAGATGTGTTACTATTTCTCAGATATTATAGGGTGTTAACTGTAGATTGGATTGTTTCAGAACTCTAGGTTCTTTGACTTTTAAGAGTAATATTTATTTGTATTGTGAATATTTACTTGCAATAAATTACTAATATTAATATTTCTTGAAAAATATTATTTTTGATATCCTAGGAAAAGGAAGTAGAGAAATAAGGACATTATTTAGATAAGAAAATCACTTTGCTTAAATTATGGGGACATTTTGCTGTTTTAAAGGGTGCAAAATATCTTAAATATTTACCATGTCTGTAATTCAGACATTCTAGCATAAAGTGATCTTCACCATGCATTGTCTTCCTTGTGGGGAGCAAAATGTGGATCTTACTTCAGTTTTTAACATCACAAATTATCTTGACAAGTGGATGCTTGCGAATTGTACAATGTGTATTATCTTCTCAAGTCTCTTTTCCTGTGGGTACACAAAATGTGCCGCATTTTTCAAGAAAAATGGAATTTCCATTTTGGGTGTCTTTATTTATTACTTTTACTTTTCATGTTTATAACAGTCCAAGGAAACCCTAGCACTGAGATAGTCCTATACTTACACACCTGTTTTGATTACTTGATTTTATTCTTCTCTTGCTTACTACCCTATTGCTAAAGAAGTTTGAAAACAGTTTTATTTAACCAACTAGAAAAATAAAAACTATCTTTTTTTTCCCATTATATTTATATTGTGCCCAGGACAGGAAACAAATTATGAATTTAGAAGTAAAGGCATGATGGTCCCCTTGTTGATTAGAGTTGGTTTCAAAGAAGATATACAATTCTTATGATTTCCTGTCCTTATCTTATCAGGTATAAACATATGAGGTGGCAGTAAAACCTCATATCTAGCTTGAATTGCAATCGAACTTTTTTAAAGACCAGAAAACATTCCAATTGAATGGATTCTGAATGTAATGCAATCTGAGTTCTTGCAACTTAACAAATTCTATAATAGCCTCACCTGCTGTCATAGTTTCTTCAAGGCACAGATGAGTAGATGAGAAGAGTCTCTCCTTTTTTAAGCCTCTAGGACACTCAAATGAAAATGCTCGCTAAAAGTGACAGGTTAGCACAAGGGACATGGAGGCATGTAAGGACACAATCAATTCTAAAGTTTTGTCAAGAGCAGAGGCCCAGTCTAGGAATAACAGTATTATCAGTTATTTCATCTGTTAAAGATTTAGAAAAAATAACCTCAAAACAGAGATCAGGTCTTTCAAGTGCTACATTTATTCTACAAGTTGAATATTATCCTATTTTTTCAGAAGAGTAATTGAAAATATTTTGATCCTAAAATTTGCTAATGAAGCAAAAATATGAGTTGGGAGCAGGATGGATGGGGATGTAGAGAAATTCTTTCTGATTGTACTGTTGATCAGGCACTAATATAAAATGTGAAATGTGATTATCTACATCATCACTTGGATATATAAATATTCTTATTGGACATAAAATGAAAATGGAAGAAAACTAATTTTCATGTCACTAGATTCTCAGGCAAGACCCTTAATGGCATTATTCAAGAATTGCTTGAATTTAAATTGGAAAAAGTATCAGTGTCTGAAATAGACATAGTAATTTGGGGACTGGAGTGAATGAAATGGAACAATACTGGATGCTTATTTTCATGGGCTTTTATTATCTCAGTTTCTACTGGTAATGTATTTACGTGGAGAAAAGCTGAGAAATCTGTAAAAGCTTGGGAAAGAAACTTGTATATATCATTTTAACTTATGACATCCAAATACAATATTAACACACTTAAGAATTTGACATCACAAATTTCATATTTGTGTCTTGCCAGAAATTCTCGACCTCTAAGATAAAAAAGGAAAAATAAAAGTTGTTTGTTATTGAGAGAAAAATAAGCAGATCTTTAGCCATTTCTCTGTCTCCTGCCTTAAAAATGCCCTGCATGGCTTTAGATGGCAGAGCCCTCCAGAGAGTGAAGAGTGCATGCTACTGGGGGAACTGCACTCTGCTGTAATGGTCCTTTACAAACTTCACCATTCAGTCAAAAGCCTATTAACGCTCAGCAAGTGGGTAACTCCTATAGGTTTAGAGGATTAAGCTTGAAGACCTTTTAAAAATATAGTATTTTATGGAACTTCCAATGTCTTTGACAACACTTCATAAACATCAGGCCTTGGAAAGAGGCAGGGATCTATGGTTCATTAGTCTCTCAGGAGTCCAGAGCTGGAGTTGCCTTAAGCTTATCTGGGGCAATTTGTTACAGCTCTCCCCACTGAGCTCTTGCTGCAGCAACAATGTTCTCTTCCAGGACAAAGTTTACTGTAAACCTCAGAGAAAGAAAGAATCCTGGGAAGCTATTTTATGTCATGTATACTCTCCTCCCCCTTTTCTTTTGTCTTGAACTAAACCTATGCATTTCTGGCCAAATTTATTGGCTCAGTGGCTAATCTGGGTGTCCTTTCTTAGGGAGCTTCTTGGGTGATAATGTTGAAATGACAACACAAGTAACAGAGGGCTCAGATCCTATCCACTTTTGCCTTTTGGGCTATGTGAATCAAGCTCTTTTTTTTCCTTTACGGGCTGCATATACAGCAATGGATGAATAGTTGAGATAAACCTTCTCAGGTGACACCTTTGTTTTCCTGTGTGACTCTGAAATTATTAGCCAACAGAGAATGAGGAGGATTTAGCTTTCACTGAGACATCAGAAATTTTTAAAGATTTTAATAATGTAGATAAGGACCAAAAAATTGGTAATGTATTATATGAACATTTACTGAAATAGCAGAAAATTGTAAGGATTTTGATAATGTAGATAAGGACCAAAAATTGCTAATGTATTAAATCAATGTTTCTTAAATACCTACTATGTGTCTGGCACTGTGCTATGTACTATGTGTAATATATATCTATTGGTCATTTCCAGATGATTTTGCTTGTTGTTTTCTAAACACAGACAAGAAAACAGATTCCCCTGACAGGATGATACTAAGTATATCTTCAATTCCTGGAGAATCTACAACATGCCTGCTGCTGCTGCTGCTAAGTCGCTTCAGTCGTGTCCGACTCTATGCGACCCCATAGATGGCAGCCCACCAGGCTTCCCCGTCCCTGGGATTCTCCAGGCAAGAACAATGGAGTGGGTTGCCATTTCCTTCTCCAATGCATGAAAGTGAAAAGTGAAAGTGAAGTCGCTCAGTCGTGTCCGACTCTAGCGACCCCACAGACTGCAGCCTACCAGGCTCCTCCATCCATGGGATTTTCCAGGCAAGAGTACTGGAGTGGGGTGCCACTGCCTTCTCCGACAACATGCCTAGCATTGTGTTAATACTTAACATGACAAAAATATGTTCCTTAATACAGCCCTTCAAAGCAGATTTATAAAAATCTTATTTTATACAGATGATGAAAGTGAAAGTGAAGTAGCTCAGTCGTGTCCAACTCTTTGCTATCCTGTGGACTGTAGCCTACCAGGCTCCTCCCTCCATGGGATTCTCCAGGCAAGAATACTGGAGTGGGTTGCCATTTCATTACTTGTCTTAGAAATTTACACAATTGATAAGCAGAATTGGCATCAAAACTAGGGCTCTTTCCAGTATACCATGCAGACTATGCATTTAAGAACTTATTAAAATACAGGACAACATCTGGCTTCCATATCTTATTTACCATTTGCTTTTTATAACTCCTGACTCTTTACCTCACCTCGATCCCATTGATGCTCTGAAAAGCAATCTTTTCTTTTTCTTCCTTCTACCTTGGGAGAGATTTCTTGTCCAGGGCCAACCTATCATGCATTCCAACCTCTCCATCCCCCTCAAGTGTTCTCTCCATCAATTATTTCCTTTCTCTCCAATATCTTTAACTTATCTTTACTCTTTGCTCCCAGCCATCAGTATTTAAATATTTTCAAGTATCTTCCATCTTAAGACAAAAATTCACCAACCTCTCTCAATCCATGTCCCTTGGTAGACCTCTTGTCTCCTTTTCACCCTTTACTGCTGAACTTCTTAAGAGTGCTATCTCTGCTCCCATTCTTTACTTCCTGAGCTAGATCTCACACACTCTTTAACCCACCATGCTCTCTGGTCACCACTTCAGAGAACCTGCTATGACAAGGTCAGCCAACAACATCTTTGTTGCTAAAATTTAGTTATTCTTCTCAGACCTCAACTGTCTCAATCTTTTAGTAGTCAGTAATTTGATACAGCTGACCACTTCTTTCTTTTTGAAGCCTTCTCTTCCCTGGGCTTCCATATCATCTACCTCTTGTTTCTTTTTTTTTTTTTTTGGTTGTTCCTTCATAGCCTATTTTGTGCGCTCTTTGTTTCCAACTAATTCTTAAAGTATTGGTGTTTTTCTAAAGTTCTTTTCTTTTTACACTTTAAATATTCTCAGAGAGGGAGCTCATTCATACTCACCCAAGGCTTCTATTGTAACCTCAATGCCTCTGACTTCCAGATTCTGATTAGCCAGCTCAGAACACCTTTTAATAAATGATCACACTTTCATAGAGTTTCATATCTATGCATTAAAGTACCAAACGTCTCACAGGCATCTCAAACTCATCAGCTTCTCCCACTCCTTCTTCTACTTCTTGGGCAAGGCATATCCATCCACTCATTAACACAAACCAGAAATCTGGGTTTCACTTTCAAATTCTGAATAAATCACCAAGTCCTATAGTGTCTGCTTTTTACGTATCTACCAAGTTCCTTCATTTCCCTACATTTTGGTGGCTATTCTCTAAGATCAAACCATCACTATCAGCTAATCTTCAGTCTTGCCCTCTCTGGGTCAATTTTCCACACTAGAGCCAGAGTGATGCTTCTAGAAGAAAAACATGGATGCATAATGACCCTGCTTAAAAACTCCCAAAGAAACAATTCTTGTTATTCCTCATTACTCCTCCAATGAATTAAATTTTAACATTAATTAGAAGGTTGTTCAAAATCTGTTCCAGCTTTTCCACTCTCACCCCTTGTAATTCTCTTGCATCCTCCTACACTCATTATATGAAATTTCTCTCTGCCCTCTGGAACCTTCCATATGCAGTTTCCTTTATTGGGAATATTCATTTCCTCCTTTTATCATCCATCTATGTAACTCCTACTCATCATTCAGGTCTCATCACTGACATTACATCCTCTGAGGAGCTTCTGTAATCTTCTCCCCTGCCCACTCATTCTGGACTCACTGCCTTCCTTTCTTAAAATCATTCCCCTCTCCTAGTACTTTTCACACCAAATTTTCATTGTCCTTTACTTGTCTGTCTGATGCATGAGTTTAGAAACTCCTTTTTAAAGGCAAGTATTGTTGTCTTGTTTATCTTACTGTTGTGGTCTCCTTGCCTATCACAGACCATAGCACAGGGAAGATGATGAACACATATTTTTTTTTAAGTTACCTTTTGTCTAGGTTATCCCCTTACCACAGTTGCCAGCATAGAGAACCTGCCAGAAACATCCAGAATTTATATCAGTAGAAAAAGAATCTTAACATTGTGACATGGGAATAACTTTTTTTAGGGTGAGAATGGCATCAGAAAATGAGCGGCGAGTGAGAGATGCCTTAGAAAAGAATTTCTGCTGAGAAGTAGGGCTACACACCCTGTAGAAATGCATCAGGAGAAAGGGATGAGGGTCTTTCTTTCTACAGTTCCTGGTGGGACTAGTGGAGGCATGAGTATATCCCCTGGCTTTTAAAATAGTATTCCCTCTGTTAACAAAGGAGGTGTGGTTCTAAACAAAGCATTTATAATCACCTTCATGCAATGACTGAAGGATATGGACAATCTAGTTCTTATGGGTAGAAAAATGGAGTCCATATGTGTGTACTCCCTCAGAAACCACACTGGAACCATGTATGGCCAATTCTGAATTCATAAATTCTAATCTGGTCTCCACAGTCAAAGCTATGGTTTTTCCAGTAGTTATGCACTTGTGAGCATTGGACCATAAAGAAGGATGAGTGCCAAAGAATTGGTGCTTTCTAATCGTGGTGCTGGAGAAGACTCTTGAGAGTCCCCTGGACTGCAAGGAGATCAAACCAGTCAATCCTAAAGGAAGGCAGTCCTGAATATTCTTTGGAAGAACTGATGCTGAAGCTGAAGCCCCAATACTTTAGCCACCTGATGTGAAGAGCTGACTCATTGGAAAAGACCCTGATGCTGGGAAAGATTGAAGGCAAAAGGAGAAGAGGGCGGAGATGAGATGAGATGACATGAGGATGAGATGGTTAGATAGCATCATCAACCCAATTGACATGAATTTGAGCAAACTCTGGGAGAGAGTGAGGGATGGGGGAGCCTGGTGTGCTGCAGTCCGAGGAGTCACAGAGTCAGACATGACTTAGTGACTAAGCAACAATAACAACAATCTGATCATTCACACTGTTATGTACAGTATTATCCAGAAGTGAGAAATGATGGTTGAACTTTTTCAGGATATCAAAAAAGGAAACATTTTAAAAACAAAACACAGACAACTGCATTTCAGAATAAGAACTAAGATTATAAATTAATAAAACATTTTCCTTAGTTGCCTTTTTCTGAATATGACCATGCATTTATTCTCATACTTAAAACTAACAGGTGGTAAACACCAAAACTGTAAGTGCAGATAAACTTAATGATATTGTTATGAATATGGCTAGCAATCAGCTTGGTTTTCTACAAAAGCACTCTGAAAAGAATTGGAGAGCTTTTATAGTTTCTTAAACTAAAGAACAAAGGGTATAGTTTTTATTCTTTAACAGACTTTTGTGAGAGTCTCAGAAGTACTTGAGAAAACACTAGGAATAAATGCAAAATTCTCTATGGAAACAGCTTTATAACTGAACTTCTCTTCTGGAAAAATAAAAGAAATAAATAAGCTCTAAAAATTGTGGGAAAAGCACTTCAAATAGCTAGAAATGTCATATAATATTTAAGTGGAATATTGAAGTTTAATGTTTAATTCTAAACATTAATAACCTGCCTAGCCTAGAAATTGTAGACAACCACAGTGGGGGATATTTATGCAATGCTATATACCTGAACATTTACAGGTATAGAACCTTGGCATTGGCGTGTTACAGCATCTTAGGAGACATCCTGGATACTTTGATACCCTCACAGAAGTGTGTGTATACTTGTGTGTGAGTTTGGTATAAATACAATTCTACTGTGATTTCTCATAAATGACAAAATTTAATGAGTTGGTTAGTGTCCTCAAATTCCTCTTTTAAGGGTAATGTTGCTTGTTCTAAAGCAGATACACCTTAACTGCTTGTCAAAAATAGATTTCCAGGGTTCAGTTGGTCCTGATCAACTGAATCAGAATCACCAGCTGAAGGATCTGAATTTTGTCTTTCAAAAAAGGACCCCAGCAAATTCTGATGTTCAGATGATTTAGATGACAATACTTTTGACATGTCTCATCTTTCTGTCTCTGACCAGCTTGTGCTAGGTTTTCCCACTCCCTGGATCCTGCTTGCTTCCCCTGATAACTACACTGGCACTGGCGCTGCACCACCTTTGTGGCCCCAAGTCTGTCTTGGCTGCTTCACCTGCAGGACTGATCTCAGCCAGCTGCTCCACATCTGGGAGTGTGTGAGCAGTGTCTTTCCCAGTGCTGCTCTGTCCATACCTGCCTTGGATGTGATGAGAAGTCATCAGGGGCCTTCAGCTATCAAGCTTTCCTTGATTTTGGTAGTCAGCCTTACCAACTCATTTTATTTTAGAATGTCTGTGCCTCTTTTGAGAACACAGCACTCAAAGAATAGGCCATGTGTCTGCAAAAAATGCCAGCATCTGTGAGAGACTTCTAAATGTTGTCAATTCCTAGGTATCCTGAGACCAACTCTCACAAATGGCTCTGTTAGGCAGCTAACAGAATAGCAACAAGAATTAATTCCCTGTGTGAAACCAAATGAAGCATTCTCTTGGATACAGAAACAAATAGCCACAGCTGAGAAAAGGTATGGATTATATAAAGAATTGTGATTGGTTTGATTTCCAAGTAGGAATAAAGAAGCTTTGGACAACTGGTGATTTTGTTAGACATTCAGCTCATCTGTAGAAAAGATAAAATTATAAGAGAAGCAATAGAGCAGGAAAGAAGACAGAATAAATGGAAGCAATGTCACCATTTGTGGCTCTATGAAAACGGAGAGAGGTGACGCTGCAACAAACAGCAGGTGTTGACAGCACAAGAATGGGGCAGCCGGGGAGGGAAATCTCTCAAGTTTCTTGGGCTGGGCAAGACAGACACCCTTGCTTCTAAATTACAGGCTTTAAGGACAATGAGCACAACTCTTCAGACCAGTGTTTACCAAGGGGAGCTCTGCTGACACAGTGCTACTTCTGGAGCAGGGTTCATGGAAAAAGGAGTTCTATAGTCAAAGAAGTTTGGGAAAGAGTGGATTAAACACTTATATGTTTTCTTTATGGCTTGTTTTCTGAGTGTCTCAAAGGCTAAACTGCATTGTGAGATGCCTAGAAAGGATACATATTATGGAGTGATCCTAAACTCATCTGTCTAGGAAGCTTCCATCTTCTATTTAGGAACATTTTGTGGGACTATTCCATCAGACTCCATTCTGAGAAACATTGCAATAGACCATAGCATCTCCAAATTTTTCACATTAACACATACATAGAAAAGCATGAGATTTGGTTTAGGCAAATGGAAGATACATCAAGCCTGGGCACTCCAGTCACCACAGCCAACTGACAGCTAAGGTAAATCGATGAGTTTACACACCTGTTATCCATTTAAAGACATGAGAAAACTTTGCAATAGATTATTTCTCCTGGCACAGAGACTATATTATTTACTGTAACAGCTCAAGTGTATAGAACAAAAAGTAGTAAAAGTGGGTGTTCAATCAGCAGAATGAAAAACGAATATGACAGGCATAGGCAATATATTTGGAAGCCACCTGTACCTTAGTGTGGTAGCTTTTAAAAGATTAGTCCCTCTTAATTGTTGCATCAAAGAACCAGCTGCACTTCAGTGCAGACACAGATAGTCCCTACGTTAAGTGACAAGGTAAGGTACAATCTGGTGAAGAACTCTAGTTCACTCAGTAGCATGATATATTCAGTGTGACAGAATTAGATGCAGAGGAGAAAGTCATATTTGCTATGCACTTCAGGCTTATTCAGTGAAAGGCAAAAGGCTGGAGGGCAAAAATGTGTTGCTAACCATAAAAGAAAAGAAAGAGATCTATAAATGACTTGGAAGAGCAAGTGTAGGCAATTGACAGGTTGATGGGTTTGCACATTTCTCCTGTATGATCTCATGGCCCAACAAGGACAGTCAGAAAATTTACAGTATAAATTTAGAGTCATTTATAAATTTGGACTACTGCCATATGTTGGTACCTGACCAAATTAATATAATTGATTCTCATTGAGAATGAGAATCTCTAATTGAGAGCATTAGAAGGTATACTATCTCTTCTAACTGTTCAAGGATAATATAAAATAATTTTAAGAAACAAATGCAATTGATTGCGCTGTATTTCTGAAAGTTGGTTTGACATTTTAAATACACATGTTAGATAAAATTGATATTGAAAAAGTCATGGAGTCAACCCTTAAGACAGAATTTTGTAGTTTTTTCTAAGAAGTAATTTCTGAACATAGCATAGCCTCTGAACAGTTTCATGGTATTTAAAGTTATTCTGTTTTGATGATATTTCTCAATGATGTCTTGGCAACATGTCTATGAATCAAGTATCTTTGTATTTAAGCAGAATAAGATGTCCAGAAAAACATTTACTTTTGTTTAATTGCCAACACTAAAGCCTTTGATTATCTGGCTCACAATAAACTGTGGGAAATTCTTAAACAGATTGGAATATCAGAGAACCTCACATGTCTCCTAAGAAACCTGTATGCAGATCAAGAAGCAACAGTTAGAACCAGACAGGAAAAACTGACTGGTTCAAAATTGGGAAAGTAGCATGACAACAGTGTATATTGTCACCCTGCTTATTTAACTTCTATGCAGAGTACATCATGGGAAATGCTGGACTGGATGAATCACAACCCAGAATCAAGATTGCCAGTAGAAATATCAATAATCTCAGATATGCAGATGACACCACTCGAATGGAAGAAAGTGAAGAGGAATTAAAGAATGTGTTGATGAGGGTGAAAGAGGAGAGTTAAAAAGCTGGCTTGAATCTCAGCATTCAAAAAACTAAGTTCATGGCATTAATCCCATCACTTCATGACAAATAGAAGGGGAAAAAGTGAAAACAGTGACAGATTTTATTTTCTTGGGATCCAAAATCACTGCTGATGGTGACTACAGCCATGAAATTCAAAGAAGCTTACTCAGTGGAAGGAAAGTTATGACAAACCTAAACAGTGTATTAAAAAGCAGAGACATCACTTTGCTGACAAAGGTCCATATAGTCAAAGCCATGGTTTTTCTAATGGTCATGTATGGATGTCAGAGTTGGACCATAAAGAAGGCTGAGTGCCAAAGAATTGACGCTTTAGAACTGTGGTGTTGGAGAAGACTCTTGAGAGTCCCTTGGACTGCAAGGAGAACATACTAGTCAATCCTAAAAGAAATCAGCCCTGAATATTCATTGGAAGGACTGATGTTGAAGTTGACGCTCCAATACTTTGGCCACCTGATGTGAAGAGCCGGCTCATTGGAAAAAACCCTGATGCTGGGAAAGATTGAAGGCAAAAGGAGAAGGGGGCAACAGAAGATGAGATGGTTTAACATCACCAAATCAATGAATCTGAGTAAACTCTGGGAATATTGGAGAACAGAGGAGTCTGACGTGCTGCAGTCCATGGGGTTGCAAAGAGCCAGACATGATTTAGTGACTGAATAGCAACAACAAAGACTGTTATTTAAGGTGGTATTGCTTTCTAAAATAAACCTTTTGATGATTTGATAATCCATCATAGGTTGCTGTGTGGTTTCTCTGTTTAACTTGTTATAGAGACATGAAAATACCAGCGAATAAATCTTTTTCATTGTTCAGTATTATACATTTGTTTTATTGTCAATAAAATCTTACAGCTAATGATTATTTGGTAAAATATTAACCAAATATTTTATTAGTTACTGCATTGGGTTGAATAATGTCCTCCAAAAACTCATGTCTATCTGGAACCTCAGAGTGTAAGCTCACTGGGAAATAATTAGTTCAGATTCTCTCATACTGGATTAGACAGGACCCTAAATCCAAAGACTGGTGTTCTTATAAGATGGTTCTTATAAGAAGACACACAATAGAAGGTCAGGTGAAGGTGGAAGCAGACATTGGAGCCATGCTACTATAAGTCAAGGAATGGAGGGACCACAGAGCTGGCAAAGGCAGAGGAGGGTTCTCTGAGAATTTGGACCAAGTGTGGCCCTACCAGGGCTTTTCAAGTGGCACAAGTGGTAAAGAATCCACCTGTCATTGCAGGAGACATAAGAGACACAAGTTCCAGCCCTGGGTCAGGAAGATCCCCTGGAGGAGGGCATGGCAACCCACTCAAGCATTCTTGCCTGGAGAGCCTATGGACATAGGAGCCTGGTGGGCTATGGTCCACCGGGTCCCAAAGAGTTGGACACAACTGAATGACTTAACATTGTTGTGCACGCACCTGGTGCTACCAACACCTTAGTTTCAGAATTTACCCTCCAAAACTGTGAGATAATACATTTCTGTTAAGTCATTCAGTTTGTGGTAATTTGTTATGGCAGCCTTGGCAAGCTAATAAAACTACCATTTAGCAACCAGACACACTGATAAAATATTTTATCACACTGATAAAATACACTTTTTAATAGTCCATATGGAATTAATGAAAATGAGCTGACAGATTGGGTTCAGCTAGTATGTGACCTGTACAATCTTGGTTTGTGTTTATTTTCCCAGCATAATGACTCACATGCCTCCTTTCACTCTCAAAAGTTTCCTACTTAGGGTGGTAAATTTTATGATCCCCCTAGTTTAGGCTTATGCTGACATATCTATATATCTATGGTTCATTGCATTGAAAACATATAAATTATGTTTTGAAGGTGCTGATGTGTCAAGGTATGGCTATTAGCCACTGTAAAGAAGAATTTTTGAGAAGCTAGGGAAACTTGATGAAAGGGTCTGAATTCATTTTTTTTATTTATTAATTCATCTTATAAGAAAGGCAATTATCTTATTTTGTCATACAGCAAGTGATACCGCATTTTACCTTTATTAGAAAGAAGCAAATGACCAAGAAGCAAACTGACATCAATGACTTTTTCAACGAAATTCCAGGTCACATCTGGAGTGTAATCTCCCACACTATCTCTATCTGCATTTTCAAAATTCCTGAATTATGGATGCTATTGTGCAATTCTGAGCCATTAAGAAAATGCTGGAGTTTGTTTAGCATCTTCTCTTTAAGAAGGATGAGAATTTGAGTACTCCATTAAGAAAATTTGAACATTAAGTGTTCTCATCTTTAAAGCATTATCCTTTGGTTAAGTACAAATGTTTTTAATCTAAGACAATTCATTCCTTAGATATTCTAAATAGCGATGAATTCTCTCTCACTCTCTCCTTCTTTCCAGTTTTGAACAATTGATTTCTCATGATACTTCCTTCATTTCTAGTCAGTGATAACTTTGAGTGCAAAAACTGCTTTAGAAATAGTTAAGGATGAGGTGTGGATCTTAACAGTTTCTTTCCACTTGGACAGTATTTAGGACCTGAAATTAGTTAACTAAATGGTACTTTGTGGTCTCATAGTGTCAGTTTACCTTTTAACAGGTCTGACACCCTCCCAGTGTATAATTTACACTCCCCAAGTACATGGTTAACCACTTAAGAAATCAATAGGGGTTATAAAACATGTACAAATTTGAATTTGAGAGAGTCAAAACCTCATTTATCCATCAGAAATAAAATAGCTGGCACTTAGAATCAGGGCTTACAGGGAACTATTTCTTTTGAAACAGGAAAACCACAAGTGGCTTTATCCAGAGATAAGAGTTGAGTGTGACCTAGGTGATTTAAACACCCCTTCCTTTTGCTGTAGTCAATGCTAACAATATCAACCCACAACTTCTGGCTCTTGGTATGTGACCATATAACCCTTTGGATCCAAAAAAGGTAAGAAACATGTTTTCTCTTATGAGGTCTTGAAATTTACTAGTCTTTGCTCCTACCTGTACTGTACCTAATTAGTTCATCAATTTATTCATTCACTTAAAAAATATTTCCTGATCTCCTCCTATGTGCCAAATGTTACAGGTAACAGAGTACATTGTGGGGATTTAAAGTTTCTCTCATCAAAGTCATACATATTATACATGGAATATACAAAATTAAAAACAAAAACCTTGCATCTAAATTAGAAATGTTACAGGAAAAATAGGGTGTTCAGATATAGCAGAATAGGGTTGCAGGTTTGTTTTAAAGAGGTAAGGTAAAGGTACTGAAGAAGGAAGGATGAGAAAAAGCTGGATAGGTGACGAGTCCACCGAGTGAGTGGCACACAAAGAAAAAGACTCTAATAGAAAAAACTGATAGTCCAGGAGCCAGCACTGTGGCTAGAGAAGAGGGTTTCCCAGAGGAGTAAAGAGAGCCAAAGTGAGAGGAGAGAACAGCAAGGTTCTTACTTTGTAGAACTTTGTATGCCACATTAAGGAGTCTCGGTTTACTTTCAAGCACAATGAGAAATCATTTGGATAGTTTCAAGTAGATCTGACTGGTTGGAAAAGACATCATTGAGGGAAAACAGAGGAAGCAGGGAGTACAAATAGGAGACCATCACATGGTGTAGGAAAAAGTCTGTCCAAGTCTTGGACTTTAGTAGCAATGGAAGGAGAAAAAAAAAAAAAAAAACTTTTATTCTGCATAGATCTTGGCGGTGGACTGAACATGACTTGTTGGTGTATTGCAAAATGAAAGCAGTAAATCAAAGATGACTAGGATTTTGGCTTGAACATCTGGGTAGTGCCATTTTGTATAATGGGGAAGACTACAAGAAAAACAATTGAGCTCTGATCTATAAACATGACAGATCTGATTTTGATTTTTGAGACGGAATTGAAAACTCTGTTTATGATTGGGTATCTCTCCAATAGAATTGATGTTAACTGAAATAAATTAATTGTTTAGAAGGAAAATGATCAGCAGTGAATGTCTCTTAATAACATTAAGCAAATTTAGGATTATTAAAAAGACGTCTTCATGATATCTAAACTAGGAAGGACATTTATAATGGTCTATGAGAGATGTGGAGGTGTAAATTTAAAGGCAAGATAATAAATATCATAAAATGAAAGAGGAAAATTAGACTATGAAGAAATATCAGTGAGGAATGCTTTTAAGTAAAGCATTTTCCTCTCTTCTTGAAAAAGTTATTATGAGAAAATAAAAGTTATTTAAAGATAAGTATGTAGATTTGCTCTCTTCAATTCCCATTATGTAACATAAATTCTATTTAGGCCAAAAGATTATTCAATTACATTATTATCTTTTTCTAATTATTTGCATTTTTAAAAGTTTTTTATAGCTATTGTTTTACTTGAGACTGCAACATCCCTAAATGTTAACTTAAACATGTGTGTTGGGGGCGGGGGGTGTATATTTTTTCCTTGATATATTGGAGGATGAAGATCAGAAACATTCAGTTATTCCTTAATGTCTTACAGTGGGTCATGGGGCATAAAGCTAGCCCCAGAAACCACGTGTTCTCATTTTGAAATAATTTTTAAAATTTTAGAATAGTTTAGATTCATAAAAAAAAAAAACACTACAAAGAGAGTATAGAGAAATCTTATACACCCACAACAAATTTTTCTCTGTGTTCTCTTTTTTAATCTGTTGTTTTCATCACAATTTTTCAATGGTAAAGAATTGTCAGAGTTGTACATATAGACTTAAGGGGAAAAATGAAAGAGGCAGTCATCTGGATAATTCCAGACCAGAAAACAATTTTGTCTGAAAGATACAGATAATTGAGACAGAAATGTTTTTTTGCCTGGAGAGATTCCTATGATTGTCTTTCTCCTTCACTTGAATTTGTGGGTATAGTTATGAGCATCGGTATTTCACTTACTAACAGGAAACTGTGTATCATTCATTGTGAAGCTTGTGTGTTTTTGAGGGCTAAATTGCTTAGTTCTACACTTCTTTTTCCCTTAAAGTATATAGGGTAATTTCATTATAAAAGCATTTCACATTGATTTAAGAATAGTGGAAAATATAGAAAGTAAAAGAAGGATAGAAAGCCCTCATTGTTTACACCCTAAACAAAATTACTATCAACATTTATGTCCAGTCTTTTTACTACCTGAATTGTTTGTGTCTGTGCACTTAGATTAGGCCATGGATAAGGCATTCATTTTGCATATCAGGCCATGTCTAAAAGCTGATCTTAAAAAGTACGATGGTCCAATTGTTTAGCATGGTACGCTATAAGGAGGCCATTTAGTCTATCTGGAGAGAAGTTGTAATCTACATCTTATGTTAGATGGGGCCAGGGATAGATGGTGCAGAGATAAGAATTTGAAATATCATCAGTGAGAGAGAAAATGGTACAAACATTGAAAACCTAATATGGTATCATATATCAAGAGCCTCAGAAGCAGGCACAGACTCATGCTACAAATAAATCAATAGCAACATCCTCTATAAAAATGAAAACTGAGAAACGACCTAAATTTCAGCAATAGTAGAATATAGTTAAGTAATTTGTAGCATAACTATATGATAAAATATTATTCAACTAGAAAAATTATGAAGTTTTTTGGATGACATAGAAAAATGAGTAAGATACTAAGATGTATAATGTGTGAAAAACATAAAAACCTACAGTGAAATTCACCCCAATTTTGACAGTGATAATTACAACAAATATTTCTTGATAGAAGAGATAATTTTATATAATAAATAGGTTTTATTTTTACCATAAAAATACACACTTCTTGAAAAATAAAGGTCATCAAGTGATTCTTTTTTTGGGTGGGGGGATGCTTAAAAAGGAATGGTTAGGTCTTCTCATTTGAGATGTTATTTTTACTTGTTCAGTTTAGATTGAGTATATTCAAAGGTATTTATCACTTATTAACACTCTCTCAGAGTAAAAATTTGAAATCTTTCTTCCCTCAGCCTACTGAAATGCTTTTAAATATTCATTGTCATCTTCATGTCCTTATATGGTTTTTAAGTAACACTCCCCAGTTCCCAAACTTGACTGGTGGATTTACATGCCCTTGGAGCTCCACAATCTTTCCTGTCATAGTTGGCAGTAGCAGGGATGGGCTAGTTGTTTTCAAATATTAAATATTCCTTTAATATTTCTATTTTTATTTTGTTCTTGGGTCATCAGAAGCAAATACTACCATCTCCTATCTGTGGCTAGAAGCATCCTTTCAGAACCCCTCTAGGCTTAAACTCACACGGTGGAGGGATCTTCATCTGAGTCTTGGAACAATGAATCTTCTGCACGAATTAACAGAGATCAGTTTATATAGGAAAGATGAAGTATGCCTAGCAGAGGAACAGCTTTCCAGAGCCTCAAGATCCTATCTGTCTTTCTGCTAAAAAAAGTTGGACCCATCTAAGCCCTTTATCATCTTTTCAAGCTAGGTCATTCCAAAGAAATTAGGAGCAAAAGATGAGCATAAAATGCTTTGGGTGCAATCATTTCTCTCTTATTCTCTAAGTATTTCTCAGAATTCTCTGAGGGGTAGTGAACATAAGGCATGTTTGCTATTAGTTTCATAATATACAATTTATATCCTATATAAGGCAAATAGTTTTTAGTAATTGACAGTGAATTTTTGGTAACATTGAAAAGAATCTCATTTCTCCTACCAATGAAGAGCTGTGTCAAACTGAGTTCCAAATCTAGCTCCTGTACCTAACCATGTGGGATTTAGAGCAAGTCATATAACCCCTTGATGGATCAGTTTCCTTATATATAAAAAGGGGATGACCAAGTATTTGCATCATGGGGTAATAGTGAGGAATAAAAGAGACTATCCATATAAAATCTTCTGAACAATAACTAACAAATAATAAGCACTTAGTAAATGCTTTGGTTTTCGTCAAAACCAAACATATCATCATCAAGTTTTCAAACAAATCTAAAGGAACTAAATAAGAATGGAGCAATAGACCTAGAACTAAATATTCTCTGTGTCCTTTTGTGTCCCTTTGCTTTCATTTTTCATGGAAATGCATGTCTGCAGAGAAATGCCCTGGCTTGCATTTATGAGTTGTCTGAAGAGGCAAAAAAAGCAGATTTTGGAAGAGAGAGTCAAGCTCAGTCTCAGCGAAGCCATTTTATTGTTAACCTTTTTTTTTGTTGTTGGCAAATGACTTCACTCTTCAAGGCCTCCGTTTCCTCATTGAAACAGAAGGAAACAGAAAAGCAAACAGGCAAACACAAAGCCATGTGATAACTGGGTAAAGATAAGGGTCTAAGAGCATTCAGAAATGCCTGGACTCCACAGTGAATGTGGGGAGTGAAAGGCCTCCTTCTCCTCAATTTTAAAATGGTTGAGATAATGGTACTACCTGTTAACACTTGTGAGGCAATAAGATCTCAGGCTTAGGAGCTTGACTGTCTGTGTTCAATTCTGATTTTTTTCTACCCTCTAACACTGTAACTGCAGCCAAGTTATTTAACCTTTATGCATGTTGGTAAAACATTCATAACAATGTCTGGCACACAGTAAGTACCCAATAAATTATAGCTGTTTTAAACTAATATGTGTAATAAGTAAATGAGATTTTAAGTGTAAAGAAGCATTTAGCACAGTGCCTGGCACATAGTAAACTCTTAATAAACAAAATTGGCTGTTATCATCTTTCCTGGAGGAAGGGTGTCTAAGCTGAAACATGAAAGATGAATAAGAATTAGACAAATGAAAGAAGAATGAGTACTCCATGTTGGAATAATACATACAAAAAGTCAGACGGAATTCAGAGCATGGCTTGTAGTGAAACTGGCAGTTTATGGAGGTAGAGGACATAGATTAAGGAGTGTGTGTACTCAGTTACTCAGTCAGGTCCAACTCTTTGTGACCCTATGGACTGTATGTTTGACCCTATGGACTGTAGCCCACCAGACTCCTCTGTCCATGGTTCTCCAGGCAAGAATACTGGAGTGGGTTTCCATGCCCTCCTCCAGGGAATCTTCCTGACCCAGGGATTGATCCCATGTCTCTTGCATTGCAGGCAGATTCTTTACCCACTGAGCCACCTGGGAAGCCTCTAAGGAGTGTGGTATATGCTGTAAAAGTTATTGTTGTCGTTGTTTAGTTGTTAAGCCATGTCCAGCTCTTTTGGGACCCCATGGACTGTAGCCCACAAGTCTCCTCAATCCATGGGATTTCCCAGGCAAGAATACTGCGGTAGATTACCATTCCTGTCTCCAAGGGATCTTCCTGACCCAGAGATCGAACCTGGGTCTCCCGCATTGCAAGCGGATTCTTTACCACTGAGCCACCTGGAGCCATTTGTACCATCCTTCAATAAAGCTGGCACACACTCACTAGCACATCCAAATATGTGCAGTGCTCCCACTTGTGGGGAGGCTCTCTCCAGCAGGACCAGCAGGTCCATGCCATGGCTGGTCTTATCCAGCCTTTGAGTACATGTCATTGCTGGCATCCTATGGAAGGGATTCAGTTATATTCAGCAGTGGATTCTGGCAAGTATCCTGGTGCGGGGAGCCGGTGAGGCATTCCACTCATGACAAAGGTCATGAGGAAGGAGGCTCGGCATACGCAAAGGCGGGATCGAGCCTCAGGAGTCCCCCCGGATATTCTCGAGCATTTTCCCCCAAAAAACCAGAGTCTGCCTACTTTATTGCTTTGTGCTCTCACCTCTGACTTTACTGGGGGCTGTCCCCTACCACCATCTCTCTCTCTCTGTCAAAGAGTTAACTTACAGCTCCAATTAATAAAGTTCCTGGGCAATTAGGAGTGTTTAAATCCAAACCCCTCAGATGGCTCTCTAACTCGCCTGACAAGTTTACCCGGACTCCTGCAGCTATGCATACGATTGTTTACAGTCTCCTAGCCTCCAGAGGCACGGGAAGCTTAAGATATTCAAATAGCTTAGAGCCTCTCAGAGAGTTAAAAACTGTCAGAATAAGACTAGTAAAGGATTTCATTGATGAGTCAATGTTTGTTGCCAAGTTTTCACATCCCCTGAATTGTATCCTTGAATGTGTATTAATTAATAGTTGGCATATAGTAAAAAATAAGTAGTGGCCTTGGTGTTAGTAACTTTAGACCCTTAAGGTAATAAATTCTTTCTTTGTTGTAAACCCATTACACATCCGCCCTATAGGAATGCAATTTTATCTTTGGAAGATGGTGCCAAACCTTAAAATAATTACTCTTAGAGAAAATAAGTCTTTGTTGATAAGTCCTTGTCAAGAGTCATAAAATGTTAGTAGGCCTTCTGGCCAGAAGATGATGTAAATCACCTAAACCATTTGTATACGATAAATTTGCAGGAAAGAAACCTTGGTTTTTGATAAGAATCAAAGACTGCTGACTTTGCATCCCCTATTATCCTCTATGTGTAACTTAGGGTATAAAAGCCCCTGTTAAAAATAAAGTTATGGGCCTTGTTCACCAGCGCTTGGTCTCCCCATGTCATTCTTCCCTTTAACTTCCAGCTGAGTCTCCATCTGGAGCGCGGAACCCACCACGCTTACTAATTATGCCTGGGTTTCTAAGACCCACTCGAGAAGGAGTCTAGGGTGAGACACCTTCCGCTATTCGAGAGGGCGCCTGCGGCCTACGTAAGTGGTGCAAACTTCTTGTCTTGAAGTTTTATTGGTCTCCCGCGTAAACCAAGCTACTCAGCTTCTTTTCTCCACTGAATTTTCCTACTGAGCTATCCTCATTCTATTGTTCTCTATATCTCTAATTAGCATATAAATAGTCGCCTAGGCCGTCTCTCCTTCGAATACCCTGGATCAGCTGGGGCTGGTCCCCAGCACCTGGGTGACTGAAGAACCCTCAAAAAAAGCCAGAGGGAAGGATTATAAGTTAGTAAAGATACTCTTTGTTTTGACAATCTACCAAGGAGACAAAAGCCATGGTGTTTCTATCTCTAATAAAAAATTCTCTTTTCCATGAAGTCTGGTAAAAGAAATGGAACTCTCTTGGCAAAACAAATATATATCAGGTTTAGGTTATTTATCAAACTTCTAGCAATGTTAAAGTGTAGTTTAAGTCACTTATTAATAACAACAGATCATATGACTTGAAATGTATTCTTAATGCATAGATACAAGAGTTGCTGACTTGGTCTATTCTTATGGAAACAAGTTTGTTACAGTAAGATAACATCCATATTCCTCTTTCTAAAAATAACTTTATGGTTTTATGTTTGATGGAATCATGAGATTCTATAATATATTAGAAAAAAACCATGCATGATATTCATCCATTGTGGCAGTATATCATAATTATTCAGCTTTCTTTTATCATTAATGGCAGAAGATTCTGGATAAAAACATACTAATATCTACCAGATGTTCAGAAAAACATAAATATCTCCATATCAGCATATTTTAGCAAAAAGTCAACAAAATTTTCTCAACTTCTTTTTCCATTTTTAGTTCTCAGAACATGCTCTTTGATATGATATTTTTAATCCTCATTAGGGATTTGCTTCTGGTTCCTTTAATATCCTCCACAAGTTTCAAATATAACCAATATGCATCTTGCTACCTTTTCCCCTATTACCCTACATGTCAAGAGGCAGGCTGGTATAATGAAAAGAAATCAACCAGCTTTGTGGTCAAAGACATATCAGTTTACACATATTCTCATCTTAATAGCTAGGTGGCTTTGGGAAAATTGCTTAAACTTTCCGAGCCTGAGTTTCTTTATCTTTACAATGGTGAAAATAATTCTTTCATTGAAGGGTCATTTCAAAGAAAACACTAATAAAGTGCCAAGTATTCAGCTATATCCAATAAAAGGTAGCAACTATATTATCCATCTGAAGACTATTATGGTTTCTTGGTTTCCTTTGATTATTGGATTTTTCATTTTATTTCTTCCCTATTGATATCTTAACCTTATTAAATTTCTTCTTTTTTCTAAAATTCATGTTTTTCTCTTCAGTTATCAGTCTAGAAACTTATCCTCTTAGCCCCAGCTCCTTTATAAACATGCTATGCCAGGATAAGGGCTTTGTTGTGCTTTTTAATACCCAAGACAAAGCCCTGGTGCATGTACTACCTGACACATTGCAGTTAGTTCTTCCTGCTAGGAAAGCAACTCCCACACGGACTCCATGAAATGGCCAGTAAAAGTGGCATAAATCATTTATTATTTTTTTTCCTGTGATGAATTCTACACTGTCAACTTAGACAGGAGCAAATGTCCTACTGTAAAAATTGTACTTACGAAGCCTGGTGCCCAGGAATGGGCTGCCTATCCAGGTGAGGCTAATTAACTCCTCCGGAAGCTAAGAGCACCTAAACAATGCAGGAAAGACTTAGTTTTTAGAATGGCACCCTGGTATCCTGGAAGGTTAATTCATTTAATATAGAGGACTTATTCATCCCTATGTAGATAGCATATTCAAAAGCAGAGACATTACTTTGCCAACAAAGGTCCGTCTAGTCAAGGCTATGGTTTTTCCAGTAGTCATGTATGGATGTGAGAGTTGGACTGTGAAGAAAGCTGAGCGCCGAAGAATTGATGCTTTTGAACTATGGTGTTGGAGAAGACTCTTGAGAGTCCCTTGGACTGCAAGGAGATCCAACCAGTCCATTCTAAAGGAGATCAGTCCTGGATATTCTTTGGAAGGAATGATGCTAAAGCTGAAACTCCAGTACTTTGGCCACCTCATGTGAAGAGTTGACTCATTGGAAAAGACTGATGCTGGGAGGGATTGGGGGCAGGAGGAGAAGGGGATGACAGAGGATGAGATGTCTGGATGGCATCACTGACTCGATGGACATGAGTATGAGTGAACGGGAGTTGGTGATGGACAGGGAGGCCTGGTGTGCTGCAATTCATGGGGTCGCAAAGAGTTGGACATGACTGAGCTACTGAACTGAGCTGATGTGGTAGTTTACACACTGTGGTTTACCAGAGAAATTTCCCCAAGGTGACCATCTTGAACCAAGACAACTGAACAAATAATGGAGAAGAAAGAGGTAAAAATTAAGTCTTTGCTTTTTCAGTCTGAAGTTTAGAACCTCACATAAAAAACAATCCTGATACAGAGGTTTGACAGAAAAAACATTATGAGACTCCTAATTTCCAAGTCCAGATTTAGAAGGAAGCAAACCCTTGATGAGAAGTTGTCATCCTTTTGGATTGTGAAATCCTTTACTTCTACTGGTTCATATCTATTTCCATTCAAATACTGTGGGATTCGATTTCATTTTGGCCAGGTGGTCTTTAGCCTGGAGTGCTACAGCTGTATTAAGAGGTAGTAAAGATGTGTTCTTCTATGTCTTGACTCACTGCTATGCTATCAGTTTATTTTGATTTAGAAATTGGCTAATGCTACACAAAATCTTCCTTCCTGGAATTCAGAGAGCAGCTTATTTATATGTAGATGTAGCTATATGACATTTTCAAATGCCATACATTTGCATATGAAGGTCTCTTTCTTCCCCTTTCAGTAAACAGTCTCTGCTATTACTTCCAAAGCAATGCTTAGAATTACATTTCCTATACAGGTCTTTCCTTAAATGTTTTTTAAATGCCCAGTAGAGATAAAAAATGAACCCCTCAAGTTGGAATCCACTTTTTAGGGGTGAATATATGTATGCTTATACACACACACACACACACACGTATAAGGAGAGAGAGATTGATTCACCTGTTTCCATGGCTTTGGGCTAAAAGTTTAAAAAATGATAAATCCTATCATTATGGTCAAAATTTCTCAAGAGTAAAACAAAAGTGGCATTAATTTGATATGGAGCATCCTTTAAAAATTCATAGAGTTTGGTTTCTACATAGATGACTATCAGCCTAATTCATTTATTCAACAAATAATTATTGAGGGTCCCCTATATACCAGACATTTTTTTCTAGGTGCCATGTTTATAGAGGGAGACAAGACAAATTCTCTGTCCTCATGAAGTCTACACTGTAACAAAATAAGACAGAAAATAAAAAGGTAAAAATGAGTACATTAAAAAAAATCTGGTCTCATTCAGTACTGGGAGGAAAATCTAACAGTATTGGTGAAAAGAATACATGGGCTGCTGGTGGACATTAAGTAGAATGGATGGGCAGGCTTTCTCTTGAAACATATGAGGGGTCCTACCAGGGGACCAGATGAGGGACACATCTTTAAGAACACAGAAAAAGCTAAGGCCAAATAGTACTCTTTAAACATTATACACAAAAAAATAAGTTTGCAACAAGAAGGGTGTTTTAAAATACAACTCAGAGTTAAATGACTGTTTTTTTGACATTAGAGTTGTAAGAAACATAAAAGAAGGAGGGCTTTCCTGGTAGCTCAATGGTAAAGAATCTGCATGCCAATGCAGAAGACACAGGAGCCGAGGGTTCTATCCCCCAGTTAGGAAGATCCACTGGAGGAGGAAACGGCAACCCATTCAGTATTCTTGCCTGGAGAATCCCATGAACAAAGGAGTCCATGGGGTCTGAGTGTTTCTACACTTTCCATTTGCTTCCAGGGCTCCCTAGTGTGGGCCCCACTGTTTCCCAGGGATATATCCTGGGTTGTCTTAGCTTTTCCCTCTCCTGAGTTCCCTGACAGCCCAACGCTCAATGTCCTTTTGAGGAAGACCAATGCAAAGAAATAGAGGAAAACAATAGAATGGGAAAGACTAGAGATCTCTTCAAGAAAATTAGAGATACCAAGGGAACATTTCATGCAAAGATGGGCTAGATAAAGGACAGAAATGGTATGGACCTAACAGAAGCAGGAGATATTAAGAAGAGATGGCAAGAATACACAGAAGAACCGTACAAAAAAGATCTTCATGACCCAGATAATCATAATGGTGTGATCACTCACCTAGACGTCCTGGAATGCTAAGTCAAATGGGCCTTAGGAAGCATCACTATGAACAAAGCTAGTGGAGGTGATGGAATTCCAGTGGAGCTATTTCAAATCCTAAAAGATGATGCTGTGAAAGTGGTGCACTCAATATGCCAGCAAATTTGGAAAACTCAACAGTGGCCACAGGACTGGAAAAGGTCAGTTTTCATTCCAATCCCAAAGGAAGGCAATGCCAAAGAATGCTCAAACTACCGCACAATTGCACTCATCTCACACGCTAGTAAAATAATGCTCAAAATTCTCCAAGACAGGCTTCAGCAATACGTGAACTGTGAACTTCCAGATGTTCAAGCTGGTTTTAGAAAAGGCAGAGGAACCAGAGATCAAATTGTCAACAACTGCTAGATGATTAAAAAAGCAAGAGAGTTCCAGAAAAGCATCTATTTCTGCTTTATTGACTATGCCAAAGCCTTTGACTGTGTGGATCACAATAAACTGTGGAAAATTCTGAAAGAGATGGGAATATCAGACCACCTAATCTGCCTCTTGAGAAACCTGTATGCAGGTCAGGAAGCAACAGAACTGGACATGGAACAACAGACTGGTTCCAAATAGGAAAAGGAGTACGTCAAGGCTGTATATTGTCACCCTGCTTATTTAACTTATATACAGAGTATATCATGAGACAGTCTGGGCTGGAAAAAGCACAAGCTGGAATCAAGATTGCCGGGAGAAATATCAATAACCTCAGATATGCAGATGATATCACCATTATGGCAGAAAGTGAAGAAGAACTAAAGTGCCTCTTGATGAAGGTAAAAGAGGAGAGTGAAAAAGTTGGCTTAAAACTCAGCATTCAGAAAACTAACATCATGGCATCTGGTCCCATCACTTCATGGGAAATAGATGAGGAAACAGTGTCAGACTTTATTTTTTTGGGGCTCCAAAATCACTGCAGATGGTGATTGCAGCCATGAAATTAAAAGACACTTACTCCTTGGAAGGAAAGTTATGACCAACCTTGACAGCATATTCAAAAGCAGAGACATTACTTTGCCAACAAAGGTTCATCTAGTCAAGGCTATGGTTTTTCCCGTGGTCATGTATGGATGTGAGAGTTGGACTGTGAAGAAAGCTGAGAGCCGAAGAATTGATGCTTTTGAACTATGGTGTTGGAGAAGACTCTTGAGAGTCCCTTGGACTGCAAGGAGATCCAACCAGTCCATTCTGAAGGAGATCAGCCCTGGGATTTCTTTGGAAGGAATGATGCTAAAGCTGAAACTCCAGTACTTTGGCCACCTCATGCGAAGAGCTGACTCATTTGAAAAGACCCTGATGCTGGGAAAGATTGAGGGCAGGAGGAGAAGGGGATGACAGAGGATGAGATGGTTGGATGGCATCACTGACTCAATGAACATGAGTTTGGGTGAACTCCAGGAGTTGGTGATGGACAGGGAGGCCTGGCGTGCTGTGGTTATTGGGGTCGCAAAGAGTCAGACACGATTGAGAGACTGAACTGAACTCAACATCATTATTTTCAATACACTTCTCTCTAGACCTCTATCCCCACGTGTTCATTTCTATGCTGATGTCCTCAAATAAAACAGGTAAAAAATGGACTCAATATTTTGTCCCCAAATATGCTCTTCCTTATACTGTTTTCCTTATCTTAGAGAATGGAACTATCATTCATTTAGGAAGCCAAGCAAAATCTTTCACATTTTTCTTGATTCTCCCTTTCTCTTGACATTCATATCCAGTCAGTTGACAAATCTGAGAACCTTTTAGCTCTTAAATCCATCCCAGATCTGTTTCTCCCTCTCCACTGCCACCACCATCAATGGCATTCATGCTTCATTGTTCTCTAGTTAACGCCATGTTCTCCTAAGTCATTTTGCCTTATGTTTTTAGCCTAATATTTACTTTGCTGTCAAGTTTTTTTCCTAATTAAAAATATGACATCATTTAAGATACCTCAATGGCCCCTTATGAGCAGAGTAAATTTCAACTTTCCTTGAAAGTGAAAGTGAAGTCACTCACTTTCCAACTCTTGGCGACCCCATGGACTATAACAGCCAGGCTCTTCCATCCATGGGATTTTCCAGGCAAGATTACTGCAGTGGGTTGCCATTTTCTTCTTTGAAGTTCCTCATTGCCATTCCCATTTTAGCCCTCTTTTCCTTTCCCTCATCCTATGCTTCAGCCACTTCAGACTATTTGCTGGTCCCTAAAAAAAGCCTGCTTATCAATGCCTCTTTGCCTTTTCAAATGCTATTCCCTAGTTTTATACTGCTCTTTTCTCTGCCACCAAGGTAAGTACCAATGTCTCTGTAATACCCCCTACTTCTCTTATTGCCAGTCATGGTCACTCCATCAGCTTGAGTCTCTGCTCTCTTATATTAGCATCTCTGAGCTACACTTTATTTCTAGAAAGGACACCTTCTCCCCAAGCAGGTTGTGAGGAGATAAGACAGCATGTTGTGTGTGTGTGTGTGTGTGTGTAAACACAAATATAACACAAATATAAATGTATATGCATGTGTGTTAGTCACTCAGTCATGTCTGACTCTTTGCAACCCCATGGACTATAGCCCACCAGGCTCTGCTATGCATGGAATTCTCCAAGCAAGATAATGGAGTGGATTGCCATTCCCTTTTCCAGGGGATCTTCCCTACCCAGGGATCAAACCCCAGTCTCCTACACTGCAGGCAAATTCTTTACATCTGAGCTATCAAGAATGGCCATATATACTCATGACACAAAGTAAATGAAAAATAAATCTATTTTTCTACCGTTTTCTATTATTTTACTTCTACTTCAGCACTCTTAGTCCTTTATTTTTTACTTACTGTAAAAAGTTATTTGAATAATCATCATTTAGTAAAAAGGGCTTGTTAGAGTAACATAAATTTTTGAATTTCAAGTGAGAGACAGGTCTGGATGTAGTCTTCCTCTGAATTCTCTAATTTGTAGAAAGTCAAAACAAATATTACCAGAATCATAAGAAATTGATCAGTTTTCATAAAAATTCACCAATATTAAAATTCTGCAATGCATCTTCCTAATGAATAGATTTGGGGTGGGGGGTCTTGGATTTTTTTGTTACATCTGATTCTGCAGCCTGAGAACCAGGGCACTTTATTTTATGGGTGTCACAGTTAAAAATCATATCACTTGAAAGTGTCTGAAAATAGGTGGAACTTTACTAGGCTTAGAACTTGCTGTTTTGACAAGCTCGGACAACAGTGGTGACCACAGTAAGAATGATTCTGAAGAGGCACTCTGCTAATTTGCTAATCACTTTCAGGATTTTAACCTATTGAGGCAGATTCTGGGGAAATTCACTGGACTCACTCTTTGTGGCTTTATGTGTCATTGCTGTCTACAGTAATGGATGAGATTGTCATCTGGAATAAACATTGAGATCATCTATTCAAGGCCTATGGTTTACAGAGAAGACAACTAACACTCTGGGAGGTTATGAACAAATATGGGACCTAACACGGGTCTCCCTGGGGCTTAGTGCATAAAAATGATAAGAATCATAGGTGCCTTAAATCCCAATTCCAAGATTTTCCCACCTACATGGAAATGCCTCCGTTATTTAAAGATACCATAACCCATGTCATAGGTTTTAGCAGAAGAGAATGGAAACAGGTACAATGGAAAAAAAAAGTCAAAGAGTATGGAGAAAGAGTTATACTAGTTTTAAGGTTGTATTAGATGTAAAATAGAAATGTTAAAATGATTTGAGATCAGTGAAAAATTTGACTTTGATTTTAGGGACTGTAACTTTTATACTAAGAATAATAATTGAGAGATACCATCATATTATTTAAGTTTCTGTTGCTGAATATATTTTATCAAAATTTCTATTTAATTTTAATATACAACACAGTATTCCTTGGCATTTGAGTGTTGACATTTTTATCACAACAGCTTTTCTTTAACCCCTTAATTTAAAAAGTTTTCTTTCCTTGTAAGTTGTGTTTTAACCCCTTGGAATCATTTCCCAAGAGAGAAATACTGTGTTTATAATGAAATTCATTAGAAATCAGAATTCATTTACCAAAAATTAGATTGAAGTGAAACTTGCATTAGACAGAGGAACCCCAAACATCTTCATTTTCCATTAAGCATGAAAGGACTCTGAGCAAAATAATTTCTTGGTGAGAATTCTGGCTTACTGTAGGATTCCACTGCCTCTTTTGTATTGGACAGTTTCAAAAACATGGTATACCCTAGTGCTCTAAAAACACAATATAGAAGGGGAATGACCAATAATAGACATTGGTACATCAGGATAATATGACAAATTGGATGAACTGACAGGCAGGTGATGAATAGTTTTAACATGACCCTAAAAATAGTGAAGGGATGTTTGCACATTGACATTTCTCTAAAGGCAGATGGATATGCATGACCTGAGCTTTTAGACAGGTGTCAGGAATATTGATGGCTGATATGGGAATGATCATTTTCTTGGCAGTGTTGCAGTAGACAGTTTGCATGATTAATGATGCATCTTTGGCTTTTTTTTTCTCCTCAGGGCAGAAAGGGATATGATCCTTTGTAACCCCAAGGAATGTAAGAATTCTGCCTGCAGGGTAAGGCAGGAGAGCTTTATTCACCTAAGAGCACCATTTTCTTTTGCAGGGGGGTGGGGGGTGGTGGTGGGGGGTGGTGGGGGGTGGTGATGGGGAGTGATGGTGGTGAAGAAATAGGAAAATAAACAAGTGATCTTGACATATGAGATGACAGTGCTTGGTAGGATGATTATAACACACTTGTTATGAACAGGGTTCTACCCCACAGCAGAGGAGTCTTGCACAGATCTGAAAGCACAGAGTGCAGTAAGCCTGGGCTCTGACAAAACCAAAGCAAACTGTGGCTTTAGAATGGATCCTATCACATACAGGGCTTGAGTGAACATTTAAGAACCGCTTCCAAAAGAAATAGTACAAGACCAAGGGCAGGAAATAGGAGGTGAGATCATCTTCCTAATGTTTATATTCATTTCAGGTTTTCGGAGACAATTTTCTGATTCAAATCAACTCAATATTGTTTCTAAATGCTAAATCTAGTGAGAAAGGGCTTTTCTTTTCCAAGAATAATACTGTTTGCTCAGGTTTTTAAAATGTCACATAGAGCAGTGAATGAACTCAAGACTCAAGATTAAATACAGAGTCTAAAAATAGTTTGTAGATGTATTCTGCTAAAATCTGAGCATCCCATCTACTAAAAATATTATAGTAGATAAACGTAAATATAAGCAATGGGGGTAAACTCCAAAAGTTTATTTTTTTTTTTCCTTTCCTTTTTCAAGGAATAAAGGGCAACTATGGAATTCAAATTCCTATAAAAATCTTTGGTGATTAAGGTGATCAAAAAAACAAGCAATCCAGTTCTCCAAAGAGATATAAATATAGGATAGAGGCTCATTTGTATGAGGGAAAGTGGTAAGAATTTCATCTTTATGTACACAAGTGATTTGATTGTCTCTTTGTTTTCCATTTACTTGGGGAGAGGACAAGAGTTATAATTTAAAATCTGTGCTGGTACTAGAAATGTTTACATTTGTATTTATTGATTAAATTATCAGTGAGTAAAACTCATATCCAAAATGTAGAAATGATGGTGTGTCTTACCTAGAATAGGCAGTTAACAACTTTAACTCATAATTTTAATTGGTACCCTGCTACATTCAAATTCTGTAAGAGAGTTCTCTTGGTGGTGGTTTGCTGGTTTAGTTGCGAAGTCGTGTCTGACTCTTGTGACCCCATAGACTGTAGCCTGCCAGGCCCCTCTGTCCATGGGATTTTCCAGGCAAGAATACTGGAGCGGGTTGCCATTTCCTTCTCCAGGGGATCTTCTGGACCCAGGAATTGAACCTGGGTCTCCTGCATTGCAAGCGGACTCCTGCATTGCAGGCAGATTTTTTACCAACTGAGCTATCAGGGAAGCCTGGTAGAGTTCTCTTAATGGAGCTAAATCATATTACCTTGAACTAATACAATTTTTACTCAAATTCTGAAACATTTTATACATGTTGAGTACAGTGAACTCTTCTATTACTTAGGAGAACATTGAAAGAAAAAAAAAATCATTGTAACAGTATGAATGGTTGCCCCAAACAGCCCTTGTGCTTTTAGAAAATGGAGCTTGAACAAGATTTAAGCCAGTCAGTAGGAAACAGAATTACCTGAAGCATAAATTCTAAATTTTATACATATTCAAGGGAATATCGTCAAATGCAGACTTGCCATTTTTTTTTTAAAAAAAGATCCAACTAATACACATACACAGAAAGAGGAAAATAGAAATCTAGAACCTAAAAAAATTAGATACAATTGTGCTATCTATCCAAAGTAAAGAATTATTTCAGTCTTAAAAACAATTAAAACTTTGATGACAACATGAGAAACATGTTAGAATAAGAAGTATCCATATCCTAAATTTGTGCCAATAATAATTCCTTATAACTCCAAATGAATCTCATCTTACAATAGATTTTCATTTTCAAAACATGTGAAAAGGCAGAAAAGATATAATCTTTATTTAAGATTCTCAGGGAGGTTAGGAGACTTTCCCAGATGATATAATATTTGTAAGTTGAGCAAGTAGGTTTAGAATTTAGGTCTTTTGTCAACCTGTCCAGTATGCTTTCCACAATAAAAACATTTCAATAGGGAATTAACAAACCATATACAGAATAATATTCAATAAATGGATTACAGGGCTCTCTTGGTGGCTCAGTGGTAAAGAATCCACCTGCCAGTGCAGGAGACATGGGATTGATACCTGATCCAGGAAGATCCCACGTGCTGCAGAGCATCTAAGCTTGTGTACCACACTACTGAGCTTGTGCTTCAGAGCCCGGAACCATAACTACTGAAGCCCACGTGCCCTAGAGCCTGTGCTCTGCAACAAGAGAAAAGCCAATGCAGCAAAGAAGATTCAGCACAGGCAAATTAAATATATTAATTACCTAAATTAAAAAAATAGATTACAGATACTTATATGTTATTTCATTTGTCTATACCAGACAGATTTAGTTCATTTTTTTAGTGACTAATTTTTGGCATAAAACGTGCAGATGAAAAAAAAAATTCCCATCTTTCAGAGATAGTTTGTTTTTAGAAAGGACATCATAAGTTTTTCAAAACATTAACAAATATATCTCAGACAATTTATTTACCACCTCTTCCTTCTTAGATTTTTTTTTGTTTCAGCATAAAGCCCAATGGTACATGTACTATATGAATAGGTAGTAGTATAATCTAAGACAGAAAATAACATTGCTGTGAAAGTTCTTCATTTGTTTCAATACCAAAGTAATTACTGTAGCAAAGACTTGCTCATTTATCATTTCCTGTTGTCTTTGCTATTTTTCCAAGTTGTCTTTTAAAACAAATATCCTCATTGTCCTTGTTGCAAAACCAATAACTTTATTTTACTAGGTAGGACAGCAAACCAGTGCAGCCAGGTTCATTCCCCATTCCAAGGAGGATCTGTGCCTGGGAGCTGCTAAACAGTAACACACGTAGGTGTCCTTCCCTGAGGAAGGTCTAGCTGAGCTCTAGGTTGCCTTTTAAGAGGCATCTCCAAGCTCACCTCCATTTAAAACTATGAAGGTTTTCATGAACACCTGAGATCTAAAGCCATTATCAAGCATGCAGTTCCATGAACAACACAATTTCAGCCTTAAGAATTGCTGTTGGACACTTAAATAGAATTTAGCCAGCCCAATTTTAAATATATTCCTCTAAATCAGGTTTATAAAGATTTCTACTGAGGAAGTGCCAGATAATAAAAGAAGCTTTGAAATAGTTGCTGTTGCCTCCTCAGAGAATGTCATTAAAGATCTTTCATACAGGCAATGTTTGGCTCAGCGATTTAGTCAAAATGTTTTAAGGAGTAACTAATATGAACACAAGGATGACACAGCTTTGCACTGAAACAAAGCAGGGACCTGGGTTATTAGACTACTAGCTAAGAATACTGAATAAGATAAGGATCCAATTACGACTAGGGGACTTTCCTTAGTAACTTATGATAACTAAGAGTATAACTTCCTTTTTAGCTAGATGCCTTTTCATCATTCAGAAAATGTATTCCTTCTTATTGTAAAGACATTCAGAAACAGACATTCCTTCTTATTTGTAAAGCAGTAAAGGAAAGCAGTAAAGGATATTTCTATTTATGAGACAACCATAATTAAAAAAAAAAAGACTGTATGTTTCAAACAGTGAGATAAAAAGAAACCTGGACTAAGTCAGTGATCCTTGATTTAGGGTTATGTCTCCTCTGTGGCACGGGAAAACAGAGAAATGATTAGAGGGCCCAGTTCTGGACTTCATGGTGTCACTTAATGTCTAGAGCCTAGGTAATGTATATGCATGTGTGCTAAGTTGCTTCCATTGTGTCTGACTCTGCGACACTCTGGACTGTAGCCTGCCAGGCTCCTTTCTCCATGGGGATTCTCCAGGCAAGAATATTGGAGTGGGTTTCCATGCCAGTATTCCAGGGGATCTTCCTGATCCAGGGATTGAACCCTCGTCTCTTACATCTCTGCATTGGCAGGCAGGTTCTTTACCCACTGAGCCACCTGGGAAGCCCCTAAGGAGTGTGGTTCAGTTCAGTTCAGTCGCTTAGTCGTGTCCGACTCTTTGTGACCCCATGAATCACAGCACGCCAGGCCTCCCTGTCCATCTCCAATTCCTGGAGATCACTCAAACTCATGTCCATCGAGTCGGTGATGCCATCCAGCCATCTCATCCTCTGTCATCCTCTTCTCCTCCTGCCCCCAATCCCTCCCAGCATCAGAGTCTTTTCCAATGAATCAACTCTTTACATGAGGTGGCCAAAGTACTGGAGTTTCAACTTTAGCATCATTCCTTCCAAAGAACACCCAGGGCTGATCTCCTTCAGAATGGACTGGTTGGATCTCCTTGCAGTCCAAGGGACTCTCAAGAGTCTTCTCCAACACCACAGTTCAAAAGCATCAATTCTTCGGCACTCAGCCTTCTTCACAGTCCAACTCTCACATCCATACATCACCACAGGAAAAACCATAGCCTTGACTAGACGAACCTTTGTTGGCAAAGTAATGTCTCTGCTTTTCAATATGCTATCTAGGTTGGTCATAACTTTCCTTCCAAGGAGTAAGCGTCTTTTAATTTCATGGCTGCAGTCACCATCTGTAGTGATTTTGGAGCCCAGAAAAATAAAGTCTGACACTGTTTCCACTGTTTCCCCATCTATTTCCCATGAAGTGGTGGGACCAGATGCCATGATCTTCATTTTTTGAATGTTGAGCTCTAAGCCAACTTTTTCACTCTCCTCTTTCACTTTCATCAAGAGGCTTTTTAGTTCCTCTTCACTTTCTGCCATAAGGGTGGTGTCATCTGCATATCTGAGGTTATTGATATTTCTCCTGGCAATCTTGATCCCAGCTTGTGCTTCTTCCAGCCCGCCGTTTCTCATGATCTACTCTGCATAGAAGTTAAATAAGCAGGGTGACAATATACAGCCTTGACGTACTCCTTTGCCTATGGAACCAGTCTGTTGTTCCATGTCCAGTTGTAACTGTTGCTTCCCGACCTGCATATAGGTTTCTCAAGAGGCAGGTCAGGTGGTCTGGTATGTCCATCTCTTTCAGAATTTTCCACAGTTTATTGTGATCCACACAAAGGCTTTTCTAATGCCATTAAGCAGGGTTTCCAAACCTTGACACTATTGGCACTTTTGGCTAGATAATTCCTTGTTGTGGGGACCTATCCTCTACATTGTAGGAGGTTTAGTTTGGCAGCAACCCCGGCCTCCACCCTCTAGATGTACGTCTACCTCCTCATCCCCAGACAATCAATTCTAGACATTATTAAATGTTGCCCCAGTTGAGAATCACTGGCACAAGGTAATGGTCAATGCCTTTCCTTCAAGATCATGCTTTTTGAACTACAGTTGTATATTTGATTATAGAATCCTAAATCCTGAAAGACTTCATTATAATATAATTTTACTTTCAAATTTTACTGACGGGAAAACTTAAGATTCTTAGAGGCTAAATACCTGTTTAAGTTTCCATGAGGTAGGTTAGAATAAAGTTGACATTAAGTTGAAATTTTTGCATTCCTATTCCAGGCTCTTTCTCCTACCAAATGCTCTTTGTAAGTTATTTGCTATGAAATTAAAATTAAATTAAGAAATAAATATGGCTACCTATATGATTGGAGAATAGCCTTGTAGAGAATTTAAAACAGTAGACAATACACATAAAATTTCTACTTGATTTTGGAAAGAGCTAAGTGATCCTATTCCAGTATATTATTTTCCTGATATGATGATGATAATAATCATGATTATAATGAAGATGACAGTGGTTTTCTTAGGATAACATTACAATTAGCTGTATTTCCTAAGCATATACCAATTCATGGCTAATGTGAACAGCTAAGAAGCATATTAAATTGCAGAAAGCAGTCAGCTTGAATTTTAGAATAGACTCTCAACAATATGCTTAGATAAGTGAGAGGTAATGGTTGTCTATCACTGTTGATGGGTGCTCTGCCTACTATTAATTATTTTGCATATGGAAGACAGTGTGGACACTTTATTTAAATGACTTTACAGATAAGTTTCCCTGGCCTGCCTGTTGGTTCCTCCTCATGCTTCCATCACTACATTTCATTAAAAAATCAGAAACAAAGGCATATGTGCCAACTGTGGGGAAGGGTGAGTGGCTGGGTTTGGAGATAGGAGTAAGATTGCTCAGAGATCATTTCAAACAACCAGAAACCTTCAACCTCCCTGGGGCTCTGTAAATAATGGAAAAATAAATAGGAAAAAAACCCAGTGGTGCAAGGTTTGTAGAATAATTGTGACAGTACATGAACAGTCAATCTGCAGAAGTGAATTTGGATGTGTACTGCCTGACAAAACACTAATTGCCTGTTGATTTAAACTCTGTAGACTAATAACATGATCTTTCTGGAATACTTAATTTCTGGAGAACAAATGGAGCTTGTTTATAGGCTTCATTTTCTGAACGATTTTTTAAATTTTATTCAAAAATTTTTTTTAGTTAAACAGACATTTATTTCCATTATTAAATGAAATGCTCTCGGGAAGAGGTTTTCTGATGTATGGCTGGAACACACAGATTTGAGTCTTAGAAAATGTGAAAGATAAAAGCAGTGCATGCATGCTAAGTCGCTTTAGTCATGTCCGATTCTTTGCGGTCCCATGGACTGTAGCCAGCCAGCTCTTCTGTCCATGCGATTCTCCAGGCAAGAATACTGCAGTGGATTGCCATGCCCTCATCCAGGGAATCTCCCTGCCCCAGGGATGGAAACTGTGTCTCCTTTGTCCTGTATCAATCGGCAGGGGGGTTCTTTACCACAAGCACCACCTAAAAGCAGTCGATTTTTTTTTTAATTTGGCCTTGAATATATGTTATAGGAAATGGCAATCCACTCCAGTATTCCTGCCTGGAAAATTCCATGGACAGAAGAGCCTAGTGGGCTACAGTCAGTCCATAGAGTTGCAAAGAGTCAGACGTGACTGAGCAAGTACACTTTCATATGTTACAGGAATATTATCTAACACTACCAAACATTGATGATTCATTCACAGTTCCCCACAAAATCCTCCATCTCATTCTGTTTTGAATAATAAATAAACTTGTTCTGTTTGTATTGAAATGAAACATTAACAATGTCACTATAAAGGAAATTTATTGGCATAAATCCTAGGAATTATTTTAGGATACACCCAAAATATTAAACTTGCTTCCTAAGATTTACTCATTTTTGTTAGTTAATGGTCAGACCTCTTTGAATTATATGTTAAGGAAAGGCTTTGAAAGATAACTTTGCATAAAAACTTTTGAGACTTTCAAAATGTAGAAGGACTTATCAACCCAATATGGTTAATATTGATATATATACAAATATTGTAATTTCTTGGGGGAAAATCCCAGAGGAACTCAGAAGTAGGAAGAAGGGATTGCCCTGTGCTTTTCCAGAGCACTAGAAAGTCTTAAAATCATGAGTTGGCTTTTGGGAGAGCATGTCTAAACTTTACTCTATCTAGAAATATAGGAAGATTGGACAAGAACACCCAGAAATGGAAACTCAACAAAGGAGAGTTACATAGGCCGATAGCATTACTCTTAAGTGCTAACCATGGAAGAGGAAATCCTGGCTAAAAACACTTATTATCTATATAAATTTGAGGACAAGAATATCTCTATTGTATACCCTTTTGTATCAGGCTGTCTTAGCTTGATTCCTTAAACATCTAAAGAAAATATGCTCTGTTCAGATTCACTAAATGGCCTCATTATAACTGGGCTTCTTGGAGAATTCAACTCTAAGAAGAGAATGCACTGGCTAAGGAACCAAGGGCTCTAGACAATTCTATCTTATTGCAAATCTATACACTGACATTGAATCTTGGTTTACCGGGGAGGTAACAGCTTACTTTTAGAGTGTTGAAAATGTAGATCTCTGAGTCCACAAGTCTAAGAGATTTGTCATGAATTCAGTAAATATCCAATTCTTGTGTTATCCTATCCCAATAGTCTTCCCCCTGCTCCATGGCTCAGATGGTAAAGAATCTGGCTGCAATGCAGGAGACACAGGTTCCATCCCTGGGTCAGGAAGATTCCCTGGAGAAGAAAATGGCTACCTACTCTAGTATTCCTGTCTGGAGAATCCCATGGACAGAGGAGCCTGGTGGGCTACAGTGCATGGGGTCCCAAAGAGTGGGACACGACTGAGAGACTAACACTTTCACTTTCACTCTCCCAGTTGCCTGTCTCTACCATTCATCCTCTCCACTATGTGATGTGCTGCGCTTGTTGGTTCTCTGCCCTTAACTAAACCTGTCTCTGTCTCCCAACTCTAGCCACTTCCCAAAGCTCACCTGGAACTGTGCTCCATAACTGGCAAAATATCCTCTATCGTCAGATGTGTCACTCAAATTCTCATCTCTCTTCTTGCATACTGAAGCACTAGCTTTCCCTGAAAGTACCAAGTCCCTTCAGCTTTCAGGACTCAGAGGTGGGGATGGTATGCTTTCCTCTTAGGTCCTCCTTACTATTTTCAGGTTACATTCCTCAAGCCTTATTATGATCTTAATGCACTTTATGCCTAGAGTTTAGCTCATAAGTTAGATTTCTCTTGGTTCCATTTGAGTTCAAACTAAAAGTCTGAGCGTCTTACAAATGATCAACTATAGGGAATAAGCTACAACCCATGAAACGAGTAACAGGGTTTAGAAATGCATTTTCTCTGAGAGATTTTAGTTTTTGAGATATTTTAAAATATTTTTAGTTGATTATGTTTGTACACAGTCTCAAATTGTCAAGATGTGAGAATTGAATTTTTAATGTTCTTGATAATGTGGGTTCATATATTTGGGGCATGTCAGACTCATTAACAAAAGAAGTAAATCAAAGTGCTGTAGATATTGTGGGCTCTTTGAAACTGCTTGAATTCTAGATGTTAGTTTTATGGAGAACTATGTGTCTTGAAATTATACAGAGAATTTGAAGATATCCTGCTCTTATTTCAGTTTCACATATTCTACCCATACTTAAACTACTGCTCCTTAGGAAGAGAAATGTCATATTTGAGGTAAAAAGGTAAACCATAGTGGAGAATTATCTCACTTTCACCAGTGATATCTAGATGTTTGAACTCAAACAGCTTTTCCTCTTTGCCTCCTAGGCCAAGAAGACTTGTTTTTCCTCGATAGTCAGTTTTTGTTAAAACTGTTTATTCTGACTTTGACACTTTCCCTAAATATTCTGCACAAGTGGAAAAAATTCCTGTATACTCTGGGGTATAAATGACTAATTTTAAAGCTCAACTAGAAAAAAAAAAGTGATACCGTGATCTTGTAGTCCTGTCAAATGTTATTTCCTCTTATTAAATTCCTATTTGGATCACATAGTGTAATAATCTGGTGATCACGTTTTTTAAATGATCAAAATATACCATACATAACATTGTGTTGACTAGAGGAAAACTGAAAAAATGACCATGTAATAAATTTGACATACTAATATGTCAAAGACTTAGAGATGGCAGGGGCTTAATAAGTACTTCTTTATAGGTGAATTAAAAAATAAGCCAAAGGATCTTGCAATAAGTTGTTATATGACTTGGGTAGGAAAAAATAAAACTTTTGTACTTTTTTGATCTTATAAATGACAGTATATGTATAGAAACTCTGAACCCATATGTGAACAAACCATATCCCACACAATGTGTTACATTTCCCATAAAATAAATTCTTTAAAATTTTCAGACCAAAAGGAAACTAACAGCAATAGCTAGCTTACTTGCTGCTTGCTGATGCCTTATGTAACATCTTTTTTTTTTTTTAGTATAATTGCTTTACAATGGTGTGATAGTTTCTGCTGTACAACAAAGTGAATCATCTATATGTATATATATATATATATCCCTCCCTCTTGAGCCTCCCACTTCCACCAACCCCACCCCTCTAGGTCATCACAGAACACTGAGCTGAGCTTCCTGTGCTATATGGCTTTCCACTAGCCAATTATTTTACACATGATAGTGTCCATAGGCAGATGAATGGATAAATACGATGTGGTACATATACAAAATACAACATTGCTCTGCCATAAAAAGGAATGAAACTGGGGCATTTGTAGTTATGTGAATGGACATAGTCTGTCATATAAACTGAAATAAGTCAGACGAGAAAAACAAATATAGTGTATTAACACATATATATGGAATCTAGAAAAATGGTACAGATGAACCTATTTCCAGACAAGAATAAATATGCAGACATAGAGAACGGACATATGGACACAGGAGATGGGGAAGGGAAGGATGGGATGAATTGGGAGAGTAACATTGACACATATATACTTACATTTCATCTCACTCAAACTTCAGCTCTGAGGAAATAGGCTTATTATTGAACAGATAAAGAAACTGAGGCTCAGAATGGTTAACTAACTGATTCAAGCTTAAATAAGCAATAATAACACGGCCAGTGTTTCAACGCAGCCCTGTCTGATTTGTGATGGCTTTAACCACTAAACTGGCTGTCACACCTTCATAGGAAGGAAAAGTTGATGAGTAACACCTCATGGTGAACAATTTGTTTTAGAAAAAAAGTGTTTCAAATAGGAAAAAAAAAAAGTGCACATAAGTGATTCAGGATGCTTTTATGAACTGGGGCATAAACACAAAGTTTTCCAGTGTGTCTAGCAAGGCCCAAGGCAACTCTTCAGTAGAAAACCTTCATCTGTATTGCAAATACTATTTCTGTGTTTATCTATAACCATGAACATAACATCATATTACAGATGACTGGCTACATGATTTTATGGGGAAAACAATGAAAGCACAGAAGTTCAAGAGAGCAGGAAAAATTGTGAGTTAGAGTTCATAGAAAGCTTTATGAATTTTGCAGCACTCTAAACTAAATCCCAGAGGGGAAAATACTCAAATTGAGACACTTTCCCTCAGAAATCTTGAGAAAATCTTGACATCTTAATTCATTTCCTGAACTTAAATATTTTAGGCTAGTCTGGTGGCACTGTAATAGCCCAGGCAAACATTTTTATTTATTTCCCTGTTGATACCAATATTTGTGCTACAAGCTGCTGTCTGTATTTGCTGCTATTTATTTATTTCCTACAGATCAAATTATTGGCCTAGACATAACGTGCTTTCTGGTGAAGTGTTCCTTGTGTTCACAAGCAAATAGAAAAAGTTTCCATTTTAAATGCAGATTTTTGCCGCATGACTGAATTAATTAGTATTAAAAATATGATATGGAGTCACTTGGCAGTCATGTTTATATATATATATAGTAGAAGGGCAATTGAGGGAAATAGTAAATAAATCAAGCAAGTGCCTTTTTTGCATGGGTGGCTGGTCAATACATCAAAATACTGCATCCAGCTCCAGGTCAACCATTTACTGTCTTTGAGCCGCGATTTTATTTCCCCTAAATATTTGTAACACTATTCTATTGAACTGATGTTAAAGCAAATAAGATAATGTGGATGGATCTTTGTAAAACTACAAAGTGTCACACACACACATTTTCTATTAATGCACATTACTTGGTAACAAATCCTATTCCCTTTGGCTTCTCCTGTGTATGTGGATAAATAGGAAAAAGAACAGGAGAATTTTAAGACCAAACAATATAGTGCTTATAATATATAGACATAAGTTCAAAGAGAAGAGTAACTCTGGGCCATCTCACAGCAATGGGGATATCATGGTGAAACAGTTTTGAATCTAGATTCAAAACGGGTTAACCTTTAAGGTGTAGTGTCAGTCCCAAAGCCTCTAAGAATGTTAGGTAGTGATTCTTCTCCCCTGATCCCTCACCATTCACATTTTGCTGGAATCTGAAATTAGCAAAGATGCTTTGAGCCTTAGCTCTATCACATAGTCTTTTTACTTAATCTTCCTGAACCTCCATTTCTCACCTGTCAAATGAATATAATATCTCCCTCACATTTCAGTTGTCAAGACAGAAGGAGACAATATATGTGAAAAGCCTTTGTAAATTGCAATGGCTTCTACTGAGAACAAGTTATTATGACAATTCACTTAGGCTATCTAGATACCCTTTCAAGATGTCAGTTTCCTCTTAGTGTAGAAAAATGGGTTTATGGAATAATAATAGGATGGATAAAATTTGGTTTAAATGTGTAGTTCTGGTTATTTTCTTCCACATTTCAGACCCGAGCTTAATATCTAAATTATTGCTTAAAGATAAGGAAAAAAGAACATTTCCTAAAAATTAATCCTGCCTAAATTTTATAAGAAATAGTGAACAACCAGTGTAATGTAGATCAAGTAGACACATGGACTCCATAACTAGACTCAGAGCTAAGAAGAGCCTGGCTCCCTCCCTAGAGTGGGAATGACTCAGGACTTATTTTCCTCATTAACAACTAATAAAAACAGGGGGATTTCTCTTCCCCATATACAGGCTGTAATCTAACATATCCTTTATCTTTACTCAAGCTTTCTGACTGTTCTGTTATCCTGTTGAACCTGTAGCTACATGAGAAAGACAGACTGCGTGTGCTTTCTCTTGGAGCTATTTTCCTCAGTACTCTGGGTTATTTATTTTTCAATTTGAAAATATACATGAATCTAACTAATTACTTTAGTCTGCTATAGGAACCCTATCATTGAGTTATATATATTTTAATGCTATGCTCTAGAATGTTACCAAAAATTGATTTAAAAATCCCCAGCCATATAAAGAGCCTCTTGGCATATTTTATAAAAATTTGAAGATCTTATCCATTCTATATTTTCCAGTGATGCCTTATAAGATCTACACTAAATATTTCCTTAGAATTTAGTTTCAAAGAAACTTTGGCCTCTGAACTGATTATTTTCATCAGACAGTGAAAGACCTAAGCTTCATTTTAGCAGAGATTTCCATTGACATGTTTACCTTTGTAAAGCCCAGGACAGCAGAATGCATATAATAACCAAATATTTGTTGAATGAATTGATTCAATAATAATTTCTCTTTTCATATTGATTGCAAGAATGCTTAGTGTGCTAAATGCAGTAACTGTAATAGTCTACGTTGCTGATATATTTATTTTCCTCAAAAGTTCAGCTTTTATGTTTTCAATTTCTCTTTAAAAAATTTCATTGACTATATTTCAATTGTAAGTTGCTGCAAATATTTTTGGAAATCAGTACAAAATGGCATTAAAAATATATTTTATTTTCCAGATGATAGAAGAAAGACTAGTTTAACTTCATGATTGTTTTGCTTGTTTTTTTTTACATCTGCTGCTGCTGCTGCTAAGTCGCTTCAGTCGTGTCCGACTCTGTGTGACCCCATAGACGGCAGCCCATCAGGCTCTGCTGCCCCTGGGATTCTCCAGGCAAGAACACTGGAGTGGGTCGCCATTTCCTTCTCCAATACATGAAAGTGAAAAGTGAAAGTGAAATCACTCAGTCGTGTCCACCGCTTCGCGACCCCATGGACTGCAGCCTACCAGGCTCCTCTGTCCATGGGATTTTCCAGGCAAGAGTTCTGGAGTTACTAACTTATAAAATTAAGCATAGTTTTACCAGAAAAAAATATATAGTCTTTTTTATGAAGCATGACCAGACTTTCAGACAGAAAAGCAACCCAATCAGAAAATACACATATCAGATAAAGAAAAACAAAATAGTTGCACTTCATTTCTTTTTTCATTACAAAACATGAGGGCAACACACACACACACACACACATCTATAAAGACAATGTTGCAGATTTCAAGAGATGTAAAACATTTGCTATTTAAAAACTTCCAGAAGGAAAGTTTAACATTAGCATTTTGAAACAATGGAAATCCCTGAAAGCCCCAGCTTTGTGGTTTTATAAAATTGTGTTCTCTGAACCTTTCTGCTAGTGAACAGGAAGACCTAAATCTAAGCCCATCTTAGACTGATGAAGGGAGAATAGCATTAAGTGGCTTGTTTAGCTCATCAGACAGGGATCCTGTCTGCCTTGAAACAAAGAGACCCAAAGCTCTTGATTCAGGACTCACTAATGCCTTGTGTCTCATTAAAGAAGAGAGGGCAAAATAGAGACCCAAGTCAGACACAATTAACAGGTACTGCTGGCAGGGATGATGTGGCAAATTTTTTGGTTTCTTAGTGTCCATTTCAGTTTTGTGCCTGGAAGGGTCTGGGAATTCACAGCTCTGCATGAGCTCAGTCAGGCTCTAATCTTGCTGGGGGCATGGTTCTTGTGGTTTGCATTAATTTTTTCATAAATGAGCCCCTACTAGTCCTTACTGGAGTTTCTCTTTTTAAGGTTAAATAAAAATGAAATACAGCATATTTATTTTTAGATTTAGGCTTTCTTTAAAGTATATTTCCATTTTTGTAATCAGATATATGTGTTCTTATATTAACAGCTGCAAGGTAGGCTCAAAGGGAAGAATGTTAGAGGCGGGTAGCTCAAAGTTTTAAACTATAATATTAAAGACAGGTAAGGAGAAAAAGGAGAATGCATTAAAGATCTGTACCTCTCTGTGTTGTGAGAGCACATGAATGTTTGTCTAACAGGGGAAGTGACTGACATTAAATTAGCTGTGAGCACTAGCAAACTTCTAGGAAAAGGAATCACCCAGTTCCTGTTTTCCCTCCTTGGGGAGTTTTGAGCTTGTGAAACAAATTAAGAGGACAATAAAATACTGAGTCTCCATTTGGTGCCCTTTTACTTTTTCTAAAAGTTGAGTCCCCAAATTCAGGAAAATGCAAATACTATGGGAAGCATGGAAATGCTGAAAAGTGAAAGTGAAAGTCTCTCAGTTGTGTCCCACTCTTTGCGACCCCATGGACTATACTGTCCAACAGTCCATGGAACTCTCCAGGCCAGAATACTGGAGTGGGTAGCCTTTCCTTTCTCCAGGGGATCTTCCCAACCCAGGGACCTAACCCAGGTCTCCCACATTGCAGGCTGATTCTTTACCAGCTGAGCCACAAAAGAAGTCCTAGAAAGGCTGAGGGAAATGACTACTTTTTGGACAAAGGAGCCTGGCAGGCTACAGTCCACGGGGTCACAAAGAGTCGGACACAATTGAGGGACTAAGCACACACAGCATAACTATTATTTAAATAATGCCTAAAAAGTGTATATATTACATTTTAATAAGATCATTGATGAAGATAAACATCTAAATTAAATCCAGGGGAATTTTAAAGTGTGCAATCAATGTTTAATTAGAAATTGCAAGCTTCCATTGACATTATCTTTGTTGCTGTCTTAAATCTGGATTTCCACAAATGTTATTTTTAAACTTTACTTTTTATCTCAAAAGTTTTTCTTTGGGATTTACTAGATAAACCTGATGTCAAATTAGAACATCTCAGACAACATTTAGTGTCTAGGTAGTTTTCATTTGCATGTACTTAAAAACACATTCTTATGTTGAATAAAGACATAGATAGGAAAGAAACAATGTCAACTAAAAGCACTGACATTGAAGACCAGAGATGATCTGTTTGAAACCAAGCTCAAATATAAAATATTTTTTGGAATAAAAATTCAGCTTCCCAAACTGACAATGGACAAACCATTAATATGCAGTATGCATAATACTGACAGAATTGCATACTCCCTTCCATTTACTGATACAAATTTATACATGCAAATATATTTGCACATTGATGCTAATCAACTTGAACTGTTCTTTGTTTCAGGGACAAAATTCTCAGGAAGAGGTTTGATTTTCCTATGAGTTCAATGGAAAAGATATTCACAAAATGTAACATTTTTGATGATTTTTTTCTAAATGAATTAATTTGCAAAACAGGGATAAAAATATCCTAAGTGCATTTAGTAAGTTACTCCTTGTATAAAAATGAGATTCTTATAAAACCTCCAAATATTTTAGGCTACAGTAAAATTAAATATGTCAGGTGGTGATTTAAAATGCCAATATATAGTTATTATTTATAATAAAATATAGAATTTAAATTTGACATCATTTAAAACGTAAAGCATGCTATTAGCTTCAGACTTCAATTTTCCATTATTATCTTTCATTACTTTCAGTATTTTCCTGTAGATCAGCATATTCCAAAGTACATTCTTGGTGACACTAGTAATGAAAACTATGCCACAAAAAAATGTGTTATTCATCAACAAGTTTGATAAAAGCTATGTGTTATTAGGAATTATTCATAATTGTGTTGTGTGTGATAATAACATAATTTTATTTAAAAAGGGTTGATCTTTTAGAGATGTAAGCTAAAGTATTTATGAATAAAATGATGTAATTTCTAGAATGATTTCCACATATTTTGAAAGTGGAGAAAGATGGGTTGTGGGGATGGGGTTAGGTCAGCCATGGATTGATGTTACTCAGTTTGAGTGATGAGTACCTTTGTGTTCATTTTACTATATGGCCTATATTTGTGTGTATTTTATATATGTGAGAAATTCTGCACAAGACATAAAAAGCATTAAATAAATAAAAGATGCATATTTCTTAAAAGTTTTATACTGCATGTAAAAGCTATGAGGAGTTCTAGGTTAAAAAAAAAAATCATTTGTTTATCTGGGATCTTCTCAAACTACTGACCAGGGACTCCTCTTTTCAAGGAACGTGTATCAATAGGTCTCCTGGACATTTTGGAAATTGCTATATAGTATCTATGTAGAACTAATGTCTTTTTCCATGGATCATTGTTCATGATAATTCTAGACTACTAGCACACAAAAATATTTATTTACATGTTGAAAATTAAGGTAAAAATGGAAAATTTTTAAAAAGAATTATTATTTCCAAATTCTGAGATGTTTGAAGTATCTATAAGTAAAACATCTAATTTTTAAAAATTTCATCAAGATTTATTACGTGTATAAATATACTGGCAGAAATAGTGCTAAAGGAAATACAGTTTCAAAAAGAGTGAATAATAGTCCATATTTCTTAAGCATTTTTTCCATTGGATATTAGCCATAAATCTAGTTATAGATATTTAATAACTAAATGAAAAACTGTTTTAAAAAAACTACATATCATTATCAACATCAATAATTTTATTATATTTTTATCCTAAATTTCTATGAAATTTAAGAATCTGTTAAAAATCACATTTGAATACCCATAAATTATTTCTCACTCAAGCAAACTATATTAGGCAAAAATATTCCTCAGAATAATATTCTATAATTGCTAAATAAGATTTACATTTCTGCATAAAATGCTTTATAATTTTGCATGTGTCAGAGTATAATTTTACTCTATAAAATTATAAATGTATAATTTTGCATTTTAGTTTCTAAGTAAATTATTTTATTATTTTTGAAATAAGTTAACCATACCTTCTAAACTTTGCATCAGAGTAAAGACAGCCTGTATTGCTATTTATAGATGTCCTTTCTTTCCAGCTTTTTTAGAGACTAGAAGACTCCTTTATTGTTGACTTTTATAAAAATTCAAACTAGAACATTTGCATTAATTACAATATACCACCAAAAATTGCATTAATTTCCATTGATGCCCATTAATTTGATAAATGTTTTGTCATTTGTACCATTTGCACTGTCAAAACAAGTTAATTATGTCTTACTGACATTTTTGACAATTGCTTTAACTGCAAAAAAAAGTATCTTATTTGCTTCCACAAAAATTCAATCTTATCTATTGAAAATTTGAACTAAGCAAGAGAAGACTAGCCCATGTCAGGAGTCTTACAAGATCAACTTAGGACCAATGGTAAACAATGATGCCTCAGAATTCTTTAATAGCAGTGCTCATATTTTGAAGTGGAAAATATTATGTACCTGCAAAATCTGTTCTTGCATAATGCCCATCTTCAGATTTAGTAGTTGTAGTTGTGTTATCTGTGTTAAAAAAATTAACAATAAAGATTGATTAACTTGTTACCCAGATATCTGTCTCACAGTATTTTCACTACAATTAAGGAGTTTTCAAATTTATTTCTAAGTAATCTTTACACAAAACAGATTTAAAATATCAATTTCTGTTTAAGACTGACAAATAGAAAGATATAGGCTTTCTAATGCTTAGGGCGAGGAGAAGTTTCAAACTATAACTGAGATAAGTTGGGCAAAAGAATAACAAATCAAAACCCAAGAAAATATTTGTTTCTGAACAAGAAACAAAATAGAACATTCTGGGACATCCCAATTATAAAAATGTACTTGAAATATTTCTATTGGCTCAATATATAACAATGGTGTGATTTGCTTTGATTTCAATGTTATACAATAATTCTTTATATTCTTTGCTAAAAATGAGTTTAACTTTCTTTTTACCCTGTTCAAGGAGTGTACCTACAATTTTTTGAATATTGGACTCAGTGTTGATGGCATTGTGAAGACGCAGTGCCATTATACAGAAAAAACGTATGGACCGTTGCCAATAGGCCCTATAATCACCACAATTGCTACAGTAAAATTTACTGTCCATTGTAAACCAAACTTGTGTTTCAAAAATGAAGTCCCTGCCTAATAAAGGATTATCTCCACTTTTCATTACTATGTAAAGACTGAGTGAAGTGAAAGTCGCTCAGTATGTCTGACTCTTTGTGACCCCATGGACTATACAGTCCAGGGAACTCTCTAGGCTAGAATAATGGAATGGGTAGCCTTTCCCTTCTCCAGGGGATCTTCCCAACCCGGGGATCGAACCCAGGTCTCCCGCATTGCAGGCAGATTCTTTACCAGCTGAGCCACAAGGGAAGCCCATGCAAAGACTAAAGATATTCTTTAAAATGAATTTTGGTGTGAGTATTACCTTGACATCGACCCAATGACATGACTTCAATTTTCTCCTGTTTCTGACATGACGCTTCTTTGATTTGACATGCATTATCATAAGATTTCCCATCAGAAGCACACAGGGGATTGAAGTTGGTTTGAGAACAGTCAATGTTGCACACACACCTAAAGGGAGAGAGAAATAAAATGTGCAACATCAATGGTGTTGTTACCACATTATAAATAAAACACAAAGAGGAAGAATTGCTAGGTTGGCAAAATGCAAGTTGGCAAAATTGAATTGTATCCTTCCAGGGGAAGTTCCTTCACTCTTCTCCCTGAGATGAAAAGAAACATAGAACTAATCTAAAATAATTCAAAAGACTGAGCAATGGATAAAAAATAAAAAAGGGGAAACTCAGAAAATAATCATCAGTTAATCTCTGCCACTGGAACTTTTAAAATATGTACATAAACTTCCCTGCTGATGCCTGCAGAATTTGAATAGGCTGAAGTAGCCATGAAATTCTGCTTTACAATTTCCTTAAATGAAATCTACTGTGTTACTTCTTTTCTCAGGATATTTGAATGGTGAAAGCTTGAGGAAAATGACTCAGAGGACATTTCAGAGAATGTACACATGGAGATTATTTGGAATGCAATCAGGAGTTAAATTTCTTCAGCGTATATGCAGATACACATAAGATGTGCTAAACAGGAATGGTCAGTGTTCTTTAGTATTTGGAGGAGATCATCAAACCCTTTGAGAATCAAATGAAAGGTATAGACCTCTCCTCAGAAGCACTGTACTCATGTAAACAACTATGCATAATATTTTAGGGGTTTCACGGGCCCCTTGTAGCCTGTACCATTAAACTCTTTCCCAAATACATACTACTCTCTGTTTTCTGTTTTAAATAAGTTGATTATCACTCATGATTTTAATAGATTTCTTAATAGAAATAAAAATTTGGTGAATTAATGAAAATTAGTTTACTTGAATTAAGAGAATTAGATATTTTAAAGCAAGCTTCTTAGGATTTTTCCTATGTCCTTGTAACTCACCGTATTTTACAATCTACTTTTTCACTCAGAATATTGTGTTTAAATGTGCAAATATGTTACTGCCTTAGAATATAAACTCCTGTTTAAAATTTTTATTAATATTTCTATTACTTTTCTAAACAGATGATAAGATTCTTGAAGTGATGAATCACACATTTCACTTCTGTATATTTTACTTGGAGCTGAGCATAGGATGTAAGGATAACAAAAACAAGCAGCTGACAACATGCTGGGTTCTGAACACGCATTGCTTTCTTTAACCTTTGAAACAGCCATTTTACAGACCAATGATATTACATAAGGTCAGAGAGATAGTAAACTGTGGAACAAGGACCCCCCACAGATGTGTTAAACTAAAATACAATCCTTTCTGCCCACCACAGGCTGTGTATTAGTTTCCTGGAAAACTTTTAAACATAGTCGTTTATAGGCAGGTTTCTGGGCCTCTTTAAATCTGGGGCAGGGGGAAGCCTAGGGTTCTGTATTCTTAGTTAATCAGCCTGGCATCAGACTCATTTCCTGCCAATCACTGCTTGATTGGTTTGTTGACTGAGTGAGAGAGGGTTTGTCTACACACTAGTGTCTCTCAGAGTGTAGTCTTGAAACCATCTGTATCAGAATTACCTAGATCTTGGTTAAAAATGTTGGCAGATAATGCGCTAATCCATTTATTTTATTTTTTTTAATAAGAGAATTATTCTAGGAACACTTGGTTATTTTTAATAGTTCACTTAGGTACAAATAAGAGAGATGGCAACCATCTCTAATGCTTAAGTCATTGAGAGCGGTGTTCCTACCTTGGCCATGATGGTGCTACATGATGACAGCTACTGGGATCACAATATTGCTTCTTTGGCTGATTCTTGGCATCTGAAAAATCTGAGATCAGGAGCTGCTACATGTTCAAAGAGCTTTTGGTCCTTGTGATAAAGAATTGGGAGAAGTGACTGTAGCTCAGGCTTATTCTCAATAAAGAGGAAAGGGGACAGATTTTTATATTTTTTAAAAGATAGCTTCATTTATGTTGAGGAGAGTTGAGGTTTTGACTATTGTTGTGTTGGACTCTAGAGACCATCCCCTTGAAAGACACTGAAATAATTATCTGTTAGCAGCAGCAGAACAGAAAAGAAGGTATGTGAGAACCTATGAACATCTAGAACAAACTAGGTATTATATCAAGGGATTTTCAGGTTTCTCCAAGTTGAATACAAAGAAATTCAGGGATGTACATCACATATAATCTTGCCAGGAAAAAAAAAAAGACTGGCAATTCAGAAATCCATTTGATATCATAACAAAATAGCAAATGAGAATAGAGATGGAAAGATAAAATTTGGTTGAATTGAACTGGCCAGATTCAACATTTCAGTGAAGAACTCAACTAAACCATAGTACAAATAAATTAAACAATTATTTGGAAAGTCTAACAATAACACTGTTTTCCAGTGGGCTATTTCTTTTTTCCCTTTGACTGATCTGATATTAGTCCCATAGACTTTTTGCTGCCGATACCTTCTTCCCTTTCCTTTTCCAGCATTGCTCATTCAGGGATATCCTTTCAAGGTTTGTTTCCCCTTTGGAAATTCCTCACTCTTGCTGCCTCAAATAAAGCCTTTCAGGAAATGCCTAAGAAAAAAAGTTCAGACATTCGGCATTTCTATTCTCATCTCAAAAGGAGGACCTAGATTCTTTTAGGTGAAAGTAAGGTAAGAGTTTTGCCATAAGCTTCAGGCAAGCATGGGTTACACTCATCTTTTCTCTACTGCACAGTGTCATTATATAATACCTCCCCTCCTTCCTCTGTCCTCTTTGAGCCTTGCCTATGTTAAATAAATGCATGAGTATAATCAATTTGCTCATGAATTTCAGTATCAATTGGAAATTTGAAATCTATGGAGAATATTTTTCTTTCTTTGAATAAGTGGAAGAAGCTTCGTTGATTGCTGAAATGGCTTAAAAACTATGTAGATCAGGGAAAAGGAAATGTTGGGATTGGCTTAAAAAGACCTAATATTTCTACATTATGAAAAACCAATGAATTCTGAATACATTATTATTATTTACTATATTTTTTGTACCTAAGTATATTAAGCTTAACTAGTTAGAAGACCATGCAGGATTCCAGGATCAGAGTCTCAAACTCTAAAGTCCATTTTGACTTTTATCAGTAGCGGCTAATCTTTGTGTTCCTGCCCTGCCCAATACCTTTCACATACACTAAACTTTTAGTAACTGTGGTTTCAATACATACATAAGTGAAATGAACGAACAGAGCAAAAGGATTTTATATTTTTAAAGAAAGGATAAAATTAATCCAAATTCTCATCACTCTACTGCCATAAAAGTAGACATACGGTAGCTGATAAATATTTTTCTTGCCAAATATTAAATGTCCTCACTGAAATCAATGAATATTCAATTGAATTTAAGAATAATGGTAATAATAATAGCTTATTCAATGACAGTGCCTGTCCCAGTGTTATATGCTTTATATGTTATTACTCCTTTTATCCTTCTATCTCTATGAGGTAGTTACTATCTCCATCTTGGGCTTCCCTGGTGGCTCAGATGGTAAAGAATCCACCTGCAATATGGAAACCTGGGTTTGATCTCTGGGTTGGGAAGATCCCCTAGAGGAGGGCATGGCAACCCATTCCAGTATTCTTGCCTGGAGAATCCCCATGGACAGAGAAGCCTGATGGGCTACAGTCCACGGGGTTGTAAAGAGGCGGACACGACTGAGTGACTAAGCACAGCACACAGTATTTTTGTCCTACAGATAAGAAAATGTAGGCTTGGAGAAGTCACACAGCTTGTAAGGAGAAGAACCTAATTTCAGATACAGGCAGTCTGATGCCAAAACCTGCACTGTTCTACATACTGTTTAGTACAATGAAAAACAAAAAAGATCCAAATTCCTGCTGTTAACTAATTAAAGGAATACTCTGGATGAATAAGGCTTGAAAAAACAGTTATGTCTACTTTTGGAATATTTATCATGATTTTATGAATTTAAATCATGTTGACTCGGTCTCTGTCTTCTCAAACAAGTGATTTGTCAGAGATTATTAGTGAGTATGTGAATTAGTGAATATGTCAGAGACTATTAGTTTTAAAAAATTCTGAACAACATCTGGTATTAGAATGAGTAACTGAGATGTATTCAATGAATCTGATTATTTAAGGCATCAGTTGTTCAGAATATTTTATCTTTAAGGAAACCCTATATAAAGGTGGCTCCACAGAAAAACACACAGAGACAGGCACATATGAAATGACTCTACTGAAATGACAAAATCTAGCACTAAATGCAAGTCTGCTTCAAAACTTAGAGTCTGGAAGTTCTAGAAGCTCATATTCATGGCACAAGGGGGGTTTGTCTATTTATGCAAGTGAATGAATTTGTGTATGTATGTATGTGGAGAGGGGGCTGCCTGGTGATATTGACTACATCGTTAATGTGCCTATTCTTTAGTTCATATCTTTACCTTTCTGCAACCTTCTCAAGGGAAATGTGTCTCTTTTACTTTTGAATTTTACCTGGTACCTAGGACAGTGTGTCATAGCAAGTCTTTAATAAATGCTTGCTGAATGAATTACTGAGATAATGGTAGGATGGAGGTGGAAAAAATTAAAGAAAATAGTCATTGTCTAGACATCAACACATAGGAGAGAGAACCATTGCTATATTCAGATCAATTCTCACCTAACTTTGTGCTACTTGGCACATGGAATCTCTAAGGAAGGAGTAGGATCTTGAAGAACTAAGGTTCACCTCCCTTCTTTTATTTGTGTCTACACGGACAAAGGAAACAGAGCCCTCATTAGCCCTTAGCCACTTCAATGGCATAGAATTCCAATTATAATATAAAAAGATGTTTTCAGGTTACTACTTATATTTTGTGGTATTTGGGTGCAGTTCTTAACAGCCATTTGAATACGGATGTGACTTGTCAGTTTAGTGATGTTTCAAACTATTGAAAAATATAAGACTCTGATAAAAAAGGTGACAGAATTATTGTATTAATGGTGAGAATGCAGGTCACTCTGTGCTTTCACAGCTTATGTAAATTAATCCAGGATTTTTCTTTCTATAGAAAGAAAAAAATGAAAGGCGAACATTTTAAAAACAGAAACTACCCCTTCTTCCCTGCATTTGGCAAATAATTGCATTATTATTCATTCTGAGAGGAGTAACTGGTTAATTATAGCATGTCACAAGTATTTAATATGAGCCAAGAATTTGTAAGGCTGAGGACTGCATGGATGCCTTTAAGGTTTTTGTGTTTTCTTTTATTCTCCTTTTTTTTTTTTTTTAACCTATCTCAGTCTTTTGACACTTTGACACTGCGATTACATAGATCTCTTTTCTTCTAGGCTACAAAGAAAAAGAATCAGCCCTACTTGAAAATAATAATTTCAGGGGTCTCTATGTGGAAATACTCCCCTCTGAAAATCCTTCAAAGAAAATTAACATTGACTGAAAACCTTAGCTGAAAACCTAGCTTAGCAAGAAAGAAGAGAAACATCCAATAATTTTAAAAGATCCCTTGATGGAGTGAAGAATCTAAGTTATACTAAGTAAAATGTGCTAAGACAACTCACATACATTTACAATTACCCCATGAATATTTTGGGGTGTCTGACATTAATTTAGAACTCTCCTGAAATGCCTCTTACAAGGATGTTCTGAAATAAGTTAAACAAGCCTTTCCCATTGTATTTAAGAACGACTCATCATCCACCAGAGTGAGAGGATGCGAGTGCTGCCAGGTAGCACATTACTTATTCATGTGTCTGCTTTGTGGCTGCCCTCTAATTTCACTAGATTTTGTTTCATCTATTAAACATGCCTGTCACTTATTCCTCTCCTAAGGTCCTTGATCTGGTGTCCATTCAGAATTTTACCATACAACACTCTTAATCAGTTTGAAATATCCCACAAGAGGTTTTGATCTACAGTTAGTTGCATTGCAGTGACCGTGATTTCGGGGCTATTTCAGACCATGACTGGTTTGTTTCCCTGGAGCTTGTCTGTCTCTGAGGTTACGACGCAGAACCCTTCTGGCCCAGCCAGTAAATGAGGTCAGAGCTGCCGTCAGTGTCCTCTGTCAGGACTGTAATGGATGAGCTGCATGATATTAGTAACAGCAAAAACAGTGTGTACCTTTCATTCAAGAGTTCTGTGATACTTTACATGCATTTATTCAATTTTCATGTCACTCCTTTTGATGGAACTTGATTATAAGTATTTTACCTGTAAGGAAACTACAGGAACAACTGAATTGTGGGCAAAAATGAGCTAAAGAGGTGTGAAAATTCATTAAAAAGTTAAACCCTCTGTACAGAGGGTGGAAAAGTGCTGACTGGGAGGTGAGATGAGGAAGTCTACTGTGTTGTTATTCAGGTGACGTATGTGAGCTTGGGCCAATTTTTTTTTTTTTTTTTAGTTTGAGAAAGGCAATCTTTTTGTTTTAAAACCTAGGAGGAAGAAGCAATGCCCTTCTCCAGACACGTAACCCGGCATTACAAGGAGGGGGACCAGGCTTCTCTTGTACGTAGAAAAGATTCAGTTCCTATAAATGTCTATCTGTGGGGCTTCCCAGGTGGCTCAATGATAAAGAATCTGCCTGCCAATGCAGGAGATGTGGGTTTGATCTCTGGGTTCAGAAGATCCCCCGGAGAAGGGAATGGCAACCCATTCCAGTATTTTAGCCTGGGAAATCCCCTGGACAGAGGGGCCTGGCGGGCTACAGTCCATGGGGACACAACTGAGTCAGACACGACTTAGCAACTAAACAACCACAAGAATCTATTTATAAGGATTAAAGCACAGACACTGACCTGTTAAATGAAAAGAACTGAGGAAAAGTATAGAACTACAGATAGCCAAATCAATGAGTATCTGACTGAAGGGAAACCAAGCTGAGAAATCCTTTCCCTAGGTGATGTCAGAATTTTGGGAAAGAGACTGATGGCCACGTATTAAAATAATGTCTAAAATAATAAAGGTAGATGATAATGACATTGGAGCTCATTTTGTATCAAATTGTGTTTAACTGAGGCTAAAGCCTTTGACTGTGTGGATCACAATAAACTGTGGAAAATTCTGAAAGAGATGGGAATACCAGACCACCTGATCTGCCTCTTGAGAAATCTGTATGCAGGTCAGGAAGCAACAGTTAGAACTGGACATGAGACAACAGACTGGTTCCAAATAGGACAAGGAATACGTCAAGGTAGTATATTGTCACCCTGCTTATTTAACTTATATGCAGAGTACATCATGAGAAACGCTGGGCTGGAAGAAACACAAGCTGGAATCAAGATTGCCGGGAGAAATATCAATAACCTCAGATATGCAGATGACACCACCCTTATGGCAGAAAGTGAAGAGGAACTCAAAAGCCTCTTGATGAAAGTGAAAGTGGAGAGTGAAAAAGTTGGCTTATAGCTCCACATTCAGAAAACGAAAAGCATGGCATCCGGTCCCATCACTTCATGGCAAATAGATAGGGAAACAGTGGAAACAGTGTCAGACTTTATTTTTCAGGGCTCCAAAATCACTACAGATGGTGACTGTAGCCATGAAATTAAAAGATGCTTACTCCTTGGAAGGAAAGTTATGACCAACCTAGATAGCATATTCAAAAGCAGAGACATTACTTTGCCAAAAAAGGTCCGTCTAGTCAAGGCTAAGGTTTTTCCTGTGGTCATGTATGGATGTGAGAGTTGGACTGTGAAGAAGGCTGAGTGCCGAAGAATTGACGCTTTTGAACTGTGGTGTTGGAGAAGACTCTTGAGAGTCCCTTGGACTGCAAGGAGATCCAACCAGTCCATTTTGAAGGAGATCAACCCTGGGATTTCCTTGGAGGGAATGATGCTGAAGCTGAAACTCCAGTACTTTGGCCACCTCATTGGAAGAGCTGACTCATTGGAAAAGACTCTGATGCTGGGAGGGATTGGGGGCAGGAGGAGAAGGGGATGACAGAGGATGAGATGGCTGGATGGCATCACTGACTCGATGGACATGAGTCTGAGTGAACTCCAGGAGTTTGTGATGGACAGGGAGGCCTGGAGTGCTGCGATTCATGGGGTCGTGAAGAGTCAGACACGACTGAGTGACTGAACTGAACTGAACTGAGGCTTGATCACTTACTACATTTATGGCATTGGAGTACTTACTTAACTTCCCTAAACCTATGGAAATAGTTTATAAATGTACATAAACTGCCTAATACTATTTCTAGAAGTTGTAATTACCTAATAAGTATTGGTCATCATTAATTTCTTGACTTAGTGATATGAAGCCTGGATGCAGATCAAAACCTCTTGTGGAATAGTTCAACCTTGGGCACCAACCCAAAGGTTTTCACTTAGGAGGTCTGATATCAGGTCAAGGTAACTGTAGTTGTTGAAAATGCCACAGGTGATTCTGATGTGCAGTTGTGATGAGTTGCAATCATAGTAAATGCTCTTTCTTACCCTGTAACACTAAGAGATTTTTCCAAATTTAGTGTAAGATTTGTCATGGGAAATTCTGATGCATTACATCTGGGATGGGACTCAGAAATCAGCATTTTAAGCAAGTTCCTTGGCTCTTTCTAAGGCAGATAACTTGCATAGTCTCTGAGAAATCTCAGCCACACCCTTTTCCTCTTTCTCCTTTATTCCATTATAAGCAATTTAATATTCTTGATTAATGTACATGCTTCAGTTACACACCTTCTCCCACACGCTTTAGGTGCTATGTGTGTGGTTTCAGGTGACAGGGACAGGTGATTAAATGCACTGATTCCAAAACATCCATGGTGGAGAAATCAGAAGGACTGATTCATCAAGTAAAACCAAGATGGCATGATGAGAAAGGAGATGAAACTCTGGAGGGGCCCCCTGTGGCAGATAGTTAGCTCCAACTTCTACATGACTCCCAGGTTTAATGCTCACAAGACAGGAAGGATAAGGCTTCCCTGGGTGGCTCAGATGGTAAAGAAAGTGAAAGTGAAGTCTCTCAGTTGTGTCGGACTCTTTGTGATCCTATGGACTGTAGCCTACCAGGCTCTTCCATCCATGGGGTTTTCCAGGCAAGAATACTGGAGTGGGTTGCCATTTCCTTCTCCAGGAGATCTTCCTGACCCAGGGATTGAACCCAGGTCTTCCTCATTGTAGGCAGACGCTTTACTGTCTGAACCACCAGAGAAGTCCATAGAACCTGCCTGCAATGCAGGAGACCTGGGTTGGATTCCTGGGTTGGGAAGAGATCCCCTGGAGAAGAGAATGGCAACCCATTCAGTATTCTTGCCTGTAGAATTCCATGGACAGAAGGGCCTGGCAGGTTACAGTCCCTGGGTTCACTAAGAGTCAGACACAACTGAGTGACTATTATTTTTTCACTGGGGAGGATACCACGGAAACTGGATTATCTCAAAAGATGGGTAGGACTTAACAGAACTGTGATGGAGTGAACGACATGGGGAAATGTGTGGAGGCAGACAGTGCACCGGGTGTTGGAGAAACAGGAATAAATTAGTCTGATTGGAGTGAACTCCTCCCAATAAAAGTGGGAGAGTCCAACTCTCTATAGTCAGATGATAAAGGGCCTCAATTCCAGTGCAAAGAGCGGTCTTTATTTTCTAGGCAATGGGGAGTCCAGAAAGCTTTTTGACATATGGTGATGAGAAGGGCAACATGATGAAAGATGGTAGTGGAGCACAGGCAGGGGGACTAGTCACCAGGCTATTGCTATCAGCTCAAGGGACTAGCAAGGAAGGCTCGGGAGTGAGGTAGTCACTCAAACGAAGGATCAATAGGGCTTGATCTTTAAGGCATATTATAGCAAAGCACTAAGGTGAAAATGTTACCTTCATGCCTTTCCTGCTCTATGCTTTCCTGCTTTTTTTTTCCTGACCTGAGTTCTGTTCCAAATCGGAAACTTGGGAGAAGAGCAGCCAGGCTCAGGGAGGCAGTTGGGTGTGGGATTCAGGAAGGCATTCTTTCTTCTCCTGGTGGGGACAATTTTCTTCCTTTGCCCCTGGGACAGAGGCAAACAGGGTTCTATCATGATGGAGATATCATGGAAACACCCTTCATTGCAGTTTAGAGAATTCCTCCTTGTATGAACGTATAGTCTTGCCTGATTCCAGGACTGACTGAAGATGACTGTGGCAGCAGATATATATTAATGCCACTGCCTCAGAGAGCAGACAAGGCAGACAAGGCTCCCTCCAAGGCTGTGAGTGCTCCCACGCCCCTCTGCAGTGTATACCATGTAGCTGGAGCAGGATTTAACTCGTGATCCATTTTCATGTATCACAGTTGCATTTTTCTCAGTATTATTTTTTCCTTTTTGAAGCAGCTGCATTTACATCTTAAAATAATCAGAGCAAACAATTCTTCTTACTCATATACATTTTTAAAAGTATCTTGAAGCAAAAATCCCTCATTAGCATCATGTGTATGCTCTTGCTCATTAAGCTAGAAAACATATTCAATAACCAAGGGTGACTCTGATTACTAAGAAGCGTGGTTGCTCTGACTAGATGGGTCTTAGTACACAACAAAGTAAGAAAGCATGAAAACCTCAGAATAAAAAGTTGGAAGGAAACACAATACGATGAAAAAACTCTCATTTGAATAACGTGATAGACTGAATTCCCACTCACTCCTTCCTGTCGCAATCCATGTTGAGTGTTCTAGTACCTTCCTTGAGGACCCGCTATGAGATTCCCACCCCTACTTCAGCCAGTGAGGTGGCTTCATGTTTCTATTTTACAGACTGGCCTTCTGGTATGCTTTCATTTGCCAAGAGACTTTCAGGAGTAAATATGCATCAACATCATTACCGTCTAGATTTTCTAGAAACCTGCAATTTGATATCATGCCCTTGGATTTAATCCATGAGATATCAGAAAGAGTAAATGAAAACTAGCTCTGCATTGTGGTAAAACTGCTAGTTTGAAAACACTGTCCATACATTGCTCAGGTGATTTTCATTTGTTTATTTAATTTTTATTTATTTTCCTATAAGGACACTCATAATATGTTTTTCAAAGAAAAAAAGTAGTCTTATTTGATCTGAGCATATCTCCTTTTATTAGGTAATGTCAGCTTAACACCTAATATGTTTCCCTTTACTTGGCTCTCAGGGAGCTAAGAAGCTAAGAGTAGTAAGTATGTGTGTATGAATGATGATGATAAATAGGAGGAATAAAATATCTATCCAACAAGTTTCAGTTAGTTTTATTGATCTTATGATATAAAGATAGGAAAATAAGGTGATATTTGTATATTTGCAGTGTTTCCTCATGAAATTAATTCTCAGTGTTTTTGCTACATGTTTTTTCCAGAATGGTGTCCACAAAAGTTTACACTCTTATAATTGAGTGTAAAAATAAAGTGTCGATTAAATTATGCTGGCATGAACTAACAACATTTATAATTAAAACTTGTATCAAATGATCTCCTGTTAGGATTATATCATCTTTTATCTTTCACTTATTAATTTTAGGGTCATTTAATTTAAATTTGCTTCTAAAATAATATTTAATACATATTATGCTATCATAAATTTCATTATTTGATGAATAAAAAATATAATTGCAATATTCATAAGGATGCTATACACCAACCCTGAAAAGAGAAGATGGGAAATATGATTAAGGAAGGAAGATGGCTTTACCTGTAATGTCTTTAAGATCAAAAGCAAATATGGTAAAGTAAGTTTGCTAAAACTAGGTGGTGGATGCATATGTGTTATATTTTTGCTAGTTTCAAAATAAAATTAAAAATATTAAATTTGACATTTTGCTTAAATGTCAAGCTTAGCAAATATTTGTTGCATTGATTTAGATCTAGATAACTTATTTCTAAATTGTTTAAGCCACATAAAAAATAATATGAGCATGGAGAGATTCCAGTGGATTGAAATGTGTCTTTGTAAATAACAACTGTTTAAGATTGAGCTTCTTATGTCTGAATAAAAATGACTTTCAAGCCAAGTTTGTCATAGGAAGGGAATCATCTTTGTCCTTCTCTGCTTCTCTCATCTTACTTGTTCACCCCCTGAAATGTTAAATGCACCAACCCATGGTGGCATTTGAGTTTACAGCCAAGCCACGTTCTTCACTGACTTCCTGCAGTGTTGCCGGTGAGTTCTGATGCTCTGAAACAGGGCTGTAGGCAGCGTTGGCAGCCAGGAATAGTCGTGAGCTATTCAAAAACCACGGGGATGAAGGACTTTAAGTAGAAATGTTTGAACGTTTTGCCTTGAAATAAGAATGCTTCCGAGTTTCTCAAACAGATTAAGCTTTAAAAGGTAAAAAGGTACAGGATGTGTAAACACTTCCTGCTTTGAACTCCTGATAAGGTCTTCTTGTTAAAGATGTTTGGAAGGCTGCAACTATTACTGCCCCTCTTTTTTGTTTTGTTTTTGTTTGTCTTTTATTCCTAAGCACATGCTTTTTCATCTATCATGGCTCTCACTGAATTCAGTCTAACCTCACATGCATAGTTGAGCATTTACTTGGTGCCAGGCACTGGGCTAAACATCAGAGACACCAAGATGACCCATGTGATCCTAGATGGTAACAGAGATCACAACGAAATGAGGAAAAAAGTATCCGTAAAACAGTGTCATCAGAGTTGGCATGAACAATGTTTTGAGAGCATTGAGGAGAAACAATGATTTCTACCTGGAGGATCCTGAAAGGTTTCACGGAGAAGGTGATGCTTGAACTAGAACTTTAAAGAAGAGTAGAATTTTAACAGGTGGTTTCCATGGTGACTTGTAGCAAGAGAACTTCTAAATCCTTTACTGCACTGAAGATACCTCTCTGACAGGATCATTTCTCATTCTTTTCCCTCTGTTGATTCTCTCCCATGTATTCATGATGAAACATTTTTCATCTTCCCTAAAACTAGTGTCTCCTGTTTCACATTAGAAATGAAAACATATGCCTCCTGTTTGGGACTCAGAGCCATAGAGGCTTCTGGAAATCAGGCCAGGTTATTAAAGGAAACTTGTGCCAGGAGTCAGGACTCTGGGGCCTTTGGCATTCTTGCTCTCTAGCTGCTGGGCATCTACCACAGGATACTGGAGGACATGTGTACAAGCGTGCTCAGTCATGTCCAATCCTTTGCAACCCCATGAACTATAGCTTGCCAGGCTCCTCTGTCCAGCTGACTAAATATGATATCTACAGTGGTCAGTTCTAAAATTCTGATACTTTGTGTTCTTATATTTGTATTACCTAGCACTTCTGTTTATCTAGCACATCCTCATTTCCTACCATCTTCCCAGTCTTTGCAGTGTCTTCTCTGTTAAAGCCTCTACTCAATGAACTTGGCATTCTCGAACTCAGTGATTTGCAGATAGTAGACATTTTACATATAATTGTTGAATCAATGAATGAGCATTCTTGTTTGATTTTTCAACATTTCCTTAATGTTCTTCTAATTGGTGAATTACTCAGTGATTCCTAACTGCCCAGGACTCCATCTATGTTCTGTGTCATCTGAGAGTGCTTTCTTCCTGGGGGTGTTTATTTCCTCTGCTATGTTGCTGGCTGTTTCATCATCTGTAGCCTTACTCACTTGCTCTCCATTCTGTCCTGTGTCATGTCTCCCCACAGTTTAGTGGAAAGACCATGGACATTTGTATATTGTTATTAAGGTCTCAGCCAGTCATCTGTACCTAATAAATGCTTATTGAATGAACAATAAACCTGAGTTAAAATGTTTTTAAAAATTTATTTCATTGAGGTATATTTGATTTAGAATGTGTATATTTCTGCTGCATAGCATATGATTCAGTTATATGTACATTCTTTTTCTTTTCCATTATGGTTTATCATAGGATATTGAATATGGTTTCCTATATTCCTATATTTCCTATACTTCTATATTTCCTATATTCCTATATTTCCTATATTGCACATTCAGTAGGACCTTGTTACTTATCCATCCACTAAAAAATAATTTGCATCACAATCCATTCCTCCACCCTGCCCCCTCCTTGGCAACCACAAGTCCGTTTCCTATGTCAGTGAGTCTGTTTCTATTTTGTAGATAAGTTTATTTGTGTCCTACTTTAGATTCCATATATAAGTGATACCATATGGTATTCGTCTTTCTTTTTCTAACTTACTTCACTTAGTATGATCATCTCTAGGGCCAACCATTTTGCTGCAAATGGCTTATTTCATTCTCATTTTATGACTGAGTAGTATTCCATTGTATATATGTACCACTTTTTTATTCATTCCTCTGTTGATGGATATTGAAGTTGCTTTCATGTCCTGGGTTTTGTAAGTAGTGCTGTAGTGAACACTGTGGTGTATGTATCTTTTCAAATTATAGTTCTCTTGATACATGCCCAGGAGTGGGACTGCAGGATCATATGCCATTGAGTTAAAAAATCTTAATTTTGTAATTTACTTGACTCATTTGTAAAATGTGGAAAATAACTCCTGGCTCATAATAACACCTATCTCTAAAGGTTGCCTGAGGGTATAAGTGGAAAACAAATGAAAATAACTTCATATGATATTTGTTGCATGGCAGGTTCTGTTGCCTCACTTGCTCATGAGGAATTAATTCATCTTGTATTAAATTGGTTTAGTTCATTTCAGGCTGGCCATCACCACATTATCTTTCTACTTACACCTAACTAATCATCCACAAATAAACTTTGATCAGTTGGATAAAAGAACTATTTGCCATGTATATCTATCTAAAATCTATAAATTGAGTTTCTTCTGCCATGTTTGGAGTACAAGACTAATGTCTTTTGTTTTTTTGTTTTTTGCTTAAAGAAGAAATTCAACAGGCAGGGAGAGCACTTACCAAGACATAAACTCAAATATTGAAAAGAAATTGTACTGTTACACTTCCTCAGCCTCAGCTTTGTTTACAGAATAAATTTAGCTTATGGCCTTTTCAAAAAAAAAAAAAAAAAAAAAAGAAATTCAACAGATAACATATCTAGTATATTCTGTTTTAAAGATGAGATACTTGGCACTGTCTTATAGATTTTATAATTTAAACTTTTATGAATTCTTAAAATATATAAGCCATTAGCTTATTTATCTGATTTTCCAGAAATGTTACACATCTTGGAAATTCTGTACCATTGTATTGAGTAATGCTAAAAACAAGTTTGTCACTCCTACCCCTACTCTTTGTAGTCCTGCTTATTTTTGTCCTTCATTTCTTCCTTACCTTTTTACTCTTTCTTTATTGCTTTCTCTCCAAATATTTAAGCCAACAAGAGACAGAAAGCAATATGTAGGGCTTCCCTGGTGGCTCAGGCAGTAAAGAATCTGCCTGCAATGTGGGAGACCCAGGTTCGATCTCTGGGTCAGGAAGATCCTCTGGAGAAGGCAATCGCAACCCAGTTCAGTATTCTTGCCTGGGAAACCCCACAGAGGAGCCTGGTGAGCTACAGTCTACGGGGTTGCAAAGAGTCAGAGGTGACTAAGCTACTAACATTGTGCATAGAACCTAAGTACTGTGGACAAAATATATTACATGCCATTTTAGTAAACAAAGAATGCTGCCTGCCATTCTGATCAGCTACTCCTGTTGCCCACCATCAAGCCATTAAGCCATCAGCCACTGCAGCACCCTCCCCACCCCCCACCACTGGTGTGCCTTGAGTGGAATTCAGGGTGGAGAAAAAAAAATGCTGGCCCTAGGTAGTTAAGGTACATATCAAAAGAATAATTTCTATGAGATCAAATTCTTTCATTTTTCCCATACATAGAAAGGCACTAAAGTCATTAACTTGGGGTGACTATTTTTTTTTTTTTAATTAGCAGTAGTCTTTCCATGTTCAACATGTTTGCGTTTTTCTTCAGCAAAAGTTCCTATATTTCCGGGCTTTTCCCTGAACTCTTTGGAACAGTTCCTTAGAGTTATCAGAGAGGCTTATTCTGGGCTATGTCCACAGTAAGTCTATCGAATAAAATGTAATTTTCAACTTTCAGCTTGTGCATTTTTTTTTTTTTCAGTTAATAGTACTTAAGAAAAAAAAAAATCCCTGCCATTCACGGAGCTTACCATCTAGCAGAGAAATTTGCTTTTAGAACATGGAAAGATTCAAGACAGAAATGTAGAAAACATGGTTTTAAAATATTGTCTATCAGTTCAGTTCAGTCGCTCAGTCATGTCTGACTCTTTGTAACCTTATGGACTGTAGCATGCCAAGCTTCCCTGTCCATCACCAGCTCCCAGAGCTTACTCAAACTCATGTCCATTGAGTTGGTGACGCCATCCAACAATCTCATCCTCTGTCATCCCCTTCTCTGCCTGACTTCAATCTTTCCGAGGATTAGTGTCTTTTCCAATGAGTCAATTCTTTGCATCAGGTGGCCAAAGTATGGGAGTTTCAGCTTCAACATCAGAACTTCCAATGAATATTCAGGACTAATTTCTTTTAAGATGAACTGGTTGGATCTCCTTGCAGTCCAAGAGCCTTCTTCAACACCACAGTTCCAAAGCATCAATTCTTCAGTGCTCAGCTTTCTTTATAGCCCAACTCTCACATCCATATATGACTACTGGAAAAACCATAGCTTTGACTAGATGGACCTTTGTTGGCAAAGTAATGTCTCTGCTTCTTAATATGCTGTCTAGGTTGGTCATAGCTTTTCTTCCAAGGAGCAAGCATCTTTTAATTTCATGGCTGCAATCACCATCTGCAGTGATTTTGGAGCCCAAGAAAATAAACTTTCTCACTGTTTCCACTGTTTCCCCATCTATTTGCCATGAAGTGATGGGACCAGCTATAAGATGATGTAAATGTATTTATATGGGGAGACAATATAAATGAAATGATGGATGAACCTATTTCTACTCACAGTAGAAACAAACTCAATTTATAGATTTAAGATTAAGGTACATGTAGCAAAATGCATAAAGTCACATTGAATTCTTTTGCTCTCATTTATTTTTTCATGCTAGAGTTACTTGCTAACGGTGCTATTCTTTTTATTCTAATTAAAATGTCTGCATTTCTATTCTTAAGCATGGTTGTGCAAAATGGTCCTGCTCTTGGCTTCATCTCAGAAGGCTTTTTAAACTACATAATCAAATGTGGACTTTTCTTTCAGTAAGTGGTCACTATAGGAATACATTATGTTTTGTAAAAACAACTATTTTGAACTCTTCTAAGGGCTTCCCTGTTAACTCAACTAAGTTGGTAAAGAATCTGCCTGCAATGCAGGTGACCCTGGTTCCATTCCTGGGTTGGGAAGATCCTGTGGAGAAGGGATAGGCTACACACTCCAGTATTCTTGGGCTTCCCTTGTGGTTCACGTGATAAAGAATCTGACCTGAGTTTGATCTCTGGGTTGGGAAGATCCTCTGGAGAAGGATAGGCTACCCACTCCAGTATTCTGGCCTGGAGAATTCCATGGACTGTAGAGTCCATGGGGTGGCAAAAAGTTGGACATGACTGAGTGACTTTCATTTTCACTAAGGAGAAATATCATTTTAATGAAACCAACAAGGTATTGACTATAACAAATACTGGGGCTATCATAAGGAACTCAAAAGCCTCTTGATGAAAGTGAAAGTGGAGAGTGAAAAAGTTGGCTTAAAGCTCAACATTCAGAAAACGAAGATCATGGCATCCAGTCCCATCACTTCATGGGAAATAGATGGGGAAACAGTGGAAACAGTGTCAGACTTTATTTTTCTGGGCTCCAAAATCACTACAGATGGTGACTGCAGCCATGAAATTAAAAGACGCTTACTCCTTGGAAGAAAAGTTATGACCAACCTAGATAGCATATTCAAAAGCAGAGACATTACTTTGCCAACAAAGGTTCATCTAGTCAAGGCTATGGTTTTTCCTGTGGTCATGTATGGATGTGAGAGTTGGACTGTGAAGAAGGCTGAGCGCCGAAGAATTGACGCTTTTGAACTGTGGTGTTGGAGAAGACTCCTGAGAGTCCCTTGGACTGCAAGGAGATCCAACCAGTCCATTTTGAAGGAGATTAGCCCTGGGATTTCTTTGGAAGGAGTGATGCTAAAGCTGAAACTCCAGTACTTTGGCCACCTGATGCGAAGAGTTGACTCATTGGAAAAGACTCTGATGCTGGGAGGGATTGGGGGCAGGAGGAGAAGGGGACGACAGAGGATGAGATGGTTGGATGGCATCACTGACTCTATGGATGTGAGTCTGAGTGAACTCCGGGAGTTGGTGATGGACAGGGAGGCCTGGCGTGCTGGGATTCATGGGGTCGCAAAGAGTCGGACATGACTGAGCGACTGATCTGATCTGATCATAAGTTATTATCTGAAACTTGGCAATATTTTTACTATTTTAACTTTATTGTGACTATATATTTCATACAGTCTATGTTAGGGATTTAGGGCATGGCAACCCACTCCAGTGTTCTTGGAGAACCCCCATGGACAGAGAAGCCTGGAGAGCTACAGTCCATGTGGTTGCAAAGAGTCAGACATGACTGAGTGACTAAGCCCATATTAGGGATTTAAATTATCCTTACCCATTTTACCCATCCATTTAATAAGCTGTCTGTCTTCTATCTTAGGCAACCTAAATTATCATTTCTTTGAATTCAAAATGTTATCACTTATTATCATATATCTTTTATTTTTTTCAAAATAAGTACATTTATGTGGCATACTATGAATTGGAATGACAAAGTATAAAGAAATTAGTAAAATTACATACAAATTAAAAATTCTTTTCTCTGATAATAGAAAAAAGGAGAGGCTAATTCAGAATTAGGACACTAAAATGCTAGGAATTAAAAGACAGCTAAAGATGAGTGTACATACATTCTAAATCACCAGGGAAATGAATGAGCCTCTGAATTACTCTCTCTGTTTCTACTCTGCCTCCCTAGAGTCAGTTCACAGAACAGCCAGAGTGATGCTTTAAACATGTAAACGAGATCAAATCATTTCCTTACTTAAAACCCAGCAAAGTCTTTTCATGGAGCTTAGGATAAATTTGATGGTTTGTACCATGGTTTATGGAGCTTTACATGATCTGGCCCTTGGCTACCTATTCAATTTCATTTCCTATCAGTCTTCTCTGCCCTTTCCATACTCCAACCACACTGGACTGTTTATTGTTCTGAGGACACACCAACTAAGTTTGTGCCATCAGAATTTTTCACTTACTGTTCCCTCTGTCTAGAGTGCTCTTAACTCAGATATTTGCATGACTCAAATATGACCTTTTCAGAAACGCTTTCACTGACCACAGTATCAACATCAGCATTTCCATTTCTGAATCCTAACATTATATCACATACTTGATTTTTAAAAATTGTCTGTTTTCTCTACCTCAATATATGTTACATGTAGAAAGAGATTTAGTCTGTTCTGTTCATTGTTATATTCTTCAGGCCTAGAACAATATCTAGCAAATAATAAGCACCCAATAAATATTTGTTGAATAAGTGAGCAAATAAATGAATACATATCTGATTTCAAATATGCTTATATATGTATATATGTACTATTTTAGTGGTTTAGACAAAGTTTTTATTTGAATTATGTAGTTAATTGATGAAATCATATTTTTTGCTTCAATTATCAAGAAAAGCATTTCTTCATTCTTATGTACAATAAATATTTATTAATTTTTGTTAAATGCTTAGTTTGTAGTGGATGTGCAATAAATACTTGCTGAATAAATAGAGTACTTACCATGTACAAGATACTAGACATTTTAGTATTTAATTGCCTAAAAGAAAATGGACCCAAATCTCCCTGTTATGTGGACTGGGTTATTTTAAACATAATGATGAATATTGTATCCCAAGGATCAATGTTCAATAATTAGTATGAATGGTAATAGTCCCCATAGCTTGACAGTCCCTGGCTACATGCAGTTCATACAATTCATGTTTTCATTATCTCTGTGCCTTTTGGGCATTGCAATCCATATAATATCATTTCAATCTTTTTTTTTTTTCCCATCGAGGTGCTCTAAATGGTTTAGATTTCCTCTCTGTCAGAATCTTATTCTGAACAAAAACTCAATCAGCCTTGTTTCTTTCAATGGTTATTTAATTTGTACCAACTGTTGCTATTGCTATCCTTTATATCACCTATCCTTCAAAATATGTCAGTGTTTACTGCAAAGGTAGAAAATGATTGAAGGTTACTGTCTGCTGTAAGCCTTAGCCAATCAAGCAGTTTCTTCATCTTTAGGTAATTCAGTATGTGTCTAATTTAAGTAATTTGATCATTTGATGATTCTGATCTAACTTCCAATTATACTTGTATCAACAGATCTATTTCACTTCAAAGATGCAGCAGCAGCTACTGAAAACTGAATAAATGGATCTGTACTGGTTCAAAGTATTTTCTGTAGATTCAAGTATTTAGATGGAACAAGGAGAAAAATGTATATCTATTTATGGCTTATATGCAGCTATTACTAAATCATGAATTGGAATCAGAAGACATGTTAAATACTGCATAAATATTTTGGAGTAAAAGGTGTTGCCTTTTCCCAGCCATTGTCTTTATTTTGACTATGGCTCCTGGAGACTATTAGTCAGAGGGTATGTTCTGCATTAGTGCGGGTTAGAAGGAAAACAAATGGTAAGCAGACAATACCTCCCTTTGCTTAGCAAGATTTCTTAGGCAGCAGTGCTCTTCTGCTTTCATAACACGTATGCTGTGCCCGGGCAGACAGCATGCTGTTAGGGTGGTGGTTAGTTAATATTAGGGATTGGGCTATACGTTGCTATATAAAGTTTTATCTACAGAAATGATTTATAAAAGTTAAATAGAAAATTTATATCTGTGACATGTCATTGGAATGTTTTTTGTTGACAGAAGGACATTGAAATGGCTGCATGGCATTCTAGAGGCAGTTGCAGATGCTTTCTTTGCCAGGATGGTAAGAACTAAAACAGGGTTTTAGATGCTAATTCTGAACTTGTTCCATTTGGCTACATATTCTGCAATATGTGTGCCCCTTTGAAAGAATCTATGATTAAAGACCAAAACTGTGGCTGAATTGTAAAATGTTAGTCTATTTTTTTAAAGGCTAAAGACTGATCATCCTTTGGTAATATTTTTAAATAGCAGAAAACAAGCCTATTAAATATAATATATTCTGAAGGAATATTGTTCAAATTATCTACACTAAATAAAAGGACTACTGAATTTTTAAAAAAATAATGTAAATGCAGAAAACAATGGCATTCTCTAAATAAGTAGCTCAAACAATTTGAACAATAAATGTGACATTTAGAAGGCAGCTCCTTTCGATGAGCAGGTACACACCATTTTACTTGGTACCATATTCAGGAAGGTAGAACCAGAGCTGTCAGTTAGCTTGAGAGACTCGGGTCCATCCTCTTTTCCTTGAAGCATAATGCCAGTGTCACAAAATGCTGGTGTTGTCTCACTGTATCATAACACAGTGGCATAGTTCAAGCAATCACCATGTCAGCCCAAGCTAACTGCAGTGTATGCTTGCAGTCAGAGATAATGAAAAGTTTCACAGGACAAGACACTGAAAATGAATGTCGGCTAAATATAAGGACTGTACAGAGATGAGCCAATGTATCTATACCAGACCTTGAGTCACACAGGAAAATACTCGCTTTTAACCTGTAAATTCTAAAGATTACTTTAAATGGAGAATGATGATGCTACCAGTTTTTGGAGTGGTGGCCGTATCACAAGAAAGAATTCATACATGGACCAAAGAGGATAGAATTCCATGGGTTGATACATTAAATCAAATTAACTCTTTTAGAAAAAAAAAATAGTAGAGAGATTTCCCTGGTGGTCCAGTGGTTAAGACATTGTGCTTCTACTGCAGGGGGCACAGGTTTGATCCATGGTCAGGGAGCTAGGTTCCCATATGCCAGGAGATGCAACCAAAAAATGGAAAAAACATTATTAGAAATATACAGAGGTATCAGGCTACAGGGAACTGAATGGAATGACTCTCATTTCCATTCAACATAGTCTAATTACCTAGTGAATACATATCTACTTTTGTTTATTAACAGTTCATAATTAGATTATATTGGTTAAGGGTCATTTGCTCTTGGAATCACTTTGAACACTACAATTTGACCATGGTAACCCAATACTCTTCAGTAACTATCTGTGTATGGCACTCAGTCAAATAACTAACAGCATTTTAATCCCATGCCTCATCAACTGAGATATGAACTGTGAACCCCTAATACTTACTCCTAGCCTGAGACTCTTCCCTCAATCAGTGAAATATACCCAGGACCTTGTGAGTCCATCTCAGGGCCTTTCGTACTTTCCCTCGTGTCTTTTACAAGCTAGGTATCAGAAATTCAGTGAAGTTGGACATCCTTCGTTTCAGCCAGAGTGAGATTCAGAGTCCAAAAGGTGCTTTCCTCAAGTGGAGGGAATAAAAAGAAACTAAGTTACATTTTCTATGACATTCCTAAATATTACCTCTTCCAACTAAGTAATAATAAGGCAGCATGGCAGAAAGCTCTGAAAACTGAGAAAAGGCACAATTATGGTGGAATCATTCATCCAGTCATTCATTCAGTAGCTCTGTGCTGAACATCTTATGTGTGGAAGCACTGGTTCAGGGATATAAAGGTGAACAAAGCACTACCTAGAGTGAAGAGCAAGGAACAGAAATTAATCAAAAAAGGACTGATTTAGAGGCAGAGGCAAAACTGAGAGATTAACTGAGCTCGGGCGTGGTGGAGTGTCCAGGGTTCCTAGAGGAGGAAAGAAGGTTGAGGAGAACACGGTTGGGAACAGGTGTGGGAGACACATCTTCACACAAGAGGGACGAGCTTGTGCCCAAGGGCAGAGGCAGGAAACTTTGGTCACGGAGCTGCAGGTGGCTTAGTAGACTTGGAGGTCCCCAGGTGCCAAGAAAGGAGTCGAGTGAGGCTGAAGAGGGAGTGGGGCCAGATCTGGAGGCAGATCTGTGACCTGAAAACGACGTTAAACTTGACTGCAAAGAATCAGAGAGCTTTGAGGAATGGGAGCAGAAGAGTAACAAGACTGATAGTAACAGACTGATGAGACTGGGACCAGAAGCAGAGAGGGCAGTGCAAAGGTCGTGTATCAATACAGATGAGAAATGATGAGACCAGAGTGACATGATCACACTTGTTTAGAGCACTCACTCTGATGACCAGTCTTTGCTTCCTTCCTCTTTTTGTGTTAGCACTCTTTCTGGGTTTTTCTTGTACTCCTCTGGCTCACCCTTTTCAGCCTAGTTAATGTCTCTTTCTCTTTCTCATGCTCTACAAGTTGGTGCTCTTGAAAGCTCAGTTCTTATTTCCCCCTTTCTTCTCTCTTTATAGTCTTTCTCTAGGCAATCTCTTCTATTCAGTCTGACACGTTCAAATATTTTTTTTTTTCTTCCAGTCTAGAACCCACTACAATCCAACTACCTACCTGATCCACCCGCTTGGGTGCCTCATAGGCACCATAAACTAACATGAAACATTAAACTCTTGTTCTTTTCCCAGAAATTTACACCTATTTCATTTTTTCCCACCTCAGTAATTGGCACCTACAGTTCCCAAGTGGGAAAGCCAGAAGGCTAGGAGTCAGGATTGATAGTAATACTTACTCTGTCTTACCTCTCACTCCAATCTTTCACCAAACCTACTCCTCATTTTCCTCGCTGCTACGGAAGATGACAAACTTGTTTGAGATAAGCCTCTGGCTTGTTGACAGATGGCAGCAAGGGACTGGCAGGATGAGGGGTGAGGGGATTTGTACTATTTTATTTGATGAGGATAAGTTCTATTGGAGCCTGTGAAAATGCAAGCTCTGTTAGAGGCAGTTTTAGTTTCTCTGAGCCTTAAATTTCTATTCTTTGTTAATAAACAGATGTTCTTTCTAACTGGTAAAGTACTTTGAGATAGCCAGGAAAAAAATTCTGTATACCTGTGTTGGACTTTTTACTCAGCAAAAAGTTAAAGAGGTTCAACATTTTCCCTTTGCTTTTAGCTTATCCTTAGTACACTTAGTTTCTTTTTACCCTTACAGATGAAGATACCATAAATATCCACTTTCTGGTTCTCCTTCCTTCTCAGTTTTGCATTTTTCATTTATTCCTGCTTATCATTGAGCATTCAATCTAGTGTGCTTGTCTTCCTCTCATTTTATTTTCTTCAGTCATTATTTAAAAGGGGATTTGATTGACTCTGTCCTATAGAATCGGAGAGGGCAATGGCAACCCACTGTAGTACTCTTGCCTGGAAAATCCCATGGACAGAGGAGCCTGGTAGGCTGCAGGGACGAGCTTGTGCTCATGGGGTCTCGAAGAGTCGGACACGACTGAGCGAATTCACTTTCACTTTTCACTTTCATGCATTGGAGAAGGAAATGGCAACCCACTTCAGTGTTCTTGCCTGGAGAATCCCAGGAACAGAGGAGCCTGGTGGGCTGCTGTCACAGAGTTGAACATGACTGAAGCGACTTAGCAGTAGCAGCAGTCCTATCGAATTGGCATCCTGAAGCTTGGTAGTGCCAGGTGGGTGCAGGCTGGGAATAGTGCTACATTTTGTCTTTCTTTCTCCCCTTTTGCCCTTCCCCATTCAAGTCCTCCTATGATTTCTGTGTGCAACTTTGATCCAATATATTTTTATGCAGCAAAAGTATAATTAAATATTTAAACATTTCAAAGTCATAAATTTGAAAAACTCAAAACTGGCAAAATTACAGTTTTTCTTTGAATTTAGACAAATTATGGTTTTGGTTTATTTGCAGTTTTTTTTTTTTTTTTAAGGTAGCAAAATTAACTACTTAAAAAAAATTAACTACATTGCTGTACTTAGGAACTAGTCAGAATATGCTAAGATCTTAATTCGCTGTATCTATGTGATCAAAAAAATTCCTTTTAAGCACAATAATAGTAATATTATTACATAATATTGTTACTTATTCTAAACCCATTCACACAACATCACTGTAATGCTTGGTATTTAAGGCAAAATATTTTTGGAAATAATTCTTCTGGATGGAAAACAGGTGAAATTATTATGCTAATAGTTATTTACTTTGTTTTATTTATAACAGTAACTTATAAATAAAGCAAAAGTAAATATCTGGAAGATTGATAGTTCATTACTTATTACTATAGAGATGGTTATATTACTATCCCAAAGTATTATGTTTGATGAATTCTGTTTTATATTAATGATTACCTGCCAGCTTTTTTGGAGAAGGCGATGGCACCCCACTCCAGTACTCTTGCCTAGAAAATCCCATGGATGGAGGAGCCTGGTAGGCTGCAGTCTATGGGGTCACTAAGAGTCGGACACGACGGAGCGACTTCACTTTCACTTTCCAGTTTCATACATTGGAGAAGGAAATGGCAACCCACTCCAGTGTTCCTGCCTGGAGAATCCCAGGGACAGGGGAGCCTGGTGGGCTGCCGTCTATGGGGTCGCACAGAGTCGGACACGACTGAAGCGACTTAGCAGCAGCAGCAGCCAACTTTTTTATTTCAGTAAGAGTCAGCCAAAATGGATGTTACTTTTTAAAAAACTTTTATTATTAGAATTCTTAAAGCATAGAAGGTGTTAATAAATTACTGAACACACTTCATCAGAATCATTGTTGGAAGTACTGGGAAGATCATCACATGGATATGTTGTACAGAATTTGCCTTTTCAGCTCATAGTGCCTTCACATGTATATATAAATGGGCACTCTAATCTAACATTAAGTAAACCATTTAAATAAAAAAATAAAGGCACACTGCATACCAGGAAATTAACTTTGACAATTCTGAACTTAAGGAAGGAAAAGATAACTCTACCATAATGGGTGTGCATTCAGAAAAAAATAATGTTAGTGTAAAAATAGCTTTTAAAATTTGTTTTTAGAATTGCTTCCTTCCTCTGAAATGATGATTATAACATGCACAAGATAATGCATTTATAAATATTGTCTTTGTGTTTTTCTCTTCAGGGTCCTTGTATTTTGCATTGGCTTTTCATGATAGCATATCTATATTAAAGTTTGCACATTTTTCTTTACTAAGAATAAAAGGCATTGAGAAGTTGTTAGATGATGATTCAATAGGACAGATGAGATTAGTCAAATAATTAGAATAATACATAAATTATGTTAAAAAGTGATCAGAATATTACATGGGGAATTGGTTTTACATGATGAGAATTATTTTAAAGGCCTTCACTTTTCATAATGTGAAGAAACTTGGGTAATTATGATATTTTTGTTTGCCTCATACAAAAATGTTCTCTTTTGGAAATGTGTCTGAACACACACACACTAAATAGTAGGTTTCATATTATGCTTCTAGGAAATAATTCTGTTGGGAGCTCAACCAAGATGTTCTACCACTAAAATAAAATAATAACAGCTTTTACCCAATTCCTTAAGAAAAGCAGAGAAAACTTTTTTCTAATTTGTAAATTTCTCTCCCCACACTCCCCTCCCCTCTTTTAAGTTTCATTGCTTTATCAATTTGTCTAGTGGCATGTGCTGCTGTAAGTTGACAAAATGAATGAGCCAAGAGCACATAAGAAATGAGACAAACCTTATATGTGTTAGTTCTCAAATATGTGTTATAGATCATTACTTTCTATGTATAGACACTTGCATACTTACACAAACTGTCATATTTCTGCAGGTGAATTTCCTTCTAATTATTTCAACTAAATTAAAATATCATTATTTCATTGAAATCTGCAATGAATGTCATAATTTTCAGGTGCTTAAACATTTAAGCATGACTGAGAATCACTGAATTAAAATGCTAAATTTATTTGCCAGTTTTTATTTTTTGAATCTAACATAATGCAGAGATTTGCAGCTCTATTTCAGTGGACTGATTATGATGGTCATACTCTCTTTTGTTTGGGCTCAAGACTTTCTCTGTAATAGCAAAGAAAATACAAAGAAGATAGAAAACATGTTAGCCCATGTCTATGTTGGGAAAGTTATTTTCATAAAGCTGTATGTTAATAGTGATATTATTAATGGCTGTACATCTGATTTAACTTGTGACCTTGAAGATGGTATCTAGTTTGCATTCCATTAAAAGTTTTTAATAAGATTTCAATGAAAATAATAATAAAAAGTGTTCAGCTTCACCTTTGCTTCTCTTTAACAATTCAGAGTACCAATTATAACATAACCTTCATTTGACTTGCAACCATCCCTGTACTCTCAACAACATATTGAGTTGTATGCTAATACTTAAAGGGCAGAATAAGTATCTTCTGTTTTTTTACTTTTGCTCCATTCTAAAGTGACCTCTCAAATGTGTAATACTCGACTATTCATTATCTATTAAATAACACTTTTAAGCATTTACATCCTTATTTTTGATCATTTAGAGTTATTGAAAAAGCATTTTAAAAAGTTCAAGAATGCATATCTTCATTTGTATCTTAAAGAGAGGCTATATCTTCTAAATATGGTACAGTGTCAGAGGAAGAAAAAGGAATTTTGATTATTGAAGGTTCCAGAATTCTCCACTCCTTTAAAGAAGTGTAGAAATTAAGAAAAAAAATTGAAGAGAAAGGAAAATGAGAGTATATGATAAAAGCTGAAGGATAAAACAGGTAAAGCATTTTGGGTGCCCAGAGAATTATCATTTCTCAAAGCAGACTCAGCAGTTCTTATCCTCTGTTGATGAGCCAAAAAATATACCATTAAACCCTCTTTCACAATAGTTTTCTCAAAGTCTGGTCTGAAAAAAATGATTCAGTGAAGGCCTCCTGGAAATCTACTCCAATGGGCAGGGTCATGAAGGGTGGGTCCTTTCCATGTGGTAGTATTAGTCCTACAGGGGAGCAACAGATAAAGTATGGGAACTCCAGGCTGATTACTAAGGATAGTTTGCTTGGAGGATATAAATATTTTACAGATATTTTCATTAATTTAACTTACTAAGTGGAAAATGAAACTGAATTTGTCATTTGTTTATTACCAGCATGCAGTCAGAACTATTTGAATCTTGGTGAGAACAGCTTCCATGTAGCTCCTGTGAGTGCAAAGTCACTTCAGTCATGTTTGACTCTTTGAGACCCCATGGACTGTAGCCCAGCAAGCATCTCTGTCCATGGAATTTTAGGCAAGAATACTGGAGTGTGTTGCTATTTCCTTATCCAGGGTTTCCTCCCAACCAAGGGATCGAACCTACATCTCCTGCGGCTGCTGCACTGCTGCATTACCACTGAGCCACTGGAGAAACCCACATGTAGCTTCCAAATGAGGTCAAAGAAAGAGCTAAATCCCAGTATTACACAAATCAAAGTTCATATTACAAACAAAGATCATACAAAATTTATTTATACTCTATTTTCTTTTTGTTGATGTTTTTAAAATGGTAGATTTAATTAATGGTATCTTGCTGATACATCCCATTTTTTTTAATTAGAAGAGAATGAAACCACTAGTTCTTTTCCTCCTAAAAATATAGTATTTAACTTATACATTAATTGACAAGGCAGGTAAAAACAAAACAAACATATATTATAGATATCTATAATTTATGTGGTAAATATGGTGACAAACTGGGAAACAAATTTTAAGAATCATATGGAGAAAAGCAGGGCAGGAATTGGGATCAAAAAGATAATGAATCAAGAGGGCCTAAGATTTTATTAATGAACCAAGCATGGATGACCTGAAGATGGTCTTTTTAGCTACTGATTTTGTGGTAAACCTTGTCTTGGACTAAATGAACCATAAAACATCAGAAGAGTGGTTTCAGACTGTGGCTGAATATGACATGGAGAGAAAACATAGAAAGATTCTCTCAGTCTCTTATTCTATTATTAATGACTTCAGGTACCATAGCTTACAAGTGACAAGACACAAGCAGAAGTGTGAGATTTGGAGAATTGCCCCAGGAGCATCATCATGTATAGCAACACTGAGCTATCAGAAAAGGACTGGAAACAGAGGAAGAACAATGGCAGGTGAAGACGTGGGAAGCCTAAGAACATTTTGAAAATCTGAGTGAACTGAAGATGACAGGTGTCTTCAAACATGAACAAAATAACTAATACAGGAACTAAATTTTTAGCTCATAGCTTATTTCTCTCCTAATTCAGTTGTTACCGTTCCATTGTCTTCTGGAATTTAATTTTGTAGAGGAGAAGTCTGAGGTCATTTTCATGTTCTTTTGAAGGTATATAAACTGGAATTACATGGAATTTATTGTAATAAAAATGGAATTACAATTCCCAGAAACTGCTCTCCTGCACAGGTTCTGTGCCACAAGAGAATAACTGGAAGTAAAGCAGCAGCTATTCTCCTGTGAAGGTTCATGGAAGGCATCACGAGTGGCTGCCAGCCACACTGACGGTTGCTACCTCACTTCATTATTGTAGGGCAGCAGTGAAGGCTGTGGCATCTCAAGTTCCCACTAGATTTTCTCCATCAGTTTCTCTGAGCCCTAAGCCACTGGGTATGTAGCTCCATAATAAGACATCAACTTCTTCTGCAAGTCACCCCATTGTTGAGGTTGGAGGTTGTGAGAGGCAGATGTGCATTCCAGTCGGTCCTTGCTGACTTCCTTATCTCACACCCAGCTTATGTTCCTGACCAATGCCCCTGCTGAGCCATAGTACCATCAGGACCAACACTAGATTCAGAAGCAGCAGTCTTCTTACTTCTTCAGCAACTCCACAAGTACATAACGTCTTAACCCTATAAAAAATTCCCTAATTCAGTAATATGCATAGTGCTATTTTTTTTAATTGAACCATTTTGAGGGATTAAGTAACGTGTTTCTTTCTAGCTGGATGTTTGTCAGGTTTTTATTTTTTTATTTTTATGATTAAAAACATTTTCAAGCATATGAATTAGAGTGGGTGTGTATGTGTTTGTTAATTCATTGATTCTGCCTCATAATTTTTTCTTTTAGTCTGCACTCATTTGTTTTTAGGATTGTTCATTTACACTCAAGAAAGTAGTTTTTGATTATCTCTTTTACTATTAATATCAATAATAATATTCACTCTTTATTGAATTTACTACCTACTAGGAGTTAAACCCAGAGAAGGCGATGGCACCCCACTCCAGTACTCTTGCCTGGAAAATCCCATGGACGGAAGAACTTGGTGGGCTGCAGTCCATGGGGTTGCTAAGAGTCGGACACGATTGAGCGACTTCATTTTCACTTTTTACTTTCATGTATTGGAGAAGGAAATGGCAACCGACTCCAGTGTTCTTGTCTGGAGAATCCCAAGGACGGGGGAGCCTGGTGGGCTGCCGTCTATGGGGTTGCACAGAGTCGGACACGACTGAAGCGACTTAGCAGCAGCAGCAGCAGCAGCAGGAGTTAAACCCTTTAGAAGCATTATATTCTTGTTCTCACTTCAATAACCCTGTGAGACATTAAATAGATAACTCCCAATGAGCATATTAAATATTATGTTGGATTTCCCTATGGTATAGAGTTTGAAAAATAGAGAAGATGTTGGCAATATTTTGATTGGTTTGTTGACTTGCTTACTCATCTTTAGAACAAGTCCTGATTTACCTAAAACTAGTTTGCCAATATGCAAGTGTGTGGATTGTGGTATATCCTATTCCCTGCCCTTTTTCACACCTATGTACTCCTTTCTCATGTCCACATCTGAGGGCTGGGTTGATGGCCACATTTCCTAGTCCAATGTTCAGTGCCTAGGCTTTTACCTAAAAGAGCCAGCCTTCCCACCTTTCTTCTAAGACACCTGGAATAGATTCAGACATAAAAATAGATACTAATGGATATGTTCAGCATTTGAAACTCTCTCTATATGCCCATCCCCTCTGCCTGTGGCATTTTTTTCTTGTGGGGACTATACCAGGTATACACCACTTCTTGCCTAACTATATTCTAGGGATTGTAGTTTCTGCCTGCACATTGAGAGAGATAGGTGATCATGAGAAAGAAGAGGGGGACAGCAACATTTTGGTTTTCTACAAAAGCATCACTCATCTCTAGAGAGAAGGCTGCTAGTTTTCTGGCTGGTTTGTCCTTACATTTTTCAAAATGGGCTGAATGTACGGGTGGGTAGTCTTTGTTTCTGCAGGCAAAGAATTAGTAGCTGTTGATTGCATTTTAAAATTCCATTGTATTGGCCTTTTAGCTAGTAAAAATCTGCAGGTTTTGATAGTTTAAAAAACAGCTTTCTAACTATCTAGAATCTATGATTCATCCATCTCTATCATTTTATTCATGGGGAAAACTTTAATTAGCTTTGCTAGCTGTACGCAGTATTAAACTGGGAGATCTTCCCCTCACCACATCTATAATTTCCTTTTTAGTGATGTTTCTATTATCCTTAGGTTACAGGAATTTGGGGCAGACTGTACTTGTTGGAGGAAGGCCTAGCAACTCTCATTGATTAAAGATGATCACGCATTTCAAAGTAATTAAGACGAATGCTGCTGCTGCTAAGTCACTTCAGTCGAATTCTAAGGAAAGATTAACACTAAATAGAGTCTTTCCTCAAATTCTGTGAAGGAACACTGCAGAGAGGAGGAATCTGGAACCAAAGCATGATCAGCTCACAGATATACTTTGTGACAATCAGAATCTCTTATATATTTATTGCTGAAGCACAATATTCACGTATTTCTTTATGCATGGGATATTTCTGAATATCTCTCCCATACATGAAGGTTTTTCATGGTTGATTTATCATAAATACTAAAATGGAATTCTATTTTACAAACACTTCCTGCTCTTCGTTTTGCTACAATTTGCATTAAGTCAATACAAGCTGTAATAAGCCAACATATCATTTTAATTTAAATATAGCAGTAGGTTGCAGTCTGCTAAAAAAAAGTCATGAGTGCCCTTCAGTGTTTTTTATATATTTATTTATTAATATGGTAGGTCCTTGACTTTTCAAGAGTACAATCAAAGAGAAGCTGAGAAATGTATCAAGTGGATTGCTTTCTTATCTTAGTGTCATACTCCACAGTGCTGTGTCAGGCATGTGGAGTATACTGTTCTTGAACAGAACTTTAAAACAGTCATCCTACAGTTAAGCTTCAATATTTGATTTAGAATTTACCTATTATAAATCTTGTTTACTATTTCCTAATATTAAAGACACAAGTTTTAAAATATATACTCTCAGAGTATATGGTCAATATTTTGTATGAGCACACATTAAGAATAAGGAAGACGGATGCCACAGTTTTCCCTTTTTAAGCACTTAATTTAGAACCTAACCTCAGATTTATTTAGTGGTTGTCCAATAGCTTCTGCAAAAAGATTTTTAAATTCAGGGTCTAAATCTTTGTCACTGACCATTGAGAGGCTTTAGCGTAAAAGTAAACATAGATGAGGCTCTGAGAAGAATAATATTGCCACTTCTTTATGCAGCTGAGTTTTCTAAATTAAGTTCATTGCATGGATAATTTCCTATAACCACAGGGGGCAGAGCTGGCTGGTTGACTGTGAGAAAATTAATGAGCAGAGAAGTTTGAAAAAAGAGGGAAAGAGTGAAGTAAACTCTTGCCTAATGTAAAGGAAATACACTGATGTCCAGATGAAGAGAAGTGATCAGAAGTTTACTCAATCAGGACTAAATAACTGATCTGGAGAAAATGCACTGACAGTCAGTAAGAAATCCAGACTTTCAGCTTTGTCGGGCTTTGAGTTGGTGACTAAGAGGGTGTTGATTGTTGTTTTGCTTGAATGAGGACTACTTTTCTAGGACTGTTAATGGTGGTTCAATCTCAATCTAAAGCATTTCTATTGAGCTTTTGAATTATTGAGCAGGAAGGATGAGGGATGAGCCTATGATCAAGTGTGAGGTTATTAGTTAAGTTAGTGCTGGGTAAGGTCTTATTTGACCAGGAAATTCAACACACAGGAAGGTTCTTCATTATGATACAGGACTTTTGTCAGAAGGAAAGAAAAAAAAAAACTGCTAGATGGGGAAGACATGGAAAACAGCACTGTTCAAATCCAAGAAGTTGGTGAAACTTACTCAGGCACAGTTATAAAGGGTAGAAATGTTTCTCTGTGTAATGAAAAGCAAAATTTCTACTTCAGCATATTATCATGGGGTATAAAATGCAGTATTGCATTTTCTCTAGGAAAAGATCTGAAGTTATACCACAGTAATTGAAAAATCTGTCTGGAAGCAATACATTGATTTTTGGCACATATCTTTTTAAATTGGGAGATTTGGAAATGCATAAACAGATTCCTAGTGTTTCCTTCCTACATAGGGGTAGTACCAGTCTAAAATGAAGCAGTATATTGGATGGGTGCCTGCTCAAGGGGCTGGGATACGCAGTAGGGAGGAGGAACGTATGAATGCAAAGCACGGCTGCAGCATAACTGCTTTTGTAGCTTTGTACAAAGAGAAAAATACATACTCGATTGAACTATTTAACCAACACTTATTTCTACACTGCAGAGTTGAACTGTTGCTTGGTTTATTCATGCATTCTTACATGAAACATGATAAAAACACAATGTATTTATCGCTAAAATACTAGTGAGCAATTGCTAAAGAATAAAGACACATTGCTTGTGAACTTCTGTCCCCTCTCCCAATCCCTTGCAGTGGCTCTCTCCTCTGCTCAGTTCACAGTATCATAAATCAGAAACGATAAATACCATGCTTTCTTTGATCACACATTAGCTGATGGATGTTCTATTGTATGTAAATAGGCCACCATGGAGACACTTGTTACTTTGCTGCCAGCACTTTTTCAGAGTTGCTGGTGAGGGTACAGAGTGCTTTGTTCTGTTTGGACAGAGGAGGAGGAGCAAAAGCTGAAGTGTGAAGACAAAGGTGAAGGAAGGCATTACCCCAAGCAGCTCAGTACAGGCAACTTTGCTGCTGTAATAGATGATTATGTGTCAATGCACATTAATATTTGATGTGCATCATCATATTATCCTTTATGTGCACTTTCACAATATTGTGAAGCAGCAAGGCTGCTTTAGACAAGGATTTCTATAGCCAAGTGCAGTGGTTTTTACTTGGCGAAATTAGCACACATCCTGTCCTTCCAACGTCAAAAGGGATGCTTCTGTTTATGTTGAATAAACAGGCAGGGGCTGGGTCCAACCTTCTTTTAAAACACGGTATTATCTTGAGTGCATAAACAAAGACTGACAAAATAGTTCTTAAATGGTACACTGATGCATTTTGTATTCTGCTCCTTGGAAACAAAGACTTAGCTTCTGTCATTATAAAAGCCCCTTGAAACAGATCTGCAAGTAAAAGCTTATGCATTGTGGGAAGAGACCAATGAAGAAAACTGAAGAAAATGCTTAGATCTACAAAGGCTTCTGCTCATTTTTATTTTCTTTTTCTGAAAATTGAATACAAGCTCTGGGAAGCTTTATTTGCTCACACAATGCCTGACCACATGTGCGAACCATTAAAAGGGCGTAGCTCCCCTGCCATTTTGATGCGGCCCAAAATAAAAAATGTAAATGCTAATGGAACAGTGTCTCCAGATATGTTCCAGCTGTCCTTTGTATCATTAATTCTCTTCTCAAGTACAATAATTCAGGACAATAACCTAAATAATATTTTTTTTAGCAGTCAGACTGCTACTGCTACTGCTAAGTCGCTTCAGTCGTGTCTGACTCTGTGCGACCCCATAGACGGCAGCCCACCAGGCTCCTCTGTCCCTGGGATTCTCCAGGCAAGGACACTGGAGTAGGCTGCCATTTCCTTCTCCAATGCATGAAAGTGAAAAGTGAAAGTGAAGTCGTTCAGTCGTGTCTGACTCTTAGCGACCCCATGGACTGTAGCCTACCAGGTTCCTCTGCCCATGGGCTTTTCCAGGCAAGAGTACTGGAGTGGGGTGCCATTAGCAGTCAGAAAGAACCTCTAAAAGTGGACACTTAATGACAAAGGGGGTAAAAAGAGAAACCAGAGTTTGTGGAAAGATTAAAATCTGAAATCATAAAGGCAGTCAGTCATAAGACCTGGCAACACTTGAGGAAAAAAAAGCAGCTCAATTTCTTATAATGATTGTTTCTCGCAAAGACCACTCTCCAGAATAGAAATCAACTTCCACTCCATCATTTATTCATTCATCCATTCACTCATTCCATAAGCATATTTTCAGTGCTTGCTAAATGTTGCATATTACGTGAGACAAAAGAGTGCCAGAATATATATCAGAGGGAAACCTTGTCCTTAAGGAAGTTACAGTCAGGTAAGATGGTACCTAAGATAATATGCACATAAGTAACTATAGCGTGGCTTCCCTGGTGACTCAGATGGTAAAGAATCTGCCTGCAATGCAGGAGATGCAGGCTTGATCCCTGGGTCAGGAAGATCCCCTGGAGAAGGGAATGGCAACCCACTCCAGTATTCTTGCCTGGAAAATTCCATGGAGAGAGGAAGGCGGTGGGCTACAGACCATGAGGTCACAAAGAATCAGACATGACTAAGCAACTAACACTTTCAACGATAGAATAAAGGGAGAAATCAAGAGAAAAATGATACTGGATGAGGTACGAAGCATCGAACATGACCGTTAATGACCCCTGCTTCCTGATGTTCATTCTCTTGAGTATGGGCTGGACCCAGCAACTCTCTTCTAATACAGCAAATGTGAAGGGCAGGGCTGGTTTCATGGGCATGTGACATGTCCACATAGGCGCCTACATGTGGTTTAATGTTCTGTTTTCATCAACTCGAAATTTTATCTTTGAATTCCATAAGTGGAGTCCAGTGACACAATGGAATGTGCACATGAGCAGAAGAGGTAGATTGAACATGTGTATCTGCCTTGTTTCTTGGTGACCCCATTCCTACACAGGTGTTCTCAACAACACAGGATTCTGGCAGGCCTGTGATTCATAGGAGTTCATGAGCCTCAAAGCAAGGCAAAGAAGGTGGGCTACTTGCACAATTAAGGGGAGGCCCTGAGAGCCTGATGAGGTGGTCTTTCCTTTCAAACCAGGACTTGCTTAAGAGACAGGAAGAAACCATTGACATCCTAAGAAACAAAAATGAACCAGGAATTCTATCATATATATGTATATTTTTTTTTTCACGTTACTCTTCTGGATTAGCCAGTCTCTTGTGCTAAAAATTATGACTTAATAGGAAAGAGAAGAGACAACTCGTAATTCCTTTTCCTTTCAGTCCTGGCTTACTCGTTAGTACCCTGAAGGTAGAGAGGATTGGTATAATGTGTGACCATCAAGAAATTAATTAAAAAGAGTTGAGTTAGTTTTATGCAACAGTTTCTACTGTTCTGGAAAGAACAAAATGGATGTGCCTGTATGAACCACACAGTACGATCATGTAACGATTCTGTATACAATTTAATGTTCTTACATTTGCATTTAAACCTGGCTTTGTACAATATAAAATTAACAGTAAAGTTCATGCTAATAATTTTAAAAGTCGATCTTTCTCTATTCAGAATGACAGAGAAAATAAAAAATCACCATGACAACTAAAGAAAGGGACTAACAGAAAAAAGGAAAAAAAAACCTTTGATAGAACTTTTTCGTGCTTTTTGAACTAGAGTCTTTACTTTTGTCTTGGGTCCCACAAATAGCAGGCCACAGTGATGGGCTGTCACTCCCAAGATTAGGTTGTAAACTGTTAGTCTGACACTTTGTGATCCCATGGACTGTAGCCTGCCAGTCTCCTCTGTCCATGGAATTCTCCAGGCAAGAATACTGGAGTGGGTTGCCATTCCCTTCTCTAGGGGATCTTCCTGAACCAGGGATCAAACTCAGTATCTGTAGGCAGATTCTTTACTGTCTGAGCCACAAAAGAAGCCAAGATTAGGTTGTATCGATAAAAATATTTTGACTGCAATCTCTCTGTCTCTCTTTTTCACCTTTTATGTGAAATCTTTCTCTGAGGGTTGACATAGAAAGCAAACTACCATTTTGTGAGGAGACTTTAGCCAAGAGCCACAAGGACCTGTGTCTTGTCAGCAGCACAGGAGTGAGGGTGAACATTGCTTTTCCCTAGTTGAGCCTTGAGATGACTTCAGCCTCAACTGACATCCTGACTGCAGGCCTGGGAGGGACCCTAAGTCAGAAGCATATTGCTAAGCCACACCCAGATTCCCAATCAACACAAGCTACACACATGTGTGCGTGCTCGGCTGTGTCTGACTCTTTGCAACCCCATGGATTGCAACCCATCAGGTTCCTATGTCCATGGAATTTTCCAGGCAAGAATACTAGAGTGGGTTGCCATTTCCTACTCCAGGGGATCTTCCTAACCAGAATAAAGCAACAATATTTATTACCTCATAGGCTCATTGGTAAAGAATCTACCTGCCAAGGCAGAAAACACAGGCTTGATCTCTGGGTCAGGAAGATCCCCTAGAGGAGGAAATGGTAACTCATTTTAATATTCTTGACTGGAAAATTCCCTGGACAGAGGAGCCTGGCAGGCTAAAATCCATGGGGTTGCAAAGAGTCAGATACAACTGAGCATACATGCATGTTACCTGGTAGATTTTAGAGTAGTTTGTTTTGCAGTAATAGAAAACTAATGTATTGGGATTCAGTAGAATAAAAGCTTACTTCTAAGCACTGAGGAAGATCATTTGACATGTCTTTTGGGATAAGCATTTAGTGATGGAGCACACAGCACTGCAGAGGAGAGTGTGCAATCTAGGCTAGGACAATACTTCTCAAGCTTTTTGATCTCAAGAACCCTTTGTAATCTTACAAATATTGAGGACTCAAAGAGATTTTATTTATGCAAATTGTATCTGTCATAGTAGAAACTAAAACTGAGGTATTTAACATTTGTATTAAATTCATTTAACACATGCATTGCATATTGTTAACACATTTTTATAAAAATAAGTATATTTTCTAAAAATAAATTTAGTGATGGGGATGGCAATGTGCACATTTTTGAAAATGCCTTCAACGTTTGACTTAATAGAAAAATGTTAGATTCCAATGTGTTTCTGCATCGAAACTGTTAGATAAATGTATCCAGTAGCCTTTGGAAAATTTCACTGTGTATTTGTGTGAGAATGAGAATAAAAACAGACAATATCTTAATTCCTGGACCGCACATGGAGAACAACTGAGGTATGGAGATGGGAGAGTTCAGAGCACATATTGGCTACAGCATGCTGAACAAGGAAAATCTCAGGAAGGTAGATCTCACAAGGCTTGAATATCGTACTCAGTAGCTTATTCAATAGAGGGTTTGGCAGAAATTAGTTGTTAATCCAAAAGCCATTGATGCTCTCTTTCCTGCTAAAGAATCCTTGATTCTATTCAGATGTTGGCAGTGTGTGTATTGAGCAGGTACATCATGATTAGCTTTCCTTTTTCCAGTGATTGTTACAAGTGCAAACATGTGACACAGCCATGGCAATAAAAAGAACTCTGCTGTTGCAGGTGGTCATGGCAATGTGTAAGTTTTCACTGAGACAGAGACTTGATCCTTTCTGACCCTAGAGGCTTTACTGAAAGAATATGATGCTATAATTACCCTGTTTCAGTGATTCAGCCAAGGGAATCCAAGGGAGCTTGACCCAGAGTCTGAATACTGTTGAACCACTAAGTTGTTGAAGATTTTGCAACTGTCAGCTGATAAGCCCATTGCCATCTATGGAGATTGAGTTGACTGCCATTGATTGGACTTTGAGGCACCAGCTAGGTGGTTATTAAAATAGTCAGGTAAAGCTAATGTGGGTCTGAAATACACTGGTATCAACAGAAACAGAAAAGAATAGAATTAGACATGAAAGAATTGTGGAGGTAAATTTTGCAGGTAAATTTTAGAGGTAAACTTTGTTGTGTATATGGATATTGATGCATTTGGTTGCAGGACAGAAAGGAAGTGATAGTTATGATGCAGTTAATTGCCTGCTTGGCTAATTAGAAACACTAATTTCAGTGGTGCCAGAAACACTGCAGATGTAGTAGGTTTGGGAGGGAATATAATGGATTAAATTTGGACATTCAGAGTGAAGGAGATACCTAAAATACATGGTATATGGTTGGTATTCAATAAATGTTTATTGTGGTGTAGGACAGAATTGATCTGATATCCATAGGGTTTGTTTCCTCATATCCTTCACAGTTTCACTAAAATGTTGCTTTCTTAGGAAAGACTTTTTTGATTACTCTATCTAAAACTAATATTCATGCTCCACTTCTTAACATTTGTCCACAATGTCTTGATAAGTCCTATGTCACTTCTATGCCTTTTTTAAAGCTGGGCACTTCTCTAATAAACTACATACATGTTTACCTGTTATATTTTCCTAATAGAAAGTAAGCTCAATAATGGAACTTTTTATCTGTTTTGTTCACTTCTGTAACTCCAGAACCCAGATCAATACCTGATAGGTAGTGGATACTCAGAAAAATATGTATTAAAGGAGTGAATAAATCCTCATAGCATGAGGCTCAGGGCTGCAAACATATTTGGCCATCATATGCCTAAAGGTAGTGATCGAAGCCTCAGGATGAGATGAATGTATTGTAATTGAATTCTGAACTCACGAAGATAACACCAGATACTTATTAACAGGGGTCATCTTAAACATTTTATATACATCTGAGCATTTAGCACATAAAAATTTTGTGGGCAGACAGTTAGTTATCTCTCCCACTTTACAGGTAGACAAGCCAAGACTCAGAGAAGTCAGGTAACTCAACTCAGGTTACTAATTAGTGAAGGGGCAGGTCCTTTAGGTAAAAGACCAGAATAAGCTCTTATATAGAACTTTCAAAGGAAATTTTACCTAAGGGATGAATTTTAAATTATGTTCAGTCATGGTATGTAATTTTCAAGGAAAATTATCTAGAGTTGTTCTTGCTTTCCGGCTTTGTAAAAAGTAGAGGTCGCCCCCTTCTTATAATTTCAAGAAAAAATAATCCCTGATTTTAAATTCAGAATATCATTCAGATAACTAACACCCATGTAAACATCTCTTCTAGTGTCTGAATAAAGAAGGAGTAAAAACTGATCAAACAAACAAACAAAATTAACAGTTAAAAGCAAAATCAATTTGTCTATTGAAAAGACAAGGCACTTTTGACCCCACTGGTTTTCTAGCTGGAACCGTAGTGAAGTGACATGGGGGACCTTATAAAGTATATAACACTAGCGGGGTAGAGAATACTAGGATTTTCTTAAACTCAATGTATTGGCTGTAAGTTAAAGTTCAGTTCAGTTCAGTTCAGTTCAGTCGCTCAGTCGTGTCCAACTCTTTGAGACCCCATGAATCGCAGGATGCCAGGTTTCCCTTCCATCACCAACTCCCGGAGCTCACCCAGACTCACGTCCATCGAGTCAGTGATGCCGTCCAGCCATCTTATCCTCTGTCATTACATGACTTCAAAGGCCAGTCAAGACATCTTTTCCCTTAATGGCTTTCACAAGAAAATAACCGCACACTTATTTCATTTAAAACAGACTCAGCCTAAGGATGGTTCTCCTCTTTCTATGAAAAAGAGGGCTATTAGTGAAGATAAGGGCTCTTTTGGCTTTGTGATACATTTTTTCACATTTCGTTCATGGGCATAAGATGAAAAAACAAGATGAAACGATTCTTTTATTGGGCATTCAATTAAAAAATGCCATGAGTATGCCACTAGTTTGCATAAATCCTAGAAATGTGTTTCAAGCAAATGTGTATTATGTTGAGGAAAAGACAGAAGGGTATAACCTTGGGCAGATCATTTAACTTCTCTCTGCTTTACATTTACAAGCAGTAATACAAAGAGACAGGATTACATGATCTTCAAGGTCCTGTCCAGATGGATTTAACACATTATGATTATGGGAGAGGCAGTTTAGTGTAGTAGTAGGGAGCCTGGGCTCTGGAACCAGAATGCCTACGTTTAGACCCTGCCTCACTTCTCTTACTCATCACATGCTATGACATGGGCATGCTGTAACCCCTTAAGCCTCAGTCTCCTTTATGGCAAAATGAGGATTGCAACCTTTGCAGAGCCCCTTTGAGCATTAAACATAATCATCATTGTAAACTATTTAGCACTGGGTTTATTAAGGAATCAATAAACAGTATTGTAAACAAGTGATGTTTATATTGTAAACTAAATTTTTTTTTTATCCTCTAACAATGACAAAAACTTTCCTAAGAATACAGGATGGTATGATTTTCCTTGGTTGAATTCTTTAACATATTTCCATATTTAACATAGTTTTAAAAATCTATTTAACACCTATACTTTTATTCAAAGTATAAAAGAGTAAGTCAAAACATTAATTTCATTTATACTATCACAAACAATTGGCTTAATTGTTTTCACTCCCTCCACCATCCCCCACCTCATTAACTGGAGTTAATGACACTATTATTATGTATCTTCCACGCACCCTCATATAACAGATGCCTAAGTGGCCCAGTGGTAAAGACTCCACCTGCCAATGTAGGGGACGCAAGAGACCCAGGTTCGATCCCTGCGTTGGGAAGATGCCCTGGAGTAGGGAAGAGCAACACACTCCAGTATTCTTGGTTGGAAAATTCCATGGACAGAGGAGACTGGCAGGCCATGGGACTGCAGTCCATGGGACTGCAAAGAGTCAAACATGACTGAGCACATACACACATGCAAAGTTTCCTTAAATGGATGACAGCATGGAGACTCAGGAAGGTTAAGGAACTTGCTGAAGATTGCACAGGAAAAAATGGCAGCACCAAAATTTCAGGCAGTCTGACTTCAGCATCTGAGCTCTTAATTAGATGGTTTTAGCACAAAAGCCCTTTGTTTGGGTTTGTTTCACATTAATCTGTCCATCCATCCAAGAATTTCTTTGTCTATTAAAATATGATCAACAGGATTTGAACTCTTGGTTCATGGTTTATAAGTAAAGTGAGAATGATTTGTGACTTCAATATAGTGTGATCATCATGCATCTGACTTAGGTACAATTCAGCAGCAAATTGAACATCTCTCCTGGTGGGCTTTTTTGTTAGGCAGTGAGAATTCTCTTGTGAAATGAATTTGCTAACAGAATGAGTTTTATTAGCTTGTTCTGCTTTCCTTCACTGAAAAGAATTTTTTTTTTCTTTCCTATAAACATTTTGAGTTTTAAAAATAAATAAAAACTGATTAATGTTTCCTATTTAAAGTCCACAATGAATCTTAGAAGTCCATATAAAATATTAAAAACCCTATCTCGAATATAGTTTTAAGTATAATTTCTCAAATCTAAAATTAGGTCACTACAAGCAGTCAAAGATTGAGCTAAAAAATATATTCATTTCCTTGCCCTTTCACCCTCCTCCTCATTCTTCTGTGGGAAAAAAAATTCACTAATATGCTGCACATTGTACATTGCATTTCCTTTTGCTGGTCTCTGTATTTGTAGGCCTCATATGGAAAATCAATTTCTGCTTTATTCTTGTAAGCTTAGTTTTATCTTCCTAAATATATCCTTGTTGTCAGAAGCCAATCAAGCATTTTGTTCTCCCTGTTTATAAATCATTCTTCTTTATACTTTTGCTTCCAACTATCTCTGCTTCTTTTCTCTCCTTTGTTGTGGGTACTGGAGATTTGCAAGCACCACTCACTGTCCTCTTAACTTTTTGATCCTCAGGTAGGTCAGCCTAACTCATGTTAGCTGTGAAGAGGAGGCAGGGAGAGTGACGCAATCAGCACTGGGAGGACCAGCCTCCCTGAAGGAGATGGCCTCTCCTAATTGTCACCTGGGTAGCATGGATGAGTAGGTGAACACACCTGCAGCTGTGTCTCTGTGGCCACCCCACTGCAAGGCCTTTGAAGATAAGCACGTTGGAAACTTGGTCAACGCTTAGTAATGGCTTTAGTCGGTGCTATAACAAAAATACCATAGCAACAATAGAAATTTATTTCTCACAGTTCTAGAGGCTGGGAAGTCTCACATCAGGGCAGCAGCAGATTTGGTGTCTGTTAAGAGCCATTTTCTCATGGACAGCTGTCTTTTTGCTATAATGTCACACAGCAGAGAACTTCCCAGGTGGTGAAGTGGTAAAGAAATTTCCTGCCAATGCAGGAGATACAAGAGATGCAGGTTTGATCCCTGGGTTGGGAAGATCCCCTGGAGGAGGGCATGGTAACCCACTCCTGTATTCTTGCCTGGAAAATTCCATGGACAGAGGAACCTGGTGGGCTACAGTCCATGGGGTCACAAAGAGTCAGATCCGACTGAGCACACAACACAACAACAAACAAAAGAAGGGTCATGCTAGCTCTCTGGAGTCTCTCTGATTAGAATATTAATCCCATTCTTGACAACTCCACCCTTTTGATCAAAACATTTCCAAAGGCCTCCACTTCCTAACACCATCATTACCTTGGGGATTACATTTGAACGTAAGAATTTTGCAGGGGGACACAAACATTTAGACTACAGCAGTCAGTGCTCATTTGCCAACCTGTGTCTCTGCCTTCTTTAACAACTCAAATTGCTCCACTGTTTCTTATCAAGAGCCTTTCTCACTCCAAATCTGTATTTTCTCACTGGTGTTGAATTCATTAATCAGGATAAGATGTTACACTGCAGCAACCAGCAACCTCTACATCTCAGTGGCTTAAAACAACAGAGATCTATTTCTTATTCATGCTACGTGTCACCCAAGGACCCAGGATGATGAAGCAGGTGTCTACTTGAAAAGTGCTGGTTACTGTGCCAGAAAGAGGAAAGAATGAACTGTGCAGAGTCTTGCCTTGGCAATCAGATATTCAGCTCCAGGTCAGGATCTTGAACTATATACATAAGCTTCCTCAACCTCAAGGGAGCCAAGAGTGGAATCTGTTACGCAAACCTATTTCCCCTACTCTGGGGATGGGAAATTAGAAACATTCAGTGAGCAGCAGGGCAATAATTTTATCTTTTAATTAAACAAACAGAGGATAGCAGTTCTTCAGCTTTTTTTTTTTTTTAGTTCTTTGGTCTATTTTGAGTTTATTGCCTCAATTAAAATATTGTGATATCTTTCTATTTTCCATTACTTAGTCTGTCCTTTCTTTCCAGTCTCACATTATTTGCAGTAAATACTTTGCATCCTTTTGCCCAGCAGTCTAACTTTTTGATGCCTAGTGTCTATTCTCCTTCCTCAGCCCCAGATTCGTTTTCTTTATTAGATTTCTCTGAACTCCTGCAGCTCTTTCTGTCTATACCCCACAACTTAACCTTTAATTATTCGCCTACTGGGCTTTCCACTTGGTTCTGCCTTTTGTCAGCTGAGTCAGAACATAACTTTCTCTCACCACCTCCCTCCCCTACTCCAAATCGACCCAGCCTCCCAACCTCGATTTCCAAAGTTCCTCCATTACTTTTCCCAGAACTCAGCCTCACAATCTTCATTTCTTGCTCACTCTTTTGGTAATCTCTCGTGTCTCATAATTGTGCAGTTACCAAACTTTTCCCCATGCACCCATTATGCTCATGTGAATCAAATGACATAGTGAAAGTGAGAAGCCTGTTGCAGGCACTACATATAAAAGAATACTGCTCTCTCTTTAACTATTTTTCATGCTTTCCCTCATTTATTTCTTCACCATTCATTTATGCATGCACTTGTACTGGACCTAATTGCCTTCTCAGAAATGTGTTTGTTACTGAGGGAGCAACAAGTTAAATATAAGCCTCTAATCTCCAGGAGGTAACATTCTGGTTGGAGAAATCATGTATGCATATTTATAGGTAACTAGGTTCTGATATGATTGAAACAAGTGGAAATGCACTAGAAGATGGAGAAGGGGGCAATGATGATGTTCTGGAAAAGTCTGGGAGGGCTCCAGGAAGAAGTGAGTGGGGAGTGACTAAATCACATCACTTGCAGATTAAAGCATCTGAAGGCTTCTCTACATACTTAGAATAAAACCAGGTTTCTTCTTTAGAGGTTACTAGAATCTTCATGGTCAGGCCCCTTTTAATTTCATCTGAATTTCTTATTTGGGGGATGGGAGGGGGAGCTCCAGCCACAATAATCTTCTGTCAGCTCTCTCAGCGCATCAAGCTTGTTTGTGTTATTGTGTCTTTGGACCAGAGGTTCTCTTTGGTCAGAATTCTGTTTCTACAGATCTTTGCATGGCTGGTTCTTTCTTGCTATTTGACTCAAATGGCAATGCTCAGAGAACCTCCATTCTCTAAATACTCAATCTTAAATAGCATCCCCCTTTCCTGGGACCCTGTTTTTCAGATATCTTGTATTTATTTGTAAAAGACTTACTATCTGAAAAGATCTTGCTTGCTCACTTGTTTACTTCTATATCACCTATTCCCTTCACCCTACCCCACTTAGGATGTCCATGTCTCCATCTTGGACCAGAGCCTACCCAGGATGTAAGCTTTTTACAAGTGTAGACCTGGTCTACGTTATACACTGTATTGTCAGGGCTGAGATAGAGTGTGACACATACATACTAAATAAACATCCACTGTTACCATACAGCTTCCTTGGCTCCAATCTTGGTGTCTTTTAGTGACAATCACCAAATTTCATTACCAGGCTCTTTCTCCTTAATGCTACTTTTACTGTATAATAAATATTCTGGCCAGAAGGATGTATGTGGAAGGAAGGAATGCCATTTCCAAGAGTGGTTGATAAAAACTCTTTCCTTCTCTTCTTTTTTTTGTTAAGTAAGTGAATCTGACCCTCATGATTTAGGGAATGTCATGATATGGAAAGAGACACGGTTCCTAAAGGACCATGTGTAAGATTAAGAACACTTGCCTTGAACTGTGATGAAAGCAGTAAAGAAAGATGTGAGTCTGTCATGTCTACAAAAATTTAGCACTTACATGTTTAACATTTAGTTACTTATCCTAACCAGTATATTTGACAACTAAGACTTCCATCATTTTACTGTTGTTCTTTAGCCACTAAATCGTGTCTGACTCTTTGCAACCCCATGGACTGCAGCACCAGGCTTTCCTGTCCTTCACTATCTCCTGGAGTTTGCTCAATCTCATGTCATTGAGTCGGTGATGCCATCCAACCATCTCATTCTGTTGCCTGCTTCTCCTTTTGCCCTCAATCTTTCCCAGCATCAGGATCTTTCTTAGCTCTTTAGCTACTACACACATTCTCAGTTATAAGCTATTCCTTTCATTAACTACCTTAATTCTACCTTAACATCTGCTCTCTAGTATTAAGCAAAGAAAAGTGCACGGACCTTGAAAATATCTTAGAAAAACATGAGGTGGAGTTCAAGAATTGCCCTTACTTACTAATGTACATTTAGCATGTTATTTACTTCCCCCAAACTTAGTTTGTTCCTTTGTTTAGATGGAATAAAATATAAATCACTACACTGTTGTGAAGAACGAAGTGAGATGGTGTACTTGACTTCTGTGCTAATTAAATGTCTTTCTTTATGTTTCTTCTTCTCTATACCCACAAAACTATGAGTCTTGCAAGTTCTCCACCGTGCCCCGAGTTTTCTGGAGCGCAAAAGAGATTAAGAGTATGGCCTCTGTGTACAGATCTGACTTTGACCCTTAATAGCTAAGTAAACTTACACAAATTATTAACACCTTTATTACGTCCTATTTAAAGCTGGAATAGTCCTAGTGCCTAATTTCAGTGTGACAGTGAAGGTTAAATGAGTTAAGAGTGCAGAGCCTGTGGAGGAGTGCAGGGCACAGAGTAAGTGCTCACTAGTGCATAGTGGTTATTTTATAATTATTCTCTCAAACCTTTTAAATCTAACTATCCCGCTCATGCTGACATGGCCTTTCTCTGTACCTAAGATACTTGTGTCCAGTGGATTATTTCTTCTTAAAAAGAAGGTCTTCTTGATTAGCAACTTTTCAGGCTCTGAAAGTGAAAGTCACTCAGTCGTGTTAGACTCTGTGCCACCATGGACTGTACAGTCCATGGAATTCTCCAGGCCAGAATACTGGAATGGGTAGCCTTCCCCTTCCCCAGGGATCTTCCCAACCTAGAAATCGAGTCCAGGTCCCCAGCACTGCAGGAGGATTCTTTACCAACTGAGCTACCAGGGAAGCCCAAGAATACTAGAGTGGGTAGCCTATCCATTCTCCAGGGGATCTTCCTGATCCAGGAATCGAACTGGGGTCTCCTGCATTGCAGGCAAATTCTTTTCCAGCTGAGCTACCAGGGAAGCCCTTCTTAATATGCACAGTGCTCCAAATCAACCCTCCCAGCCAATGTTAGGCAACACAAATAGAATTAAACTAAATTCCATTAAAAAACGCAAGTTTACTGCACTGGTGCACTGTAGTTTATTACCATGTGCTGTTTCATCCTAAGTGCAAAGATTTTTCTCCCTCTAATATAACACCCAGTACAAGATAGTAATTTGAAGCTATACTTCAATTTGAGAAAAACAAAAACTGGGGAAAAAAGATGCAATCTATGAATAAGTGGGTTAAAATTCCCATAAGCTTATTATACTAATAAAGCACTATAAATCTCCCTTCTGTGGATGTAAAAAATATATAGCCATTAGGACTCTGGGTTTGATCCCTGGTTGCAGAACTAGATCCCACAAAACACAAAATGTCTGTATGTATGTGCTGTGCTTAGTCGTTCAGTTGTGTCTGACTCTTCAGCCCCATGGACTGTAGCCCACCAGGCTCCTCTGTCCATGGGGATTCTCCAGGCAAGAATACTGGGGTGAATTGCCATGCCCTCCTCCAGGGGATCTTCCCAACCCAGGGATTGAATCCAGGTCTTCCACATTGTGGGCAGATTCTTTACTGTCTGAGCAACCAGGGAAGCCTGTCTATATGTATATGGTCAAATATATCTAGCAAACTGTTGGTTATACATTAATTATCTGACTAAAAATAGAAATAACAGAATTGATTATAAGCAACTGTATCTTTAAGTCACATTTTATATTATTAACTCATAATCATAATTATTAGGCTCTATATTATGATACATTGCTGTTTTGCATATTTTATATTTGCTTCTCATTTCTACTTTTTAACTGTTTAACTAATTATGACCAAAGCAAGAATATGTCATAAAAATTTAATCAATGTTATCCTACTTTGGATAAACTTGTATAACAACCACATCTTTTATCCTTAATTAATAGTAAAATAAAATATCTGTAGAAAAAACGATATAAGGAAATGATACTTATCATCACAAACAAAGCCATCTAATTTCCAATTTGTTCATAAATGGCTTAGAGAAAATGAGAGAACAGTTTAAGAAACTCTTTTCTAGGACTAACTTAGGACCTGGCACTCTTCCTTACTCAGATGCTTGAACAAGTTATTTCTCTCTTAGCAACTGCTTAGTTTTGCTTTCTGTATATGAGACTCATATGAAATATTTTGGGATATCTGCTTAGTCTCTGGCTGAGATAACAATAATTAAGAGAAAAAGACTAAAAAATAGGTTGGCCATCTATACATCTTGCTTTAAACCTGCACTGAATCAGATACCTTAATAATGACACATCTGGATATCATTATTCAGGTCTTACAGAGAATAACTCATACAGACGTAATCTCATAACTTCAGAATTTTTCATTAATATATTACATTAAGATCCAATAAGTAATTCTGCATATTTATAAAGGAGTTACCAACGATGTTGTATTTTATTTCATTCAAAATATTAAAGTTATACAGTATAAATTTTTGTGGAGTTTAGAACTTGCTGAAGTATCTCTTGATGAATGAGCTGTCTTTCCTAATTACACCATAAGAATTATTCCTTTCCTTCCTTACCTTGAATTAAGGATATTCAGAAATATAGTTTTTGATTAATTATAACAGCTTCTCTTAGTTTGATTTGTCTTTAAAATTATTTTTCTATCCTACTTTTCTCCTTTTTCCTTCTCAACATTGTTTACTATTAAATTTGTCGATTTTTTTCATATTTAAAATAACTTCATTGTATTTTTACCTTTTAATGTCACCAATTCATATCTTTTAAAGAGCCTCCTATTTTCAATGCTTTCTAAAGAGATGATTAGTGGATATGAAAATCTTATTTCTGTTGATTTCTGCATGAGAGTTAAAATACAGAGTTGTAAATGCTACCTTTTGCAGACAATAGACCATCTTATCTAACTTAAAACTGATGGTGAAAATTTTAGGTCAAAACATAAGGAGGAACAATGCCACTGGGGCCACTGGGGATGCTTGCGGAGCAGATCTACACAGTATACAGTCATTCTGTTCCTATCTTAGATGATGTCTGAATTCAAAAGAACATTCAAAAGGACATTATCTATATCAACACCCTCATTTCCCATATTTTACCTATGAGAAAATGGATTTTGTTCTGGTATAAGGATAAACATATACACCAATGGAATAAAATGAGAGCTCAAAAATCAACCTCACATACAGGATCAGTTGATTTTCTACAAGGGTGCCAAGAGAATTCAATAAAGAAAGGATAATCTTTTCAATAAATGGAGTTGGAATAACTGATAATCTACATGTAAGGAATTATTCTTGAGCCCTTCCTCCTTCTATACAAAAAAATTACCTCGAAACAAATCAGAGATCTAAATGCAAGAGCCAAAACTATAAATCCCTTAAGAGAAAATATAGGAGTAAATCTTTGTGACCTTGGGTTAAGCAAAGTCTTCCTAGTTGTGACACAAAAGCAACTGATAAAAGACAAACTGAAATTCATCAAAAATGAAAACATTTGTATTTTGAACAATATCAACAAAAAAGTGAAACAACAACTTCACAGAATGGAGAAACTATTTGCATATCTTGCAGATTTAGGAAAAGTCTTATATCTACAAGTTTTAAAAAAATCTTACAACTCAATGGTAAATACCTCAATTAAAAAATGAGTAAAAATAAGAGATGTATATCCAAAGAAGACACACACATGATCATCAAGCACATGAAAAGAGATTCAATATCTTTAACAATGTAGAAAATGCTATTCAAAACCACTAGCAGATACCACTTTATACACACTTGGATTGTATTATTCTAAAAGATGGTAATAATAAGTGTTGGCAAGGATGTGGAGAAATATGGATTTTCATACATTGCTCATATAAATATACACACCAAATATAATTGGTACAGCCACTTTGGAAAACTGTCCGGCAGGGCTTCAAAAAATTATTCATGAGGTTACCATTTGACCCAGCAATTCTACTCCTAGGTATATACCCAAGAGAAATAAAAACATATGTCCAAACTAAAACTTTCACATACACATATGAACACAAAAATCTGTATACAAATGTTCATAACAGCATTATTCATCAGAACCCCAAATTAGAAGCAAACCAAATGTTCATCAACTAATAGAGAAACAAAATGTGGTATATCCACATAAAGAAATATTTTTTATCAATCAAAAGAATCAAATACTGATACATGATACAATACAGATGAAACTTCAAAATGCTTTAAGTTAAAAAGCCAGTCACAAAGGACCTATTGAATGAGTCCATTTATATGACATGTTATGATAGGGAAATCTATATAGACATAAAGTAGATTAGTTGTTGCCTTAGGACGGAGGAGAGAAGCTTGGGGAGGAAATGGAGAGGGGCTGTTATTGTATACAAGTTTCTTTTTTTAAGTGATAAAAATATTACAAAATTGTGTTGATGGTTGCACAACTTGGTGAATATACTGAAAATAATTGAATTGTATACTTTAAATGAATGAGTTTTATTGGAATTGTATTACAATATGACTATAGAACTATCTATTTATCATTTAATTATCTATGTTATAAAATCTGTTGATAGAAAAAAAAAAAACAAACAAAACAGGTCAAGGGAAATGAGACGATTTTATCCAAGATGGGATCTCACTTCTCTGAACTTAATGGTCTTTCCACTGTGTCATGCCAACTTTTTTCTCTCTTTTTAAACTATCTCTTAGGTAGCTTTGATGAGATAATGATATAAATCACTCAAACCTTTCTCTTTACTACATGTTTATTACCCTTAACCGTTCAGGGGCTTCATGTATTTATCTGTCAAAGGAAGATAACATTACCAGTCGTAACTACATCACAGAGATTTCAGAAAGTCATAAGGAAGGAGAAAGTAGTCTGAAAAGTGTTAGATTTTAATATGTTAGAAGGTTTCAGTTTTTCTCTGGCTATCACTTCATGCCATGTGCATCTTGAAAGGGAAATACTTTCTGCAACAAAAGTGCATAAAGACAATTGCTAAAGGACTTAGCGAATTCAGTATAAAATACACCATAACATATTTCCCTAAGCACATAATAATACACAAAAGTGTCAGTTACTGATATATTGATCAATACAGGACTTCTTTTTATTTATTTTTAACCCTAAGTCTTTTGTTGAGTATGAGGGCTACTCCATTTCTTCTAAGGGACCCAGATAATCACGATGGTGTGATCACTCACCTACAGCCAGACATCCTGGAATGCGAACTCAAGTAGGCCTTAGAAAGCATCACTACTAACAAAGCTAGTGGAGCTGATGGAATTCCAGTTGAGCTATTTCAAAACCTAAAAGATGATGCTGTGAAAGTGCTGTACTCAATATGCCAGAAAATTTGGAAAACTCAGCAATGGCCACAGGACTGGAAAAGGTCTGTTTTCATTTCAAGGGCAATGCCAAAGAATGTTCAAACTACCACACAATTGCACTCATCTCACACGCTAGCAAAGTAATGCTCAAAATTCTCCAAGCCAGGCTTCAATAATATGTGAACCATGAACTTCCAGATGTTCAAGCTGGATTTAGAAAAGGCAGAGGAATCAGAAATCAAATTGCCAACACCTGCTGGATCATCAAAAAAGCAAGAGAATTCCAGAAAAATATCTACTTCTGCTTTATTGACTACTCCAAAGTCTCTGACTGTATGGATCACAACAAACTGTGGAAAATTCTTGAAGAGACAGGAAAACCAGACCACCTTACCTGCCTCCTGAGAAATCAGTATGCAAGTCAAGAAGCAACAGTTAGAACTGGACATGGAATAACAGACTGGTTCCAAATTGGAAAAGGAAAATGTCAAGGCTGTAAATTGTCACCCTGCTTATTTAACTTATATGCAGAGTACATCATGTGAAATGCTGGGCTGGATGAAGCACAAGCTGGAATCAGGATTGCCCGGAGAAATATCAATAACCTCAAGTGTGCAGATGACACCACTCTTATGATAGAAAGTGAAGAAGAACTAAGGAACTTTCACTTTCACTCTTGATGAAAGTGAAAGAGGAGAGTAAAAAAGTTGGCTTAAAACTCAACATTCAGAAAACTAAGATCATGGCATTGGGTCCCATCACTTCGTGTCAAATAGATGGGGAAACAGTGAGAGATTTTATTTTGGGGGGCTCCAAAATCACTGTAGATTGTGACTGCAGCCATGAAATTAAAAGACACTTGCTCCTTTGAAGAAAAGCTATGACCAACCTAGACAGCATATTAAGAGCAGAGACATTACTTTGCCAACAAAAGTCCATCTTGTCAAAGCTATGGTTTTTCCAGTAGTCATGTATGGATGTGAGAGCTGAACTATAAAGAAATCTGAGTGCTGAAGAATTAATTGATGCTTTTGAACTGTGGTTTTGGATAAGACTCTTGAGAGTCCCTTGGACTGCAAGGAGACTGCAAGGAGATCCAACCAGTCCATCCTAAAGGAAATTCGTCCTGAATATTCATTAGAAGTTCTGATGCTGAAGCTGAAACTCCAATACTTGAGCTACCTGATGCGAAGAACTGACTCATTTGAAAAGACCCTGATGCTGGGAAAGATTGAAGGCGGGAGGAGAAGGGTATGACAGAGGTTGAGATGGTTGGATGGCATCACTGACTTGATGGACATGAGTTTGAGTAAGCTCCATGAGTTGGTGATGGACGGGGAAGCCTGGTGTGCTGTAGTCGATGGGGTTACAAGGAGTCGGATACAACTAAGCGACTAAACTGAACTGAACCCCTAAGTCTGACCATCCAATGTCACTGTAGTACAAATAGCTCTGTTGTATTTTCTTTTCCCCAAATTGACAAATCTTTTTAGAGAAGGAAAAACATGTTTAGTTAAAATTAAACTGCATACTTCAACCACATATATTATTTTTGTATAACTGATCATTTGATGTTATATTTGAATGTCTTAAAGTATCATGTTTATGTAGATATCTATGTTTAAAGGACAATACATCACTAATTTCTGCTAATGTGAAGATAATATTTTATTTCTTGCTTTTCCCCACAACTGTTGTACACATCTTCCTGATATACATCTTTTAATATCTGCTGATTATAGGCACTTATGAGTAGTTGGGACCTAGCATTACTTTTATTACCCTGGATAATACAATTTTGATTGGAGAAAGTTCATTTTAGGATGAGCTCAGAGAACAGGGTAAACTATTATGTTAGAAACTTTGAAAAGACTGCAATGAACTCAAAAGAGCTATGGTAGACGATCACCCATCCCAAGTGAATAGTCATGGTTTCTTATGTTTCATTCATAGCTTAGTGGTGAAGGGATGAATGGACCCACTCTTGATTAATTTTACTTTGCACAGGGGTGGGGAACGGGAAGCTAGAAAAACCAGATATTTGTTTCCTTTATTTTCTTCTGTATACTATAATAAACATTTAGTTCTTCAGCATTATTGATTTTTGGATTGGATGTTGCATATAATTTTACAATTTGTTCAATCACTTATTCGATATTACATATTGTGTTTGTGAGGGAATGTTTCTGGGGCAGACTGATGTGGGCTGCCAAGGACTGCTTGCTGATTTGTTGTTTAGATGAACCAACACATACAATATATTACTGTTTGGAAGTAAAACACTGAAGACAAGCAAGAGTGTCTACCCAATTTAAAACACCTGTGGGAAGACAGTTTCTCAGTAAATAATGCTTATACCTCAGAAAGTTATTTGTTATGAATGCTCTGGATACAGACAAAGGAAATGTTTTCAGTACACATACTGTCTAGCCTTCTAGAGCTAACCAAGAAAGATGTTTAAGGTAGACTTAGAGGGGACTTAGGTTTTGGTAAGTTTTTTAGATCACAAATGTTAGGACATTGCCTCAAATCCACTTGTCTTGAGAAATGAAAAAATTTTTGAAAGAATAATTAGAATTTGGGCCACAGAAATTATGTTCTAATTGAAATACATTATTTATAAATTCGTTTAGCATTCATAAAAATCTCCAAATACAGCCTTAAGGTTAAGTAAAATTTTCAAGAGAGAGGCTTTGTTGATCTATAAAATATGATAGACTCATCAAAAATACATACACACACATGTGCAGGTCACATACACACAGACATGGGGGAAACATATCTCTAAATTTTACAGTAGTTATCTTGGAATAGTGGAATGGCATTGTAATATTTCTAGGCTTTTGACATTTCTATGATAAACATGTACAACTTTTACAATCAGAAAAAGCCAAAGCAAATACCATTTTTATGTAATCATCAAAACATACATGAGATTGGGAAATAAGCTTGGAATTATATTTATAAGTGCTAAATAAAAATGTATAGCAGAACATTGCCACTTAGGTAGGGATTAAGGCTCACCAGCATATGGGCCATATTTATTTGCCATTTAATTTGGTGACTCTTCCTTCTTTTTTATTTCATAATTTCTATTCTTGTAGTGAGAATATGAATGTGTAATAAACCTTCTTTTACATTTGGGAAGGCACATGTAGCCCATCAACTATTCCAAAAGTACTAAGGAATGAAGTCCTACCTTTCTTAATGAATGGCTTACTGAGCAGTGAGTGCCCTTGCTGTTCTGGGTTCCTCAATGGACTGCCTTTTGTACAGCCCTTTGAAATATTGCTAGTAGTGGCCCCAGCATTAAAGGAAGGAGGAGTGTGTAACACCATCAAGAAAAAGAAACGCAAAAAGGCAAAATGGATGTCTGAAAAGAGGAGAAGTGAAAGGCAAAGGGGAAAAGGAAAGATATCCCCACCTGAATGCAGAGTTCCAAAGAATAGCATGGAGAGATAAGAAAGCTTTCCTAAGTAAACAATGCAAAGAAATAGAGGAGAACAATAGAATGGGAAAGACTAGAGATCTCTTCAAGAAAATTAGAGATACCAAGGGAATATTTCATGAAAAGATGGGCACAGTAAAGGACAGAAATGGTATGGACTTAACAGAAGCAGAAGATATTTAGAAGAGGTGGCAAGAATACACAGAAGAACTATACAGAAAAGATCTTAATAATCTGGATAGCCATGGAAAGGTTATAACCATAACTTCTGGAAAGTGTGATCACTCACCAGGGTCAGACATCTTGGAGTGCGAGGTCAAGTGGGCTTTAGGAAGCCTCACTACAAACAAAGCTAGTGGAGGTGATGAAATTCCAGTTGAGCTATTTCAAATCCTAAAAGACGATGCTGTCAAAGTGCTGCACTCAATATGCCAGCAAATTTGGAAAACTCATTGGTGGCCACAGGACTGGAAAAAGTGTTTTCATTGCAATCCCAAAGAAGGGCAATGCCGAAGAATGTTCAAAATACCACACAATTGCACTCATTTCACATGATAGAAAGGTCATGCTCAAAATCTTCCAAGCTAGGCTTCAACAGTATGGGAACAATGGACTTCCAGATGTTCAACTGGTTTTAGAAAAGGCAGAGGAACCAGAGATCAAATTGCCAACATCTGTTGGATCATCGAAAAAGCAAGAGAGTTCCAGAAAAACATCTACTTCTGCTTTATTGACTACACTAAAATCTTTGACTGTATGGTCACAACAAACTGTGGAAAATTCTTAAAGAGATGGGAGTACCAGACCACCTTACCTGCCTTCTCAGAAATCTGTATGCAGGATAAGAAGCAAATGTTAGAAATGGACATGGAACAACTGACTTTCAAAATTGGGAAAAGGAGTACAGCAAGGGTGTATACCATCATTTGGCTTATTCAACTTATATGCAGAGTATATCATGTGAAATGCCAGACTGGGTGAACCACAAGCTGGAATCATGATTTCCAGGAGAAATATCAATAACTTCAAATATGCAGATGACACCACCCATATGGCAGAGAGTGAAGAGGAACGAAAAAGCCTCTTGATGAAGGTGAAATAGGAGAGTGAAAAAGCTGCCTTAAAACTCAACATTCAGAAAACTAAGATCATGGCATCAGGTCCCATCACTTCATGGTAAATAGATGGGAAACAATGGAAACAGTGGCATGTTTTATTTTGGAGGGGGGGTCCAAGATCGTTGCAGATGCTGACTCTAGCCATGAAATTAAAAGACACTTGCTCCTTAGAAGAAAAGCTATGACAAACCTAGACAATGTATTAAAAAGCAGAGACATTACTTCACTAACAAAGGTCCATATAGTCAAAGCTATGGTTTTACCAGTAGTCATGTGTTGATGACTCTGGATGTGAGAGTTGGACCATAAAGAAGGCTGAGCACCAAAGAATTGATGCTTTTGGACTGTGTTGGAGAAGACTCTTGAGAGTCCCTTGGACTGCAAGATCAAACCAGTCAATCCTAAAGGAAATCAACCCTGAATATTCACTGGAAGGACTGATGCTAAAGGTGAAGGTTCAATACTCTGGCCACCTGATGAGAAGAGCTGACTCATTGGAAAAGACTCTGATGCTGGGAAAGATAGAAGGCAGGGGCAGAAGGGGACGACAGAGGATGAGATGGTTGGATGGCATCACTGACTCAATGGATATGAGTTTGAGCTATGTCTAGGAGATGGTGAAGGACAGGGAAGACTGGTGTGCTGCAGTCCATGGGGTCTTAAAGAGTTGGACGTTGCTGAGCGACTGAACAACACCAACTTACTCAAAACCAGCAAACTGAACTTGAAACACCTCAAAGAACCAGGTTTTGGTCAAGATGTGTCTTGTCTCTTCAACCTCATGGTTAATAACCTGTTCATTCATTTGGGCACACGTAGTCAGAATAAAATGGCAAGCTACTCCAGTGTTCTTGCCTGGAGAATCCCAGGGACGGGGGAGCCTGGTGGGCTGCCGTCTATGGGGTCACATAGAGTTGGACATGACTGAAGTGACTTAGCAGTAGCAGCAGCAGTCAGAATAAGGATATTCTCCATCTTAAATGATTCAATATATCTGCAAAAAACAAATAAAAACCATACAATCTGCCAAAAATAAGGTGTATATATCTAATGGGAAAGAAAATATTTCAAAGGACATCATCGGTGATGTGAACCTGGTATTGTTAGACTTTAATACAAAGTGGTTGTATTTTCTATTTCAAAAACAAAAAAATGTGAAATTCTATACCAAGTATATCCAACATGTATATGTGTGCCTTATACACATAATACACATTGCACACACACACACACACACATCATTAAACATATGAAAAGATAATAAGTGGTGATTATGGGCATGGTGTCTGGAGTCAGCCTAGTAGGGTTCAAATCCTAATTCTTCCACTTACTGTTAGGCTTTGGGTGGTTTGCTTAACCTCCGTGTGCCTCAGTTTCCTTTTGTGTAAAATGAGAATTGTTAGCGTATCTAACCTCATAAGGTTGCATGCGTCTGTGCTAAGTTGCTCAGTCGTGTCTGACTCTTTGCGACACTATGGACTACAGCCTGCCAGCCTTCTCTGTCCATGGGATTCTCCAGGCAAGAATAGATTCTTGCCTGGATTGCCATGCCCTCCTCCAGAGGATCTTCCTGACCCAGGGATTGAACCCTTGTCTCGGCATCTCCTGCATTGCTAGGCCAATTCTTTAGCACCACCTGGGAAACCCTTTATAAGATTAGCAAGAGGATTAAATAGCTCCATGAATGTAAATATTACCATGGTACTTGCCACACAGGAAACACATGCTTTTGAAAATCCTGCCATCTTTTGACGACTAGAATGAGATTCTTTTTTTTTTTTTCTTTTTATCTTTGAGACTGGGATGTTATGTTGTGATGTTGGAGCAGGGGGCTTGTATTCCCTGATTTAAGGCACAGGACTCTCTGAGTTGGAATATACTAGAAACTGAGTGAGAAAACTCAAGCAAAATTTGTGTATGGGAGCTTGGTGAGTGAGCACTAGAAGTAAGGCAGGCGTGCCCCATTAGCAGAGTACAGTTTACCCAAGCAGGTAAAAGGGAAACAAGTAATGAAAAGAGTTAGTTTAGTGGTAGAAATACAACCTAGGCTTAGAAGTTTTGTTTCCTTTATTCTGCCTTCATGTAGTATTTCATTATTTTTATATAAAATGGAAGTTACCTGATTTCTACTGTCTGAACTAAATAAAAATTATGAAAACATATGAAACATATTAAAGTTTCCAATACTTTCTTCCTGTATATCTTGGTACGCTACACCGGATCCACATCTGCACCTAATTAAGTTTCACTAATCATTGCATGATAAATAGCATGGTTGAGGCATAATTACTGAGAAAAATTCAAAAGACTCTTCAGAACTTATGTGAAAATCCAATTCCTTTCTAAGCAACCCAGTATGTGGAAGACCTGAGGTATGTCTTTATTTTAAAGACCATGATTTATTTTCAAATTTCAATTTTATTTTAAAAGTCTCACTTTTTGCAAAGCCCAGCTCAAATTTGGAGGTAGGTTAGTTGTATATTTTTTGGTTTGTCTGTTTTTGGAATGACCTATTGTGCATTTGAAGTGGCATCATTATTTATTCATCTTGCTAAGTAACACTTAAAAGTGTTCAGCTTCAGTTTGCAGGCCTGACTATTTACCTGGTGGCTCAGATGGTAAGGAGTCTACCTGTAATGTGGGAAGCCTGGGTTCAATCCCTGAGTTGGGGAAATCCCCTGGAGAAGGAAATGGCAACCCACTCCAGTATTCTTGCCTGGGAAATCTCATGGATGGCTACAGTCAATGGGGTTGCAAAGTGTTGGACACAACTGAGCAACTTCATGTTCTTTCTTTCTATTGGCTGAGGGATGTGTGAGTCATAGACATGGTGTTTGTAGGCATAGACCGTTGCACAGACTGTGTTACAAATACTAGTCCTATTTACAATGGTACTTTTTAAGTTGTGTGAAATTTTTAAAAAGTACAAATTATTTTTTCTTGTTTAAGATAGGCAGATAAATACAAGAAGGAAATAACATGATTAAACTCTTTTATATTAAGACAGATTTGCTAAAAATGCAAACATCAGCATATTTTTCTTGAAATTATGGAAGAGGAAAGAGGTGCGTTTCCCTAAATCAGGAGCTATATATTTCCCCCTCTCTCTGAAAAAAAATTCTGGGCGAAAGGAAGTGTTAAAGGAATGAGAGATGTCTCCTCTTCAGACCCCGCCCATCTATACAAACAGATGGCACGACGGCAGTTTTCAGAAGTGACAACCTTGTCTTCCTGGCAGAGAAGAGGCAATTTGAGGGAGGCAACACACTAACTACAGGTGACTTAGAATTAAGAAGGTTTCCTCATAAAGCCTTAGATCCAACTAAAACTTTGGATTTTCTGGACTAGAATCATTTTCTATTTTTGTTTGTGTGAGTGTGTGTTTTATTCTCTCCAAGAGTAAACTCACATCAGAAGTCAGTCCTAATTATGGTAAACACATTTACAGTTCTAAGGCAAGAGAGCAAAGGGAATCAGTAGAAAGAAAACACCCTGGGGGAAGACTGAATGAACTCACGGTTCACTAAAATTTTGTGACTAATCAGCATCTTCTTTAGATATCCCACATATAATCCCAACTGATCCTTTTACTTGGTAGAAAATATTTGGAAACTTTCCAATTGCAACACAATCTTTTTTTCAATTGTTGACCAGTAGCAGTTTTAAGAAGAAATTATTTCAAAATCTTAAGACTTAGAGGTGTCCTAATTTTCCCTATTAAACTTATAACCCAAATGTACTGAAGTCACCAGGATCTAAGGCCTAATTCACTTATATGTATGGTGAAATCTAGCGCCAAGGAGCATCCTCAGCTACTGCCCTGCTTCAAATATTCATGATTCTCCACAGTCCAAAATGCATTAAAGGTGGGAATGATGCCAATGATACACAGTCTTCCTAGTGACAAGAAGCCTTCTTAGATCAAAGGAGCAAGATGTTAAAGACTTCAAACTAAACTGTCTTTGTGAGAGAGGCTCACAAAAGGGATGCCAAATCCCACACCCTGTTTTCAGTTACAGAACATCAATGAAATAAAGGAAAAAATAGATGCTCATTCATTTTTTCTTCTGAACTCTTTTTACTAAATGACTTTGCTTTTCTCCTTTCTTACCATTACAGTTAAACACAAGGATTGGATGCACAAAAACTGAAAAACATCATTAATTCTTTCAAAGACAAAATCAATGACTACTGAAGAATTAATAGCATTTAAGCCAATATGATTTTGCTAATGGGGGCTGTGTGTTGAGAATAATACAAGAGCAATGTTAAGACCAGTACAGGAGCCATAAAGCACATGCATGAAGTAAATATACATAATAATTTAGGTTGCCCCTTTATGTCATTTGTCATCCAGCTCCATGTGTTCTTACACCTGTGCTCCCTTGCTTGATCTAGTCTAATACCTTGGAAATGTTAGGCATGCAGCCAATTGCATCCTCAGCCATTCCTATGATCAGACCCAGCTATCAACTTGCTTTTTTCTTATATTAAATCAGGAATCAACCCCAGGGCTCTGAACTACTTCTGACTGACAGGACCAACAGAAAGTTCTAGGCTAATTACTTCTTAGGACTACTTTCCAGTGCAAAGAGTTGCTGCTGACCTACTTTGGACTTACTGAAATAATTTATCAGGTAAGATAATTAAGGGAATATAAAACTATTTCTAAAACCAAGCAAGTATCAGAAATATTTGTTGAAATCCTAAGTTAGTATTCCCAGTGCTATCAGATGGGGCTTTATTGCTTTACAGTGAGTCAGTTTTATTATGTCTGACTTGGAAGCCCTTCTTTTTTTTTTTATAAATTATACTTGGCAGAATGTATTTGAGAGTCTCTTTGATGTATAAATGTATTATTTTTTACTCTTTTTCAGCCTGTATATAAAGAGAAACAATCTTCTAAGCCCTTCTTTTCTTTGCCTCTTAACCCTTTACCCATAAATAGGCATGCACATCCCTTTGCACAGGTGTTCCATTATTTTTGAAGTCTATTCTAAGTAAAGGGATGCCTCAGTGTGAGAGTAGATTTAGCTGTGGTGTGGATCACTCACCATGTGGACTTTTAACTCTCTTTTGAAAGCATAACTGTTTCTTATATATAGGTAAATATCTATAACTGAAGAATCTTTTGTAGCAATGTTCTTTCTTTTCTGTTGATAAAATCTGACCATTTTATATAGCCTTGATGTTTTCCATAAGAAAAAGAAAACAAGAAGAAAACCTTGAAAGGACACCATAGAACATAAGGGAGAGGTTGTATAAGCTTATAAATCATCTGTTTTTTCCAAAATAAAGGCATTAACATGTTATATTAATAGTACTATGATTTATCAATGTCATTCTTTGTTATTTTTTTATCCTATTCCTCTACTCTCCTTTCCCTTCCCCCATTTATTTTTAAAAATTTTCTTCCCCCTGTCCAATGTAACTTGCTTCTTAACTCAAAAACTCATCTAACTATGAAAACAAGATCCGCTGATTGCATATTGGCTTTTTAATTCTAACAAAGATTTACCTTCATCTAGAAAATATCTGAACATCATTGAATAGCTAGATTTAGTCCTTGTAGTAAAATGTAAATATTAATTTCTTAATTTAGGGTTAAAGAAAAATCAGGAATTAGTATTTCACATTTGTTTCAGTATTGCAGTTACAATAATATTATTTCTCAGTAGTATTTATTCACATCTTGTTATTACTTTGTAATGTAGAGTTGAAGAAACTTTATGCATAAAACTGTAGTTTAGTTAATGTCAAAGGAAAAGAGAAAGCTAAACAGTGACTTGTCATCTTTGTTTCCACACAGCATACACAGTGTTTTATGTTTATGAGAGGACCTGACTGTGGTTTCATCCAAAATCAATAGCACATCAAGCTCCCCTGATCCAGTTGACTAGTACTAGAATCAGATCACTCCCCTATTGCTTCCTATCTTACTTTATAGCCTTTTGCATTCCATGCCTATTTAATTTCATTTATTGGTTTCTTCTTGTGTCCTTCAGCTGTTTCCAATCTGCCCTTCATGGCCATAACTAAATACAATATGTTAACATACAAAGATATTTATGTAAATGAAAATCAATACGCTTCTCATTTCAGCACCATTCGTTCTTGCTTACATTGGACATTTTTAGTACATTTTATTTAAATGCGAACAACTTTTCATTCTTGCCGGGGAAGTATAATGATCTTCTTGGCTCCCTGCCCCTTGCATCCCTCTAATCTTCACAGCTATGGCCACTTAGCCCCATCTGGAGGTTCAGCTTTATTCTGCATTTTGGAACTAATCTTGTCTCTAGGCTGGGGGCGTACAAGATGTCCTAGCCAAAAGCTAACTGATTCATCCACCAGCAGCCTTGCTGCTGGCTTCATTCTGACCCTGTAACTTATTTCTGAGATCCAAGGGCTTGTCCCAGCCCTTTGTAGCCAAGACTTGGCTCTGTACACTAGTTCCAGTAGGTGGGTATCCAGTATCTGTCCTTGGTTCATTTTCCAATTCCTTGATGATTGAGGTTCTGCTGTGCCCTTCTTCCTGTTCCCTTTGTAACTGAATTTCTTTTCCTAATTCCAGTAGCCATGGCTGTTGAATCTTTCTGATGCCACTTAACTTGCTCTAATCTCCTTGTTCTGTCGACCCACATACCACAGATCTGAGCTTTTGCTAGAACACCAGAGTGACACTGCTTGCCTGGACATTTTCCCACTGCCTGCTGCAGGCTTCTCTCTTGTCCCCAGCTCTAACCCTGCAGGTCTTGAGTCATTGGATCTAAGCTGCCTGCAATCTGTCCATCACATTATTCCAGACATGACAGGGGAGAAATATTTTAACTGCATCTTTGGTTGAATTGTTATGCTAACATCCTCGAGTTACTTTCACCTCATATGTTTATCTTGACCTGCCACTTAAACACTTTAAAACTCAATTTCCTCTTTGTAAAGTGATCATAATAGAATCTACTCCTAGGGTTATTATATAACTGAGAAATAAAGAATGCATACATATAGGTCAAGCCCATAGTAAATAATCAGTCATTTTAATCTGCTATTATTATATCATTTCTTAGATCTTTGCAGTTGTAAAGTGAAAATATGTCACTTAAAAGTGATCATTAGACAAGAATGGGGAATGGGAAATTCTTAAGAAAAAATTAGGGATCCATGTGAATTTGTTAAAAGTAGAATAGCTGATAGCAAGATATTTAATAGCATTAAAAATAAAGTTAAACTATAGATATAGTCATCAACAAACATTAATAACCAAGATATTTTAAAGATACATTTCCTATCAATGTGTCTTAATATATAATGACTAAAACTGCACAGAGCTTTAAAGTATTTCAGTCAGTTCAGTTCAGTCACTCAGTCCTGTCTGACTCAAAGCATTTAGAAGGAGAATAATTCTCTGAGTCAGTCATTTATCTTAGAGCAATATTTATACAACCATCTGGGGAGTTTTAATAAGCAAAGTTTTAAGTCCCACTTCTCTGAAATTCTGATTCATTAATTTTGACATGGAACTAAAGATGTGTTCCAAAAATTCCATAAGTAATCCTGATGATCAGCCAGGTTTGGGAACCAAAAATTCATCAGTCATTAAGATGTCCAGGAAATTATTAAGAACACATATGTTTGTTTACCTCAGGATGGTCAAACTAGTGCATAGACTCCCTGACTTGGCTCCTAGCTGACCACTGGCTAGAAATGTCTGACAGACATGAAAATCCTACTGATGCCAGCTTATATTAATGGGTGACTGTTTCACCTGGCTGGGTAATAGCAGTGCCTACTTGTAAGTACTTTGTTAATTTACCTTAAGAATCTCAGTTTGCTCAGTTGGAATCCTCAGTTTAATCTACATTAAAAATACTCTAAATTGTTTCAGGTACAGACTGTTTCATTTTTGTCAAAATTGTCTTGCCTTAATTTTTCCTGTTTGTTAGCTAAATTCCCTCCACCCACAAAATGTTTCATCAAAATGACTGTGCTTTTTTCCCCCAACTCTACCGAGGTATAATTGGTATACAACATTGTAAATGTTAAGGTGTACAATGTGTATATTGCAATGTGATCACCACTACAGTGTTAGCTAACACTTCCATCACCTCACATAATTACCAGTTATTTTTTATGTGTGGTGAGAACATTTAAGATTTACTCCCTTACCTACTTTGATCAAAATGATTGTTAACTGCTCTAGGCAAACACACACACAAAAATGAAAGGGCTCCTGTTTGCTTTCCTGAAAGGTATGTGTATAAAAATTGTATATTAAGAGAGAGAGAGAGAAAGAAAGATCGCCTCTTTCTACTATTATGCCACACAAAAACCTTTGGGTTGTTCACTGTGGGTATGAGATCTGGGTAGGGCCAATACACGTGGCCCCTGGAGAAGGAAATGGTAACCTACTCCAGTATGAGAGTGGATGCCCTAGAAGGCAGACCCATTTAAAATAATGAATATTCAAAATCTGTTCAGTGTATCTTTAAAGGAGAAGCTGAGTAACACCTGGGTGAAGGGAATAGTTGATCCTAGACAGTGGCTCAGAAACCATTCCTTGCTCTAACAGCTCCCTAATTCAGCTATGGGTGCGCATATATATACCTTTAAATAAAATCTCTGCGGTTACCCAGATACACCATCTTGGAGCAGATTAGCAATTATCCATTGTTTCTTTACCATGCTTCTTGAGAGGTGTTCTGGTAAATACACTTTTTCTCTCCATCTCTTAACATTGACAGTATTTGGGAGTCTCAGTGATATCTTACTGTATCTTATCAAGTAATTCCCTAGACAGCTGTTTGGCTGACCCAACTCTTAGTTCAGCTGCCGAAATTCTTTCCTGTTATTGTAGCCCTCATCTTTCCTAGTTGAGAACTGGATTTTAAAAAATGCTGAAAATGTCTTCTTTTAGGAAATAATTGATACAGCAAAAATAAATTATTTACCATTATTTTGTTTAAAAGAATAAAACAGCACATTACCAGACATCCTCAGCATCTTCATCACATTCTGCACCAAACTGGCAAATATCACAGGTGGATGTCTCCTTTTGACTGGTTTCTCCTGAGCCTTCATGGACTAGGATAGAAAAAACGGAATGAAAAGAATTCAGATAAGTGAGCATAATATCAACTCCAAGACTATTTTATATGAAAGCTGCTACTTTTCCAATGGACATTTTTGCAATTGGAGCTCCATTGTCATATTCGACTCTCTTCTTCCCTAAATTTGAAGAAAACAATGATATGCTAGCTACTGAAATGTAGTGAACAATTCTTTTTACCAGAAAAATAAAAAAAAACAATAGAGTTTATTGGATTTATTAAAATTGGTTGCTTAATAAATCATATGAAAGAATTAACTAAAAATAATTTAAATTGGATAGTATCACTGACTCAATGGACATGATGTTGTGTAAGCCCCGGGAGATGGTGAAGGACAGGGAAGCCTGGCATGCTGTAGTACATGGGGTCGCAAAGAGTTGGACTTGACTGAGTGACTGAACAACAACAAAATTGTTACTGGCCTAGAGGAAAAATCTATAAGAGGAAAAGTCTATAAGAAACATTTAAAATTTTCTCAGTCCTAAATTATAAACTTTTTTCATTAAAAGGCTTTAATATATAATTTATAAAATTTGGGTGGGCAGCTTTGACTTTTTAGATATGTCTTTTAGCCCCCTCAAGATGTAAAAAGTACTTCTAAGGAAAAATATATTAATTATAAATTTTAGAAAACACATTTTAATTGGTTTTTACACTACTTTATTGAATTCTTACATAAATGTTGCACAGAGCCCATCATAGTGATTTCTTCTATAAGGGCTATGAACGTATATTTTATTTAAAAATATATACTTGTCATTGATGATAGTTATTCATATTGGCTTAGACCATAAATTACAAGTGTAAAAATATGCTGTATACAATCTACTTATAAAAGTAAGCTTTCAAAATTAGGAAACAATAGTGTAAATCAATTTTAAAAATTTAGTATTTGAGTTCAAGAAATAAAAATCTGAGCAATCCTTTTAGATGAAGATTACTATTTATGAATTAAAAAATATGTAGTTGACAGCAAAAATAGCTTTGCTTATAGATGAAAAACTGCAACAACTTAACAACTGCATAGATAATATTATTCCATGGACAGATTATATACTTAAAAACATGTTTAAATCCAAAGATCCTTAAAAAGTGCATTTTTGCAAAAGGTTATGCATTTTCAATAGAAAAAGAATATAAACAATTAAGTATGGCATTGGCTTCTAGCATTATGAACCCTAGAAAGGTAACATTTTTAACAAAGACATCATTTATTAAAGTGCACCCTGAACCTAACATATTCAACCTTACTTATTTAATATGATATTTTCATAATTTATTCTTTGTCTATTAACATGAGAGTTATTGATAGTTACAAAAGCAAAGCTCTTTATTCCTTATTTTCCAATTTACTGCTCTGCAAATAAATGATTTGACTTACCAGAATAACAACAACAACAAAACAAAACCATCATTTAGAGTTGTGTTTTACAGTTTTTCCAGGAAAGATAGATTTATTTTTTCCAAAGCAACATTTTTCCCCCGTACTTGATTTACACTGCACTTTAAAAAAGTTATGAATTAAACAGATCAACTTCAATAGCAAGAGTACTGATGTTATAGTTTTTAAATTGAAGTCTAAAAAAATGGTGTTCCTCCCCAGAAAGAAAGAGGAATTCTAGACTCTGCTAAAATAGACAGCACTTATTATCCACTCTATTACATTAATAGAGGCGAGACCATTAGAGTGGACTATGGGGATAAGAAGGAAGCTGGGGCCTCACCTCGGGGGAGCCTGAACAGCTGAGGCCCATCTCTTTATTACTTTCTTATTATTAATGCAACACAGAAACTGCTAATGGGAGAGAGCCTTTTAGTGTTAGCAAGATTAGCAGCTTCTAGACTAAAACTTCCCATCACTCAGGAAACATACTAACACATGGGAAGGTCCTTAATGAACAGTTATAGCCACTTATGGGCAGCCCCATCTTCTTTCACAGCAGGGATCCTTGGTTAGGGATCTACTGAAAGTAATCCAGGTGATGAATCGTGCTAACTCAGCGGAACTAATAATAATATTTCTATTGGAAGTCACATTATATTTTTATAAAAGGGCAGTTACTGGTAGACTTGAGATGTTTGGAAATTCTCCCACATGGAGAAGTAAGCCCAGAAGCAGCAGTAGTAAAATCTCTCTCAACAAATATTCTGGGAATAAAATGTGAAGCAATCACAATGAAAAATAAAGTAAAATATTTCCATGCTTTCTGAAGCACAGATTTGCACCTTTGTAATAAACAAATCAGCACCCAGCTTTCATTTAACACTATAGACCAATGATTCTTAAATAAGGTTGGGCTCAGAACCTCTGGTAGATTTGATTTGTTAATTTACACATTGTTTTTTTAGAGGAGCTGCTATCTTATCTTAGGTTGCTCTATCATGTCAAACTCTTTGCCATCCCTTAGACTGTAAGGGCTCTAGGCTCCTCTGTCTAAGGGATTTCTCAGGCAAGAATACTGGAGTGGTTTGCCATTTCCTTCTCCAGGGGATCTTTCTGACCCAGCGACTGAACTCAAGTCTCCTGCATGGCAGGCCGGTTCTTCACCACTAAGCCACCACAGAAGCACTCAGGGTGCTATGGCCATAGACTATGTATTGTTTTTTAGATAAATGCATTGAGATATCCTCAGAGGTACTGAATTTGTAGGCCTGAGGCTTGGAAATATATATAAATATATACACATACACACACACACACATACATACTCTTAACAACTTGCTCCTAAGCATCTCTGCCTAAACAATACTGAGAAGACTTCCTCTGTCTCAAGCATCCTCCTCTTGCAGTGAATGTCTGGCTCAGGACTTCTGTCACTTTAAAGTGCACAGGAAGCACCTGGAGGTTTTGTTAAAATAAAGATTCTGATTCAGTAAATATGAGGTGTATCCTGAGGTTCTAAATTTCTTACAGGCTCCCAGAAACTGCTGCTGCTGGTCCACAGACCACATTTTGAGTAGCAAGGATAGTATTTTTCCAACCACAATTCATAATGTATTAGTGGGTAGGGAAATAGTGGGTCACTATCAGCATTTTTGCAAACATTTTTGTAAACATGAAGCAGAAGGTATGGGGACAGAAAACACAGACCGCATCTTATTTAGCAAGTATAGTATTTATTTTATAACACTATTTTCGTTATACATATGATATCCAACCAGAGCTGCAACGTAAATTTCATTTCTTTCTAAAGGTCACAGTCACAAAAGCTTGAAAAGTATTGAATTAGCACATGCTAGATCCTTGGAAATCATGTGTTGAACTGTACTGTTTCTTTTTCCTGTTCTTTTCAAAGTATAAAAAATAGGAAGAATTGGTGCTTAATTATTTGCATTCATTTGCTGATTATGCAGGAATGAGATCCATTTATACTAAAGTCTTATTTTAAACATACATTTGTATTTTAAACCTTTTATTTTGAGTTGTAAAGTAAAACAATTATTTCCCTTTATTCTATAAAACACTGGAGGAGGGCATGGCAACCCACTCCAGTATTCTTGCCTAGAGAATCCCATGGAGAGAGGAGACTGGCAGGCTGTGGTCCATGGGGTCACAAAGAGTCAGATACAACTGAAGTGAATAAACACAGCACACAGTTTACAAAAGGTTAGGTTTCAGCCCATGATTGAGGGAAATTTGAGGAGTAAGGGAGGTGGAGCTCCTGAAAGCATATTTTATATAACTGTGTGGTTTAGTTGCTAAATTGTGTCCAACTCTTTGCAACCCCCATGGACTGTAGCCCACTATGCTCCTCTGTCCATGGGATTTTCCAGACAAGAATACTGGAGTGGGTTGCCATTTCCTCCTCCAGGAGATCTTCCTGACCCAGGGATTGAACCCTGGGCTCCTGTTCCTGATTGCTGCAGGCAAACTCCTGCATTGCAGGCGAATTCTTTGCCAACTGAACCACCAGGGAAGGCCATTTTATGGTTTTTAAATATATTTTATATATGCTACCCTACCCTGGTGGCTCAGACAGTAAAGTGTCTGCCTACAATGCGGGAGATGTGGGTTCAGTCCCTGGGTTGGGAAGATCCCCTGGAGAAGGAAATGGCAACCCATTCCAGTACTCTTGCCTGGAAAATCCCATGGATGGAGGAGCCTGGTAGGCTACAGTCCATGGGGTTGCAAAGAGTTGGACATGACTGAGTGACTTCACTATGCTATGCTATAGTTATAACTGATTTAATTAATTCCTATAAGAGTATTCTGGATTGGAACATTATAAGAGATGATCAAATTACCTCTCTCCTAAATTCTCCCTGCCCTCATAGTTTCATCTGGAAATTGTTACCAAAATTCCTTTATCATGACCCTGTTCTGGCCCCACTCAGCTTCTCACAGTGGATGTGCCCGCCTATTAGTCCAGTTCTCTTATGAACTCACTATAATGCCTCTGTGCCTCTTATAATATTCCTAACTTATATTATTTCTTTTTTTTTTTATTCTTTAAATCAGAATTTCAAGCTTTTTAAAATTTTATTTTTAATGGGAGGATAATGACAATATCGTGTTGGTTTCTGCCATCCATCAACTTGAATCAGCCATATGTATACATATGTCTCCTCCCTCTTGAACCTCTCTCCCCATCCCATTCTTCTAAAAAATATGGAATTTTTCACATGCACAGGGGTAATGCTAATCTTTTTATCATTCCAATTTTAGTATATGTGCTGCTGAAGTGAGCACACTATGTTATACTATTTCTGAAAATATGAAATATTAATGTTCAAACACAGTTATTCAATGTCATTTATTTGATTCAAAATTTCAATAAATTTTACATTCAGTGAAATGCTCATGTCTTTCAATCAATATTGAGGAACACATGCCAAGGACCAACTCAATCATTCCAGAAAGTTTGATTTTTCCGACTTTTCAGCCATTTCTCTACCACTGTTCTGTCTTTCTATACAAGCCAATCAGTAACCTGATCTGTCACCACAGATGAACTATTCTGGAATATCACATCAAAGGAATCATACACTATGTAATTATTGTGTTCAGTTTCTACCAGTTAAAACATCATAGTTTTAAGATGAATTCAGGTAGTTGCCCATATCAGTAGTTTATTTCTGTTACTTAGTATTCAGTTGAGTGAATATACCACAGTTTATTTTTCCATTTTCTTGTCCAAGGACATCTGGTTGTTTTCAGTTACTGGCTGGAAACAATAACTATTTATGAATAAAGCTGTTACAAATATTCTTGTAAAAGACATTTTGTGTACATGAGTTACTTCTCTCAGACGAATACCTCACAGTGGGATTCTGATATTCAGATAGCCACACCAGCTTTCGTTTGCTTATTGTTTCTATCATTTTTTTTTTTTTTTACTTTCAACCTGTTAGCTTATGTCTAAAGTGTGTTTCCTGTAAACAACATAAAGTAGAATCTCACTGTCTAAAAATTTTATTTATTGTTAATTTTGACTGTGCTGGGTCTTCCTTGCTGAGCGTGGACGTTCTCTAGTTGTGGCAAGTGGACGTTCCTCTAATTGCAGTGCAGAGGCTTCTCATTGCAGTGGCTTCTCTTGTTGCAGAACACAGGCTCTAGGGTGCTCAGGCTTCAGTAGTTCTGGCTCATGGGCCCTACAGTTCGGGTCGTAGTTGTGGTGCATGGGCTCAGGTGCCCCAGAGCAAGTGGAGTCTTCCTAGACCAGGAATCAAACCCATGTTCCCTGCTTTGGCAGGAGAATTCTCAACCACTGGACCACCAGAGAAATCCAGATCTCACTTTTTTTTTATCTAGTCTGAATATTTCTACATTTAATCAGGGTATTTAGTCCGTTTACTTACTGTAATTATTAATGTGTTTGGTTTTAAATCTCCCAACTTGGTGTTTGATTCAACATTTTTTTGTTTAATTCTTGAGTTGCAGAAATTTTTAATATATTTTGAGTACAAATTTTAGTCAGATACAATGTCTTGAGACATATTTTCCCAGTCTATTTTCTTGAATGTATTTTTTTTGTGTGTGGATGTGCAGACATGTTATTTTGATGAAATTATTTTTTATTTTTATGATTTGTCTTTTTTGTGTTATTTCTAAAAAGTCTTCTACTCAAAACTCATATGATATTCTTCTATGCTTTATTCTATTCTCTATGTGTATTGATTTTTAAATTTTACTTTATGTTTAAATTTGTGATCTATCTAAAATTGGATTTTGTGCATGATGTGAAACAGAGATTAAGATTCTTTGTTCTTCCCATGCGGACATGATTTTTCTCTCTTGATCTGTCAATGTGTTGAAATATATTGATTGATTTCCATAGGTTAAAACAACCTTGCATTTTGAAGCTAAGTCAAACTTGATCATGGTATATAACCTTTTTGCATATACTGCTGGATTACTTTTGCTTGTATTTTGGTAAGCATTTTTGTGTCTGTGGCTCATAAGACATGCAGATTGTAATTTTCTTTTCTTGTATTGTTCTTGTTTTGTTTTAGTATTAGGGTTAAAATGGCCTCATGATATGAGTCAGGAAGTATTTCCACTTCCTCTATTTTATGAAAGAGTTTGTGGAAGATTATTATTTCATTGTTTATACAAGGCTATTTAAAATTTCAGGCTTCCCTCATGGCTCTGGAAAAGGAAATGGCAACTCCAGTGTTCTTGCCTGGAGAATTCCATGGATGGAGGAACCTGACAGGCTACAGTCCATGGAGTTGCAAAGAGTCAGACACAACTGAGTGACTCACACACACACACACACACATAGCTCACTTGGTAAAGAATCTGTGTGCAATACAGGAAACCCTGGTTCAATTCCTGGGTTGGGAAGATCCGCTGGAGAAGGGATAAGACCCGCTCTAGTCTGTTTTATTGCTTCCTTTTCATTTTTATTATTTTCTTTATGCTATAAACTTAGAGTTTATTTTCTACTTTCTTAAAATGGAAGAAGTGCTTGATTTTATACCATTCTTATTTTCTAATACAGGTATTTACATCTGTACATTTTCTTCTAAAGACTTTTTTTGTGAAAAATATAAATTGTAATATCCTTTGAGATTTCTTCTTAGACCCACGGATTATTTAGTAGTGCATTTTTTAACCTCCAAATATTTGTGAGTTTTCAAAGGTATATTATTTTTATTTATCTTTAACTTAAATACCCAAAATTCACTTAAATGAGAATCATTTAAAATATACAAAAGAGCTGTGTGGTCTTAAGGACACAGAGAAATGTAGAAAAGAGTCACTCCAGGTTTTAAAATTAAATGAAAAATAACAAGCATAATACAGGGTTTCATTAAATTCAAAGGATTTTAGAATTAGGTAGGAAGACTTTTAGACCTTTTTACCCAACCCCCATCCCCTCAATGCAAAATTCAATCAAATGATCAACCTGGGTGAGAGTTGAAATAAAAAGTAGATTTGTGTGAGCTACAAGAATAAATTGTTTTGAAGTGCTGAAAAGTCTGAAGTATTGAAAAGAGCTCAGCCTGATTGTCCAGGCTTTGAAATAAATCTCTCTGGAGTTTGACAAGTCTATGTCTGGTGTTCAAGATGTTATATATATACTAAAAAAATCCATCCAGAGTGATCTATCCATCATGGTTAGAGAAAATATTGTTTAATTTAAATCCTTTGAATTTTATTGAAACTTGTTTTATGGCCCAGAATATGATCTGTCTTTTTGACTATTCCATGTGCATCTTAGGATTTGTAACCTCTTATGGGGAGTGATTTTCTATAAATATTAATTAGCTTAAGTTGATGGTCCAAATCATCCATAACTCTTTTGATTTTTTTTGCTTAATTGTTCTATTACTGAGAAAGGTGTGTTAAAATCTCTACTGGTGACAGTAAAATTGTTTCCATTTCTCTTTTGTTATTTTGTTTCATCTTATATTTGGGAGCTCTGATATTGGGTGTATAAACATTTAGTAGTCTATGTCTTCTTTTATGAGTGACTGTTTAGCATTATGAAATGCCCTCTTTTACTCTCTGGTTACTCTATTCATCTTGAAGTCTACTTTGTTCTGATATTCAGAGAAACACACCAGCTTTCTTTCACTTATTGTTTCTTTTTACTTTTAATCTGTTCATTCATTTATGTTTAAAGTGTGTTCCCTGTAAACAACATACAGTTGGATCTTGCTTTTCTATATAGTCTGAATACATCTGCATTTACTTAGGGTATTTAGTCCCTTTATTGTAATTACTGAAATGTTTGGTTTTAAGTCTACCAATGTGATGTGTGATTCATATTTAGCCAATCTTCAATCTTTTTGTATTCCTCTGTTCCCTTTTCTGTCTTTTTTTTTCTGGTGAAGCAAATATTTTATGGTATTTATTTCATCTTACCTCTTCTAATAATTAGTTTGTTATATTTTTTGGTTATTGTATTGGTGTCTGCTTTAATGATTGCAATACCCAACTTTAAATTGTAATCTATTACTTCATGAACATATTTTCAACTTTATAATTATATGCTTATCATAATTTATCTTTTGCATTCTTATTATCATATATCATACTTCTACCTGTGCTACAGCAACTCATGTTCCTTTTAAAAATTAGTTTTACTTTAAACATCCATCCTACTCTAATTTCATAGGCAAAAAGCCAGAAATGTCAGTGTTAATGGAGACTCCTGCCTGTCATCGTTAAATGATTATTTGACTTCTGATTCACATCTTCACTTTTGAAGACTTGTCTATAGTCTTACATTCCCCATGGAAGACATTATAGGCATATGACACTTATTGTAGATTGAATTATTTTCCCTATAAAAGGACTATACATTCCTCTCCATGGCCATATGATTTGAAGTTCCATGACATCACTCACAGGCTTATGACTTGCTTTTGTTGTTGAAATGTCAGTGGAAGTGAGAATCTATATGAAAGCCAACATATGAATTTCTACTTTGTTGCTTGTCCCCTTTGCATAAAAAAGACATATTCCAGAATAGGAGCTGCTTCTTCAACCAGTCCCTGAATGAGAAGATAAACAGAGCAGGACCAGGACTGACCATAGCTATGGGAGCAAGAATTATGCCACTCACTGATGTTATAAGCCTCTGAGGTTGTGAGGTCATTTGTAACCATAGCTTTACCTAGTGAAAGATTGCTAATATGACCTGAATTAATGTTATCAATAAATTCTAAGGCAACATTTTTCATATCATTTTCCACACCTCAGATTTTGGGAGCATTACTGTACAATTTTGATCTGCTTTTCAGTTCAGTTCAGTTGCTCAGTCATTTTTTTTTTTTTTTTTTTCAGTTGCTCAGTCATGTCTGACTCTTTGTGACCCCATGAATCACAGCATGCCAGGCCTCCCTGTCCATCACCAACTCCCAGAGTTTACCCAAACTCATGTGCATTGAGTCGGTGATGCCATCCAGCCATCTCAGCCTCTGTCGTCCCCTTCTCCTCCTGCCCCCAATCCTTCCCAGCATCAGGGTCTTTTCCAATGAGTCAACTCTTTGCATGAGGTGGCCAAAGTATTGGAGTTTCAGCCTCAGCATCAGTCCTTCCAATGAACACCCAGGACTGGTCTCCTTTAGGATGGAGTGGCTGGATCTCCTTGCAGTCCAAGGGACTCTCAAGAGTCTTCTCCAACACCACAGTTCAAAAGCATCAATTCTTCGGCTCTCAGCTTTCTTCACAGTTCAACTCTCACATCCATACATGACCACTGGGAAAACCATAGCCTTGACTAGACGGACCTTTGTTGGCAAAGTAATATCTCTTTTAGTCATCTGTAAATCTCCCTTTGAACTTCTATTTCTTTTCCATACCTGCATAGATTCTGCAATAGTTAAGGCACATTTATTTTATTATATTTTCCTTGCATGTTACCATACCACTACGTATCCCAGTCTATTCACTCTTTCCACTTTCTTCTCCATTTGACTCTAGTACATCACTTTGACAGATATATAATTTGTTCCACTTAAATTAGTCATGGTATACACATTAAACCTAATAAACACAGTAAAGAGAGCCATAAACAAAACAAAAAGACAATCTATAGAATGATAGAAATTGTGGAAATTAATATCCAAAATATACAAAAACTTACACAGTTCAATAACAACAACAACAAAAACACGCAACCCAATCAGAAAATCAGCAGAGGACCTAAACAGAAATTCTCCAAAGGTGACAAACAGATGGCCAACAGGCACATGTAAAGATGCTCAATATCACTAATTATTAGAGAAATGCAAATCAAAACTACAATGAGTTTTCTTTACCTTTACACTGGTCAGAATGGCCATCATCAAAAAGTCTACAAGTAACAGATGCTGGAGAGGGTATGGAGAAAACAGAAATAGATTCACAGACATAGAAAACAAACTTATGATTACCCAAGAGGTAAGGTGGGAGGGATAAATTAGAAATTTGAGACTAAGAGATATAAAAACTACTGCATATAAAATAGATAAACAACAAGGACCTATTGTGTAGCACAGGGAACTATATTCAATATCTTATATAACCCATGATCAGAAATAATCTGAAAAACATATATATATATGTGTATATATATATAACTGAGTCACTTTTTGTACACCTGAAAATTGTAAATCAATTGTACTTCAGCTAAAAAAAAGGAAAAACCCACAAAAAACATAGTATAAATATGCATAAATAGAAACCTCCACGTGCATCAATTCTGAAATAAAGTAAGGGGTCCCTGAAACAATCATAATGCATCAATAGAAAGAGTGAGATTTCTAAGCTTAAATATGATTCATAGATATTGGTTCTATACTCATTTAAATTATTAAAAAGTTTAAAAAATTGCACACATTTTATATATATCTTAATCTGAAGTTTTCAAAATTTAGAATGCATTTTTTTCTTTGTATTTTAGAGTCAACATTAATCTAGTAGTCAGTGCTCTTTGTTTTTGTTTTTTAAATAGATGACAAAGTTATCATGCCTTGGTAGGCATGTAATTTTTTCCACTTTATTTACATAGATAAAGGATTTGTCAGTGATACCATTCAATGTTATCTGTTGTAACTAAAATTACTTTATCAAATTGTAAACAGTGATTTTTCTTTCTGAATTACTTGCATAAATTTCTATCTCATTATCACCAAAAAGCTGAACTTTTGAGTTTATTCTCCAATGAAGGAAAAATGTTCTTTCTTTAAGAGCAATAGAAACAAATCAAAACTCTCCATTCCATTTTTTAATTTGTACAGTTTTGTCTGTTTTGCTTTTTGTATGGCAGTTTTACCTCTCACTTGCCTCTCCCACATGTAAGTTGAATTTAAATGATGGAAGCTGCTGACAGTTTCTAGAGGCTCAGACAATTCTAAGCTGTTGTTTATGAGCCATAGTCATGTTCTCTTTTACATTTTCTAACATTTCCCTAGAAACCTCAATGTCTTTAAAGAAAAATAAGAAATACTTTTTTAAATTCATGTTATAATGTGTTGATATTGTCATATGAATAATAAATACACAGTTATCATATTATTGAAATACTAAAACAAGAGGAGTAACATTTTGGTCTCCTATTTACAAAACTAGCACAGATTAATTCTGTGTGGGTATCAGGGCCATAATGCAGTAAGATGTATTCAGATTTGGGGAAGGAAATTCATTATCTTTGCTTCTTTTTAATTAAAAGAAGTACAAATCCACTGATAATTTTTAATAAGTGATTCAAATGCCAAAAAACTAAAGGAAGGTTGAAATTACAGTTACACAAAATGGTTTAAAAGAACCAAGTTCATGACTGAGCAAATGTAATTTTATATTAAACACTCAAAAGAAGAGATCATTACAGAAAATCTAATTTTTCATAATTAAGCTAGTTTGCTAGAGCTTGACAAGGATTCTTTAGAAATCACATATAATTTATCTTCTGCACAACTGAAAATAATTTAAGACATTAATACAATGTTACTATGTTGAGGCATAATTCTATTGTAATCATTTAAATCTGACTGATTTCACTTAGCCCTCAATTAGAGCTAAAGATACTCAGTTGATTAGAAAATAAAGAAAGAGAATGAAGAAAAGAAAGGAGAATGAGAGAAGGAAGGATGGAAAGAAGGAAACAAGGAATGAAGAAAGCTTATTAAGCTTGTTATCAGGCATGGCAGAATTCATCAGAGCAAGTCACCATGCAAGGCTTCATGAAACTCTTATTGCATCAATCATATGATAATTATACCCAAAGATGCTTTTATTATACTCAGTATAATTAATTTGTATCATTTTATGTAAATTAATACAAATAATTAAAAATTTCCTTATTAAATGCCTCAAAGGTGAGAAATTTATATTTTATTGGTAAGTGATGAACATTCACTTGTGCTGAATGAGCTACTGTAAAGCAGAGAGGGTACCAAATTCCAATTAGAGGACATTAGGTGAGACTACGGAGAAGGCAATGGCACCCCACTCCAGTACTCTTGCCTGGAAAATCCCATGGACAGAGGAGCCTGGTGGGCTGCAGTCCATGGGGTCGCAAAGAGTCCAACATGACTGAGGGACTTCACTTTCACTTTTCACTTTCATTCATTGGAGAAGGAAATGGCAACCCACTCCAGTGTTCTTGCCTGGAGAAGCCCAGGGATGGGGGAGCCTGATGGGCTGCCGTCTGTGGGGTCACACAGAGTCGGACACTACTGAATCGACTTAGCAGCAGCAGCAGCAGCAGGCGAGACTAAGAGTTAGTAAGTGGAAACAGTAAATGTACTTGGCACTTTTTTGCACAGATTTGCTGATAAGGAAAACAGAGAATGAGGTATTAGTTAGAAAAGGCCTTGGGGTCAAGAAAGGGATTTTTTTTAATGAAAGGAGGAAGTTGAAGCATCATTGTCAGGCTGAGAATAATGATGGAACAGAAAGGAACAAATTTATGGAGAGGAGAAAGGGCCTAAGCACGAAGCAATGTCCTTGAGAAGGGATGGGTTTACACATGGGTGTAATGTTTGGTCTTAGAAATACAAATACATCTTCTGGCTCATGGAAGTTATCTACAGATGTAGGCAGGAGGTGACACTGAAAAGAGGAGGATGAAATAGATCTCTTCTGATTGCATTTATTGCCTGTATTGCATTTGTACTCAAAAGAAAGGTCATCAGTTGAGAGGATGTGACAGGAAGAGACAAAATGTGAAATATAGGGGAGTAAATGTGAATGAAGAAAGACCAAGTCTTTGTAAATCTTTTTTTAACACTCATTTGTGTTTAACTCTTCTAAATAGTAAATCTCTGGTGAACAAAGATATAGTTTTATTAACGTACACTTCTGTATGTCATTAGTACATGACTTTTGGTATTGATAAAGACATTTTGTGATATAGAAAGTTTCCTTTGAATCATCAGATAAAGACTAAATTGTCAATACAGTCAACTTTAATTTGCTTCATATTTGTTTTAGTAGAGGGACTTTACAATCTAGTAACAACCTGTCATGGTTCTTTCCTATTTTCCCATTCCATCACCATAGTACTAGTTCAGAGCCTCATCATACTTGCCTAAACTTCTAACTACCTGATCTCTGAACTTGCAAACTTGCCTCTCTTAAATATATCTCCCATGCATTATATTAAAATGAAAATCTTAGATGCCATTTAAAGTTGAAAATAACATGAAGTAATCTAAAGGCAGTATTGTGATAGACAAAGTTTAGGCCTAATGCTATGAGAGCTGGATTTGGTTTACCCAGGTTCCTTCTTGATCCCCAGATTTCTTGCTTATAAAATGAGATGCCTGCCCTGCTTAGCTCACAGGTGGTAGTGAGAAGGTATGAAAATGCTTTGTACCCTCTAAGTTGCTCTGCCATCCTAAGGTGTCAATACTAAAAAAGTGTTAAAGTTGAAGTAAAGTCATTTTTTATTCCAAGTAAGAAGGTTCTTTGAAGGAAGTTCAAGCCTGGGCATCACAAACATGATTTTTTGGCTCTTGTGAGTGGCCTTACAGTGATACTGTAAGGGAGTAGGGAAATATGAATCATAAAACAATATAACAAAATAGAGGAATAAAAATATTGAGAGACTTGTAGAAAAAGTTCTATACCAAAACATCCTCATTTGGTTTCTCAAATGATAGGGTAAAAGGATTGAGGGGGGAGCAGGTAAGAAGTGGATGAGAAGTCTCAGAAAAATAGTCTCAGAAATTGCTCAAGGAGCTCTGGGCTCTGTTCATCTTGAAACAAAAGAAAGCACTAAAATGATCATTTCTTTCTTATTGTTGAAGATAAGAATAATAGTAAGAACTTTACATTTTACTTTTCGACCTGCCTGTTATGGGCATCGGCTCTCACTGTAAAGCCTGAAAAACACATTCATCTAAGTCTAATTTCTAAGTCTAAATGAGATTTAAGAATAAAATTTATAAAGATCAAGGCTTGTTTAAATATATAACTTATTGATATAAATAGGCCAATGAAATAAAAGAGCAGCAGTAATAATGAAGCCAATTTTAAGAGGTCAAGGCATTTCATAGAATTGGTACTTATAGCAATATTTTTTCTGAATTGTCTATAACATTTCCAGCCTATTTTTGCTATTAAAGGTCCAGTCCCTAGTTTTTGGACTCACAATAGCCAAAATAACAGGAAGAGTGTCAGGACTGGGATTCAGGGTTGGTGCTTAGTTTCAATCTTGAGTTGGATATAGCCACACTCCTTTTTCCACCCTGCTTGTTTTATATTGAGAGACCCCTGCTTTATCTCTCCAAGTGCCCTCTGCCTATTGGCTCTGGTTGGTGGAATTCAGTGACTCTTGTGATTTGCTTTTCCAGTCCACAGCTATCTCTCTAGCTCTGGTTTCAAATCTGTAACATATGGCCTGTTCCCTAGCACTCTTGAAGACCTTTCTTTTGATGCTCCATCTCAGAATCAGCCCCACTAACAGTCATGCCAGGAAGGCCCTACTACACTCAGTTGCACTGAAAAAGCACTTTCACCTACCTTATTTTGAATTAACATAAGCAAAAGAAAGCAATGAAAAATGTATAGTCAAAAGTAAGGATAAAAAGGTCAAAATGATCCAACCTGAAGTGTGAAAGAAGACATGAACATCTTCCACAAAATGGAAAAAAGGAAAAGACAAAACCAAACCCAACCACAAAATGGCCTAAGAAAGCTGAAGTGCTGGAATAGGTTAGAAATTGACTTCAATCTAATCAATATGACTTCTTACAGAACCATGAACTCAGTCTAAAACTGTAAAGTGGAAAGAATGAATAATTGTGGAAAAGACATCTAGATTTTTAAAAATTGTATGAGATTTTAGAGAAATGTTTATCACCATTAGATCACCAAGGATATCCAGAAATAAATGGAAGGACATAAATTTTAAAAAATTAATAATGCTTTATTTGGAATCTCATAATGAGACCAATTTCCTAAACTCTGAGTTTTTAAACTCAAATCACTTTTATTTATAGTTTCATCAAGATTCATGGGCCTTTCATTTTTTAACATCTTACACCTGAATTGTAAGATAATTGGCACTATATTAATTTCCTTGTTCTTGGAAATTTGAGGAAAAGTTTCGTCAAGTTTTTGGGAAATTTGTTGGTCAGGCTAAAACATAAAAATTAAGGTTTAATAGGGACTACAGCCTATTCTTCTTAATGTTTATTTTAAAAATTATAGTGCTGAAGGACATACATGCTAAAATTCTCAAGCATATAAGTATGAGTCAATTTTGTGAATAAGTAAAAACATATTGATAAATGTAATAAATCCAAGAAAGAAACATTTTAAAAGATCAAAACATTTGTATTATTTATAACATTGTGGGTTTAATTTATGGAATTAATAACAAAATCAAAATCGTACTTTTGTAAAGCATTGCTGTTGTTCATTTGAGTCAATGAAGTATATCAAATGACTACGAAATATTGGTCAATAAGCAAACTTGAATGACACTTTAAAAACACAAGTCTTCTTTAGTTCAAAGGTTCCCTATACCTTCAGGATAAAAATCCATAGTCTTTATCATTGTTTTCAGAGTCTTCATGATTTGCCCCCACTCTATCTCTCCACCTTCATCTCTAGCATCCCTAGCATGCTCCTTATGTTGATAGCTACTTTTCATTTTGCTGAGCATTACATGTGCTGTTACCACTGTCTAGAATGGCATGTCTATGGCTAATTCTGATTCCAGTTTGAAGATTCTGCTGTAGCGTCACACCATTCAGGAAGGTGTCCTCATCTTTCACCCTCTTCCTTCATCCTTGGGCTGTGTTGGGCCCTTGGTCTGTATCCCACATGTTTTTAGAAGGTCTTGTATCATAGAGGTTGTATAGAGGTTTCCTGATTCTTCCACTGTCCTGAGAATTCTTCAGTGTCAACTCATGCATCTCATTTGCTTTGATGTTCATTCTTAGCACAGTGCTTCAGAGATGACAGAAATTAATGGTCAGAGAGGGGCATTTCAGAATTCCAGATCTTTGTACTGTTGTAGTTCTAGGTAATAACAATGTGTGACCACATTTCCAGATGGCTAAACTGAAGTTAGGAGACTGAGGAATCATGGGGTCAGTTTGGAGAAGAAATATCAGATACATCTTTGGTAGCTATTAATGTTGGGCATTAAAATGCTCAGGCACAGGGCAAGATTGCATTTCTTGGATGGCTTGTGGTTGAACAGGCTATGTAACTAGTTCTGGCTAATAAGTTGTTAAGTGAAAGTGTCATGAGTCAGTTCAGACTAGAGGATTTAATTGCTGGTTAGTGGTCTTCCCTACAACTGAAGGGTGCCTAAGTTGTACAGGAAAGGGAGCCAAAAAAGGAGGCTATCACATGAGGATAGTAAACAGTGGTCAGATGCGGCATACAATTTTGAGAAAGAACTGGCAAGGTTTACTGATAAATTGGGTGCAGGTAGAAAATCAATGTTTAAAATAGCTGCTCCATGTGTCCAGGTCCCTGTATGACTGCAGTAGGCAGAGCCAGCTGCCCCCAAATAGCATCTCGCACAGCCAACCTACAGTGAGCATGGAGTGAGAATGAGAAATGAACCTGGATCCTTTGAAGTCACTAAGTTTGGGGGATATTTGTTACTATTACAACCTTGCATAACCTACCATAACTGGAATATGTCAGGGAATGAGGTTAAGAGGCATGGATACAATCTGTTTATTGCTGGAACTCATCAGCAACTCACAAGTACCCAACTACTGATGGCTACCCTGGAATAGAATATATGAAAATAAACCAGGTGCTGAATCATTGAGGAAAAAAATGGCAGTAATGGGGAGTTCAGCAGCTTATACCAAAAATATGGGGAAAAGATGGTATCAGCAAATAGCCTGATTTTGATTAAGAGGCAGTTTATTGAATGACAGTGCAAGGCTGCATTGATGGTAGTCTGAAAATGACAGTATGAAGCCAGAAATGTATGGCCTAATGTGGGAAAGTAGAGCTGCTAGATATGGTTTGAAGGAGTGTTACTCTGTCACTAGGAAGACAAGAGAAAATTACTGAAACCTTTAAAAGAATTTAATCTTAGTCTTTCACTAGACACTATAGTTAATATAGTTAATAATAACTATCAAAAACTGTAAGAATATACTAAGTTCTTGTATCCTTAAATAGACTTAATTTTACTTTCTCAGAGCATATCAGAACAATTTTCTGGTTATTATTGGTATTTTAAAATCTATGTTCACATGCATGCTTTTAATGCCTTAAAGCCCCTTGATGTGAAGGTCAGATTGTGACTGATTCAGGGTATCCCTAAATGGAAGAACATATTTTTTCCTATCTCAAAACACATTCTACTTCCTGCCCCCCCAATTCATACCCACACAACATTCTGTACTGTCATTTTCAATTTTCCCCAGTGCGCTTAGATTTCTTCATGCATATTTGTATTTTTAGATCAGATAAAAGGAATAGAAGGTTCTTTCCTTGAAAAACGTAGTGTGATTCAAAGAAAATGTTAATGAAAAGAAATACTTAAAGTTTTGTGAAATATTGATATGTAGCCACTAATTTTGTCTCTACAATCAATTGCTTTTTCTTTGTGTATCTCAAGCATGTTCTTATGGAATTACATAGCTGTACAAGCGCTAGGATCGACAGAATTTTTAAATGGAGGACAAGGGGGTGGGGAAACAAGGCACTAAACACCAGTTCTTTCAAAATAATCCTAAATTTGGAGGTAGTACGTAAGGACAAATCCTGTCTTTACTGCATTGTATTCATTTTTGAGAAAAAATCACCTCCATACAGAACTATTTTCCATCAGCACAAATACAGGTATCAAAATGAAGAGGACTTTTGCTGGGTTGTTAAATTCCTTGGAAACATGGGCTGTCTTTCATGACAACAGTCTCCTTCCTCTTCTGTTCCCACACAGCTTGACAAGCAGGTCACAGAGAAAGGTTGTTAATTACATTCCTTTGCCTAAAAGGGATTTGGAAAAAAAAAAATGTACCTTAGCTTTACTCTCAAGAGGGTCAGATGGCTGAGGCAGTGATTTGTTTGTGTACAGATGGGCTAGTGCAAAGGAATGGAAAAAAATACTCGGGTGAAGAATTTTCAAATCGGAGGATGCGTTTTAAAGACAGCTTCTATTATACGCCAACTACATCTGGTGGAGTCACAGGGCAAGGTGAATATACTATAAACAATGAAGTCTCCTGAGGGAAAAACTGCTGCATATTGAGAGAGAACTGTGCATGGGACAGCCAAGAGTGTCCCTTCTATAGTATATGTTTTTGAAAGCAGGTTTCACATCAGTTTTAGTGTAACTGGGAAGGATTTCAACTTTTTTTTTTTTTTTAAGACAAATTACTTGGACTTAACTCCTACTAAAAAACCCAAGATTCAATATATGATCAGTAGATACATTAAATTAGAAATAAAATTCAGTTCAACAACTTCAATAAAATTGAGAAGCCAGTTGCATTCTCAGTGCATAGCAAGATACATTAAAAAACCTACTAGTTTGTTTAGTGTCTCTGTTAAATGATAAATATCCATATCTATAATTACTCCAGAGATCAAATTAAGTACATTCCTCATTTGTTCGTTTGTCTCTAAGGAAGATACAGGAAAACAAATGCTAATCAAAAGATTAATGAACTTTTCGATGTATAATACATTTAGTTACTCCTTTGAACTTTGAGATACAAAATATAAAAATCATATAAAAAATAAGGTGTTGGCTTACATATTTGTGATAAATTTCATGCAGTTTCAAGGTCCTTGTCAATATGGATTTGATTTAAGGCTGTGCATCTTTTTTGGATATTCCCATAACTATCCAGATAGAAACATCATACATAAAAAGGTTCTTTATTCCAGAACAGATAAAACTCCCAGTGCTAAAAGAAGATTTAGGTATCTCTGAAGGTTTCTTATCACCCAGCAACATAATTCTCTGATGGTTCAGTGCCTGAAAGGGTCGTCTGAGATCACTCATCAAATAAATCAAATAGTTGGCTGGTGAAAAGAGGGGGAGCCTATAGTAATCTAATGTCTTTGCTTCCAGACATCAAATCTTTTTTCTAATAAGCCGGTAGAGAAGTTAATGTTACTTGGTGTGGCATACGCAAACCTGAGTCTCAACCTGTCTTTAGTTTCTGCTACTAGTTCTGAGAATGTTTAACTTGCTCAAGAAGAGATTATATTTAGTTTTGACATGTTAAATCATAAATCCCAAAACCCTGAAATGCTGAAGAAAAGGTGGTTGCAAGAAATCTGGAAGTGTACTGAATTTTATCTCTAAATTTCTTTGAGGAATTTTATTGCAACATAGAAATCCACTTAGGTGGGGTGATCTTTAAATATTCATCGATATGATGATGAAACTAGATTTATTTTATATATTTTGGTTAATATTTTTTTAAAAACTCTATTTTACACTTTGTAAAAAATATGTCTTTTAAAAATTAGATATCAAATGCTTTAGAACTGTGTGATCCAATATAGTAGCCAGTAGCTACTTTCAGCTATATAAATTTACCTTAGTTAAAACTAAATACATTTTTAAAAATCCAGTTTCTCAGTTGCACTAGTGACATTTCAAGAAATTCAAAGAAACACATGGCAAGTGATTACTGTATGGACAGGGAGAATACAGAACATTTTCCTCAGGATGGAACGTTCTATTGGATAGCAGTGCTCTGCTGCTGCTGCTGCTAAGTCACTTCAGCCGTGTCCGACTCTGTGTGACCCCATAGATGGCAGCCCACCAGGCTCCCCCGTCCCTGGGATTCTCCAGGCAAGAACACTGGAGTGGGTTGCCATTTCCTTTTCCAATGCATGAAAGTGAAAAGTGAAAGTGAAGTCGCTCAGTCGTATCGGACTCGTAGCGACCCCATGGACTGCAGCCTACCAGGCTCCTCCGTCCATGGGATTTTTCAGGCAGGAGTACTGGAGTGGGGTGCCATTGCCTTCTCCGAGCAGTGCTCTAGACAGCTGTAATTCAAGTATGGCATACAATAGTATTCATGAATCGACCTTCCCAATTCAGTACTTTTGTTTTCAGTTCAGTTCAGTTCAATCGCTCAGTCATGTCTGACTCTTTGCGACCCCATGGACTGCAGCACACCAGGCTTCCCTGTCCATTACCCACTCCCTGAGCTTGCTCAAACTTATCTCCATTGAATCAGTGATGCCATCCAACCATCTCATCCTCTGTCATGCGCTTCTCTTCCTGCCTTCAACCTTTCCCAGCTTCATGGTCTTTTCCAATGAGTTGGCTCTTTTCATCAGGAGGCCAAAATATCGGTGCTTCAGCATTAGTCCTTCCAATGAATATTCAGGACTGATTTCCTTTAGGATTGACTGGTTGATCTCCTTGCTGTCCAAGAGACTCTCAAGAGTCTACTTTTGTTTCAGAGTCTTCCAGCTTACAAAACTAAGATATGGCATGACTCTCATTTTCATCTTCCAATGAAAATGGAGAGACTGTCTTACCATGATCCCTGCATGTATGATTTGACGATATGTGTCACTTTTGTAGATAATGTCCCTTGATTATAAACAAACTGAACAGAAAATTTTAATTAATAAAACTTTGTATCTTTACTCTATCTCAAGTGCTCAAAACATAGCTATCTTCTAATTTATTCTCTAAACATTCTGATAGTGAGAACCAGTATTACTGTGTTTGAAGCTCAACAGATTTGATGAACAAAAGAAGGCACAATAGAGTAAATGTGCTTTTAATGAACATTTTCAGTTCCTCTGTCCAAAACTCTGGCTACCAGTTGTATTTATAGTTTGGATTAGCATGCCTACCTCATATATTGAGATTAGTTATTGTGCCTAGAAAACAACAGCAATATATACATACCACTTAGCATATATCATTGCAAAAATGTTTCTTCTTTATGAAGACCTAATAGTTCTATATATAAACTTAGCCATATGACCATAAACCAAGACAACATAGGAGCCTTGAACAGTATATTATTGGTAATGGAACAGACTTGGTTTTTGGTGGCTAAAAATTTCTTACTGAAGAATTATCTTCTCAAATGACAGCAGCAGGCCTTTCATTACTAGCAGTTTGAGGAGGGAGATTAAAGCAAACTGAAGGCATAGCAAGACTTAATTCCCTGTTCACATCTAGAAGCAGTGATAAGCTGGGCATCTGCCATTACCCTGATATTTTGGAGATAAATGGGTATCTGAATAAATAGAAGCCTTCAGTTTTTGCAGCTGTCACTAACATATTTCACCCTAATTGCAAAATACTTATTTTAAACTCTAAAATACACATTGAGGAAGATAACTTCAGCTGGTGAAAATGAGATTTCAACTGCTAACTTTTCCATAGTAAATCAGAGTTTGGGAGATACTAAGGATGCCATTTTATTCTTCATACATTTGATTTTGTATTTTGTACATGAGGAAGGAAGGAAAGATGGGAGGAACTATCTCTACAGTTTCTCTGTGGCTATGAATGTTTTGGTTCACTAGCTGTTTTATTTTGCTCTATGCCCTAGTACCCATGTATTAATTGGCACATGGCAAGGCATTTAAGAAATATTTGTTGAATCAGAAAAAGAATAAACCTTAGCAGAGACAAGAAAAGGGTAATTTTTAAAGTTACTATTTATGTGTAAATTATAACATTTCTTTATTAAAATATTGTTTTGTTGTTTTAGTCACTAAGTCGTGTCTGACTCTCTTACAACCCAATGCACTGTAGCCCGCCAGGCTCCTCTGTCCAGGAGATTTCCCAGGCAAGAATGTTGGAGTGGGCTGCTATTTCCTTCTCCAGGGGATCTTCCCAAACCAAGAATCAAACCTGCGCCTCCTGTATTGGCAGGTGGATTCTTTACCACTGAGCCACCAAGGAAGCCTTTTCTGATAAAAGGAGAGGGAGAAAAAGAATCAGGGAGATATGAAAGGAAAGGAAGGTGGGAGAAACAGTAATACTTATTAGCTCCTCACATATAGTAAAGCAGTATACTGTTTCTCCCACCCTCCCTTCTTTCCATCTCTCCCCAATTCTCTTTTTCTCTCTCCTTTTATTAGAAAGGTTTAGATTAACCAAGCCTATGGGAGTCTGCATCACCACACTTTCTTCCTTAAATGTTTGCTTTAAAAATATAATAACATTACGGAATGAGGGTAAAACTAGATATTGAATTTTTGATTCAATGATCATAGACCAATTTTGGTAGTACATTCATTCATTCTAGCAGCGTTCACTGAACACACTCTATCTCGCAGTAATAGGGATAAAGTTGTCATGGAGATCAGAGTGCAGGCACACCTTGTTTGGCTGTGCTTCTCTTTATTGCATTTCACAGATATTGCATTTTTTAAAAAAACAAATCGAAGGTTTGTGGCAACTCTGCATTGTCAGATGACAGCTACCATTTTTTAGCAATAAAAAGTTAAGGTATGTACATTGGATTTTACACTTAATATTATTTTATGCTTAATACATTGCATAACTATTTACACACTTGAAAATCACATAATTCATGTGACTTGCTTTATTGCAGTGATCTGGAACTGAACCTGCAATATCTCTGAAGTATCTCTCTATTGTGAGAAAATATCTTTAGACATTTTTGAATAATTTAAAACTACATGTTCTGTCATTTGAAAATTAGCAAGTTCTGTCTATGGACATACTACCCTGAATGCACCCAGTCTTGTCTGAAAATCAGCAAGTTTGTCTACTTTTTTAGTCCAATTGATTCCCTTTACCCAACTACTATCACCTTATTAGGAAGTGATAGGGAGACTGAAATTGAAGGAAACAATTTTGTGTATCTGGATGTTGATATTGAGGAATCTGTGTTCTGGGGCTTCCCATCGCAGGTGGTGATATGACATGTGGGTAAGCAGGGAGCAACCAGTGAGCCAAAAAGTCTGCATAGGAAGTGCCTAGGTGTGTAATTAGGGTGTGAGTGAGGATAAAGCTCAAGGCTGAGTCTTCTGACCACAGGTCACCTCTCCCAATTCTCCAAATGGGCCAATCTAACTTCAGTTTGACACTATGCCCACTCTCTGCATTTTGTTTCTTTCTCAGAGAAATCCAGCTTCAGAAAATGATATCTAAATGATAATGTGTCATTGTGCTGATGAGTAGGGTTACAATGCTCAAGACATATAGATAAAAGCAAGAAAGGCAGATCAAAGGCATTTCCTGACCAGAAGGTGGAAAATAGCAGTTGGGAATTTTAGCAAATGCATTTAGGAACATAGGAGATTCTTGGGCATTTATTAAAGGCTAATTCAAACCCTTCGGGTTATGGAAGATTTTGTGAAAAGCACCTCTTAACTGACCAACTGTCAATTAGCAAAGGAAAAATTCCTCAAGTACTCCATTATGATGATGACCAAATAAGTGAGCTTTGATTACTATAATAATGGTAGTATAATTTCTAAAAAATTCTGGTTTTAGATATGAAAATAATTCATAACTTGATCATCTGTAAAATCTACTGTGGAAAACTACAAGTATAATTGCCCAATGATGCTAATTTATTTTTTCTTCCTCAAACTTTTCAGGTGATCTAATATAATGAGCAATAATAATCATTAAGGTTTGATCATGCTAATCTAATTTTCTGGATGGCTTATTAACCTTCCAAAGATGTCTTTCCTCTACTTCCTGATCATTAGATCAGGCAATAATTAGAGCAAGAATGAGGAATGTCAATTATATAATAATGTGTGAGAGGATACAGAGTGGTATCATGGATATTTAGGCTTATGTTTTCAAGTTGGGCTATATTCATGTACACACACACAGACACACACACGCATGTAAGCACCCTTTTGATTTCTTATAAGAGAGAGATTTAACAAAACATTGTATTTCAAAACATGATCTAAATATTTTTTCCTAAATTGAATCTGGTTCTAGCATATGAGCTTCAGAAAATAAACAGCAAAATGTTCAGAATCCGCATTAAACAGCTTTACACAAAGTTCTCCCACCTCTCTCCCTGAAAACCATATTCTATATAGTGTCAGTTTATAAGCAAAAAACAAGTCACACCTTTGACAACAAAGTGGACTTGATTATCAGCTGCATGAATTTTGGTCTGAAAAAAGGAAAAAAATATAAATGTCACTCAAACTCAGAGGAGTATGATATCACCTCTTCTTGACAGATTAGTGGGATTCATCCAGTGGTTAAATCCATACTTCTTTGTTTTCTGTTTCTACTAATGAGGAACATTTTCTGTGTCAACTGCTGCCGCCAAGTCACTTCAATCGTGCTCGACTCTGTGTGACCCCATAGACGGCAGCCCACCAGGCTCTCCCGTCCCTGGGATTCTCCAGGCAAGAACACTGGAGTGGGTTGCCATTTCCTTCTCCAGTGCGTGAAAGCGAAGTCGTTCAGTCATGTCTGACTCTTAGCGACCCCATGGACTGCAGCCTACCAGGCTCCTCCATCCATGGGATTTTCCAGGCAAGAGTACTGGAGTGGGGTGCCATTGCCTTCTCCTACTGCTTCACAAATCCACTTTCCCTTTTCACATAATAAGGCAGGTATGTAGGTACCGAACTCAGATTTCATTTAAGAAAGAACCTGCCTGTAAGACATGCAGCTAGCTAGGATCCCCCAGCTGTCAGTGACTTCAAGATTCATCTTGGCTTTAAAGTCTGGGGGACTAACTTCTTGTGCAGCCACAGGCACATACTGCATGGTGGGGACTCTAGGGTCTGCCATCCCTGCCATAAGAGTCCTCTAACGGGCAGTATGTAGTCTGGAGATGCATGTAGGGTTGACCTAATTTTTGCCACATTTATGTCTTGGTTGGAGGTTTTCTCTACCCAATCCTGCATCCCTTCCTCATTACTTTCATAGTTACTAGCTCTGCATCACAGTTTGAGGACTTTTCCAGCCTAATTCTGCTTCCTCTACATTTTATCTTTCACTTCCCCAATAAACCTTCTTCACTCTTAAATCTGTCTCAGTGTCTACTTCCCAGAACACCAAGCTGACACTTACAGTAATGGAATCTTGTCAGGGTACCTGGGAATCTATTTAGAGACTTCATTTGCCAGCCTATTTTGTGCCTAAATGGCCATATGGCTAAGTTCTTGGCACCAGAATATGACTGACAGTGACACATATAACTACTGCTTCACTTCCTTAAGAGGAAATTGCCTGCCTTCTACTTCAGTTATTTTCCTCTTCCTGAAAGTTGGCACATTGGGTTGGCATTGATCGAGCTTCTAATATGCAGGAATTCCCTTGAAGATGGGATCAGCAAACTGTAGTCTATAGACAAAAGCTGACCTGTGGCCTATTTGTATGGTTTGTAAGCTAAGAATGGTTTTTATATTTTAAAAGCCTTGTTAAAAATAAATAAAAAGAGGCAGAATGTGTGTCAGAAACCATATATGGCCCACCAAGCCTGAAATACCATCTGGCCCTTCATGGAAAAAGTTTGCCAATCCTGCTCCAGAGGACTATGGATTAACAAATTAGAAAACACCCGGGTGTCTGAATGATCATCTGGAGCAAAACTATCCCTCTGTTATGGAGGGATGGACTGTAATGTGAGAGCAAAATAAACTTCTTTATCCTTGGAGCCACCGTATTATTCTGTCTTGCTGTTATGGCAAAAGGCCCTAGCTAACATACACACAAATAAAAAGATTAAGATGATTTTCCCCTCCTTCCCAAATGTTACACAACACAGTCATTCCTTCATCTAAGCTTTGAGCAGCTTTCTAAAACTAAATTCTTCATTTGTTCATTAACTTCTAAAAACCTAAACCATTTTCATTGCTTGTTACTTGTATGTCACATTGCACAAATACGGTCTAGAAAGAGAAAAATATGTAAACTTGAGATTGTACCACAGTCATTATAAAGTCTAATTGATTAATTACATTTAATCTAAAGCATATATCTTAACATTATTTTTAAAACTGGTCTCTACCTTACACAAAAGTATGATGAAAATAGTGATAGAGTTGAGGCTGGGGGAACAAAGATAATTTTATAAATGTCTAAAGAATGATTGCATAAATATGCTAGAGAGTAGTTTATTATAAAATAGAGCTATTGACTCACATCAATTAGACCATAGTATAACAAAATCCCTGATAGCTCAGTTGGTAAAGAATCTGCCTGCAATGTGGTAGATCCCGGTTCAATTCCTTGGTCAGGGAAGATCCCCTGGAGAAGGGAAAGGTTACCCACTCCAGTATTCTGGCTTGGAGAATTCCATGGACTATATAGTCCATGGGGTCTCAAAGAGTTGAACATGACTGACCTACTTTCACTTTTCATAACAAAATCATTTACCATCACATAGGTGTTCTATGTGTTGGAGAAGGAAATGGCAACCTACTCCAGTGTTCTTGCCTGGAGAATCCCAAGGACAGGGGAGCCTGGTGGGCTGCCATCTATCGGGTCGCACAGAGTTGGACATGACTGAAGCGACTTAGCAGCAGCAGCAGCAGGTGTTCTATAGTTAATTCAGTTACTTATTCTATCAGATTTTTTACTGTTTGAGCCACCAGGGAAGTCCCATTCTATCAGTTACCTAAATTAATTCAGGAACTTACACAGCACATATTTCTTGAACATTTTTGTGAGCCCTGTTTTGAGGTAGAGAAAATAAGTTGATTTGGTAGTTTTAGATACCAACAACTGCAGAGATTATATACATATCAATTTAAATGATCAGTTTTTCTGCCCCATAGTTTTCTTTTTTGACAGCAATAAAGACCTGAACTACATAAAATAACCTTTTTGGTGAACCCAAAGCATGTGCTTATTTAGGCAATGTTTTATATACTCCAGAGCTTACTTGTTTGCCAATGTCTCTCATTACACATGATTCTTTGCAAAGTATTTGATCAAACAGATGTCATATTTACAAGCAAATCTTAAAAAAAATCTACCTTTTGTAATTTTATTTGTGCTACTTGAATAAAGTATTTTTTAAAATTAGGAATGTTGTAAGAACAGAGTTTTTGTTATGACATACAGTGAAAAATGCAAAAAAGAACTTCTTGTGATAGGTATTTTCAGCTGCAATACTAGGGCCTATCCAAAACATAGTTAAATAACTGGAAAGTTAAAGTAATATTCTGTTTTTCTAGCAGCATCTTGGTACATAGCTTACTGGTTTGCCACAAAACTGTAGGAAATGTGGTATTCTTTGTAATTTCCTCTTGAAGATTTTTCTGAAAAATTTCTTTGCCAAAACCTTGTCTACTTTAATGCTAAGCCAGGAAATGCAAGGCATGAAACTATATTTTTCTCCTTAAAGTTTGAGGTTTTGTTTAATTACAAATTTCAGTATAAAGAAGTATAAGATGGAAGTCATTTCTTTCCAGTCATATTAGTTCTAATTTAAGAATGATGAAACAACTGGTCTGATGACATGCCAGTTTATTAAATTCATATACCTGAAACTTTATTTCCACAAAATTATCTGTGATAAAATATCAGGCTTTCCTTTCAAAAGAATCAGTGCATCACATCTCTTAACAACAACCAAAAAAATGCCATGAGGAAGGGAGATGATACAAAACATTTCAGTGGCAGAAGAGTCCTCGTTATGTGGAGACTATTAAAGGCTTCTATGTGATCTTTAAAACAGTACTTTTTAATGCATAAAAATCGAAATGAAACATCATAATATTAACCCATTTTACTTGCTTTTGAAGTTGCTCCTTTTTTGGCCATTATAGTTAATTCTGTGATGAATGCCTTCATAAATATACCCTTTCTTTCTTGTGTTGAAAGTGTGTTTAGGAGTGGAGTCTTCTTAATCAATGAATTTGAAAATGTTTTATGTTTACTTTTTGCTGTTGTGCCCTTACCCACGCAGATGTTTCTGTTCAAGCCTAGTGCTCTTTCCTGCCAAGACCCCATGTGCTTTAGAATTCTTAGAGTAACAGCCGCTAGTTACTCTAATGGCTAGATAAGACACTCTGTCATCTTCCTTCTATTATTTCCTAAAACAACTATCCAAATCCCAATGCTACTAAAAACAAATGAATTTAGTAACATCATTGAGACTTTGCTAATAGTTAATCACTTTTTATCATTTTTTAACATTTTTATCATAAAATTATTGCATTTGTGTTCGTTGTTCTATGTGTGAGGATAAACTTTCTCCTATATGTGTTTGCTAGTTACCATTGCTCAAGAATTAGTTTTTATTCAAACTATTTTGCACATTAATTGGGTTTTGACAGACAAATGACCTTCCTTGATAGTCAGTTCTCTAGATCATTATTACTCCATCTGGTATTTATTTTTGTGCATTTTCCCAAATTGTTATTCCTAAAACACACGTTTTATCACTTTGTGTAACATGGTTTATTTTTAACCATAAAATGTGTTTTAAATTAAATAAACAGAAAACAGCAAAGGATGTCAAAACACTGAGCAGAATATTATATTTTATCAGTTGTTTCCTACATTTTGGGACAAGTCTAGCATTTTAGACAGTTTTTAAAAGAAAAGCTGTTTCAAAATCAAAAAGCTATAGGGAAAAAAATCCTCTACATAGTGGTTACCACATTTAGTGTTCAGACAGATAATCAGCTCTCAAAATGCAGATGTAAAAAATGCAAACAAAAAACAAAAAACCCAGTATATTGTTTCTTGAATACCTTAATTGTATTTTCAACTTCCTAACTTTGTTAATTCTTTATCCATATCTGAAATGTCTGTCTCCATTTGTAAACTTATATGATATATTTTGACTCAGGTTCAATTCTAGCAGTTAGAGAATTAGATGGTATATTGTAAGTAGAGGGAAGGCTTAGAATAGGAAACTAAATTTCATTTGGGGCTTTTTCTGTGCCAGGCTCTGGTCCCAGGAGTTTCACAGTTATTCTTAACACTACTATCACTAGAACCATTGCTTCCACTGATTTGCTTGTGGTTGTTCAGTTATTCAGTTGTGTCTAATTCTTTGCGATTCCATAGACCCCAGCACGCCAGACTTCCTTATCCTTCACCATCTCCAGGAGTTTGCTCAAATTCACGTCCACTGAGTTGATGATGCCATCCAACCATCTCATCCTCTGTCCCTCCCTTTCTCCTCCCACCCTCAATCTTTCCCAGCATCAGGGTCTTTTCCACTGAGTTGGCTCTTTGAATCAGGTAGCCAAAGTACTGGAGCTTCAGCTTCAGCATCAGTCCTTCTAATGAATATTCAGGATTGATTTTCTTTAGGACTGACTGGTTTGATCTCCTTGCAGTCCAAAGGACTTTCAAGAGTCTTCTCCAGCACCACAGTTTAAAAGCGTCAATTATCTGGTGCTCAGCCTTCTTTATAGTTCAACTCTCAACCTTCGTACATGACTACTGGAAAAACCATAGCTTTGACTACAGGGACCATTGTTGGCAAAGTGATGTCTGCTTTTTAATATGGAGTCAGCTGCTTTTAATTTCATGGCTGTAGTCACCATCCACAGGAATTTTGGGGCCCAAGAAAATAAAGTCTTTCACAGTTTCCATTGTTTCTCCATCTATTTGCCATGAGGTAATGGGACTGGACACCATGATCTTAGGTTTTTGAATGTTGAATTTTAAGCCAGCTTTTTCACTCTCTTCTTTTACCTTCATCAAGAGGCTTTTTAGTTTCTCTTTGCTTTCTGCCATTAGGGTGATGCCACCTGCACATCTGAGGTTATTAATATTTCTCCTGGCAATCTTGATTCCAGCTTGTAATTCATATAGCCCAGAATTTTGCATAATGTTCTCTGCATCAGTTCAGTTCAGTTCATTTCAGTCGCTCAGTCATGTCTGACTCTTTGCAACCCCGTGAATCGTAGCACGCCAGGCCTCCTTGTCCACCACCAACTCCTGGAGTTCACCCAAACACATGTGTATCGAGTTGGTGATACCATCCAGCCATCTCATCCTCTGTCATCCTCTATTCCTCCTGCGCCCAATCCCTCCCAGCATCAGAGTCTTTTCCAATGAGTCAACTCTTCACATGAGGTGGCCAAAGTACTGGAGTTTCAGCTTTAGCATCATTTCCTCCAAAGAAATCCCAGGACTGATCTCCTTCAGAATGGACTGGTTGGATCTCCTTGTAGTCCAAGGGACTCTCAAAAGTCTTCTCCAACACCACAGTTCAAAAGCATCAATTCTTCAGTGCTCAGCCTTCACAGTCCAACTCTCACATCCATACATGACCACAGGAAAAACCATAGCCTTGACTAGATGAACCTTTGTTGGCAAAGTAATGTCTCTGCTTTTGAATATGCTATCTAGGTTGGTCATAACTTTCCTTCCAAGGAGTAAGCGTCTTTTAATTTCATGGCTGCAGTCACCATCTGCAGTGAATTTGGAGCCCAGAAAAATAAAGTCTGACACTGTTTCCACTGTTTCCCCATCTAGTTCCTATGAAGTGATGGGACCAGATGCCATGATCTTAGTTTTCTGAATGTTAAGCTTTAAGCCAACTTTTTCACTCTCCTCTTTCACCTTCATCAAGAGGCTTTTTAGTTCCTCTTCACTTTTTGCTATAAGGGTGGTGTCATCTGCATATCCGAGGTAATCGATATTTCTCCCGGCAATCTTGATTCCAGCTTATGCTTCTTCCAGCCCAGCGTTTCTCATGAAGTACTCTGCATAGAAGTTAAATAAGCAGGGTGACAATATACAGCCTGACGTACTCCTTTTCTTATTTGGAACCAGTCTGTTTTTCCATGTCCAGTTCTAACTGTTGTTTCCTGACCTGCATATAGGTTTCTCAAGAGGCAGTCCAGGTATTCCCATCTGACCTGGTCTGGTATTCCCAGGTCTGGTATTCCCATCTCTTTCAGAATTTTCCACAGTTTATTGTTATCCACACAGTCAGCAGAGTGACAGTATACAGCCTTGACATACTCCTTTCCCAATTTTAAACCAGTCCATTTTTCCATGTACAGTTCTAATTATTGCTTCTTGACTTGTGTACAGGTTTTTCAGGAGACAGGAATGGTGGTCTGGTATTCCCATCTCTTTAAGAATTTTTCAGTTTTTCATGATCCACAAGATCACAAGTTAAGGGTTTAACATAGTGAATGAAGCAGAAGTAGAGGCTTTTCTGGAATTCTCTTGATTTTTCTATGGTCCAATGAATGTTAGCAATTTGATATCTAGTTCTTCTGCCTTCTCTAAATCCAGCTTGTACATCTGGAATTTCTTGGTTCATGTACTGTTGAAGCCTAGCTTGAATGATTTTTGAGCATGACCTTGCTATCATGTGAAATGAGCACAATTGTGTGGTAGTTTGAACATTTCTTGCCATTGCCTTTCTTTGGGATTGGAGTGAAAATTGACCTTTTCGAGTCCTGAGGCCACTGCTGAGTTTTCCAAATTTGCTGGTGCATTTAGTGTGGCACTTTCACAGTATTCTCTTTTAGGATTTTAAATAGATCAGCTGGAATTCCATCACCTCCACTAGCTTAGTTATGCTTCCTAAGGTAGTTATGTACACTTCCTAGTTTAATATTCAAAATGACTTTATGGGTTAAGTATTATCATGCCCACTCATACATTTGGAATCAGAGAAGTGCTGCTTAAATGCATACAGCTAATAGTGGTAGAGATTAGAATCAGGTCCATTGGGATCCTGAAGTAAAACTCTTTTCACTTTCCCTCATAGTCTCTTGTGCCTCTGCTCTAATTTGGAATGCTCATTTTTTTTGTTGTTGTTATTCTACCATTATTTTTTTATCATCTAAACACCTGTGCTTCCCAGGTGGCTCAGTGGCAAAGAATACTCCTGCCAATGCAGGAGATGAGGGTTCCGGATTGGGAAGATTCCCTGGAGAAGGAAGTGGCAGCCCACTCCAGTATTCTTGCCTGCAGAATCCCATGGACAGAGGAACCTGGTGGGTTACAGTCCACGGGGTCGCAAAGAGTTGTACATAACTTAGCAATTAAACAACAACAACTAAACACTTGATTATTTATTGTGTGTTCCACTTATGTGGCTTTCTCCTCCTTGAGTTAAAGATGTAAGCTTGTACTATTAAATATATTCTCTGTTCCTTATTAGAGTATAACTTTCTTGAGAGAAAATATGATATTTATTGTCCAAATAGTGCCAACCAAACCTGATTGGCATATTCGCACATAGTGGGTGCTTAACAAATGATTTTTGCTGAGGATAACTGTTAATGACTTTTGCTGAGGATAATGAAATTATGTGAAACAAGATAATGTGAAACAAGACTGAATGTTCTTTATATATACATACATACATACATATATACAAAGACTGGAATCAGAGTAGGACTCTTACTGAAAGAGACGAAAAAAACAAAACCACACTATAATTTCTCTTTTATTTTTATCTTCCTACCTCTTGACTGTAATCTTAAACACACTTATATTTGAGTTTTTATTTCTTGTGATGTTATTTTGTACTGGCATATATATTGGTTACTTTATTATCATTTTAATTCTCTATTTAAATAGAAATTAAGACTCCACCAAAAGAGAGAATCAATGCTATGCAGTTTATGTGATAGAAAGTACTTAAAAATGTGTGAGTGGGTGTCTAGCACAGGTTCATTTTTTTAAATTTAGTTTTACATTAACTTTTAATCTGGAGGGAACTCATTAGATTCCTGCCACTGAATTACAGGCACTTTTTAGCTTCTATGCTTTACTTATTGCTAAAAAAATTCAATTGTAGCTATTCTTAACCTTAATACTGCTTGGTTTTCCTTTAAATATTTTAAACCAAAAACTGGAATAAAAGCCCTTTTAAGATGAACCAGCCTCTGATACAAGTAAAGGTTTAACTTCTTTTCTTGTCTCTTTCTCAGAAATGAAATCTGTATTCAGGATGTAACGCTTCTTCTGAAGTGCTTGGAGAATCAGAGAAAATGGCCCATTTTCATTTTAATGAATCATGCTGGAGAATAAATTTACATGATGTTAATACTGAGACCTGGAAGATGGTATGGTATAATGCTCATAATAAAGGATTTAGGAACCATGACAGTTCTGGGGTATGAATTCTGGTAAGCCACTCATGTGTGACTTTGGATAAGTTTCTTGAGCTCCCAGTACCTCAGTCAACTGAGATGGAGTGGTAAAAAGAGGCAGCACGTCAGTGAAAACCAACTCTGCAAGGCCAGAAGGAAATAAACAATGCAACAGGGCTATGCGCTCCTCATATACCCTAGGATTTTCTGCATATAAAACAGTGCCACATAGTTAGGCAGCACTCATGAGTTCTTTAAATAAAACTGATAGCAGCTGAAAGTCTTTGTTGAGAGATGGTGAGGCATAATCCCATCTCATGCAGCCATAGGAGGAGTAACCTGGGAGAACGCAGACCTCCAAACAGTACGTTTAGTTCTCTTTCTCTTGACTCTGAAATTGGAAGCAGGTTACGTCTGATAATCATATGCAAGAGGTATATGAAGGGGAAATCCGTATCAGTTGAGATAGAGAGAAGGTGAACTCATGGAACCAGGAAAAAACACACTGAGAAGGTAATTTCAGGATTCAGTAAACAAAGTTGGGTCAGAGAAATCTAGGGTGCAAATGTACGAATCTGATCACAAAGCTCTTAAGAGATGACTTTTACCATCATCTCACAGCATTCACTCGTCATGCAATCAGCACTCCAGCGATCTCTGCATTTCAAAGCTTTATTCCTATGGACAGGATCCATCTCTAAAACGTGCTGTGGAGCCATTGAAAATGGCTGCTGTGATTTTTAGGAGATTTTTTCATCTTTCTGTGTGTCAGTTCCCTCATTAGGAAAATGAACCCTATCAAATTCCACAGGCCATTGTAAAAAATCAAAGTAGTTAACATATGGCACATTAAATTTTATTATTATTTTGGTAAAATTTGTACCTTTGGCCAATATAAATCAACAATGATATTAGAAAATAAAGGGAATTATTTAACAAGCTACTGGTCATAGAATTCATTCCTATCTATCCATAACTAAGAACATTTAAGTTTTTGGTACATTCAGTTATGTGTTTTGGGATCTTTTTTTTTTTCTGACAGTTTTGTCTTGAGTCAAGGTTTATGTAGATTTATTTCAAATCATTGATTATGGATGTTACTTACAACCTGATTGCTCATGTTATCTCCCCATTGCAATTCTTATCTAGCAGTATCTCCTCTGTAATATGTATCATCTTGGTAACACTCCAAAAGAGGAAAAGGGTTGTTAGCTGAGAGATGAGGTGGTATTCATGGGTTATAAGTTTGGGTTATAAAAAATATTCATGGTAATGATCAAACCTTATGATCCATCTACATTATGGTAGGAATTAGACAAATCTCCTTGCAAAGGACAAGCAACCTTAAGTTCACATGTCTTTTATTCCTATGGAATATACCTCTCATTGTATTTGGCCTGTATGTAACCTCTAAAGACATTTGCCTTGAAATATTTTTATTTTGTTAGCATACATCACTGCAACTTATTACCTAAGTGTTATTATATATGGCAGAAAAATATATTAAAAATCAATTTTCTTTTAAATGACATATGTATAATAAAAATTTAGATATCATTTTATAGGTTGGACTTGGGAAGAAAAAAACTGAAAAATACATTTTTTGACATTAAAAAATTCCATCTTATACATAAAACTAAATTCTCAATCTGAGAGCTTGTGGATAGCCAATTATACTCTATGCTGGGTAAAATTTCAAGGAAAAAATATAGTTAATTAATCAATGAGGAAGACTTTGCCTGTTTATTAGGAAAAACTATACAGTAATTCATTTATTCATTCTTAACTTTGGAAGATATTTAATAACCATGTTCTAAGGCTCTAAGGAAGGCTATGCAATACTCTGTGAGAAAACAGCTTATAAGTCTATTAAATAAAATGCAGGATTGTGAAATAGGTAGAGGAAAGACAATATCCAGGTTAAAAAAAGGAGAGAACCTAAGGAATAAACATTGGTCCCAAAGTACATGGTTTCTACCTTACAGTGTCCTGAGTCCCAGCACCAGCAGAGTGAAAAGTCACCTTAGGATCAGTACTACAGCTGTAGGAATTACACAAGGGGCTAGAGTTTAGAGATATGGGCTTCTCAGATGGTGCAGTGGTAAAGAATCTACCTATTAATGCAGGAGACTCAAGAGACCTGGTTCAGTCCCTGGGTGGAGAAGATCTGGAGGAAGAAATGGCAACTCAATCCAGTATTCTTGCCTGGAAAATTTCATGGACAGAGGAGCATGGTGGGCTACAGTCCATGGGGTCGCACAGAGTCAGACATGACTGAGCACACACAGAGTCTAGAAACAGCCCATCAAATCTTTGTTTGTTTAATAAACCTAAGGCATAGTGCCAAATTGGTTAAATGTACCATGGCTGTGTTCACTCAAGCATGTTACCACAGTGAAATTAAAGAAGAAACGAAAAGGGAGCTGATCCATTATAACTAGATGCAATGAAAGAGAGCAAAGATTATATTACAAACTTGTCTATTTTTAACATACAGTATGATACTGATAAATAACATTTCTAAGTTCTTTATATTATCTCTGATAGACTCAAATCCCTGTTTGATGTCTGTTGACAGTTAATACCTTTATTAATAAAACCATATTTTTAATCATTCATTATTTTCCACATAGGATATTTAAGTTATGTGTTTGAATACAAAAATGAAATAGCTTGTTTATTAAACCCTCAGTAAATTTATTTATAAAGCAGTAAATGCTGGGAGGCGATGCTAGTACAATTAGTTCCTATTTCTCTTCTTGAGCCAAACATTGATTTAGGAAAGACAAACTCATTCCAGCATAGTTCAAATGCTTGGTTCACTAGGGAATGTCAGTGTTTATGTGTTGGATTTTCCTTTCTGTGGTTCAACAATGAGAAAACTGTTCCTTCTAGAGGTTCTGCCAGACAATACAGGTGTTGGGACTTCAATTCTCTCCATCACTTCCAGGAACTTGCTATCATCTCAAAGCAAATAATATTTTTTTTTAACATATCCAAGAAGGCTAAATTTTTCCCTCAGGTAAGAAGGAACTGAATCTGTGAAGGGAATGGAAGATGGAAGGGGAAAGAAGAAAGGGTAGGCTCACATTTTATTAATACTATTTCCAGTATGTATCTCTCCTCCAGCCATAGCAATATATGGTTCATGGATTTTTAGCTTGTAGAGTCCCTGAATTTTCCCAGACCACCTCTAGCTAGTCTGGAAAGAGATCTCTCTACAAAGAGAGGGCTCTTATTCCACCTGGTTGACAGAACAGTGAGTGACATTTGGGTCAGGGCAAGTTGACCCTGATAACATTACTGGTGGTATAAGTATCAGTTGTTTTGAATGAAACAACAGATAGTCAGAATATAATACAAAATTGAATCAGTTATCCTGATATTTTCTGAAATATTCATGTACCCGTTGTTCTCCAGGCAAACCAAAGTACTCAATAGTACTCAATTTGTTCCTTATTCATACTTCATGCTTTCCTACCTTTCAGTCTTTTAACTCATGCTATTGTTTTGCCAAAAACTGGTTTTCTGTCTTCCATCCCTTCTGTCCAAAGGCTATCACACACATTTCAAATACCACCTCCAAAATATTTCTTATGCTTGGCCTTCCATCTATACTTGCCCCATCTTCTTGAAGTTAAGTCTTGTACTGAACTCTGGAGCACTTTGCCCCTAACTTGGTCTTTTAATCATGTTCACCTTGGCTGAAAGATTAGTTATGAGTCTGTGGTCTCATAATTCTCAATGAAACCTTGGAAGGTAGGATCTATGTCTGATTTATATTTGTTTGCCTTTAACCACTGAAAGGCACTCAGTAGATTTTTGTTTAACAAACATGAATATTAAAAATCAAGACAAAAGTGAGATTTGGAGATTGAATTAGCAAATTGCTCCAATTCTTCCCTGAGTTTAGGGTATCTAGACAAAACTTCTGCTCCCTGGACTCCAGCATAGTCCTTCCTAACCTCCTTTCCTTTTCTTTTTAAATCCCTCTAGGCTCAGGAAATGGCAACCCCCTGGAGAATCCCGGGGACAGGGGAGCCTGGTGGGCTGCCGTCTATGGGGTCGCACAGAGTTGGACACAACTGAAGCGACTCAGCAGCAGCAGCAGCAGCAGCAGCAGCAGCAGGCTCAGGTAAGACCTCTCCCCCCACCTCTACTCAACCATTCTTCCTCCGGCTTGACCTAGTTACTCTGATAGAAGAACTAGATCAGCAGTCTAGGGACCAAAAATCTCAACCTTTTTTGCTCCCAAGGGTGAGGGGGACTGAAAATTGGTCTCTAAGTGGCAAAGAATCCTGCTCTTGATGTTCCTTGAAAACTCCAGAGAATGTAGGACCTAAGAAAAGAGACTCTTTCCTTTCTTTCTGAGTCTCAGAGTTAGCACTCAGCTTTCAGGTTGAAACCTATAGAGTCTTCTTCGACAATCCCCTTGCCTCTCTCCATATCCAGAGAGCCCTGAACATTTCCCTGACAATAGCACCTGTGATCTGGGTCCACCTCTGGGTTCCCATGGTCACCAACCTAAACTGAGCCTGCATGTGCCCACCATGTGCTCTATGATCCTCTCAGGTCACATGCCATATGGCCCTGCCCAGGCTGCATCTGAGTCCACCTTATTCTGTTTCCAAGCTGTGTGACTTCATAGAACCTCTCTAAGTTTTTGTTTCCTTCTCTGTAAAATGGGGATGATGATGTCTAATCTACTATACTGAGATAATTAAACAAGAAAAGGAATGTAAATCAGAAAACACATTCCTAGAACATGGTAAACTTTAAGCTTAAGAAATAGACACACCTGTTCCCTGCATAACCACATTCCTCTTTCCATGCATTGATTCCCCCCTACCCTACCCCCACCCCACAGTCATCTAAGTTGCCTTCTTTTCCCCTTTGTCTTAACAAAATACTATTCTTCCACCGGTTGACTATCAAACTGTCCTATATAAATCTATTTCTACTGATTTGATTCTCTTTTACATAAATAACATTTATTTTTTTGTAGCAAACAAATTGGAACTAGTATGTGCTATCTTTTATTTTTTACGTTGTCTTACATAGACTTGACTGTCAGATCTCTGGGCTCTCCAGGTGGCGCTAGTGGTAAAGAACCCAACTGCCAACGCAGAAGACATAAGAGACGCAAGTTTGGTCCCTGGGTCAGGAAGATCCCCTGTAGGAGGGCATGGCAACACACTCCAGTATTCTTGCCTGGAGAAACTCCATGGACAAAGAAGCCTGGAGGGCTGCAGTCCATATGGTCACAGAGTCAGACACGACTGAAGTGACAGTGCACCAGATCTTTAAGGATGGAATCATGTTTATAGTCAAGTGTTACAAGAGCCTAGCCTAGTGCTAGCACATAAAGAGTAAACACTGAACACTTACTGGCTCAACAATTGAAGGAAATGCCAAGAGACAAAAATTGTGCATTCTTCAGTGGAGTGACTCTGAAATTTCCCAGAATTGTTTATTACTGTTCTGGCTTGCTAATTTTAAGTGTGACAAAAATGCACTAGCCCATACATAAAGTTCCCTGGCATCACGACATGTCTTTAATCTTCGGTAGTTAAATATCATCACAGCCAAATGCAGTGATATAATAAAAAGCAATCTATTATCATAATAAGTTGCCAGGAATACAATCAGTCAAAATGGCAGCTCTCTGACACTTTGCCATCCCCAGACTCTCTCTCTACAATGTGTGACATAAGCTAATTTACATGTTTTCTGTATAAAAAAGAACCAAGGAAGTCCGATAATTGACGTAGAAATGCCAGGAATAGCTTAAAAATGGTAACATCAAATTTTCGCATTATATCCAGGAGGCAACTCAGATGCAAGCATTTGTATGTGAATTTATTACAGTGTTAATCAATTCTGAAAATACCTATCTCCATAGTCCAAGTACCACAGGTAGTTGAACAGCCAAACTAGTGTAAGAAATTGAACAGAGCAGGTATGATGGCCCAGGAGTCTCATTAGTTATACAAGGATTTTTTATAGGCTAAGAAAGATTTCATTGCTCTGACAAGAAGTTATTCATCTACATTTTAAAACTGGCAAGACATTACCAATTTCATGGTTCTATTCCTGTCACTAAGCATGCCACGAACTCTAATGCTCTGTTAATGTGTTGGAAATATTACACGTGGGAGCTGGTGAACACAGCAAGAAAGCAGCATCTGTCTCACACACTCAAGCTGTGTGTTCTTTCACCTCCAGTCTTTGGATGTTATTGTCAACTCCCAGCTCCCAAGACTCCTCCTCTAAGTAGTATCACACCTGCTGCAAGGCTTAGGGACTCTCTGTAACCAGCTTGTAGCAGTACTTGTGGTTGGTTCCCGATGTGTAGCTGTTTAATGCTTTGATGGTTGTTTAATGGTTCCTCTCAAACACCTATTCCTGAAAGACAGAGTCATAAATCCCAGCCTAAGCAAAAGTCGTACAGTAGCAGAAATGTCAGGGAAACCACAGAGATGATCAGGAAGAGGAGTAGTTACTGAGCAGGTACTCTCAACACCCTCCTTTCCTTGACCTACCTGCCAGCTTCGCACCCCCATGTCACCTGCTAAATTTGTAATTTCATGAAAGAAAGAAAAGGACAGGGTATTAGCTAGCTCTCTAAATGAGAGGGGAAAAAAATTTACTTCCTTTGCTTGTCTGCATTCTAGTAAGAAGCTTCTTCATGCATTTTAAATTAAACCGTTATTTTAATAGCTAAACACAAAGAGCAAACACTTGGAAAGTGGACAGTCTGTAAGATTTGCTGGGAGAGAGTTTTCCATGCTATAGTTGGCATTATGGTATTATTATGTCACTTTATGAGCAATAAGATTAGATTTTTTTTCCATTGCAATTTTTCTGAAGGAAAATATTAATTTGGAGGTTATTATCACAGTACTGAATTTAATGTAATTCTCCAACTCATTAAAAACCAAGAACTGTTATGTGCACTTCATTCCAAAGTATCTAAACCCTGGGGGAAAAACAAGGAAAAATTCCTAAAGTCCAGTGACATCCTGAGATCCTGCTTTCTTGCCATAAGTGTGTGTTACCACCTTTTCAGAATAATTTTTTTTTTTATGATAGTGTAAGTGCTACTGCTGCTAAGTTGCTTCAGTCACGTTCAACTCTGTGAGACCCCATAGACGGCAGCCCACCAGGCTCTGCCGTCCCTAGGATTCTCCAGGCAAGAATACTGGAGTGGGTTGCCATTTCCTTCTCCAAGAAAATAATGTAATACTGTAAATAGAGTAACTACTTTCTCTTCAAAGTTAGTCATAAAAACATGTGGCTTGCTTTCTTGACCAGAAACTTAAACATATAAAGTCCAGGTACTTGCCCTGGATTTGAACCTTCAATTTTCAGCTCTTTTCCTCTTCAGTCAACTCAGTTCAGTCACTCAATCATGTCTGGCTCTTTGCAACCCCATGGACTGCAGCATGCCAGGCTTCCCTGTCCATTACCAGCTCCCGGAGCTTGCTCAAACTTATGTCCATCGAGTCAGTGATGCCATCCAACTATCTCGTCCTTTGTTGTCCCCTTCTTCCCCTTCCTTAAATCTTTCCCAGCATCAGGGTCCTTTCTAGAGAGTCAGTTCTTCACATCAGGTGTCCAAAGTACTGGAGCTTCAGCTTCAGCATCAGTCCTTCCAATGAATATTCAGGACTGATCCTTTAGGAAGGACTGGTTTGATCTTCTTGCAGTCCAAGGGAGTCTCAAGAGTTTTTCTCCAACACCACAGTACAAAAGCATCAATTCTTCAGTGCTCAGATTTCTTTATTGTCCAATTCTCACATTCAAACATGACTACTGAAAAAACCATAGCTTTGACTAGATGGACCTTTGTTGGCAAGGTGATGTTTCTGCTTTTTAATATGCTGTCCAGATTTGTCATAGTTTTTCTTCCAAGGAGCAAGCATCTTTTCATTTCATGGCTACAGTCACCATCTGCAGTGATTTTGGAGATTTTTTTCTTTCTAGGTCTCAGTTATAAGACATGACATTCCTGGATGGTGGGCTAGACACTTATTGGTAAAGACAATCCCTGTTGTATTCTGTGTGGTGCTTGCTCCTATTTCTGATTGAGTTACTGTAAACAAAGTGGAATCAAGGTTAAGCTTGGCTTTGCTACTCAGGAATTCTCTTCATTTATTTTCAATTATATAAGGTTCTTGTATATTACCATGTGATAATTTACATTTACCAAATGTTTGGTATTTAAAGATAGTTGATAGATTATCTGGAATTTTAAGGAGAATTTTACCACTTCATGGGAAATAGATGGGGAAACAGTGGAAATAGTGTCAGACTTTATTTTTCTGGGCTCCAAATTCACTGCAGATGGTTACTGCAGTCATGAAATTGAAAGATGCTTACTCCTTGGAAGGAAAGTTATGTCCAACCTAGATAGCATATTCAAAAGCAGAGACATTACTTTGCCAACAAAGGTTCATCTAGTCAAGGCTATGGTTTTTCCTGTGGTCATGTATGGATGTGAGAGTTGGACTGTGAAGAAGGCTGAGTGCCAAAGAATTGATGCTTTTGAACTGTGGTGTTGGAGAAGACTCTTGGGAGTCCCTTGGACTGCAAGGAGATCCAACCAGTCCATTCTCAAGGAGATCAGCCCTGGGATTTCTTTGGAAGGAATGATGCTAAAGCTGAAACTTCAGTACTTTGGCCACCTCATGCAAAGAGTTGACTCATTGGAAAAGACTCTGATGCTGGGAGGGATTGGGGGCAGAAGGAGAAGGGGAAGACAAAGGATGAGATGGCTGGATGGCATCACTGACTCAATGGACGTGAGTCTGAGTGAACTCCAGGAGTTGGTGATGGACAGGGAGGCCTGGCGTGCTGCGATTCATGGGGTCGCAAAGAGTCGGACACGACTGAGCGACTGTTCTGATCTGATCTGAGACTATATTAACAGTCAAGAAAAGAATGTTCCATATTTTTAAAAAGTCTTCAATGTTCTGACAGACCAACATTTTTTATCATTAATTGGGTTTGACTGGGAAAGTGGTTTGCGGTACATTGTCACAGAGGCAATAGGAAACCAATACAAACCCTAAAATAAAGGATTTACTTCGGAAATCATCTCTTGATATTTTCTCCAGCTGCCCCCTTTCTTGAGCAGATGCACATCACTGCTGTTTGTTGAGCTGTTCTTCCTTTTCCAGCTTTGTTCATAGACTAAAAATCACTTTAAAGGCATGTGCTCTCCATGTCTATGTCTATTCTCATGGAGGCTTCAATTTACTGGGAAGAAATAGATGCTAACAAATGGAGTAATAGGTATAAGATACAGTAGGTGGTAAGAAAAATAAATCAAGACAGGGGGATGGAGAGAGATATTTCAGTGCTATTTATTTTGGAAGGAGCATTTGACCTAGTTTAATAACTTTGTTCTATAATAAGTCTCAAAATCTGTTTCTATATTATTATCAATTCCCTGTCTATAAAGAAGTGCTCATTTGGTACTCCCAAGTAGACTCTCATTTGTTCCTATATAACATCTCATTTCTCTTCAGTTCTAGGCAAGGTGTTCCTCATCTCTAAGAACTGGCCATCATTGAATATGCAGAAAATAGTATAAAAATTATTTGGATATAACTTCCAATCTGAATTCCAATACCTCAATCATAAGAGCACAGCAAAACACTTCTATTCTTTTTAACAGCAGTGGCTAGATGAGATTCAGGCAAGAGATTGTGCCAGAAATCTCTAAGTAAATTTGACCATTTGATGACAATGTACCACAAACTACTTTTCCCAGGGATAGATGGCCTCCAGGTTAGACATTTACAACTGGCCTCCTATTTGCATTTCATGGGGCAGGAAGAAATGGACTTCAAGCTGGATACTTACAACTAGCCTCCAGTTAGCATTTGAGGAGACAAGAGATAGGTGGGCTCCAGTTAAGGCATTTACCATCAGCCTCCTTTTTGCCCTCCAAAATGGAAGTAACAATAGAAACAGGATAAACAGCCTATCTTTGTCTCTTGTAAACACTTTAAGGTAATAGTCATGGCCGGACAAAGAAGGCCAAAACCCTGTTTGAGTAAAAGGATTAAAGGATTTCCAGTCTATCCCGCCCCCCTCTTTTGGAACAAAGAAGATACTACACATGCACCGAAAGGTTTCTTGGAGGTCAAAAGTCAGGGGGATAACTCCAGGCCATAATGAGTCTTGTTCTTCCCAGAAGCCTTAACTTTGAGATCCATCTTGGCTGAGGGGTGCGTGTGCACCCACGGCAGGGTCCTGGGGTAGGTCAAGTGTGGAAAAAGAATCCATCTTGGCTAAAGGTAAAAACAAAGACCTGGGAGAACTGATCTACATAAATGATTTAACTACCTCTCTATAGCTCTCCTCCTCACTAGGAGGGAGGCCCACATACTTTCACTCTGGGTGTGCATGTCTGCCTTGCTTCTGTCTTCTAATCCAACTGTTTCTCTGTGTGTTCTCCCACTTGTTGTTGTGCTATATCTCTAATAATAAACTTCATGCCTGCATTTACAGTTTTTGCCTCTGTGATAAATGCATTTTTCACAGGGGGCAAAGATCCAGGGAAAAAAGCTAACCTTTAGCCCTTACTGGCCTGGTGGCTAGGATTCCTGGTTTTCATCCAGGCTGCCCAAGTTCAATTCCCAGGCAAGGAATTAAGATTTTGCTTCATGAGAATCCTCACTGCTGCCTCACCAAGACCAGTTTCTAGAATAACTGCAGTAATTTTAAAGTTTAAAGTCTTTCAGATTACATTAAACCCTGAGAATTCTAAGGAAGAATAAACAAGAAAGAGTAATGATAGAATAAAAAGAATAAGGGAGAGAAAAGTATATGTTAAAGAAGTGGTAGAAAGTTCTAGATTTTCACATATGTTGGGACTGGTCTTATGGACACAAGTATTAAGTCTAAGATTAGGTTTTTGATGTGTTTTGTTTTTCCAAGCCCCTGGATTGTTTTTAGACTCATGGTTTTAGACTCAGGGCAGTAGGTCATGGTAATTCTCTATCTCGAATATTCAAGTGCCTTGAACTTTGATCTTCCAAGGGGTTACTTTTGAATGTACTTATTATTAATTTGGCTTGAATGAAGCTTATCCAATTTATTTACATAATCTTTTGAAAAGGAGGAAAGTTGATAAAACTGTATTTTGGTTGTGGTTGAGGTTTATGAGGTCTGCTTAAACTGAAAGGATAAGGTAGGGCTGGGGTTCAGACAGAGATCAAGTTTCATATTATATGACTTTCATTATACTGCCTTTCATATCACTTTCATTCTTATTTCAATGTCTGATACAGCCTCTCAGCCCACCTGTGTTTCATTTAATGTAAAATAAGGCTAAGTTCCAAAAACCCTGACCCAAACACATATCTAGTGGTGTTTGAACATCCACCATTTGAAACACATTTCTACTACACAGTCAAGGGGCAAACATTCTTAGTAAGTGTGTGTGTGCCTGTGTGTGTGTGTGTGTGTGTGTGTGTGTGTGTGTGTGTGTGTGTGTGGTGATATGCATGAATCAGTTCTTATCTTGACTCCAAGCTATTTGTGGCTGATGAGGATGCTACTCTGGCAGAAAGAAGAAACCATTTTCAACTTGAGAAGTCTCCTCTTAAATCAGTATATATCTGATTACAGATAACATTTTAAAATTTAGCCAGATTTTATTTATACTCACTTGAAGCCCTTTAAGTGTATCCTGAGATTTTAATATGTAATTAAGAAAGCATTTGGAAATATCATTCCTCCCCTCTAGTAAGTGTTAAATTCATCCTTAAGAATTATTATACTTTCTATTTCTGTCTTGATTTGCAAAGGGCACAGTAATCAATAATAACTGTAAAATAATGTGGAACAATTAGTTTTTCTTGCATGCTCATAATTTGTGTTGACATCAGTTGGCATTAGTTAATGCATATACTGGAGAGGGGGAAATTAAGCTGCCAATAATCAAGTTTCATGTTCACTGCTATTAATAGCATTTTTGCTTTAAACAAATAATTTCTGAAAATTTGTATTCTAGCATCTAACTAGCAACAGAATGGATGCATTTTCTTCTAGAACTCAATGACTTTCCAAACATAATGATTCAAAAAATAAGATGAGTCAACATGTTTCTCTGAGTTTTACCAGAATAACTGCTTATGCCTATTTCACAACAGAGTCTCTGCTATCCTTCATATTCCTAGAAGTTCATGGTAAATTCACTTGAGTTAAGATACAGTTTAAATATTCATGCAAGCACAATATTTGATCACAAAAGCTGAATTTGTACATCAGGTTGAACTTTCCTCAAAGATACATGGTTCTCTACAATCACTGATGGTCTGCCATGTTCAACTGTTCTTCTCATTGTTCCTTTCTTGCCTTTATTATGTCCTGAATAGGTTTGCTATTGTTTTCTTACTTCCCCTTCATCTAATTTTTTTCCCTATGTGATTCTGAGTCATCCACAGACAGCTTTCCTTTCTCTAGAGGCAGGAGAGTCCTCTCAAACTTTTCCATTCAGATTCTATTAATATACAGGTGGGAGTTCAGAAGGTAACTTTGATAAGAGTATATAGGTATATAGCTGAGTCATTTAGAGGGTCTTACTTCGAGGCTCAGTGTCTGGTCTGATGATATTTTACAACTAAAACTCTAGAGATCAGCAGAGTTGATTATATATACTTTATTATTTTGGCTCAGAACTTGCTGATTATTTTGCTACTGAGCAAAACCCCTCAATGATCAACTATAATTTTTAATTATATTTAGGAGGAATATTAATTAAAGAGGAACATAATTCAATTTCTTTTAGTACCATATTTATTGGAGATGGAGAAAATTTTTGAAAATATAAATAAAGGAAGTAAAAATTGATTCCAATGAAGGACAGAAATGGATGGAAATACATGCTTCCAGCAAGATAGAGGCTTTTTTCTACATGCTCCCATGTATCATTTTATGTATATGGCATGGTAGTAAGGCCTTAAGGAAGTTTTGAAATAGTAACATCATGGAATTCAGTGTGAGAAATATATGCTCACCATTCTTGCTGTGAAAATAAATTCTAAATGTGTATTTTTTACTGACAAATATAGTCACACACTTATTCTAATTTTATTTTCAAGAGTGTTTATGGCAATATTAAAATCATAAGGTTATGTGGCAGTCCAACAAAGCCAACATTTTTCCTGCAGCAAAAGAAATACAGAAAACAATTATTTAAAATGAAAACAAAGACAAGAAACAACAATAACAACACAAATCCTCATAATACAGAGAATTGCACTGGTGGCTCAGACAGTAAAGTGTCTGTCTACAATGTGGGAGACCCGGCTTCGATCCCTGGGTCGGGAAGACTCTCTGGAGAAGGAAATGGCAATCCATTCCAGTACTATTGCCTGGAAAATCCCATGGACAGAGAAGCCTGGTAGACTACAGTCCATTGGGTCGCAAAGAGTCAGACACGACTGAGCTCCATAAATAAATGAATTTATCACTAACTTACTTTAGAGGCAGAGATCAAAATACATATTAATACTGGGATAAGCTAATGGCAAAGTCAGATATTATCAGAGTATTCAATTTAATTGGACTTCTAATTCAAGCATAGTGCTTCCTATCCTCTGGGAGTAAAAGTCTTCAGTAACTTACTTTAAACATAAAATAAATAAATAACCAACTGCCAAAATCTTTAGAAACCACAACCAACAAATGAAATGTATGTAAGATAAATATGCTTCACAGTTTTTGACATAATCCATAATTTGAGGTTAAGGTCTATTCAAAGTTCATATGACTAACTTGAAAAGCTGCTGTGGGCATTTGTCAGGGCTTAGTCTACTGTTCTTACCCTGTAAACTGTGAAGAGGTTTTCATAATGAGGAGAAGGGGTATTAAGGGATTTGGACACACTGCTCCATAGAACACAGAAAATAGAATCTGGATGTGCATTCTACTACTCTGAAAGAGGAGGCAGTTGATATTATTCAACTTTCTCCTCGGCTCAGGCTGTGACTTGGTCATCCATTAACAATGAAATAAATGGAATATTAATTGGGTCTTATTCATTCCAAAGGACAGTTGGGACTTTTTACCTGAAGAGATTTTCAAATGAATTTAAAAATTTTATAGACATAAATGTAGATGAAGCATTAATATAAAACAATAGAAATGTGACTGTATTTATTAGACAGGTTAATTTTTTTTAATGGTTTAAGAACAATTCTATGAGCTTATTTCTTAGGCCATTTAGAAATTAGATACTCATTCTGCATATAATAAAATATTCCATGCATGAATGATTTCTTTCAAATTAATCCTCTATACCTATTAACTTAATTTCAGTTTAGCAATGCACTCATTGTTTTGAAAATTATAAAAAGAAAAATATATTTTAAAATGTGGATGTATCTTCAAATTTGAGTTTCTTAAGTGTTCTAAAACACACAAATATATTTTGGATTGATTTTTAGTATTATTATTTCTTTGTATTAGTATATACAAATACAGTATTTAACAAAGAATTTTTGGATTTGTGTATACACCAAGTTTTGCAGGTAGAATAGTTATAGGAACATACATTTTTAAACAACGTAAGGAGATCATGCTGAGTTCACCTTAGGTATTTATTGAGATGATCTTTTAAAAAAATTGCCTGTGCATTTCTCCATTAACAAGCTTCCTTAATTGTTTATTACAAGCACATTTACCACACTGTGCACAGCATGCTTTGCAAAGGACTGCAAGTAAAGACATCTCACAACGGAATTATGTGGATTTAGTTGTAAGTCCAGCTTATTCATTTCCTAATTCATGTATCATATCATCTTATCTACTCAGCCAAAGCCTATGAAGAACATATGTTCTTTAATGTAGACCCTCCCAGGCTATGCTAACAGAAATATATTGTTAGCTTGGATAGGAATCACCTGTCAATTTAGACAATAATTCACTCAAACATTTCAAATAGATTTTCAGATACAACAGATACCTTCAACTGACCTACCATACTCTCTTCTCTCACAGAAATAAGCATTTGACTGCTCTAACCAAAATGGAATAAATCTTCATTGCAATTTTAAATACTGTCTTTTGTCCTTGTGGAGGAGCAGGAGTAACTACAATTGCAGGTCATCATTTCTTAACTGCACTGCACTGTATGTTCTTTAACTTCCATTGTTAATATCTCTTAAGGTCCTCAGGTTTTTGCTTTTAATCAGATTATGCAAGTCCACCGCTACCAAAACAAAACAAAACAAAACAAAAACCTTCATGTTTAGAACTTGTGTTAGCCTAAAAATTGTCTAAATGAAGTGAAGAAAGTGCAAGGCTAGGATTCTAGGTCCATTACATATACTATCACATTTAGACTTCACCAATATAGTAGCAATAGTCTCCATTTAAATAGCAACTTAGAGGAAAGGGAAGATAAAGAAAAGAAAGGTTGTAAGCATTAGGCAAATGACAACTACAATTGACTCAATTAACGAAATACAGACATGCAATGTATATAGTTCTGTGCTGGCTATTTAGTACCATATATCATTATTTGTTAATGCTTTAAGATAGGAAATGGTCCCCACAAATAATAATCTCTAACTTGATTTTAACCACATTAGCAGAGTAAGACAAAACACTAATCTATAGTCTTAAAGTGACTTTCTACTCAGGGAGTAGTGTTAAAATGCAAGGTCATACGCTACTGAGTAAAACCACTCTCAATCTAGATCTTATTTGAATGGAGCAGTTTCCGACCTCCCTGTATAGAAAAAAAAATATGTTTCTCTATTTTACATTAATTTTTGAACTGTTCAGTCAATATAAAATCAGTATTTTCAAAGTATTTGCCTGTCATTTAGAATTAAAACAATTGACTATAAACAATTCTCCTCATTATCTGATAAGTCAATTGTTAAGTGAGAATAGGCAAAGTGCTAAGAAAACAAGTTTTTAAGAAAACGCTTTGGGTTTCCCTGCAGATAATTACTGATGATACCAGAGAATTTGTAAGCATAAGGCAGTGCCACGGTTCTGCCATGTTATCCAGTTTTGATTACAGGAGGGAAGCTGAGCTAGAAGAGGCAGAGGTAGTCTGCTGCTCTTCCCTCAACTGAATGATAAAAGTGAAATTTGAAAAATAAAGACAAATTAGCTAAGTTGACAACTCCATAAAATTTCAAATTCTGAAGGTTTTTTTTCTGCATAAATGGCAACCCTATGAAGAGCAGCAGAATGGAATTCTCTAAAAGCATGTCTTCTGTCAACAAATCATCATAATTCACTGTATATAACTAAGGGAATGATACAAAATCTGTTTAGAGCAAGTACTGAGAAAACTTTGGTAAAATATTACTTAGATATTGAAAACAAATTAATTTGAATTTTTCAGAGTATTTCAGTTATAGAAAACAGGTATGAAATTGTGTTTATGAATTGGTTTTTAAAAACAGAGGTTTTATATTTGTGAAATTCCCAATAATGTCAAGATTTTAAAACTACATTAGCATGCATTTAATATTCTTAAAAGACAGCAGGTAAGAGCTACAGTATATTGTCACCCTGCTTATTTAACTCATATGCAAAGGACATCATGAGAAATGCTGGGCTGGAAGCACAAGCTAGAATCAAGATTGCCAGGAGAAATATCAATAACCTCAGATATGCAGATGACACCACCCTTATGGCAGAATGGGAAGAGGAACTAAAAAGCCTCTTGATGAAGGTGAAAGAGGAGAGTGAAAAAGTTGGCTTAAAGCTCAACATTCAGAAGACTAAGATCATGGCATCTGGTCCCATCACTTCATGGGAAATAGATGGGGAAACAGTGGAAACAGTGTCAGACTATTTTTTGGGGCTCCAAAATCACTGTAGATAGTGATTGCAGCCATGAAATTAAAAGACGCTTACTCCTTGGAAGAAAAGTTATAACCAACCTAGATAGCATATTGAAAAGCAGAGATATTACTTTGCCAACAAAGGTCCGTCTAGTCAAGGCTATGGTTTTTCCTGTGAAGAAGGCTGAGCACCAAAGAATTGATGCTTTTGAACTGTGGTGTTGGAGAAGACTCTTGAGAGTCCCTTGGACTACAAGGAGATCCAACCAGTCCATTCTGAAGGAGATCAGCCCTGGGATTTCTTTGGCATGAATGATGCTAAAGCTGAAACTCCAGTATTTTGGGCACCTCATGTGAAGAGTTGACTCATTGGAAAAGACTCTGATGCTGGGAGGGATTGGGGGCAGGAGGAGAAGGGGACGACAGAGGATGAGATGGCTGGATGGCATCACTGACTTGATGGACGTGAGTCTGAGTGAACTCTGGAAGTTGGTGATGGACAGGGAGGCCTGGCATGCTGCGATTCATGGGGTCGCAAAGAGTCGGACACAACTGAGCGACTGAACTGAACTGAACTGAAGAGCTACAGGGCTTATACACTGAAAGAAAGAAAGTGAAGTCGCTCAGTCGTGCCAACTCTTTGAGACTCCATGGACTGTAGCCTACCATGCTCCTCCATCCATGGGATTTTCCAGGCAAGAGTACTGGAGTGGGTTGCCATTTCCTTCTCCAGGGGATTTTCCCAACCCAAGGATCGAACCTGGGTCTCCCGCATTGTAGGCAGATGCTTTACCATCTGAGCCACCAAACTGAGCAAAAATCAATACAGGCCTCCTACTTTACTTTTCCTTTCCTCTTTCATTTTTTCCCCCCAGTTGTTTCTATAGAGCAAACAAATGCTATTTTTTTCCTCTTACTAGAAATGAGAACGGAAAGCCTTGAGTAATGTTCATAGTTATGTTACATTTGTCAGTAGTCAACAACTGTTTTATTTGTTTGTTTTTTAGGATCAGAGTAGTATCTAGTCAGGTGTCATTCCTTGAAGATAAGTCCATGAACTAATTCTCTGGGAAGCCTAGCACATTAAGAATACAGCTTTCAGATCTTTTTTTTTTTCCTTAATTCTAACCAGATGTGTTTGTATGTATATCTCATTTCTGTTGTGCTTCAAGCTTTCTTGGATTGGTTGCACTCTATTTCTCTAAACCCTTGAACTCAGACCAAAATGAGTTTTCTTATTCACAACTGTGTAGGCATAACTTAAATTGTCCTGATTATCTGATAGTTCCAGATGGCTCATATACAGAGCCCCACATCTTAGAGAGATTGGCTTCAGTTTTTTAACAACTATATCAAATTAATTACTGGCAGCTTTAAAGGCTGTTTAAGGGAAAACGAGTTTTCCACCCAATTTTCTCAGTTTGGCATGTAGAACTGCATCATATGCCTCAGACTTTGCTGCTACCTAACATATTCGGGTACTAAAAGCATACAGACACGTATGTTCATTTCAAGATTTATTTCCCCCAATTTCTTCAGGAAGAGCTAAAACCGCTGGCTCCTTCTACATCTAAGGAATCTATGTCACAAAAGTATTTAGTGACATAGATTTCTCCAGATCACACTGGCAATACAAATCAAGCTTGGATAAGAAACTAGTGTCTTACCTCTACACCTTTGCATTTCCACATTGAGTGATAACAGTTTTATCACTTTTTCCCACCTTCAGAATGACAGTATATTTTGTTTCAATAGTGCTTCTGAATATGCATAATTGATTAATGCAAAATATTTAGACAGCTTTAGTTTTTCCAAACTGTATTTATAGGTATAACTCAAGTATATTACAAATATATATACTACTCTATGTCATGGCCAGAAGCTATTGACATATACTCACGGGGCGGGGGGGGGCGGGGGGCGGAAATTATCCTAATAATGAACTATAAGCCTGTTTGTACTTTTATTGTCAAAGTTGGTAACTGTCTTCAAATAGCCAAAAAATAAATTTTACATTCAATAAACCTCTCTATACTTTATACCAAGGAACCAGCCTTACTCAATTTAATTCAAACCTAATTCAATTGAACAAACATAGAGAGAGTGCCTAGCAGACTGGTTTTGCTTAAAATATATGTTGTACACATTTCAAAATAAATTCTTGATTGACTTGAGAGGCTAAAAATCTGATCTTGTGAGTGATGCTGTGTCAAAATAGTGGCCCACTGGAAACCTTTGTCCAGAAAGACCTGACTCATCCCTGGGTTTCCAGTAAAGTCTGACTCCAGCCATCTTCCAACAATCCTTAGTTGTATCCCTTTGGCTGTTGGGCAAAAAAACAATATTGCAATTCTTTTCTGGGGTTTATAATATTTGAAGTATTTGTCAGCTATCTTAAATTTGTATTTTGCTGTGTTTTCTTTCCTCCTCTGAATAAATATTCATTTTTGTACCTAATTTTGTAACTTTTTATTAAACCGTGACCTCAAAATTTTATTGGCTTGGATATTGCTTTAGGTACTAGTCTTTTACAGAAAAAATAAAACTAGAAACTGGGAAATCATGGAGAGCTGGTAAATGAATGAGCTAGGACAGGGACTCCTATGTTCTAAATGTAAACACACATGTGCTGAGTCACTTGACTATACTATGTCCTGGGCAGTACCTCAGGCTGTAACAAACGTCTGGGGATAGAGATGACGTCTTCTCACTTAGGAATCTAGTCCCACATGGAGAAAGCACTCTCTCCTACCTAAACATTAATCAATCTAAAGAAAATATATGAAGAGGGAATGCACGTCCATGAAAACAAGTATTAAGTCAATCATATGCAAGGCACGTGCTCCAAAATTCAAGTTCTCTGAATTAGCTTCTCCATCAATTAAATGAGATAATGATTATACTTATACTAAATTGTTGGAGAAATAAGTGAGAGTCTGCAAATGAATCAGAGAGCACAGTACCTGGTGCATACAAAGACTCAATAAATGTAATTTAATTTAGCTTTAGGGCAGCTAATCTAAAAAAAAAATTAGAAGGAATTAGAATGTTAAATAACACTAGCATGTCAGGGAGATGTGTTTGAAACAGCACACATGAAATGTCAAACTCATGTAGCAAGAGATAATTATCACATAAAAAATAGAAAATGAAAGTCTCCATATGCTTATTGAAAAGATGACATTAAAGCAAAATTTTAAAGAGATGAGGGAGAGAGAGGCATGGAGGTATCTGGGTGCACAGCATTCTTGGCTCCATTTGGATTGCAGGAAAGCTAGCATAGCAGGAATGGAGGGAAGGCAAGAAAAATATAGAGAATGAGGTTGAAGTCAGGGACATTCTGTGGGATCTTAGATGCCATCATGGTGAGGACTTTGACATTTATTGTGAGATGAAATGACACTAAATGGTTTTTAACAGAAGAATATATGATCTGTGAACTGGTCAAACATGACCTCATTCCTGCACTAACCCTTGCAGAATGGCTCACTAAGAGCCAAAAGGCATGATTAGATTTTCTCCCATTTCCTGTCCCACCTTCGTTTGGATCATGGTCAGTATATAAACTTTTGGTTTTGGATTCACCTTCAGACATGTGTCATCATGTGTTGTCTTTAGAATGATTGGTCTTCATCTTATTTCCATTTTGGAACCGCACAATCTTCTTCCAGTTCCCTGAAGAGTCAGATCTAACCTTTGTACTTTGTTTAGTTCTTTTGCCAATTATATATTAACAAAAGCCCAGTTGTGACCCAGTATCTAATTCTTAACCGTACAGAAGCTTAATTAGGGAGGTAATCTTGCTTTCAACTCTGCAAGTGAAACACCTAGCAGAGTGCTATATGAATCGTCAATTATTGTGTGTACTGAGTCAGGCAGTCAGTCTGTTAACATTTAGAGCTGGGTTCCAGGGTTCTCTTGGTGGGAATCAAAGCAATGGTGCTGTCATTAGCAGACAGGGAAGGAAAAGGAGAAATTATATTTCATATGCAGAGCTGCTATAGCTTTGAGGTGAGAGCATGCTTGGTATATTTGAGGAAAGAGCTGAGGAAAAAAGAAGGAGAGTGGTAGGAGATAAAATCAGAGATGTAGCAGAGGTTAGCTCATTATGCTGCTGTGAAGTTCATTATAAGACCTGTGGCTTTTACTCTGGGTGAGATAGAAAACGGAAAGCCCTGGGGACTTTTGAGTAGAGGAGTGACACATTCTGACTTCTATTTATAAAGGATCATTCTGGCTGCTCTATCAGAAAGAGACTGTAGGAAAGCAGCTGCCAAAGCAGAGAGAAGCAGTAAGAGACTAATAATCAGAGGGAGAGAGAATATGAATCCCAGAGAAAGATGGTGGCTTGGGTAAGGCTGGCAGCAGTAGGTGTTCAGAAGAAGTATACTAGATATGTTTTGTAGGTAGCTTTTGACAAGATTTTCTGATGGGTAAGATACACGGTTTGAGAGAAAAGAAGTTAAAGTTTCTTGGCAAAACTCCCAAGTTTTTGGTATGAAAACTGGAGAATGCTTTTAAACAGAAATGAGGAGAACAGGGTGAGCCAAATTTGGGGTGATAATCAGAATTTTCAGTTAAGTTAGTTTTCTTTGCGTGAATACATAACCTACCTATACAAGAGATTTTACTTTAATTTCTGAAGATGTAGGTCAAATATTTATAACCCTTCAAACTCATTATATTATGTACTTTATCTTAGTCTTCTAACTCATACTGCAATATATAAAACCATTAAAATAGTAATAAAAAACCCAGAAAGTGGTGATTGGCAAACATTTTAATGCAAAAACCTGACAATTTAAAAGCTCTTCTATTCATATTGTATTCATCTTGGATAGTTTAACAGGATGAATTAAAGATAACGTAAATTATTCAACTGTAAATGATTTAAAAGCAAACAGCACGTTCATTTCATCATTTTTTTTCTTAGAGTCTTTCATTAAAATTCAGTCATTCTAGAATTAATTGTCACAGTTTTCTGGCCAATACATTCATTTGCTATCAAATTCAAAGAAAATTATTTGAATTAAAAAAATATTACTCTACATGTAGTTTATTGAACATTTCAAGTCTTGACAGTTTAATTCTGTATCTGTGTTATGAAAGGCAGTTCTTTTATTTTTACCTGTCTTATTTCTTTAAGTTAGTTATAGGTGAAATTGTAATCCTGATGGTTATCTCATCTTAACTCAAAACAAGAAAATATATATGAATATTGTGAAGAGATTTGACCTGTGAACTTTTCATTGATTGCAAAGGCTGCTTTTGGATTTTTAGGATACAAATTATTACCAGAATTCTTTAAGTATTCATAGGAAGTCTAATTGATGTAATGCAGAACAGTACACTCTTTTCAAAATGACACAAAATTTGTTAAACCAAATTATGTTAATGTTCATAAGATATATTGATTTCATATTATTTCATGAAGGGTTACTGAAATGATCATAAAGTTTAATATTGTTTTTGCATGTTTCCTTCCCTGAAGTAATATATTATTCTACAATAAATAAAACCATTTACTGAAAATGTCTATCAAGTAATGAACCTGTACTTTAGGTAATTATTTTCCAAATACTACAGTTAAAAGTAATAACAGCTATTATTTTGTGGATATTTTCTAGGTGGCAGGCCTTCAGCAATAAACTTTCTATGCATTATCTAACCTAGCCCTCCTAATCACCCTGCAAAGAAGATACCGTTATGACTTCTATTAATGTTTGGTAAGCACAAAAACAGTAGCTAAGAACTGGTAAGCATTTGGCCCAACATCCCACAATGGCTAGTGGCAGGTAACAGTTTAACTAAGGAATATAACCCCATAATTGGAATACTAAAAGCCAGTGGCATGATTCTATAACTCAGTTGGCATTTCTGAATTTGCAATTTCGAGTTACTATTTGCTACCTGCCATTAGTGTGATGCGATGCGACTAACTATAAAACATGTATCTTCAGATATGTAGAAAATAAAAGATAAAGGAGAATATAATTTATTATGTAATTAACCCAAGGGCTTTAGCCAGGACTTCTCATGTCTTTTGAGCAGACAGGACTTATATCCCAATTTTGGGAACACTTTAGAGAATGCATCTTGAGTCAGAAAAAAGATGGTTAAAGATGCCACTACTGGGGACTCTAAAACACTATTCTTGCCAAAAGAAATTAGCAAAAGAGAAAAAGATGTTTGAACAGAAAGATATTAATCCATATGGATATTTTTAACACTATATATGTATGCCCTGGGTGAAACAATTCTATTTCTAAGAAATGAAACTAAGATGAGCATAACATTTAAACCACATAAATGAAAGTTAAAGTGATTTAGATGTAGTAAAAAAAAAAAAAATCTGCCTGCAATGTGGGAGACTTAGGTTCAATCCCTGGGTTGGGAAAATCCCCCAAAGAAGGGAAAGGCTACCCACTCCAGTATTTTGGCCTAGAGAATTCCATGGACTGTATAACCCATAGCATCACAAAGAGAATGGCATGACTGACTTTCACTTTCACTTAAAAAAAAAAAAACCCTAGTATTCAAAATGTTCAAGTATAGGGGTTATATAGACAAGAAAGCAATGCTACTACTGCTAATCACTTCAGTTGTGTCCGACTCTGTGCGACCCCATAGACGGCAGCCTACCAGGCTCCCCCGTCCCTGGGATTCTCCAGGCAAGAACACTGGAGTGGGTTGCCATTTCCTTCTCCAATGTATGGAAGTGAAAAGTAAAAGTGAAGTCGCTCAGTCATGTCCGACTCTTCGTGACCCCATGGACTGCAGTCCACCAGGCTCTTCCATCCATGGGATTTTCCACGCAAGAGTACTGGAGTGGGGTGCCACTGCCTTCTCCAAAAGCAATGCTAGGCATTCATAAAAATGATTTTGAGAAGCATATTTATTCATACATAAATAACTGACAAATAAAGACAACCTGTTACTAGGAGAACACAAACTACAGAAAAATATATAAACTGCTCCCCTTTGGGGGGTTAAAAAGTATCTTAGTATATCTGGGGTTATCTTTGGTAATGTAGGTAAAAGTATTTTATTCCTGTGTATTTTTTTCTGATTATTTTATACAATTATCAATAAACTTGATGACAGAACCAAAAAGTTATTTTAAGAAACCCACTGTTTCTTCCTTTCCTAAAGTGTTGCCACTACTTAGCTTATTTTCAAAAGAGGTCCATGATTTACTAAAAGTTTCTGTTAATTATTTTACTTAATAAAGAATGAATATTACTCTTTTAAAAATGATACGTCTAATCTAAGCTTGAGAATATGAATTTCACTCAATTCAAAATAATAAACTTTAAGTATTCTCTGTCTGCATGATATTCTTTTAGTACTTTGGGAAATACCAAGACGAAGAATCTATGGTCCCAGCCCACATGGAACTCACAAATATAAGAAGAAATAAAGCACATAAAACCTAACTATAATATGAGACAAAATGTACAAACTGCATCAATAGTGGTAAATAGTCTTATAGTAGCAGGGAGGTAGAAAATACTTCCCATTTAGTGAATCAAGAGAGGTTTACTAGAGATGACGGCATTTGACCTTGAAACCAGGCTTAAAGAATGGATTGAACTTTTATTCAGTTCAATTCAGTCACTCAGTCGTGTCTGACTCTTTGTGACTCCATGGACTGCAGCATGTCAGGCCTCTCTGTCCATTACCAGCTCCTGGAGTTTACTCAAACTCATGTCCATTGAGTTGGAGATGCCATCCAATCATCTCATCCTCTGTTGTCCCCTCCTCTTCCTGCCTTCAATTGTTCCCAGCATCAGGGTCTTTTCAAATGAGTCAGTTCTTCGCAGAAAGTGGCCAAAGTATTGGAGTTTCAGCTTCAGCATCAGTCCTTCCAATGAATATTCAGGACTGATTTCCTTTAGGATGGACTGGTTTGATCTCCTTGCTGTCCAAGGGATTCTCAAGAATCTTCTCCAACACCACAGTTCAAAGGCATTAATTCCTTGGTGCTCAGCTTTATTTATAGTCCAACTCTCACATCCATACATGACCACTGGAAAAACCATAGCTTTGACTAGATGCACCTTTGTTGGCAAAGTAATGACTGCTTTTTAATATGCTGTATAAGTTGGTCATAACTTTTCTTCCAAGGAGCAAGTGTCTTTTGGCTGCAGTCACCATCTGAAGTGATTTTGGAGCCCCCCCAAAAATAGTCTTTCACTGTTTTCACTGTTTCTCTATTTGCCATGAAGCGATGGGACCAGAAGCTATGATGTTAGTTTTCTGAATGTTGAGCTTTAAGCCAACTTTTTCACTCTCCTCTTTCACTTTCGTCAAGAGACTCTTTAGTTCCTCTTCATTTTCATCCAGCCCAGCGTTTCTCATGACGTACTCTGCACATAAGTTAAATAAGCAGGGTGACAATATACAGCCTTGATGTACTCCTTTCCCGATTTGGAACCAGTGTGTTGTTCCATGTCCACTTCTAACTGCTTAGAACAGTTTAGACTTCCTGATCTGCATACAGATTTTTCAAGAGGCAGGTCAAGTCGTCTGGTATTCCTATCTCTTGAAGAATTTTCCAGTTTGTTGTGATCCACAGAGTCAAAGGCTTTGGCATAGTCAATAAAGCAGATGTTTTTCTGGAACTCTCTTGCTTTTATGATGATCCAGCAGATATTGGCAATTTGATCTCTGGTTCCTCTGCCTTTTCTAAATCCAGCTTAAACATCTGTAAGTTCATGGTTCATGTACTGTTGAAGCCTGAATTGGATAATTTTGAGCATTACTTTACTAGCAGGTGAGATGAGGGCAATTGTGCAGTAGTTTGAGCATTCTTTGGCATTGTCTTTTATGGATGGGATGGACTTTTATAGACGAATTCAAAGAGTTAGGTATTTCCAGCAGGTGGGAATTAGATGAGAAACACTTTGGAGGGAATAAAGCAGAATGAACAATATGGTTTGTTTCACATATTGAGTATTTGGCAAGTAAGAGTGAATAGGCTGAAAAGGGAGTTGAAACAAGTTCAAATTCCAATAATAACAACAACAAAAAGGCTAAAGTGTTTGGTCTCTATCATTTATTGATTGTGGCATTAATAAAGGTTTTGAGTAAAGAAATGACATTATCTATATTAATTATAAATAGTATTAAGGTTAAATGCACTTAGGATCAAGGGACTGTTAATTCATGTACAGATCAATTAAGCCCAAGATTCTGGATGCTTCAGAATCACATGAGAATAAAAAATCTTGATATCTTGATAGAATAGTACAAAAGTAAAGGTACTCTATTTCAACTAGAGAACTTAGAAAATTCTTTATTCTCTTCCTACAGTTTTTTAAAAAACATTCTCAGATTTAATGTTCTATATCTTACCATGAAAAATGCAAATACTTATGCTAGTACAATCATTTGTGAAAAATTAAGAACCACAATTAGGGAAAACATAGCTTTCTAAAGTAGAACTGCCCAATTTATATGATATTATGTGCCAATAAAACAGTTTATCAAAACAAGAATCAAGTGTTATTGTGGACTTGTAAAATGTTCCTGCATTCACAAGATATTTTTTTCTCCATGTACAAGACACTGAGGTCTTTGTTAATTTCCTAAATATAATAATTCAAGTGATTTCCCCACATATGTCAGTATGAGTACATATTATGCCACAATAAGACTTTGCCTTTCTCTGCTCCAAATAAAATTGCCTCAATATATTAGTAGTGTTGGACAGTCAACAAGGGAAATTAAAAGATCATCTTGTTTATCTACTGCTTATTTTATAAACCACACTGTCTCTGATTCTCCATAAAAGATAGCGACTCTATGACTTGGTTTTTAGAAAATACTTAAAACAGATAATTTCTTTTTAATAATCTCATGATGATTATATGTTATAAACTAAGTTCCTTTTTTTGTTGTTGTTTTGGAATGGAAAAGAAAAAAATAAACAGCCAGTCATCCATTATATGTGATCAATTATCTTAGCTAGTTCAAACGGGTCAACCTTTTAAATTGATTTCCCTAGCAGGCAATTGCTCATCTCCACCATCAGGTTACTATTCTAGCCAGCAAGCTCAAAATGGGTACTTTTGGTAATATGGAGCTTGGATATAAAAAAGTGTCTAACTCAGAAATATGTTTTTATTAGCCTAACAGAAATTTGAATTGCATACCTTACTCATAGGGGCTGTTAGTATAACCCACTTCTGTGAAGGACAGGATTTAAACATAAATCTTTTTGTAGTAAAACTGAATGTTAGATATTTCCATAGCCTTCTTTAGGGTAAAAGATTTTTTCCAGGCCATTGCACTATGACTTATAACTTTAATTTTTAAATTCTTTAATAATCTTTGTTAATTCATTGCAACAAAATATCTAAGGCAATTCTAATTATTAAGCATCATGGGGATTCTCCAGGCAAGAACACTGGAGGGGTTGCCATGCCCTCCTCCAGGGGATTTTTTTAACCCAGGAATCAAACCCAGGTCTCCTGCATCGCAGGCAGATTCTTTATCATCTGAGCCACCAGAGAAGCCCCTCAATTATTAAGCATTGAATTCATACTGTTATTGAAAAGGAATCAATGAGAGGAACCTCTATACACTGCAGTGCAATACACTATATATAATGCAGTTGTTGTGGAAAATAGTTTGGTGATTCCTCAAAAAGTTAAACAGAATTATCATATGACTCAGTAATTTCACTCTTTGGTGTATACCTGAAAGAATTGAGAACAGGAGCTCAAACAGATACTTGTATGCAAATACTCATTACAGCACTGTTCTCAAAAGTCAAAAGGTGGAAATAATCCAAGTGGTCCTCAATTAATAAATGAATAAACACAATATGATCTACACATTCAGAAAGAATATTATTCAGCTATACAGAAACAATGAAGGTCTAATACATGTTACAATATGGATAAACCTTTGAAAACATTATGCTGAGAGAAATAAGCCAGATAAATAATATATGATTTCACTCATATGACATATCTAGAATGAAGGAGTCTTTTGGGCCTAGAAAAGAAAACAACAGTCTCAAAGGCCCTTGTTGAATCATCTAACTGCGGAGAAAACAAAACAGAACTTTAAGTCCCGCCCTGATGCTCCAGGCCAGTTGCATCTATCTGGGACTTATCACCCCCTGTCCAGAAACCTTCCACCCCCTACACCTGCCCAGAAGACTTATCACCCACTGTCCAGAAACCTTCCACCCTCTACACCTGCCCAGAAGACTTATCACCCCCTGCCCAACTACAAATGCCATCTCAACTAAAAAAATACCCGAAACATCCCACCTGATTAAGGTTTCCCTTATCGCTTCCACAAGCCTCCCTATAAATATGGAGCCTCCCTGATCCCTCTCCGGGCTCAGCCTGGTCCTTAGGCCGACTGTGGCCCCTCCTTGCCTGAATAAAGGTAACCTACTTCTGTTGAGGTCGTCTTTCCTTTTCCTGCCTTGGCCTGAACTATACCTTACATAGAATAGGCAAATTTATAGGGACAGAAAATAGAGTTTACCAGTGGGAAGTTATTAATGGGTAGAGTTTCTGTTTAGTGTGATGAAAAAAGTTTTGGATATAGAAAGTGATGATGGTTGCTCAATATTGTGATTGTAACTAATCCTATCAAATTGTACACTTAAAATGGAAAATATTATGTTATATATGTTTATATTTATATATAAATGTATTAGTGAGAGTTATATATAATATATAATTAGTATGAGACTCCATGTGTCCATGTACTATATTTTTACTTATGAATCCTATATTGTGCTTTTAAAAAATCAATAGCGCCATATATTCAATTTGCATCCAGTCTACTGCAGGCTAAGCCTCTGTGAATTCCTTTCTGCTATACTGACATATTGCTGTTTGCCACTTATCAATTTCCCATTCCCTCAAGGTAGTTTTTTCTTTAGTACATTGATCCTCACTGCATTTATTTCTAACCGCTTTTATCTGAACTACACATGTTAAATTGTTAAGCAAGTAAATGGTTAATTATTGAAGATGTTCCTGGACTCAATGAACACTGTGTTTAAAATATTATCTCTCTTACAGATGATGAAGAAGGAAAGAAGTGGACAACATCAAGACAGACTTTGCCAGGTGAGTGTTACCTGTTCTAGCCAGAATATGATAGAGAGGTTTGAGGGAGGGACAAATATTCTAACGAGTTCCAGGTTTCTGGATTACAGAATTAATGGAAATAGGGAAACTATGGAAAACCAGATTTTGATGTTTACAATATCTGTGCATGACTGTTTATGGGAAGATAACTAACTTGGTTTTGGACATACCAGGTTGTAAGGGCTTTTAAATCACTTTTGAGACATACCTAATGGTCTTCTTTTATAGGCAGGTACATTTCTAAGTCTGATCCTCAGGGAAATCTGTACTACAGACACGAATTAAGAAGCCATTAGCATATAAAGTACAATTAGAATCACAGGTATTGGTGGTATGGCTTAGGGGGGAAGTTTAGAATAAGAAAAGGAGATGAAAGGTAAAGAGAGGAAAGGAGACAAGAGACTCTATGACTGTCCACTGAGGACATTTAATGTCTGAATGATGAGGATGAGCCAGCAAAAGAGACAGAGAAGTTGCTATCAGAGCTCTAACAGGACATTAGACCAGGCAAGTCATGGAAACTGAAGAAACGGGGTTTTCAAAGACTAAGAGGTCAATGGAGTGACCTCCTTCTAAGCAGTCAAACAGGATTACAAAACGTCCATTGTATTTCATGACCCAGAGGTCAGTGATAACTTTATAGAGAGCTGTATGTATGGCACAGTAAGGTAGAAAACCAAACAGTTGTGGTTTGACTGGTGAGTAGGAAGTGAATTAGTAGAGGTGGAGAGTATAGACAATTCTAAACAAGAGAAGAAAAGGAAGTTGGTATCTAGAGGTGGAAGATGTCTTATTATTGTTTTAATCTGATACCCTTCTCATCTTTAGAATAAAAATCCAATTGGACTTTTATTCTTCTTTCTGTCTAAACATCTCTCTTACCTTTTGTTAGGTAGGTAGAATAGGGAAAAGGAGTCCAAAATGGCAGTGACTAAAAGACAAGGAAGGGAAAAGCTTGTGAAAATAGAGCAGAAGAAGGTCAAAGGAAGGTCCGAGGACCGGAGTGAGGACTTCAGGTAGAACAGCACTTCTAAGCCCAATTTGCATAGGGCAGGCCCAGGGCGAAGAAAAAACATAAAAAGAGGAACCAAAGGGCTCTCTCTTTCTCTCTCCCGCACACTGGGGCGCTCTTCTCTTCACGTCTTTGGATCGAGGTGCCCTCACACCTCAAAGATGGATTTTCCTGCTATCTTCTAACTAAAATAGAGCTGTAACACTGAGCTGTAACACTGATTTGCCTAAGAGCTATAACATGGTCCGTTCGAGACCTGAGAGCTATAACACAGTCTGTCCAAGACCCGAGAGTTGTAACCCGCTAAGGGGGCTTTAATGTCCGTCACTCCAAATCTTTGTTGTGATGAGACAAAGAACAAAGGAGCATACCCTCGCCTGACAATTTCAAGACTAAACCTGTGCCCATCTTTTCCTGCCTCCTCTAGGGCATACAGAACGTATTAAGTATTTACTATACATTAGTTTGGAGAAGGCAATGGCACCCCACTCCAGTACTCTTGCCTGGAAAATCCCGTGGATGGAGGAGCCTGCAGTCCATGGGGTCACTGAGGGTCGGACACGACTGAGCGACTTCACTTTCACTTTTCACTTTCATGCATTGAAGAAGGAAATGGCAACCCACTCCAGTGTTCTTGCCTGGAGAATTCCAGGGACGGGGGAGCCTGGTGGGCTGCCATCTATGGGGTTGCACAGAGTCGGACACGACTGAAGTGACTTAGCAGCATACATTAGTTTGTTATAAAAGCAATTGTAAGATTTGTTGCATTTCTTGCACATCCCTTCATATTAATTTCTCATTCATTGCTACTTGTTTCTTTTGGATATAGGTGAATCAGTCCTTTTTTAAGATGCTTTGTCTGTTATTCTGCATTTATGTCTTTTTGGATATTATCTGTAAATACATATTCCCCAAGTTTCACGTGCTTCCCTTAATGCTGAAGATTGCATGCATGCATGTATGCTCAGCTGCTTTGGTCATGTCCAACTTTTTGCAACACCATGGACTGTAGCACACAAGGTTCCTCTACCCATGGGATTCTCCAGGCAAGAATACTGGAGTTGGTTGCCATGCCTTCCTCTAGAGGATCTTCCTGACCCAGGTATTGACTTGCATCTCCTGCATCTCTTGCATTGGTAGGTGGATTTTTAACCACTGAGCCACTGGGAAGCCCTGAAGTTTGTATAAAAGCATTTAAAATTAATATTATCATTTATTAAAGATATTTGTTAATTTCAAATATTTAAGCTTATATACAATTACAAAACATACTGTCACTGTAGCAAATATTAGAAGTATTATTTCAGTTCTATTATTTTTACCAGTGATTGCTAATATTAAAAATATAAATAATTGGGCAATTTGAAAAGATAAACAGGTTCTCATCTTGATATTTTTCAGGTAAATTACAATGTTCTATAGAAAAAATTAATCATCGTCACATATTTTTGAAAGTCTTAGTTATCATGTGTCATATACTAACACTAAACAAGAAAACTAATTTACATAAATTAATACCAGTTTTATTACTATGAAAAGTAAATGGATGCACAAATAATAATATATATTTTTGTTTTAGATACTTCCTTATTAAGAAATTTCTCTTAATAAAAATGATATGAAATAAATACAGCATTTAATCAGATTAAATCAATTCTAATAAGCTGTTTAGATTGTTTTGAATATATATGACAGTAAATAAAATTAGCATGCCTATAAATAGTAGAAGAAAATGAAAGATTTTTTCAATAAATAGTGAACTTATGAAATGAACATAATACAAGTTCTAAAATAGTGATTTTAATATGAGCAGTTGCTTAAAAGTAGGTGACAGTAATAGCAGCTAACAGTTGCTGAGTACTTAATATTTCTCAGAAACGTAATTTTATTATTTGTCTATAACTTCGTAATAAGTATTATCATTATCATCCTCATTACACTGAGAGCAACTGAAGCTCAGAGTAGGGCACATCATTGATAAACAGTAGAGCAAAAATTGGAATTTAAATCTGACACTTAACCTTTATGCTTTAAAAACATCCACTATGCTATGCTATGCTAAGTCACTTCAGTCGTGTCCGACTCTGTGCAACCCCATAGACGGCAGCCCACCAGGCTCTGCCGTCCCTGGGATTCTCCAGGCAAGAATACTGGAATGGGTTGCCATTTCCTTCTCCAATGCATGAAAGTGAAAAGTGAAAGTGAAGTTGCTCAGTCGTGTCTGATTCTTAGCGACCCCATGGACTGCAGCCTACCAGGCTCCTCTGTCCATGGATTTTCCAGGCAAGAGTACTGGAGTGGGGTGCCATTGCCTTCTCCGAAAAACATCCACAATTAATCTAATTTAGAATTATTCTTTTCCCTGAGAACAATATTGGATCAAGCCTGTAATGTGTGTATGATAGCCCTTAACCTATATAGTCATCCTTCAGTATCAGTGGGGTATTGATTCTAGTACACCCACCCCTCCACTAATCACACCCACCCACACACACACACACCCACTGTGGATAGCAACATCCGTGGATGCTCAAGACCCTTATATAAAATAGTTTAATACAGTCGTCCCTCCATATATGTGGGTTTAACATTCACAGATATAGAGAGCTAACTGTAGTAAGTTTGGGGTATTCTTCATAGAAAAACAAAAAATAAAAAATCATAAAGCAAATATCAAACAAACTGCTCAGATTGCAGAGATTATGTATATAGTTCTTAATTCAAAAGTCATGTGAAAATAAAAGGAGTTTTAAGTTATGTGAAAATGTGAAAAAAAGTTTTAAGTATGTGAAAATAAAATTCCCATAATGTTACTATTTTTGTAGAAAATAATTTTATTAGTACAATATTGAGAATATATTTGGATTAAATAAAACAAAAAATAAAAATATAATGATACATGTAAGCTTAATTTAATAAATATATTTAATAAAATAAAATTAAAAAACTTGCCTGACAGAATTCTGAATGTTATTTTATAAAACAAAGTGATAATAAATGAATGAATCAATTCAATGAATATTCAGTGTTACTAAATATTCAGTTTTACGAAAATATTATATGTTGATATTAGTCATTGGGTATAACTGTAAAGGAAATATGTCTTTTACTTTTTGTTATTGATTTCAACAAAATGATAAAACAAATACATGATTTTATTTAAAATATTTCTTTTTAAGAAAGTATTCCCTGAAAGCTGGTCTGAATCTGTGTGAGATTTTTAGAAATATTTTGATATAAATAAAGATTACTGCCTATGATGTAGAAAATGAAGGAATCAATTCTTACTCGAAGATCAGAATTATTAAAAATGCTAAATCTCAGTATACCATGTTATTTATGATTGCCAATAAGAATTTATAAACCTTCTAAGTCAGGTATCAAACATCTACATCTTAAGAGTCATTCAAAGTGATGACATTTTTATTTCAGTAGTTATTTTATTGAAAAAAGTATTTTTTCTTACTTTCATCATTATCTAGCAGCTCCATTTTAACAAGTGCTACTACATATATTCCCAATTCAATTATTTTTGGTTTTAAAAAATGTCATTCTCTTTCTTAGCTCTGATACTTGTGATTTTTAAAAGCAACTATTTTTTAACAAATGAGACTATGATTTTCAACTCCTGGGAGTTATCAGAGAATGGCAGTAATCTGAGGTGGTAAGATATATTATGTGTTTCAGAAATTTTATAAAAGTGCAGTGCTCTCTTGGGGGTGAACCAGGTGGCTCAGTGGTAAAGAATCATCCTGCCAATGCAGGAAACACAGGTTCAAACCCTGGGTTGGGAAGTCTTCCAGGAGAAGGAAATGCCAGCCCACTCCAATATTCTTGTGTGGAGAATCCAAAGGACAAAGCAGCTTTATGGGCTACAGTCCACGGTGTGCAAAGAGTAGGTCATGACTTAATGACTAAACAACAACAAAAAGTGCTCTTTCAAAGTTATGAACAGCTATAGTTAAAGAATAAATTGTACACAATATAGGATTTGTTACTGAGACCTATAGTCAATTCAATGATTAGTAAACTTAAAAGTTATTTAATATCAAACTGATATTTTTGCTGTTTAGTTGCCAAGTGGTGTCTCACTTTTTAGTGACCAAATGAACTGTAACATGCAAGGCTCCTCTGTCCATGGGATTTCCCAGGCAAGAATACTGGAGTGAGTTGCTATTTCCTCCTCCAGGATCAAACCCTCCACCCAGGGATTAAACCCATGTCTCCTATATTGGCAGGCAGATTCTTTACCACTGAGCCACCAGGGAGCCCATCAAATTGATATATATTTATATAAACCTGTGATAAGAAAAATATAGATACTGATAATTACTTACCAAGTAGAAATGAAAGTGGAGGGAAATGGCAATTCATTTAAAGAAAACTAGGAATTCAAAAAGAATACTAGAAAAGGATAAACAATAAGTTAAAATGGTTGAAGTAAATGGAAGTTTCCTGGTTTCTATTGATAAAGTATAGAATTAGAATAAAACTAATCTACTAGAAAATAGCTTGGCTTTATTCCTTTATAACTTACACCTTAAAGATTATGAACATTTTCAGTCTCAGTTTTGTAAACTCAACAGTTCTAATCAAAATAGAGTCTTGCATCAAAAACTTCAGAGTAGAGCTAATTTCAGAACAGTATGTGCCAATAGATTCCTTTGATCCTCTTGAACTGACTATGTGGAGTGAGGGCTAGTTTTTGAACAAGTTGTCTGAGACTGTGTTTTGAACAGGCAACCACTTTGTGCTGAGAAGTTCAGGAATGACATAACTACTCCACTGTAATTGTTCTAAGAAAATCAAAAAGTTTCAACACAGAAATTGCCTTGTCTTTAAGGGATACAAGTCATGGTGAAGCAAACCCCTTTCACTTTTCTCCAACTTTGAAGAGCCCTTGACATGAGTTCAGAAATGCTTCTGTACAACTAGACGCACAGTCAACAGTGAAGAGATACTCGCTGAGCTTAATTACACAAGTTGTTTCAGGAACTGAGAGCTTATTCAGCATACCTAAATATGAAAGCTGTTTTCAGCTTTTAAAAAATTATAACAATTTACTGCCTGAAAAGATAAATTCCTCGAAGACTAGGTTTCTTTACACACAGATTTAAAATGTTTGTAAAGTAAATTTGATCTACACCTGATGCCTATTCTCAGGAAGTAATTCAAATACATCTTTAAAAACATGTTTCTTTGTTATGTATTTTAACAAAATTATTTATGAAATATGTAAACATACTATTGATAACATAACTTCTAAATTAGTGAAATTGTCTATACTTTATTCCCAGACTTATTAAATATATTACCCATTTTTTATTGAAGTATAAGCTGACTTACATTATTATATTGGTTCCAGGTTTACAACACAGTAATGCAACATCTTTAGTGACTACATACAATACCAAGTTATAATACTGTTGACTATATCATTGTTCTGTACATTACATCCCCATGACATTTATTTTATGACTAGAAGTTTGTACCTCTTAATCCTTTTCACCAATTTTGCCCATCCCTCATTACCACCCCTTCCAGTTTAGCAACCACTAATTGGTAATTTGTACCTGTGATAGACAGAGTGCCTGATGAACTATGGACAGAGATTCATGACATTGTACAGGAGACAGGGATCAAGACTATCCCCATGGAAAAGAAATGCAAAAAAAAGCAAAATGGCTGTCTGAGGAGGCCTTACAAATAGCTGTGAAAAGAAGAGAAGTGAAAAGTAAAGGAGAAAAGGAAAGATATAAGCATCTGAATGCAGAGTTCCAAAGAATAGTAAGGAGAGATAAGAAAGCTTTCCTCAGTGATCAGTGCAAAGAAATAGAGGAAAACAACAGAATGGGAATGACTAGAGATCTCTTCAAGAAAATTAGAGATACCAAGGGAACATTTCATGCAAAGATGGGCTTGATAAAGGACAGAAATGGTATGGACCTAACAGAAGCAGAGATATTAAGAAGAGGTGGCAAGATTACACAGAAGAACTGTACAAAAAAAGATCTTCATGACCCAGATAATCACGATGGTGTGATCACTCACCTAGAGCCAGACACCCTGGAATGTGAAGTCAAGTGGGCCTTAGAAAGCATCACTACGAACAAAGCTTGTGGAGGTGATGGAATTCCAGTTGAGCTATTTCAAATCCTGAAAGATGATGCTGTGAAAGTGCTGCACTCAATATGCCAGCAAATGTGGAAAGCTCAGCAGTGGCCACAGGACTGGAAAAGGTCAGTTTTCATTCCAATCCCAAAGAAAGGCAATGCCAAAGAATGCTCAAACTACCACACAGTTGCACTCATCTCACACGCTAGTAAAGTAATGCTCAAAATTCTCCCAAGCCAGGCTTCAGTAATACGTGAACCGTGAACTTCCAGATGTTCAAGCTGGTTTTAGAAAAGGCAGAGGAACCAGAGATCAAATTGCCAACAACCACTGGATGATTAAAAAAGCAAGAGAGTTCCAGAAAAACATCTATTTCTGCTTTATTGACTATGCCAAATCTTTGACTGCGTGGATCACAATAAACTGTGGAAAATTCTGAAGGAGATGGGAACATCAGACCACTTGATCTGCCTCTTGAAAAATCTGTATGCAGGTCAGGAAGCAATAGTTAGAACTGGATATGGAACAACAGACTAACCCCAAACAGGAAAAGGAGTATGTCAAGGCTGTACATTGTCACCCTGCTTATTTAAATTATATGCAGAGTACATCATGAGAAACACTGTGCTGGAAGAAGCACAAGCTGGAATCAAGATTGCCGGGAGAAAGATCAATAACCTCAGATATGCAGATGACACCACCCTTACTGGTGTCAGAAAGTGAAGAGGAACTAGAAAGCCTCTTGATGAAAGTGAAAGAGAAGAATGAAAAAGTGGGCAAAGCTCATTTCTCATTTGAGAAAACGAAGATCATGGCATCTGGTCCCATCACTTCATGGGAAATAGATGGGGAAACAGTGGAAACAGTGTCAGACTTTATTTTCTTGGGCTCCAAAATCACTGCAGATGGTGATTGCAACCATGAAATAAAAGACGCTTACTCCTTGGAAGGAAAGTTATGACCAACCTAGATAGTATGTTGAAAAGCAGAGATATTACTTTGCCAACAATGGTCCGTCTATGTAGTCAAGGCTATGGTTTTTCCAGTGGTCATGTTTGGATGTGAGAGTTGGACTGTGAAGAAAGCTGAGTGCTGAAGAATTGATGTTTTTGAACTGTGGTGTTGGAACAGAGTCTTGAGAGTCCCTTGGACTGCAACGAGTTCCGACCAGTCCATCCTAAAGGAGATCAGTCCTGGGTGTTCATTGGAAGGACTGATGCTAAAGCTGAAACTCCAATACTTTGACCACTTCATGTGAAGAATTGACTCATTGGAAAAGACCCTGGTGCTGGGAGGGATTGGGGGCAGGAGGAGAAGGGGATGACAGAGGATAAGATGGCTGGATGGCATCACCGACTCGATGGACATGAGTTTTGGTAAACTCTGGGAGTTGGTGATGGACAGGGTGGCCTGGCATGCTGCAATTCATGGGGTCGCAAAGAGTCAGACACGACTGAGTGACTGAACTGAACTGAACTGGTCTCTTTCTATAACTGTTTTGTTATGTTGTTGTTTGTTTTTTAGTTTTCTCATATAAGTGAAAACATGTTTATTTTCTCTGTTTTTGCTTCTCGAGCAGAAGTCACCAAACTTCTTCTGGAGGGTGCCAGATAGTATAAATATTTTAGGATCATGTGCTAAGAGACAAAATCAAAGTACTGAAAGTCATTATGCAGATACTAATACGACAAGAGAGGAACTAAATTTCCACAAATTTTATATTGATGACATTCAGAATATAATAATAAAAATTGAACATGGTTTTGTATAATACAGATTAGTGAGAAAATACAATTTTCGGGTGGCAGTGAGAGATTATTTTGCTTAACTGAGGTCCAAAGTTCCCTATCATCAAAATCAATTGCAAGTATTTTTCAATTGCAAGTAATGTGATTTTATATATTACTTCTTTGAATATATTTCTTCACCCAGGTAGACAGTGCCAAATACTGACATAAATTCATGAACACATGGTTTCAACTGAATGTATTTACTGCTTGGAAGCAATTAATAGAATTGTATTAGATCATCTTGATATTTGCCTTTTAGCTTGTCTTTAAATTGTAAATTAATGACTTTCAATTGAAGGTTAGGTAGAAGCTCCTCAATTGCACATTTAAATGCAATTTGAAATACACAAATTTCCTTTGCACTTGCATCAAGGCCTGAAAAGTGCTTCAGGAATGTAATTTGAGCTCTTAAAATATATCCATTGCAGATATGTGTGAGAATGAGGACTGCACTTCTTACTTTAACTTTCACTGCACCAGGATAGTCTAATGAAGCTTGACATTACTTGTGATTCAAATAATATTAGTTGTTCTTGACATTATAGCAGTGAAAGTTGCACATATGGATGCTGTTTGCCTTGTAATTTAGGTTGAATTTATTAAGAACCATTATCAAGTTTGCAGCAGAAGCTAATTTCTAATACTAACTTGGCTTAAATCACAGTGGCTAAGGGCTGGACTTGACCCTGAAATTGTAGGTGTTGGACTCCTGTTCCCCTGTTCTAAAGGATACCAAAGGTAATTGTTTACATTGTCCTACAGTAAATATTTATCACTTTTATTTGCCTTGAGCAAGATGTAGAGAACTCTTAAAGTGTCCATTCTTTCATGAATTTCTTGAATAATCGTTTGTCAAAGGTTTACTGTGTTATTTGAATTCTGAGTATCAGGGAACTAAAAAACACAGTCTAGTGAGGGAAAAAGACACGTCAGCATAATATGATAAATGTCAGAAATATGTAAATGTATTATAGGAACAAAAAGGGGAAAACCAACTGATTGTGATTTATCTGATGCCATAGTTAAGAAGAGATGCCGGATGAGAAGATACCTGGTCTTGGTCATAACGCATTTATAACAGTTTCTTAGGCAAAGAAATCAGGAAAGGAAATTCTGGACAAAGAGATTGCTTTGACAGAGGACTGGAGGCATTAAAAATATCATTCCAGACAAAATGAGAGCAAGTAGAAGCAAAGTGGAAGGAGGGAAAGATGGTAGTGGGAGGGTGTGGCTGGAGAGGCAAGATGAGGTTAGACTGAGGTGGCCTTTGGAACCAGGGCTTCATAAACTTTAACATGCAAACAAATCACCTGAATAATATAGTTAAAATGCAACTTCTGATTCAGTTGATGGGGTCTCCATTCTGCATCTCTAACAAGATCCCAGGTGGTGTGATGCTACTGGCTGTAGGACAACACGAATAGCAAGCCTCTACACAACACTAAGGATTTTAGCCTTCTTCCCCCTTCCTGTTACCATTCCAATGATAATGAAGATAAAAGTTTTAGAAATGTTCAACAGACAAACATGCAAATTATGTGGAATGGATGGATACAAAGACTGAAGTGGCGATAGCTATGATCCCTGAAAAATATTCATCATGCAGCTATAATAAAATCTGGCCCCACTCCATGCCAACACCTCTATTCTCCAGTAAAAAGGCATAAACAGAATTTGATTTCCTTAGGACTAAAATAAAGTACTTAGTAACAGGATTCATTCTAACGGATATATACAAAAAAATGTTTTGGCATATAATAGCTAACCTCCACTTTGCTAAAACCGATGTCAGAGAAATTCAGACTCTGCCAATGTAAGAGCTTTATTTTAAGTTACAGGGAAAAAAAAAAAAAAACAGATGGTAAATTACATGGGTATTCTTAAGAATGGGATATGCACTTCTCCTCTTGAAGTGGCTCAGTCCTATCAAAGAATTGTGTGACTTTTATGATCTGTTTAAAATCCCATGCATGGTACTGCACTGTATGGTATTTCTTGTGGTCAATAGGTGATGAAATGAGTTTGTTCATGAAATTAACTGTATATATCTGCTTGGTCCAAAGATAATTATATGTAGAATAATGAGAACATAAGATTATGTTTACAGAATGAATATAGACATAAACGCTACATAGAAATGAAAATATCTCTTTTTTATGTCTTCTAAAAGAAATGTTATCAGGTATTAATAAGTTGATAGAACTATATGCTTGCTTTAGTCAATGTGATTTAACCTTTTGTAAATATAAAAAATCAAAAAATCCATTACAGAATGGCAAAAATGTAAGGTGAAGGTATAAAAGTCAGATTGGAATCCAGAAATAAAATTAAAGAATGCATATTATTTTAAGATATATATGCAATAGCAAGGCATACAAATCGGGCTCTGAGCTTATAGGAGCCATGCAATAGATAAATCTATCTGTTTTTCTATGTGAATATTAAGACAACTTCTCCCTTATACCAAGTGGAATAAAAGTGAATAAGCCACCACATAGCTGCTCTATAAAATTATATTAAGGAGAAAATTTCTTTTCAACCTTTGGCAAGTTACTTGCTCATTCTTGTCGCGCTAATAGCTGCTGTTTCGAAGCAAAGATTTGTTCTTTAGTGTATTTACTGAGGCAATATCTGTGATAATTGGCAACATCTTTACTTCACATTTACTTATCCTGTGCAGAACCTCTGATGTGATGTGCTTATTTGATTTTCTCTCATTTGTTTTGATAAATAAACTTACATTTTCTTCTACAGTAAAAAACTGATGTACTTCATCTGTGTTATAAGAACACTTATAATTGAGTGAATCATGGGAAGTCAACAACACTTATTAAATCTTTGAAGTTTAAAAACATGACTTAAAACATGTATACAAAATTGGTTTTCCTAGGACAGCTGTAGTGAAAGGCAAAGATTATATAGAAAATCCACATAGACAAGTAGCAGATGCATTATTATCATTATCACTATTTACTATTAGAAAATAATAGTTTAAAATCGACCTGGCTACCCTGGCACTGATTTTCTACTACACCACTACAAGAAATTCCTTAATGTAAGGTTTCAATGTCTGTATCAATTGCTATTCTCAACTAAAACTTATTCTCTTAAAATCAATATTCTTATTTATAAACTAGTTCTCTGAGTTATTACAAATGATGATGATGCTTTGAACAAGCTAATGGTTACAAGAATGTTAATCGATTTTCCCACTTGGAAAAAGTCGTGCAGAGAACTGCCTTTTATTCAATATTGAGTTGGTTCATTTGTAGACTGATTTAATTTTGAATCAGTAGGATTATGAGAAATAAGAAAATGTTTGAGTTTTCGGCTCACTCCTTTCTGTTGTGACATTTTGTTCTTTCGTTCCATCATCTCCATTAGTTTGCCAACTGGCACTGACAGGAGTGTAAAACTACTGCAAATTGTTACTTCAGCAGTACTCCGCCTGCCAAGAGCTGATCAGCTGCTCCTCTAAGTGCACCTTTCACTCTTTCCTAACTGAAGCCGCCTAAGCCGACAGTGCTGCTGGATAATAAATCTCACCCAGCAGCATTTGAATTTAATCACCTGGTTCCTCCCACTTTAAGATAAACATGCACAAATGCAATCATTATGAAAACGAATGTCTGGTCCGCAAATTGGAGGGGGTGTGAGGTACAGGACCACAAGGGCAAGCGCTCACACCCTTTTCTATTTATGGCTTCATTTGAACTGATTTATCCATCTCTTTCTCATTTCCCCTGTCTCAGCAGTTATAAACTGCATCACCTTTCCTTAACCTGAGAATGCAGTCAAGCTTTTCCCTGTTGAAGACGTTCTAATGGGGCTCTGTGGGTCACCTGACAGAGGGCTGGCAGAAGTGATGGATGGTGCATTCTTTCTCCCATGGATCTGGAAGCATTGCACCTTCCTGGGTCAAATTAGGACTCCTGAGAATAATAACTGGATTCCCTATGCAGTTGTGAAACTGCCAGGATCTTCTGGATGGATAAGATCAGCAAGTATTTCAAATTTATGTCGTCAACCTCAGAGAAGCAGACTGAACACTTATAAAAATTTTCAGATGACAGAAAACATGAATAAGCAGATAGAGAATGGGCTTCTTGGCTGACACCTGGAAAATGGAGTTTAAACATGAAAAGGCAGAAGAGTAATTCATATTGACCATAAAACTAAGAGGAAACACATACTCTATCAGTATTTCAAACTCTGTCCAGTTGTGGCCGCCTCCTTATTTCCCATAATCTGTCTTCATTGCCCAACAAAGCATATCCTTTTGAAGACTAGATATTAGCCATTCTAGGACTGTTTTGCTTCTTGCATAGCAGTACCCTTTTTAATTCTTACCTAAATATAACCAGAATTAACTCTTTTTCATTTGGGAAAGCATACCATGAAAGAAGTCATTACCAATCCTTGTTTCAAACAGCATCACTTATATGAAATTATATTTATAGTAGAAAATTATTATTTTAAAGTTTCCTCATTTAGAAGAGGAAACACTTAGAAAATGGCATGTCTTAAAGATCTGAGAAATTTCCCTCCTTGTTTTTGGTCTCACTGAATACTATTTTAAACTAGAAGTCAGGTCTTAAAGTATATATAGCAGAGAGGAGACAGGCAAATAAGTAAAATAAATAAAATGATTCTCAAGTTATTATATAAGGAAAGTCCATCTATGAGCTTAAAAAAATGTCCTAGCATTATAACCAATTTTATATTGCAATTCAAGTATTTCCTTTTACACACCCCTTTAAAGGATTACTTTTTAAAGTCACCAAGTACCTTCTTAAATTTAAATTATGCTAAATATTAATTTTATTTAAAGTTCAGACAAAACTATTCTATTTATTTTGTTTTATTTTTTAAGTTGGAATATAATTGCTTTACAATGTTGTATTAATTTCTGCCATACAACTACATGAATCAGTTATATGTATACATAAATGCTGTCTCTCTAGAGCCTCCCCACCCCCACCCCCCCCACTGCCCCCAATCCCATCTCTCTAGGTCACCAAAGAATACCAAGCTAAGTTCTCTGTGCTCTACAGAAATTTCTCACATATCTATTTCACATGTGGTAGTATATATATGTCAGTCTGACTCTCTCAGTTCATCCCACATTCTCCTTCTTATCCACCCCATGTCTACAAGTCTGTCCTCTACATCTGCATCTCTATTCCTGCCCTGCAAATAGGTTCAAAAGTAACATTTTTCTAGAATTCCATATGTATGCATAATATGTGATATTTGTTTTTCTGTTTTTGATTGACTTTGTATGACAGACTCTAAAGTATTTTAGAGGAAATGAGCTCAATTAAAAAGTACCAATAAATATGAACATATCTACCAAAAACCAAAAACCCTGATGGAAATGGAAGAATTTAGTTGATTATTCAGATATATGAAAAAGAATCAATATTCTCCCTCTGTGTGAACAAACAAAAAATAAGGTATTTATAAGCCACTTTCTGAAACATTTTTAATCTTTGTTCACTATATCTAGTTGAAAATTACTTTATATATAAAATAAGTCCTTAATATGCTATGTTAATTATTAGGTGATGGAGAAAAAGTACAATCTGAATAACTTACCATTTTTTTCCCCATGGGAATGTTCCCAATTATAAGTACATTTGCCAAGTCTATATGACAGCTTGGGTAACAGAGAAAATCCTGTAAATTATTCAGGTGTCTCAAATACATTGAATTGTTTTTATGAAGATATTTTATGATATATCTCAGAAAAAAAATCAGGATTTATATGAGAACAATAAAAGGTGACAACTAAAACTTCTAGTCACAAACTGAAGGCATGGACAGCATTTTTCAGGTTTCATATCACAGGTTGACGCATTGTAGATACTACCATACTGGTCACATTTGAGATAAAGGAAAAGACAAATTCGCAGCTAGAAGGAAGATAACCAAATTCAATTAAATTATTTGTTGTCTTATACTCAGGACCTGGGTGCCTTCCTCTCTCAATTGTGTTAAGCAAACTGAGGCTCAGAAAGGCTTAGCAACTTGCTCCTGGTTTGGTGAGACTCCAAAACCTGTCCTCTTTCACTGTGTGGAGCTACCTTCCAAGCTACAAAGAAACACTTACTTTGGATGCTCCCTCTTTCCACTTTGGGCAATTCATTTCTCCATTGTTTTATTTATTTTTGTAAATATCAAAGTAATGCTCACTTTGGGTTTTTGAATTTTGTTATTTTGCTAAATCACTTAGAGATAACATATTTAGTTATGTGTTGTGTCAGTAAAGCATTCTTACCCTGACAACTATAACAGTAAGTACATGAAGGAAATTACTGGTGCCAAGGAATCCTCCCCTTCACCAAGGTTTCTGAGAGTCTGCAGTTCCGCCCTCAGTCTTGGAAGGATATAGGGCACTAATGGCATCGCCATTGCTGCAGATCACTTCCAAATGATTCTCTATCAGTAAAGAGAAAGAAAAATTTACCTGGCCAAATTGTTCATCAAGGCATGATTTTGTAAATGCTTACAGAAAGCCACATACTGACATAACAGCAAATTATAAGAGTTCATTAAATATCACAAGCCACCTAGTTCACAACTTTTATGGGCATGAATTCTTACAGGCATCAAAATATTTTCCCTTCTGTTTTTCAGTGCCTTTTCTCCTACTTTTTTCCTTCCTAAATCTAAAATGTAAAAGTTAAACATTTGGGAAAACTTGAGAATCAACAATGCAGTTTTTGTTTGTTTAAAATAGATTAGAAGTCTTTATATTTGTTTTGGGGAAATCAGTGACTTGCTGGCATGGAACAATTATTTGAGGCAAACACTGAAACTCTCTGCTAAGGCAAGACAAGAGCAGAGTTGGCCATGTCTAAAGTTAAAAATGGGGCAACAGTATAATTTTGTAATTTTAACTTTGATTTATATTCACTGAAAATCCCTACCTTTTTATTTAAATCTTAAATATGCTAGTTTAAGGAAACCTGGGCATTTTAAATAATAATCTCTTTATATTGTATTTGTGTGTTACTCTTCCTGGTAATAGCTGACCATCAGCTTAGCAAAAATTCTTAAAATTACAAGAAATGTTTTCTATCCATCATAACTTACACCTTTACATCCTTTTGGGCTTCTCTTGTGGCTCAGCTGTGTTGATTTCTACTCTACAGCAAAGTGATTCAGTTATGCATATATATTTATTCTTTTTCATATTATGTTCCATTATGGTTTCTCACATGACATTGAATATAGTTCCCTGTGCTATACAGTAGGACCTTGATATTTGGGATACAGAGTTTTGGGGATACAGAGTTTTGGGATACAGAGATCAGGGATGTTTGGTAGTATTTCCTAATGCAAAGTTGTACAATTCTCCTGCATGGAACTGTGTAATGATAGGATTCATATTTCCAGCCCTGATTCTCCACTGTTACTTTAGATTTTAGATCATTTCAGTTTTTAGGCTTTTATGTATGTTTAGCTTTTCACTGATTAAACTTAAATCCACATAAATTGTACCTGTCACAATTTTTTAAAATTTGCCATTCCAGATAAAGCCTATTTTCAAAAAGCTAAAAATGCAATTTTTACTCAATATATATATACATCTACTTTTATTGTTTCTAACTCTCTCAACTTTAAAAATATTAGAGAACTGACATATGAAGTAGCCAATTCAGCATTAGCATAATATAATAATATTCCTAGTTTTTACTTAGATTAGTGACAAATATTCTAATAAATCACTTGAACCTTCACATTTACTTTTAATATTATCTACTATAAACATGTCCAAATTGGTTTTCCTTCATAAATTAGTGTACAATCAGATAAAATATTTGAACAAAAGAAAATATATGCTAAAAATACTTGAATTTCTAGATAGAAAATTAACTTCAGAACAAGTTAACCATTGCTACCTTATCTCAAGAAGAATGTAGACAAACAGCATATATTTTAATTCTATGCAACTCAATTGTAATAAGAAAGAGAGTGCTGGGGTAGTCAGCATTAATAAAGCTACAAGATTTTGAATATGCCAGAATCTTATCAGGTACAACACGTTAACATTTTTCTAATAGTGTAATGAAGTCTGAAGCTTTCAGAGAGATGCAACTCTGATAATGGGACTGTTTAATGCAACATTAAGAAAACTCTGAATATGGGTTGCTCAGCTGCTTCCAAATGTTTAAGGGAAAAGCAATTTCTTCATAGGAGGTTGTTGCTCACAGAAGATGCATTTTCATTCCAAGTGTGGCAGCCACACATTCTGGTAACCCTCAGGAGAGAGTGGAACTTTCCAGCATGTGGCACACAGCATGCATTCTGAGGGATTGCTCTATCTGATACACAATTACCATAGTACATCTTTCAAGAGCCACATATTTCCTCTGGGACATTCTTGGTGCCCCATATGTGTGTGTGTAGAGCACAGAGTAATCATAACCTGTCCTGGCCTAGGGTTCCTAAATGAGGTGCCAGTTTACCTCTGGTGCCAGCTTATAGGGCTTCCCTGGTGGCTCAGTGGTAAAAAAAATCCACCTGCAATGCAGGAGCCACAGGAGACATGGGTTTGATCCCTAGGTAAAGAAGATCCCTGAAGGAGGGTCTGGCAACCCAGTTCAGTATTTCTGCCTGGAGAATCCCATGGACAGAGGAGGCTGACAGGCTACAGTCCACAGGGTTGCGTAAGAGTTGGACATGACTGAAGTGACTTAGCATGCACTCAGGCAAGTTAATATGTCCATCTCCCTGCGTGGTCTGAGAATGAATAAACTACTAGGAATCTCTTATAATTTTCATGCAGGTCTTAGAAACACTCCTGGAGTCCTCCAATGTATATTCTAGATTTTTTTTTTTTTAACGTCTACCAATTGGGCTTTACCTCTGGTAGCTCAGACAGTAAAGATCTGCCAGCAATGTGGGAGACCTGGGTTGGATCCCTGGGTTGGGAAGATCCCCTGGAGAAGAAAACGACAACCCACTCCAGTATTCTTGCCTAGAGAATTCCATAGACAGAGGAGCTTGGACATGACTGAGAGACTAACACACCAATTCTCTAATTTGGGTACCTCTCATCTTGAAAATAAAACCTAGTGGTAAATTTTTAAAAGGAGAAAGTGAAACAAGTTGTCACTTTTTACCAAATGGCATTATCCTCAGAGTATTGTGTTCTGCCCATGAAGCAGATATTAATAGTTCTTGGGCTATCCAAAGAGTAAATACATTTTGTAAAAACATTTTTGGAGGAAAATATTTTAATACTTTAGCTCATGTCACCCCTGAAAAATCCCCAATGCAGTGGAGCAGGAGTTTGAAGTCCTCATATTTGTTCTTGTATTTCAATTTTAAGATCCGTTCTGATTTCAAAAATGTTAAAATATGAAAATACTACAGTACAGAATTAAGAAAATATGACATCTATTATTAGGGATTTGCCTATATTGCTCTGGAATTTCCCAGTCTGAGGACTTGATCTTAATGTGTACATCATTGGAATGAAGCCCTTTTTAAACATATTTGTAGGAATAGCTGAAAAGAGTGGAGACACACCACGATGTATAATCTATTTTATGTACATAATAAAACAGTACTTTAATCTTATTTGTGTAATTATTTGGCATACAAATAATCATTAATTTTAAAAAGGTCTCCTTTGTTAATATTTGTTTCCATAGCTCTTCAGAAAAAATAAACTACACTAACATTAAATATTACATTTGATGCTAACACAGGTCACCTGCTCTAATTTAATTGCAGCTGCATGATTTTCCTTAAATATTCAGAAGTAGATATAAAATGTCGGCATGTGACTTAGTTGTGTTACACTGTGATCTATAATCTGACAAAAGTAAAATTATATTTAATACTATTATTATTATATCATTTTTATTATTATTCAGTATATAGATTAATAGTATTAAATTTTCCAGGAAAAAAAGAAATTAAAAAGTACTAATATATTTTCTTTCTAGATAAAGGTTATAAAATAATAATTTAAATTCAATAAATATAAAATTGGGAATTCAATTTCATATATGCCATTATTTTTTTGTGTTTCTTATATTTTGTGCTTTTTTAACACAATGGAACTTCCACAGTTGTAAGTTTGGACTAAAATTTTAAAGAGTTTTCACATAATATTTTTAAATCTTCTTAATTTTTTTTTCAAAATAAATAGTCTGCTAATTAAACTCAGTATTTCATGACCTATTAGTTCAACAGTTATTATAATCCATCTTTAATTGTATTAGCTATAATTACAATTAAATGGCTCTCTGAGTCATAAAAGGTTAAATACAAGTCTTTTTCCATTAAACGACTTAAATATGAGTTGATCATGGTAAAAAAGGAAAGATACTTCATCTTAAGGTTAATTGCTAAGCTTTCTCCCCTATTTTCATGAAGTCAGCTTCCTCATATCTTGCTTTTTTATGATTCATAAAATCTCTCATCTCTACAACATATTGTCCAAATACACAGTGTATTTTGAATCATTTTATAATATAATCACCACTTACCTATATATGTGTGGAATCCAAGAATTATTTTCTTATATTTATTAGCTCACATTCACTCTTAAATTGAATATTTGTAAGTGGTATTTCCAGGTTTCTATGCAATATTGCTCTTTACAGCATCAGACCTTGATTCTATCACCAGTCACATCACAAGCAAGGTCCGATGCTGGTAAAGAGCAATATTGCATAGGAAACTGGAATGTTAGGTCCATTAATCAAGGCAAATTGGAAGTGGTCAAACAGGAGATGGCAAGAGTGAACATCGACATTCTAGGAATCAGTGAACTAAAAATGGACTGCAATGGGTGAATTTAACTCAGATGACCATTATATCTACTACTGTGGGCAGGAATTCCTTAGAAGAAATGGAGTAGCCATCATGGTCAACAAGAGAGTCAGAAATGTAGTACTTGGATGCAATCTCAAAAATGACAGAATGATCTCTGTTCGTTTCCAAGGCAAACCATTCAATATCACAGTAATCCAAGCCTATGCCCCAACCAGTAATGCTGAAGAAGCTGAAGTTGAACGGTTCTATGAAGACCTTCAAGACCTTTTAGAACTAACACCCAAAAAAGATGTCCTTTTCATTATAGGAGACTGGAATGCAAAAGTAGGAAGTCAAGAAACACCTGGAGTAACAGGCAAATTTGGCCTTGGAATATGGAATGAGGCAGGGCAAAGGCTAATAGAGTTTTGCCAAGAGAATGCACTGGTCATAGCAAACACCCTCTTCCAACAACACAAGAGAGGACTCTACACATGGAAATCATCAGATGGTCAACACCAAAATCAGATTGAATATATTCTTTGCAGCGAAAGATGGAGAAGCTCTATACAGTCAGCAAAAACAAGACTGGGAGCTGACTGTGGCTCAGATTATGAACTCCTTACTGACAAATTCAGACTTAAATTGAAGAAGGTAGGGAAAACCACTAGACCATTCAGGTACGATCTATAATCAAATCCCTTATAATTATATGGTGGAAGGGAGAAATAGATTTAAGGGACTAGATCTGATAGACAGAGTACCTTATAAACTACGGATGGAGGTTTGTGACGTTGTACAGGAGACAGGGATTAAGACCATTCCCATGGAAAAGAAAAGCAAAAAAGCAAAATGCCTGTCTGGGGAGGCCTTACAAATAGCTGTGAAAAGAAGAGAAGTGAAAAGTAAAGGAGAAAAGGAAAGATATAAGCATCTGAATGCAGAGTTCCAAAGAATAGCAAGGAGAGATAAGAAAGCTTTCCTCAGGGATCAATGCAAAGAAATAGAGGAAAACAACAGAATGGGAAAGACTAGAGATCCTTCAAGAAAATTAGAGATATTAAGGGAACATTTCATGCAAAGATGGGCTTGATAAAGGACAGAAATGATATAGACCTAACAGAAGCAGAAGATATTAAGAAGAGGTGGCAAGATTACACAGAAGAACTGTACAAAAAAGATATTCACGACCAAGATAATCATGATGGTGTGATCACTCACCTAGAGCCAGACATCCTGGAATGTGAAGTCAAGTGGGCCTTAGAAAGCATGACCATGAACAAAGCTAGTGGAGGTGATGGAATTCCAGTTGAGCTATTTCAAATTCTGAAAGATGATGCTGTGAAAGTGCTATACTCAATATTCCAGCAAATTTGGAAAACTCAGCAGTGGCCACAGGACTGGCAAAGGTCAATTTTCATTCCAATCCCAAAGAAAGGCAATGCCAAAGAATGCTCAAACTACCGCACAATTGCATTCATCTCACATGCCAGTAAAGTAAAGCTCAAAATTCTCCAAGCCAGGCTTCAGCAATACGTGAACCGTGAACTTCCAGATGTTCAAGCTGGTTTTAGAAAAGGCAGAGGAACCAGAGATCAAATGGCCAACATCCACTGCATCATGGAAAAAGCAAGAGAGTTCCAGAAAAACATCTATTTCTGCTTTATTGACTATGCCAAACCTTTGACTGTGTGGGTCCCAATAAACTGTGGAAAATTCTGAAAGAGATGGACATACCAGACCACCTGACCTGCCTCTTGAGAAGCCTATATGCAGGTCAGGAAGCAACAGTTAGAACTGGACATGGAACAACAGACTGGTTTCAAATAGGAAAAGGAGTATGTCAAGGCTGTATATTGTCACCCTGCTTATTTAACTTATATGCAGAATACATCATGAGAAACGCTGGGCTGGAAGAAACGCAAGCTGGAATCAAGATTGCCAGGAGAAATATCAATAACCTCAGATATGCAGATGACACAACCCTTATGGCAGAAAGTGAAGAGGAACTAAAAAGCCTCTTGATGAAAGTGAAAGTGGAGAGTGAAAAAGTTGCCTTAAAGCTCAACATTCAGAAAACTAAGATCATGGCATCTGGTCTCATCACTTCATGGGAAATATATGGGGAAACAGTGGAAACCGTGTCAGACTTCATTTTTGGGGGCTCCAAAATCACTACAGATAGTGATTGCAGCCATGAAATTAAAAGATGCTTACTCCTGGGAAGGAAAGTTATAACCAATCTAGATAGCATATTCAAAAGCAGAGACATTACTTTGCCAACAAACGTCTGTCTAGTCAAGGCTATGGTTTTTCCAGTAGTCATGATTGGGGATGTGAGAGTTGGCCTGTGAAGAAAGCTGAGCGCCGAAGAATTGATGCTTTTGAACTGTGGTGTTGGAGAAGACTCTTGGACTACAAGGAGATCCAACCAGTCCATCCTAAAGGTGATCAGTCCTGGGTGTTCATTGGAAGGACTGATGCTGAAGCTCAAACTCCAATACTTTGGCCACCTCATGTGAAGAGTTGACTCATTGGAAAAGACTCTGATTCTGGGAGGGATTGGGGGCAGGAGGAGAAGGGGATGACAGAGGATGAGATGGCTGGATGGCATCACCGACTTGATGGACATGAGTTTGAGTGAACTCCAGGAGTTGGTGATGGACAGGGAGGCCTGGCGTGCTGTGATTCATGGGGTCGCAAAGAGTCGGACAGGACTGAACTTAAGTGGTATTACTGATAGAAGGGGAAAGAAACATTAAAGACCCTTATGGCCAACTCATTTTTTGTGAATTCTTTCTTTTTTCTTCTCTCTCCCTCTCCCCTTTCCTTTCTCCTCCCTTCTTTCTCTCTCATCCTCTCTTTCCTTCTGTCTCTCTCACACATACACATTCATTATGCCATTTTTATAATATCAGGTGTTTTAAATTAATATTTTCCACCTGCTTTCATTTGGAAATACATCATTCAAAGGTGAACAATTAATTTTAGGCTTATCAAAAGAACATAATACTCAAGGGACAGTTCATAAAAAAGTTATACATTATTGTATTGAATCACTAAGTTCAAATAATTTTGAATTTCAAATCAAGTAAAGCCCTTGATTTCCTATTTGAAAGTGTTTGTTCCTCAGTTGTGTCTGACTCATTGTGACCCCATGGACTGTTGCCCACCGGGCTTCTCTGTCCATGGAATTCTCCAGGCAAGAATATGAGAGTGCGTAGCCATTCCCTTCTCCAGTGGATCTTCCTGATCCAGGGATCAAACCTGGGTCTCCCACATCACAGGCAGATTCTTTACCATCTGTGTCATCAGGAAAACCCTGATTTTCTATTTAGGCTCTATGAAACTATATCTTTAGAGAAAATTTTAGGAAGGAAATAAAAGAGAAAGAAAAAGTGCCAGAAGAAATGATTAAATGAACTGCTGCATCACATTGTTTACTGCAACACCACAAATATTGTTGAGTGAAGCATGCATCAGAAGTCCTTTCTTAATAGTTGTGTGATAAATCCCCAATCACATATTGTCCAAAGTTGTATTAAATATGGGACTTAAAGTACAACATTCTATGTTCCATTCGTGTTCAGTAGACGAAGAGAAGGAGAAACGACATATAACTAAGTCATATAGAAAAGAATTCATGAGGATGGGGCATTCTAGAGATACAAGATAAGGATTATGACAAGAAAATGAAGGTAAAAGGTGTGTGTATCAAGAGGAAGGAAAAGAATTAACAGAGGCTTGAGGGTAGGAGAGTCCCAGGAACAAAACTTAGTACCATCGAAATGGAATGTGGGCTCTAAAGAAGGAGGTTGTGCAATAAAATTCTGCAGAGGATAGTTGAAGTGGTATTCTAGAGTCTCAAATGCCAGTCTGAGGAATTCGAAATTAACAAAGAATTTCCAAAAAGGGAATGATATAATTAGGGCTGTGTTTCAGGTTGATTCATACAGGAAGAGATCAGAGTACGAGGAGTCTGGACATATAGAGAAGTGTAAGATGGTTTTAATGGTCTGAGCAAGACTAATAATGGAGGCAGTGCTAAGAAGTTCTCAGGAAGAAATAATTCTGAATGAGTCAGACTACATAAAAGGCTGCAGATATTTCTGTGTTTATACACTGAGCCTGATGGGTTATACATTTTTTAGAAACATTAGAAATTGAATAATCTTCCTGGCATCAGAATATTTGTTAGGATTCAACTACATTTGTGATATAAAATGACTGCTTGTATAAAAGAAATAGGTCAACAGCAAAGGCAAGAGCATACTACTATGTGTTAAAAAGGTTCCACCTGCTTAGAAACTTGTGACATTAGTAGAAAATGTCTGAGCCAACATAAGTGGCTAAGAGATAATGTCCTGCATTGCTTCACAGTCAGAGGATATGGGTGATGCTTTACAACAGTGCTTCTCACACTTTAGTGGGCAGGAGAATGACCTAAAAAAGGGCTTGTTGAAACACAGACTGCTGAGACTCACCTCCAGGCTTTCTGGTACTGTGGGTCTGGGCTGAGGCTCAGAATTCACATTTTTAACAAGCACATACATAATGGTGATTTTGTATTACACAAATCACACAAGTGTGATTTGAGGCAACTTATGGGAAATTCAACCACATGCACAATTACTAGAAAGCCTTTTTTTTTTCTTCCAATAAAGAACATCAGAAAACTGTGCTGTCTTACAGAAACAACATTCCTCAGGTTGAAAACAAAACAATGAAGGGAGTTTCTATTCCTGATTTAATTTTTGCCAGCAAAGAGAAGCTTATTTTGGAATCGGAAATAATGGAAACTTATAGAGAAAGCATCCTTGATATTTTAGTAATCAAGAAAAGGCTACTAAAGCATACCCTAGTCTATAGGAAATTATATTGAAAAACAATTTAAGAAGTCATAGCTGTCATAGTTCCACTGGGGTTTCTGTGGCCAGAAAATTTAAAGGAGGTAGAAAGTAAAAATTGAAAATCTGATAATACAATCACAAATGATACTGATGAGGAAAATAAAGAATCAGTCAGTATCCAAGGAAACCAGTGTGGTTGCTGAGGGCCCTCTTTCTTCTGATGAGCTCAGATTTAAATGAACATGTACAAAATATGAAGGGAAGATCATATAACCAAAGATGAATACAAAAGAGGAGCAACAATCTTTAAGAACAGGACCAAGAGGCTGAAAGTCTGATATTTCTTACCTATACTAAGAACACTAAAGAGTTTTCTTTTAAACATGCATGAAATACATATATACAATATGAATATTATATGTGTGTATGTTAGTTGCTCAGTGGTGTCCAATTCTTTGCAACCCCATGGACTATAGCCCACCAAGCTCCTCTGTCCATAAGATTTTCCAGGCAAGAATACTGGAGTGCGTTGCCATTTCCTTCTCCAGGAGATCTTCCCGGCCCAGGGATTGAGCCCATGTCTCCCACATTGCAGGCAGACTCTTTACTGTTGAGCCACCAGGGAAGTCCCATGAATACAATATCAGAGTAATAAAATATTTTTTTAATGATGGACACAATTACTGCTTGGAAAAAAATGTTATACTGTTAACAGTGGTAAAATAGTGGTTTGCTTCCACTTCTCTCCCCTGGGAGAATTATCTTCAGATTAGGAAGGATAGCATTATAAAGAAGTAATTGAAGCACAAAATAAAAGCAAAGATTATGAGAGCATTTAGCCTATTTAAATGAATGCTCAAGTTCAGACACAAATGAATTACATCTGAAAGGTTGTGAAACAAATCATTCTGGGTAATCACTGGGAAATGATGGTGAATAGAGGAAATTCCATAAGACTAGAGGTCAGCAAATAACCCCGTTTTCAAAAATGCATAAAAATCAAAGTATGGAATCCACAGACTTTCCAATTATTAACGTTGAAAAAAATCTATAAAGTATTGTTAAACTATTGGTTTGGACCCTCTAGTAAGAGGCGAACATGGAAATCAAAAAAATAAATGAATAAATAAACATTTAACACCAAGTGTGCACTCAGACAAGGGCATAGTAAGCCCATCTCATAGTTCATGGATTTTCTATCATATTCTAATTTAGACACTTAGAGAAAGTTCATGATGCCCTTGTAGCTAAGACAGAATATGCAATATATATTAGAATACTTAGGTGAATTTGGAGCTATATGGAAGAGCCCCACCTTAGGGATTTTAATTATGAATCAGTATAGACTATAGAGAGGGTAGCTTTCCTCTTGGCTTTGCTCTATCAGTTAAACTTTTTTTTTTTTTATTAATGTCTTAGTCGAAGACTAAATGATGTCCTTATCAAATATGAAGTTGACTGGAAACTGGGAAAATTGACTACTATCTTTGAAACTGGATAAAAATGGATCTTAACAGACTAAAGGATTGAGGCAAACCCAATATAATGAAATTTAACTAGGATAAATGAAAAATCCAAATTAGGATAGCAATTATACATTGCTTGATGACGATTTGTGTGACAATACCTTGGGAGCTTTAATCAGCTACACATTTGCAGACGTAATACATGTGGAAGGGACATATAATGCCTGGCAGATAACAGGCACTTACTAAGTAGTTGTTTTTTGTTGAAGCTGACTATGAGCCAACCATATAATTTGGCTGCTAACATTGTAAGCTGAACTGCAGGAGTATGGTCCACACTGAAGGAACATCCTGGACTGGTCAGATCATTCACAGAGCAGTCTGTCCAGTTCTAGGTTCCTCATTAAAATAAGTGAAATTTTAAAATAAGTAACATTTTTAAAGAAGGTGACCAAAATGGTATCATCTAGGAAAACAGAATGTAGGGTGGGAGGTAGGTGATGGGAAGAGAATGACTAGGGTAAGCACTATATTAATATTTAAAAGGCAGGAATAGAGACACAGATGTGGAGAACTGCCTTGTGGACACAGTGGGGTCAAGGAGTGGGTGGGGTGAATTATGAGAGTAGTATTTAAATGTATACATATATGTGTGTAAAACAATATATGTGTAAAACAAATAGCTAGTGGGAAGTTGCTATGATTAGCACAGGGAGCTCAGCCTGGTGCTCCTGTGATGACCTAAAGGTGTGAGACGGGGGTGGTTGGGAGGGAAGGTCAAGAGGGGGGAGATATATGTATACTTACAATAGCTGATTTATGCTGTTTGTCGTAAGGCAGAAACCAACATAACATTGTAAAGCAATTATTCTCCAATTAAAAATAAACAATTAGGTTGTCATTGGAGAGGGAAATGAGAAATGTTTAATATTTAAACTCCATAGAAAGAGCCGATAGCAAGGTGAAAAGAAGAGGAAAATATTTCAGATCAAAACAAGAAAGAACTTTCTAATCATTTTAATTTTTCCCACAAGAGAAAAGACTATATCATGAACTGATGAGATTTCACATTTCTATCAGAAGCCAAGCAGTGGGGAAGGTATAGAGGTGATTTCTGAATTGGGTAAGAAGCTCCTCTTTAAGGCTCCTGCGGTTTCTACCAAGTCAATTCAATAAATATTGAACTTTTACTATATGGAAGGCACCCTTTCCCTTTTGGGGATATACAAAAATGAATGTGATAAAGACATCAACCTAAACATGCCTGTGGTCTTCATTAATTTTAAGGGTTATAATACTCACAAGTAAGTGGTTTAAGAGCCACTCACTGTTCTGCTAGTAAAGAATGGGAAATATGTCACTGAACTGGACCCCAAGGATATGTAAGATTTTTATTAGGTCTAAATGGTGATGAAAAGAAGTAGCAAAATAATTCCTAGTAGATGGGAAATTATAGTAAAGATACTGACCTGAGAGAGAAGCTACACAGACAGTTTAGTTTGGATAAAGCATGATGGGAAAGAGGAAGCAATGAAGAAGCAGCTCAGCAAGGGTCTCTAGAGCTATGCTCTGTCTTCGGAAGGCAGGAAGACTATAGAGTTGGAGTATAGCACAACCACGATTAGATCTTTGTTTCAGGAATTGGCATAAGTGGATACGTTTGATAAAATAAGTGTGTTTGGAAATAAGATAGCCAAAACAGAGGCATCTAAGAATATTTGTATTTACTGAAAATCATCTGTATTCCAGGGCACTAGGTGAGGTCCTTTACACAAAGCATTTCTCTTAATCCTCATAGGTTTATAGACTACATGTACGTGAAAAACGGTTTATAGAAACAAGTATATATGACCATACTGTGATAACGTGACCAAGAAACACAGCCCTAACTTTCAGGCAATGGAGTCTTCCCAGGAAACAGGAAAGTAATCCATTAGGATACATTTGAAAGACCTTCTTCCAAGAGTCAGAGAAATATGTTTTATGTGTGTTTTATTATATCTAATATCTGGATTATTATATTTGGATCTTGAAAGAGAATGTAGTTTGTAAATTTTAAGCATTAAATAAATATTAGATATCATGCATTTATTACATGTGGATTGAAACTTGGACTGTCCTAGAAATGATGAACTTAATCTGGCATCTGCAGATAACTCTGGTGAACAAATTGCTTTTTAGTGAGTCAAATGTGGTTACTTTTGTTTTAAAGATCATATTTTATAACACTGAAGATACCACTTTTATTTTTCTTATTCTAAAACAAAGAATGGGTAGTGAAAGTTGCTCAGCTGTGTTGAACTCTTTGTAACCCCATGGACAGTACTCCACCAGGCTACTCTGTCCATGGGATTTCCAGGCAAGAATACTGGAGTGCGTTGCCATTTCCTACTCCAGAGAATCTTCCCAACTCAGAGATCAAACCTGGGTCTCCCAAATTACAGGCAAATTCTTTACTGTCTGAACCACCAGGGAAGTCCATGAGGGAGAAGTGTGCATTAATTTGTATCACAAAAATAGTGGTTCCTTGCTGTTAATGGATTGAAAATTCTATCTTAAGACTAACAAGTGATGACTGAAGAAAATATAAATTCTCTGATTGGAACCTATTAAACTTCTATTGTGAACCATAACTTTTTTTTATTATTAAGAATTGATGGTCTGGAATGCCAAAACTGATAGACAGGATTTATTAGGTATGCACTTGAGATCTAGTGGCCTTATGAAAGGAGACTTACACCCACAAACTGAAAGAGTTATTATTTACTAAAAGCCACCACTGATAAAACACAGTACACCATCTCATATTTATAAACACTGAACTCAGAAAATGCAATGAGTCCATCCAACAAATTCTCTAACTGGTCAGATTTTAGCCTACTTATTAAAGACAACTCTACGTGAAAACCTCTAAGAAGGTAAAAAACTAGTTATTGACAATTATTCTTCTGTTGGTGCACTAGATTTCACTTGCCCTTATTTAAAAATCAGAAGCTATTGCGTAAGAATCTAGAGCTCCAGCTTTCCATGAAAGTCAAATCTAGCATCTGTGGATACAAATTCATGCTGGACAAGAATTAGCAAAAGTAACTTGTTTATTTAGACAAGGCATGAACTCTTTAGTTTATCATTGACCTTACCCATCCCTATTACTCCTTCAGTTTTTTTTTTTTTTTTAATACCCATGTTGTTCACTTATTTGCCTGATCTGTTTCTCTAATCTAATCCAGATCTGTTGCTTTTCTGAGTTAGCAGTAAAGCTGGGCATTTGAAAGCTGCTCAAATTTCTTAAGATGCAATGTATTGTTCAGTATTATAACAGTTTTTTACACATCAGATGACTCTTGGTGTATGTGGGCTATTAAACTTACTTCGATTTATTTATTCCTATTAAATTGCCAAAAGTAACAAAAATCAGCCTTCTATTTTTATAAATGTATTTCTTTATATGAAAACATATGAGAAAATTAAAGCGATCAGTGAGTAACTCTACCTTATTGTATTTTCTGTGATCTTCGATGATAAAATTTGCCTAATTTACATACATTGCAAATTTGGTATTTATTCATTCTTTTAATATCACGGGTGGCTAGACATTCACATAATAAATTTCTTTTACCTTGCATCAGTTGAACTTCAAGAAAAATTAATTACATTCATTATTTTCTGATTTATTTCTTTCTTTAAGTATCCCCATGACAACCACAAATTTTGGCTAATTTCAGAACAGCAGACACACCTTTCTGTAGCATTCTCTGCATTTATCAATTGGTTTCTTAGAAGGTTAGAAAACCTAAAGGCTTTTGTTAGTGATATTCTTTAATAATATTCTTTAATTCAGAATGAAAAATCATATGTACATTACAGCTGTTTATTTCACTTGACATTCTACCTCATTACGTCCTGTTCTTAGGCAAGTCTGTATTCCATTTAACCATTACCTAGCAGTTACAATGAAAAATAACTCTACATGTATTTTGGATTCTTTTGAAACCACGGTGGACATAAAAAGACTTAAAAAATTATGTCTTGAGATATCTGATAGGAAAAACACGTAATTCCTGTCTTTGTTTTTCTAAATTTCTGTCCATGTGTATGCTAAGGAGAACAAAAAAAAAAAACTCTCTTTCATAAGGACTTATAGTCCTCCCCAAATTGTCACCATCACCATCAATCTCCTCATTTTCTTATTTCACTTGTTAAATATCACTTGGGTAATTTGTTTCCTCCTTTTTCTGTTTTAAGAAAGATTAAAATGAAAAATAATTTTTCCTAATTATTGAGGGCATGATATTGGAGAATCAGCAAGTGGATTTGTCTGATGTTTAAATAAATTAATTCTACACTTTTCCAGAGGCTTCCCAGATATCCCAATTGTAAAGAATCTGCCTGCCAAGAAATGTGGGTTTGATCCCTGGGTCAAGAAGATCCCCTGGAATAGGAAATCACAATCCATTCCAGTATTCTTGCCTGGAACATTCCATGGACAGGGGAGCTTAGCAGGCACAGTTCATGGGGTGGCAGAGTAAGACACAACTGAGTGACTGAGCATATGCACATATTTGTGTTCATTTCTGCTGTACAATAAAGTGAATCAGCTATATGTATATATACATCCCCTCCCTCTTGGACTATACTCCCACTCCCTTTCATCCCACCTACCTAGGTCACAACAGAGCACCAAGCTGAGCTCCTTGTGCTATACAGCAGGTTTCTACTAACTATATGGTTTACACATGGCAGTGCACATACGTCAATCCAAATCTTCCAATTCACCCCTCTGCCTTTGCTTCCAGGTGTCAGGATGGTCAAGTGATCTAAGGTACCAGACTCAAGCAAGGAGATCAAACCAGTCAATCTGAAAGGAAATCAACCCTGAATATTCATTGGAAGGACTAATGCTGAAGCTGAATGTCCAATATTTTGACCACCTGATGCAATGAGCTGAATCATTGGAAATGACCCCGATGCTGGGAAAGATTGAAGGTAGGAGAAGGAGACGACAGAGGATGAGATAGTTGGATGGCATCATACACTCAATGGACATGAGTTTGAACAAAGTCCGGAAGATAGGATAGTGATTTTTTTTTCTTTACAGTCAGAAAAAATAGACTATTCTCCGTGGAAGATAGGCCACTGATGAATAAAAATATTGTGGACAAATAAATAACAAAAACTCCAGGCTTTGTTTTTAAAAAGTTTCTCTGATTTTTGATATGTTTTTGATTTTGGGCTAGATAGAACATTAGCAAGAATGAGTATGGAAGGAGAAAGGGATATAAGAGCTAGAAAAAACTAATGACCTAAAGAGTATTTTAATTAACTTTCCACATTGACTTTCTTTAAATGACAATTACATTAGATTTTTAGAGTCTGGTAACAGCATTTTCCCTATAGCCGATTTGCAAACTCCTCTCCAGAGTGTCTGCTTAGTCATCTGCTTAGTCATGTGCCTTGCTACATTTCTGATTCATTGAGAGAATGTGAATATCCTATTTTCTGAATTTGTAAGCTTTATAGAGTCCCATAGTGACAGCCTGTAATTTGTATGTGTAAATTATTTTCCAATTGTACATTTTCTAGCAACTCTTTCGAATGTTAAAAAAAAAAAAAAATTTCCAACTGTTGGAAAATACTGGCTGGAGAAACTTGCATAAGAGCACCCAGTGCCAAAGTAATGGTTTGGTGATTATCCTTGAACTACTTGCTACATTTATGGGCTGCTGCTGCTGCTGCTGCTAAGTCACTTCAGTCGTGTCCAACTCTGTGTGACCCCCTAGACGGCAGCCCACGAGGCTCCCCCATCCCTGGGATTCTCCAGGCAAGAACACTGGAGTGGGTTGCCATTTCCTTCTCCAATGCATGAAAGTGAAAAAAATAAAGTGAAGTCCTCAGTTGTGTCTGTCTCCTAGCAACCCCATGGACTGCAGCCCTCCAGGCCCCTCCGTCCATGGGATTTTCCAGGCAAGAGTACTGGAGTGGGGTGCCATTGCCTTCTCTGACATATATGGGCTAGTGGAGGCTAAACAATGTTGGTTCCTTATGAAGCGGCATGGGAATATTTCATTCAGGAAATTCAAGGGAGGAACTGCAATTAGAATAAAGAAAACATAAGTATTTCAATTTTAATTTTTAAGACCTTATATGCAATATTGGGCTTACCTGGTAGCTCAGCGGTGAAGAATCCTCCTGCAATGCAGGGGACAGGAATTCAATCCCTGGGTTGGGAAGATATCCTGAAGGAGAGCATGACAACCCACTCCAGTATTCTTGTCTGGAGAACTCCATGGACAGAGGAGACTGGTGGGCTACAGTCCATAGGGTAGCAAAGAGTTGGACATGACTGAAGTGACTTAGCAGGCAGGTATGTAGTTTTAATTTTTAGCCAGAGAAACGTATTTAGAGACATCATTAAGATACTATGGGTATTATAAAGAGATCACACTGGACCCCACACTAGGTTGCTAGTTTTAGGGGGCATTCTTCATCTTTAGAAAAAGCTTCAGTTCAGTTCAGTTGCTCAGTCATGTCCGACTCTTTGCAACTCCATGAATCGCAGCACGCCAGGCCTCCCTGTCCATCACCAACTCCCGGAGTTCACTTAGACTCACGTCCATCAAGTCAGTGATGCCATCCAGCCATTTCATCCTCTGTCATCCTCTTTTCCTCCTGCCCCCAATCCCTCCCAGCATCACAGTCTTTTCCAATGAGTCAACTCTTCGCATGAGGTGGCCAAAGTACTGGAGTTTCAGCTTTAGCATCACTCCCTGCAAAGAACACCCAGGGCTGATCTCCTTCAGAATGGACTGGTTGGATCTCCTTGCAGTCCAAGGGACTCCCAAGAGTCTTCTCCAACACCACAGTTCAAAAGCATCAATTCTTCATTGCTCAGCCTTCTTCACAGTCCAACTCTCACATCCATACATGACCACTGGAAAAACCATAGCCTTGACTAGACGGACCTTTGTTGGCAAAGTAATGTCTCTGCTTTTCAATATGCTATCTAGGTTGGTTATAACTTTCCTTCCAAGGAGTAAGCGTCTTTTGATTTCATGGCTGCAATCATCATCTGCAGTGATTTTGGAGCCCAAGAAAATAAAGTCTGACACTGTTTCCACTGTTTCCTAATCTATTTCCCATGAAGTGATGGGACCAGAGGCCATGATGTTAGTTTTCTGAATGTTGAGCTTTAAGCCAACTTTTTCACTCTCCTCTTTTACTTTCATTAAGAGGCTTTTTAGTTCCTCTTCACTTTCTGCCATAAGGGTGGTGTCATCTGCATATCTGAGGTTATTGATATTTCTCCCGGCAACCTTGATTCCAGCTTGTGCTTCTTTCAGCCCAGCGTTTCTCATGATGTATTCTGCATATAAGTTAAATAAGCAGGGTGACAATATACAGCCTTGACGTACTCCTTTTCGTATTTGGAACAAGTCTGTTGTTCCATGTCCAGTTCTAACTGTTGCTTCCTGACCTGCATATAGGCTTCTCAAGAGGCAGGTCAGGTGGTCTGGTATTCCCATCTCTTTCAGAATTTTCAACAGTTTATTGTGATCAGGACTTCTCATCCCAGTTTTGTTGGCATCAGCAGCCACAGAGAAAAGCAGGAACTCTTTTAAATGTATTAAAAATAAGGACTTGTATTTAACAGTTATGGCCAAGTCCAAATCACAGAAGATATACATTGTATACACTGTACACAAATCACAGAAGGTATACATTGTAGGTGAAAAGTAGCATTCAGTAGTTTGAAGGGCTTATAATGACAAAATAATGCACTTTAGTTAACTTCCCCCGTGTTTTATTTTCAACACTAAATAGAATTAATCTCTAATTGTTCTACATCTTGATTCAATTTCAACTAACCTTTCCATCTCATTACAAACAACCCCAATCATTTGACTGGGGTCCAATGAAATCATTTTCCTTACTTCCAACATCACAGCCATTAGTTATTGGATGGCTATGATTTTTCAAGCAGTAAGCAGTTTGCTTTTTTGTCTTACATCCCCAAGGTACAAATAAATAGATGCAATACTGTATTAATGCCTGTTTTACAAAACTGCTTCAGTTGTAATATACATTTTTAATATAATAAACTCACTGCATTATGAAGAAAAATTCCAGAATGAATAAACTCATAAAAATTCATTGGTAATGCCTGCTTCTCAATTAAGGAAAGCCTATCTATTGAGCTTAGAATTGCTTATAATGAGTGGAAAGCTTTATCATGTTTTCCACAATCACTGCAGCTAATGCTTACTTTTAGGGTGGCTAGTTTTCATTTGGGCTATATTTCAAGGTCAAGTTCCATGTACTCCTCTTTTCATCAGAATCAAAAGAAAAAAGCCCGATTTGTCAGACCCTGTTACTATTCCATCTGGGGAAGCAGCAGTGTAATTTGTCCAAATATAACATGCATTCTGAAGAGAAGGTACTAGATCTGAAAGGTTTCATACTCTCTACCATTACATGAATGTCACAGAAGGGGAAGACAGGGTTATCAGAAATTATAATCATACAGTTGATCAACAGTCCATGGAGAAACTCCAGATTTTTGTTCCCCTAGGCTTCTTTTTCCTTGCCTTGTCCTTCTTCCCACACCTAACATGTTACAGTATTTTGACAACTGAAGAACATCTCTGGAGTACTGATTTCTCTGACTGCGATCTCCTTGCCTATGAGAAGCTATGTGCTAAGTCACAGACTACCAGAAAAGCCTGTAAAAAGACAGTTTATTCTTCATTATTATTGAAGAATGCTACAGTGAGTGATCTGAAGAAGTGTAAGTGGCCAAAGGACACATTTTAAATTTGTTTTGTCCCAAGGCATTACAGAGTAAAATCACAGTGCAAAATTAATCTGGTCGGCAAGAGAATGCAGGGGTTCACAAAGCATCTGCCGGCTGCCTCTGCAATAAAACACTGCATTTGTCTAGACATTATTTATGATCTATTTTTGGCATAACTAGTCGTTACTGCTGAAAGCCAAATTATAGCAGCCTTGTGTAACGGATTACCTCAAAAGAAGACAAATTCTGGAGCGAATGTTTTTTTAAAAATTTTAAACAAAAATATTTTTAGACTGTCATTTGTGTCCGGGAGACCCCTAAGTCCCACAGCACGTCCAGCTGTTTTAGAGTGACAAGAGAACCACAAAAATAAAAGACAAGGAACAGAAAAATGGCGTATTTCTTCCCTATTTTCCAGAATCACAACCCACAATTTGGGACTATCATTTTCAGACTTTTCTTTTTCCTTCAAATCCAGTTCATTGTCTAAGAGGCTTTGAGGGACTGGAAGGTCCTGTGACTCATGTGGAAGGGAGTATTTCTCAGGATGACATTCAGTGAAAACTTTTCCAGAAGCACTTGTTAGTCTGATGAGTGCATTTCAGCTTCACATCAACATTTTTTTTTTCCTTTTTGCAATTTAATTTGCACAAAAAGCAAGCAGTGCTCTTCTGCCTCCAAAAATATGTACGAGTGGGTGTGTATACAAGAGCAAGAGAGATGAGCATAGTGAGGGGAGAGGAAAGAGGAATTGAAGAAGAAGCTCGAATTCTGCTTGTTCCATCCTTCAAGCTTCATTTGGGCTCTTCTTTATTAGAGAACAGTGCTTATTAGAGACTCTTCTGGGAGATTTTTAATATTTCAAGAAATGGGGCTTTGAACAAAGAAACTGGGGAGGAAGCATTAGAGGCACACTGTATCTAAAAACTGTCTTAGATACGAAGTTCAGAGTAAGAGCTTAGTTGGTGAAGTTGTGTCTATACTTGTACCATGTAATCGGACTCAAAATTAGTGCTTATGGTAATGACAGTAACGGTTACAGTTTTAATCCCTGAAGAACGAACATAATCTGTCATGAAATGTGTCGCAATCACACGTTCCAGTGAGAGAAGGGTGTTATAATAAGCATATCTTATACTTACCATCCAATCCTACTATACAATTTCTTGGTGAAGGCAATGACTACACACATGGTTCAATGAAAGCAAAATCTGATATAACTTCATGGCTAACTTCCACTACAACGAACTAGTATGTTTGTGCCTTACGAGGTAGAACTTCCACTGGTATTAACTGGTGCAGAAAGCCCACCATAGGACAATCTCATCGCAAACTCTGGAAACCAGTGTTTCCTCACCATACACTATTTACAGTTGACATTAACAAATTGTGATTTTGAGATGTATCTTATTCTACATATGTATGGTTGAAAAATTAATTTAAAAATTAATCAGTGAGCAAATGAATGAAGTACCATATCTCTCTGACTTTAAAAAAATCTGTTTTTTTCCTTAATTGAAACTCAGTTACCAAATTGTCTCTTTAAAAATATAAAAGAAGCCTCACCTTTACCATTATCTAACTGGTGACTTTGGGCAGTCACTAAGTAACTTCAAGTTTCAGTTTTCCAATGTATTAAGAAAGAAGAAGCGATAATGATATCTACTCAAATATGTGATGTTAATACCACAGACATACAAATGATTGAATAGTTGAAAGGATTTTAGAAGTATTATGTATCTGAATGGTAAAAAAAAAAATACATAAACAAGGATGATAACACATGAGAATTGTTATTACTGACGATAAAACATAGACCTTCATTGCCTGAAGAATAAATGGAGTAGCCAGGTGATAGACTTGACCCTGAAAAATAAGGACGAGAGTGCGAAGTCTCATTTGTCTTAATTAGGCTCTGATTCAGCACCTTGAATACCCTCACTTGCTCAGCCCAATACTGTCCAGTTGAAGACTCAGTACAAAGTTTATTAAACAGATCTAAGTGACAGAAATTAAAGCCATCCCTTGCAGGGTGATTTTGGTGTATCTCACAGTGCAAAATGATTCCCCAGTGACATACAGCAGAGTATGATGGCCCCTTGACATTGCATCCTTAGTTCTTGGCTTCACTCTTAGTTTTCTTCTGACTTGGCTCACTTTTCCTAATGTGTCTCACACTCAAGCCATTGGAAATACTTCCTGGGCACACATTCCATGGTCTAAGCAGCCAGTACCCTGCAATTTCCTTTGACATTCAGTCCTACTATAATTTCCTAAGAAACGAGGGGCACCTGGCATGCTTCTTTTCGGCCTCTCTTTGTCTTTGGTATAAGTCCTCCCTACTATTCTAAAGCCTTGGAGAATAGGCTGAATTTAGTGCATTGAGTTTATATTTTTATTCTCTTTATAAAATTCAGAATGAGGTAGATCACCAATAATTATTTCCTTGGAGTTTTTCTCCCCTAGAGATGATTTATAACCCAAGTTTAAAGCATCAGGTATTTTAAAAAAAACTCTCCAGGTGATTCCAATATCCATCAAAATTTGAGATGCACTGACGCAGGTAACATTTTAAGATGGTCACCATGACTACTGTATTTGTTTGATGAAACTAAGCATTCTATTTTTGCTTTTTTGTTTTGACTGCACCATGCAGCTTGCAGGACCTTAGTTCCCCAACCAGGCATCAAACCCGTGCCCCATGCAATGGGACCGCTGAGTCTTAACTATGTGATATCTGAAAACTGAGTCTTGGTGCAAATGCTGATTAAAGAATCGTAGGGGAAATTTAGGAAAGGTGAATTGTGTTTTTTTAGTGAAAATCCAGAAAGAGATGATTGGGGGTTAATTTCAAAGACTTGTCCTCTAAATCACTGGTGTCAGCAGAATAAAGAGTAAACTGTTCTCACATAAACCTTCTTCTGACACTGGGAAGTGCCATCCCTTAGGGACAATCCTGCCACTAGCCCCCTTATTCTCCCCACTCCTGAAGAGGGGCTTTAGTGATGAGGGTTCATTTAGAATGACCTTGAGGTAGCACGACAGGTGGCAGCACCAAAGGGTTGAAGCTAGGAGGCCTGCAGTTGGCTTTCTGAGTGATATGACCAAAGAGAATTGGGCCCAAGAGGATGAAAAATGATAAACATTCCATAATTGGCTGAGGGTTAAGTATTCTGGAATTTTGCAAGTCATGTTCTTAGGGGTTTCTAGAGTGGTTGGGAAAGATTTGTTCAGGGAGAAGGAAGGCTGGAGGTCCCATAAAAGCAATTAGGGGGTGGTAATCCAGAGAAACATGTGTTACCCACAAAAGAATAATGCATTCATACATAAAAAACAACTGAGTGCACTAGGATGGCTGCCAATTTTTATCTCATGCATAACTCAGCAATCCATACTGTCCAGCTCAGGACAATACTGGGGTGATTGTGAGCGACTGAAGAACTGTCTTTTGTGTTGTTAAATACTAAATGCAAGGTTTACATCAAGATAGAATAATTGGCTGTAGGATCTCTTCACCTCCCTATCTTCACCATTTTTAAAGGACTAAAATAGGCACTAGAATCAGAGATTTCTCTCCATCTTGTTGTACAGACACTAGTTATTTGGTACTGTTGCTGTTGTAGTTATTTCTAACCTCATGGAAGGTAAGTCAAGCAAGAGAGAGAGCAGGATATCACATAATTCAGTAGAGTCATGCAAACAGAGTTTGACACTGCTGTAAGAGTAACGAGTGACCTTAGGGAGCAGAGTTACACGATCAGTTGCAAAACTCCTCATTGGGGGTCGTAAAGATTGCAGAAAACAGCATCTATGAAGGTAGCTAGTGTGGTGCCTGCACACAGCAGATAGTCACTAACTACTCAGTTTAATAGAAGTGAGCATAGATTATAGATTAGTAACAACAAAAAATTATTTAATAAACTCAAAGTCATTTGATTCATTAATGCTATGTGATTTATTAACTAACAATTGCATTTGTCTAATAAGTTCAAAAGAACTATGTTGGAATAATCTATAGGCCACTAATATGAAAAAGTTGAGAAATGATGAAAACTGTTTTCTAACTTTTATAATTGATACAAGTAGAGAAAACTATACTTAGAATACAGTTATTCAAAACTCTGTATCAGTGAGTTAATAAGCATGCACAGTAGGAATGAACAAGTCATATGTCAGTCTCCATTAGAACCTACAATTTAGAACCTCACACATAAAAATATTAACTTTGTATCTCACTTAAACCAGGTGGTAATGCTAAGTTTAAGAAAATTCTTGAGCGGTCAATTGAGGGCCTACATTTAAATATGAATTAATACTTTTGATAAAATTATAAGTCTCAGAATTAGTTTTTGCTCAAGAGATATATTAGACCTTTTAAAATGTATATATTTTAGATATGAAAAAGGTAGAGACTGAACCAAATTATATATCCATATAAGTTTTAATGCTAACATTTGTAAATAACTTGCATTTTATACAGCAGGATATACCTAAATAAGGGTATTATTTTTGAAAAGTTACAAATTTTCACAGATGATTGTGCATCCTAACTTCCATTTCATTTTCCCCTAGTATATATAGTCATGTCATCTCTGCCAATGTACTGATGCACAATACATTGATGCACAAAGCCAATTCTCTAATGCTTACTTGCTGAGGCACTGCCATTTTTGAGCAGACTCGCTGGTGCTGGCCAATGATCAGGCGCCAAGTGTCAACTTTACTTCATCCATGAGAGACCAACAACTATTGAGCGGGCTGACCATCATGTATTTTGCCAACCATGGGACATTCTAACACAGACTGTTTTAAATTGTCATTCAGAAGACAAATCTTAACTCATGATGGCTACTATCTGTTGTTTTACCATTCTTAGATTTTTCCTGGGGGAGAAATCAATGACTATTGTATGAAAAATGTGTACTCTAGACTCTTTGCAAACACCCTCTTCCAACAACACAAGAGAAGACTCTACACATGGACATCACTAGATGGTCAACACTGAAATCAGATTGATTATATTATTTGCAGCCAAAGATGGAGAAGCTCTAAACAGTTAGCAAAAACAAGACCAGGAGCTGATTGTGGCTCAGATCATGAACTCCTTATTGCCAAATTCAGACTGAGATTGAAGAAAGTAGGGAAAACCACTAGACCATTCAGGTATGACCTATAATCAAATCCCTTATGATTATACAGTGGAAGTAAGGAATAGATTCAAGGGATTAGATCTGATAAAGTGACTGAAGAACTATGAATGGAGGTTCATGACATTGTACAGGAGGCAGTGATAAGACCATCTCCAAGAAAAAGAAATGCAAAAAGGCAAAACGGTTGCCTGAGGAGGCCTTAAAAATAGCTGTGAAAAGAAGAGAAGTGAAAGGCAAAGGAGAAAAGGAAAGATATATCCATTTGAATGCAGAATTCCAAAGAATTGCAAGAAGAGATAAGAAAGCCTTCCTCAGCAAGGAATGCAAAGAAATAGAGGAAAACAATAGAATGGGAAAGACTAGAGATCTCTTCAAGAAAATTAGAGATACCAAGAGAACATTTCATGCAAAGATGGGCACAATAAAGGATAGAAATGGTATGGACCTAACACAGGCAGAAGATATTAAGAAGAGGTGGCAAGAATATACAGAAGCACTATACAAAAAAGATATTCATAACCCAGATAATCACTATGGTGTGATCACTCACCTAGAACCAGACATCTTGGAATGTGAAGTCAAGTGGGCCTTAGGAAGCATCACTATGAACAAAGCTAGTGGAAGTGATGGAATTCCAGTTGAGTTATTTCAAATTCTAAAGATGATGCTGTGAAAGTGCTGCACTCAATATGCCAGCAAATTTGGAAAACTCAGCAGTGGCCAGAGGACTGGAAAAAGTCAGTTTACATTCCAATTCCCAAGAAAGGTAATGCCAGAGAATGTTCAAACTATCACACAATTGCACTCATCTCACACGCTAGTAAAGTAATGCTCAAAATTCTCCAAGCCAGGCTTCAACAGTATGTGAACTATGAACTTCCAGATGTTCAAGCTGGTTTTAGAAAAGGCAGAGGAACCAGAAATCAAATTGCCAACATCTGCTGGATCATTAAAAAAGCAAGAGAGTTCTAGAAAAACATCTACTTTTGCTTTATTGACTATGCCAAAGCCTTTGACTGTGTGGATCACAACAAACTGAAGAATTCTTCAAGAGATGGAAATAGCAGAACACCTGACCTGCCTCCTGAGAAATCTGTATGCAGGTCAGGAGGCAATCACCAGAATTGGACATGGAACGACAGACCGTTTCCAAATCAGGAAAGGAGTACATCAAGGCTGTATACTGTCACACTGCTTATTTAACTTCTATGCAGAGTACATCATGAGAAACACTGGGCTGGATGAAGCACAAACTGGAATCAAGACTGCTGTGAGAAATATCAGTATCCTCAGATTTGCAGATGACACCACCCTTATGGCAGAAAGCAAAGAAGAACTAAAGAACCTCCTGATTAAAGTGAAAGGGAAAAGTGAAAAAGTTGGCTTAAAACTCAACATTCAGAAAATTAACATCATGGCATCTGGTCCCATTGCTTCATGGCAAATAGATGGGGAAACTGGAAGTAGTGACAGATTTTATTTTTGAGGGTTCCAAAATCACTGCAGATGGTGACTGCATCCATGAAATTAAAAGACGCTTGCTCCTTGGAAGAAAAGTTATGACCAACCTAGACAGCATATTAAAAAGCAAAGACATTACTTTGCCAACAAAGATCCATCTCATCAACGCTATGGTTTTTCCAGTAGTCATGTATGGATGTGAGAGTTGAACTATAAAGAAAGCTGAGTGCTGAAGAATTAATGCTTTTGAACTGTGGTGTTGGAGAAGACTCTTGAGAGTCCCTTGGACTGCAAGGAGAGTCAATCAGTCCATCTTAAAGGAAATCAGTTTTGAATATTCATTGGAACGACTGATGCTGAAGCTGAAAATTCAATACTTTGGCTACCTGATGCAAAGAACTGACTCATTTGAAAAGGCCGTTGTGCTAGGAATGATTGAAGGTGGGAGGAGAAGGGGATGACAGAGGATGAGACGGTTGGATGGCATAACCAAATCTATGGACATGAGTTTGAGTAATCTCTTGGAGTTAGTGATGGACAGGGAGGCCTAGCATGCTGCAGTCCATGGGGTCTTAAAGAGTTGGACATGACTGAGCAACTGAACTGAACTGAGACTGTCTACAGCATTTGTTTTCTGTTTCGAAAGATGCTGGTCTGCCACAGATGCTGATATACATTCTAACGCTTGAAATACTGTATGCTCGAATCGGGGTGAAAGTGCTGATTCTACTCAAATATGCATGAGACGGCTGATGCCTACTTGGGAACACACCAGAACTGCTGGCACAGGTTCAATCAGTAAATAAACATAAAATAGCTTTTTCATTTTTAGATACAATTTTATAAAAACCAGCTTATATTCTTTCAGGGTGGAGGGAGAGGGTGAAAATAAAACAGTACTTGTGTCAAAAATATGAAGGCAGAGGAAATGAAATGCAATGCTAATTCCATTAACAGTTTTTGATTAGAGATACATGGTTGCTCTTGAAAATGGGGAAGATTTTCAGTTTGCTCCCAGTGGTTCTCTTGGGTTTCTTTGATTAGAAGAGTCAAAGACTATAAGAAAAGGGGATTTGACTTGGCAGAGTTACAATTCTCTGTTTAGAGTGTGGGTTTGTGACTTGTCTTGACCAGAAGTGGAATGTATGCATTGAGGGCAGCAGTGGGGGGTGGGAGTAGAAAATAACATATAATGTTTTATCAACTATTTCTAATGAATACTGTGGAGTTTGTTAGAGATTTGTTTAAGAGGAGAGATGGTTCTGATTGAGGGTATGGCTTGAGTGCTTGAGGACATAATAACATGAATACTTTACTTATCACATTAGAGTAATAAGCACGCTAATTTAAGTGATATCCATTCCTCAAATCACACAGATCAAGAGCAGTGCATAGTTTCTGTTTAGAAATGACTTCATTGATGCCTGGGTCTCCTTTGACCACAGAGAAATTCATATCAACTTTAACACATTTTATCCTTATATCTCATATTCATTTGTTTAGGGGGCAATGAGTAAAGTAGTATTATAAGGAACCTTTATAATACCCATCTACATTATTTGTGCCTTCATACTGCTGAGAGCAGTCACATTCTTTTCTCTGTTTGTCCGGAGACTCTTCAGGCAGGGTCCAGAAGTTTGGGTCTGCTGGGATTCTAACTCCCCAGTCTAATAAAACATAGGAGTACCCCCATGAGGCTGGGGAGAGTGCAGTCACATTCTTTTCTCTGTTTGTCCGGAGACTCTTCAGGCAGGGTCCAGAAGTTTGGGTCTGCTGGGATTCTAACTCCCCAGTCTAATAAAACATAGGAGTACCCCCATGAGGCTGGGGACAGTGCAGTCACCAACTGTATGCAGCTGATTTTGAAGGTTTCTTGGGTCCTCCCACCCACTTTGGAAAGGTTTCTGTAACTTTGCATCTTGGGGAGAAAGGCTTTAGAGAAGTTTTTTGTCTTTTTCCCACCAGAAAGCCCATGGAATCTTTATGCACAAATTTCCATACCCTTCCCAGAAACTTTAAAACTGTATATCCCTAATTGTTCCTGCAATAAAAATAAAGTTTCCCTCATTGGCCAATGTACCCCATTAGATGACAACCATCAGATTTTGGTATTGTCCCTATTACTTTCTTTCCAAAGCTTCTTTTATCCAACAAAATCATTTAGACAATAATAAAATATTTAAAATAGTTTAAAGCTGGAAGCCACCTTAAATATCAGCATGTTTTTGACTTTGAGCCTATTTTGGAGGAGTAATTTAGTTTAATTAACTGAAGTGGCTTCTTCATTATTCTAGCAAATCAGCAGTGACTTGGGAACAGTGTTTGTACAGGAAAGAATAAAGAGGAGAAAGCATGTGTTTTAAATAAAGTAAGATAAAGACTGTGAAAATCCTATAAAGACTTGGTTCATATAACTATAATTCTGAAATATCATTACCAAAACTAAAAGATGTGGCTTTGATCCCTCCATCAGGAAGATGTCTCAGAGGAGGGCATGGTAACCCATGGACAAACTAACCTGGCAGGCTACAGTCCATGGGGTTGCAGAGTTGGACACAACTGAAGCGACTTAACACCATGCAAGACTGCATGGAAGACTTTTCTCAAACTTAGACTATTTGAGGTAAGCATGCATTTGTATCTGGAGGGGTAGGATCCTAAATTTGGAATCTAGGGTTCTAGGTTATAGCTTCTAATTGGATAAGGGAATAGAGAAATCAATCAGTATTTCTGGAATTCCAGATTGTTCTTCTCTCTGAAATTAGTTTAAAACCATCTGAGGTTTTGGCAATGCTGCTCAGCAGCTGCCCAGGTAGTCCCTGCAACAACTGGATTAATACAGCTATTGCTATAACATAGGACTGCCAAAACCCAGGAAACGGCTAAATAACTAGAGGTCTGATTTTTTCTTCTTATTTGTCAAAAAGGAGAGAGAAAGAGATGAAACCTAACAATTGTTCCCATGATATCTAAAATTTTTCAGATATTTCTTCTCACAATATCACAAAGAAACTGAAGCAGGAACCAGTTTAGAGGCCAAAGGTGTTAGTTATCATTTATTATGTCATACGACTTACAGCATATTGTTTTTGAACATAAGAAAAATTAAAATACATGGTAAAGTCTGGAATAAATAGGATAACAGAACCTTCAATACCGTCTAGAACCAAACTATTCTTTCATTTAATTAATATCTACGAAACACCTAATTAGAGCTAGGCACTTAGGTTACTGAGGATATGGCTGGGAAAACAGATACAAAACCCCCTGGAGTTTACATTCAATATTTGTATTTCATCCATTAATTCTATAGTTCCTCTAAGGCAAATAAATGAGCTCTTATCCAAAAATGCTGACATGAAACATTTGAATGTTGGTATGGACCAGGCATTGTTCTAGCTACTCTTCATGCACTGGCACATTTACTTCTCACAATAACTCTGAGGCAGAAACTATGAAAAAATGAAGGCACGGAGCGTGGAATTCACTTGCTGAAAGCTCAACAGCTGGGAAGTGGCAGCACCAGGATTTAAACCCTCAGAGTCAGGCCACAGAACTTGCAGCCGTAATCCCTTCAACCCACTGCCTCCCCACATTGCCTCTGCAATGCTAGGTATTCCTGATTCTTTCATTACCATTGACTTCAAAATTAAACACATTGGTACTTTGTTTTTAAAGAACAATTTTCTGTTTATAAACCGGATATATCACCAGTAACAAATCCTACATATGCCAGCAATATGCAGGCCATGAGACTACTTAAAAATAAACACAAAAATCACAGTTCTCAAATCTGATTCTGAATTTGGCAGTTATAAATAATCACAGTTAAAGTGTTCTCTCACCTCTAAGCCACTGTATACTGTATCCACAGAATTAAATGCTATTTATTTTGGACTCTGTGCAGAAACCTGGGGCCATGCAAAGGGACTTTTGAGGTTGTTAGTCCAAACCCTTCATTCAGAGGCAAGAAATTGAAGTCAAGAGATGTTTTCTCAGGTCATGCTTGAGTTCTATCTTACTTAGAGTCTTTGTAATGTTCTCATTTGTTCTTTAACCTAATATGAGGATTGATAGGCTAAGATGCAGCTTGTATAGAAAGCTGAAGATCAGACAGCTATGAAATTCTCTCCCTGGCAACCTCCAGAATGTTTAATGTAAATATTGTGATTTACGGAAATCAGCATCGACGTTTCCCAACACTTGGGACAGTTTAAAGATGGATTTAAATTTTCTTCAGAACAGAGTGTACTCACATCCACTTATGATATAAAGGAAGCGTGACTAAGGGAAAGTGTTAACACAGTATAAACCATTAACCTTGGTGATGAACAGATCTATGTTTGGATCTCGATTCTGTCTCTTAGTAACCTGGAAATCTTGGGCATTTTCCCCCTGGGCCTCAGTTTTCCCATCTGTAAAATGGGGGGATGAACATCTATTATGAGGCTGTTGTAGGCATTAAATAGAATAAGGCAAAAATAAATAAATAAATAAATAGAATAAGGCATTTTAAGTATCAAAATAAACACATACAAAAAGGTGAGCTTCAGGACCCTCTGTGGTTTGCTTAAATATTTGAACTGAACAAGGAAATAATTAGCTCACAAGAAGATACCACTTGATCCTATATATTGTACTTCTGCTGCTGCTACTGCTGCTGTGGCTTCAGTCATGTCCGACTCTGTGTCACCCCATAGACAGCAGCCCACCAGGCTCCCGTGTCCCTGGGATTCTCCAAGCAAGAACACTGGGTTGCCATTTCCTTCTCCAATGCATGAAAGTAAAAAGTGAAAGTGAATTCGCTCAGTTGTGTCCAAGTGTTAGCGACCCCATGGACTGCAGCCTACCAGGCTCCTCTGTTCATGGAATTTTCCAGGCAAGAGTACCGGAGTAGGGTAGGATAATCTATACCATTTTTCCTCCTGTCCCGAATCTTTCAAATTTTAGTAAAGATAAAGCAGCTTTCCAGACTATGGCAAAAAAAGACAGATAAAATCTTTGATATTAAGAACTCTTTTTAAGCTTAAAAAAATTCTTTCATTGTCTGGCTTAAAATAACATTTTCAGCATCATGTGCATCCTTCCTCTCCCTGCATTTTACTTTCCAGTCATGCCAAACCATCTGTTGTTCCCTGAAACTGCCGTGCTGTCCCACACTTCCATGTATTTATATGCCATTTCCTCTGTCTCTTATGGCCTTTTCCTTCTTAATTGTTTGCCAAACTCTTGCCTGGTGGTGAGCTCCTTAGAGGCAGTATCTGTGCCTCCCTGGCACAGGGCGTTGAAGACTGAGGGTAGGAGGACCATGCAAATGCTTATTACATGAATGAATGAGGACGTGACCAAGAAGGGCAATACCACTTTTTAATTTTGTTTCTTTTTGGCTGTGTGGAGAGGCTTATGAGAACTTAGTTCCCTGACGAGGGATGGAACTTGTGCGCCCTGCAGTGGAAGCACAGATTTCTAAACACTGGGCTGCCAAGAAGTTGCCGATGCCATTTTTATATAAATTAGATTTCAGAACAATGTAAGGAAATTTGTGCAGTTGTATACTGGCTCTCCAAGAAAGACTGAGGCACAAACTTAGAAAATCTATTGACTGATAGCACTATGTTATTCAAGTGTGATTATAGTTTCATGAACGATCAAATTTGAAGGACAACCCTTATTGGGATGTTTGGATATATGTTTTGGAGATTATATATCCAATATATCATGTATCAGGAAGTTTGTAAATCTAGGTATATGATTTTTAATGCAAAAACTAGCCAGCTCTGATACTAGCCAGCATTTTAGCCATCAGAAAAGTACATACATGGCACATAGTTGGTGCTTATTATGTTATGTTCAAAATACTACTACATGGTACTCAGTGGAAGATAATATATTCAAAATCTACCTTAACACATTTATGTCACGTCATAAAAATTACCTACGATTATAGTGATGAGACTGAAAATTGCTAATTTCTCCCTGTTTTCCTCCACTATAGTTCCCTACACTTGAATGTATTACTTCACATTTCAGTACCTCTAGAATCAGTAAGAGAGAAGGCAATGGCAACCCACTCCAGTACTCTTGCCTGGAAAATCCCATGGATGGACAAGCCTGGTAGGCTGCAGTCCATGGGGTCACGAAGAGTTGGACACGACTGAGTGACTTCACTTTCACTTTTCACTTTCATGCATTGGAGAAGCAAATGGCAACCCACTCCAGTGTTCTTGCCTGGAGAATCCTAGGGACAGAGGAGCCTGGTGGGCTGCTGTCTATGCGGCTGCACAGAGTTGGACACAACTGAAGCAACTTAGCAGCAGCAGAATCAGTAAGAAACTCAAAATGAAGCATTCCAAGTATGAATCCTCTCCTAGAGTTAGAAAAATAACTAAAACTACTCATAAAATGGTCAGCTGAAACCAGGAACAAAAAAAAAATAATTGTGGACAATCCATGCATCAAGAGGAAATGTTTACTTTGTGAATTTAAAAAGAAAGCAAATAGTAAAATGACAAAAATGCTAAATTATGTGAAACCTAAACTATTCTTTAATGTTTAACTCATGTCCTATCTCTTTTTTGAGGTTTTCCCTATTGACTACTTGTCATCCTATCATTTGATCAATCATTCCTTTCTGAATGACTGCATATCACACTTCTTGATCTCATTATTTCATATATATATATATATATATATATATACACACACACACACACACATATACAAAGAGTCATGACTGACTCTTTGTGATGCTATGAATGGTCCCTCCAGGCTCTTCTATCCATAGAATTCTCCAGGAAAGAATACTGGAGTGGTTTGCCATGCCCTCCTGCAGGGGAATCTTCCTGACCCAGGAATTGAACCCACATCTCTTATATCTCCTGCATTGGCAGGCAGTTTCTTTACCACTAGCACCACCTGGGGAGAAGGCAATGGCAACCTACTCCAATACTCTTGCCTGGAGAATCCCATGGGCAGAGGAGCCTGGTAGGCTGCAGTCCATGGAGTCTCAAAGAGTTGGACACAACTGAGTTATTTCACTTTCACTTTTCACTTTCATGCATTGGAGAAGGAAATGGCAACCCACTCCAGTGTTCTTTCCTGGAGAATCCCAGGGATGGGGGAGCCTGGTGGGCTGCTGTCTATGGGGTCGCACAGAGTCGGACACGACTGAGGCAACTTAGCAGCAGCAGCACCACCACCACCTGGGAAGCACATATGTGTGTGTGTGTGTGTATTCATTGACTCTCCTAAAGACTACAAGCTCCTCTTCAAAGAGAAGACATTATCTTATAAGATTCTTTCCTAATACCACTATGCTATAAATGCATTAGATAAATAATAAATATTTGGTTTTTATTTGTTAACAAATGCCAAATGGGGAATTACAACCACAATAATCAAGATTGTTTTTGCTATCACTATTTGTAGTTAAGGAAAACCCCCAAGGCAGGAGTGTATTCAAGATGGAACACAGGAGACAGTGTTGAGAGTGGAGTCAAGACAGAAGGATAGCACTGGGGACTGATTCTTCATTTGAAATATAGATTGTCTCCTATTCCCTAGGCAATCCGCTGCTGAGCAGAGATGAGTTACAGTAACCAGATTGGTTCATTAAAACATGGCCTTTTTCATTCATCATGACTCATCTTCATGACAAAGCTGTGATTCTGAGAACTGAATGGGCTAGTTTTGCTACTCTCATGATACCCAAAAGAAAAGATAAAACTTAATTTTTAATGACTTCATCATATTCAGTTTACTGTCATTGTATAGCTTAACCTCAGTATGGCTGTGCTGTGCTGCGCTCAGTCACTTCAGTTGTATCCAACTCTTTGCGATCCTATGGACTGTAGCCCCTCGGGCTCCTCTGTCCACAGAGATTCTCCAGGCAAGAATACTGGAGTGGGTTGCCATGCCTCCCTCCAGGGGATCTTGATCCAGGGATGGAACCCACATCTCTTATATCTCCTGCATTGGCAGGCAGGTTCTTTACCACTAGCTCCACCTGGGAAGCCCAATCTTTATACAGACTCAACATCTAATAAAATTTGGTAATGCAAAGAACAGTCATAGTAGATTCTTTGAACAATGGGCTACTCTAACTGCTTAGTATTGAAAATTTGTAGATTTGCTCAAGGAACTGCTCCGGATAATTAAAGTCTTTCCCTCATCCTTCAATCTCTCTCACCTCACTGCCCTGTTCCACTAAACTTCACTGCCATGTTAACATTATTGCCTGTTTTATTCACTTCTGTATCCACAGAACAAGTGCCTGATACAAAAAATGTTGAGTTAACGAATGAAAGTCATTTGCCATATCAGTTTTTTGGAGGCCTGGAAGTGAAGACCAAAGACTTGAAATTTTGTCTGAGATTAGAGCTGATGATATAAAGTAACAGGGCCAGTGAGAAGTACAGGGGCCACCATTTCTTCAGCAATGCCTTACAAAAATCTTCCGGGCTTCCCTGATGGCTCAGACGGTAAAGAATCTGCTTGCAAGGCAGGAGGCCCAGGTTCAATCCTTGGGTTGGGAAGATCCCCTGGAGAAGGGAATAGCTACCCACTCCAGTCTTTGTTTTATAGATAGACTTTATGATTGCCAGAGGCTCAGTATTCCAAGGATATTTTCCACTGTGACATTTGTGGTTCAAAAAGGGACACCTTGTTGGACTGCTTTTTAAAATTTTGAGAGCCTTAAACCCCTGAGGTAGAGCAAGTATGTGTGTATATGTGGGGGGTAGGTCAAGGTGAGTGGAGATGAGAAAATATCCGGAAGGTTTGGCAGAAGCCTAGTTTCAAAGTCACTAATAAGCCTGAAATATGAGTCTCTGAGTGAGTCATATTAATGGTGTTTGTCACCATTTGGTTTGGCTCAAATGCTGTACAATTTGTTGAATATGCTCTCATATAATATCTAGAGATAGAAATTTAAGATAGCATATTTTTATCAGAACTGTTGAAAAGTTCATAAATTCTAGTAGGAAAACTACTTTTTGACACAACTCTGAACTGAGAAGCTGCTCGGTGAAACAAACAAATAAAAAATCTAAAATTATTCACTAAGAAAAGAACCAGCAATGCAACAATCTACCTATAGAGCCACAAAACGAAAACAAACAACAAAACAATTGAAAAGTAAGCCAAAGATCTATTTATTAAATCTCATGGGCAGAGACAGACCCAAGTTTCTATAGAGCCTGAGTTTATACAATTTTGTAGAATTTCAGACAGTAAAGAATCTGCCTACAATGCGGGACACCTGGGTTCGATCCCTGGATTGGGAAGATCCCCTGGAGAAAGGCATGGCAACCCACTTCAGTATTGTTGCCTAGAGAATTCCATGGACAGAGGAGCCTGGCAACTCCCAAAGAGTTGGACACAACTGAGTGACTTTCACTTTTCACTTCTATGAAAAAAAGTTAAACACCGAAAATGCTCAATTATATATGGAGCCTGGAAGGGGACTGTGCAAGAAGTGAGGGGCTCTGAAGTTGAAGTTACATGCATTGTACAATATAACAGCCTCCGTGCAAGGCCATGGTCATGCAGCACTGATAATTTTTTTTCAATGTTTTTATTTATTTATTTGGCTGCACTGGGTCTTAGTTGCAGCACACAGGATCTCCCCTCCTCATTGTGGCATGCAGGATCTAGTTCTGAGACCAGGGATCCAACTTGGGTCCCCTGCTAGGAGCGCAGAGTCTTAACCACTGGATTGCCAAGGAAGTCCCAGGACTGATAATATTTTTAGAACAGCTTCTTCAGGTAGGTCCAAATCAGGAAAAATAAGATATATGGAAAAAGAAATGAGGAAAGAACAGGGAGAGAGGCCACTGTGGCAGCATTGATGCCCTGGTAATTAAGCACTGCAGTGGGAGCAATAAGCAGTAGCAGTGCTGACAGCAGATGAAAGTCTGTTTTGAAGAGAGAGAAGAAAAGAACGTTGCCTTGTGGGAACCAAAAAGCTATTTAAATCTGAGAATCCAGTCTAGGGTCATCACTCTGTCATGCTAAAGGCTTATCAACCATAGGACAGTTATTTTATGGCTAGAAAATTGCTAGACAATTGTAGAGCTCACCCCTAGGAAACAGAGGAAATGCCCAGTAACATTTTACAGGCTTCGTCTCCTTTTCCCATCCCCCTCGCATTTGTCTCTGCTCCTCCCTCCCACTCTGCCACTTCCACACCAGTGTTTCCACACAGACTCAACCTGTGAAATCGCACATTCATTTGGATGAAAATTGTACGACAGAAGTAGTTACATAAAGTCCATCCAAATGCAGCATTGTGTACTTTCAAATTCAAAGACTTTCAAATTTGTGATGCATAATGTAAGCAATTAGTCAACTGGCTTGAGTCAGGAATGGTTTGAAAGTCAAATATTCGGACCAGTTTGGAGATATGAACATGAAAGTCACTCAGTCGTGTCCAACTCTTTGCAACCCCAGGGACTACACAGTCCAACCCCATGGACTATGGCCTATACAGTCCATGGAATGCTCCAGGCCAGAATATTGGAGTGGGTAGCTGTTCCCTTTTTCAAGGGATCTTCCCAACCAAGAGATTGAACCCAGGTCTCCTATATTGCAGGCAGTTTCTTTATCAGCTGAGCCTAAGTGTGCCCTTTTCTTCTGATGAGGAAAACAGTCTTTGGAGCCACACTTTTCCCAACACACTAAGTGGCAGTACCTAGGTCATGAGTTTGGTGTGAGCAAAAACCAGTCTTGTTCATCTTTCATATTTAATCTCTGGTCTTTTGCTTAGTGCCTGGCTTTAAGGAGGTGCTTGATGAGGTATAAAAAAGTGAGCATTTCCTGTGAATGCATTAAATGCAGGGGGAAGGGAAAGGTCCATTCAGCATGATGAGGCACTTGATGTCCATAGATTCCAAAATTAAGAGAGTATTTTGAAGGGTGTTGACAAAGGACAGTCAAAACAACCTCAAAGAATAATCCAGAGTAGGAGAAGAATGCTTCAGGCCCTGATTCCTTATTGATTTTGGTGAAAATTAGCTAATCAGGTTCCTGGTGCCCATCAGAGGATGTTTAACACTAATTTAGTGAGAAAGGCAAATAGCCCCAAAGCAAGCTTGCTTAAGAGATACTTGAGAAAAACAAATTCAAGAGCGCAAGCAGTGTCCTTTCAACCCCATCTACACTGCCACTTACATCTGCACCTGCCATGTTTATATTTACCTACACTCATAAGCAAACTATCAACATCCACTGGATCATCAAAAAAGCAAGAGAGTTCCAGAGTTCTTCTGCTTTATTGACTATGCCAAAGCCTTTGACTGTGTGCATCACAACAAACTGTGGAAAATTCTTCAAGAGATGGGAATACCAGACCACCTTACCTGCCTTCTGAGAAATCTGTATGCAAGTCAAGAAGCAACAGTTAGAACTGGACATGGAACAACAGACTGGTTCCAAATTGGGAAAGGAATACATCAAGGCTGTATATTGTCACCCTTCTTATTAAACTTATATGCAGAATACATCATGCAAAATGCCAGGCTGGATGAAGCACAAGCTGAAATTAAGACTGCTGGGAGAAATATCAATAACCTCAGATATGCAGATGACACCAGCTTATGGCAGAAAACAAAGAAGGAATAAAGAGCCTCTTGATGAAAGTGAAAGAGGAGAGTGCAAAAGTTGGCTTAAAGCTCAACATTCAGAAAACTAAGATCATGGCATCTGTTCCCATCACTTCATGGCAAATAGATGGGGAAACAATGGAAATAGTGAGAGACTTTATTTTGGGGGGCTGCAAAATCACTGCAGATGGTGACTGCAGCCATGAAATTAAAAGACACTTATTCCTTGGAAGAAAAGTGATAAGCAAGCTAGACAGCATATTAAAAAGCAGAGACATTATTTGCCAACAAAGGTCCATCTGGATGCTAGAGTTGGACTACAAAGAAAGCTAAGTGCCGAACTTCTGAACCATAGTGTTGGAGAAGATTCTTGAGAGTCCCTTGGACTGCAAGGAGATCCAACCAGTCCATCCTAAAGGAAATCAGTTCTGAATATTCATTGGAAGGACTGATGCTGAAGCTGAAACTCCAATTCTTTGGCCACCTGATGCAAAGAACTGAGTCATTTGAAAGACCCTGATGCTGGGAAAGATTGAAGGCAGGCGGAGAACAGGATGACAGAAGATGAGATAGTTGGATGGCATCATCAATTCGATGGACATGAATTTGAGTATGCTCTGGGAGTTGGTGATGAACAGGGAAACCTGGCGTCTTACAGTCCATGGGGTTGCAGAGCTTCGGACATGACTGGGACTGAACTGAACTGAACACTTGTAACCAGACAAACAAAAATCCTTAAAATCAGGGGTGCATCTCTTATTTATAGAGGAAAGTAATATATGTTTTCAGTCGTGTCACTCAGTGTCTGACTCTGCGACCCAGTGGAGCATAGCCTGCCAAGCTCCTCTGTTCATGGGATTTTCCTGGCAAGAATACTGGAGTGGGTTGCCATTGCCCTCCTCCAGGGGATCTTCTCCACCTAGGGATTGAACCTGGGTCTCCTGTCTCCTGCATTGCAGGTGGATTCTTTACCAGTGAGCCACCAGGGAAGCCCAATATTAATATATATCAAGAAAAAAATTTTTTTCAACATGTTTTAAAACCTCCAAATTTCAGCTCTCTGAAAAATTCAACCAAAGCATGCAGATTCATTAACCAAAACCATCTAAAACTCTCATTCTAGTTGAGATTTACAACTTTAGCAAATTTTTACTTTTCCATTGGAGAAAATAACTTTTATTCCAACTGCAAATCTCTGTTGGTTTTAGAGTTAAAACAGCTCCACCCTTACTACACAAACCTACAAAGTAACTCTTCTACAACCCACAAAATAGGCATGATATGAGCTCCCCCTACTGGTACAAGACTGTTCCCACTTCATGAACCCAGTAAGGAATCCCTTCTGTGGGTTCTGCAGGAATTGCAGTTTAGGCTTGATCGGGAAGAAAAGCTAAACAAGTTTAAAAAAAAAAAAAAAAAAAACAATTCAAGCAAAACAAGAAAACTACCCACTGTCAAATAATCTTTGTGAAAGAAATATGCATGTTCACAAATATTTGACAGTAACTTTTAAGCCTCTATCCATGAGAACAGGTGAGTGAACTACAACGGCTGTTACTCTCAGTATGCTCCAGTCTCCTCATTTGCATTTAGATGTAAAGACAAGCAGAAGTTAATTGTAGATGTGCTATATACCAACAATAAAATTTTTCCCTCCAACAGCACATGTGAAGGCTACAGGCTTTAGAGAAATAAAAGAGTAACACCATGGAAGCTGAATAAAATCAGTCTGAGGGCCAAGGGTTTTCTGCATTTGAAAATGACTTCACTATATTGCTATGTGAACTGAGAAACTAAAGGTGGAAGTTATGTTTTAGATTTAAAGCCACTCAAACTAGTTGTCTGCAAAGAAGAAAACCCAATGCAAGAATCAATGGCAAATATGGGGAAAGTGCTATGGTGGGGACATTCACACTGACAAAGCAGGAGAAGTGCCATAAAGGTGTTTCTAGTGATAAGCTGTTATAGAAAGAATATAATGAAAGAAGTAGAACTCCCACTCTTTGAGTCAGCAGAAGAGAGCTGTTTCGTGATATTTGCTATACTTGTAAGGCTGCAACTTGATTATACCTGATTCTGTTATCACAATCTGTTACATATCCTACATAGAATATAAATGCATAAAGCCATTTAAAGGCCAAATTATAGAGCTGTCTATTTTTATATTTTACCTTTTACTGCCATGCCAGTGATGATGCTTAAGTGGTATAAATTTAAAATGGTAAATGAAAAACAAAAACATCAGTAGATGCAGGCTTTATTGAAAAGCCACTGGTTGAAAATCCCCAACGTACATCAATCTGCTTTCCCTCTTGAAGTCTGAGAAAATTGCCTTAGATGAATACAATAGGCTGAATGCATGAGCTTTGGTTTTTTAAAATGATGTCTTTTATGAAACATTTTCATGTCTTAGATGTAAACCTATATATTCACTCATGCCAAATGTGTATGGAGATTTTTAAGAGCACACAATGAGGTGATAGGATTTTAATCTTTTTTCCTTCTCCTTCCTAGATCCTTCTTTGTGTTGGTATATAACATTTTTGTTCATACCGGTGCCAATATGGAAAGGAATGAAAGGTCATTTGAGTAGACCTGGGATATCAGCATATCTGTCACCTTCTCACTATCTTTTCTGTCAGCACCCCAGTTAGGTTTGGATCATCTTTACCTTTTATACTACAATAATCCTTTTTGCTGATTTTTTTGCTTCCTCTCTTGTTTCATCTATAATTCATTCTCCACATAGCAGCCGGAGCAGTCTTTTAAAAATATAAGCCAGATTATATTACTCTCCTCCAAATGCTTCCCATGACACTATAAATAAAACCCAAATTCTTTCCCACTTCTCCACTCTCTTATCCTACCACTTTCCTCCTCAATCACTGTGTTCAAACTACATTTACCTTCTTTCTGTTTCTGGATTTCACTAAGGTCCTCTTTAGCGCATTGACATTTGCTTTCTCTAGTGCCTTGCCTTGGGATCTTGGTGCACAATTTAGGCATTCAGTACAAATCTCGGGGCTTCCCCAATGGCTCAGCAGGTAAAGAATCTGCCTGTCACCGCAGGAGACTCAGAAGATGAGGGTTCAGTCCCTGGGCAGGGAAGATCCTCTGGAGGAGGGAATGGCAACCCACTCCAGTATTCTTGCCTGGAGAATCCACATGGACAGAGGAGCCTGGTGGGCTACACTCCATGAGGTTGCAAATAACATTTTGGACACGACTGAGTGACTGAGCACAGCACACAGCAAATCTCACTCTTTCCATAAAACTCAATCATTCTGAATTGCATCACTGTTTTACTTTATTAAAATAAATTGTCATTCTCTGAAAAGTTCTTGTTTATTTATTTGCTTGGCTTATGTCTTTTTCTTCCCTTTAGAAATAAGCTTCACAAACAGGGACTTTTTTCTGTATCTCAAGCATGTAAGACATGGTTGGCACAAAGTATAGTAATATTATGCCATGTTATTAAATCAAAAGTATATAGTGTAACTAGAGGGAAGTATTGTATTATCAATAAATACTAGTGAAATGAATATTCTGAATAAAAAAACTCTGTGTGTGTGTGTGTGTGTGTGTGTATGCACCAAGGACTAATAAGCCAAAGGCACATCACACAAAACAAAAAGCATACACATTTTTCTGATTAGTGCAAAATTCCTACTTAACAGCAACATCTTCCTTTAATGAAATTAATACCTGTTTAATATATTTTAATATGAAAAGTCATATATTTTAAATCTCTGACTTTAAAATATAAGGTAGATTGCACAGGGAACAGTGGAGAAAAGAAAAAGGAACTGTAGAGCTTCAGGGCCTGGGTTTAAACCCTTGCTGTGCCACTAACTACATGGTTATGCACAAGTATTTTAACCTGTGTGCCATTTATTTTCTTCATTGGAAAATGGAGACATGTATTTCTTGAATAGTTATAACAAGTATGTACTATGTGGCTGTAAGTATCTAACACAGAGTAGCTGCTCATTATAAGATCTTAATACAAGACAGTATAAAATAGTCTTTAGAGTGTTACACTAGGCTTATCAATTATTGAAACAGATAAGCTGTATGAGTTTTAGTGATGCGTCTAATGCTATGCATATGTAAATTAGCAGGGATGTGTCTCTACCAGTGTTTCTATAATTGCCCAATTTGAAGCAGCACACCTAAAAGCAATACACTATTTAAAGTACTTTTCCAACTCTTCCTTTTCATTCCTTTAACCTCGGGGAGTGGTATGCAGCTAAAGCCTTTTTCTTTTGCTTGACCTCATCCAAGAGGTATGAAAATTAGAAATTTTATTAAAAGGAATGTTCTCTCAGCATTATCAGTAAATAATGTGTGCTAGAAATGTCAGAAATAATACTTTTTAATTCTCAGATATTTAGAGCTGAAAAGTACTTAGAAAAACTTAGGAAAAAAAGTCTTTGAATTGAGAAAAGTTTAAGGTTTTGTTGGAATGAATACATTATTCAGCATAACAGAGTCCCTTTCATGAATCCACTCAGCTAATCCTTTGTGGATCACTAAAATGGGCTTTGCCTTCTTTAACCAAATTTGCAGGTGCAGGAAGAGGCACCTGTCCTAGTTTGTGATGTGGTGACAAGTACAGAATGGAACTAAGAATTGATGCTTTTGAGCTGTGATGTTGGAGAAGACTCTTGAGAATCCCGTGGACAGCGAGGAGATCAAACCAGTCAATCCTAAAGGAAATCAGTCCTGAATATTCATTAGAAAGACTGATGCTGAAGCTGAAGTTCCAATGCTTTAGCCACCTGATGCAAAAAGCTGACTCATTAGAAAAGACTTTGATGCTGGGAAAGGGTGAAGGCAAGAGGGGAAAGGGATGACAGAGGATGAGATGGTTGGATGGCATCACCGACTCAATGAACATGAGTTTGAGCAAGCTCCAGAAGATGGTGAAGGATGGGGAAACCTGGCGTGCTGCAGTCCATGGAGTCGCAAAGAGTCAGACACAGCTGAGTGTCTGAACAGGCAGCTCTGAATCTGAATTTTTCTCCATTTCCAGACATTGTAAAGGTTTCTATTCCATTCTATGTATTTTTATCTCCTTGTCCTCTCTCCTCCCCTCTATAGGTATGGTTAGTCCCACACAGAAAAGTTCAGAGGAAAGTTGCATGAATGATTCTGTTGTCATATAATGGCAATCTCCAAACTTTCTCCTAACATATTTTTAAATTTATGCATACTTCCCAACATCTACTCAAGACTCATCCAGAATTATACAATAGCAAATAAGAAAAGAATTTAGAATATAAATCTTTTAAAGATTTTCACAGTATTTTTACCTTCTTTTAGAAACTCCTTCCCAGGTAACACAGTGGTAAAGTATCTGCCTGCCAAGCAGGAGACACAGGTTCCATCTCTGGGTTGGAAAAATCCCCTGGAGAAGGAAATGGCAACCCACTCCAATATTCTTCCCTGGGAAATCCCCGGGACAGAGGAGCTGGCGGGCTATAGTCCCTAGAGTTGCTAAAGAGTCGGACCCAACTTAGCAACTAAACAACAACCACCACAATGAAACTCCTAAAATATGTGCATTAAGACAGGTTAATATTTGTGAAAGAGAATGATTTTGAAGTGATGAAATTATTTCTATATGGAAATTCTTCCAAGTTTCCAGCCTGAGGCTTACGTAGTCTAAGGTCTAGAAGGAGATTCAGTCACAACTGGTAGATCATCCCTCAGGTCTCCATATGTCCTGTAACACATACTGCTAATGAGATTGCAGGGGTCAAGAGATAAATGGTTAGGGTTGGAGCAGAGTTTCCTAAAGTATGTACCCTAAATTACTAATTCCTTTAATTTTTAAAATATATTTGTTTAAGAAAAATGATTCATGGTCAGGTGTTGTTTTAAAATACTTTTTAAACAAAATTTAGCAAACTTCTAAACCATAAGGCTTCTTAGCCTTTCCTATGTGACTTAGGTGCCATATCATCCTTATTTCTGCATCCTTATTTTTGTGGAGTATCCTGGGATGCAGGATTTTCCATGTGAAAACTGGAAAAGTCTTGGGCAAATTGGAGCAAGTTCTTCACCTTATCTGTGACTCTTCAAAATAGGTTAAATTATGCTCCGTTGCTCAGTATTACTTAACTGGATACCCTCTAGTATAATAGCATCCTGAGGCATTCAAGTTCTGCCAAGCACGTTGCAGAAGTGCTGGGTAAGGGTAGGTTGTCAGATCTCCTACTCAGCAGTCTGAAGCATTGATTTCAACCTTTGCCTTGTCTGGCAAGAACAAGGTCTGTTTTTCCTAATGAAATATTCTCTGGCAGCATTAAATACTATTTTAGATGGGTGAGAAAAATTTTGTGTGGAGTAGAGTTAAGAGGAAAATCTTTGTCTGCATCAACTTTTTCTTGATTTTCTTCTCAAAACATGTATATGTTGGGGTATAGAAACTATTGAGGAGAAATGCACTAAACGAGTAAATATTTGATGTGTTAATATGGAAAGAAATATTAAAGAGTTGGGACATATAAAAAAAAAATAGTACTGCCTACCCGTCTGAAGCCATTTAACATTCCACATTTTTTGTCCTTTAGAAGGACACTAAAAACTTTTTTAGACAAAACATTGAACACCACCGCTTTCTCCTTTTTTTCTGACATTTTGCACTGAAAAATCCTTCTCTTTCTTACCAGATTGCTCTCCTATCTTGTTTCTCCAAACTCTCCTTTTTATCCCCTATAAATATCTCCTTTTATATCTGAGTACAGCATTACCATATTGTTCCAGTTTCATTCATGGGAAAACAGATGAAAAAAAAAAAAGAGCATAGGGATGTGGGGAAGAGCTGTGACTCAGAGTTAGTGGAAGAAATAGAATCACTCTTCAGATTTCTTGAGAAATGACATCTCATGGCATTTCTAATGCCTACTCTAAGTAAGTCGAGGGCCATAGTTAGCAGTTACTCGGAGGTGGGAGCAGGGCCTCCTTGTTCACACATGCATCAATTATTTGCTATTATAGGAGTTCACATCGCTGCTCTAGCAGTTCATTCATCCATGCGTTAATCTCACAAATACTTATCAAGCACCTACTACATGCCAGGCCCACTTCTATGAAATTCTGCTGGTTGGATCTTTACTTTCAGTCTGATGATAGCACAGTGACTTACTTTAAAATCATTTCCTCTAAAATCTTCATGGCATCATATGGAGGAGGCCCTTTCCTCTTCATATACCACTGGATGCTTCATAAGCTGAAAGCTGAAGCTCACGAGTTCTGCTTTCTTATTCCGTTTAATGAAGAAACGTGCTAGCTCTGGGCTTCCCTGGTGGCTCAGAGGGTAAAGCGTCTGTCTGCAATGCAGGCATCCTGGGCTTGATCCCTAGGTTGGGAAAATCCCCTGGAGAAAGAGATGGCAACCCACTCCAGTATTTTTGCCTGGAGAATCCCATGGACAGAGGAGCCTGGTAGGCTACAGTTCACGGGGTTGCAAAGAGTCGGACACGACTGAGCGACTTCACTTTCTTTCTTTTCTAGCTCTAAGAAATTAATATCAAGTGTTTTACTCTTCAGGCAGTATTAGTCTATGGTTAAAGTACATTTTATTTGGGGTAATCATTATAATTCCCTGAAAAGACCATCTTTTATTTTTTCCCCACTGGTTCAGTGTCAAATTAAATGAAGGTACCAAATGGATTTCCAAATGATTTTATTCTCTGGCCAAAGTCATTTGGTATTTTAATAAGTAATTTAGAAGTGGGATAAAGCATTCACATTGGGTAAAATTATCTCAATTACCTACAAACTAACTAGAATCCTAAAATAACTTCAATTTTTTTTCTTTGCACACCACTTTTAGGAGAATGAGGCAAATCACAGATGAACAAATTGATATTAATAGTATCAGATGCCATGTACTTCAAAAATAAAGGAAATGCAAAAGGAAAGCTTCTGAGCTTAAGCTGGTAGCCTATATTTTTGCTAGGCTCCTCTTGGATTTCCTTGAATTTCTTTAGGTCTTGGATAAGCATTTGCTTATTTATGAAGCTGTTTTAGGCTTGCAAATATCATCTTCTTGTCTTATTCCTGGTGGCATGGATCATTCTCTTACTCTCTAGTATTTTTTAGTCCTTTTCTATTGAGTTAAAATAATTCTACAGTTATTTTAGCATATGAAACTCTTCATATTTAACTTTTATTTCAGAATTTCAAATAATTTAAACTGTAGTAGCCAAATGTGAATAGAAACATTTCAAAATTTAAGCACACTTTTTTTTGTTAGTTTTAGAGCCTTAGCTCAGCTGAGCAAAGATTCAATGATATCCTCCTAAGCATATGGCCTTGCGGTCTGCATCTAAGGGTATTAATAATTAGCTGTAAGCACATACATAAACATGCTACTTCAATGAATCAGATTAGTGACACAAAGTAGAATGATATTTACTCCAATCAGCAGATTTACGGCAATCTCCCTATATTATATGAGCCTTGATTTAGTTTTGGAAGATGAATACTATTTAGGCAAAAGCACGGGACACATTTTAGGAAGAGGGAAGAGCATTAGCAAAGCAAAGAGGCATGAAACCTATTGACGTTGTGTCTCAGTGAACTACTCTCAATGCAAAGGTACAATGGAGTTGTCAGCTCTGAGGTGAAGAAGATTAATGATGAGGATGGTGAGCAGGTACTGGAGCAATTCTGGAGGTCTTTGTACTTCCTACTGGAAAGACTGACTTTTATTCTAAGGATGATGGACAGCCATTGTGGGGTTGTAGGCAGGGGAATGATATGCTCAGATAAGTATTTTCTATAAATCATTCTGACTGTGCAAGTAAGAAAAATTTTAGGACAAGACTGGAAAAAGGGAGACAAGTTAGGAGGCGTTTTTTCAACATTATAGACCAGAGATGACGAGGGATGAAATAAGGGATTGGTGAAGGGTCTGGACACAGAAATCTGAGAGCTATTCACAATAAAAATTCACACAGTGTCCTGATTTATAGGATTGAACTGGGTTTATAACTCTGCCATATTCTATTTCAAAGCAGAGTTTGGTGTAAGGAAGCTCTCTCTTCGTGAAAGGTCAAGGGTGTTTTCTGAATGAATGCTTGAATGTGGTTGTTGGGGCAGCATGGGCCTCAAAAGTAGTTAGAACATGAGTTTCCAGAATATAACCATTTAACATCATCCCACTGTTTAAGATACAGTGTAATTACTACCACTAATATCCCTTTTCCTCTAAACTGCCAGTTGTTTCTCTTTAATTATATTTAAAAATAACACCTACTTTCAAAGAGGAGCACATTCAAACTGCTATTATAGTTGTCTTTTGAGTAACTTAATAAAATCTTCACCATTGTAAACTCTCCAATCCTTAAGGATTAGAACTCAAACTGCATCAGAAAGCTCCAAGTGTTCAGGAGAAATGATAGTATGTGGCTCAACATGTCTCTTTACCAAATGTTCACCACCACCGCTTAAATCAGTGTGTCAGAAACTCTACTTGCCAAAGGCCATGGCTTTCTGTTAAGTTTACAGTCTCTGGAGTGTGTCTAAAATGACTCTCACCCCAATTCAATGCTTCCAAGATGTTGCAAAATTTCTCAATTTAGCCAGGACCAAATATATGCAGAGTACATTAATTTTGTGTAGAGGCTATACTAGAAATGGGTTCCCTCTTAACTGGTTCCACTAATATGGATTTCTGTTTGTGGCCTTCCCCATCAGAAGGTAATCTTAGAACAACCATCCAATCAGTCAAACTATGAAATTAAGGAGTGAGAAAAGCAGCTGGGAAATGAGAGAAAATGGGATAGAAGTTTAAGTTTATAAGAACTGTATTTATTATTTTATATTAAATAAATATTTTTTTGATTAGGAATAGATCCAATTTAAATGATCCATCTGCTAAACAAGTTCTTGGAATCATCCATTCAACCTTACTTAAAATACAGTTAATTCTCCTTTTATTCTTCTCAGAGAGAGATCCCAGCAAGGAACACAAAACGAAAGTTATCTTCAGAACCAGTTGACTAACTGAAAGTCACTGGAATAATTCTTGTGGTTTGACTCACTGAGCCAGAATGCTAACATTATTTAAACATATTGTTTTCTATTTATTCCAGGATTCTTTTAAATCCCAAAGCTATAACAAGTGTGTAATTTACCAGAGAAAATGAAATTGCTCTTTGTTAAGTACACATTGAAAATCATATGCTACGATACATATTGTACATCTAGTACACTAAAAAAAATGCTATATTTTCAAATCCAAATTTGAAACAAAAGTCAATGCAATTTGGCATGCACTGCAGCATGCAGAGAGATTCCTATGTATTAAATACTGTCTGCTAATGCCTGAAATGTTCTGCTTGCTTACAAGCATCAAAACAAGAGAAGGACATCTTAAATAAAACCCTAAATATGAAAATACCCTAAGAGAAAAAAAAAATTGATTCAACTACTGCACAATATCTACAGTAGGATATCTACTTAAAGGACCACCAACAACGTCTTTTGGGTGGGTAGCAGATTGGTACATCTGGAATAGACAAGAGACATTGTGGAGAATATATCACAGACTCCTGAACATTGACAAGCAGGTAAAAGAAATGTTATCTTTTTTCTTCTTTAAATATGTTCATTCTTTTTAAAAATATGTGTACTTATTTGGCATGCAGGGTCTTTTTCAATTGTGGCATATGGGATCTAGTTCCCTGACCAAGGACCCAACCTTGGTCTTCTGCATTGGGAGCACAGAGCCTAAGTCACTGGACTACCAGGCAAGTCCCATCTTTTTTCTTTTAATTACAGTAGTCTTTCCTTCTTCCCTTACTTCAACTCATTGCGTTCAACTCAACACAGATCTGGTAAAATCACTAGTCACATCAGAACATTTTCTTTGCTGTGGACCCTCGATGGCTCCCAACTTACTCACAGGAAGAGTCAAACCCCATAAAAGGGTCTATAGGCTCACCTCCATCTCTCTTCCTTATCTCCAAGCATCCTCTCACTCACTTCAGTCTAACTAACATCTGAGACCTTCTGGGGTTATGCACCTTCAGAGCTTTTGCATTGCAGTTCTCCTAGAATGCCTTTCTCTTGCTTATTTGCAAGCCTCGATCCCGATCCTTCACTTCCTTATCTTTGTCCATGCGTTCCTGATCACTTCAAATCCATTAGCAACTTTCTACCTTTGCTTATCTCACTTTTCCCCTCCTGCATACCATATGACAATCCATATTTTTTCTTGTTTATTTGTTTACTCTTTGGCTCTTTTCACAAGAAATAAGCCCTGCAAGAGCAGGGATTCTGTTTTGTTTCTTGTTTTAAATGTTACAGATTGTAGAGAATGCCATGATGCAATGAGCATACTTGCCCCTTCTCTGCTGGGAATGTTGTTCACAGACAGGTCACAGCAGAGTCCCTATCCAGGTCTAGCCTGTAGTTAAAGAGAGCCACCTGGTCCGAGGTAACACTCCCTTGGGGTTCACCCACATCAACAGTGATCAATGGTGGGATGTGAAGGTGCAGCCCCATCAACCCAATTTTAAGTACAACTCAGAGGGGACATGCCATGTTGAGAGCTCTTTATGGTGCCTGCCGTGGCTTTTTAAAACTGCACCATTCCTACTCCATCTGCCCAGTCCTACATCCTTCTTTCCTACCGATGCTGATCCTGAAAGCCCTACTAGTGAACCTCGAATGTACAAATCTAACCTCAGATTCTATTTCTCGGGAAACCCTACAAGGATCATGGATGAAGAAACTAAAATAGATTGTGTAAGTAACCTGTCTGTGGTCACATAGCGAGTAAGTGGTGGAATGGGGACCAAATCCACAGAGTACACTTCCATAGACTGAGTCTTTAACTACCACTTCCTGCAACCACTTACACAATCATATTTTTTCCCCAAGTTAAAGTATAACAAATACCTTAGAGTGAATACTTCAAAAAGGAATAAGACCAGAGATGGGTGATGAAGGGAAAATTAATAGAGAAGAACAGATGGCAAACCATTTATAGATTGATGAGTATGATTAACTTGATGATACATAAATCCATAGGGGTTTGAGGATGACCTTGAATAGAATGGGCTTCCCCTTTGGCTCAGATAGTAAAGAATCTGCCAGCAATGCAGGAAAAATGGGTTCAATCCCTGGGTCGAGAAGATCCCCTGGAGAAGGTACTGACTACCCACTTCAGTAGTCTTGCCTGAAGAATTTCAGGGACAGAGGAACCTGGAGGGCTAAAGTTCATGGAATTGCAAAGAGTCAGACACAACAGAATGACTAATAACACTTTGAATAGAATAGATAGTTTCAGAAATAAAAATGAGAGTAAGAAGAGGGTAAGGAGAAGAGATAATAAAATTTCATATGATTGTTGATAAGATTTATGTAAATAGAATATGGGGTCTATTGGATATAGGTGTTGCATACAGCTACTGCAAAAGGTAGGGTACCTTGTAGACTATAGTTTCCTTCCTTCTTGAAATTCAAGGACTGGCTTAGTTAACATAATGTACTGTTGCTGGCATTGTGGGTAAAATGCTATTTTTTTTTTATTATCTTCCACATATCCAAAGGTTGCTATTGTGATTAAATAAATTAGTGCTTTTTATAAACCACAGGGCATTTTACAAACAATTATACCTGAGTTAGGTATCCTTATGGATTTATCTAATTCATGCTCTGGCATCCAGCAGAACTATAATAAAGTATTTCCATCTACTTTAAAAGAATCTCTTTCTAAAAGTTCAAATCCCCTTAGAAAAACTTTGCAATGCTTAGCATCCTAATGAAAATTCTTCTTTGTGAGTATACCTGCTGCTGCTGCTGCTAAGTCGCTTCAGTCGTGTCTGACTCTGTGCGACCACATAGACGGCAGCCCACCAGGCTCCCCCATCCCTGGGATTCTCTAGGCAAGAACACTGGAGTGGGTTGCCATTTGCTTCTCCAATGCATGAAAGTGAAAGTGAAGTCGCTCAGTCGTGTCCGACTCTTAGCGACCCCATGGACTGCAGCCTACCAGGCTCCTCCATCCATGGGATTTTCCAGGCAAGAGTACTGGAGTGGGGTGCCACTGCCTTCTCCATGTGAGTATACCGAATCCATCATATTGTGAATCCCTCCCATTTCTTCTTTTTGGGATTTCTGCAGAGGCAACTGACTGCCATTGTAATCTTAAGAATTATTTACTGTTTTGATCACCCGTTGGATCATAGAAAAAGCAAGAGAGTTCCAGAAAAACATCTACTTCTGCTTCATTGACTATGCTACAGTCTTTGACTGTGTGGATCACACCAAACTGTGGAAAATTCTTACAGAGATGGGAATATCAGACCACCTGACCTGCTTCCTAAGAAATCTGTATGCAGGTCAAGAAGCAATAATTAGAACTGGACATGGGACAACAAATGTTCCAAATTGGAAAGGAGTATATCAAGGCTGTATATTGTCACCCTGCTTATTTAGCTTCTATGCAGAGTACATCATGTGAAATGCCAGGCTGGATGAAGCACAAGCTGAAATCAAGATTGCCAAAAATATCAATAACCTCAGATATGCAGACGATACCACCCTTATAGCAGAAAACAAAGAGGAACTAAAGTACCTCTTAATGAAAGTGAAAGAGGAGAGTGCAAAAGTTGGCTTAAAACTCAACATTCATAAAACAAAGATCATGGCATCTGGTCCCATCACTTCATGGCAAATAGATGGGGAAAGAATGGGAACAGTGAGAGACTTTATTTTCTTGGGCTCCAAAATCACTGCAGATGGTGACTGAAGCCATGAAATTAAAAGACACTTGCTCCTTGGAAGAAAAGCTATGACCAAGCTAGACAGCATATTCAAAAGCAGAGACATTACTTTGCTGACAAAGGTCCATTTAGTCAATGCTATGTTTTTTTTCAGTAATCATTATGGACAGTAATCATTTGTGAGAGTTGAATCACAAAGAAAGCTGAGTGCTGAAGAACTGATGCTTTTGAACTGTGGTGTTGGAGAAGACTCTTGAGAGTTCCTTGGACTGCAAGGAGATCCAGCCAGTCCATCCTAAAGGAAATCAGTTTGAATATTCATTGGAAGGACTGGTGTTAAAGCTGAAGCGCCAATACTTTGGCCACCTGATGCAAAGATTTAACTCATTGGAAAAGACCCTGATGCTGGGAAGGGTTGAAGGCAGGAGGAGAAGGGGTTGACAGAGGATGAGATGGTTGGATGGCATTACCGACTGGATGGACATGAGTTTGAGTAAACTCAGGGAGTTGGTGATGGACAGGGAAGCCTGGCATCCTGCAGTCCATGGGGTCACAAAGAGACATGACTGAGCAAGTGAACTGAACTGAACTGACTGTTTTGAATTTTTAAAACTGTTCCCTATTTCTTACCTGTCATATAGAACTACAGTTCCTCCAATATCAAAACTATGATTTCACTCCCCTTCAAAGTGCAAATCTAGCTATCTCCTCTAAATACTGAAAACTGTGATTGGATTTGTAGAGTTGTTATTATCTCAGCATCAATATTTTAGACCATGAACTTCAGTTCAGTTGCTCAGTCATGTCTGACTCTTTGGGACCCCATGAATCGCAGCACACCAGGCCTCCCTGTCCATCATCAACACCCGAAGTTCACTCAAACTTATGTCCATCGAGTTGGTGATGCCATCCAGCCATCTCATCTTCTGTTGTCCCCTTCTCCTCCTGTCCCCAATCCCTCCCAGCACCACAGTCTTTTACAATGAGTCAACTCTTTGCATGAGGTGGCAACAGTATTGCAGTTTCAGCTTCAGCATCATTCCTTCCAAAGAAATCCCAGGGCTGATCTCCTTCAGATTGGACTGGTTGGATCTCCTTGCAGTCCAAGGGACTCTCAAGAGTCTTCTCCAACAACACAGTTCAAAAGCATCAATTCTTCGGCGCTCAGCTTTCTTCACAGTCCAACTCTCACATCCATACATGAACACTGGAAAAACCATAGCCTTGACTAGACGGACGTTTGTTGGCAAAGTAATGTCTCTGCTTTTGAATATGCTATCTAGGTTGGTCATAACTTTCCTTCCAAGGAGTAAGCGTCTTTTAATTTCATGGATGCAGTCACCATCTGCAGTGATTTTGGAGCCCCAAAAAATAAAGTCTGACACTGTTTCCACTGTTTCACCATCTATTTGCCATGAAGTGATGGGACCAGATGCCATGATCTTTGTTTTCTGAATGCTGAGCTTTTAGCCAACTTTTTCACTCTCCTCTTTCACTTTCATCAAGAGGCTTTTTAGTTCCTCTTCACTTTCTGCCATAATGGTGGTGTCATCTGCATATCTGAGGTTATTGATATTTCTCCCGGCAATCTTGATTCCAGCTTGTGCTTCTTCCAGTCCAGCATTTCTCATGATGCACTCTGCATAGAAGTTAAATAAGCAGGGTGACAATATATAGCCTTGACATACTTCTTTTCCTATTTGGAATCAGTCTGTTGTTCCATGTCCAGTTCTAACTGTTGCTTCCTGACCTGCATATAGGTTTCTGAAGAGGTAGGTCAGGTGGTTTGGTATTCCCATCTCTTTCAGAATTTTTCACAGTTTATTGTGATTCACACAGTCAAAGGCTTTGGCATAGTCAATAAAGCAGAAGTAGATGTTTTTCTGGAACTCTCTTGCTTTTTCAATGATCCAGCAGATGTTGGAGCGGTCCAAGGAGTGGTGGCTGTGCGGGCACAGGAGGGCCTAGAGGAGCTATTCCACGTTCAAGGTCAGGAGGGGCGGTGGTGAGGAGATACCCTTGTCCAAGATAAGGAGCAGCAGCTGCGCTTTGCTGGAGCAGCCGTGAAGAGATACCCCATGTCCAAGGTAAGAGAAACCCAAGTAAGACGGTAGGTATTGCAAGAGGGCATCAGAGGGCAGACGCACTGAAACCATACTCACAGAAAACTAGTCAATCTAACCACACTAGGACCACAGCCTTGTCTAACTCAATGAAACTAAGCCATGCCCGTGGGGCAACCCAAGACGGGCAGGTCATTGTGGAGAAGTCTGACAGAATGTGGTCCACTGGAGAAGGGAATGGCAAACCACTTCAGTATTCTTGCCTTGAGAACCCCATGAACAGTATGAAAAGGCAAAATGATAGGATACTGAAAGAGGAACTCCCCAGGTCAGTAGGTGCCCAATATGCTACTGGAGACCATGAACTTAAAACTTACTAATTCAAAGATCCAAATTTCAATTAAACCCTTCAGAGAAATTATATTTTTAAATGGGAAAAAAGAACAAAGTTAATATAAAGTCTTTTCATTTCATTTTTTTGAATCCAAAGTCCTTTGCATTAGTTTATTATAATCATCTTTTCCTATAAGCAGATACTATTCTCCTTTACCAATAAAATAAATGAATCTCCAAGGAGTTTGCAAATAAACTCAAATAGGCATTTGAGACTCAAAAAGGCATTTTAAGACAATTAAAAATTTAGAACACAAATCTCCAGATTCTTAGCCCAAAGCCATGTCTATCACACTGTACATAATGATTACATTTACTTTCCTAGATATAGGTTTTAGAAATCCATATAAGTGATTCAGAAAAAGAAAATATTGTGGCATCCATTTCACATCCCCAAGCAATCTTCTCTGGAAATTCAGTCAATTATTATCATTCTACTAAAAAAAAAAAGTTATTTTTATTTTTAAGAAGGTAGTCATATGTGAAGATATGTTGGTAACAAAGTTTTGTTGTCCCTTTTCATTTTCCATCATTCTCACTTTGTTTCCCTCCTTTTGTTTGCTGGTTTTGTTTTTCCATTTTTGTTATCCACTATCTTCATTCATCCTACCTCTATTTCATCACTCCATCACAATATTGGTTTTCTTTGAGCTATAGAGGAAGCAAAATGGATTCTACTCCATGAAAACCTGAGATATATTTCATCTGTGGTTCAGATGTCTATAAACTCATCTCTAGGCAGAACAGCAGCTCTAAGGTGTAGAACAGCAAAAGCAAGAGCGGTTTCTGCTTCCTCCTTGTATGTATTGCCATGGAAAAATCTCAAACTTTGCGTACAGGGTAGAATTTTTAAATTAATCAGTATTCCAGATGAGGTTGCTGACAACTGATGCCTGTCAGACTTTGACTGTAATGTGTACCCAGTGGAGAAAACACATGGCAAGGCACACTGTTTGCCAGAACTTGACTATGACAATAAGGTGGAGAGGTACAGATTGAGATCAAGAAAGGGAACTGGTATAGCAACATGGGAGAAAAAATTACTTAACCTGATATAAGAATATTTTATGGAATGAACATTCAGTTCCTTGTTATTTACAGTATACTTAACATTTTATTTCTACAGGGGATTATTTCTCTTTTGATAATTAGAATCATAATTTTCCCATTGCTTGCTAAGAAAAGAATTTACATGTTAATCTCCTTGAGTGTAAAGAACTACGTCATATTCAGCTTCAGAGCTCCAGAAACCTTGTTATGGTCCCCAGCTGATAGGAGACTTGTTCAATTCGGTGTAATTCCTGAATATCATCAAATCCACATTAGAAATCTAAGAATTTTTAAAAAATTAATTTTCAGTTCTCAAACTTGTTATAACACTGTTTTCTGGTTTTTAGCAATCTACATGATCAGAAACAGCCTAGGGTCTACAGTTTGTTGCGATGTAAATATTTCTTGTTCTAGCCAAAGTATATACAACATAAATGTCTTAATTATGTACATCCAAGTAAAATTATACAAAGATAATATGCATAGGACAATTTTGCATTAAATAAAACATAGCATAACTGATTTTGTGCATTAAAGTCATCATAATAGCCATTATCTGGATTATTAAAACAAAAATCAGGCTTTCTACAACAAATGGATATAAATTTAATTTGATATGTTGCTGTACATATCTGACATTAATCTCTTGATTAAATTATTAAAGAATTCTCTTAAAAGTATATAATTGTATAAGTTGTATGAAGCCCCAGAGCTTCATTTTACCTCATGAATTAAAAATATACCCATTGCATCTATGTTGTATATCTTAGAGACATTTTGTTTCTATAGACATTATCATACAACTTCCCATAAGATGTTATTAAAATTTAATCATGAATTCTTCCAGACTTTTAACAGGATAATATGTTTATCATTCTTTTGATAGTTAAAATATACTTTTTATTTTACAGGACTTGTTTTTGTTTTTAGGAATCTGTCAGAAGTCTAGTTAATCCAGAAATATATGTTAAGCTTAATGGAAAATATTCATGGTCTTATCTTATAATATGACTGAAAGACTGTGAAATAAAAGCAGGTGTTAAAAATTATCCCTTAAGCACCCACACAGCCCTAGATTTTGAGAAGAGGCTCCTTTAATACTTCTTTCACAGTGCAGTGTTTGTTGCTTAAGGAAGTCCGTGGGTGGAGATGTTATTATCCCTCCTACACACACCCGTTTTCTTATTTACAACATTATCTCCATATATATAAGTACTTGAAACACCAACCCCTTTCTTTTTACTACTTTTTGAAATTCTTTGGAATTTTATCCACACTCTACTACATATTACCTTTCTATCAGACACATATATAGCTAATTATAGTTTAACTTGAATTTTTTTTTAAGTATGAGTCTGTCCAAAAGGTTATTTGATTAAAATGCCTTTTCAACTAAACATTTTGCTTGAAAACAGAGAATTCCATAGACAACTGGTCTCTCACTCAAAACTAATAACACAGGATTATTCTTTATATTAATGTTTCCTTAATAAATAAATAGATTAATAGTTAAAGATAGTTAAACCTTCTATAAAACATACAAAAACAAATTAGCATAAATTTTATGAAACATTTAGATCTCTTTTATACTGTAAAAATGTTTCCTCAAGTGCAATAAATGATAGATACACCCTTGTGCAAGTAAGTTAAACTTAATTTAAAAAAATCAGGTCTAATATTCAATACTAATATTTATTTGTTTAAGAATGTAGGATAATCTAAAAAAGTAAAACCTTATGTATTTATAAAGTGTTTTGGATTTGGATTTGATTTAACCATGTCATTTATGATAGTCACACATGTGTGTTTTCCAAATAAAATCGTTCACTTCACTATTCAGATCAATGCACTACATTTGGGAAGTATATTAACTTTTGTTAAATGAAATTAGAAAAATAACCATTAACTATCCAAAGTGCTTACAAAGATGTCTTGATTATTAACCAAATACATGTTATTGAGAATACATCCTATAGAGACTTGTTAGGACAATCACTAACTAGGACTGTTGGATTAACCAAACAATAATAGGTAATTCAATCACTTTTGGTTAATTCAAAGGGAACTGATTCTGGCTCTTCTAGATATCTTGGTAACAGGAACTCGGTCAGAAAAAGGAGCAAGTCCATCCTTTATATAGCAGAGGTAGCAAGTCAAATATGTTTTCCATATAATCCAATCGATGTGTGAACTAGAATTGTGCAGATCATTCTAAACTATGCTTTTAGGTTCTCGTTATTAAGCTTTCTATCATTTTGTACTAAAGTTAAAAAAATATGGAAAATTAAAACCATTAGTATTTCAGAGCAAAGAACACATAGACTAGAAAAAATAAATTTAGCAAAAACAAAACAAAACAAAACAAAAATTATTGAGTCTCTGACTAAAAATAAAGCAAACAGCTAGGAGTAAATACTCATTTACCACAACTTTCAGAAAAACAACTCTTTATAAAGAATACAGCTCAGAATTAAATGGGTTATATGCTTTTATTTTCTTCCCAAAGCAATTATCTCTTAAGAAGTTGTTTTGTTTATTTTTCCTCCAAGTTAATATAAAGCACATATAATTGAAAGGTAGAGAAATTTTTTAAAAGGAGATAAAGGAATATAGTCTGCAACAAGTATATGAAATTTAAGTTATAAATGTCTTATTCATGAAATTAAAGTGATTTCCTTTAAAAAATCACCTTATACAGATCACAGGAAAAAATAATGAACCTAATATTTCAGTCTAGAGTTCAACAAGGAAGAGTGAGGTTGACTTTACTGTCAATTGCATGTGCTAAATACAATGAAGGAAAAACTGGCAATAAGTATCTGATACATCCATTACACCTTATTATTGAAAAAAATGAAATGATGTATGACATGAGGAAAAGACTCAACTAGAAAAAAGTATACCATGATGCTTTAACAAAAGGAGCAACGAAGATAATTCTGTTTTGTTTTTAAAGATGCCAAAAAATTAATAAGACGTGTGAAGAGTGGAACAGTTGAAACAATATAATATCTTTCAAATTAAGTAGACTACACATAAAAACTAAATAGCTGGGAAATAATACAAAAATTTTTCATAGAACTGCTCCCTTCCAAAATTGACATTTTAACAAACTGATGGATTTCTTAATATTCTGATAGTGAAATATCTACTCAAAAAACTTTTTTCCTTTTTCTCTTTAAAGTTTGCTTGATCTTAGAAGCTCATCTTTCCAAAACTTACAGGGAAATTTTCTTAGGAATATTATATTAATCAGCCAGAGGAAAAAATAATTTCTTAGAAATAGTAAGATTATCTTAACATCAAATGACTGTCTAATGTCATGTGGTATGGAAATAAATTCATACTCTCATGGTACTGAATCGTGACTCCTATTCAATTTCAGTCTTTATGAAAAAAAATTGTCCTCCAATATGCTGCTCTAATTTTATTCTCTGGGTGTTGCTTATTTGAACTAGTTAAGCCTTTGACTTGATAAATCTCTAACTTGCTGCCCAAACCAGATAAGGTAGGCAGTAGAATTTGACTTTCCTGACTCCAACATCTTCTTTCCTCATCTTTTATCAAATTCTTCATTAAAAACTAAAGTTTAATAGAAACATGCATTTAATCATTTTATATAACTTAAGCAAGGTCCTGAGAGAATGTTTATGTTTTTATTCATTCTCTTTTCAGTATTCTTGTTGAAATTATATTTAGTTGTTTCTATTTTTTCTTGTAGTAAATAAAGATAGAATTTTGTTTGAATTTCAACTGGAAAAGCATTTTGGGAAATTTACAATGAAGGTTCAATCCATAAGTAAAATCTTATTTGGCAGTAAGTATATCATATAAAATTTTGAAAGTTTCTGCCTATCTCATATACTTCTTTAAACACACAACTAAATCATGAAAACATATATCTTGTGTTAGTAAAAATAACTATAGATTAATTTAATCAAAGAAGTAAAGATACTTATTTTCACTGGCTTAAATTTATTATTTTTATTTTTCTTTAATGAAAAAAGCTCCTTCAGTTTCAAACTATTAATTTGATAATTATGTTCCTGTTTACATAATAGCTATGTATGTAATAGTATCAATACCTTGTAATTATGTATTTTTAAAAAACCAATATTTAAATGATTTTCTATGAGTTTTCTGTCCTGCCAAATATGCTTGGAGGCTTATTATGAAGTTCTGTTATGCAGGTTTATCTCAAAGTCAATTCAAACACAAATATATAAATGAACAGGAATATTAGATGGAAAAAGTTCTTAAGAATGATTCATAAATTATAAAATAATTTATATGGTATATACATTTATTTAATAAGAAGAATGATTTTGTTTTTAGTTTTCCCTTTCCTAAAATGCAAAATGTGAATTCGTCTTAGACATATGTAAGGAAAAATACATAAGTAAATATCCACAAGTAACATCCACATGTAAATCTTTCAATATATAAAAAGGCAACTCCTACCTCCATCTCCAGATCCTGATCCTGCATCTGGGAGGAAAAAAGGAAGTAATTTGTTTTAGCTTAAAAGACATATTCAAAAAATATTTATAAACTTTTAAATTAAATCCAAAATAAAATAAATTTAAAATAAATACTTTCTCCATTATATATTAATATAATTGAAAAATTACTAATATTTAATCTGAAAAACACTCATATCAATGTAATTTAATATCTATAATATAGCTTATAGAATAAATTCTCTATTATTTTCATCTTAAATTTCATGAACAATGTATTATCTAGCTTTGGAATTAATTCTCAAATTTGACTATGTAAAAATTCTCATTTTTATTTTAGTCAATATGAATATGATGCCATTAACAAAAAAATTAAAAACAAGATGTTTATAACAAACACTGAGATTTAGAAATTAAGTAGTCTAAGACTTGTGGCAAATACTCATAATTAAGGCTTATATTCTTGTACATTACATTACAAAGGAAAAAACTGTTTAAAGATGAATATCTTTTTATATAAGAGCTAATACGTTTTCCAAATACCACAACTCTGGAAGAGTCTATCTGTATAAACAGCATCTACTGTTTCTGAAATCCAAAAGGGTGAGCTTCAGGTTTGCCTTTGTGACTAAAATTGGCTATACCCTAGGTGATGTTGGCAGAGAAGACAATAACCTCTCTCTGCCTTCCTTTTACTCCAGTCCTTTCCCCTCCCTCTCACATAATTACAACTTGGGAAAGTTGTCAATTTCTGACAACTCATTTCCCAGAAACACTCAATTTATTCAGTTTAGTTCAGTTCAGTCGCTCAGTCGTGTCTGACTCTTTGCGACCCCATGAACCACAGCATGCCAGGCCTCCCTGTCCATCACCAACTCCTGGAGTTTACCCAGACTCATGTCCATTGAGTCAGTGATGCCATCCAGCCATCTCATCCTCTGTCATCCCCTTCTCCTCCTGCTCCTAATTTCTCCCAGCATCAGGGTCTTTTCCAATGAGTCAACTCTTTGCATGAGGTGGCCAAAGTATTGAAGTTTCAGCTTCAGCATCAGTCCTTACAATGAACACCCAGGACTGATCTCCTTTAGGATGGACTGGTTGCTGCTGCTAAGTCACTTCAGTCGTGTCTGACTCTGTGTGACCCCATAGATGGCAGCCCACCAGGCTCCCCCACCCCTGGGATTCTCCAGGCAGGACTGGAGTGGGGTGCCATTTCCTTCTCCAATGCATGAAAGTGAAAAGTGAAAGTGAAGTCGCTCAGTCGTGTGCGACCCTCAGCGAACCCATGGACTGCAGCCTACCAGGCTCCTCCATCCATGGGATTTTCCAGGCAGCAGTACTGGAGTGGGGTGCCATTGCCTTCAGTTGGAGTCAAAACCACTGAGTCTCCATTTGCTTCTACCTGTTAAGTGGAGACATCACCTTCCTTCTGCCTCCCCCTACTTCCTTCCATTCTAAATACATTTGGTTATGTATTTTTAATGTTAATAATGGGAAATAAGACTAATATTGGTATACTAATACTGATATTCTTTGTCTTACTGGCCTTCATTTTACACTGAATTCTCAGCCAGATTTCAAGAGCCATATCAAATGCCATGTTTATGAATTTGTGTTTGTTGTTTTAGACCAATTAAAATAAAATACTACCTCTACTTGCTTGCCTCAATGACACTTTATTGAAAAGCACTCATAGAGGCATGATGTATGAAAATCTATAGAAGACTGACACAGGGAAGAATGAATGCCTTGCCAATAATTCTCCTTGTCATTATGTTAGACATTAGCACTGTCATGAAGGAGCAGCTGTTTTGAATTGTCAGCCTTGGTGGATACCCAGACTAACATATCCATAAGAGTTAATATTTTATTAAATCAAAGCCTCAAGTCATTAACTGCTTACATGACTAAGGAGAAAGTCTTTGGGTCAGCCTATCCTTCCCTTTGGCCACCTCATGCGAAGAGCTGACTCATTGGAAAAGACTCTGATGCTGGGAGGGATTGGGGGCAGGAGGAGAAGGGGACGACAGAGGACAAAATGGCTGGACGGCATCACTGACTCCATGGACATGAGTCTCAGTGAACTCTGGGAGTTGGTGATGGACAGGGAGGCCTGGCGTGCTGCGATTCATGGGGTCGCAAAGAGTTGGACACGACTGAGCGACTGATCTGATCTGATCTGATCCTTCCCTTAAAGGCAAGTTAATTGGTAAAAAAATTTCATAATTAAAACCATCTTGGTAAATGTAGACTCAAATAAGGATGCTAATTATTCAATTTGACTGGTTTAAGAGAATAGAGGAAAAAAGGCTGATGCATTCATCTCAATAGCAGGAAAATAGTCCTGTCAACTGAACTGAGTCCTAAGACACAGAGCAATCACTTTTGGACAGGACAGTGCTTGAATGGTCAAAGTTGCTAAAGTCTACTTTTTGTATCTTTTCACAGCTAGAATTTTAACTGACTTTATTTGAATTAATTTGAAAGCTTAAGTTATAAAATTACTTATACAATCATCAGAAGTTAATAACAGGTTGTATTATTGTAGCATTTATACAGTCTACCTTTGTTTTAGTTGTATGTATATAGCTTCTTATTCTTTTCCACTAAGAGTGTAAACATCTTTAAATCAAGAACCATGTCTTATTCAGCTCCCTACATATATATACACCTAAGAGGAAATGAATAAAAGCTGATGGATTCCAAACTCCAAACATACTCATTGGATAACATTAGGAATATTATTCAACCATTCTAAGCTTATTGGTCCTCTAATCAATGGGTAATGTCTATCCTACTAGACTACTTTGAGGATAACTGCACAATGGCACATTTTAAATGCTTATCACTGTGTCTGGAACATAATAATTAAAAATTTGAGTGAACATCTTGCCTATTCATCTATATGTTTTCTATTAAATACATATAGCTGGAGAAAATCTAGAAAAATGGCAGTAGTATTTTGGCTTGTATTACCCATGTATGTTTCTAAAAATTCAAGGGGCGTGATCCTTAAGAACATTTGTGTTTGATTTGAGCCAAATTAAGTAGCTAGTGAAGATAGAGGAATAGACTGAAAAAAAAAAAAAAGGTCACTTAAGTCATGGCCTTAAGTTAAGTCAAGTGAGCCTTAGGAAACATTACTACAAACAAAGCTAGTGAAGGTGATGGAATTCCAGCTGAGCTATTTCAAATCCTAAAAGATGATGCTGTTAGAGTGCTGCATTCAATATGTCAGTAAATTTGCAAAACTCATCAATGGCCAGAGGACTGGAACAGATCAGTTTTCAATCTAACCCCAAAGAAAGGCAATTCCAAATAATGCTCAAACTACCATGTAATTGCATTCATTTCACATGCTAGCAAAATAATGCTCAAAATCCTTCAAGTTAGGCTCCAGCAGTACGTAAAACAAGAACTTCCAGATGTTCAAGCTGGTTTTAGAAAAGGCAGAGGAACCAGAGGTCAAATTGCCAACATCTGCTGGATCATAGAAAAAGCAAAGGGATTCCAGAAAAAACATCTACTTCTGCTTCATAGACTACACTAAAGCCTTTGACTATGTGGATCACAACAAACTAAAATATTCTTCAATAGATGGGAATACCAGACCACTTACTTGCCTCCTGCAAAACTTGTATGCAGGTCAAAAGCAACAGCTAAAACTGGACATGGAACAATAAACTGATTCCAAATTGGGAAAGGAGTATGTCAAAGCTGTATATTGTCACTTCGCTTATTTAACGTCTATGCAAAGTGTATCATGTGACATGCCAGGTTAGATGACTCACAAGCTGGAACCAAGATTGCTGGGAGAAATATCAATAACCTCAGATAAACACATGATACCACTCTAATGGCAGAAAGTGAAGAGGAACTAAAGAGCCTCTTCATGACAGTATAAGAGGAGAGTGAAAAAGCGGGCTTAAAACTCAACATTTAAACAAAAAAAATTAAGATCATGGCACCCAATCACATCACTTCATGACAAATAGATGGGGAAACAATGGAAACAGTGACAGACTTTATTTTCTTGGGCTCCAAATTCACTGTATATGGTGACTGCATCCACAACATTAAAAGACACTTGCTGCTTGGAAGAAAAGCTATGACAAACCTAGACAGTGTATTAAAAAGCAGAAACATCACTCTGCCAACGAAAGTTAATATAGTCAAAGTTATGACTTTTCCAGTAGTCATTTACAGAAGTGAGAGTTGGACCATAAAGCAAGCTGAGTGCCAAAGAACTGATGCTTTCAACCTGTGATGCTGGAGAGGACTCTTGAGAGTCACGTGGATAGCAAGAAGATCCAACCAGTCAATCCTAAAGGAAATCAGTCCTGAATATTCATTGGCAGGACTGATGTTAAAGTTCAAGCTCCAATACTTTGGCCACCTGATGTGAAGGGCTAATTCACTGGAAAAGACTCTAATGCTGGGAAAGATTGAGGGTAAGGAAGAGAAGGGGATTGACAGAGGATGAGATGGTTCTATGGCATCACTGACTCAATGGACACTGAGTCTGAGCAGACTCTGGGAGATAGTGAAGGACAGGGAAGCCCGGAGTGCTGCAGTCCATGGGGTCACAAGGAATTAGACACAACTCAGCAAGTGAACAATAACAATGACAAGTCAAGGCATCATTATAAAATCATGATGGGAAGCTTTAATGGTTCTTTGCTATAAAATGATTCATCTTGGCAAATCAGAGACAAGTAGCCTACTAAAGCCTTATTAGTGAAAGAGAAACCTAAGAAAAGAAGCCATGTTATTGGACCTGAATCTATACTCTTAGTCAAAACATTTCTTATAAGGCAAAAAAGAGAAACTGACAGTGAGGCTATTGAGCAGACTGCTCAATAGGAAACCATTTTCCAGATAAAAAATGATTTGTAAATTCAACGTAATGTAATAAACATAAAGTTATTTTTAATATGTTTTATGTTTATATTTTTATATTTTAGTATCAATATAAATCTTCTACTGCCTTTTATTCTTAGAAACCACAACTTGCCATATCCATTCAATGTCAAACGATGCAAAATCTATGAAGAAAATAAGAATCTCTTTTAGATCAAAAGTCAGAACTCCAATTTATTTAGTCAGACCTGGTTAATCAAAATTACTTTGGTCCCTCCATCATTATTCAGATCAAAACTCTTAGATTTACACGTCAATGGAAGATGCATTCAGCAAGACCGACTTACTAATTAAATCCTGTAGAAATTTAAGTCTGTGAATAAGCTAGGGATGGGTTACTCAATTGTGATTAAATGTTCTATTTGGTTAAGTATTTTCATAGTATAACCAATAAATTAGGGACTAGAACTGAATAAATGAATGAATCAAAAGAATGTGATTGCATGTGCTGACGAAAACCTGGAGGTTGGCAAGTAAGCAACAGAGATTTTTCTACCCAACGTTGTTAACCAAACCATAACTCCATGATTGCTTATTATGACTACCCACTGATCTTCATTGCTTATTGTCAGAGACAGACAGATATCCTACATGATTTTGAATGAGTAAATCCATTCCTTAGTACTCTAGCATTTGCCTACATATTTCTGGTTCTGAGAGTAAGAAGTTCCTTTTTTCCTATTCCATTTGTCCTAAAGTGTCATTTTTCAGTAGCTCTGATGGATTGATTTTTTATAATTAGTTTGCTCCTTGTCTTTCTATTTTTCCCATGCTTACTCTAGGAGTAGCATGGTGGTCCTCCTCTTTTCCTACTGAGAAAGATGGTCCAAGTGGCAATGATCTGTTAGCTTCAGCAAACAAGAAAATGGTGCACCAATCCAACTTGCCTCTCACTCACCCTTGCAGGAAGGACATCCACATTGTCAGACAAAGAATCAAATAGGAGAAAAAACTACTTAAAAACCAGAACCGAAGAGCCTATGTCATTGTTCACAAGGAAAGATACCTTTCTTTTCTGCTAATTCTTAGAAACTTTGGTAGTTCCAGTGCAAACTGGAACAGTATTATCAACTACTAACAATCAATAGGCCTAAGATAATCTTTTTTTAAAGAATATGAGACCTTTTCTTTGCTCATACCACTCTGCTCCAGCCACCATACACATGATTTTTAATATAATTTCATAGTGTTATCTAAGAGGGACTTTTCAATAAAATAGACCTTTCTTGACATTATTCTATATTTCCTTTTTTGAAGAAAAACAGATATATCATTTTAATGATAATAATAATATATAATTATTATTTTCCTTAAATATGCTTGTATCATCAAATTCCTCTGAAATTATGACTCACAGAAAGATGCTTATTTGCCATTAGGAATAAATTTCAAAGGATACTAAAGTTTCTTTAATATATGTGATTTTAATGTCAAGCCTAACCTGAAAATTCAGCTTCATTTTATAGCACTGGTTTATCAAGTTGGGCTTTTTTCTTCTTGTTTTTTCTCTCTTCTTGTAATACTATTCAGCTCTAATAACCATTGTACGCAGAAGGAAAACCTGAAAAACTAAAGAGCACAAGAAGGTGCTCTTTGTCCTTACTTGCTTTAGAGCGTTCTTGGTACAGTATGACTAAAAAGTTTTGTGGGATCCCAGGCTCACTAGTGGTTCTAGAAAGGACAGCTGTCTTTAGAAGTCATGTTCATCCCCAATATATTCTTCAATGTAATCTGCTCAGTGTTAAGAACAGCATTTTGTAGAGCTGCTAAGATTAGGCACATCTTAACCTTCAAATCCAAATCTGCAAACTGCCTGTCCTCCAGCAAACAATCCTATTGTTATAAACAATCAAACAAACAAAATTTATTCCTGCATAGATTACTTTCTATATATTTGGCAGCTGAGCAGTCAATCTAGATTTCTAATTGTTATTCAATGTCTGTACTTCATTAAATAATAGATGTATTAAAATCTACCAGCATCCTTATGGTAGATTTATCTTTCTTCCAGAAATAACTTGAAATGTAAAGAGACATAGAACAGGAATAATGCATGCTTGATACAAAAGTATAAGAGGCTTGCCTAGCCAATATATAGTCTGAATTATTTATCTGGATAATAATAAACAGGACACAACAGGAAAAGCAAGACATGGTTTTGGATTCAGAATCCATTCCAAAGGTTTTCAGGCGTCATCAGGATCACATACATACCTGTGGCACAGGATCCTTCAGACACCACCAGTATCTCACTCTGCTGTTTGCACGCAGCCTGCCGCAGATAACACTCATTCTGATAGCTCTCCCCATTGGAACCACACACAGGCACATAGTCACTGTTGCACTGGGGAGGACACAGAGGTAAGCCTGTGGTTAGTACTGGAGTTTACGTGCCTCTGACATCTCGAACAGAAACCATCATTTACGAAAGATAGCACTTGTCTTCATTTTCAGTGATCCCCATTGTATCCAGCAAGTCTTTGACCTTGTAAGAATATCAGTCAAAGATATACAAAAGCAATGTCCAGTAAGCCAAATGGTCATCTGATTCAGATGGGGGAAAATCAGCTGCTAAATCAGGAAAATCCAAGAAAGTGATAGGACAAGAAATAATAAAAAGATATAACAACAAAAGTATCAATATTATTTACTTTTTTTTCTGATACCCATCTGGCTTGGTAGAAAAAATAAGAACATGTTATGACATTCTAGCTATTCAAAAATAGTGTCTATCTGTTTTTGGAGCAGAAGTATATAGCTGAAATGCCAAAGAACTCAGTTACTCTTTAGTATGTTGTTCCTCTGTTGAATTTGAATCTTTACAAATTCTTAAATATTTGGATAAGACATCTGAATTCCTAATTAAAGTTTCATATATCTTTATATCATTGGATATTGACAGAGATACAGTATAGAAAGAAACAACAGACTATGTAATACAGAAAAAAAGTCAACTACTGAACCATATGTTAACTTGATTGACTATTCAAAAGTCTGAGTATTAATGTATATTTCATAAAATGAAAAGTTCATTTTAAAACAATTTCCTTCCAAAAACGTGCACATTTTATAATGGAAATCAGGCAACCTACAGGGTATACTCATTACAGCACAATCACACTCTAAGGCCTTAGAGATACTTGGCTGTGTTCTATACCTGCTAATTACACCAGTGATATGATTATCTCATGATTATTACTACTGATGGGCTACATTGTTTAACTATAACAAATGTAATGATCAGGACAATTATTTATAAATACCTACCCATGCCAGAAATTAAGTACAGTAAGGCAAATCATGTATATACATGCATGTGAAAATGCTTTTCTGTTTTCTAGTTCTTATTAAAATACTTGGATTTTTGATCTGCTAATTCATAACATATGAAGTAAACCAATGATTTAGCGAAATGGCTAGGGTTTTCATCTTTATAATAATATTTCTAAAAATCTCTCAAAAGTTAAATTCAACTCAAGGATTTTTATGCAAAAGAACAAATTTTAAACACGGTTATAATCTGATGATATACAGATGGCTAACAAACACATGAAAAGATGCTCGACATCACTCATTATCAGAGAAATGCAAATCAAAACCACAATGAGGTACCATTTCACGCCAGTCAGAATGGCTGCTATCCAAAAGTCTACAAGCAATAAATGCTGGAGAGGGTGTGGAGAAAAGGGAACCCTCTTACATTGTTGGTGGGAATGCAAACTAGTAGAGCCACTATGGAGAACAGTGTGGAGATTCCTTAAAAAACTGGAAATAGAACTGCCATATGACCCAGCAATCCCACTGCTGGGCATACACACCGAGGAAACCAGAATTGAAAGAGACACGTGTACCTCAATGTTCATCGCAGCACTGTTTATAATAGCCAGGACATGGAAGCAACCTAGATGTCCATCAGCAGACAAATGGATAAGAATGCTGTAGTACATATACACAATGGAGTATTACTCAACCATTAAAAAGAATACATTTGAATCAGTTCTAAAGAGGTGGATGAAACTGGAGCCTATCATACAGAGTGAAGTAAGCCAGAAATAAAAACACCAATACAGTATACTAACGCATATATATGGAATTTAGAAGGATGGTAACGACAACCCTGTATGCGAGACAGCAAAAGAGACACAGATGTGTAGAACAGTCTTTTGGACTCTGCGGTAGAGGGAGGGGGGTTGATTTGGGAGAATGGCATTAAAACATGTATAATATCATATAAGAAATGAATCGCCAGTCCAGGTTCGATGCAGGATACAGGATGCTTGGGGATGGTGCACTGGGATGACCCAGAGGGATGGTATGGGGAGGGAGGTGGGAGGGGGGCTCAGGATGGGGAACACGTGTACACCCATGGTGGATGCATGTTGATGTATGGCAAAACCAATACAATATTGTAAAGTAAAAAAAAATTTTAAAAATCTGATGATAAACCTGAGGTTCATTTTCTCACTCTATTTTCTTAATATATCTGTACTTCCTTTTCTAATCAACCATTTAGCTCTTACCCTTTGCCATTATGTAATAATAGATTCAAACCATTTTTTAAATGATATAACACAATGTTCTCTGAAATGAAAATTTTTTGAGTCTGACTTTGCATCTGTTATTGAAAAACTTAAATATAATTTTTCACTAATAGTTACGTAGTATTCTCCGAATAGTATATTCAAATTGTATGACACATAGTCACCATAACTGCTAACAAGGTAATATAGACACCAAATTATATCTATTTAAAAATTATTTAAATATGATTAGATTGAAATATTTTAAATATGACATATTTTTTAAATCTTTATTTCTAGTTTCTTGTCTAGTTATTCTGGAAGTTTCTATTCCTTTCCATAGTTACATAATATGGCTCATTGACTCAGGCTATCTACATTATTATATTTGAAAACATTTTGATAGGAACTTTTCACTCATGAGGATTTTAATTCAATAGGCAACTCACTTTCCAAATATACATACACCTGAAAATTGACCCACCATAAAACTGAACATTTTTATCCCTACTGGAAAAAAAAGGCAATTAAAAAATGTCAGTAAAGAGTTAAGTTTTCCAATAAACAGCACTGACATCAAATACATGTGCGTGGTGCTGATGTCAGAACTGTGACCAGGGAGGCAGGTGGATGGACCAGTGTTTGATAAATGGGCTGTGTTCAGGATCAGGACAATGTAGGGAGGATCTACGAGGACCCACTAAGACTACTAAGAACATGGAAGACAGACCAGAAAAAGTGAACAGTTGGTAACATAGTCAGTAGACTTGCTGACCCTTTCAGTAGGCAGATGAGAGTCATAATTACTGCAAATGGCTGGGCTAGTTAGTTCCTCATGCTTGTGTCCTAGCATTCTTGTTCTGGGTTACCTTTTAATCTTCATCTCCAACCCTGGTTACAATATTTTGTGTGTAGATGATCTGGATCCACATTTTCTTCTTTGTAATCCCTAGAATTTCTCTATTTATCTTTTTCATCTACTTCTGTAGATTATTCAGATATAGTCAGTAGATGGGGAGTGAGGGGTAGGAAGTATTTATTATCTCTGTCAAGTGCTAGTACACAATGCTGATATGCATCTTAAAATACGAAATAAACTGATAAAGTGCTCATATGCCACTTCTGAGGGATGGAGTACGCCAAATGTGAACAGTGCTAAAAACAGAGCTGCCAAGTTCCATGCACAAGCCAAAAGGGAGATTTGTATGGAGTTGAAAAGAGCTTAACTGTAGATTATCAGCACGCTGTTTTTGGCCCTTAGTAACATGACTTGCACTCATTAAAATGAATAACACACGGAGGAAGTATACTCTAAATCACTAAGGCTTAGAAGTGGAAGTCTCGTCCCATATTCTCCCATTTCTGAGTGTAGGACCTTGTGTATATCACTCAGCAATAAAATATTTAACAAGTTTATAGCTCAGTTCTCCCATTTGAAATGGTTAACTGGGGCATTTGGGAGGATTAACTGAGTCATGTTTCAAAATGCTTTGGAATATTCATTTATAAAAAGAAATGTAAATTATTTGTCTTTCATGATATATACTTTAACTAGCAGAGTTACCATCTAACATGGACACCAAGGCATGCATGTCTAAAAGTGGAAAAATAAAGGAAAACAGGCTAACCCTAAGTATAAAAATGAGCTTACGACTACATTAAAATATGCCTAATTTTGAAACTATATATATTTTTTAGTGGTAACCATGAATATTGCTCAGTTTCAGAGGAAGGGACAGATTCAGATGTTAGGTGACGTGCTAAAGGCCACATTGTTGGCTGGTAGGAGAGAAAAACAAGACTCAAGCCCAGATGGTTAAGCTCATAAATGTATGTGTTGTCCAAACTTCCTCTCAGGGGAAAAGTGATTCTGCTTTCCTTCAGATGTTTTAAAAATCTTAAGTTTATTTTCCAACTTTGTGTTTTTCAGTGAATGATTTTGTTCCAAAATTTCCACATTGCTTAAGAAAGCAGCAACATGTTACACCAGTGAATTCAATGACTTGATGCTCTAGAATATATGGAATTTGTTTTGCTACAAATGAAGAAAAAATTCATGTGAGAAGTTTTTCATATGATCTATTGCTTGTTTGATTAATAAGAATTTCTTTTAACTGAGATTTCAGCATCTAGGAGCTATGCATAACTTGTATTTTATATATTGTCAGCACCTTCCCTAGTCTGGCATGTAGAAGGCGCTCCACAGATGTTAAGTGAATTCTGTTATATTCCCACTTGTCAAAGGCTTAGGAATAATGGTTTAGGATATGGCACGTTTCTCTTCCAAAAAAGCAAGAGATAAAAAAACCTGCATATGTCCCAATTCTTTGATCATTCCATAGGTAACTTTTACTTCTCTGTGACTACGTTTTTTCATGTGGAACTATTTTATGATTTTAAACAAGTGGGCAGGCCTGTGACTATGGTAAAAGTGACTCATATCACTTCTGAGGCTAGGTCATTAAAGGATGTAGCCTCTACCTGGCTCTTTCTCACTCTCTGGATGCTCGCTTGCCCTTTAAACCCAGCCACTGTACTATGGGGAAGGCCAAACTAATCCAAACAGAGGGATCTATATGGAGAAGGACCAAAGTCCCCAGTTAACAGTCCAATATATGAGTGAGTCCTGAGAGGAGTACAGAACCAAGCCTTTGAGTTCCCTCCCCTGCTCAGCTAATGCCAAGAGGAGCAGAGATGAGATGCTTCCATTAAACCCTGTCCAACTGCAGATTCATGAGCAAAATAAATGTTCATTGTTTTGAGCCACTAAGTTCTGGGCAATTTGTTCTACAATTCTAGTTACTGGAACTATTGCAGATCTAGGGTGTAACTTGTTAAATGAAAACAATCAAATTAAATGATATTTGTAAAACATAAGGCTTCACAATATTTTTAAATTATAAAGTGATCATTGATCATTATATATTAATTGATATGATCAGTAGTATCTATGAATAGATGCATCTGTGACTTCTTTACTTCCTCTCTTCCTTCTTTTATCCATTCATCCATCCATCCAGCCAGCCAGCCAGCCAGCCTTTTGTCCATCCACTGTCTCTACATTTTCATCCCATGGTTATTTACCAGAATGACCAGGATACCATTTGGTATGCAGAGAGCAAGGAAAGATGCATGAGATTGCATACTATTTATGGAACTCATATCATCATCTAAGAATTAGTTGTACTATTTTTGATATCAAGTTGTGTATAATAAATTGGCACTTTTGTTGTTCTTATTACTGTTTTTATTTGCATATGGGCTTCCCTAATGGCTCAGCACTAAAGAATATGCCTGCCAATGCCTGCCAATGCAGGAGACAGAGGTTCTATCCCTGGGTCAGGAAGATCCCCTGGAGAAGGAAATGGCAAACCACTCCAGCATTGTTGCCTGGAAAATCTCATGCACAGTGACTAAACAACAACATAATGTCCTAGAAAAAAATTAGATGTTGTGTCAAAGGACATAGATTCTTGCTGTAGGATCACCACTTAGTTGTAAGTTATTTATATTTGTGAGCCTTAATCTCATCTGTAAAAGGAGGAAAAAATAATTACCTCACTGAGATATGAGAAATAAATGAGATAACATGTTTGAATGGTAGAATATGATTATTACAAATCATCTAAGAGAGGTGAAGATAAATATTTGTTCACCTTAATGTTCCAATAGTAATTCAAACTGGAAAACATCGATTACACACATATATACCCAATACTCTTTGAAGTTTATCTCTCAGCCAGAAACCATAGTTTGCATCCCATTTTGAATAGAAGAATTTGGACTTGTATCTGAAATCAGGAGAAATAGAGTAGATGACTTAAGCTGATCTAGAACAGTATATAGGAAAATGGATTTTTCAGGATATCTGCCTTTTTCATCAGACTGAGCAAAACAGAAAAAAATTCTCAAATTCATTTGAAAGTATTGGAAATACTGAGTCAAGATACTCCTAGCTTAAAATATCTATTTTTCTTTTCACAACTTGTACATTTTCTTTGATCTTGAACTTAATTCAGCCACTCTATATTCCTGGTAAGTGCAGAGTCTAAATTTTCCACTAGGGAAATGTTTATTTTCACCTGACAGACTGACAACTATTGCAAAGCACAAACTAATAGCAGCAGTAATCTAGTAGTAAATTTAAAATGCTACAGACATTAGGAAAAGAAAATTTACATTTTGGTTTCTAATTCAAACTTGCATTCACTCCCCTAGCCCTGTCCCCTGCAATCTATCCCACTTAACAATTATCTAAATTAATGACAAATGTAACTGGCTAGCCAAATGCATAAAAAACATAAATATCTTTGTTGACAAAAGTTTTACTAAAACCCTTTGTGCAACCTGAAAACTGAACACAATTTCTTTAAAAAGAAAATTATACGTTTTCTTTTAGTAGCATGCATCCATTTTTAATTTTACGAACTCCTTTTTTTTTGCCTCTTGGTGAAATCTTGTTATACTTATGGCTTTTCATTTGAGGAACATTCTTCTTGGTTCATTTTATATCGTTCATGGGTTCACATCTTATGTCTACCCTTGGTTACGAAAATAAGACATATTTCTGGGAATTACAAACTAAAAAGAAAAAAAATTGACAAAATCCTGTGGGCTTTTAATTAATAACTTATCCAACTTATTTTCCCCTCAGTTAACGCTTGGGGAAAGTATGACTTGCAGGGTTCTTATGCTCCATATCTCTCAAGTAGTTCACTGAGAGAACATAATTAAATTGTTCAGTATGGCTGGAGACCTTAGAAATTGGTATTGCATGAATATTAAACATGCATGCATGTTTCCAATACTCTAGCCTGGTTTAAAGACTATAGTATGGGCACAGCAAGACATACCTACCGGGTGGTGGTGCACTGTACAAGTGTCAGCTGTTTACTAATTTTCTTAGAAAGAAAAAAATAATGTCCGAGAAGTTTTTAGCTTATTTATAAGCCATTCAAACCATATTTAAATGTGAATTCCCTTCTATCACTGGGAGGTGATATTAATCTAAAATATTTAAATTTCATCAACAATTCTAAATATTACATACAGTTGGCCCTCCAAATCTGGGGCTTCAACATCCACAGATTCAATCAACTTCAGAGCGAAAATATTCGAGAGAAAACATTCCATAGAGTTCTAAACAGCAAAACTTGAATATGCCACTTACCAGCAACTAATTTGTACTTACTTTGTATTTACAATGTTTACATTGTCTATATATTATATAATAAATAATCTAGAGATGACAAAGTGTACATGAGGATGTGCATAGTTATATATAAATTATACATAATTTTATATAAGGGACTTGAGCATCCTCGGATTTTGGTAGTTGTGGTGATGCATACTGAGTGACCTACGGATACTGAGTGGATACTGAGTGACCACTGAACTATAACAAATTTTAGACTTGAATTTGAGTTCTAATATTTGATTTGTTTTATATCCTTTTTGATTTTTTTTTTTTCAAATTTTACTTACAACCTTGGAAAAGTTTTCCCTATCCCCAGTATATAGCTTCCTTAATGGGAATATTTTCTGATTGAAACTTATCTTAGATTTCATGTGTATTATAAAAAGTAGTTCAATAACACTTTAAGATATCAGTAAGCATCTATAAATACTTGAATTATAAAAAACATATTGAAAGAGAAAAGTTTTAACATTCACATGGTAGAAAGCATTTGTTAGATGATGACTATAATTATGAGATTGAGCTCTATCTTTAAAAAATACTAATAATCCAGTTTTGATAACATCACTGGGAAATCTCTCTTTTAATTTTTATTTATGCTTTTAACATTAGGCAAAGCACATTTTCCTCGTTTATGAAATGACTTTTGTCTATTTGCATTCTTTCAGATTCCTAGGAATTGTAATTGAATGTGGTAACCATGAAAAGTTGGCAAGTACTAATAAGTGTCATGATTTCCAAACTACCACAGTAGTTCTGAAGTCACATTGATAAGGAGTTCATTTAAAAACTCAACTAGATTGCCAAAATAATAAAACCCAATACCATTAAAACAGAGCACTATGATCCAAAGAAGATAGCCTCAATCAACAGAACAAAAGTATAAACCCGCACTTCCAATCCAACAACAATTTTGGCTATTACGTTGACTTATAGTATGCATGTTAGAAGGGGCACAGAAACCTACTTTTCTGTTGATACACCAAAAGGACAACCTGAAGCTTTCTACCTCCAGTGGCATTTATAACTATAGCACATACATTTCTCCAAAAAGCTGTGTCTTTTTGACATCAGTTGGCTCTCTTGCCAGTACTTTTGTTTGATGCCAGCTTTCCTCTTAGATTGCATAGCTATAAATTGCCAAGTGATGGGCTGTAAAAGAAGATCTCTGCTTTGCAGTTTCATTAGTAAATTAGAAGATGCAAATATGAGATTTCTTACCTTGAACTGACAGACGCATGTCACAGTGTCTCCAATTCTTAAACATTCACCATCAAATTTACAGGTGTTAGTGTCACAGAGGAAGAGATCATTTTCTCTGTCATCATAACCTCAAATTTAAAAAGAACATGCCAGTCATTAAATGTTACAGACTTGAACAACAACAAAAGATATATCTTTAAGCTTTAAAAGAATTGCCCTAAATTTTAGTTCCAACAACCACAGCTGTACTACAAGGTCATTTTTTACTGATAACCCCCCCAAAAAATTCTAGTTAAGTGATTAATACTAGTTTCTCTTTCACAGTTCTTTTCTAGTCAGTTGTCTTTGAATATTCTTTTTTTTTATTTTGATGATGCTATTTTATTTTAGTTTGGGTTAATATTGGCAGTGGTAAGTGAATATTTAACATTGCTTCATAGTTTCATTATTTTTTCTCATTAAGTAGACTACAGTTTATGACCCTCAGACTTCACATTTTAGAAAAGAGTTGGTGATGGTCTCAGAATGTCCTTTCATTATTCTTCCATTTTTAATCATTCTTTTGCTTTAAGATCTGCAACAACCCCTTATTTGGAATTTCTCCAGACAAAGAGGAAACAAAGCTCCAATAATAAAGATAAACAGGCACAGTGTTTTTTCTGATGGTCTGTCTGACTCAAACGAAGATTGATCACCTCCAAGTTAACAGGGGTAGAGGGGATACAGGTTCTTGCTAATCTGCCTGGAAAACCAGTTTATTTTCTTTAGTTTCTGCAAATCCCTGTTAGGTATCTGGTAATAATGAATTTCTTAACTGTCATCCCCAATTTCATATTTAAGTTAGTTATTTCCTAAAACAGTACCATAGCTAGGGATGAAACAAACTAGTCATGTTGGGTTACAAATCTATCAACATTTCAAATAATTGATTTGGCAGGTTACTTAATATTCCTACGGTAAAGCACCTAAAAAGTGATTAGGTACCTGCAAAGTGGGACTTAGTCTTTCCAAAATAACATAGATGCATGCATGAGCCATGAGGAAGTTAAAGAAAACATGTTTAGCTTTATGAAAATGCCAAATTTAGAAATTCCCCAAAACAGAACAAAGGCAATATATTGACCCAAATCTAACAGGGTTACAAATTTCAACTTGTCTTTATAAAGCACAAGCCACATGATGTATAATAATTTTCCTCATGGAATTTACACCAGTCACTACCCAGCATGGCATATTCTTTTATCCTATGAGTTACAGTTGGTCATTCTCTCTTCTCCAAAGTTACATACACTTCAGCTCGCATATATCCCTAAAAGCCACTTTATTCAGAGCTAGATTCAACTTCGGCAGAATTATATATACAGGAGATGAAAAATTACATACACACTGGCTAAAACTAGAACAGACCAGACCTAGGGGACAATATCCAGGCATGCTAATGGAGTTTAAAATGCCCAAAACACCACAATCGCGCCGGTAGTTATGAGCTGTCATGATGAAAGGCGAAGCTACTCGAACAGTGCAGCAACTCCTATCCTCGGTTCCTATTTAATTAGGAGACTTTAGCAGAACCAAGCTTGCCAAGCTCTCGCATTCAGACTCTGAAGGGACCCAAGCAAGCAAGAGCGCCTGACGCACTCCAAGGAAGCCTGCCCAGAAATGGAGGAGCCGGCGCCCACTCGGGTCGGTTCCGCCCTCCGCCCGCCTATGGGTGAGCCTGTGGGGCCTTGGTTATACCCACCCTGGCCTGGGAGACGGACGAAAGATTCTTGTCTCAACTTCCTTCGACCATTTAGGAACTAGGAGAGGCAAGAGGGAGGCATCTCGGTGATGCAAAAAGAACGTCTTTTGCAGCCAAGTAGAGAAGGCGCTGTGTATGCGAGTGGGGGAGGCGGGTAGAGGGGCTGAGAGAGAGAAAATGAATGTCTTGGAAACCCAAGATCCTCTAGAATTTGTGTGACCCGGTCTTGAATGCCAGACAAGTGCACTCTCATGGTACTTTTGCTAGTAATCAATGTTTCCCCTGCAGTCACCGTTTGATTTATTGCTTTCTCGCTCGTTCTATCTCCTAAAGTTGTTTCTCTCTGGTTTCAGCTAGACTTCTTTCTTTAATGATAGAAAAGGTTCTGATTTAATGTTTCTTCAAGGACTGGTCCTCTTTTAAATGAATCCACAAAACCTCGTTTACTATTTCTTAAAATCTCCGCAGCTAATTTAAGTGCAAGGATGCAAAGGTTCCTTTACCTGCACTTCCTGTGCACCGCCCCCTCAGGACCCCCTCCCCTTTCCTTAACGGCCTGGAACAGTTCTCCTCTGGGTGGAGGTCGGTGGTCTCACGGTTTGGGAGCGCTGGAGCGGAGGAGCTGGGGAGAAGCACTTGGGTAGGTTGGTCTGTGCCGGAAACAGCGCGTTTCCTCTGCGGGGCTAAGAGGTCGGGGGCTGGGGTTTCGGACTTACCAGAGCAGTTCCAGCCGGTGGGCGTTTGGCAGTCACTTAAGGAGGTAGGGAAAGCTGCGAGCTTTACCGGGCGGGCTACGATGAGCAGCATCACCGGCAGCAGCAGCAGCCAGCAAAAGCCCTCACAAAGTGTCCAGCTGCTGCACTGCCGCGGGGACTCCCACAGCACCATGACTAGTTCGCGTAACTCTGCAGCAGCAAACGGCTTCGGGAGAATACAAGATCGCGGGGGTCAGGCAGCGGGCTACTGAGCATCCCGCGGACGGCGGCAGCAAAGGCGGCGGCGGTGGCAGTGGCACCTGACGGGGAAGCAGTAACCAAACCCGCGCATGATCTCCAGAGTTTCAGCAACATCCAGTGACCCGGCTCAGCCCCGGGAGCGAGAGGGTCGTCCACGGAAAAGCTGCGCCGGGGACGCGGGAAGCTGCTGCCATAAGCAGAGGGCTCTGGCAAGCCAGGACAGCAAGAGGAGACCGAAGTCAAGAGAGCAGACCAGAGGAGCCCAAAGAGGCTGGGTGGATGGAGAGTCAAAGCGCCCTGCAGCCTAGCAGCCGCCTCTCGCGCTCTGCTGCCCGCATCCCTCTGGCGTTTGGGAAGCAGCAGGTCCTTAGCCCGCCCGGGATCACGTGGGAACTGGCAGTCGGGCGTTGATTGGCTGAGCGGGATGCAGGTCCCGGGAGGGAGGGGTCGGCGAGGAGGTGCTAGGAGGAGACGACGGCGGATGCCACAGATGGGCTAGCTCACCAGGCGCTGGCCCGAGTGGGGCAAGGCGGGGATGGCTCGAGTGAGAATTGCGGGCTGCAGGGCAGGCGACTCCCTCACCTTTAAATACCACCTGCTGTTTCACTCTCTGCCCCAGGACGCCCCCTACCGAGCGCTGGGTCAGATCTAGTGCTCCTCTTCCGTGCGTGACCCCGGGCTTCTAGCGCCCGCCGCGGCTGGGTGGCGTCTCTCGGAGCTGGAGCTGGCGAGGGTGGAGATGGCCGAGGAGCGGTCGCAGCAGACAGGAGAGGGGAAAGCGGGCACCGAAGAGAGGGCGTCCTGCTGGCGCCCGGCGCTCCAGCGTACAGGAGCGCGCCTCCTGGCTGTGACGGGATACAGGCTGGGAATATCGCCGCGGAGAGCCCACGGACGTTTCTCTAGGGAGTAGCAGGAAGCAGGAGAGGGTGAGAGGCGGTGGTGTGAGAACAGCTCCGGCTGGCCTGGAAGCAGCAGCCGTTCCCACAGAAGCCTGCGAACCTAAGGCTGTTCGCCAAGCTGCCTCAACCAGCCAGCCAGGCTCTCCCAGCTCGCTTCTCTCTCTCTCTACTCCCTTCCCTGGCCCCCTGAAACCCCGAGTCTACCCAAGGAGCTGGAGGTTTGAAAGCCCTCTCCCCACCGCACACTCTTCTCCAGCCGGGAGTCTGTGTGGCTGCCTGGGAGGTGAGGGCAAATGTGTTTCGGAGGTCAGGATGGGTTGGGACAAGCGGTCAGAAGGAGGAAGGAAAGGCTGCTCTCTGCATCAGCCACGGCGGACTGCCAGGCGCATCCGCGGGTTGCGGCGTCTGAGAAGAGCGGCTCCCTTCGGCGGCGCGGGTAGTGGTCCTCGGAGCTTTACGCGGGTCTCTACCGGCTCTCCAGTGACCTGGAGGTGGCAAGGAGGTCTCATTCGGCGAGTCTCTGGTTCTGCGCCTTTCATTCTCCGGCCCCAACCAGCGCCGGCAAACGGCGTGGTGAGATCCGCCTTTCGTCTGCTGCATTCTTCACGCAGTTAGACAACACTCTAGCCTAATGGCATTTTAGTCTCTAGTAACGAACGGGACCCGGAGTTTCCCGGGACAAGGATGCAGAGGAGCATTTTCCTCTCGTGACCGGGGTCGTCGTTGCACAGTGATTTCAATGAGTTTACTGTGTGATCATTCAGTGTTTCTATTCCGTGTGATTGTTCTGTGATTCAGGATTTATTTTTTCTCTCTTCTCTTCCCGTACCCTCCTTTCCCTTTCTCCGCTCCTTCCTTCCTTCCCTCCCTTCCTTCTTCCCTGCCTTCCTCCCTTCCTCTCTCTTCTTTATGTTTTTCCTTCTCTTTCTTTCAAGAGCCCTCATCTCCTTTATTTTTCTTTTAAACCTCATCTTTCTGTCTCTCCTATGTCCCCTGAATTTAGAAGAACATTGCGTGACAGCGCCTCGCAGGCAATTAGTGTCCATTCTCAATCACTTAAAAGAGACACCAATACACTTTGAAAACATGGACTATCTATCCTTTGCAGTACCACCCGAAAAACAAATTGTACCCGAGCTATCCTTTTAAGTACTTTAACCTTCAACCTCCTCCCACTTCCATGCTTTTTAACTTCTCCTTTGAGAGATGTGATCGTGCAACACCTCAGTGCCTCAAAGAAATCTTTTTTTTCCCCCCTTTATCCTGTGTGAAACCCATCCCTTTATCTTACATCTCCGCCTCCGCCCCGAGATCCCTCTTCCCATCCCCCCGTCCACCTCCAAAGATTTCTGAATCTCTGTGTGTCTGCTCCTGGTAATTAAGCAGCAGATCCCAGCATTCTAGTTGGTGGCATCGCGCTCCTTACCAAGACTCCATTAAAACAAATCAATTTGACCAGACGTTGGAGGCATCAGAAAATCGGCTTCTAGGCAGTGCAGCTTTCTTTTAGGAAACGAAATACCCATTAGATAGAACTGCCAGCCGATATTGCAAAAACAAGGAATCTGAGATGTCTTTCCCCTGCACTCTTTCGGCATAGAGGGCAACAGAGATACACGCCTAATGTAGATTAAGATTGAACAACTCCCCAGTTCGAAGTGAGGACCTGTCGTTTTCCATAGCAAGGCTGGTGTGGTAACTAATCAGGCTTATGAAAATAAGTCATGCTTGAAACTGAAGGCAAAGTCCTTCAAAGTGTTTACCCAGGAATTATGATAATGAAACAGGACCTGCTAGGGTATGAGTGCTTGGCTATAGAGGTAGGATTTTACAGAACCTCTTAGCCGAGTAAAACTGTTATTGAATTCTCTGCTAAGTAAATTTTTGGCATGCTCTCTAATAATATGTACTCTTCCTAAGACATTTTGCCCAAAGTAACTTAAAACTCCAAAGGAGTAAATTACTGGTTGTGACTGGTTAACAAATGCAGTTGCTTTCACAGAGGTTCTTTAAATCATTAAACAGTTTGAAGCAAAGCCTTTCCAGTAGGAATGCTGTGATTTTGTTCAGCTTACTTTCTACTTAGTGCTGCAATGCCACCAAGAAACAAATTCTGAAACTGGCATGCACCACCAAGTGGCAGAAGAACATCATTCAGTGAACAGAGCATCATATTATTGAATATGTAAATAAAAATGTATACACTATTTAGCCTCATCATTAGTACCAAGGAAGTAGACTAGCCTTAATTTTTATGGCAGTGAAGATTGGATTAGTGATTGGATTAGTGTTTCAATTTTGCTTCCAAAAGGATCAAATACATTTACTTATTAGAACTGAATTTAAAACTAGGTCTATGAATTGTACTTGGTATAGTATATTATATGATTACGAGTAATGAAATCCAGCATATCATGCATCTGTAATACTTCTTATTTTAAAATTCTACACAATATTTTCTTTCAATACTTCTGAGCTGAATCAGTTTATTTGTGGCATACATACTCTAGAATCAACTCTGAGTGGGTAAAATTAAGTTGTTATATTTTTAGGAAAGTAGCACAGAAAATATTTTCCCAGAAAACTTCTTTTAAAGTATTTTTCCCCACATGGAAAAGACATCATTAAGAAGTGTGAGACAACTCAGAGCTTTAAGGGGGGGGGGGCGGGCAGAGTTATTCTAGAACAAGAAAAACTTAGGATAAATAAACAAACCTGGGAAAATAAAGGCAGACTGACAGTCAATGATCAGACAGACCCTTTTTGCTCTCTAATACTTTCTGGATGGACGGATGGATCATAGTGGAGAGTTCTGACAAAATGTGGTCCATTGGAGAAAGGAATGGCAAACCAATATTCTTGCCTTGAGAACCACATGAGCCGAATGAAAAAGCAAAAAGATAGGACACTGAAAGATGAACTACCCAGGTCAGTAGATGCCCAATATGCTACAGGAGATCAGTGGAGAAATAACTCCAGAAAGAATGAAGAGATGGAGCTAAAGCAAAAACAATACCCAGTTGTGGCTGTGACTGGCGATGGAAGTAAAGTTCGATGCTATAAGAACGATATTGCATAGGAAGCTGGAATGTTAGGTCCATGAATCAAGGCAAATTGGAAGTTGTCAAACAGGAGATGGCAAGAGTGAACACTGATAATTTAAGAATCAGTGAACTAAAATGGACTGGAATGGGTGAATTTAACTCAGATGACCATTATATCTACTACTGTGGGCAAGAATCCCTTAGAAGAAATGGAATATCCATCATAGTCAACAAAGGAGTCTGAAACACAGTACTTGGATGCAGTCTCAAAAGGCAAAGGAGAAATGGAAAGATATACCCATTTGAATGCAGAGTTCCAAAGAATAGCAAGGAGAGATAAGAAAGCCTTCCTCAATGATCAATGCAAAGAAATAGAGAAAAACAATAGAATGGGAAAGAGTAGAGATCTCTTAAAGAAAATTAGAGATACTAAGAGAACATTTCATGCAAAGATGGGCACAATGAAGGATAGAAATGGTATGGACCTAATAGAAGCAGAAGATATTAAGAAGAGCTGGCAAGAATACACAGAAGAACCGTACAAAAAAAGAACTTCATTACCCAGATAACCACGATAGTGTGATCACTCACCTAGAGCCTGACATCCTAGAATGGGAAGTCAAGCTGGCCATCAGATGCATTACTACAAACAAAGCTAGTGGAGCTGATGGGATTTCAGTTGAGCTATTTCAAATCCTGAAAGATGATGCTGTGAAAGTGCTGTACTCAATATTCCAGCAAATTTGGAAAACTCAACAGTGGCCACAGGACTGGAAAAGGTCAGTTTTCATTCCAATCCCAAAGAAAGGCAATGCCAAAGAATGTTCAAACTACCACACAATTACACTCATCTCACACACTAGCAAAGTAATGCTCAAAATTCTCCAAGCCAGGCTTCAACAGTACATGAACTGTGAACTTCCCGATATTCAAGCTGGATTTAAAAAGGCAGAGGAACTGGAGATCAAATTGCCAACATCCGCTGGATCATCGAAAAAGCAAGAGAGTTCCAGAAAAACATCTACTTCTGCTTTATTGACTACGTCGAAGCCTTTGACTGTGTGGACCACAATAAACTGTGGAAAATTCTGAAAGAGATGAGAATACCAGACCACCTGACCTGTGTCCTGAGAAATCTGTGTGCTGGTCAAGAAGCAACAGTTAGAACTGAACATGGAATAGCAAATTGGTTCCTAATTGGGAAAGGAGTACGTCAAGGCTGCATATGGTCACCCTGTTTATTTAACTTCTATGCAGGGTACATTATGTGAATTGCCAGGCTGGATGAAGCACAAGCTGGAATTAAGTTTGCTGGGAGAAATATCAATAACCTCAGATATGCAGATGATGCCACCTTTATGACAGACAGTGAAGAAGAACTGAAGAGCCTCTTGATGAAAGTGAAAAAGAGTGAAGAATTTGGCTTAAAACTCAACAGTCTGAAAACTAAGATCATTCCACCCCGTCCCATCACTTCATGGTAAATTGATGGGGGAATAATGGAAACAGTAAGAGACTTTTTTGGGGGGCTCCAAAATCACTGTAGATGATGACTGCAAGCCATGAAATTAAAAAATGCTTGCTCCTTGAAAGGAAAGCCATGACCAAGCTAGACAGCATGTTAAAAAGCAGAGACATTACTTTGGCAATAAAGGTCTATCTTGTCAAAGCTATGGTTTTTCCAGTAGTCATGTATGGATGTGAGAGTTGGACTATAAAGAAAGCTGAGTGCCGAAGAACTGAAGCTTTTGAACTGTGGTGTTAGAGAAGACCCTTGAGAGTCCGTTGGATTGCAAAGAGATCCAACCAGTCCATCCTAAAGGAAATCAGTCAAGAAGATTCACTGGAAGGATTGATGGTGAAGCTGAAACTTCCAATACTTTGGCCACCTGATGAGAAGAAATGGCATATTGGAAAAGACCCTGATGCTGGGAAAAATTGAAGGTAGGAGGAGAAGGGGATGACAGAGGATGAAATGGTTGGATGGCATCACCGACTCGATGGACATGAGTTTGAGTAAGCTCTGGGAGTTGGTGATGAACAGGGAAGCCTGGTGTCCTGCAGTCCATGGGATTGCAAAAAGTTGGACACAACTGAGCAAATGAACTGAACTGAATACTTTGGTAAGATATGTAGTATGGTTTTTAGGTATCAGAACTTGTGTCATGCAGTAAGGAATATATTAATTTTGTTTAATTGCCACAACACCGCCAGTATCCACCATGAGACAAGGAATGTTGTTATTCTTATTTTATGGAAAAGGCATATGACTTTTAAAGCATCAAGCACCTTGGCCCACTAACAAACTAGCTGTGGTACAGCTAAGACTCAACATAGTTCTGTCTGGTATCAGAGCTCAGATTTAAGTCGCTATATTCTCCCGTATGACTTGCCTCTTAGCCTCAGAGAATGGAAACTAGGAATATACCTTCTCTGTCCATGCAGTCTCTTTGTCCTTTTAATGAAGAGCTAGTAAGAACCACACTCATTAAATCTCAACCATGAGCAGTGAGATCCAGTGGTTTCTAGATTTGTAATTCATACTTTAAATTAATATGAGTTACTTAAGAAGCTTTTTAGAAGATAGACAAATTCTAGGCCCCATTAGCATGGATTCTAATTGAGAAAGTTCACCAATTCTGGTGTTCTACTTTTGAATCTATATTTTAAAATTCATTCTTTGAAACTAAGGTATTTTCTGCTCCTATGTGAGAAGTGAAACAATATCTGGATTCTTGCTCAGTTTTCATAAGACTTTTGGCACAGAGTATTCTAAAACAGGAGAAAGGCTTATACTCCATGAGCAGATGAACTGTTGTACATTACCTGACTATTTATCATTAAGTATTGAATTTCCACATGCACATGTTTACCAAATATGCATTAAGCTTCTAATATATCTGACTTACAAACCTTGTGACTGTAGATTGTTTCCTCATTTATAAAATTTAGATAATAATAATACCTATCTCCTAGGGTTCTTTCGAAATTTAAGGGAGATATAATGTATGATTTAACTGAAATGGCCTCGGGAAGAATACTTGTATAAATGGTGATAAATGATGAATGAATACATATCTGTGTATGTAGTTATATGCATATATATCGTAATTAGGTATATATAGTTCATATATATATGATATCAAAATATACAATATTTTGATTTGCTAATGAAGTAGAGTGTCATTTTCAAATCTAACTCAATACCTTAACATTTTGTCCCTTAGTTTATAGCCTACCTCAGATCAGTAGATAATGTCCCAAATCATTATTCCCTCAGTTTTAAGTGATGATCTCTTCAAGAAAATCATAGATACCAAAGAATATTTCATGCAAACATGGGCTCGATAAAGGACAGAAATGGTATGGACCTAACAGAAGCAGCAGATATTAAGAAGAGATGGCAAGAATACACAAAAGAACTGTACAAAAAAGATCTTCAAGACCCAGATAATCACAATGGTGTGATCACTGACCTAGAGCCAGACATCCTGGAATGTGAAGTCAAGTGGGCCTTAAAAGCATCACTACGAACAAAGCTAGTGGAGGTGATAAAATTCCAGTTGAGCTATTTCAAATCCTGAAAGATGATGCTGTGAAAGTGCTGCACTCAATATTCCAGCAAATGTGGAAAACTCAGCAGTGGCCACAGGACTGGAAAAGGTCAGTTTTCATTCCAATCCCAAAGAAAGGCAATGCCAAAGAATGCTCAAACTACCGCACAATTGCATTCATCTCACATGCTAGTAAAGTAATGCTCAAAATTCTCCAAGCCAGGCTTTAGCAATATGTGAAACATGAACTTCCTGATGTTCAAGCTGGTTTTAGAAAAGGCAGAGGAACCAGAGATCAAATTGCCAACACCCACTGGATCATAGAAAAAGCAAGAGAGTTCCAGAAAAACATCTATTTCTGCTTTATTGACTATGCCAAAGCCTTTGACTGTGTGGATCACAGTCAACTGTGGAAAACTCTGAAAGAGATGGGAATACCAGACCACCTGATGTGCCTCTTGAGAAATCTGTATGCAGGTCAGGAAGCAACAGTTAGAACTGGACATGGAAAACAGACTGGTTCCAAATAGGAAAAGGAGTATGTCAAGGCTGTATATTATCACCCTGTTTATTTAACTTATATGCAGAGTACATCATGAGAAACGCTGGACTGGAAGAAACACAAGCTGGAATCAAGATTGCTGGGAGAAATATCAATAACCTCAGATATGCAGATGACATCACCCTTATGGCAGAAAGTGAAGAGGAACTAAAAAGCCTCTTGATGAAAGTGAAAGAGGAGAGTGAAAAAGTTGGCTCAAAGCTCAGCATTCAGAAAACGAAGATCATGGCATCCGGTCCCATACTTCATGGGAAATAGATGGGGAAACAGTGGAAATAGTGTCTGACTTTATTTTCCTGCTCTCAAAAATCACTGCAGATGGTGACCGCAGCCACGAAATTAAAAGATGCTTACTCCTTGGAAGAAAAGTTATGACCAACCTAGATAGCATATTCAAAAGCAGAGACATTACTCTGCCAACAAAGGTCCGTCTAGTCAAGGCTATGGTTTTTCCAGTGTTCATGTATGGATGTGAGAGTTGGACTGTGAAGAAAGCTGAGCGCCAAAGAATTGATGCTTTTGAACTGTGGTGTTGGAGAACTGAACTGAACTGAACTGAATGTCAATATATGTATTACTGATTAATAATATACATTTTTATGTTCAGATCAGATCAGATCAGTCGCTCAGTCATGTCCGACTCTTTGCGACCCCATGAATTGCAGCACGCCAGGCCTCCCTGTCCATCACCAACTCCCGGAGTTCACTCAGACTCACGTCCATCGAGTCAGTGATGCCATCCAGCCATCTCATCCTCTGTTGTCCCCTTCTCCTTCTGCCCCCAATCCCTCCCAGCATCAGTCTTTTCCAATGAGTCAACTCTTTGCATGAGGTGGCCAAAGTACTGGAGTTTCAGCTTTAGCATCATTCCTTCCAAAGAAATCCCAGGGCTGATCTCATTTAGAATAGACTGGTTGGATCTCCTTGCAATCCAAGGGACTCTCAAGAGTCTTCTCCAACACCACAGTTCAAAAGCATCAATTCTTCGGTGCTCAGCTTTCTTCACAGTCCAACTCTCACATCCATACATGACCACTGGAAAAACCATAGCCTTGACTAGACGGACCTTTGTTGGCAGAGTAATGTCTCTGCTTTTGAATATGCTATCTAGGTTGGTCATAACTTTCCTTCCAAGGAGTAAGCATCTTTTAATTTCTTGGCTGCAGTCACCATCTGCAGTGATTTTTGAGAGCAGAAAAATAAAGTCTGATACTATTTCCACTGTTTCCCCATCTATTTCCCATGAAGTATGGGACCAGATGCCATGATCTTCGTTTTCTGAATGTTGAGCTTTAAGCCAACTTTTTCACTCTCCACTTTCACTTTCATCAAGAGGCTTTTTAGTTCCTCTTCACTTTTTGCCATAATGGTCATGTCATCTGCATATCTGAGGTTATTGATATTTCTCCCAGCAATCTTGATTCCAGCTTGTGCTTCTTCCAGCCCAGTGTTTCTCATGATGTACTCTGCATAGAAATTAAATAATCAGGGTGACAATATACAGCCTTGACGTACTCCTTTTCCTATTTGGAACCAGTCTGTTGTTCCATGTCCAGTTCTAACTGTTGCTCCGTGACCTGTATATAGGTTTCTCAAGAGGCAGGTCAGGTGGTCTGGTATTCCCATCTCTTCCAGAGTTTTCCACAGTTGATTGTGATCCACACAGTCAAAGGCTTTGGCATAGTCAATAAAGCAGAAATAGATGTTTTTCTGGAACTCTCTTGCTTTTTCCATGATCCAGCAGATGTTGGCAATTTGACCTGTGGTTCCTCTGCCTTTTCTAAAACCAGCTTGAACATCTGGAGTTCATGTTTCACGTATTGCTGAGAGTAATTAAATTTGCTATTTTTCCACCCTTTGCCACATCTGTTAGTGATGCGTAAATAATAAGCAATAATTTAAAGAAACAATTTTATAATAGAAAGTTTTCTCTGTCCCTCATCAATTCCTGTGTCTTTAATTATTTTTGATAAATTGAAACATAGAAAATTATTTTTCAAATTCAGCACTGGTGAAATAGTTTATTTCCTCTTAGGGCAGTGAGACCTAGCCATGAATATACATTATAATCACCTGGAGAATTAAAGAATACTGCTGCAGAATCTCCACTTCAAGATTTGAATTCTCTGGTGGTTAAGCAGAGGCGTCATATATATATACATATATACTGGTGATTGTAATGCATAGCCTTTGTTGATAACCACTGTACTAGGAAGTGAATCAGTGGGCATTTCCAAGTTTTATCAGGTTGAAGAGTGATTTTTTTTCACTTAAAAATTTTAAAATAAACATCTCATGAAAGCTACTCATTGATTAAGATACTTAACAAAAGCAGAATACAGCAGTTAATGTTTGTCACTAGTTGGCTAATAGTTTGGGAAAAGAAAAAACACTCATTTGAAAAGAGCTAGATATCCAAAGCACTTGGGCTTGCCAGGTGACATTAGCGGTAAAAAAAAAACCCATCTGCCAATGCAGAGACTTAAGAGACGCAGGTTCGAGCCCTGGGTCAGGGAGGTCCACTAGAGAAGGACATAGCAACCCACTCGAGTATTCTTGCCTGGAGAGAGCCCATGGACAGAGGAGCCTGGTGGACTGCAGCCCATTGGGTCATGAAAAGTAGGACACAACTGAAGCAACTTAGCATGCACAGATATACAAAGCAGTAGGCACCTCAGTACATTTTCATGTCTTTTTATGTACAGATTCAAAACAGTTTGCCACTGCTATTTAATTTAATCACAGCCTTATCTTAAAAGTTTAGTTTGATACTGTTCTTCAAATCATTATGATTTTGTTTTTCTTTTTGCAGTCAGAAACAGAAGTTTGAGTTATTTTGGAATAAAACTGCTTTTCATGTCTGTCTTTGGCTTTTACTGAACTCAGTTAGAAGTTACTAAAGCCAGGAGTTCTTCCAGTTTGTGTTATTAGTATCATTTCTCCTTCTGTTATCAGTAACACGGATGTTATCTGTAACCAATTGTTTTTGGTTTGGGGTTCCCCCTGCTTCAAGTACTTGTTAGTGGCAGAGCAAGTCACTCAAGATCTGATGTTCTCAACCATTTTGCTGCTCCTTCTACCCAAATGTTTCTCCCCTGTCTTGTCCCCCAAGAAAGAAAAGAAACAAAAAGAAGGGACAAGGCTTCTGTCATGAAATAAATTTGGGAAAGACTTCCTGTAAACACTGCTCAGCCCTCTTAGTTTCACAATGCATATTTGCAGTAAAGGCTCTGAAGAGCCCTGCAGTAAAATGAGACCAAACACATCAAATAAAACTAAACACCTGTTTAACTTTATTGAACTCAGATGTTCTAATAGTATTTGATCATGGGATCCCTTTCAGCAAGAAAACACAACGGTAAACTACAGCAATAGATTTCTAGGTCTTATGCCATTAGTAACAACAGTCTAGAGGAATGGAGCTTTAAAAAAAATTGGTGTCAGTGTGTTAGCTGAGAAAGATAATTGTTCCCTCTGATTTCTCTTTTCACAGAAACAGTACTAAAGTCAGATCATAGTGGGTGAATATTCCTCAACCCTCAACCGTATCTTTGGTTGACAAGGATATGATTTTCCCTGTCATCACAAATATTTTGAGAAGATGATTAAAATGTCAGCCCTACCATGTTACAACCTTTAAAAATTTTCCTCAGTTTTGTTTGATGTAAACTCAAAATTAGATGCTCTAATATACTTAGCAGTAATTGTGACATCACTGATACAGATTGTCTGATACTACTACTTTCTGAAAAGCTATATCTCACATTGTTTAACATGCTAGAAATGTTTAAACAGAAAATTTCACAAGATTTTAGAGAGAATTTAATTGACTTCTTTACACTTCTATACTTATCTCTTTGCTTTGCAGCAAAAATCTGGACACTTAGCTGCTCCCTGGATATTATTAGAGCTTATGGTATTACGGTAAGACAAGACTACACAACAGGGTCCAGGCATGTATACATACATGAGCTGGAGTCTTTGCCCTGACACTTACAAGCTGACTGTCCTTGGGCAAGTTACTTGCTTTTCTGTACCTTGGTTTTCTGTATTGGTCAGAGTTCATCATTTGAGTTACGAAGAAACGTAGCCTATTGTTAGAGGGAGAATGTGTTTTGGAGCTCTAGCAGAGAATGGAGGCAGGCAACAGGAAGGACTGAAATCTATAAATAGGAAGTCATCCAGAAATTAAGGTAGACGGTCATTTTATCTTTCTGGGGCAGCATCTTCTCTCTCTCTCTCTCTTTTTTTTTTTTTCTCTTTATCTATTTCCACTCTTCTTCCTCCCCAAACCAGTTTTATGTGCAATTCTGACATCCCCATCTCAGAGGTGAATGTTTATAAACTGTATTTTACTGCATTAGATGTTTAGGTGTTACATATGGATTATTATGAAATTGTATATATATTAAATGTTAGTGTATCTAATAATGGAGAAGAGATGTCTCCATGGAAAATTATTTAATCACTATAAAACTAGCTTATTTTTTAGCTTATGTAAATTCTCCAATTTACTTTTTATAAATCCTGATTTTCATATGTAAGATTTGCTGCTTTTTTGACTAAAATAATTAGTCACATAATATTGAATTTCAAAGGTCTTTCATTTCAGCTCAGGAGCATCATTCTTTGTCCATGTATACCCCAAGGATGTATCAAAATGTTTATAGGTAGTTGACATTCAGTGGATGATTTTAAATTACATTAAAATGCTAAAGCTAACCACATTAATCAACACACTTTAAAAAGAATGCACCAGGAAAGTTAGTAAAAACCACTTTATAATAACCTGGAAGTTCTGTGTAGACCTTTTTGTTGTTGTTATAGTTTGGTCTCTCTGTCTGACTCTTGCAACCCTATGGACTGTAGCCTGCCAGGCTCCTCTGTCCATGGGATTCTCCAGGCAAGAATACTGGAGTGGGTTGCCATTTCCTTCTCCAAGGGATCTTTTAGACCCAAAGATTAAACCTACCTCTCCTGCTTGGCATGTGGATTCCTTACCACTGAGCCACTTGGAAATATATTTTGTTGTTGTTTTTGTTTTTTCTGCTATACCAATTGTGGGGTGTGGGATCTTAGTTCCCCATGCAGGGATTGAACCCGGGTCCTTGGCAGTCAGAGTACAGAGTTCTAATCACTGGACCAACAGGGAATTCCTGGTAACACTTATTTTGGATTAAAAAATCCAGTACTGAAAAGATGATGTTTGAACACATCAGGGAGCACCTCAGCAATGGTTGATGGTGTAGTATTCCTAGGTGTTCCCTCAAGAGTGGTCATTAGTCACAATGCTTCATGTAGGCAGAACTTTATTCATGGTCTCTGCCTATAATTGTGCCTTTATTTTTCACTCCCTTTGTATTTACCATTGCTTCAAGTCAGGAGATCAGCCACCAATTCTTCAGATCATAAAACAAAATAAAAATTGTCTGGATGTGAAGCTTGAGATTTTCAACGATATGAGCAAAGAGAGTGAAAAATAAACAGCAGGTGATTTGGGGGAGCCTCTCTCACACACATATGTGTGTGTAAGCATATACATACATGCAAATATTATACATGTGTATATGTGTTTGAGTGCATGTATACATTTACATATGATGAACAATTCAAATCATGAAGAGATTGTACACAGTCATCATCCCTTTCTAACCTCCAGGTCTTCTTGTTCCACAGAAGTAACTGCTGTTGTTAAATTTTTAAACCCCTTCTAGATTTCTCCAGGCATATATTCTCTCTCTCACATTAAATATACAGACTCATTTACAAGTATGCTGAGTACAGTGATTTTCCACTTTTTACATATATATATGTATATACATATATATATATGAGAGAAATCTAAATATAAATGTATACATATAAATGTAAATGGGCACTGTTGGTGTGCTTTAGTTGCTAAGTCCTGTCCGACTCTTTTGCAACCCCATGTACTGTAGCCCACTAGGCTCCTCTGTCCGTGAGATTTCCCAGGTGAGAATATTGGAATATGCTCTCATTTCCTTCTCCAGGGGATCTTCCTAATCCAGGGATCGAACCTTTGTCTAGCACATTGGCAGGCAGATTCTTTACCACTGAGCTACCAGGGAAGCCCATTAACAGGCATCAGTTCAGTTCAGTCACTCAGTCATGTCCGATGATTTGCAACCCCATGGACTGCAGCACACCAGGCCTCCCTGTCCATCACCAACTCCTGGAGTTCACCCAAACTCATGTCCATTGAGACGGTGATGCCATCCAACCATTTCATCCTCCGTCATCCCCTTCTCCTCCTGCCTTCAATCTCAGGCATAAACACATATAAATTTATATAGGCATACCTTGGAGATATTGTGGCTTTGGTTCCAAAACACCACAGTAAAGAAAATACCGCAATAAATCGAATTGCACTTTTTTTTTTTGGTTTCTCAGTGCTTGTAAAGTAATGATTACATTATGCTGTAGTCTTTTAAGTGCAATATGTTATGTTTAAAAAAGTAATGTTCTTACTTTAATTAAAAAGTATTATATTGCTAAAAAGTCCTAACCAACATCTGAGCCTTTTATGAGTCAATTTTTGCAGTAGTAACAACAAAGATCACTAATTACAAAGCACCAAAGTGAAACTGAAAGTTGTGTCTGTAGGACTATTTGCAACCCCATGGACTATAGCTTGCCAGGCTTCTCTGTCCATGGTATTCTCCAGGCCAGAATACTGGGGTGGGTAGTCTTTCCCTTCTCCAGAGGATCTTCCCAACCAAGGGATCAAACCCAGGTCTCTCTCATTGCAGGTGAATTCTTTACCATGTGAGCCACCAGGGAAGCCCAAGAATACTGGAGTGGGTAGCCTATCTGTTCTCCAGCAGATCTTCCCTAGCCAGAAATTGAACTGGGATCTCCAGCGTTGCAGGCAGATTCTTTACAAACTGAGCTACCAGGGAAGGCCCACAAAGCACCAAAACAAATATAATAATAATGAAAAGTTATGATATATTGTGAGAAATACCAATATGTGACACAGAGACATGAAGCGAGCAAATGCTGTTGAAAGAAATGGCACGTACAGACTTGCCACAGATCTTCAATTTGTAAAAAATGCCATGTCTATGATGTGTAAAAAAATGAAGGACAATAAAATGAGGTATGCTTGTTTAAGTAAATTTTTGTGTATTTATATGTGCATGCATGTTTGTTATCCTTTGATTTACAAATGGTTTTTAGGGCTTTTATCATATAAATTGTTCTATTTCTTACTTTATTTATTTATTAAACGCAAGGAGAGCTACTTCATTTAGCTGGGTAGAATTCCATGTTGAATGTCTCATAATTTATTCAGTGCATTATTTACAGACATTTATTTTATTTGCTAATTAAAATTAATGCTGCATTGATATATAACCTACTGTCTTTTCAACAAGGATATCTACCGCATTCCCCAATAAAGAGACTAAAGGTCACAGTGATAGTTTAAGTATGCTTTTAGGCGAAAATACTGAGATAGCTAGCAAACAAAGTGTTACATTTTGTTCTTAACTGCTCTCAATGAGGAATGCACTTAACCTGACTGTGTGTTAGTGTCTGGGTTCTGTTCTACTCTTTGTGACCCCCCTTGACAAGCCCGCCAGGCTCTTCTGTCCATGGAATTCTCCAGGCAAGAACACTGGAGTGGGTAGCCATTCCCTTGTCCAGGGGATCTTCCCAACTTAGGGATCGAACCCTGGTCTCCTACATTGCAGGCAGATCCTTTACCACATGAGTGACATCTCAGCTGTCAACACTCTGCATTAAGAAATCACTCTTAATTGAAGAGCAGGATATAAGTTTATTATTAAATCACTGTATATATGATATTTTATACTCTTTTACATCTAGACTAATGAATTCCAGAAGATTAGTAAACTTTAGAAGACAGGGCCTATATACTTTAAACATGATTAAATCATTTTGTCTGAAGTAAAAAATAAGGGATTTTCTTCATAACTCATCATTTTTTTAAAATTTTGAGCTAAAATTTACCCTTATTAAATGAAACAATAATTCAGACATTTTAAACATCTTTTTAAAGAGTTTTGTAATTGATTTATATGTCTTTGAGATATCTGTGATACATGATGCCTTGTAAAGATGAGGAGAGAAACAATATCGTTGGTGAGTGTGGAAAAAGCCAATGTTAATTTAAGACCAAATAATTCTTTTGGTAGGTCAACTTTTTAATTATGTATTAGTGTTACTGTGAATCATATTTACATGCACTTGCTTTTTACAAACGTGTTTAAATAATTGTCATTCTTGCAACATCAGTATTTTTATTGCCATTATAGCAGTCAGGAAATTAATATTAAAAGACTTATCCAATGCTTTCCAACTTAAGGTTCAATGTTCTTTAAGAATGACCTCACTTTTTGAGTTGTCAAGACAACTACCAAAAACTATAAGAAAGCTTTTATAGTTAGACTACATGGATTGTAAACATCAGTTTTTTAAACTGTTATTATAAGGTAAGTGATTGTTTCCTTGTTGCGCACACGTTCACTTACTTGCAACGTTGTACTGGAAATGGATGCTAATAACTTGCATTTGGCTGGTGTTTTAATGCAGTAGAATGGCACATTTCTTAATTGCATATCACTTAGGATGGTCTAGAATTTAGCAGAAAGCTCTGTTCAGAGGTATTGCACACATGACTGGGAGGATATTGTGGTGAAAAGATATCAATGATAGCTCCATTAATGTTTAGCTTATACCTGCATCTAATGGGTACTAATGCATCTTACATGACATATGTGAAGATAAATTTACAGCTTTAATAGGTTTACAGTCCATAACAATAACCTATTTCTCTAACAAGTTCTACTTCTCTAATAAAACATTGTCTTTCCAGTGTCCTTTGATTGAAAGGTAAGGAGATAGATGCTGCTGCTTTTATTGACATAGCAGCAAAATGCCCTTATCTTAGTGTTCCTTACGTATTTGTATTACACATAACATATTAAGAATGTTGCCATTTTGTACGTTTCACAAAAAGGTATATTTTAGAAACATTATCTGTCCGGAGCCATAGGCCATTTCAGTTCATTTTTTAAATGTTATTTATTTTTCCTCCACTTTATTTCAGAGAAGATAAAAGACAAATTTAAGTGAGTTGATCTGTCATCAGATATCTCTGAAATAGTGCACATGAGGTGGCAGTCAGTTCAATCATTTAAAAATCTGACTTCTCCAGATACACTGAAAATTATTTAAATCATAGATTCCTGTTCTAAAAATTGCTTACCATATGTTATAAATGCATGAAAGTCTAAATAATGTTAATTCAAGCGTAAAATCATCTTAAATGTATTGTTCTCCCCATTTTAGCATTATAATGATAGCCTTGTGTAAAAAGTCTTCTGAAATCTCATTAATTTCATTACCTATTTCACTGTGGAATCCTAGGTTTTTTTCTATTAATATATATCATTTGTACTTATATTTTTGAGGCTCAAATAACTGAGAAGTGGTTAAAAGATAAGGTTCTTTCAGAAAAATACTCATAAGCTGGTATCACAATACTTTGTGTGTAGTTTCTGGAGAGTAAAAGACCTCTCTTAACCAAATTATATAAGCCATTTTCATGAAAAAGAAGAAATTTGTTATGGAAACATGATAATATCTTTCCAAATGACTTGGTTCACTTTCTATTTCTATCGTATAGCTCTTTTGAGTCTTTTCAAGCATTTCAGCTGAGGAAGTTGGTTGCAAATTATCAATGAACTATTAGTATTATATATAGTTTTTTTTTTTTTTTTTAACTGCATAACATTTTCAACTGGGGAGTAATGGAAGGGAAATAAAATATGACGAACTAGAAAACTGTGTTGAATCATATCTTATTACCAAATAATATATTTGTATATTATTCCTGTGATCATTTCAATATTTGTGTGTATATTAACCTAAAAGTTGGATAAGAGAAATTGGAAATGTATGTACACGGGCATAGCTTACAGAGCATATATATTAGTACACTTTTTTCATTATCAATACTATCTTTAAAAATAAAACTTCAAACTAAAAAAGAAAGAAACAATGTTATCAAAAGAATGTAGTGGACTAATTTAAAAATTATGGTGACTGAAAATATTTCTATGTTTGAATAAATTGTGTCTGAGAATCTAGAATTAGGTGGTATTACTAACAAGCAAGCAGGTTGTACAAAAATCTACTCCAGTTGTTGCTTGGTACGTTTTTTTCTTGATTCATATTACTTGTTACAAGAACATCCAGTGAATTTAGGATAAGACAAAATAAGTAAAGCAAAGAAATACCTTTACACTAAGAGGAAGATGAGAATAAAAATGTTATCTTTATATCAGTCTTATATTTAATTTTCTCAACTTTTAGCCTCATTTCTCTTCTACATGCTCTCATGCTGCAACTTTTTTCTTTGCTATCTGGTTTTTCTTTTTTTTTTTCTGGGTTAATTTAGGGTATAATTAGGAAGTTTTACTAGAACAATAAAATAACAGAAATATTTAAATCTTTTATCAATGATTTTTTTAAAATAGTAAAGACTATAATACTGTGGGATTAACTATAATTTATGAATAGTTTTCAGTTTCAGTTGTTATAAATAGTGTTCACCTTCAGTTGCAACCTTGGAAGTCTCCTAGGTGAAAACTGAAATTGGCCTCTATATACAGAGGGCAAAGAGAGTCTGAAGAAAGGCAGACAAACAACTCCAGACTGGTAGGTAGTGGGTTTAATAAGACAGGAAATTGATAAACAATGCTTGAGTGATTGCAAGACAAGTAGATCTCAGCAACCACTCCTACCCTCCCCCCTACTGAATTTTACAAGTTTATATAGAGTTCTTAAAATGGTTTAATCACAAATACTGTCCAAATGGTCTCAACAATGCCTTACCCTCTCAAAGCTGCATCCTTGAAACCCATTCCCAATGTGAAGAGAGTGGGTAGAACATACATTCCAAGGCCAGGAGAGGATATGAGGCACTTCAATTGCTTGGGTCCAGCTGTTGGGTCATCCAGAGGTCACATCCTTTTTACAAGCTCCTCCAACATCAGTACATTGATTTATTGTTAATAATTAGGGGCATTAATCTACCTTCTCATCACCATGGTTTTATAAACACAATCACCACAGCTACATATTGAAAAGTATGTAGATGAGTGAGTATGTAGATGAATGTACAAATGTGTGGTAGAATTGTATATTCATTTATTCTATGATGTTGAGTGTATACCATAAGTCAGAGTCAAGTTAACTCTGAGGACTCAGCAGGGAACAAGATTGACAGTATTTAGAGTTTTAATGGGAAAATGGGTTTAATGGGTAAGATAAACATTAAATAAGTAATTACACAAATAAGTCACTCTGAAAATGTTCATGGAGAAGTAGTACAGTGTCCTGCTGCACTTGGGTATATAGCATGTGTAATAGAGTAAACTGATCTGATCTAGGGGCTCAGGCAGCTGGTAATTTTTTTTTTCTTTCACTTATTTAAATATTAAAGTTTCTCAGGGTATCTGTCTCCCTCCCATCTTTTTTTTTCATCTTCCACTTAGGTAGAGTTGAAGGTGAATTGTTATAGGTGCCCCTTTTCAAGCAGGGGAAAATCATGGCATACAAATTTTATAAAGTACTGAGTGGACAATGTGTCATAGGTTTTGGAGATAATAATTTAGAAGAGGGTTAAAAATGTGCCACTTGACTTTTCAACATGATGTTCACTGGTGATTTACCAATGACAATTTTAATTGGATGGAATCCAGAGAGAAGATAATGGGTTGGGAGGTAGTATTAAGAGACTTAGTTCATTTGAACAGCAATGCACACTCTGTGAGGGCAGGAACTCTGCATCCCCAGCACCTAATAGCGCCTAGCCTATTTTGCACTCATAAGTATTTGTCAAATAAATGAATGATGTGAGTTCTGAAAAGTAAGAAGAAGATCATGCAGGGAATTGTAAATCATATTAAGCCTTTTGACTTGCTGTTTCCTAAGTATAATGCTTTCAAGGGTTTAACTGAGAGCCTAGCCAGATTGGATTTATGTTTTAAATTGATCATTGTGGCTTTTGGATGTGAAATAGATTTTAAGGGAGCAGGCAGACCAGTTGTAATGCTTCTTCAGTTTTCCTGATTGGGAAGGAAAAAACCTGGAGAAACTAAGCGAGCCGTCTAGCCCAAATGGACCAGAGAATGGATGAACAGAAAGTGGACTGTTTGAATCACTTTTGAGTAATGACCAGATCAATGACATTAACAGGCAAATGATAAAAGATGAAAAGGAGACTCTATACTCTTTAGATGACTGACATTTGCAGGTGGCATAATTCCTGTTGCTTTTATTCTTTAAAAAATATGATTGCTCCATGACTGGTGAATGGGGCTGTTACAGTATAACTCTGAACTCCTATGGACTATTACAAACCTGTCTTAGAACCTAGAATTTTTATTTTTTTAAACAAAGCAGTAATTTTGTACTAACTTATTAGTACATCAGTTAATGGAAGTACATTAGCTCCCATCATATTCAGGTTATGACCAACCTAGATAGCATATTCAAAAGCAGAGACATTACTTTGCCAACAAAGGTTTATCTAGTCAAGGCTATAGTTTTTCCTGTGGTCATGTATGGATGTGAGAGCTGGACTGTGAAGAAGGCTGAGCGCCGAAGAATTGATGCTTTTGAACTGTGGTGTTGAGTGGACTCTTGAGAGTCCCTTGGACTGCAAGGAGATCCAACCAGTCCATTCTGAAGGAGATCAGCCCTGGGATTTCTTTGGAAGGACTGATGCTAAAGCTGAAACTCCAGTACTTTGGCCACCTCATGCCAAGAGTTGACTCATTGGAAAAGACTCTGATGCTGAGAGGGATTAGGGGCAGGAGGAGAAGGGGACAATGGAGGGTGAGATCGCTGGATGGCATCACTGACTCGATGGACGTGAGTCTGAGTGAACTCCGGGAGTTGGTGATGGACAGGGAGGCCTGGCGTGCTTCAATTCATGGGGTCGCAAAGAGTCGGACACGACTGAGCAACTGATCTGATCTGATTCAAGGCACTATGCTGAGTATTAGGAACAAAAACTTAACAATATAGACATGGTCTTTGCCCTTATGATTTTAAGTTCATTTTTGAACTTAAATATGATGACTGGTATGAGAGGGTAATATCCAGAGAATGTTTGGAGACAGTATAAAACATGGACATCAAATCTAGTCTAGGGAATCTGGAAAGCCCAATTGGAAGAAAAAATTTAAGCTGAGGTGTTGTTATTGAAGCAAATGGAAATGGGGAAGGGTAACATTTTTTGTAAAGAAAAGATGAAATATTAGGTTCAGGGTTTATACAGTTTGACTCACTCATGGAACTTCAGTAGCTAGGAAACTATGAGCAGTGATTTTGTTTGGTAGATAGGGGTTAACTGGAGTATAGTTTGATAATTTATGCCAATAATTTTTGTTGTTATTCCCAGGATAATGGAGACAAGAGGAGGTTTCAAGCAGGGCAGTGATGCCACACACAGTTTAGAATTGTAAGGCAGATGTCATATCAGGATTTCTTACTTTTGAAGATTTTGTTTGGCTTGGCCTGAGTTCCAATTTCTCCATCTGTGGTGGATTTCAAAGCCTTCCCCACAGTTTCTGCAAATTTCTGAAGCTTACTATCTTTTGCTTCTTTCTGATCATGTGCTCCAGGCTGCTTAAGGATTGTATCTGCATTTCTCTCCGTTGGCACAGGGATTTACAATTCGACTGCTTCATCTATTCTATAAGCAATCTACACATAAAGTATTTTGTGATCTAGTGGGCTTTACCATGACTTAACTTGGAAGAAATTCATCTCAAAATATAAATGCTATTTTGCCGTCTTCCTTGTCTCCTTTCCTCATCTTCTTCTCTTTCAAGATGCCACAAGCATGAAGTTGTTTATGGTATGAATGTTTGCTGCTGCTGCTAAGTCACTTCAGTCGTGTCCGACTCTGTGTGACCCCATGGATGGCAGCCCATCAGGCTCCCCCATCCCTGGGATTCTCCAGGCAAGAAAACTGGAGTGGGTTGCCATTTCCTTCTCCAATGCATGAAACTGAAAAGTGAAAGTGAAGTCGCTCAGTCATGTGCAACCCTCAGCGGCCCCATGGACTGCAGCCTACCAGGCTCCTCCGTCTATAGGATTTCCAGGCAAGAGTACTGGAGTGGGGTGCCATTGCCTTCTCCGATGAATGTTTGCATCCACCCCCAAATCATATGTTGAAACCCTAATGCCAAATGTGATGGTACTGGGAGGTGGGGGCTTTGGGAGGCGTTTAGGTCATGAGGTAAGAACACTCATGAATTGGATTAGTGCCCTTATAAAAGATTCCAGAGAGATACCTCATCTCCTTCCATTGTATATGGATCCAACCTAGTCTCCAGAACTGTGAGAAATAAAATTATGTTGCTACCCAGAAAAAAAAAAAAAGATGCCACAAGCAATATTTTCCTCTGTCTTAATTAGATCTATGTCATTCATAATTATAATTCTTAAGGTCTTATCTTCTATAATCAAACAGTGATCAATATATTCCCCCAAACAATACAGTTCTCTACCTAAGATGAATTTTAGTGACAGCTGTTTACATAGACTGTATTTTTCATCCTGCAATAGAATAAACACTCTGCTGTGTGGAAAAATTGTAGCTTACTAGAAATGATGGTAAAAGGAAAGATTCACAAAGATAGTTTAATCTCATTCTGTAGGAGATGAAGACTTAGCTGAAAGAGGTCAAGTTACTTGCCGTATTGCTAATGGCAGAGTCTGAACAAATATTTATGCTGTTCCCTAATCTAGCGTTCTTTCTCTTGGGATGGTGGCCTTCTTATTATATTTTTATCTCTCAGGACACATCTAAGCTCATAAATCCTCTCGTGGATATAGCTTTGCCCCTAATTCCAAATTGCCTATGTGCCTCAAACAAAATGTTTCAGTTATCCAAGGGAATGATAAAGGGCAGCTTTTATTGCATTAACTTTGTTGCAGAACCATTCCTGATTTTTCACACACCAATGTTCTACCATCATATGTTTATTTCCCACAAAACTATCTATTTCAATATACCTATGTCTAGTTTTGAGATTGCAACATGGTACAGGCATGATAAAATTTAGATTCATGGCTAAAAATCTAAGTAGAACTGCTGAGCTACTGGTATAAAGGAAGTAAATAATGTATGAGATACTATGAAAAATCATCCATAAGAAGAATAATTTTAATGGAGAGTGAGTGTACAGTTTACAGGGAACAGTTATTGGGCAACGGCACCATATTCTGGTACTGCCTGTCAAGATTTTATATTTTGACAAAAGTTTTCTCTACAACAGGTGAATATTTTAAATATAGAAATAAAATAAACTATTATGTTGGGAAATATAAAATTATAACATAACTAGTAACAAATTGGTCACAGAATCAAAGTGATAATAGCAGTGCTGCCTTCTTTCTTAAAGAGAGCAATGAAAAGATTGCTTATTTATTGAAGTGCTTTACAAACATAAAACAATATTTTCTTTGCCTTAATTCTGAGGTTTCGTTTTTGACCCTTTGTCCTCTACTTTCCTGTCTCTTTATGATTCTGTGTTCTAGGCTATTATTTTGCTCCACTTTCATTTGAAATTAGTCCCACTAAAAGAACAATTCTTCTATACATCAGTGTCTATTTTGCTGTCTCGATGTATAGAACAGTCTTATGGACTCTGTGGGAGAGGGAGAGGGTGGGAAGATTTGGGAGAATGGCATTGAAACATGTAAAATATCATGTATGAAACGAGTTGCCAATCCAGGTTCAATGCACGATACTGGATGCTTGGGGCTAGTGCACTGGGATGACCCAGAGGGATGGTATGGGGAGGGAGGAGGGAGGAGGGTTCAGGATGGGGAACATATGTATACCTGTGGTGGATTCATTTTGATATTTGGCAAAACTAATACAATTATGTAAAGTTTAAAAATAAAATAAAATTTAAAAAAATAAATAAAAAAAATAAAAGAACAATTCTTAAATCTCTATCTATGACTTTATTCTTACAATTTTCAGATAATAGTTTGCATTTTAAATAACCTTTTGGAAAATTGGATAAAGATATGCAATGATCAATCTCGACATGTTTAAAACCCTCGCTGTCTTTCCTCTAATTTTCTTCTAAATGTTGTTCTGACTTCATTCTCACCACTCCATCTTGTGGGCTATCATCCTATTAGCCTTCCACAGATTCAACTTTATCATGACTCTTCAACCATCAGAAAGAAAACCGTGATGTTGAAAAGACATTGTAATAAAGAATTTCTCCAGGGTTTTTATTGAAAAACCCCATCTGATACCTATTTATCTGAAAATAAGACAGCATGGTTGCTATTTCATCTTACTAAGTGAAATCAGGAATGCAGAAGCTGTCTCTAAATTCTAAAGAAAGACTGAGATGTGATATATTTTTATCATTAAGCATATTGAACCCACAGAGAATGCCACTAAGGTGAAGCACCAAAACTGCAAATGTTCCACATTAAACCACATCTATAGGTAATATTTTGGGCAGTAGGTAAGTTTAGTTTCTTTTATTTGTTTTGCTTTTTGAATTATTTATTTTTGCTTTTTTACAAACAACCCTATGTTCCATTCTAAGGATCATAATGCATAACATAAGTACATAACTTTTTCCCTGATTACATTTGTTACATATTAAATTGCCTTGGAGCAAAATGTAAATATTTAATGAGTAACAAATTCATTGAGTTTTTCCCAAAACAGAAGATTTCCATAGTAGCTGTCTTCAAATGTTAGTTTTAAATTTCTCATTGATCCTGTATAGTTGATGAAACTTACCTAAACAAAACTGTAGAAAAACAAAGTTGTTTTTTTTTTTTTTTTTTTTAGTTTGAAGAATTTTCAAGACTGATGACTTCAATCTTCACATGATCTGAGTACCAGTTAAAAAGAGAATTGAGGAACAAATAGCATGTACTTAAAGGTTTCTGATTTTTTTCCCTCTGTTTAATGAAAAAGCTTTTGAACAAAATCTTCAACCACTCTATTATCCTTGGATAGACATCAAATGTTATATAGTTTTGGTCTGAATCCAAGTTCATTACTTACTAGTAGTATGACTTTGAGCAGGTTGATTAGCCTCTCTGTGCTTTTTATTTCTTAAATATAAAAAATGAGGATAATAAGAAAATTATAAAAAACTTACACTGGATAACATATAGTAGACAATACTAAAGAAATTCATGGAGTGTCTTCCATAGAGTAAGTTCTCACTAAGAGTTAGCTGCTATCATTATTATAAAGAAAACACTATAGAATTAGGACTTGGAAACAACTTATAAGAGAAATTCTCTCCTTTCATTCACATCACAGAATGTCATAATTGTTCTGTTTACTAGCATGAAGAAGGATGATCAGGGTACTCAGCACATTTTTAAATGAGCCTGCATAGGTTGCCTTAATCCATTACAGGTGTTTTCTGATTCTTCCTTAAACACAGTTCCTGGTACTCAATATTGAATATTTAGGCCTTCAGTCTCCTTTTTGTAGTTTCGTTTGTGAAGGAAATATATCTGTCATGATAATAGGAACAATAAGATTGTAAGTCCTTATACCCAGATTAGTATCAAGTGAGTACCCTAAAATAAATCGTATTTAATAAAGTGCAAGGTCATCAGTATATCATTTATTTTAAAGCCTTACTGGAACATGTAAGATTATCATAATCAATAATGATAAAGTAAATTTTAATTCTGAGAAATTATACTATCTAAAGCTTTCTCCTAAAAATGAACAATGCTTTGTTGACTGTATTTTAAATTATGGAGCAGATTATTCACAAACATCATAAATCCTAAAGAAATGTGATACTTATTGCACCCAGGAAGCTAATACAAACATGGACTGAAAAATTTAATCAGGCCTATAATTAAGCTATTTTAAGCCAATTAGTTATTCTCTAGTAAGCATTTCATTAGGCAATAGCATTTTGTGTTTATATCGGATCTCTTTTCTGCTAAGAAAGAGAAGCAGTAAAAAATTTTGATGGACGTTTATCTTTTTAAAAGTTACTTAAAAATTAAAAGACAAAAAATAATGTGACATTTCTACTTTATAGTTTCCTACAGATCACTTATTTGTCTTTAGTAAAATGAGAGAACTAAGCAGGATTCTTAACTATAACCCTTAAAAATGTGTAGTTAACTACTCAGATTGTATCAGGAAAGAGAGACAGCATCCCTTTCTATAGGTCTAGCTCAGTGCTTCATTTGCATGCTTCCTTAGAAGAGCAAGTTGCCCTGGATAATGTAAAACAATGGTAGTTTCACCATTTGAAGTTGCTAAAGTTGAAAAAAATTCCAAGGATTTTATCTTCTTCTCCTGCTGAATATCTTAATAGTATTAGGATGAAAGAGGTTTGTTTTTGAGGTTAATTTATTTTTTCTTCTTAAAGCATAAAATCTGAACAGATGGGAATCACAGATTTGGCTTAGTGAGAACTGAAGTTGTTTCATACACTTTTTGTTTTTGTCTTTAGAAACAAAACCCAACAGCATTAATTTAGCCTGGATCTGTACAATACTAGTATTGTCCATCATCGCTCAATGATGGAGTGTTAACTGCAGCTGTAGATTCAGCATCTAGGCCTTTGTTGTATTTTTCAAGAAGCCATTAACAGGGCTTCTTTTTTGGTTTAGGATTGCCCCCCTTTTTATTTGCATGTGCTTTTTCCACAAAATACTTAAGTTGCTAAAAGCTGGCATCAGCCATAAGAAGGATACTTAAACTATTTTTGAAATTAAACTTGAATTAACTCCAAGTTATCTCCTGTTTCCTTAAGACAGAGGGAAGAAAAGATTATGTGTTGTTAAATTTATGATTATATTTATTGGCAGCTATTTGTAAACTTCTGTCTTGTTAGTGTCTAGTGGGTTGTAAAAGATTTCTGTTATTTCCCTTCTTGCTGGGTAAATCATTGTAATTAAGTCTCAGAATGTCTCCTATATTAGGTGTGATACAGCTTAGAATCTCCTGTGTTCTCATTTGCCAAAAATGTGTTTTATATCCTTACACTTTGAGAGTCTTTCTCAATATATCTCAAGATATTTAGGGCATTAATTAGAGATATGAAAATGTTCAATGGTATCTCTCACAGTACTTTTATGAGCAATAATCATATACTCATTCATCAGGCAATACAAATTGTTACCTCAGAGAATTTTAGAGCACATCTAAAACACAGAGTTCATGTAATATCCCCCCTTGGTTTTCAGATGAGGCAGCATAGTTTCAGGTAGGTTAAGTGAACATTTGCAGGTCACCTACCTGCTCAGTAAGAAATCCCAGATGAGACCACTGAAAGTCAATACAGTCTATGCTTTGAGATCTCATAAGAGTTCTCAGTGGATTTGATCCCTTTGTTGTTGCTTTTTCCCCCAATACACAACTACACTCAGTTATGTTAATTATATAACCTACAATTCATCCATTGCATGAAAGCAGAATAAAGCCATTCATACACGCCAAAGTTGAAGCACACTTTGGACAATACATTTTATTGTGTTTTGTGAATAAAGACATTTAAATGTTCATATCCTGTGAGCTAAGAGCTCATGTATACCTCTCAAACCTGAAAAGAAAACTTCTCAGAAAAGAGGAAATTCTTGAATATGTCTTATGTCAATTTGTTGTGTTATCCTTTTTACTAATTACATTGAAGTATTTAGTTCTTTATAGTTTATAATCACTTATTCAGACTTCTGGATACAATTCTACATTTTCTTTACCTGACTCAGTCAAGAAAAACAAACTTGGATTAACCTTAATGAGATTCATTAATTCTGAATGATGCTTACAAATTTGTCACTGGCTCCAATGTTTTGATAAAAAGACTTTTATTTTTAGTTTCCACCTCTATAAAAACAACATATTCTTTATTGTGACTATAAAGAAGTTGCAATGAGCAGAACCACCATACTAAGAATTAAATCAATTTCTAAGTCTGGGACACTGAAAGTGAAGCCCTGAATTCTAAAGGATTCTTTGTCATTGTTTTACCAGTTATGTCCGGCTCTTTGCAACACCATGCACTGCAGCTATCTAGGCCTCCCTGTCCCTCACCATCTCCTGGAGTTTGCCCAAGTTCATGTTCATTGCATTAGTGACATAATTTTATTTACCACTTTACCTTATGTATCTTTTAACAAATTTTATTTATTTATTTGACTGTTTGGTCTTCATCATTGTATGGGCTTTTCTCTAGCTACAGTGAGTAGGGGCTACTCTCTAGTTGAGATGCATGAACTTCTCTTTGTGGCAGCTTCTCTTGTTGCTGAGCACAGACTTTAAAGCTTTGGGGCTTCAGTAGTTGTGGCCCCTGGGCTCTAGAGCACAGGTTCAGTGGGTATGGCACACAGGCTTAGTGTGCACAGCACACTGCTGCATGTGGGATCTTCCCAGACCAGTGATTGAATCCATGTTTCCTGCATTGGCAGATGGATTCTTTACCACCGAGTCACCAGGGAAGCCCCACCCTATGTATTTGTATTATAACTTTAGTAAACACAATCACATATCTGAAGGCAATGGCAACCCACTCCAGTGTTCTTGCCTGGAGAATCCCAGGGATGGTGGGGCCTGGTGGGCTGCCGTCTATGGGGTCGCACAGAGTCGGACACGACTGAAGCGACTTAGCAGCAGCAGCAGCATATCTATATAGATAGATATCTTCTTGTAGAGTTCTATCTATAGAGAGATTCTCTCTGTCTCTATGTTACTGATTCCAGTTTCTCTCTCTCTATGTTACTGATTCTGCTCACTGCTCAAGAGGCCAATGAATCCAAGAGAGGAGGTGTTGAGGCAAGGAATAACAACTTTATTCAGAGAGCTGGCTGACCGAGAAGATAGCAGATTAATGTCTCAAAATAGCCATTTTACTTGGTTCTGGATGCCAGGTTCTTTTACGGATCAGAGGTGGAGGGAGGTGAGGAAACAAAGTAAAAAGGCCATTAATCTTGCAAATATCTCCTAGAATGGCAAGCCTCAGGCAGGGGGGTGTGTTATTTCATCCTTCCTGCTGTCTACAGGTGGACAGTGTTCTGAACAAAGGCACTTTAGTTTAACAGTCAGGTAGAAGGCCAGGATTCTCTGAGGCAAGCCGTTATGTATGCTTATAATAACAAAAGCAATGGAAAGCAGGTCAAAGATACAGTTGGAACATGGAGTTAGAATTGACTTCTCCATGCAACAATACTAGTAATTCTATATATATAGTATTCATTCTTTGAAATTCCACCTTCAGCTTACCTCTAAGAAGATTATATTATCCAGTCCCCTCTCCAAAGCTGTTAATGAAATTGCTCTTTTTTTTTTTGCTATATCCCAACAGTGAGATGCTCAGTTTTAATTACCTATTTACTTTTCTGAATCTTAGTCTGGATTGTAAACTCTTCAGTGATGAATCCCCATCATATTCTTATTGTTTATCACATTGCCTAGAATATAAGATATGCTTAACTTTTTTAAATGGTGAATTAGCCAACCAATGTGCATCCTCAGTCACGTCTGACTCTTTGCAACCCGTTGGAGCCCGTCAGGTTCCTCTGTCCATATTTTCCAGGCAAGAATACTGGAGTGGGTTGCCTTTTCTTCCTCCAGGGGATCTACTTGACCAAGGGATTGAACCCACATCTCCTGCATTGCAGGCAGAGTCTTTACCTGCTGAGCCATCAGGGAAATCCCAACAGAATAGTGAGGAAGGCATGTTAATTATTGAATCAGTATTTTAGCACTTACCTAATTCCATAGAAACTTCAGGAATCTCAAATAGAAGGAGAGAAAAACCTATATGTAGATGGTAAGTGGTGGCACTAAATTCAAATCTGATGATGTATAGGTTGGTAATACTGTAAGATTTCCAAAAATATATTTTAATTCCAAAATAAATTTACATAGAAATGAATTAAGTATGATTTATCAATTTAGAAAAATCTTTATTTTGCTATTGATCCCTAATTTTATATTCATTTATTTAAAAATGATTTCCAGATATGCAATATAATATTATTTCTCAAGTGTCATCAAAAGATCCTCTGGAGGAGGGAATGGCAACCCACTCCAGTATTCTTGCCTGGAGAATACCCATGGATTCTCACAGAGGATTCTTACAGAATCCTACAGGGGAGCCTGGTGGGCTAGAGTCCATAGGATCACAAAGAACTGGACAGGACTGAAGTAACTTGCCATGCACACACCACTGTTTTCCTGAGCAGTTTTTCTGTTCTGTTGTGCTCATGAAATATCATGATAATAAGTACTCCAGTACCTTTGAAATGTTTATTCTTAACATAAACAAAATTTTTTTATGTATCTATTATTTTAAAATTAATGTATTAAATTTTATCTGTTTAAAAATATTGACATTAAAATAAGCCAATGTATTTACAATTCAGTTATCTGGTATTCCAATCTTGTCATTAATTAAAAGAAATTGAATTCCATGTTTGAATCTAGTTGTACTTACACTAGTTGAACAGACAGAAACTGGAGTTTGTAGAGGTCAAGATAGTTTGAATTTGTACTATACAATACCTAACAGAAAAGGAGAGAGAGAAAAAGAGCTATAGAAATCCTCGAAGTGGTTCCCCTGAGTCTTTGGAGTAATAGCCATCTATGTATGCTTAGGTGAGACCTCATGAGACAAGCGTAACTTCTGAGGAAAGAAAAATCAATCTAGTTCTGTAAGATAGAAAATTCCCAGCGATTATGTAAGACTGAGAGTTGTTTTATCTCCTACCTTGACTAGCTATCCTGGAAGGGCAAGGCCTTGTGCAAAGCATTTTATCAGTCCTAGAATAAAGGCGGCCATAAGACTTACCCCAAAATAATGTAAAGGAGGTCAAAAGATCATAGTAATCTGCAAGTAATTTAACCGCCTACCAGGAAAAGTTAATCACTTATAAAAATACCAAAAAATCCAGCATTCAACAACATAAATTCATAATGTCTGTCATCTAATTAAAAATTACTAGATAACAAAGAAGTAGAAAGACACAAAACAACTCTAAATATGTTTTTAACCTTTAATTTCAATTTATCCAAAAGTGGGAATTCAATTACAGTATTAAATGAAGAGCTATAATCTTACTGTCATATATTCTACATGCAAATACTACATGTTATGGCACTTTCATATAAAAGCAAGCAATGTATTTATAGCATATTATCACTCACCAGGAAGCTTTTTAAACTTTTTGTGTGTGCTCAGTTGTGTCCTACTCTTTGCAACCTCTTGGACTGTACCCTGCCAGTATCCTCTGTCCATGGGATTTTCCAGGCAAGAATACTGGAATGAGTTGCTGTTTCCTCCTCCAGTGGATCTTCCCAACTCAGGGATGGAACTTGCATCTCTTGCATTGACAGGTGGATTCTTTACCATTGTGCCAGCTAAGAAACTATGTATCTCAATAAATATTTACAAAAACGGCAAGGTCACAATTATTATTTGCTAAAATTTATATTCTGGACCAGTAAGTCTCATAAAATCACAATGCTTAAAATGTCAGAACTCAGACTTAAATCCATTGATCTCAAAATAAACATTATTGTTTTAATCCCATAACATTATCTCAAGTAGATTTATAAATATTAAAAGTTATACGATATTCCATTAAACAAATTTTCCTATTTTTAAAATCATCACTTAAAAATTTTTTAAGCTCTGATATCTATTTACTTATTTGGCCATACCACATAGCATGTGGGATCTCAGGTCCCAGACTGAAGAGGAAAATTTAAAATTTTACATAACCTCCTGCTCCTCCTGCCTCTGTAACTCAGCTTGCTCCTTGCAAAGTCTGGATCACGTTGGTCTCAGAAAGTGAGGACTCACAGTACTAGGAGCTGGAGCTTATCTCACTCACCCTTGTCCTGCTCTTTGCAATTTCCCAGCCCCTGACAACCCACAAACCCACTTAATCATGCCTGTCCATATATAAAAACTCTGTAACCTCTTTGTTTGGGGCTCAGAGGTTGGAGTGTTAACTCCTCTAGGCCCCCTGGAATAATAAACTGGAGTTCTCCAACTCTCCGAGTGTGAGCTTGGTTTCTCAAGTACTGGTTTCTGCAACAAGACCAGGGATTGAACCCTTACCCCCTGCATTGGAAGCACAGGATCTTAACCACTGGACTGTCAAGGATCCCTAACTATTGATGTTCATAGTTTGTCTCCTAAACATTTCTTTCACATAACTAATAATTGTACTGGGTTTGATACATCCATAAGTTAAAAATAAAATACATATGTGTATATATATGAGTTATATATGTATACTTTTATTTATATATATTTATTTATTTATATTATTAGATATATATTAATTGATGTTCATAGTTTGTCTCCTAAACATTTCTTTCACATAACTAATAATTGTACTGGGTTTGATACATCCATAAGTTAAAAATAAAATACATATGTGTATATATATGAGTTATATATGTATACTTTTATATATATATATATATTTATATTATTATATATATTAATATATTATATATATAACTATATATATTATTTATATAATATATCTAATAATATAAATAAATAAATATATATAAATAAAAGTATACATATGTAACTCATATATATACACATATGTATTTTATTTTTAACTTATGGATGTATCAAACCCAGTACAATTATTAGTATATTGGTCAAAATGTTCATTCAGGCTTTTACATAAGATCTCACAGAAAAACTTGAACAAACATTTCAATCAACATAATATATTCCCATTTCATCTTAAAATAATATTAAGTCCACATCTACAGTAAGTCAATATGGAGCTTCAATGGTGTTTTCAACAAAAATTTCAAATGAATGAGCAAGAGATTTTTAAGTATTCATAAATCTTATGTAGGTCAGAATAGGCTATTGAAAAGAAAAAGTAAAATTCAGATAAGAAAGGATTTCTTAGAGAAATCTAAAAAACACCTGTGAAGAAACACAGCCAAGGGTAATTGCCCTCCTGATGGTGAAAGACAAAATAGAATAGACACTTATCTACCTAGAAGTTAGAGTATTTTGTTGACTTTCCTATTTTTAACTTAACAATAAATTTTTTGAATATCTAGTCCTTTCCAACTTTTTACTGCTTTTGCAAGGAAAAAGAATTCAGATGATCAAAACCACTTTCAAGCCCTGAAATTTTATTACTGATTTCAGATGATGCAATTGCCATCAAAGAAGTAAATAAAAAGCTTTATTTTGATATGCAAATTAGAATATCAAACTATCAATTTTGTGCATACTTCACATATTCTGAAATACCATAAAAAGGAACATTTGAATTGTAGAAGGCCAGGTGTGCAATCAGAGATAGGCTTTTTACCCTAGCAAGAGTGATCAATATGACTTAATACTTTGACTTGATAGATAGGAACTTGGATATATGATTCCATTCCAAATAAATAACAATAGGAAAAAGCTAAGACAGTGGACTTGGGTTTTCTCTCGTTTTGATTTTTCTGGTTTTATTACCACCATTGATATTACTTTAGTCTCATTTGATATAGCAAAAACTGACTCATTGGAATAAACACTGATGCTGGGAAAGATTGAAGGCAGGAGGAGATGGGGATGCCAGAGTTTGAGATGATTGGATGGCATCATTGACTTGATGGACATGAGTTTGAGCAGGCTCCAGGAGTTGGTGATGGACAGGGAAACCTGGTGTGCTTCAGTCCATGGGGTCACAAAGAGTCAGACACGACTGAGTGACTGCACTGAACTGACTTCATTTAGTAGGTAAAGCTTCCTATAAGATAAAGAAATAAAATTCACTGGAAAATACCATGATGCTGGAAAAGATTGAAGGCAGGAGGAGAAGGGGACTATAGAGGATGAGATGGTTGAAGGGCATCACTGACTCAATTGAGATGAGTTTGAGCAAGCTCCAGGAGATGGTGAAGAACAGGGATGTTTGGTGTGCTGCAGTCCATGGGGTCACGAAGAGTTGGACATGACTGAGCAACTGAACAACAACAAAAAGAAATGAAATACAAGATCTTTAGATGCATATACACCAAAGATATTTTTGTGCAGGAAACACAAAATTACGTAAATTACTGTCTTCTTTTATCTGATTTATGGCAATATATTTGACCAACCTAAATATATATCAGGAATGAAGACACTCACCTGATAAATCCTTTTTGATAGAACTCCATAGTAGTTCATTTTAACACCTCATTTTAGCTGTTAAGAGAGGTTTAGAGATATGATTTAGAGAAATTCAAGTTTGGGTGACCTGTATTTTTTTGTCCTTATTCTGACCATATCTACATGCATCAAAGCAAGTTTCTTAATCTTATTAGATCTTATTTAAAAAAAAAATCTGAAAGATGGAAGAGTTGGTCTTTATAATCTCTGTATACAGAAGTGTATGTTCTGCCCAGATGCCAAATACATTGGTTTTTAATGAAGACAGGGTAAATTATGGCATTTCCCCCTTATCTTGCTAATGCTAGTGGCAAAATTTGATTAGAGTGACAAAACAAATTTCAAGAAACTAGAAGCCACCTCACTGCCGGGGTCCAGCCCCGGTGGATCCAGGGAATTCGAAGCGGGGACGGCGTCGGCGAAAACCAGGAAACAATTGCTTAATTAAACGTTAATTAAGGATATAAAAAGTAATAGAATGAGGATAGCTCAGTGAGGAAATTCAGTGGAGAAAAGAGGCTGAAATAAGGATAGCTCAGTAGGAAAATTCAGTGAAGAAAAGAGGCTGAATAATTCAGCCAGAAGGTAAGAGAAAGAACGACATGGTGAGACCAAGTTTCGGTGAACAAGGCCCGCACTTTATTTTCCAAAGTAGTTTTTATACCTTAAGTTATGCATAGAGGATAATGGGGGAAGGGGTAGAGTCATGCAGCAAGCCAGGCTTTCTTCCTGCAAATTTATCATATGCAAAAGCTTAGGTGATTTGCATCATCTTCTGGCCCAGAGGCCTGTTAACATTTTAAGACCCTTTCTTCAGAAAACTTATTTTTCTCTAAAGGTGATTGGTCAGGAGCCACCCTCCAAAAGCATTAGACAAAGTTGCATTCCTACAGAGCAAAGGTGTGGTGGGCTATAACAAGAAAAAGAATTAACTCAAGGGTCCCAGATTACAAACATTAAAGCTACTATTTACACCAATTGTATTAATCAATACACTGCCAGGGACACAGCAGGTAAGGGATATGGAAACTTAGCAGCAAACATTGGCCCAACAAGTGAAAATCCCTTCACCAATACAATTTCTAATCAATCTTTTAACTGCTCAAAGGAATCTGTATTTAGACAGTTTAGAACATCTCATGCCTCTCACAGTTGGGAGGCTCTGAGCAATCACATGTGGCCGGAAAAACCTATTCAGGCAGGCTAGAGGACTTCCAAAGGAGTTTGTAGGTTGAAACACTGTCACACCCAGGAATTATTAACTGGAGCTGTAAGCTAACTCTTGTTTCAGAGAGAAGTAGTGGGGGACAGCCCCCGGTAAAGCCAGAGGTGTAGGTGAAAGCACAAAGCAGAAAGTAGGCAGACTCTGGTTTTGGGGGTAGATGGGGGACTCCTGAGGCTCGATCCCGCCTTTGCGTATGCTGAGCCTCCTTCCTCATGACCTTTGTCATGGGCGGAGTTCCTCACGCTGGCTCCCGGCAGTGATAGAATTCCAGTTGAGCTATTCCAGATCCTGAAAGATGATGCTGTGGAAAGTGCTGCACTCAATATGCAATATGCACTCAATATGCAATATGCCGGCTCCCGGCACCTCACCAACGTGCTTTTTTTGGGGTTAGTCAATAAGTGTTCATTGAGTTCTTTTGGCTGTGGTGGTACTACAAGGAACTAAGAAAACATAAAATATAGTAACTTCTCCCAAGGAATTTGAAATTACTCACTCTAGTACTCCTGGGTTTCCCTGGTGGCTCAGCTGGTAAAGAATTGCCTGCAGTGTGGGAGACCAGGGTTTGATCCCTGTGTTGAGAAGATCCCTTGGAGAAGGGAAAGACTACCCACTCCAGTATTATGGCCTGGAGAATTCCATGGGCAGATTTGGACACGACCGAGTGACTTTCACTTTCACTTCACATACATAAAAGACCAATAAAAGGGGTATCCTGTATCTTTAAAGAGTGACATTGACATATTAGTTTGCTATCTTTTACTTTCTACTTTCTACCAGTTTTGAAATACTTTATACCAAAAAGAATATAATATCTAACATAAATCTAACCAAAAAAAATCACAGGGGTTCAGGGATATAGTTGGACCTCATACATAGTTAAAACTGAGATTGCAAACACTTCACTCTAAAACTCAATCTCACCTGTCTGTCACACTTGTTTCTCTCTCTCTTCTCTCTGCATGTCAGTTTTATTCTCTGAGATTAGCCACTTCAACTAGGAGATGGATTCCAAATTCACATTTCTTAGATTTGCTATAAAAGATAAATTATGAACAATCTTCTTTCCTGTTCCAAGTAAAAAACAAAATAAACACATCAATTAACAAAACACCAAGAAGGGAGAAAACTGGCCAGGCAAAGGTGTACAATAATATATTTGGCCCAATGTTGGTGAGATGCTTACACCCAATTATTCAATATTGAGAAAGGACAGTGGCATTTGTAATCTGAGACTGGGAGATTGGGCAGGAGGCAGAAGGAGCTTGCACTGGACATGGAGTACTGTCCTGAGCAACTGGAAAAAAACTACCAATAGAAATAGATAATAAGCTTATTAGGGGAACAAAGTGATCAGCCCCGGCTCCTGAACAAGTAAGGCATTATGATTACATCCAATGATGTAATCCAGCTGGGTAACAACACAAAGTTAGCACAAGAGCACCAGCTTGAGAAGTGCAGGTGTGAGATGGGCTTGGGGGCATTCAGTGTGTTAGTTTGGTGGGAACCCTGTACAAATCCAATCAAGCAAGGTCACTTCCTCTGGAAACGCTATTATTTTTATTCCCTCTTCACTTTTCCACTTCAGAGCACATTTCCAATTTATCTATCTTTAGAAGTTTCTATGTGTTGCTCTTTCCCTTTGTCATAAATATGACACCTGCAAAAACCATGTACACTTGTTTTCTGAAGAGCCCAGGATTAGTATAACCTGGGGAGGCACAACTGATCTAATAGGAAAGACTTGGAGAGCTTGTATTAAAAAAAAAAGAAAAAACCCTACTTAACTAGGTTATCTGGGCCAAAAGAGAAGAGGGCTTAAAATTACAGCAGGCATCATGTGTAGAGCAGTGGTCTGTTGGTAACTCTAATCAAACATTAAGAACTTAGACTTGATAAAGTAAACAGAACATTTTATTCTCCATTGGGAAAATTATTTCCATAGAAATAGTAATTTTTCTCTCCTAAATATCAAGGGAACTTAAATGTCAGGTAAAATTTTGCATGCTTGGTTTAGTTTAAAATATACATTTTAAGCTGAGTCATTATTGTAGCTATTTTATTTTATTTTTAGATCCCATTTAGTATTTTCTGAGACCTTTGACGTCTGTTTTATATATGATAAAAACACATTATTCTGAGATAGGAATAGATCAGCAATAGACATATAGCCCCAAATTGATTATCTTCAATATAAACTCTCTCTTGGGATAAAAATGACTTTCTCATTCCAAAATAAATTTGTGTTTCTTGTCTTTTATGACTAACTATTTGATTATACAGCATGGTCTTCTTTCTTTCTCTGAAGTATTTGGACATTATGCTTCTGTATTTTCCTTGAATAGTTCACTTCCAGTTGAAATCCAATTAGAACCAGAAGTTAGTTTTTCATTAGCAGAAATTGTGGGTTCTTTTGTGACTCAGAGAATAAGAATGACGGTAAATCAACAACAAATTTATTAAAACCTACAAGCAACCACTTCTAAAGCTAAGAGACTTAGTGTGGAGGGAGAAGTGTGTATTAGTGTTCCTTTCCAAGCTTCTGTGGTGGCTCAGACAGTAAGGAATCTGCCTGTAATATAGGAGACCTGGGTTTGATCCCTGGGTCTGGAAGATCTCCTGGTGAAAGGAATGGCTGCCTACTCCAGTACTCTTGCCTGGAGAATTCCCTGGGTAGAGGGGTCTGATGGGTTACAGTCCATGGGGTTGTGAAGACCTCAGACACGACTGAGGGGCTAACACTTTGACTTTTCAATAGACCTGAGAGTGTACCAATGAGGTCAACTGTTAGGTCTGTCCTAAGGTACACAACTATCTGAGGTACACAACTATTCATGCACTTGCCATATCATTCTCATTGGATCTTGATGTGTTGAAATAGCACATCAGACCACATATTAAAACAACTTTTACTTGTTACTTATAATCCTAAAGATTAATTATGTCTTCATAACTTTCTCTTTCAGTCATGAAATTTATTCCTTCTTGCTTTTTGTTTGACTAATTGGGAATTTCTACTAAAACATAAAATAGCAGTAAATAAATAAAATATATTTCTAAGGGAAATTTAATTCAGTGCAAAATTATTACTTGGAAAAAATATAGTTAAGAAGAGTCTAAGGGCTGATATCTCAAGACGAAGACTGAGGAACACCCTGAACTCTCATTCACTCTCGGTTTCTCTGTAGGATCATCCAATTTCTGATTTGTTGAATAATATTTAAACAAATGAAAAATACGAAAATGGCACCAAATATATTTTGGAATTCTCAAATTAAACTTTATTAGTAATAAAATTTTAATATATTTTAAAATAAAAAATATGTTCATATACCAATAAACAGCATATGCATATGCATAATTTCATTAATTCTTCACAGTAACCTTATGAAGTAATACTATCACCTTGTAGAAATAAAATTGGGAGTACTATATGCTTAATTTCTCTAAAGTTAGAGTTCAAATGTTTAAATAAGTGGCAATCCCAAAGTTTTAAGCCAAAAATGTTTGACTAAAGCCACATTTTCATACAATCAGTCATGTGACTTCTAACACTGAGATTTAAGTGCAAACCAAAAGAGGAATATTAATCTTATAAGCGAATTCATAGTCTTTGAATGAAGTCGAATACATTTCTTTTTAAATCCAGAGAAGTATAGAACGTAGATATTTTTTGAGAACTCAAAGAAAAAAAATTACAAAAATTTTGGAGAAAAATATCAGGCCAATAATGATGAAAGGACTATACAAGAGACATCATAAGCCAAACTTTTTAAATTATCCAATGAACATTGAAAGCAAAAGAAAAATAAAAATTCATTAAAAAATATGTCAGGAATCAGCAAGCAGCTTGTTGATATCAACAATCACTTTTATTTAAATCTCATTGCTATGTCATTAAGAAGAAAGAGTCTGCTACTTGTGGCTTTCCTAGAAAACAAAACAGTATCATTTCTGCATTTATCTTTATTAAACTATTGTTACGCTAACCACTCAATATTTGATGTCTGGACACACAGAAATTACAGTTTAATAGAGGAATAGGGATTTATGGAATACAAACAGGAGATACTAGTTTTAATGGAAAGATTAAAACTTATAAAGAAGGTGAATTTAAAGAATGGGAGAATAAAAACAGGAAGAGAGGCCAAAAATTGCATGAGGAAACACATGTAAATGTTAGCCCATGTCTATTATCTTCAAAAGCAAAGAGTTACATATATTTTAGGAAACTGTATTGAGCTGAGAAAACAACAAAACTAATCTTTGCTGACTTCACACGATGAAAGTCAGTGTTGCTGTTTAATATGTTTCCTTATTATATTATTACAATCACCTTCTAAATTAAATATAGCTGAATTTTTCAGTCAAGAAACATGTCTTTAGACTGGTCCAGGGTTGAACCACTGGTGGATGTTGACTTTGAAATTTGACCCCAAGGTCCTAAGATTCCAAGTCTGGTGCTTGTCCCACCATCTCATTTTTTCTTTCTTTTTTTTTTTCACATAGGAAATATTAGTTTTATTGTGGCAAAGGGACATCATTTCTTAGGACAATGCACTGGTTGTTATCTTTTCCTTAGTGCTTTGAGGAGTCTGTCTTCGAAATCCATGATCAGGTTAGAGTTCCTTCTCTTACTTCCATATATATATCCCAGAAACCTTTGGGAGGAGGCCATAAGTATCCCGTTCAGAACATTGCTCTCAACAGGTACATCATTTAAAAAAAGCTTTGTGAAAAGATTCATTTGGAAATATTTAACTCTATAGCCACTTCCAGGCTATTCTTAATTCACACTAGTATCCTAAAGGGTTTGAAATTAGAGGAAAAAAATCTGATTAACTTTGCTTATCATATCATTTTTCAAATGTATTTGACCTTGGATACTTTTTTTAAATAAAATATAATGCCTATTAGTCTCCAGAAATTAGTGTTTTCAGGGACATCCTGTGGGAAAGATAATCTTATTGAAAATAGTGTAGAATGCATGAGTGGTGCTATGGAGAGTTCAGGAGACAAAATCAAGAGACTAAATCAGCACCAGGTCAGAGAACACTGACAGTGAAGAGCTGAGAAAAATGGACTTCAGACTGCAAGCAAGTTGGAAAAAAATCTTGAAGGATTTTGCATAAGAGAGTGATGTGGTAACATCATACCCAAAATATCCCTTGTATTTGAGTATTTAATAATACTTACAAATACTTCTTTGGAACTCTGCATTCAGATGCTTATATCTTTCCTTTTCTCCTTTGCTTTTTGCCTTTCTTCTTTTCACAGCTATTTGTAAGGCCTCCCCAGATAGCCATTTTGCTTTTTTGCATTTCTTTTCCATGAGGATGGTCTTGATCCCTGTCTCCTGTACAATGTCACGAACCTCTGTCCATAGTTCATCAGGCACTCTGTCTATCAGATCTAGTCCCTTAAATCTATTTCTCACTTCCACTGTATAATCATAAGGGATTTGATTTAGGTCATACCTGAATGGTCTAGTGGTTTTCCTTACTTTCTTCAATTTAGTCTGAATTTGGCAATAAGGAGTTCATGATCTGAGCCACAGTCAGCTCCTGGTCTTGTTTTTGCTGATTGTATAGAGCTTCTCCATATTTGGCTGCAAAGAATATAATCAATCTGATTTTGGTGTTGACCATCTGGTGATGTCCACGTGTAGAGTCTTCTCTTGTGTTGTTGGAAGAGGGTGTTTGTTATGACCAGTGCGTTCTCTTGGCAAAACTCTATCAGCCTTGGTAAAACTCTATCTGCTTCATTCCGTAATCCAAAGCCAAATTTGCCTGTTACTCCAGGTGTTTCTTGACCTCCTATTTTTGTTCTCCAGTCCCCTATAATGAAAAGGACATCTTTTTTGGGTGTTAGTTCTAAAAGGTCTTGTAGGTCTTCACAGGACTGTTCAACTTGAGCTTCTTTAACGTTACTGGTTGGGCCATGGGCTTGGATTACCATAATACTGAATGGTTTGCCTTGGAAACGAACAGAGATCATTCTGTCATTTTTGAAATTGCATCCAAGTACTGCATTTCAGACTCTTTTGTTGACCATGATGGCTACTCCATTTCTTCTAAGGGATTCCTGCCCACAGTAGTAGATATAATGGTCATCTGAGTTAAATTCACCCATTCCAGTCCATTTTAATTCACTGATTTTTAGAATGTTGATGTTCACTCTTGCAAATTTGGAAAACTCAGCAGTGGCCACAGGACTAGAAAAGGTCAGTTTTCATTCTAGTCCCAAAGAAAGGCAATGCCAAAGAATGCTCAAACTACAGCACAATTGCACTCATCTCATGTGCTAGTGAAGTAATGCTCAGAATTTTCCAAGCCAGGCTTCAGCAGTATGTGAACCGTGAACTTCTTGATGTTCAAAATGGTTTTAGAAAAGGCAGAGGAATCAGAGATCATATTGCCAACATACGCTGGATCATGGAAAAAGCAAGAGAGGTCCAGAAAAACATCTGTTTCTGCTTTATTGACTATGCCAAAGCCTTTGACTGTGTGGATCACAATCAACTGTGGAAAACTCTGAAAGAGATGGGAATACCAGACCACCTGACCTGCCTCTTGAGAAACCTATATGCAGGTCAGGAAGCAACAGTTAGAACTGGACATGGAACAACAGACTGGTTTCAAATAGGAAAAGGAGTACATTAAGGCTGTATATCGTCACCCTGCTTATTTAACTTCTATGCAGAGTACATCATGAGAAACACTGGGCTGGAATAAGCACAAGCTGGAATCAAGATTGCCAGGAGAAATATCAGTAACCTCAGATATGCAGATAACACCACCCTTATGGCAGCAAGTTGAAGAGGAACTAAAAAGCCTCTTGATAAAGATGAAAGAGGAGAGTGAAAAAGTTGGCTTAAAGCTCAACATTCAGAAAACGAAGATCATAGCATCTGGTCCCATCAGTTCATGGCAAATAGATGGGGAAACAGTGGAAACAGTGTCAGACTATTTTTTTGGGCTTCAAAATCATTGCAGGTGGTGATTGCAGCCATGAAATTAAAAGACACTTTACTCCTTGGAAGGAAAGTTATGACCAACCTAGATAGCGTATTGAAAAGCAGACATATTACTTGGCAACAAAGGTCCTTCTAGTCAAGGCTATGGTTTTTCTGTTAGTCATGTATGGATGTGAGAGTTGGACTGTGAAGAAAGCTGAGCGCCGAAGAATTGATGCTTTTGAACTGTGGTGTTGGAGAAGACTCTTGCAAGTCCCTTGCACTGCAAGGAGATCCAATCAGTCCATCCTAAAGGAGATCAGTCCTGGGTGCTCATTGAAAAGATTGATGCTGAAGCTGAAACTCCAATACTTTGGCCACCTCATGTGAAGAGTTGACTCATTGAAAAAGACCCTGATCCTGTGAGGGATTGGGGGAAGGAGGATAAGGGAATGACAGAGGATGAGATGGCTGGATGGCATCACTGACTCAATGGACATGAGTTTGAGTGAACTCTGGGAGTTGTTGATGGACAGGGAGGTCTGGTGTGCTGTGATTCATGGGACTGCAGAGAGTCGGACACGACTGAGCGACTGAACTGAACTGATAGGTACTTCAGTAACAATTTTTCAGACAAAAAAACCTCTGCTAACATTTAGTGCCTCAAACTTCATATAAGAACTTTTTGCATATTTGAAGTAGGTTGAGTGCCAAACTTTACTAGAATAATGGTCCTAGTGTATTTAGTCTACCATCATCCATCTTTTAAAATCATCATTTCAATGGATTTATGAGGTACCATGATGAAAAATTATTGAAAATAATACCCAGGATAACTTTAGTAGAGGCAGCTGAATGCAATTAATAGCTAAAATGTTTTCACTGTTGACACACCAATTGAAGTTTGTTTTTCTGTAAGTTGTGTGAATTGTTTTTATTTATAAGTAATGATTTCAATGGTAAGTTTATAGCTATTTCTGTTATACCTGCCTGTACCACAGAAGGATAAACCCTTTATGGAAAAAGACTGCATATAATGAAGTATTTAAAACCACTGATGTGCCAAAATTTCATGTTGCTCATCTTTTGTTGTTGATATAATGTTATTGAAGAGTATTGTCATCAGAGAACCTTCTCAAAATGGTCTGAGAGGCCAGTTAAAATACAGATGGTGGCTTCCTCTCAGATTACTTGAAACACTATCTTGGTTAGAGGTGGGGGGAAATATTCAGAAATTTTTCTGGGAGCTGCACATGCCTATGAAGGTTTAGAAAACCCTGGCCTATTAGGTCAGAGAAGGAGAAAAAATATATATCATTCAGCTTTCAAATGTAGTTGCACAAGAGCAGTAAACCTGGAGAAAGCAATGGCACCCATTCCAGTACTCTTGCCTGGAAAATCCCATGGACGGAGGAGCCTGGTGGGCTGCAGTCCACGGGGTCACAAAGAGTCGGACACGACTGAGTGACTTCACTTTCACTTTTCACTTTCATGCATTGGAGAAGGAAATGGCAACCCACTCCAGTGTTCTTGCCTGGAGAATCCCAGGGACGGGGGAGCCTGGTGGGCTGCCGTCTATGGGGTCACACAGAGTCGGACATGACTGAAGCGACTTAGCAGCAGCAGCAGTAAACTACTTAGTCAAGACTTCTTAAGCAACCATTATGTATAAAAGCTCCACTGAGACTCCACAAGATGCCCTCTCAAAGTTGTAAAAGTAGAAAAAACAGCATAAATGAAAAAGATAGTAAACAGTGCATATGATTTTATAAATACCACAGGATACATATATGCAAATATTATATATAACAGCCTCAGATTTTTATAAATACTGATAAATTATTCAATCATTGCATTTCATAGACCTGAAAGCCAAGACTTAAGAACTTAACTGCATCTCAATAATCCAAGCCTGCTCCTGATTCAAGGACTTGAACAGTTCCCTCTGCATACAAGGGTCTTTCTCTAGTAATTTTTACTGGATTTCTCACACAGAAAAGCCTTATGTGTTATGATATAATTTGGGAGTGCAGTCTCAGGGAGGCAGGGCTGAAGGAAAGAAAGATTAAAGGGAAGGGAGTAAAGAGAGGAAAACTACAAAGTCAACCACTGCTTGGTATCAAGTGCAGCTAACATCTCCATCTCATGGTGCTTCTGAGAACATAAAAGGCTATGTCTCAGGATTTGCTTCTGGGATGAAAAAGTGAGAAAAATGTATCCTTCATCTCCCATTTCCCATTAATCAAAACATGCATCTTGAGGCATTGGCTCCTCTGCATTTCCAGATCGCATGTGAATGGGTACCAAGCAATTCAGGCAGTGTTTCATGCCTCACCATCCACAGGGAAGCCACCATCTAGAGCAGTTCTGGGGCAATGTTTTATCTGCTTGAAGTTGGTCAGAATCCACATGAAGCTAGTTTATAGAATAATAGTTGGAGAGAAACTAGTGTCTGAAAGACCCATACAGGTGAGTCTGAGAGGTTCCATGAACACGACTTCATCTCCCCAATGTCATTTCCATGAAAAGGAGTGTCTGATTCACTTAGTAAGGTGCAATATTTGTTATAGCAATTAACACTTAGTGGTATTATATTATAATTTTTTTACAACTATTTTTTTTTTTACTACTATTTTCTTCTCTCTCTAGGATGTAAGTTTCATGAGTACAGGGACTTTGTTTAGGTCATTGCCTTCACTCCAGTGCTAAGCACAGTACTTTAACCATAGCAGATGCTCAGGAAATACTTGTTGAAAAAAATGAGTAGATGAATTGATTAAGTGACTTGTCCAAGGTGGCTCAATTACAGAGACCAGAGCAGAACTTAGTTAACATGGATTCAAATCATTTAACATTGTGCTGAAACAATGTTACAGAGAATTGGATTATAATAAAGGGAATAAAACAAAGTTAAACATGGAATGTTTCATATGTCATAAATATTCACATAACATTTATGTCTTCATTTACCTGGGTCAACACTGTCCAATAGAAATTTACTAGATGATGAAAATATACTATATCTATACAATATGGTAGCCAATAGCCCCATGTGGAAATGTATGGAGCACATGAAATGTGGCTAGTGTGACCAAGTAGATTTTAAATTTTATTTAATTTAAATTTAAATAGCTACATGTAGCTGAAGTGAAGTGTAAGTAAGTCTCTTAGTCATGTCCAACTCTTTGCGATCCCATGGGCTCTACAGTCCATGGAGTTCTCCAGGCCAGAATACTGGAGTGGATAACCTTTTCCCTTCTCCAGGGGATCTTCCCAACCCAGGGATTGAACTCAGGTCTCCCGCATTGCAGGCAGATTCTTTACCAGTCAAACCACCAGAGAAGCCCATGTTGCTAGTGACTGTCACATTAAGACAATGCATCTGTAAATGTGCCTGTATTTAGTCGCTCAATCCTGTCCGACTCTTATGACCCCATAGACTGTAGCCTGCCAGGCTTCTCCAATCATGGGGTTCTCCAGGCAAGAATACTAGAGTGGGTTGCCATTTCCTTCTCCAGGGGATCTTCCTGACCCAGAAATTGAATCCTGGTCTCCTGCATTGCAGGCAAACTCTTTCCTGACTGAGCTACAAGGAAAGCCCTTTACCAACTGAGCTGCGAGGGAAGCCATGCATCTGTAAGTTTTTATAATTTAACACCCTAATCTTTCTAATAACTGCCAACCTGACAAACGAGTCAGTTTTAAATGTTTAAATCAAGTGAAATACAAATTGATGCATATTTTGTATTTAAAATTTTTCCTCTAGAAACTTGCCTGAGGTTTAAATAAATAAAGGGAAAGTTTGATTCAGAACATTGAAACTGTAAGTGTTTAGGGGCAGGAGAGGCAGAGTTCAGTGAATTGTTTGAATAGTGGAAGGCTTTTTAATTTCTCCCTGAATTATCTACTTGGATTCAGTACTTTCAAGACTAGGTCAAAAGTTCTTACAAATGAAGTTTTAAATTTAAAACAATACTTTTGACTCTCTTCACCTCCTGAAAAAAAGTATTAAATTGTTTAAGTCTGAAGATAACTGCTTCAACTCTGCTCAGATAGCTTGGTTTCTTTGCTTATTAGGAGTGGTTTCCTGTGGATGGGAAACCAAAGGCATACTGGTCTTGAGGAGGGCACATACTGCAGTGAGCCTTCCCCAAGCCTGCACCCTACACCACCCATGAGAGGCAGAGGAATGTTTCAAACCTGTACATGAAACTAGCTGAATGAATCATTGGAATATTATTTCATTTTCTCCCAGATGTCAGTCTTCCTAGAAGCAGCCAAGCTGTCCTAATCTTTCCTAAAAGTGAAGTCAATGTGGAGATAAGAATATTCTTTAAAATATCTCTGCTGAAAAAAACAAAGAAAAAGGCACTGGACTGATACAACCCATTTTGGCTTTATTCTTTGTATATTTTCTCCTACTAAAAGGAGAGAGTGAAAACTATTCAGTCAAAGCAATAGATGACAAGATAATAAAAATATAATTTGTTATAATGCCAGAATAACAAGGGCTGTAATATGACAGAACTGAAGGAAACACATGATAGAAAATTAGAGACAGCATTAAACTTAACCCAATTAAGATGGCATACATTTAATGACCTCCGGAGAAAGTTAATTTTTAAACCACTCTCTTGCTCTCTACCTGGAAATATCTCTTTATGTCTAACTTAAATATCTCCTAGTGCAATTTAAATTCATTTCCTTTTTGTGATGCCCAATGGAGCAAAAAGTATGGACTACTTTCCTTTGAGGGATAAGCCATAATTTGTTTAAAGATCGATAAATATGCAGCTTCTCAGATTTCTCCAGCTAATGACTCTGTTTAATGTTTCCGTAGAGGTCTCCATTATTGTCATTCTACTCTGAACTCTTGTCTAAATTCTCTGCATTCCTTTAAGTTGATGAGCCTCACAGTTTTTTTTCAGACTGCAGCTGTGAATGGCACACAGCACTCAACAACTAGGCTTGGCTGCTATGTGTGCCCTGCCATTAAACATAATATTCATTGTACCCATTGTTCTGCATTCTTCTAATTTCTACACTGGAGTGGAGTCAAGTATGAACAGAAATGCTAAGCATTTGACTCCACTTCAGTGATATTTCTAGATCTGTAGGTAAAAGCTGTCTTGCAAGTCTTTACCTTTCCCATTTGATTGTTTTTTTTTCTCTTTATTTTTTGCTCTCTTAAAAGGGGAATTGCCATGATCTGGCTGTATGTGACTTGGCTGTTATATTTTAAAGTTTCTCCCAATGTTGTTCTTTTGAAAGCTTTAGTAATTAGATTAGTATACCTGATTTGCTGCATTTTCTTTCCTATTGCAATTTTCATTTTAAAGCCTTGGGGAAATGACTTGACGTGGTGTACAGTTCTATACGCTACCTCTGACTTTTATGGTTTTATTTTTATGTTTTTTCAAATTATTATTTCATCAGTTATTTTACTGCTTTCCTACTGGTTCACAAGAAAATTTCTCTTTTACTTTCTTATAGTTGTACAAAAAAGTAGTAAAATCATGATTAGCCTGGAGGTTTTAAAGGTAGAATGGGTATTAAAGGACTCAAATAAATATCTTTTAAACTATCTTTTGGGCTTCCCTGGTGGCTTAGATGGTAAAGTGTCTGTCTGCAGTGTGGGAGATCTGGGTTCGATCCCAGGATTGGAAAGATCCCGTAGAGAAGGAGATGCAACCCACTCTAGTGTTCTTGCCTGGAAAATCCCATGGATGAAGGAGCATCGTAGGCTACAGTTCATGGGGTCGCAGAGAGTTGGACACGATTGAGCCATTTCACTTCACTACCTATCTTTTAGGCTGGGAAAGATTATTGAATCTGGACAGCACGGCACAGACACAGTAAGGAAGCTTTCAGTTCAGTTCAGTTCAGTTCCTCAGTTATGTCCGACTCTTCTTTGTGACCCTATGAATCGTAGCACGCCAGGCCTCCTTGTCCATCACCAACTCCTGGAATTCACCCAAAAACATGTGCATCGAGCTGGTGATGCCATCCAGCCATCTCATCCTCTGCCGTTCCCTTATCCTCCTGTCCCAAATCCCTCCCAGCATCAGTGTCTTTTCCAATGAGTCAACTCTTCACATGAGGTGGCCAAAGTATTGGAGTTTCAGCCTCAGCATCAATTCTTCCAATGAAAACCCAGGGCTGATCTCCTTTAGAATGGAATGGTTGGATCTCCTTGCAGTCTAAGGGACTCTCAAAAGTCTTCTCCAACACCGCAGTTCAAAAGCATCAATTCTCCAGCACTCAGATTTCTTCATAGTCCAACTCTCACATCCATACGTGACTACCAGAAAAACCACAGCCTTGACTAAATGGACCTTTGTTGGCAAAGTAATATCTCTGCTTTTTAATATGCTGTCTAGGTTGGTCATAACTTTCCTTCCGAGGAGTAAGTATCTTTTAATTTCATGGCTACAATCACTATCTGCAGCAATTTTGGAGCCCCAAAAATAAAGTCTGACACTGTTTCCACTGTTTCCCCATCTATTTCCCATGAAGTGATGGAACCAGATGCTATGATCTTAGTTTTCTGAATGTTGGCTTAAGCCAACTTTTTCACTCTCCTCTTTTACTTTCATCATGAGGCTCTTTAGTTTCTCTTCACTTTCTGCCATAAGGGTGCTGTCATCTGCATATCTGAGGTTATTGATGTTTCTCCTGGCAATCTTGATTCCAGCTTGTGCTTCTTCCAGCCCAGCATGTCTCATGATGTACTCTGCATAGAAGTTAAATAAGCAGGGTGACAATACACAGCCTTGACGTACTCCTCTTCCTATTTGGAACCAGTCTGTTGTTCCATGTCCAGTTCTAACTGTTGCTTCCTGATCTGCATATAGGTTTCTCAAGAGGCAGGTCAGGTGGTCTGGTATCCCATCTCTTTCAGAATTTTCCACAGTTTATTGTGATCCACACAGTCAAAGGCTTTGGCATAGTCAATAAAGCAGAAATAGATATTTTTCTGGAACTCTCTTGCTTTTTTGATGGTCCAGCGTATGTTGGCAATTTGATCTCTGGTTCCTCTGTCTTTTCTAAAACCAGCTTGAACTTCTGGAATTTCATGGTTCACGTATTGCTGAAGCCTGGTTTGGAGAATTTATAAATGAGCAAAAACTATATCTCTCAAAATATTACTTTGTATTTTTGCATTTATTTTCCCTCTTATAAATCTAGTGTAATGAGTTACAAATTCTCACTCAATTTGAAATTTTTTGTAGAATAACTGAGGCTATTGCTGGGGAGTTTTCTTTTTATTTGCAAATCAAGCACTTAATTGTGACTTGTCCAATAGCCTATATTTGATGACCATAAGAACACATTAAAGAATATTTCTTTAAAAGATTAGTTTAATGTGCAATATTTTATGTGTTATTAGGGCATGTCTTCAACAATAACAGTCTGAAGTCTTTAATTCCATTATTTTTTGAATAATTTTCACTTCAAGCTCTAGAATGCTGATAATTTTCACTTATTTTAGTGCAATTGTCATGTGAAAGTATTAGTCTCTAAGTCATGTCCAACTCTGTGGCATCATGGACTATAACCTGCCAGGCTCCTCTGTCCATGGAATTCTCCAGGCAAGAATACTGGAGTGGGTAGCTACTTCCTTTTCCCAGGAGATATTCCTGAACCAGAGATTATACCTAGGTCTCCTGCATTACTGGCAGATTTTTTTCCCGTCTGAGCCATGGAAGCCCATAATTGTCATAATTTATTATTTTTGTTAGGAGATCAGTTATAGTCACAAATTCAGGCTTACTAGTTTTCTTAGAAACAATACAATGTCTTCTAATGAAAGAACAGTTTTTACATTTTTGAGAATGTCATCATTTACCATCCCCAAGAGAATTTTGCATTCTAAGTGAAAATGTTAAATACCTACATTTATCTCAGAAACAAATACTTTACCGTAACAAATTAACATGGGTGATTATTCTTATTTTGTTTAGTGCTCTTATCAACAGCTATGTCCTTCTGTAATAGCAATCTTTAACAGCCAATATTAGATTACTACGAATAACATAGTAACAAAAATCATAACAAAAATTACCTCATAAAAATAAATACTATTTTACATAGAGTTCAGACAGGTAAAACTTCCATAGCTAGTTTCTCTTCAGGACTAAATGCATTATTCAAACAGACACTAAAACTGATTCTTAAAAATGAGGCATTATTGCAGTCCTAAAAATGGTGAGAGTCTATGTTAGCATAATTGACAATACCCATAAAGAAAATATGAAGTGATTTACAAAAAATACTTTATCAAAACTTGGGAAATGTTTACTTTATTAATATATTTACTATGTAATTACCAAGCCAACATTACCTTAGTTAATCTGTGTGGTGAAAGAGGGACAGGTTTAGGATCAAAATACATGCTATGCAGAAGCAGGAGGCTTAAGTCCAAATCCTGAGAACACCAGAGAACTCCTGACTCCAGGGAACATTATTTGACAGGAGCTCATCAAATGCCTCCATACCTACACTGAAACCAAGCACCACCCAAGGGCCAACAAGTTCCAGAGCAAGACATACCATGCAAATTCTCCAGCAACACAGGAACATAGCCCTGAGTTTCAATATACAGGCAGCCCAAAGTCACTCCAAACCCATTTATATATCTCAGAACTCATTACTTGACACTTCATTGTACTCCAGAGAGAAGAAATCCAGCTCTACCCACCAGAACACCGACACAAGCTTCCCTAACCAGGAAACCATGACAAGCCACCCGTACAACCTCACCCACAGTGAGGAAACTCCACAATAAAGACAACTCCACAAACTGCCAGAATTCAGAAAGGTGATCCCAAAGACAGCAATATAAACAAGATGAAGAGACAGAGGAATATCCGGTAGGTAAAGGAACAGGATAAAATGCCCACCAAGCCAAACAAAACAGGAAGACATAGGGAATCTACTTGATAAAGAATTCCAAATAATGATAGTGAAAATGATCCAAAATCTTGAAAACAAAATGGAATCACAGATAAATAGCCTGGAGACAAGGATTGAGAAGATGCAAGAAAGGTTTAACAAGGACCTAGAAGAAGTAAAAAAGAGTCAATATATAATGAATAATGCAATAAATGATATCAAAAACACTCTGGAGAGAACAAATAGTATAATAAGGGAGGCAGAAGATAGGATTAGTGAGGTAGAAGATAGAATGGTAGAAATAAAAGAATCAGAGAGGGAAAAAGAAAAACGAATTAAAAGAAATGAGGACATCTCAGAGACCTCTGGGACAATGTTAAACACCCCAACATTCGAATCTTAGGAGTCCCAGAAGAAGAAGACAAAATAGAAAGACCATGAGAAAATACTTGAGGCGATAACAGTTGAAAACTTCCCTAAAATGGGGAAGGAAACAATCACCAAGTCCAAGAACCCCAGAGAGTCCCAAACAGGATAAACTCAAGATGAAACACCCCAAGACACATATTAATCAAATTAACAAAGATCAAACACAAAGAACTAATATTAAAAACAGCAAGGGAAAAGCAACACATAACACATAAGGGGATTCCCATAAGGATAATAGCTGATCTTTCAATAGAAACTCTTCAGGCCAGGAGGGAATGGCAGGACATACTTAAAGTGATGAAAGAAAATAACCTACAGCCCAGATTATTGTACCCAGCAAGGATTTCATTCAAATATGAAGGAGAAATCAAAAGCTTTACAGACAAGCAAAAGGTGAGAGAATTCAGCACCACCAAACCAGCTCTCCAACAAATGCTAAAGGATCTTCTCTAGACAGGAAACACAAAAAGGGTGTGTAAACTCAAACCCAATACAATAAAGTAAATGGCAATGGGATCATACTTATCAATAATTACCTTAAATGTAAATGGATTGAATGCCCCAACCAAAAGACAAATACTGGCTGAATGGATACAAAAACAAGACCACTATATATGTTGTCTACAAGAGACCCAGCTCAAAACAAGGGACACATACAGACTGAAAGTGAAGGGCTGGAAAAAGATATTCCACGCTAATAGAGACCAAAAGAAAGCAGGAGTAGCAATACTCATATCAGATAAAATAGACTTTAAAACAAAAGCTGTGAAAAGAGACAAAGAAGGACACTACATAATGATCAAAGGATCAATCCAAGAAAAAGATATAGCAATTATAAATATACATGCACCCAACATAGGAACACCGCAATATGTAAGACAAATGCTAACAAGTATGAAAGGGGAAATTAACAATAACACAATAATAGTGGGAGACTTTAATACCCCACTCACACCTATGGATAGATCAACTAAACAGAAAATTAACAAGGAAACACAAACTTTAAATGATACAATGGACCAGTTAGACCTAATTGATATCTATAGGACATTTCACCCCAAAACAATGAATTTCACTTTTTTCTCAAGCGCACATGGAACCTTCTCCAGGATAGATCACATCCTGGGCCATAAATCTAGCCTTGGTAAATTCAAAAAATTGAAATCATTCCAAGCATCTTTTCTGACCACAATGCAGTAAGATTAGATCTCAATTACAGGAGAAAAACTATTAAAAATTCCAACATATGGAGGCTGAACAACACGCTGCTGAATAACAAACAAATCACAGAAGAAATCAAAAAAGAAATCAAAATATGCATAGAAATGAATGAAAATGAAAACACAACAACCCAAAACCTGTGGGACACTGTAGAAGCAGTGCTAAGGGGAAGAGTCATAGCATTAAAGGCATACCTCAAGAAACAAAAAAAAAAGCCAAATAAATAACCTAACTCTATACCTAAAGTAACTAGAAAAGGAAGAAATGAAGAACCCCAGGGTTAGTAGAAGGAAATAAATCTTAAAAATTAGGGCAGAAATAAACGCAAAAGAAACAAAAGAGACCATAGCAAAAATCAAAAAAGCCAAAAGCTGGTTCTTTGAGAGGATAAATAAAATTGACAGACCATTAGCCAGACTCATCAAGAAACAAAGGGAGAAAAATCAAATCAATAAAATTAGAAATGAAAATGGAGAGATCACAACAGACAACACAGAAATACAAAGCATCATAAGAGACTACTATCAACAATTATATGCCAATAAAATGGACAACTTGGAAGAAATGGCCAAATTCTTAGAAAAGTACAACTTTCCAAAACTGAACCAGGAAGAAATAGAAAATCTTAACAGACCAATCTGAAGCATGGAAATTGAAACTGTAATCAAAAATCTTCCAGCAAACAAAAGCCCAGTTCCAGACGGCTTCACAGCTGAATTCTACCAAAAATTTAGAGAAAAGCTAACACCTATTCTACTCAAACTCTTCCAGAAAATTGCAGACGAAGGTAAACTTCCAAACTCATTTTATGAGGCCACCATCACCCTAATACCAAAACCTGATAAAGATGCCACAAAAAAAGAAAACTACAGGCCAATATCACTGACGAACATAGATGCAAAAGTCCTTAACAAAATTCTAGCAATCAGAACCCAACAACACATTGAAAAGATCATACACTATGACCAAGTGGGCTTTATCCCAGGGATGCAAGGATTCTTCAATATCCGCAAATCAATGTAATACACCACATTAACAAACTGAAAAATAAAAACCATGTGATTATCTCAATAGATTGAGAGAAAGCCTTTGACAAAATTCAACACCCATTTATGATAAAAACCCTCCAGAAAGCAGGAGTAGAAGGAACATACATCAACATAATAAAAGCTATATACGACAAACCCATAGCAAACATTATCCTCAATGGTGAAAAATTGAAAGCATTTCCCCTAAAGTCAGGAACAAGTCAAGGGTGCCCACTTTCACCATTACCATTCAACATAGTTTTGGAAGTTCTGGCCACAGCAATCAGAGCAGAAAAAGAAATAAAAGAAATCCAGGTTGGAAAAGAAGAAGTAAAACTCTCACTGTTTGCAGATGACATGATCCTCTACATAGAAAACCCTAAAGACTCCACCAGAAAATTACTAGAGCTAATAAATTAATATAGTAAAGTTGCAGGATATAAAATCAACACACAGAAATCCCTTGCATTCCTATACACTAATAATGTGAAAACAGAAAGAGAAATTAAGAAAACAATTCCATTCACCATTGCAACAAAGAATAAAATACTTAGGAATATATCTACCTCAAGAAACAAAAGATCTCTATATAGAAAACTATAAAACACTAGTGAAAGAAATCAAAGAGGACACTAATAGATGGAGAAATATACCATGTTCATGGATTGGAAGAATCAATATAGTGAAAATGAGTATACTACCCAAAGCAACCTATAGATTCAATGCAATCCCTATGAAGCTACCAACAGTATTTTTCACAGAGCTAGAACAAATAATTTCACAATTTGTATGGAAATACCAAAAACCTCGAATAGCCAAAGCAATCTTGAGAAAGAAAAATGGAACTGGAGGAATCAACCTGCCTGACTTCAGGCTCTACTACAAAGCCACAGTCATCAAGACAGTATGGTACTGGCACAAAGACAGAAATATAGATCAATGGAACAAAATAGAAAGCCCAGAGATAAATCCACGCACCTATGGACACCTTATCTTTGACAAAGGAGGCAAGAATATACAATGGAGAAAAGACAATCTCTTTAACAAGTGGTGCTGGGAAAACTGGTCAACCACTTGTAGAAAAATGAAACTAGACCACTTTCTAACACCATACACAAAAATAAACTCAAAATGGATTAAAGATCTAAACTTAAGACCAGAAACTATAAAACTCCTAAAGGAGAACATAGACAAAACACTCTCTGACATAAACCATAGCAGGATCCTCTTTGACCCACCTCCCAGAATTTTGGAAATAAAAGCAAAAATAAACAAATGGGACCTAATTAAAATTAAACTCTTCTTCACAACAAAGAAAACTATAAGCAAGGTGAGAAGACAGCCTTCCGAATGGGAGAAAATAATAGCAAATGAAGCAACTGACAAAGACTTAATCTCAAAAATATAAAAGCAACTCCTGCAGTTCAATTCCAGAAAAATAAACGACCCAATTAAAAAAAAGGGGCCAAAGAACTAAATAGTTATTTCTCCAAGGAAGACATACGTATGGCTAACAAACACATGAAAAGATGCTCAACATCACTCATTATCAGAGAAATGCACATCAAAAACCACAATGAGGTACCATTTTACGCCAGTCAGAATGGCTGCGATCCAAAAGTCTACAAGCAATAAATGCTGGAGAGGGTGTGGAGAAGAGGGAACCCTCTTACACTGTTGGTGGGAATGCAAACTAGTACAGCCACTATGGAGAACAGTGTGGAGATTCCTTAAAAAACTGGATAGAACTGCCATATGACCCAGAAATCCCACTGCTGGGCATACACACGGAGGAAACCAGAATTGAAAGAGACACGTATACCCCACTGTTCATCGCAGCACTGTTTATAATAACCAGGGCATGGAAGCAACCTAGATGTCCATCAGCAGACAAATGGATAAGAAAGCTGTGGTACATATACACAATGGAGTATTACTCAGCCATTAGAAAGAATACATTTGAATCAGTTCTAAAGAGGTGGATGAAACTGGAGCCTATTTTACAGAGTGAAGTAAGCCAGAAAGAAAAACACCAATATAGTATATTAATGCATATATATGGAATTTAGAAAGATGGTAACGACAACCTTGTATGCAAGACAGCAAAAGAGACACAGATGTATAGAACAGTCTTTTGGACTCTGTGGGAGAGGGCAAGGGTGGGATGATTTGGGAGAATGGCATTGAAAAATGTATAATATCATATGTGAAATGAATCGCCAGTCCAGGTTCAATGCATGATGTAGGATGCTTGGGGCTAGTGCACTGGGATGACCCAGAGGGATGGTATGGGGAGGGAGGTGGGAGGGGGATTCAGGATGGGGAAAACATGTATACCCTTGGCAGATTCATGCTGATGTATGGCAAAACCAATACAATATTGTAAAGTTAAAAAAAAAATACAGGTAGAAAAAAAAAAATACATGCTATGCCACTGAATAATTGTGTGACTGAGAACAAATTACTCTGTAGAATTTATTTCTTCCTAGTATAAATGATAATTACTACCTCATACAATTAAATGAGGTTAAGTGTTAAAATTATGATCAATAAACTATTCACCCAACATAGTTTTTTTTTTTTTTTAAGGAATCTATCATATGGGGAGATTAAGGCATATATGACAAAGCAGTGTTTTTCACCCTCTGCTTATTGTCTAGTTGTCAGAAAGACATTATTCAGTTACAGGCATACTTCATTGTAAAAGTGAAAGTGTGAGTCACTCAGTGGTGTCCACTCTCTGCTACCCTATGGACTGTAGTCCACCAGGTTCCTCTGTTCATTGGATTTCCCAGGCAAGAATACTGGAGTGGATTGCCATTTCCTTCTCCAGAGAAGCTTCCTGACCCAGGAATTGAACCTGCATTGAAGACAGATTCTTTCCCATCTGTACTTCAAATTGTGTTTTGCAGATATTGCATTTTTCACAAATTGAAGATTTGTGGCTACCTAGCTTCAAGTAAGTCTTCAGATCAGATCAGATCAGTCGCTCAGTCGTGTCTGACTCTTTGCAACCCCATGAATCGCAGCACGCCAGGCCTCCCTGTCCATCACCAACTCCCGAAGTTCACTGAGATTCACGTCCATCGAGTCAGTGATGCCATCCAGCCATCTCATCCTCTGTCATCCCCTTCTCCTCTTGCCCCCAATCCCTCCCAGTATCAGAGCCTTTTCCAATGAGTCAACCCTTCGCATGAGGTGGCCAAAGTACTAGAGTAAGTCTTAGGCACCATTATTTTCAATAGCATTTGCCCACTTTGTATCTCTGTCACATTTTGGTAATTCCACAATATTTTAAGCTTTTTCACTATTATTATATTTGTTATGGTAATCTGTGATCAATGACTGTTGATGTTACTGTTGTAAAAATATTATAATTCACTGAAGACTCAGATGATGGTTAGCATATCTTAGCAATAAAGCATTTTTTAATTTAATTAATTTATTTTATCTTCACCTGTGCTGGGTCTTTCATTCTATGAGCAGGCTTTCTCTATTAGTCTTGAGTGAGGGCTCATTGCAATGGCTTCTCTTGCTGTGGAGCATGTTCTCTTGGGCGCACCAGGTTCTGTAGTTGTGGTACAGGGGTTTAGTTACCTTGCAGCATGTGGAATCCTCCTGAACCAGGGATCAAACCCGTGTATCCTGCATTGGCAGGTGGATTCCTAACCACTGAACCACCAGGAAAGTCTTATAGTATATTTTAATTAGAGTATGTACAATATTTTTAGACATAATGCTATTGCACACTTAATAGACTCAGTTCAGTTCAGTTCAGTTGCTTGGTTGTGTCTGACTCTTTGCAACCCCATGAATCGCAGCACGCCAGGCCTCCCTGTCCATCACCAACTCCCGGAGTTCACTCAGACTCATGTCCATCGAATCAGTGATGCCATCCAGCCATCTCATCCTCTGTCGTCCCCTTCTCCTCCTGCCTCCAATCCCTCCCAGCATCAGGGTCTTTTCCAATGAGTCGACTCTTCTAGCGTAGTATAAATGTAACTTTTATATGCACTGGAAAAACAAAGAATTGTATGACTTTCATTAGTTGAAATATTTGTTTTATTTAAGTGATCAGGAACCGAACCCTCCATATCTTCACAGTATACCTATAATCATAATTTATTGCAATCGTAATGGATACTATTAAGGAAAGGCAAATAGGGCCAAGGTAGTAACTATATCTGAGAGCTAGCCTAGTCTCAGATGTAAATGCAGCCACACCCAAGGAAGTGGTTTTTAAATTGAGATTTAGAACAAGAGGAGGAGGCATTAGCCTAAAAAAGAATTAGAGATGCCTTTATTCCAGAAGAAAGAACTGAAAGTTCTGTGATTCAAAGTTGAGGGTCAGTGAGATCATGTTGTTGTTTAGTGGCTAAGTCATGTCCAACTCCTTGAGATCCTATAGACTGTAGCCTGCCAGGCTACTCTGTCCATGGGATTTTCCAGGCAAGAATACTGGAGTTACCATTTCCTCCCACAGGGGATCTTCTTGACCCAGGAATTGAACCCTCATTTCTGCACTGGCAGGTGAGTTCTTTATCACTGAGCCACCTGGGAATACCAGTGAGATCATGAGAGAATCTTACATTTCTCTTTTCTGTTACTCACCTATTTGTGAACTCCCTAGTAATGGAGCATAGCATGCCTTCTTTTTTCCCTTTAATGCTAATTTAATATGTAGTATTGAATATGACAGAGGTAAAATAATCGCTGGATTGAAGTCTAGTTATTTTAGGTGGGAAGGTCCAACTGAAGTATGCTTCCGTAAATATCAAGCAGTCATAATTATATTTTCATTTGACAAAATATTCTTATGTTCATTTATGTGAATCAGAATTCATTGACTGTCAGGACTGAAGCCAATAGGAATTACTGGAATCTCATGGGCTTATTCCACATTTTAAAATTTGTTACTGTCTGTAGTTAATAGCCGTCAAAACAGTGCATCTGTATTTAGTGCACCATTCTTTACCAGATCAACTGGGATATCTCCAGCTGAAAATATTTTTTGAAACATGAGGAATTTTTACTAAAACTGTATAGTCTGTTTGTTTCTTTTCAACCCCCTAAAGAATTCCTAACTTAAAATTGTCCAACTCTTTATGTGGGAGTGAAAGTGAAAGTCACTCAGTAGTGTCCGACTCTTTGCAACCCCATAGACTATACAGTCCATAGAATTCTCCAGGCCAGAATACTGGAGTGGGTAGCGTTTTCTTCTCCAGGGGATCCTCCCAACCCAAGGATCAAACACAGGTTTCCCACATTGCAGGCAGATTCTTTACCAGCTGAGTCACAAGGGAAGCCCAAGAATACTGGAGTGGGTAGCCTATCCTTTCTACAGGGGATCTTCCCCACCCAGGAATTGAACTGGGGTCTCCTGCATTGCAGACGGTTTCTTTACCAACTGAGCTTTCAGGGAAGCCTTATGTGGGAGATTATTTAATATTTTGTTAAAAAAAAAAAAGATTGCTGAGCTATCTTCCAGAGCCCTCTCACTAATCAGTCTGCTCATTATTTTTAGTGTGTATGTGGATGTTTCCTTCTTTATTTCATCTAAGAATTAACATTATCATAAGCAATTTACAGACATTCTGCTTTAGGCCGAATGAGTCAATAAATGTTTATTGTAATTGTTTTTAGTGGTCACTTCTAAATTAATCTTTTCTACTACTATTACTACTGACCTTTAGCATACTGTCTTAAATATGGAATTTAAAAGGGAAATTAGCAAATATAGCATAGCTATGAAAAATCAAGTTGTTTCAGTTTTTATACTTCTTTGGAATATTGTAAATCCTAATTACATATTCCATATGTTTTGTGTGGGTACAAAACATTAAAAGAATTTTCTTGATTGTTTAGTTTAAAAACACTATTGCTAAGCAGCAAATATATTCAGAATAAAATCTATTAAGTCAAACACTACTTAAATGAACAGGGAAAAGTGTGACAAATAGAGGTACTAAAATTGCATCTTTTAAATCAGTAACATCAGTACCAGTTGAAGTCGACTTTAATTGAAATGCATTTTCATGTATTCAGCGCATTCCAAACACAGGCTTCATGCAATTATCTCGTTAGCCAAGAATGGACAAACATGAAAACATGTTATTTCCGCTGACATTTAAAAGTTTGGATATTATTGACATACACTGATTGATTGATTGCCGAGGCTATGCAGATATATCCAATATCTTAGGAGCAAAATTGCAAATCTGCCTGTGAATTTCTGTTATATTATGATTTTATTCTGGTAGAATGTCATGCTTTCTCTTCCTTATAACACTTTCTTATCTCATTATATCCTGTTATTTCATTTTCCTTGGCGCTCTCTTTTTACCAATCTGGCTCTCAGTTTTTTTGTAATTTAAAATCTTCCCAACCTAACAAAGAACTTTTCTCTTTCATTTTATTCTTTCTGGTTCCATTGTTCACATTGGCTCTCCTTTTTACTTGACACTCAGTCCTGTTAAAAAGTATATTTATTATGTATTATCTCAAATGTTTATTCTAATACATTGAACAACTAAAAGGCAATGCTAAATGTAACATGATTTTTCCTCAATTTTTACCACTGACATAATCTTTTCCTCTTTTATTGAAACTCTAATCTTTAACATTACTTGATATTTTAATTCTGCTCCAATTCTCTAAATATTTAAATATTTTATACATATATGTAAAAATTCTTTTATAAGTCAAAATTTGCCTTACTCTTTCTTCCAAATATGAATGAATGCTGCTTGACATTTTCAAAATTCCTACTTCTTGACATGCTTAATGGATTAAAATTTAATAAGGGTTCATGCCACAAATATTATGTGAGAAACAATATAATGCTGCTTTCTCTTCTGCTGACTGTTTCAGTGACTATAATTTTGACTATTAATGAATTACAAAACCAGATTAATATGAAAAGCTTATCAAAATTTTTATTTTCATTGCAAGAATTTTCTCATACTAAAACAGAATCCTAAGCGGCTAAAATTTAAAGCATTTTTATTTTGTTGGTGCTATTTACTATTATTATACTAGATAGGAGAGGAAAAGTTGTTATTACAGAGAAAAAATGCTTGCTCCCCAGGGTAATAGAGGATTGGAAATAGCTAGGAGAGAACTTCAAGAGATAAACGACTGTCATCTTTTGGGCCTTAGGGAAACCCTAAAGAGACATTGCTTATTTTCTGATTTTACTTGAGCGTGACAATGGAAGAAAGGGACTTCATTGTTCTTACTTTTCCTCTGTACCTCCCACTATTCCATTTTGAATATCTCATATCTTCAACTCTGGATATCCCTCTATCTCCTGCATTTCTTTATTTTTCTCTTTTCCTTGTTTAGAATTTCTCTCTATTATGTAATAGAAATGCTTGGAGAAATATTTTGTTACAAATGATTACAAACTTGCCCCCAAGACCAAGTGATAAGAGTGTTTCTACACATGACTACATCTATCTTTAAAATTCAGTTCTTTGAAATACTGCCAAGTTCCCAACATATTCATAATGCTATTCCATGTCGCCCTCCAAAAGACTAAAGCTATACGGCTATTGGTTTCCCCCTGATTTTTGTCAATATTTCTTTACTTGTAGCACAATGTATCCTTAATATGTAATATTCACCTTGTATTGAGTTTCCTTATATAACATTTTCTAAAATAAGATTTGTATTTTTCAACATTTCTATTGAAATTAAGCTAATTTTGTTCTTCCTTTCTTATACTTGAAATCTTAATGTCATTTTATATTTTAGAACAGTATCCAACAATGTTTTGTGAAAACAAAATTTGACTAAGTTAATTGTAATCACTTTCCATTGGAATAATCTAGATTTTCCATTGTATTAACAATGGAAGTAAAATATTTTAAAATATAAATGCATTGTTAATAATTAACGTTAAAAAACAAAAATATTATTGTCATTGCTGTTCTTCAGTTGCTAAGTCATGTCCAACTCTTTGTGATCCCATGGACTGTAGCATGCCAAACCCCTCTGTCCTTCCCTATTTCCTGGAGTTTGTTCAAATTCATGTCCATTGAGTCAGTGATGTTGTCTAACCATCTCATCCTCTGCCATCTTCTCCTTTTGCCTTCAATCTTTCCCAGCATCAGAGCCTTTTCTAATGAGTCAGCTCTTAGCATCACATGGCCTAAGTATTGGAGCTTGAGCTTCAGCAACAGTCCTTCCAATGAATATTCAGGTTTGATTTCATTTAGGATTGACTGGTTTGATCTCCTTGATGTCCAAGGAACTCTCAAGAGTCTTCTCCAAATCACAGTTCGAAAACATCGATTCTTTCGTGCTCAGCCTTGTTTATGAACCAACTCGCGTCTGTACATGACTACTGGAAAAACAGTAGCTTTGACTATATAGACCTTTGTTGGTAAAGTGATATCTCTGCTTTTCAATATGCTGTCTAGGTATGTCATAGCTTTCTTCCCAAGGAACAAGTGTCTTTGGATTTCATGGCTGCATTTACTGTCCACAGTGATTTTGGAGCCCAAGAAAATAAAATCTATCCCTGCTTCCTCTTTTTCCCCTTCTACTTTCCCTGAAGTGATGGGATGAAATGCTTTTCTTTTTCTTTTTTTTTTTAAATGTTGAGTTTCAAGCCAGGTTTCACCCTCTTCTTTCATTTTCATCAAGAAGACTCTTAGTTCTTCACTTTCTGCCATTAGAGTGGTATCATCTGCATCTCTGAGGTTGTTGATATTTCTCCTGGGAATCTTGATCCCAGCTTGTGATTCATCCATGTCACATGATGTAGTCTGCATGTAAGTTAAATAACAATATACAGCCTTGTCATACTCCGTTCCCAATCTTGAACCATTCCATTGTTCTATATCTGGTTCTAACTGTTGCTTTTTGACCCGCATACAGGTTTCTCATGAGACAAATAAGGTGGTCTGGTACTCCATGTTTTGAAGAATTTTCCAGTTTTTTGTGACCCACATGGTCAAGACTCTAGTGTAGTCAGTGAAGTAAAAGTGAATGTTTTTCTGGAATTCCCTTGCTTTCTCCATGATCCAATGAATATTGGCAGTTTGATCTCTGGTTCCTCTGCCTTTTCCAAACTCAACCTTTTCTAAACCCAGTATTTCACATGCTACTGAAACCTAACTTGAAGAATTTTGAGCATAACCTTGCTACCATATGAAATGAATGCAATTGTATGGCAGTTTGAGCATTCTTTGTTATTGTTCCTCTTTGGGATTGAAAAATATTATACCTTGTTTAAATAAAACTATGTAGAAAATTTTTGGAAGTGTAAATAAACTATTGAGTGTTACTTCTTGAGAAGAGTTCTTGGAATATAGGCTAGGAAGAGATTTATTATTGTATATTCTTTATCACTTTGTTTAAATAGTTTTGCTGTCATAACAAGTAATTAGCTTTTATTTTTGAATAATGGATGATGAAGACCACTGAACAGTGCCTGACATGTAAAGTATAGATTTGTATCTTGAGAAATAACAAAACAACCAAGATAGTCAGAAAAATGTATTTGCTGAAATAAAGTTTTCCAGAATGTACTTACACTGTACACTCAGAGACTCACACACACATGTGTGCACAGTTGAATTAGAGTTCAGATATTAGCTAATAAGTTGATAAATCATTCACAAAGTAATATGATTTCACATATATATCATGTTTACTCAAAGGAATCATGGACATCAATTTTCATTATTTAGAAAAAACTACTAATCTTTTAAAGTGTGACTGTATAATACTTGTTTCTAATATTGATTATACTCCTGAGTGTCTATGATTTTCATTCATCAAGGATTAATCTCAAAGCCAGCTGTCTAGTCCCTTGCAGACAAAGTACATGCCAGGAATATTATGGGATGTCACAAAGACTCATGGAGACTGGTCTCAACCCTCCAAGTGAAAGAAAAATCTTGCCCCTTACCTTATTAAATATGGACAGGCTCTGGTCCCTCTGGGGAAAATGGAGCCAGAGACAATGCTATCTGAGCCTTGTCATGACAACTTCTCTGCTCCATCAACCCTACTCAAACTTGCTGAGAGAAATAAAGACAGTTGCTTTTCAAAACGATTAGGATGTTAATGATCTTTGGAGATGAGATTCTTGGTTGAGAATCTAAATTAAATGATCATATTTTAAACTACAAAGAATTCAAAGATAGTTTATGTTGGGAAGAAAATGGGAATAGCCAGTGATATTCTCATAATGTTAATTTGATTGCATGTTGGTCTGCTTATAGCCAGATGTCCTCCTTTGCTATTGAGCACATTGAGAAATTAAGATTCCATGCATTTCTCTAATTGCTCCCTTGAAATGAAAACTTCTGTGCTTTTCTCACAGCCATATCAAAGATGAAAACTACACATTTATGTTAATACATTCATTTTTTTAAACAAAGATTGAGAGATAAGAGTATTATTTAGTTTAATCAGGAGTGTGTATGATGATAGCAATTATAGTTTCTCCCTGAAAGTGTCAGCTGCCCATATGAAGTGAAACTGGGAAAGTTACAGCTACATTTTCGCACTCGCCTAAGAAATGCAGATACGTATAAATCAAACAGTGCTCTTGGCTAATTATCTAGGCAGTAACCACTCTTGAATTTGCTACAAAGAAATCAATTCTTAAAATTCAGAAGGAGATATAATAAATATAGCTTTAGTCACTAACCAACAAAAAAGCTTGCCAAGTTCAGTACTGTAGGCCCTAGAAAATAAAGGATGTAAAAATGTAGAGATTTTGACTGTATCCATGAGAAAATTTTAAATCAGTTTAAAAAATTCAGCCCAATAGCCTATATTGTCAGTTGTATAAAAAAATATACTACTCTGTAGTAATTTAACTTGGTCATTTTAGGTTAAAATGGGACATTTAATATATTAATTTCATTTTTTCTTTTAAAAGTTTTAACTAAAGCATTGGACTGTTAAGTTCCAACCTATGTTCTATCTCTGTATAATGAGAAGGTTAAGAAGCTTAGTTACCCAAATCAAAACAACTTATTTGGAATTAGATAAATATTGTGTATGTCTATTATCTTCATATTTTCTGAAAAGAACTAACATAATTAATTACAACTCTCTAATTGTATTTTACCAATCTGTATGTTAAGTTTTATTTAGATGGAGTTTTCCTTTAGCTATAACTACCCCTTTTGTAATTGCTTTTATGGTATTAATTCTCTGATATATGCTAGGCAATTTGAGAAAGATGAGAGAAAATTGACATGTCAGCATTATGTATATATTTGAAACAGGTAAAGAAGGTGTTATTTTTCTACAATAGGAAATAAAAACATAAGACAGTTACTATAAATAGAAAATATGTTTCCATAAAATCATGAAAATACGAGTATAAGACAAACCTGGAGAAAATGGAGCATATCTGGAGGATAACTGTTAAAATAATAGGGTGAAAATCAAGTCATATGAGAGATAGTTAAAGGAAATGGATATATCTGGTCTGGAAAATTATAAACTTAAAAGCAAGTTAAATTGCCCCCTCCCAATCCAGTGCCTACTGTAGAGTTTAAGGCAGATCCTATTTATCTTTCACTTGGACTATTATAATACCCTGCCTACTATATCCATTCCACAAGCTTCCCAGTGTTAATGTTCATCCTTTATTTTACTTTCAGAAGAACTATTGAAATACGTGTATGAGTATGTCTTTCTCTTTGGAAACATTAAGTTTTGCTTTCACCTGGACGATAACACCTAAACTTTGAAACACATTAAAAGCCATCACAGAGTTCATCAAAAAGTACATTTTAGGTGCCTATTTTTGTCTTTTCAATCACTCCATGTCTCTTACATGTAAGTTCTGGAAAACTGATTTATTTGGATTACCATGCACAATCATACTTTTAAACATTTATTACTTCTCTTATGCTTTCTTGGACTACACTTTCTCCTTTAAATTTTAGTTCAGTTCAGTTCAGTCATGTCTGACTCTTTGTGACCCCGTGAATCGCAGCATGCCAGGTCTCCCTGTCCATCAACAACTCCCGAAGTTCACTTAAAGTTACATCCGTCGAGTCAGTGATGCCATCCAGCCATCTCATCCTCTGTTGTCCCCTTCTCCTCCTGTCCCCAATCCCTCGCAGCATCAGAGTCTTTTGCAATCAGTCAATTCTTCGCATGAGGTGGCCAAAGTACTGGAGTTTCAGCTTCAACATCATTCCTTCCAAAGAACACTCAGGACTGATCTCCTTCAGAATGAACTGGTTGGATCTCCTTGCAGTCCAAGGGACTCTCAAGAGTCTTCTCCAACACCACAGTTCAAAAGCATCAATTTTCCAGCACTCAGCTTTCTTCACAGTCCAACTCTCACACCCATACATGACCACTGGAAAAACCATAGCCTTGACTAGACGGACCTTTGTTGGCAAAGTAATGTCTCTGCTTTTGAATATGCTATCTAGGTTGGTCATAACTTTTCTTCCAAGGAGTAAGCGTCTTTTAATTTCATGGCTGCAGTCACCATCTGCAGTGATTTTGGAGCCCAGAAAAATAAAGTCTGACACGGTTTCCACTGTTTCCCCATCTATTTCCCATGAAGTGATGGGATCAGATGCCATGATGTTAGTTTTCTGAAGGTTGAGCTTTAAGCCAACTTTTTCACTCTCCACTTTCACTTTCATCAAGAGGCTTTTTAGTTCCTCTTCACTTTCTGCCATAAGGGTGGTGTCATCTGCATATCTGAGGTTATTGATATCTCTCCTGGCAATCCTGATTCCAGCTTGTGTTTCTTCCAGCCCAGCATGTCTCATGATGTAGAATACATAGAAGTTAAATAAACAGGGTAACAATGTACAGCCTTAATGTACTCCTTTTCCTATTTGGAACCAGTCTGTTGTTCCATGTCCAGTTCTAACTGTTGTTTCCTGACCTGCATATAGGTTTCTCAAGAGGCAGGTCAGGGGATCTGGTGTTCCCATCTCTTTCAGAATTTTCCACAGTTTATTGTGATCCACACAGTCAAAGGCTTTGGCATAGTCAATAAAGCAGAAATAGATGTTTTTCTGGAACTCTCTTGCTTTTTTGATGATCCAGCGGATGTTAGCAATTTGATCTCTGATTCCTCTGCCTTTTCTAAAACCAGCTTAACATCAGGAAGTTCACGGTTCACATATTGCTGAAGCCTGGCTAGGAGAATTTGAGCATTACTTTACTAGCGTGTGAGATGAGTGCAATTGTGCAGTAGTTTGAGCATTCTTTGGCATTGCCTTTCTTTGGGATTGGAATGAAAACTGACCTTTTCCAGTCCTGTGGCCACTGCTGAGTTTTCCAAATTTGCTGGCACATTGAGTGCACCACTTTCACAGCATCATCTTTCAGGATTTGAAACAGCTCAACTGGAATTCCCTCACCTCCACTAGCTTTGTTCGTAGTGATGCTTTCTAAGGCCCACTTGACTTCACATTCCAGGATGTCTGGCTCTAGGTCAGTGATCACACCATCATGATTATCTTGGTCATGAAGATCTTTTTTGTACAGTTCTTCTGCGTATTCTTGCCACCTCTTCTTAATATCTTCTGCTTCTGTTGTGTCCATACCATTTCTGTCCTTTATCGAGCCCATCTTTGCATGAAATGTTCCCTTCGTATTTCTAATTTTCTTGAAGAGATCTCTAGTTTTTCCCAGTCTGTTGTTTTCCTCTATTTCTTTGCATTGATTGCTGAGCAAGGCTTTCTTATCTCTCCTTGCTATTCTTTGGAACTCTGTATTCAGATGCTTATATCCTTCCTTTTCTCCTTTGCTTTTCACTTGTCTTCTTTTCACAGCTATTTGTAATGCCTTCCCAGATAGCCATTTTGCTTTTTTGCATTTCTTTTCCATGGGGATGGTCTTGATCCCTGTCTCCTGTACAATGTCACGAACTTCCATCCATAGTTCATCAGGCATTCTGTCTATCAGATCTAGTCCCTTAAATCTATTTCCCACTTATAAGTATAATTGTAAGGGATTTGATTTAGGTCATACTTGAGTGGTCTAGTGGTTTTCCCTACTTTCTTCAATTTAAGTCTGAATTTGGCAATAAGGAGTTCATGATCTGAGCCACAGTCAGCTCCCAGTCTTGTTTTTGCTGACTGTATAGAGCTTCTCCATCTTTGGCTGCAAAGAATATAATCGATCTGATTTCGCTGGTGACCATCTGGTGATGTCCATGTGTAGAGTCTTCTCTTGTGTTGTTGGAATAGAGTGTTTGCTGTGACCAGTGAAATCTCTTGGCAAAACTCTATTAGCCTTTGCCCTGCCTGATTCTGTATTCCAAGGCCTAATTTTCCTGTTACTCCAGGTGTTTCTTGACTTCCTACTTTAGCATTTGCATCAGAGGGCAGACACACTGAAACCATAATCACAGAAAACTTGTCAAATTTTAGTTATGTGGCAAAAATTCTTTGGAATCTATCTCAAATATTATTTCTTTTTTGAGTTCTTCTCTGACTTTCTAATGAACAGGTAGTCTCTCTTTGACTTCTACTGATTTGATTTTACTTTGATACGCATCCTACCATTGTCTAGTTATTTGTTTATTTGGTTCATTTCTCCAAGGAGAAAGGAATCTCTTTGGGAATCAACCCTCACAGTTCTCCTGTGGATAACTGCAGCAACAAGACAGTGTCTTGAACATAGTTGATTATATATCTATCTTTTATTTTTTTAAATGTAAAAAATAGAAGTTCTCATGCAGGAAGTAGATATTGGTTTTCAAGGCTATTAGAGGAATTGGTTATATTGACTGAGGCTGAAGTTGGAATTTCCCCAGGACACTAGCAAAACACTGATTATATTTGAAGAGTAATTGTAGAATATCAAGTCACACACACACACATGCAAACACACACATAAATATACACATGTATAGAACTGCAACAATAGTATAAAAAGATCTCTCTATAGAAAATCACTAGAATCAATAATTTTCATGGAGTAATCATACTGGAGACATCACATGTTGGAAATTTTCATTCATTATTGCTTCCTGCTTAGTCTGTGGTGAAACTTCATTAAAAGAGCAGATAGATATAAAGTGATATGAAATATAAGAATTCATGAGACATTCTTGACTAACTGGTGTGGTAAAACAGAAAGTTTCAATAATTGGAACAATTTCTTTACCAATACACAGCATAAAAAATTTTGCTCTATTATTACATTATTAAATAGAAAAAAAAAAGTCCTACTATTTACTGCTCAAGAAAAAGTGGGACTTTCTAAGTCCTACAGAGTGAAAACATATGCTGCACATCCGGAATGATAACTAGATGAAACAAAAAGAACTCTTGGAAATTTATAAAATAAAGTTTGAAACATAAAAAGGTAACATTCATTTTTTGTTTTAACTGAGATCAAAAGAAAGAAGCACATATTAAGATAACCACTAATATATAAACATAAAGAAATGCATATAAGAAATAAATATATTTAAGATTTAGATAAAATTCAAATTTGATTTCGTCATAGATCAGTATATTAGTACGGCCAAATGTCTACTATATTTTAGTTCTCTGTCAGTCCTTTACTTTATCCCTATATTTTGAAAGATGTACAATATAAATTACATGTATTAACAACCAAAACAATAACAAATCAGTGTATTACAGCTTTGCCTGTGATGGGAAACACATGAACCCAGTGATACGTGGTTGAGAATGCTGTAGTAGCATTCTAAATCTATATTTCCATTGTGACACAGTATATTTTTCTCTTTCTGCTTAAAGAACAAGTAAATATTTTGCAGGAGAAGGGATGTACAGATGGAGGTGGACAGAGGCATCTTAATTCTTAAATTAGTTCTTCATAACTTAGTTCCCAGATGTTTGTTTCTCATGCCCCCTGCTATATTGAGGAGAATATGCTATTGTTTGTCAATGAGTCATATACTGTCTTCACAAATTTGGAAAAAATGCAAAGCTATAGTTGGGTATAGTATGAGTCACTGACAGACCATGAAAAGCTCCAAGAGATATACTCAGAGCTACTTTGCATTTTTAAGAAAATTGATCCTCTTTTTCTGACAATGTCTTCCAAATACTCAAGGTTTTCCTTCCTTGTCAATGGATGCAGTCATCAAGAATAGGTAATCCATTCAAATGATAAACATGTTTTAAATTCAAGCCATCCTTTTTCTTTCGGGCATGCTGCTTGTCTCTCACTGCAAACCATTTTTTACCATATATACAGAATATCTTTTCCTATCCTCAAGGTGCAATACATTACATTTGACAAAGCATACAGATGGGTAGCTTTTCACTGATTCTGTATAATCCTGGCAGATGGAATGAGTCCTTCTCACTACATTGGATCATCTGTACTAGGTTACCTAACTGCCTTGTCACGAGGCAGCATCCTGAGAATCACATTTTAACCTGCACCCACCAAAGCAAAACCAAAACAGGATGTTTAACTGCACCTTTAAAAGGCAGAGAATTTGAAAATTCTATTTCTCAACAATGGAACATATAAAAGCAGCTACTGCATGTATAGCTCTCTCATATTAATGTGTATAAGATGAACAACATAATAATGAGATGTTATGATAGAGTTTAACATAGAGTAAAAACATTACACTTCATTTGGCCTAATCAACTACTACTCTTTAAACTTCAGATACTTGGATTTTCAAATATACATATAAAGTTACTGAATTTTTAGACTGATTAAAAGAAATGAGAGTGGGGGCCCAGTGGGATGCCACAAGGAAATATTCAAATATTTGAAGGGCAGCCCTACAATGAATGGTGCAGATACAGTGTGTCATTAAAACTAATGAACGTCCTTCATGGAAAGATAAACTTCTATACTATATAAATAAATATTTTGTTCCACAAAAAAATACATCATATGGTATCATAATCTTCCTGACATTGGCTAAAGAATTTGTTCCGAATCCTTTGTAGAATTTATTGGAATATAAACTTCTGGTGGGAAAAATTTTGTTTTGTTTGCTCAGTCACTCAGTTGTGGCTGACTTTCTGAGAACCCACTGACTGTAGCCTGGGAGGCTCCTCTGTCCATGGAATTTTCCAGGCAAGGAGAATGGAGTGGGTTGCAATTTCCTTCTCCAGGGTGTTTCATTTATTGTTATCTTATTCTCTTTGACTAGAATAGCATGTGCCCCATGGTAGACTCTTGATTTATCCTACAAAGAATCAAAATAACTAAGGACACTAAAGATTTGATGGAAAGTTTTTAAGATTTCCCCAAGAAATTCCCTTTATATTCATGTCTTGCTCATAAGCATAGACATTAATAGAAAACTAAATTTTTGATTATACTTTAAAACAAAAAGATCTTTTAAACATTAGTCATTACAGATGTATGGGGGGTTGTTTAAATAATATTCAAAATTGCTTTCTTCTAATTTTTCTTAATGTTATCCAAAGCTAAATGTGAATTGTAAATGAAATTCAAAATGGAGGCACTAACTTTGGATGATAACCAATGAGGCATCTCCCATCTGATGTCTTATGGACAAACCAAATGTATACCTAGACATTTTCGTTTTTACAGCAAAGTTTTTCTATCAGATTTGCACCATGAAAATGGTATTGGCTCTGCATAGTTGTGTAGCAAAATTACTTTGAAATTTGTCAGCTTAAAACAAAAATATATATTATTTTCACAAATTGTGGAGGCCAGGAATCCATGAGCAGCTTAGCATGGTGCTGGCTTACAAGTCAAGCTGTCAACTGGAACTGTGGTCAGATCAAGGCTCTACAAGCTCATGTGTTTATTGACAGACCTTGCTTTCTCAGTTTTGTGCTGCCTGTTGTCCAGAGCCAGCAGTCTCTCAACACTTGGGCTTTTCACAATGAGAGAGAAAGAGAGAGAGGATCTGAGATGGAAGCTGCAGTCTTTTATAACCTAATCCCAGAAGTGAAATATTTATAACATTACAAGATATGTTATTGGTCATACAAGTCAGCCCTAGCACAATGTAGGCGTGGACCTACATAAGAGTGTGAATACCAGGAGAAAAGAGTAATTGGGAATCTTCCTAGAGGCTGCCTACTATAGGAATCACTGAATCAATAATTTGTTAGTTAAATTATAGACACTATGGGACAGGTGACACGTGGTAAAGAACCTGCTTACCAATGCAAGAGATGTAAGAGATGTGGGTTCTATCCCTGGGTCAGGAAGATCCCCTGGAGGAGGGCATTGCAACCCACTCCAGTATTCTTGCCCGGGGAATCCCATGGGCATAGGAGTCTGGAGGGCTACGGTCTATAGAGTCATAAAGGGTTGGACATGACTGAAGCTATTTAGCACACATTCATGTATGCATAGACACTATGATTCATTACACAATTGAAGATAAGATATGGAAACCACAATGGTGGGAGAGGGAGGCCAAAATGAATTTTCTGGCTTATTGTCTAAATGAATCAAAATTCTGTGGCTCACATTTATGTGATTCCTTTTTTAAAAATTTCATTTTAGTTAAAAATTGTTCATATGTCTAGCAATATAGAGACACATATAAGAAATAAAGAAATAGCCATTTTCATTGTGTATCATGATGCTGCATACTTTGAAAGAAAAAAGAAACCTGAAACAATGACTGTTAACAGTTCAGAATATCAAAACAACTCCCTTCATTTAAAAGTTCAAGTAGTTGAAATAACTTAGGGGCTGTTTCTAGAGGTTATTCTTCTGTAATGCATACACGAAGTATTAAAATATCACCCTCATGATTATTAATATCATCAAGCAAGCAAAAGAATATTCTTGTAAATGTGAGTCAGAAGCAAGGTTTTCTTTGGTTTCTATTCACATGCAACAGTTTATTGGCAATTTTTCTACAGAAATGCATATCCTCCTCAAGTGTAAAGTCCTTGGGAATAATAGCCACAGAACAAAATGCTGGGTTTGTAAAACATTTTGAGCTCTGTGGGGAACAAAAGTTGCTAGGAAAGTACAAAGAATTATTAGCATCAAATTTACAATTTATTCTGATTCTCTCCCCAAATCCTTTCCTTTACCCTAAGGGAAGAAAGTCCCAATAAAGGAGAGATGGAGCCACGAGCTGTGAAGTCTAGTTATGTTCCTGGGTTGAACCCTCCTCTGGGCTCCAAGATGCACAAGGATTCTCTGTCAGAATTCCTAGTTTCAAGAACAAAACTTGTCCCTGACAAATTTAAGATGAAAAAGACATTTGCTTTAAAAAAAAAAAAAATGTTGAGCAGTCCAAAGAATCCCTGAGAGGTCTAGAAAACCGGACTTGGAACATAATTTCAAACTAAATAAAGAGAAGTGGGTTAAGAAAACATTGCTTCCCCAGGTAGCAACAATACTTTGTTTTTCAGCCTTTGGCATACATTTCATAACTAAAGACAGACTGTAAGCAGGAAAAATTATCTACACATTCGTTATTCATCATGCACTTGACAATACATACTTAACTATAGACATGAACCAGGTATTAATTTAGGTATTGGGGATAGAGTTGTCACACAAAAAAATCAAAGCTCTTGCCTACATAGAGTTTGTATTCTAATGAATTCTCTCAGGTAAAATCCTGTTTATACTGCTTTGATCAATTTTATTCAATTTTTATCAATAAATAAATTTATTATTAATTTACCAATTAAAGTTTTAACTATACTCATTAAGGTTATTGTTCTTCTCTTATATTTCCACTCCTGTGAGATTACTGGGAATTGTGGAAGCCAGATCTTATCTGGGATTATTCGATGTGATCCCATAATACCATACACAGTAAAAAATAACAAGATCTGATATAAGCATTTTAAACTTTTTCTTCACAGCAAAATGATAAGCAATACTTTAATTGTAGGATTTGCTAAAAAGTAATTTTATGGTATAAAACATATTTGCTCTAAGTATTTTTTTTTTTTTTTGGTCATTACATGAAAGAAGGTTTCTATGATTGTAAATATCAGTATTCCATTGACTAATGTGCTGTGCTAAGTTGCTCAATCATTGACTTTTGGAGACCCCATGGACTGTAGCCCACCAGGCTTCTCTGTCCACAGGATTCTCCAGGCAAGAATACTGGAGTGGGTTGCCATACCCTCCTCTAGGGAATCTTCCAGATCCAGGGATTGAACCTGTTTTTCTTAAGTCTCCTGCATTGAGACTATTCATAAACTCTTCCATTGACTAATACTTAAATATAATCAGTAGTTTAATAAATTCCACTTTTTCATGAACTAATATAATGTTATCCTACATGAGAGATAAATATGGATATTTTTAGTAGATCCTTTGAAAGTTATATAATAAGTCTAACATATGTTAAAGCAGAGGCATGACTCTTTTATCCTTTATTCAACTTGAATTGATGTCCATTGGAAGCAGAGGATTAAGGCTCTTTGAAGAAAGCTTAGAGCTTGGGGACAAAACGTTTGTGAGGGCTCTTAGACAGGGAGAGAAAACTCATTATTTCTGACTCATGCTTTTCTCAAAGTAAACTCACACAGGTTGTTATTTCCCAAAACATATTATCTATTTTTGAAGGATAATTGTTTAGCAAACCACTAAATTATGAGACATATGAGTGACTTAGAAAATGGAGACAGATAAGTAACTCTGGCTCTGGAAAAGCAAGATGTCACAATTAAAAAAAAAATCTAACCTAGAAGAATTTGAAAGTCATTTTATAAAGCAAAAATGTTCTTGACTTAAGAGCTACATGATGGGACAATGGAATTTACAACACTACAAAATTCAGTGGTTTGCAATCAGAAAAAATGTCTATGTAATCCCACCATCCTGATTTATCCTTGTAATCCAACTTGTTTCTTGGAAAAACTGTTGGTGGTTTTAGCGAAGGTCAGATTCTTCTCTTAATGACCTTATCAGATTTCATTCCCTTGCATTTACTCAAGGATTTATCTCCAGCAATGGTTCTAGCTGACTCTTGTATTGCATAAAACATGCTGTAAACTTTGTAATCATTATAAAAACATCACACACCTGCTTAAGCCCTTTTTCCTATTCTGTTACAAGTATACTTCTCTATTCCCTTTTATTACACAATGTACTAAAAAGTTGTTTCCAATTCATCTCTTTGGGTTCTCTCTTAAACACCCTAATATTTCATTTTGTCCACAGAATTCCATTAAAACTTTTCCTATCAAGACTGCTGCTGCTGCTAAGTTGCTTCAGTTGTGTCTGACTCTGTGCGATCCCATAGGTGGCAGCCCACCAGGATCCCCTGTCCCTGGGATTCTCCAGGCAAGAATACTGGAGTGGGTTGCCATTTCCTTCTCCAATGCATAAAAGTGAAAAGTGAAAGTGAAGTTGCTCAGTCGTGTCTGACTCTCTGCAACCCCATGGACTGTAGCTTACCAGTCTCCTCTGTCCATGGGATTTTCCAGACAAGAGTACTGGAGTGGGTTGCCACTGCCTTCTCCACCTATCAAGACTACCAATTACCAATTTCCTATCATGAACTATATATATATATATATATATGTATATGTGTATATATATATATGTATATTCCAATAGGAAATTAATACTCAGTTCTTATTTTACTTGTTTAGCAAAAATAGTGGGAGAAACAGACTTAATTGAAATACTTCTTTCCCACTACTCTACTGGTTCCCTTCTTTCCTCACTGGCTACCCACATCCCCTAAGTTTCAATGCTAGTCAGATCTTGTATGTCTTTTCTTCATTTCACTTACTACTACAGTGCCCTGATAGAGTCTCTTGGTTTTAAAACCATTTATTTACTGATAATTTCCAAATGTTTATCTCGTTTAGATTTCTCCTTTGAACTACTGAGTTCTAGATCCATTTGTCTACCTCAGAGTCTGGGGTCTTTACTCTGTTCTATGTCTATTAGAGACAAAGTGAAAGTGAAGTCGCTCAGTTGTGTCCGACTCTTTGTGACCCCATGGACTGTAGCCTACCATGCTCCTCTGTTCATGGGATTTTCCAGGCAAGATTACTGGTTTGGGTTGCCAGTGCCTTCTCCAGGGGATCTTCCCTGACCCAGGAATCGAACCTGGGTCTTCCGCATTGAAGGCAGATGCTTTACCATCTGCGCCACCAGGGAAGTCACATTAGAGACGAAAGACAAGCTCAAAAGCAATTCCTAATCTTCCCTTCTAAGCTTGCTCCCACATTCCTTTTCACTCTTTCTCACTTCAGTTATGGCAGCACCATTCTTCTTAGACTGAAACTTTGGTACAATGAATTTTCTTTCTGTCACACACATTTATGTATTAATAAATCCTATTGACTCTGTCTTCCAAATAGCTTCAGAAAATGACCACTTCTCGCCACCTCCACCACTCCCACTATGGTTCATTATACCATCTTCTCTCACAAATCACTGTCAGAGCTCACAAGTGGTCTCCCTATGTACACTCTTGTCACTCCTCACACAATTTATTTTCCACATATCACTGCCAGCCAGAGCTATCTGTTTATGTATGTAGGATCGTATCATGTCTCTGATAAAAACATTCTGCTTTACTCAGAGTAGATTAAGCCATTATAATAGCCAGTAAGCCCACATTTCAGTGGTTCTTGACACAGGCTGCATATTAAAATCATCTTGGGAGATTTTAAATGATACCAGTATCTGGGTCTCATTCTCAGAGATTTTAGTTTAACCAGTTTTATGTGAGATTTGGGCTTTGATATTAAAAATATGTTCAGTTCAGTTCAGTTCAGTCACTTAGTCAAGTCTGACTCTTTGCGACCCCATGAATCGCAGCATGCCAGGCCTCCCTGTCCATCACCAACTCCCAGAGTTCACTCAAACTCACGTCCATCAAGTCAGTGATGCCATCCAGCCATCTCATCCTCTGTTGTCCCCTTCTCCTCCTGCCTCCAATCCTTCCCAGTATCAGAGTCTTTTCCAATGAGTCAACTCTTCGCATGAGGTGGCCAAAGTACTGGAGCTTCAGCTTTAGCATCATTCTCTCCAAAGAACACCCAGGGCTGATCTCCTTTAGAATGGACTGGTTGGATCTCCTTGCAATCCAAGGGACTCTCAGGAGTCTTCTCCAACACCACAGTTCAAAAGCATCAAATCTTCGTCGCTCAGCCTTCTTCACAGTCCAACTCTCACATCCATACATGACCACTGGAAAAACCATAGCCTTGACTAGATGGACCTTTGTTGGCAAAGTAATGTCTCTGTTTTTGAATATGCTATCTAGGTTGGTCATAACTTTTCTTCCAAGGAGTAAGCGTCTTTTAATTTCATGGCTGCAGTCACCATCTGCAGTGATTTTGAAAGATGATGCTATGAAAGTGCTGCACTCAATATGCCAGCAAAATTGGAAAACTCTGCAGTGGCCATAGGACTGGATAAGGTCAGTTTTCATTCCAATCCCAAAGAAAGGCAATGCCAAAGCATGCTCAACTACCACACAATTGCACTCATCTCACACGCTAGTAAAGTAATGCTCAAAATTCTCCAAGTCAGGCTTCAGCAATACGTGAACCATGAACGTCTAGATGTTCAAGCTGGTTTTAGAAAAGGCAGAGGAACCAGAGATCAAATTGCCAACATCCGCTGGATCATAGAAAAAGCAAATGAGTTCCAGAAAAACATCTATTTCTTCTTTATTGACTATGCCAAAGACTTTGACTGTGTGGATCACAATAAACTGTGGAAAATTCTGAAAGAGATTGGAATACCAGAGCACCTGACCTGCCTCTTGAGAAACCTATATGCGGGTCAGGAAGCAACAGCTAGAACAGGACATGGAACAACAGACTGGTTCCAAATAGGAAAAGGAGTACGTCAAGGCTATATATTGTTACCCTGCTTATTTAACTTCTATGCAGAGTACATCCTGAGAAATGCTGGGCTGGAAGAAGGACAAACTGGAATCAAGACTGCCGGGAGAAATATCAATAACCTCAGATATGCAGATCACACCACCCTTATGGCAGAAAGTGAAGAGGAACTTAAAATCCTCTTGATGAAAGTGGAAGAGGAGAGTGAAAAAGTTGGCTTAAAGCTCAACATTCAGAAAAATATGTTAGGTAACTATAAAAGGCAACCTGGATTGAGGCAACTCTAACCCTAAAACTTTCCCCACCACACACAGTCTGATTCATTGGCTCAAAAACGTAGAAACTTTTATATCATGATCCTGATCCACTGTGTCTTTGAGGTACTTCTCCTCCCAATTCATTCTGCTTTAGTGCTATTCAGTTTCTTTGCTATTCATAATACATAGCAAACATTTGTTCTCCTCAGAGGTTTTTCATTTGCTTAACTTTTTTCCATATCTTTATTGCCTTCCAACATAGTATATGTCTGACGTGCTTATTTCAGTCACAGTATAGTTGAATATATGCTCTAGGAGGGCTAGAATTGTTTTTCTGCTATATTCCCAACCCCTAAGGTGTCTATTGTCCATAATTGGGTCTCAACAAGTATGTACTGAATAAATGGTCTATTTTATAATCTCTAGCTCAATGCAAACAGGTAAGATACATTAAAAAAAAGTCTTAAATAAAAGAAAGAAAGACAAGTTTAAGAGGAGTGGAAATGGAAATGTTCTCTTTTTGATGTGCTGATTTGAGTCACCAGTTAAATACTCATGTAAAGATGTTCACCACCAGGATGATAAACGACTCAATAGTTCATGAGAGAAGCCAAAGGTTTAGGCATATACTTTGCTAGTTGTCCAATTAGAGCTGATGGCTGAAACCCTGGGAATGAATTCCAGTCCCAATACAGAACATTCAGAAGGAAAAAGGGGGAAAAAAAATCACAAGAGGTTACAGAGAAAGAATTCCTAAAAGGAACTGAGGTGCCAGAAAGCGTGTCAGGGACAGCTCACTGTGAAGCTAACTTTCCATAGGAAATGGCCCGGTTTCCTTGGCTTCCCTGACCACTGCTCTCATCGCACCTGCTACTTTCTCTTGATCGCTGAGTCCAGATGCCAGGAACCATCTGCATAAATGCGGTTCCTTGTTCCATTCATGCTGCAGTATGAGATAAATGAAGCTATCAGAGGACTACTGAGGCTTCAATCTCTATGTGTCAATAAGGGACTCCTTTGTATTACTCAGATACAGAGTATCTCCTTTGCATTACTCAGGTGAAACCTGGGGCTGCATTCAGTGAATTTAGCCTCTTTTGAGTTCCCTGTGAGGTAATAATGCTACTTTGTATTCAAAATGGAGTTTAACTGGTAATGATAAGCATCTGCAGAGACTTCACAGAACCCTCAGCAGCAGGGAAATGTGGAGTGGAAGGTGCTAAAACTGTAATTAGAACAAGGCATCTGTCTCCCAGCTCCTACAGAGCAGCTACTAATCAATGTGATCACTCGTTTTGAGTGGGGAAGTGCACACCCATGGTTCTGTTGGACTTCTTCCCAGCCACCAGCCGACTGAATGCTGGTGGAGAGCACCCTTGGCTTTGGAGAGGGAGAAGAAAGCATTATTGCTTAGTAAATGTAGCTGTTCACTTTTAAAAAGGTGTTTGGTGGAGGCATGTCTTGATTTTCATTTCCTGTAAATAGCCTATTTGTAGAACAATCTGGAGGCCAATTTTTTTCTAAAAGTATGGTTCACTCTGAAGCAGTTTCAGACTGATTATCCAGGATTTTTTATTTCTTCTCCCATAAGTTTACTTGCCCTTCATAATTTTGAACCCTTCTGGCAGGTTTATTGAGGAAGAGAAAGAAGATTTAATGCAATCATACAAATTTTCCATCTATTACCAATTCTGATTTGGGCAGCATTTTCCAATGTATGGAAAATTAAAATTCATCTTCTATAAAATTCATCTGTAAGAATCTTCTTGAAAAAAAGGAGTGCTTTAATCCAGTACTTTGGAGAATGCTGGATATTATATCTCCCTTTTTAGAAATTCACAGTGCACACAAGGGTATTAAAGGCTTCTAACTGTCCTACAATAAAGAAACTGGCTTATACTCTGTTGAACCCAGCATGGCCCAAACTTATTGCTCTAGGAAGTTTTTTTCTTTGCTTTTTTGAGGACATAAAACAGAATTAACGTTCCAAAGAAAAGGCTTTAGTAAAAGCTAAATTAAATATTTCTTATCACTGACATTTAAATTATGCTTAAAATGAGGTACAGAGATTTCCTGAGAATTTCTTCATTTCCACTTTCTATTACCACTAATAACTGCATGTTACGTAATCACTTGGGATAAGTGGGTCAGGATTCTCGCTCATTCTTTTCAAAAGAATAAAAATATGTCAATCCTTTTATCATGATGATCAGTGTACTTAAAAACTGACTCCTATTCTCATCCAATATAGCCCCAGAAGACAGCCTAATGTACAGCCTGTCTTTTCTACAGATGTTGATGCCTGGTGTCTCTGAGAATTCCACACCAGACTGAGACAGCCTACTCTTTCTTTAAATCTTCACATTGGAGAGTGTTCAGGAACTGATAGCATTTAAATAATTTTCTAAGAAGCTGAAAAAGAAGGCTCACTCACCAGTGCATTAGGTTACATGTTCATGTAAAGACATGCTGCTAAGTGCTAAGTCACTTCAGTTGTGTCTGACTCTGTGCGACCCCATAGATGGCAGCCCACTAGGCTCCTCTGTCCCTGGGATTCTCCAGGCAAGAACACTGGAGTGGGTTGCCATTTCCTTCTCCAATGCATGAAAGTGAAAAGTGAAAGTAAAGTCGCTCAGTCGTGCCCAGCTCTTAGCAACCCCATGGATGAGGCAGACACTAATAATGTAGGATATATACATTTCCATAAAGAATAAGAGTACAAATAACTGTAAAGTAAAGGAAAGAAAATTTAGAAGACCCCACAAAATAGGTAGTAGAAAGAATATGGTTATGATGACTATAACATTAGTTACATGTCTTACAGGGCATGGTGGAGTACTAACCAACAGAATTATTAGACATTTCTGAAGTGTAAAATCACTTGACTCAAGAAAGAGTAAGTCAATATGAAAAGAACACTTGGAGAAGCCAGCTGAAATACATCAGAACTCTGTTGAGAAGGCCAGATAAAAAAGTAAGGAAAAGTCACCAAATGATTAAAAAGCTTTTATTTTATACCTGAAAAGTCAGTTATAAAGACACATAAACTTTAGGTTTTGCCTTAGAGAGAGATTATGGTTAACAGGAACATCCTTTTGTTTTTCCAAATGAGGAGGTTTATGGGTTGCAGAAGGAAATCTCGAAATAAAATGTCCTAGAAGTGGTTTAGGGTGTGAGTGTGCATGCATGTGTGTGTGCATACGTATGTGGTGTGGGGAGTGAAATGAGGAACAAGGGTAGGGGAGAGAGTAATTTTAAAAGTTACAGATGACTACAAGACCAAAATATATATATTTGTAAATATGGTTGGATGTGTAGTATGTTGTGTAACTCTCCTTTCTCTGTTTCCTCAAGGGTTTTCAGAAAACAAGGGAAAACAAACATTTTTTCCAGTGCTTGCTCTCTGCAGTTGGATATAGTTCTATTTAATGTTTCTTTCTTCCATAGAAAGAAGACTTAGACATTTAGTTTCTACCTAAACAGGAAACATTAGCAACTGGATTGAGGCAATTTTAATATGTAGCAGACTTAAGGAGCAGTGAAAAAGAAGGATTACTATTTTGGTGTGAGAGATATCATTATAAAAGTTATGCAACTCTACCTTGAAAGATAAATACTAAGATTGTTTGAATTCTAAACATATATTTGAATTCACCTTAATTCACATTTATTGAAGAAAGTTTACACAAAGACGATTCCATCTAAGGTTCTCACTTTAGTGGTAGGTGCTTAGACTCAAGGTGTCAGACATTCATTCACATTGAGCATATTAACAGCTTTAAAAACAAACGTGGTTCTGCATGGCTAACCAGCTTTGTTGATCTTTTCTCCACATTCATTATTAATCTCTGCACAGAGTCATTAAGTGTCTCAGTCAGTATTCTCCAGAGAAATGGAACCAATAGGGTGTGTGTGTGTGTGTGTGTGTGTGTAAAGAGATTTGCTTTAAGGAATTGTCTTATGTGATTACAAAGACTGGTACATCCAAAATCTGTAAGGTGGGCTGTCAGACTGGAGGCCAGAGAAGAACCAACTTCAAATCTGAAGGCTGTCTGCTTTGGATAAAGTAAAAGATAAAAGATAAGTAAAGACAAGAAGATGATGGTGATGTAATCGAGAGAAACAACAATAACAAGGGAAGACCATCTATAATTAAAGCAAGAAGAAACAATAAGCCTTGATATTTGTTAAAAACCATAGAACTCCACCCTGAGCGTTTTTCCACATTTGGTGTTCTATATGTAGAGAACAATGTTAAAAGTTACTTCATACACACAGTAATCTTGCAAATAATGACAAAAACAATGGTAAAGAACTATTTACCAATGAGAAATACACACATGGATTTGCAGACTGTTGATTCATTTGTTTTACTTGAACTACGTATCTTTTGTTCATTTTCCAATCACACTCTTGGAAGGACAAATTTTACAATGTTTCTCCAGACTCATAAAAATCCAAGGTAAATTCTAGATTGAAATAAGTGGGATTTAAGTTTCACCTTGCCAGTAGAAAGCAGGATTGTGTGAATTTTTCCACCATTTCAATAAATGCTGTCAAAAAACATTCTACTTTGATATTCTTAAACCTAAAATATTTGAATTCATTCAATATTTTTGAAGACAGTGTATCTGTTGCCTCTAGGGAACATTCTTTGTTCTTCTTTCTCCAATCCAACTCTATTCTCCATAGGGTATCTATATTATCAAATTGCACTATCTTCATTCCACGTACTTTAAACTTTCCAATGGTTAAGGTGTACACAGCAGGACTCAGCAGTTACTTGTTCTAAATCTGTTCAAAATCCTCCCACCCTAACTGCTGGCACGGCCGGGTCCGGTGCCAATCAGATAGTTCATTGTTCTTGGAAGCTCACACAGCTGCTCATCAAATGCACAGCTGTGGCACTGACCTTTAATAATATTATTCAGAGAATCAGCCTCATTTTATGAAACAGGCATGTCCTCATTTAAAATTCCACAGAATCTTCTATTGGCTTTGTAATTGAATCTATATTTTGTTAAACTGTCAAGGAAGTTTTTTAAAAAAATCAACAATCAAATATTATATTAATAACACTTGTCCAGGATCTGTACAATGCCAGCTAATATAACCAGGATCAAAATGGTCTTTCTGCATATGAAATTCAGGGAAAGTAAAACAGAAGGGGCTTAAATGACTTGAGAAAATGTTCATATGTTGCTGCCTCAGCGTTCCTGAGGAAACAGAAAATTATTATTAAGAGGTTTATTGAAGATATGGTTTGAAGCAAAATAAGTCTAGTGTTTATTAAAATGAGAATTTTAAGTAATCGGATCTCCATAATTGGCTAGGATATATTTTTAGATATTTTGAGGCCTATTTTACAACTTTACAAGATTTCTGTGAGGTGATATATATATATATATATATATATATTTTTTTTTTTTACAGTTAACATGTCTATTCAATAAATATATATTACCAAAGGGATGAGGCCTGATACTTCTTTTTAAAATTTTTAAGTTATCATGCATGAAAACTGATTTTTTCAGGTATATAGCTGTATATCCAAGATGTGTGAATTATAACACATCCATAGATTTGTGTTACTACCACAATCAGGAGACAGAACTCTTCATAGCCCTTCAAAACTCACTCATGCTATATATTTAGAGCTTCATTTTCCCCAACTTCTCTAGCCTTAACCCCATCACTATAGTTTTGTCTTTCTTGACAATGTCATAAAATATAATTATAAATAAAGGTGATCATTTAACACTAGCTTCTTTCACTTAGCATAATGACTTTAAGATTTATCAATAGCTTGCCCCTTTTTGCTGCTGAATAGTATTTCACATATGACTTTACCACACTTTTTTTTTTTAAATTTTACCCATTGTAGGGCATTTGGATCATCTGCAGTGTGTTAGTCACTCAGTTGTGTCCAACTCTTGGTGGCCCCATGGACTGTAGCCCACCAGGTTCCTCTGTCCATGGAATTCTCCAGGCAAGAATAGTGGAGTGGGTAGTCATTCCCTTATCCAGGGGATCTCCCTGACCTAGGAATCAAACCCTGGTCTCCTGCATTGCAGACTGATTCTTTACCATCTGAGCCACCAGGGAAGCCCATCCAGTTTTGGGTAATTTGCGTTGCCATTGAAATTTATGAACAGGTTTTTATGTGAATATATGTTTTCATATTTCTGGTCTAAATACCCAAGGATAGTGATCTGGTAAGGATGTTTTTAACTTTATAAAGCACTGCCAGATTATTTTGTAGAGGTGTATCATTGCTGGTATTGTACCAGAAATGTATGAGAGTTCCAGTTCTATATCCTCATCAGGATTTGATATAATCATACAAGTTTGGTATTATTTACTTAAGTCATTCTAATGCGTATGTAATTATACCATAGTGATTTCAATTAGCATATTGTTAACAGTTAATGATGTGAACAACTTTTCATGTATTCATTAAACATCCATAGAATCTCTTAAAGTATCTGCTCAATCCTTTGTTCAGTTTTTAATTATGCTGTTTGTTTTCTTGTTTTGAGAGTTATTTATGTAGTCTTTTAATGATTGGTAATTTGCAAATACTTCTTTCAGTCTGTGGCTTATATTTTCATTCTTTTATCAATATATTTCACATAGCAAAAGCTTTTTATTTTTGATGAATTATTTTATATATTTTATTCTTTTGTAGGTCAAAATCTATTTGTCTAAAAATATAAAAATATTTTTATTTCCCCCCAAATTTCATAGCCTTATATTTTCCACTTGCATCTATGGTCCACTTTGAATCAATTTTTCATATGATATTTGAGATTTAAGTTGAGGTTTTTTTTTTGCATATTAAATTTTTAAAAAGAATTGTTTTTTGCAGTCATGTCAAAATCAAATGTTCATATTTGTGTGGTTCTATTGGCTTGGCCAAAAAGTTCATTTGAGTTTTTCCATTATACCATACAACAAAACCTGGAAAAACTTTTTGGCCAACCCAATATTTCTGGACTTGTTATTCTGTTCCATTGATCTATGAGTCTATCCTTCTGCCATACCAAAGTCTTGGTTATTGATATAGATACCGATTTGATACCCAAGGAGTAATATTCTGTACACAGTTTTGTTTAAGTCTGCAGATGAAAGAAGAAGTTGAAGTTGGGAATCTAAAGTTGTTATTACATAGAGAGACTATTTAAAAATAATGGCACTGAAGGAGAGAAAAATGAGGGGAGAGAGAGAATGGCAGGAAGAGAATATGGATTCAAGTTAAATCCTTTTATGCTCCAACACTTAGAAGTAAAATAGAAGAGGTTTAGAAGGAGAGGCCAGTTAGATAAGTGAAAAATAAGAGTGTGATATCATAAAATATGGAAGAAAAACATTTTGAAAGGCAGGATGTGAGAAACTGGCAAACATGGCTGAGAGTTAAAGGAAGCTGAGTATGAAGAAATGAATGAAACAAATCTTAATTTTCATATTTAAGAAATGAACAGGAATTGAGGAAAATGATAAATGGATAGTATCAATAACATTTTGGAGAAGTTTCAATATGAAAGATAGCACAAAAATGCAGAATTAGCTGGAAGGGGATATCAAAGTAAAGAGGTTTTTGTTTTGGCTGTTTTTTGCTTTTTTCAGTTTTGTTTATTTTGGTAACATGAAAGCATGTTTGATACAAATGGGCATGACCTAACCAGGAAAGATAATTGTTGATTCATAATTGAGGCACTAGACAGGAGCAGAGGCTGGGTGAAGGAATCGTCTGCAGGGGACTTCCCTTGGTTTACCAAATCGGGGGAGGGGTGGGGGAGGGGGTCTTGCTTGAATCCCTTCTAAAGTGTAATGCAAAAGGGATACAGGGTATATGCAGCCTCTATTTCATTGTTTCTTTATATTTTTTGATTCTGTTTTTCTTTGCAGTTGTTAAATCTGTATACATGGAGTTTTGATTGATTGATTTTTGTATAGATGGAATTTAAAACCTCTGCTATACATATATCCACCAATGGGCATTATTAGCATGCTGGGTAGAGGGTTGGTTGTGTAACTCAACGTTCGGAATGCTGTGTTGGGCCTTATTTTTCCAGAGTTGTGTTGTTGTTTGTTTTTTGGCAGCGTTGAGTGTGGGTTTGTGCATCTTAGTTCCCCCACCAGGAATGGAACCTGTGCCTCCTGCAGTGAAAGCTCAGAGTCTTAACCACTGGATCATGGGAAGTCCCTCAGAGTTATTTATTCAGTCATTTCTTCAAGGGAAATGAAATGATTTAGCTGGGGCTAAATAAATAAAAAAGTGAAATAAAAAGGCATCCTAACATATGTGGCTAAACAGTTAGAAATCCATAACAAATGAAACCACTTAGATCCTTTGTGAAAGTGAAAGTTGCTTAGTCATGTCTGACTCTTTGCAACCCCATGCTGTACAGTCCTTGAAATTCCCCAGGCCAGAATACTGGAGTGGGTAGCCTTTCCCTTCTCCAGGGGATATTCCCAAACCAGGGGTCAAACCCAGGTCTCCCGCATTGCAGGCAGATTTGTTACTAGCGGAGCCACAGGGAGATCAGTTCTGGGTGTTCATTGGAAGGACTGATGTTGAAGCTGAAACTCCAGTACTTTGGCCACCTAATGTGAAAAGCTGACTCATTTGAAAAACCCCTGATGCTGGGAAGGAATGAGGGCAGGAGGAGAAGGGGACAACAGAGGATGAGATGGTTGGATGGCATCACCAACTCAATGGACATGAGTCTGGGTAAACTCTGGGAGTTGGTGATGGACAGGGAGGCCTGGTGTGCTGCAGTTCATGGGGTTGCAAAGAGGCAGACATGACTGAGCAACTCAACTGAACTGAACTGAGCCACAAGGGAAGCCCAAAAATACTAGAGTAGGTAGCCTATCCCTTCTCCAATGGATCTTCCTGACCCAGGAATTGAACGAGGGACTCTTGCATTGCAGGTGGATTCATTACCAACTGAGCTCTCAGGGAAGCCCTTCACTAATAGTAAATTTAAGAGATCAGTGATTATTAGTCCATTGCAGATATCAGTTATCACCATTTAGCCTATACAGCTGCACCATCTCAGCAATGGCTGGGCCACCATTGTCAATACCTAGCATAGCGCCATTTTCATAGAAGATTAAGAAAAAAATCTTTGGGACCTAAAAAGTGAATAATTTTTTACACATATAAGTAATATCTATCTAATAAAATAAAATAAGTTATTTAGTATAATTTGATAAAATAAGAAAATAACCATACAATACAGTTCTTTGTCCTTTTACAATGATTGAAGACTTACATGCTTCTTGGTGTAAATGTAGATAGTAAATCTTGTGGTAAAGTAATTGATGATCAGGGAAACAGAAAAAAAATATATAAAAGCTATGTCAAGAAGATCCCCATGGAAAAGAAATGCAAAAAAGCAAAATGGCTGTCTGGGGAGGCCTTACAAATAGCTGTGAAAAAAAAGAGAAGTGAAAAGCAAAGGAGAAAAGGAAAGATATAAACATCTGAATGCAGAGTTCCAAAGAATAGCAAGAAGAGATAAGAAAGCCTTCTTCAGCGATCAGTGCAAAGAAATAGAGGAAAACAACAGAATGGGAAAGACTAGAGATCTGTTCAAGAAAATCAGAGATACCAAGGGAACATTTCATGAAAAGATGGGCTCAATAAAGGACAGAAACGGTATGGACCTAACAGAAGCAGAAGATATTAAGAAGAGATGGCAAGAATACACAGAAGAAGTGTACAAAAAAGATCTTCATGACCCAGATAATCACGATGGTGTGATCACTGACCTAGAGCCAGACATCCTGGAATGTGAAGTCAAATGGGCCTTAGAAAGCATCACTACGAACAAAGCTAGTGGAGGTGATGGAATTCCAGTTGAGCTATTCCAAATCCTGAAAGATGATGCTGTGAAAGTGCGGCACTCAATATGCCAGCACATTTGGAAAACTCAGCAGTGGCCACAGGACTGGAAAAGGTCAGTTTTCATTCCAGTCCCAAAGAAAGGCAATGCCAAAGAATGCTCAAACTACCGCACAATTGCACTCATCTCACACGCTAGTAAAGTAATGCTCAAAATTCTCCAAGCCAGGCTTTAGCAATATGTGAACCATGAACTTCCTGATGTTCAAGCTGGTTTTAGAAAAGGCAGAGGAACCAGAGATCAAATTGCCAACATCCGCTGGATCATCAAAAAAGCAAGAGTTCCAGAAAAACATGTATATCTGCTTTATTGACTATGCCAAAGCCTTTGACTGTGTGGATCACAATAAACTGTGGAAAATTCTGAAAGAGATGGGCATACCAGACCACCTGATCTGCCTCTTGAGAAATTTGTATGCAGGTCAGGAAGCAACAGTTAGAACTGGACATGGAACAACAGACTGGTTCCAAATAGGAAAAGGAGTTCGTCAAGGCTGTATATTGTCACCCTGTTTATTTAACTTAAATGCAGAATACATCATGAGAAACACTGGACTGGAAGAAACACAAGCTGGAATCAAGATTGCCGGGAGAAATATCAATAACCTCAGATGTGCAGATGACAGCACCCTTATGGCAGAAAGTGAAGAGGAACTCAAAAGCCTCTTGATGAAAGTGAAAGTGGAGAGTGAAAAAGTTGGCTTAAAGCTCAACATTCAGAAAACGAAGATCATGGCATCTGGTCCCATCACTTCATGGGAAATAGATGGGAAAGATTGGAAACAGTGTCAGACTTTATTTTTCTGGGTTCCATAATCACTGCAGATGGTGACTTCAGCCATGAAATTAAAAGACGCTTACTCCTTGGAAGGAAAGTTATGACCAACCTAGACAGCATATTCAAAAGCAGAGACATTACTTTGCCAACAAAGGTTCATCTAGTCAAGGCTATGGTTTTTCCAGTGGTCATGTATGGATGTGAGAGTTGGACTGTGAAGAAGGCTGAGCGCTGAAGAATTGATGCTTTTGAACTGTGGTGTTGGAGAAGACTCTTGAGAGTCCCTTGGACTGCAAGCAGATCCAACCAGTCCATTGTGAAGGAGATCAGCCCTGGGATTTCTTTGGAAGGAATGATGCTGAAGCCGACTCAGTACTTTGGCCACCTCATGCGAAGAGTTGACTCATTGGAAAAGACTCTGATTCTGGGAGAGATTGGGGGCAAGAGGAGAAGGGGACGACAGAGGATGAGATGGCTGGATGGCATCACTGACTTGATGGATGTGAGTCTGAGTGAACTCTGGGAGTTAATGATGGACAGGGAGGCCTGGCGTGCTGCGATTCATGGGGTTGCAAAGAGTTGGACATGACTGAGTGAGTGATTTGATCTGATCTGATGACATATCAATAAAAATTATTCCAAACTACAAACTATTTTTAAAGAATTATGATCACTTTAATTTCATAGCTAAATAATGCATTTTATATGTGAAACATGATTGCAAACAATTTCCTGTATAGGGAAGGAGGAAAAACACTTTCTTTTCTGTGTTCTATATATTGGTATACATATATCTTGTTTTTTTTTGAAAGATTTATATCGATAGTTCTATAGATGGCATAGGCTATATAGAGGCATAGAAAGCATTAAGTCAAAACTGTTGCAAACAAATATGCTGGCAGCATAAACTCTATTGATTGGATTGTGAATTCATAAATCAGATTTTCCCCACACATTCATTCAAATTGCAAAGCCAAAAACATTTTATAATTTGTTTTGAACTTTTTTTCCTACATTAAGAAAATGATTTTTGAAACATGTAAGTTTTTGTTTCAAAATTTAGACAATTAAAGCTCAATCCTATACCAGTTATCTCCTCAAAACATTATTTGTATAAATTATAGGTACATCAAAGTCATAGTTTTATATTAAATAAATCTAAAAATCATGTTCTTTTTATTGAAGTTTGTTTTTTTAATAAGTAGTCTTATCACTTATTTTGATTATTCTAAATAGCATAGTCTTTCGTTCCCAGATAATATTTCATGACCATATGGTGACTCATTTTGAATAATGCCTGGCAATTGAAGTGACAATTGCTATTTGTTCATAATTTCCAACAGAGATTAAAAGTGAAAAATTTAATCTTATGAATCTTTTCAGAAATCTTGGCACCTACTTTGCCTCAAATATAAAAACAAACAAAAAACTTACATTTTTAATGCAAAAGGGAGTATATCGTGGAGGAAGTCCTGGAGCTGAAGTCAGAAGAATTAGAGTTCAAGCACAGGATCTGTCACTTTCTAAGTGGGATGCCTGGATTCCCTCCATCTCTCTAACTCTTGACTTTCTCAACTGCAGGACAATGTGGTAGCATCATTTACTTCCTCTGTCACAAGGTGATGGTAAATATCAAATTGAATGAAATAATGTATAATTGCCATTATTAACTGGGTGCCTGACAGGGCCTGAGTACTGTGATGAGTATGTTTTCACATGAGCATTTGTTTTTGATCCCCTCAACAATCCTATGAGGTATGCATTATGCTTATCTCATTTTAGTAGTAAAGAGAGTCAGCCTGAGAAAGTTTATACAACTTTTTCCAGGTCATATGATGATAGAAGAGCCAAGACTTTGCTGTTGTTTGTTGTTTAGTTGCTAAATCGTGTGGAACTCTTTTGCAACTCCATGAACTGTAGCCCATCAGGCTTTTCTGTCCATGGGGTTTCCCAGGCAAGAGTACTATAGCAGTTGCCATTTCCTTCTCCAGGTGATCTTCCCGACCCAGGGATCAAATCCAAGTCTCCTGCATTGGCAGGTGGATTCTTTAACACTGAGCCACCAGAGAAGCCTGGAAAGCCAAGACTATATATCAGATTTTGTGAAGTAGAAGCCCAAGCTCTCAAAGCACCCACACTTAACAGATTTTAACTGTTTTGAATAAAGAGATTCAAGCTATTTGAGAGCTGTTTTCATTAAACAACATGTTAGAATTTTAAAGAAACATTTGGAAAGTCTAATCAATTTTGTTCCTTTCTCATCTTGGACAGAGTACTGTCTTTGCCTTGGTTTCTGCCAATGAAAAATAAGGGAGATATTCATAGGTAACCTCTTCTAAATTCATTTAATGCACTAGATTGAAGAAAAGAGATAGAAATTATCCATTTTTTCAGGGATGATTTTTTTAAAGAAATAACTTGATTTTACTCATATCTTAGAGGTAAGGTGACCAACTGTGTCAATTTATATAGGATTCAGGAAGGAAGACATGGGATTTTGAATGCTAAAACTAAGAATCGTAGCTTATGTTCAGTTGCTCGGTTGTGTCCCACTCTTTGCGATCCCGTGGACTGTAGTAGCCCATCAGGCTCCTCTGTCTATGGGATTTCCCAGGCAAGGATATTGGAGTGGGTTGCCATTTCCTTCTCCAGGGCATCTTCTGATCCAAGAATAAAACTGAGAATGTCCCAGGCAAATCAGGATGAGTTAGTCACTATACTTATAAGCTTAGAATAAATCTTCTTTTATTAAATAGATCCAGACTGAAGTGACTTAGCAGCAGCAGCAGCAGGCTTAATTTACACAGATCAGGTATCCCTTGATTTCCTTCTAATTGATTAGACAGTCTTTGCAAAAAAAAAAATAAAATAAAAAATAAACTGGAATTCTGACCCACTCCTGTTGTTAAATCCAGAATGAAACTGGAATAAACAAGCAGAAAACCTCAAATCCTGCTGTATTATATACCAACAGCATAGTCTTTTGGCTGTAAGTAGTAAAAACTAATTCAAGGTTGCATAAACTAGAAAATCAATTTTGTCTTATAATGACATGGGGCATCTCATGGAAGCCTATGCAATGGGACTATAGTTGAGTCTCAGAAATGAATTGGAACCAGGGGCAAGTTCCCTTTGTTTCTCAGTTGCTCTTCTTTTTGTATTTCATCCAATCTCCCTCTTCCCAACTTTGTGAGCCTCAAGTTCACATGGTGAAAAACATGACAAGTACAGCTAAAATGCAATGTATAACAGCCAAGGTGACAGACCTTAAAATAGAAGTTGTCTCTTTGGGCCCAATTTCAAATTCCTAGGAAACAGACTGACATTGTCCTTCAATCATCGGCTGAAAGTAGGGTAGAGGGTCATGAAACAGGAACAAGACAGTAGAGAATCACTTCTGTAACCAAGCGCATAAGCCCAGAGAGGGCCAGTTCCCAGAAAGAAAAAAGAGCTAGGCAGACAATATACATGGTATCTATTATGCTATTTTAATCAGCTTTCAGGGACAGAAAATAACTCACACACGTTTACTGAAAAATAAAATATTAAAATGAAACTATATGTCATGTCTGATGGTAAACAGGAAATTGTCCAGGTTTCTCTTGCTTTTATCTTAAAGTTGTTAATTGTTTTAATTGAAAATTCTGGTGCAGAGTTATGTCACACAGACCCAAAAAGTATTCAACACTATCATTTGCAATATTTCTGGAGAAACAAGAACCTCCTTTTCTAGAAAGTTAATTCACAAGTAAAATAATTCAACTTAGAGAAAAGCAAATATGTTTGGATAGCCTAGCCAAATTAAAGTTGTGACTGATTTGTTTCAGACTATTTCGATTTTTTCTTTCAGAAAAAAAGAAAGATAGATAAAAGCAAATACTATTATGCTACCAATACCTTGAAATCGTGTGGCTATGGGTCAGCTTCTTTAAGCAGTCTTTTCTGACAATTTCAGTTATTTCTGTTCCTTACTTTCTCTGAATTTGTTTATATTTAGAGTTAGTACAACTATATATTACTTGATTATTTTAATTGATTCTAGTAATGCACTGTGAGAATATAAATTACTTGAGAGTTGGGCTAATATTTTTATAGTTTTTAATAGTCTCCTTTTCTGCTTGATGTTTATTTTTCTTTTCCTCCCGGTCTTCATTCTGGCAATCTCTTCTTCATCATTTATGGAACAATAAATACAATAAATTTGTGGAACTATATACCTTTCTCTAACTTGGGTGCTAGAAGAGACAAAAAGAATAAGAACAAATATTTATTGAGTGGTTACTATGCACCTGGCAACTTTGTAAGTGCCTTACATTGATTGTCTCCCTTAATCCTCCTAGAAGCCTTTAGATGTTAGATGTTATTTCTTTTATTTTACAGATGAAGACACTTTAATAGGTGAAGAAACAAAGAAACTAAACTTGAGACTTTAGTAATCGTCCCTAAACACCAGGTAATAAGGAGATTTCAACACTTGGCATGCTCTTGACTCTCATATAATATGCCATTCCCATATTTCAGAAAATTTTAGATTCAAAATAAGTTTTGTGAAAATTTAGGACGAGTACTCAAGTAATTTTATTCTCTCCTTAACTCCCACATTCCATATTGCCTAATGGCTAATTTGAGCTGTAGATATAGTTGGAATCAAGTGAATATTTTTTGATTACTTCATAGTCTACAATAAAGAATAAATAGTAATTAAATTGCATTCACCTGGAATTTGCCTGCTTTGATATGATGCTCCATTATAGAAGTTTGCTTTTTGTGCTCAGAAATTTTGTTTAGTTTGAATTCTGATGACATATTGTGTTTCATTGCCAATGTCTGACTAATTCTCCATATATAGAGAAAACAAAAATTACCTATTTCCTGTGCAAAGTTTATGTATATACGAACTAGTTTTAGTCTAGCTGGGTCACATACTGAGAAAATGATGTACATTCCCTGGTGAGGTCAGGGAGCACGCATTCCCCAGAAAGAAGAATCAATGATTAATTGAGTGATCAAGTTAATGCAAAAATATTTACATTAAACATAATTTAACTTCAAGCCATATTTTCCAACACATATATAAATACAGATGGTATATTAGTCTTGGAAAATTAAGATATGGAATTTACTAAGAGAACAGGGATAACATTTAAAGTGAAGAATTTCTATTTTAGTAAGATTCTATTTCTTGGCATAAAGTATCTTCTATTCTATATATGCCATCTTCAGCCTACTTTCAATTATACCAGATACTTTGCAAAGGTTTTCTAATATCAGTTAGTTAAGTTAATAGTGTTTCAAACAGAGTCAAGGCGAGAAGTTATGATAAACTCTACTGTGATCATGTTAAGGTGTTGTTAACTTCCTTTAATACAAATGGACCAGACAACAACAGAGAGCCAATTATGACAATAAAAATAAGGACATCTATAGAAAATGAAATAAATTGTTCAGAGTAAGGCTCTTCTAAGATTTTTGCTTGAATAACTGAAATATTCTCACTATTACAAGATATTTTTTGAATAAATGACAAAGACTTGAGTTTTTTATAATGTATCTAGAATGGTAACGAAAAACCAACCATTTGGCAAGAAACTACAGAACTAATGAGTTTTACCTAATGTTTCAGAACCGAAATCCTCATCCTTACAGGAGGCAGGAAAACATGGCAAAAGGACACACAGTTTTTACAACAAAGATAGCCAGCTGTGCCCACTTAAAATAGGAGTGACTCGCTGGCAAGGGTTGGAGAAGGGTGGGATGTTCACATGGTTCCAGTTAATATTTCTGTTGGTAGCAAGGCAAACCAACAACAAGCCTGTAAAAGAAGGTATAGTGCAAAGGAGGTCCAGAATTCTCTAATTCCTTGCTGGCAGAAAAGAATCTATGGAATAAACAGGAACAGAATCAGAGAAGGAACAGAAAGGCCAGTTGTTGAAGGCAACTAAGAGATCATCTTGCCCAGGAGAAAGCTGAAGGCCAGAAAAATCAACCAATATACTCAAGTTCATATAACGCATAAGGAAAGGTCCTGTTTTTTCTACCAGCTCTGAGAGTCTTTGATACTTTGCAGTTTGCATTTCTCTTGCACTCCTATAAGCAAATGAGAAGCCTCCTTCTCTAATCTCCTATCTCCACCCCTTAAATTCCTTTAACTGCAAGCAACTCATCTTGTGATTTTAGGAAAAGGGGCTGTAAATATTCTTTGAACCTCTCAAGAGCTGCCAGATAATTGGTTGATCCATTACTCTTTTAAGCAAAAGGGAATATTTGTTATTCTATTTATTCTATACATGAGATGCCTTCTTTATTTAAAAAAAACACAGTTTTGCAATTTACTGATTTATTCTGGAATAGCTTTAGTTATGCAGAGGCATAACAAACAAAATAACAAGACAAAAATAACATTTTCTCTTGAAGCTTAATATCTATAGGGAAGATTATTAAGATATTGAATTCTCCAGACTTAAAATCCTTGACTATTTATGAAATTATATTCAATATAATTTGCCAGCACTGAAATAAGCTAGATGCAAGCTATGTGCAGATAGGCATTATAGATCTTTTATGACTTCAGAATCAGACTCCATTCTAATATTTCAACTTGTTATTCAACTTTATGACTCAAAACCCTCTCAAGCAGTCTATGTGCTAGAATGTTTTATATTATTGAATATGCTATTTCAGGTACTAGGTCTTGTCACCACATTATGTGTATTATTTGGTTGTATGTTCAAAGCAGCCTTATAAGATACATAGTATTCGAAGCCTCACTTTCAGATATAGTGATCAGTCAGTTCAGTTCAGTTCAGTCACTCAATCATGTCAGATTCTTTGTGACCCCATGGACTGTAGCATGCCAAGCTTCCCTGTCCATCGCCGACATCATCATGTCGGTGATGCCATCCGACCATCTCATTCTCTGTTGTCCCCTTCTCCACCCACCTTCAGTCTTCCCCATCATCAGGGTCTTTTCCAATGAGTCATTTCTTTGCATCAGGTGGCCAAAGTATTGGAGTTTCAGCTTCAGCATCAGTCTTTCCAGTGAGTATTCAAGAAGATAGAGTGATCAGGATACAGTATTTCTTCTACATTTATAATAAATGAAAGAACCAATATTGGCACTCATGTGCGTCTGGATCCAGTGTGCCTGTACTTAAACACTGTGTTACATGGAATACAAATTATTTTTATGTCCCATTCCCAGGACATACTATGCCTTGTTTTGATCCCATGTCTGTGTCCTTAGTTATACAATTAGTATAACTGACTGGTATTCAGTCTGACATTTTCTACTGTTGAAATAATTCCGCAGTATAAGAGCCTCACCACTGTCAATTTTTATATGAAACCTTCTTGGATGCTTCTAATTAAGATTGATCATATCCACTCTTGAGATTCTCAAGTAGTATTATGCAACTTATGGGACTTTGAATGGCTACACATCAATTTATAAACTACTTAATGGTAGAACTGGAATCTACTTGTCCTTGAATCTCCATGATTTAAGTCAGCATGTAGAAAGAGATTTGGTGTAAAATTAATTGAAGAAAAGCCTGTATATGACTGTTTTATAGCTCCTTCCCTATTTGTCTTCCTTCTGATGTTGTTTTGTGACCAAGTAAGATATGTATTTCTCTTTGGCAAAAAGCTATTCTGTCTCTTGTGTTTCTTATCATTTTTTATTTTCTATGCAGAAAATTTCTCATAAGGATGATCCAAAGATGAACAATGGATATTCAAAACAATGTGTGAACATGTGTAAGCGTCATGTGAGTGTGACTGTGAAAAATCAGAAAGTTACCTCTCAGGAATCAGTGTATCTTTCGATATGCTGATCACCACCCACACACCCCAGGAAAGATCTTTGTCCTACTGCCAGTTTCTGATTTTGTGATGGGTGTGAAATGACAAGATGCCATCGTAATTTTGTTTGCTGTCAATGTCCTTATGGGTTTTGATGAATGTGTCAAACAGTAGAGTGCATAGCACACTTTAAGAAATAGAACATTTGTTTCATGAGGTAAATGTTGACATTCTTTTCAATTTTATTAGAGGAACTCCTGGAACACTTCAGAAGGTGAAATTCTTGTATGGAGTCTATCGAACATTTCATTTTCTAATCCTTTACTCCTTATAAAGCTAAACTGGAGTGTGCCCAAATTTTCTAATGTCTTACCCAAAAGAATAGCAGTAATTATTGAAAAAGCAGCTTGACATCATTTCAAATGCACCAACTTCAGAGTTATATTTGAAATTTGATATGGTACATATGTATAATCTTCCTCACCCAGGAACTGAACCAGGCTCCTGGTTCAGTTCCTGGGTCAGGAAGATCTGCTAGAGAAGGGATAGGCTACCCAATCCAGTATTCTTAGGCTTCTCTTGTGGTTCAGCTGGTAAAGAATCTGCCTGCAATGTAGGAGACCTGAGTTGAGAAGATCCTCTGGAGAAGGGAAAGGCTACTCACTCCAGTATTCTGGCCTGAATTCCATGGACTGTATAGTCCATGGGATCGCAAAGGGTTGAAGATGACTGACTGACTTTCACTTTTCACTCTCATTATATATATATGTGTGTGTATATATATATATAATATATATATATATATATGAAAGAGTCAAATATATGAAGGAGTCAAATCCAGTCAAATAGGGCCAAATCTAACCAAACTTATTCTTGATTCTCAGAAATATTAACCCTGTTCTTATAAAGAAAGGGGTTCTCAAACACTGAAATATCTCTTAAGTATTGTGTGGGCAAATAAAACAAATGTGTCTTCGTGAACTGACAGTCACAGGAATGTGTTAAAGCACTTTGGAAGCAGAAGGGGTGAAACCAAGGGGCTTCCTATCAAGATGGAATAAATATTACTTGAAAATATTGTTACACCCTATGTATGTTAATCCTGCTAGGAAGCAGATAGACTCAATACAGAGATTAAAATGAAGGAGTTACATGTGGAAATCCAGGCAGAAAGAGTTACCATCATCACTATCCCTAAAGGCAGGAAAAGGATAAATTGTGAAATAGTGAAAATTGAAATCTTTGAGGAAGGTCTACTAGACTGAGGTTTAGGCACAGAGGGACATAGCCTCTAATAGAAATGCAGATCAGAGCAGGGTGGGAGCAGGAAAGATAGGCTTTTAACTTTGTTTTTCTCTCTGACCTCCTCCTTGTGTCTGCTTTGCAGGAAAGAGTGACAGACTATGTGAGAGTCAGCCTGAAGTACAGGGACAGAGAAGGGCAACCAACCAACCCGAGGAGAGAGGACGCTAACAAAATAGAAACAGCATGTTCTCTTCTCAACGTTAAGCATGAGGGGTTAAAAAAAATACATATATATATAAACAGCGAAACCCCAAACCAAAACCTAGGAAAAAATCAAAATGCACTTCTCTACTGAGCAGACATTGAGTGGTAACATTAAAAAAAAAAAAAGAATGGAGCTGCAGACCAACTACCAGTAATTTCATACCTATAGTGAGCATGGTTGTGAAGTGTTCATCTAATACTTTTATTAAAGAAGGCTTGGTTTACTGTCACGGGTGTCATTATTATTGCTGTTAAATTGTGAAATGGTGTCAGACTCTTTGTAACCACATGGACTACAGCATGCCAGTTTCCTCTGTCCTCCACTATCTCCTGGAATTTGCTCAAATTCATGTCCACTGAGTTGGTGATGCCATCTAATCATCTCATTCTCTGCAGCCCCCTTCTCCTTTTGTCTTCAAACTTTCCCAGCAGCAGGGTCTTTTCCAGACTTGTCTGACTGTGTCAGGTGGCCAAAGTACTGGAGCTTAAACTTCAGCATCAGTCCTCCCAATGAATATTCAGGATTGATTTCCTTTAGGATTGACTGATTTGATCTTGCAGACCAAGAAACTCTCAGGATCTTCTCCAGCACAATTCAAAAGCATGCAGACCTTTGTTGGCAAAATAATGTGTCTGCTTTTTAATATGCTGTCTAGGTTTGTATAAACTTTCCATCCAAGGAGAAAGCATCTTTTAATTTCATGGCTGCAGTCACCCTCCACAGTGATTTTGGAGCCCTAGAAAATAAAATCTGTCACTGCTTCCAATTTTCCCCTTCTATTTGCCATGAAGTGATGGGATCAGATGCCACAATCTTAGTTTTTTGAAAGTTGAATTTCAAGCCAACATTTTCACTCTCATCTTTCATCCTCATCAAAAGGCTTTCTAGTTCCTCTTTGCTTTCTGCCATTAGAGTGGTATCATCTGCATATTGGAGGTTGTTATTTTCCCCAGAACTCTTGATTCCAGCTTGTGAATCATCCCAGCCCATCACTTCATTTGATGTACTCTGCATAGACATTAAATAATCAGGGTGACAATATACAACCTTGTACTTCTTTCCCAATTTTGAACCAATCAGTTATTCCATGTTTTGTTCTAACTGTTGCTTCTTGACCCACATACAGGTTTCTCAGGAGACAGGTAAGGTGGTCTGGTACCCCCATCTCTTTAAGAATTTTCCACAGTTTGTTATGATCCACACAGTCAAAGGCTTTAGCATAGTCAATGGGGGAGAAGTTTTTCTGGAATTCCCTTGCTTTCTCCATGATCCAACAGAGAAATTGGCAATTCTGACAATTGGCAAATTAGACTCTTCTGGTTCCTCTGACTTTTCTAAACTCATTGTGAGTATCATCTTATCTCAAAGGGGCAACCCAAAGAATTTGCAACTAAAATAAATAAATCCATTCTTGTTACATTGGAGCAAAACTGCAAACATCAAGGATAAAAAGACAATCTTAAAACCTACCATAAACTTTTCATACTAAGGAATGGCAAGTAAAATATTGGCAGACCTGATCTAGACGGGGGAGGGATGTGGAGGGTGAAGGCTCAACAGGAAGGGGATACATGTATATATAGCTAATTCACTTTGTTGTACAGCAGAAAATAATACAAAATTGTAAAGCAATTATACTCCAATTAAAAAAAATAAAAACAAATGGAAAAGAACCCACACACAAAAATATTAGCAGACCTCTCTTTGGCAACTACATATGTTGATAAACAGCAAATAGACCTACAAAGTATTGGTAAAAAGTAGACATTGTACTTATCCAAATTATCATCCCATAGAGTGAAAAATTTTCAGATATTTTAGGTGTTTTGAAGACTAAAATAACATACCACACATAGACCATCACTGAAAAAATTATTAAAGGGCTTTTTTTTTTGTTTTGTTTTCAGTTGGAAACATTAACATATACAGTTTGGAAGGAGGGGCTCTGGGATTTGACTTGGGTAGTCAAGCTCTATTTAATGTATTACCTCTTTTTGCATTTTTCCATACCTGGTACTTGCTATGTAGCACTCCAGAAGACCCAGATGGATTGTAGGGCTTATAATGTCTTGATATGAAGATCTCTAATTATACACACACATGTAAAGCACATATATTAGATGAGACCAATGCCCCTGTTAGATAAATAAAACATCATGGGCAGGTGGAAAAGTGGATGTTTAAATTTTTTTAATTTATTTTTTACAAGTTCCATGGGGGCAGGAAATTTACCAATCTATTCTTTTCTTTCTCAACTGAAATATAATTGACATGTAAAAGTACATCTTTTTAAAGGGAAAAAGCAAGCCCAAAGGGAGAGCATGTGATGTGAGAAGCAGGGAGCAAAGGAATCAATTAATGGATATAAGAGGATGGTACATTTAGTTGACTGTTTATTATAAAAAGGAACACCACGACATGTGTAAAAAATAAGCAAAACAAAAACTTCAGAAAATAACAAAAAGTTTTTAAAATTGAAGAGTTGTGTAATAGTTTGAACTTATAAAGTCCACATTGTCTTTAAAAGAAGATTAAAAAAATGATTGACTTTAAGAGTTTACAAGTGAATATTTATAACTAAAAATACATTTAAAAACTTATATTTTCCAACTTTAAAAAATTGGAGAGAGAGCAGGGAAATCTATTTGTAGCATCCAAACTACAAGGATACAAATGTACAATGGAAAATATTATTAATTCAGTATGATGAAAGTGAAAGTGAAGTCACCTGCCACCCCATGGACTGTAGCCTACCAGCCTTCTCCATCCACAGAATTTTCCAGGCAAGAGTACTGGAGTGGATTGCCGTTTCCTTCTCCAGGGGATCTTTCCAACCCTGGGATTGAACTCAGGTCTTATGCGTTGCAGGCAGGCAGACACTTTACTGTTGAAGCCACCAGGAAAGCCCATTTTAAAAATTATATTTAAAGTGCATTTAAAAAATTATGTTTTCCAACTTTAAAAAATTGGAGAGAAAGCAGAGAAATCTATTTGTAGCATTCAAACTTCAAGGATACAGATGTACAATGGAAAATATTATTAATTCAGTATGGTAGGAAGGGAAAAAAGAGGAAGCAATGAGAAGATATAATAAGCAAAAAATGTAGTGTATAAATTTGCATCAATAATTTTAATAAATGTAAAATTTGTAGTATTATCAAAATTAAAACCCAATTGCAATTTATTTTTAAGAGAATATTTTAAGAGAAAGGTAAAGTATACAGAACGACTAAATCAATGAAGGAAAATGATATACATCCCAGTCGGTAAATAGGGTATAAACATTTTTATAATAATAAGAAATTAAACTTAATGTTTTTTAGAATTGCTCATGAAAAATGACATGGTATAATTGAGATGGTAAATGGTAAATTTTATGTTATATATTCTTTACCACAATTAAAAAGAAGTACATTTCTATGCTTCCATTTAAATAAAGTTCAACACACACATACACATACACACAATGACAAGGCTTATTGGAAAAATGATATTGAAGCAGACAGCTCAAAATCAGTATGAATTCACAGTGAATTGGGAGGGTGTAAAGTTAAGGAGCAATGGCTGTGCTTTGCTGGAGCAGCCGTGAAGAGATACCCCATGCCCAAGTTAAGAGAAACCAAAATAAGACAGTAGGTGTTGCAAGAGGGCATCAGAGGGCAAATACACTGAAACCATACTCACAGAAAACTAGTCAATCTAATCACACTAGGACCACAGCCTTGTCTAACTCAATGAAACTAAGCCATGCCTGTGGGGCAACCCAAGACGGGCGGGTCATGGTGGAGAGGTCTGACAGAATGTGGTCCACTGGAGAAGGGAATGGCAAACCACTTCAGTATTCTTGCCTTGAGAACCCCATGAACAGTATGAAAAGGCAAAATGATAGGATATTGAAAGAGAAACTCCCCAGGTCAGTAGGTGCCCAATATGCTACTGGAGATCAGTGGAGAAATAACTCCAGAAAGAATGAAGGGATGGAGCCAAAGCAAAAACAATACCCAGCTGTGGATGTGATTGGTGATAGAAGCAAGGTCTGATGCTGTAAAGAGCATTATTGCATAGGAACCTGGAATGTCAGGTCCATGAATCAAGGCAAATTGGAAGTGGTTAAACAAGAGATGGCAAGAGTGAATGTTGACATTCTAGGAATCAGCGAACTGAAATGGACTGGAATGGGTGAATTTAACTCAGATGACCATTATATCTACGACTGTGGGCAGGAATCCTTCAGAAGAAATGGAGTGGCCATCATGGTCAACAAAAGAGTCTGAAATGCAGTACTTGGATGCAGTTTCAAAAATGACAGAATGAAAAAAAAAAAAATGACAGAATGACCTCTGTTCGTTTCCAAGGCAAACCATTCAATATCACAGTAATCCAAGTCTAGGCCCCAACCAGTAATGCTGAAGAAGCTGAAGTTGAACGGTTCTATGAAGACCCACAAGACCTTTTAGAACTAACACCCAAAAAAGATGTCCTTTTCATTATAGGGGACTGGAATGCAAAAGCAGGAAGTCAAGAAACACCTGGAGTAACAGGCAAATTTGGCCTTGGAATACGGAATGAAGCAGGGCAAAGACTAATAGAGTTTTGCCAAGAAAATGCACTGGTCATAGCAAATACCCTCTTCTAACAACACAAGAGAAGACTCTATACATGGACATCACCAGATGGTCAATACCAAAATCAGATTGATTATATTCTTTGCAGCCAAAGATGGAGAAGCTCTATACAGTCAACAAAAACAAGACCAGGAGCTGACTGTGGCTCAGACCATGAACTCCTTATTGCCAAATTCAGACTCAAATTGAAGAAAGTAGGGAAAACCACTAGACCATTCAGGTACGAACTAAATCAAATCCCGTATGATTATACAGTGGAACTGAGAAATACATTTAACGGCCTAGATCTGATAGATAGAGTCCCTGATAAACTATGGAATGAGGTTCGTGACATTGTACAGGAGACAGGGATCAAGAACATCCCCATGGAAAAGAAATGCAAAAAAGCAAAACGGCTGTCTGGGGAGGCCTTACAAATAGCTGTGAAAAGAAGAGAAGCAAAAAGCAAAGGAGAAAAGGAAGATATTAGTATCTGAATGCAGAGTTCCAAAGAATAGCAAGAAGAGATAAGAAAGCCTTCCTCAGCGATCAATGCAAAGAAATAGAGGAAAACAACAGAATGGGAAAGACTAGGGATCACTTCAAGAAAATCAGAGATATCAAAGGAACATTTCATGCAAAAATGAGCTCGATAAAGGACAGAAATGGTATGGACCTAACAGAAGCAGAAGATATTGAGAAGAGATGGCAAGAATACACAGAAGAACTGTACAAAAAAGATCTTCAAGACCCAGATAATCATGATGGTGTGATCACTGACCTAGAGCCAGACATCCTGGAATGTGAAGTCAAATGGGCCTTAGAAAGCATCACTACGAACAAAGCTAGTGGAGGTGATGGAATTCCAGTTGAGCTATTCCAAATCCTGAAAGATGATGCTGTGAAAGTGCTGACTCAATATGCCAGCACATTTGGAAAACTCAGCAGTGGCCACAGGACTGGAAAAGGTCAGTTTTCATTCCAATCCCAAAGAAAGGCAATGCCAAAGGATGCTCAAACTACCGCACAATTGCACTCATCTCACACGCTAGTAAAGTAATGCTCAAAATTCTCCAAGCCAGGCTTTAGCAATATGTGAACCGTGAACTTCCTGATGTTCAAGCTGGTTTTAGAAAAGGCAGAGGAACCAGAGATCAAATTGCCAACATCCGCTGGATCATGGAAAAAGCAAGAGAGTTTCAGAAAAACATCTATTTCTGCTTTATTGACTATGCCAAAGCCTTTGACTGTGTGGATCACAATCAACTGTGGAAAATTCTGAAAGAGATGGAAATACCAGACCATCTGATCTGTCTCTTGAGAAACCTGTATGCAGGTCAGGAAGCAACAGTTAGAACTGGACATGGAACAACAGACTGGTTCCATATAGGAAAAGGAGTTCGTCAAGGCTGTATGTTGTCAACCTGCTTATTTAACTTATATGCAGAGTACATCATGAGAAACACTGGACTGGAAAAACACAAGCTCGAATCAAGATTGCCGGGAGAAATATCAAGAACCTCAGATATGCAGATGACACCACCCTTAGGGCAGAAAGTGAAGAGGAACTCAAAAGCCTCTTGATGAGGGTGAAAGAGGAGAGTGAAAAATTTGGCTTAAAGCTCAACATTCAGAAAACGAAGATCATGGCATCTGGTCCCATCACTTCATGAGAAATAGATGGAGAAACAGTGTCAGACTTTATTTTTCTGGGCTCCAAAATCACTGCAGATGGTGACTGCAGCCATGAAATTAAAAGACGCTTACTCCCTGGAAGGAAAGGTAAGACCAACCTAGATAGCATATTCAGAAGCAGAGACATTACTTGGCCAACAAAGGTTCGTCTAGTCAAGGCTATGGTTTTTCCAGTGGTCATGTATGGATGTGGGAGTTGGACTGTGAAGCAGGCTGAGCACTGAAGAATTGATGCTTTTAAACTGTTCTGTTGGAGAAGACTCTTGAGAGTCCCTTGGGCTGCAAGGAGATCAAACCAGTCCATTGTGAAGGAGATCAGCCCTGGGATTTCTTTGGAAGGAATGATGCTAAAGCTGAAACTCCAGTACTTTGGCCACCTCATGCCAAGTGTTGACTCATTGGAAAAGACTCTGATGCTGGGAGGGATTGGGGGCAGGAGGAGAAGGGGACAACAGAGGATGAGATGGCTGGATGGCATCACTGACTTGATGGACGTGAGTCTGAGTTAACTCCGGGAGTTGGTGATGGACAGGGAGGCCTGGCGTGCTGTGATTCATGGGGTTGCAAAGAGTCGGACACGACTGAGTACTGATCTGATCTGATTTGAAAGTTCAAACAGATATGTCAGCAATCAAAATAATATAAATGGACTAAATTGGCAAGTTAAAAATAGAGAACTGTTAAAGTGTATTTTAAAAATTTACATATTTAATTCAATAAATGTTAATCATTAACCTTAACTAAATGTTAACTTATGTTAATTCAATAATTACAACTAAAATATAAGGAAAAATTGAAAGTATATAATATTGATACTAAATTAAATGGACCAATTAAAAAAATAATTAGGGAAATTCTATACTATTAATACTACATGGAGGCTGGCCGGCTACAGAGCATAGGGTCACAAAAAGTTGGACACAACTGGACATGCACTCATGCATGTACACATCTACCAGCATGGCTAAAATTAAGAAGACTGATTAAAATGATTGCTGTAAAGGTAGAAAAACAATGCAATGCAAAGGAATGCTATAGGTATCTAGTGGGCAGAGGCCAGATTTGTTGCTAAACATCTTACAGTTCACAGGACAGGCCCTGTGTGTGTGCTAGTCACTCAGTTGTGTCCAACTCTTTGCAACCCCATGAATGGTAGCATGCTAGGCTCTTCTGCCCATGGAGTTCTCCATGCAAGAATGCCAGAGTGGGTTGCCATTCCCTTCTCAGGAGGATCTTCTGCACCCAAGGGTCGAACCCTGGTCTCCCACATAGCAGGCAGATTCTTTACTGTCTGAGCCACCAAGGAAGCCTGGAAAGACCCTACCCTCCCACCAAACATTTTCTTGCCTCAAATAATAGTGCTGAAGTTGAGATGTCCTGTATAAACTCAACAAAGAGGCATAAAAATATGTATCTGAAGTGGTTGTATCAATGAGAGCTGATGCATATACAACACTCTGAGACCTGAATTATGAGAGTTTACTTGCAATATATATCGTTGTTTTATTGTTGTAAGTCATATCCAACTCTTTTTCAACCCCATGAACTATACCCCGCCAGGCCTCTCTGTACCTGGGATTTCCCAGACAAAAATACTGAAGTGGATTGCCATTTCCTTCTCCAGGGGATAGTCAGAATGTTCATCACAGAGCCACATCAATATGATAACAACAAAGGGGTGTGTGTGTGTGTTAGCCACTCAGTCGTGTCCAACTCTTTGTGACTTCATGGACGGTAGCTTGTCAGGCTTCTCTGTCCATGGAATTTTCCAGGCAAGAATACTAGATGGATGGTCATACACTTCTCCAGGGGATCTTCCCCACCCAGGGATTGAACCCTGGTCTCCCGCATTTACCGTCTGAGTCACCAGGGATGCCCAACAAAAGTAGTGATATCTGATTCCTTGTCAGAAAGTAAAAACAGGATTTCCTATCTTTGACAGAAGCAAAATGAGACAATCGCTTAACCTTTCAATTGTTTATTAGCAAAATTGGATAATGCTAAGAACTTAGGATTGTCTATTATAGATGATTGCGATAGGTAGTGTTTTACCTTCTGTGACCAGGAAGTGACAGTTGTAGCAAGAGCTGACCCCATCATATTTGTTCAGACAGTTAAACACAAGATCTTGTTATTGAAAAGAGAGTTTTATTTTCAGAGGGGATACAAATAGCAGTTAATTGTGGATTTTTGCCATGTTTTATATTCTTGGTGAAAATGGATAGGCCACTTTGAAAACTGTAGAGAAATATATTGATTAGAGAGGCGGGCATGGCAACTCACTCCAATATTCTTGCCTGAGAATCCCATGGTCAGAGGAGCCTGGCAGGCTGTGGTCCATGGGGTCACAAAGAGTCGGACAGGACTGAGTGACTAAGCACATACTGATTAGTAGTAAATATATTATTATTTTAGCCACAATACTTTCAAAATCAGGGTGATTTTATGAGCCACATACAAATAGCAAAAAATAAATGTAATCACATAGGCAATTTAAATGCTTAGTGACCAATTTAATCACACAAACAATGGCTCTGGTGGTATTTAAGATGAAGAGAATATATGAATCATCCACAACAAAATTAATTTTATTTTATATCAGTATCTATATATCTATCATCTATTAATATCTATCTATCCATCCTTCCATACAATTTTAAGAGGTTGTTACTCCTTTCTCTATTGGCAAAGTTAAATATAGTAAGTATAAGTGTCTTATAGTGAAGGAGGAAGTTTTGTGTTTCTTTTATATATTTTCATGTAACCTAGTATCAAGAGAAAATCTCAGTAATGAGATTTGCTAAATACATGCTGATTATAGTAGTTGAACAAATTCTGTGTAACACTGTTTCTGACAAGTTTGTAGACAATGTACCTTGTAATGAAGAAAGATCTGTAAAACAAAACAGGCCCTTCTATCTCTTCTCTATTATATCGTATGATTCATACTTTATATTACTGTACAAATTGTACAAGTTATTGGGAAACACTTAATCTTATTATAGAAGTCATCATTGTTGCTGGATTCAGTTTAAAATCATACACTTAATAGTGGCGTTTGCTGACAGCAGAAACTGGCCAAATTAAGTTGCATACATAATAGGTAGCAAAATTGCATATAGATTGACTATAGAAATTTGTGAAGCAACGAAAAAATAGAAAACTATGACATACAGACATTTCAATGCTGTGAGTTACTGAACAGAACACTAAAAAGTCCTCTGATTTATGTAATTTAAGCTGCTCTTCTTTTTCTGAATTCTTAAGATATTTTATCTACAGTTTGGCTTTACATACAATAGTTAATTCTTCATTGTCAAGTTAGAGTCAGACTCATCAAGAAACAAAGGGAGAAAAATCAAATCAACAAAATTAGAAATGAAAATGAAGAGATCACAACAGACAACACAGAAATACAAAGGATCATAAGAGATTATTATCATCAACTATATGCAAATAAAACGGGCAACTTGGAAAGCAATGCAAAAATTCTTAGAAAAGGCTGGAGAGGGTGTGGAGAAAAGGGAACCCTCTTACACTGTTGGTGGGAATGCAAACTAGTACAGCCACTATGGAGAACAGTGTGGAGATTTCTTAAAAAAACTGGAAATAGAACTGCCTTATGATCCAGCAATCCCACTACCGGGCATACACACTGAGGAAACCAGAAGGGAAAGAGACACGTGTACCCCAATGTTCATCGCAGCACTGTTTATAATAGCCAGGACATGGAAGCAACCTAGATGTCCATCAGCAGATGAATGGATAAGAAAGCTGTGGTACATATACACAATGGAGTATTACTCAGCCATTAAAAAGAATACATTTGAATCAGTTCTAATGAGGTGGATGAAACTGGAGCCTATTATACAGAGTGAAGTAAGCCAGAAGGAAAAACAGAAATACAGTATACTAACGCATATATATGGAATTTAGAAAGATGGTAACAATAACCCGGTGTACGAGACAGCAAAAGAGACACTGATGTATAGAACAGTCTTATGGACTCTGTGGGAGAGGGAGAGAGTGGGAAGATTTGGGAGAATGACATTGAAACATGTAAAATGTCATGTAAGAAACGAGTTGCCAGTCCAGGTTCGATGAACGATACTGGATGCTTGGGGCTAGTGCACTGGGATGACCCAGAGGGATGGTATGGGGAGGGAGGAGGGAGGAGGGAGGAGGGTTCAGGATGGGGAACACATGTATACCTGTGGCAAATTCATTTTGATATCTGGCAAAACTAATACAATTATGTAAATTTTAAAAATAAAATAAAATTAAAAAAAAAAAAAGAAAAGGACAACTTTCCAAAAGTGAACCAGGAAAAAATAGAAAATCTTAACAGACCCATCACAAGCACGGAAATTGAAACTGTAATCAGAAATTTTCCAGCAAACAAAAGCCCAGGACCAGACAGCTTCACAGCTGAATTCTACCAAAAATTTAAAGAGCTAATGCCTATCCTACTCAAACTCTTCCAGAAAATTGCAGATGAAGGTAAACTTCCAAACTCATTCTATGAGGCCACCATCACCCTAATACCAAAACCTGACAAAGATGCCACAAAAAAAGAAAACTACAGGCCAATATCACTGATGAACATAGATGTGAGAATCCTTAACAAAATTCTAGCAATCAGAATCCAACAACACATTAAAAAGATCATACATCATGACCAAGTGGGCTTTATCCCAGGGATGCAAGGATTCTTCAATATCTGCCAATCAATCAATGTAATACACCAATTAACAAATTGAAAAATAAAAGCCATGTGATTATCTCAATAAACGCAGAGAAAACCTTTGACAAAATTCAACATCCATTTATGATTTAAAAAACCCTCCAGAAAGCAGGAATAGAAGGAACATATGTCAACATAATAAAAGCTATATATGACAAACCCACAGCAAACATTATCCTGAGTGGTGAAAAATTGAAAGCATTTCTCCTAAAGTAAGGAACAAGACAAGGGTGCCCACTCTCACCACTACTATTCAACATAGTTTTGGAAGATTTGGCTATAGCAATCAGAGCAGAAAAAGAAATAAAAGGAATCCAGATTGGAAAAAAAGAAGTAAAACTCTCATTGTTTGCAGATGACATGATCCTCTACATAGAAAATCCTAAAGACTCCACCAGATAATTACTAGAGCTTATCAATGAATATAGTAAAGTTGCAGGATATAAAATCAACACACAGAAATCCCTTTCATTCCTGTACACTAACAATGAGAAAACAGAAAGAGAAATTAAGGAAACAGTTCCATTCACCAATGCAACAAAAATAATAAAATACTTAGGAATATATCTACCTAAAGAAACAAAAACCTATATATAAAAAACTATAAAACACTGGTGAAAGAAATCAAAGAGGACACAAATAGATGGAGAAACATACATGTTCATGGATCAGAACAATCAATATAGTGAAAATGAGTATACTACCCAAAGCAATCTATAGATTTAATGCAATCCTTATCAAGATACCAATGGTATTTTTCAGAGAACTAGAACAAACAATTTCACAATTTGTATGGAAATATCAAAAACCTTGAATAGCCAAAGTAATCTTGAGAAAGAAGAATGGAACTAGAGCAATCAACCTGCCTGACTTCAGGCTCTACTACAAAGCCACAGTCATCAAGACAGTATGGTACTGGCACAAAGACAGAAATATAGATCAGTGGAACAAAATAGAAAACCCAGAGATAAACCTACACACCTATGGACAACTTATCTTTGATAAAGGAGGCAAAAATACACAATGGAGAAAAGACAATCTCTTTAACAAGTGGTGCTGAGGAAAGGAGGTCAACCACTTGTAAAAGAATGAAACTAGAACACTTTCTAACACCATACACAAAAATAAACTCAAAATGGATTAACTATCTAAACATAAGACCAGAAACTATAAAACTCCTAGAGGAGAACATAGACAAAACACTCTCTGACATAAACCATAGCAGGATCCTCTATGAACCACCTTCCAGGATAATGGAAATAAAAACAAAAATAAACAAATGGGACCTAATTAAAATTAAAAGCTTCTGCACAACAAAGGAAACTATAAGCAAGGTGAAAAGACAGCCTTCCGAATGGGAGAAAATAATAACAAATGAAGCAACAGACAAAGAATTAATCTCAAAAATATACAAGCAACTCCTGTAGTTCAATTCCAGAAAAATAAATGACCCAATCAAAAAGTGGGCCAAAGAACTAAACAGACACTTCTCCAAAAAAGACATAGATGGCTAACGAACACATGAAAAGATGCTCAACATCACTCATTATCAGAGAAATGCAAATCAAAACCACAATGAGGTACCATTTCACACCAGTCAGAATGGCTGCGATCCAAAAGTCTACAAGCAATAAATGCTGGAGAGGGTGTGGAGAAAAGGGAACCCTCTTACACTGTTGGTGGGAATGCAAACTAGTACAGCCACTATGGAGAACAGTGTGGGATTCCTTAAAAAACTGAAAATAAAACTGCCATATGACCCAGCAATCCCACTGCTGGGCATACACACCGAGGAAACCAGAACTGAAAGAGACACGTGTACCCCAATGTTCATCGCAGTACTGTTTATAATAGCCAGGACATGAAAGCAACCTAGATGTCCATCAGCAGATGAATGGATAAGAAAGTTGTGGTACATATACACAATGGAGTATTACTCAGCTATTAGAAAGAATACATTTGAATCAGTTCTAAAGAGGTGGATGAAACTGGAGCCTATTTTACAGAGTGAAGTAAGCCAGAAAGAAAAACACCAATACATATATTAATGCATATGTATGGAATTTAGAAAGATGGTAATGACAACCCTGTATGCGAGACAGCAAAAGACACACAGATGTATAGAGCAGTCTTTTGGACTCTGTGGGAGAGGGCGAGGGCAGGATAATATGGGAGAATGGCATTGAGACATGTAAATTATCATATGTGAAACGAATCACCAGTCCAGGTTTGATGCATGATCAGGGTGCTTGGAGATGGTGCACTGGGATGATCCAGAGGGGTGGGATGGGGAGGGAAGTGGAAGGGGGGTTCAGGATGGGGAACACATGTACACCCATGGCAGATTCATGCCAATATATGGCAAAACCAATACCATATTGTAAAGTAAAAAATAAATAAATAAATAAAATTTAAAAAAAAAAACATAAAAAAAGAAAATAGCTAAAGAAATAAATAGTTGTGGAGAATAGGGAAGTTATATAAATATAGCTTTTATTAGAATATAATTGCTTTATAATGCTGTGTTAGTTTCTGCTGTACAACATGGTGAATCAGCAATAAGTATACACATATCCCCTTCCCTTTCAGCCTCCCTCTCAGCCTCCCATCCAGCCCTCTAGGTCATCACAGAGTACCAAGCTGAGCTCCCTGTGTTATATAGCACTTCCAACTAGCTAGCTATTTTACATATGGCAGTGTAGTTTTAAAGCCATTGGGGATGTGTAATAACCCTGTCTGTGAATTTGAGAGGTGCAAGACATCACCTAAGACATACTAAGAAGAATAAGAACATTGTTTCCAACTTTTCATTCTTTGTATTGTGTGTAGGTGATATTGCTGCACTTGAAACTTTGTAAAATAGAACTGATCAAGACTGTCATTGTATAAGGCAGTTTGTCCAAGGAAAACATGATGGTTTGTTATCTTAGCCATGAAAATAATTTACATAGTGAATTGCCCATCTGTACAGGCTTGGAAGAGGAGAATATAAATATCACAACTGAGCTGATTTTACCCTTTCATGAATTTTCTGGTAAAACATTCATAAAACCCATTTCTACAATTGATCTCAGTCACTGGATTTCCTGAACATTTTTCTTAGGAAAAAAAAGCTTTCTACCTTTTTCTTTATTCCACTATTCACAGAGAAGTAAGCTTGACCTTAAACAAACCATGGACCTAATCGTCACATTATCTGCTACATGTGGGATGTTGGTCAGGTTAGCTGGATGCTATGCACAGCACACTGGGCAACTTGTCCAAGTCCCTGATGCTACTGCTTTCTTTATGTTAAAAGGAAGGATTCTGAGCAGATAAAAAGACAGGCTCCAATTTAAGAATTCTAAGAAATCCTTTAAGGTCCACTATTTCTGGGATATTAAGATAAATATTGTGAAAACAATTTTTATGGATTTCTTGCTTATTCATTATGGCTTATGTTCAGAACAGGCAAATAGAGAGAGATAGAATGTTGATTATGCTTGCTAAGGGTTGAGAGTAATGGAGGACTGGGGATAATAGGTAAATTGTACAATGTTTTTAATGTGATGAAAGTGTCACGTTACTAAAATTGATAGTAGTGATGGTTGACAATTTTGTGATTATGTTAAAACCATTAAATTATACATATTAAAGGAATGAATTATGTGTTGTATGAATTATATCTCAAAAAAGTATGGAAAATTACCTATTTCCAAGCATATTGCATAAAATATTGTTTAATTTAGCAAGAAGTATAGTTAATATATATTGAATGCTTAACGTATCTCAGCTACATTAATATGTCCAAAGCACAATACATATATTTTTTTCATATATTATTTCATTTAATATTCATAGTAGCACTATGATGTTTTTTTTTTGCACTTTTAAATTTTATTTTATTTTTATTTATTTATTTATTTTTATTTTTTATTTTTTTTAAATTTTATTTTATTTTTAAACTTTACATAATTGTATTAGTTTTGCCAAATATCAAAATGAATCCGCCACAGGTATACATGTGTTATGCATTATTATTATTATAATTTTCACTTTATTGATGTGATAATTGGGACACTAACAGTGAAATAACTTGACAAATATACACAGCTAAATTAGGTATCTCCCCCTGAGGGGAATGCAGCAAGTCTAATAAAGTGGAACGTACTATAGTGATAGCAATCTTTAGAAACACAGTTCAATTTTTAACCCTCTTCTAAAGCATAAAGCAAGAGCTTCCATATACTCCATCATTTCCCAGGTTACAAAACATCATTTAAACCTTGCAGAAAAAAATGGATCCAAATTATAACACTGGTACGTGAAAAACATACATGTAAAGCAACTCTAAAACAGCTCCTACATTTATTTCTGTAAATCATAAATTCTGTGTATTTGTTTGTAAGCATACTTTCAAACTTGATTTGGTTCATCAAAGAAACAACTGTATGAACAGCAGACTTAATGCTCAAGCAAAATTTTTGTATGTGGTATATAGTTATGTATATAAGAATATGATAGCAATGTATGATACATAATTTTAAGAGAAGGAAATAAAAATAAAAGGTGATAAAATTTGGTCGATAGATTACTTTATTAACTCATGAGTCTTTTATTTTGTACTAACCTAGGTTTTATAGTTGCTATTTAAATTTTCAACTGAGCATTAAAAATATATTTATTAAAAGATGCAAAAAGTAAATATTAATACAAACATCCATGTGGAGGAAATGAAATCCAACTAAATTCTGAACGTAAAAAGTCATAAATCAAAGTTTCTTTCTCAGTCTTTCAGGGGTTGTATGGTCTTTTACACATCAAGCTCTCCATCTTTTAATCTATATTTATCTGCTTCTTAAAGTAACTTGTATTCCATCTGTTGAAATATGGCAGCCTCAGTCTCAATTTGAGAAATATCATCACCTGAGATATGCAGATGTTACCACTCTAATGACTGAAATGAAGAGGAACAAAAGAGCCTCTTGATGAGGGTGAAAAAGCTGGCTTAAAGCTCAACATTCAAAAAACAAAGGTCATGGCATCCAGTTCCATCACTTCATGGCAAATAGAAGGGGAAAAAGTAGAAGCAGTGGCAGACTTTTCCTTCTTGGGTTCCAAAATCTTTGTGGATGGCAACTGCAGACATAAAATTAGAATACACTTGATTCTTGGAAGGAAAGCTATTATAAAACCTAAGGCAACATATTCAAAAGCAAAGATATCACTTTGCCAGCAAAGGTCTGTATAGTCAATATGATCTTTTCAGTAGTTATGTATGCATGTGAGAGTTGGACCATAAAGAAGGCTAAGTGCCCAAGGACTGATGCTTTCAAATTGTGGTGTTGGAGAAGACTCTTGAGAGTCCTTTGGATAGCAAACCATTCAATCTTAAATGAAATCAGTCCTGAATATTCATTGGAAGGACTGACACTGAAGCTGAAGCTCCAATACTTTGGCCACCTGAAATGAAGAGTCGACTCATTGGAATAGACCCTGATGCTGGGAAAGATTGAAGGGAAAAAGAGAAGAGGGTGGCAGAAGATGAGATGGTTGGATATTATCACTGACTCAATGGACATGAACTTGGGAAAACTCTGGGAGATGGTGAGGAACACGGAGGCCATGGGGTTGCAAAGAGTTGGACATGACTGAGTGACTGAATAACAGTCTCAACGTATTTTCTATTATAAGCTTTAAATATTGGTTAGCTATACACTCTGACTTCTAATTCCGCATCTTAAAAGAAGGAATCTGACATTGCTAAGCCATTACTAAACCATTACTAAGCAATTACTAAACCATTACTAAGCCAATGGATTGTCTAATTTTGGATCAAATGTATATCTCATATAATCCATGGCTGAGGGTGCAGAATCCTGTGCCATCAGCCTTCTGTCTCTGTGGGCTTCATATTTACACATACAACCAACTGAAGATCAAAGATATTTGAAAAACATTTCAGAAAGTTCCAAAATGCAAAACTCAAATTTGCCACTCAGCTCAGTTCAGTCGCTCAGTCGTGTCCGACTCTTCGTGAACCCATGAATGGCAGCATGCCAGGCCTCCCTGTCCATCACCAACTCCTGGAGTTCACCCAGATTCACACCCATCTAGTCAGTGATGCCATCCAGCCATCTCATCCTCTGTCGTCCCCTTCTCCTCCTGCCCCCAATCCCTCCCAGCATTAGAGTCTTTTCCAGTGAGTCAACTCTTCGCATGAGGTGGCCAAAGTACTGGAGTTTCAGCTTTAGCATCATTCCTTCCAAAGAAATCCCAGGGCTGATCTCCTTCACAATGGACTGGTTGGATCTCCTTGCAGTCCAAGGGACTCTCAAGAGTCTTCTCCAACACCACAGTTCAAAAGCATCAATTCTTCGGCGCTCAGCCTTCTTCACAGTCCAACTCTCACATCCATACATGACTACAGGAAAAACCATAGCCTTGACTAGACGGACCTTTGTTGGCCAAGTAATGTCTCTGCTTTTGAATATGCTATCTAGGTTGGTCATAACTTTCCTTCCAAGGAGTACGTGTCTTTTAATTTCATGGCTGCAATCACCATCTGCAGTGATTTTGGAGCCCCCCAAAATAAAGTCTGCCACTGTTTCCACTGTTTCCCCATCTATTTGCCATGAAGTGATGGGACCAGATGCCATGATCTTCATTTTCTGAATGTTGAGCTTTCAGCCAACTTTTTCACTCTCCACTTTCACTTTCATCAAGAGGCTTTTGAGTTCCTCTTCACTTTCTGCCATAAGGGTGCTGTCATCTGCACATCTGAGGTTATTGATATTTCTCCCGGCAATCTTGATTCCAGCTGTGTTTCTTCCAGTCCAGCGTTTCTCATGATGTACTCTGCATATAAGTTAAATAAGCAGGGTGACAATATACAGCCTTGATGTACTCCTTTTCCAATTTGGAACCAGTCTGTTCCATGTCCAGTTCTAACTGTTGCTTCCTGACCTGCATATAGATTTCTCAAAACACCACTACTATATAGCATTTACATTGTATTTGCTATTAATTACATAGAATTTACATTGTATTAGCTGTTACAAGTAACCTGGAGATAATTTGAAATGCACTGGAGGGTATACATAAATTATATGTAAACACTTTACCATTTTCTGTAAGACTTGAGCATCTGAGGATTTTAGTATCTGCTGAGATTCTAGAGTCAATCCTCTGAGGATATTGAGGGACAACTGTAGTATTAACATATAAATGTTCTCTTCCAAAGATCTACAGACAGAGCAAGTTTCTAGAAGGTGCTCTGCGATGGACATAATGAAAGATTTGGGAAAATACACTTTCACTTTTTTGTCTAAAGTTACAGTACAGAAGAATCAGATGGCCACATTTCTTGAAGTGCCTTCACTGTTTGTTCTTTATTACAAGTTATGTCTAACAAAAGAAGGTTAATATTTTCAGGTTCTTTACCACTAGTGCCTCCTGGGAAGCACCTTTCTTATCTGAACTATTGCCAAATATCAACTCTGATCCAAAGTGTGACCTCAGACTTAAAATTTATGTATGAAAAAATGTAATTCCCCTAAACAGGAAATAAAACAAAAAGTCAAAAAGAGAAAATATTACTAGTACCATAGCTAGCCAGCTTTTTACGTATAAGAACAAATTATTACAATGTGTTTATTATAGGCAATGATGGCAAAAATAATGAATTGTTAATAAAAACTGAGAACTTGTCATGATATCCTGTGATGTACACCTTTTTTTTTCCAATACAGGGTTAGTCATGGCACAAGTTTTCAAAGTCTTAAAAATTGTTGTTGTCGTTCAGTTGCTTAGTCATGTATGACTCTTTGTGACCCCATGGACTGCAGCATGCCAGGCTAGCCTGTCCTTCACCATCTCCTGGAGTCTGCTGAAACTCATGTTCATTGAGTCAGTGATGCCATCCAACCATCTTATCCTCTGTCGTCCCCATCTCCTCCAACCCTCACAAGAATTATATTAGCAACCTTCAGTCATTAACAAAAACATTCTATTTTGTTAATTTGTCATTTGTGAGAATTTGCTGCACATTTCATCTTCTAAACATGTAGTTGGTGTACTTGAAGTTATCTCATTTGTTTTTGAATTTGATGAAGACTATTGGTGAAGACATTGGTGAATATTCTAATGTCAAAGAAAGTTCTTTGCTATTAAGATAGTAAATTACTTCACTATTAAGAAATGTGACTTTAACTATAGCTTTGGGGGAAAGTAAAAGATATAAGAGAAGATACATTTATATTCTGTAAATGAAATATTTAATCCCTATCATAGTCTACTCCAATCATGTCTCAGGCAGTGACAAGATTGGAAGGAACTGATGTTCCTTGCAGAGAGCAGCTAGGATAAACCGACCAGTTGTCTTCCACCTGGATCCTAGAATGGGAAATTATGAAAAGATTAAGGATTACTAAATAAATATTTTACAATGGTGATTATCTTTCCAAATTTGTGTACTGCCTGGATCACTAGAAGTACAAACTCTAACAGCTGTTTTCCAGGCATGCACAGCTGTTAGGAATGTGTGGGACTATCAATTTTAAGTTTCTGTATCATAATCTAGAAGCATCATTAACTACTAATCCAACCCCTAAAAAGTGGATTTTTCCCCCCTATCATTTGCTTATCCTTACCCAGCATAGCAAAGTTTCAGAATTTTTAGTTATTGTCATTTATAAAATGAATACAACACAACTAAGTCCCTATGTATAATCCAAAATGACAGTTTATTTATAAGTATTTGAATTAAGAAAGAACCTTTACTTGTAGACTGAATAATTCTGCATAATGCCCCATAGTTTGTTTAATCTTTTTCATTTTTAAGTTGGTAGCTTTGAAATTTTCCAATAGCTCAGTTGGTAAAGAATCTGCCTGCAATGCAAGAAATCCCTGGTTCGAATCCCTGGTTCGATTCCTCTGTTGGGAAGATCTCCTGGAGAAGGGATAGGTTATTCACTCCGGTATTCTTGGGCTTCCCTGTGGCTCAGCTGGTAAAGAATCCACCTGCAGTGTGGGAGACCTGGATTCTATCCCTGGTTGGGAAGATCCCTTGAAGAAGGGAAAGGCTACCCACTCTAGTATTCTGGCCTGGAGAATTTCAAGGCTACCCACTCCAGTATTCTGGCCTGGAGAATTTCACGGACTGTATAGTTCATGGGGTCACAAAGAGTCAGACACGACTGAGCGACTTTCACTTTTTTCAGCCTGAAAAAAGTGCAGAGTTGCTTTTAGATACCACTGCTGCTGCTGCTGCTGCTAAGTCACTTCAGTCATGTCCGACTCTGTGCAACCCCATGGACGGCAGCCCACCAGGCTCCACCGTCCCTGGGATTCTCCAGGTAAGAACACTGGAGTGGGTTGCCATTTCCTTCTCCAACGCGTGAAAGTGAAAAGTGAAAGTGAAGTTGCTCAGTCATGTCCGACTAGTAGCGACCCCCATGGACTGCAGCCTATCAAGCTCCTCTGTCCATGAGATTTTCCAGGCAAGAGTACTAGAGTGGTTTGCCATTGCCTTCTCCGTTAGATACCACTAAGGATCTGATATTCATTAGATGGGGAGAAAGACTGTAAATTTAAAAGTTTAAAGTACTGTATTATTAATATTTGAAGTGTTATCTAGCACTAAGAAAATTCTTTAAGAAATAACTTGAGGTCCTAAAATCTATTAGTCTCTGGACACATCTTGTTCAGTTTTTTAGGGGGAAACAAGAAAAAAATAGCGTTTACTAACTGAGGAAATACAGAGCAAGAACTGGTCAGTGGGACATTTCTTATTTTTCTGGTTCTGTTTACTTGAGACACTCATGTATTTTAGACAAGTGGGAGGAGAACAATTTTATAAGGGTTTTTTTGTTGTTGTTGTTGTTTTAACAGATATTGTTTCCTAGACTTAAGTAGTTTGCACATAGTTGAAAAGTAAGAGTGTGTTTGTGCTAATGGATTTCTCCAGTTTCTTCCTCAAGTAATAGGATGAGGTGGAAGGAAGGTCAATGATTTGAGTGGAGGAATTCAGGCTTCAACAACCCACAGACCTTGGTTCAAATCCCATTTTCACTACATGCTAACTATGTGTTCTTGGAAATTGCTTGCCTGTTTCCATAAGTCTCTATATCTTATTAAAAAATGATTAGACAATAAACCAACTTTATAAGACTATTGGGATGATTATGTGGCAACATGTAAATAGACCCAACATGTTTTTGAGGCTGAATACAAATTATTTCCTTTATCCTCTCTAGGAAAGAAATGGGACAGAGACCTCACATTATAATGTGGAGTCAAGAGATCAGCTGCCCTTTTCTATCCTTTAGAGTTTAACCTGGTACCTTATTTGCAATCTATATCTCTGAATTAAATTAAATGCAGGAGACCAGGTTTTAATCTCTGGGTTGGGAAGATCCCCTGGAGAAGGGAATGGCAACCCATTCCAGTATTCTTTCCTGGAGAATTCCATGAACAGAGGATCCTGGTTGGCCACAGTCCATGGGGTCGCCAACAGTTGGACACAACTGAGCTACTAACACAGACACAAATCCACTCCTTACATTAAGCATAAAGTTGCTAATCAGACTATGTAGAACCAACTAGTATTCTCTTCGAAAATAAGTCCCAAGAAGATGCATAAAAAAAGAGTCAAGAACCATTTTAAAACCATAGAATTAAAACTTTAATTTGAATTGAAAGCACTTAAAGCAAATTAACTGCTTGAAGTCTGTGCCATCCTAGCCTTTTTCTTTTTTCATCATAAGCTAAAGACATTTGATTCTGTAAATCTTTGTAACCTTGATAAATTATGGAACTGTAGCTTTTAATTTTTGCATTTATAAATAAAAAGATTTAACTAATGGTCAATTAAATGATGTCCAAATTACCTTTGGTTATAAAGTATTATAATTGTGGAACCTATAAACTCTAAAAGTTTTATTTTAATAGTTGGTTCTTTCATGCTGTCCATACAGTATTTTTTTGGACTTGATATTTTCTTTTCAATTTTATGTTTATAATGTTTAACAATGTGATGTCTGTGGCTGAATTTCATTCACTTTCTCTACTATATTATTATAGCAATAATATTCTATTACTCATATTTAATATTATTTTATTGTTCATAATATATTTATTTATGAATATGCTAAAATTATATATACATTCCTCTGTAGATTACACATTTAGATCTATACATACTTTTATAATCATTGAAATCAAATTATATCCGTAGTTGATAATACTCTTTACTACTTACATTGTAAGATAATTTTGTATGTTAATTAAAACTTGTGAAAATAATTTTATGACTATGTGACTTTTGTTTATGCACCATAATTTCCTTAAGCCATTCTTTAATTATAGAACTTGATTTTCCTCCAGTTTTTTCCTGATAGGAAAACACCATAAATATCTTCACATTAAATTTTTTCTTTAATGCTTTATTTTGTATTATTTCCTAAGGAAAGATTCCCAGAAACAGAAATATTGATTCAAAGGGAATAAGTGTTTTTATGAAATTTTAATACTTATTGCAAACTGCTTTTATGAGATTAAACTATATTTTACTTCTACAATATCTGTATAATAGTAGCTTTTAACTGCATCCTCTTGTCCTTGGGTATTTTCTGAAATAAACAAATAAAAGACAAACACAAACTTTGCCAATTTATTAGGCAAAAATTTGTATTATATTATTTTCATTTGCATCAGTAAAGTGGATAGTAATTCACTATTTGTTTTCTCCACTTTTATGAAGTGTCTGTTTATTTAATTAGCCCATTTAATTCATTGCATGCTTTTTTTTTTTTTAATTTAAAAAAGGAGGCAGGACTGCTATTTGTCAGTGACTCATTTGATCATGCAGATTGTGCCAACCATAAAATGGTTTGTTTTCTGAACTGAATTGATTGCTTTCTTGTGAAAGAACCCAGGGAAATGAATTCTAAGTGATGTGACTTGTCCAATTCTTAGAAGCATAATGATTAAAGTAGAGTTATTTTTGGTGATGGAGTTTTCAGAGGAAAATATTTATATATCTCTAAAAAGTCAGTTTTCACATGCAAATTTACTCTTCTGCAATATAGAGTCCAGTTGTGGAATTGCCTTATATTTTTTCATCACTGACATTTCAATATCCTTTTATTTCTTTCTAATCTATTTTTCTGTTTTACTCAGCTCATGAAAACCAACAAATATTGGATCCAGACCAAATTTCTAAAGATATTTACTTAACATTTTCCCTCTCTTATAACTGGGTAAGAGTTGCTTTCAAAAGCTCAAATATATGACTTGAATCTTAAATCTATGACACTCACTTTTCTTTTCTAATGACTTATCGCATCTTCCTACACATTTTAAATTACTTCCATTTCTACTCACTCAGTGCAGTGATCTCTTTCTGATCATAATTAGTTTACTACAGATGCTCATTAACAAATAGAGGTTTGAAACATGTCCTAACAGATGATAAATTTCAGCATTTTATTGATATTTAGTTCAAGGATGTTGAAGTCAGACCATTCTGGTTTAAAATCCCTTTAAAAAGCAATAAAACTTTTAAGCTATGTAATCTATTAGTTGTATATCACTAGCACTTCTCTGAGCTATAGCTTTGTGAGGATTCAATGATATACTTAGAAAAATTGTTTAGCGCAATGGGTGGCAGAAAGGAAGCACCCATTGACTAGTTTCTATCCTAAGTCATCTAAACAATTTTAGTATTTTGTTTGCCATCATTTGCACCCATTGACTAGTTTCTATTGTAAGTCATCTAAACAATTTTAGTGTCTTTTGTTTGCCATCATTTGAGGGAGGGAATAAAAAAATCACACAATTTATAAAATAGAACAAACAAATCTTTCCAAATAATGAATGGTTTATTTAAAGAAATGTATACAAATTTTAGTTGTTAGATTAGTAGAGTGCATTCTCAATATTTATTTTTCTGATTTGTCATTAGGATATTTCTGGTGCCTCAAACAGTAAAGACTCTGCCTGCAATGCGGGAGAGGTTTGATCCCTGGGTTGGGAAGATCCCCTGGAGAAGGCAATGGCTACCCATTCCAGTGTTCTTGCCTGGAGAATCCCATGGACAGAATAGCCCGGTGGGCTATAGTCCATGGGGTCACAAAGAGTCAGACACGATTGAGTGACTAACACTTTCACTTTTAACACTTAGGGCAATGGTTGCCAACCCGGGTTTCACAGAATCTGAAGATTCTACAGACTTAACATAGGGGACCACATCAGAAGAGACCAAATGGGTAGAAGTCTATCCCAACTCTGCCAGAGCAGCTCCACTGTTATCTATTATTTATGTAGAGAAAGTATTTTGTTTTTTGTAGGAATCTGCTGTTTTGCTTCCAGGTATCAAAACTTTTCTGAAATTGGCCTCTCAACTCTCTAAGCCTATCAGAGATTTTTGAAGATGGGAAAAAGAAGCACAGTTGGTGGGTCCCTTGCAAAATGACAATGCAGAGCTCTTTGGTGAAAAATTATTAGGATTTTAAGACAGTGACTTCAGACTCTTCAAGTCTGGGGCTTTTCAAAGTGTATAGCCTCATTCAGCGCTACACATAGCACACCTATGAATCCAGCCCTGATGTTGGGGCAGAAACATGCCCAGGCAGACACATCTGTAGCGGATGAAACTTCTGAGGCTGGGATAAAGGCCATAGGAAGGGAGGAAGGTAGTGGTGTTGCCAAATGCTTGTTCAAATCTGCAGGTTCCTCCTCCCCACTTCTGTCACCAATGCTGCTGAGCTTCTTGCCACTAACATGCTGCCATTATTTGCAGGAATCACACCACCATAGCCACGTTCTGATGGAAAACAACTAAAAGGTCAGTCAGCTTTATCATGTTAAACTAGGAAAATGGAAAGTATTTGCATAGTTGTGTGTAGGTTATATATATTCTTGAAGTGTTATCTGCTTTATTAAAAATACTAGTAAAATATTTAAAAGCACTCATTTCAAATGAGGCAATTTGACTCTGGGAGGCAACCAACTCCTATCTCAGGAGAAGGAATCACTTGAGCATGAGGGTCCAGTCAACTACTGCTTGATGTTTAATTTTTTTCTTTTCTTTCTTTTTTTTAAACACATGTAGCGGTGTGTGGTTTAGTCACTCAGTCGTGTCTGACTTTTGTGACCCTGTGGACTTTAGCCTACCAGGCTACTATGTTCATGGAATTCTCCAGGCAAGAACGCTGGAATGGGTAGCCGTTTCCTTCTCCAGGGGATCTTCCCCACCCAGAAACTGACACCCAATGTGTCTCCTGCATTGGCAGATAGATTCTTTATGACTGAGACACTAAGGAAGCCACCACCAACATGACTTCATGGTTATTTTTTTCTTTTTCTTTTCTTTCTTTTTAAAAACACAGGCAGAACTATACATCTTGTGTATTGCATTGGGCTGATGGCCCAGCAGTGTCAGAGCTACAGCTGCCATGATGCAGAGTACATGTAATGGTGCTGAAACTTTACGTATCTCCACCTTAACTTGGGACAAAAGCTCTTGTGATAAAACAAAACAGACAAACACAAAACAGTCTCTTTTCTAGTCAAGGGTTTGTTTTTCAGCCTCTTCCTCCTGGGGCTATTTCAAAGATGCCACATCTGAGAGATTTTCAGGTTCCACTATCTCTGAGCTTTGATTTAGTAAGCTTATTCTTTAGGATATCAGGCTGCCAGATGTCAGATCCTGCCAATTTCTCTTTGATAGGCTATTCCCTTCCTATGTGAAAACTGTATTGCAAGGAGCCTTCTTTGTCAAGGAATTCTTATAAAAATTATACAATATTAAAAGGTAAGCCCTTGGAATCTGTTAACAGCATTACAACATTTGATGTAAGGTCCAAACTCAAACTCCATTATTTATTGATTTAGATGCTGTGCTGTTCTGCCCAGATGTCCTCTCGGGACTGAGACATTCATTCCCCAGCCTCAGGAAGGATGTCTGCTCACAGCTTGCAGCTGAGTGGCTTCCCAGGAGTTGCCCGGGTCTAGAAGGACTGCCTTCCTAGGTCACCATGCCTTTGATGACTGGCAGACACAGAGTATAAAGGCTGATCCTCTTATCCTAGCTGAGAACACCTCTGAAGGCTATGCCAGCTTCAAGGCTCCCATGGAGCTGACTAAGGCTTTTGTTGTACTTGTAGCACAGACTTCTTCTTTGGCCCAACCCTGCATTCCTCTTTCACCCGCAGGTGCTGAACTCAATAGCAGGATCAGCTACATAATTTGTGACACCCAGTGCAAAATGAAAGTACAGCCCCTTGCTCAAACAGCAGGAAAAAAGTTCCACTAAAGGTACTAAAATAAAAAGCTTTTACCTTTTTTTCCTTGGTCTCTCTTGTCTGAGTTTTTATTATTATTAGCTACTTGATGTTATTCTAAGTAGAAAAAAAGAATTTATATTATTAGCATGAATTTTACTGTTCATCTGATATTGTACAATATCTGCTTTAAGTGCAAACATGAGTATTTAATTCACATGCAGAATCACTGAAATTATACTACTCAGTTTTTTGTTCCTCATGCATATGTTCTAGTCTGCCATCCTTTGTGCCCCCTTTGTGTCTTTTATATACCCCTATGAAAGGACTGTGCCCCAATGTTCTGTAGGCTAAAGTGAAGGCATAATTTAGACAATCATGGGTTGGGAATTATGGAGACTATTATTGTTCTGGAAAATCTTTTATTTTTCAATCTTTCTTTCGTAAATCTCTATTAGCTATGATCTATAGTATGAAGAGCTTTCTCAGAAAACAGAAATATTAATTTCCTTTTAAAAATTCCATGACAGCCGATTGTTGTTATTGTTGTTCAGTCAATAAGTCATGTCCAAATCTTTCAGACCCCTTGGAATGCATTACACCTGGCTCCTCTGTCCTCCATTATTTACCAGAGATGGTTCAAATTCATATCCATTGAGTTGGTGATGCTATCTAACCATTTCAACTTCTGCAACCCCCTTCTCTTCTTGCCTTAGATTTTTCCCAACATCAGGGTCTTTTCCAGTGAGTCAGTTCTTCTTATCAGGTGACCAAAGTATTGGAGCTTCAGCTCCAGCATCATCCTTCCAATAAATATTCAGGGTTGATTTCCTTTAGGATTGACTGGCTTGATCTCCTTGTAGTCCAAGGGACTTTCAAGAACCTTTTCCAGCACCACAGTGTGAAAGCCTCAATTCTTCAGCACTCAACCTTTTTTATGGTCCAACTCTCACATTTGTACACGACTACTGAAAAAACCATAGCTTTGACTATATGAACATTTGTTAGCAAAGTGATGTCTTTGCTCATTAATACGCTGTTTAGGTTTGTCATAGCTTTCCTCCAAGGAGAAAGTGCCTTTTAATTTCATGGCCAATACTATTGTTTATAAAAATTGTTTAAGACATCTAACACTTTTAACTGAGCATAATAATTAGGTAATATGATCAGTAATGCAAATAGTATGCATTCGTATCAAAGTAATTCAATTTGGAAAATAGAAATTTTAATTATGTATGGGCTAGATAAATGAGATTGAAACCTGTTTTTTTATGAGCTAATAAACAAATTTGCAAGTTTCTTGTAGAAATCTCAAAAATAATGAGCTGCATATATTTGTCACCATTTAAATGAATCAGAAAGGTTATGAGAGTTTTCATAGCTTCAGTGCTATGCACTTTATTTCCAAGGTGTATTCATAGTGCATGTATCACGTCTATTATTTTCATTAATGGAAAGTAGAAATATATTTATTAAAAGCATGACCATAATAACTTTAGTGGAAATAAAATATATGAACATAATCTTTTAAGATGTATTTTGTCATATTATTTGGAAGGAAGGATTCATATTCCATTATTTAATTATCTTAAGAACAATAATACAATAATTCTCTGTTTACAGATTAGTTCTACTTATCAGTTAATTAACTAAGGTCATATTCATATTCTTTTTTAATAAGTTTAAGCAAGATATATTTGAGAGTGTCTCTAAAGCAAAAAATATTTTTCATTTTATTGGTCAAAAAAGGGAATCCTTTTAAGAGTTGTTTCACAACAAATGCACACACATCTCTTGGAAGGAGACAAGCCTGAACACACATTATGCTTTAGTGCTTTGGATCTTCCCCAGTGTGCTTGAATTTCAATGATAGTTTTCACCAACCAGAGTCTTACTTTACCTAGTCTATGGACAATTATCTTTCTTCCCAGAATCACAATCAGAATATTTTTTCTTTTCCTTTTTTTTTAATAAAATCTCTTTCATACATTTTATTATTTTTAAATTTATTTATTTTTAATTGAAGGATAATTGCTTTAAAATATTGTGTTGGTTTCTACCATACATCAGTATGAATCAGCCATAGATAAACATATGTCCCCGCTTTGTCACAGAGCACCAATATGAGCTCCTTGAGTCAGACAGCAAATTCCCACTGGCTATCGATTTTACATATGGTAACATATATGTTTCTGTGTTACTTTTCATTCGTCCCACTTTCTCCTTCCCCTCCTGTGTCCACAAGTCTGTTTTTTATGTCTGCGTCTCCTTTGGTTCCCTGAAAATGTGTTCATCAGTACCTTCTTTCTAGATTTCATATGTATGGATTAATATACAGTATTTGTTTTTCTGTTTCTGACGTACTTCACTCTGTATTATAGGCTCTAGGTTCATCCAACTCATTAGAACTGACTCAAATGCTTTCCCTTTTATGGCTGAATAATATTCTATTGTATATATGTACCACAGCCTTTGTAACCATTCAGAAGCCAATGGATATCTAGATTGCTTCCATGTCCTAGCTATTGTAAAGAGTGCAGTGAAGATTGGGATACATGTGTCTATTTTGATTATGGCTTTCTCAGTGTTTATGCCCAGTAGTGGGATTGTTGGGTCATATGGTAGTTTATTATTAGTTTTTTTAAGGAATCTCCGTATTGTCCTCTGTAGTCTCAATTTACATTTCCAGGAATAGTATAAGAAGTTTCCCTCTTCTCCACACTCTCCCCTGCATTTATTGTTTGTAGATTTTTTGATGATGGCCATTCTGACTGGTGTGAGTTGATATCTCATTGTAGTTTTGATTTGTTATTTCTCTAATAATGAAAAAAGTTGAGGCTTCCCTGGTAGCTCAGCTGGTAAAGAATCTGCCTGTAGTGCAGGAGATCTGATTCAATCCCTGGGTTGGGAAGATCCCCTGGAGGAAGGCATGGAAAGTCATGCCCATATATTATGCGGAGAATTCTCATGGACTGAGGAGCTTGGCAGGTTACAGTCCATGGGGTCTCAAAGAGTTGGACACAACTAAGCAGGCACGCAAGCAAGCAAGCAAGAAAGAAATTGAGCATCTTTTCATGTATTTATTAGCCATCTGTATGTCGTCTTTGCAGAAATGTCTATTTAGATCCTTTGCCCCCTTTTTGATTGGTTTGGGTTTTTTTTGTTATTTATTTATTTATTTGTTGTTGTTGTGTGTGTGTGTGTGTATTGAATTTCACTAGCTGCTTGCATATTTTGGAGATTAATCCTTTGTCAGTTGTTTAATTTGCTATTATTTTCTCCAATTCTGAAGGTTGTTAGGATCTTAATTACCTTATTCATAGATGTTTGCTTTCTATTTAGAAACATTAGCATGGTTCCTTTGGCTTTAACATATACAAAGGACATTTTTCAGGAACTGATTATTCAATTCCAATCTAATGCCCTCTTTAGCAGACAGCTTTATTTAGGGATTCTTTGTATGGCATCATTGTTTTTTCTGGAGCATTAACTCTGTATTTCTTACTTTCTGATTTCTAAAGTTACCTATTATCTTAAGTCATGGCACCTTAATAAAGTAGGGGGCCCTGAGTACAAGGGTTACTGCAGGAGAATAGGAATAGAAAATTATTCCAAATATATCTACTTTTCTATCTTTGATAAATCTTAGGCCTTAGGCTACCCATCATTACAAAACCAGACTTACTTATGGATAGGGAAATAGGACCAAAATTCAAACTTTTAAAATTGGACTTAGAGAAAAGTACATTTGGAAGTTCTCATTTGAGGTTGGCCCAAAACGAATCAAATAAATTATTTCAAGGTCCTCTGAAGTCATCAGGGCATGAAAATTTTAATTCAGAGTTATGTGAAAGGCTGTGCTTAATGGCAGATGCAACAAGTGAAGGAAGAGGATAATGGGCTGAAACCCAAAGCTGGGATCAGCTTATGGAGCAGAGCTATAAAGTATACCTATGTCTCTATCTGTCCGTATATATCAATGTCTCTGTCTATGTGTTTGTGTGTGTTAATTGCTCAGTCATGTCTAACTCTTTGTGACCTTATAGACTGTAGCCTGCCAGGCTCCTCTGACAATGGAATTCTCCAGGCAATAATACTGGGATGTGTAGCCATTCCTTTCTCCAGAAGATCTTCCTGACCCAGGTGTCAAACCCTGGTATTCTGCATTGCAAGCAGATTCTTTACCATCTGAGCCACCAGGAAAACCCCAATCTAAGGTGTGGGATATCTAATTAGACATAAGATATTTGAAACAAACAAGCCAGCTTTACTTCCTTCAATCCGTGAGAGGACAGTAGCAGAGTCTGGGCATAAATAAAACTTTTGTACTGGGTATGAAAGAATAGAGGATGGCAAAACCAAGATACAGAGTAAAATTTTACATTCAATACATAAAACATTTTATTAAAAGTATAAGAGTTGCATTATTTCTATTATTTTAGGAGCCACTTACTTCTGGTTTGTAGTAACACATTTGGCAGGTGTGTTTCAATACTATGAGTAATTCTCCATATGGAATATACTCTATGACTTAACATACCCAAGATGAGATGACCACACTGTTTCAACATACGGAAATATGACAAATATTGTTTGGCCAAATAAGAGTTAAATCTAATGGCCCTGAATAGTGCCTTATATTACTCTCTGAACTGGAACAGGCCACTAAACCTTCTTAAATGCATTTAATCAGTTTTGTAATGTGAAAGTTTCTGCATACAAAATACAACATTTTCACAACATATCACCTCTATTTAGAAATTGACATCAATTCCTACATATTTGGATGAAGCTTTAGAAATTGAAATTTATTTAATTTGATTCAGACAATTCCTGATTTAAAAAAGTAAAAAAAAATGATATAGCTATTTCCATTTTGGAGATAAATAAATGTTTCAGAGATAATGTACCCAATAAATTTCCTGTGCCTAATATGGAAGAAAGCAAGAAAACCAAATATAATTGTGAGAAATATGTCTCTGATCACTGGTTAAATATTACTTGTATAAAGTAAACTTACATTCATAAGAACTATCAGATTCCAGTCACTTACTTTTTCTTTACTATCTACCTGATTTCTTGTTATTTGTTTAACTTGAGCTATGTAGAAGAAATGTAGCTGAATATTTAATTTTCTTAAAATAGAATATCAATCATATCCACTCCATTGGTAGCATGGGAATAAGTAAAGACTCTCAATCTGGCATTAAGTTCAGTTCAGTTCAGTTCAGTCGCTCAGTTGAGTCCAACTTTTTGCGACCCCATGAATTGCAGCACACCAGACCTCCCTGTCCATTACCAACTCCCGGAATTCACCCAAAGTCATGTCCATCGAGTTGGTGATGCCATCCAGCCATCTCGTCCTCTGTCGTTCCCTTCTCCTTCTGCCCTTAATCCCCGCCCCCCCCCCCAGCATCAGAGTCTTTTCCAATGAGTCAACTCTTTGCATGAAGTGGCCAAAGTGTTGGAGTTTCAGCTTTAGCATCAGTCCTTCCAAAGAACACCCAGGACTGATCTCCTTTAGAATTGACTGGTTGGATCTCCTTGCAGTCCAAGGGACTCTCCATGAGAAACGATGGGCTGGAAGCACAAGCTGGAATCAAGATTGCCAGAAGAAATATCAATAACCTCAGATATGCAGATGACACCACCCTTATGGCAGAAAGTGAAGAGGAACTAAAAAGCCTCTTGATGAAAGTGAAAGAGGAGAGTGACAAAGATGGCTTAAAGCTCAACATTCAGAAAACTAACATCATGGCATCTGGTTCCATCCCTTCATGGCAAATAGATGGAGAAACAGTGGAAACAGGGTTAAACTGTATTTTTCTGGGCTCCAAAATCACTGCAGATGGTGATTGCAACCATGAAATTAAAAGACACGTACTCCTTGGAAGGAAAGTTATGACCAACCTAGATAGCATATTCAAAAGCAGAGACATTACTTTGCCAACAAAGGTTCATCTAGTCAAGTCAAGTCAATCTGGCATTAGCAAACTTTCAATCCTGTAAAGGGCCAGAGACAATAGTATTGGTTTTGATGACCACATGATCTGTGTTACTATTCAACTCTCCATCGGCAACATATAAGCCTATGTTCCATGCCTGTGTTCCAGGAACATTTGTTTGCCAAAATAGACCTTTGCTCTAGATGGTGAAGTGAACATTTTTTTCATACTGACTGTAAAAATACCTAAGTGGTCCCCAAAGCAAAGAAAATTCTAGTCTACTACTTACGTCCTTTAAGAACGCTTTTAATGTTTCATCCCTATATTCAGCAGTTTCTACCCAGAAACCAAAATCTCTGCATAGAAAAATAAAGCTAATAAATAAAGGATGAAATCAGAACACATATCATTTATATCATTATAACCTTTACATCATTATATGAATTTAGGGTCATTTTAGTGAAGACAATTGAATTTCTAGGAAAAGTTTCTAAGTAATGGTCTTAAGTAGTTAAAAATGTTTCTGGAATGATATGCTAAAATTTTATAAGTAGAATAAACCTAGGCTTAGATGCTAGTCCATTCTAAAGGAAATCAGTCCTGGGTATTCATTGGAAAGAATGATGCTAAAGCTGAAACTCCCATACTTTGGCCACCTCATGCAAAGAGTTGACTCATTGGAAAAGACTCTGATGCTGGGAGGGATTGGGGGCAGGAGGAGAAGGGGATGACAGAGGATGAGATGGCTGGATGGCATCACCGACTCGATGGACATGAGTTTGAGTGAACTCAGGGAATTGGTGATGGACAGGGAGGCCTGGCGTGCTGCGATTCATGGGGTTGCAAAGAGTCGGACATGACTGAGCGACTGGACTGAACTGAACTGAGGCTTAGATGTTGGCAAATTCTAATGACAGATCAATTTTTAAAAATGTTTTCATGAAATATATGTAGTTTATTTTAAATATTTAAATATTTTTTACTTTATTGTTTATTACATTGTTCTATTTGTCATATTTCTCAAAGATTATCAACTTTTGAGAAGTACTTCATTTCTCTCAGATATTTTAGTTAAAGTTTTTGAATTTATGCTAACTTTCTTTGAAGTCATCATCAAAGCCATTTTCCTTAGGTGTATCCAACTAGAGCTGGAAAAAGTTAATGCAGTTTAGAAGTGAATCATATTCACCTCCAGATATTATCAAGACAGAAAGGCATAGTCAAGAAAATTGGAGTGTATACAAATCCCATTGATATTTTCATTTATATAAAAGCTAAAATACTTTGAGTATATGAAGTAGTTTTCTACTTTGTCTAATTTGTAGCTATACCTTTAATAATATCCTCAAATATATATATATATATTTCATCAATTTGTACCAAATCATGGTAAAGAATCCGCCTGCCATTGTAGGAGATTCAAAAGACACATGTTCGATCCCTGGGTCAGGAAGAACTCCTTGAGTAGGAAATGGTGACCTGTTCCAGTATCCTTGTCTGAGAAATCCCATGGAGAGTGGAGCCTGAATCTGCTTCAGTGTTCTTGCCTGGAAAATTCTACGAACAGTGGAGCCTGGAGGTTTTTTGTCCATGGGCTTTCAAAGAGTTGGACACTACTGAGTGACTGAGCGTACACACACACAAACACACATACAAAGTAGAGTTGTGAGAGAATCTAGAAAATCATGATTCCTACTTAGTGCACATTTATATTTAATTTTTTAATAGGGTTTTTTCTTCTTTTATCAATATATGTAAAAGAACATGCAATATACTTACTAATATTTATATATATATATTTTCTGATTTTAATGACTTTTTGCACATTTAAAATATTTTTAATAATACAAAAAGGAAAATAATTATTTAAAATATGTCTATGACCTAATTGTTTAGTACATGTTGTTTTTTCATGGTTGGTTGCTGCCGCATAGCCATTCTCCTTTTTTTAAGTAACAGCTCAATGATTTTTCTATAAGTATCATAATTTCCCATTTCTCATTTCATATTTGATTTCATATTTGAAGGACAAGGATTTGATCTAGCCTAAGTGACTGAACTGAACTTAATTGAAGATAATCAAATTTATTCTTTTCCCATAGCCACAGTTCAGTAGCAAACAAGTGACACAATTGAAATGAAAAGGAATCATGTCAGGACTTTCCTTGGAAACATTGGGAAAAGGATGTGCAATTGTTGTTGTTGTTTGACAATTAGGATGCAATTTTGTGGTACAGAGCCAACACATAAAGTTTGAGAATGAAGTCAAGAGAAGAAAGGGAACTGCACACTGATGCCATAATGGGAATTTTCAGTTATATCAGCTAATACGGCTCACCTTCCTTCACCCACTTAACTTTTCATTTGTTTGCTTTTTGCTTAAGCAAGTTAGAAATCATTTTTGCCGCTTACTACTGAAAGTATACTGACTAGTATAGCCAGTATCTACAGGTGATTACTGGAAGTCGTTTATTTTTTTCTGTTAAGTGTTTATGGATAAATATATAAACACAATTATCACTATAATTTTTTATAAAATTATATGGTTATTTAAGACAAATATTAAATTATATGACTATATTTTATTCTATATAGCTTTAATTAAGCAATATGGTATATTGATAGAAAAAGATAGGTAAATTCTCCAAGACTGTTTTGCTACTAGAAGAACAAAAATAGCAATCTATTTTTCAATTTAATGCAAGAAATACAAAAGAAAATAGGACATAGAACAATAGTTATAAATCACCATGAAGAACAAGGCAATATAATAATCAATCAGGAAGGTAGAAAAAGACCAAACATATCAATGGTAAAATAATATAAATGGCTTAACATTTCTCATAAAAGGGAAACACTTCATAATGGAGACATTTCATTTTATTAGTTTGAAAACATTTTAAAATATCAGTGTTGTTAGAGGGTCTATAAATTTATCATTCTTGTGCAACTAAAGGGAATTCAAATTGTTTTAACCTTTCCAGAGGACATTCAGTGAAGAATATTGTGATCTAGAAGTTTGAAGTTTTATTTTAGATCTCATTTTTGCTTTTCCCTAAATTTGGGAACAACTTTTTAAGGTTATACTCTATACTGTAGATTTAATTTTGATCAGTATCATTTCTAACCTTTATATTAATAAAAATGAGTCCTGTATTCAAAGTGTAGAACTATGGAGAGCAAAGAATATTTAACATGTAATTTTATATCTTATAAAAACTAAAAAATAGCTTTCATGTAGTTTATTGTAAATAACTTTCTTTTAATGCAAATATTTTAGACACACATGATTTACATAAATAAAATATTTTATTCCATTAACTCATTGACAGAACATTCTTTTTTTTTTTTTAACTCTAGACAAAATCACATGTATTGGTTGGTTTGAGATATGTGTCATGATCAGAATAAAGTTAAATAAATACTATTTTCATTTGTGTGTTAGTTTATGTGAACTTAAAAAATTTTAGCATTGGAAATTAGAAAAATAATAATAGTTACTTTATTTTGAATTATCATGTGTGAGACACTCTACTAAAAGACATGTACTTTCTCATTTAATTTTCTAATAGATGTAATTATTGTTGTATTGGTTTTCAACCTTGGGAGCTTCCTCAGATGAAATCTGAAGCTGGACCCCCACCATAGAAGGCAGGAAAGAGACTGAAGAAAGAGGCAGAAGAACTACTCCAGATTGGTAGGTGCAGGGTTTAATAAGCAGGGAACATAACAAGAGGTTTGTCTTGGGCAGTGCAAGACAAGTAGATCTCAATGGAGCTTTGTATCAAAATTGTCTGTTATTAAGCTGGAGCGGTGGCTGTGCAGTGCTGGAGCAGCGGCTGGAGTGACTTGTGAGGAGATACCCTGTGTCCAATGGCAAAGAAGCCCCAGGAAGACGGTGGGCACTGGAGCGGCCAAATCTTTGCAGCCCATAGACTGCAGCATGCCAGGCTTCCCTGCCCTTTACTATCTCCTGGAGTTTGCTCAGATTCACATCCATTGAGTTGGTTATACTATCTAACTACCTCATCCTCTGCTGCCCTCTTCTGTTTTGCTTTCTATCTTTCCCAGTGTCAGGGTCTTTTCCAATGAGTCAGCTCTTTGCATCATGCCACCAAAGTATTAGAGCCTTGGCTTCAGCCTCAGCCCTTCCAATGAATATTCAGGACTGCTTTCCTTTAGGATTAACTGGCTTGATCTCCTTGCTGGCCAAAGGACTCTGAGTCTTCTCCAGCACCACAATGTGAAAGCATCACTTATTCGGTGCTCAGCCTTCATTATGGTCCAATTCTCACATTTGTACATTACTACTGGAAAAACCATAGCTTTGACTAGATGGACCTTTGCCTACAAAGATATGTCTTTGCTTTTTAATATGCTGTCTAGGTTTGTCATAGATTTCCTTCCAAGGATCAGATCAGATCAGATCAGTCGCTCAGTCGTGTCCGACTCTTTGTGACGCCAGGCCTCCCTGTCCATCACCAACTCCCGGAGTTCACTCAGACTCACGTCATTCGAGTCAGTGATGCCATCCAGCCATCTCATCCTCTGTCATCCCCTTCTCCTCCTGCCCCCAATCTCTCCCAGCATCAGAGTCTTTTCCAATGAGTCAACTCTTCGCATGAGGTGGCCAAAGTACTGGAATTTCAGCTTTAGCATCATTCCTTCCAAAGAAATCCCAGGGCTGATCTCCTTCACAATGGACTGGTTGGATCTCTTTGCAGTCCAAGGGACTCTCAAGAGTCTTCTCCAACACCACAGTTCAAAAGCATCAATTCTTCGGCGCTCAGCCTTCTTCACAGTCCAACTCTCACATCCATACATGACCACAGGAAAAACCATAGCCTTGACTAGACGAACCTTTGTTGGCAAAGTAATGTCTCTGCTTTTGAATATGCTATCTAGGTTGGTCATAACTTTGCTTCCAAGGAGTAAGCATCTTTTAATTTCATGGCTGCAGTCACCATCTGCAGTGATTTTGGAGCCCAGAAAAATAAAGTCAGACACTGTTTCCCCATCTATTTCCCATGAAGTGGTGGGACCAGATGCCATGATCTTCGTTTTCTGAATGTTGATCTTTAAGCCAACTTTTTCACTCTCCACTTTCACTTTCATCAAGAGGCTTTTTAGTTCCTCTTCACTTTCTGCCATAAGGGTGGTGTCATCTGCATATCTGAGGTTACTGATATTTCTCCCGGCAATCTTGATTCCAGCTTGTGTTTCTTCCAGTCCAGCGTTTCTCATGATGTACTCTGCATATAAGTTAAATTAACAGGGTGACAATATACAGCCTTGACAAACTCCTTTTCCTATTTGGAACCAGTCTGTTGTTCCATGTGCAGTTCTAACTGTTGCTTCCTGACCTGCATACAGATTTCTCAAGAGGCAGGTCAGGTGGTCTGGTATTCCCATCTCTTTCAGAGTTTTCCACAGTTTTTGTGATCCACACAGTCAAAGGCTTTGGCATAGTCAATAAAGCAGAAATAGATGTTTTTCTGGAACTCTCTTGCTTTTTCTATGATCCAGAGGATGTTGGCAATTTGATCTCTGGTTCCTCTGCCTTTTCTAAAACCAGCTTGAACATCAGGAAGTTCACAGTTCACATATTGCTAAAGCCTGGCTTGGAGAATTTTGAGCATTACTTTACTAGCTTGTGAGATGAGTACAAGGATCAAGCATCTTTTAATTTCATGGCTGCAGTCACCATTTGCAGTAATTTTGAAGCCTAAGAAAATAAAATCTGTCACTGCTTCTGCTTTTATCCTTCTGTTCACCATGAAGTAATGGGTCTGGATGCCATGATCTTAGTTTTTTGAATATTAAGTTTTAAGTCAGCTTTTCATGTAAATAGCAAATAGGATATATGTATACTTGTAGCTGATTCTAGGGCTTCCCAGGTCGCACTAGTGGTAAAGAACCAACCTGCTAATGCAGGAAACATAAGAGACCCTGGTTCGATCCCTGGATCTGGAAAATCCCCTGGAGAAGTGCATGGCAACCCACTCCAGTATTCTTGACTGCAGAATCCCATGGACAGAGGAACCTGGTGGGCTGCAGTCTGTAGGGTTGCAAAATATTGGACATGGCTGAAATGATTTAGCACACATACATGCCTGGCTGATTTACGTTATTGTACAGCAGAAACTGACACAGAATTGTAAAGATTCATTGTTTTGTATCAAGGCTATGTCTGACTCTTGTGATCCCATGGACTGTAGCCCCCTGGGCTTTTCTGTCTATGGGATTTCCTAGGCAAGAATCCAAAGTGGATTGCCATTTCTTTCTTCAGGGCATCTTCGCAACACAGAGATCAAACTTGAATCTCCTGTTTGGCAGTTAGCCTCCAGTTAAATAAAATAACATATGGTGATAAGGACATATTATTAAAATAGAAAACTTATAGCTTTCTCACAAAGAGCATCATAAATTAACAAGATTATATATAAATCAAATGGCTTCCTCAGTGTCTCAGAAGGTAAAGAATCTGGCTGCAATGCAGGAGACCCGATTTTGACCCTTGAGTTGGGAAAATCCCCTGGAAAAGGGTATGGCTACCCACTCCAATTTCTTTGCATTGATCTCTGAGGAAGGCTTTCTTATCTCTTCTTGCTATTCTTTGTAACTGTGCATTCAGATACTTTTATCTTTCTTTTTCTCCTTTGCTTTTCGCTTCTCTTCTTTTCACAGCTATTTGTAAGGCCTCCTCAGACAGCCATTTTGCTTTTTTGCATTTCTTTTCCATGGGGACGGTCTTGATCCCTGTCTCCTATACAATGTCATGAACCTCAGTCCATAGTTCATCAGGCACTCTACCTATCAGATCTAGTCCCTTAAATCTATTTCTCAGTTCCACTGTATAATCATAAGGGATTTGATTTAGGTCATACCTGAATGGTCTAGTGGTTTTCCTTGCTTTCTTCAATTTAAGTCTGAAACTGGCAATAAAGAGTTCACGATCTGAGCCACAGTCAGCTCCTGGTCTTGTTTTTGTTGACTGTATAGAGCTTCTCCATTTTGGCTGCAAAGAATATAATCAATCTGATTTCGGTGTTGACCATCTGGTGATGTCTATGTTTAGAGTCTTCTCTTGTGTTGTTAGAAGAGGGTGTTAGCCATGACCAGTGCATTTTCTTGGCAAAACTCTATTAGTCTTTGCCCTGCTTCATTCCATATTCCAAGGCCAAATTTGCCTGTTACTCCAGGTGTTTCTTGACTTCCTGCTTTTGCATTCCAGTCCCCTATAATAAAAGGACATCTTTTTTGGGTGTTAGTTCTAAAAGGTCTTGTAGGTCTTCATAGAACCGTTCAAATTCAGCTTCTTCAGCGTTACTGGTTGGGGCATAGATTTGGGTTATTTTGATACTGAGTGATTTGCCTTGGAAACAAACAGAGATCATTCTGTTTTTTTTGAGATTGCATCCAAATACTGCATTTTGGACTCTTTCGTTGACTATGATGGCTACTCCATTTCTTCTAAGGGATTGCTCCATGCAGCAGTAGATATAATGGTCATCGGAGTTAAAATCACCCATTCCAGTCCATTTTAGTTTGCTGATTCCTAGACTGTCGACGTTAATTCTTGCCATCTCCTGTTTGACCACATCCAATTTGCCTTGATTCATGAACCTGACATTCCAGGTTCCCATGCAATATTGCTCTTTACAGCATCAGACCTTGCTTCTATCACCAGGCACATCCACAGCTGGGTATTGTTTTTGCTTTGGCTTCATCCCTTCATTCTTTCTGGAGTTATTTCTACACTGATCTCTAGTAGCATATTGGGTACCTACTGACCTGGGGGTTCCTCTTTCAGTATCCTATCATTTTAAATAAGATAAGAAAGACTTCCTCAGCGATCAATGCAAAGAAATAGAGGAAAACAATAGAATGGGAAAGACTAGAGATCTCTTCAAGAAAATTATAGATACCAAGGGAACATTTCATGCAAAGATGGGCTTGATAAAGGACAGAAGTGGTATGGCCGTAACGGAAGCAGAAGGTATTAAGAAGAGGCAGCAGGAACACACAGAAGAACTGTACAAAAAAGATCTTCACGACCTAGATAATCAGGATGGTGTAATCACTCACCTAGAGCCAGACATCCTGAATGTGAAGTCAAGTGGGCTTTAAAAAGCATCACTATGAACAAAGCTAGTGAAGGTGATGGAATTCCAGTTGAGCTATTTCAAATCCTGAAAGATGATGCTGTGAAAGTGCTGACTCAATATGCCAGCAAATTTGGAAAACTCAGCAGTTGCCTTAGGACTGCAAAAGGTCAGTTTTCATTCCAATCCCAAAGAAAGGCAATGCCAAAGCATACTCAAACTACTGCACAATTGCACTCATCTCACACGCTAGTAAAGTAATGCTCAAATTCTCCAAGCCAGGCCTCAGCAATACGTTAACTGTGAACTTCCAGATGTTCAAGCTGATTTTAGAAAAGGCAGAGGAACCAGAGATCAAATTGCCAACATCCGCTGGATCATAGAAAAAGCGAGAGAGTTCCAGAAAAACATCTATTTCTGCTTTATTGACTATGCCAAAGCCTTTGACTGTGTGGATTGCAATAAACTGTGGAAAATTCTGAAAGAGATGGGAATACCAGACCACCTGACCTGCCTCTTGAGAAATCTGTATGCAGGTCAGGAAGCAACAGTTAGAACTGGACATGGAACAACAGACTGGTTCCAAATAGGAAAAGGAGTTTGTCAAGGCTGTATATTGTCACGCTGCTTATTTAACTTAAATGCAGAGTACATCATGAGAAACCCTGGGCTGGATGAAGCACAAGCTGGAATCAAGTTTGCCGGGAGAAATTCCAATAACCTCAGATATGTAGATGACACCACCCTTATGGCAGAAAGTGAAGAGGAACTCAAAAGTCTCTTGATGAAAGTGAAAGTGGAGAGTGAAAATGTTGGCTTAAAGCTCAACATTCAGAAGACGAAGATCATGGCATCTGGTCCCATCACCTCATGGGAAATAGATGGGGAAACAGTGGAAACAGTGTCAGACTTTATTTTTTTTTGGTTCCAAAATCACTGCAGATTGTGATTGCAGCCATGAAATTAAAAGACGCTTACTCCTTGGAAGAAAAGTTATGACCAACCTAGAGAGCAGCAACCTAGAGAGCAATCAACAAAGGTCCATCTAGTCAAGGCTATGGTTTTTCCAGTGGTCATTTATGGATGTGAGAGTTGGACAGTGAAGAAAGCTGAGTGCTGAAGAATTGATGCTTTTGAACTGTGGTGTTGGAGAAGACTCTTGAGAGTCCCTTGGACTGCAAGGAGATCCAACCAGTCCATTCTGAAGATCAGCCCTGGGATTTCTTTGGAAGGAATGATGCTAAAGCTGAAACTCCAGTACTTAGCCACCTCATGCGAAGAGTTGACTCATTGGAAAAGACTCTGATGCTGGGAGGGATTGGGGATAGGAGGAGAAGGTGATGACAGAGGATGAGATGGTTGGATGGCATCACTGACTCGATAGGCATGAGTCTGAGTAAACTCTAGGAGTTGGTGATGGACAGGGAGGCCTGGCGTGCTGCCATTCATGGGGTTGCAAAAAGTCAGACATGACTGAGCGACTGAACTGACTGACTGACTGACCCACTCCAATATGCTTGTGTGGAGAATCCCATGGACAGAGGAGCCTGGTGGGCTATAGTCCATGGGATTGCAAAGAATCAGACACATTTGATCAACATCATTCTCTGAGAATGGAGTAATATTATTATGGTGATAGAAATATAATAAGAATAAGGTTAGCCATTTCATAAAGTGTTAATTGGTATCTATTGCGTTAATATAAAAAAAATTCTTTAAATTAGCTATGCCAAATTCAAACAGCTCTTCAAATAACTCCCCCTAGAAAAGTGTAAATATTATGGACTATACCGCTAAGTCACTTCAGTCGTGTCTGACTCTGTGGGACCCCATGGACTGCAGCCTACCAGGCTCCTCCACCCATGGGATTTTCCAGGCAAGAGTACTGGAGTGGGGTGCCATTGCCTTCTCCAATCATGGACTATAACTAGGTGTAATATTTAGTTCACCTAAGTTGTAAACATTTTAAATCTCTCAGTGGGGATTTTTTTATGTTATTTTTAGCTTTGGAAATTATATTTGTCTTTCATAGACTCCATTAAGCCTCTATATCTGTGCTTTCTAATATAGTAACTTCTAGCCATGTATGGCTGTTGGACATTTGAAATGTGACTGGTTAAGCCAGTTAAATGTGACCAGAACATAATATGGAATTTTATATTTTTAAAAAATAAATTGAAATGTGATAAATGAAGGAGTAAAAAATATTTTTTCCTTTAAGCATAAGCTTTACTTTTTCAGTAAAACTGAATTGTTTCTGTAAAACGTCATTTTAACCTTTGCATCACATAAAACATTATTATTGTAGTATACATTGGGTATGTGTTTCATTTTTAGTATTACAAGTAAACACAGACCTTATCTAGTCGGTGTTAGATTGATTCTGTTAGAGTGATTATTTCTATACACTGATGGAACATTGTAATATATTTAATTGACCATATTATGCAAAGAGTTATAGTGATACCTAAGTAAATTGTACTTAGTAAAAGAGTAGAAATATTTATTATCTTAATTATAATATAATTTAAAATTTAAATAATTAAAAAAATTAATTTAGATTTAGTATGTACTACTGGTAGACTTCCCTAGTAGCTCAGCAGTAAAGAATCTGCCTGCAATGCAGGAGACACAAGCTCAATCCCTGGGAAGATCCCCTGGAGAAGGAAATGGCTACCCTCTCCAGTATTCACCTGGGAAATCCCATAGACAGAAGAGCCTGGGGGCTACATACAGTCCATGGGGTTGCAAAACAGTCCACACGACTTAGTGACTAAAACAACAACAATGCACTGCTGATGCAAAATCAAGTGGAGATTCAGAACGTGTTAGTTACAATTAGAAAACATAAATGAGAAAGAGACTCGTACAGGGTATTGTTACTAAGTTGGTCAACAGGATCTACACCTGGGTCTGAGTCTGGGCAGAGCACCACACCCCTTGTGACTGCCAGGGAGGTTCTTTTTCCAATCAAATTTGCACAGCCAGTAACAAAACAGATGCCCAGACTGGAACAGAACAAGCTTTATTCAGTGGCCAAAGAATGGAGAAGTGGGAACCTGGTTCCCAAGCAAACTTCTTAACCCAGTTTGGGCAAAGACACCAAATATACAGGAGGGTCCAGGTAAAAGAGGGAAAATTGGAAAGTAGGAGGAATACTCATGTGTTATCAGAGAACAGGGCTGTGGTTTGAACCTGAAACTAATGCAAACTCTCTTCAGTCCTCCTATGGGCTTGTCCAGCTGTTGTCATGGCAATCATGAACCGTCAAAGATCTGGTGGGTGCATCATTTAGCATGTTAATGTACAACAGTGAGCATGTAATGAAGTTCAAGATTTACTGGAACTCAAATACTCTGCTATCTTGGATCTAGTTGATTCCAACCAGTTCTTGTTTTTTTCTCTTTAAAGCTTCCTTCTGAAACTTAGATAAATGTAATTGGTTTCTATTCAAGGTAGGGGCAGGGCTATGATTCTGTGGCAACAGCCTTGTTAACAGTATGTCACAAATCTAATGATGAATAGTAGTGTGATTTGCAGTGGCAAGAGCAGAATGAAAAAAAAAATTAATGATAACAAAGTGAACAAAAAGGGTTCTTATAAGGAAGTAGTGAATTTGATGCTTTCTCTCAGTAGTCTAAAAAGAATCAATGAAATTATTCATCTGAAATTAAAATACAATTCTGAAACAAATTTAATTTTAATAAGATCTGATATTTCAATTTTGACCAACTTTAAAATTGCTTGGATTCTTATATTCATAAAAAAAACACACGGACACACACATTTTAAGATCAAAAGATGGAATTATTTTTGTTATTATTTTTATATTTGTTATAAAATTTTTATATTTGTTATTATTTTTGTTATTAAAATTTTATTACAAAATTATAAGGAATAGATTAAAAACAGCTTTTTTTTTTTTCTTTTTTTTCCCGCCCCACTCCCTTTGGGCCCACCACTAGGACTTCGAAATCCTCGCGGGCCTGAATTTTCTCCTGCTCTCTCCTGGACCTGGCCTATCCCACCTGCGGATTCCCATCCCACTCGCTCCCTCTCTGTCCCCCACCCAGACCCTGTCCCTCTCCACCGACTGCGTCCTCTCACTGCGCTGCATCGGGCCCCCCAGTCTCAGATCTTTGTGGGCTCCCGGGGCCACCTCGCACCCTTTTCCTTCCTCCTTACTCTGTTCCCGCTCCTAGGTTTCCACAAGTGGGAGGGCCGCCCCTACTGCCGCCGGGACTTCCTACAGCTGTTCGCGCCACGCTGCCAGGGTTGCCAAGGCCCCATTCTGGACAACTACATCTCGGTGCTCAGTGCGCTCTCTAAAAACAGCTTTTTAAAAGAAGTGAATAATCTGGGCGGTCCAAAGATGGCAGAGGAATGAGATGGGAGGATCACTTTCTCCCCCACAAATTCATTGAAAGATCATTTGAACACTGAGCAAATTCCACAAAACAACTTCTGAATGCTGGCGGAAGACACCAGTCACCTAGAAAGCCAGCCCATTCTCTTCGAAAGGAGGTAGGACAAAATATAAAAGATAAAAAGAGAGACAAAAGAGTTAGGGACAAAGACCCTCCAGAGGAGGGAGTCATGAAGGAGAAGTTTCCAAACATGAGGAAACCCTCTCACAACTGGGTCTGTGGGGAGTTTTGGAATCTCAAAGGGCAACATAACGAGGAGGAAAAACAAACAAACAAAAATCCCACAATTTATGTGCCTAAAGACAACTCCCAGCACAGAAGTAGCCTTGATGCTGACATCTGCCAACTGCGTGCAGGGGCTGAACAGGTAGGTGCGAGCTGCATGCTTAGGGTAAGGACTGGGCCTGAATGCCCAGAGGACAATCTGAGGGGGCTAACTTAAGACAGCAACCAAACTGTGGGACAACCAGAGAGAGAGAAAAAAAGAGAGAGAGAGAATTTTCTCTTGAAAAGCTCTAAGGCACAGCCTGACCTGCTCACAGAACAAAGGATTGCGTGAATACCACAGGAGAGCTAGCCAGCTGCAGACTGGTGCCTCCCCACAATGGAGGCAGAGAGGCAGACAGGTGACAGAAAGAGCCAGAAGGTGAGGGGCAATCTCGGCCCCAAAGAGGGCATCTTCCACCAAACTGTGAGCAGGCTCCCAGTTGCTAACCAAGTCTTCTTGGGATCCTGGACAGTTGACATCCATCAGGAGGGTTGCAGTCAGAGATCAGCTCCCCAGAGGAGACACACAGCACAGCACACCTGAGATGGTGCTCTTGCTGCGCACCTAGGAAACCGAGGGGCTGGGACTGCAGAGGTGATAAGACCGACCTCACACCTGGGAGAGTGCACTTGCCAAGCACCTGGTCGCCTGAGCTGCTCAGACCTGGAAAGGGCACAAAACGCACGCCCAGCTGAGTCTGTGCCTTTGTGGAGTACCTGAGAACCTGAACCTGAGCAACTTAGACCTGGGAAGTGCACACAACCCAGGGCTGGCTTTAGACAGTTCCCTTGCAGAGCAACCTGGAGACTGAGCAGTGTAGACCACAAAAAGCACATGCACCATGAGCTGGGACAAACCCTGTGTGGCCCAGACACTGTGAGCCCTCCCCACACACACCAGTGATATTTGTTTGCAGTGTTCCTCCCTCCCCACAGCACAACTGAACAAGTTAGCTTAAATAAGTGACCAACTTCACCCCCTTGTGTCAGGGTGGAAATTAGACACTGAAGAGACTTGCAAACAGAGGAAGCCAAAATAAACAAAGAGGAGGGAACTGCTTTGGAAGTGACAGGTGCAACAGATTAAAACCCTGTAGTTAGCACTGACTACATTGGAATGGGCCTATAGACCTTGAGAACAAGCACAAGCTTGAAAAAGGAACTATCTGAAACTGAACTGACCCATACTGCCCTCAAAACTCCAGAGAAATTCCTAGATATATTTTACTATTATCATTTTTAAAATTTTTTATTATTTTTAAGTTCTTTATTACTCCTTTAATTTTCATTTTTATAACCTACTATTACCTTGCAAAAAAAAAAGACCCTATTTTTAAGGCAAATTTCATATATATAATTTTTATAATTTGTGATTTTTTAAAAAATATTATATTTTTGAGAGTCTAACCTCTACTCTAGATTTTTAATCTTTGCTTTTGGTATTTGTTATCAATTTTGTACCTTTAAGAATCCAATCTTCAGGACCCATTTTTACTTAGGAGTGTGATTACTGACTTGGTTGCTCTTTCTGCCTTTTGACTCTCCTTTTTCTCCCCTAGGTCACCTCTATCTCCTCCCTCCTCCTTCTTGTCTCTGCCCAACTGTGTGAATCTCTTTGGGTGTTCCAGGCTGTGGAGAAACTTATGGAAATGATTACTGGCTAGATCTGTCTCTCTCCTTTTGACTCCTCCTCTTCTCCTCCTGGTCACCTCTATCTCCTTTCTAGTTCTTCTCTTCTCTATGTAAATCTGTGAACCTCTCTGAGCATTCCAGACTGTGGAGAGCACATAGGGAACTGATTACTGGCTAGATTGCTCTCGCCCCTTTTGATTCCCCCTCTTCTCCTTCTGGTCACCTCTATCTCCCTCCTCCCTCCTCTCTTCTCCATGCAACTCTGTGAACCTCTCTGGGTGCCCCCCACTGTGGAGAATCTTTTCATCATTAACCTAGACATTTTATCATTGGTGCTGTATGGATGGAGAAGTCTTGAGGCTACTGTAAGAATAAGACTGAAAGCTAGGGGCAGGAGGCTTAAATGCAAAACCTCAGAACACAAGAAAACTCCAGACTCCAGGGAACATTAATTGACAAGAGATCACCCAAAAGCCTGCATACCTACACTGAAACCAATGGGATTCAGTAAAAGTACTGCTAAGGGGGAAGTTTCATAGCAATATAAGCTTCCTGCATTGTTGGAGGATTAGCTTGGTATGTTTTGCTCTGAAACTTGTTGGCTGTTGGGTGGAACTAAGAAAGGCTGCCCAAACACAGCAATTTAAACAAAATGAAAAGGCAGAGAAATATTCAGCGGGTAAAGGATCATGATAAAAGCCCACCAAACCAAACCAAAGAGGAGGAGATAGGAAGTCTACCTGAAAAAGAATTCAGAAAAATGATAGTAAAAGTGATCCAAAATCTTGAAAACAAAATGGAGTTACAGATAAATAGTCTGGAGACAAGGATTGAGAAGATGCAAGAAATGTTTAACAAGGACCTAGAAGAAACAAAAAAGAGCCAATCAATAATGAATAATGCAATAACAGAGATCAAAAACACTCTGGAGGGAACCAACGGTAGAATAACTGAGGCAGAAGATAGGATAAGTGAGGTGGAAGATAGAATGGTGGAAATAAATGAAGCAGAGAAGAAAAAAGAAAAAAGAATTAAAAGAAACGAGGACAACATCAGAGACCTCTGGGACAATGTCAAACATACCAACATTCAAATCATAGGAGTCCCAGAAGAAGAAGACAAAAAGAAAGGCCATGAGAAAATACTTGATAAGATAATAGTTGAAAATTCCCTAAAATGGGGAAAGAAATAGCCGCCCAAGCCCAAGAAACCCAGAGGGTCCCAAACAGGATAAACCCAAGGCAAAACAGCCCAAGACATATATTAATCAAATTAATGAAGATCAAACACAAAGAACAAATAATAAAAGCAGCAAGGGAAAAACAACAAATAACACACAAGGGGATTCCCATAAGGATAACAGTTGATCTTTCAATAGAAACTCTTCAGGCCAGAAAGGAATAGCAGGACATACTTAAAGTTATGAAAGAGAAAAACCTACAATTCAGATTACTGTACCCAGCAAGGATCTCATTCAGATATGAAGGAGAAATCAAAAGCTTCACAGAGAAGCAAAAGGTGAGAGAATTCAGCACCACCAAATCAGCTCTTCAATAAATGCTAAAGGATCTTCTCTAGACAGGAAACACAGAAAAAGTTTATAAACTCGAACCCCAAACAACAAAGTAAATGGCAATTGGATCATACTTATCAATAATTACCTTAAATATAAATGGGTTGAATGCCCCAACAAAAAGACAAAGACTTGCTGAATGGATACAAAAGACCCCTATATATACTGTCTACAAGAGACCCACCTCAAACCAAGGTACACATACAGACTGAAAGTAAAGGGCTGGAAAAAGATACTTCATGCAAATGGAGACCAAAAAAAAAAAAAAAAAAGGCAGGAGTAGCAATACTCATATCAGATAAAATAGACTTTGAAATAAAGGCCATAAAAAGAGACAAAGAAGGACATAACATAATGATCAAAGGATCAATGCAAGAAGAAAATATAGCAATTATAAATATATATGCACCCAACATATGAGCACTGCAATATGTAAGACAAATGCTAACAAGTATGAAAGGGGAAATTCAGAGTAACACAATAATAGTGGGAGACTTTAATACCCTACTCACACCTATGGATGGATCAACTAAACAGAAAATTAGCAAGGAAACACAAACTTTAAATGACTCAATGGAACAGTTAGACTTAATTGATATCTATAGGACATTTCACCCCAAAACAATGAATTTCACCTTTTTTTCAAGTGCACACAGAACTTTCTCCAAGATAGATCACATCTTGGGTCATAAGTCTGCCTTGGTAAATTCAAAAAAATTGAAATCATTCTACGCATCTTTTCTGATCACAATGCGGTAAGATTAGATGTCAACTACAGGGGAAACGGAGAGGGCAATGGCACCCCACTCCAGTACTCTTGCCTGGAAAATCCCATGGATGGAGGAGCCTGGTAGGCTGCAGTCCATGAGGTCGCTAAGAGTCAGACACGACTGAGCGACTTCACTTTCACTTTTCAGTTTCATGCATTGGAGAAGGAAATGGCAACCCACTCCAGTGTTCTTGCCTGGAGAATCCCAGGGATGGGGGAACCTGGTGAGCTGCCATCTATGGGGTCGCACAGAGTCGGACATGACTGAAGCGACTTAGCAGCAGCAGCAGCAACAGGGGAAAAAAAATATTAAAAATACAAACATATGGAGACTAAACAACATGCTTCTGAATACTAACAAATCACAGAAGAAATAAAAAAGGAAATAAAAATATGCATAGAAATGAATGAAAATGAAAACAAAAAAACCCCAAAACCTATGGGATTTAGTAAAAATACTGCTAAGGGGAAGTTTCATAGCAATATAAGCTTACTTCAAGAAACAAGAGAAAAATCAAATAAGTAACCTAATTCTACACCTAAAGCAACTAGAAATAGAAGAAATGAAGAACCCCAGTGTTAGTAGAAGGAAAGAAATCATAAAAATTGGGGCAGGAATAAATGAAAAAGAAACAAAGGAGACCATAGTAAAAATCAACAAAGATAAAAGCTTTGAGAAGATAAATAAAATAGGCAAACCATTAGCCAGACTCATCAAGAAAAAAAGGGAGAAGAATCAAATTAGCAAAATTAGAAATTAAAGTGGAGAAATCACAAAAGACAACACAGAAGTCCAATGGATCATAAGAGACTACAATCAGCAACTTATGCCAATAAAATGGACAACTTAGAAGAAATGGACAAATTTTTTAAAAAGTTTAACTTTCCAAAACTGAACCAGGACGAAATAGAAAATCTTAACAGACCCTTCATAACCATGGAAATCGAAACTGTAATCAAAAATCTTCCAACAAAAAAAAAGCCCAGGACCAGACGGACTCACAGCTGAATTCTACCAAAAATTTAGAGAAGAGCTAATACCTATCCTACTCAAATTCTTCCAGAAAATTTCAGAGGAAAGTAAACTTCCAAACACATCCTATGAGGCCACCATCACCTGAATACAAAAACCTAACAAAGATGCCACAAAAAAAAGAAAACTATAGGCCAATATCACTGATGAACATAGATGCAAAAATCCTTAACAAAATTCTAGCAAACAGCATCCAAAAACATACCAAAAAGATCACACATCATGACCAAGTGGGCTTTATCCCAGGGATGCAAGGATTCTTCAATATTCACAAATCAATGTGATACACCACATTAACAAATTGAAAGATGAAAACCATATGAATATTTCAATAGATGCAGAGAAAGCCTTTGACAAAACTCAACAGCCATTGATGATTTAAAAAAAAAAAAAAACAAACAAACTCTAGAAAGCAGGCATAGAAGGAACATACCTCAACATAATAAAAGCCATGTATGATAAACCCACAGAAAAACTATCCTCAATGGTGAAAAATTGAAAGCATTTCCCCTAAAGTCAGGAATAAGACAAGCATGCCCACTCTCACCACTACTTTTCAACATAGTTTTGGAAGTTTTAGCCATGGTAATCAGAGAAGAAAAAGAAATAAAAAGAATCCAGATAGGAAAACAAGAAGTAAAACCCTCACTGTTTGCCGATGACATGATCCTCTACATAGAAAAACCTAAAGACTCCACCAGAAAATTACTAGAGCTAATCAATGAATATGGAAAAGTTGCAGAATATAAAATTAACACACAGAAATCCCTTACATTCTTACACACTAACAATGAGAAAACAGGAAGAGAAATTAAGGAAACAATTCCATTCACCATTGCAATGAAAAGAATAAAATACTTAGGAATAAATCTACCTAAAGAAACAAAAGACCTATATATAGAAAACTATAAAACACTGATGAAAGAAATCAAAGATTATACAAATAAAAGGAGAAATATACCTTGGTAATGGATCGGAAGATTCAATATAGTGAAAATGAGTATACTACGCAAAGCAATCTATAGATTCAATGCAATCCCTATCAAGCTACCAATGGTATTTTTCAGAGAACTAGAACAAATAATTTCACAATTTGTATGGAAATACAAAAAACCTCGAATAGCCAAAGCAATCTTGAGAAAGAAGAATGGAACTGAAGGAATCAACCTGTCTGACTTCAGACTATACTACAAAGCTACAGTCAACAAGATGTATGATACTGGCAAAAAGACAGAAAATAGATCAATGGAACAAAATAGAAAACCCAGAGATAAATCCACGCACCTATGGACACCTTATCTTTGACAAAGGAAACAAGAATTCACAATGGAGAAAAGACAATCTTTTTAACAAGTGGTGCTTGGAAAACTGGTCAACCACTTGTAAAAGAATGAAACTAGAACACTTTCTAACACCATACACAAAAATAAACTCAAAATTGATTAAAAATCTAAATGTAAGACCAGAAACTATAAAACTCCTAGAGGAAAACATAGGCAAAACACTCTCTGACATAAATAACAGCAGGATCTTTTATGACCTACCTCCCATAGTAATGGAAATAAAAGCAAAAATAAACAAATGGGACCTAATAAAACTTAAAAGCTTTTGCACAACGAAGGAAACTATAAGCAAGGTGAAAAGACAGCCTTCAGAATGGAAAAAACAATAACAAATGAAGCGACTGACAAAGAATTAATCTCAAAAATATACAAGCAACTCCTGCATTTCAATTCCAGAAAAATAAATGACCCAATCAAAAAATGGGTCAAAGAACTAAATAGACATTTCTTCAAAGAAGACATACAGATGGCTATCAAACACATGAAAAGATGCACAACATCACTCATTATCAGAGAAATGCAAATCAAAACCATAATGAGGTACCATCTCACACTGGTCAGAATGGCTGCTATCAAAAAGTCTACAAACAATTGGTGGGAATGCAAACTAGTACAGCCACTATGGAGAACAGAGTGGAGATTCCTTAAAAAAACTGGAAATAGAACTGCCATATGACCCAGCAATCCCACTGCTGGGCATACACACCAAGGAAACCAGAATTGAAAGAGACACATGTACCTCAATGTTCATTGCAGCACTGTTTACAATAGCCAGGACATTGAAGCAACCTAGATGTCCATTAGCAGGTAAATGGATAAAAAACATGTGGTACATATGCACAATGGAATATTACTCAGCTATTAAAGAGAATGCATTTGAATCAGTTTTAATGAGGAGGATGAAACTGGCGCCTATTTTCCAGAGTGAATTAAGTCAGAAACAAAAACACCAATACAGTATATTAATGCATATATATGGAATTTAGAAAGATGGTAATGATCACCCTATATGCAAGACAGCAAAAGAGACACAAATGTAAAGAATAGACTTTTGGACTCTGTGGGAGAAGGTGAGGGTGGGATGATTTGAGAGTATAGCATTGAAACATTTATATTATCATATGTGAAACAGATGACCAGTCCAGGTTTGACGCATTAGACAGGGTGCTCAGGGCTGGTGAACTGGGATGACCCTGAGTGATGGGGTGGGGAAGGAGGTGGGAGCGGGATTCAGGATGGGGAACACGTGCACCAATGGCTGATTCTTGTCAATGTATGGCAAAAACCACTATAATATTGTAAAGTAATTAGCCTCCAATTAAAATAAATAAATTATTTTTAAAAAAGAGAAGTGAATAGTGAATAAGAGAAAGAGAAGTGAATAAGCCACCACACATTTTCTTGTGGAATATAAATCTTTTCTAAACATGAAGAAGATCAACTGATCCAAACAATTAAAAAGAAATCAAATATCTGATGAGTCATGTGATATGAAATACGGCTCAATATTTTGGTTGTATTTTATTTAGGAAACTGACGAATGGTGACATGTAAATTTATAGCCTAAAAAATCAAATTTTGGAATAAATATTTTGATTCTTCAATATAAGAATAAATACCTTGACATGAACATAAAATATTAGTTTCATTTTGAAGAGCAGTGTCCCAGATATGTTAAGTACAAAAAAAAATCAAATTTATTGGCATTTTGTAATAAGAGACTGAAATATCTTTTATGGTTTTATTCTATTACATGATATACTCTAAAATATTGCTGCTCAGTTTGCTGAGGCAGGTCTTAAGAAAAGTATCATGGTTACAGTTGTCAAAATCGTTTGGCATGTTTAAAGGCTATGAATCTTCACCAGTTTATGGAACCACTGAAAGAAATAGTCAACAAAGACTTTAATAATCTTATTTGCCAATGTTATTGATTGAACTATGGAAAAGTTTTACAATGAATTACTATGCTGTTATATTTAAGATTTCCTTACAACAAAAGGAGTAATTGTAAAATGTTAAAAAATGGCAGCATGACTTATAGTCTCTCACTAGTTATCACACTTTATAGGAACAAAATACTTTCAAAGCTCCAAGGAAAGGAAAGCATGTTTGTTACCTAGACAGATAAGTATGAGAATTTATGTTAGATTCAAAATTTTTCATAATAAAAGTCAATAATAAAGATTTTATATTTTCTACCAGGAATCTATGTGCAGGAGATTTAAATTGTAATCAAATGTTATATAAATTGACTTGCAAAAGCTACAAGAAAAATTTGAAGAACAGGTTTTGTTTTGTTATCAATACATTTAGAATTGCTTTTCAAATTAGTCAATACTCTGAATTCAATATTAATAATATTGTGTTGATACAGAGTTTAGTGATATAGGTTCGAAACTAATACACTTCTGCATCACAGCAAAGTCAGTTATACTGAAAAATAATATTTTGAATATACGCTTTTAGTAAAAAATTATTTAATTTCATGTATCTTTTTACTTTTTCACTGTGTCTACTAGAAAAATTTACATTATATGTGTTCCTCACCTTGTATTTATAGTGAATGATTGAACCCAGGTCTTCCACATGGCAGGCGGATTCTTTACCAGCCGAGTCACAAAGGAAGCCCAAGAATACTGGAGGGATAGTTTATCCCTTCTCCAGGGGATCTTCCCTACCCAGGAATTGAACTGGGGTCTCTTGCATTGCAGGCAGATTCTTTACCAACTGAGCTATTAGAGAAACATGTCTGAATGGCACTACCCTACATAAACTACAGAAATTATTTTGTTTTTCTAGTATTGTCGATGAATTTTTACCCTCTTTTATATTGGATTGGAAAATCAGAGAGGATTATGCAAATTCCTTTCCTATTTCACTACTTTTAAATATTCACTAAGCAGAAGCAGTCTTTAAATAGCTTAGGCTCTGTATTAAATAGTTATTCTTAGAACTTTTTCAAAGTACAGTACACAAAAACACAAACTGAACAATATGACACATTATGAGGTTGGAAAAACTATTTACATGTAGAATTAGAATTGTTTAAGGTCATTTTCGTTGAGCTGTCTGATTCTCTTGTGGATCAATTTTCACATTGTAAATCTTTGTGCGTCTTTCACATTTTAAATCTTTGTGCATAATATTACTTAATTCCTTTATATCTGTTTTGTAAATTGTGGTTTTCCTCTCTCATTTTACCTGCTCTTTACTTCATTGAAATTCCTCCATCTATGTTTGCTTTTAAGATTTAGATAAATAGCGCTGATGTGAAGCTTATGAGAAAAAACAGAGGAGCATTTTGTAAATATACTAGTGGCTATATGTTTGCCTAAATTGTCAAGTAAGTTCAATGTATGCACATGCTTGCTTTGTGAAATAGGAGCTCTCAGAGAGTGCTATACAGAACCTGATTTCTATTTCCTTCCTTTTCACTTCTGCTGAAGGTTTTTGAAGCTCCCCCTCTCTGTGTAGGTGTAATGCTACTCTTCTTTACGATAAACTAGTGCATTGGGAAAAGCTGTTTTTCTAAGCTATGCTTTTCTTAGCTAATGATAAAATAGTTCCTTTTAATTTTTTACATTTCAAAGGACACCATATTTATATTTATTTTGCATCAGTACATATTTTCTCCTGACTAAGTTGCTCCTGATGATCCTCCATTTTTCTATATTGAGCAGTATTTCCCAGATTGAAAGTTCACAATTGGATACTACCTAGAAAGTATATTTAACTATTGTTGTGCTCACTCAACCCTTTGTTTTCTTTATTTGACTCCCAGGAATCAATTTCTGAAAGGTATCATACTGTCCAATATGAGTGTGTAGGAAAGATGACAATTTAAGGTGACCAATCTTGATTCCATCTGTCTTCAGCTCATAAGTAGCCTGTTTGGCCAATAAATATGTTATACACACACACATAACATACATACAGCTCATATAATTCAAATCCTCTCAGGTCTTCTTATATTGGCCTTAGGTCATTGACTTCCATTTATGAAACATTCCTTCATTTTAAAATATACTTTGCAAAACGAAGCTGACGCTTGGGAATTTTAGGCAGAGCTCCTGCTGGAGGTCCTTTCACATTTTCCTTTTGAAGCCTTGGGGATGCATTAAATAACATTCACAAACCATTTCTGAAAGCAAAGCTCTATTCTGAAAGCAACCAAATGATTGCCCTCAAATAGTTTCATTTAATAAGAGTATGCAAATTTTAATTACATTTCTGAGGAGACTATGCCTAGAGTTCTGAGAGAAATAACAACCATAGCAGTATTTGGATTTACATCGTTCTTGCTTATCAAGAGTTTAAAATATTTGAATAAATACCACTGTGTTTTCCTAGATAAATTCTGGAAAAGAGGCATCTGAGTAACATTATCAGAGGGGTGAATTTTATCTGTTTATTCTCTCTATTTGTTAAGCAGAGATTTTCTTCTCCTTGTGGGTCTCAGAAACGGAATCATTCTGCTTACCAATAGAGAATAAAAATGAATTTTATGTAAAATATCATATAGTAATAGAAAATATTTAGTGTTAGTATCTTGCTATTTACAGTCATGATAAAAAATCATTAGACAATAATACACCCATAACTATTTATATAGAATGGATTTACTTGATTTCAATCTTTGAGTTTTCTGCTCAAAAACAATATTTACTAGCTGTTTTCAATTATAGCTGAAATGACATAGTTCTGAAGTCTACACTGATAGAAATCCTTCATAGTTTTGTAACCTCCTCAGGCAGGTCACCATGCTATAATTTGTGATTCATACTATCATTTTATTAATATAACTACCATATTATTATAGGTACAGGAAAATCATGATGGAGTCCTCTGCCTGTTAGCTTTTTGATCTTCTCTTATACCTCCCATTTATCCCTATGAGTTTAATGAACATTTTGAACTAAGTTGAATATTATTTTCTCAAATGTATTAAAGGAAAAAACCATTTGTCATAAATGGGGCCATAATCCAATTAATCCATGAAGATATGTGGATAAACCATAAGATGATATACCTAAAAGAAGCAATTAAAAATATAATACTGGTTTCTAGCTTGATAACACTTATTCTTTTTCTTTCATTGTATAACTCTAATTTAAAATTTGGGTATAGATCAATGTTGCTAATTGAATACTTTTTTTTGTTTGTTTTGTTTTTTGAAAATACCTAGCATATTGGGCTTCCCAGGTGGTGTTAGTGATAAAGAACCTACCTGCCAATGCAGGAGACTAAAGAGACTTGGGTTTGATCCTGTGTTGGGAAGATCCCCTGGAGCAGGGCATCCCCATGGAGCAAGAACTCCAATGTTCTTGCCTGCAGAAGCCCAAGGACAGAGGACCTTGGTGGGCTAAGGTACATGGAGGTCGTGCACAACTAAGCGACTAACACTATCACTTTTTTTGTCAGGTTGCTTATTATCAAAAAACAAAACAAAAGAGGAGTGTTGGTGAAGATGTGGAGAAATTAGAAACCCTGTAATTCAGTTTTAAGGTTTTCACTTTAAAGGTAATATATATAAGCTATAATATACTGTTAGGAGGTTGATGAACAGAAACAAGATCCTCAAAAAGAAATACTTAAAGAAGTAAGAAGTATTAACTGAAAGAAGAAACAAAAATAATTTTCTCTTAGAAAGTTTAGGAAGTAGTAAAACTTGGTTTGAAGGGATGCCAAGAAACTTGTCCTGAAGTTGCTTTTGCATAGGAAATGTCAGAGAGAAATTGGTGGCTAAATCCACTAATATCAATAATTAAACTAAATGTTGATCTCCCAAACACCTTAATTAAAAGATAGATATTTACAGAGTGGATAAAATGCAAGACCCTACTATATGTGGTTTGCAAGGCATTAATTTTAAACATAAAAATAATGTAAACATAAAATTTAGATAGGTTGAATGTAAATGGATTAAAAAAGGATCTGTTATGAAAACTGTAAATATAAGAAATTTAAACTTCAAATTTAAGCTTCTTTTTCAAAGTTGTTTTTGTTTGCGAGTTTCTTCCCCCAAAAGGCTTACTGACATTTTTATTGGAATTTGGCTGAATCTCTTTGTTTAGTTTAGGGATGCTGTAACAATATTGAATCTTTAGAGCCATAACACAGGATATCTCTCCACTTATTTATTTCTTTAATCTTGTTCAACAATGTTTTATATTTTTAAATGCAAATACAGGTTTTTCACATCCTTTGTCAGATTTAACCCTGAATATTTTATCAAAAATGGAATGTAAAATTTTTTTTATTTTCTGATTTCTTATTGCTGTTATGTAGGAATTAAATTGATTTTGTATATTGATCTTGAGTCTTACAAGAAAATTTACTCAAGCAGTATTTCTTTAATATTTGTGTCTACACAAAGATTTGTACATGAATGTTTACAACACTTTATTTGTAATATTTCCAAACTGGATATGGCTTAAATGTCCACCAGAAGGTAAGTGGGTAAACAATTTATGATACATTCAAAGAATGAAACATTAATCATCAATAAACTCAATGAACTTTTGTTATACTCAAAATACATGGAAAAATATAAAAATATGCTGTATGAAAGAAACTAGACAAAAAGTACCTATGGTATCATTTCATTTTGGTTAAATTTAGAAAATGCAAGCTAATGTCAAATGGCACCAAGGAATCAGTGGTTGCCTGGGGATGGGGTGGAAAGGAGAACTGAGTGGGAAAGATTGTAAAAGAGCAAGAGGGAGACTTTATGGTAATGGATATGTTCAACATTTTGACTGTGATAACAATAGCTATGTGCAAAATTTTCTCAAATGATTCCTATTAAATATGTGAGGTTTCAGTTCAGTTCAGTTGCTCAGTGATGTCCAGCTCTTTGAAACCTCATGGACTGCAGCTCACCAGAGTTCTGTTCTTCAACATTTCCAGAAGCTTGCTCAACTTCAATTCCATGGAGTCAGTGATGCCATCCAACCGTCTCATCCTCTGCCATCTGGACTGTAGCCCTTCAGTCTCTTACATCCATGGGATTCTCCACGCAAGAATACTGGAGTGTGTAGTCATTCCCTTCTCCAGGGCATCTTCTTGGCCCAGGGATCAAAGTCTCCCACATTGCAGGCAGATTCCTTACCATGTGAGCTACCAGGGAAGCCCCATGTGAGGTTTCAGTTCAGTTCAGTCGCTCAGTTATGTCTGACTCTTTGCGAACCCATGAATTGCAGCACTCCAGGCCTTCCTAATCATCACCAACTCCTGGAGTTCACTCAAACTCTCGTCCATCGAGTTGGTGATGCCATACAGCCATCTCATCCTCTGTCGTCCCCTTCTCCTCCTGCCCCCAATCCCTCCCAGCATCAGTCTCTTCCAATGAGTCAACTCTTTGCATGAGGTGGCCAAAGTACTGGAGTTTCAGCTTTAGCATCATTCCCTGCAAAGAACACCCTGGGCTGATCTCCTTTAGAATGGACTGGTTGTATCTCCTTGCAGTCCAAGGGATTCTCAAGAGTTTTCTCCAACACCACAGTTCAAAGGCATCAATTCTTTGGCGCTCAGCTTCCTTCACAGTCCAACTCTCACATCCATACATGACCATGTGAGCTACCAGGGAAGCCCCATGTGAGGTTTCAGTTCAGTTCAGTCGCTCAGTTATGTCTGACTCTTTGCGAAAACATAGCCTTGACTAGATGGACCTTTGTTGGCAAAGTAATGTCTCTACTTTTGAATATGCTATCTAGGTTGGTCAAAACTTTCCTTCCAAGGAGTAAGTGTCTTTTAACTTCATGGCTGCAATCACCATCTGCAGTGATTTTGGAGCCCTAAAAGATGAAGTCTGACACTGTTTCCACTGATTCCCCACCTATTTCCCATGAAGTGATGGGACCAGATGCCAGCCAACTTTTTCACTCTCCACTTTCACTTTCATCAAGAGGCTTTTGAGTTCCTCTTCACTTTCTGCCATAAGGGTGGTGTCATCTGCATATCTGAGGTTATTGATATTTCTCCTGGCAAACTTGATTCCAGCTTGTGCTTCTTTCAGCCCAGCATTTCTCATGATGTACTCTGCATAGAGGTTAAATAAACAAGGTGACAATATACAGCCTTGACATACTCCTTTTCCTATTTGGAGCCAGTCTGTTGTTCCATGTCCAGTTCTAACTGTTGCTTCCTGACCTGCATACAGGTTTCTCAAGAGGCAGATCAGGTGGTCTGGTATTCCCATCTCTTTCAGAATTTTCCACAGTTTATTGTGATCCACACAGTCAAAGGCTTTTGCATAGTCAATAAAGCAGAAATAGATGTTTTTCTGGAACTCTCTTGCTTTTTTGATGATCCAGCGGATGTTGGCAATTTGATCTCTGGTTCCTCTGCCTTTTCTAAAACCAACATGAACATCTGGAAGTTCACGGTTCACGTATTGCTGAAGCCTTCCTTGGAGAATTTTGAGCATTACTTTACTAGCGTGTGAGATGAGTGCAATTGTGCAGTAGTTTGAGCATGCTCTGGCATTGCCTTTCTTTGGGATTGGAATGAAAACTGACCTTTTCCAGTCCTGTGGCCACTGCTGATTTTTCCAAATTTGCTGGCATATTGAGTCAGCACTTTCACAGCATATTCTTTCAGGATTTGAAATAGCTGAACTGAAATTCCATCACCTCCACTAGCTTTGTTCATAGTGATGCTTTCTAAGGCCCACTTGACCTCACATTCCAGGATGTCTGGCTATCGGTGAGTGATCACACCATCATGATTATCTGGGTCTCGAAGATCTTTTTTGTACAGTTCTTCTGTATTCTTGCCATCTCTTCTTAATATCTTCTGCTTCTGTTAGGTCTGTACCATTTCTGTTTTATTGAGCCCATCTTTGCATGAAATGTTCCCTTGGTATCTCTAATTTTCTTGAAGAGATCTCTAGTCTTTCCCGTTCTGTTGTTTTCCTCTATTTCTTTGCATTGATCACTGAGGAAGGCTTTCTTATCTCTTCTTGCTATTCTTTGGAATTCTGCATTCAGATGCTTATATCTTTCTTTTTCTCCTTTGCTTTTCGCTTCTCTTCTTTTCACAGCTATTTGTAAGGCCTCCCCAGACAGCCATTTTGCTTTTTTGCATTTCTTTTCCATGAGGATGGTCTTGATCCCTGTCTCCTGTACAATGTCATGAACCTCAGTCCATAGTTCATCAGGCACTCTATCTATCAGATCTAGTCCCTTAAATCTTTATGTTATGTTTATTATACAGTTTTTTAAAAAGCTTTTAAGTTTCTAAAGATGTCTTAAAATATTAGGGCTGTGAAATGTAAGATTCTTATAGTTGGCATAATTAGTGAAAAACACTCTATTGAGGTGTCGTTACTTCTCTACTCAATCATTACTTTCTTGATTCAATGAAAATAAATACAATTACTTTAAAAACAAAAATATCACTATAGTTTTGTTTTTTAGCAGAAAATCATGCTAATTAACTCTTTCTGCTCTCTTTTTTATGCTAGAGAAATATTAAAATAAAATACCACATCTAAAGAAATTCAGGATAGCTCATGGAAAGCAGAACCCTAATTCATTCCCCACACCACCCCCCAGACAAAGATATAGGATTAAGTCATACTTCTGCATTATTCAAGTTAAATATTTGTGAAGCAAAAGATTTCTAACAATGTATATTTTATGTGAGTCCTTGCCTCATACTAAATTTAAATATAGACACCCTGAAGTTATCTACAATGAACTGTATCAACCATTTGCATTTCAAACTTAAAAATAAAGCCAAAACAGATTTGTGTGATAACCTTAGTTATTTCTATTCCTTAATTACTATGATAGCACCATTGATAGTGCCAAATTTTTTATGAGACTATTGGCGGAAATACAGACTTCAAAAATTTTTCAGAAGAATTTGGAATGTTACTAATTCAAATATATATATATATATATATATATATATATATATATATAAAATGAGTAAGTGTTAGTAGCTCAGTTGTGCCCTACTCTTTGTGACCCCATGGATTGCAGCCCACCAGGTTCCTTTGTCCATGAGATTTTCCAGGCAAGGATTCTGGAGTGGGTTGCCATTTCCTTCTCCAAGGGATCTTCCCAACCCAGGGATTGAATCTGGGTCCCCTGCACTGCAGCAGATTCTTTACCGACTGAGCTACAGGGAAGCCCATATATGTATATATATACATAAAAATACAAAATGTACATTAATGAACAATAATGAAGTATTTAAGGAAGGGAGTACTAAAAAAATATATATTGTAGCCTCCCAGGATGTTTCTCTTGGATTTATTTTTAAACCAGTACCTTGAGGTATTTAAATTTTCATCTTGCAAAATATATCATTATATGATTGAAAATAATTTTATTCAAAAAATGTTTTTTATTATTGTTTTGCAAAATAAGCTACCTTTATGCCTTTATGAACGTTATCCTGTATTCAGGATAACACTGAAAAACAAAAATAAAATAAAATAAATGTATATATGCTTTAGGATTTTCATCTTTAGTTAATATGTATTCTTTCATGGGCAGATATAATTTTTTTCTGAGAATAATGATTAACCATGTAGTATTTTTCATAGAGATTCACAAAATGAATTTTAACTACTGAAGCACAGTGAGTGTGTGTAGCATCATCATAGCCATAAATCACTGGATATACTGACAAGCACTTAACAAACTAACACAATTTTACTTAATCCCTATGATTATAAAGAGGTAAAATACATTTGACTAAGAGTGCAAGAAGTTAAGTTATTTGTTAAACTTCAAGTTAATGATTAAGAGTTTACATATTCATGAAGAATGGAATTTTTTTAACATAGTAACCCTTTTGAGCATTTTTCACTGCCAGATCTCAATTTTAAGAAGCTTCCGATCATCTGCATATACAGATTTTTTTCCCTCTTATCCCTGAGTCTAAAGCCTTAAATTAAATTATCAAGGAATGACTTAATAAACTTCTGAATAAATGCCTATGGAGAGATGTCTTTTGGTTAATTTTCACGCACATCAGAGTTACTTTATAAATAATCATTATTCTGGCAGAGCATACATTTATACAAGTATACACTATATACATTTGTACAAGTATCAATTGTTGAATATAAATGACATTGAACAATCAGTTTTAAATTAATTTTTGAGACCACCAGTGTTTTATTTTCCTCTGAAATTAAAAAAAAAGAAGTCAGAGTTTGACAGCTCATAGAATATTGCAATTTTTGAGTTTGAAAAGACTGTACAAGATTGAACATTTTCATCATATATACAAATGCTCAAGAATATTTTAAAATCTGAATGTGACAAGCATACTCTGCAAATATTAACTTATAATATTATAACACTGATAATCAATTATACAGATATATTCTATAATGTAATCTGACTTAAATGCTTGGGAGGATGGATTTTTTCCCTATCACATTCACTAGAAGTGTTGCAGTTACCACTTGCCATACATTGTGTAATTTGCCTTAAGTGTGTGCCTCATTTTATCATCATAACAGCCTCATGGGGCAGATTTTAAGATTCCCAATTCACAAATATGGGAAGTAAAGAATGAGTAGTCAATTAATTTTGCTAAAACTCTGATGTTTGTGATTCAAGCCCAGTCTCCTTTGTCTCCAAAACCCAATTTTTCAGTTTGTTTTTTAACTTCTATTAAGTTATGGTGATAAAGACTACAAAAGATGAATCCCTTGCCCTACAGGAGCTTGTAAAAGTAGTTAATCCAGATAAGCTTATAGTTGAAAAAAAGGAGAGTTTAATATTTTGTAACCTATTGGTTAAGAGGAAAGAAATTCCTCTTGGTATAGTCTCAAAGAAGGATGGTTAACTCAGACACTACTGGAGGATTAGAAGAACTTGGAAGTTTCCTGGGGTGATTTCCTAAGGTATGAGGGAAAATTGGCCACTGTAAAGTAACAAGAGGAAATGGAAAAGTCATTGTATTGAAGAAGCTCCTTGTAAATGTCTAAAATTTAAGGAGCATAATCTATAAGTTGGTAATATTAGAGAAATGTTTCAGACAGTGTGCCTAGACCTTAACTCAAGACTGTGAAGGGAAAAAGAAATGCAGGATCCTGAGGGTGAGAGTAAGCAGAAAGATAACTGTGGGGGAACACTAAGACTTTTTGCCAAAAGTTTAAAGGCTATTTTCCAGACTAGTCTGGGGAAAAAAAAAAAAAAAAGGTTTTGAGTCTGAGATTTTACCCTGCTATGCAAGGTTACATGTTAGTTTGTCACCTTTTCATGGATGCTGACAGAGAATATAAGACCCCTGGGTCAGAGGCTATAACTTGTAATCCACAGTGATAGCAGTAGCCAGAGTATCAGCATGTAGAGTTTTGTTCTCTGAACCATGGTTCCCTCAAGGTAACACTAAGAGGGCAAAGTGACAGCCACACAGGCAGCAGTTTGCATCATGGGAGAGGATCTGGGAGCTTAATGAACCTGAGTCTTTCTAATGTGCAGTAAACACACCTACATTTTGTTCCCAAAGAAAGCACTATCTCTAAGCTTTCAAGATAGATGGCTATATAAACATCTTGAAAAGACAGTCCAGAACAAATCTAGTAAGTGCCTTACTCATAAGTTTTGGAGAACTGTAAGAGGTTCACAAAAATTGTCTTGCAACTTTGTCAAATAATAAATTTAGCTGTTTTTAAACACTATAACTTGGGGCTTCCCTGGTGGCTTAATGGTAAAGAATCCACCTGCAATGCAGTAACTACAGGAGAAACAGGTTCCATCCCTGGGTTAAGAAGATCCCCTGGAGGAAGAAATGGCAGCATACTCCAGTGTTCTTGCCAGGTTAAATCTATGGACAGAGGAGCCTGGCACTCTAGAGCCCATAGGGTCGAAAAGATTTGGAAAAGACTGAAGCCAACAGAACACACAATCACTAAAACTTGATTTTTCTAGTAGCAAATGGAGGCACTGATTTAAAATAGTATAATATAAAACGAGGTATACCGTTATTTGGGCTTCCCTGGTGGCTCAGCTGGTAAAGAATCTGCCTGCAATGCAGGAGACCTAGGTTTGATCCCTGGGTTGGGAAAATCCCCTGGAGGAGGGCATGGCAATCCACTCCAGTATTCTTGCCTGGAGAATTCCCAAGGACAGAGGAGCCTAGCAAGCTGTAGTCAATGGGATCTCAAAAGTCAGACAGGACTGAAGAACTAAGCACAGCACAGCACATGCCATTATTTAAAAGAACCAAACAGTACTGGCTGTTAGTTTTTACAATTTTTGAAATAATTTTCCTAATCTGGAATGCTTTAAAACTGAATTTAAAATAATATTTGTAATTAATGTTTTATATGGTTTGACTACTCTCCTTTTTCACTTATTAAAGTTTTACTTTTATTTAAAGAGTACTTTAGGCTTCCCTGGTGGCTCATACAGTAAAGAACCCACCTGCAATGTAGAAGACCCAGGTTTGATCCCTGGGTCAGGAAGATTTCCTGGAGAAGGAAATGGCAACCCACTCCAGTATTTTTGCTGTAGAATACCAGGGAGAGAGGAGTCTGGTGGGCTACAGTCCATGGGGTCACAAAGATTCGGACATGACTGCATGACTCACAAAAAATACTTTATATAAAGTGAAGCTTTAGTTTTTTAAAAGTTTTTAACAATACAAACCAACAACATCACAACAATGAACTCAGGCTTTTCCCATCTTTCCTCAGTCTTTTAAAAAGACAATGATTTTCTCTTAACTTAGTCATCAGGTTTGACATCTCACTGATGAGTATCTAAGACTCAAAGTTTTCATAAATAGCCGTGCATATCTTATGTATTTACTATGGACAGGAAAATTTTAATAGTAGTCATTACTCTACAACAAGAACTAAACAATTAGAAACACTGTACATGAAATGAACCAAAATTGTGAGTAAGAGATTTAGAAGCAAACCCTTCTAAGGATAGCTGCCAGTTCCTTAGTTACTTTGAGAAAGTGACACAGTTTTAATTAGGAACTTATATTGCAGTTTAGGGAATACTGACACCTTATGTAACACTACTGAAAAGACAAAGCACCTTGTTGTATGACCTGGTGTCTTCATAGCTGGGAAATGACAGTGAAAGACTCTTACATTTTATGCTGAATGGGACTGGTGTTCTTCACTTAGCATCTGCTTTCTTTCACTGAGCAGTGGGGTCAATAGCTCCCATCAAGTACAACCTATCCTGCTGCTGGTAGAAATTTCTGAAATATCTTATTATAATAATGTCATTCTTAAAATCACCTTGCAAACAGAAGGGTCTCAAGGCATTTCGAAAAACTTTGACAACTCATTTGCAACATACATTTTATAGAAATGACATTGCTTGCTTCTGAAATGAAACATCTCTTGGGTGAAAGATGACAGGTGATTAACAGAGTAGAGCAGCGCTACACAAGTGGTAAAGAATTCTCCGGGTAGTGGGAGCTGGGGGCTGGGATCTTAAGATTATTGACAGAATGCACAATAACAATTAGTGGCTGACTGAGGCTCTAGGGTTAACATACTTACTTTTGAAAAGTTTTAATAAGCACAAAAAGATTTTAATTCTTAGAAAAAGAGAATCTCTAGTGGACTATTGTACCAAATAAGCAAGAGAAATAACTGCTTCATTGAGCCACTAGCACATGTTTGCCTTTAAATGTTTCCTTCTTTAGATTTCAATGACCTAAAAGATCCCTTTTTTTTGGTGTACACTTGTGACTACTCTTTCTTATAAACAGTCAAGTTTGTCAACAGATATTTTGGTGGCATTTACAAAGTGACAAAGACTGTTGAAGATACTAGAATATAGATATGAATAAAGCTTTGAGCTTGAGAAATTCATTTCACCTCTATATTTTGTGGAAAGTTTTTAGTGTCAGGGTTTCCTAGGTGAGATTTTAGAAACATCTGAGGGCAAGATATGTTACAAAAAGGTATTTAATTCTAAAATATTAGTATGGATGTACTCACAATAAAAGCTATTTTCACTTAAAAATATAACAATTATCATAATAATTGAAATGTGTACTTTTGAATGATTATGGTGCCAGTTTTAAAAGATGGAGTATAAACAGTGGCCTATTTTGATTCTCTAGCAAATACTACCATATTATAGTTTTTTAAAAAATTCAGGATTTAAGGCAAAATTAAAAGAGGCGTTTGGTTAATCAACTGCATATAAAAGTGGGAATTACTGATGATGCTCATCCTTGGTCTACTTAAAGATAAAAAGCATATAGTGAATTGAAAGAAATTATTTTAATATGTGAACATATCAGACAGGAATGTACTTTGCTAAGGCCCCTCTGTAAGGGCTGATTATAACTCAGTTTGACCACTCTGTACTTTGAGCATTTGTTGGTGGTCTTTTTGATTATTTAAGGGGATCATTTCTTTCAACCTTAATGAACCAATTCTTATGCAGCTTACTGGCAATGCTTGAACCCACATTTATATTGAAATATAAAGAGTTAAAATGTATCCATTTATTAATAATATTTTCAACTTAGTGGAGAATGATAAAGCCTTTAGCTGCACCTGTTCTCTGGGGCTTCCCAGGTGGCTGAAGGGAAAATAATCCACCTGCCAAGAAGGAGGCTCAGTTTCAATCCTGGGTTCGGGAACATTGTCTAAAGAAGCAACCCACTCCAATAATCTTGCCTGAGAAATCCAATGGACAAGAGAACCTGGTGGGCTACAGTCTATGGGTTACAAAGGAATCAGACACAACTTAGTGACCAAAACAAAAACAAATGGCTCTGTGCTCAAGGTTTTTGCTTTATTTTTGTTCCCCCCTTTTTTTTTGCATCAGTTGATAATCCTCTTCTGTGTTATAGTCATGATGATGATTCAATGTAGGGTTTTTATACTAATTGCCAATATTACTAGAATTTGTCAGAAATCAGTCATTAATCAATGAAAAGGAAATATTTGAATCACTTAGAGGAAGGAAATATCTTTTAGAAATCATTCCTCTGCCTTCTTCTACTACCCTGAAACCAACTGATAGAATATGTGAATGGGTGCTTTTTATATCTTTAAGTCATGTGCTTTTGTTTGGGATATTTGAGAGGAGAGACCAAGGGTGAACAGAAGGTAAATACCTGTGTCATTGCAAGTATGCAGACAGAATGGAGTCTTAATTCCCAGAACCTCTCAATATGTTACCTTACATGGCAGAACAGGACTTTGCAAATATAACTATATTCAAGACCTTGAGATGGGAATATCATCCTGGATTACGTGGGTGAGCCCAATGTAATCACAATTGTCCTCATAAGAGAAGTAGGAAAGGCAAAATAAGAGAGAGTAATGGGATGTGTAATAAATAATGCAGAGATTGGAGTGATACAGTCACAAACCAAGTCATGCTGGTAGCCGGTAGCCTGCAGAAGTTGGAAAAGACAAGAGAACATCCAAAATGAATCTGACCCTGCCAACATCTTGATCCTAGGATTTCTGGCCTCCTGCCCTATAAGATAATTGTTGCTGCTGTTCAGTCACCAGGTTGTGTCTGACTCTGTGACCCCACAGACTGCAGCATGCCACGCTTCTCTGTCCTTCACTATTTCCTGTAGTTTCCTCACATTCATGTCCACTGAGTCGGCAATGCTATCTAACCATCTCATCCTCTGCTGCCCTCTTCTCCTTTTGCCTTCAATCTTTCCCAGCATGAGGTCTTTTCCAATAAGTCAGTACTTAGCATCAGATGTTCAAAGTATTTGAGCTTCAGCTTCAGCATCAGTCCTTCCAATGAATATTCAGCGCTGATTTCCTTTAGGATTGACTAGTTTGATCTCCTTGCAGTCCAAGGGACTCTCAAGAGTTTTCTCCAGCATCACAATTCAAAAGCATCAGTTCTTTGATGCCCAGCCTTCTTTATGGTCCCCCTCTCACAATTCTACATGACTACTGGGAAAACCATAGTTTTGACTATACAAACCTTTTTTTTTTTTTTTTGGTAAAGTGATGTCTTTGCTTTTTAATATGCTGCCTACATTTGTCATAGCTTTCTTTCCAAAGAGTAAGCATATTTTAATTTTATGGCTGCAGCAGTCACCATCTGCAGTGAATTTGAAGCCCAAGAAAATAAAGTCCTCACTCCTTCCACTTTTTACCCATCTATTTGACATGATGTAATGGGACAGGCTATGGTTTTTCCAGTGGTCATGTATGGATGTGAGAGTTGGACTGTGAAGAAGGCTGAGTGCCAAAGAATTGATGCTTTTGAAGTGTGGTGTTGGAGAAGACTCTTGAGAGTCCCTTGGACTGCAAGGAGATCCAACCAGTCCATTCTACAGGAGATCAGCCCTGGGATTTCTTTGGAAGGAATGATGCTAAAGCTGAAACTCCAGTACTTTGGCCACCTCATGTGAAGAGTTGACTCATTGGAAAAGACTCTGATGCTGGGAGGGATTGGGGGCAGGAGGAGACGGGGACGACAGAGTATGAGGTGGCTGGATGGCATCACTGACTCAATGGATGTGAGTCTTAGTGAATTCTGGGAGTTGGTGATGGACAGGGAGGCCTGGCGTGCTGCAATTTATGGGGGTCGCAAAGAGTTGGACATGACTGAGCGACTGAATTGAACTGAACTGAACTGAATGGGACCGGATATGCAGATGACACCACCCTTATGGCAGAAAGTGAAGAAGAACTAAATAGCCTCTTGATGAAAGTGAAAGAGGAGAGTGAAAAAGTTGGCTGAAAGCTCAACATTCAGAAAACTAAGATCATGGCATTCGGTCCCATCACCTCATGGCAAATAGATGGGGAAACAGTGGAAACAGTGGTTGACTTTATTTTTTGGGGCTCCAAAATCACTGCAGATGGTGACTGCAACCATGAAATTAAAAGATGCTTGCTCCTTGCATGAAAAGCTATGACCAACCTAGACAGGCAAATTAAAAAACAGAGATATTACTTTGTCAACAAAGGTCTGTCTAGTCAAGGCTATGGTTTTTCTGGTAGTCATGTATGGATGTGAGAGTTGGAGTATAAGGAAAGCTGAATGCAGAAGAATTGATGTTTTTGAACTGTGGTGTTGGAGAAGACTCTTGAGAGTTCCTTGGACTGCAACGAGATCCAACCAGTCCATCCTAAAGGAAATCAATCCTGGGTGTTCATTGAAAGGACTGATGTTGAAGCTGAAATGCCAGTATTTTGGCCACCTGATGCGAAGAGCTGACTCATTTGAAAAGACCCTGATGTTGGGAAAGATTGAAGGCAGGAGGAGAAGGGGATGACAGAAAATGAAATGGTTAGATGGCATCACCGACTCAATGAACATGAATTTGGGTAAACTCCGGGAGTTGGTGATGGACAGGAGGCCTGGTGTGCTGTGGTTCATGGGGTCGCAAAGAGCCGGACACAACTGAGAGACTGAACTGAACGGAACTGAATGAGACCAGATGTCATGATCTTAGCCTTTTTTTTTATGTTGAGTTTTAAGACAGTTTTATCACTCTTCTTTCACCTTCATCAAAACACTCATTAATTCTTCTTCACTTTCTGCTACTAGAGTGGCATCATCTGCATATATATGAAATTGTTGATATTTTCTGGCAATCTTGATGCCAGCTTGTGATTTATCCAGCCTGGCATTTCTTATGATGTATTCTGCATAGAAGTTAGAAAACAGGATGACAATACACAACCTTATGGTACTTCTTTCCCAGTCTCGCACCAGTGGGTTGTTTCCTGTCTGTTTCTAACTGTTGCATACAGGTTTCTTAGGAAATAAGTAAGGTGGTCTGGTATTTCCATCTCTTTAAGAATTTTTCACAGTTTGTTGTGATTCACATAGTCAAAGGCTTTTGCATAGTGAATGAGGAAAAGATAATACATATGTCTTATTTGAAGCTACTGAATTTTAGGCAATTTGAAATAGCAATTATAGGAACTAATACTCAAAATACACTCTGGTCAGATTTTCTTTATACCTTACCCTGCAAATTCATTTAATATGACAATAATTTAAACAAAAATGGAGCTATAGCTATTTCCCAGAAAAACATTTATTACATAGATTATTCACTAAAGGACATTGTTTTTAGATGAACAGTGAACTGGCCCTATGTTGCAATGTGGGCATGTGATGGTTACTTTACACACACTATCCCCAAGAAAGTGGTCTCATGGAGAGGTGTTCATCCATCCAAACCTATCTGTCATTCTTTGTGAAAAATTGTCATGATAGTTTAGGATGCAAACACTCTTTATGATCATCTCTTTCTCCCATTTTCCCCTTGAAAGATCAAGGCAGTATTATAGAAAATAAAATAGTTGCCAAACTGCAAGAATAGTTAAGCTCAAAGTCATAGTCAATTAAAATATGACTCAAATAGGAAGAATTATCACAGAGCTGGGTTAGAGAAAGAACTTTGAAAGCAGTAACTTCAATTTTTTCTCAGCTTAGCAGTATTAATATTCTAGAGTTAGATGTTAACATGCCAAAATGGTCTAAAAGATTAATGAGCAACCTAAAAGAACTGTTAATGACAAAACGAAGTCTCTCATTATGGTTTCTTTCTTCCCTTCTTCCATATTTTTCCCTATCGCACCTGTGAGATGGTCAGATGAGCATAGACATGTCCAGATGTTTTCAGTTGTGAGCGCTTTTTTTTGGAAAAAACAGATAGAGATGAGATACAGAAGTAGTAAAATTAATGCTTTAAAATAGATCATTTTTGTTCTCTGGAAAATACAAAAAATTACTTTTAAAATTACTGAGTAGTTTATATAAATAATCTTAAATTTTGAAGGTTAAGCTCACTAAAACTTCCAAAATTCTAATTATGAAAGTCAGCATTTATTTGAAAATATTTCAACATGAATGTTCAAATCTGAAGATTAGATTAACATTAATATAGTATCAGTTATCTTTTGAATACCATGCAATGTGCTAGAGATGGAAAAGAGAGGTGAGCAGCATCAAAGAAATCCAAATGCAGTGTGGAAAGCCTACAGAAGATGACAATGGTGAATTCAGACAGGACAACTGATATTCGATGAATGGTCCTATTATGATGGGTCTAAAGAAATCGGCAGTGATACTGAAGGGGATAGAGACGCTAACATAACATAATTCCTTTTGTTTTTACTCTTCACAAATCCTGTTTCTATAATTAGTGGAAAAGACCAGTGTTACTGTTTTCAATCATTTATTATCTTTCACAATTCATTACACAGATATCTATGTTTTAAAGAACAGTATTTCTCCTTGTATATCTTTCTCCTAGTGACTTAATTGTTTTCATGTTTGAAACCACAAGAGGTTGCTAAAGTCAGTACTTTATTTTGAGTAAAGGCAAAGGATTAAACTAAAGGAGCTGCTAGATTTTCCTCACAAGCTAGTGTGTGAAAAGGAACTACAACTACACCCTCATTCATCTCTCTTTACCCAGATGCCTTTCCCGTTTTCTTCCCTCTTTGTCTCTGTCTTTTAGGCTACAAGTAAAGATTGTTGAAAAATTTAACACTCTTCCAAATCTGATTGGCAATATAAGCAACGAGCTGGGGTGATAATAGATTTTTAACTTTTCATCTCGGCAGACAAAGGTGCTGAGAAAGCTGAAATTGTAAAAGAAAGAAAATTCTAGATGAAAATATTGCTTTGTAATCTTCTATGAATTTTGTCGGTTTTCCTCTTGCTTTCCATTTCTCACAAGCCTATATCTCATGTTTTGTTCTAAGACATTCTTCAATAACCAAAGCATTACTCAAGTAAGAGAGAACCACCAGTGGCTTTGGTTTCTACTTAGATTTGCTATGTAGATTTTCTACTTAATTGCTGTGTAATCACGGGAAAATCACTGTTTCAAGTAATTGGGAGTGAAAAACTCAGATTTATGATAGTAATAAAGTGTTTGCTAGGATGCAGTTGCTTGAATAACACCAAAATCTTGGATCCAGTTGTTCAAATAATTCACCCAATCTTGTTTCTAAAGTCATCTTACTGTGATTTGAAAATAACTCAAGGCACATGAGGTTGCAATATACTTAAGTGTGCTATAAAATATAAAATTCTTAAAACTAGGAAGAAAAGCTCATGGTAGTAGTCTTAAAACATATAAAAAAAATACATTACCCTGAGAATTACATCAAAATATTTTTAGGTTGTACTTCCTTTCTTCTGTCAAGAGACAGAAGAGTTGTAATTTTTTATTGTAAGTCCAACTGTCTTGAAGATGCTTCTCTCCCATTTGAAATTTCCCAGAATTACTTCTCTGAAGGCCTGACTTTGGCTCTCTCTAATCTCCCCTTCCATTTCTTTTCTTGAATATTTATTCTTCTTTTCAGTAAGTTGTTTGCCTTTAAATATAAATCTCTCCAGCTTTCCTACCAACATTTTATCTGCATGATAAAACCCAAGACCTAGCAGGCTAGTACCATATCTTAGAAGGAAGTAGAATTGAAGAGAAAGGTTCAGAAGACATTAATATTAATAAATTATTCTTAATGGACAGGGGTAGAAGATGTCATAATAACATATGCTCTCATTCCTTTATTTTTCCTTCTTTCCTTATTTTCTTCATCTATACATTATCTCCCTGCCTTTTTCTGCCACTGCTACACTTATTATACTTTTACATAAAATTATACTTCCTTCACCAATTTCTTAGCCACCTGATGCAAAGAGCTGACTTTTTGGAAAAGACCCCAATTGTAGGAATGATTGAGGGCAAGAGGAGAAGGGGGTGAGAGAGGATGAGATGGTTGGATGGCATCATCGACTCAATGGACATGAGTTTGAGCAAACTCCTGGAGCTAGTAAAGTATAGGGAAGCCTGGTGTGCTGCAGTTCATGGGGTTGCAAAAAGTTGGACATGGCTGAGTGACTGAATAACATACCTCCTTCATAAACTATACTTGATTGAATCAATCACAATTTTAGTGTCTGTTAATATCCTTATATATCATTTACTTACCTATCTACTTTGTACAAGTAATCTTAATTTTTTATTATGTAATGCCATTTCTCCTTCTGATTGTTCGTTATATGTCCTTCGTGTTCTTTCTCCTTACCTGGACTGAAAATTATTTGAGGATGGGTCCATACCTTTTTTCTTTTTTTTTTTTTTAATCCCCTAAATTTGTCTAATGCAGTGTAAGTCATGCCATAGTGGCTATTGAAGTTTATTCATAAAAAGTAGGGTAAAGTGTTTCCCAAGGGATTGGAAATTTGCAGTCTTTGCCTAGACCTGGCTAATTATATTCTTATAAATATCAGCCTTAAACTACAGCTCTCTGTTGACAAATTAAGTAAAACCACTGCTGTCTTTATTCTCTAATGAGCTTAATTTACAGATGTGTGTCCTTAACACATGAAAGAGTGTGGACTGGAAGAGTGGACATGGAAGGTGGCCTGGAAGAGTTCATAAAATTGGTGATGACAAAAGCTGTGATAAACACCGGTATTGATAAATGATGTAAAAAGGAGGAAGGATGTATGACAGGAAGTGACTTTGTGACCTATAAGTGGGTTTTGAATGATCTCTACTCTCTCTTTTCATATTTTCAGAGACATGTAATTAAACATGAGAAAATATATTGGGATAAATCTTTTGGGGGATTAAAAGTTGCAATTGATCCCATCAGTACAACTGACAGGATTGTCTAACATGATCCTTCTTCATCCTCTACATTTTAACCCAAAGGGAAGGACAGAGGAAATTTCTCAGTGTTTCTTAGGTGATGAACACAGATTCCTCCTGTGTTTTAAAGAATCAAGGAAGAAAACATTCAAATAATGTGAAGGAAATTATAAATATTGTAAGTTCAAATTTAGGGCTCAATTAGATGTTTTGTGACTCTGAAAAAGCAATGTGCAATTAATTCATTTTCTTTCTTGATATGTTAAGTATAACGTAACATGCCTCTGAACTTTGCCTTTAGTAGAATTGTCTATCATACTATTTTCATGTGGTGTTTATCAAATCAGGATACAAATACAGTTCTTACCCAAATAATTTAGTTGATTAAATAAACATCAGTTCTTTCATATACATGTCATGGTTGATAATGACTTTAGAGTTACTCAGAGTATGTAGTTGGCTTAAACACAACTGAATGATATGGCTAAAGAAAACTTCTCTAATTTTAGATAATTAACATAATGCACAAAGAACCTTTGTAGAGGATGCCTGTGAAGAATAGTGTGAGCTTCATAAGTATAAAGTATTTTTAAAAGAAGTTGCTGTATTGCTTTCTTAATTTAACTCTTTAAGGTAATGCTTTAATTGAAAGCATTTCTAACTATAACTGAGTTATTTCTGTGTGTAAGGTACAAATACACTAATATCAAAGATGATACCTATAATAAAACTTCTCTTTTATGAAATCTTGGATTGAAGTTTGGAAAATTTTTTTATCAGTCCAGACGAATATATATATATATATTTAGAGTATCAACAGGTGCAAAAGCAAATAAACATATATAAAAATTAGCTAAAACTAGACCTTGAAAAGCTAGGGGTACTTCAATATCAGTTACCTGATAGAGATGCATAATACCAGAGGGAGAAAAGGTCACAGGTGCACAGTCAAGGCGTCACAAAGCAGTAGAGCCTGTTCTAAATCTAAGCAGTAATAGTTGTCATTTCTATTTAGAAAAATGCCTTTTCTCACCGTTATATTCCTAAACTACATACTCCTGGCAATCTTCTTTAGAACCACTAGACTCTATGCTTAGTTCTGAACTTGGATTTTTTTAAAGATACCATTGTCACCTAGAATTGAGCATAATCCACCCTTTTCAACTTGTACACTTCTAAAAAACTACTGCTATAAAGGCCATGATTTGATAACTTTGGATCAAGTTTCTAAGGAGGAGACAATAGGAAGGAAGTTTTGATGGGAAATGGAGTCACACTGTAGGATTATTGATATATTTTGTGAAATAAATAGAATATAGCTATATGAAATTATATAAAATCGCATACCTTTAATATAAAAACTCCCCATTTGAAGTCTTAATTAGAAAATGGGTTTATACTTTTTGGATAATTCCATTCAGTTCAGTCGCTCAGTTGTGTCTGACTCTTTGTGATCCCATGAACTGCAGCACTCCAGGCTTCCCTGTCCATCACATACTTCTGGAGATAGCTCAAACTCATGTCCATCGAGTCAGTGAGTCCATCTGACCATCTCATCCTCTGTCATCCACTTCTCCTCCTGCCTTCAGTCTTTCCCAAAATCAGGGTCTTTTCCAATGGTCACTTCTTCACATCATGTGGCCAAAGTATTGGAGCTTCAGCTTCAATATCAGTCCTTCCAATGAATATTCAGGACTGATTTCCTTTAGGATGGATTGGTTGGATCTCCTTGCAGTCCAAGGGACTCTCAAGAGTCTTCTTCAACACCACAGTTCAAAAGCAACAATTCTTCGGTGCTCAGCTTTCTTTATGGTCCAACTCTTACATCCATACATAACTGATAGAAAAATCTTAGCTTTGACTAGATGGACCATTGTTGGTGAAGTAATCTCTGCTTTTTAATATGCTGTCTAGGTTGGTCATAGCTTTCCTTCCAAGGATCAGGCGTCTTTTAATTTCACGGCTGCAGTCACCATTTGCAGTGGCTTTGGAGCCCAAGAAAACAAAGTATATCACTGTTTCCATTGTTTCCCCATCTATTTGCCATGAAGTGATGGGACCGGATGCCATGATCTTCATTTTTTGAGTGTTGAGTTGGAAGCCTCAACATTGAGTTTTCAGTTGAGTTTTTTCACTCTCCTCTTTCACTTTCTTCAAGAGGCTCATTAGTTTCTCTTCAATTTGTGCCATAAAGGTGGTGTCGTCTGCATATCTGAGGTTATTGATATTTCTCCTGGCAATCTTGATTCCAGTTTGTGCTTCATCCAACCTGGCATTGCACATGATGTACTCTCTATATATTTAAATAAGCAAAGTCACAGTATACAGCCTTGATATACTCCTTTCCCAATTTGGAACAAGACCGCTGTTTAATGTCCATTTCTAACTGTTGCTTCTTGACCTGCATACAGATTTCTCAGGAGGCAGGAAAAGTGGTCTGGTAATCCCATCTCTTTAAGAATTTTTCACAGTTTGTTGTGATCCACACAGTCAAAGGCTTTAGTATATTCAGTGAAGCAGTAGTAAATGTTTTTCTGAAATTCTCTTGTTTTTTCTATGATCCAATGGATGTTGGAAATTTTATCTCTGGTTCCTCTGCCTTTTCTAAATCCATCTTGAACATCTAAAAGGTCACAGGTCATGTTTTGTTGAAGCTTTGCTTAAAGAGTTTTGAGTGTTGCTTTGCTAGTGTGTGAGATGAGTGCAATTGTGTGGTAGATTAAAGATTCTTTGGCATTGCCTTTCTTTGGGATTGAAATGAAAACTGATCTTTTCCAGATCTGTGGCCACTGCCACTGCTTTTTCCAAATCTGATGGCATAATGAGTACAACACTTTCACAGCATCATCTTTTAGGATTTGAAATAGCTCAACTGGAATTCCATCACCTCCACTAGTTTTGTTTGTAGTGATGTAGTGATTCATTCTTAACTTTCTATTTTGATAGGAGCCTAATGTATCATTGGCTATATCAAATGCGACATCCACTGTTAATTAAAATCTCAACCTCAAAAATTACTATTAAACCTACTATATATGTACTGTTGAACTACATTTTCAGCAGCCAAGATAGAATGTTTAATAAATAAAAGGAGAATAATTAAAAAATATTTTAGACTTCCTTGGAAGTACAAACATAGGTATGACTATATTTAATGAGACATTGCAATGTACGTTAAAAAATGATAACATAATTTTATCTTACTGAATTTAGTCCAACATGCCAGTTGGGTTTGAATTTTTTAATATGAATTTTCCACCTAAATACCTTCTTTAAAACATTATGCTACTTGATCATTTGATAACATTTCCATTCATGTGAACATCTGAGTGAGTTTTCAAAATGATGAGAAATCTAGCATTGCATATCTTACTCTGAGCTTACATCCCTCCATTAGTTGTCAGTCTTTGTTAGAAACATTTAATAAATTAGAAATGCACTGAATCATATTATTGCCTGTCTCACTTTTTACCTTCTAAATCTCAGTGATATAGTAGGATACTTAAAAAACACATTGTAATTGCTAAAACAAAAATCATATTTGAAGCACCCTGCTGATCTACTTATCCAGCAATATCAAAAAGAAAGAAAAAGAAGAGAAAAAAAGAAAAAGGAAGGGAAGGAAAAATGTTAGATGGTACAGTAAGAGGCCTGAGTTCACCCTGTCTCATGAGTATACCAAAAATAAAGATTATCAATTATTTTACTGCACATGTGTTAAATCTTGCTATTAAAATGCAGAAACTAAGGTTTGTTACTTTCACTGTTTCCCCCAAACATGAATTATCTGTGGCTGTATTATGTTTACAAAAGATATGCTCAAAATAAATTGTGATGCAAAAACAAAAGGAAAGATTTTTTTTTTAATCACAAAAACATGAGAAAAGATAAAAGTGATGCAGAATGCATGAATGGCAATGCTAACATAAAATTAAAGATAATTGAGAGTAAGAAGAGTCATTCATTTTTAGAACTAAAAGGTTTATTTAACTGATATATGTTAGAGCATATTCCTACAAGAAAATCTACCTGTAAAGAATCTTTATATAATAGCAAAGTTTCCAAAATACACAAACAAGTCTTTCTCTACCTCTCTGACCAAATGTTTTTCAACAAATTAGTTCTGCTTTTAACTAGCTCCCACATTCACTTAATTTCCAACATTGTATTCTTAGATTAATCTGCCCGACTCCCAGTCCTATTCATCTGTTTTACTGGGCTAGAACCCAGTGTACTCTGGGTCCTACTGAGACAATAAACCCCTCCACCCCATCTGTTTCTGCTGATAAAGCCCTTGTTAAACTATGATTTCATGCATGCTCAGCTGATTGATTCCCTTTCTCTGTCCCTGGTCTATAGTGCTGTATATATGGAGATTACATTATCCAGAATACACACACTCATTGCTCCTCTTCTGGTAATTTCTGGTCAGATGTTTTCTGAAAAATAATGTGGTGATAGGAGGATGTGCACATATTCAGAGCCTCAGAGTAACTACTTCACGGAGGTGGAGAGCCACAGTGGCCTGTCCTCTCACTGGTCTGTGTGTCTTTTTCCCAAAATCATGAAAAAGGTTTTGGAAGTGGTATAAAACTGATGTTTCTTATTCTGAATTCTGGTTAGATTTTCATATATCCAGTTCAAATAGTCAATTTTGTCCAGAATTTACAGAGGTTTAAGATTAATTTAGGGCTTCCCTGGGGGTGCTAGTGGTTAAGAACCCTCCTGCCAATACAGGAGACATAAGAAACACAGGTTCAATCCCTGAGTCAGCAAGATCCCCTGGAGGAGAGCATGGCAACCTACTCCAGTATTCTTGCCTGGAGAATTCCATGGGCTACAGTCCACAGGGTTGCACAGAGTCAGAAATGGCTGAAACAACTTAGCACTCACACAAGATTTAAATTAATGTTATTTAATAAGTTACATTATACATTAATGTCCTAAAGGCTTTGAGGATTTCTAACATAAAGTAAACAAACAAGCAAAAATAAAACATTCAACTTTATTTAACTAAGAATTTCCAGCTATATTTGCCAAAGTTCCTTTGAATTAATAACATGCATCAACATTAGCATCCTAATTTTGGCATTCATTGAGATCATTTTAGGCAATTCTGATTTACAATAATTTGTTAAAATGTAGCTTGGGCTATTTAATACATCTCTGTCATTATTTGACCCATAGTTTTATTATTAGAAAATGTCAATATGTGGACCATTAAGAGCTCATTTCATAATTTTTCCTACACACAAGAATTTTTAACAATTTCTGACAGATGGCTATGTATCTAGTTAGGAATGTTTTCCTGAAATCTATTCCATAATCTTCTTCAACCACCTGTTCAAATATCCAGCTGTCCCTCCTAATCAAGAAGTATTTATTTAGATTTACCAAAGAAGAAAATTAAATGTTTAAAAGTAAAAAAAAAATCATGATTCCTTGACATGTCCTTTTTAGCAACTTACTCAAGGAAAATGAGGTAGACACAGTTATTTTCTAGGAGATTTAGAATTTCTAATTCTGTTTTCAAAGTTCAAGTTCTGATTCTAGCAGTATTAATATTGAGACAAAAATGTTCATCTCTAACTGCATTAGGTCTGTCCAAAAATCTATAGTCCTCAATGAAAAGTTTTGATATAATTCACAGAGTGATATTTGAATTAAAGATCCACTGAGAACTGCTTGGTACACTTCCTTCGATAAGGTGTAATATTACCGTGTGCTGCATGCTACATTGCTTTAGTCTGCTTCTCTGCTCATGGGATTCTCCAGGCAAGAATACTGGAATGGTTTGCCATGCCCTTCTCTAGGGGATCTTCCCAACTCAGGGATTAAGCCAGTGTCTCTTATGTTTCCTGCTTTGGCAGGTGTGTTCTTTACCACTAGGGCCACTTGGGAAACCCATAAGTGGAATGTAATCATAAGAAAGATGCTTCAACCATTTTCTGGAATAAGAACAGCTCTGACCTAAGACTCGGGAAGTCTGAGTGGTGGGAAACCTTAGAGGGTGAAGAAGAAATGCCGAGATTTTCCAGCACTTCTTTTATTCGTGTTGATGGCATCAATGTTTCATAGTTCCTTGAGAAATTTTATTTATCCACATTTAGAACAGAGGAATGGAACTGTAAAATAATACTCTTCTCCTTTACTCAAAACTCTCAACCTAAACTGTCATCAGACACCATTTCTAATATATTTGCTTAGACATTTATGCATTTTCATTTGAAAATACATTTATTTTAGTGTAGGTATCTCTTTTAGGCCTTTAGTTAGAGCCTTATAAAGCATTACATATGCAGGGATTTAGCATATACTAGTTTAATTGTTTTGATTCTAAATTTATCTTAGTCACTTAAAAATTCTTTAGTCTTTGAAGATAGAGATTAAGACTGCTCTTCAATTTAACAAACATTTGTATAAGCTTAATATAAGCTTCATGTATTTTAACCTTTATTACTCTTCTAATAGGAACTGAGTGTATTATTTTCTTCTCAGACCTTTTCTTTTCATCAGAATTTTTATCTTGTCCTTCTAGCAGTTGTATCATCTCTCCTAAATTCTGGTGCAAAATTTGTATCTGCCAAAAAGATTTTCCAGAGCAATTTTACTAGCTCCAGTCATCTTATGGCATTTTCTCTTAACACCTATCTACTTTGCTAGTCTGCATTTGTTATTCTCCTTAATATGTAGTTTGCATGCATGCTCTGTCTTTTCAGTCACGTCCAACTCTTTGTGATCCTATGAACTATAACCTGTCAGGCTCTTCTGTTCATGGGATTCTCCAGGCAAGAATACTAGAGTGGGTTGCTATGCCTTCCTTCAGGGGATCTTCCCAAGCCAGGGATCGAACCCACATCCCTTATGTTTCCTGCATTGGCAGGTGGGTTCTTCAATACTAGCACCACCTGGGAAGAGAAATATATGATTTACATAGTTATAATTTATAACTTTATCTTAGCAGGAAGAAGAAAATTATCAGTGTCACAGCTATGTGTACAAGACATTAGTGTGTAGAGACTAAAGTCTACATGTGTTACTAATAAACACTATATTTTTATCTCCTTGAGATATCTTAGCATTTTTTCACTTGTGATTATAATGTTAGTTTAAATCTTAGAATTAGGGTTGGTTCAAAGTGGAAAAACAAATGAATTCTAAGAGGCACCTCACACCCATAAACCATTATTCATGGAAGATGATATATTCCCAACTGAAAATAGATGTCCTAGACTTTAAGCATTTACAAAAATTCATTGAGAATTATCATGCTGCTGCTGCTGCTAAGTCGCTTCAGTTGTGTCCGACTCTGTGCGACCCCATAGACGGCAGCCCACCAGGCTCCCCCACCCCTGGGATTCTCCAGGCAAGAACACTGGAGTGGGTTGCCATTTCCTTCTCCAATGCATGAAAGTGAAAAGTGAAAGTGAAGTCGTTCAGTGCTGTCCGACGCTTAGCGACATAAGCTGCCATAATTTAGCCTCTTGTGTCTCTAGCTTCCTTTTCATCTCTTTTAATCAAATAGGAATAGATAATCTATATTAAGAATTTCAAGGTTTAAAGGAAACCTAGGTAACAACCTTCTGAATTTTTAATTTTTATTTTTAAATTAATTGATTCTAAATCAAATGATTAATCAAGAAAAAGACAGAAATTTAGTTAACATTGTCCCCCCACCCCCCCACCCCTAGACTGAAGACCAACACTGGGCCAAAGAACTAAATGGTCCTCTTGTTACTTAGCTGAATTGATTTTACTCACCCGATTGCAGGAAAAAGCAGCTGGAGAACTGTAGAGGCAGAGCAGTGCTAAGGAGCATAGGCTGTGGAGGTGTCTTGCTGTTAACAGTGAAATATGTCTCAGAGATGGAGCCACACAAACAGTAACTTCTGACACATTAATCTCACTTGATGGAGTCACCCGATCTCTTGGTGTTTCTTACATTAATGAAAGTTTGGTTTGTTGAAGCTGGTGGAGAGAGAGACCAGGAGTTTACATTTTTTATTGTCTCTAGTGAAAAGCCTACTTATGAAAAAAATAAGAAAGTGAGAACAGTGTCTCGTCTAACAAAGTGCTAAGGAAGACCGAAAGGGTATTCAAGGATACTGTACCCATACTGTTTTTGGAGAAGTGGCCGACATGGGACAGGATTTTCCATGTTTGATGATAAACAGCAAGGAGGAAAAATACATGGCACCATACAAACCTGAACAAAATGTAAGTAGAACATAGCACACAAAATAGAGTGTTCAAAAGACTGATTCTAGAAAGCAATTGAAAATACTATTTCTAAATAAATTGCTCTTGCAAAGAAATGAAAGAAAACATAGACTAATTGAAACAGGATTTGATAAAGCAATAGAAAGACGTGAAAAATGATTTCACAAGGTTATGAAAAGAAATAGGGAAATAATGATACTAACAACTTAAAAACATTTACATGTAAAAAGATGCTGAATGGATATGCAAAAAAATAAACAAACAGCAAAGTCAGTGAACTAAATCATAGCCTCAAAAACAATCATAAGGAAGAACAAGAGATGAAAACTAACAGAGAAAAATGAATAGACTTGGCCGGAGGTGGAGGGAAGATGATAAAATCTGTATGTTTGCAAAAGAAATCCAGACAAATTAAATTCACAAATAAAATAATATTTTTTATTTAAGGAAAGAAATGTAGTTAGTCTAAAGGAAATCACTTTGTATATGATAAAGATCAATTGCAAGGCACTTCTTGGTAAAATTTTTGAACTTCAAGGCAAAAATATCAATTTCTGTGAACATTCAGGCTGTGCAGCAGGTCAACAGAAAGGAAATATTTAAAAATACAAATGTAAGCTTATTGCAGCTAGAAGGGAGTTTAAAATATAGACAGTTTTGAAGGAAGAGGGCATGCTGAGAACTGTGTGAATGGTCAATTTACATACAAAATTAACAGCAAAATGTTCCTACACGTTCAAGAGTTCAAGATTTTTCATCAACAGTTTTAGGGGTGCCACTTATATTGTTGTATATATGGATGGACTTGTGATAGCACAGACTCACAGATGGATGAGTCTGCCTGTGCTTCAAAATAAAAGAAATAAAAGCAGTAGGAAATGATCCAGTTAAACAAAAACAAATCAAAATACAGTATCTAATAAATGAAAAAGTCTAATATTTAATAGTTTGTCTAGAAAATAAATGCAGTAGGATATTAAATATTGTTATACAAAAATCACAAGTCATGTTTCTATAACAAAAAAGTGAAATAATTAAACACAATTTAGGAAAAAATTATTTTGGACAGGGAGAGAAGACATTAACATAACCACTGGACATTTTTTTTTTAAAGTAAGAAGGCAGAAAAACCATCAGTTTAAGAACTAATCTTTTATAAACAATGAAAGAGATTACTCCTTGGATTAATCAAGAAGAGAAAATATTAATACATATATTTGTAATTAGGAATGAAAAAGTACACAATCACAGAGGAGAAATAAAAAGTATTATATTAAAGTAATTTTTACCAACAGTATGAAGAAATGAAAATTTGGATAAATTTATCCATCTTCTAGAAAACTATAGATTTTAAAAATTGATTCAAAAAACTGGAAATAGAACTACCTTATGATCCAGCAATCCCACTGCTGGGCATACACACTGAGGAAACCAGAAGGGAAAGAGACACGTGTACCCCAATGTTCATCGCAGCACTGTTTATAATAGCCAGGACATGGAAGCAACCTAGATGTCCATCAGCAGATGAATGGATAAGAAAGCTGTGGTACATATACACAATGGAGTATTACTCAGCCATTAAAAACAATACATTTGAATCAGTTCTAATGAGATGGATGAAACTGGAGCCTATTATACAGAGTGAAGTAAGCCAGAAGGAAAAACATAAATACAGTATACTAACGCATATATATGGAATTTAGAAAGATGGTAACAATAACCTGGTGTATGAGACAGCAAAAGAGACACTGATGTATAGAACAGTCTTATGGACTCTGTGGGAGAGGGAGAGGGTGGGAAGATTTGGGAGAATGACATTGAAACATGTAAATATCAGGTAAGAAACAAGTTGCCAGTCTAGGTTCGATGCACGATACTGGATGCTTGGGGCTAGTGCACTGGGATGACCCAGAGGGATGGTATGGGAGGGAGGAGGGAGGAGGGTTCAGGATGGGGAACACATGTATACCTGTGGCGGATTCATTTTGATATTTGGCAAAACTAATACAATTATGTAAAGTTTAAAAAAAAAAAAACCCAAAGACATTAAGTAAAACTGTATCTGTTTTAATACTCTTTATGTATAAGCTCCTAAACAAATGAAAGAAATTAAATTTTCAAGTTCATATATTTAAACAAATAAATTTTCTTTTAAAATAATATTAGAGCACAGAAAACAAAAGAAAACATTCCACTTGTTTAGAAAGATGGTAAAACTTTTATATCCGAACAATATAAAAGAAAGCATAAAAATTTTTATAAACAAAATATTCAGTTCAGTTCAGTTCAGTCGCTCAGTCCTGTCCAATTCTTTGCGACCCCATGAATTGCAACACACCAGGCCTCCCTCTCCATCACCAACTCCCAGAGTTCACTGAGACTCACGTCCATCGAGTCAGTGATGCCATCCAGCCATCTCATCCTCTGTGGTCCCCTTCTCCTCCTGCCCCCAATCCCTCCCAGCATCGGAGTCTTTTCCAAAGAGTCAACTCTTTGCATGAGGTGGCCAAAGTACTGGAGTTTCAGCTTCAGCATCATTCCTTCCAAAGAAATCCCAGGGCTGATCTCCTTCAGAATGGACTGGTTGGATCTCCTTGCAGTCCAAGGGACTCTCAAGAGTCTTCTCCAACACCACAGTTCAAAAGCAACAAAATATTAGGTAATAAATTCCAGCAGTATACCAAAATTAGTGTCACTTGGTCCCATCCCTATCCTGCTATCCCTGAGAGTTATATAATGCTGTAATAATAGTGAATACATTATTGCAATTCATCATATTAAAAAGTTAAATGAGAAAAGCAATATTATTACATTTTTAATCCATAAAGATATTTGATAACATTGAAAACTGTCCTGTCAAAACTCATTAGTGAAATAGAACTAGAAAGATTGCTTCCTGAAGGGAAGTATTATGTTTAATAGGAAACAATAGGAACATTTTCTTTAAAGGCAAAACAACATAAGAATGTCAGTCTTTATCATTTCTAGACATAGGCCATTAAGCAAAATGAATTGAAATACAACTAACCAAGCTGAGATAGTAAAATTTAAATCACTTGCAAAGAAAATCAGCTTTAGAAAAATGATGTGTCCAAGGAACTTAATAAGTAGCTTATCATGAATTAAATACGACCCCAAAGGTTCTCTTTGTTTTTGTAGTTAATTTTAATTAAAATTAGATCTGAATATGGTTTACACATTTCTATAGTTATACAAGGTTTTTAACAAAAAAGAGTATAAACAATCAATTTTACTTACTTTTGCTGACTATTGAATATATTGAATATTTATCTCCACTATCTATGGAGTGACATTCTTTGTCAGTTTTAAGTATAAATTTTGAATTCTTAGTAGGGAGAAAGTACTTAGTTCTTTTTCCTATTCCAGTAGCACATGACTGCTTGATTTCCATTCTATCATTTTCTAACAGAGTTTTATGGTTATTTTAGTTAGACTGAAAAGCAATATTTTGGTGAATATTGATATGATTGTATAATTGCCATGTACAGTTGAGCAGGGTACTAAACTAGCAGTCTCCAACAGTTTGACACCAGGGATTGGTTTCATGGAAGACAATTTTTCCACGGATGGGGACTTGGGGTGAAGATTCAGGTGGTAGTGTGAACCATGGGAAATGATGGGAAGCGGCAGATGAAGTTTTGCTATCTGGCCCTTGGCTCATCTCCTGCTGTGCCTCCTGGTTCCTAACAGGTCCAAGGTTGGGTATCCCAATGGTACTAAACCATTGTTAGTTTATTTTCCCTATACAAACCTTGAATCACAAACATGTTCTTTAGTAGGTGACAAAAAAAAAAAAAAAACAGAAATCGTAAATATTTGACAGATTTGACTACAAAACCTGGAATGATATATCCATGATACATAAGTGTATGTATTTCAAGCACATCATAGATACACTTTAAAATATAATCAAAGGTTTTATTTCCTTAAAGGAAGAAAGACTTAGTCAGTCAGTTCAGTCACTCAGTCGTGTCCGACTCTTTGCGACCCCATGGACTGCAGCACACCAGGCTTCCCTGTCCATCACCAACCCCTGGAGTTTACTCAAACTCATGTCCATTGAGTTGGTGATGCCATCCAATCATCTCATCCTCTCTCGTCCCCTTCTCCTTCTGCCCTCCAACTTCCCCAGCATCAGGGTCTTTTCCCAATGAGTCAGCTTTTTGCATCAGGTGACACTCCAAAGTATTGGAGTTTCAGCTTCCACATCAGTCCTTCCAATGAACAACCAGGACTGATCTACTTTAGGATGGACTGGTTGGATCTCCTTGCAGTCCAAGGGACTCTCAAGAGACTTCTCCAACACCACGGTTCAAAAGCATCAATTCTTCGGTGCTCAGCTTTCTTCACAGTCCAACTCTCACATCCATATATAACCACTGGAAAAACCATAGCCTTGACTAGACAGATTTTTGTTGGCAGGGTAATGTCTCTGCTTTTGAACATGCTATCTAGGTTGGTCATAACTTTCCTTCCAAGGATCAAGTGTCTTTTAATTTCATGGCTGCAGTCACCATCTGCAGTGATTTTGGAGCCAAAAAAAAAAAAAAGTTAGCCACTGTTTCCACTGTTTCTCCATCTATTTACCATGAAGTGATGAGATTGGATGCCATGATTTTAGTTTTCTGAATGTTGAGTTTTAAGCCAACTTTTTCACTCTCCTCTTTCACTTTCATCAATAGGCTCTTTATTTCTTCTTCACTTTCTGCCATAAAGGTGGTGTTATCTGCATATCTGAGGTTATCGATATTTCTCCCAGAAATCTTGATTCCAGCTTGTGCTTCTTCCAGCCCAACATTTCTCATGATGTACTCTGTATATAAGTTAAATAAGCAGGGTGACAATATACAGCCTTGACATACTCCTTTTCCTATTTGGAACCAGTCTGTTGTTCCATGTCCAGTTCTAACTGTTGCTTCCTGACCTGCATACAGGTTTCTCAAGAAGTAGGTCAGGTGGTCTAGTATTCCCATCTCTTTCAGAATTTTCCATAGTTTATTGTGATCCACACAGTCAAAGGCTTTGGCATAGTCAGTAAAGCAGAAATAGACATTTTTTTCTGGAACTCTCTTGCTTTTTTGATAATTCAGCAGATGTTGGCAATTTGATCTCTGGTTCCTCTGCCTTTTCTAAAACCAGCTTGAACATCTTGAAGTTCACAGTTCACGTACTGCTGAAGCCTGGCTTGGAGAATTTTGAGCATTCCTTTACTAGCGTGTGAGATGAGTGCAATTGCATGGTAGTTTGAGCATTCTTTGGCATTGCCTTTCTTTGGGATTGGAATGAAACTGACATTTTCCAGTCCCATGGCCACTGCTGAGTTTTCCAAATTTGCTGGCATATTGAGTGCTACACTTTCAGAAGAAAAACTGTGATCATTCAAATCAATAAGAATAAGTGAATTCTTCACTAAAAGGAAAAAAAATGAACTAATGCAAATCATAAAAGACTCACTTGAAAAGAAAAATACGAAAGCATGTAAACCTTCTCTAGCAGTTCTTAAAATGCTAATAAATTATCCACAAGTATAATATTATTCTTGTCAATTACAAATAATTAAAACAAATAAATAGCACCCATTCTTGAGCTTGGTTTGGATATAGACTGACATTTACGCCAGGGGTGCGTTTCTCTAGAAGAATTTAAGCATACAGGAGTCACTTTGGGAGATGGTCCACGATTCACTGGAAAGAAGAAAACCCATCAAATGAGGCAGGGAAAACAATCCTGGTGTGAATAGCTGACTCATTAGAAAAGACCCTGATGCTGGGAAAGACTGAGGGCAGGAGGAGAAGGGGATGACAGAGGACGATATGGTTGGATGGCATCACTGACTCAGTGGACATGAGTTTGTGCAAGCTCCGGGAGATGGTGAAGGACAGGGAAGCCTGGTGTGCTGTAGTCCATGGGGTTGCAAAAGTTGGACACGACTGAGTGACTGAACAACAACAGCCACTGTACAAAACTGAAGCTCATCTCTGTTGGGAAATCTGAAAGACTGTGTATGATCAATCTCAAAGTTTTCCTAACTAAGGGACCATGAAGCTGGGGTAGCTGTTCTCCCATCTCCATCTATCATTGGCAGGGAACAGCTCCCAAGAGAATAATCTGTCTGGCACTACTATCCCACTCCATATGTGTGAACCTAGAGAAAGCTCTGCCTTGAAGAGTTACAGATGCTTGCAGTTGGAATAAATGTTTAGACCAGTGAGTGTGAAGAAAATGTGGATAGGATTCTAAGAGTGCCACATTTATTTTAAAAGCAAATAAAGGAGAAAAAAATCATATAAAATAGAAAAATATAAGAAAATTCACATATGAGTAATCAATCAGCTTGGAGCTTCCCATGTGGCTCACTGTTAAAGAATCCACCTGCTAATGCAAGAGACATGGATTCAATCTGGGTAGGGAGGATTCCCTGAGAAGGAAATGGCAACACACTCCAGTGTTTGTGCTTGAAAAATCCCGTGGACAGAGGAGCCTTGTGGGCTAGTCCATGCGTTGCAAAAGAGTTGGACCTGACTTGACTAAACAGCAGAAACAAGTTTTGTCAGATGATGTCAATCCAACTATCACTTTGTCTGTCTATCATCCTTTTATCTATCTATCTTTGTATCTGCTACTAATCTATTTACCACATATTTGTCAAATGTATACCCTTGGATAGCCATATATTTGGTTAATTACACTTTATATTTTTCTGACATTTTCTCTCTGAATTTGCTATGTCATAGCCTATGCAAACTGAGAAGGCAATGCCAACCCACTCCAGTACTCTTGCCTGGAAAATCCCATGGATGGAGGAGCGTGGTAGGCTGCAGTCCATGGGGTCGCTAAGAGTCGGACATGACTGAGTGTCTTCACTCTCACTTTTCACTTTCATGCATTGGAGAAGGAAATGGCAACCCCCTCCAGTGTTCTTGCCTGGAGAATCCCAGGGACGGGGGGAGGCCTGGTGGACTGCCGTCTATGGGGTTGCACAGTCGGACACGACTGAAGTGACTTAGCAGCAGCAGCAGCAGCCTATACAAATAAGTCTGATTCATTTTCTATTATTTTGTTAGGGAATCATTTCTTAAGTCTTTATGGCAATTTTCCAATTTTTCCTTCTGTCTGTAATTAATCTATCAATCATTATTCAGTCATATTACCTGCTTCCCAAAGTTGAGTTTATTTGAACAGGATTATGTGAAACTAGTTTATTTATGTTTTTTCTAACCCCATGACACATACATTTCTTGAAAACACATACATTTCTATTTCCCTGCATCTTAGAATTAGGAATTCCTTTCTAGTTTTAAACTTTGATGAAGTTTCAAACTGACATTCCTCAAAACCCCAAATTATTCTTGGGTGTAACTATTTTAATATTATAAAATGTAACCATTTTATATTATGACCTTGAATCCCTCTTACCTACAAATTACTTTGTATAATTGTAATACAATTTGACACTCCAAAACAGAAAATTTATAACAAAATTAATAAAATAATATTAATAATTATTTTATAAGAATTATAAATTAAGAATTAAATTATAAGAAATAATTTCCCTGTTCAAAAAGTATTGAGATCTAAGGCTCTCATCTTTCAATTTTTTGATCTCAGATTTTTCTTTTGTAAAAAGATAGCTGCTTTATTTTTCTGTAGTTGGCATTTTCCACCTCTTACTTTTCTTGAGCTCTGTTATGAACCTTCTCTACTTTGAGTTTGTTTCCTTGCTCTTTATTTTTACAAGTTGCATTTAAATTTACTTTTGTCCTTTCTTGTTCTTTTTATCAAAATAGTAGGTTTTTATTCTATTTATTTCTAGAAACCTGACCTAATTACCTATTTAAAGTTCAGGACTTAATAGTGTCAACTTTCAATGTAGTCAAGTTAATTTCTTCTTTTATTTATTAGTAGAATGGTTTCTTGCACCCAAGTCCTAAAGAATATCTTATTTGCCTGAATTATTTTGACTCTTAGACTCTCCTATTTTGGAAACTGTCTTCATATTTTCCTAAGCTTTCCAATGGCTGGCATAATTGAAATTCACTTTCCTAGTGTTTCTGGTTCCCTGTCCTTTTTCTTAAATCACAAAATTCATTAATTTGTAATTATGTTAATTAATCTTATTTCCTTTGGCTTTAATTGACATAAAGCAACACAAAAGAGCAATATCCATAAAGGAAATCTGGGACAATAGGACCTAGAAACCCAATTTACTTTACTCCTCCCTCCCAATATTTCTCTATACAGATGAAATCACTGAGACATTCATCTCTAATAGAAACTTATTTCAAGTTTTTCTATCTTGCTTCCCCAGTTCAATTCAGTTCAGTCACTCAGTCGTGTCTGACTCTTTGCGACCCCATGAACCACAGCACTCCAGGCCTCCCTGTCCATCACCAACTCCCACAGTCCACCCAGACCCATGTCCATTGAGTCAGTGATGCCATCCAACCATCTCATCCTCTGTCATCCCCTTCTCCTCCTGCCCTTAATCTTTCCCAGCATCAGGAACTTTTCAAATGAGTTAGCTTTTTGCATCAGGTGGCCAAAGTATTGGAGTTTCAGCTTCAAAATCAGTCCTACCAATGAACACCTAGGACTAATCTCCTTTAGGATGGACTGGTTGGATCTCCTTGCAGTCCAAGGGACTCTCAAGAGTCTTCTCCAACACCACAGTTCAAAAGCATCAATTCTTCAGTGCTCAGCTTTCTTCACAGTCCAACTCTCACATCCATACATGACCACAGGAAAAACCATAGCCTTGACTAGATAGACCTTTGTTGACAAAGTAATGTCTCTGCTTTTTAATATGCTGTCTAGGTTGGTAATAACTTTCCTTCCAAGGAGCAAGCATCTTTTAATTTCATGGCTGCGATCACCATCTGCAGTGATTTTGGAGCCCAGAAAAATAAAGTCAGCCACTGTTTCCCCATCTATTTGTCATGAAGTGATGGACCAAATGCCATGATCTTAGTGTTCTGAATGTTGAGCTTTAAGCCAACTTTTTCACTCTCCTCTTTCACTTTCATCAAGAGGCTCTTTAGTTCTTCTCCCCAGTATGTCTACAAAATTCAAAAGGAAAAAAAATAATCAGTTTACACTTGTATCTCTCTACAACATTGCTACTTAAAATGTGTACTCAGATGTACAAATTTGTCTTCAGAAACTTGTTAGTATGAAATATTTCCTGCCATATTGATGGGCAAGAAACATCACAGCTATCAGCAATTTCTGGCCTCCAAATGTGAATGACAGCTCCCAAAAGGGAACTCAGTGCCTGCAATCCTCCAGATGCTGCCACCCACCATGGTGATTGGTGAAGACCTCAGAGAGAATACAAGAAGAATCCATCCACCACACCTTTGTGAACAAGGAATTAAGGGTGTAAATAATCAAGAAACAGGATCTGGGCCCAGATAGCTGAGTGCATTGGAGAAGGAAATGGCAACTCACTCCAGTGTTCTTGCCTTGAGAATCCCAGGGACGGGGAAGCCTGGTGGGCTGCCATCTGTGGGGTCCCACAGAGTCAGACACGACTGAAGCAACTTAGCAGCAGCAGCAGCAGCAGCAGCTGAGCTGAATACAAAAGGAATGAATTCAGTGAGCCCAGAGGCTTATATCTTCCCATGCATACAAACACTCTAAATTCCTCAGTGTGATATCTGGTTTTCCTTACTACTAAACAATAATCTTTGATGTTTATACTGCCTGTCCACTATGTTACAAAAAAAGCCTGACTCCCTCTCCTGCCACCTTGGAGCAGTTTTCTCAGACTATTTCACTGGAAGGACTGATTCTGAAGCTGAAGCTCCAATACTTTGGCCACCTGATATGAAGAACCCGCTCATGGGAAAGGACTCTGATGTTGGGAAAGATTGAAGGCAGGAGGAGAAGGGGAGGACGGAGGATGAGATGGTTGGATAGCATCACCGAAACAATGGACCTGAGTTTGAGCAAGCGCCAGGAGATGGTGAAGGAAGGGAAGCCTGGCATGGTGCAGTCCATGAGGTCGCAAAAAGTCGGACACGACTGAGCGGCTGAACAACAACAATCAATTCTTACAGATTTTAAATTATTACGATATAATAGTAGAATAGATAATTCTTGATTATGTCAATTAATACCTAGTTTTTATTCTTTCATTATTATGTTTATTCAAGTTAAATAACAGAGGCATTATCCTTAAACCATTTCTTAATACTTGTCCTATTAATCTATTTCTCTATTTTAAAATGATCACTAATGAATGGTTATGTATATAAATTTAATACCTTTTATATCATAATTGTTATTGCATTTTACTTTTGCAGTAGCAATCACTAATTCTTAAGAATTGCATTTTTATTGAACTCTTATTGAGATAATTATTGATTCACATACAGTTGTAGGAAATAATGCAGAGAGAGCCCATGTATGGTAAAACACATTTATTTCAAAGGTAACATTCTTTAAATTATCTGATGATATCAAAACCAGGATATTGACATAGATATGATCCACCTATCTTAGTCAGATTTACTCAATTTTACTTAATGTGTATGTGTACATTTTGTTCTATACAACTTTATCACATGTGTAGGTACATGAATCTGCCACTACAATCAAGATACAGCCATGAAGATTCCAGTATTGTCATTTTATAACCTCTTTGCTATCCTGTTTCTAACTCTGCTGCTCCTACTGCTAAGTCACTTCAGTCGTGTCTGACTCTGTGCAACCCCATAGATGGCAGCCCACCAGGCTCCCCCGTCCCTGGGATTCTCCAGGCAAGAACACTGAAGTGGGTTGCCATTTCCTTCTCCAATGCATGAAAGTGAAAAGTGAAAGTGAAGTCACTCAGTCGTGTCCAACTCTTAGGGACCCCATGGACTGCAGCCTACCAGGCTCCTCCGGCCATGGGGTTTTCCAAGCAAGAGTACTGGAGTAGGGTGCCATTGCCTTCTCCAGTTTCTAACTCTAGGGGTTTGCTAATCTGATTGCCATTTCTAAAATTTTTCATTTCAAAATATCATATAAATAGAATCATTCAATATACTGCCATTCAGGATTGGCTTTTTTTACTCAACACAGTTCTCTGAAGACTCATCCAAGTAGTTGCATGTATAGATAGTTCGTTCATTTTTTTATTGCTAAGAAATGATTCCTTGTATGGATGGACCAGTTTGTTTAGCCCTCCATATGCTGGACATCTGAGGGACATTTTGACCATTTCTAGATTTTGGCTGTTTCAAGTGAAGTGTATGAATATTTGTGTAGAGTTTCCTGGGTGACTATGTTTTCATACATTTTATTTTAATTTTTACTTCAATTGGCTGATAGTCCTAACATGTAAAGTACATAAGATTTTCCCTCTAATATAAACCTATAATTGAAAATGGACAATCAGATAATTATAATTCTGAAGCATGTCTTGTCCATATTATTCATTAAATGGATTACAAAAGATGGTAATCAGTGTGATTATGTGATCATAGTCTTGCAGACATATACTGTTTAATACAACTTTGGTTATTTAACCTTTCAAAGACCAAGAATGAAGCTGCACTAAATAGAAGATTTTAAATAAGTATTGCAGTCAAATGTTAGTGCTTTTCTAATAATGCCCAGAACAAACCTAACTACTGTGCGTATTAAGCTTTGAACAGTTTCACCTTTCACCTGGTAATCGTTAAGCACATTAGTGAATAGGGGAGAAAAAAATGAATCTTCTTTATGACAGATGTTTTATAAACTTCCAATAATTTTGTGTGTTTGTGTGTGTATGTATGTATATATCTGTTATTAAACTTCTAAATTTATCTCATTCTTCATCCATCCATTCAACAAATGACTCTTAAATGTCTGTTATATGGAATTCCTATAATGTATGCTTATGATTTATAGGTTAAATAATGCAATCTTTGGGCTTCCCTGGTGCCTCAGTGGTAAAGAACCAGCCTGCAGTGCAGGCGATGCAGGTTCAATCCCTGGGTCTAGAAGATCCTCTGCAGAAGGGAATGGCAACCCACTTGAGTGTTCTTGCTTGGTAAATCCCATGGACAGCGGAGCCTGGTGGGCTACAGACCACAGGGTCACAAAGAGTTGGATATGACTTAGCAACTAAACAATGAAGGTGAAATATGACCTTTAGTGTGAAAGAATTTCTTGTATAAGGGATATAAATATATATGGCTGAAATTTAAAAAAATCTATGTTGTAGTTATGACTAGTTAGTATTCTGGAAGACAGTAAGCAATAATTTTAGTGAATTTACAACTATACGGAGAAAATATTTTTTTAGTACTATACAGAGAACCAGAATTTCTTTGTGTGTGCAGAGAGAAAGGAAGATCAACTTTTTATTAAAAGTATTTTTTTCTAGATATTTTGAGATATGAATTTATGATTTAATTCTTCCGTCTTGCTTTCTTTCCCACACAGGTTGGTGGCATTTTTTACTTAACTCCCCCAGTTATGTTTCAGGAATGAAAACCAAAATGATCTGCAAAACTTACTGATTTTGATTTTCTCAAATTATTTTCCCAGGGGAATTTAGATTTGCCCAAATGGAAGAAGAGGATCCCTGGATAGAGACTGAATCTATTAAGGAACAAGCAGGTTGGCTGGTGAGGAAAGTTTTTTCAGAAACTGAAGCAGATTCTTCTTACTGGAGGAGATGCATAGAGAGACTGCCTTTCTCTGAGTAATATGTCTTGAGACCAGCTTTCTCATGGGAGCATCAAGGATGTGGGAGACTGTAAGACAAGAAGGGGTACCTGGTGCATCTAGGCATCAGGTTTATGGCGCCCATGACAGATTTCTTTTACTTACAGCATGCCATCCCAGATCTGAACAGTCACTGAGAAAAGAGTGAGGGACATCTCAGTGACTATGAAACTGCCTCCATAATGTGGTATAAGACCTTGACATGAAGCATAATGTAGACAAAAGGAAAGGCTGTGCAATGATGGAGATTTATAGTGCCTCCAACTTGGAAGAATAAGGCACAAAAATAAAATTACCGTGGTCTTTAAGGCACAAAGGGAAGCACTATTTCATTTGCACACTTGAGTTTGTGGCCTGAGAGTCATGTCTGCTCATGAGGTTGCTCTGGGACAGAAATGAGTTTTTCTGCCCTGGATGTTCATCTGATGCTTAGGGTTTTTAAGGAAAGGGGCTGTGGGTTTTCATGGTGGCTCAGTTGGTAAATATCCCACTTGTAATGCAGGAGGGACCACCTGCAACACAGAAGAGCCGGGTTCAGTCACTGGGTCAGGAAGATCTTCTGGAGAAGGAAATGGCAACCCACTCCAGTATTCTTGCCTGGGAAAATAAATCCCATGGACTAAGAAGCCGAGCAGGCTACAGTCCATGAAGTTGCAAGAGTCAGAAAAGACTTAGAAACTAAAGCAGAGAAGAAGGAGAGACGGGTGGAAACAATCACAGCTCAGGGGAACAGCCAAAACAGAGGAGGAGACAAGTTTGGCTACACTGAAGAAGCAGAGAAAGAACAGAGTGTCTAAAGGGAAAATGGTAAATGTGCATGATGTAAATCTCTCTCTGCCTTCCTTAAATAATCTTTAACAAAACTAAAAACTAAAATCCTGAAATGAGGAGTGTGACAGGACTAAAATAAAAAGAAGTTCTTCAGTTCAGTCACTCAGTCATGTTTGACTCTTCTGACCCCATGGACTGCAGCACACCAGGCTTTCCTGTCCATCGTGAACTTCCGGAGCCTGAACAAACTTGTGTTCATCGAGTCAGTGAAGCTATCTAACCATCTCATCATCTGTTATCCTCTTCTACTCTAACCTTCAATCTTTCCCAGCATCAGGATCTTTTCCAATGAGTTAGTTCTTCGCATCAGGTGGCCAAAGTATTGGAGTTTCAGCTTCAGCATCAGTCCTTCCAATGAATATTCAGGACTGATTTCCTTTAGGATAGACTGGTTGGATCTCCTTCCAGTCCAAGGGACTCTCAAGAGTCTTCTCCAACACCACAGTTCAAAAGCATCAGTTCTTAGCCACTCAGCTTTCTTTATATTCCAACTCTCACATCTATACATGACTACTAGAAAAACCATAGCCTTGACGAGACAGATGTTTGTTGGCAAAGTAATGTCTCTGCTTTTTAATACACTGTCTAGGTTGGTCATAGATTTTCTTCCAAGGAGCAAGTGTCTTTCAATTTCATGGCTGCAGTCACCATCTGCAGTGATTTTGGAGCCCCCAAAAATACTCTCTCACTGTTTCCATTGTTTCCCCATCTATTTGCCATGAAGTGATTAGACTGGATGCCATAATCTTAGTTTTCTGAATGTTGAGCTTTAAGCCACCTTTTTCACTCTCCTCTTTCACTTTCATCAAGAGGCTATTTAGTTCTTCGCTTTCTGCCATAAGGGTGGTGTCATCTGCATATCTGAGGTTATTGATATTTCTCCCGGAAATCTTGATTCCAGCTTATGCTTCTTCCAGCCCAGTATTTCTCACGATGTACTCTGCATATAAGTTAAATAAGCAGGGTGACAATATACAGCCTTGATGTACTCCTTTCTTAATTTGGAACCAGTCTGTTGTTCCATGTCCAGTTCTAACTGTTGCTTCTTGACCTGCATACAGATTTCTCAGGAGGAAGGTCAGGTGGTCTGACATTCCTATCTCTTTAAGAATTTCCCACAGTTTGTTGTGATCCACACAGTCAAAGGCTTTGGCATAGTCAATAAAGCAGAAATAGATGTTTTTCTGGAACTCTCTTGCTTTTTTGATGATCCAACAGATATTGCCAATTTGATCTCTAGTTCCTCTGCCTTTTCTAAATCCAGCTTGAACATCTAGAAGTTCATGTTTCATGTACTGTTAAGGCATGGCTTGAAGAATTTTGAGCATTACTTTGCTATCATGTGAGATGAGTGCAATTGTGTGATAGTTTGAACATTCTTTGGCGTTGCCTTTCTTTGGGATTGGAATGAAAATTGACCTTTTCTAGTCCTGTGGACACTGCTGAGTTTTCCAAATTTGCTGGCATTTTGAGTGCAGCACTTTCACAGCATCATCTTTTAGGAATTGAAATAGTTCAACTGGAATTCCATCACCTCCACTAGCTTTATTTGTAGTGATGCTTCCTAAGGCCCACTTGACTTCACATTATAGGATGTCTGGCTCTAGGTGAGTGATCACACCATCGTTATCTGGGTCATGAAGATCTTTTTTGTATAGTTCTTCTGTGTATTCTTGCCACCTCTTCTTAATATCTTCTGCTTCTTTTAGGTCAATACTATATCTGTCCTTTATTGTGCCCATTTTTGCTTGAAATGTTCCCTTGGTGTCTCTAATTTTCTTGAAGAAATCTCTAGTCTTTCCCATTCTATTGTTTTCCTCTATTTCTTTGCACTGGAATATAAAGCAGTGAAGGGGTTAATGTTTGCATAGTGATTTGAATGAGGTAGACAGAGGCAGGCTTGTAGGAAAGGGAAACACCTGACATCTGGGCAAGTAACTGAGTATTAAGGTAGCCAAAAATCCAAGTTCACTTTGATCTCAATAATCTATATATACAAAGGTATATATAATAAAAATATAATACACCTTGTGTTTATATATGCAAGTGTGCGTATGTGTATGTGAGTGTAAATTCTGAAAGCAAACTTCTGTCTGCCTGGCGGTTACCGATTTTGGTTTCTATTGCTTTGGCTTTATCACAAAGGCTATGTTCAATATAGACTATTTAGGAAGAAGCTAAAGTAATAAAAGTAGCTATGTATTTTGGAAGTCACTACTGGAATAATACATGGAGTCTCCTATCACTGAACACCTATTAGAGTCTTTGATTTTGTGCAATGATATAAAAAAGAAACTGCAATTTTTTGTTAAATGTAGTGAGTTCATTGGAGACAAAGCCCTGATGTAGTTCTCATAGTATCATCATATGTGCTATAAACAGAGGTTTTAAGAAATCAAACAGTATAATGCTGAGATTTCTCTCTGGGTTTAGAAATAAAAAGAAAGGAACCTGCACATTTCCTATGTTACAGGATCTTGTGAGTATTGGTCTTTTATTTTTCTTCTCCATTCATCACCTGGAGAGTTTGACATTTACTATTTGCCAGTGATGAGTCTTAGAGGAGAAAGATGGGTCAGTTTGATGCTAAAGTCAGCAGAGGCTATAACATTAACACCAGTAAAGTTGTCAAACTATCTTGACACTTTCCTCTTTAGTCCCCTATTTTACTTTTCCTGGGAGCATTTGGATGCTGACAGATTTGTGCCGTGCAAACCTGGGAGTCATTTAATGCAGGCACACTTCACAGCTACAAATCTCACATTATAGTCATGTGATGTTAGGACAAGTGGAAAGGAACCTTCTCGGTGTGTCTTGGGACAAAAGTTTGCTCCTTGTTACTAAGAAGGGCTTTCCTGGTGGCTCAGACGGTAAGGAATCTGCCCATTATGTGGGAGACCCAAGTCTGATCCCTGGGTTGGGAAGATCCCCTGGAAAATGAAATAGATACCCACTCCAGTATTCTTACCCGGAAAATTCCATGGACAGAGTAGCCTGGCAGGCTACAGTCCATGGGATCACAAAGAGTCAAACACGACTGAGCAACTAACACTTTCAACCCCTAAGCAAGACTCTTCCATGGTGTAACTATCTCCCTTGTTCAAACTTGACTTTAGTTTAAAGCCTAATCTCACCCAATCTACCATCTACTATCACCCAATCTCACCCATGCTACTTTACAAAATAGCATGAAAAATCTCGTACAATAAAAGTTGTGGAGGATGGCAAAAAACTAACTTGCGAGAGAAACACAGCAGAAATGTTTTAGAATTTTAGAGAAATTGCTAGAAAAAGCCAGCAATTGAATTTTTGATGCAAAATTATATAAAAAGATTAGAAAATGAATCATATGCTAATAAATAAAGTCCTTTTAGTCAATTGACAAAATCCAGATCACCAGTTATTTACTGAGTGTACACAGAACTGAGAACTTGTCCTAAAATAGTTAAAATCATGTCAGGGAAATGAAACATTTGCAGGCTAAATAAATTAAGTAATGATTAAATTCATGTAATTACAACCTAAGAGTAGACAGAGATAGTGAATTAAAACTTTAAAGGGGGACTGAAGAGTTTGGAATGGTGAGTATCGGTGCCATCTCTCTGCTGGGGAGCAAAGTGCAGAAGAGCCATTGATAACCAGTGGATAGTCTGAATGAAAGTATAAATGTTCAAGGACATTTTCTCCTATAGAGAGTAAAATACTATTGTATATTCTTGGACATGGGCAAAATAATGAAAGAAATGACTCTTTAGGAAGATTAATTTGAAAAATATTCAGAAGAGATGGAAAGGGAAGAGACTGAGTGCTTTGTACAAAGTAATAAAGCCAGTTATGGTAGACTACAACAGATGAAAGCAAGGAGAAAACATTACCATAATTATCACTGCTTGCTAATAAAAGGGAAAGCCATTCCTGTGTGGCCTCATTGCTGAATGCTAAACTTGACTCTATCCTGATCTGAAACCACCTTTAGAATTTTCATGACCTCTACTTGCTAGAGCTCCCAGGGCACATGAGTTTCCATCTAAGTGAATTCTTAGGCCCTGTTTAAGGACCAGTGACACCTGGAATAATCTGTCACCATGTACAGGACAGAGCACATGTATTAAGTCCTTAATATAGAAACCCACCTCATTTGTGGCTGTCTTGAGTTTACACTCATCCCTATCAAATGATGATATTTTGTTCATTTTTGCTGTTATGTTCTTCTGAATTCCATTTATCACTCAAATTTTAATGCCCAATTTCAGTTATTAGGTGTTCACTCTTCTATGCCACTGCCTCTATATTTCATGTTCTATCTCTTCTCTGGACATCAACTAAAAGCCTCAGATTCCCAACCTTCTTTCCCAGCCGACTCTATAAGGACTTACACCTTGAATGAAAACAGAAGCCTACTTCTTCAGCTGAGTTTAACCTGAGCTCCATGTCTCTGAACTCGCCTTTGCTCTTGGGGAACATGCTATTTCCATATTCAGTCTTACTACACTTAATTAATTCCTACTTGTCTCTGTTGGCTTGCCTGCCATGGTACCTACTCTATTTTAGATTTCCCCTGTTGATTTTGAACCCTATCTTCTGTCGGGGAAATTCCCTCTTCTATCCCTCTTGAGTTCTCATGGCCAGGCTAATAATAAAATTGACCCAAGACAGATTAACAGGAAAAACCAAGAAACAAGTTTAAATCATGTGCATGGAAGTCTCATAAAAATGGGACTTAAGAAGTGGTCAAAGAAGGCAGTTTTTATACTTTTTAGAGGAAGAAAAAATACCTTTGAGAGGAATTGTCAGGACAAAGAAACTTAAAGAAACAGGTTTGGGTGCTTAATTAGTAAGAAATTAAAGCAAATTTTGGACTTGGGTAGTAAATTAGTAAAGAAGTAACAAGTTTTGTTTAACAGGCTTCTTGGCCTTAAATTTCCTGTCTCTGGTGATAGGGCTTCCTAGGTGGAGCTAATGGTAAAAGGAAGTGAAGTCGCTGAGCCGGATCTGACTTCCTGCGACCCCATGGGCCGTAGCCTACTAGACTCCTCAGTCCATGGAATTTTCCAGGCAAGAGTACTGGAATGGGTTGCCATTTCCTTCCCCAGGGGATCTTCCTGATCCAGGGCTCGAACCTAGGTCTCCGGCATTGCATGTAGATGCTTTACCATCTGTGCCACCAGGGAAATCCAATGGTAGAGAACCACCTGCCAATGCAGGAGATGCAGGTTCAATCCCTGGGTGAGGAAGATCCTTGGAGGAGGGCATGGCAACCCACTCCAGTGATGATAAGGCTGTCTTTCTCCTTCCCAGTACAGGGAGGGCAACTTTCATACGGAAGATTTATTTCCTGATATCAGGGAGAAGTGTCAAAATCTCCCTCTTGTATCTGCTGGCCACAACTTAAATACTTTTAGTTCAAATAATCAAAATGAAGCTGAAGCATATTTTAGGGCAGCCTGTATGGGAACCTGACACTTCTTTGATTCCCTTCAAACTGCTTTTTGTCTTATGTCTAGAGCTTGATCATGCCAATTTTTTCTTCTACAGTTGCCTTTTTTTTTTGTTAGTTTTGAAGGATCTTTCCGTATTTTCACCATTGTAGGTCTCCCTCGATCATGTCAAAATTCATTTCAAAACTGATTACAGAAAACATTTTTTTCTATTTCTCCCATTATTATGCATTTTACTTAATAGTTTCATTATTTGATTAACACATCCTAAATAAATTAAAGTATACATTTCAAACCAAACTTATTCTAAAACTGGTTAAATAATCTGTGTGTATATATATATTGCAAAGTCAAATATATGTTTATATACCACCCTTATGGCATAAAGTGAAGAGGAACTAAAAATCCTCTTGATGAAAGTGAAAGTGGAGAGTGAAAAAGTTGTCTTAAAGCTCAACATTCAGAAAACGAAGATCATGGCATCTGGTCCCATCACTTCATGGGAAATAAATGGGGAAACAGTGGAAACAGTGTCAGACTTTATTTTTCTGGGCTCCAAAATCACTGCAGATGGTGACTGCAGCCATGAAATTAAAAGACGCTTACTTCTTGGAAGGAAAGTTATGACCAACCTAGATAGCATATTCAAAAGCAGAGACATTGCTTTGCCAACAAAGGTCCGTCTAGTCAAGGCTATGGTTTTTCCTGTGGTCATGTATGGATGTGAGAGTTGGACTGTGAAGAAGGCTGAGTGCCAAAGAATTGATGCTTTTGAACTGTGGTGTTGGAGAAGACTCTTGAGAGTCCCTTGGACTGCAAGGAGATCCAACCAGTCCATTCAGAAGGAGATCAGCCCTGGGATTTCTTTGGAAGGAATGATGCTAAAGCTGAAACTCCAGTACTTTGGCTACCTCATGCGAAGAGTTGACTCATTGGAAAAGACTCTGATGTTGGGAGGGATTGGGGACAAGCGGAGAAGGGGACGACAGAGGATGGCTGGATGGCATCACTGACTCGATGGACGTGAGTCTGAGTGAACTCCGGGAGTTGGTGATGGACAGGGAGGCCTGGAGTGCTGCGATTCATGGGGTTGCAAAGAGTCAGACACGACTGAGCGACTGATCTGATCTGATATATATATATATATATATATATATATATATAGCAAAGTTAAATTAAAATATTTTAAAATTAAAGCAAATGAAAAAGAGGAACACAAAATAAGATGAACATTGCTGCTGCTGCTGCTAAGTCACTTCAGTCGTGTCTGACTCTGCACCACCCCATAGACGGCAGCCCACCAGGTTTCCCCGTCCCTGGGATTCTCCAGACAAGAACACTGGAGTGGGTTGCCATTTTCTTCTCCGATGCATGCAAGTGGAAAGTGAAAGTGAAGTCACTCAGTCGTGTTCAACTCTTAGCCACCCCATGGACTGCAGCCCACCAGGCTCCTCCATCCATGGGATTTTCCAGGCAAGAGTACTGGAGTGGGGTGCCATTGCCTTCTCCGAAGATGAACATTATCATGTCCTAAATTCTTGGCTAGAGATTAGACACAAAACAATAAGCAAGAAAGTAGCATAGCTATCAGAATCAATTTCTAAAAACAAATTCTTCTGAAAAAAGTACTAATGAGACTAGACAGTTACTCATATTTGCATTTCCTCAGAGATAAAACTATATACAATATAAGGCTAAACATCTTTAAGAATACCCTTACAGTAACCATCTGCAAATTTGGAAGAAATAACATAAATAAATGTTATGATCTGTCATGCATTTCTTTAATTTTGTAAGTACAAAATTGAATAGTTTTATTTTGAAAAATATATTTAAGAGCACATTATATTATAGGCTATTATTTTGTATTCAAGGAATTTAATAATAAAATATTATTTTTATAATTTTACTTAAGAAATTAAAGTTTCAAAATTAAGATGCCAAAGTCTGATTTCAGAATGTCAAGCTAGAATCTTCTGATCCGTAGTCAGATGCGTTATCTATTGCACCACTGGGTTCAGGATGGGGAACACATGTATACCAGTGGCGGATTCATTTTGATATTTGGCAAAACTAATACAATTATGTAAAGTTTAAAAATTGAAAAAAAAAAAAAAGAATGTCAAGCTAAAGACAATCCAAAACAGAAAAAACAAAAACAGGCAAGACCAACTCTTAGAAAATGTCTTCCAAGGTTGGTTCTAAGGGTTTCCCTTCTTGATCTTCTTCTGACTGATTCACCAAGAACTAATGACTTGATACACTGGCCCAGTTCACAGCAAGCTTTGAAAAGAGTTCTGACAGTCCAGGGGAAAGCAATGAATTCATTGATCAGTTTTTCTGGCAACCTTCTTATTTCCTGTTGGCTTCTAGGCTTCTCACTGGTTGTGATGTTAAAAGCCAACAACCCCTCAATTATTAGAATCTGAAGCTGAAGTGTGTCCTGTGTTTTATATATATATATATATACATATATATATATATATATATATACACACACACATACATACATACATATATGCATTTTTTTCTCCCAAGCACACACATTGTCACACAATGTATATTTTTCACTTTCTAATATGATAGGTCAGGATAGAAACCCTCTACTATCAAGTCCACAAGAATTGTGCAGTGAATCCTTACACTTGAATCTAGAAACAAGCGTGTTTCTAAAAACTTTTTGGTTTTAAATATCTCTGGAATTTTGTTTCAATCTGAATGAAGATTGAAGTCTCAAAACCCACAGATTTTTTTTCCCAGTGTGGCAGTTCTTAGCTATCCCAGTTTTCTCTTAATACAGAATTGTTAAGATCTGCAATGAACCAAACTGATGATTTAGTTCTAGATATGGAAAGAAACATATCTTTTGTGTGTTGGAGAGGACTCTTGAGAGTCCCTTGGACTGCAAGGATATCCAACTATCCATCCTAAAGGAAATCAGTCCTGAATATTCCTTAGAAGTAGTGATGCTGAAGTTGAAACTCAATACTTTGGCCACCTGATGCAAAGAACTGACTCATTGGAAAAGACCCTAATGGTTGGAAAGATTGAAGGCGGGAGGAGAAGGACGATAGAGGATGAGATGGTTGGATGGCGTCACCAACTCGATGGACATGAGATTGAGTAAACTCTGTGAGTTGGTGATGGATAGGGAAGCCTTGTGTGCTGCAGTCCATGGGGTTGCAAAGAGTCAGACATGACTGAGTGACTGAACTTAATAGAACTGAATTGATGGAAAGAAAATACCCAAGTTAAATGGTGTGAGTTTCCTGGATTTAAATTAATAGATAATAGAAGAATCATACAACCAGAAAGTCGGAATTACTTTCTTTACCTCTTCCTCAGTTCAGTTCAGTTCAGTCTCCAGTTGTGTCCGACTATTTGTGACCCCATGAGCTGCAGCATGCGAGGCCTCCAGTTCCATCACCAACTCCCGGAGTTCACCCAAACTCATGTCCAATGAGTCAGTGATGTTTTCTAACCATTTCCTCCTCTGTTGTCCCCTTATCTGCGTACCTCAATCTTTCACAGCATCAGGGGGTTTTCAAATGAGTCATCTCTTCGCAGCAGGTGGCCAAAGTATTGGAATTTCAGCTTCAACATCAGTCTTTCCAATGAACACCCAGGACTGATCTTCTTAGGATGGACTGGTTAGATCTCCTTAGAGTCCAAGGAACTCTCAAGAGTCTTCTCCAGCACCACAGTTCAAAAGCATCAATTCTTCAGTGCTCAGCTTTCTTTATAGTCCAGCTCTCACATCCATACATGACTACTGGAAAAACCATAGCCTTGACGAGACAGACCTTTGTTGACAAAGTAATGTCTCTGCTTTTTAATGTGCTGTCTAGGTTGGTCATAACTATCCTTCCTAGGAGTAAGCGTCTTTTAATTTCATGGCTGCAATCACCATCTGCAGTGATTTTGGAGCCAAAAATAAACAAACTCATCTACTGTTTCCCCATCTATTTGCCATGAAGTGATGGGACTGGATGCCATGATCTTAGTTTTCTGAATGTTGAGCTTTAAGCCAACTTTTTCAATCTCTTCTTTCACTTTCATCAAGAGGCTCTTTAGTTTTTCTTAACTTTCTGCCATAGGCTGGTGTCATCTGCATATCTGAGGTTATTGATATTTCTTCTGGCAATCTTGATTCCAGCTTGTGCTTCTTCCACCCAGCGTTTCTCATGATTGTAATTTGCATATAAGTTAAATAAGCAGGGTGACAATATGCAGCCTTGACGTAGTCCTTTTCTTATTTGGAACCAGTCCATTGTTCCATGTCCAGTTCTAACTGTTGCTTCCTGACTTGCATACAGGTTTCTCAAGAGGCAGGTCAGGTGGTCTGGCATTCCCATCTCTGTCAGAAATTTCCACTGTTTATTGCAATTCACAGAGTCAAAGGCTTTGGTATAGTCAATAAAACAGAAATAGATGTTTTTCTGGAACTCTCTTGCTTTTTCAATGATTGAGCAGGTGTTGGCAATTTGGTCTCTGGTTCCTCTGCCTTTTCTAAAACCAGCTTGAACATCTGGAAGTTCACGGTTCACGTATTGCTGAAGCCTGTCTTGGAGAATTTTGAGCATTACTTTGCTAGCATGTGAGATGAGTGCAATTGTGCAGTAGTTTGAGCATTCTTTGGCATTGCCTTTCTTTGGCGTTGGAATGAAAGCTGACCTTTTCCAGTCCTGTGGCCACTGCTGAGTTTTCCAAATTTGTTGACAGATGGAGTGCAGCACTTTCACAGCATCATCTTTTAGGAATTGAAATAGCTCAACTGGAATTCCATCACCTCCACTAGCTTTGTTCATAGTGATGCTTCCTAAGGCCCACTTGACTTCACATTCCAGGATGTCTGGCTCTAGGTGAGTGATCACACCATCGTGATTATCTGGGTCATGAAAATCTTTTTTTGTATAGTTCTTCTGTGTATTCTTGCCACCTCTTCTTAATATCTTCTGCTTCTGTTAAGTCCATACCATTTCTGTCCATTATTGAGCTCATCTTTAAATGAAATGTTTCCTTGGTATCTCTAGTTTTCTTGAAGAGATCTCTTGTCTTTCCCATTCTATTGTTTTCCTCTATTTCCTTGCATTGATCTCTGAGGAAGGCCTTCATATCTCTCCTTGCTGTTCTTTGAAACTGCATTCAAATAGGTATATCTTAACATTTCTCCTTTTCTTTTTGCTTCTCTTCTTTTCACAGCTATTTGTAAGGCCTCCCCATACAGCCATTTTGCTGTTTTGCATTTCTTTTTCTCAGGGATTGTCTTGATCCCTGTCTCCTGTTCAATGTCATGAACCTCCATCCATAGTTCATCAGGCATTCTGTCTATCAGATCTAATCCCTTAAATCTATTTCTCACTTCTGTTGTATAATCATAAGGCATTTGATTTGGGTCATACCCAAGTCTGAATTTTGTAATAAGGAGTGCATGATTTGAGTCACAGTCAGCTCCCAGTCTTATTTTTGCTGATTGTATAGAGCTTCTCCATCTTTGACTACAAAGAATGTAATACTTGTGATTTTGCTGTTGGCCATCTGGTGATGTCCATGTGTAGAGTCCTCTCTTGTGTTGTTGGAAAAGGGTGTTTGTTATGACCAGTGCATTCTCTTGGCAAAACGCTTAGCTTTTGCCCTGCTTTATTCTGTACTCCAAGGCCAAATTTGCCTGTTACTCCAGGTGTTTCTTGACTTCCTACTTTTGCATTCCAGTCCCCTATAATGGGAACAATATTCACAATTAAGCTTTTAGATAAATATTTGAAGAAATTGAAGAATATTTCATTTTCATTCATTCATTTATATCTTTCAGTGGCTTCCTAGCCAAACCTGAGTAAAATCCAGTCTTTCTACCATCTACAAAGCATGATTGACCATCACACATTACTTTTGTGAGCTCACTCTGAGTCTAATGAGCCTCCTTCATAGTGATTGAGTCAAAATGACCTCCATGCAGCTTTATAAAGCATGACATGATCTCTCTAGGTCTTTGTATTGCTTGTTATTTTTCTGAATTGCTTTTCTCCAAATACGTACATGTATTGCTCACTTCTTTTATGTCTTGCCTAAATATAATCTAACCAGCGAAGAGCTCATGTTACCCTATAAAAAAGAGGACCCTCTTATCCAAAGATAGTTTCCATTCCTCTATTTTTCTTCTTAGTTCTTATCCCCACTCAAAATATTATTCATTTTAAAAAATTTATTGTCATTGTTCTTTTTTTTATTTTTTAATTTTATTTTATTTTTAAACTTTACATAATTGTATTAGTTTTGCCAAATATCAAAATGAATCCGCCATAGGTATACATGTGTTCCCCATCCTGAACCCTCCTCCCACCTCCCTCCCCATACCATCCCTCTGGGTCGTCCCAGTGCACTATCCCCAAGCATCCAGTATCGTGCATCAAACCTGGACTGGCAACTCGTTTCTTACATGATATTTTACATGTTTCAATGTCATTCTCCCAAATCTTCCTACCCTCTCCCTCTCCCACAGAGTCCATAAGATTGTTCTTGATAGAATCCAAGTCCCTTGAGAACAAGGACTTCATCATTGTTTTTTTCACTGCAGGTTCTCAGTACCTAAAGTAGGATTACTGAAAAATGTGTCTTTTGTTATATGAATGAAGTGACTTTTGGAACCTGCTTAAGAATGAGGACTGGTTGTGATGGAAATCGACCATGTGATTTGAAGTTTGGAACCTGATATCCAGGAAGGTGATAAAGGGCTGGAGATTGAATTCAATTATCAGTGACCAGTGATTTTCTCAATCATGCCTATGTAATGAAGCCACCATAAAAAACCCCCAAAGACAGGGTTTTGGAGAGCTTTCATAGTTTAGTGAGCTCTTGGTAAACACCTGGAGATTCAAGGAGAGTGATATGCTGAAAGACAGCTTGGAAACTCTATGCCTTCCCCATGCCTTCTCTAGACATCTTTTCCATCTGGTTGTTTCAGAATTGCATCTGTTCACTAACAAACCAGTGAGTTAGTAAGTAAAATGTTGCTCTGAGTTCTGTGAGCTACTCTAGCAAATTAATCAAACCTAAGAAAAGTGTCATTAGAACCTCTGATCTTTCATTGATGTTTCAGAAGCAATAGGTGACAACCTGGAACTGTGGCTGGCATTTGAAGCATGTGTGTATATATGTATGTGTGTATGTGAGAGAGAGAGAGTCTCATAGGACTTATGCATTAATCTGTGGGATCTGAACCTATCTCTGGTGGACTGTGTCAGTACTGAGTTAAATTGTAGGAACCCTCAACTGGTGTCAGAGCATTGCTTGGTAGTCTGAATACACACACATGTCAGAAGTGGATTCAGAATCCATTTATCCTAAGAGGTACTTAGTCAATTTAAACAAATGATGAGCTTTCACATATAATTTTGAAATATGAGATTGCTGAATTCATTCCGTTATCTGTAGTAGAGATTTATTTATCAAGAAATCTACCTTGTAGCCTTTTTTTGTTTTTACATTTCCTTCTTAGTGTTACTTAGCTAGCATGGTACAGCAGAAAGCTCATTTCTTCAAATGGGAATAAAATACTTTTCACATAGCCTTATTTGAAATAATAATCTTTTTACTAAACTTGGTCTCCATAGGAAAAAAAAAATGCTGATCCTACCTAGGTGATCAAGTGACTGCTAGTATTTCTGCCTATTTCTGTAGTTCTTGGAACTCTACAGAAAAGGGTTATAAAGTTTAAGAATGTGCTCTCTCTATTTAGGAGAATGACTTAGGGTGCACAGTTCAGTGTCATGCTCATTTTAAAATGATTTCTGCTGGTAATAATGGCTGAACTGATTGTAAATTGAGAGTGCATATGGTCCATTGGTCACCTCTGTGCTGAGCAGCTGTTTCTGTGCTATGGGAGCATACTAAGGAAACTTGAATATGTCTACATGCAAGGTTTTCCACAATGCAGCTTCCATGAATGATAGAAATTTAGTACAAATGAAAGAAAATATGCTATGCTTTTTAAATTAAGTATAATTAACTATTTTTCCAAATAAAGACAAGTAATATTTTCATGCCAGTATCAATAAAAGCAGAACTCTTTATTATAAAAGCAGAAATTTCTCAAGTGTAATCTAGCCCAGCATTTGGGAAGAAAGGCCCTGTCCCTTCCAGAATCACACTGCTAAAAACATCATGCCTATTTCAATGTTGCTATGACTTCATCTCTGGATAAAATGGGGCAAAGCACTGTTTCTGTGGAACTAGAGACCAAAGTAATGCAAAATTTTGCCAGTGTTCTAAAGGTGATGACTATGGAGAATCCAAGGTGGTAGGATCCAAAACTGGAGACTGGAAGAGACCCTTCAATGAAGTACACTGGCCCTGTTTTTAATTTCTTTGTCATTCTTCCATGTAGGTGAGATGTTAGTAGGATTTAAGGCTTGGCAAGCTCATATGAAGACTTTCATGTATCAAATGTGTTATTCTGCTTTTGACCAATTAATGACTAACACTTAATAAAAATTCTTGTCATTTACCCAGAATTTTGTATTTTCAGTGTATTTTATAGTTATTAGTGAAACATGAGTATCTTCATGTAAGGTTCAATTATATTATATCTATTTTCTCTCTACTCCTATCCTATATTGTTTTACTGATAAACAAGCTTGTCTTAGTAAAGTTTGTTGATGAATTAAAGTATGTTCGTCAAATAAATATTAATATATGACAGTTTTTAAGTCTCTAACAGTTTAAAGAAATCTTTTTATAGATAAATATCTAAATGTATATCTATTTCCACAAAATCGAATCATACAACAGAAACTATTTTTTTCACTTAATAAATTATGGACACCATTTAACAGATCCATTTGTATAGTACATTCTACCTACAAGGTTTGATTTGAAGGACAGTAGTTTTTTAGCTCCTGATATTTTCAGCAATACTACTACCTCTTAAGGAGTCTTCATCCTCACTTAACCCCTGAAATGAATGCAGGACCCAAGACAACAGTGTAGGAAGGCTTTTCATAGATCTATGGACTTGACATGATGTGGTAGGTAAGTTATACCACAAGGGCAGATACGTAAGCCTTACTTCACATATGTATTCACTTCCGAACTCTAATGCCAGTGTTTTTTGCCTCTTTTCATAACTAAGAAACCAAGACTCACTGGTGCTGAGTAGCTTGCCATATTTAAGTAGCTAACAAATACCAGAAACTTAGATGTGAAGCCATTCTTTCATAGCAAAGCCCTTGCAATGCATATAACCACCATTTTTATGATTAATATCAGTAGTTATTTGGTATTCTTAACTGAATTAAGATTTGAAAAGTTGTGAACCTAATTTTAAAGATTAGGAATTGCAAATTCTAAATTATCATACTTTTCAAAAAGTGCTGCACTCAATATGCCAGCAAATTTGCAAAACTCAGCAGTGGTCATAGGACTGGAAAAGGTCAGTTTTCATTCCAATCCCAAAGAAAGGCAATGCCAAAGAATGCTCAAACTACCGCACAATTGCACTCATCTCACACGTTAGTAAAGTAATGCTCAAAATTCTCCAAGCCAGGCTTCAGCAATATGTGAACTGTGAACTTCCTGATGTTCAAGCTGGTTTTAGAAAAAGCAGAGGAAACAGAGATCAAATTGCCAACATCCACTGGATCATGGAAAAAGCAAGAGAGTTCCAGAAAAACATCTATTTCTGTTTATTGACTATGCCAAAGCATTTGACTGTGTGGATCACAATCAACTGTGGAAAATTCTTCAGGAGATGGGAATACCAGACCACCTGATCTGCCTCTTGAGAAATTTGTATGCAGGTCAGGGCACAGTTAGAACTGGACATGGAACAACAGACTGGTTCCAAATAGGAAAAGAAGTTCGTCAAGGCTGTATATTGTCACCCTGTTTATTTAACTTACATGCAGAGTACATCATGAGAAACGCTGGACTGGAAGAAACACAAGCTGGAATCAAGATTGCCGGGAGAAATATCAATAACCTCAGATATGCAGATGACACCACCCTTATGGCAGAAAGTAAAGAGGAACTCAAAAGCCTCTTGATGAAAGTGAAAGTGGAGAGTGAAAAAGTTGGCTTAAAGCTCAACATTCAGAAAACAAAGATTATGGCATCCGGTCCTATCACTTCATGGGAAATAGATGGGAAACAGTGGAAACAGTGTCAGACTTTATTTTTCTGGGCTCCAAAATCACTGCAGATGGTGATTGCAACCATGAAATTAAAAGACACTTACTCCTTGGAAGGAAAGTTATGACCAACCTAGATAGCATATTCAAAAGCAGAGACATTACTTTGCCAACAAATGTCCGTCTAGTCAAGGCTATGGTTTTTCCTGTGGTCATGTATGGATGTGAGAGTTGGACTGTGAAGAAGGCTGAGCGCCGAAGAATTGATGCCTTTGAACTGTGGTGTTGGAGAAGACTCTTGAGAGTCCCTTGGACTGCAAGGAGATCCAACCACTCCATTGTGAAGGAGATCGGCCCTGGGATTTCTTTGGAAGGAACGATGCTAAAGCTGAAACTCCAGTACTTTGGCCACCTCATGCGAAGAGTTGACTCATTGGAAAAGACTCTGATGCTGGGAGGGATTGGGGGCAGGAGGAGACGGGGACGACAGAGGCTGGATGGCATCACTGACTCGATGGACGTGAGTCTGAGTGAACTCTGGGAGTTGGTGATGGACAGGGAGGCCTGGCGTGCTGGATTCATGGGGTCACAAAGAGTCTGACATGACTGAGCAACTGATCTGATCTGATCTGATCTGATCTGATAGCTGTGTTCTTAGTATATGAAATCAGAAAAAGTCAGGGAAGGATGGTTGTGTAAACTGGTTGGCAAAGAGTTGGACATGATTGAGCGACTAAGCATACAACATAGCACCATCACCACCACTACTGAAATATTAGTAAAATCCAGTCTTAAACGGAATGGTAAATTGCAGGACTTGTGAATACCATCATTGTGGTGGTGGTTTAGTCGCTAAGTCATGTTCGACTCTTGCAACTTCAGGGACTGTAGCCTGCCAGGTTCCTCTGTCCCTGGGATTCTTCAGGCAAGAATACATGAGTGGGTTGCCATTTCCTTCTCCAGGGGCTCTTCCAGACTCAGGAATTGAACTCAGGTCTCCTACACTGCAGGAGAGATTCTTTACCTAGTGAGCTATGAGGGAAGCCCAAATACCATCATACTTTGGAATAATGCTTATTCTTAAGTTGAAAAATATTTTGTGTTTATGAAAGTATAATATGTTTTCCCAAATTTAAAAACAGCTACAATTTGGGGACTTCTTTGGTGGTCCAGTGGTTAAGACCCCATGCTGCCACTGCAGGGGGAATGAGTTCAATACGCGGTCTGGGGACTAAGATTCCACGTGCCACTTGCCACAGTACAAAAAAAAAAAAAAAAAAAGCCATAACTCTACAATATAATCACATAATTTTAAGGTTTCTTTGATGTCAATTACTCTGCTCATATACTGTTCAAAATTTGTATATCTCTATCTGGACCTTTGCCTGTATAGACTTTCTCCCACATATTATATTGTAATTGTATTGGGTTGCTAAAGTTGCCATAACAAATTATCACAAACTGTGGCTTAAACAACAGAAATTTATTGTCTCAAGCTCTGGAGGCTAGAAGTTGAAAGTTGAGGTGTTGGGAAGGGTTGGTTCCTTTGGCAGACTGTGAGGACTGTGAGGGAGGAGCTATTCCATACCCTTCCCTTGCTTTTGGTGGTTCTCTGGCAATTTTTAGCATTGCTTGTAGACACGTAATCCTGATCTTTTCCTTCATGCCCACATGACAGTCTCACTGTGTGTGTCTCTGTGGCCAATTCACTCTTTTTCATAACTCCAGTAATATTGGGTTAGCATCTATCCTTATGAACTCATTTAAACTTGATTATCTCTGCAAAGAACTAATCTCCAAATAAGGTCATGTTCTGAGATTTGAAGGGTTAGGACTCTAACATATCTTTTTGAAGTAAGGACAAAATTCAACCCGTTATTTTTATCAATTCTGAAACTATTCTTTGAAAATCTCATTTCTAATGACAGCCTAGGTAGGATTTTTATTGCTAAGGTAAACCATGTTTTATTTAACCATAACTCATTTGTTGGACATTTTGTTTAACATTTTTTCAGCTTTATACACAATAGAGCTATGAATATTCTTACATAGGAATATTTTGCGTTTCTCTGAATTTATATGCAATTAAAATTTTTAAGGATAAAAAGACACAGCATAAAAGTATGAATATTTATGAGTTTTGATATTTAGTACCTCACTTTTCCCATAAAAAATGTGTTATCAAACTAAAAATCTAGTCAGCAATAATTTAAAAGTCATTGCTGCTTTAATGTGATTTTTTTTTGCTTTTAATAACATTGAATATTTTTTGCATTATTCTGCTATTGTTCCTTTTTATAAGGGCCACTCTATTTACTCTTCTTATGTTCACATAGGGTATGTTACTCATCTTCTTGCTGATTTATAGGAGAAAGTTTCAGTATATATCACTTCCATATAGAGCTTATTTTAGTTGCCTTGCTTTGATATACAATATAAAATCAAATGCAAAATTACTCAAAAATATGTATAGGTTCATTTTTTTCCTCAACAAATTGCTGTATAAAAAGATTGAAAATATACTGCACAGTAAATAATCTATAGGAAATATTTAGGATTTTACATTCTGATAGGAAATATAATTCCAGTTATCCAATTGCTGCAAAAAAAGGCTTATACATCAATGAAAGTTAATTATAAGTTTTCTCTGATACAGAAAAGTGTAGTGACTTTCCAATGTCATAAAACTAGAGAATAGCAGAAATGGGAATAGAATTCAGGTCTCCTGAATCCCAGTGCAGTACTTTAGTGAGTGGACAACTATGATTTGTTGTAAAATAATAATTGCTAAGTACTTTGGGTATTTCTTTCATCCTTAAAAGCTAATAATGCTTACAAGTTTATAAAGGAGTTTTATCCAATGGAGAACAATGCCTTATAAAAGTATTTTTCCTTTAACATTATGTCAAATAAACTTTTTAAATTTGATGACAATTCCAACTGAATTCTCTAATGCCAAGTGTTGATTTCCTATCTAAAGTGGCTAATGCTAATATACAGGGTCTCTCCACCAAACATGCCAACATTATTTGTGTTCCTTTTCACTGCCAAGCATTTACCTTGGTATTCAATTTATTCCTATAAAATTCCAAGAGGCAATAATTTTACAGATTAGTTAGATACTGAAGCTGAAATTGTGCCCAAGTGAAGCAGAACAAACAAGATAGTCAAACCTGAACTCAGGTCAAACTCCTAAGATCCCATTGTTTTCACAACACTACAGTATTTCCACATTTTAAAAGAGCACAGGTAGCTTATCTTCTATCCTGACAAGCCACTGAAGAAAGCAGAGACAGAAACTCAGATGGGATAATGAATTCTGTGGAAATACATATTTTAAACAGCATTGTCAGATCAAAAGCAAAGGTGAAAGGAAATAACATTTATTGAAGTTGTACAAGGTATCATTTAACCTTCACATTCACAACTTTATTATGGCTGTTTCACTTATGGGGGCATTGAGTCTCAGAGATGTTAAATAAATTATCTGAGATCATAAAGCTAGCTCATGGTAGAAGCAGGATTGAAAGGACATATGTCTGGCCCCACTATATGAGAACTTTCCATAACTAGCTTTTTGATATCTCCTTTGTTAGAATAGTTTTTCCAAATTGAAGAGGATATATGGAACATTGATAAGAGCTACCTTTGATTAATGCATATATGATTTTACCTACTCATCAATATTATTACTATACAATTTTATTTTTTTAAATGTGTGTTTATTCACAGACAATCAGAGTTCAGAATGCATGAGCAGATATAATTAGTCTATGGTAAATATTAAGAGACAAATGTAATTGTGACTTTATCTACATAATACTTGAGTTTTATTTTTTAAATCTCTTGATTAGTACTATCTGTTATGGTAATGGTACTCTGATATCAGTATGCATAAGACTTATTTGAAAAGATGCAGATACCTTGGCTTCAGCTTACATATTTGACCTGAGTAACTGGGGAAGAACTTCATAATTTTTAACAAATTCCCCTAAATAATAAACACTGTTGTATTCTGAGGGACAAAAACTAAATAAATTCCTATATAAGGCTAAATTTTAGAACTTCATGGAAAATTTTCAATGGAAAGCCCCATTGTTGAGAAGTTTTCTCAGACTTTGATGTATATTAGTATCAGCAGATTTGTTAAAGCTTAGGCTTTTGGTGATACCAATTTAGAAAATCCTGCAAATGGACATGAGTGAATTAGGCATATTTATTGATAACAAGCTCACCAACCTATTGTATATTATATAAAAATTGGGAAGTGAAGTTATAGAATTATATAGATTAAAAATGATTATGAGATTATTGATAAAATGACTTAGGAAGACTAACATACTTCTACTTTGTGGTTTTGGTAGAAAGAATTGTGCACTATGTTCTGTCTGCTGCTGCTGCTGCTAAGTTGCTTCAGTCGTGTCCGACTCTGTGCGACCCCATAGACGGCAGCCCACTAGGCTCCTCTGTCCCTGGGATTCTCCAGGCAAGAATACTGGAGTGGGTTGCCATTTCCTTCTCCAAAGCATGAAAGAGAAAAGTGAAAGTGAATTTGCTCCGTCGTGCCCGACTCTTAGCGACCCCATGGACCTCAGCCTACCAGGCTCCTCCGTCCATGGGATTTTCCAGGCAAGAGTACTGGAGTGGGGTGCCATTGTTCTGTCTAGTCACATGTGATTGGTGATATCTGAAATACATTAAGATTGAAAACTATATATAGTGACAGAAAGAGGACTTTTCAATACAATGCATTCTTGGGAACTTGGCTACCAAACATTAATGGGCCTTCAATTACCCATTTTCTAAACTAGACACACAATTTTCAGCTGGAGTGTTCAGAATTCCATCTTCCCAAAAGCGTAGAATAGTCAATACATGTACTCTTCATTGTTGGACTTTAACTTTCATAGATCAAATATGGATATCAATATCAGGTAAATTTTTAAAAATGTGAATTCAGTATAATACTTAACAAACATTTAAAATACTTTTTCGGTTTTTTTGTTTTGTTTTTTCTTTTTTTATTATTTTTTTTTTACTTTACAATATTGTATTGGTTTTGCCATACATCATCATGAATCCACCACAGGTATACACATGTTCCCCATCCTGAACCCCACTCCCACTTCCCTCCCCATACCATCCTTCTGGGTCATCCCAGTGCACCAGCCCCAAGCTTCCTGTATCCTGCATCAAACCTGGACTGGCAATTCATTTCTTATATGATATTATACATGTTTTAATGCTATTCTCCCAAATCATCCCCCCTCTCCCTCTCCCAGAGTCCAAAAGACTGTTCTATACATCTGTGTCTCTTTTGCTGTCTCGCATACAGGGTTGTCGTTACCATATTTCTAAATTCCATATATGTGTGTTAGTATACTGTATTTGGAGAAGGCAATGGCAACCCACTCCAGTACTCTTGCCTGGAAAATCCCATGGACAGAGGGGCCTGGTGGGCTGTAGTCTATGGGGTCGCTAGAAGTCGGACATGACTGAGTGACTTCACTTTATTTTTTCACTTTCATATATTGGAGAAGGAAATGGCAACCCACTCCAGTGTTCTTGCCTGGAGAATCCCAGGGACGGGGAGCCTGGTGGGCTGCCATCTATGGGGTTGCACAGAGTCGGACACGACTGAAATGACTTAGCAGCAGCAGCAGCAGCAGCAGCATACTGTATTGGTGTTTTTCTTTCTGGCTTACTTCACTCTGTATAATAGGCTCCAGTTTCATCCACCTCATTAGAACTGATTCAAATGTATTCTTTTTAATGGCTGAGTAATACTCCATTGTGTATATGTACCACAGCTTTCTTATTCATTCATCTGCTGATGGACATCTAAGTTGCTTCCATGTCCTGGCTATTATAAACAGTGCTGCAATGAACATTGGGGTACATGTGTCTTTTTCAATTCTGGTTTCTTCATTGTGTATGCCCAGCAGCGGGATTGCTGGGTCGTATGGCAGTTCTATTTCCAGTTTTTTAAGGAATCTCCACACTGTTCTCCATAGTGGCTGTACTAGTTTGCATTCCCACCAACAGTGTAAGAGGGTTCCCTTTTCTCCAGCATTTATTGCTTGTAGACTTTTGGATCGCAGCCATTCTGACTGGCATGAAATGGTACCTCACTGTGGTTTTGATTTTCATTTCTCTGATAATGAATAATGTTGAGCATCTTTTCATGTTTTTGTTAGCCATCTGTATGTCTTCTTTGGAGAAATGTCTATTTAGTTCTTTGGCCCATTTTTTGATTGGGTCGTTTATTTTTCTGGAGTTGAGCTGTAGGAGTTGCTTGTATATTTTTGAGATTAGTTGTTTGTCAGTACAGAAACTGAGTAATTTTAGAGCGTTATAGAAAACTGACTGAACTTCTTTAGAGATTATGTAATAGGGCCACACTGAGAGACATTACTAGAAACATCACCAAGCAACTTATTGTTGACTTTTTTGTTGATGTTAAGTATAATGATGAATGGGTTGTTCACCAAAAAAAGTGATGTTTTTATAAAAAAACACAAGAAATTTTCCTCTCAAGTATGAGAATCAAGAATATTCTTGACAAGATAATTTACTTTTATTTTATGGACATTCAGAATCATGAATGATTTTGTTTCCCATATGAGTTAGTCTCCAGAAAGCACAGAAAATTACAACCCACTTTTTGTAAGACATTATATGTCCTAAAGTCTTCTCTGGTGACTCAGTCAGTAGAGTCTGTCTGCAATGTGGGAGACTTGGGTTCAATCCCTGGGTCAGAAAGATCCCTGGGAGGAGGAAATGGTAACACACTCCAGTATTCTTGCTGGAGAATACCATGGACAGAGAAGCCTCTTGGGCTACAGTCCATGGGGTCATAAAGAGTTGGGCACGACTGAGTGACTAACATTCCCTCACTTTTACTTATGTGCCCTAATATCACACCTAGATATATTGTATCTTCACTAGACTTATTTTCTTTTTTGTCCCATTTCATTTACTTTAAGTGCAAAATCAAACTTCTTGAATACCTACCATACATTGTGACATGTTCAGGTAAAAGCAAGTTAAATAAACTGATGAATAATAGTAGTTTATTTTTGATTAAACTAATGTAAAGTATACATTTTTGTTTTGTTGTTTCACATTAATCTAAAGATTGTTTTTTAAGAAAACTTTATATTAGGCATGGTTCCATATTGTTATAAATATGCTGTTTTTAACATGAATATGTATATTCAAAATGTGTGTCTTCACTGTCTATATCACTTAGGATTTCATGATATTAAAGAATATTTTCATCAATTACTTATCTGCTTTCAAAGAAGTAACAAAAATATCACTCAAAAATTATGATCAGATTTCAAAAAAATCACTTATGATTAAGAATAGCTTTATTGTCTAGACTCCGATAAACACACTCAGTAAATAATTGATAGCCATTTTCCTCACTGCTATCTTCAGAAAACCCACAAGGGATCCTTGAGCTGAGCAGAATAGGCCCTATATTCTTGCATGTAAAAACCATTATCTCCTGGATATTACTACACCAGGCTTTTTCATAGAGCAAAGGTAAGTTTAAATAATTTTAATGTGGAAGAAAATCAGAAAGGAAGCTATAATGTGTAGGTATGTGCCATAATAATTAAGCATTTGCATAGCTGACTGCAACCCTTATTAAGCAATATGCCAAGCGCAAGGTTGTTTTACATAATGGATGTGGGAGAAGCGGCACACTTCAAAGTAATCAGTCAGTTCAGTCGCTTAGTCATGTCTGACTCTTTGCAACCCCATGGACTGCAGCATGCCAGATTCCCTGTGTATCACCAACTCCAGGAGCTTGCTCAAACTCATATCCATCAAGTCATTGATATCACCCCACTATCTCATATTCCGATGTCCCCTTCTCTTCCTGCCTTCAAACTTTCCCAGCATCAGGGTCGTCTTTTCTAGTGAGTCAGTTCTTCACATCAGGTGGCCAAAATATTGGAGTTTTGGCTTCAACATCAGTCCTTCCAATGAATTTCCAGGACTGATTTCCTTTAGGATGGACTGGTTGGATCTCCTTGCAGTACAAAGGACTCTCAAGAGTCTTCTCCAACACCACAGTTCATAAGCATCAACTCTTCGATGCTCAGCTTTCTTTACAGTCCAACTCTCACATCCATACATGACTATTGGAAAAACTATAGCTTTGACCAGACTGATCTTTGTTGGCAAAGTAGTGTCTCTGCTTTTTAATACAATGTCTAGGTTGATCATAGCTTTTTTTTTTTTTTTCCCAAGGAGCAAGCATCTTTAATTTCGTGGCTGCAGTCACCATCTGCAGTGATTTTGGAGTCCAAAAAGTAGTCTTTCACTGTTTCTATTGTTTCCCCATCTATTTGCCATGAAGTGATTGGACTGGATGCCATGATCTTAGTTTTCTGAATGTTGAGATTTAAGCCAGCTTTCACTCTCCTCTTTCACTTTCATCAAGAGCCTCTAGATCTTCTTCTATTTCTGCGATAAGGGTAGTGTCATCTGCATATTTGAGGTTATTGGTATTTCTCCTAGCAATCTTGATTCCAGCTTGTGCTTCATCCAGCCCAGCATTTCTCATGATGTACTCTGCATATTAGTTAAATAAGCGGGATGACAATATGCAGCCTTGATGCACTCCTTTCCCGATTTGGAACCAGTATGTTTTTCTATGTCCAGCTCTAACTGTTGCTTCTTGACCTGAATACAGATTTCTCAGGAGGCAGGTCAGATAGTCTTCCTGCCATCTCTAAAAATTTCCCACAGTTTGTTGTGATCCGCACGGTCAAAGGCTTTGGCATAGTCGATAAAGCAGAAGTAGATGTTTTTCTGGAAATCTCTTGCTTTTTCGATGATTCAGCAGGTGTTGGCAATTTTATCTCTGGTGTCTCTGCCTTTTCTAACTCCAACTTGAACATCTGGAAGTTCACAGTTAATGTATTGTTGAAGCCTGGATTGAAGAATTTTGAGCATTACTTTAACTAGCGTGTGAGATGAGTGCAATTGTGCGGTAGTTTCTGCAGATGGTGATTGCAGCCATGAAATTAAAAGACGCTTACTCCTTGAAAGGAAAGTTATGATCAACCTAGATAGCATATTGAAAAGGAGAGACATTGCTTTGTCAACAAAGGTCCATCTAGTCAAGGCTATGGTTTTTCCAGTGGTCATGTGTGGATGTGAAAGTTGGACTGTGAAGAAAACTGAGCGCCGAAGAATTGATGCATTTGAATTGTGGTGTTGGAGAAGATTCTTGAGAGTTCCTTGGATTGCAAGGAGATCCAACCAGTCCATTCTAAAGGAGGTCAGTTCTGGGTGTTCTTTGGAAGGACTGATGCTAAAGCTGAAACTCCAATACTTTGGCCACCTCATGTGAAGAGTTGACTCATGGGAAAAGACTCTGATGCTGGGAGGGATTGGGGGCAGGAAGCAAAGGGGACAACAGAGGATGAGATGGCTGGATGGCATCATGGACTCAACAGACATGAATTTGGGTGAACTCCGGGAGTTGGTGATGGACAGGGAGGCCTGGCGTGCTGCCTGGCGTGATTCATGGGGTTGCAAAGAGTCGGACATGACTGAGTGACTGAACTGAACTGAACTTGACCATGCTTTGGCATTGCTTTTCTTTGTTATTGGATTGAAAACTGACCTTTTCGAGTCCTGTGGCCATTACTGAGTTTTCCAAATGTGCTGGCATTTTGAGTGCAGCACTTTCACAGCATCCTCTTTTAGGATTTGAAATAGCTCAACTGGAATTCTGTCACCTCCAGTAGCTCTGTTTGTAGGATGCTTCCTAAGGCCCACTTCACTTTGCATTCCAGGATGTCTGCTCTACGTGAGTGATCACACCATCATGGTTATCTGGGCTATGAAGATCTTTTTTGTATAGTTCTGTGTATTCTTGCCACCTCTTATTAGTATCTTCTGCTTCTATTAGGTCCACACCATTTCTGCTCTTTATTGTGCTAATTTTTGCATCTTTATTGTGCCCATCTTTGCATCTGTGCTGCAAAGTAAAGGAGTACATTAATAAAATTTGCACAATGTGTGTCCTTCATGCAGGTTGTGGTGACAAATATCCATGCCTTTGCAAACTACATGACATTATGCTGTTTAGTCCTCTGGGACTCATCTGCTAATTTGCTGTCTATCATTTATTTCCCACTGTGGGGTGTACTCTTTAAGTGATCTCAACAGAAGGTCACAGCCAGTGAAGTTTCTTTACCAAACATTTCTTTTATTCCTGTCTGGGGCTTTGAGCGTTTCACTTTTAAAGTTTATTGTACTTCATTTTAGTAAACGTCCCAAGGAGATTCAGAGTAGGTCCTGGAACCAAGGTCTTCCATCAATGTGTTTGCTCGGTGTGCTCCTGTGGTCTTCCCAGTTCCCATTTCTATAAATAACTGCTGAAACATTTGCAGTAACACTTTTATTGTCCTTAACCTCATCTCTTGTTACTTTTAAGGTTCTTATAAAGAGGAAAAAAAAAGATAAAGGTAAAAAGAAGCCTTTTTTAAGTCTCTATTTTGATATCTATTGGCTATAAGCAGATGGGCAGCAGTATATAATACTGCTCTTAAAATTGCACCTCTGTCTCCATCAAAGTTCTCCTCACTCAGGCTCAGCCATCAAAGTAGAGGTGGGTGACTGACTGATAGTTAAATAGTATATCACCAGAGATCAAGATACAGTGTTCTCACTACATAAAATAACTTTGCCTGTTTTAAGCTGAACAAGCACAGCAAATTATCTTTTTTCCCCTCATTTTTATTTCCAAGCCAGCGTTTAACAATGGACCTTTACAAAGGGACATATTAATACATCACCCCACTATCTCAGGTTTGAGTTGTCCAATGGTGAAATTGAAAGAGTGCACATACAGGGGGAGGACACACTGCCTTTCCCAGAAGAGACGAGCCTGTAATCTTGTGTAAAGTACTCAGTTACAGCCCTGTGATGGGGGTAGTGGACATTAACACTAGGGCTGTTTTGAGCACCCCCAAGGCGCCAACACCTGGGTAGTCTTTTATCCTCTGCCTCCTCTCCAGCCTAGTATTTTTAGCACCTCACAAAGCTGGCATGCTGTGCATCTGTCCCTCCTACTTCACTATCTCTCCTGCACTCTCTTTCTGAGGTGGCCAGGCTCTGGTGTAAAAGCTGAAGAGTAAGCTGGCTCCAGACAGATACATTGTTTCTACTTTTTATGCAAATATTCTGAGTTTGGCCAGAAGAAGAATCAGAACAAAAGAAAAGGAGAAATTGGCTCATTTTTGGACCAGATTTCAAGTCTGCTGAATGTGGTACTCATTTAATTTGGGAGAAATAATGATGTGGTGAGCAAGTCCTTGATAAAACTCCATTATTTGCAAAGTGTTTGAAACTTTTCTTTCTGGGACCCCAGGGAACTGGTTTAAAATATACCAAATATGCAATTATAAGGCATGAATTCTGAATGAAAGGGCTTTGTGTTATTGAATTTTTAAAATGGTTCCTACCTTTTGACACATTTTTAATTCAATCCATTAAAAAACTGCAGCTCTCAATTTGTTCTGTTTTCAGCATTTTCATGAATATGCACATTAAGTTCATATCTAAATCAACCACGGTGAAACCACTTTTGATCTGTGCACTTCAAACTATCAAACTTCTGTTTTTGTGAATAAAATTCCTATTAATCAGCATGTTTATTTCTTATGTAATAAAATATCTAATATTAAAAGTATATCTATTGCTCCTTCATTACTAATAGATAATAGGATTTTAAACTGAGGCTGTCTTTCATAAAGACACATTTTCTCTCCCCTCCAATATGATATGACCTAAGTAACTTGTAGGCATTTGAATATTTTGATGATCAATGTACTAATTTGTTGGTTAATTCAACATAAATCCAAGAATTTTTAATCCCGTGATTTTCTGTGCCAGTCCTGGGCTGATTCTCTCCCAGATCCATTGCTGACAGTCCCCTGTTCGGCTCTGTACTGCAGCACCTGACCCTGCAATGTTCTCAGTGTCCCTGCCAGTAGTTTGCATTTAAGTTTGCGCCATGAGAGGTACCGGAAGGAGATGAAGAGGAGGAAGGAAGAGAGAGCGCTCCCGCTTCCTGCTGCTTTGGTAGATGTCTCTGAAAGTGACTGAGTCTCTGCTGTGAACCCAGCTTTCATCAGACAGTTCACCCCTCTGCATACCAGCTTGCACCAGAACTTTCTATGGTCCAAGACTGTGGTTCCAGGTTCTGGTCTTTACTCAAACCACTGCTTTTCTTGGTTTCTGAGAGTGTTGTTCCTGATGCTCCTCATCTCTGGTTTGCTTTATTATTTCAGCTCAACCAACATCTTTTCAACAAATCCAGTGGCATGGCCATGGGTGTGTTCCTCAAGAGAACCCACCATGGGAGAATCACTGATGGACAGCTTCCAACTGTTGCATGTTTGATATACTGTGGGTTTCATACAAGGCTACACTTATTCATACAAGCTGCTTTCAGCCAATGACTACAAATGACAAGTGTATTAGAATCAGGCCATTACTGTACAAGGCAGAATTCCTTTCGTCAATCTTTGCTTTGGGACACTCACAGTCTTCAGAGGTGAACTATGATCTGAGACTTTTCCTGCCCAATCTCCCTTCCTTCCTTCTCTCCTCTCATAGCTATAGGCATACATCATGATTTGATGTCTCTCTCCATTGTTCCTTCCCTTTTTCCTTATTATTATGTTGTGTACTATGAATCTGTAAGAAAGAGGATATAGAATTCCCAGGTGGCGCAGTGGTAAAGAATCTGCCTACCAGGAGATACAGGACATACAGGAGATATGGGTTCAGTCCCTGGGCCTGAAAGATCCTCTGGAGTAGGAAATGGCAACCCACTCCAGTATTCTTGCCTGAAGAATTTCCTGGACAGAGGAGCCTGGCAGGCTACAGACTATGGGGTTGCAAAGAATCGTACATGACTGAACACACACTCACATACACATGCATACTGTGAAACTATAAGAAAGAGGATATAGAATTTTTTTAATGTACTTATTCACAGAACTCTATTTTAGAGAACATTCGGGTGATATTATTCTATGCAATATTCTTTTAAGAATAGTCACGTAATTTTTAATCATAGTAATTTATTACCTTGAAAATTTGTTGCTTTTTAAAATTAATCAACATATGGAAGGTGAAATTGCAGTTTGCTGCAATTAGGGTAAGAAGAAGTTCTTTTTGAAATGATGCTAGTTGGCACTGTGGAGAGATGACTCTGTTTTAAAGGAATGGAATGTGTTCGATTCAAAGAAAAGGAAATGAGTATATTGTTAACTGTCTGCAAAGTGCCAGGTTATAGAGTAGGCTTCCCATAGCAGCAAGCTTTGTCTGACCTGAAAACCTTGCCAGGAAAGCTCTAAACCTGATTATTATCAAGACAATCATTTGGTATTTCGACTTTATTGAACACTTTGATTAAACTTTGAACACTTCTAAGAAACATATTTTTCCTATCATCACTGTTCAGTTCAGTTCAGTCACTCGGTTGTGTCTGACTCTTTGCAACCCCATGGACTACAGCACATAATCTCACCAAATCCCAGAGATTGCTCAAACTCAAGTCCATGGAGTTGGTGATGTCCTCCAATCATCTCCATTCTCTGTTGTCCCCTTCTCTTCCTGCTTTCAATCTTTCCCAGCATCTGGATCTTTTCCAATGAGTCAGTTGTTTGCATCAGGTGGCCAAAGTATTAGAGCTTCAGCTTCAGCATCAGTCTTTCCAATGAATATTCAGGACTGATTTCCTTTAGGATTGGCTGGTTGGATCTCCTTGTTGTCCAAGGGACTCAAGAGTCTTCTCCAACACCACAGTTCAAAAGCATCATTTCTTCCATACTCAGCTTTCTTTATCATCTTTATCATCACTGTATCTTGATTTAATTGATTTCTATATTACTAAAAATGTAGAAATGAATTTAATCACCTAACTATGTGGAAATCAATCAGTTTTATCATGTATGTTCTTTGGAAATGTGTTTCTGTGTTTTATTTTAGCTTTCTCTTTTGGAAGCTGGTTATGAATTAAATGCATTTAAGCATTTAGTTTCTCGAAGTATCTAGATAATAACATCTCATTTTCTTTCACAATCTCCTTTTTTATTTCTTGTGGTGTTATTTTTATATTCTAGATTGAATCTTTTCTATATGCCTATTAGAGGATGACAATTTGTTATTTATTTGTTTTTACTTATTGGTTGAACCAGCACATCACTAGGTTGTTCTATTTAAAGATCAGAGCACACTGAGCACACTGCTAAATAGCTGCTTGATTATAAAGAGTCAACAATCAAAATTAATGTTAAGCAAAAGTTCATGTTCATTAAAATAAATGTGCAAATAAAAGGCTTTCCAGCAAATAATTTATTGCTCCATAAAGTTTTTTGATTTTACTTATTTAGAAGCTACATGGAGATCTCTAAAATGCCATTTATTCATTCATTCATAAGTAAAAATAGATTGAATGATTTCTTTGATTTTTTTTGAACAACTGACAAGAGATAGAATATCTATTTATTCACTAATTCATTCATTCATTCACTATATATTCAATTCCTACTACACACAAAGTACCATGTCAAGTGACTGAATATAAAAGATAAATAGGAACTAGCTCTGATGGCCCTACTATTTTTCCAATGGACTTTCCTGAAGCATACCAGCTTGGATCTTTTGGTATTATTTCAGATTTGTATGATCACATTCTAACTCTCCAAATGTCTGTGTACTCCTAGACTGACTACCGTGTTCTGCCATACTTGTTGCCTAAACAATGGGATTTCCTCTCATTGAGATTGGCTACAGTTAATGGATACTTTTTTTCAAAGCATTAGTACAATTATATTCCTCAAAAACCCTAACATTTTATATCAATAAGATTTAGTCAGACCTTCTTTATTTGGGTGATTGCAAGTATCAAAGGAAGTAATGTAAGTGAAAATTATTTGAGAAAATGTACTGTGAATCTAATACTTAAGGAGAATTTGTAATTGTGCTGGGCACCTTCCAAAACTGGGACCTCAATTAGTCCTTCAAAAAAACCTATGAAGTAAGTGGCAGAGATGGAATCTCTCCCACAGCTTTTATCTTGCACAGCTGAAGTTCCAAATCCACATTTCTGGTGTCCCTAGAGCACAGTTTCTCTGTACCACACTGGAGCTTCTACTGAAGGGACTTTAAATATCATCTGATAGCTTTGTGTTAGGCATATGTTTTCATTTCTATGTTTTCTACTGACTTCCATTTTGGAGAAAAGGAAGAGAAGATATTTAACTTGTTAAGATACTTTGTTGTCAGTCTGGTTTAGAGGTGCATTGAGCAAGGGACACCATTAGTAAAAAGAAAGTGATTGAGAATAAAGCTATTGGCAGCAGCATCCATTCAAATTGATTCTCTTTCTATAAAATGTCAATTAAAAAGCAAAAATGAAAATTATGGGCTGGCATGATGTATTTGAAATACTTTTCCTTTCTCTAAGGTTTATTATTATCATTATATTTAATAGGGATATGTCAGAAGGAGACATTTCCTGACTGTGAATATGCAGATAGAAGTTCTGCTGAAGCTTTTTTTTTTGGTTAAAACTGTTTAATAGAGTAGGAGAGATTCCTTTAGTCATTGTAGGAGTATATAATTACTTTAGATTATACATAGGACAGTATTCTACAATATTTAAGTAATTAGCAACTGTGTGTTTATGAGCATTTATGGTTAAATTATTTTCTTTGAAAAATACTTCAAATTGTAACACATTCTCTGGCCTTGATGGCATCTGATTCTTTGCCTAGTCTTTCTATTTCCAGGTTGGTGAATAGTGGCCAAGAAAAGCACTGACAGTATGCTTTGCATAAAGCGTAGATGGTCATAGGAAATATAGACAGCTCCTTTGTGAAGCACAAAATGTTTCTCTAGATTCTGTTAAGGAATGTAGAAGTGAAAAATACTCAGACACAAAGCAAATACAATGAAATAAATACATGAATAAATAAACATTTTAACAGGAAGCCTACAGAAAACCTATGACCAACTTAGACAGCATATTTAAAAAGCTGAGACATTCCTTTGTTGACAAAGGTCCATCTAGTCAAGCTATGGTTTTTCCAGTAGTCACATATGGATGTGAGAGTTGGACTATAACAAAAAACTGAGCACCGAAAACGTAATGCTTTTGAACTATGGTGTTGGAGAAGATTCTTGAAGAGTCCCTTGGACTGCAAGGAGATCCAACTAGTCAATACTGAAGGAAATCAGTCCTGAATATTCACTGGAAGGACTGATGCTGAAGCTGAAGCTCAAATACTTTGGCTACCTCATACAAAGAACTGACTCATTGGAAAAGACCCTGATGCTGGGAAAGATTGAAAACAAGAGAATAACTGGGCGACAGAGGATGAGATGGTTGGCTAGCATCACCGACTCAACGGACAAGAGTTTGAGCAAGCCCCAGGAGTTGGTGAAGGACAGGGAAGCCTGGAATGCTGCAGTCCATGGGGTCACAAAGAGTCAGACAGGACTGAACACCTGAACTGAACTGAACTGAACTGAACTGAACAGACATCTTGTGGATTAAAGGAATCAAATCTGTTTCTATTTGCATTGAAATATATTTCCTAATTGGAATTGTACCTTGGTTTCTTTGCACCTGTGGGACATAAACATTGAAATGAGCATTCTTTCAAGTTAAAGGAAACAGAGCCATGGATAGATGTGTGGAATCAACCTTCTAACATGGATGTTAAAACAAGAAAAGGGAGAACAGAATGCAAAGAATATGGACATGTGATTTGAAGCAGTTAGGAAAGAGAAATCTAGAGAGAATTATAAAGAGATACTTTAGTAATGATACTTTGCTTCATCAATGCCCATCATATGTAAAATTATTTTTCTATATATTTTAGTGGTATCTATGTTGTTTCTCCTCAGTGCAGTTTAGTCACTTAATCATGTCCAACTCTTTGCGACCCCATGGACTGCAGCATGCCAGGCTTCCCTATCCATTGCAAACCCCCGGGGCTTATTTAAACTTATGTCCACTGTGTCGATGATGCCATCCAACCATCTCATCCTCTGTTGTCCTCTTCTCCTCTTGCCTTCAATCATTCCCAGCATCAGGGTCTTTTCCAATGAGTCAGTTCTTCGCATCAGGTGGCCAAAGTATCAGAGTTTCAGCTTCAGCTTCAGTCCTTCCAATGAATATTCAGGACTGATTTCCTTTAGGATTGACTGGTTGGATCTCCTTGCTGTGTTGTTTCTACTAGTAGTGGTCAAAATCCATGCAAAGTATATTGTCAGTATAAATTACTGCTACACTGAGACTAAATTACAAATCCTTCTTAGAAGTTATATTTTTTTCCTTATACTACACAGTGATTTAATAGGCAGTTTTCAAGCATAAATTTATTTCAGTTTCTACAGACTTTATTTGATGATAATGTTATTGATCTATGATAGTGTATAAACAGCATGTAACCACTGAACAATGGAGGCAACAGTAAAAACCAAATACTTCCGAGTTACTAAAAAAAGGAAAAAAAAGCTTCTAATAAAACCCAATATCATTGCAACTTAAAATACCCAAATATAATAAATAAAAATATATGGACTTTTGAAAAGGAAGATTCACACTTAAATCTTATTCTCAGTCTGGAGAAAAGATGTCTGTACCTATGTTATAGGGTCTAGTGAGGGTGTACAGTGAAATAAGTCACAGTGCTTGGTAAACTAAAGTGCTAAATCAGTGGAAGCACTTTTGTCTTATGTAAACACATTGAATCAAGTTGTGAAGTGAGATTAATCTTTTCCTTTATAGACAGAGAAGTCATCCTACATTAGGATGATCGGATTGGATTTACACAGGCATGGAGAAAGAAAAATTCCTCTGCCCTAACAAATGATGAGTGAGGTCATATCTGAAAGCTTTTCATTCATATACATAATCTGTGGATGGTTGGGTTTGGCAGGAGATTCAGAGGCAGGTAACATGCTAAGTTTGTGCCCAGTAACTTGAATACTCTTACTTTCTATAAGTCTGTTTTGCATAAACAGATGTTTGGACAACTGGGAATCCTTCAGCTAAGTGAAGCAAAAATTCTGGGGATGGGAAGGTGGTGATGACAGTACTGGTAAGAACATTCAGCTTGTCAGAAAAATATAAACTATATGAGATGAAAATATGTTTATGCTTGACCAGTTTTGGGGTTATCTGGTTTGTTGTTTAGTCACTAAGTCGTGTCCAACTCTCTTGTGACCCCATCGACTGTAGCCCACTGGGCTCCTCTGTCCATGGGATTTCTCAGCAAGGATACTAGAGCAGGTTGCCTTTTCCTTCTCCAGGGGATCTTCCCGACCCAGGGATCAAACCCGCGAGATCAAACCTGCTTGGCACGCAGATGCATTACCACTGAGTCACCTGGTTTGGCCATCACTAATACCAAATAAGAAATATTTTATGAATAATATTCAACATAGACTTAAATGCTAAATGCCAGTATTATTCAGTTGTCAAAATTATATTCATGTCACATTTAAAAACACTGTATAACTCCAAAATCCTATGTAAACATAAGATATAAGTCTCAGTTTATAAATTGTGAAAGTGTACCAAACATTTTATGTTTCTTGGCACAGTATCTCAAGATCTATTGGAAAATTATAACTGTATTTATTTTATTTTCATGGGTTTTTCATTAGTGTCATCACACTTTGAGCAGCTGTGACAATTTACTACAGGAATAATTCCATCCTCAAATTATTACTGTAAATTGAAGTCCTATTTTTCCATCCCAAGTGTATTTTTAATATTAACAGTTGGTAATTAGTCTATCCTTTGGAGAGACTCTGAACGGTTCTGGAGAGCATTCTGTACATTTAATCAGGAGAACACATTCCTTACAAAAGGCGACAATAAAATATAACATTAATTGAATTGTGAGAGTGTTCTCTAATTGCTGATGCTATCTCCATTTATTACTTTTAAAGTACATTCTTTAATATTCCAAGGATAACATTTTGGGGCTGTAATTCCTTCTCAAGAATCTGAATTTAGAGAAAACACAAGATAGTTATACATGCAAAAACAAAAAGTGAGTCGTTAGAAACTGTTTTTTAAAGAGAAATATATGTGAAATATTTCTTTTTTGAAACCGTTAAGCAAACTGGTCATCATTATAATGGCTTCCCAGGTGGCACTAGTGGTAAAGAACCCGCCTGCCAATGCTGGAGACACAGAGATGCAAATTCGATCCCTGGTTCAGGAAGATCCCCTGGAGAAGGGCACAGGAACCCACTCCAGTATTCTTGCCTGAAAAACCCCAGGGACAGAGAAGCCTGGCAGGCTAGAGTCGACAGGGTTGCAAAGAGTCAGACAGAACTGAAGCGATTTAGCATGCAGGCATTTATTATAATAATATTTACCTGCCTGGAACATACGTAAGTGAGCACACACTGTTTCTTCATACCAGTCTAGGCAGTTGCAATCTGGTTTTAGATAGCATGCTTTGGCTTTAGATTGCATATAGGTAATAAAGTTATCAATTCAGAATAGTCTTTTACTTTTAAACACCTTCATTTTGTTTTGCTTTAATCATTATGATCTTCAAGTATTTTTACTGGATGTTCAGTTCAGTTCAGTTCAATTCAGTCGCGCAGTAGTGTCCGACTCTTTGTGACCCCATGAATCGCAGCACGCCAGGCCTCCCTGTCCATCACCAACTCCCGGAGTTCACTCAGACTCACGTCCATCGAGTCAGTGATGCCATCCAGCCATCTCATCCTCTGTCGTCCCCTTCTCCTCCTGCCCCCAATCCCTCCCAGCATCAGAGTCTTTTCCAATGAGTCAACTCTTCGCATCAGGTGGCCAGAGTACTGGAGTTTCAGCTTTAGCTTCATTCCTTCCAAAGAACACCCAGGGCTGATCTCCTTCAGAATGGACTGGTTGGATCTCCTTGCAGTCCAAGGGACTCTCAAGAGTCTTCTCCAACACCACAGTTCAAAAGCATCAATTCTTTGGCACTCAGCTTTCTTCACAGTCCAACTGTCACATCCATACATGACCACTGGAAAACCAATAGCCTTGACCAGATGGACTTTTGTTGGCAAAGTAATGTCTCTGCTTTTCAATATGCTATCTAGGTTGGTCATAACTTTGCTTCCAAGGAGTAAGCATCTTTTAATTTCATGGCTGCAGTCACCATCTGCAGTGATTTTGGAGCCTAAAAAAATAAAGTCTGACACTGTTTCCACTGTTTCCCCATTTATTTCCCATGAAGTGATGGGACTGGATGCCATAATCTTCGTTTTCTGAATGTTGAGCTTTAAGCCAACTTTTTCACTCTCCACTTTCACTTTCATCAAGAGGCTTTTGAGTTCCTCTTCACTTTCTGCCATAAGGGTGGTGTCATCTGCATATCTGAGGTTATTGATATTTCTCCCGGCAATCTTGATTCCAGCTTGTGCTTCTTCCAGCCCAGCGCTTCTCATGATATACTCTGCATAGAAGTTAAATAAGCCGGGTGACAATATACAGCCTTGACATACTCCTTTTCCTATTTGGAACCAATCTGTTGTTCCATGTCCAGTTTTAACTGTTGCTTCCTGACCTGCATACAAATTTCTCAAGAGGCAGGTCAGGTGGTCTGGTATTCCCCTCTCTTTCAGAATTTTCCATAGTTTATTGTGATACACAGTCAAAGGCTTTGGCAGAGTCAATAAAGCAGAAATAGATGTTTTTCTGGAACTCTCTTGCTTTTTCCATGATCCAGAGGATGTTGGCAATTTGATATCTCGTTCCTCTGCCTTTTCTAAAACCAGCTTGAACATCTAGAAGTTAACAGTTTCCATTCAATGCTGCCTTGATACTTAGGAATTAGATGTGTATTTGAAAATTTTTACCAAGTTATTTTATGTCATTGAGACAGATTGTCTTTGTAATTTATTAGATTTTTACTTATGAGTACTCCTTCCAAATCCATGTTACTTATAACCAAGTAAACTAAAGCATCACCAATCTCCTCTTTAAGTTCTAAATTAAAATTTTGTTTCACAAGATGATGGATGGTTATGACAAGTTAATGGGGTAGAGTAAAATAAGAAAGTGAACAAGATATAAGTATTCTTTAAACTTATCATATTAATAGATATTTTAAATATTCTTTTATTTTAAGGATTGAAACAAATTTTATTAAGAGTAAAACTAGAATTTGGGTAAATTATTTTCCTTATTTTCATGTAGGTAAACAATAATAACTTAGATTTTAGTACAACTTTTTAACAAGGTTTCATTTATCTGTAAGGCACCATATTTATGCTTGGCAATTTTCTTTCATAGCTACTTTAAATGGTCATCTGTTACAAAATTGACAAGATTTTATCAAGCAAAGTCATTGATGTACTTTTCTTTTATAATCACAGTTTAGAATATGTGAGAGATTTAGAAAATTGTCCCATTAAAACAGTTGCATCAGAGAAATGCAAATCAAAACCACTATGAGGTACCATTTCACACCAGTCAGAATGGCTGCGATCCAAAAGTCTACAAATAATAAATGCTGGAGAGGGTGTGGAGAAAAGGGAACCTTCTTACACTGTTGGTGGGAATGCAAACTAGTACAGCCACTATGGAGAACAGTGTGGAGATTCCTTAAAAAACTGGAAATAGAACTGCCTTATGACCAAGCAATCCCACTGCTGGGCATACACACTGAGGAAACCAGAAGGGAAAGAGACACGTGTACCCCAATGTTCATCGCAGCACTGTTTATAATAGCCAGGACATGGAAGCAACCTAGATGTCCATCAGCAGATGAATGGATAAGAAAGCTGTGGTACATATACACAATGGAGTATTACTCAGCCATTAAAAACAATACATTTGAATCAGTTCTAATGAGGTGGATGAAACTGGAGCCTATTATACAGAGTGAAGTAAGCCAGAAGGAAAAACATAAATACAGTATACTAACGCATATATATGGAATTTAGAAAGATGGTAACAATAACCCAGTGTATGAGACAGCAAAAGAGACACTGATGTATAGAACAGTCTTATGGACTCTGTGGGAGAGGGAGAGGGTGGGAAGATTTGGGAGAGTGGCATTGAAACATGTAAAATATCATGTAGGAAGCGAGTTGCCAGTCCAGGTTAGATGCACGATGCTGGATGCTTGGGGCTGGTGCACTGGGACTGCCCAGAGGGATGGTATGGGGAGGGAGGAGGGAGGAGGTTTGGGATGGGGAACACATGTATACCTGTAGCGGATTCATTTTGATATTTGGCAAAACTAATACAATTATGTAAAGTTTAAAAATAAAATAAAATTAGAAAAAAAAAACAGTTGCATATAATGAAAAGTCACACCCTTCTGGCACACCTTAATAGATAACTCAAATACACATATCTGTGCCCACAAGTTGGAGAATATACTTTATTTAGAATAAAGGAACTATTAATAGACCCTTCTGCAGGGTCTTATTACAAGAAATTTTTACTAAATGAATCCATCAAAATTACAAATGAAGAACTCATCCACAACTTGTCTTGAAGTTACTGTTGTGTATATATTACTATAATAGGTTTTGCTCAGTGGTGTGTAGCCCACCAGGCTCCTCTGTCTGAGGGATATTTCTGGCAAGAATACTAGAGCGAGTTGCCATTTCCTCCTCTGGGGGATCTTCCTTACCCAGGGATTGAACCCAAGTCTCCAGAGTCTCCTGCATTGGCAGGAAGGTTTTTTTTTAGTAACTTACTTACCTGGGAATCCCCAAATAGACTTTACTGGAGTAAAATAGAGCATATGGGCTATATGGTTCAATGTAAATTATATCAGTACATGCACTGTTTCATTTATACCTAACCATTTTAATAGTAAAGTATTTGGGTAGTAGTTAATATCTCCTGGATATGTGCCAGAGATGAGAGTGATTATGATAATACATTCGGTTACTAAATAGGCTGAATACTTCCAAGCTTCCAATGATACAGCTGTTAATGACAGTGGCTTTGCTAGTTAATCAGATGTTTTGCCACTGGGGATTGCCCATGTGAATCAAATCTGACAGAGGCTTCTGCTTCACCTCAAATGTAATGACACAAATGTGTCACTTATTAAGGACTCCAGGAAAAATGTACACGGCATTCACCCTCAAGCAGCTAGAGCTCCTATCCAAGTATCATTTCCATTTATGGTATGATAATAAGTCATTCATTAATTGAATAATGATTCAAGAGTGAATGCAAGTATTTTGCATGTTTAATGGCATTTATTTTTCTTTTGTATATGCTTCCATTTGAGCTATTAGAATTTTAATGTCTAGGAACACAGACAACACTATTTAAGAAACAGAGTTTGATTTGTTAGTATTTCCCAGAAGTGAAAATGAAAAATTCATTTGTAAGTAAACTGTGAAATACATTATCTATGTCTTCTCAGCCATAGTGCCATGAAGTGGAAAAAGAAATTCTGGCCTTAAATCTACTTCATATTATTTGAAGTATTTTATATTTCTGTTGACTTTTGGCTTTCTTTTTCTGAAAAAAATGTGTCCATTAATTAACCCAAGGGAGGCTTTAAATAAACACACTTGTGACCTTTATATATTGAGCAAGATTGTGTTCTTGGTGATGTATCTGATGCATTGATTTTTTTCTAGTGAATTTCAAGGTTGTGTATAAAAGAAAGGACAGAAGCTGCATTTTGTGGGTTTCTACAAGAAACTAGATTCTCTTCTTTCAGTAAGATCAGTTAGCTGCCAGAATATTGACTTTGTTTCAATGTAGGAGGTAGGACTTTGGATTCAGGGCCGTCCTTAGGAAAGAGAACAATTTGGGGTTGAGTGACACTTTTCTGTGTCATAGCATTTGTAAGGCCATGGTGATAAACAATAATCCACAGACAGGAGAGCACCAGCTAAGGATCTGTTAATCATAGGTAAATAGAAACAATTCTTTAAACATGCTGTTGGAAATCAGCAAAATTGAAATTCATTTTGAGAACTGAATCTCTATTCTCCCTATGACTGAAGATAAAGAATTACCATGCTCAACAGTTCAGGTTTTAAAAGAAGCCCAAAATAAAATCAAGAAAGTTCAAAGGAAATTATTTCTATGTTTGTAGAGTATCGGTGATGGAATAAAGCATCTTAAAAATAGCCTTGTAATAATATAGGGCAAATATCATCTACAAGACTTCCTCTTTTCCATCAGTTAGATTGATTGCTGTTAGTGACCTGTTAGTCTCCCCTGAGTCTGCATTATTCATAGACTAAGCCTTATGCAGACATAACTAGGTCACCTTAATTACCTGTGGAAATAAGGTATAGTTGTGAAAGTTTCACAATGATAATTACTCTAAAATGCTAAAATAGTATGTGCAAACCTTGGAGGTACATGCTGTAAATTATCATACAACCAAGATCAATCAAACCAAATGGTTCATATTTTTTTCAATTCTCTAGCATTCCTCAACACCTTTCTTTTACCACAATAAAAGTACAATCCTGATGAGCAATATATTGATTGTACATCTTGTGAATTAGTTGTTAAGATTTTTTTCTTTTCTTTAAATTTCTTTGCAGTATTTAAGAAAATCAACAGACTATTGTAGAGCAACAAAAGGGAACTAATCACTTTTTAAAAAGCTAAAATGATAGCATGGAACCCTTGCTAATCAGCATGTATTTTCCCTGCAGACATTTCTGTACCTGTCATTTTGTCATAGAATAAAGTGAGGGAGATTAGAAAATGTATGGTCTTTTTAAATAGTGAGGGAATGAAAAGTAGAAATGCTTTGCATTTTCACGTGAACAGTTACAAAATATTTTAACTATCTGTACACCAATGTATTTTAAAAAATAGCAATTTGAAAAATCAAAACCCTTGTAGATTCCTGACAAATGGCACAATGTGACCAAAATAACTACAGTTTGAGTAACAACAGCAATTTTGGATTCTGAAAATTCCTTGAAATTTTTAATGGATTAATCTGTAGTACTGATGAATAATATTGGAGATCATTATGTTTGATAGGAACAATGGATAAGAATTCATTATTCCACAGAAAGGAACCAAGTATTTTAAAGCTGATTAACTTTATATAATAGGAGGTATGATTTTTATATTTGAATTATAACATATTTCCTGAATTTTGTAAGCATATTCTTTGTGACACATTGACTTTAATCTGCCAAGCTCCTCTGTCCATGGAATTTTTCAGGCAAGAATATTGTGTAGCAGGTTGCCATTTTCTACTCCAAGGTATTTTCCCAACCCAGGGATCAAACTCCTGCACTGGCAGGCAGATTCTTTATCCCTAGAGCCACCTGGGAAGCCCTAAGTGTAAAATAGATATCATAAATTTTTTAAAAGAAATAATTTATTTTAATTGGAGGATAATTACTTTGCAATATTGTGATGGTTTTTACCATACCTCAACATGAATTGGCCACAGGTATACATGTGTGTCCCCTCCTGGACCCCCCTCCCATCTCCCTCCTTACCTCATCCCTCTGGGTTGCTCCCAGCTTTGTGTGCCCTGCTTCACACATCAAACTTGAACTGGCCATCTATTTTACATATGGTAATGTACATGTTTCAATGTTATTCTCTCAAATCATCCCACCCTCGTCTTCTCCCACTGAGTCCAAAAGTCTGCTTTTTATATCTGTTGTCTCATTTTCTGTCCTGCATGTAGGATCATAAATATCATCTTTCTGAATTCCATATATATGTGTTAATATACAGCATATATATAGAATTTAGGTATCATAAAATTTCACAAAGAATTATGAACAAAAAGGAGTTTATAAAGGAATTTTATTTTTTACCTTGAAAGTGAATGGATTATAAGGCCAACTAGCGGAGTTTGAAAGCCAGTGGCTACTGAAGGTAGTCTGAATTGATTCATACAGGAATTTTAGCCTTCTGATATGAGATAGGTGACCACAGTATATTTCAATTGACATCTTTTCCATAAGTGTTCTTATGCTGATGATGGTCTCCAAAACAGTGTTTTGTTTCTGTTCCTTTTCTTCATCTTGCACCTAAATTGGTAGTGATATAACACGATTCTCCTAAAAGAATATATTGAATGAGGATTGGTGTTACACTGAGTGAATCTTAGAGAAAAAACATGGTTTGATTTCTGGGATTTTTCTCTTTTAAAAGCCACTTCACACTGTCCCCTATTCAACAAAGAGCTTTATGCAAATTTAGCTCTTCTTGAAGCATTGTTGAGGTATTGTCTGTAAATTGAAACTGTACTTTAAGCTCCAGTGGCCTTATTAATTAATTAATTTTTTGCAATATTCATCTACCTAGCAACTTCAGAAGGCCAAATTAGTAACTTCTTAAGACTCTAATCCCAGCTGCTATCTTCAGCATGCTATCATAATGAGTTAACACTCATTATGGAAAAGACAGAGGGGAACTGTACTGAATATCATCATTTATAAGAAATAGTAATTGCTGACATTTATCAAACACTTATTCTATTTGTTTAAACATGAAATTTGCACTATCATTTTGCCGATCATGAACCTGAGCCTCAGAGACAAGAAACATGTTCAAGGTTGCTTATTTGGGGCTGAAATTTGACCTCATCTCCCTGATCGAAAGACTATGAGTTTAACCTTCAAAGGCATTGTCATTCCAGCAACCACACAAGGATGACAACCTTCAGGCTGCCTACCCGCAATTTCTGGACATCTGCTTATTTGGGAAGCTGAGTGGAAGCCATTTTTACTAAAGATTGTTAGAGGCCATCGCTTTTCTATCATTCAACTTACTATCTTACTTTTTGTTGTTGTTTTACCTTCATCATGAGATCCCAGAAAATGTCCTAATAGAGGGCCCAGTGATATGAAAAAGTCACCAGTTTTAAGCTTGCAAATGGGGTTTCATTCAGGTCTTACTCTCTCAGTAATTTGCTTGTTGGCATCAGAATATTTATGTTCCAAAGCCAAGAGTCACATAGGTGTATTACCTGAATTTTGTGGAATGGCTCATTGGAGTGTACTGCTGCACTTGAGTGACACGAATAATTATCATATCTTGACTCCCTTTATAATAGAGAAATTTACTCATTAATTTCTCATATTATAATAAGACTTTATATTTCTGCAGTGCTTTTATATACATTATCCTGTGAACAACTCAGCAATATTATGAGGCAGGAATTATTATCCCCATTTTAGAGATGAGGGCTTTAAAGATGAGAGTGTTGATGTGATTTGTCCAAGGATATAAAACTAGTAAGTGGAATGCTCAGAACCAGGTCAAGTGCTTTTGCTGCTGTAATGTAGCTCTGATTATTTACTTGCAAGTTAGGAAGTGTAATCAGTGTTTTCACATCTGTGCGCAAAACCCCTGCAAACTATAATTCAGACATTTTGAATCATAATCTACAGTTTGGGATTTGTGTTGTTGTGTTGCTAAATCACGTCCGATGCTTTTGTGACCCCTGGGATGGTAGCCCACCAGGCTGTTTTGTCCACGGGATTTCCCAGGCAAAAATACTGGAGCATGTTGCCATTTCCTTCTCTAAAGGATCTTCCTGATCCAGACCCAGGAATCGAACCATATGTCCTGCATTGGCAGGTGGATTCTTTACTACTGAGCCACCAGGAAGCCCTTATTGGGATTTAGACATCTGTATTTTCTGAAAACGACACTGCTCAGCATTGAGAACCCATGTCCTCAACAACACTTGTTGCTTGTTGATTTACTTGTTTCAATTTTATCATGGCAAATAAAACAAACCAGAATCATCTTAATCATTATTAAGTGTACAGTTTAGAAATGTTAAGTATACTTTTCCCATTGTTGTACATCAACAATGCTGTATATCAGCTCCCTAGGATTTTTTCATCTTGCAAACTGAAACTAAACCCATTAAACATCTAAATTCTCCTCCTTTTTTCTATTATTTTATTTTAAAATAATTTTGAATTCACAGAAGAGTTGCAGTACAGTACTTAAACCTTTTTTCCCTTGCAGTGTTTGACATTAAGCTGCAGTGTATTTTCTACAAATAAGGACATTTCCCCCCATAAGAACAGCACAATCACTCAAACTAGGAAAGTAACACTAAAACATTACTATTATCAAATATGCAGACTCTGGTCAAGTTTCACCAAATCTTTTTATAATATCTTTTATAGTAGTAAGATCCAGTTGATTACATGTTATGCTTAATTATACATAAAATTAAATTAAATTTCTTTCATGTAAGAAATTAAGTTTCTTTCAATTTGAAATAGTTCTTCAATATTTTCTGACTCTCACAACCTTGACTCTTAGTTATTTTACAAAATTGACCTGAACTTTGGATTTGTCTATGTTTCCTCAGTTTTCAATCAAGTATCAGGTTATGCCTTTCAAGAAAAAATATAGAAATGATGCTGTGTTCTTTTTTATGAATCTTGTCCAATGGTACATGGTTTTGATTTGTCCCATTACCAGTGATGTTAACTTTCATCACAGCATTAAGTGGTACTTTCTAAGTTTTTCCACTGTACAGTTATATCTTTAAAATTTGTAATTAATCAGTATTTTCTGGGAGACACTTTGAGACAATATATGCTTCTCATTTCTCATCAATCTCTTACATACTAGTTTTAGCATTTGTTGATGTTATGATAATCATGACTATGGGAGTCTCCATTGGTGATTTTGTAAATTTAAATTTCATTCTACTTTTATTAGTTGGCATTCTACTGGAAGGAAAGTGTTCACTTCTTTCATCTTATTTGGTTGTTTATATCTCCATGTGCTCATAGATTCCTGTTTTATTCAATGAGTTATAATCTGTTAGTATCATGATTCTTTCTTTTGGTACTGAAGTTACTCCAGATTTGCCTGGAAGAAGCACCTTCAAGCTGATTTCTGCATTCTTTTGATATTTATTGTTCAGTCACTAAGTAGTGTCCAACTCTTTATGACCCATGGACTGGCTCCTCTTTTGATATATCACATGACTTTTTGCGTACTTCATTATTTTTTGCGCAAGAATATATTCCAAATCATTTTGTCATTCCCTTAACCATTTCCTGCCCTAGCTTGTAACCAGCAGTTTTTCAGTGAAGCTTTTGTCCCTTTTCATGAAGAAAATATTTGGAAACCAAAGTTTGGCTTCTACATGTACTCACTGATTTGGGGAGGAGGTTGATCACTGCTCCAGGCCTTCTCAGTATATATATACTAAGAACAGAGTTGACAATAGCATCTGTGCAAGGGGACATGGAGGTAACACTGGTAATGGAAACGAGGTTATATATAGGGAGGATTCTAATAATAAGTATGTATATATATAACAATATATAATAATGTGTGTGTATATATATATATAACAATATATAATAATGTGTGTGTATATATATATATATACACATACATATATATATACATATATGTGTATGTGTGTGTGTTTTGGAGAAGGAAATGGCAGCCCACTCCAGGATTCTTGCCTGGAGAATCCCATGGACAGAGGAGCCTGGTGGGGGCCTCAAAAAGTCTGGCACAACTGAAGTGACTTAATGTGCACAAATACATGTGTTTAAAAATCTCTTCATAATATATATTGAAAATCATGTGTTCATGCCAATTATTTCCAATTACAATTTACCAACACAGTGTTTATTCTAGTTTTCTTTCTTCCTGTAAGTGTGCCTCCCTTGTTGAAGAGTGAAAAGCTCTTTTTAATGTATTCACTTATTATTAGAATCCTCCCTGTATATAACCTCATTTCCATTATCAGTGTTGCCTTCATGTCCCCTTGCACAGATGCTATTGTCAGCTCTGTTCAGGCTCCCCTACCCTACCCCGAGTCCACACCCATCCCCTTCCCCACATGAATCTCCACTTTGTGGAAGTTACTATGTAGATTGTTGAAATGACAACAAAGGATTTAGAGTATTACATACACTTAATTGATAAAGCAGGGTAGGGTTTGAGAGAACTAATTAGAATTTTGAAAGAAGTGCTACTGTGGGTTAAATGCTATCAAACACTGTTGCATACTATATAGAAATCATTTGTGAAAGGAAGAGTCAATAAATATAACAAACTTCATTGTCTTGTTTTAAGAAACTGACCCAACCACCTCAACCCTCAGCAAACACCACTCTGATACGTTAGTAGCTGCCAACATCGAACTAAGACCCTCCACCACCAAAAACATTATGACTGGCTGAAGGCTCAGATGATGGTTAGCATTTTTTAGCAATAAAGTATTGCTATTAAATACTTAATAGACTACCATGTATTAATAGTATAAACATAACTTTTATGTATACTAGGAAGCCAAAAAATCTGTGAGACTTGTTTTATTGTGATATTAGCCTTATTGGTGTGATCTGGAACTGAATCTACAGTATTTTGGACATGTCTATATTAATATTGTCCAAAACATGGTGATAACTTCTAGTTTAAGCAGCTTATTTCCACTGCTAAACTGGCAACTTTCCAATAACTGTAAGGATTTAAATTTTGAAAAATGGAGGCAAGGTTGTTGAAAGAAGGAGTAAAATAATATCTACTCTAAAGTTGCATGAGTTTTTTATATTATACATATTTGAAGGACATTTCTGATCCCTTCTTTCTCTTTTCCTCATTGCTTTGCTTAGCTGAGTTATAATAATCTTATTCTCACAATACATTTTTTGGAGATATACAGATCAAAGACCTGAGTTTAGTCTTTACTCAGTGATTATATGAGGTTGAAAATCTACTTTCATATTTAAATATTGATCTATTAATCTATGAAAGTGTATAAGATGTACATTTAGTGTTTCAAAGTGCTTCCCCAGTATAAAATGTTTCACTTCAGAGACCAATGACCTGAATTTTAAAGGTATATTAAGCCTTTTAAATTATCCATTATTATTATTTATTTACACTCTTCAGTCACTTTTTAAGTGTACATATTGGATTTCATGGTCAGTTTTTAGCACTTTTATCCATAGCATTCTTATTCAGTTGAGCTTTTATTCTGGTCAGTTTTTCTTTGACCTAAGAAAGTGGAATATTTCCAATGAGTATGCCAAAGAGTCCTCAAAAATTAACATTTTTGAGCCCTATATCCCCAGATTATATTTTACTTTGCAAGTTGCACATTAGTATGACTTGGATTTGGAAATACATGATGAAATTCATAAAAAAAAGGCCCGGAGCAAGAGGAATAGAAAGCATAGATATAATAACATTGAGGGAAAGAAGCCACACATAAGAAGCTATACCTTGTGATTTCGTTTATAATATGTACAAATACAGGTAAAGCTAATCTATGCATTGGTTATAGGATCATATAGACTGTGACTGGAGAGGAGCAAAAGGAAGCTCCTTGGAGTGCAGGTAGATTTTTATTTTTCATTCTGAATTCTGATTGCAAACTTCAACAAACTGCATTTACAGTGTCTATATTGGTGTTTGGACTTCCTCCATGGCTCAGCAGTAAAGAATCTGCCTGAAATGCAGGAGATGCATAGAGATGCTTATTTGATCCCTGGGTCGGGAAGATCACCTGGAGGAGGGCATAGCAACCCACTCCAGTATTCTTGCCTGGAGAATCCCACGGACAGAGGAGTCTGGCAGGCTACAATCCATAGGGTCACAAAGAGTTAGACGCAACCGAAGCCTCTGAGGACACACACATACTTAAGTTTGGCATGTTATCCTTCAATAAGATCTTAAAAAAAACCCTATGTCCATGTTTAACAACACAGGGGCAAGTTTTCACTTGGATATTATCAGGTGTTTATCAAGTTTGTATTTCTACTAAAATATAAAAAGTATGGTTAGTGGCTACATCTCTGAGAAGAAAGAATTTTGCCAAGGTTCTTGCAGAACTTGTGAGTCATCCATTAAGATATATTTCTTGGGGCTAACAACTCAGTAAAGTCTGAGGTGAATTTCTAGCAAAGTCATTTGTCATTTTCAAGTCAGCATGGTTTTGGCACCTGCTTGTCAACAAAGACTGCCACTGTTGGAAACTCACTTTTAGCAAAGTTGTCTGCTTCTGACCAAATGGATTATGATATGGCAGAAAAAGTCAGTGAAATTGTCCTGGCCATATCAGTAATCAGTACAGGTGGCTGACTCAACAGTTTCATGATTGATATGACTTGTTAATTCTATAGTTTGTAGACAGACTATGGCAGGCAATATTGTCTGGTCACACTAGCTTACAAGAATGCATCTTCTATAAGTGTGTTCAAATTCAGCTTGGACTTGCATTCTAGATATTCTAGATGTTTATCTTTTAGTGAGGCATATTTGTCCCTTAGATCTGATTCATGTTTTTTTCTGTTGTTGATGGTGGTGATGATTTTTCGTTTCTTCTTTTTTTTTTAAGGTTTATTTTTCAGAAATTAGAGATAACATCCTTATGGATTTTATCATCTTTCATATTAGCTCTCAATACAAAATGACATGCTTAACAGCTACAATGATTTCATCCAGTTTTCTCTGGAACAATTTGTGTTTGAACTGGTAAATATGTGATGCCCTACTGCTGCTGCTAAATCGCTTCAGTCATGTTCCACTCTGTGCGACCCCATAGACAGCAGCCCACCAGGCTCCTCTGTCCCTCGGGTTCTCCAGGCAAAAATACTGGAGTGGGTTGTCCCAACGCATGAAAGTGAAAAGTGAAAAGTGAAACTGAAGTCACTCAGTCGTGTCCAACTCTTAGTGACCCCATGAACTGTAGCCTACCAGGCTCTTCCATCCGTGGGATTTTCCAGGCAAGAGTACTGGAGTGGGGTGCCATTGCTTCTCCAGTGATGCCCTAAGGTACTGCTAAATATGGCTAATGTTGAATTGTCTCTCATTTCACTTTCTCTCTTGTGCATATATGTAAAATAAAATCGCACATAAAAACTGGGCAGCAGAATAGCTTTTCATAAAAATAATCAAGGTAGGCATCTGGTGAAGACATGTGTTCAATTGTTTTGTTCAGCTTATTTAGACCTCAGCATCCTTAACATTTCTGTAAGTAATTTTCTAGTCTTTATAAAGCAAATTCAAGTTGGGTTGTATATACCTCCAAAAATAACTTAGAAAAATTTTCAGTAACTATCTTCTATTTCTTAATGTATTTAGTTGTGTTGTTTTCATGTTCACTCCTAATTAAGGATAAAATTTTAAGAGGTTATTTTCATGTTACCATTGGTCAATATGCTGTTCTATTGAATTACGTTGTGCAACATAAATATTACGTGTTATTAGAAAGTGGAGAACTGCCTTTATCATTAGAGCTCCTAAGGAGTAGCTGTAAGTGATCATTTTTCAATGCTTGATAAATCTTCAAAGTTTTCTATGTTTCTGTTTAACTCAGCTATAATTAACACCAGAATTGCCTACCACGAGTAAGAATTTGGATTTATTTTTTTAATCTAATAGAGAAATAAATTTTGCTTCCAGAGGGATCACGAGATGGGAAAGTAGATAGAGATTCACTTTTAAGTTACTGGAAATATGCAATGTTCTGAATACTAGCAAATATTAGTTGAGGTATTTTACATGGTTTGGTTATTCAGTTTAAATCTGAGCTGTGTCTTGTATTATACCTGTTGTTGGTGTGCATTGTTTCTGAAATTCAAAAATAAGTTGTTTAGTGAGTAAACAAATGCATAAATAAACATTTACATTTTATCCAATATTTTACCTTTGAGTAATATATCAGTCTAATTCTGGAAGGAAATAGAGGCTATGCTCAAGCTGAATTCTTTGAATAACAGTTTGAGAAAGGGAATGTTAAAAAAAAAAAGAAAAGAAAACAGGCAGAGTATAGGGAAATCTCAAGGGATACTTGACAATTTCAAGGCTAATCATCAAACTTAGGCCTGAAAGAAGTAGAGAAGGAAGCAGTAATAAAAACTAGATAGAAAGATCTCATAGAAAGGGCTGCCTCAAGTATAACCCTGCATGTGTGCATGCATGCTCTGTCACTTCAGTATGTCCAACTCTTTGCACCCCTATGGACTGTAGCCCACCAGGCTCCTCAGTCCATGGGATTCTCCAGGCATGAATATCCAGGATTGGGTTATCATGCCCTCCTCTAGGGAATCTTCCCAATCCAAGGATCGAACCTACATCTCTTGCACTGCGGGCAGATTCTTTACCACTGGGCCGCCAGGGAAGCCCAAGCTATAATCTTAACTAGAGACAATTTAACAGGGTAGAGGCAAGTGTGTGAAGTGGAAACACTGGGAACTCCCTCTCTTGTCTTCCTTAGATCTCTTGCTTCATGTCCTCTTTAGATGAGCACAACCAGAAGCCAGAGCCCACCGATACTTGTTCATAGAGTTCAGCCCCCCAGACACATGGCTGGCTAGAGTGTCATGAAAGGGACAAACAGAAGCACTCTAACTCTATCATAGTGCTTCTGGGAACTTTCTTACACTTTTCCTTATGCATATTATTTAGAGTTACTTTAGGATGAGTATCAAGAGGTGAACTTAGTAGATTTATCCTACTACACCAAATAATACAAAATTGTTATCTACACCTGAGACCTGTGATCCAATCTTATTAAAATGGGGATAAACAGACATTATCTTCCTCAATATATAAGGAAATAGAATTCCCACACCAACATCCATGAAATAGTCTTGCTAGTGATGTTAAATTTCAACCTAAAAATGATCAGTTTGCGAGAACATAATGTTCACGAGAATGAATGACATGGGGAACAAGTTACAGAATCCTAAGAGACCATCCAATCAAATACAGAATGTGGGACATTCTATAGGACAAATGACCCAGTCTTTTCCAACACACCAAATACAAGGCAATAAAAAGGAAGGAAAGAGCATCTTATAACCTTTAAAAGACCTCGGAGACATGAGCACTGAATGCAATATGTAGATGTAAGTTGAACTTAATCCAAACCTGCAACAATGACAATGATATTATTAAAAAAATATTACTAAGGGCAAGAATTCAGTTCAGTTCAGTTCCTCAGCAGTGTCTAACTCTGTGACCCCATGGACTGCAATAGGCCAGGCTTCCCTGTCCATCACCAACCCCGGAGGTTACTCAAACTCATGTCTATCAAGTCAGTGATACCATCCAACTACCTCATCTTCTGTCGACACCTTCTCCTCCTGCCTTCAATATTTCCCAGGATGAGGGTCTGTCCCAGTGAGTCAGTTCCTGCATCAGGTGGCCAAAGTGTTTGAGCTTTAGCTTTAGCATCAGTCCTTCCAATGAATATTAAGGACTGATTTCCTTTAGGATTGACTGCTTTGATCTCCTTGCAGTCCAGGGAACTCTCAAGAGTCTTCTCCAACACCACAGTTCAAAAGCATCAATTATTCAGTGCTCAGCTATCTTTATGGTTCAACTCTCACATCCATACATGACTACTGGAAAGACCATAGATTGACTACATGGACCTTTGTCAGTAAAGTAATGTATCTGCTTGTTAATATGCTGTCTAGGTTGGTCATAGCTTTTCTTCCAAGGAGCATGGGTCTTTTAATTTCATGCCTGCAGTCACCATCTACAGTGATTTTGAAGCCCAAGAAAATAAAGTCTGTCACTATTTCCATAGTTTCCCCATCTATTGGCCATGAAGTGATGGGACCAGGTGCCATGATCTTTGTTTTTTGAACGTTGAGTTTTAAATCAGCTTTTCACACCCCTCTTTCATTTTCATCAGGAGGCTCTTTAGTTCCTCTTTGCTTTGTGCCATAAGGGTGGTGTCATCGGCATATCTGAGGTTACTGATATTTCTCCCTGCAATCTTGACTCCAACTTGTGCTTCATCCAGCCTGACATTTCGCAGGGTGTACTCTGCATATAAGTTAAATAAGCAGGGTAACAATATACAGCTTTGATATACTTCTTTCACAGTTAGGAACCAGTCCATTGTTCCATGTCCTGTTCTAATTGTTGCTTCTTGACCTGCATACAGATTTCTCAGGAGGCAGGTAAGTGGTCTGATATTCCCATCTCTTTAAGAATTTTCCACACTTTGCTATGATCCACACAGTCAAAGGTTTTAGCGTAATTGGTGAAACAGAAGTAGATGATGTTTTTCTGGAATTCTCTTGCTTTTTCTATGATCCAATGGATGTTGGAAATTTGATCTCTGGTTCCTCTGCCTTTTCTGAGCCCAGGTTGAACCTTTGGAAGTTCTTGGTTCATGTACTGTTGAAGCCTCACCTGGAGAATTTTGAGCATTAATTTGCTAACATGTGAGATGAGTACAATTGTGTGGTAGTTTTAACATTCTTTGGCATTGCCTTTCTTTGGGATAGAGTGAAAACTGGCCTTTTCCAGTCCTGTGGCCACTGCTGAGTTTTCCAAATTTGCTGGCATATTGAGTACAGGACTTTAACATCATCATCTTTTAGGATTTGAAATAGCTCAGGTGGAATTCCATCACCCAGCTGCTTGTTTTTTAAGTGGGTTTTATAAATACACAAGTTAATAAGAGATAGATACAAAAGCATTTAACAGATAAAAGAATAACAGTTGTATGATTTTCTTTAAAGCAATCCATTGAACAAACAAGCAAGCAAAAAGTGAGGGGGCTGGAGGAGTAGCAGAAGGTAAATGGTGTAAATAAATCTGACAAAATGTTGCTAATCATGGAAATCAAGTAAAGTGTACATGGAGATTAATCATATAATTCTCTCCACTTTTATCTATTTGATAATTTTCATTAAAAGTCTTAAAGTAACAGTTAATTAAAATGACTAGGAAAAGAATCAAGCTGATTTATTCTCACATTAGCAGAATATGTGTGTTCTCATTGCCTTTCACCCTCCCCTTACTTACTATTCTAAGGTATGTTTATTTTAGTGAACCTAAATTATTTCTTAATAGTTTAATACTATCTAATTTTTCTGTAAATTTTTATTTCCCTGGATAATAATGAGGCTAAGTATTCATGTATTTACTGTATTTACTCAGTTCATTTTCCTCCTGTGTGAATTGTTTACATAATATCTATTTGATTTACTTTTCCTTAATAATGTCTAATTAATTTTTATACATTTGTGTATTGCTTGGTAGTTATATTCACTGCAAATATCCTGCTTCTGTTCAATACCTGTTTTTTTTTACGTCATTAATGTTTTTTACACATGATTTTTTCAAGAAATGACATTTTCAATATTTTATAAGAAAAAAAAATCCCCAAATATATTTTATGCTATTTTTTCTAATATTTATAGTTTTATATCTAGACTTTATTTTATATGAAATAACATTGAGAAAACTAAGATCATTGCATCTGGTCCCATCACTTCATGGGAAATAGATGGGGAAACAGTGGAAACAGTGTCAGACTGTATTTTTTGGGGCTCCGAAATCACTGCAGATTGTGATTGCAGCCATGAAATTAAAAGACGCTTACTCCTTGGAAGGAAAGTTATGACCAACCTAGATAGCATATTCAAAAGCAGAGACATTACTTTGCCAACAAAGGTTCGTCTAGTCAAGGCTATGGTTTTTCCTGTGGTCATGTATGAATGTGAGAGTTGGACTGTGAAGAAAGCTGAGCACCGAAGAACTGATGCATTTAAACTGTGGTGTTGGAGAAGACTCTTGAGAGTTCCTTGGACTGCAAGGAGATCCAACCAGTCCATTCTAAAGGAGATCAGTCCTGGGTGTTCTTTGGAAGGACTGATGCTAAAGCTGAAACTCCAATGCTTTGGCCACCTCATGTGAAGAGTTGACTCATTGGAAAGACTCTGATGCTGGGAAGGATTGGGGGCAGCAGGAGAAGGGGACGACAGAGGATGAGATGGCTGGATGGCATCACCAACTCGATGGATGTGAGTTTGGGTGAACTCCAGGAGCTGGTGATGGACAGTGAGGCCTGGCATGCTGCAATTCATGGGGTCGCAAAGAGTCGGACATGACTGAGCGACTGACTGAACTGATGAGGTGAAAATCTATATTTTTTCCACAAAAGTATAATCCATCATCTAGTTTACAGCGTTATTCACACTACCCTACTGATTTGCAACATGACTTCCTCTATGTACAGATTTCAAAATCATGTGTGAGTCTGCTTCTAGATCCTGTTCCATTAGAGTACTTGTACATTTCTGTGAAGTTATTATATACTGAATTACTATAGCTTTAGCATAAGACAATGTAAACAATGTGCACATTTCCTGAACAATTTTCTTCTTCTTTAAAATTGTCTTGTATATTCATGTCTCTTATCTTTTCTTATAAACTTTAAAGCCAAATTGTCAAGTTCCATAAAACAGTCACTGATATTTTGTGTGTGGATTCAAAGGCTCACTGTTAACGTGGAAGACAAAGTTTCCCAGAATAATTTATAAATTCAATGCAAGTGTAATCAGACATGTGTCTCTCTTAATATATTCAAGTTTCTTCTATGATCATCAGTAAAGATTTATAATTTTCTCCATGAAGAGTTTTACATTTCCCTAGGTTTGCTTGAAAAACACCTTACATTTTTATTGCCATTGTGAGTGCAATTTTGATATAATATTTCATTTGTTTTAGTACATGTGTAAGACTATGATTAATTCGCATTCTTACATAGTCTGTTAGACTTTTTTATTAACTGTAGTTTTTTACAGTATTTTTTGGTATTTTCTAGGTAAAATGACGTTAGCTCTTGAGTGCATCAACAGTTTTATTTTTCCCGTTTTTCACTTCCCTCCCCTTCCCAATCCTTATTTTGCTGTGCTGGTTAGTACTTCCAGAACAAGGTGAAAATTGTAATTAATATATTATTTTTCTTCCCAGTTGAAATGCTGATGCTTCTAAAGTTTTATCAGTAAATATAATAATGTTTAATCTAGTTTATGTTGGTATCATTTTAGTTTCTGTTCATATGCTTAACAGTTTAGGGGAATCACTTTTTCAAATTTTCTAACTGTCTATATTAGGAATAAGTGTAAAATTTTGTCAAATTTTTTTGGATATATTAAAAGAATTATCTTATTTTTCTTCATTCATAATATGGTGATTTTTAAATTTTTTTCATATGATGTTTTTAGATTGATCACTTTGGTTAGCTTCAATATAGACAACTAAAATAATAATAAACATCTGTTAAATTTTATATGCTGTTATTTTTGCCTAACATTTTTTTTTCATATGAAATGGAAGTTTTATTTATTTATTTTTTAATTTTATTTTATTTTTAAACTTTACAATATTGTATTAGTTTTGCCCAACATCAAAATGAATCTGCCACAGGTATACCCATGCTCCCCAACCTGAACCCTTCTCCCTCCTCCCTCCCCATACCCTCCCTCTGGGCCGTCCCAGTGCACCAGCCCCAAGCATCCAGCATTGTGCATCGAACCTGGGCTGGCACTTTTTAATTGAATTTAAATATTATCTATTTTTAAAAATTTCTCTGTACTTTGTTTCTTTAATTTTTGCTCTTTGAGTGTCTCTTGATTGTTGAATACTAGATACTTTTTGATAACATATTAACAACTCTAGATTTGTTTCTTATCTCTGTCTAACCTAAGTTGTTGCTATTTCTTTGTTTATAAACTTGCCTAGACTAAATCTGTGATGTTGGTCTCCCTACTAACATTGTGGCCATTGATCTCTGCTCAAATTTTTGGTTGTTTTTATTTCTAAGCTAGAGTTCCTGGGCTTGCATAGGTTAGAGGTCATCCACCTTTGGCTAGAGTTAGTGCTCAAAAATTTCAAGCCAATAAAGCTTCAACCCTCAGCTTTATTTTTCTGGGCTCCAAAATCACTGCAGATGGTGACTGCAGCCATAAAATTAAAAGATGCTTATTCCTTGGAAGGAAAGTTATGACCAACCTAGATAGCATATTCAAAAGCAGAGACATTACTTTGCCAACAAAGGTTCCTCTAGTCAAGGCTATGGTTTTTCCTGTGATCATGTATGGATGTGAGAGTTGGACTGTGAAGAAGGCTGAGCGCTGAAGAATTGATGCTTTTGAACTGTGGTGTTGGAGAAGACTCTTGAGAGTCCCTTGGACTGCAAGGAGATCCAACCAGTCCATTCTGAAGGAGATCAGCCCTGGGATTTCTTTGGAAGGAATGATGCTAAAGCTGAAACTCCAGTACTTTGGCCACCTCATGCGAAGAGTTGACTCATTGGAAAAGCCTCTGATGCTGGGAGGGATTGGGAGCAGGAGAAGAAGGGGACGACAGAGGATGAAATGGCTGGATGGCATCACTGACTCGATGGATGTGAGTCTGAGTGAACTCCGCTAGTTGATGATGGACAGGGAGGCCTGGCGTGCTGTGATTCATGGGGTCGCAAAGAGTCGGACACGACTGAGCGACTGATCTGATCTGATCTGAGGGTGTGTTCAAATTTCAGGTCATTTTCAAATCTCCCTTGACTCTTCCCTGTTCACTTGTATTAACCTGCCACCCCCTCTCCCCTAAAGTACTGTAGGTATGTATGGGTGCAGTGTGTCCTTCCTGATCACTTCTGCTCATGCGCATAACCTTTGGTAGATGACATGTATGGGCTGTGCTTAGTTGCTCAGTCCTGTCGGACTCTTTGTGACCATGTGGGCTGTAACCCACCAGGCTCCTTTGTCCAAACAAGATTACTGGAGTGGGTTGCCATGCCCTCCTCCAGGGTATCTTCCCAAACCAGGTCTCCTACATTGCAGGCAGATTCTTTACCACCATCTGAGCTGCCAGAGAAGCCCCTTGGGTATACAGCAAATTAATTTTGCTGTTTATGACTATTTCATCTCACTGGAACTCTCTGTTAAATATCCTGTTAGACTGATGGTGCTCCTTGCTTGCTTGCTACTGAATCACCACCTTGACAACAAAAATCTCGTGAATCCTCCTCCAGTAGCAGCAACAAAGGTGCCAGTGTTCATGGTTTGCCATGGCTATGCATTCATGGAAAGGCCTGATGACAGAATTCAGTTGCAGATAGGGAGAAAGGGAGGCAGCCTAGGAAAATAATGCCATATACCTTCACTGTTCTTTCTTGGAGTTCATTAATAAATGTGTTTTTCAGGAATAATCACTTCTCAGTTTGTCAGATACATTTGGTCAAATTCCAGAGTGCTCATGAAATTGTTGGTTTGGAATATTTTGTCCCACTTGATAGTTATTTTTTAGCAGGTGAAGTTGCCAACCTCATTACTCCATCATAGTGGAAAGTCAGAACTCTATTATACTTTTTTATGTTCTATGATTTATAGGACCATCTAATTTGCCCAGTGATCACACCCTTTGAGTTATTCATAAGTGTTTCAAAAGCCCTTGAGGTCTGAATACTTTACTTTCAGAGCCCTTTCATTGTGATTCCCCGAACCAGCAAAATGCTTTATTGTCCCCTAAATGGTTTGTATTTTCAGTGTGGATTTGGCCTGTATTTGCTCTTTCCTGGCCAAGTCAGGGTCTTCTTTTGGGTAAATTAAATTTACTTTATCGATTTACCAGCTTTTAGTGGACTTGAGATATTGCTCAGAAAATTATTTTATCTTAAATTTATTCCACCATATTAATAAATTCATAATTCTCAACTAGCAACTCTGCTTCTGCCACTGCTGTTCCACATATTTTGTATGGTCTTGCTTTTAATATATGAATTTATAGATAACAAACATGGACTTGGCTTTACTGACATATTTATTTAGCTATCTGTAATGTTTCCTTGTTCCATTCCCATTTTTTGCTTCTATCTTGATACTAATGCATAATTTACTACTGATATTATTTCAGTCTCCAGATTTGCATTGCAGTAGTTTTTCTTTTCATGAACAAATGATTCCTATGTAAAATTTCAGGTAAGCAGTAACTTCACAAGAGTGTGTGGCAGATTATTATTAAGTAGTAAGTGACAAGGAAAATGACTATGAGATTCTTGGTGATAGTAAATATCAGCTACTATCTTACCCTGATGCTGGTTTCATTGATCTTAAGGGATAATGCGAAGAGAGCAATAGCTCTTGGTCTTTAACTACTTATATATATATATATATCAGATGCTTTGGATATATTATTTTACTTGAATTACTTAGTGTGGTTCTCACAATAAAACTGTGAAGTAAGTATTGTTAATAATCACATTTTTTTTAAAGTTAAGAGATGAAGGTATGGGACACAAGTTTGAATTACTGAAGAGACTAGCATGGCATGGTCCAGACTGATCAGAATAGATTCTAGCTTCATACAATGGGGATGGCTTCCTTGGTACTTTCAAAACTAGAGTTGCTAAGGAGCAAAGTGAGAAGAGGGTGAATCAATGTTGCATTTAGCTGCAAATGGCAGAAATTTCAAATAATAACAGCTTAAACGGGATTCTGTTTCTTTCATATCACAATAAATCAAGGATTAGACTGGCGCTGGATTGCATATGTCTTTACTCTAATGTGTCCATGCACTTTTTATCCTCTTGCTTTGTCTGTAGCTTTTGTCCTCATGATCACAAGATGGATGCTGAATCTTCAGACATCATGTTAGTATTCCCAAGAGGAAGAAAAATTGGTGAAGGCAAAGTGTCAAATAGATATACTTGTGGCTTTTATAAACTTTTCTTGATTCTGTCCCATGAATGCATTGAATACCAACCCAGACATTAGGTGCCTCCTGATGTGATAAGATATAAAGTATCCATAGAATTATATTATATTATATTATATTATACGAAGTATTCTTGCCAAGAAGTTGAACTCAAATTCAATGGATGAGAACTTAGGCTAACATCCAGTTATAGTAAATGCAGGACTAAAGAAACAGGTTAAATGGCACCAAGAATATGCAATCATATATATTCAGAAAATAGGCTGTTCTATGGGACAAGCAACTAGATTTAACCAACAATTCAAAGACATACAGAAAAATGATAGAAAGATGGATGGGTATGATTACTCTAGATTAAGAGAGGTTTAGGAACTGGTCAGAATGGTCATCATCAAAAAAACCTACAAAATATAATTGCTGGGGAGAATGCTGAGAAACGGGAAACCTCCTGCACTGTTGGTGAGAAGTTGATACAAACATTCTGAAGAACAGCATTAAAAATTCCTTCAAAAAAAAAAAAAAAAAAGAAAACTAGGAATAAAACTACCATATGACCCAGCATTTCCACTACTGGGCGTATATCCTGAGCAAACCATAATTCAAAATGATACATGTACCCCAGTGTTCATCACAGCACTATTTACAATCGCCAGGACATGAAAGAAATTTAGATGCCCATCGACAGATGAATGGATAAAGAAATTGTGGTACATATATACAATGGAATATTAGCCATGAAAATACACAAATTTGATGAACCTAAAACCTGTTATATAGAGTGAAGTAAGTCAGAAAGTGAAAAACAAATATCATATATTAACACATTTATGTAAACTAGAAAAATGGTACTTATGATCCTATTTGCAGGGCAGGAATACAGATGCAGACATAGAAGATGATTTTGTGGACACAGTGAGGGAAGAAGAGGAGAGGATGAATTGAGAGAGTAGCATTGACATGTATACACCACCATGTGTAAAATAGCTAGCTAGTAGAAAGCTGCTGTTGGAGAAGGAAATGGCAACCCACTTCAGTGTTCTTGCCTGGAGAATCCCATGGTCGGAGAAGCCTGGTAGGCTGCAGTCCATGGGGTCGCACAGAGTCAGACACGACTGAAGCGACTTAGCAGCAGCAGCGGCAGCAGAAGCTGCTGTATAGCATAGGGAGCTCAGCTTGATGCTTTGTGATGACCTAGAGGGGTGGGATGGGGGGTGGAAGGGAGGCTCTAGAAGGAGGGTATTTATGTTTATTTATGGCTAATTTGCTTTGTTGTATGGCAGAAGCCAACACAAAATTGTAAAGCAATTATCCTTCAATTAAAATTTTTAAAAAAGAAACAAAGAAATAATAAAAAAAAATAAAAGAGGTTTAGGAGGCATTACAGTCAAAGTCAATGAGTATTATTTGTTTGTATCCTGATTCCAAATGCCAATTTTTGAAAGAAGGAAATTTTAATTGGACTCAATTTTAAATGACAATAATTGACAATTTTGTGAGTGTGGTAATGGCATCCTGGTTTTATAAAGAAAATGTTCTTACTTTTGAAAGATGTATATAGACGTATTTATGAATGAAACTATAGTCAGATATTTGCTTTAAGTACCTCAGCAACAATAATAGCAGGAATGAGTAGAAAATGGTGTTTAAGAAATAATTTAGAAAAAGGAAAAGAAGCACAGAACCAAGTCACAGAATTTGCACAAGTACATTTCAATGCATAGAGTGAAACAGGAAAAAAAAAAAAACAAAAAACAGAAAGTGGAGAAAAAACTGTTAAAACTAGGAATCAACCTCAAAAAGTTAGGCTTTTTTATTTTTTTCAGTCTATTTTCTTTGCAGAACTAACCTTGGACTAAATCTTCAGATTCCCCAGCATCTCACCTTCGAAGCCTGTTCATTTCTTCCCTCTGCGCCACTCAGAGGTTGCAGTTACTCACTCTCCCTTGGTTTCACCACTAACCACACGTGTACGTTAGAATATGACCAGACTTCACTGATGTTAGGGGACTCAGCAGATGTTCATGTAGCAGAAACACAAACAACTTAAATTAGGCTCAGGCTTTGGCCTCCCACACTATTTCTCAGCCCTCCCTGTTCTCCTTTGTTCTCCCTGACAACTCCCAGAAAGTTCTTCTACATTGTTATACAGAGGAATGTTGCTGTCTGCCTTCATTTGTATTTCCAAAAATCTCAATGTGTCTGGTAAATGATACACTATCTCTTTTGAGTTTCATCCTTTCTCTTTCCCACATCAGTCTCTGTAAAAAGAGCAAGAAATAACAAGATTTGCTTCCTCAGTGATGTAAACTGTGCTAGGTCACCACCTCCCTACCTCCAGAAAGCAAAAGTAGCTATATAATTTTGGCTTTAAATATTTTTTTTTCTATTTCACGGTGCTCATCTAATTAAATTCGTACTTCACATCAGGTGGGATACCTGATGTTACCAATCCCAGGTATTGGGGAGGACTCTAAATCCTTCTGCTCATTGCATCCTGGTATGAAGTCACCAAGGAAACCACATACGGTCAAGCACTAGATGAAACAATGCTTCACTTATTCAGAGAAGAGATAGAGCAAGATCAGCTTTAGTAGTGGGAGTCCATCAGTACCCCCAGGGCAATTAACCTGTGTGCAACCCCCTCCTGTGTCCCTGTTACAGGACACCATCCCCTCTCTGCAGAGGACAGATAAAGCAGTGGGGTTGCCCAGGTACCCTGTGATGCATTCATTCTAAACAGAGATGGAAAAAGTACTCACTGAGTCCCATACAAGGTGACAAGACTGACACAGGTTGTGTGGACTCTTTTCTTTTGTGAAGGATGTGTGAAGGATGACCCAAGGCTCATTCTCATATGGCTGAGTGGGGGAAGAAAGACTATGTGCGTAACTTTTCCTAATATTTTATATACTATTTTAATTTTTATTTTATATTTTTCATGTTCTTAAACCAATACAATATGTAAAGTTAAAAAATAAAATAAAAAAATAGTAAAAAAATAAAAGCATTGCAATTAAAAAAAAATTACTGGCAATTTTATCTTTCTTGCTTTTAAAAACTCCTTAAAGGAAAGGTTCTTACATATCTTTTGTTATTGTCACCAAGTGTGGAAGATAGATTAGCTATATTCTTCTCTGTCTTCACAATCATGTTATTTCAGAACATTTTGATACAAAGACTTCCTTACTGTGATTGCTGGAACAATATATACTCCATAATAGTCATGGCTGTAATAACAATATTAAAGTATAATGATGAACAAGCAGTTCTGGGCATCTATTTTTTTCATCTGAAAAAGGAAGAATTTAGGATGAGTGATCAGTAGTAACACTTCCAAATTTAAGCTTTTTTCAGTGTATTTTATTTCATATTCCAAAAAAAAAAAATGAGGGAATTCAATGGCATAAAGAGATTAATCTCCCAAAGACAGTATTAAAAGACAAGGTAAATATAGATTTCTGTTCTCTTAGTATCTTTGCCCAAGGAGATAAAATTCCTAAGATTGACTTTTCCAAGTTACATGAAAAATTCTGTATGGACAGCAAATCCAGGTACAGATGTTATGGACTGGCTTGCTCTGTAGAAATCACATACAGCATCAGACTTCTGTATGTACACACAGAGTTGGAAATGGAAGGCCACTTTTCCTTTTGGGAGGAGTGACTCTAAAGAGATATCAAGATGGGCACAAAAGTAAAGGTCTATTAAGTGGTGGTGATGTCAGGCCTCTTCAGGGCCTTTAAAGGTAAAGTATTCCCAGAGTTTGAATTAATCTGAAGAGCAGCAGTTCCCTATGAGCTCTAACAAATGTGTATAAATAGAGGACAAGATTCGCATCCCCAGTGTCTGTGCCAGCCCTGGGATGATGATTAATGAAACACTGCTGAGCTGGAGATTTGTAAAGAGTGGATGGCAGCAGGATTCCCAAGGAGTTTTTGAATTGGAATTGAAGAAGATAAGTTCAAGCAGGGAGGACAGAAGAAATGCTGTAAGGATGAACAAAATTGCAGCTTCAAGTAATGCAACCTAGATGTGGATTCCTAAGAAACCATGAATAATGGGGTCATTCTTTTTGTTCAAAGCTTCAGGTTGAGTAAGTCTAAATTATAGACCCATGACTAGGAGCAGACTAAGTTGGTATACCAGAACCACATGGATTTAGACCCATAAGACAGAACATATAAATAATCTAAAAAGTGCTGATTTGATGTATTCTTTTGAACTACCTGTGGGAAAAATTCCTTGCTTAATCATTTGCAAAATAAATACTTACATTCCTCAGATTACACAAATTTCCATTATTTTGAGAATCAACAATTTTAAACAAACACTTGCAAAGTTATTTACTGCAAATCATTCTTTTACACTAGTAGTAGGTTTCTCAAATTTTTTTAAACCAAGAAACCCCTTATTCACTGATTTATTTTATAATCTTGAATCAATTAAATAATAATTTTATCATTCACATTTCCATTTAATTAAGAATACATTTCTATATTTGTCTTAATTTGCTATGATTTATTTCAGACTTATCATGAGCGTACATGTACCACAGAGCCTCTAGTGGCTCAGATGGTAAAGAATATGCTTGCAGGAGACCAAGGTTCAATTCCAGGGTTGGAAGATCACCTAGAGAATGGACTGGCACCCCATTCAATTATTCTTGCTGGAGAATCCCATGGACAGAGGAGACTGGCAGGCTATAGTCCATGGGGTCGCAAAGAGTTGGACATGACTGAGCAACTAACACTCACTCACTCACTCACTCCATGTACCACACACTGGATTAAGGACTTCATTTCTAATTTAATAGAAAAACCGTCTTGATAAATATTTCTGTATTCACTCACATTTTATAACAGGAATCTGAGGATAAGTCAGGGTAACTAGTAGTTAACGGTAATAACGAACAACATGCGTGCTCAGTCATACTGGAGTGGGTTGCCATTTTGTCCTCCAAGGGATATTCTGAACCCAGGGATCGAATGAGTGTCTCCTGAATCTCTTGGCAGAATCTCCATTGGCAGGTGGATTCTTTACCACTGTGCCACCTGGGGAAATCATATTCTATTATCTCACATAAGCTGTGAAAGATCCAAGTCATGTTTTACCAATCCCAGGAATTCAATGACTCTTACAGATTTTTTTCCAATTTATAAATTTGCAGTGCAAACAGACTTTTAAAAATTGATCAATCAACATGAATTTAGTAAGTTTTAGTTAATTTTAGCACCTGTAATATATTCTGTGATGAGTCCCCAGTGTTCATTCAGCCCTGCTTCTGTTGCTGCTGCTGCTAAGTCACTTCAGTCGTGTTGGACTCTGTGTGACCCTATAGACCCCAGCCCACCAGGCTCCTGTCCCTGGGATTCTCCAGGCAAGAACACTGGAGTGGGTTGCCATTTCCTTCTCCAGTGCATGAAAGTGAAAAGTGAAAGTGAAGTCGCTCAGTCATGTCCAACTCTTAGCAACTCCATGGACTGCAGCCTTTCAGGCTCCTCCGTCCATGGGATTTTCCAGGCAAGAGTACTGGAGTGGGCTCATTCAGCCCTATCTGATAATAAAAAGTCACATTAATCCCAATCCTCTTGTCTGGCCAGTGAAAGGAAAGGCATGTCTCTTGGTCACTTTGGGTAAAGATAGGAACATAGAGGGTTTCCCTGGTAGCTGAGCTGGTAAAGAATCTGCCTGCCATGTGGGAGATCTGGGTTTGATCCCTGGGTTGGGAAGATCCCTTGGAGAAGAGAACAGCTACCCACTCTAGTATTCTGGCCTGAAGAATTCCATGTAGTGGCAGAGACAGACATGACTGAGTGACTTTCACTTTTATGGTAGGAACACAGAGAGAGATCAGTCGGTCAGTCCTGAATGACTCTTTGCGACCCCATGAATTGCAGCACACCAGGCCTCCCTGTGCATCACCAACTCCCGGAGTTCACTCAGACTCACGTCCATCGAGTCAGTGATGCCATCCAGCCATCTCATCCTCTGTCGTCCCCTTCTCCTCCTGCCCCCAATCCCTCCCAGCATCAGAGTCTTTTCCAATGAGTCAACTCTTCACATGAGGTGGCCAAAGTACTGGAGTTTCAGCTTTAGCATCATTTCTTCCAAAGAAATCCCAGGGCTGATCTCCTTCAGAATGGACTGGTTGGATCTCCTTGCAGTCCAAAGGACTCTCAAGAGTCTTCTCCAACACCACAGTTCAAAAGCATCAATTCTTCGGTGCTCAGCCTTCTTCACAGTCCAACTCTCACATCCATACATGATCACAGGAAAAACCATAGCCTTGACTAGATGAACCTTTGTTGGCAAAGTAATGTCTCTGCTTTTGAATATGCTATCTAGGTTGGTCATAACTTTCCTTCCAAGGAGTAAGTGTCTTTTAATTTCATGGCTGCAGTCACCATCTGTAGTGATTTTGGAGCCCAGAAAAATAAAGTCTGACACTGTTTCCATTGTTTCCCCATCTATTTCCCATGAAGTGGTGGGACCGGATGCCATGATCTTCATTTTCTGAATGTTGAGCTTTAAGCCATCTTTGTCACTCTCCACTTTCACTTTCATCAAGAGGCTTTCTAGTTCCTCTTCACTTTCTGCCATAAGGGTGGTGTCATCTGCGTATCTGAAGTTATTGATATTTCTCCCAGCAACCTTGATTCCAGTTTGTGCATGAGGATATTCTACCCTCTTGGGATCAACTAGATTTAGAGCAAGGCCAGTAGTGTGAATGAGAGAATTAACTTAAATCTTTTTTTTACATTGTAAGCCCACAAACCTACTGACTCTGAGCCCAGCCCTACCTTAAAGCCTTGTGAGCTTATACATGTAACATTTTAAGCCAGTTTATGTAGGGTTTTCTGTTATTTGCAATCAAAAATTAGGAATAGCAAGAGATCAGGATTGGTAGGTATCATAGGATCCAACTGGAGTGAATCTAAAAGCCAGACAAAAGTATATAACTAGCTCTGCATAAAATAAGGAATCATTCTCAGTTTTTAAAGTGATAATGTCATGATACAAGATGTCATTACTACTACTGGCCTGGCAGTGTTACGCAACATGGACTCATTGGTAGAGTGTGGTAATATTTTGGCCTAATATTTAAGACATAAAATAAATAGAGCTTATATTAGAGAGGAGACAGGACATGAAACCACGATGTGATAAGAAATTATAGGATTTTAAATTACTTATGCTAGATTATTAGCTAGATTATTAGGATAAAAAAAAGTAAAATTCAAAGATGAATATGTGTTTCCCTGTTTAATAACATTTATATAGAGTCTTTCAAGATGGCTTTCATTTTCTAGGTTTTTACATATATTGATTCTAACTATCAAACAGCCTTATATGTTGGTTATCTTTCTTTCTCTTTTAGAGATGAGAAAACAGAATAACTCATTCAAACCTCATAGCAATTGAATGGCAGAGGTAGGATTAAAATATATGTAGATAAATATCAAGTGTGAAGCTCTGAAAGAATGGCCTTGGGAAAATAAAAAGTCTTAAATATGTAGGGTTTGAGATATTGATGAGGCTCTTAGGTATCCAGGACCAGAGTTTAGGTGAATGAATGGTTGAGGCAGTGAATAATCTCAGAATTTTAGATTTAACACCAGTAAATCATAAAAGCAATAACCTAACAGTATTATATAAATTTGAAAAGCATTCTTCAAGACTACTTAGCAAGAATTCAAGTGACTTACTGAATTAATAAGATTTTAGTTTACAGCAGCAGTATAAAGAGTACAAATTTTAAAAAATTACCAAAAACAAACTGGACATGGGTAATGACTTTTCTTACTATGATGGTTATTAAAAAAAAAAAAAATGTTTTCAAACAGGAATGGGGTTAGTGTGACTAACTTTTGTCAGTTTATCTATTATTTTATTTTCTTACTTGTTAGAAACACTAAACATAAAGATGAGATCATATTGTTTATGTGCTGAAACAGCTCTCATCTTCTGACAACTTAGCAGTTAATCTATCACTCTGCATTCCAGTCTCTTTCTCTTCAAAGGGCACTCTGTTTTTACTACGTTCCTTTAGATATACAATCACTTTAAAAAGTGAGAAAGATTATAGAGTGTGTGAAAAATTATGCATCTTCTATGTACTTTGTTCTCAGGTTGACTTTGCAAATATGGAAGAAAGGAGAAGGAAGTGCCTCCATTTATGATTTAAGAAAAAGGCCCAGAGATATGCCAGGGAGAATCATCATTTCTTACTCTATCAATTTTATATCAATTTTATCTTTTATAAAATTTTACTTATAAAATTTTTACTTACTTAAAAATTTATAAAATTTTTCTTACTCTATCAATTTTATCTTTTATAGTTTGGGGACAATTAGTAAGATTATCAAGGTATTATTAATTCATATCTGTGTTTCAATTGATTTAATCAGACTATCAGATGGAAATCTAAGTAACTTGAGGCTTTTATTCAGTGGGTAGATGAAAGAAGGATAATAGTAATAAGGCATCAAACTCTATTTGTGTGGACCAATATTCTAAGTTGGCTGTAACACACTGCCATTTTAAGATTTATTTTTATTTAGATATATACAAATAATGTAAACATTATTAATTTTATCAAATGACATGCATACAGGAAGTATTACAATGTATACATGATCCATGAGGAACTTTGATCTTAACCAATGTCCCCTCCAGACAAAATGGTTTCAGGATGCACTCTTCAGACTGCTTTCTTAGCATCAGGTCATTCCAGGAAAATGCACAACAATTGAGCTTAAATTCAGCCATCTAAAATATTCAAGTCATTAGAAGCTTATTGTAAAAATCTGATCATTTATTGTCACCAATCAATATTTAATGTGAATATAAAAGCATGCAAACATTTAGTAAAGTGTTAGTTTCAAATGAACTTTTCTTGTTTTTGCTTTTCAGTACTTATTAATTGACATCTACTATGTGTCAGGGATGGGACCTGCAGAGGAAAATTGACCCTGATCTCATCCTCAAGTCACTTAGTGACAGTCTAGTAATAAGCAGAGATGACATGGAGACAGAATGTTTTACTTCCAATTTTTTCATAGATTTTGCCACTTCTTATTAATGAACTATTTTGTTATCATATCCCTAGCTTGGGAATATCTCCTGGAGATGAGAAAGGCTATCCAACCCCGTATTCTGGCCTGGAGAATTCCATGGACTGTACATGGGGTCGCAAAGAGTCCAACATGGCTGAGTGACTTTCACTTTCACTTTGTAATCATATGCTTGAGTTTTGAAGTTTTACCAAAAGAGTTCTACCTTTGAAACCTTCAGGGACAATTTTACCATTTATAAATTTTAAGCTTCATGGGAAAATATGCAGTTTTTACTTGAATTGACATTTTTTTGAAATATCATCTTTATGCCAAATAATGTAAATGCAAATAATTTATCACTACTTCAAATATATACTTTATGTAAGTTAAAAACGTATTTAAATCACTGAATTATTCTATTTCTGGCTTTGGATTAATTTAAAATAAGTAACTAAATGAAATATAGTGGGGTAAATGTTAAATTTTACAAAGGGAATATATCACACCAAAATAAGTTGTGCTCCTTTCCTCCATTTTTCTCTTTTCCCAAAATTAAAGTAGGGATGTTCCCTTGTTGCCGCCTAAGATAAGAAATCCAATCATTCCTTTAAACCAGACATTAATTGTAAATTACTATTAATTACTATTTTATGAATAGTAACAAACTATTCATATGTTTATTTGGAGTAGATGAATAATAACATTTATACTCTCTATAATAGCGAACGGAGAAGGCGATGACACCCCACTCCAGTACTCTTGCCTGGAAAATCCCATGGATGGAGGAGCCTGGTAGGCTGCAGCCCATGCGGTAGCGAAGAGTCGGACATGACTGAGCGACTTCACTTTCACTTTTCACTCTCATGCATTGGAGAGGGAAATGGCAACCCACTCCAGTGTTCTTGCCTGGAGAATCCCAGGGACGGGGGGACCCACTGGGCTGCCGTCTATGGGGTCACACAGAGTCGGACAAGCCTTGAAGAGACTTAGCAGTAGCAGCATAATAGCGCAGGTGTTCAATCAATGAAATTATTTTTATCAAGGCATAAAAACAAGTATTCAAGAGATAATTTTTAAAGGACAAATATCCTAGATGTCCAGTTGAGTTAAATTCTGAACAAGTTGGAGAGTCTAATGTTTGTTTAAAGACTTTATAAGAATTTGTTTGGATAGATTGCAAATGTCCTCTTTTAACACTTTTCAGAAGTTTGGTACTCTTTACTCTGCAACCTTCAGCAGAGGGTTTTATGTAAGAAGGAGTGCCAATGAATACGTGTGAAGAAAATGAATAAAAATACTTTTACTGGAGAGAACAGGACTTAGGTCATGTTTCTTTCCTCCCACCCCCACCTTTGTAATGTAGCCAAAGGCAATTGAATCTGTGCTTTGCACTGCTATACATCCATTCCCAACAGCAGCCAGGGAGCAGCAAAAGGAGTTACTGAGGCAGAATTAGACTAATCAAGTTTCCGTTTCCATTCTGCCTAGAGGGAAAGATGACACCTGCTTATTGCAGCTTCAAAGTGTTGAAATCCTTTCTGCTTTCATGTGGTTACTATGCATATTCTCTGGTGGATTAAATGAGGGGAATGCATTACAGTTTTAAACTTTGATGCCCCATTAAGATGAATATGCACCTAATGAGCTGAAAAATTACCAAGACTACTTTCACGATTCCCCCTACCCTCACTCTCATGGGGAACTAGCTAATCAGGATGGGAGTGCATCTTCTGTGTTCTTAAACCACTGGCTATGAAATTTGGCCAAAGACCTTATTCAAACACATGTTTAGTATTTTATAATATAAGCAATAAGTGATGCTTCAATTAATAGAAAAGAAAGAACAGTTTGCCTTTTAATAATGAATGCAATAGTTATAGGCCATTTGGATATAAACAAGATATAAGCACAAAACCCTGAGGATTTATTCATAGGCCAAATATACTTATTACTGTCAACGTTTCATAATTCCAGTAACCACTTTCACATATACACCTCACCAAAATGTATAGAATATTTGAAAAACAAGCAATTTTTGTCACCTCAGTAACACTTGAGTCTTATTTTTTAAAAACTGTAATATAGCAATTTAAAATATGAATTTAAAATATGTCCTTGCTACTTAGGTCAGGCAATATAAGAATGAAGCAATTTCAGGGGACAACACCAGGAGCTGAAGCCAATTATATTTCAGTGTTATTCACAGATATTCCTACCTGCCAAGTGGAGTGCGGCAAGTTGTATTCACACTGTGATCTATGAGCATGGGTATGAAGCCCAATTTTCTCTCAAGGGAAATCTTCTAACAAACAGTTGACAGAGCAAAACACAGTTAGAAAGGAACAAATGAAAAATCTAATAAATACAATGCAATTTTTTTTAAACAGGGCGTTTTATAATGTGTAATTCAAAGCAAAAGTTCAGTTTCTGTATAAGGACATCAAGGCAGGAGACATGATGCTAAGTCGAAATGCTGAGCAAATTTGGCTCACAAGAGATCTCTTGCTTTGTGTGAAATTTAGTTAGATATGATTATAATATTTATTAGAGTAATGTATGTATTAAACAATACATGATAAATTCTGAAATAACAAATATTGTGTCCTTAATTGCATGTGTAATTTTAATTTAGTTCAAGAGTATTAATGTATTAATACCAAAAAGAAATTATGAGTAATGTTTTTTAAAATTTTGTTTAACTTCTACCAAATGTCAGAGAAAAAGGCAAATTCTTAATTTAGAAGTAGGAATTCAACAGTCCTGTTAGAGAAGACTTATAAAGAATGTTATTGCTTATGGATAGGTAAAAATCTGCATGATTATGGGGTTATCAAAGCACAAAACGTTCTGTGTTGATATAATTTTGGAGTCAATCTTTTCCGAAGTTTTTGAATAATGCACAAAAAGTAACAGTTTAGAATATAGTTATAACAAAAATAAAGATAGACTAAACCACGTTTCCTGTTAAAATTGGTAAATGAGTTGAAATTTATTAGTTTCCTGAACCCAACTTTTTATGATTATGCTTGTGAATATAAACACTTCAAATCACCAAATATTAATGTGATACTTACTTAGCCTAAATTTAATATCTCTTAGATTTATAAAAGTAAAACAAAATGAATATAACTTCAATTCAAATAGGTTTCTAATTTGTATAACTCTGGAGCACCCCTACTTGTAAATTATTTGCAATCTACTGGAATTATTCACACTTCCTTCATTTAAGCTGAATATAATTGTCTAGCAATAAAATAGAATGATATTCTTTTACTTAATAATGGTTTTCATCATTGCATTGCTTCCTGAACAACTTTTTCAATTTTTACATACTGAGTTAAAGAATCATTATGATTAAATGCAGAGAAATTTTTCCTCCTATCAATAATTATAAATATTTAATAATTTAGACAGAATTTTATTCTCAATAATTTCAAAATGAATAAATCAGAAAATAAACATACAATCTACTCACTTAAAGCTATTTTATAAAAGTATTTTCTTTAGAATTTGTATTTCGTTTATTCTTGGTTTTAGGAAATTTTTACAAAGATAAGGATAAGATGGTAATATAAATAGCAAACCATTTTATCATATAGGAAATATTATTGAAACTTTAATCATACACACTACATTTAAAATGTCTAGACATATATTTAACTTTGCTTTTACGCTCAACATGCAACATATTTAGAGTATCTGTAGCCAATCTTTCAAATTTCGTCCTATGATCATAGACTTTATCTATGTTTGACAGAAAACATAGATATTAAAAGACATGAAATACATGGTTACAAAAGTATGAGTGTATTCAAAAGACTTTTAACAAATTTATGAATGAAAAAATCCATGAGTTATTGAGATAATTGTCTACGTTGTAGAAAACATTGACTCTTCTCTTTACTAGGAAACCTTTTTAGTGTGGAAAAATGGAATTATTCATATTAATTTTCAAATTCTAGAGAATATTTTCTCAATTATGAATATTATTGAAAACCTACGGGCAATTCACACAAACTTTAAACATGGAAATTTTAACCAAATTGTATTTTACCCAAAAGTATAAAAAAAAAAATCACTGTAGTTTGCAGTGCTTTACTGCAAAAACAGGTGTAGAAAAAGATATTAGAGTTTAGTATTTACATGTTATACAACAAAGGGGAGAAAAGAACAGAACAGAACAATAGATTTCATAGAATTAACTTTCACCTTTGAATTTTATTCATGTCTTATTCGTGTGTGTGTGTCTAAACTATATTTTAGGATATCTACAGCACACGTTTGGAAACAATTGCATTAGGCACAGAATCAGATAAAAACAGGGATAAAATCAGATAAAAACAGCCATTAGTATGATTACCTTCATTTATTATTGTTTGTATCACAAATCAATTGAAAGCTTTCAACATGATGGGGAAACTTTCTACTGATTCTTAACATACATGTTAAATATCACAAATGGCACAAGTGTCTTTAAGAAAAAATTATGCCTAATAGGAACTGGAATCCAAAATTTCTTGACTTTGAAAAGTGAGAACCACGCAGTGCCTCCCTCACATCCAAGTTAATTTGTAATGATTCCACTGAGTGCTGATCTGAAAGCAGCCTCAGTGACCACTGGCACTCTTTTCCCCTCGATGGCTCTCTACAAATCATCTCAGGTACCGCAGCACAAGGCTAGGAGCTAAAAAAATGAATACACCAGTAATTTCTTTCTGAAAATGATTTGACACCCAGCTGATGACAGTAGCTAACAGTATGACCTCCAGACTGTTAGCTCTGCTAAAAGAGCTTCACTTGAAACACCCATGGGGTTATGGATTCCTGCTAATAGCAGCAATAGAATGGATGATGAGTTGATGGCAGGATAGAAAGGCTTTCTCAATTAATTCCGCATCATGTTAAGGCCATTATCATTGGATGTTATCCAGTGAAATGGGGGAAAACTCTCTGAAAGTTCCTCTTAGTTAGAGCAATGTATTGTAGCAGATAATAGAAACCAAATTTTTAGATCTCTTTACCTTCAAATAAAAGTTATAGTATTGATCAACAAGCATTGACAACAGAATTTGAAGATTTCCTGGTGAAAGAAATGGCAACCCACTCCAGTATTCTTGCCTGGGAAATCCTATGGACAGAGAAGACTGGAAAGTTACAGTCTATGAGGTCACAAGGGTCGACACAGTTTAGCGACTCCAAAGCTACAAGATATCTATCTATCTATCTATCTATATATATATATATATATATATATGGCAGTGGTGTACTTTTTAATGGGTTTCTTATGGGTTTAGGGTGATTCACATTTAGGCTGTTGGTTTCTGATGAATAAAGGTAAACAAAAAATATCATTTAATATTAGGTCATTTTCATTTAGGCAAACTGCTTGTTCAAGCAATATTACTCATAAATACTTTAATTCCATGATTAGTTATTCAGTTCAGTTCAGTTGCTCAGTCATGTCTGACTCTTTGCAACCCTATGAATCGCAGCACGCCAGGCCTCCCTGTCCATCACCAACTCCCGGAGTTCACTCAGACTCACATCCATCGAGTCAGTGATGCCATCCAGCCATCTCATCCTCTGTCATCCCCTTTTCCTCCTGCCCCCAATCCCTCCCAGCATCACAGTCTTCTCCAATGAGTCAACTCTTCACATGAGGTGGCCAAAGTACTGGAGTTTCAGCTTTAGCATCATTCCTTCCAAAGAAATCCCAGGGCTGATCTCCTTCTGAATGGACTGGTTGGATCTCCTTGCAGTCCAAGGGACTCTCAAGAGTCTTCTCCAACACCACAGTTCAAAAGCATCAATTCTTCGGCGCTCAGCCTTCTTCACAGTCCAACTCTCACATCCATACATGACCACAGGAAAAACCATAGCCTTGTCTAGACGAACCTTTGTTGGCAAAGTAATGTCTCTGTTTTTGAATATGCTATCTAGGTTGGTCATAACTTTCCTTCCAAGGAGTAAGCGTCTTTTAATTTCATGGCTGCAGTCACCATCTGCAGTGATTTTGGAGCCCAAAAAAATACAGTCTGACACTGTTTCCACTGTTTCTCCATCTATTTCCCATGAAGTGATGGGAGACCTTCCTCAATATTAAGTGGGCAGAAAGAGCTTTTATGGACAAAGTGACATCTTATTTTACATACATAAAAATATAAAGGGATAATGATTAAGAAACTACCTTAAAACTTTTGTATTTTGGGTATATATTAAGTTTTATCATAGTGGTAAGGTTTTCTTTTCAGCAAAAATGAAGATCATTAAAATCTAAGTCACAGATTGTTTCCATCATCAGCATTATTTCTTGTCACCACTCCTTTGCATAATAATATGTGTATTATGTTAAGTGACTGACAACCAAAACTGCATTTGTTGATCTGTCTTAAATGTCCAAGTAGAATAAGTGTACTTAGTTAAAAAATGATTTAAATTTCTTTATATGGGTCAAGGTTTCATTTGAAATTCAATTAATACTGATGCTTACCAGAGACTCTATTTAAAAAGAAAAAGAAAAAAAGACCCCAGAGTCAGAGAAAAACTCTAAAATGATTTTTCAAATTAAGGGAAAGAAAGATACAAAGATTCTTTGCAAATCATTTAATTAAGCTTGTGACAGTACAGCATTCATATAATGCAAATAATCTTTTGATTCTTTTTATTCTTTATATTGGGATATTCTAGATAATTAGTATCTTCTCATACCCCTAAACAGATTATTATTAAACATAAAAGTGTGCCCTGAAGAGATAACAATTATGAGGCTAACTGTGCATATTCCCTTTTACTTATTTACTTATTTTCCCCTATACATTGGTATGTATACTCACATGTCACTCAACTGTAGTAACTGGTCTAGATAGACATGCATGTCTGACTACTTTGTATAAGTGCATCTCACTCAATTCTAGTTGATATTGTTAGCTTAGTAATTTCCCCCCCACCTTCAGCTTTTTGGTAATGAATTTTTTGTGTGCAAAAATATTTGGCTCTGAAAGTAGTTGTATAGATAATCGAAATGAACCTCCGCGATATATTGATTAGAACTCTACAGCTTAAAGAAAGTAGTTACTTGAGCTTATTAGTAACAGAATAGAGACTAAATCCTCAATATTTTGTTCAGTTCTATTTCAACTGAACTGTTGAACTATCCCTACACTATTGCAACCAACATAATATGTGAGTTCATGTCTACACCTCAAATCTTTTGGTTTATATTTCAGTTATTACATTAACTAAATTATAGCATCATATAATGCATTTAACTCCTCTTTTTATGCAATGAATAATAAACTATTTTTAACAATTTCTCAATTTTCATCAAGTATAATAACATTCTTTTTCAATAAGTGTTTAAATTATATATATATGTAGCCCTAGGCTACGGTGTCCAAAAAGACAGATTCTTGGAAAAAAAGTGTACATTGAGGACTGTACTGGTAATTTTAGGCTAACAATAGTTTGGATTTCCTTATAGAGAATTCAAAAATAGTAAAACACATAGTAGTAAGTTTGTATGGGTTTTAATTTAAATATATTACAGATCAGATCAGATCAGATCAGTCACTCAGTCGTGTCCGACTCTTTGCAACCCCATGAATCACAGCACGCCAGGCCTCCCTGTCCATCACCAACTCCCAGAGTTCACTCAGACTCAAGTCCATCGAGTCAGTGATGCCATCCAGCCATCTCATCCTCTGTTGTCCCCTTTTCCTTCTGCCCCCAATCCCTCCCAGCATCAGTCTTTTCCAATGAGTCAACTCTTTGCATGAGGTGGCCAAAGTACTGGAGTTTCAGCTTTAGCATCATTCCTTCCAAAGAAATCCCAGGGCTGATCTCCTTCAGAATGGACTGGTTGGATCTCCTTGCAATCCAAGGGACTCTCAAGAGTCTTCTTCAACACCGCAGTTCAAAAGCATCAATTCTTAGGCGCTCAGCCTTCTTCACAGTCCAACTCTCACATCCATACATGACCACTGGAAAAACCGTAGCCTTCACTAGACGAACCTTTGTTGGCCAAGTAATGTCTCTGCTTTTGAATATGCTATCTAGGTTGGTCATAACTTTCCTTCCAAGGAGTAAGCGTCTTTTAATTTCATGGCTGCAGTCACCATCTGCAGTGATTTTGGAGCCCAGAAAAATAAAGTCTGACACTATTTCCACTGTTTCCCCATCTATTTCCCATAAAGTGATGGGACCGGATGCCATGATCTTCGTTTTCTGAATGTTGAGCTTTAAGCCAACTTTTTCACTCTCCACTTTCACTTTCATCAAGAGGCTTTTTAGTTCCTCTTCACTTTCTGCCATAAGGGTGGTTTCATCTGCATATATGAGATTATTGATATTTCTTCCAGCAATCTTGATTCCAGCCTGTGTTTCTTCCAGTCCAGCGCTTCTCATGATGTACTCTGCATATAAGTTAAATAAACAGGGTGACAATATACAGCCTTGACGTACTCCTTTTCCTATTTGGAACCAGTCTGTTGTTCCATGTCAAGTTCTAACTATTGCTTCCTGACCTGCATACAAATTTCTCAAGAGACAGATCAGTTTTTCTGGTATTCACATCTCTTTCAGAATTTTCCACAGTTTATTGTGATCCACACAGTCAAAGGCTTTGGCAGAGTCAATAAAGCAGAAATAGATGTTCTTCTGGAACTCTCTGCTTTTTCCATGATCCAGTGGATGTTGGCAATTTGATCTCTCGTTCCTCTGCCTTTTCTAAAACCAGCTTGAGCATCAGGAAGTTCATGGTTCATATATTGCTGAAGCCTGGCTTGGAAAATTTTGAGCATTACTTTACTAGCATGTGAGATGAGTGCAATTGTGCAGTAGTTTGGGCATTCTTTGGCATTGCCTTTCTTTGGGATTGGAATGAAAACTGACCTTTTCCAGTCCTGTGGCCACTGCTGAGTTTTCCAAATTTGCTGGCATATTGAGTGCAGCACTTTCACAGCATCATCTTTCAGGCTTTGGAATAGCTCAACTGGAATTCTACAAGCAATATTTTGGAGATTATGCAAAAAACACTAGAAATCATTGACTGGAACAGTCAGAAAACACTAATAAAAATCTAGAAAGTATTGGCTTTATGTGTGTTTTTGGTTTTTTTTTGCAGTGTTGTGTCCCTATAATCAAAAGTGGTTTAAAGTGGCAAGGTGACACAATAAGTAAGGCTCTAAGTGCTGGAAACAGACAGCAATATGTTTAAATTTTAGCTTTGTTATTTGCTAATTGTGAAACATTAACCAAGCTGCTTTAAAAAAATCTTAAAGTCTTGTTTATCTGTAAAACTGGTCAATAATTCCTAATGTGATACATTCTATTGGTGTTATACAAATTATCATCCTCTTTCTCTCGATCTTGGGATAAAGTATACTTCCTGGACCATTGATGTTGGGGTATGTGACTTGCTGAGGCTATGAAATATGACAAGACATAGGGTGTGGAGTCCTCAGATATGGTTTGCTTGATTAGGACAATCCTCTATTGCTTCCAAGATCACTACAAGAACATCCTTTAGGTATCATTGGACCAAAGGGAACAGAAAAGCACTTGGAGACTACATGAACAAAGTTAATTAGGAAGTTCAGGGGATACACACAGAAGCACTAGTCTTGTGAATGCTTGAGGAAATAGTCTATGTTCCAGTGAGGCATAATAAATACCTTCAACACTTTTGATTTGGGGTATATGTTTCAGTTCAGTCACTCAGTCCTGTCTGACTCTTTGCAACCCCATTGTCTGCAACACACCAGGCTTCCCTGTCCATCACCAACTACTCTTGTCCATAGAGTTGGTGATGCCATCCAACAACCATCTCATCCTTGGTCATCCTCTTCTCCTCCTGTCTTCAATCTTTTCCAGCATCAGAGTATTTTCCAATAAGTCAGTTCTATACAACAGGTGGCCAGAGTATTGGAGTTTCAGCTTTAGCATCAGTCCTTCCAATGAATATTCAGATTGATTTCCTTTAGGATGGACTGGTTGGATCCCCTTGCAGTCCAAGGGACTCTCAAGAGCCTTCTCTAACACCACAGTTTAAAAGCATCAATTCTTTGGCACTCAGCTTTCTTTACAGTCCAACACTCACATCCAAACATGACTACTGGAAAAACCATAGCTTCGACTAGATGGATCTTTGTTGGCAAAGTAATGTCTCTGATTTTTAATATGCTCTCTAGGTTGGTCATAGCTTATCTTCCAAGGAGCAAGTGTCTTTTAATTTCATGGCTACAGTCACCATCCGCAATGATTTTGGAGCCCAAGAATGTAGTCTGTCATTGTTTCCATTGTTTCCCCCATCTACTTGCAATGAAGTGAAGGAACCAGATGTCATGATCTTAGTTTTCTCAAGGTGTATGATTGGAGTATTACTTTCCATTTGATATTTACTAACTGTCCCGTTCTTCTCTTCTAACCTTCTTACTTACTCTTATATATTTAGGCTCTTGTACAATGAAAAAATTCTGTTTTGAATATTATTTTCTCTGAAGGATTTAATTTTGCTTTTCCTCTAGGAGGAATCACACTCTATCTCTTGACCATATTGTCAATTATAGTAACTACCTTTTCTATATTCTCAAATATTTTCTCTCTGAAACTCTTACCAACTTTATTTAGTTTTTCTCTCATTCTACTGATTTAAGGTTGAGCATATTTAGTGAAGCACACGTGTCATATGCAGTAAAACACTTTTCAGTTTCCTTATGCTGCTTACTTCCAAGGAGTAATTCATTTACTGCAGTTATGACACATAAAAACTATTTTGGTTAAAAAATCAATTGAAATTCTTTTATGTTAAAAAGTAGATACTTTATATATTGTTATATAGCTATTGTGATTAAATATTAACAGGAATATGGTAACAAATATGTATGCATAATTGAACAAAACTAGACTGGAAATGTTACTTTCTAAATACTAATCCATACTGTTTATTTTACTTCATTTTAAGTAAGACTATAGTGTAATAGAAATTAAAACTTTTCCTTTTATCATGGTTACAGCTTCATTTTTAAATTATAAATTTAGAAACACAAGGAAAAAAAAAGAAATATTCAGTAAGAGGTTGTTTAGCATCATAAATAAGTTATACTGTCAAAATTTGAGTCCATGACTATTTTTAAATTGTAAAATAATTACAGTAGCTATTGAAATGATTAAAGTATATATATAACATGTTATTACATTTTATATATTTATATCAATACACTATTATACATTTACATATTTAGTACTCTTGTCTGGAAAATCCCATGGACGGAGGAGCCTGGTAGGCCACAGTCCATGGGGTCGCTAAGAGTCAGACACGACAAAGCAACTTTACTTTCACTTTTCACTTTCATGCATTGGAGAAGGAAATGGCAACCCACTTCAGTGTTCTTGCCTGGAGAATCCCAGGGACAGGGGAGCCTGGTGGGCTGCCGTCTATGGGGTTGCACAGAGTCGGACACGACTGAGGTGACTTAGCAGTAGCAATGCATTTATAATATATAATAATATTCATGCATTACTTATTTTACCCATGTTTTCTGCTTGGACCTCTCTATATTCTCCACTTGAAATAGAAAGCCAAATGCACATTTTAGGTTCCCAAATATATCGTGATACCTCTCATTACCATTCATGTGAATTGACATAATTGGTAGTCCATGTTTACAGGAATAGCTTATCTCTGCTTTCATTCTCAAGCCTGTGAAATGGAAACCACAAAAGAAGTCAACATAGTTAGAGTGATCATATTGGGTAGGCCTCTAAAATAATATAAAAACACACAAACAAATCACACCTGTCTATGCAAAAAGTGAGAGAAAAGGGGGTTAATTGATGACTCAGCTTTAGAGCACAAAATACGAACCAATTTTAACACATTACAACTGAATTCAGTCTTATACAGTTTTTTTTTTTTTTGAAAATCAATCATACTGATACCAAATTACATTTTCAAATCTTTCACATGTCTCTAAAAATTGAAAGTATAGATGGGTAGGAAATTGTGCAGTGCCTCTGGCTTATGACATACTTCTCTAAAGGAAGGGCTTCAAAGATTGATAAATCTTACTGTAAAAATCTGTAGAGATTTTGTGCACTCTTTAAATAAAGTATGTGATATTTTGTTTTGAGATTTGTTTTTAGGTATGTCACTCTCTCACATTAGCCTCTGAAATCCTGAAGAACAAGAACCATAGGATTTAATACTGTGCTTTCATAGAGTAAGTAAGGAAGGTTTATTGAATAAAAATGAAATAGAATTTTGCTTGAGCTCAATTCATGCTGATTCCTTTACATATTCTCATCAACTATAAGTTATATGATGAAGAAGAGAAACAACTTTTAGAAAATATATAGCTAAAAAAATTTAAGATAGTTCTTTTTGCCTTCCTTTTTAGGCAGTTTATAATTGGGGAGACTTTGAAATTGTACTATCTTTTTTTAAAGAAAAATGTTTAAATCAGATGATCTAAAGGGAAAAGAAAAAAAAACTGAAGGAGAAAATAGGTTGAAAATTATATGAAGTGAGTCGTTTGAGATTCCTTTGACCTGGATGGATAATTAATTTAAAAAATACATAATTGAGGCCATATGAAGAATTTAGGCTTCTACATGGCATCTTAGACTTGTGCATGTAGAACTATGTATGTAGATATATGGGTGCCTGTAGAGAGAAAAGGTGAGAGTCTGGAAGGAAATGACATCCAATTTCACAGTTAAAACATATCTTTTCTTGATGGATATTCAACTTGTAGAGCTGAACACACAGGATTATTGATTCATAGAGTAGAGGAGTTTTGATTTCTCTGACTTTTATTTCTTCATACATTATTGAAAAAGGTTAAAGGTGTGCATGCTTACAACTATTGCATCAATTTTTCAGATCTCAAGGGAGAAGTGTGAAGTTTGCTAACCAGATATTACCTTTCTCTAGGCATTTGTTGGAAGAAAAAATAGATATGTGTAGTGAAAAGATGTCACTGCCATGATCCTATGTGGGGCACTGGAACTACTAGAACCAATATATTTGCAGTGAGTCTTGGAAGGAACAAAAAATGTTTGCAGAAGACATAAGTCTACCACAACAAACCACTCTGTACTCTTATTTTGAATAAAGAGTTGTTCAGTACTGATGAAGAGAGTCACTAATGTGCATGAACTTTTCACCATCCTTGTAATCCAGACTAGTCAACTTTGCATTGCCAACATCTTTTAAAATGCACATCCTTCTCTCTCTCTTTTTGCTTTTTCTCCCTAACTCTGCTTCATTTGGCCAAGTATTTGCCATGGTCTGCTTCATGTTTGCAAATGACTGTGTGTGTGTGTGTGTGTGTGTGTGTGTATGAATTTTAGATCCAGATGTTGGACATGAACTTTACAATCCTCCCTGGGGCTTGGACTGATATTACTCTAGTGAATAATTTATCATACAGAATTTTAGTAAAGAAACTTTTCTTGGTTTCCTCAGAGCTTTTAGAGCTATCCTTTTAGGATATGTGTAAATTACTTCTATATTAGGAAATATATTTCAAGATAGAATATAAATTATCTCCACATTAGTAATTTGTGTATTGCTTAAGGACCAAAAGCAGATAATTCTTATCTTGTTGAGCACACATTCAAATGAACTCATTAGACTGACTTTTGTATGAATTGAAACAATTGATATAACTGAGTTACCACCAGACAAAGGTCAGATAATGTTTTTGGCATCTTAAAAAGTTGCTTATCTTTTGCAGACTGAATTTTGTCCATTTTAATTTTTAATACTTGTGTATGTTGATCAGCATAAGATTCTGCACATAATTATTACATATTAAGTATGATCCTTTTGCTTCCAAGAACATAACATTAGTTGTCCCATAAGATTTTATAATTTTTGGTAAGCATAAGGGTATTAGAGCAATGGTAAAGAATGAAATTTATAGGAAACTGGGATGTATCCAAATAGTACAATATTAACATATTGTTATGCCTGCTTGCCTACTAAGTTTCTTCAGTCATGTCCAGCTCTTTTGTTACCCTATGGACTGTAGCCCGCCAGGCTCCTTTGTCTATGGAATTCTCTAAGCAAGTTTACTGAAGTGGGTATATTGTTATACCCTTCACTTTTTTATGATTTGGAGTTTGAAATACTTCTTACTTATTTCAAGTTCATAGGTGAAAAATAACACACGTTTTGCTGAGATATTTGTATCATAATGTTCTCAGAAGAACAGTCTGCTTGTCTGAATAAATTAATTACCTTGAGGAAAAGTGCTAAGAAAATAAATAAGTAATAAAAAAAAAACAATACTGAACTTCAGTTCTCTCATCCTTATAATGGGAATAAGATACTCATCACTTATAAAACTCAAATGAAAGTGCTTTTTTTAAACTGAGGAACACTGTCTCCTTTTTACTTTTTCTTGCTGTTGAATGTTTATGTACACACGCATGCACACACACACACACACACAGATATATGTATATAGTGCTATATTATATAGTCACGTGAATTTAATTTCTGTTTCACTATATACTGAATAAACACCAGACACATGGAAGTATTATTTTCCAGTGTTCATAAGATAATATGTGGTCTCAGAATAGAAGAAGAAATGGATTGTTGTCTTAACTTTCTCTTATAGTATCTCTGTCACAATGCCCAGGAATTGTCCCTTATTTTGAATAGCACCCTAAGGGTGCTGCATCTTGTTGAACACAATGGAAGTTAATTTAGATTGTCTTTTCCAGGAACTCTCAGCACCTAGAAATACGCCCATGAACCTGAAAGTTTCCCTTTCATTACCAGTGGGAAATAGCAGCATAGAAGTTCCACTTCTTCATTTCTCTAGGAGAGAGGAGGTGTGAACATTTATCTCTGCCAGTCATCACAGAGACAACTCCCCACTCCTTTCTGAAAGCTTAGAATAACTTTCTATTTTATCTCCCATTCATTCTCTCTTTCTCCCTGCCTCCAATCCCAATTGTAATCTTCCCAGAAGAATTAAGTAGATGCTTAGTATTTCAACTATTATTTTACAAAAAGAAAATATTGATGGTAATTTCTACTGTAAAATAAAACTTAAATTACTATATTTTCCCATAAATTAAAATGTTAAGAACTTTTATTTATTTATGTGGGTTTTTTTTTCCTTTTTGTTTTGCTTTTTGCCTGAAAAATAAAATACCTACATTTGGTTTGGATTGGTGTTTTTTTGAAATATGAATTTTCTTGCTCCAAGGAATGGATACAAAGAATATGATCTCGCATGGAGTTAATATCTATTAGCTAAACAAGTAGATGCAATTCTGATCATTTTTTATGCAGTTTTATGCAGACCAAACTTGCCTACCATAAATCTTATTACAAAATCATGGTTCATCATAAAATGCTTTAAAATAAATGCTTCCTAGCAATTTAAAGCTATGAAAAAATTAAAAACTTGACAAATCATTTTTTAAATATTAGTTTTACAACAATTTCCCTGCTTATAATTTTAAATGAAAGGCCTTTATTGGTTTTATATAATGGATTTTTATAAACTACTTTCACCAGACATAGAAGTATAACTATTTGCATATGACTGTTGCAATTAATAATGAAATGTGGTTAACATAGTATTTTATAAATGTTCTCTTTAAATAAATATACACAGAAAATAGCATAATGATTAAACACCTGATTTGCAAAGACATTTAAAAGATAATGGTGAAAGAAAATATTCTGATTTATATGAATAATGTTTGAATATTTCCTTTTTTGAAAGTAACAGTGTAAGACTTGTGAACCCACTGAAATTCATTTATGTACTTCAGTGTCTTTACCCACAGAAAGCAAAAGTACATTGATTTAATCCCTTATTTTCTATCCCTCAGTTATTTTATTATAAGGAGACAGGTTGATAACAGCAAGCAGCATTACAATCTGTTACAAGTCTTCTACTACTAATTAAAATATAAAATTCAGAAATAATTTTATTTGAAAAGCTACTAGTTGAGGCTAAAATTCCTTCTACCCTGTTCAGATTTCCATACTACACCAAATGCAGGTCACTGTGACCAGATAAACTGGGCCTCTATCCATAAAATTCTGAATAATTTAATTGATTAAGCCTTTTATAAAAACCTGATTAACAAAAGAGGATGAGAAAACACAATAAAATATAAAAGGAACATCTGTATTCAAACTTCAAAACTTTTAAATAACAATATGTCTCCCAAGTTTCCATGACCACATTGTACCAGAGGCCTCAGTGAATTTTTGTCTACAACCAATTAAATTTCTCCAAAGGGGAAAATTATCATTAAGCTTTAATATACCTTCTTCTGCATTTTTAAGTAGAGCACTTCAAAGGTTTTTCATAGAGAAAATTTCCATGTTAATCCATATTCTCAGTGTTTTAGGATTAGAAGAAGTACAAATCAAAGATCAGACTATTAGGAAAGTGGTTCTTGTAGTTCAGACTTAACTTACTGACCACAAATTAAAATTTCTGGCTTATACTATATAAACTACTAAAAACACTTTTAAATTTTATGCTAGTTATTCTAAAGTTATTATCAGTTACATATAAGTATTGTCTTTCAGCTGCCACTTGCTGCTCCAGCTCCGCAGAGTGGACGCTTGCTGCTCCACTTTGATTTAGCAGTCATGAAGAGATAACCCATGTCCAGGGTAAGAGAAAACCCAATAAGACAGTAGGCACTGAGAGAGGGCATCAGACAGCAGATAGACTAAAACAACTAACCAATCAAATCACATGGACCACAGGCTTGTCTAACTCAATGAAACTAAGCCATGCTGTGTAGGGCCACCCAAGATGGATGGGTCATGGTGGAGAGTTGTGACAAAACATGGTCCACTGGAAAAGGGAATGGCAAACCACTTCAGTATTCTCGCCTTGAAAACCACATGAACAGGATGAAAAGCCAAAAAGATAGGACACTGACAGATGAACTCCTCAGGTCGGTAGGTATCCAGTATGGTACTGGAGATGAGTGGACAAATAACTCCAGAAAGAATGAAGAGATGGAGCCAAAGCAATAACAACACCCAAATGTGGATGTGACTGCTAAGAGAAGAAAGGTCTGAGGCTGTAAAGAGCAATATGGCATAGGAACCTGGAATGTAAGGTCCATGAATCAAGGCAAACTGGAAGTGGCCAAACAGGAGATGGCAAGGGTGAATGTCAACATTTTAGGAATCAGCAAACTAAAATGGACTGGAAGGGGTGAATTTAAATCAGATGACCATTATATCTACAACTGTGGGCAAGAATCCCTTAGAAGAAATGGAGTAGCCATCATAGTCAACAAAAGAGTCCAAAATGCAGTACTTGGATACAATCTCCATAACAACAGAATGATCTCTATTCATTTCCAAGGCAAACCATTGAATATCACAGTAATATAAGTCTATGCCCCCACCAACAATGCTGAAGAGCTGAAGTTAAATGGTTCCATGAAGACTGACAAGACCTTTTAGAACTAACACCCAGAAAAGATGTCTTTTCATTATAGGGAAATGGAATGCAAAAATAGGAAGTCAAGAAACACCTGGAGTAACAGGCAAATTTGGCACTGGAGTACAGAATGAAGCAGGGCAAAGGTTAATAGTACTTTGGCCACCTCATGAGGAGAGTTGACTCACTGGAAAAGACTCTGATGCTGGGAGGGATTGGGGGCAGGAGGAAAAGGGAACGACAGAGGATGAGATGGCTGGATGGCATCACTGACTCAATGGACGTGAGTTTGAGTGAACTCTAGGAGTTGGTGATGGACAGGGAAGCCTGGCATGCTGCGATTCGTGGGGTCTCAAAGAGTCGGACAGGACTGAGCAACTGAACTGAACTGAACTGAACTGAAGAGAATGCACTGGTCATAGCAAACACCCTCTTCCAACAACACAAGAGAAGACTGTACACATGGACATCACCAGATGGTCAACACCAAAATCAGATTGATTATATTCTTTGCAGCCAGTGATGGAGAAGCTCTGTAAAGTCAGCAAATATGAGACCAGGAGCTGACTGTGGCTCAGATCATGAACTCCTTATTGACAAATTCAGACTTAAATTGAAGAAAGTAGGGAAAACTGCCGGGGTCCAGCCCCAACTGATCCAGGGTATTCGAAGGAGAGACGGCGTAGGCGAAGATCAGGAAACAATTGCTTAATTAAACGTTAATTAAGGATATAAAGAGTAATAGAATGAGGATAGCTCAGTGAGGAAATTCAGTGGAGAAAAGAGGCTGAAATAAGGATAGCTCAGTGAGGAAATTCAGTGGAGAAAAGAGGCTGAATAATTCAGCCAGAAGGTAAGAGAAAGAACGACATGGTGAGACCAAGTTTCGGTGAACAAGGCCCGCACTTTATTTTCCAAAGTAGTTTTTATACCTTAAGTTATGCATAGAGGATAATGGGAGAAGGGGTAGAGTCAGGCAGCAAGTCAGGCTTTCTTCCTGCAGACTTATCATATGCAAAAGCTTAGGTGATTTGCATCATCTTCTGGCCTGGAGGCCTGTTAACATTTTAAGACCCTTTCTTCAGAAAACTTATTTTTCTCTAAAGGTGATTGCTCAGGAGCCACCCTCCAAAAGCATTAGATAAAGTTGCATTCCTACAGAGCAAAGGTGTGGTGGGCTATAACGAGAAAAAGAATTAACTCAAGGGTCCCAGGTTGCAAACATTAAAGCTGCTACTTACACCAATTATATTAATCAATACACTGCCAGGGACACAGCAGGTAAGGGATATGGAAACTTAGCAGCAAACATTGGCCCAACAAGTGAAAATCCCTTCACCAATACAATTTCTAATCAATCTTTTAACTACTCAAAAGAATCTGTGTTTAGACAGTTTAGAACTTCTCCTGCCTCTCACAGTTGGGAGGCTCTGAGCAATCACATGTGGCCAGAAAAAACCTATTCAGGCAGGCTAGAGGACTTCCAAAGGAGTTTGTAGGTTGAAACACTGTCACACCCAGGAATTATTAACTGGAGCTGTAAGCTAATTCTTTTTTCAGAGAGAGGTAGTGGGGGACAGCCCCCCGTAAAGTCAGAGGTGTAGGTGAAAGCACAAAGCAGAAAGTAGGCAGACTCTGGTTTTGGGGGTAGATGCTCGAGAATTTCCAGGGCGACCCCTGAGGCTCGATCCCGCCTTTGTGTATGCCGAGCCTCCTTCCTCATGACCTTTGTCATGGGCAGAGTTCCTCATGCTGGCTCCCAGCAGTGACATAATTCCAGTTGAGCTATTCCAGATCCTAAAAGATGATGCTGTGGAAAGTGCTGCACTCAATATGCAATATGCCGGCTCCCGGCAGAAAACCACTAGATCATTCAGGTATGACTTAAATAAAATCCCTTACAATTATACAGTGAAAGTGGGAAATATATTTAAGGGACTAGATCTGATAGACAGAATGCCTGAAGAACTATGCATGGAGGTTCATGATACTGTACAGGAGACAGAGATTAAGATCATTCCCAAGAAAAAGAAATGCATAAAAGCAAAATGGCTGTCTGAAGAGGCCTTACAAATAGCTGTGAAAAGAAGAGAAGTGAAAAGCAAAGGAGAAAAGGAAAGATATACCATTTGAATGCAGAGTTCCAAAGAATAGCAAGGAGAGATAAGAAAGCCTTCCTCAGTGATCAGCGCAAAGAAATAGAGGAAGACAATAGAATGGGACAAACTAGAGATCTCTTGAAGGAAATTAGAGATATCAACGGAATATTTCATTCAAAGATGGGCTCAATAAAGGACAGAAATTGCATGGACCTAATAGAAGCAGAAGATATTAAGAAGAAGTGGCAAGAATACACAGAAGAACTGTACAAAAAAGATCTTCATGACCCAGATAACCACAATGCTGTGATCACTCACCTAGAGCCAGACATCCTAGAACGTGAAGTCAAGTGGGCCTTACACACCATCACTATGAACAAAGCTAGTGGAAGTGATGGAATTCCAGTTGAGCTATTTCAAATCCTAAAAGATGATGCTCTCAAAGTGTTGCACTCAATATACCAGCAAATTTGATAAACTCAGCAGTGTCCACAGGACTGGAAAAGGTCAGTTTTCATTCCAATCCCAAAGAAAGGCAATGCCAAAGAATGCCCAAACCATCACACAATTGCACTCATCTCACACCATAGTAATGCTCAAATTTCTCCAAGCTATGCTTTCACAGTACATGAACCATGAACTTCCAGATGTTTAAACTGGATATAGAGGCCGGCCGCGGGCAGCCTGGGGAGGGACGCGGGCGGGAACAGAGCTCGGCGCGCTCGCTGCTGCTGGAGGGTGATGGCCCTGCGAGGCTACAGGCTCCGATCTTACCCGGAGTCGGCGTAAAAAATTAAAAAAAAAATAAAATAAAATAAATAAAATAAACTGGATATAGAAAAGGCAGAGGAACCAGAGATCAAATTGCCAACATTCACTGGATCTTAGAAAAAGCAGGAGAGTTCCATGAAAACATCTATTTCTGTTTTATTAACTATACCAAAGACTATGACTGTGTGGATCACAATACACTGTGGAAAATTCTGAAAACCTTGGAATACCAGACCACCTGAGCTGCCTGTTGAGAAATCTGTATGCAGATCAGGAAGCAACAGTTAGAACTGGACATGGAACAATAGACTGGTTCCAAATAGGGAAAGGAGTACGTCAAGGCTGCATATTGTCACCCTGCTTATTTAAATTATATGAAGAGTACATTGTGAGAAATGCTGGGCTGGGTGAAGCACAAGCTGGACTCAAGATTGGCGGGAGAAATATCAGTAATTCAGAAATGCAGATGATACCACACTTATGTCAGAAAGCAAAGAAGAACTAAAAAGCCTCTTGATGAAAGTGAAAGAAGAGCATGAAAAAGTCAGCTTAAAGCTCAACATCCAGAAAACTAAGATCATGGCATCCGGTCCTATCACTTCATGGCAGATAGATGGGGAAACAGTGTAATCAGTGGCTGGCTTTATTCTTTTGGGCTCCAAAATCACTGCAGTTGGTGACTACAGCCAGGAAATTAAAAGATGCTTACTCTTTGGAAGGAAAGTTATGACCAACCTAGATAGCATATTAAAAAACAGAGACATTACTTTGCCAACAAAGGTCCGTCTAATCAAGGCTATGGTTTTTCCAGTGGTTGGATGATGTCACCGACTCAATGGACATGGTTTGGGTGGACTCTGGGAGTTGGTGATGGACAGGGAGGCCTGACCTGCTGCTCATGGGGTCGCAAAGAGTCAGACACAAATGAGCGACTGAACTGAACTGAATACTGAAATAAATTCTTCTAAGTATATAGTCTTAGATTATAATATATTATCACCAAAGTGATAATAAAGTCTTTGTTAAAGACAATACTTGCAGGTAAGTTTGAGAACCCTTAGCTAGTACAAAATCCTCTCCATGCATTAAGCATTTAATCTGTTAAAAAAAAGCCTATTTGCTGGAAACGATTTTTGGCTCCATTTTACAGATAAAGAGCATAACATTTGGATTTTACATTAATGTATCCAAGATCACACAGCAAAGATGTGATAACAGGAAACCTGGATCCACTTTTCCTGGCTCTAAGACCTATGGTCTCATCCACCACAGTAAATACAGGGCAGAGTTAGCAAGTTTTTCTATATTCATGCTTTCAAAATATGAATTTGCTTCAGTGCAGTTGATATATAAGGAAATAATTTGGGCACTATATAAGTGTAGAACATGTGTATAGGTGAACAAAGCCACCTTGAGATACATTAACTGCACATATATCTCAAACCTCTATCACTACCTCTGATGGTATGACCTTCCTTCCAGTTTCAGATAATCCTCTTTCCTTCACCATTTCACAATGACTAACAAGCTGCAACCCTTCCCATGACAACTACCTCAAGCAAACTCATCTTTTTCAAGATAAAGTGCTATATTTGTTATGAAAATATATATTTCTTAACTAATAAGCATAAAACTGTACTACAAATTTTATGATTTTTATGTCCCTACCATTTTTAGGTAGAGTGAAAAAGTTGGCTTGAAGTTCAACATTCAGAAAACTAAGATCATGGCATCCGGTCCCATCACTTTATGGCAAATAGATGGGGCAACAGTGAAAACAGTGGCTGACTTTATTTTTCTGGGCTCCAAAATCACTGCAGATGGTGATTGCAGCCATGAAATTAAAAGATGCTTACTCCTTGGAAGGAAAGTTATGATCGACATAGACAGCATATTAAAAAGCAGAGACATTACTTTGCCAACAAAGGTCCGTCTAGTCAAGGCTATGGTTTTTCCAGTGGTCATGTGTGGATGTGAGAGTTGGACTATAAAGAAAGCTGAGTGCCGAATAATTGATGCTTTTGAACTGTGGTGTTGAAGACTCTTGAGAGTCCCTTGGACTGCAAGGAGATCCAACCAGTCCATCCTAAAGGAGATCAGTCCTGGGTGTTCATTGGAAGGACTGATGCTGAAGCTGAAGCTCCAGTACTTTGGCCACCTGATGAGAAGAGCTGACTCACTGGAAAAGACCCTGATGCTGGGAAAGATTGAGGGAAGGAGGAGAAGGGGACGACAGAGGATGAGACGGTTGGATGGCGTCACTGACTTAGTGGACATGGGTTTGTGTGAACTCTGGGAGTTGGTGATGGGTAGGGAGGCCTCGCATGCTGTGGTTCATGGGGTTGCAAAGAGTTGGACACAACTGAGCAGTTGAACTGAACTGATGAAAATTTTGAGTATGTGTCTAATCCCATTTTCCTCATAAAAATGGTAACTTTTATTCCTGATCTTGTTCAGTGCAGAGATTTTTAGGAACATATGACCCATTGTGACAAAACCGACAGCATCCTACTTCATAATTAGGGGAATGGAAAGGTCCTTCCTCAATCTCACTTACATGTTAAGCATGGAACAATGTTTTAAAATTGGGTCTTCTAATTCCAAATGCAGAATTATTTTTACTACATCTGGATGTTATTTTTATCTGAGGATAAATTTTTATCTATAGCTGAATTGACATATTCAGATCAGAACTGCCTTTTTTAAAGCTGCATTTATAGCATTCTCTAATACCTTTTTATCTTGTCAATAAGTTAGAATTCATATCTTGTTTAATTCTAGAAGTATAATATATTTTTACCCTAAAAATAAACACTTGTATGTACAAAACATATTTTAAATTTTCTTTTACTAGTATTTGTTTTTGAGAACAATTCAAAATGCCAATTTGAATTAAATTGTCAATTTTGTTTCTTTTTTTGTTTTGTTTTAGTAGAGATGATCACTGGTTTTAGAAATCAGTTATCAAATATTTGGCTGGTGTCTTGAGAAGCTCACATATACAATAAAGAATATAAATTCATTTTTTGGCTGTTTGACCTAATAGTTTTCTGTCTCCACTTTTGCTTTCTATCTTCTACCCAACTTCTGGGCAAGCCGTTCAGAAGGCCTAATGCTCCTGTCTTGGTAATGGTTAAAACTACAGAAGTCCCAGTCCATGTATGGGAAACCTCACCCCTTAAAACAACCCCTAACCACAAAAAAAGCTAAAGCCTCTCTCCTTTTGGCTCAATAAGTCTTTTTCTGTCCTGCTTGAGAGTCTGCCCTTGTCTCCCTAGAAAGATTCCCCGAGTGAGCAATAAATCTCTTCATACCATCTTGGTGTGTTTGTGGCACCATCAGTGTCAACATCCAAACCAATTTGGTGTGGCAGGGTCTCCACACCTCTCTAAGGTTATACCACCATGAAACTTTTTGGACTATTTCTCAAAACCAACTTAGTGCTAGGCACAGAAACATAACCTGAATGTCATACACTGTACTTTCATGTGAGGGAAAAAGTAGAGATGTTGGTTAGAGATGGAAAGATATTTATACAGAGATGAAAAGACGTTTATATGAAGAAAGTGAAAACTGTCAATGGACGACAAAATGACACCCTAACCTAATTCATGTATCAGTGTTTTGATCTTAAAAAAATAAATAAGCCAACCCCAATGGCACCTCACTCCAGTACTCTTGCCTGGAAAATCCCATGGACGGAGGAGCCTGGTAGGCTGCAGTCTATGGGGTTGCTAAGAGTTGAACACGACTGAGCGACTTCATTTTCACTTTTCACTTGCATGCATTGGAGAAGGAAATGGCAACCCACTCCAGTGTTCTTGCCTGGAGAATTCCAGGAACGGGGAGCCTGGTGGGCTACCATCTATGGGGTCACACAGAGTCGGACACGACTAAAGTGACTTAGCATAGCATAGCATATTATGTTTTATAGCCCCCATAAGACAGCAGTTTAAATTAGGATATTAAGAAAATACACCTTTAATTGGTTTTATGTCTACCAGATAAAGATAACCGCCCCCCACCACACACACAAAACCTATTCCTTACAACTACTGTAAATTTATAGGTAGGTCCTTCGTGACTAGAACTCGTGGAGATATCCACGTATTAATTCAAGTATGATTAGCAAGACAGGTTGTCATTGTTTAGTTGCTAAATTGTGTCTGACTGTTTTGTTACCCCATGGACTGTAGCCCACAAGGCTCCTCTGTTCATAGCATTTCCCAGAATACTGGAGTGGGGTTGCCATTAAGCTTTCCTCAGATGAGTAGGAGAATACATTGTATATACATTGCCCTTTACATCCAGATTTATGCAAAATGGTAATTTAGTAGGATATCTGCATTTCAAAAACAATCAATAAAAAAGAAAAGTAAAATAAATCTTTTTGGAACTCAGTATGGAAAAATTGAATATTAAGGATCAGTTTAGAGACATGAGATGTACAACAGAATAGCTTGCTATTTGAACTGGAGAATGTTGCAGTCACAGTCATTAGGAAGTCCTTCCAGGTTGTTGTCAAGAACTCTCAACTTAGACCAAGACTTGGAAATCTGTAGCCTCAGAACAATGAAATAAAATCTTGTTATTTCTTGAGAAATCAAAATAGTTCCAAAGCTCAAGTGTAGTCTCCTAAGATTAAGTCTGGTATATATGTATGCGTACACACACACATTGGGCTTCCCAGCTGGCACAGTGGTAAAGAATCTGCCTGCCAATGCGGGAGAGGCAAGAGAAGCCTTGATCCCTGGATCAGGAAGATAACCTGGAGGAAGATATGGCAAGCCACTCCAGTATTCTTGCCTGGAAAATTCCATGGACATGGACATGGACATGGGTGGGTTATAGCCCATGGGGTCAAAAAGAGTCGGGCACAATTGAGGACACAAGAAAAGACACACACACATACACATACACATGAAAATGGAACAAAAGGGAAAAGAAGTAAAGGAAATGAAACGAGAGCTGCCATAAATCAACTGATCAATGCAAGCTTGTGTACCCAACCTGTTTTTAATTCATTCAGTCATAGTCCATCACAATACCGTAAGACTGATGATACACTTCAAGTGATAACATATGTGTTAGTCTGAGGTAGGAATTTTTTCTCTGAGTATATTGGAAAAGGAAATGGCAGCACACTCCAGTACTCTTGGCTGAAAAATCCTGTGGATAGAAGAGATTCGTAGGCTACAGTCCATGGGGTCACAGAGTCAGACACAATTGACCTACTTCACTTATTGGTGCTATAAGAAGGGAGAGAATAGAAAAATCTGGAGCAAAAAAAATTTAAGTCTTGGAATGCCTACTTTTTTATAGTACTAAAGTGAAAATGAAACTCTAAATGTCATCTGCTAGATTCAAGTTTAAAAATCACAATTAAATTGTGTGAGTATTCAAAGTTAGGGAAATGCATTTTTCTGAGGCCAGTTTTCTCCTGGCTTTACCAATATGTTCTCTTAGATGATTTGTTAGAAATATGTTTTCGTATTATATTTGATTATTATATTTTAAAACTGACTACCACTAAATTGAATAAAATCTAATTTAATATACTGTTGACTAAACCTATGGACTATATTAAGGTTATTTATAACTATTGTTACATATATCAGGCATGTTACAATTATTAGTAAGACTACTTGAAAATGGGAAGGTGAAGACAGTCCTCTTGAGTATTTCAGAAACTCTCTCCAGTTCCAAACACTTGAACAGAATGCTTCCTCATTTCTGCTGCCAGTGCTATGTTCAATTTTTTCCCTTTAGAATAGATGATTGGTAGTTATCAGGATGTTTGAGTGTCATGTGTTTGGACATGATAGTGACCCCTCTGAGTGCTTTCCAATATTGCTTCTATTCCAAGAAAACCTTTGTAATGGGAAGTAAGCATCCCTACCCCAAAGTTAACCTACTTGATAAATTCCCTTATGACCACAATAGAGAGAGAAAAAAAAAAAAAAACAGATGATAGCTTTTAAAATAAGAAAAATTTAATCTGTTTAGTATCTGAGGCAATCTAAATAATTGCCTCTAACACAAGGCAAATGCTAAAAACCATCCCTCCCTCAAATTTTTCCATCCAGTGTTATTCTTTACAGAAATTCAATTTCTTGATAATTGATGGATATATCTTACCAGAACTTTTTTACTTTGTTTCTATTGAGAGTGAACTATTCAGAAAGATGCATTCTCCATCTTTTAAAAAGATATTTGGATCAGATACAAGTTTCAGTTGGATCTGGAAAGGCAAAAAGAATGTGTAGGCTGGTGTAATATTTTCCTGTTCAATTGTTTTTATCAAGAATAATCTATTTTTTATTTTGAAAAAGAGGAAGATCATAAAAGCTGTCCCCTTTTTGTGAAAATGTAGGGTAGAAGTAGTTCACCAGTTGTTTAAGTTACAATAAAAGATGAGTCCCCAGTTTATATTTCTTTAAAGCAAATTTGAGTCAGTCCTTCCTATCAGGAGATACTGGATATGAAGGAAATGAATGTGTATTTAGGTGCTTACTTGATATCTCCACATCAGATCAGATCAAATCAGATCAGTAGCTCAGTCATGTCCGACTCTTTTGCATCCATTGAGTCAGTGATGTCATCCAGCCATCTCATCCTCTGTCATCCCCTTCTCCTCCTGCCCCCAATCCCTCCCAGCATCACAGTCTTCTCCAATGAGTCAACTCTTCGCATGAGGTGGCCAAAGTACTGGAGTTTCAGCTTTAGCATCATTCCTTCCAAAGAAATCCCAGGGCCGATCTCCTTCAGAACGGACTGGTTGGATCTCCTTGCAGTCCAAAGGACTCTCAAGAGTCTTCTCCAACGCAACACTTCAAAAGCATCAATTCTTCGGTGCTCAGCCTTTTTCACAGTCCAACTCTCACATCCATACATGACCACAGGAAAAACCATAGCCTTGACTACATGGACCTTAGTTGGCAAAGTAATGTCTCTGCCTTTCAATATGCTATCTAGGTTGATCGTAACTTTCCTTCCAAGGAGTAAGTGTCTTTTAATTTCATGGCTGCAAGCACCATCTGCAGTGATTTTGGAGCCCAGAAAAATAAAGTCTGGCACTATTTCCACTGTTTCCCCATCTATTTCCCATGAAGTGGTGGGACCGGATGCCATGATCTTCGTTTTCTGAATGTTGAGTTTTAAGCCAACTTTTTCACTCTCCACTTTTACTTTCATCAAGAGCCTTTTTAGTTCCTCTTCACTGTCTGCCATAAGGGTGGTGTCATCTGCATATCTGAGGTTATTGATAATTTCTCCCGGCAATCTGGATTCCAGCTTGTGTTTCTTCCAGTCCAGTGTTTCTCATGATGTACTCTGCATATAACTTAAATAAACAAGGTGACAAAATACAGCCTTGATGTACTCCTTTTCCTATTTGGAACCAGTCTGTTGTTCCATGTCCAGTTCTAACTGTTGCTTCCTGACCTGCATACAAATTTCTCAAGAGGCAGATCAGGTGGTCTGGTATTCCCATCTCTTTCAGAATTTTCCAGTTTATTGTGATCCACACAGTCAAAGGCTTTGGCATAGTCAATAAAGCAGAAATAGATGTTTTTCTGGAACTCTCTTGCTTTTTCCATGATCCAATGGATGTTGACAATTTGATCTCTGGTTCCTCTGCCTTTTCTAAAACCAACTTGAACATCAGGAAGTTCACAGTTCACATATTGCTGAAGCCTGGCTTAGAGAATTTTGAGCATTACTTTACTAACGTGTGAGATGAGTGCAATTGTGCAATAGTTTGAGCATTCTTTGGCATTGCCTTTCTTTGGGATTGGAATGAAAACTGACCTTTTCCAGTCCTGTGGCCATTGCTGAGTTTTCCACATTTGCTGGCATATTGAGTCAGCACTTTCACAGCATCATCTTTCAGGATTTGGAATAGCTCAACTGGAATTCCATCACCTTCACTAGCTTTGTCATAGTGATGTTTTCTAAGGCCCACTTGACTTCACATTCCAGGATGTCTGGCTCTAGGTCAGTGATCACACCATCGTGGTTATCTGGGTCATGAATATCTTTTTTGTAGAGTTCTTCTGTGTATTCTTGCCATCTCTTCTTAATATCTTCTGCTTCTGTTAGATCCATACCATTTCTGTCCTTTATCGAACTCATCTTTACACGAAATGTTCCTTTGGTATCTCTGATTTTCTTGAAGAGACCCCTAGTCTTTCCCATTCTGTTTTTTTCCTCTATTTCTTTGTATTGATCGCTGAAGAAGGCTTTCTTATCTCTTCTTGCTATTCTTTGGAACTCTGCATTCAGATGTTTATATCTTTTCTTTTCTCCTTTACTTTTTGCTTCTCTTCTTTTCACAGCTATTTGTAAGGCCTTCCCAGACAGCCATTTTGCTTTTTTGCATTTCTTTTCTATGGGAATGGTCTTGATTGCTGTCTCCTGTACAATGTCATGAACCTCATTCCATAGTTCATCAGGCACTCTATCTATCAGATCTAGGCCCTTAAATCTATTTCTCACTTCCACTGTATAATCATAAGGGATTTGATTTAGGTCATACCTGAATGGTCTAGTGGTTTTCCCTACTTTCTTCAATTTAAGTCTGAATTTGGCCATAAGGAGTTCATGATCTGAGCTGCAGTCAGCTCCTGATCTTGTTTTTGCTGACTGTATAGAGCTTCTCCATCTTTGGTTGCAAAGAATATAATCAGTCTGATTTTGTTGTTGACCATCTGGTGATGTCCATGTATAGAGTCTTTTCTTGTGTTGTTGGAAGAAGGTGTTTGTTATGACCAGTGCATTTTCTTGGCAAACCTCTATTAGTCTTTGCCCTGCTTCATTCCGTATTCCAAGGCCAAATTTGCCTGTTACTCCAGGTGTTTCTTGACTTCCTACTTTTGCATTCCTGTCCCCTATAATGAAAAGGACATCTTTTTGGGTTTTGTATGGGAAGATACGGGATCCTTTAAAATAAATTTAAGAGACTATTGTGTATCCTCAATGGAAAATTAGGTATTGTGTGAAGCATTTTTCTGATTCTTTTGTATCTACACCTTTCACTGTCTCTGAGCTTTATTGCTACGTAAAATGTGGAAAAACTGATAGAACTGCAAATTATTCTTGTCCCTAGACATGCAAATGAATTTTCTCATCAAGTTTAACTGATTTATCTTCTCTGTAAAAGATGCAGGCTTTGCCATCTACTAAGAAGTTCATTTCAGTAGTCCTCAGTGCATCTATATGTGTCTTCACTTTTGGATTCCCCTTTGGACTGGCTGTCATATCTTAGTGGTTCACTCATTAATAATGACTTAAATAACTTACACATGTCCATTTCATACTTGTATGAGTGAAGTTTTACCTTTTTTAAACAAATGCTTTTAACACCTCGTATTTGGATCAACTCTGTTCCTAGTTCCTCCACTGCTCCCTATATCAGAAGCATCATCTAATGATTCATTAATGCATGTAGTCAGGGACTTTAGGGTCTTTTTCAGCATCTTCTTTCCATTCTCTATTCTTCCAGTGTGTTTGTTTGTGCTCAGGTGGTCAGTGGTGTCTGACTCTGCGACTTCATGGACTGTAGCCCGCCAAGTTCCTCTGTCCATGTTATTTTCCAGGCAAGATTATTGGAGTGGGTTGTTATTTCCTATTTCAGGGATCTCTACAACCCAGATGTGGGATCCATGTCTCTTAAGTCTCTTGAATTGCAGGTGGATTCTTCACCCAATGAGTCATCCAGGAAGCCCTTTTGATGTTTTTTTTTTTTTTTCTCTATTCTTTCTACTTCATATCAAATCTATTTTCAAGTCTTTTGTTTACAGGTCCTCCTGTTCAAATACATCAGATCCTAATGGACATTGTATCCAGGATTTGGCAAGGTGTATGCATTTATGTTATGACAATCCATACCACATTATATCATTTTTGCTTTCTTCATACAATTTAAAATTTTTTTCAGTGAGCAATATTTCCAAAGACAGCCTCACATTCAATTTCCATGTCCTATATATTCTACTTTCCAAACATCTCTTCAAATAATCTACTTTGCTCCTTTTCCACCATTACTCTAGCTACACTATGGATAAAAAGTTCTCTTGGACAACTCTGGAAGGAGGTTGGTCAGTTAACAACAAATTATTTTCAAGTTTAGAAAAGATGGGCATGGACTGGTGTGGTATGGATTATTGTGATATAAGTGCACATGTGTGGAAAGGCTCTTGTCTCTAGTCTCTATTAGAATGTCATGTGTTTGTGCAGAAGAGCTGGTAAGGCAGGTAAAAAGAGAATCAGTAAATGATTTAGCACTTGCTGGAAGAGAACGATTTACTAATCCATCAGTTTATGGAGCTCGTGGATATCAGAACAAAAGCCAGGTGGCTAAGTGTACTCAGTATCACTGTATACTGACACAAATATCCTTTATTTGATTACTCTGACAGAAACCAGCTCAACCAATACTTAGAAAACAGGATTGCTTTCTACATTTAGATGTATTCTGAGAGTAAGTGAGTACATCATCTCCTGAGAAGCACAAATAAAGACCTTTAATTACAGTATTGCTTCAAACACACATAAAACTTTATTGTGGACCTTTTTGAAATGGGAAAATAATTTTTAAAAGATGGAATTAATTTGCTCATACTGTGAACCCACATTTTAGTTACTAGGCATATTATTCAAAAATAATTGCCACTAGTTTGCTGCTGCTAAAGTGTCAGACTTTTTAACAGCAAATGCATCAAAACTTCCAAGCTTATGTTTTTCATCTCATGAAAAAGGAGAGGAAACAGCAAAGAATGAAAGAGGGGACATTGAGATTGTAATTCATTGATACCTTATACATATGAGAGTCCCTTTTGGTTCACAAACCTCAACATGAAGTCCCTGGTATTCTTTTAAAATAACTTTTAAAAATGTGTTTTGTGTTTTGAAAGAAGGAAACAGAAGACAAATCAACCCTTACTTGGGTTTAGAAAAAACTGAGAGGTTTCTTAGATGGCTAAATTTGTGAATACTCTTCTTCAGTAATGAATGTTATCTGAAGGGAGCTACCAATCCAGTAGCTTACAGAAAGTTGAGTGTTTTGAAAACATTTTCTTTTAAATAGGCATGCACCGTCATTTGCACATTCATGGAAGAGGTAGTCCATGATTATGTGCAAATGACTTTTCCCAATCATTCTTCATCTTTTGTTTCAGATTTTGAATAAGAAAGCAACACATATTATGAATGTGAAAATGAAAAATTTGCTAACAAAAGCATCAAGTGGAGAGGAATTGCACAATTATAACTTTTTGGCTGATTCAGAGTGGCAAGGTAGCAAAAGAACAGCTTTTGACTATGTTACTGTCAGTAAGTATTTTAAAGCAGATCTTTCACTTCTGGTTGTTCTAGTCTTGCCCTCTACAGGGGTTTCCAGGCAAGGGAGGGGTGGCAACTAAAATCCATTCCATGTTGTGTTTGCTAAATCATGAATCCTGGTGAATGAATATGTCCCCCTAAGGCAATGGATATTTTTTTCTTTAATTTGTGTGAAGTCTACCAGTGTCCCTGTTTAAAGCTTAGAGCTATGCTCTCAGGAGCAATTCTGACATCCTGGAAAATAGATCCAGTTTAATGAATATTCCCTCTGAAGACTTGACTCTGAGAAAAAACTCAAGATGAGCTTATGCTCCTTTAGTGCCAGATTGTTTTCAGTAATGTTTAAATTCAATTAGGCTATTTAAATTTAACATGGCACAGATTTTTAACTTTCTAAAGGATTTGTGTTTCTTTAAATCCTGCTTTTAGTATTATTTTATTATTTGTACACTAATAAATCATTAAGTAATCAAGTTTTTTTTTTTTTAAGTTTTAATTTCAGTCAAAAATTATGTGGAGTGCTGTGTACACAGTTGCACTTTTCTAGTTTACATTGCACATGACAGTCCTGACATTTAATCTAATGTATCAAAAATGAGGTGGTGTTAACGCAAGCTTGTGTGCACAGTGGGCAGTGAGGCCAAACAAACAGAAACTTCAGAGCTTGGAGCAAAAAAAGGTTTATTGCAAGGTCCTGTAAGGAGCCAAGGTGCCTCATGCCCTGAAAAGCCTCAAGGTCACCAAAGAGTCTTGGCAAAACATTTTCAAAGGGCAGGCGAGGAGGGGGTGTCATGGTGTATGTGATCAGCATGTGTGTGATTATCTGATTGGCTGATGGTGAGGTAGCAAGGGGGTGTCACAGAGGTTAACACCATCAGTCCTTAGGCTCCAGGAGGCCTGGGGCTATGCGCTCAAGGTCATCAAATAGTTCTTCCATTTGATGGGGGTTTTTCACATCTGCAAAACAACTCAAGAAAATTGCATCAGTGATTATTATCTAGGTTCTTCAGAAAGGAGCTAAAGCAGAGGATCTGGGGGAAAGCCTGTCTCCAGCATGTCCCATAGCATGCTGCTTGGTTACCTGCTTGGTTACAGTAGCTGCCTCTTTGTTTACTGGATCAGCATTATAGGAATATTAAGCTGATGTGGAAAATTGAAATCTATGCTATGGTAGCAATATCAGTAACACATAAAATATTATAAGCTCTAATAATTATTTCTGTTGCCCAAAAATAAATTTAAAGCCTTACAACAAAATGAAAATATGTTGTTTTTCGACAATGTAAGGGAAACTGAAACAGAAAAATATTATGAATTTCACAAACGTGTGTGTGTGTGTGTATGTGCACACATGTGCTTGTTCTTTGACTAATTAAAAACATGGTTTATGTGCACATTTAGAATTAGAGGTGGGTTGGGGGACATATTTTAATGTTTTTCTCTCTTGGAGCCTACAGTCAGTTAAAGTAAGCAGATTCAGTAGGACCAGCTTTCATTTTTATTTCTGAATATGCTTTTTTATGACCAAGAATGCTTTGCTACATAGATGTCATATGTTAGGCATTATTTGTGTTGCAGAAGAGTATTATTTAACCTAATTATTGGGCTGGCCTTATACAGGTGACCTGCAGCAAGGGAAACCAACACGTGACTGACTTTTGGCAAAATTTGCAAATGCAAGTGAACCTTGTTTTCACCTTGACATTCATCTGTTTCCGTTTCTGTCCTTTCTTCCTTCTTCTACCCCTAAGCCAGCCCTCATGGCCAGTTGATTCATCATTTCAGGCCTGTTTAACAAAATTATACCATTCTTGGGCTTTCCTGGTAGCTCAGCTGGTAAAGAATCCACATATAATTCAGGAGACCCCAGTTCGATTCCTGGGTCGGGAAGATCCGCTGGAGAAGGGATAGGCTGATCATTCCAGTATTCTTGGGCTTTCCTGGTGGCTCAGCTGGTAAAGAATCTGCCTGCAATGTGGGAGACCTGGGTTCGATTCCTGGGTTGGGAAGATCCCCTGGAGTAGGGAATGGCTACCCACTCCAGTATTCTGGCTTGGAGAATTCCATGGACTGTATAATCCACAGTCGCAAAGAGTTGGACATGACTGAGCGACTTCCACTTCACTTTACTTCAGCCCTCTAAATCTTCTCAACTAGGCCTGCTAATGCCGTGCTGATCAGCACATATAGGTGTCTTCATGACCATTCATCTAAGACCCAAGATATCCCTTTGCTAATCTGAAATATGAATCCATATTGGTGCCCATAAGGGCTTCCCAGATGGTGCTAGAGGTAAAGAACCTGCCTGCCAATGCAGAAGACATAAGAGATGCAGGTTCAATCCTTGGGTCAGGAAGATCCTCTGAAGAAAGAAATGGTAACCCACCCAGTATTCTTACCTGGAGAATGCTCAGCAAAATATGCCCGTCATAATAATATGTATTTTAACAGTTGCTTATAGTATAAACAATATTTTTCTTCTCGTGGTTTAGTCACTAAGTCGTGCCTGACTCTTGTGACCCCATGGACTGTTACCCACTGGACTTCTCTGTCCACGGAGTTTCCCAGGCAAGAATACTGGAGTGGGTTGCTGTTTCCTTCTCCAGGGGATCTTCCTGACCCAGGGATTGAATCCAGGTCTTCTTCACTAAGGCAGATCTCCTGCATTGCAGGCAGATTCTCCACCAACTGAGCCAAAAAGGAAGCCTCCCTTCTTTTTTTCCCTTCTACTAAATAATTAATTACTCTATGTTGGGATTTTTCTGTGTGAGGAAGAAATATTTTTATTTTCTAAGATCACAAAGCGTAATTGACCAACTACATAATTAGAATTGATTTTAGAAGTGAAACGCTCATCTGGGAGTCAAAAAGCTTGGCTTGTAGTCGCAGTTCCAGTATTATGCACCTGTCAGATCTTGGAAAGACACTCAACTTCTCTGATGTTCTCTCTTCTCATTTCTAATCTACTGAGAAATTTGGACCTGGTGATTTTTTTAAGTACATCCTTTAGTAGCAGTTCTGATGTGTTTTTTTTTTTTATAAGACTGTAACTGTATAATGACATTCCATCACCAGAAGGCAACTGAAAGTAGTCCATATAATCATTTCAGTCCATTTAGTTTAATTCGAGATTCAAGGTATCATGTGCTCAAATCCTATTTTTCAGGCAGAGTATTATGAAACTCATGTTTAAATGAAACAAACAAACAAAAAATGTATGGAAATGCTTGAATGTCCTTCAAGCTTGCATAGCTAGTAAATTTTGAATGGGGAATAGGACTTGAGTTTTTTGATTCCTAATCCAACCAAGGTTAAAGTGAAATCTGGGGCAGATTTCCAGAGATGATTTCTCATTCTCTGCAAGAATTAACACATGTGCCTGCTTAATGATTTGTTAGTGCCAAGTCTTTCCACTATAAAGAACATTTAGTAGTACTTACTATACTGTAAGCAGTTGGCCAAAAGGCTTGTGGAGTGCATTGTGGCTGCTCTTACCAGCATGCCCTGGCACTCAGGCTATACCTAACAGATTCAGCATTTGCCTGCACTAATTACAAAGAATCTTGTGCCCACAGAACATAACTTGCTCATCACTTCTCTTCTGTTTACAGTGGTTGAGACCAAGATTAGAAGGAAGATGGAAGGGAGAAGGAGGGAAGAAGGGAGAAGGAAGGAAGAAGGGAGACAGAGAGAGACAGAGGCATGGCACTGTCTACAGGGGGATAAGAAATAGTGTGGGGGGGAATGAGCTTCATAAAGGAATAAACAATAATTAGAACACCAAATTGAACCTGATGATCTCACAGTTGAAATGGATAGCAATATCACAGAATTATTCCTTACATTTGTCCAAACAGGAACCTGCTTCTTCACCAATTCTGTGAAGAACTGTGAAGTAAGATTCATGAAGAAGGTCATAATAATGGAGGCCATATTTCTTTGGCTTTGTTGTTGAGACTGGAAGCACCTGGCTTAGTTAAACATATTGTTCATATCTTGGTTTGCTATTTTCATCTTTTCAGACAAAGATCTTGTACCAAATATTTAACATACTGATACTGGATTTTGTTTCTCTTTATTCCCTTTTCCTTCTCACCTCATAGGTGATCATACCAATATAAATATTGAAATCTAATGTTAGTTTGTGATCTTGTGAAAATGTGTATTCCTTTGTTTGAATATATAGTTAGTATACTTCAGTGGTATTATCCTAGACATCATTCTATTTAGTAACGTTCATCATTATTATTGTTTTATGAAAAACTGTATTTTTTGATCTATATATAGTTATGTGTTTATCAGGCCTATCTTCCTTTGTCTGTGGCATGGCGTGCCTCTGCCACTTATTGTCCAGCCATCTTTCCAGGGATGGACACCCAATTGTCTCTGTCTCTGGATCATCATGTACAACATTGCAATGAATATAAACTTGTCCCTTATAGACTGTGGGGTGATTTCTTTGGGACATTAAACCAGAGCAGAATTGCTGCCTGATGGGGTCTTTGTCTCTTTACTTAGGGTATACCAATCCCACCATCAGGGTGTGAAGATACTTCAACCCATGTTTCCAGCCACATTTGACATTATCCAGCTTTCAAATTATAGCCAATCTAGAAGGCTTAATCTGTCCTTATCCTTATCTTCATTTGCATTTTCTGAACAAATTTCAATATTTGTGTGCTTGTTTGCCTTTTAAATTTTATTTTTAAAAATTTAGCTTTAAAAAATTAGCTAAATTAACTAATTTTTAGCTAAAAACTAGCTAAATTAACTAATTTTAATTTTTAGCTAAAAATTAGCTTTTGCAACTTAAAAAAATCTTATTGATTTTGCAAACACTATGTCTTCACTAATCACTATTCTCTTGCTGGTTTTAGATATTTCAAATATCGTTCCTAATAAATTATTTTTTAAAATTTGGTCATTATGTACTTAATCCCCTAATATATCAATTCGTATATGATGGCTACCTTTTTTAGAAAGAAATTGGGATAGTTTAGATATGAACCAGAGATCAATTGCCAACATCCGCTGGATCATGGAAAAAGCAAGAGAGTTCCAGAAAAACATCTATTTCTGCTTTATTGACTATGCCAAAGCCTTTGACTGTGTGGATCACAATCAACTGTGGAAAATTATGAAAGAGATGGGAATACCAGACCACCTGATCTGCCTCTTGAGAAATCTGTATGCAGGTCAGGAAGGAACAGTTAGAACTGGACATGGAACAACAGACTGGTTCCAAATAGGAGAAGGAGTACGTCAAGGCTGTACATTGTCACCCTGTTTATTTAACTTACATGCAGAGTTCATCATGAGAAACGCTGGACTGGAAGAAACACAAGCTGGAATCAAGATTGCTGGGAGAAATATCAATAACCTCAGATATGCAGATGACACCACCCTTATGGCAGAAAATGAAGAGGAACTCAAAAGCCTCTTGATGAAGGTGAAAGTGGAGAGTGAAAAAGTTTTCTGAATGTTGAAACTCATTTCAACATTCAGAAAACGAAGATCATGGCATCCAGTCCCACCACTTCATGGGAAATAGATGGGGAAACAGTGGAAATAGTGTCAGACTTTATTTTTCTGGGCTCCAAAATCACTGCAGATGGTGACTGCAGCCATGAAATTAAAAGACGCTTACTTCTTGGAAGGAAAGTTATGACCAACCTAGATAGCATATTCAAAAGCAGAGACATTACTTTGCCAACAAAGGTTCGTCTAGTCAAGGCTATGGTTTTTCCAGTGGTCATGTATGGATGTGAGAGTTGGACTGTGAAGAAGGCTGAGCGCCGAAGAACTGATGCTTTTGAACTGTGGTGTTGGAGAAGACTCTTGAGAGTCCTTTGGACTGCAAGGAGATTCAACCAGTCCATTCTGAAGGAGATTAGCCCTGGGTGTTCTTTGGAAGGAATGATGCTAAAGCTGAAACTCCAGTACTTTGGCCACCTCATGCGAAGAGTTGACTCATTGGAAAAGACTCTGATGCTGGGAGGGATTGGGGGCAAGAGGAGAAGGGGATGACAGAGGATGAGATGGCTGGATGGCATCACTGACTCAATGGATAGAGTCTGAGTGAACTCCAGGAGTTGATGATGGTCGGGGAGGCCTGGCGTGCTGTGATTCATGGGGTCGCAAAGAGTCGGACACGACTGAGGGACTGATCTGATCTGATCTGATCTGATCTACGAACAATGTGTCTTTCTAGTGGGAATTCAACAGAGAAGCTGACCAGTTGTGTTAGACCCAAAGCTACTAAAATATGTCAGGTAGACAGAGGAGTCCAAATGACCCCTGCTGCCAAGAAAAGCTAGTGATCATAAGTCCTTAATTTTGAGTATAATTAATTTGAATAAGTTTATACTTGTGACTAATTTTAAGATACTTTCCTATAATTTTTATGTTATATATAAAATTTTTGTCTTTTATGCATTTTGTATTGTAACTTTATAGTTACATATGTAAATAAATGGATATCTTATATAATATATTGTCTGTAATCCATGTAAAATCAAATATTAAATAGGAATCAACTTTCATTTTTCTCTAAATAGTAAACCCATCTTCACAATACCACCCATGATTTTCCATTGACTTGTGTTACCCCGTCTAGTATATTTGAAACTCCTGTAAGGCCATGGAAATGAACTTTTTATTTTCTTTTCAAAAATAAGATTTTTCTTTTCTTTCTGTTTTCAAAAATGAAAAATGAATGTTCTGGTTTCTTCCAGTGAAATTCTGTATCTTTGTCTTCTTCAGGATTAATCAGTATGCTCCAAATATGTTCCTGAAAAATATACTTAATTTGCTAATAAAAATTCAGGGCACTTGAACAAAAACACCTTTGAGTAGTTACATGCTATAAATTCTCAATTTGTCTAATTGGGTCTTAGAAACTCCTAAGCGTGGTATCATTCACATAAATTTAAAATTACATGTTGTCAGAGGATACTGTGTTCACTCTTGGCACCTTAAAAACATTGTCTCCATTACATAAGAGTCACTCAAGGAACTTCATTGATGAGTTTTTTTGTTTTTTTTTTTTAGTCACTTATGTTCATATATAAATGAGGTGAATTTATTGGATTATTCAAGAGAACAACAGAGAAAGAATATAATTTAGGCATATGTCACTATCCTTTGTTTGGAAATAAGTAGTGAAGATCATCTCAGTGACAAAGGTATTAAGAGGACAGAAAACAGGGGGTAAGGATTATCTCATTCTCTTTTCTAACTGGGCTGGCTTCACCTTATCAACCCAGAGTCAGTGGCAGCAGTTTTATAGGCTGTTTCTCTTCACTATTTATAGAGGTGTGGTGCCTGGAGCATTTCATGATCATTTTTATTTGCACCAGTCAACCCTCATTACCCTACTTTCCTAGGACAATAGAATTATAAAATTGCTATGTCAGTCTGCCCTATCCTTTTCCACTAATAACTTTTGATCCCAGAGGCTAATTTCTGCCAGACCTGGCAGAGTGGCAAAGGGCTTATCAGTTCTGTAAAAAACAAAGTCACTTACAGGGAAGTATGGCAGCCTACACACCTCACCCCATGAATGGACCTAATAGAGTTAGGCTTAGCTAAAAGACCTCAAGTGTGCAAATCGATTACACACAAATTTGCTGGGTGAGCTTGAAAATAACCTAATTTCAGCAAAGTGTGTTCAGTTGAAATAGTTTCTTTGAAATATATTTAATAAAATTCAGATTCTTGAGCCTGCTCACATAATAACTTAGCAAAAGTAATATTAACTAACAAATATAAAAATCTTTTTTAGCATATTTTGTAACTTATTTCAGGTTTCTCAATAACCCTAAACATACACTGAACTATTTTGAAAATGATTACTAAAATTTAAAAAAGAGAAGATATATCATTTATTATTATTTTTATCTATTTCAGAAACTATTAATTTTAAAAATCAATGCCAAATATTAATTCCCTTCCAATTACTATTTTCACCACATGTATTGACTTACTTTTCTATTGCATTTTCTTAAAAAGGATTTTCCTTTTATGAGTCTATAACTGTATGACAAGCTTTTTCCACGTTTTCTTATTTTTCTGAAAATTTATTGTGATGAGTCATTTTCAACTACCCCTGACTTCTTTTTTAATATATAGTTCCAAATTTCTGATATTTCTGTGTCCTTTCTGGTTTGCTTTTGTCATTGGATTATTTGAAATTTTATATTTTCACACCCAATAAGTTAGTATAATCAAACAATAATTTTCTATGTAAAACATGGAATTTTAACTAAGTCCTCTCTCTCTCACAGACACACACAGACACACACACACACAACAGTACTTTTAAGAACTTACAGTGTTAAAGACACTTAAGTATTGTCTTTTTATTTGGCTTATACTTGAGTTTATGAATATATTTGTTCTTAATTGTACTTTTTGTTTATAAAATCAGAGACTTTGAATCAGGGCCTATAAAGAATCACCTCTCCATTTGCCTAATATATGCATGTTAAATTGTTATGAAGATCGACATATTACTAGGAAGGAGAATTAATGTACATTTACACACATAAGCAAAGGTTCTCATAGTGGGAATCAATGAAAATTTTGGCCAGTTAAGAGTTTCAAAGTTATTTATTAAAGCATGTCAGATGGCTGGAATAGCCTCTAACAGAGCCAGGGGCTGAGAAAAGGTCAAGAAACTGCTGAAACAGAATTCAAGAGAACAGGAGGGGAATGCCTTTTCCACAAAAATGTGGGTCAGAGTGGAACTGGAGTTCTTGGTCTTCAGTACCCTTGAGACTCAAACTCTTCATGACTCAAGCTTTCTGACCTTGCAGAAGTAGGCCTTTGGGTAATAATTGTGTTGTAACACTGACATCAGTTTTATAAATAAGTCATGGAGAGAAGTGCCATTCCTTGTTCAGGAAGAGCTTCTATATCTCCATTAAGGCATCAGTCCCAGTAGTGATGGTGGTAGCAAAAAAGAGATGCACAGAGTCACAGAAGTTTGATCATCAAGTGTCTACCAGTAGTATGACTGAGCTATGATCCACCTGGTAGCCAGGGACCAGACCACCTCTTAGAAAAGATCAAAGTTTTTCACTTGTGTTTATTTTGATTTTGTGACTCTAGTCTTCTAGTATAAAAGTGGTAGTATAGCCTCTTCTCTGCTAGTAGAAGAAGTATTATAACCTCAGCTTTAGAAACAGTTTGCAGCTGGGTCAGAGGTGATAGGCTTCTCCAACTTTCACTGGCTAGGCTAGAATAAACAAGAATGCCCTTTGGATATGTGTATAAAGCTCAACATTCAGAAAACTAAGATCATGGCATTCGGTCCCATCACTTCATGGGAAATAGATGGGGAAACAGTGGAAACAGTGGCTGACTTTATTTTTCTGGGCTCCAAAATCACTGCAGATGGTGACAGCAGCCATGAAATTAAAAGAGGCTTATTCCTTGGAAGGAAAATTATGACCAAACTAGACAGCATATTAAAAAGCAGAGACATTATTTTGCCAACAAAGGTCCATCTAATCAAGGCTATGGTTTTTCCAGTGGTCATGTATGTGAGAGTTGGACTATAAAGAAAGCTGAGTGCTGAAGAATTGATGCTTTTGAACTGTGGTGTTGAAGACTCTTGAGAGTCCCTTGGACTGCAAGGATATAGAACCAGTCCATCCTAAAGGACATCAGTGTTGGGTGTTCATTGGAAGGTCTGATGTTGAAGCTGAAACTCCAATACTTTGGCCACCTGATGTGAAGAGCTGACTCATTTGAAAAGACCCTGATGCTGGGAAAAATTGAGGGAGGAGGAGAAGGGGACGGCAGAGGACGAGACGGTTGGATGGCATCACTGACTCAATGGACATGGGTTTGAGTGGACTCCGGGAGTTGGTGATGGACAGGGAGGCCTGGCATGCTGCAGTTCATGGGGTCGCAAAGAGTCGGACACGACTGAGTGACTGAACTGAACTGAACTGAAGCATTCTTTGAAGCTTCTCAGCTGGCTCAGTGATAAAGAATCCACCTGCCAAGGCAGGAGATGCAGGATAAGTGAGTTTGATCTCTGGGTCATGAAGATCCCCTAGAGCAGGAAATGGCAACCCACTCCAGCAGTTTTGCCTGGAAAATTCCGTGGACAGAGGAGCCTAGAGGTCCACAGTTTACACCGTCTCAAATAGTCAGACAAGCTTGAGCAACTGAGAACATCATGAAGCATTCTTTACAGTGCATTTTTCCTCTTTCTTTTCCTCCTATCCACACTCCCTTTCTTCCTTCCTTACTTCTGGTTTGAGACTTTTCCTTGTCCTTTTTTTTTTTTTTTTTTTAATCTTCTTGGAGGCAGTCTAGATTAGTTTGCAATATTTTCATAATTTTTGAACTTTTTTGATATATGTTTGATTCTTCAACTATACAGCATTATTTTGTGTTTGCAAGTTTAAATAATGTGCTAACAATTTACTAAACCATTATCAACTACCTTGTTTTAGTAAATACTGTTTTTCAAACATTCCTTAATGTTTATATATATATATATATATATGTAGCTTGCTCGTTTTAACTGCTATTTACATGATCTTAATAAGATATCATTATTTTTGCCAATTTCCCTATTAGAAAAGTTAAGTCATTTTTTCCACTACTAAAAGCAATGTTTTCATATACGCTGTACATATTTCTTTATACCCAGTGTCAGAGTTTCTTCAAGGTGGACACAGAGGGGTGGAACTGCTTCGCCAAGGATCTAGATGGGAGTTTCAAATTCCTTCGTATTGCTGAATTGTTTTTTTAAAGTTACCTTATGCCGGGGTCCAGCCCCGGCTGATCCAGGGTATTTGAAGGAGAGACGGCCTAGGCGACTATTTATATGCTAATTAGAGATATAAGAGTAATAGAATGAGGATAGCTCAGTAGGAAAATTCAGTGGAGAAAAGAGGCTGAGTAGCTTGGTTTACGCGGAAAATCAATATAACCCGTGACACCAGGTTAGCTCTGACTACGGAGGCCGCAGGCGCCCTCTCGAATAGCAGAAGGTGCCCCACCTTAGACACCTTCTCGAGTGGGTCTTAGAAGCCCAGGCAAATAAATGGTCACAGAGGATATCTGTGCTCCAGATGGAGACTTCAGCCAGAAGTTAAAGGGAAGAATGACATGGGGAGACCAAGCGTTGGTGAGCAAGGCCCGTAGCTTTATTTTCAACAGGGGCTTATATACCCTAAGTTACACATAGAGGATAATAGGGGATGCAAAGTCAGCAGTCTTTGACCCTTATCAAAAACCAGGGTTTCTTTCCTGCAAATTTATCGTATACAAATGGTTTAGGTGATTTACATCATCTGGCCAGAAGGCCTATTAACATTTTATGATTCTTGACAAGGACTTATCAACAAAGACTTATTTTCTCTGAGAGTAATTATTTTAAGGTTTGGCGCCATCTTCCGAAGATAAAATTGCATTCCTATAGGGCGGATGTGTAATGGGTTTACAACAAAGAAAAGAATTTATTACCTTAAGGGTCTAAAGTTACTAACACCAAGGCCACTACTTATTTTTTCTATATACCAACTATTAATTAATACATATTCAAGGATACAATTCAGGGGATGTGAAAACTTGGCAGCAAGCATTGGCTCATCAATGAAATCTTTTACTGGTTTTATTCTGACTGTTTCTAACTTTCTGAGAGGCTCTAAGCTATTTGAATATCTTAAGCTTCCCGTGCCTCTCGAGGCTGGGAGACTGTAAACAGTTGTATGCATAGCTGTAGGAGTCCGGGTAAACTTGTCAGGCGAATTAGAGAACCATCTGAGGGGTTTGGATTTAAACACTCTTAATTGCCCAGGAACTTTATTAGTTGGAGCTGTAAGTTAACTCTTTGACAGAGAGAGCGAGATGGTGGTAGGGGACAGCCCCCAGTAAAGTCAGAGGTGAGAGCACAAAGCAATAAAGTAGGCAGACTCTGGTTTTTTGGGGGTAGATGCTCGAGAATATCCGGGGGGACTCCTGAGGCTCGATCCCGCCTTTGCGTATGCCGAGCCTCCTTCCTCATGACCTTTGTCACGAGTGGAATGCCTCACCGGCTCCCGGCAACCTTATAATTTAGACTACCATTTTTAAAAATGTTGTTAAACTATACACACTCTTCGAATTTCAAATATTTTATGTTTTAGTTAGTAGAGATAGCAAAGTACCCCAATATTCACTGGCCGTTCAGTTTTTTTTTTTTCCAGGTTTTCTGTCCATATTCTTTGCTCTTTTATTAAATCAGGCTCTGGCCTTTTAAAATTGAAAAAATATATATATATATGTATATATATATATATGTATATATATGTATGGGATTCCCTGATGGCTCAGTTGGTAAAGAATCTGCCTGCAATTCAATAGCTGCAGGAGACATGGGTTTGGTTCCCGTGTTGAGAAGATCCCCTGGAGAGGGGCATGGCAACCCACTCCAGTCCTCTTGCCTGGAGAATCCTATGGGCAGAGAAGCCTGAGGTCTACAGTCCATAGGGCTGCCAAGAGTCAAACAGGACTGACGAAACTTAGCACATGTGTGTGCACTCGTGTACACACACACACACACACACACACACACATAGACCCAGAAGCATATGTAAATACAGGTTGGTTCTATTCTGAGGGTAGGTCACATGTTTTTTCAGCTTTCACTTTAGTCTCTTGAAGCATGCCTCTTGAAGCACAGATTTTTATATATCTTTTTCAAATTGTTTTGTTTTTTTCAAGGCTTGCTGCTGCTGCTGCTGCTGCTAAGTCGCTTCAGTCGTGTCCAACTCTGTGCGACCCCATAGACGGCAGCACACTAGGCTCCCCTGTCCCTGGGATTCTCCAGGCAAGAACACTGGAGTGGGTTGCCATTTCCTTCTCCAATGCATGAAAGGGAAGAGTGAAAGTGAAGTCGCTCAGGTGTCCGACTCTTAGCGACCCTGTGGACTGTAGCCCACCAGGCTCCTCCATCCATGGGATTTTCCAGGCAAGAGTACTGGAGTGGGGTGCCATTGCCTTCTCCGTTTCAAGGCTTACATGTTTTCATTTTAGACAAATCTGATATTATTTTTCTCTATGGGTTTCACCTTTATGTTTTTTTAGAACTAATTTTTTCTTATTCTATAAAATAGATATTTGCCTATATTCTCTCATAAAATTTGCAGTTTTATTATTTTACTTTTACTCATAGTAATTAAAATCTATGAAAGTTATTTTTGTGTATAATGTGATAGAGGGGTCTAACTTCATTTTTTCTCAGGTAGATAACTAATTTTCCCAGACTCTTCATTGATTAATCTACATTTCTTCTGTGAACTATTTCTGGGTTCCTTATTTTCTTTTATTGTTGTTTAGTAGGTAAGTGGTGTCCAACTCTTTTATGATCCTATGGACTGTAGCTCGACAGGCTCCTCTGTCCATGGGATTTCCTAGACAAGAATACTAGAGTGGGTTGACCTTTCCTTCCCCAGGGAGTCTTCCTGACCCAAGGATCGGACCTGCATCTCCTTCATTGGCAGGCTGGTTCTTTACCACTGAGCTACCAAGGAAGCCTTATTTTTATTTTATTGGTTGTCAAAACTAAATTATTATAAATATCTTTAGTATTCTGCTAATAGACTCTTTATATTTGGTAATTATTTTCTCAGTTCTTAGTTCTATTAGTGATTTTTCTATATATATACTTTTTCATGACTACTCAAGCTCTTTCTCTTGCACTATAAAATTGGACAGTTAGTCAAGATATGTGAAAAAAAAAACTTGTCCAAATTTTTATCATAATTTCACTATAATTATAATGATGGAGATAAATTACATGAAATTAATGGTGGCAAACCATTACATGAAATTAATGGCAAACCATAATGTGTTTTTTAATCAATGAAGATTTTTTGTTTATGTGGATATTCAGAACAGGAATATTTCAAAATCAAGGTTGGGAGAAGACTTTATTTCATTTAATTGGGGTTAAGGGTTTGATAAATCTGCATGAACATTAGTGATGGATATCATGAAAGGCAATCCACCACTGGATGGAAAGTTGGACTGCATAACCTTCAAAATCCCATATAATTCTAAAGTTCTAGGTAGTAAAACAAGCTATGAAGACTAGTGTTTGAATATTACTTCTGCCTGTGAAACTAGGAAAATTGTTCCATATTCCTGAATTCCTTTTATTATCTCTAAATTGGCATTGGTCATGTTGTTGTTCAGCTGCTAAGTCATGTACAACTCTTTGAGACGTCATGGACTGCATCATGCCAGGCTCCCCTGTCCTTTACTATGTCCCAGAGTTTGCTCACATTCATGCCCATTGAGTTGGTGATGCTGTCTAACCATATCATCCTTTGTTTCTCCCTTCTCCTTTTGAGTTCAATCTTTTCAAAATAAGCTTGGAAGGCTTAACTAAACATCTAACACACTGCATGTTTTTCTGACACACAACACATTTAGTTGCTTTTTCTATCTCTGCAATAATTTGCAGAATCTTCAGGGCTTCCAAGGTGGCACTCGTGGTAAAGAGTCTGCCTGCCAATGCAAGATATGCAGAAGACACAGGTTCAATCCTTAGTTTAGGAAGATCCCCTGGTGTAGGAAATGGCAACCTACTTCAGTATTTTTGCCTGGGAAATCCCATGTACTGAAAGCCTGGCAGGCTTCAGTCCATGGGGTCGCAAAGAGTCAGACACGACTGAGCATAGCACAGCAAGCACATCAGGAACTAAAGCACTCCTTATAAAGTAATAACTATCACAGAATCATTATTGATAACCTTAAGCTTATATGATAAACTACCCAAATCAAATCTCTAATTTTACACTAAAATATTTATGATTCTGAAAGCTCAAGACTAGATTAGTTCAAACTGTTGCATAGGCATGCTTTTTGAGGGTTCAGGAGACTTATTTCTAAGAGATCTATATCACACCATTCTTACAGTGCTCTTGCCAGAGTTCTATATTCAGAATCACTCTCTAGCAATATATTCACAAAAATAAAAAATAAACAAGAAGTTAAAAAAAAAACACCATAATGAGTATTACAAACCTTTGGTAATTTATCTGCTTTAATTGCCTCATACTTTTCACTTTTGCTACATTCTTTACTCTTTTTCTCACACTTTCTATTTTTAAATCTTTTTTTTTTTTTTTTGAGAAAAACAAGATTAGTATTACACCAAAATTGCAAACACATTTTCTAGTCACTCCAAGTCTGCAGGTTCTTTTATTACACTAAATATTTATTAGTATTGAACTGGTTATTACTGGCATGCAAAATCCTAAATAAGACTAAAAACATGTTTGCCATCTACTGTTTATTCTTAAATTCTCTCCTTTCTTACACTCGTTCTCATTACCTATTTTTCTTTTTCCCTCTAAAATTTGCCTTTTATCCCCAAATTCCTTCTCTCCCTCTATGCAGATATGCACAGAGAAAACTATATAAGAATGACTTAAGTACTGATTGCAGTTATGTGAAATTTACAGGAAAAATGAATCAAACTTGTCCTTTCTACAGATGAGCTCACACTCTTCCTTTTTCCCATTGAAAATAAAAAGTCAGGGAAGAAATCCAAATCAGAACCTTTATCCCAATGCCAATAATTTATTTCCAACTTTTCTGCTTCACCAAAAAAGTCTCTTGCTCCAAATGTCTCACCGATGCACTTTACTCAGAAAACAAAACAAAATGCACAGAACTAGAAACTCAAGAAGAAAGGACAAAGCTACCTAATTCAAACTTCTGATAAATCACTGTAGCAATATTGTATATTGTTCTGAGTTTATTGTTCTGGTTTTTATGGCAAATAAAGATGGGGTAGGAATCATGACACTTGCTGATGTAAAAACTGTATATAAACTGTGTAAAAGTTCTCAATATATTATTAAATTTAGGATTCAATTCAAGCTCCTTTCTATGAACTGCAAGATGCCCCCACCCACATGTAATTGGATATTTCCTGTCACCTTTCCACTAACTTTCCCCAAGGCCAATATCTGTTTGTTTTCTTCTCAACAACTGGGTGTGTTCTACTGTATGGGTATTTGATAAATACTTTTACATGTATGATTTAATAGATACCTACAAAGATACTGTTTTAAAAATACACTGTTTGTAAAGGACAGTTTTTAATAAATGAAATTTCTTATAAGTTACCTACTACCTACTATTCTCTCATATACATATGGGCTTACTTTAATAATCTGTTTCTTCCTGAAATTATTTGTCTACTGTATCAAAAATTTGATAAAAATTGAAGAAATCATATTATCTTATTTATACTCCATTTATTGAGTAGCATTATGTTGCCACCTTTTAATGTTCTGTTGTACATATATTAATACGATTTCTAAAAGAAAAATTTGATATTATAGCAATAATAGAAACATAATCTAAGAGAGAAGAGGAGGCTTCCCATGTGGCACTAGGGGGAAAGCAGCTGCCTGCCAGTACAGGAAATGTAAGAGATGTAGGTTCAGTCCCTGGGTTGGGAAGATGACCTGAAGAAAGACACGGCAACCCACTCCAGTATTCTTGCCTGGAGAATCCCATGGACAGAGGAGCCTGGTAGGCTACAATCCATGGGGTCACAAAGAGTCAAACACAACTGAAGTACCTTAGCACACAGCACACACACGGTAATAAGAAAGTTGTTCTGCATATCTTAGCCAATGGACTTTTATTTCAACTGCTGGTGGATTCCCCAAATGCCACTTTGACCCTCAATGTCACATTTTCAAGTTGGTACTTTTCCAAGGCTTGACAAGTGGATCAGTAGGCCAGTGTTCCACCATGCCATTTCAGAATCAAAGGGCTTTCCTTCTTCCTCTTCCCAAAGGAAACTTAAGGCCTTTTAAGATAAAAATTGGTTAACTTGATGAACAAATCCATACTAATTTGCTAATAAAAGATACTGAAGGGAAAGCATTTTGATTTGGGATCCTTCCACTTGGGTTCACATTTGAAAAAGCGACATTCAGCAGGCCATGCACTGCTTCAGATGATAAATAGATGAATGTCTCTAATGGTGGGAATACAAAGAAAGCCAGAGGGAAAATTGTCTGTTCTTTATTTTATCCTCATAGAACTAGTAATTAGGGTATACAGAATCCCATGGGACTTTACAGTTTTCCTTTATAGTGTTCTGCTGTAGGCTGTTCATTTATTCATTTATCCAATAATTTACTATCACTAATCTTCCTAGTCTATGTGCTGTGAAGAGAAGGATGAAGTCCCTAAACCTGAGCAAAATCACCCTTTACCTTAGGGACAAAACTATACAAACCTATAAACATTAGAAATGCTTAGAACATTTCTTAATTCTTTTCTCACTTATACTTGGCTTTCCATTAATCACAATTCAGTTGCCACTTAGTTATCTTAAGTCACTGTTACACATTTTCAAATGGGTGAGTCTGAACAGTAACATTAGCTCAATTATTACATGATTTTAGTAAAAATATCAAGTTCTTCAGGGCTTATCTGATAGCTCAGCTGGTAAAGAATCCACCTGCAAGGTGGGAGTCCTGGGTTCAATCCCTAGGTTGGGAAGATCCCCTGGATAAGGGATAGGCTAGCCAATCCAGAATTCTGTCCTGGAGAATTCCAAGGACAGGTGAACCTGGTAGGCTACAGTCCATTGGGTCACAGAGTTGGACCCAACTGAGCGATTTCACTTTCACTTTAGTCAAGTTCTTCCAGATTCTCAGAGTGTTGGCTACAATCTATTTCCCCTAACAGATCAATACCTTTGGTATGATCTGATTTCTCGAAAACACTGGTGTATACAGGGAATCTTGAACATACTGCACATGACCTGGTTTTGTGGTACTACACTAGGGAATTGGTGAGTCAATTAACATATATGGAGTCGAATGCTGACCGAAAGTTCTATTTAATCATTAAGAAAATTTCTAGATCATGTTTTAGAAATATGTACTGCACACTAATTGGTTGTGTATTGATTATACATACGTATAAGTAGAAACATAAAGGCCTAGTCAGAGTATTTCTGCTCCCTACAGTCTCTTAAATGTGAGAAGATTTTGATTACAGGACTGAAAACAATATTTGAGAGTCCTGAGGCAGCTTGGTAGGAAATCTAGCCAAAACAAAGGGCATATTGAGCGTAGAAACGAACAAGCAAATTAGTCTGAAGTAGCAGAAAAGCAGGTAGATCAATGGCAAAGGACCTGACTAGGAGGAGTTGGGAGTGGGGGCAATAAATTATATTGATGTGGATCCTTGAAGACCAGTGTGTGAATAAAAATGCCTGTCATTTGTCCTGCCTAGGGGAGGAGAAGGCCCATAACTTGAAATAGGTCATTTGGCTAATAGGACTCTGGAGAGAGCCCAAGTCAACCTTCTCAGTACCAAGCAGACAAAGCTAATTAAAAATATATCATTTAGTAACAAGTGGGCTTACAAGAGCAAATACAAAAGAAACTGAGTTATACATAATTGAATATGTAGTTTTATCTACCAAACTGCTTTTTCCCCAAAAGACTGATACAGTTACATGCAAGATACAGTGAAAATACTGAATATAAATCAGAGTTAAAAATTGATGCCTCTGGTATATATAAAGGTTAACTTTTTCCCCTTATAACAAGAATGCCTGCACATATCAAATGCAGCCCAGCTTACTCTCCCAGACAACTGCAACCTGACTGTTCCAAGGTGCTTGATTTCCAGCTCATCGATCCTAATTATTTCTCTTCTCCACTCAGGGTTAAATATACCTTAATGGATCTTAAATCTGCCTGACAAAGAGGCTGACTTAAAGACTCATCTTACTCATGACATACAATTATTAATTAATGAGGGTCAGCTGCATAAAGGGATTGCAGCTGATACGAGTAATAAGGGAAAGCACTCCAGGCTGAATTATGCACTGGAGAACAGGAAAGAGTACATTTTATTAGAATCATCAAAATTTCCTGTTTCCAAACTAATTAATTTAACTCTTTCTGTTGTTTAAACAAATTGTATTTATGTCTTTCAGATTACTGCAATTTCCTTCTAGCAAATAAAATGCCTGTGTCTTTTCATTTGGAGCAATAAGCTTCCTTCCTACATAAGTTAAATTTTGTCTTGGTATCACAGCTTATCCTTTTTTACTGTTGGGTGGGGTCAAACAGAGTGTGCATTGTTAATCTTTGAAGCTTTAGTCAATGCTGGCAATCCATAGTAACTGAGAAACTAAAAGAGAAAGAGAGAGAAATCTCTATAGGCTCCCTCAATCCTCTTTCCAGCCAAAGAAAAATGCTTTGCGACAAAGTGACAATTAACTTAAACCTGCTTTTTCCCTTCTGGGACATTCCCTCCACCTGAATACACTCTGGTTATCTAATATTATCTGCGAATATATTTGAGAATGTTCCTCTCATGAGAGTATTCTTTTGAAGTTTGAGATCTTATTAAAGCAAAAGATGTCTGATGACCTTAGCTTCAACCAGCTGAACTATATCACAGACCAGATGTGCAGAATCTCTTGAGGAGAAGATCTGTTTAAAAATCAAAACAGAGAAAAAAAAAAAAAACCCACAATGCTTCAAGCTAACTAATAACTTACTTCCATTAGGGATATCACAATTATTGGAATGCATTCTTCATAAGAATTTACAACATAGGCTGCCTTGGTCAACCACTTGGCTAGCCACACATGACAATTTTTTCACCCTTGCTTTCTTTTTAGAGGTAACTGGAATGATATGGACTTATTTCAGCCTCTCCTGAATCCCATGTTTTGGTTCCAGCCAACATGGGACTTGGATCCACCTTGTTGTTTTTCAGTCACTAAGTCATGTCTGACTCTATGGACTACATGGATCCCACGGACTACAACATACCAAGCTTTCCTGTCCTTCACTATCTCCCAGAGTTTGCTCAAAGTCATGTCCATTGAGTCAGTGATGCCATTCAACCATCTCATTCTCTGTCACCCCCTTCTCCTCTTGCCCTCAATCTTTACTAGCATCAGAATATTTTCCAATGACTTCACATCAGGTGGCCAAATTATTGGAGTTTAAGCTTCAGCATCAGTTTTTCCAATAAGTATTCAGGGTTGATTCCTTTTAGGATGGAGTGCTTTGATCTCTTTGCTGTCCAAAGGACTCTGAAGAGTCTTCTCCAGCACCATAATTCAAAAGCATCAATTCTTTGGTGCTCAGCCTTCTTTGGCCATCTGATGTGCATTGAAAAAGACCCTGATGTTAGGAAAAATTGAGCGCAGGAGAAGGGGGCCACAGAGGATGAGATGGTTAGATAGCATCATCGACTCAATGGACGTGAGTTTGAGCAAACCTCAGGAGGTAGTGAAGGACAGGGAAGCATGGTGTGCTGTAGCCCATGGGGTCACAAAAAGTTGTACATGACTTAGCAACAGAACAACAAACAAGAACTGCCTTCTTTACGGTCCAACTCTCACATCTGTACATGGCTACTGGAAAAACCATATATTTGACTATATGGACCTTTATCAGCAAAGTGGTATCCCAGCTTTTTAATATGCTATCTAGGTTTGTCATAACTTTTCTTCTAAGGAGCAAGCATCTTTTAATTTTGTGATTGCAGTCACCATCCACAGTGATTTTGGAGCCCCCCAAAATAAAATCCGACGCTGTTTCCATTTTTCTCTCATCTATTTGTCATGAAGTAACACAAAGAGTCGGACACGACTGAATGACTGAACTGAACTGAATGAGACCAGATGCCATGATCTGAGTTTTTTGAACGTTGTGTTTCAAGCCAGCTTTTTCACTCTCCTCTTTCACACTGTTCAAGAGGCTTTTTAGTTCCTCTTTGCTTTCTGCCGTTGAAGTGGGATCCACCTTATACATGCATATGCTTAGTGATTTTTACACTATGCTTCTTCATTAATTTATTGTTTGTTAAAATGTAAAATCCTGGAGGCCAAGATTGTCTACTTAGGTTGCTTTACATGGCAGCTTCTTTATATGCTGTGTATGTTAGATTCTGAAAATTACTTGTTGATAATTTTGAAGAGATAAAATGGAATAGGCTCTTTAAATTTCCTGCTCAAAGAACTGTGATCGTTGAATAAATTTTAGTGTGTTGTTAAACAACACAGTTCAGCAATTTTCTTTTAATAAGATAGTTATCTTTCTTGGCTTCTAGATTTATGCTTTCTTTAGTCTAATTACTTGAAACTCTCCTCTATGAAAGTTCCCTTCTATGACCTTTGGCTCATTGCTTGTCTGTGTTTGTCTCTGAGGTTTGCTCTACTGTAATTGCTCCCACTTCTCCACTCCAACAAGCTGTAGGTCTTTGCTCTTTCCCTCAGGCAGAAACATCCCCAGGATGTAAAGTTCCCATATTGCTTCAGCCAATTACACATTTAGGTCTTCCTTAGCCCTGTTCATTCTCCCTTCTCCCGTCTTTCTATCTTCTTTCTCAACAAAGGAACCCAGATGATTTCTTAAGAATACAATAGAAATGGGTGGGTTTTGAAGTTGAGTGGGAGGATTGTTCTAATTTTGGAGTCTAAAAATGTCATCTAACACCATAAAATCAGCTTGTATAAGTTTTTGACAATAGTTATGAATTTGCTTGTGGGATTTAAGTTGGATAATATGCATTTGGGAAGTACAATATTCATGTTTACTAAGCATACATTTTATTCATAGAGTATTAATAACTCAAACAGGATTATTTATACAAGTAAAGATCTTCATTAAAAATGTAGACTATGAAAACTATAAGGTCATTTTAGAAAAGTTTTGTCTAGTTAATTTTTAAGTTTGTGACTGTCAATTATCAGATATATGGGATTCTTCAAAATGTGTTTTTTCTCTCTCTCTTCTCCCAAATGACTCAAGTCAAGAACCAAAGTATACATACTTAGTTGATTAAGCCTGAAAGTTTTAGGATTCTTTGTCTAGCTTTCACACAAATTAACCTTATTGCAATTTAGCTGATTAGAGTAAATGTTAGATGCAAATTAATCTTTGGGCCACCCTTCAAAATGGAATATGAAATTGGTGTTATTTCTTTAGAAAACTGGATATAATTCTATCAGTTGGCCAAAAGGTTAGTTCAGGTTTTCCAGTAACATCTTATGGAAAACCTGAATGAATAGTTTGGCTCATCTAATTGAAGGTTGGCCCCAAGTCTTCCTGGTGAGTGAAATTCAATGTGGTTTTTACTTCTCTTTTCATTCCCTTTTCTGGTTTACTCTCATCATAACATCTAAGTCCAACCCATGAAACTCTTAAGCTGTTCTCTAAGTAGAAATGAACTTTTTCTTGACACAGAGTCTTGGCACAGCCAAGGCAGGTTGCACTGCCACTCTTAGAACACCCTTAGTTACATTCCCACATAGATCTATTTGAAGACCTATTTCCAGACACTAACATTTATGGTGCTAATATAAAATAAGAAGCCCTTAATCTCTCTACTCTTCTTTTACAAATCATAGGTAGAACATGAAACTTCTGGAGCAGAAATAAAAGAAGTCCCTATTTTAATATCAGTGTTTCAGTTTGAAACTTAAATTCCTAACATTCTTCCCTTTTCACATTTGGACATCATGAAATTTTATATATTTTCTCACCAAATAAATATTGCTGTGTATAAAGACTGGCTCTGTTTTAGGGTAACACTTGCTTCTGTGGTTTTCATGTAGTGAAAGTTGCTCAGTCGTGTCCAACTCTCTGCAACCCCATGGACTATACAGTCCATGGGATTCTTCAGGCCAGAATACTGGAGTGAGTAGCCTCTGCCTTCTCCAGGGGATCTTCCCAACCCAGGGATCGAACCCAGGTCTCCCGCATTGCAGACAGATTCTTTACCAGCTCAGCCACATGGGGAAGGCTTTTGAAAAATTATTTTTTTGTTGTTATCCATGAATAGTAACAGTGGTGTATCAACTTTCTCAGAAAACATTTTTTTTTTTAGTAGAGGCTTGTCCTATCTAACCAGAAATGAAGAGCTTTGGTGAATATTCCAGACATCTTATAGGTTTCATAAAGCAATAACTTTAGTCAAGGGAGTAATTTTGTACATTTCAGTTCACAGCATGGAGAGATAACTACTTTCAAAATTAAATACACTAATAGGACATGTTTAAATAAACTGGGATTTAACTTTAGGGTTATAAATTACTTGAAAAAAGTGAAGAATTACAAATATAACCCAACATTTGTATCAACACAGACAATATTTAAATAATTAATTATAAAAATTACTTAAGTCCTAGTATGAGAGGTGTATTACTGCTATTCTTCCCTTGACTTTGCTTTTTTACACACAAGGTCTTTAGTCAATAAGCCCTTCATTTAATTGAAATCTCTTGGAAAAAAATTCTCACCTACTGCTTAATTATTGTTGTCCTGATTGTGGTAGGTGTGAAGAAAGTACACAAGAAAGCAGGAGAAACGTATCACCTTAATGTTAAGGGACACCATAAATATGCTTTTATCTTTGCCCATGTTAATTAAATGTGTTGGTAGAATCAACTGAGGCAAAATGCTATAAATAACTTTTCTCGAAAGTTCTTTTGTTCTCTTTTCCTCTTTACACACAAATTACTAGAATTTAACTACTAGGCATACATAACTAAAGATTTGTAAACACATTGTCTGATGCATAAATATGTGTAGTTATGGGCCAATCAATGTAAGCAATAGGTTTATTATTCCTGAAAGTATTTAATACTGATAATATGTTGAGCGTGACTACTGTTACAATTTTTGGTAGCACAGTATCTTAAATTTACATAGCTCTTTGAGTTATTTTAGGTTATCTTGTTAATAAAGATTTCAACGGTTAACATCTGTTTGTTCACTCAAAAAAAATGTTTCTTGAATTCTTACTATATGTTTGGCATTCTTCTAGGTACTAGAAATACAGTAGTGATAAAGAATAACAAGACAAGCAAAAGGAAAGCAAGAAAAGAAAAGCACTCAGAAAGCAGGAATTACTGAACTAGAGTTCATTTATTGGATTGCATTCTCATAATATTAAATAGTTTTGCATCAACTATATATTGACACTAACATGAAAATGATATACTTCACATTTTAAAAGAACAAGTGATGCATAACTTATTTTAAATATTGGCGTAAAGCTCAACATTCAGAAAACAAAGTTCATGGCATTTGGTCCCATCACTTCATGGGAAATAGATGGGGAAACAGTGGAAATAGTGTCAGACTTTATTTTTGGGGACTCCAAAATCAGTGCAGATGGTGACTGCAGCCATGAAATTAAAAGACGCTTACTCCTTGGAAGGAAAGTTATGACCAACCTAGATAGCATATTCAAAAGCAGAGACATTACTTTGCCAACAAAGGTCCGTCTAGCAAGGCTATGGTTTTTCCTGTGGTCATGTATGGATGTGAGAGTTGGACTGTGAAGAAGGCTGAGCGCCAAAGAATTGATGCTTTTGAACTGTGGTGTTGGAGAAGACTCTTGAGAGTCCCTTGGACTGCAAGGAGATCCAACCAGTCCATTCTGAAGGAGATCAGCCCTGAGATTTCTTTGGAGGGAATGATGCTGAAGCTGAAACTCCAGTACTTTGGCCACCTCATGTGAAGACTTGACTCATTGGAGAAGACTCTGATTCTGGGAGGGATTGGGGGCAAGAGGAGAAGGGGACAACAGAGGATGAGATGGCTGGATGGCATCACTGACTCGATGGACGTGAGTCTGAGTGAACTCCGGGAGTTGTGATGGACCGGGAGGGAGGCCTGGCGTGCTGCAATTCATGGGGTCGCGAAGAGTCGGACACGACTGAGCGACTGAACTGAACTGAACTGACTGAATTAACGAATTGTATAAAATGTGTTAGAAAGCAAACATAATCAGCATGGCACCTTGGTTAAACACACAGGAATAAACATATTACATTCTAATATAATATACATCAGTATAATTATGTTTTGAATTGGAAATGGAAACAAATATAAAATCCTACTATTATAAATTAAACAACGTAAGTTAAGCTGTTAGGAACTCATACAAGCTGTTCTTAGCTTCAGAAATCACTACTTCGGAATTTTGAACAGAATAACTAAATAGTGCATATTGATTTAAAATCAGGGTCTTTTTTTGCAAGTTGGGTTTTAACATATATGCTTAGAGATAATGAGAGATAAAGAGTAGTTTGCCAAAAATAAGAAAATTTTCAAAGCAATATTTCTAAAGTAGGGAATATTCATGTTGCAGTAGCAGCATGGGATTTCTCTAGCGATTCCTGCCATATCACCCTCATAGCAGACCTCAAGGTGTGCTACCTTTCATGAAATCTCTGTTTGTTTGACTATAAATGGCTCATTAACTCTTGTTTTCCTCCTCTCAACAACACACGCATCTTTTCTTCTCAAGATACCTAACCTAGAGTTTCACTTAAATTGCTAATTGAAAGCAGCTTCAACTTTATTCCCTCAACATAACTTCTTTTTATAAGTATTTAAATTGTCATATATATAAAAGAGAGAGAGAGATGAGACAGATACAGAGACAGACGGAGAAATTTAAAATGAGAATTTTGAAGTGGATACTTATAAACTCATTCCAGTTTTATGTGTTACCTTGACATAAGGTGATATTGCCTGATGTAGGAAATGGCAACCCACTCCAGGATTCTTGCCTGGAAAATTCCATCAACAGAGGAGCCTGGCAGGCTACAGTCCATGGGGTAGCAAAGAGTCAGACATGACTGAGCAACTGAGCACGCACAAGGTGGTATTGGCAGGGCCTCAAATAGCTGAACTTCAAGTTCTCCTCTTCACTCTGCTCCCATGGAAACAATCTCTACCCAAATTACCCCACTCGCTATCAAATGGATCAAGTGCAGTTCCCAGTTGATCTTACTATCTATGAGAAGCAAATTTCAGTTCCCTGACAACCAGCTTGCTCAGTCACTTCAGTCGTGTCCGACTCTCTGTGACCCTATGGACCATGGCCTGCCAGGCTCCTCTGTCCATGGGATTCTCCAGGCAGGAATACTGGAGTTGGTTACCATTTTCCTTCTCCAAATCTGACTTGAGACAGCCAAAACAACCAACAGACAACCAGCAGAATTATGCAAACAAGCCAATCACAATCTCCCACAGGAACTGAGAACAATCCACACTTTTGATTTTACATATTCTCTGGCTTTTCACTCTGTTTCCCAGTGCAAACTCCATGTGGTTCTGTATGGCATGAGATGTCCTCCTTCCCTGGCATGTGAGTTTATGTGACTAAAAAACTGCTGTTGTCAATCTAATCTGTCCCATGCTGGGTGTCCTGTGTTCAGGGAATCCCATAACTCTAGAATGAGAATCCCCCCTTCATCCTTAGCAATAAACAGAAGACAATGAAACATGATTGTGCCCAGCATTAGTGTTTTCTTCCTTTTAAAGAAAAGGACAAAAGATGAGAATGAGTGAAATAGTGATACAATTATCATTGAAGAGTAAGGATAAACTGTGTAAAGGATGCCCTCTACCTCATCACGAAGCCTTGACATTATTATTTCAGGTTATCATCAGAGAGTGAGAAGGATGGGGTGGGATGAGTGTCAATGGAAGGTCTACAGTATGAACAGCTGCCACTGGGATTGCAATGAAGTCTTCCCCACTGGCTCATGAAAGGGTGACCATGCAATTCTGAAGGCAATTTTTCCTTCAACACTAATTTATTGTAAAGATGGCTAAAATGCTTGAAGATGGTGTTTTTAGGGTTGGAGAATTTTCAGTGATTGTATTAAAATTTTAAGGGAAGATAAATTTGGGGGAGTCAGTGAGAATGTACTTAAAATATACATTTGAGGTAAGTCTTGGTAAATAGGGAAGTACATCTAGAAGGAATTCAGTAGACTGGATATTGGAGAAGGTAGTCAAAGTTGGTGTGCCAAGAGACAAATGAAGAAAACTGTGAGTGTGAGAGTGAGGTAGGAGGCAGTTCCTCCTTTGCCATTTGTTGCCTAAGGAAACAAAACCACTCTTTCTTTGACATCTGTACATATCCCTAAATCTGATATATATATATATATATATATATATATATATAATTTCTGAATAATGAGTTAAACACCCCTAGATATTTATATATTTAAGAATATATATAAGAATTTATAAATTATATATTTAAAAATTTTTGAAACTCTCCCCATTTTTACAATTTTTTTCTCTATACTAGGGAAAACATTTGTGTTTTTTAATTGTTTAGATCTGGTTTTCAGTAATTATTTTTCTTAAGCAATGCAATTCTTTAAAATTATACAATTATTAGAAATTTTTAAAAATCTGCAATTATTAGAAAATGGGAGAATTACTTCTTTAGGAGAACAGACCCTATTTACAATGGTGTGTATAATAACCACAGTGTCCCTTAATGACTCTGCATATTAAAGTATACGAAAGCATCTCCCAACTGAGAAGAATTATTAAATAGAAAACCAATTTATTGCATTTATTGATAAGCTATTTATTATAAAATCTTCTCTACTTCAATTCTCCTGAATCAGTGCAATCATTTTGGCACATGTAGCAATTTATTTTTAAAAAGTTAAATAAAATGGGAGTGAAATTTAAGAGACTAGATGAAGGGAGATGAGATTAATACACCAAGTTTTGCAGAACCAGTGATTTTTGAAAATCATGTATATTAATATATATTTTAAAGGTCAAAAGTCATGCAAAGATGGGAAGAATAAAGAACAGAACAGTATAGACTTAACAGAAGCAGAAGATATTAAGAAGAGGTGGCTAGAATACACAGAAGAACTATATGAAAAAATTCTTAATGACCTGGATAACCACAACCATGTGATAACTCACCTAGACACAGACATTTTGGAGTGTGAAGTTACATGGATCTAGGAAACATCACTACAAACAAAACTACTGGAGGTGATGGAATTCCACTTGAGCTATTTCAAATCCTAAAAGATGATGCTGTTAAAGTGCTACACTCAATATGCCAGCAAATATGGAAAACTCAGCAGTGGCCATAGGACTAGAAAAGGTCCGTTTTTATGCCAATCCCAAAGAAGGGCAATGCCAAAGAATGTTCAAGCTATTGCACAATTTCACTCATTTCACATGCTAGGAAAGTAATGCTCAAAGTCCTCCAAGCTAGGCTTTAATAGTACGTGAACTGAGAATTTCCATATGTACAAGCTAGATTTAGAAAAGGCAGAGGAACAAGAGATCATATTGCCAACATTTGTTATCACAAAAAAAGCAAGAGAGTTCCAGAGAAGCATCAACTTCTGCTTCATTGACCACTCTAAAACCTTTCACTGTGTGGATCACAACAAACTGTGGAAAATTCAAGAGATGGGAATACCAGACCATCTTACCTGCCTCCTATGAAACCTGTATGCAGGTCAAGTAACAGTTAGAACCTACATGGAACAATGAACTGGTTCCATATCAGGAAAGGGGTACATCAAGGCTGTAATATTGTCATCTTGTTTATTTAACTTATATGCAGAGTACATCATGCAAAATGTCAGGCTGGATGAAGCACAAGCTGAAATCTTGCTGGGAGAAATATCAATAACCTCAGATATGCAGATGACACCACCCTCATGGCAGAAAGCAGAGTTAAAGAGCCTCTTGATGAAAGTGAAAGAGGAAAGTGAAAAAAACTGACTTAAACTCAACATTCATAAACAGAGTTCATGGCATCTGGTCCCATCATTTCATGGCAAATACAGGGGAAACAATGGAAACAGTGAGAGACTTTATTTGTTTGGGCTCCAAAATCACTGTAGATGGTGACTGCAGCCATGAAATTAAAAAACGCTTGCTCCTTGGAAGAAAAGCTAAGACCAACCTAGACACCCTACTAAAAAGCAGAGACATCATTTGCCAACAAAGTTCCATCTAGTCAAAACTATGGTTTTTCCAGTAGTCATGTACAGATGTGAGAGTTGAATTATACAGAAAGCTGAGCACCAAAGAATTGATGCTTTTAAACTGTGGTGTTGAAGACTCTTGAGAGTCCCTTGGGCTGAAACTAGATCCAAGCAGTCATCCCTAAAGGAAATCAGTCCTGAATATTCATTGGAAGGACCGATGCTGAAGGTGAAGCTCCAGTACTTTGGCCACCTGATGCAAAGAGCTGACTCATTGGAAAAGACCGTGATGCTCAGAAGGATTGGAAGTGAGAGAAGGGGACAACAGAGGATGAGATGGTTTGATGTCATCACTGTCTCAGTGGACATGAATTTGAGCAAACTCCTGGAGATGGTGAATGATGGGGAAGCCTGGCATGCTGCAGTTTGTGGGATCGCAAAGAGTGGGACATGGCTGAGCGACTGAACAAGAACAATGAAGGTCAAAAATCCATTCACAGATCTTTATAACTTCTTTAGTGTCTCTTTAATTAGGTAGTCTCTGGGTCTGTGAATGGTTTTTAAAAGACCTAATAAAAATGTAATTCATCATAACTAAGGCCATATTTAAATGCCAAATTTAGATCTATGGGAAAGAGTATTCATCAATGTACTAATTAAGATACTGTTTGAGATTCTATTTCAACAATCAAGGAGTTATTAAAAAAAAAACTTCAGTCTTGCAGAATGCACTGAGAAAATATTTCCTAACATGGACCTTGGCTAAGTAATTTATACTTTGCAATTATGATACTAGTAAAATTCTAACATATTACTGTACTTCTTTCTAGTACAGATACTAGTGAATAATTTAAAAAAAAGAGAGAGAGAGAGAGATCTCAGTTCAGTTCAGTCACTCAGTCGTGTCCGACTCTTTGCCACCCCATGAATCACACCACTACAGGCCTCCCTGTCCATCACCATCTCCCAGAGTTCACTCAAACTTACATTCATTGAGTCTGTGATGCCATCCAGCCATCTCATCCTTTGTCGTCCCCTTCTCGTCCTGCCCCCAATTCCTCCCAGCATCAGAGTCTTTTCGAATGAGTCAACTCTTCGCATGAGGTGGCCAAAGTACTGGAGTTTCAGCTTTAACATCATTTCTTCCAAAGAAATCCCAGGGCCGATCTCCTTTAGAATGGACTGGTTGGATCTCCTTGCAGTCCAAGGGACTCTCAGGAGTCTTCTCCAACACCACAGTTCAAAAGCATCCATTCTTTGGCGCTCAGCCTTCTTCATAGTCCAACTCTCGCATCCATACATGACTACTGGAAAAAACATAGCCTTGACTAGACAGACCTTTGTTGACAAAGTAATGTCTCTGCTTTTGTATATGCTGTCTAGGTTGGTCATAACTTTCCTTCCAAGGAGTAAGAGTCTTTTAATTTCATGGCTGCAGTCACCATCTGCAGTGATTTTGGAGGCCCAAAAAATAAAGTCTGACACTGTTTCCACTGTTTCCCCATCTATTTCCCATGAAGTGATGGGACCAGATGCCACGATCTTCGTTTTCTGAATGTTGAGCTTTAAGCCAACTTTTTCACTCTTCTCTTTCACTTTCGTCAAGAGGCTTTTTAGTTCCTCTTCAATTTCTGTGTAAGGGTGGAGTCATCTGAGTATCTGAGGTTATTGATATTTCTCCCGGCAATCTTGATTCCAACTTGTGCTTCTTCCAGCCCAGCATGTCTCATGATGTAGAGTACATAGAAGTTAAATAAGCAGGGTGACAATATACAGCCTTGACGAACTCCTTTTCCTGTCTGGAACCAGTCTGTTGTTCCATGTCCAGTACTAACTGTTGCTTCCTGACCTGCATACAGGTTTCTCAAGAGGCAGGTCAGGTGGTCTGGTATTCCCATCTCTTTCAGAATTTTCCACAGTTTATTGTGATCCACACAGTCAAAGGCTTTGGCATAGTTAATAAGTCAGAAACATGTTTTTCTGAAACTCTCTTGATTTTTCCATGATCCAGCGGATGTTGGCAATTTAATCTCTGGTTCCTCTGCCTTTTCTAAAACCAGGTTGAACATCTGGAAGTTCACGGTTCACATATTGCTTAAGCCTGGCTTGGAGAATTTTGAGCATTTCTTTACTAACGTGTGAGATGAGTGCAATTGTGCGGTAGTTTGAGCATTCTTTGATATTGCCTTTCTTTGGGATTGGAATGAAAACTGACCTTTTCCAGTCCTGTGGCCACTGCTGAGTTTTCCAAATTTGCTGGCATATTGAGTGCAGCACTTTCACAGCATCATCTTTCAGGATTTGAAATAGTCAACTGGAATTCCATCACCTCTACTGTTTGTAGTGATGCTTTCTAAGGCCCACTTGACTTCACATTCCAGGATGTCTGGCTCTAGGTGAGTAATTATACCATCGTGATTATCTTGGTGTGAAGATCTTTTTTGTACAGTTCTTCTGTGTATTCTTGCCACCTCTTCTTAATATCTTCTGCTTCTGTTAGGTCCATATCATTTCTGTCCTTTATCGAGCCCATCTTTGCATGAGATGTTCCCTTGGTAGCTCTAATTTTGTTGAATAGATCGCTAGTCTTTCCCATTTTGTTGTTTTCCTCTATTTCTTTGCATTGACCACTGAGGAAGGCTTTCTTATGTCTTCTTGCTATTCTTTGGAACTCTGCATTCAGATGCTTATATCTTTCCTTTCCTCCTTTGCTTTTCGCTTCTCTTCTTTTCACAGCTATTTGTAAGGCCTCCCCAGACAGCCTTTTTGCATTTCTTTTCCATGGGGATGGTCTTGATCCTTGTCTCCTGTACAATGTCACGAACCTCCGTCCATAGTTCATCAGATACTCTATCAATCAGATCTAGGCCCTTAAATCTATATTTCCCTTCCACTGTATAATCATAAGGGATTTGATATAGGTCATACCTGAATGGTCTAGTGGTTTTCCTATTTTCTTCAATTTAGGTCTGAATTTGGCAATAAGGAACTCATGGTCTGAGCCACAGTCAGCTCCCAGTCTTGTTTTTGCTGACTGTATAGAGCTTCTCCATCTTTGGCTGCAAAGAATATAATCAGTCTGATTTTGGTGTTGACCATCTGGTGATGTCCATGTGTAGAGTCTTCATTTGTTTTGTTGGAAGAGGGTGTTTGCTATGACCAGTGCATTCTCTTGGCAAAATTCTGTTAGTTTTTGCCCTGCTTCATTCCATATTCCAAGGCCAAATTTGCCTGTTACTCCAGGTGTTTCTTAACTTCCTGCTTTTGCATTCCAGTCCCCTCTAATGAAAAGGACATCTTTTTTTGGTGTTAGTCCTAAAAGGTCTTGTAGGTCTTCATAGAACCGTTCAACTTCAGCTTCTTCAGCATTACTGGTTGGGGCATAGACTTGGATTACTGTGATATTGTGGTTTTCTTTGGAAACGAACAGAGATCATTCTGTCATTTTTGAGATTGCATCCAAGTACTGCATTTCAGACTCTTTTGTTGACCATGATGGCTACTCCATTTCTTCTAACAGATTCCTGCCCGCAGTAGTAGATATAATGGTCATTGGAGTTAAATTCACCCATTCCAATCCATTTTAGTTTGCCGATTCCTAGAATGTCATTCACTCTTGCCATTTCTTGTTTGACCACTTTCAATTTGCTTTGATTCATGGACCTAACATTCCAGGTTCCTACACAATATTGTTCTTTACAACATCAGACCTTGCTTCTATCACCAGTCACATCCACAACTGGGTATTGTTTTTGCTTTCGCTCCATCCCTTCATTCTTTCTGGAGTTATTTCTCCACTGATCTCCAGCAGCATATTGGGTACCTACTGACCTGGGGAGTTCCTCTTTCAGTATCCTATCATTTTGCCTTTTCATACTGTTCATGGGGTTCTCAAGGCAAGAATACTGAAGTGGTTTGCCATTCCCTTCTCAGTGGACCATATTCTGTCAGACCTCTCCACCATGACCCACCTGTCTTGGGTGGCCCACAGGGCATGGCTTAGTTTCATTGGGTTAGACAAGGCTGTGGTCCTAGTGTGAATAGATTGATTAGTTTTTTGTGATTATTGTTTCAGTGTGTCTGCCCTCTGATGCCCTCTCACAACACTTACTGTCTTACTTGGGTTTCTCTTACCTTGGACATGGGGTATCTCTTCACGGCTGCTCCAGCAAAGTGAAGCCGCAGCTCCTTACCTTGGATGAGGGGTGTCTCCTCACCGCCGCCCCTCCTGACCTTGAACGTGGAGTAGCTCCTCTAGGCCCTCCTGAGTCCGCACAGCCACTGCTCCTTGGACGTGGGGTTGCTTCTTTCGGCCGCCGCCCCTGTTGGCCGGGGGTGGGGGTGGGTAGTTTCTCTCTGCCACTGCCCCTGACCCCGGTCGCGGGGTAGCTCCTCTCAGCTGCTCCTGCACCGTTGCAGCCTGGCACTCTTGGCTGTTGCCCCTGACCTCAGATGTGGGGTAGCTCCTCTGGCCTGCGCTTGTGCGCTGTTGCAGCCGCCCACGCTTGTTGCTTTCCTAGGTTAGAGTGAATATACATGTGTTTATGTAACTGTGCATTTCTTCTATGTACATTTCATTGATATTTATTTAAATATTATTTATTGTGATCTTCAAACCAATATTTCCTAAATATTATGGACTTTAACTGCTACTATGGTTATCCAATGGCTTCCCAGATGGTGCTAGTGGTGAAGAAACCATCTGCCAATGCAGGAAATGTAAGAGACATGGTTTCCATCCCTCGCTAGGGAAGATCCCTTGGAGAAAGAAAGAAAGTGAAGTTGCTCAGTTGTGTCCGACTCTTTGTGACCCCATAGACTGTAGCCTACCAGGTTCCTCCATCCATGGGATTTTCCAGGCAAGAGTACTGGAGTGGGTGATCCCTCGGTAGGGAAGATCCCTTGGAGAAGGGCATGGCAATCCACCGCAGTATACTTGGAGAATCCAGTGCACAGAGGAGATTAGTGGGTTATATAACCCACAGGGTCGCAAAGAGTTGGACACGACTCTTTCAACTTAGCACCTATGCATAGTAGTCAAAGCAAATTTCATTTCACTTTATTTTCTTAATCTAAGACTGCATATAGCTGAGCTATTGGATATAATAGGAATTGCATAAGATCTTTATAACTTAAAACAGCGTTTAATTCTTATGTGATAACTCTTGAAGAGACTTAAACCAAGTTAAAAACCTGGGAACTCCTATGGTCAACTCTACACAGAATCATATGTAATGAATCACAGTGCAGAACTGAAAGTAATGTAAAGCTGTTTTAAAAGTTTTATTTTATCTCTAAAAACTTAGAAATTTAACTTCATAGCCATGATATAACTTAATAAAAATATTGCTTCTGTCTTATCTGTCATTCCTTTCCCACTTCTGGAGCCTCTGCTTTTATTTCCTATGCCTTATTGTGAAAGTTTGCTTCATTTAATCTTTGTCTCTTGTTCACTTGCTCTGTACTCAGTTTTTTGCTTTGCAGTCATAAGATATGCACTGGTGACTGGTGAAATTTCTTGCAGTTGGGTTAGTTCAGTTCAGTTCAGTCACTCAGTCATGTCCAACTCTTTGTGACCCCATAGACTGCAGCACACCAGGCTTCCCTATCCATCACCAACTACTGGAGCTTGCTCAAACTTGTGTTCATCGAGTCAGATGAACAGAGTTTATTTCATCCTCTGTCGTCCTCTTCTCCTCCCACCTTCAATCTTTCCCAGCATCAGGGTCTTTTCCAAAGAGTCAGTTCTTTGAATCATGTGGCCAAAGATTTGGAATTTCAGCTTCAGCATCATCCTTCCAATGAGTATTCAGGACTGGTTTGATTTCCTTTAGGATTGACTGGTTGGATCTCCTTGCAGTCCAAGGGACTCTCAAGAGTCTTCTCCAACACGACAGTTCAAAAGTGTCAATTCTTCGGCTCTCAGCTTTCTTTATAGTCTGACTCTCACATTCATACATAACTACAGGAAAAAACATAGCTTTCACTAGATGGACCTTTGTTTGTAAAGTAATGTCTCTCTCTGCTTTTTAATATGCTATCTAGGTTGGTCATAGTTTTCCTTCCAAGGAGCAAGCATCTTTTAATTTCGTGGCTGCAGTCATCATCTGCAGTAATTTTGAAGCCCCCCAAATAAATTCTTTCATTGTTTCCCCATCTATTTACTATGAAGTGATGGGATCAGATGTCATGATCTTAGTTTTCGAATGTTGAGTTTTAAGCCTACGTTTTCATTCTCCTCTTTCACTTTCATCAAGAGACTCTTTAGTTCTTCTTCACTTTCTGCCATAATGGTGGTGTCTTCTCTGTATTTGAGGTTATTAATATTTCTCCTGGCTATCTTGATTCCAGCTTGTGCTTCTTCCAGCCCAGCATTTCTCATGATGTACTCTGTATATAAGTTAAATAAGCAGGGTGACAATATACAGCCTTGACATACTCCTTTTCCTATTTGGAACCAGTCTGTTGTTCCATGTCCAGTTCTAACTGTTACTTCTTGACCTGCATACAGATTTCTCAGGAGGGAGACCAGGTGGTCTGGTATTCCCTTCACTTGAAGAATTTTCCACAGTTTGTTGTGATCCACACAGTCAAAGGCTTAGGTGTAGTCAATAAAGCAGATGTTTTTCTGGACCTCTCTTGCTTTTTCGATGATCCAGTTGATGTTGGCAATTTGATTTCTGGTTCTCTGCCTTTTCTAAATCCTGCTTGAACATCTGGAAGTTAATGATTCAAGTACTGTTAATGCCTGGCTTGGAGGGTTTTGAGCATTACTTTGCTAGCGTGTGAGATGAGTGCAATTGCATGGTAGTTTGAGCATTCTTTGGCTTTGCCTTTCTTTCGGATTGCAACAAAAACCAACATTTTCCAGTCTTATGTCCACTGCTGTGTTTTCCATATTTACTGGCATACTGAGTATAGAACTTTCACAGCATCATCTTTTAGGATTTGGAATAGCTCAAGTGGAATTCCATCACACCCACTAGCTTTGTTCATAGTGGTGCTTCGTAAAGCCCACTTGACTGCATTCCAGGATGTCTGGCTCTAGGTGAGTGATCACACCATCGTGGTTACCTGCGTCATGAAGATGTTTTTTTGTATAGTTCTTCTGTGTATTCTTGCCACCTCTTCCTAATATCTTCTGCTTCTGTTAGGTCCATCTTTTTCCTGTCTTTTACTGTGCCGATCTTTACATGAAATGTTACCTTGGTATTTCTAATTTTTTTCAAGAGATCTCTCGTCTTTCCCTTTCTATTGCTTTCCTCTATTTCTTTGCAGTGAAAACTGAGGAATCCAGTTAGGTTAAGACAGGGGGGAAACAGAGAATTTGAGTTGGTGAAGAGAAGTTTTATGAAGTATTGATAGAGTGAAAAATCAGGGCCACTCATCCTGTAGGAATGTTATTCTTATTTTTCAGATTTGGAACCTGGAGATCAGAGAAAGTGAATAACTAGCTAAGGTGAGATTAGAGGTGTGTGAGATTATTGCTATTCTGCACTTTTTATTTCAATCCTAGTATTTTTCTCTCTTTATCACATAGATTTTGGCCACTGTAAGTTACAAAAATATTTTTTAAATAAGGAGAAAATTATTTTAAATAATCATATCCTGAAATTCTCTTACCATCTTAGAACTTTTGTATACAAGTACAGTCATACATTTGAGCCAAACATGTGCATACATGTTCATATACACACAACTTTCCATCTCAATTGGCAAGTAACTCCTTTGCTGGCTACAACACTAATAACTAAAAAATGGAAAGAAAGCCATTCTTAAAAGTGTCTGTGTAAACTCTACCACTGAATTTAACCCCCAATTCCTGAATATTTCAGAAAGATAGATAAAATAGAATAGCCATAAAGAGAGACATTATAATAGATTTGTGTTAAAGACTACTGGTGAAAGTGAAAGTGTTAGTCGCTCAGTTGTATCCAACTCTTTGCAACTCCATGGAGTGTAGCCCACCAGGCTTCTCTGTCCATGGAATTCTCCAGGCAAGAATATTGGAGTGGGTTGCCACTGCCTCCTCCAGGGGATCTTCCTGACCTAGGGATTGAACCCAGGTCTCCTGCACTGTAGGCAGTTTCTGTCTAAGCCACCAGGGAAGCCCATATATCTGATTTATTCTCTTTCACATATATCTTACTGATTCTCTTTCCTGGTTGTACAACTAGGCTACAGGTTCTGGCATTCCTTGTAATCAGATAATGACCTTGTGCTAAATTCTAATGAAAGAAGTATAACAGTAATGTATACATTCTACTACCAGGATTGGCCTTGTGTATCTCCCATGCTCCAAGTCAGACCTCTTGACCTCCTCCAAGCTGAATAGAAGGTGGCTTCAAAGATCTGAAAGAACATGAAGCTACAAGATAGAAGGATTCTGGGCTTGCACATAAGCCCACAGAAGGGTGTAGATAAAAAATAATCATTTATTTTGATAATCTACAGATATTTGAGAATTTGTATAAACTACTTGGAATAGCTAAATTAGGCATCTGAAGGACAGTGCTGATGTGAAAATACAAAATAATATTTAGATAGAATATTTAAGAAGAGAGAAGGTGTGAAAGAAAGTGTTTCATTCTTTTTGACACTGTTTTATATCTCTCACTTCTTTCGTGGTATTTTCTTTAAGGTTACTAATTCATTCTTAATTTTCCTCTTCAAATCTCTTTGTGACAATTGCCACAATGTTCATGCAGTTTCTACCTTCTCTTCTTTATACTATCCTTTGGAATTTCTAATTTCTCAGACACACTGACTTACAACAAAATAAAGCAAAACAAAAAGACTTGGTTCTTTCACTGACAGTCCAACATGTAATATCTGTAGGGTTATTAGGTTTGGCAATGGAAGTTAGTTAACTGTTAGAGATTAGAGGATGGATAAGAAATGTCTGGGGCTTCCCTGCTGGCTCAGAGGGTCAAGAATCTACCTGCAATGCAGGAGACAGAAAATGTGGGTTCAATCCCTAGGTCAGGAAGATCCCCTGGATGAAGGAATGGCAACCCACTCCAGTGTTCTTGCCTAGAAAATTCCATGGACAGGAAACCCTGGTGGGCCATAGTCCATGTGGTCACAAAGAGTAGGACATGACTGAGCACACAAGAAATGTTTGATTAAGGACAAGGGCCCCAGGATCTGTCTTATAACACATGGAAGCCTAGGAGGACCTTGACAATGTGAAGTCATAGTAGGAGCCCAAGAGTCCACTGAATGTACTAAGATCATGGTATCTATCTACCTTAGGAAGAAGGCTACTGCATTTGGGGAACTGGCTTGAGGTGAACAGTATGCTTCTATGTTCACCACACGTGAAAATATGAATCAGAAAATGCAATTTATTTTATATAAATACCATTTTGAATGCATACTCAGACAGCAGACTTAAAGTTGTATCTCATATTGCAAGACATATTCATAATTCGAGTCTTTATATTCTAAAGATCAGCTTAAGAGTTTGACTACAGGCTATGTACATTTGTGTCTAGAAAGAGATAGCAATTGAGATGATGAACACATCTTGAAAAAACGACTGAGGGGACATTATTATTCTGCCTTGAGTATGGCCTACAATCTTCTCCCACTTGCACTCTTTCATAATAGTAATAATACTAATTATTATTGAGTTTCTACCATGAACTACATATAGTAAACCATCCCAGGGTAGACTTATAGAATTAGAAAACAGGTTAAAATATGCTTGCTGGGTACAAATTAATAAGTATATACTCTGTCCAACAGAATGAGACAAGGTATTGGTAGATAAAACAAGCAAAAAAAAAAAAAAAAATCCTGTAATTATCTTTGGAAACCTGAGGGTTCCAACACCTGACTTGGCCAATAGACTGATGAGTTGAATAGTGGGAGGAGATTCTGACTGGAGCAAACTGAAGCCTCATTCATGGTGTCACACCTGCTTAGGGACACAGCATTCCTTATGGTCTGAATTTAAAAAATCCCTAAATAGAGCAGTCAAGTAATCCACAGACAACTCCTCACAGTGTCTGGTGCCTGCCCAGGGGGGGATTCATGCAGAAACTGCTGGCATCACAAAATGTTGCCAGGCCAACATGAGGATTGGGCTTCCAGCCCAGTAACACTAAGTACCAGGAGGCAGGAAAGGGGAACAGCTGGCAGATGTTATGTCCACACGCATCAACCTTCCCTGCTTTACTCTTAAAGGATGAAAAAATCTTCTTACATCTGGGACTGGGATTGCCATTGCAGCTTATGTAGCCCTGTCAAGGGGCTACATCTGGAAGAATATACAGATCAACAAGAGATTTCATCCAGGGACAGCTCAAAGCTGTGAGGTAAAAAATGAAAGAGAGCATACAAGTCTTTAAGGTACTGAAGCAAGCATGTTTCTGGATTATATCCACTTTTGTTATCAGATGCGATGAAGCTTGAGAAACTCCCCTTCCACAGTAAGACCTGATCATTGGCAATGTACTTCAGCAACTTCATTCTGATGCAAATTTGTTATTCTTTTACTTCTCCAGTCTTAATATGGCCCTTAATCTGAAAATGACTCATAAGAAATAAGTTTATTTGAACATTATAATGTATATATACATATACATACTAATATCATCAATGAATATGTCTGATTATTTGCTTAGAACAAATTAGGATATGTAAAAGGCAGGCACTTTTATGTCCATCTGAAAAATGGGGCTACTCCTAATTACATTAGAATGTGATGTATTAAAATAACACATTCCAGAGGCCTTTAGACTAGTCCTTGAAAATAAAAATTGCTAAGTAAATGTTATCTTTGAACTGCCCATCTTTTCAGTATTCTGACAGGTTTTTATCCACATTGCAATCGTTTTTCAGGTTCTTTGTTTCTAACTTTTCTATTTTTTTCTTTTAAATAAATTTTGATATATGAGATTTATTCACAAGATATTAAAACAGATTATCTTGGTGTAGGTATGGGCACTTTGTATTTTTACAAATGTTCATAGCCTTTCTCACACTTCTGAGTTAAAGATGCAGCGTTAATATTTTGGCATCTCTTAATCATCCATGTTTTCTTCTCTTTATTTCTATACTAATATAGAAAGTTTGCCTTCTGTTTTAAATAAAGGAATCACAAACCTCTTAACTGTTCAGGCATAAGATCTTGGGGTCATAATCATCATTTACTGCTGACTCATTGCTATCACTCCAAAGTAATGGCTAAGCCCAATAGATCCTATCCCAGTAGTGCCTGTCAACAGTCTATGGATTTTAAGTTATGTGTTTCAGTCAGAATAATCAACTTCAAATAATAGAAAAGCTGCCAAATCTGGCTTAAAATTCAGTAAGGATGATTTATTGATATATGTATTTCCAGGTTCCAAAAGTAGAGAAAATACCAGGGTAGTTTGATCTAGGTTTCTGCTCCATCTCTATGATTCTCTTGGTTATTCCTTTTTTCTATTGCAGGTTCTATATTGTTTTTGCTTGTTTTTGATTTTGTTCTTTGTTTTTATTTAGGGTGGCTACTCCCATAGAAGGCAAATGGCTATAGCAATTCCAATGTCAATTGGACACAAACCACAATACCCAGGTGAGAGGATTTAAGTTTTCACAAAGATTATATCAGTGTATTGTTCTGTAGTCTGATTAGTCTGTCTAGTCATACACTCATCTTGTAACAAGTCTCCATGGCTAGGTAAATGTGATGCACTGAGTGACTAAAAATTGGGTTTTGTGTCCCTCTTGCTCAACTTTTAATCTGTCAATGCTTGACCTGTCTTAGAATCTTCTTCATCTGAATATGGTAAAGTTCCATCTCTACAGATGCTATATAAATAACTAGAGGTGTATTGATACCCACCAGACTTAACCTTGGGGGACAGTAGTCAAAGTTATGTGCATTTTTTGCTGCAACAACAAAAATTGCTTACCATGAAGACTTTGAGATATCTTGGTAAACAGAGTATTGGGAGGCTAAAGTTATAGGAGATGGGCTTGTGTTTAGTGAATTTGATGAAGTAGACAATTCTGGATTGAAAATTGTCATAAAACTGGAACATTTCAGTAACTGGCATCTTCAAATTTGATATCTAGTCATGGTAGTGCTTCCCTAGTGACTCAATCCGTAAAGAGTCTGCCTGCCATGTGGGTGACCTGGGTTTGATCTCTGGGTTGGGAAGAACCATTGGAGAAGGAAATGGCGATCCACTCCATAATTCTTGGGTGGAGAATTCCATGGACAGAGGAGCCTAGTAGGCTACAGTCCATGGGGTCACAAAGAGTCAGACACGACTGAGTGACTAACTTTCACTTTTTTCACTTTCATGGTAGTGCATGCAGCTGCCTTTATCTTTCTCAAGTGAAAGGGATTCTGAGTAGGCAATCACAAAATTTACCATACTCTGTAAATTTTATACAGATGTGAATCACATTTTACTAATTCTCTAAATCACAGACACAATACGTTAAAATTGCTGCATTCCTTTCTGTGTGTGTACGTGTGCTCTCAGTTATGTCTGACTCTTTGCTACGCCATGGACTGCAGCCTGCCAGGCTCCTCTGTCCACGGGATTTCCCAGGCAAGAATACTGGAGTGGGTTGCCATTTCCTACTCCAGGAGATCTTCCCACCCCATATATTGAAACTGCATCTCTTATGTCTCCTGCATTGGCAGGAAGAGTCTTAGCCACTGGCACCACCTGGAAAGCTGCATTCATAGTATGTGTTAAATTCTTATTTACTGACTCACACTGAAAATTATTCTTCAGATGAAGCAAGTGACTCTATTGAATTTTATGTGATTTATTTAAGATTTCAGTTCAGTTCAGTTCAGTTCAGTCACTCATTCATCTCCGACTCCTTGTGACCCCATGAACTGCAGTACGCTAGGCTTCCCTGTCCATCATCAACTCCCAGAGTTTACTCAAATTCACGTTCATTGAGTCGGTGATGCCATCCTACCATCTCATCCTCTGTTGTCCCATTCTCCTCCCACCTTCAATCTTTCCCAGCATCAGGGTCTTTACAAATGAGTCAGCTTTTCACATCACGTGGCCAAGTATTGGAGTTTCAGCTTCAGCATCAGTCCTTCCAATGAACACTCAGGACTGATCTTTAGGATGGACTGGTTGGATCTCCTTGCAATCTGTTCAGCCTGATACAAAAATATCTATCATTTATAAATGTTAATTTTGTCATGAAGTATTTTAGGGAATTTACATTCACTAAAACACCTAGCCCCCAAACAAAACTGATATATCTGTCCTGTTATTCTCATTTTGTGAATGAGAAACCAAAACTGAATAAAGTAAACTCTTTAGTCAATGTCATGCACATAGCGTATGGGCATATCTGTATTTCTCTGCTAGGTACCATTGTTTCTTTAGAGAAATATTGATTATCTGGATTTTTAGGAATCAGGTTTTACAAAAGTTTTAGCAGCAGCAAGACACAAAGCACATGATTTTCTAAGCAACAATATTTGACTTCATACTATAATTTTGGAAACTATGCAATTCAGAGTGTTCTTGATATGATAGGAAATATTAATCTACTAATCAACACTCAGCTTTCTCTATCATTGATGGATCATAATAAAGATCAAATCTATTTCATTATAAATGGAACAATAAAGAAGCAGAACAAATGGGACATTTTCTTTGGTTACCCAACATCAGAAACTACTGCATTTTTCATGACTATAAGTTCAATATTAATCTCTGAAGGTATTTTATGTTGAGTTTATTGTACTTATTTCTTTGATTAAATCCATTTTCTTGCAATGCAAATGTCATATATCAGGATTGACCTTGCTCTAACTTATGATTTTTTTCATTGATTTTAATTTAGTCCTTGTGAATAAGTCCTCATAACAAGACTGCTGAAACTGAATCTGAGTTTCCCTGAATTAATGCACACAAATGCACCAAAATCTTGGGAAATGGAGATGTCACAAAAATGTAGACATTTTAAATAGGAAAATTCTGTTCTCTATCAAGTAAAAAAAAAATTGTTAGGATATCTTTGGTATTCCCAGAGACTGAGAAACAGAGGAAAGAGAAGACTGGAGAACTCAGAAAAAATGACTACCAAAGACATTTTTTTCTGGATGCATGGTATTTTCTCATTGGAATGAAGTATAGCATATTCTTTTATTCCTTTTAACTAAGAAATAGACTATGCTCAACATGGGAAAATATAGTTTAAAAGAACTTTATGATATCTTCAAAATCATGGAACATATAACCTGCAACAGATGAATCTTACCTATTTTACCTTTTTTCTAGATTTCAAGAAACTCCTTTCACAGTTCAAGATTCCTTTCCAAAGACTAGTTTCAAAAACTACACTTTAAACTTCAGCAGTTTTCCATGTTATATTAGAGAACAATAAATGTAAATGTAACATTTAGACCATCAATAATTCATTTTGTAAGAACAATTCAAAGGGAACACCACAATAAAGCTATTGATGGAGATATGAAATCAGAGAGGCATTACACACAACTAACTTTTTTTCTGCTTTAAGAAGAATTTATATGAGCAAAATCATTAAGCAGGGTAACCAGATAGGACCTGACTGGCTCCTTATACTTTAATTTTTATAATGCACTTGCAAGAAGGAAAGGATTCTGAAATTCTTTTAAATTACATCAGGATTAAAATTAAGATTTTCTTAGACTATTTAGTCAAAATAAGTAAGTATGCAAATATCTGAACAGTGGCCTATCATCCGATCTACTAAGAGAGAATTTCATTCACAAGCTTAGCTATGAAAATAATTTTGAGTTTCCTTCAATATATATGACAATCAGTTCAGTTCAGTCGCTCAGTCGTGCCCAACTCTTTGTGACCGCATGAATCACAGCACGCCAGGCCTCCCTGTCCATCACCAACTCCCGGAATTCACTCAGACCCACGTCCATGGAGTCAGTGATACCATCCAGCCATCTCATCCTCTGTCGTCCCCTTCTCCTCCTGCCCCCAATCCCTCCCAGCATCAGAGTCTTTTCCAATGAGTCAACTCTTCGCATGAGGTGGCCAAAGTACTGGAGTTTCAGCTTTAGCATCATTCCTTCCAAAGAAATCCCAGGGCTGATCTCCTTCAGAATGGACTGGTTGGATCTCCTTGCAGTCCAAGGGACTCTCAAGAGTCTTCTCCAACACCACAGTTCAAAAGCATCAATTCTTCGGTGCTCAGCTTTCTTCACAGTCCAACTCTCACATACATACATGACCATTGGAAAAACCATAAGCCTTGACTAGACGAACCTTTGTTGGCAAAGTAATGTCTCTGCTTTTGAATATGCTATCTAGGTTGGTCATAACTTTTCTTTCAAGGAGTAAGCGTCTTTTAATTTCATGGCTGCAGTCACCATCTGCAGTGATTTTGGAGCCCCCAAAAATAAAATCTGACACTGTTTCCACTGTTTCCCCATCTATTTCCCATGAAGTGATGGGACCAGATTCCATGATCTTCGTTTTCTGAATGTTGAGCTTTAAGCCAACTTTTTCACTCTCCACTTTCACTTAAGAGGCTTTTTAGTTCCTCTTCACTTTCTGCCATAAGGGTGGTGTCATCTGCATATCTGAGGTTATTGATATTTCTCCTGACAATCTGGATTCCAGCTTGTGCTTCTTCCAGTTGAGTGTTTCTCATGATGTACTCTGCATATAAGTTAAATAAGCAGGGTGACAATATACAGCCTTGACATACTCCTTTTCTTGATGTACTCCTATTTGGAACCACTCTGTTGTTCCATGTCCATTTCTAACTGTTGCTTCCTGACCTGCATACAGATTTTTCAAGAGGCAGGTCAGGTGGTCTGGTACTCCCATCTCTTTCAGAATTTTCCACAGCTTCTTGTGATTCACACAGTCAAAGGCTTTGGCATAGTCAATAAAGCAGAAATAGATGTTTTTCTGGAACTCTTGCTTTTTCCATGATACAGCAGATACTGGCAATTTGATTTCTGGTTCCTCTGCCTTTTCTAAAACCAGCTTGAACATCTGGAAGTTCACAGTTCACATATTGCTGAAGCCTTCCTTGGAGAATTTTGAGCATTACTTTACTAGCGTGTGAGATGAGTGCAATTGTGCAGTAGTTTGAGCATTCTATGGCTTTGCCTTTCTTTGGGATTGGAATGAAAACTGACCTTTTCCAGTCCTGTGGCCACTGCTTAGTTTTCAAAATTTGCTGGTATATTGAGTACAGCACTTTCACAGCATCATCTTTCAGAATTTGAAATAGCTCCACTGGGATTCCATCACCTCCACTAGCTTTGTTCATAGTGATGCTTTCTAAGGCCCACTTGACTTCATATTCCAGGGTGTCTGGCTCTAGGTGAGTGATCATACCATTGTGATTATCTTGGTCATGAAGATCTTTTTTGTACAGTTCTGTGTATTCTTGCCACCTCTTCTTAATATCTTCTGCTTCTGTTAGGTCCATACCATTTCTGCGCTTTATCGAGCCCATCTTTGAATGAAATGTTCCCTTGGTATCCCTAATTTTCTTGAAGAGATCTCTAGTCTTTCCCATTTTGTTGTTTTCCTCTATTTCTTTGCATTGATTACCGAGGAAGGCTTTCTTATCTCTTCTTGCTATTCTTTGGAACTCTGCATTCTGATGCTTATATCTTTCCTTTTCTCCTTTGCTTTTCGCTTCTCTTCTTTTTACAGCTATTTGTAAAGGCCTCCTCAGACAGCCATTTTCCTTTTTTGCCTTCCTTTTCCATGGGGATGGTCTTGATCCCTGTCTCCTGTATATAAGACAATAGGTAACAATATATGGTTTTAATTATAACACTGTAAAAATAAGTTTTCTTCATACCATTAACAGCTTTTCATAAGAAAATAAATAAAACAATGGGGAGCAAGCATGTTTCATCTATACTGAGAAGGAAAAGGATGTTTATAGAAACATTTTAATCATTTAAATTGTTGATGTAGCTTGATGGCAAACTGTCTCTCCAAAACATATGTTTTTCATTGTCTGAATCATATTTTTCCATCTCAGCAGGGAATTAACTTGAGCTGACATTACCATAATAACAGAAAGATTTACTGATATTCATTTCTCAATAAACAGATGCTGTCTTCTATAGAGGTCAATGTGGAAAGTACCTGAAAAGAAAATTTCAAGTAATTTCTTCTAATGAATATCAGATACTAAGCAAATGATGTAATTCATAGGTATTCATTAGAAAAATTTCTCCTTCCCTTTAATATATGTGTAGAATAACTCAAACCAACTTCATTATAGGCCTGTAATTGTAAAGTTTGTCCAGTCTTCAATTCATTGCATTGCTTGAAAAATTATGATAAATATATACAATCTTATCAACAGAGGTTTATTCCCAGGAGCTTAAACGTGGCTTTTGAAAACTACTGTAAAATGAGAAAATTCCCATTTGAACATTATTTCTAATGCTGAATGAAAAGCTTACTGTGAAAATGGCCACACATTTGGCATTGCCTGAAACAAAATTTAGGTCCATTTATCATCAAAAGCATTTGTGAAGAGTCTTCGGGTGTTTAACCCTTGGCAAATTATTGCACAAAATGATTCCACAGGAAAGCGGCTTCTAGCTAGAAGTAGGCTATCTGTGAATTAGTGTCACCTCTGAGCTATGCTGACAATCAAATAGAAACCAATTAGGAAAGTCTGGAGAGTGGCCATTAAAACAATGCTCACCACTAGTCATCTGCTCTCTAGTGAAGTGCCAACCGGAAGTATACAAGTATCACCCTAGTAACGTAAGAGGTAGCTATCTCAAAATATACAAAGTATTTGATTGCTGGAAAGCATTAGTAAAGTTGAACCCTCAATGTGCAGCAGTCTGAAAACATACATCTTTTTGAGTCAAGGAATGTTTAACATGAGCTTCCCTGGTGGCTCAGTGGTAAAGAATCTGCCTGCAATGTAGGAGATGCAGGAGATGTGGGTTTGATCCCTGGGTCAGGAAGATCCCCTGGAGAAGGAAATGGTGATTCATTCCAGTATTCTTGCCTGAAGATATCCAAGGTCGTGTGGAGCCTGGCAGGCTACAGTCCATGGAGTTGCAAAAGTGTCAGACAAAACTGAGCACACAGTTCACAATGTTTAACACCTTATCAAATATTCATGTGAGGAACTGGATGAGGAAGAGGAGTATATGGAGTATTTCAAATCAATATGACAGAGAAGTAAAAACACTAAGAGGAGTATATATGCCTGACATTTATGAAGAACAGTTAAAAGAATGATTTGAGAGTATGTATGAAGACTAAAAGGAAGTAAGCTTATATATGTGAAATAAGATATGATTATTGAAAGCTAAGAAGAGGTTGTTGTTCAGTCACTCTGTCATGTCCAACTGTTTGCAACCCATGGACTGCAGCACACCAGGCTTCCCTGTCTCTTACCATCTCTTAGAGTTGCTTCAAACTCATGTCCATTGAGTTGATGAGGCCATCCAACCATCTCATTCTCTCCTCCTTCTCCTCCTGCCTTCAATCTTTCCCAGCATCAGGGTCTTTTTAAATGCATCGGCTCTTCACATCAGGTGACCAAAGTACTGGAGTTTCAGCTTCAGCATTGGTCCTTCCAATGAATATTCATAAATCATTTCCTTTAGGATTGACTGGTTTGATCTCCTTGCAGTCCAAGGGATTCTCAAGAGTCTTCTCCAACACCACAGTTCAAAAGCATCAATTCTTTAGCACTCAGCCTTTTATTGTTCAACTCTTACATCCATACATGACTACTGGAAAAACCATAGCTTTGACTAGGCAGACCTTTGTAGGCAAAGTAACATCTCTGCTTTTTAATATGCTGACTAGGTTTGTCACTTCTGGCTTCCCTGGTGGCTCAGATGGTAAAGCATCTGCCTGCAATTTGGGAGACCCGGGTTCGATCCTTGGGTTGAGAAGATCCTCTGGAGAAGGAAATGGCAACCCACTCCAGTACTCTTGCCTGGAAAATTTCATAGATGGAGGAGCCTGGTAGGCTACAGTTCAAGGGGTCACAAAGAGTCAGACACGACTGAGCAACTTCGCTAGGTTAGTCACTACTTTTCTTCCAAGGGGCAAGCATCTTTTAATTTAAACTGAGGTGTTAAACTTTAATTATAGATCTTGGCAAGATATGCAGATATTTCAAATTTAACTTCCCTAAAACTGAACTTTTCAATCTTTTCCCCAGTTAGTAGGAAGAATCCTGGCTCAGAGACTTGGAAGTCATTCTTGAAACATACCTTGCCTTCATACCCACAAAATACTTATTCTAATAATCCTTTTAATGAAACTTCTAAACTATATCTTTCCATTTCTCTCCTTTGCTACTGCTAAGACTTCAGTCCAAGGCAGAAAAATTTCTTCTGTGGTCACTACCTTAGCCTCCCAATTAATCTCCCCATTTTATATCTTGCCAATTCTCCTATCCATTCTCTATGCAGAGCAGGAGAAATAAAATATATACGTATACATATGTGTATATATATGTATATAAACATATCAATCCTTACATTATTAATGTAAGGCCTTCAGTGGGCTCTCATCCTCTTAGAATAAAATCCTTAATCCTTACTGAGGTCTATAATGTCCTGAGTAACTTTGTCCTGCCATTGTCTCTGATATTACCAATGTTACTAGTCTTCTCACACTTCTTTCTGTTATTTGGAAAAATCAGGTTGATTTTTATCTCAGCTCCTTTAAACATGCAGTTTTCTCTGCTTGGCATCATCCATCTTAGCTTGATTGATTTCTTCTCATTCTTACATCTTAAAATTCACTTCTTCAGAAACAGTCACTGTACACATGATAAAAATTATTTCTATACATCTTTTAATTCTACTCCATATGCTTTATTTCAGTTTGAAGTTTAAATCACATACATTTTTGCATGCTTCATCTGATTAATTTCCTTTTGCCCAATGTATTTTAATCCTAGTGAGGGTAAAGTACATATCTGTTTTGTTCAAAGCTTTTTATATTGGGCTGAGCCCAGTATTGGAAGAGATCAGGTTTTCAAGACATTGTTAGACAATAAGATATAAGTGACCTTTGGGATCCTTTCTTTTCTTAATTAATAGTAATCAACTTTATAAAAAGCATACAGTGAGTCAGTACTAGAAACAGAACTCCTGGCTTCCAACCAAATACTAGTTTTGTTCACTTACTGAACTAATTTGTTGTATTATGTAATAGAAAGTTATTGTGGGTTTTTGCCAAGGTGGTGGCGGTGAAGAGGAGTAGCGGGTAGGGGGTACAGATAGCGGTAGGGAAGAATATATATGTCATGATACTTACTCTGAAAGGTGCCACATATTCAATGAAGATTTTTTTTTTTTTTTTTTACAAAACCTACTGCACAAGCTTATTTGGCCTCTGAATACTTTTGGTGTAGGAACTTTCACTTATTTCATGAAGCAACTCACCCCTTTGCTGGAGAGTTTTATTTTTTAAATTGAGAGCTGAAATCCAAATAACTTTATTTGAACCTAATTATGTCATCTGTAAAGTTATAAAATAAAAGGAATCTTGATAACATGGGGCATATTCAGTAAAAAGCATTTATTTCATATTGAAAACATAATTTTGAGTTTGATGAATTGATGCATGATAGATCCAATCAGATGGAAATTTATGTTTGAATAAATTTTAATCTATCTCTCATCTAGAAGGATGAAGAATTCCGTAAAAACAGTTTTATAAGAACATTTTTATTAGGAGTCATTGAAACTGATATATGTAATCTGCAAATAAATATTTTCAATATAAAATTTATGAGAAAGAGAAATGAAAATGATAATCCATTATCACAAATCATCAGTGCTAAAAGTCTTTTTTTATATTGTATCATTTATAAAGTTAAACTGTGTATGAATAAATCTTATAATATATAATTGAGCAAAGGCACTATTTTTGCATCTAAATCCTGAAGTTGGGTAAAATATGTATATATTCAACTTCAGAAGCCTGATGGCTATATTTGAAAGAGAATGAAAATCAATAGTTGATAAGTCTTTCAAGTGTACTGTAAAGGAAGAAGATGGGAAAAGATGCCTGAAACTTCTTAGAACTGAAATTTAAAATACTAAGAAAACTTTAAACTTAGTAAAGCAGTTTGACTTTGAAGAATTAATTCTACAAAACTTATCTGGAGATGGAAAAATACTTGGTGGTCATTATTTATCATGACACTTTGATGTCACAGAAAATAATTATCTAGCAAATGTTTTATGTAATAAGCTATACCCAATATGTAGTAAAATCTTTCTTGTGAAAGATGAAAAGAAGAGGGGGAAAAAGTAATGCATCCTCAGCTGTTCCACAAAAGGATTCAAAAGGTGAGTTACATTTCATGCAGGGTGTTCCCCAAATTTTTTGTTATTGAAAATTTCTAGAATTCAAAAAAGTTGAAGAAATAGGAAAATAAGCACTATCTATCCACCACCTAGATTCAACTATTATTAACATTTGTCAAATTTGCTATATATGTGTCTGTGTGTATATCATCTATTCATATACATACTCTTATTGTTTTGATGGGGCCATTTCAAAATAAACTGTAGACATCATGGAGGCATGCATGCATGCTCAGTTGCTCATTCATGTCCAGCTCTTGGCAACCTCATGAACCAGGCTCCTCTGTCCATGGAATTCTCTAGGCAAGAATACTGGAGTGGGTAGCCATTCACTTCTCCAGGAGATCTTCCCAACCCAGGAATTGAACCCAGATCTGTTGTGCCCCCTGCACTGCAGGCAGATTTTTTACCCTCTGAGCCAATAGGGAAGCCCTCTTTGGCTCTAGTTAAAAACACACCTTTTTAAAATTTTTCTGGTTGGTGGCTGCTAGTGGTAAAGAACTCACCTGCCAATGCAGGAGACCCAAGAGGTGCTGGTTTGATCCTTGGGGTCGGGAAGATTCCCTGGAGGAGAGCCTGGCAACCCACTCCCGTATTCATGCCTGGAGAATTCCATGGACAGAGGAACTTGGCAGGGAATAGCCCATAGCTTTGCAAAGAGTCAGATGCAACTGAAGCAACTTGGTACACACACATGAACCACACAGTCCTCCTTTATCAGGATTTTCAGTTATCTGTGGCCAACCTCCATCTGAAAATATTAAATAAGATATTCTAGAAATAAACAATTTATAATTTTACATTGTGTGGTGTTCTGAATAGCATGATAAAACTTCGCCACCATTCTGCTCCATTCCACCTAGGATGTAAGTCATCTGTTATCTACCCCACCCATTAGTCACAAAGTAGCCATGGAGATTATCAAGTGAACTGTCTCATTACAGAGCTTGTGCTCAGGTAAGATTTAATTTGCTTAATAATTTTGCCCCAAAGCACAAGAGTAGTAATTCTGGCAATTTGGATACCCCAAAGACAAGCTGTAAAGTGCTTCCTTTAAGTGAAAATGTGAAAGTTCTCAACTTAATAAGGAAAGAAAACAATTGTAGGCTGAGGTTGCTAAGGTCTACAGTAAAAAACAGATCTTCTATCCATGAAATTATAAAAAAGATTAAAAAAACTAATCTACTTTTGCTATCAAATCTCAGATTATAAAGTTATGGCCACTATGCATGGTAAGTTCTTAGTCAATATGGAAAAGGCATTAAATTTGTGCAAGTTATTTTGAGAGAGACCACATTCACATAACTTTTATCAAAATATATTGTTATCATTGTTATATTTTATTATTGCTGCTATTAATCTCTTCAGTTCAGTTCAGTTCAGTCATGTCTGACTCTTTGCGACCCCATGGACTGCTTCACGCCAGGCTTCCCTGTCCATCACCAACTCCCAGGGCTTACTTAAACTCATGTTCATCTAGTTGGTGATGCCATCCAACCATCTGATCCTCTGTAATTCCCTTCTCCTCCTGTTTTCAATCTCTCCTAGCATCAGGGTCTTTTCAAATGAGTCAGTTTTTCTTATCAGGTGGCCAAAGTATTGGAGTTTCAGCTTCAGCAACAGTCCTTCCAATTCAGGACTGATTTCCTTTAGGATGGACTGATTGGATCTCCTTGCAGTCCAAAGAACTCTCAAGAGTCTTCTCCAACATCATAGTTCAAAAACATCAGTTCTTCGGTGCTCAGCTTTCCTTATAGTACTATGCCTAATTTTTAAATTAAAATTCATCATAGATATATATGTATAGGAAAAACATTATCTTAGGCATCCAGTCAGACTTTGAGAACATATCCCCAGATGATAAGGGGGGACAACTGTAATATATCTAGTTATGAATGGTTTTGTTAAGTTTTATGAATCTGAAGATTTGCATCTTTTTGTCAGTTTGGAAAAATATAAGTGGCTTTCTCTTCTAATATACTTGTGGGAAACACTAATTGTCATGTAAAACTTATTTTTTTAGGTTAGAGGTGAAAAATTGAAACAAGCAATATTTTAACTTCCAACTACATAGCTTCATCTTAGCCTTTGAACTATTCCTAGAAGATTTCATGTGTATTTTTGGAGAAACACTGAGGGGCAAATAATTTATTATCTTAAAGATGTTATTTAAACTACATAGCACATGTCTCTAGCTCTGGGCTTCTTCCTATATGTTCAAATTTACTTACTGGGAAAAAATAATTGCTTCTTGAGATTTCCAACTGAAACTATAAAATATTACCTGCATTTTTCTAATCCATTTGTCCATGTGCCCAGTTGATTTAATCACTTAGGATGTATTTTATACATGAATAAGCCAGAGAGCTAACTCCTAGTGTAAATGATGTATATAAACTATAGATACACTTGCAAAAAGACATATTTTTCGGTTTTACTCTATTTAATAAAAGATATCACCTTAGTTTTTCCATCCTCATCTTTAGCTCTCACTTCTCTTAAATGTGCTTTCATTTCCCCCCCTCACAATAATATTTAAAATTATTTTTGGTTCATTAGTTATTTCAATATGAAATAAACTTTGGCTCTATCTGCACTTCATATTTTCTATGACTTCACTTAAAGTAAAGGAGAAACATTTTATACTTTAAAACATCATACTTGATAATTCTGTCATGTTATTAAGTATACTTAAAATTATGTATATTTAAAAAATATATTTGTCACTTATATGAATCCAATAATTTCATAAATTTTGCATGAAGAAATAGTACAAACAATATTTCCAAGTTGTTTGGATCACAATAAACTGTGGATAATTTTGAAAGAGATGGGAGTACCAGACCACCTGACCTGCCTCTTGAAAAATCTGTATGCAGGTCAGGAAGCAACAGTTAGAACTGGACGTGGAACAACAGACTGGTTCCAAATAGGAAAAGGAGTATGTCAAGGCTGTATATTGTCACCCTACTTATTTAACTTATATGCAGAGTACATCATGAGAAACGCTGGGCTGGAGGAAACACAAGCTGGAATCCAGATTGCCGGGAGAAATATCAATAGCCTCAGATATTAAGATGACACCACCCTATGGCAGAAAGTGAAGAGGAACTAAAAAGCCTCTTGATGAAAGTCAAAGAGGAGAGTGAAAAAGTTGGCTTAAAGCTCAGTATTCAGAAAACGAAGATCATGGCATCTGGTCCCATCACTTCATGGGAAATAGATGGGGAAACAGTGGAAACAGTGTCAGACTTTATTTTTTTGGGCTCCACAATCACTGCAGATGGTGACTGCAGCCATGAAATTAAAAGACGCTTACTCCTCGGAAGGAAAGTTATGACCAACCTAGATAGCATATTGAAAAGCAGAGACATTATTTGCCAACAAAGGTCCACCTGGTCAAGGCTATGGTTTTTCCTGTGGTCATGTATGGATGTGAGAGTTGGACAGTTAAGAAAGCTGAATGCTGAAGAATTGATACTTTTGAACTGTGGTGTTGGAGAAGACTCTTGAGAGTCCCTTGGACTGCAAGGAGATCCAACCAGTCCATTGTGAAGGAGATCAGCCCTGGGATTTCTTTGGAAGGAATGATGCTGAAGCTGAAACTCCAGTACTTTGGCCACCTCATGAGACGAGTTGACTCATTGGAAAAGACTCTGATGCTGGGAGGGATTGGGGGCAGGAGGAGAAGGGGACGACAGAGGATGAGATGGCTGGATGGCATCACTGACTCGATGGACGTGAGTCTGAGTGTACTCCGGGAGTTGGTGATGGACAGGGAGGCCTGGCTTGCTGCAATTCTTGGGGTCGCAAAGAGTCAGACACAACTGAACGAGTGAACTGAACTGAAGGTGAGAAAATAAGGTTTAATATTATAGTTTAGCTATATCCCCTAAGAATATTTCTTTCAATTTTATCATCTATTGAAGCATTCCATATAAACTGAAAAACAGTTTGGAATAATTAAAAACTAAATCTTCTTAATGTTTATAAAATAAATTATAGTCTCCTGAACATTCTATTGAGATTTCAAAATAGATATGTAAAACAATTTGATAATGATCATTTTTATGCTATATACATCTCATATTATTAAATCATTTAACTTTGTTTTTGGGAGATGTAGCGAAGAGTAATTGAATTTAGGGAATGATGATTTGAATCCTGACTGAATAGAGGCTGTTCTCTCTCCCTTGAGTTTCAGAAACTGAATATAAACTCAAAATCTTCAAGTATGTTGGGTTTATTAGGTTCTTTGGTACCTAACTTGAAGCGGAGATACATAGAACATGTGTGAAAAGAAATAGTTCAGGAATTAACTCTAAGCACTCAGAGAAATTCAAGATTTTGAACATGATGACTAGTCCTGGAAGTTGGATTTGTGCTTCTTTTAAGAAACTTGACCTAACCCTCAACATCTTATTATTTTAAAAATTTCTAGCTCTGTTAGAATGCATTTCTTCCTTGTGTCTTATTTTTATACTAGCACCTAAATATATTTCTTGTATTTATTTTCATGTCTGTTTCTAACATCAGCTGTGAATTCCTTGATGTCTGTAATGTATCTTCTTTCTTAGTTTGTTGGAATTTAGCAAAATCCTTTCAATTAACAAATTTACCAAAAAAGTCTGCCGCTTAACCTAGGAAAAAGCTCTTAGATTTCCAATTCATTTGTATGAAAGAGCTAGAAAAATGTTATACAGCATGTATAAAACTCATGGAAAGTTTTATAAGTATTATAAAGCATTATATAAATATTATATATTATAAAAGTATATATTATATACTATACCAATGGATATTATAAAAGTATTATGTAAGTATTATAAAAGTACTATAAAATTCTACTCATGGAAAGTTGTTAACTTGCAGTTTAGATAGGTAGTCTGGGAATATCTTGGACAAGTACTTAGTCAGTCGCTCAGTCATATCCAACTCTTTGCAACCCCATGGACTGTAGCCTGCCAGACACCTCTGTCCATGGGGATTCTCCAGGCAGGAATACTACAGTGTGTTGCCATGTCCTCCTCCAGGGGATCCCCAACCCAGGGATTGAACCCAGATCTCCTACATTGCAGGTGGATTCTATACCATCTCAACCACCAGGGAAGCCCATCTTGTACAAAAGGAGATAGTAAATACATCTTGATGAATTACAAATCTGTTCACTCATTTCTACATGTCGATACATGTTTGCTTCTACCTTCTCCTTTCATATTGCTATTGTTACTTGTGCTTCCTGTCTAGTAAATAGTTAAAGGTGGAAATATTAATATTGCAGTGTGGGATACTGTTGCATTCTCTAGAAATGAGGGGGAAGGGAAGAAATGTTTGAACAATTGCCTAATATAATACTTATAGCATAAGATTTTTCTTTATAATTTAGTTAATCTTAGAAATTGATCATAATATAGTTGTATTTAAAAATTATTGTTTATAAATTAATGCCAAAAGAAAAGAATCCATTATGATAATAACTATCCATTTGCTATGTTACTAATTTAAGCATCTGCTGATAGTAGTAAAAAAATATTTTCCTTTAGCTAAGATGGTTTACTGTAGTTCTGAGAGGGCAGATGTCACTGTTCTTTTCATGAAGTTAAAATTGTCCATTCTGAATAATACATTACAGTGAAAATGCATTTTAGAAAAAAAAAATCATGTACAGAAAAATCTACATTAGCTGATTGTGAAGTTATTAATGTTGCAACTGGTATCATCAATCTAAGAATGAATTCTGTAATTGTATTCTAAATGAGATCACAGTGTAAGATTGCCTCCACCCTCTTCTTTTGAAAACTAATTCTAATTTTTCCCGCTTAGTATTTATCTCTCTACTGAGAAATTCTACTAATACAATCACAAACTGAAGTTAAAACTTGCTTTTTAAAATTATCAACATTGAAGACCTAGAAAATTTATAATCAGCCCTTTGAAAAAATCATCACTCAATTGCAGAAAAATATGTCATCCATGTAAACACTGAAACTACATATGTTGTTTAAATTATACTAAAATAAGCATTCACTAGATATTGGGTTGGCCAAAAGTTTCATTCTAGTTTTTTTGTAAGATAGTATGGAAAAATCTGAATGAACCTTTTGAACAATCCAATATATATGTCAAAATCATGACTATATATACATTGCTAGTTCAAATAATATTTTAAGACATTTTAATTTAAAAATCAAACAACAGAAGCATGTATTTTCAGCAAGATTTTCAGCAGAATCATGAAGATGACATTAAATGAAGAATGATGCCTGTCTTAGCTGATAAGAGAATGCTGATATTTAAGCCTGCAGGAAGAGAAGCTGATGAAAAGCAAATGGATTTACAGTGTGGAATCTCCAAAAAGACTCATGACTTGGAAAGAAATATCCAGAGGTGGGGGTTTACAGTAGGGCCCAAAATATGAAGAATAGCTCAAAATTGACTGAAAAATTTTGAAACTCTTAATCTCTAGAATGTAAGCACCTTTAGGGTGGGTGTCTTGTCTGTTATTCCCATTATTATTTCTCAGTTCCCTATAAAAATATTTGACATATAATCAGAATTTTTTTAAAGTATTAAGTGAATAAATTTCATCCCAAATCTCACAACAGAAGACTACTGACCCCCTAATAGAAACTAGAAGAGGTTTGCATCCCTGAGAATGCTTGAGATGCCATTGTAAGCACAGGTTCAGGATACTAAAGTTTACATATTCACCAGTAAGACTACCCTGCATCTTGATAGATCCCATAAGGCTGGCATGGAGATACATCCTCATCCCTCTCACTATGCAAGTGTTTATAGTTTCTCTGTGTGGGAAATTAGTCATTACTCAGTGAAAATTATGGTTCACCATCTTATCAATTTGCTTTGAAGCCTAGCCCTCAGTAAACTCCATCCAAGAACTGAAAAATTTCAAATAGCTTCTTAGTTCCTTCTTCTTAATTACAAATGCAAAAATGAGATTGAGATAAAAATACAGTAATCAAGGAGCAGGGTCAAGATGGCAGGGTTGGAAGACCCTGAATGCTCCTCCTTCCAAAAGCACATCAAAATTACAAGTACTTACAGACCAACTGTCCATGAGAGCAACCTGAAGACTAGCAGGAAAGATTTTCCATAACTAAATATATAAAGAAGGAACCACACAAGATAGGCAGAAAAGCAGAGAGGCAGTCTCTTAAGGACCCACATCCTCAAGGTGACAACATACAAACTGAAGGGATACCACAATTGCAGATAGGCTGTGTGCATGCTAGATTGTCTTAGTTGAGTCCAACTCTTTGTGACCCTATGGACTGTAACCTCCCAGGCTCCTCTGTCCATGGGATTTACCAGGCAAGAATACTGCAGTGGGTTGTCATGCCCTCCTCCAGGGGATCTTCCTGACCCAGAGGTCAAACCCACATCTCTTATACCTCCTGCATTGGCAAGCAGGTGCTTTACCACTAGCACCACCTGGAAAGGACAACAATTGCAGAGGTCCTCCCCCAAGAAGCTAGAAGTCCAAGCCTCACATTGGGCTCCCCGGCCTGGGGATCCTTCACTGGAATGAAGTGTATTGAGAGGTTTAAAATTCCAGCTATAAAATAAATAAATCACAGAGATAAAATATATAGCATAAGAAATATGTCTGTAATATGGTAATGACTTTGTACTGGTACAGATGGTTACTAGACCTATTGGGGTGATGATTTTGTAATGTATTTAAATGTCAAACCACTATGTTGTGCACTGAAACTTATGTAATATTGTATGTTCACTCTATTTCAATTGAAAAAAATAGGATCAAAACACAATTAAGGAAAGCATTTATGAAATATAGAAATTATAACAATGAAATAAAAATTATTTCAGAGACAATAAAAATAAGGCCAAGATCAGGAGAAAAACCTCAAAGCAACTATAATCAATATCTCTTAGGAGATAGAAGGCAATGTATCATAGATTTATAGTACTATAAAAATAACACTCAGATATAACAATACTCTTGGAAATCTAAAACATGACAGTAGAAATAAAAAGTACTTTAGCAGATCAAACGGTAAATTTGGGAAAAATTCTCAGAAAACACAAGGTTATAAAATGTCTAAAAGTAGAAGAAACAAAGGAATTAAAGATGGGTCATGGAGATAAATAAAAGGAGTTTACAAAAGGAATACTAGAAGAAGGAAAGCATTAATGAGCTAATTGTTTAAAAAGTGAAAGCATCTACTGCATGCTCTACATAATAAGTTAAAAAGGCCCATTCATACAAAAGTACATTATTGTGAAATTTCTTCAAAAAATAGAAAGATGCTTAAATCTTCCTGAAAGAAAAAACAAATTGGAATATGTACAGGATTATAGATCTGAATGGAATTCATTTATCAGCTGTCCCTCCAGGGGTTAGAAGAAAAGAAGAAATTCTTTCTAAGTTCTGAAATATGCAGTTTCCAACCTAACCTTTTATACTCAAATTATTACCCAGACATAAGTATAGATCATATTTTAGAAAAATCATAATTATTTCTTTTATTTGAACATGTTTAAAATGGAAATGGATAATTATACTTTAGTGTCTGGACTGAATTAGTGGTTAGCACATAGGAAACTAAGCAGGTAAAATGAAGATAACACACACCTGATGCAGCTAAAAAAAAGATGAATTTACCATCTTACATAGCTTAATGTTTATTTTCATGACTGATATTATGTAAGCAATAAATATTGAATTAATAAAATTATATAATTATGTTAGTAAACTAGTGGAGATAAATTTAAAAAATGAACCAAAATTACTGTCACAAGTTGAGTACATGGAAGCAAATGCCAAGATGGTTTTTGAGGTGTAAGATATGAAAGGAAGGAAGAGGAATTAGGACCGGGAAAACAGAGAAATTGAACCCTGATGCATCTCGCAAATAATCCCTTCAGTGTGGATATCTGAAGTACATTTTGTCCATTAGACCTGTCCCCCATATGGTACACAAATAGCCATCCATTTACTCTCCTACTCCTCTCAGCTACTGATGGTGGCCTCCATGCAGAGAGTGTGTTCTCTAATGAGACAGCTCTCTGTACCTGAGTCACATCCTGAAGCCACTGACAAGTGGAAACTCTCTGGTAACAGTGCTCCCACAGCTGAGCAGCAGCTTAGAGAAAGGCCTGGACCTTGTCTACCAAAGACAGCAATAGATGTCTTAGTTCTATGAAAAGATCACTGACTAAAATGAAACCAAGAACGATTCCACACAAGTTGGAAATATAACTAAACACACAAAAACACATTTCACTGAGTTCTTTCACGCTAAATTAAAAGAACAAGAATCCAGTTAAGGAGGCACTCAAAATGAGACTCCATGAGAGCTTTCAAACATGTTGAAACATATTGAGGACCGAAATCATTCCATTTTGGAATTAATAAATAAATTAAAAACAACAAGTTACAGAATAGAAGCAATTATTACAGAAAATGGATTTTTGATAAACAAAGATACCAGAGAAACTAAAATAATTGGAGAAACCTTAAAGATACAGGCAATAAAGTAAAAGGAAATTTGGTATTCTGACAGTTAGAATACAAAATAAAAGAAGCAGTACTACATTTAATAACATTAATTTTTAAAATCTTGATGAAGAAAAATAAATGGTTCTAAGGGGGAAAATCCATCCCATCTCATTCTCAGATCTTTCCAAGGCCATGCTCAATAATAGAAGACAACTAAATATTAATTGTTCTCTATGGCAAATATACTATAACCTAGGGCTTCCCTGGTGGCTCAGTGATAAAGAATCTGCCTGCCAATGCTGGAGACAAGGCTTCAATCCTTGGGTCAGGAAGATCCCCTGGAGAAGGAAATGACAATCCCCTCCAGGATTCTTGCCTGGGAAGTCCTATGGACAGAGGAGACTGGTGAACTACAAAAGAGTAAGACATGACTTGGTGACTAAACAAGAACAAAATATTATGCTTAGCCAAATTTGCTATCTGATATAAAGTAAGGTGAAAGACCTTTTCAAGCATGGAGAAACTTAAGAAAGCAAACATTTATGAATCCTTTCTTAGATAACTTGTCTAACTCAATGAAACTATGAGCCATGCCATGTGGGGCCACCCAAGACGGCTGGGTCAGAACTCTCCACCGTGACCCGTCTTGGGTGGCCCTACACGGCATGGCTCACAGTTTCATTGAATTAGACAATGCTGTGGTCCATGTGGTTAGTTTGGTTAGTTTTCTGTGGTTATGGTTTTCAGTCAGTTGGCCCTCTGATGGAGAAGGATAAGAGGCTTATGGAAGCTTCCTGATGGGAGAGACTGACTGAGGGGGAAAATGGGTCTTGTTCTGATGGATGGGGCCATGCTCAGTAAATCTTTAATCCAATTTTCTGTTGATGGGTGGAGCTGTATTCCCTCCCTGCTATTTACCTGAGGCCAAACTATGGTGGAGGTAATGAAGATAATGGTGACCTCCTTCAAAAGATCCCATGCACATACTGCTACACTCAGTGCCCCCAACCCTGCAGCAGGCCACCACCGTCCCACACCTCCACTGGAGACTCCTGGACACTCAAGGGCAAGTCTGGGTCAGTCTCTTGTGGGGTCACTGCTCCTTTCACCTGGGTCCTGGTGCACAAGGTTCTGTTTGTGCCCTCCAAGAGTCTATTTCCCAGTCCTGTGTAAGTTCTGGCAGCTCTACAGTGGGGGCTTATGCCATACCCAAGCCTTCTGCATCCAGAGCCTCTTTCCCTGTGGTAACCCACTGCTCACCTATACCTCCACAGGAGATGCTCAAACACAGTTCTGTCTCAGTCTCTGTGGGGTCCTTGGGTCCTGGTGCATAAAAGCTTTGTTTGAGCCCTCTGAGCATCTCTGTTGGGAATGGGGTCTTACTGGGGTTTCTCTGACCTTGGATGTAGGATATCTCTTATTGGCTGCTCCAGCAAAGCACAGCCACTGCTCCTGACCTTGCACATGGGGTATTTCTTCTTGGCAGCTCCAGAGCTGCAGAGCCGCCGCTCACCACTGGAGAAGGGAATGGCAAGCCACTTCAGTATTCTTGCCCTGAGAACACATGCACAGTATGAAAAGGAAAAAAGATAGGACACTGAAAGATGAACTCTCCAGGTCGGTAGGTGCCTAACATGCTACTGGAGATCAGTGGAGAAATAACTCCAGAAAGAATGAAGAGATGGGGCCAAAGCAAAAGCAACACCCAGTTGGTGATGTGATGGTGATGGAAGTAAGGTCCTATGCTGTAAAGAGCAATATTGCATAGGAACCTGGAATGTGAGGTCCATGAATCAAGGCAAATTGGAAGTGGTCAAACAGGAGACGGCAAGAGTAAACGTCAACATTTTAGGAATAATTGAACTAAAATGAACTGGAATCAGTGAATTTAAATCAGATGACCATTATATCCACTACTGTGGGCAAGATTCCATAGAAGAAATGGAGTAGACATTATAGTCAACAAAAGACTCTGGAATGCAGTACTTGGGTGCAATCACAAAAATTGCAGAAAGATCTCTGTTTCCAAAGCAAACTGTTCAATATCACTGTGATATAAGTGTATGCCCCAATCAGTAATGCTGAAGAGATGAACTAACTTGAACAGTTCTATGAGGACCTACAAGACCGTCTACAACGAACATCCAAAATAAAAGTCTTTTTCATCATAGGGGACTGGAATGCAAAAGGAGGAAGTCAAGAGATACCTGGAGTAACAAGCAAATTTGGCCTTGGAGTACAGAATGAAGCTGGGCAAAGGCTAATAGACTTCTGCCAAGAGAAAATATTGGGCACAGCAAACACCTTCTTCCAACAATGCAAGAGAAGACACTACACATAGACATCACCAGATGGTCAACACCAAAATCAGATTGATTATATTCTTTGCAGCCAAAGATGGAGAAGCTCTATACAGTCAGCAAAAACAAGACCAAGAGCTAACTGTGGCTCAAATCATGAACTCCGTAATGCCAAATTCAGACTGAAATTGAAGAAAGTAGGGGAAACCACTAGACCTTTAGGTTCAGTTCAGTCACTCAGTCATGTCTGACTCTTTGTGACCCCATGAATCGCAGCACGCCAGGCCTCCCTGTCCATCACCAACTCCCGGAGTACATTCAGACTCATGTCCATTGAGTCCGTGATGCCATCCATCCATCTCATCCTCTGTCATCCCCTTCTCTTCCTGCCCCCAATCCCTCCCAGCATCACAGTCTTTTCCAATGAGTCAACTCTTTGCATGAGGTGGCCAAGTACTGGAGTTTCAGCTTTAGCATCATTCCCTCCAAAGAAATCCTAGGGCCGATCTCCTTCACAATGGACTGGTTGGATCTCCTTGCAATCCAAGGGACTCTCAAGAGTCTTCTCCAACACCACAGTTCAAAAGCATCAATTCTTCGGTGCTCAGCCTTCTTCACAGTCCAACTCTCACATCCATACATGACCACAGGAAAAACCATAGCCTTGACTAGATGGACCTTAGTTGGCAAAGTAATGTCTCTGCCTTTCAATATGCTATCTAGGTTGGTTACAACTTTTCTTCCATGGAGTAAGCTTCTATTAATTTCATGGCTGCAGTCACCATCTGCATTGATTTTGGAGCCCCCAAAAATAAAGTCTGACACTGTTTCCCCATCTATTTCCCATGAAGTGATGGGACCAGGTGCCATGATCTTCGTTTTCTGAATGTTGAGCTTTAGGCCAAATTTTTCATTCTCTACTTTCACTTTGATCAAGAGGCTTTTTAGTTCCTCTTCACTTTCTGCCATTAGCGTGATGTCATCTGCATATCTGAGGTTATTGATATTTCTCCCGGCAATCTTGATTCCAGCTTGTGTTTCTTCCAGTCCAGCGTTTCTCAGGATGTACTCTGCATATAAGTTAAATAAGCAGGGTGACAATATACAGCCTTGACATACTCCTTTTCCTATTTGGAACCATTCTGTTGTTCCATGTCCAGTTCTAACTGTTGCTTCCTGACCTGCATACAGATTTCTCAAGAGGCAGATCAGGTGGTCTGGTATTCCCATCTCTTTCAGAATTTTCCACAGTTTATTGTGAACCACACAGTCAAAGGCTTTGGCATAGTCAATAAAGCAGAAATATATGTCTTTCTGGAACTCTTTTGCTTTTTCCATGATCTAATGGATGTTGGCAATTTGATCTCTGGTTCCTCTGCCTTTCCTAAAACCATCTTGAACATCCTGAAGTTCACAGTTCACGTATTGCTGAAGCCTGGCTTGGAGAATTTTGAGCATTACCTTACTCGCGTGTGAGATGAGTGCAATTGTGCGGAAGTTTGAGCATTCTTTGGCATTGCCTTTCTTTGGGATTGGAATGAAAACTGACCTTTTCCAGTCCTGTGGCCACTGCTGAGTTTTCCAAATTTGTTGGCATATTGAGTATAGCACTTTCACAGCATCATCTTTCAGGATTTGAAATAGCTCACCTGGAATTCCATCACCTCTACTAGCTTTGTTCGTAGTGATGCTTTCTAAGGCCCACTTGACTTCACATTCCAAGATGTCGGGCTCTAGGAGAGTAATCACACCATCTTGATTATCTGGGTCGTGAAGGTCTTTTTTGTACAGTTCTTCTGTGTATTCTTGCCATTTCTTCTTAATATCTTCTGCTTCTGTTAGGTCCATACCATGTGTCCTTTATTGAGCTCATCTTTGCATGAAATGTTCCCTTGGTAGCTCTAATTTTCTTGAAGAATTCTCTAGGCTTTCCCATTCTGTTGTTTTCCTCTATTTCTTTGCATTGATCACTGAGGAAGGCTTTCTTATGTCTTCTTGCTATTCTTTGGAACTCTGCATTCAGATGCTTATATCTTTCCTTTTCTCCTTTGCTTTTCGCTTCTCTTCTTTTCACAGCTATTTGTAAGGCCTCCCCAGACAGCCATTTTGCTTTTTTGCCTTCCTTTTCCATGTGGATGGTCTTGATCCCTGTCTCCTGTACAATGTCACAAACCTCCGTCCATAGATCATCAGGCACTCTATCTATCAGATTTAGGTCCTTAAATCTATTTCTCACTTCCGCTGTTTAATCATAAGGGATTTGATTTAGGTCATACCTGAATGGTTTACTGGTTTTCTCTACTTTCTTCAATTTCAGTCTGAATTTGCCAATAAGGAGTTCATTGTCTGAGCCACAGTCAGCTCTGGGTCTTGTTTTTGTTGACTGTATAGAGCTTCTCCATCTTTGGCTGCAAAGAATATAATCAGTCTGATTTTGGTGTTGACCATCTGGTGATCTCCATTTGTAGAGTCTTCTCTTGTGTTGTTGGAAGAGAGTGTTTGCTATGACCAGTGTATTTTCTTGGCAAAACTCTATTAGTTTTTGCCCTGCTTCATTCCATATTCCAAGGCCAAATTTGCCTGTTACTCTAGGTGTTTCTTGACTTCCTAGTTTTGCATTCCAGTCCCCTATAATGAAAAGGACATCTTTTTTGGGTGTTAGTTCTAAAAGGTATTGTAGGTCTTCATAGAACCGTTCAACTTCAGCTTCTTCAGTGTTACTGGTTGGGGCATAGACTTGGATTACTGTGATATTGAATGGTTTGCCTTGGAAATGAACAGAGATCATTCTGTTGTTTTTGAGATTGCATCTAAATACTGCATTATGGACTCTTTTGTTGACCATGATGGCTACTCCATTTCTTCTGAGGGATTCCTGTCCGCAGTAGTAGATATAATGGTCGTCTGAGTTAAATTCACCCATTTCAGTCCAATTTAGTTTGCTGATTCCTAGAATGTTGACGTTCACTCTTACCATCTCCTATTTGACCACTTCCAATTTGCTTTGATTCATGGACCTGACATTCCAGGTTCCTATTCAATATTGCTCTTTACAGCATCGGACCTTGTGTCTATCACCAGTCAAATCCACAGCTGGGTATTGTTTTTGTTTTGGCTCCATCCCTTCATTCTTTCTGGAGTTATTTCTCCACTGATCTCCAGTAGCATATTGGGCACTTACTGACCTGGGTAGTTCCTCTTTCAGTATCCTATCATTTTGCCTTTTCATACTATTCATGGGATTCTCAAGGCAAGAATACTAAAGTGGTTTGCCATTCCCTTGTGCAGTTGACCACATTCTGTCAGATCTCTCAATCATGACCCACCTGTCTTGGGTGGCCACATGGGCATGACTTAGTTTCATTGAGTTAGACAAGCCTGTGGTCCTAGTGTGATTAGCTTGACTAGTTTTCTGTGAGTATGGTTTCAGTGTGTCTGCCCTCTGATGCCCTCTTGCAACACCCACCTTCTTATTTGGGTTTCTCTTACCTTGTACATGGGGTATCTCTTCACAGCTGCTCCAGCAAAGCACAGCTACTACTCCTTACCTTGGAGGAGGGGTATCTCCTCACCACCGCCCGTCCTGACCTTGAATGTGGAATAGCTCCTCTAGGCCCTCCGGTGCCTGTACAGCCCCCACTCCTAGGACTTGAGGTTGCTCCTCTCTGTGGCTGCTCCTGGCCTCGGCCCTGGGATAGTTCCTCCTGGCCTCCACCCATGGCCTCGGGCATGGTGTAGCTCCTTCCGGTCGCCGCCCCTGGCCTTGGGCGTGGGGTAGCTCCTCCCTATCTCCACCCCTGACCTTGGATGCGGGGTAGATCCTCTCGGCTGCCGCCCCTGACCTTGGACGTGGGATAGCTCCTTCTGGCCACCGCCCCTGACCTCGGACTGGGGTAGCTCCTCTCTGCCGTTCCTGTGCCGTCAGAGCCTGGCACTCTCAGCTGCTGCCCCTGAACTTGGACGTGGGTTAACTCCTCTTGGCCACCACCCCTCAGGCATGGGGTCCTCCTGGCTTCTGCCCCTGACCTCGGACGTGGGGTAGCTCCTCTCGGTCACTCTAAGTGCGCCAGTTGCAGCCGCCCGCACTAAGTCCATTCAGGTATGACATAAATCAAATCCTTTCTGATTATACAGTGGAAGTGAGAAATAGATTTAAGGGACTAGATCTGATAGACAATGTGCCTGATGAACTATGGACAGAGGTTCATGACATGTACAGGAGACAGGGATCAAGACCATCCTGAAGAAAAAGAAATGCAAAAAAGCAAAATGGCTGTCTGGGGAGGCCTTACAAATAGCTGAGAAAAGAAAAGAAGCAAGAGGCAAAGGAGAAAAAGAAAAATATACCCATTTGAATGCAGAGTTCCAAAGAATAGCAAGGAGAGATAAGAAAGCCTTCCTCAATGATTAGTGCAAAAAATAGAGAAAGGCAATAGAATGGGAAAGACTAGTGATCTCTTCAAGGAAATTAAAGATACCAAGGGAATCTTTCATGCAAAGATGGGCTCAATAAAGGACAGAAATGGTATGGACTTAACAGAAGCAGAAGATATTAAGAAGAGGTGGCAAGACCTCACAGAAGAACTGTACGAAAAACATCTTCACAACCCGGATAATCACGATGGTGTGATCACTTACCTAGAGCCAGACATCCTGGAATGTGAAGTCAAGTGGGCCTTAGGAAGCATCACTGCGAACAAAGCTAGTGGAGGTGATGGAATTCCAGTTGAGTTATTTCAAATCCTAAAAGGTGGTGCTGTGAAAGTGCTGCTCTCAATATGCCAGCAAATTTGGAAAACTCAGCAGTGGCCACAGGACTGGAAAAGGTCAATTTGCATTCCAATCCAAAAGAAAGACAATGCCAAAGAATGCTCAAACTACCACATAATTGCACCCATCTCACATGCTAGTAAAGTAATGCTCAAAATTCTCCAAGCCAGCCTTCAACAATACATGAATCATGAACTTCCAGATGTTTAAACTGGATTCAGAAAAGGCAGAGGAACCAGAGTAAAATTGCCAACATCTGCTGGATTATCAAAAAAGCAAGAGAGTTCCAGAGAAACATCTATTTTTGCTTTATTGACTTTTTCAAATTATTTGACTGTGTGGATCACAACAAACTGTGGAAAATTGTGAAAGAGATGGGAATATCAGACCACCTAACCTGCTTCTTCAGAATTTGTATGCATGTCAGGAAGCAATAGTTAGAACTGGACATGGGACAACAGATTGATTCCAAATAGGGAAAGGATTATGTCAAGGCTGTATATTGTCACCCTGCTTATTTAACTTATATGCAGAGTACATAAAGAGAAACACTGGGATGGATGAATCACAAGCTGGAATCAAGATTGATGGGAGAAATATCAATAACCTCAGATATGCAGATGACACCACCCTTATGGCAGAAAGCAAAGAAGAACTAAAGGCCTCTTGATGAAAGTGAAAGAGGAGAAAAAGTTGGCTTAAAGCTCAAATTGCAGAAAACTAAAATTGTGTCACTGGTCTCACCACTTCATGGCAAATAGATAGGGAAACAGTGGAAATAGTGAGAGACTTTATTTTTTGGGTATCCAAAATCACTGCAGATGGTGACTGCATCCATGAAACTAAAAGACGCTTTCTTCTTGGAAGAAAAGTCATGACCAACCTAGACAGCATATTAAAAAGCAGAGAGATTACTTTGCCAACAAAGGTCCATGTCATCAAGGCTATGGTTTTTCCAGTGGTCATTTATGGATGTGCAAGTTGGACTATAAAGAAAGCTGAGCACCAAAGAATTGATGCTTTTGAATTGTGGTGGTGGAGAAGACTCTTGAGAGTCCCTTGGACTGCAAGGATATCCAACCAGTCCATCTTAAAGGAAATCAGCTTTGAATATTCATTGGAAGGACTGATGCTGAACCTGAAACTCTAGTACTCTGGCCACCTGATGTGAAAAGCTGACTCATTTTAAAAACGCTGATGCTAGAAATGATTGAAGGTGGGAGGAGAAGGTGATGGAAGAGGATGAGATGGTTGGATGGCATCACCGACTCAATGGACATGAATTTGAGTAAACTCCGAGAGTTAGTGATGGACAGGGAGGCCTGGCATGCTGCATCCATGGGGTCCCAAAGAGTCAGACACGACTGAGTGACTGAACTGCCTGACACTATAAATAGGGGACAAATTGAGAATGATAAATATCTAAACAATACAATAATATTTTTAAAAAACTTTTGATTTTTATATAATTGAAGACATAAGTAATGAGTTGAAGACATAGAAAGTACAGAAAATTCTAACCATCTAGCCTCCATTAATGAAAATATACAAAATCATCACTTATAATCAAAACCAGGAGATTGACAGTAGTACAATACTATGATATACTGACTTATTCAGATATCACTAGTTTACTACTAATCTTTCACAGCAGATACCTTTGAATTATTACAAAGTGGAACCATATTGTATGTAACTCATCAAGATTGGCCTCTCCTCTCATTCCCCTTAATCCAATATGATGTCTTTGAGATTTATACAAGATATCACATCAATAGCTGTACTAATTGTTGTTTCTTTTATTGCTGAGTAGTAATACACCATAAGTTGGACTGCAGGGAGATCCAACAAGTCCATCCTAAAGGAGATCAGTCCTGGGTGTTCATTGGAAGGACTGATGCTGAAGCTGAAACTCCAATACTTTGGCCACCTCATGTGAAGAGTTGACTCATTGGAAAAGACTCTGATGCTGGGAGGGATTGGGGGCAGGAGGAGAAGGGGAAGACAGAGGATGAGATGGCTGGATGGCATCACCGACTCGATGGACATGAGTTTGAGTGAACTCCGGGTGTTGGTGATGGACAGGGAGGTTGGCGTGCTGTGATTCATGGGGTGGCAAAGAGTCGGACATGACTGAGTAACTGAACTGAGCTGAATACATCATACAGAGTTATCACAGATAAACGACATTTAGCTTGTTTTCCTTTTTCAGCCATTGTGAATTAAACTGACATGAACATATGTGTTCAAAATTTTATGGGAACTAATTTTCTATTTCTCTAGGGTAGGTACCCTGGTGGGCTACAGTCCATGGGGTCACAAAAAGTCAGACAAACTGAGGACATATGCATGTGCGTGTTAGCCACTCAATCGTGTCCAACTCTATGGTCCCATGGACCATAGCCCGCCAGGCTCCTCTGTCCATGGAATTCTCTAGGGAAGAATGCTGGAGTTGGTTGCCATTTCCTCCTCCAGGGGATGTTCCCAATCCAGGGATGGAACTCCGGTCTCCCGCATTGCAGGAGGAGAAGTTGGACATATGTGCAGTGGGAAGAGGTGGATTCAGGTATGCCTTGATTGGAGGTTTTGGCATTCAGGAGCCAGAGGAAGGCTAACTACTAGTTGGAATTCTATGTGATTCATTACAGGAACAAGTGTGACTTTCTCTGCTCAGCCCTAAATTGAATGAAAAGGCAAAAATTGGGGAGTCTAGTAATTATTGATGAGTCTTGGCTGTTCTGGACTTGCAGCCACAAGGGTTTGGCTTCCTGGGCTGTTTTCTGCAGTTCATGGGTCAGATATATATGTGTGTGTGTGTATATATATATATACACACACAGACTATTGCCAGTTGGTATACTCTCTCTCTCAGTTGCTTGCCAAGAGATGGTGGTGAAAGAAGATGATTGACAACAAAGGAACAACAGGGAATTTTCCATATCTCGATTCTGGGGTAGTTGCCCACATACATATGTGCTTGTTAAAAATCATAGAATAATACTCCTGAATTTTACTTTATGTAATTATATATTTTATATAAATCTAAGTCAGCTCAGCAAATGTGACTTAGAAAAATAAAATTAGACATAGTTATTCTATAATTTTCTTCAGGGAAGTTCAATTATGTTTATGTGAGTATAGAAGTATACAATGATATATGTTTAGTACAGTTAAAATGGAAGGAGAGAGAGTCAAGGAATTAAAAGAATTTGCAAAAGTAGGTATGATATAACACAAAATCAAGGCTATTTTAAGAGGAAAGTAAATCCAAGGAGAGACTAATGGGTGGTATATAAAAGTGGTAAGGTCAGGGACATGAATGGGAGAAGAAATTCATCAGTGGAACTAACTGAGTCAATGAACTAGAAAAGTTAGTCATAGTCAGGTGGGTTTTAAAACTATAATTTCATAGGTGGTATAGTTTTCACTAGTAACAAATTCTAGGTTTGGCTCTAGAGTAGCACATTTAAGAAAAGTAATTGAAAATAAGCTGAAGCAACTTCTCACTCATGGAGAGGGATGGATCGTATGTGGGGATGGTAGGCATAATGTGAATGACACAATAGATTCACAGGAGTGGAAAAACAAAATCTATTTTCTAAAGTTATTAATATATGAGGGATCTGTCTAAAAGTTTGGTAATCATCAAGAATAGATCAATAGAAATGGAATAGAAGAGGGTAATGGAGTCAGACTCCATAAGCCTCAAAATAAAATTAGTTTTTCATCTTATGTATAAAAATAAGAGAGGTGTAATTTTGGAATGTAAGTTACATTGATTAGTGTACAGGGACTATTATCAACTTACTGCCCAATCTTGATACATCATGAGTATTTGAGAATCTTTCTCTTGGAAAAGACTGAACCAGAAACCTAGTGTCCTCAGAGTGAAAGTGAAATTGCTCAGTTGTGTCTGACTTTTTGTAACCCCATGGACTGTAGCCAGCCAGGCTTCTCCATCCATGGGATTTTCCAGGCAAGTGTATTGGAGTGGGTTGCCATTTCCTTCTCCAGGTGATCTTCCCAACCCAGGGATGGAAACCAGGTTTCCTCCATTGTGGGCAGACTCTTTACCATCTGAGCCACAAAGGAACCTCAGGAAGAAGAGTCCTCAGGGGATGGTCAAATTTCACCTGAGTCAATCTCTGGTCTGGGAAGACTGAGGATGAAAGGGAGTTATTGGAAAAAGCTAGAAGACTTCCTTAAGCTTCAACTGGCATGGAGCATTGTTACTGATGCTGGTTCTGTCATACCTCGCTATGCTGTGTCTTCTGACTGTCTAGGATTTATGCTCCTGATCTGTTATCTCTGGCTGTCTTGGATGTTTTCCAACTCAGCTTAACCTGATATACTTAACTGTGCCCTCTATTTCCATCACCAAAGACATGGACTTAATCATTTAAAGGGAAGAAGAAGGACCACAAGGAAGGAGGAGAGAAGTCGTGAGGAAAGCATGGAGCAAATATATTATTCCTCATTTTATATTGTCAAGATCCACCCCCCACACACACCTCTGCTTTGTGCATGCCTCTTGTTCTATGTTATTTCAACCAGGCAGTGAAACAATTGGTAGGTTCCTTTCTTATGCCATTCAGGAGTCTTGGCTGTATATGCTGTTGGTTATATAATACTTGGCACAATATACCAATAACACAACATAAAATATTTAAATATATTGCTTAAATATTTATTACTGTTCTAAAAAGAAGATAAAAACGTTGACAATGGAGCTGCATCTTTTTCTTATAAAATCATGAATTACTCTTGAAGAAATGTTTTTTTGTCTCTAAATATTTAGGCTTCTCTGTGAAATGCTAGTGAACCATTATTTGTATTCTCTTCTCCTTCCCTCAAGTGCCAGAATGCTAATGCAAAAGTAAATTTTGAATAGTTAAAAGAAAGATTAGAAAAATGAACAGAAGTTGTATCTGTCTGCTTAGATGACTAAAGGATATGATAGCAATTTGAGGTATACTCATTGTACATACATGACCTTTGCAAAGCTACTGTAAAATTCTCAATATCATAGTATCTTATTAGTATACTAATAAACAGAGAGGGAGAAATCTTCTGATATGGATGAATGTGTATGTTTTCAATATTCAGGGTATTAGGAGAGCTTATATAGTCTCTGGAAACACAGCTTTCCATATCTTAAATTAATTGTATTTCTAGCTCCACTGAGAGCAATGATAATTTTTAGCAAACAAGCTAAGGTTGCTTTAACTTAACTCAGCTACCCTGACAAACAAAAGAGCAGTCAAACTTACTTTCTGTGTTACTTCTGTGTGTCTGAGTTCATAATTGATTTCCATAAAAATATTATAACAATGCCACACCACTTTAGGGTTTTATTACTGATTATTATAATCCAAACCAGTGTTCTTGCCTGGAGAATCCCAGGAATGGGGGAGCCTGGTGGGCTGCTGTCTGTGGGGTCACACAGAGTCAGACACAACTGAAGCGACTTAGCAGTAGCAGAAGCATACCAAAAATAAGGAGGAAAATCAAGAAAAATGGCACAATGAAAGAAGAGAGGAATAAAAACAGACAAAATGAAGGAAACCAGATGGTGACATGTAAGCAAAGATATGTCTTTCATAGTATTATTTTCATTCCTAAACTTATCTGTAATAGATTGCCAATAGGATATTATGGAATTGAGTGATTTTTGTTCATTTCAAACAATGTAATCTGTATTACAAATAATGTATTAAATGTAATTGATCATTACTGGTCCATAAAGCTAAGGCAAAAATAAAACAACACCTCTATTGATTTCTTTTTGGTTAAAATGAATAAAATCAAACTAACAAATTATGAGTATATATAAACATAATCTCACACATAACCCTGAATGCAATTTATTTGATATTATTATATTTATTATCCTTAGATACATCTCAATTGTAATAATTAACCAGCCAACTCAAGTGTACTTTATTATTCAAACAAAATAACAATACATGGATAAAAAGTCTTTTAGGTATAACATTTGTTCTATAGCAATAGATATTCTGACAGTAAAGTATGCAGAAAAGTTAGCTGGTATAATAGAGTTTTGTTATCTATCACAACTTGAAGGTTTAAGGTAGTTCTTAACTTGATAATTAAATTCTCTCAGAAAAGACTAATAACTTTATTATTTTGTTTTGCTATTTTTCAGGTGACTGGAAAAAGAAAGGAAAAGAGAAGTGAAAGTGTTAGGTCACTCAGTAGTATCCAGCTCTTTGTGACCCAATGGACTGTAGCCCACCAGGCTTCTCTGTCCATGGAATTCTTCAGGCAAGAATATTGGAGAAGGTAGCCATTTCCTTCTCCAGGGAATCTTCCTGACATTGTAGTCAATTAGCAGCCAATGAATTGTCTAGTCTGGGAAGCAAAATCTCTAAAATAATAATTTTTGAAGTTATGCTTATACAATAAAACTGGCATGTTCATAATTACAAAACTATATAACGCGGAGTAAATGCTATTATAGTCAAAATAAAATTTTTAAATGTATAATAAACCATTTTATTTTAGGCATACTCCCTTAATAAGCATCTAGATGCTTATTAGTTGGTATCCTATAGTCACATCTTGTTAGTAAATTAAAGATGCTCAGTGTCAGCTCCTCAAAAATATTAATGCCCCTTTAATTGAACTACTTTAGATATATTCAATTTCTAAATTAAGTTTGGATTTTCTCTGCCTGGATTAGTCTCTCATTTAGAGATGCTATACTTTCTCTACCAAAATGTAGTAGATTACACTTTCCATAATCTTGCTCAGATTAGTTACCCAATGCTCACAAAATTAAGTATATCTAATGTTAATAAATTCCTTAAAGAGAGCTAACAATGAACATATTATTTGAGGCTTGTGTCTCAAATTCTATTCATAGAGTTCTATTTGAAGTTGTTTCTCAATATCCTCTATCCTGCCTGTTTCTCAATCTCTATTCCACAAACTCCAGAATTATTAATCTCTCACCAAAGAAGCAGCCTTGTTTTCAGCTATGCTTTTCACTCTCTCATCTTTCTCATTTCAATCCAAGGCACATTTGTTTCTCACTGGTCCTTTGTCCATGTTTGCTAATCTCCATTCTAAACTCATTCCTTATGTTATGAGAACTCACAATGAATTACATAAGGAGAATGATTCCTAAATATTCTTACCTTGATTCTCAAAAACTTGCCTAAAATAACACATTTTCTTTTACACCTCATCTACTCCTGGGTAATGTTTTGCCAGAATTGGCATTCTTTTGGTTCTACTTTGTTACTTTTAAGTTTCTTTTCTGTTGAAACTGATAAATATAATTGTGATTATATTTCCATTCTCATTTTGTATTAACCTGTACTCATGGCTTACTTTAGCATCTGATCTCCACCTTCCATAAGTTAGAGTAGTATGTCCACTTGAATGTCATACTGAGAATTTACCTAACATACTAACCAAAAAAGCTTCCCTTGTGTCTCAGCTGGTAAAGAATCTGCCTGCAATATGGGAGACCTGGGTTTGATCCCTGAGTTGGGAAGATCCCCTGAAGAACAGAAAGGCTACCCACTTCAGTATTCTGGCCTGGAGAATAGGCAGGTTTCAATTGTCCATGAACTTCCAGATGTTCAAGATGGATTTAAAAAAGGCAAAGGAACCAGAAATCAAATTGCCAACATCTGCTGTATCATTGAAAAAGCAAGAGGGTTCAAGAAAAACACCTACTTCTGCTTTATTGATTATGCCAAAACCTTTGACTGTGTGGACCACAACGAACTCTGGAAAATTCTTAAAGAGTTGGGAATACCAGATCACCTGGCCTGCCTCTTGAGAAAACTGTATGCAGGTCAGGAAGCAATAGTTAGAACTGGACGTGGAACAACAGACTGATTCCAAATAGGGAAAGGAGTACGTCAAGGCTGTATATTGTCACCCTGCTTATTTAACTTATATGCAGAGTACATCCTGAGAAACGCTGGGGTAGATGAAGCACAAGCTGGAATAAAGATTGCCAGGAGAAATATCAATAACCTCAGATATGCAGATGGCACCAGCCTTATGGCAGAAAGTGAAGAAGAACTAAAGGCCTCTTGATGAAAGTGAAAGAGGAGAGTGAAAAAGTTGGCTTAAAGCTCAACATTCAGAAAACGAAGATCATGGCATCTGGTCCCATCACTTCATGGGAAATAGATGGGGAAACAGTGGAAACAGTGTTAGACTTTATTTTTGGGGGCTCCAAAATCACTACAGATGGTGACTGCATCCATGAAATTAAAAGATACTTGCTCCTTGGAAGAAAAGTTATGACCAACCTAGATAGCATATTAAAAAGCAGAGATATTACCTTGTCAACAAAGATCCATCTAGTGAAGGGTATGGTTTTTCCATTGGTCATGTGTGGATGTGAGAGTTGGACTATAAAGAAAGCTGAGCACTGAAGAATTGATGCTTTTGAACTGTGATGTTGGAGAAGACTCTTGAAAGTCCCTTGGACTGCAAGGAGATCCAAGCAGTCCATCCTAAAGGAGATCAGTCCTGAATATTTATTGGAAGGACTGATGCTGAAGCTGAAACTCCAATACTTTGGGAACCTGATGCAAAGAACTGACTCATTTGAAAAGACTCTGATTCTGGGAAAGATTGAAGGCAGGAGAAGGGGATGACAGAGGATGAGATGGTTGGATGGCATCATCAACTCAATGAACATGAGTTTGAGTAAACTCCGGGAGTTGGTGATGGACAGGGAAGCCTGGCGTGCTGCAGTCCATGGGGTCACAAAAAGTCGGACAGGACTGAGCGACTGAACTGAACTGAATCTAAAAGATCTTTTAACCTTTTATTCCCTAGCATAAGGATATAAAACAACATCCCACAAGTCAAACTAGCTTCTTTCTTGGTTTTGTAAATAAACATTTAATGGATCTAACCATGCCTACTTGGTTAGCTTTCGTTCTAAGACTTTCCCTGAGGGCAAAGTGAGTGTTGCAACACAGACCATAAAGTCAAAAATATTTGCTATCTGCCTTTTAGAGAAAAAAAATTAGCATCCTCCTTTGTTTTAGTGTTCCTCAAAATCACTATCATAACAATTATTTTTAGCAATCAGTATCTTCAGAGTGGAGGTCTGTGAACATCTTTTGGGTGAATTTTGAAATGTTTGTCCTACTTGAAAGATCTAAAGATATGAGGGGAGTAGCATAAGCTTTGATTGACCCATAGTCTAATCCAGTGGTTCCAAGTGTGGCAGAGAATAGGCTCACCTAGGAACATTTTAGAAATGAAAATTCCCACACTTTGCTCCAGACATACTGAAACAAAATTTCTGTGGGTGGGGTCGGGCTGTATATGTGTTTTAAAAGTCCTCCTAGAGATTCTGGAGCACACTCAAGTTTGAGAACCATCTCCCTAAGTAAAGCAATTGTTTACCTCAGTACCAAAATCTCTGAAGAAATCTCCCAGTTTCCTTTCTGTTTATCTCTGAATGTATATACATAATATTGTTTTGTATCTGACACTCCTTTTGGTGTCAGATGACATATTTGTGTGCTTTTCAAGGCTAACCCTTCCACTGGTCTCTTAATCCCATTTCTTTCCAGCTCCTCCAATACTTTCCTCCATCAATCCTTTCTCACAGCAGCCTACCTCCACCTTCTTCTATCTACAAACTTAATTTATACACCACTCTCTGTTTTTGCTTGCAGATATTCTCAAGACATGCCCCATGCATTCTGTTTTTTAGTTATCATCATCCAACTAGTTGTCTAAGCCAGTAAACAAGAAACAAGGAGTCAGTCACCCTTGACTTCTCTTTTTCAGAGGTTCCATTTCTGATTACTGATTAAGACTTGCTGATTTTATCTCAAAATTCTCAGATTCAACCTCTCTCCATTCCCACAGTTGCTGTCCTAATCTAGGTCAAAAGAAGGAGAGTGCATGGTCTTGAGTTTACAGCTGGTGACACTGATTGACTCTCTTTATCCAACAAAGCCCAGATTTAGCTTCACAATCTTTCTCAGTTTATCAGCCTAGACCAAAATTGCTGTTTGATTACTTTGTTACTAGTTGACTGGTTCTCAGTTGCTGGGATAAAGACTGGTGTCTGGTTGGTTGCATTAGAATCATAAGGGCAGCTTTTACCACTGCAGACTGTGGAGTCTTATCATTGACTTAGTCTGTTTGTAGTAGGAACTAGACATATTTTAAAAAGCTTTTTAGGATATTTGATGAGCACACTGATTTAAGTACCATTGTTCTGGATTAGACCTATTGATGACTCTATTCTAATAATATTCCATTTTGACTATTTCAAATGCCTGAATGACATTCTTACCTCTTACATCTCTTTAAAATTTATTTTTTCTGTATTGTATAAGGGTAACCCTTAAAATTTTTTTCTAAACTGAATTATGTTTGTCTAACCCCACTGAGGATGAGATGGTTGGATGTCATCACCAACTGGATGGACATGAGTTTGAGTAAGCTCTGGAAGTTGGTGATGGACAGGGAAGCCTGGCATGCTGTAGTCCATGGGGTCGGAAAGAGTCAGACATGACTGAGCTACTTAACTGAACTGAATCCCATGTTTACAAGATTTTTGTGCTTTCCATTAAATATAAAATAAGCTCAAACTCCAAACTTTGATGTTTAAGTACACTTTTAAAATACTACCTTATATTCCAAACACCTATTTAGAATAGTTTTTCTTCTGTCAATTATCTGCAGCACTATAGTCATCCTGATGATTCCTGTTCTCTGGATATGTCATAGAAGCTCATGCCTCTGTGCCTTTGTTTACACGACTTTCTGTCTGGAATAACACTATCCATCTATCCAATTCAAATGTGACTTTCATTTTTTTTCTTACTTTCTTATCACTGCTCTTGAATCAGGCTTCCTTAAAGTGATGGGAGGTTTTTAGAGTAGCAGCAAAATTATTGTGTACTTTCAAGTTTCCAAATCAATGCCTAAAAATTAATAATACATTTGTCTTTTCAAATCTACATCTCCAGTTAAATTCCACCAAAAATCAAAATTTTGCTTCTGAGAATTTTAATTTCTTTGTATTAGTTGATGATCCCGTAAGTCTTTGTCAGAGTAAGAATTATACAAGTAAAGAAATAGGAAACAACTATGAAATACTGGTAAGTAATAGCAGTAATACTGTGGTATTCTGATCATTTTGTAGAAATTTTACAGAAAAAAATTATGACTAAGAGATAATAATGTCCATGATAATATTGCCTTAAAATGTGGAAGTTGTCTAAAAATGCATATGTGAGCAGAAGGATTTAATTATATAAATCCAGGAGTGATATACTGCTGGAATTTGTGATTGTAAATATAAGCATTATATGGGAAAAATTTTTTAATGTAGTAACTGTAGTATTAGTTTGTCAACCACAAATCCTTTCATATTTCTCCCTTTGTATTTCTCCTGTGGTATTGACAGTCTTCTATAAATCTATCATTTCTTGTGTTTTCCCTGTAATCTTCAATGACACATATGTGAGACAATTGACCAGACTTAAAAAGTTGCCCTAAACTCAATGAAAGGGAAAAAGTAGTTGATGATGAACACTGTGAACCTAACCTAAAATCATTTCCAACATATTTTGACAATTCATCATATGTAATAGATATTTTCACACATAACTTGGAACATTTTGATGTGATAAGAATTTCTCTAAAACCATGGCTATTTAATGTCACTGTTAGAAGTAGTACTTAATTGTCACTATTCTTCTATTATCTTGTTCTGTTCAGTAGAATTGAATCACAACAAAAGCAACAATAAATTCTATTCCAAGCAAACTACCATAATATTTGTTTGTAAAAATTTCAAGAATTTCTGTATAATTATAACAACTTATATGTTGTATCTAAGAACAGTAATAAGTTCAGTTGATTTATTTATTATAAAACTTAGCTGCCTAGGAAAAAATCCAAATTATCCCTTGGAAACATATTTTTCTCAATTATCAGTAAATTATTTTTCTGTTTTGCATTATTTTTTAATCTCAATTAAATTTTATTTCTTCAACCTGAACCTTAAAAAAGGGAAAGAAAACTTTTATTCTGCTCGTAAATGCCAGTTGACAAATCATTACGTATCAGTCTTCTAAATATGGTATTAAATGGATCATGATTACTGAAACTGAATTTTGCTTGTTACGTCTAAATGTCAAGGAAAATGATTTTCACCATCTCATTTGTCCAATGTCCTTTTGCCAGTGATTATTTAACCTTTGAATGAAATAGACTGTGATACCAAGGAAAACGTAATAATACTTAGAACGATAGATGTATTTGCTATCATAAGCCACTGAATGAAAAACCCAATTGTGGATTAAATGTTCAGCTGTAGATATAATTATTGGAAATGTGAACACAATCTTTTAGAAAGAATATTATGAATATTTCCAATCTTTCCAAAAATTTATATTTATTTCTATGAAAAATGGGAAAATATGCTACAACACTTGTAGGCATTTAAGATAAATTGAAGAGTAAATGTTAATTCAGTTCAAATGATTTTCTTTGTGAAGAAAGCAGGCTTCATCCTTGAGAACGGAGAGTTAACTGGATACTTTCTGGAGCTTCTGAATACAGATATTTCAAAAGCTTTAGAGTTTATGTCACTTGTTTTCAGTGTGCATGGTTTAATTTCCAGACATAACTCTTTGTTTTACTTCTTAAACATGTTTTATTTTTTATTTGAAAAATAATTAGCCATGACAATACAAAAAATAAGTAAAAATAAAGGAAATAAATTAAGGGAATATAGGAAGAGTTAGTTGCTCAATTGTGTCTGACTCTTTGTGACTCCATGGACTGTAGCTCACCAGGCTCCTCTGTCCATGGAATTCTCCTGGAAAGAATACTGGAGTGGGTTGTCATTCTCTTCTCCAAGGGATCTTCCTGACTCAGGGATTGAATCTGGGTCTCCTGTATTGCAGACAGATTCTTTACCATCTGAGCCACCAGGGAAACCCTATAGGAAAGACAGCATTAAAAAAAAAAAGATATAAAATGATATTACAGAGAAAAAATACATTTACCTACAGCAAGAATTAGAACAGAGGAAATGGGGAAAGCTATTAATAAAATATCTTCAGACACATTTGTAAAAGTATTATCATTGGTAGAAGCTTAATGAGTGCAAGTCTGGCCTCTAGTTGTATGGAACTTGCTTATCTTCCTTATGGATAATATTTCTGTCATTGTCTCTATCCTGAGAGGTAGAAACAATGGGTCAGTTACATGTGTGATCATCCCTAGTACATTACATAAAGAAGATATACAATATACGCTGCTGGTTAGGAAATAATGGTCCAAATGGTTGCCACTCTTTCTTTTGAAAGGGAAACAAATATTGTAACAAACTCAATAAAGACTAAAAATTATCTGCATTTAAAAAATCATTTAAAAAAGGAAGATGGCAGAGGTTACTTGATGGCAGTCCAGTTGTCAAGATTTTGCCTCGCAGTACAGGAGGTGCAGGTTCAATTTCTTTTCGGGGGGCTTAGATTACACTTGCCTTGTGGCCAAAAACAAAAAACAGAAACAATGTTGTAACAAATTCAATAAAGACTCTAAAAATGGTTTACGAAAATATCTTTTAAAAAGGGAAATATATTAACTGTAAAAATTTATCAAATTGTTTTCATTAAGAAGAATGCCCACTGTATGCATATCCACTGATCATGGTAATTGGAAAAAAGAGAAATGTTAAAAAAAAATTTTATCCTTCCCCTATGGCTCAGGGCATAAAGAATCCACCTACAGCACAGGAGACACAGGAGACATTGGTTCAATCCCTGGGTTGGGAAGATCCCCTGGAGAAGGAAACGGGAACCTGCCCTATTATTCTTGGCTGGAAAACCCCATGGGCTGAGGAGCCTGGGGGGCTAAAGTCCAAAGAGTGGTAAAGAGTCGGACACCACTAAACACCCAGGAATGGCATAAGAATTAATTAGGATACTAAGATAAAATATAAACATGATTCATTGCTATTGGCAGAAAGCAAAAATGATACCCAGTTATCAATACTTATTCCAACGTTACTTTGCAGTTACTCCCATGAAGAGGCAGAGTCTATTTCCTATCCCTCAAAGTTTGTCTGGGCTTGTGAATCGTCTATTCTCAGCCCATGTTAGATTGTTGTGGGTTGAGAAACTATGTTGAAAGTAGAGTCATCACATTTGCCTGGTGGAGGCTCCAGAGATGAGATAGAGCTCAGCCAAGATCATCAAATCTTTTTCCTCCTTCACAGTAACAGCACATTCAAGAGTAAGTAAAACTGTACCAGAAAAGAACTGCCCAGTTGACGCATAGCATCAGGAGCTAGTGATGCAGTTGGTCATTTAAATCATTATGTTTTTGGAGTAATTTTTAAAACAACAAATGTTAACTGACAAAAGTTTAGAGAGAGTGGATGGGGCCTACCATCTTCCTTTTCTTTGAAGTGGTTTTGCTTAACTGGTCACAATATTAAAGTAAGGCTTTCACAGTTAGAAATTATATTAATAGTAAGAATTCGATTCTTCCATTCTCAAAAAGCTAGCAGAAAAAAATATTCCACATATCTTAAACTTACTTCAGACTTCAGTAAAATTAAATAGAATGGGATATCTCCTTATTTATATATTAAACTGGAGAATGATAGTAAGAAATTAGTCAACAAATAAACTGGGTTTTAGAAAACATTTCTTCTTACCATACAACTTTAAAATATTTCAGCCAATAGCTATGACAACCAATAGCTAGGAGAACCAACATATACAAAATAAAACTAATATTAAATTCTGCTCTCTGATACACACAGCATTCTTCCCTGATGCCTTAGCATAATCTTTCATGGACAAGGATACACATTTTAAAAATTAAATCTCCAGATCATACCAAAAGGCTTAGAAATAACAGGTGAGATCATTTCAGCAGATCCAGAAGCCAAAGTATAATTTTTTAAATCAATTTCTGGCTCTGGAGAATGCTCAATATTCTCTGAAATAAACGGTGCCATTAAAGGTGGGAGCACAGGCTTCCCTTACGTCACACTGGATCATTATGATAACAGCCCTGTGACCTTAACTTTATGCTCGATGGTTCACGCTGAAGACCTTAAAGAAGACTCTAGATAAAAAGTCAGAAAGTTTTAATGTTGACTGTTCACATACTGCTATAAGATATTATTATTTCAATATTTTGAACTATAAAACAATTTTATTTTTTTAAAATAAATTTATCAAAATCTGTATATTCACATATAATAGAAAGCTATTAAAACTTTATTTTTAATAATATTTAATAAAATGAAATGAGATTTCATGTTGTAAGCTAAGAAGCTATTAAATAATGTATGCTGTGCTGTGCTTAGTTGATCAGTTGTGTCTGACTCTTTGCGACCCTGTGGACTATAGCCTGCCAGGTTCTTCTATCCATGAGATTCTCCAGGCAAGTATACTGGAGTGGACTGCCATTTCCTCCTCCAGAGGATCTTCCTTACCCAGGGATCAAGCCCAGGTCTCCTCCATTGCAGGTACATTCTTTACCATCTGAGCCACCAGGGATGCCCAAATTACATAGAAGTGAGTGAGGTGGCTCAGTCGTGTCTGACTCTTTGTGACCCCAAGGACTGTAGCCCACCAGGCTCCTCTGTCCATGGGGTTATCCAGGCAAGAGTACTGGAGTGGGTTGCCACTTCCTTCTCCAGGAATCTTCTTGGCCCAGGAATCAAACCCAGATCTCCTGCATTGCAGGCAGATGCTTTAACCTCTGAGCTACCAGGGAAGCCACCAAATTATGTATAGTATGTTTCAAAATAGATTAAAAATAGGCATCTGTACTTTTATACATACATTCATATAATACAGACATGTACATTATAAGGCACTGAATATGCTAAAATTAAATAAATATTATTTTATCACGTTATGATTATGGAATTAAAAACAGCTTTATCTATGTTCCTAATATTTTATAAGTTCCTTAAAATCACCAAAAATAGAAGGTGTCCCTTACTGTAGTCAGGAGAGTTGGGTAAACCTGACTCATTATATTCTCTCCAAAGTTTATCCACCTTCCTTCAGTTCAGTTCAGTCACTCAGTCATGTCCGACTCTTTGCGATCCCATCAACTACAGCATGTCAGGCCTCCCTGTCCATCACCAACTACAGGAGTCCACCCAAAACCATGTCCATTGAGTCGGCGATGCCATCCAATCATCTCATCCTCTGTCATCCTCTTCCCCTCCCTCCATCAATCTTTCCCAGCATCAGGGTCTTTTCAAACGAGTCAGCTCTTCACATCAGGTAGCCAAAGTATTGGAGTTTCAGCTTCAGCATCAGTCCTTCCAATGAACACCCAGGACTGATCTCCATTAGGATGGACTGGGTGGATCTCCTTGCAGTCCAAGAGACTCTCAAGAGTCTTCTCCAACACCACAGTACAAAAACATCAGTTCTTCGATGCTCAGCTTTCTTTAAAGTCCAACTCTCACATACATACATGACCACTGGAAAAACCATAGCCTTGACTAGATGGACCTTTGTTGACAAAGTAATGTCTCTGCTTTTCAATATGCTATCTAGGTTGGTCATAACTTTCCTTCCAAGGAGTAAGTGTCTTTTAATTTCATGGCTGCAATCACCATCTGCAGTGATTTTGGAGCCCAGAAAAATAAAGTCAGCCACTGTTTCCACTGTTTATCCATCAATTTGACATGAAGAGATGGGACTAGATGCCACGATCTTCATTTTCTGAATGTTGAGCTTTAAGCCAACTTTTTGACTCTCCACTTTCACTTTCAACAAGAAGCTCTTTAGTTCTTCTTCACTTTCTGCCATAAGGGTGGTGTCATCTGCATATCTGAGGTTATTGATATTTCTCCTGGCATTCTTGATTCCAGCTTGTGTTTCCTCCAGCCCAGCGTTTCTCACGATGTACTCTGCATAGAAGTTAAATAAGCAGGGTGACAATATACAGCCTTGACTTACTCCTTTTCCTGTTTGGAACCAGTCTGTTGTTCCATGTCCAGTTCTAACTGTTGTTTCCTGACTTGCATACAGATTTCTCAAGAGGCAGGTCAGGTGTTCTGATATTCCCATCTCTTTCAGAATTTTCCAGTTTCTTGTGATCCACACAGTCAAAGGCTTTGTCATAGTCAATAAAGCAGAAATAGATGCTTTTCTGGAACTCTCTTGCTTTTTGATAGTCCAGAGGATATTGGCAATTTGATCCCAATATTTGGTTCCTCTGCCTTTTCTAAATCCAGCTTGAACATCTGGAAGTTCACAGTTCACGTATTGCTGAAGCCTAGCTTGGAGAATTTTAAGCATCACTTTACTAGCGTGTGAGATGAGAGCCACCTTCCTTAAGCTCCCATGTTACTAAGATGGCTGGTGCTTTCCAATAATGTGAATTGCTTACCTGAGTTTGTTCCTGCCTTTTCCTCTCTTAGGATCACATTTCCTTTACTTCTCTATTATTCCAGTTACTTTTCAAGATTCAACTTAATGGTATTTTTCTGCTTTTCCAATATGTCCTCCCTGCTCAATCTTCTAAGCTGAGCTAGGAAGGCCCAGGGCCTCTATATTAACTTATTTATAATATTCATCAAATTGTTGCTTATGATTCTGCCCTCTTCAATAGTCTGCAAACATCTCAAAGGAAGGGCTCAGCTAAATCACATTTATATCATCAAAGCTTAGCACAATGTCATGGTCATAATATCTACTCAAAAAATTATTATTCAGTCATTTATGTATTCACTCAACAAATTTTAACTGAATCTCATAGTACTATGTACTAATAGCAGAGACATATTAAATAAATACTGAATGAAAGCTTATGAAAATTTCACTTTTGTCTCAACTGATCATCAACTTTGAGTGGACACAGTTTCTGCCTTTTTCATCTTATAGCTCAAGTAAATGGTATTAACATTGAAGAAGTGCTCATCAAAACTGTCAACAAATAAATGCAGCTATCAATATAATAAAGCATTGTGGGTTTTTTGGGGAGTCATCCTATGTTTTAATTCCCATCATGAATCTATCTTTGAAATAAGATACCACATGAGGACTTCTGGAAAATAGGAAGTTCTTGAGCCATTATTGTTTTCAAAGGGAGCAAGGAAATTCTTATTGAATTGAAGGATGGTAGCCCTTAAGTGTGTAAGCCAGCTGCAGTAGCATTAATAATCAACTGTAGCTAAACATGAATTACATTGACATACAACATTATATTAATTTCTGGTGTGCAGCATAATGATTTGATAGTATGACATGATCACCAGAATAAGTCTTGTTAACATCTGTCATCATTTATGGTTACAGAATGCTTTTTCCAGTTATGAGAACTTTTTAGATCTTTGTTAACAACTTTGAAATATGCAACACAGTATTAATAACTACAGTTGCATTGCTATAGATAAATGAATCTCCATGATTTATTTATTTTATAACTGGAAAATTGTTCCTTTTTACACCCTTCACCCATTTTTCCCACTCCCAGCCCTTGTCTCTGGCAACTATCTATTCTCTATACCTTCAGCTTGATTTTACTTGTTTTTTATATTTCATACATAAATGAGATTATGTATTACTCATCTTTCTCTGTCTCATTTCACTTGGCATAATGCCCTTAAGGTCTATCTATGTAATTGCAAATGACAAGATTTCATTTTTTACACCTGAATATACAATATTTCATATGTATATGTCATATTTTCTTCATCCATGTATACTTACATTGTTTCCATATCTTGCCTATTGTAAATAATGCTGCAATGGGTGCATATATCTTTTTGAGTCAGTTTTTTTATTTTCTTCAGATAAAATACCCAGAAGTAGAATTGCTGGATCACATGATAGTTTTAACTTTTTGAAGAACTTACATTCTGTCCCACCAACAGTGCACAAGGGTTCCCTTTTCTCCACATACTTGCCAACATTTTCTATTTCTGCTTTTTTAATAACAACCGTTCTAACAGTGTGAGATAATTTTCATAGCAGTTTTGATTTGCATGTCCCTGATGATAAGTGATATTGAGCATGTTTTCTTGTACCTGTGGCCATCTGTACACCTCCCATGGAAAAAAGTATATTCAAATACTCTGCTCATTTCTTAAATTGGATTGTTTGTTTGCTTTTTGCTTTTGAATTGTATGAGTTCTTTATGTATTTTGGATATCAACCCCTTATCAGATATATGATTTACAAATATTTTCTCCCATTATGCAGGTTGCCTATTCATTTTGTTGATGTTTTTTTTCTGCTGGACAGAAGCTTTTTAGTCAGGATTTCTGTTTTAGTGACATAATGCATTTGCCATTATTAGGGTCTTACATTAGTACCATTTTAATAAAAGAATGATTGGTTATAAAATTAAATTAAGGATGAGTTATTGAATTAAATGTACATATTTCTTCCAGTTTTCCCTTTCACTCAGATTGTACATTTACACACTCAAATGTGAAATGGTTTAATGGGTGAATTCAGAAACAGTGACACTTTTAAACCACCAGAACTTTGAAAAATAAATTAATAGCTTCTGCTAGTTGAATGCATCTGATGTAATAGATGCTTTGAACATCAGTTGCTAACTCTGTTTATCCATTTCTTTCCCTGAAGCTTTTGCTCCACATTCATGAAATAATAAACACAATCTTATCTACAGAAAATCCATAATATGTATTTATAATCCTTATCCAGAAACTTCACATATATGATTCAGTTCAGTTTAGTCGCTCAGTCGTGTCCGAATCTGCGACCCCATGAATCACAGCACGCCAGGCCTCCCTGTCCATCACCAACTCCCGGAGTTCACTCAAACTCACATCCATTGAGTCAGTGAAGCCATCCAGCCATCTCATCCTCTGTCGTCCCCTTCTCCTCCTGCCCCCAATCCCTCCCAGCGTTAGAGTCTTTTCCAATGAGTCAACTCTTTGCATGAGGTGGCCAAAGTATTGGAGTTTCAGCTTTACCATCATTCCTTCCAAAGAAATCCCAGGATTGATCTCCTTTAGAATGGACTGGTTGGATCTCCTTGCAGTTCAAGGGACTCTCAATAGTCTTCTCCAACACCACTTTTCAAAAGCATCAATTCTTCGGCACTCAGCTTTCTTCACAGTACAACTCCATACATGACTATGGGAAAAACCATAGCCTTGACTAGACAGACTTTTGTTGGCAAAATAATGTCTTTGCTTTTCAATATGCTATCTAGGTTGGTCATAACTTTCCTTCCAAAGAGTAAGCGTCTTTTAATTTCATGGCTGCAATCACCATCTGCAGTGATTTTGGAGCCCATAAAATTAAAGTCTGACACTGTTTCCACTGTTTCCCCATTTTTTTCCCATGAAGTGATGGGACCGGATGCCATGATCTTCATTTTCTGAATGTTGAGCTTTAAGCCAACTTTTTCACTCTCCTCTTTCACTTTCATCAAGAGGCTTTTGAGTTCCTCTTCACTTTCTGCCATAAGGGTGGTGTCATCTGCTTATCTGAGGTTATTGATATTTCTCCCGGCAATCTTGATTCCAGCTTGTGCTTCTTCCAGCCCAGCATTTCTCATGATGTACTCTGCATAGAAGTTAAATAAGCAGGGTGACAATATACAGCCTTGACTTACTCCTTTTCCTATTTGGAACTAGTCTGTTGTTCTGTGTCCAGTTCTAACTGTTGCTTCCTGACCTGCATATAGGTTTCTCAAGAGGCAGGTCAGGTGGTCTGGTATTCCCATCTCCTGAAGAATTTTCCACAGTTTCTTATGATCCACACAGTCAAAGGCTTTGGCATAGTCAATAAATAAAAAATAGATGTTTTTCTGGAACTCTCTTGCTTTTTCCGTGATCCAGCGGATGTTGGCAATTTGATCTCTGGTTCCTCTGTCTTTTCTAAAACCAGCTTGAACATCTGGAAGTTCATGGTTCACGCACTGCTGATTATTATGTCACAAATATGCAGTTCTGAATTATCAAATATTCAAACTAAGCATTTGTTTATGTGCTATTATAAGAAGATTATAATTATATACTTGAAAAGAAACATCAGGTGTAATATCAAAACTTTCTGGATATATTTAGATTTTTTAATCTTAATATTTTATTTTTAATAGAAGTGGGATGAAATTTAATGTGTTCAATGCTAAAAAAAGTGAATTTCCTTTTTGAGTCCTGCAAATCTATCAAGTAGCTTTTGCTCCTTTGTGATTTTCATATTGTTTATTCTTCGTTTAAGGCCCTCCATTTCGTATTCTTTCATTGAGATTCTAAACGTCTTTGAATTCAGTTCAGTTCCATAGCTCAGCTGTGTCTCACTCTTTGCGACCCCATGGACATCTTTGAAAATGTAGATAAGCCCCTTACTCCATGTACTCCTGAGTCAAAATTAATAGGTAAGGTGTTTTGTCTGCTAAAATCACTTTTACTTGAAATTTTTATTGTCAGAATTAAAACTTATATTTTGCTTCATGTAAAAGTGATTAGCACATGTGTCTCAATCAGATCATAAGCTTACAGAAATGAAAAGTATGTTTCCAAGTCAACAGTAAATTTTTTGAACTGACAGGGAGCTTAGGGCTCTGCCTTCTATAGCCAATTAACCCAAAGCTCAGAGGATTTGTTCCACCAAAGCCAGAAAGTCTGATCTGGCCAGAACAGAAGCTACTTTTCCTGACTTCTATTTCTGGACTCCTATGAAGCTGTCTTACATCGTAATTTCCACAAAATAAATATTCAGTAAATGACTGATGAATTTAACTACATTTAAATTCTGAATAACTCAAGAAAACTCAGTCTTAAAATACTTTGGAATGTAGTTTTACCTTCTATTGGCACACCCATGTACAGTGTTCATATTTATCTTGAAATCATGTGCATTTTAGGGCACATTAGAGTTATCAGTTGCTTTTTTCCCCTAACAATTGAAAGTAGGTTATGCCAAGAGTCACAAATGCATTACATATCATTGAAACAAGGAAAAAGAGCAAGAGCCAGGTAATGAATTAGAAAATAGAACAAGATTAGCTACTGGTCTGAATATAAATTAAACCTAAAGCACATGAGGGACTGTGATAGGCTGTGTCACCTCATTATTAATTTGTGAAAGTAGATCAGGGAAATGCAATGTTTTCCAAAACAAGTCATAAGACATTTCTTTGATGAATCTTTATATATGGGGTATTAAACAATTTATCAGAAGGTAACTTCAACTGTTCATTTAGAAAAGATCAGGGGTAAAATTTACATGGCTATTTTTAAGGTACCCCTTCATAAAAGACAAAGACAAAGTACACATTTTATTTCATGAAGAGAGTTCTAAGTGTAATGGACTGGTATATAATCTACGTAGCTTTCAGATGATCTCTTTTCAATTCAAGGTTAACAGGTTAAGGGTGGGTGTTGGAAAACCTATTGAGTGATTAATCAACAAAATTTTCTCTAACTGTTAATTTGTCATTATTTCTTTGGATAGAAACTAGAAGGCAAATAATTCAAAATGAAGCCATTATGGTTTGGTCTTGAAAGTGAAAGTGAAAGTGGAAGTTCAGTCGTGTCCAACTCTTTGTGACCCCATGGACTGTAGCCTACCAGGCTCCTCCGTTCATGGAATTTTCCAGGCAAGAGTCCTGGAGTGGGGTTGCCATTTCTTCTACCTTACTTGATCTTGAAACACAAATACAATTCTGTATTATTTATGGAAATATCTAAACATTAAGAATGTACATGACAAAGGACACTTTGTTTAAGAATTCAAAGGATATGACATAAATATGTGACCCATGTACATTATCATTGAGGTTGGCTACAGGAAATTCTATAGGCAGGATAAAATCTTTTTCAAGTAACACCATTTAAGCCCAAATGCTTAAACAAGTACTTTACTGAGGTGCCTAGCTTCTTCAGGATAATGCTTGAAAGGAAAAAGCTGGAGTTTTGGTGATTTTAAAAATTAGAATAACTATGTTATTCTAGGTCCTGATACCTAGGTATCTCCAGATACCTACAATTCACTTGATAACTGGTTTTGTTACTATTCATAGAGGGTGCCAGAAAGAATGTAGGACTTGCCTCTGTTGTATTCACCATAAATCTCTGTAGCGTTATTGATTTTTAAGTTAAAAAACAGCTTTTATCCTACTTTAGGACATATAAAGATACAGTTTTCTCTGTTGTGATTCCATTCACACCATGCAGCTATTACATGATATTGTGACAAGGATATGGAGGTATCATCAGAAGCACTTTTCTACATGCAGTTCTTTCCAATTGACTCACAGTCTGATGACAGGTCCATAAATACAGCAAAATGTCATCTTGTTCCAGGTTTCTCAATACATGAGAATAAATTGTGGCAGTTATAATTAGGAACTAACAATGAGTCTATAGCCTTGTAAGGCTTTAGGAAAGGAGGTCTAGAATGGAAGTTACTGAAAAGGAAAAAAACTTACAAAAATAATAAAAAATCATCCCAATTTATGAGAACTTTTGTAAGAATAAAGCCCCAATTTAAAGGAAAGGATTTTGATAATTGGGTAAACAAAGTTCTTTAAACCACCATTCTAACATTTAGAGTTATTAGTTAAATGAGTGAAATTAGTGGGACTAGGGCCTTCCAGGGACTTCCCCAGGGGCTCAGCAGTAAAGAATCCACCTGCAATGCAGGAGAGGCAGGTTCAATCCATGGGTAGGGAGGATCCCCTGGAGGAGAGCATGGCAACCCTCTCCAGTATTATTCCCTGGAGAATCGCATGGACCAGAGGAGCCTAGAGAGCTCCAGTTCACAGGGGTGCAAAGAGTCAAACATGACTGAAGTGAGAGAGCATGAATGCACACTCGGGCTTTTCCAAGGACAGATCTGTTGGTATAAAAATCACAGGAGCAAAGGTTTGGTTGAAATTGTTTAACTAGTCTTTGGTAGAAAATTGTTCCTCTGTAATTCTTCTTTCCTAATTTATGTCAAAGATAGGTTTATCTCCAAATATCATTTTTGTAACTAATGACAAACATAATTTTTCCCACTAAATATGCTTGAAAATGGTATGGAGCTTTTAGTTGACATATAATATTCATATTTGCAATATATTGTTAGCTTGTTATATATTTTTTGTCTTATTTTTATTGTTGTCACTCCTGTTTAATTTTTTTCTTTTGTTTCCCCCAAATACTCAGGTGGCCATGACCTAGAACCTAGAGGAGAGTTAGGGAGTTAGGGAGTTTCAGTCTGTCTCACCTATGGGCATATAGTTCCTTACTCATGTAATTATCTTCCTATTATGGGCCTTCCAACTATAACTCAATTTCTGAGTTTCCCTGGCTGATGACAAAACAAAACAAACAAAAAACAACAAAAAAGAACAAACCAAAGTGCCTCTTCAAGGGAAATGTGAACTGTTATGACAGACAAAACCCGAACTACATTCAGAGCATTTTGTGCTGTATCATGGTCTCTTCCTGCAGAATCTCTAAACAGCATCAGACTATAACACCTGGTAGTCTGATAAAGGACAGGGGTATCTGAAATGATTTAAAAATATTGAGCATTGGTATACCCTGTACTCTGCTGACTTATTCCTTCCCTTGAGTTCATTCCTCTGTTCATTCTGCACGCATCTGAACACCACAACCTTGCAGCCACTGTTCTGGGTAGTCACTGATAGAATAAAGCATGAACAAAACATAACATGTTGGCAGGAGCTTTCTATCCCCTGGTAAGGGTAACACAAATGTTAAAAAGTGTTTCTTCAAATCCTGTTAAATACGGTAGTGCAATCTCATTAGTCAGTGCTATTAAGGATCCACTATAAATATCAATTTTATTTTCATTAAGAAGCAACACTGAGGTGTCATTACAGAGTGTCTGTAAGAAGACTTTGTAACTCTGTCAGGACACAGGAACTAAAGCTTTACAAAAAAAGATCTCTTCTGAGATGGAGTTTCAGTTTCAGTGAATATCATCTACAACACACCCTTACCCTTTGTGCAAATATGTTCAGTTGAATATGGGCTTTACATACAGCAAACCCCTGAATAATAAGAGAGTGGGAATACAAATATATATGAGTTTCATAGACAAAAAAAACACAATGCCCTCTTGTTTAGGAAATTGTATATTGTTGTTCACAGACAAGCTTTTCTAGAGTATTAATTCCAAGAAACTAAAAGCATCATCAGCTTGTGCCTAGTTTCTTGTTTTAAGCACAATTATGCGCGTATATTGTCACCCTGCTTATTTAACTTATATGCAGAGTACATCCTGAGAAATGCTGGACGGGAAGAAGTACAAGCTGGAAACAAGATTGCCAGGAGAAATATCAAGAACCTCAGATATGCAGATGACATCACGCTAATGGCAGAAAGTGAAGAACTTCAGAGCCTCTAGATGAAAGTGAAAGAGGAGAGTGAAAAAGTTGGCTTAAAGCTCAACATTCAGAAAACGAAGATCATGGCAATTTGTCCCATCATTTCATGGCAAATAGATGGGGAAAGAGTGGAAACAGTGGCTGACTTTATTTTTTGGGGCTCCAGAACCATGGCAGATGGTGATTGCAGCCATGAAATTAAAAGACGCTTACTCCTTGGAAGGAAAGTTTCGACCAACTTAGACAGCATATTGAAAACAGAGACATTACTTTGTCAACAAAGGTTCATCTAGTCAGTCAGTCAGTCAGTTCAGTCGATCAGTCTTGTCCGACTCTTTGCGACCCCATGAATTGCAGCCCGCCACGCCTCCCTGTCCATCACCAACTCCCAGAGTTCACTCAGACTCACGTCCATCGAGTCCGTGATGCCATCCAGTCATCTCATGCTCTGTTGTCCCCTTCTCCTCCTGCCCCCAATCCCTCCCAGCATCAAAGTCTTTTCCAATGAGTCAACTCTTCGCATGAGGTGGCCAAGTACTGAAGTTTCAGCTCTAGCATCTTCCTTCCAAAGAAATCCCAGGGCTGATCTCCTTCAGAATGGACTGGTTGGATCTCCTTGCAGTCCAAGGGACTCTCAAGAGTGTTCTCCAACACCACAGTTCAAAAGCATCAATTCTTCAGCGCTCAGCCTTCTTCACAGTCCAACTCTCACATCCATACATGACCACTGGAAAAACCATAGCCTTGACTAGATGGACCTTTGTTGGCAAAGTAATGTCTCTGCTTTTCAATATGCTATCTAGGTTGGTCATAACTTTCCTTCCAAAGAGTAAGCGTCTTTTAATTTCATGGCTGCAGTCACCATCTGCAGTGATTTTGGAGCCCCAAAAAATAAAGTCTGACACTGTTTCCACTGTTTCCCCATCTATTTCCCATGAAGTGATGGGACCAGATGCCATGATCTTCGTTTTCTGAATGTTGAGCTTTAAGCCAACTTTTTCACTCTCCTGTTTCACCTCCATCGGGAGGCTTTTTAGTTCCTCTTCACTTTCTGCCATTAGTGTGATGTCATCTGCATATCTGAGGTTATTGATATTTCTCTTGGCAATCTTGATTCCAGCATGTGCTTCTTCCAGCCCAGTGTTTCTCAGGATGTACTCTGCATATAAGTTAAATAAGCAGGGTGACAATATACAGCCTTGACTTACTCCTTTTCCTGTTTGGAATCAGTCTGTTGTTCCATGTCCATTTTTAACTGTTGCTTCCTGATCTGCATATAGGTTTCTCAAGAGACATGTCAGGTGGTCTGGTATTCCCATCTCTTTCAGAATTTTCCACGGTTTCTTGTGATCCACACAGTCAAAGGCTTTGGCATAGTCAGTAAAGCAGAAATAGATGTTTTCTGGAACTTTCTTGCCTTTTTGATGATCCAGCGGATGTTGGCAATTTGCTGATCATGTGTGCATGTGAGAGTTGGACTGTGAAGAATGCTGAGCCTCGAAGGATTGGTGCTTTTGAACTGTGGTGTTGGAGAAGACTCTTTGAGAGTCTCTTGGACTACAAGGAAATCCAACCAGTCCATCCTAAAGAAGATCAGTCCTGGGTGTTCATTGGAAGCATTGATGCTGAAGCTGAAACTCCAATACTTTGGCCACCTCATTTGAAGAGTTGACTCATTGGAAAAGACCCTGATGCTGGGAGGGCTGGGGGCAGGAGGAGAAGGGGACGACAGAGGATGAGATGGCTGGATGGCATCACCGATTTGATGGACAAGAGTTTGAGTGAACTCTGGGAGTTGGTAATGGACAGGGAGGCGTGGCGTGCTGCGATTCATGGGGTCACAAAGAGTCGGACACGACTGAGTGACTGAACTGAACTGAACTGAACTGATGCCCTATCATGACCACAGATAATAATGTATTGCTTACTGATGTTTGCAAGGAATTGCAATTTTTTACCTGTTGTTGACTGCCTTGTAGGAAAAAACCCAGGCATAGATTTTTACAATGTAAGAATGCCTATCATTTAGTAAGGGAGGGGGTGTTTTTCCAGTTTTTTATTTTCCCCACGAATCCTTGTTGTGCTGATTCTGAGTCAGCTGCCAAGTTCCATCTTATGTCTGACTGGATTCATTCATTCAACCCTTTCTCTGGTTTCTTGGTATTCAAGGTGTAGCTTTCACTTCAGAAAGTCATAAGATGTCACCCAGGGTTTAAAAAGGTAATAGAATACTTTTATATTTGAATTTTTCCATATTCCAGTTTTTTTTTCTTCTTAGACCAAGTATAAATTTTTCTAGGTTTATTTACATTCTTTCCTTTTTATGTGAACTTACATTTTAATTATAAAGACAAGATTCAAATAGAATATTTAGATGTATCTTCCCAATGCTCTCTGATTTCAAATATAGCTTTTAACAATACCAGAGTCTTACATTCCTAAGCATCTCCTTTCACTGCCAAGTGTTCCATATTTCAAATATATTACTCTGACTTCATTCTTGTTTTCTTTAAAATGATGGATAAAACCATCTTTGTGAAGGTATCTAGTATTAGTTACTGTTTTGCCAAAGGGTTTTGATGATGAAAAAGATTATTTAGGTTGCATGTTAATGTAAAAGTCAGGGCACGAACAAAATCTACTAAATAAATGTTTTCACTTTGTTTTGCCTCCAGGATTTTGTTGCACCACATATAATATGTTGATACACTATCTGATAAAACTGCTGTTTGCAATGATACAAATTGATAGATTTATCATTTTTATCAAGTAATAGAAACAAGTACCCTCCTGGGAAATAGGACTTATCTCTGAATTAAGGCAATTAAAATTATTCCACTGAACCATACAAACTTAGTCTTATGAGGTTATTTAATATTGTTTCTGGTCATACAAAATACATTTTTAATGAACAGCATAGAAGGATGAAAGTACTTAAGGATATAAAAACATCTTGGTAAACATCATTTTGAATCCCTGCTAAAGTATGCATCACATCAAATGTAATCGTTTTCACTTCTGATGGGAAAGTCATACTTCCACTATTGTCTAGGGCTTTCTAAAGTAGGAGCTTGTGGTAGTCCAAGAATAATGTATGAAACTCATTATGTTTCATGGTTTACTATTGATATTCATTTTAATCTTTTTATAATTATGTATCCACACATTTTAATTTATGAGTTATATGTGAGAGTTTTCTTTCTATACTTAATATGTCTTTTTATACAATTTTATTGAATAAGAGTGTATCTACTGATAAATATTAAGAAAAAAATATTTTGTAGTTTGTCCAGCAACTAAGTATATTAGTGATTATTTCAATAATCCTGTCACCACTCTGGACTGTAAAATTATTTAGATCAGGACATATATGTCATTTAAACATCCTGAAAATGGGTATATTTGATTGTATTTTTCATTAAGTAATAGAATCATACATTCACTAAATTATGGAGATAAACATGACTTTAAAGTTACTTTACAAAATTTTTACATAAATAATTCACATCTATCATAATGTAAATAATTTTATATCACAGGGGGAATAAGGAAATACAATACTACCTGTACCCTATTTTTGTGTTGTCATGATATTAATTATTTTGAAAAAAGTATTATGCAATCTGAGAAACAATCTTCTGGAAGTCAGACAGGCATAGAACTGAAAAGCATGTCGACAGATGAATAATTGTACAATACATCTGCCCTCACTGTTTGAATTCTTGCCAAGAGAACTTTGGTAAAGTGAGGTGGGATGGTTAATTTTAGGGGTCAATTTGATTGGCTCTCAGGGTGTCCAGATATTTGACAAAACATTATTTCTGAGAGTGTCTGTGAGGATGTTTTCAGATGAAATTCACATTTTAATCCACAAATTCAGTAGAGCAGTTTACCCTCCCCAATGAGAATGGACACAGTCCAATTCACAAAGGGCCTGAAAAGTAACAAAGAGACAAAGGAAGGAAGAATTTGACTCTTCCTGTCTGATTGCCTGAGTAGGGACTTTAATCTTTGACTGTTCTCCAAGTTCCTGGTTCTCAGGATTTCTGATTCAGACTGTAATCTACACCATCACCTCCTATGGTTCTCAGGCCTTCAGACTCTATTGTACACCAATCAGCTTTCCTGGGGCTCCAGTTTACAGAGTGGAGATTATGGGGCTTCTCAGTTTCCATAATTGTGTAAGTCTTTTTCTTACAATAAATTTCTTCTTACATGTATATCATATTGGTTCTGTTTCTCCACAGAACCCTGACTAGCACATGAGGTAAATAATGCCAAGATGTAAATATATTCTTTCTCTGCTTCCTGAGGTAATAGTAAATGACAGATAATTTAACTGGGGACAATAAAAGCATGTGAAAAATTTTCAAATGATTATCTCAATAGCTATTGTTATTATCTATTTATTGCATAGAGCCTATTTTGTATGTATATATTTACATACTTTAGAATACCTGTTGCATATTATTACAAGTCAATGACATGATTTTCATTAGAAAATAAAAGTCTTACAGACTAATAACAATGCTTTCAACATTTATTTATTTGTTATTTTTTATTGGAGTACAGTTGTTTTATAACATTGTTTTAGTTTCTGCTATACAGCAAACTGGACTGCCAGGGGATTTCCTAAACAAGTTTTTAAAAACATGATAAAATTATTCTACATGTTACTTCTCTAAGAAGAAATTACATTTTAGTTTAGCTTGAAAACCACATTATTTATTTGAGCCTCACTAAACTGGATGCCTGGTTTTCTCCAGACTTTTTGCTTCTGTGCCACACACCTTAACCCCAGACCCTCAGATAATGTACCAGTATATAATTTAAACATTTGATAGAAACTTCCAAGATCTAGGAAAGAAAAAGGAAAAGGAAAACTATTCCTTTTTCTTCCCTTTGGATTTTAATCTCACAATTCAGGTCAGCTCTAGTTAATCAGACATATAAGAATAATACCATAATTGTGAGTCAATATTAAATTTAAATAATAAAAGCATTTTTAATTTTAGTCTCTTTGTGAATAAAATAGAAAGCAGTGCCCTAACTTGGTGATCTTATTGGGATACTATAAATTAAATATTTAGAACACTTTCAGGGCCACAGTTACAAATGATCTTTGGATGTAGAGCAATTTTGGTGTATGCAAAGAATTTCTTAATTGATATACACTTAATTAAGGAATGCTCTTAACTTCTTGTAAATTTAGAAAATATTATATGTTTAGGGAGAAATCTCAGAAAGAATTCCATTAAATCACTAATGAAAGGCATCCCGTAAATGGATGGGGACAAATAAGAGGGGAAAAAGAGAAAGCTAGGAGCAAAGAAAGTTTAATAGACTTTGGTTCACAGTTGACCATTGAACAGGAGGGGTGTTAATTTTCTAAACAAATTTTTTAAAATTTATAGTTGGCTCCCTGTAACTTTAGTTCCTCCCCATCTGTAGACTTAACCAACCACTGATCATATAGTACTGTAATATTATGGATATAGAGATCACCTTTTTCACTTTTTTATACTGTTCTTTAATACATATAATTATTAATTTAAACATACTTATATCTCATATTTATTGATATTTTATCAATATTTTATACCTTCTGTATATTATTTAGCAAATCCTGTTCTGAAGAATGCCCAGTTGAGCCCAGATCAGATTTCCTGTCTGCTGAATGATGATCTAATAAATGTTTATTGTTTTCAGCCACTAGCTTTGGGATTACTTTCTATGCAACAAAAGCTAAATGATACAGATGAAGTCTTTTATTTTTCTTTACTTCCTTGGTATTGAATTGAATTCAGTAACAATCAGAGGACCAATGTAGTTCTCTGAAAGTCGTTCAGTATTTTGACTTGCCTTCAGTAGTCCCTTCACTCATAGCCATGCCTGGACAAATTTAAATCATATTTCTCAGCAATATTACTTAAAGAATCCTAGGAAAAAATGGCAATATGCTTTGAGAAAAAATATTTTCCAATTGACTGAAAAAGTAGCATGTATAGGATTTTCAAAATTGCTTTCCACTGTAAGAGCAGAGAGATGAGAGCAAATAATCAGGGTAAAAAATCTGCAACACTACTGAACTAAGAAATAGGCAGATAGCATGATAAAGTGAAGTTAAAATGATTAGACTTAGGGCAGAAATAAAATCACATTTTTGGAAATACAGATAGGTAGTAAATGGAAATAACTGATAAGTAAAAATACCAAAAAAGACAGGAAAACACAGTGAACAGTGTATTAGACTCTTCAAAAGCAATGGAAAACCAGTCCAACAAATGGAAAAGTTGACCTGGATTTTTGGTATGAGAAATTTTTCTGCTTGATTTTAATGTTGATTTCAAACAGATTTAGGAACAGGCAAATTTGGAGGGAGTTAGAAAATTTTCTTAAATATTATATGATTAAAGAAGTGAGGTACTCAGTTATGAAGTAGGATTAAAGGATATAAGTGTAGAGATCTTGGCTAAAGGTAAGTGGATGAAAATAGGAAAACAGTCTTCAAACCCATGAAAGGCATAGGAATAGTTTTTTTAAGGATTTTCTTATTTATTTCAGTATTGAGAATTCTTTGAAAACTTCAACCCAGATTATATTGTATAAAAAATTAAGCAATTTTCTCTATATTCCAAATAATATATGACAAAAAAAGAAAATCTGTTAAACTATATATGTTCCAAAAACTGGAACAGAAAGATCATATATTTAAAATTATAACTTGGAGTGGCTAGTGATGGTAATAACAATTGCTTATTATTTTGATTAAATCAGAAAATAAGTTATGTAGATGGTGCTGTTGTCTGTATTTATTTTCACAGTTTGCTTCCTAAAAGATTTGTGATCAAATGTTAGAGCACTCATATAAATTAAAACCAGGTAAATTATAAATACAATATCAAAGCAAGATACATATAATTGTTGTGATTAAGCATTAAATTTGCCTCTGAGATTTGTTATCTAAAACAATATTTCAGAAATGCCAGGTTATAAACTTTGTACTTAGATGAAGCAAGTCTATTCATCAGAAGAGATGTATAAAATAATGATGAAGTCAGAAAATTCAGAAAGTTCCTTGTGCCTTTCCTACATTTCTGTTTCTGATTTTATATTGGTGCTTTGTTCTAACACCTTAAGAAAACTAGTTAACATTCTCAGCCTCATTTTACTGGCCTATACAATGACAGTTATTGGAGTTATTTTATCTCAGACAGATGTTTTGGGGTAGTTCTTTGATGCTGTAACTTGAATTCCAGTGAGAATTGTTTTAACCCCAGTTAATAAAATATCCTTATTTGCAATGTGCCATGCAATACTTTTTATTATTTATTTTCCACAATAAGAGCAGAGGGAACTTTTAAGCTCAAATACCACTGTGATAAATATTAAACCATGTCAGTCTACTGGGGAAAAGGTAGAATTAGCAGAACTTAGGAGGGAGAAAGTAGTCATTCCAGTATAATTTAGAACAGAGATAATAAATTTATCTGAATAGGTACAAGAAAACATATTTAAGCGGTTAGAATACACTGAAAATGTGACTTGAGAGTAAATATGAAGCCAAAAAAGATCAAAATCTTGGAACAATAAAAATGTTATTAATATTGCTCAATTTGCCATTGTTGACCACTTGTTATGAGGATTTATGATTGGTTTGTGTTCTGACTTGACATTGGGAAATGTCATTTAGGTCAGTGACAAGTGCTTCCACAGTGTCTGTGCTGCCCAATGAAGGAAATGACATCATTCTTATACAATCAACTTACTCATAGTTGCTTGCCAGTTTCCATGCCACCTTTTCATCTTCATGATCATCATTATGAGTTATAAGCCTCTTACCAATAATTTGAATGACCTCAATTTCTCTCCACATTCTTCTTCGTTGCATGATATGTTCATTTTACTTTTTAACATCTTTCACATTTTAGCAAAGTAGTCATTTAAAATGCATGCAGAGCTAGAAAGTAAATTACTAGGGTAAAGGGCATTTCAAGATGATTGAAAATATGCCTCATGAGCTGTTGCCTTTTCTATTTCACAGTCAGAGTTACTGAAAAGGTGTTAGAAATGAGATTTCACAAGTAAATATATATGTATTACATAATTTTTCTGTTTCAATGTTCCATTCTTTAATGTCTTTACATCATCCTCATTATAGTAAACCCTGAAATAAATACCATCTATGACATAGTATTGCAGGTTTTGATACCATGACAGATTTAAAATACTCAGGCACTTAGTTGAAGTTTTATATTTAATATTCCACCAAAAATTCATGGACATTTTCATGGCTTGCTGAGATCCCTTAATCGCTTATTTATGATGATAACTAACTTCACATGCATTTTCCCATATATTACATGAACATATATATCTCTTAGAGCTACTTAGAACAATCGGTATTTTTGTTGAGATAAAACAAGTAAGAACTTACATTTTGAAAAGCAAAGTTTATCCAGCTATGGCCAGTGAACATAGTTGTTGACCATTGTTGCAGTAGCTGAACTTTGTCAATGATAATATACTTTTACTACTTTCTATTAAGCTGCCTCTCTCTTTCTTCTTTGAAAACTTTGTTTTGCAAGCCTAATGCAGTATGTTATATATGTTCCATTTTCTGGTGTTTGTTTTGTTTTTTGTTTTTTATTTTTGGCTGTGCCATGTGGCTTGTGGAATCTTAGCTCACTCTTAGTCCAGGGATTGAACCTGGACTCAGGTTCTCTGCCCCTTTCTCTGGCAGAGAAAGTGCTGAATCCTAACCATTGGACCACCAGGGAATTCCATTCTTGTGATGATTATAAGTTGAGTTTCTGGCAAAATATGATTTCCCTCAATTTCTCAAAGGATAAAATTTTGAATGTTGTCAACAAATAGGCAAAAAAAATAATTTGAACCTGAGAAAATTTTCAGAATTTAATATATTTTATTAAGCTATTTTTAATGAATATTTCATGTATTATTTAGTCAGACTCTTCTCTGGAAAAGGCCTTTAGAAAAGTGAATCACACAGATATAGCCTGAGATACACTGAAAAAGTCCCTTTCAGCAAACCTTGTAGACTGCAGTTTAGCTATATCTTTCTGAAACCTCATCCTTTTGGTCTTCAAAGCCTTCTGTTCAAACGTTAATTACCCAGGGACTTCCCTGGTGGCCCACTGATCCAGAAACTTAAGAACCTGCATGCCTGCACAGTGTGGCCAAAAAAAAAAAAAAAAAAAAATTAAAATAAGTACTTAATAAATATTCAGTGTTACAATTTTTTTTAAGAAAAACAAGAAAACTCACAGAAATTAATAACCCAATATGAGGTTTAACTCACATGTTTTATTAACTGATAATTTCTTCCAACAGAAACATAGTCCTAACTCAACATGGGCAAGGCACTCTCTTCCAAATGTCTCATTCTATCTTAATAACAACTTGGCATTATTTTACCCTTTTTGCAATAGAACAGGATGAATATCAGAGTTGAAGTAATATATCCACACTCATCCAGGTAGAAATTGACAGCGTTTGATAAGTGGGCTCCTTGTCTACTGCATAGAAAGGGAGTAGCAAGAGGGATGAGGAAGGAGTTGAGAAACAGAGAACAAGGTGTTACAAAAGATGCGAAAGATTATGAGGATTTTGAGGACAAACATTAAAAATTATACCATTTATCTCTGGCCCAACTTTGTGTCACAGGTATAATCTCTATTAACTTGTCAGGACACATAATAAAGAGTATTATATGGCTGGAACCCTGAGCCCAGAGGAGAAAGTATATATCAGACATTAAACTATCTGACTAGACTGCATGCAAAATTATCATAATTGATTTTAATCTTCAGTTTTTTTATTATTATGACACAATAAAATTTCTGATGACTATAGAAAAACTTGTCCAGTTGCCCAGTCATATCTGACTCTTTGCAACCCCATGGACTGCAGACCTAGCAAATGTATTACTATTAGCACACATTTAGTTCTATTTATATAATTTCTAGGCAGCTAACCTTATAGTAGCAATAGCATTGCCTTTGAATGATATGCTAGATAGCATTATATACATGAATTAAAGTAAAAAACTATATATATATCAGTCTGAAAGGAATTGGTCTCCTAAAAATCTGTCATAAAGATGTTTTTTCTAGATACCCACTAACCTGTGGCAAATTATAGCAACTGTTAACCACTGCAGTTCTATGATGAGTCTAAATATTTTCTCCCTCACAAAAAGGTCTTAGAAGCTTGACATATTAACTGCTGTATTATATTTTAACTGAAAATAACAAACTGCAGATTTCTGTGAATTTAACTTTATGTAGTCACAACATTCTCTCTCTGAAGAGATTGGGGCTCATTCACCTTCCCCTTTAAATGTGCAAACACACCTTCACCTCATTTTAACAGAACAAATATTTTCACCCTAGAGTTCGTGGATGGATTGTTAATCCCTTGAAATTTTATGCAAGAATTTGAACTCATAAACCCAAGTGAATTTTTCTGGGGAGAGAATCAAAAGTGGGCCATAATTTTTAAAGGAATTAGAATGACTCTGTATATAAAAATTTCATGGGAATAGTTCCAATTTATTTGGCTTCTCATTTATTTAATTGGTAGATTTTCTTTCTATTGACTTTTCTTTTATATTGATAGATACTATCACTTTTATAACAAAGAGTAAATAGTATCCCATATACTAAGAGCTATTAACAAACTATTTTTAAAAATATGATTAAAAATAATCTGCATTTATTATATCTTCTTTTCTCTAGAGAGTAACTAAATGAATATAATCAGATTTTATTCATTATTAAGCGGATTTATTTTCCAGCGATGATATTGAGAGGGTAACAGGCAGGAAGGCCAGGGGTCTCCAAATGGAGGAAACAGGCTGCAAGTGTTGTTCCCTCTTTGGGAACTACAGATGTTATGCTATGAGTGGTTGCTTTGACTAATTTTACTCAACAGGCATTACAAGATTCTCAAAAAGCTTAATGGCTCAGAACCTACTTGACAAACCATTATGTTACACTCAGACATTGTCCCCCTAATCTATGTAAACGAAACTATTTGTATGGTAATCTGCCCTTCAAGATTCAAGTCAATCATTTTATGGCCCGGGATGAATCATCTGGTGCCAAAAAGTATCCCAAAATACATCTTATGGATGAGGGGTCTGGTGCCATTTGAGTTTTAAGACATTCCTTTCTTTAACAGACTGCTAGTGACTATATAACATCCAGCTGAAGACTAGCAAGGGGGTACTCTTTCTGCTCCCTTCTGATGCCTATGTCAGAAGCTTTCTCTATCTCCTTTATACTTCAATAAAACTTTATTACACAAAAGCTCTGAGTGACCAAGCCTCGTCTCTGGCCCCAGATTGAATTCTTCTCCTCTGGAGACCAAGAATCCTGGCGTCTTTTCATGGTTCAGCAGCAATCTTTCAAAAGGCCTTTTATGACCCAAGATTCATTATTGCTTAAAAAGTTGGTTATCAGTTTCTTAAATATGTCCTAAAATTCTATGGATTAGATTAGACCTTAGTGCCAGAGAAAAGGATGTTGGAGAGAGTCCAGCAAAATTTTAGCAGAGTAAATTTTGCTCTTCTTTTCATTTTTTGCAGAACCCATTACTTTTAAAAAGTATTTCTGGAGTAACTAGTAACACCACTCTGAGCATTTTTATCTCTGATTTTAGTCCTGATTGGTGGCAATTACCCTTATATTTGAGAATAAATCTGAATTATAACTAAGTACAAAATTAATCTTTCTGTTGACAGGCAATGATTTACTTACACAATTACTTTGCAAGAAATAAATGAAATGATTCTTCTAGCTCTGCTCATCTTAGTTATCATCATATTTTCAAAGTTTAATTTTCCTAGTGCTTTTTTCTGTCCCTAACTCAGTTGACACTTTTACAAATAATTCCACCTCCCAAAGACTAAGTTGGGAATATGAAAAGCAGAATAACATGTACTTCCCTCTTTATATTTTAAGGAATATTTCAGTCCAATTAGTTAACAGTTGAGCCTGAGTATTATTAGTAAAGTTAAATAACATAATTTACTACAACTTTTAATGTCCTAATTGCCATTTTAAATAACTAAAGTGAAAGTGTTAATCACTTAGTTGTGTCTTACTCTTTGCAGCACTACAAACTGTAGCCCACCGGCTCCTCTGGTCCATGGGATTCTCCAGCCGAGAATACTGGAGTGGGTCAGTCAGTTCAGTCACTCAGTCGTGTCTCACTCTTTGTGACCCCATGAACTGTAGCAGACCAGGCCTCCCTGTCCATCACCAACTCCCAGAGTTTACCCAAACTCATGTCCACCTGGAATAGGTAGCCATTCCCTTCTCTAGGGGATCCTCTCAACCCGGGGATCAAGCCCAGTCTTCTGCACTGTGGGCAGATTCTTTACCACTAACGAAGCCTCCTCAAATAGCTAAGTGAACATCAAAACATCATATTCTAAAAGCCACTAATTCAGACTACTCAAAATGTCAAGAAAAGAGGTAAGGAAAATTTTCCTCACTTTTATCTATCTCTTCTATTTGTTAGTATAAGAAGACTTTGAATATATTTTAAAAGGTAAGGCACCTGGGCTTTGAAATAAAGCAAACTATCTCACACAATACAAATAATAGTTATGTTTTAGTCTAGCACAGAAAGTGGCTGAACAAATCTTCCATAAGACTGATGTCATTCTTTTCCAGAACCAAAGTGACCAGACAAGATATGACTAATTATTCTTTGCATTTTCAAGGATCTGTTTTGTTAGAATTTTCTGTACTTAGTAAGGCAGAAAAAAAACAAACTAAGTAACATTTTTAGTGGTCTTAGGAAAGAAGAACCAAGAGGAGAAAGAGAAATATTAAAAACATATAGGTAAATTACGCTTTGGAATTGTTTGAAAGATTAGAAAAATCTAAAAATGTATAAAAGAAATGTATAACACCCCTGGGGCTTCCCTGGTGGCTTAAGTGGTAAAGAATCTGCCTACAATGCAGAAGACTCAGGTTCCATCCCTGGTTCGAGACAATCCCCTAGACAAGGGAATGGCAACACACCCAGTATTCTTGCCTGGAGAATTCCATGCACAGAGGAGCTTGGTGGGCTATAGTCCATGGGGTTTCAGGAGTCAGACATGACTGAGTGACTAACACTTCCATAATGTACTAGGTATTTCAATTTTATTTTCTTCATATGTCACATTTTAAGAAGTGACAGTTTTGTTGTTTTTTAATTAGTTTTTGAGGGTTTTTTGGTTATTAATGTTGTTTGCATTATGAGTCCTCAGTGGAAAAGTATTTTGTATTTATAATAAATATAATAATAACTAATACTGGTATAAACTATGAGTCAAGAATGAATCTATGGCATATATATATACATATATAAATAAATATATATATATTAACTTGACTTGTTTAATCCATATATCATACAATGACCTAAGAGTTACATACTATTATTAATCTTGATTTCAAAGAAAGAAATCTGAGGCCTAGGGGCATCAGCTAGTAAACTTGGAAGGTGAGATTTGAATCCAGGTAATTTAGTTTTAGATATCAGGCCCTTAACCATTAGAACAAACAAGCTGTACTGCTTCTCAATATGTCAAAATGACAAATAATTATATGTATTTTATTTACAATTATTTCTACTAGAAGCATATTCATGAACTCATATTTACAAATTAATCTTTATTCTGTTTAATATCATGGCCCCATGCACACACAAAAAATCTTTATTTTTGCACTGATGACATGTTGAAATGAAACTCCTTTAGAAATATTAGGGTAATAAAATACATTATTAAATTAAATTTCACACATTTCTTTTAATTTTAATTAACTTTAAAAAATTATATTACTTGCATTAAATTTCTACTGAACAATGTCATTATAGACAGCTTTACAACAACACATCATCTCTTCAATTCTTTTAAAAATATGATTTCACTTCACAACATCTCAACTTGGTGATATAAGAATATACTATGGCTATTCATTTTCAATATGTTTCATTCCCAATAAGTTAGATTGTGAAATATTAGAATTTAATGTGTTGAAGAAAAGGGATCATTTGTTCAATTATCAGTTCAGTTCAGTCACTCAGTCGTGTCTGACTCTTTATGACCCCATGGATTGCAGTGTAACAGGCCTCCCTGTCCATCACCAACTCCCAGAGTTTACTCAAATTCATGTCCATTGAGTCGGTGATGCCATCCAACCATCTCATCCTCTGTTGTCGTCTTCTCCTCCTGCTTTCACTATTTTCCAGCATCAGGGTCTTTTCAAACGAGTCAGCTCTTCTCATCAGGTGTCCAAAGTATTGGAGTTTCAGCTTCAACATCAGTCCTTCCAGTGAACACTCAGGACTGATTTCCTTGAGGATGGACTGGTTAGATCTCCTTGCAGTCCAAGGGACAATTATAAAAACTAACAAAAATTCATTAACATCTTAGAAAGTTTTTTTAAAGGTAATTATTTAATTTAAGTTCTAAGAAAACTAATGGAGTGCCCCTTAAAGTAAAGCCCACTCTGAAGAAAAAATTAAATGTGTCTCAAAATTAGAAGATACTAAGTTTTTCCAATGATCAAACTTTAAATTGTGCTGAAACTCCTATTGAATTATAAGTGTACTTATGAACAGAATCTAGATTGTTGAATTCTATTTATTTGGAAAATTCAAACAGCGTGAAAAAGTTACATTTTCTGAAATATTTGTAGCAGAGTGGGGTTTTGTTCATGAATAAAACTGGAGTGTGAAAGTGAAAGTGAAGTCGCTCAGTCGTGTCCAACTCTTTGCGACCCCATGGACTGTAGCCTATCAGGCTCCTCCATCCATGCGATTTTCCAGGCAAGAGTGCTAGACTGGATTGCCATTTCCTTCTCCACGGGATCTTCCGGACCCAGGAATTGAACCCGGGTCTCCCGCGTTGCAGGCAGACGCTTTACCGTCTGAGCCAAAACTGGAGTGTAGTTTTCTTATTTTATAGTATCTTTGTCTGCTTTTAGTATCATGTTAATGCTGGCCTCATAGAATGAATTTGGAAGTAGTCACTAGCCTTCAATTTCCTAAAATAACTTGTGTAGTGCTGGTGTCATTTCACCCTTAAATATTTTGTAAAATTCACCACTGAGTTTTCTTTGCTGAAAGAACTTTGTAATTTAAATAATTATGCATTCAATTTGAGCTATTTAGGTAAGCTATTTCCTGAGTGAGCTTTGGTAGTTTGTGCTTTCCATCTAAATCGAAGAATCAATTGACAAAAGTTTTCATTATATTCCACTTTCATCCTCTTTAGCTTAGAATCTGCAGCGGTATTAAATTCCTCGTTCCCTCATTCTTGATATTGATAGTTTGTATCTGCTTTCTTTTTAAGTGATTAGTCTGGCTAGATTTTAGATTAATTATTTACTTTTGATATGTGTGTGTGTTAGTCGCTCAGTTGGGTTGACTCTTTGCGGCCCCACAGACTTTTCAGGCAAGCATACTGGCATGGGCTGCCATTCCCTTCTCCAGGGGATCTTCCCAAAGCAGGATTGAACCTGGGTCTCTTTCATTGAAGGGAACCTTAATGCTTCTCTGATGGCTCAGAAAGTGAAGAGTCTGCCTGCAAGCTAGGAGATCTGGGTTCAATCCCTGGTTGCGCAAGATCTGGAGAAGGGAATGTACACCCACTCCAGTATTCTTGCCTGGAGAATTCCATGGACAGAGAAGCCTGGGGGTCCCAAAAAGTTGAACATGACTGAGTGACTAACACTTTCATTTTGCTTTTCCAGTGGCTCAGCAGTACTCACTTGCAATGCAGGAAATGGGGCAGGAGCCACAGGCTGGATTCCTGGTTTGGGAAGATCCCCTGAAGAAGGAAATGGCAAGCCACTTTAGTATTTTTACCTGGAACATCCCACAGACAGAGGAGCCTGGAGGGCTACAGTCCATGGATTTACAAAGAGTCAGACACGACCAAGTGACTGAGCACAGTAACTTGTACATAAACCTTCAACCATGACAGAGGAAAGACAGTGAACTAAGATTGTAAATTGTTGGTCACTGGTCTATACGTTGATTTTCACTACAAACAATTGTGTTTGGGGAAATGAATCCCTAATTAACTCACTCTTTGGATAGGATGCTGTTTCCAAAAATAAGAATAGTAGATGGAGAAGAAATAAAATGAATAAAGCAGATCTCCCCATTTTATTCACCTGCTGTTTAACAAAAATTCCTGCATTTCTTTCCAGCTCTAGCCAGGTGAAAAATTATATTGTATAACTTGCTTGGCATATTTTTCTGTAAAAAAATAAACCCTCCAAATTCCATGAAGACAAAAGAAGTAGATTTTTTTGGGGTTCCTAGACCCAATTCCAACTCATTGTGTATGTGTAGATCTTCCCATAAGACATCAGCAGGTTATCTCAGAATTCAACTCAATCTAACACTCTGTTGAAATTAGCATCAAATTTCATAGGTTAATAGTTCAGTCCTACAAGACTGCCACCTGGCCCCCAATGCTCCACTTTAGACACCAGTCACAATTCCAAGTTGTTACCTATACTTCTAACCAACTGGCTCTAAATCAGAAGTTCCCACAACCACCTCCCCCACCATACCGCCTTCCTTGATATTTGATTAATTTGCTGGAGCAGCTCACAGAATTCAGGAAACATTTTACTTACTGGATCACTGGTTTATTATAAAAGGATAAAAAGCAGGATGGAAGAGATGCATGGGACAAGATATATGGAAAGGGAGAAGAACTTCCATGCCCTCTGTGAGCCTGCCACTTTCCCAGTACCTCCACATGTTTACCCACTTGGGAGCTCCCCAAACCCTACACTTTTCAGTTTTTATTAGGCTTCATTACACAGGTGCAATTGATTAAATCACTGGTCATTAGTGATTGAACTCAGTCTCAGGCCTCTCTTCCCTTCCGTGAGCTCAGGGCAATGGAAATGGAGGTTCTAATCCTCTGATCACACAGTTGGTTATCCTGTCAACTGGACCTCAGTCCTCAAGTGCTTCCCAAAAGTCATCTCATTCAACATAACAAAAGACATCTTCATTGCTCTTATCACTTAGGAAATTCCAAGGGTTTTAGAAGCTCAGTGTCACAAATGTGGACAAAGATGAAATATAACAATATATTTTAAATTATAATAGCACATAGATAAAATGTATAAAAAATGTAATAAAAAACATTAAAGCTAAACCAATATGTAAGAAAAAAAAAGTAATAAGTCAATACAATACTCTCATTAAAGGAAACACCCTCCTTGGTCACTTGTGGATGGTTTGTACTTTTTTCCTCTAAATTCTGGGCTATCTTTAATCAAGGTGTAAGTTTTCCATTTTTCATAGCATTTCTGAGAAGGAAATGTGGTTTAGTTGTACTATTTTCTCTTTAAAAGACCAGTTTTCTAGGAAGAAAAGAGATTCTTTTGTTAAATAAGAATATCTATCAAAGTTTAAACAAAATTCCAGAAATGACAGGTACCTTATTTAGATAAGGTGACACATTACAGCTTCCTTTCCCCCTCCTTTTTCTTATATAGTGAGATCTATATAGAGACAAAATTACTCTATCAGACCAAGTAAATATCAAAGTCAGGCCTCATCTTCTGGTTTTACATGTTGTATCCCCTTGAATTCATCTTTAGCTATTTGAAGGACATTTCAAGTGGATTTCTGGTTTTTCTTGGTTCCATTGACTGATAATGTTGACTGAAATTATTTTTTTGGTGAAATGTTATTGGCAGAAATTGTAGTGCTTCTGAAATGCTGCTACAGGCTGTTAAGAATCTGGATTTTAAAAGAATGGAAATAGTTCAGAATATCAACATTCACTGTTTAAAAATACATTTTAAATCTTTCTAAATTTCTAATTCACAATGTTTTTCATGTCTGGCATGGAAATATCCCATTCCTGGGTTTTTATCCCTGTATAGTGCCTTTATTTGAAAAAAAAAAAAAAGTCAACAAATAATTAATGAAAGGATATTAATGAGAATTCTTCTCTTCACTCTGAATTCAATTGTTCAAATTGATGTAATTATAATAATTGAAAATATTGTAGTCAAATATTTAAACATTTTAAGATATAAAGTGAAAATAAATTTGAATCCTGGGAAATTTATAAAGGGATCAAATATGTATTGTATATTTGCATAATAGGAGATTGTTTCCTTCATATTAAAAAAATGGTGCTGTATATAGGACTTGAGAGATAAAACTCATCTTTATGTTTGAATAGTCACCAATGAGGTTTGACTACTCTTTGACTCCATGGACTATAAAGTCCATGGAATTCTCCAGGCCAGAATACTGGAGTCCCTTTCTCTACGGGATCTTCCCAACCCAGAGATGGAACCCAGGTCTCCCTCATTGCAGGTGGATTCTTTACCAGGTGAGCCCCAAAGGAAGCCCAAGAATACTGGAGTGGGTAGCCTATCCCTTCTGCAGGGGATTTTCCCAATCCAGGAACTGAACCCAGGTCTCCTGCATTGCAGGCAGATTCTTTCCAACTGTGCTATCAGGGAAGCCTGGCTTAAGGATTACAAAAAGGTATATGTATGTATTAGTCACTCAATCATGTCTGACTCTTTTTGACCCCTGGACTCTAGCCTGCCAGGCTCCTCTGTCCATGGGATTCTACAGGCAAGAATACTGGAGCAGGTTGCAATTCCCTTTTTCAGGCTATCTGCTCAACCCAGGGACTGATCCTGGGTCTCCTGCATTGTAGGCAGATTCTTAAACTTCTGAGCCACCACGGCTGCTCTAAAAAGGTATGCTTGCTCCCAAACGACTGCTTCCCTAGACAGCCTCACTGCAACTGAAAAAAAAAAAAAAATCATTTTCTATCTCCTGTTAAAATGTATGGGTCACACATGGGACACTGACAAATGATTTTAATGTACCTACCTGAGATTTGCAAAAAGCAGAGTTTTAAAAGAAGGTAGAACATACTACTCAGTTCAGTGACATTGTTCAGCTTTCCTCTTATAATATTTTATTATTTTTATTCATAGAGAAGCAAATTCAGGAAAATGAGAGAAGGAAATAATGATCCATCTCCTCCAGACAGACTTAGTCATTACCAATTTTTTTTTAATATCTTTGCCTTCAGTCTTTATTTTTTATAACACTCTGTTTTTAAAAATTCATACAAGTAATGAAGTTTTCAAACAAGGCAGAGAAGCATAAAAAGAAACAATACAAATCCTGTCATTCACACTTGAGCATCATCAATATTGGGTAAGCATGTGAGCAGAAATCTTTATTTGCACATATAAGATGCATCTATTATAGAATGCATGGATGGAGAGAAAAGATGAAAATATGAATAAAAAACATATAGAGAATATTAAAATAGAGTAAATATTTTGAGGGAGAATCAAAACACTCTCTGCTATGAAATCTGAGTGCTTAAAGTCAGTTCTTTTTCTCCTATGACCTTATCCTCAATTATTTTCTTGCTAGTTAGGTTATTATTTATATACATTATCCAGACTTTTTTGATATTTGCATTCTGTCCTCTATAATTCTTTTAGATGGTTAATATTCATACCGTATTTTAAATTAATTAATAGTCACTATTGGGCTTGTTATCATAACTTCCATTCCTCATTTTTTAATTTTAAGTAATCAGATAATATATAGATTTTGAAATATATACTTGAAAACATTCCATTATGTCAAAAGGTTTTTTCTATACCATCTTTCTCAAGTTAGAGTGTCTGCATGTTGCCTTAATATTTGCTCCACTGTCTTCTGGCATTAATAATGATTTAGATAATTTTTAAGTTAACTTTTTCCCTATTGTCCCAACCTTTTCCCTATTAAGACACTGATTTTTTTTCTGCAACTATTACTGAAGAATTATTTCTTTAAAGTTGAATAGATTAATGAAATAATATATCTCTTTCAGAATTTTCTAAATCAAAATTCCCTGAAGTATTTATTTTTTCCAGCAAGGGAAAGCTTCTAGAATTGCAACAGTGAATTTGTATATTTCCAATCTGCTGGATTCTAGTACTTCTCTTTATTCTAAAATGTAGAGATATCAAATATTCATGTTACATGACTTTTAATTTCACATCTTTTGTACCTTTCTCATTGCTCTAACCTTTTCATCTTTTCCTAGCATTTTGATTAGGAATACTTAAGTCTTTTTTTTTTTTTAATAACTTGATTTCTAGTGGTGCCTGTTCTGTTTGTTCCTGATTTTTTAATTAATGGTGGCACTAATGGTAAAGGGACTTCCCTTTACCATTTACAGATTCTGTAAAGAATCTGCCTGCAATGTGGGAGACACACAGAGGAGAATGAGAGAAATAGAGACGGAGGTTGGAGTTATGCTGTCATAGCCAAAGAATACCTGGGTTTGATCCCTCGGTTGGGAAGATTCCCTGGAGAAGGGAATAGCTACCCACACTTGCCTGCCGATATAGGAGACATAAGAGACACAGGTTCAATCCCTGGGTCAAAAAGATGGAGGACGGCATGGCAACGCACTTCAATACTCTTGCCTGGAGAATGCCATGAACAGAGGAGACTGGCAGGCTACAGTCCACAGTATCTCAGAGTCAGACATGACTGAAGTGACTTAGCATGCACACAAATGACTTTTTCAGTTTATATCATTTGGCCTTTAATTTCTCCTTTAAGTTTTTATGCTTCTTGCTATATTGAATTTAATATTCATTAATTTATTCTGCAACATGAACAAATTATGACAAATTTTCTATTATTCCAAGATACACAGATTTACAGATTTTGAACTTTGTCTTTTGCATACTAATTGTGAGTGTGCATTTAATCTAGTATGTGTTCAGAGTTGTATAAACAGGTCTTTGAATTTTTTTCATTCTCAATGGCTTCATCTTGACATTACATCTATCTAATATGTGTAGGAGTTGATTTTATTTTCACTGAGTAAGATTTCAGTTTTTCCTCTTCCCTTCAACCTAGCCATAAGGGCTATAAGCAGTCATTTTATTCACTTTGTTTCTAATCAGAGCTAATGGTGGATATGGAAGTAGAGGAAGAACAAGAGGAGGGGAAGGATCAAAATTCCGTAATCAGTCAGTTCAGTTCAGTCGTGTGTGACTCTTTGCGACCCCATGAACTGAAACACGCTAGGCCTCCCTGTCCATCACCAACTCCCGGAGTTCACCCAAACCCATGTCCATTGTGTCAGTGATGCCATCTAACCATCTCATCCTCTGTCATCCCCTTCTCCTCTTGCCCTCAATCTTTCCCAGCATCAGGGTCTTTTCAAATGACTCAGCTCTTCGCATCAGGTGGCCAAAGTATTGGGAGTTTCAGCTTCAACATCTGTCCTTCCAATGAACACCCAGAACTGATCTCCTTTAGGATGGACTGGTTGGATCTCCTTGCAGTCCAAGGGACTCTCAAGAGTCTTCTCCAACACCACAGTTCAAAAGCATCAATTCTTCAGTGCTCAGCTTTCTTTATAGGCCAACTCTCACATCCATACATGACCACAGGAAAAACCATAGCCTTGACTAGACGGACCTTTTTTGGCAAAGTAATATCTCTAATCTCTTCTGAAATGTTACATATATCATACTTAAGTTTTGTTCAGCTAGTGTGTGAATACTGTTCCCACAATGAGATGTCTCTGGATTTTGAATTACCTCTTCACTTCAGTGTTCAGAAACAGGGTCTTTAGACTATTTTTTCTACCAGGTTGTCAATTTTGTATTTTTTTCTTAAACTATGTCTTCTTCCACATGTCAATTTTTGCTACTGCTAGATTAGAAAGAAAAAAAAATAGATGTAAGGATACCATTTCACATTTTTAGGTGATGACAAATTGTTCTCCAAAGAGATTGTATAATTTCTACTCTCACTAAAAATATATGAGAATTTACCTTCTCCTTATTCTAAAAACATTCAGCATTTTCAGAATTTTTGTTTTGCAAATCTGTGTGTGTTCAGTGGTACCATATTGTGGAATTAATATGTACTTCGCTGGTTACTGGGGCTTCCCTGGTAGCTCAGCTAGTAAAGAATCCACCTGCAATGTAGGAGACCACAGTTCGATTCCTCAGTTGTAAAGGTCCATTGGAGAAGAGATAGGCTACCCACTCCAGTATTCTTGGGCTTACTTGGTGGCTTAGGCAGTAAAGAGTCTGTCTGCAACGTGGGAGATGCAGTTTTGATAATTGAGTTGGGAAGATCGCCTGGAGAAGGAAATGACTACCCACTCCATTTTTCCTCCTTGGAGAATTCCATGGAAAGAGGAGCCTGGCAGGCTACAGTCCATGAAGTCATAAATAGCTGGACATGACTGAGCCACTATTACTTTTACTTTGCTTGCTGCAAACTAATAAATTTGAATACATCTAATATTTTTATGGTTTATTTGTATATCCTCCTCTGTCAGAAATCCTTTCACAAATTGTATGTATCAATGGTTTTAGTAGCTTAATTTTTTCTAATGGATGTGCTATATTTCTCAATATATTATGGATACGGAGATCTACTTTTTCACTTTTTTATACTGTTCTTTAATGAATATGATTATTAATTTAAGCATACTTATCTCATATTTATCAATATTTTATGTATAATTTATACTTTTTTATATTGTTTAGGAAATCCTATCTTGAAGTTTTAAATACAATCTTTTGTAATATCCCTTTTTAAGTTTATACTTTTTTTGCCTTTAAGCTATTAATTTGCCTGGAATTTTCTTTTTTATATAGGTAGAATAGTAAGTTGAATTATGGCCTCTTAAAAGTATATGTGAAAATTCTAATCCCTGAAACCCGTGAATCTGACCTTTTTTTGAGAAAGATTCTTTGCACATACAGTTAAGGATCTTGAGATCATTCTGGATTTCTTTGATCCCTAAATTCAATTATGTGTCTTTATAAGAGAAAAAAAAAAGATAGAGAGAGAGTGGACACACAGAGGGGAATGCCAAGGGAAATAGAGACAGAGGTTGGAGTTATGCCCTCATGGCCAAAGAACACCTGGAACCAATAGGAGATGGCAGAAGAAAGGAAAAAATGTTCCCTTGAGCATGCAGATGAGAATGGCTCTGCAAATACTTCTGTGAGAGACAGTTCTCTTATTTTAAGCCACCAAATTTGTGGTAATTGGTTATGACAGCCATAGGAAACCCATGGATACCAAATACACCAACATCATTATTGAAAACTTCACCTTTTCTTATATTTATTGACAGCTATCAAACATCAGATTCCTTATATACCTGAATCTCTTCCTATTCTATCCAATACCCTCTAGCCTTCCCATCTTATTTAAGGGTGGTGAAGGGTAAGAAACACTTGTAAAAGTTAAATCCCAGGAATTCAGACCCACCTTAAGACTGAAATCATAATCATATAAGACTATAGAATTTTCTGCTCTACCATATCTTACCAGGGCTCCCCAGTGGCTCAGCTGGTAAAGAATCTGTCTGCAATGCAAGAGACCCTGGCTTGTTACCTGAGTCGAGAAGATCCCCTGGAAAAGGGATAGGCTACCCTTTCCAGTGTTCTTGGGCTTCCCTGGCAGCTTAGAAGATAAAGAATCTGCGTGCAATGTAGGAGACTTGGGTTTGATCCCAGGGTTGGGAAGATCCCCTGGAGGAGGGCATGGCAACCAACTCCAGTATTCCTGCCTGGAGAATCCCCATGGATAGAGGTACCTGGTGGGCTACAGAGGTGCCTGGCAGGGCTACAGTCCATGGGGTCACAAAAAGTTGGACACAACTGAGCAACTAAGCACAGCACAGCATACCTTACTTACCACTACATCAACATAATTGAAAAAACCCTCTGGTAGAGTCTGTTTCTGCCTTTTCCAGCATCCAGAAGTAGCCTATATTTCTTGGCTCAGAGCCACTTTCTTCATCTTCAAAGCCAACATGGGAACATAGTTTTTTCGCCTCAGTAAATTTGTAATAACAGGCAACTCCTTTAACCTGACAAAGAATGTTTATAAGAAACCTACCATGAATATCACACATCAAGGATGTTTTCTCTCATTACTTTTATTCAATATTGTACTGTATTTACCAGCTAGTACAGTAAGACAGGCAAAGAAAAAAATGGTATACAAATTGGGAAGGAAAAAATAAGATTGTCTTTTTGCATAGATGACATGATGTCTATGTACAAAATTCCATAGGACTGACCAAAAAAACCCCACAACTGTCTTATGACTAATAAGGTAATTATAGCAAGGTCACAAGAAACAATATTGGATATAGAATAGTGGTTGCCCAGTGGTGTCTACGTCTTATTCCTTGGAACCTGATTGTTACCTACATGTTACCTTCCATAACAAAAAGGACATTGAAAATATAACAAGTGAGCCACATTAGTGTAGTGTAAGATTTTAGTTACTGGGAAAACGAAGTGTGCCTTGCATGAGAACTCTTTGTACTATCTTTGCAATTTTTCTATAAACCTAAAACTTATCTAAAAACAAAGTGTATTTAAAAACATAGATTCTTTAGAACACTTGAATTCTAGTTACATTATATTTCTTTATTTCATAAAAATTATTATTGGCTTTATTCTTGTTTAGTTATTACCACACATTTACTTTAACTATTATCTTTGTTTCTACATATGTTTCAAACTTTTGATCTGAAATCAACTTTCTTCTGTTGATATATATTATTTATATTAGAATTACCTTTAGGGACAGTCAGCTTACTTCAAACTTTCTCATGTCATCCTTCTGTGAAATGTTTTAATTTCATTTCATGAATGTGTCTTTGTTGCATATGGCATTTTATATTGCTTTGTATTTCTTTTAGTACATTCTACTTCTTTGTTCTACTGTTGCTTTTGTAAAGTCATCTATCAGTCTAATTGCCACTTATTTAAAGAAAATATGACTGCCCTGGGAGATTTTAAAATCTTTTATTTGTTTTGGAGGTTTCAATTTGAATGGGAAACATCTATTATGGATTTCATCTCAAATATCCTGCATGGAAAACTTTTTTATCTTGATGAATCTCTAGCTTATTTTCTTTCCATTAGTTCTGGAAATTTTCCTGCCATTATCTCTTCAAATATTGCCTTTGGCCTACCCTCTTTTTCCAATTAAATATGTTAGATTTTCTCACTTTATGCTTCCTATTTCTTAACTCTTTTTTATATTTTTAATGCACATTAAGACTTTAAATACTAACAGCTGATAATCAATGTAGTAATGTAAACTTATAAACAGTATTGTCAATTAAATTAATCATTATTACCAAGAACTAAATACTAGTACCTTTGACTAATATTTAGAAATCAAATTTTCTACCTTGTACCTGGGGTTCTGTCTTTTTGTCAATTAGCCAAATAATCTCTTTTTTATTTTATTGTTGTTTTGTTAAGGAGGGGGGCTGGAAACAAACTAGAAATACACAGAATGTACATTTTCTCCATAAAATGAGTCTCTTCCTTGAGGGATAGAGCTAGAGACAAATATTATTTTCTTATTTTTCTTCCTTCAAATTGTTTCACTACTAGAGTCCTTGGCATTTAGGCAAAGTAAATGTTAATTCAATTTTCCTTACATGTGCTCATTATGTAAAAACCTTCCAGCTCTGCCAACCCCTTGATTTCAGCTTCCTAAGACTCATTCTAGTCTTCTTGCCTCCACAACTGTGAAGTGAATGTCTCTCAGTCATGTCTGACTCTTTGTGACCCCATGGAATTCTCCAGGCCAGAATACTGGAGTGGGTAGCCTTTCCCTTCTCCAGGGGATCTTCCCAACCCAGGAATCAAACCCAGGTCTCCTGCATTGCAGGAGAATTCTTTACCAGAATTGTAACAATGTATTTTTGTTGTTTTAAGCTACTACACTGGTAGTAATTTGTTAGAGCAACAATAGAAAATGCATACATAGTCTCTTCAGGATCTTGGCTTCTCAAGTTTTTCCTGGCTCTGTATCTCTCTCTGTTTCTCTCTCTCCTTCTGAATTTTGTCCAGCTTTTCAGCTGTTCTCAGCAGAGAGTTAGTCAAATACCATTTACCCCTTCATTCTGAAAGTGGAAGTCTCAAATATACTCAATATTCACAAAATATTCATAATTTTCACAATATGTTCCCCCAATTTATTCAGCTATAAAATGAAGATGATAATAGACACTTCACTAGGTGACACTGTGGATTACAAGGATTACAGTATTAAACTAAAACAGCCATGCAGCACAGAGATATAAATGCTAGGTGATTAGTTTTACAGTTAGGCTCTTCACTGAAGTTATACTGACATTTCAAAATTTGTTAAATTAAAACACCGACCTCAATAAAATGAAACTTCTCATTGTTTTCAGACATATGTGAATAGATGGGGGAAAAAACTCAGAAACTTTAGAACACAATACTATAAAATCTTATGAAATTTTCAGGACATCAAGGACCAATATATGATTTTATTTTGCAAAAATGTAAGAAATGTTGTTGTGATATATCTCTTTGGAGAATAGATCTTTTACTACAATGGGCATGTATAGTTTTTGTCTTTGAAATTTTTACTCTTTTAAATTATACAACATAAAACTAAAATTCAAAGGCAATAACTTTTAGCACACTAAATTATTGTCATGCACATTCTAAGCTTTTAATAAATGATCAAATTAATAAAACTGTAAAACTCTATACATATGAAAAGTAATACATTTACTTAGTATCCTTTTTATGTTAGAAAGGGAAGTCGCTCAGTCGTGTCCGACTCTTTGCAACCCTATGGACTGTAGCCTACCAGGCTCCTCCGTCCATGGAATTTTCCAGGCAAGAATACTGGAGTGGGTTGCCATTTCCTCCTCCATGGGATCTTCCCCACCTGGGGACTGAACCTGGGTCTCCCGCATTGCAGGCAGACGCTTTATCATCTGAGCCACCAGGGAAGCCATAATGTTTATAGTACTATACTTTGAAAATTAGTAATCCATATGTGTTTTAGACTAGAACCAGAAAAAATTGGAAAAATGAGAGCATAACAGTTCCCTGATGAGCTAGATAATAGGAACTGATTATAATTTAGAGGTATGTTTATGGGTGGACATGGGGCAAAGATAGCAGTATTTGAAATTATGTGTGTATGAAAAGATGGAAAGCAGGATATGAATAAACCAGTATCTAAATTATATTGTGTGTAAAGTGCATAAAAATATCAGGAATCTTAAAACCTAAATACACAGTAACCATTAGCCATGGTAAATATTTTTTAAAGTTTTTCAGTATCTACAATCCTATTCAACACATTTGCAAATGCAAATGATTCACAGTCTGACATTTTCCTATAACAGAAATGAACTACTCAAATTTTCTTATGAACAAATTGAATGCAAACAAAGCACATACATACATATATATATACACAAATAGAAAAAAGAGAGGGAGAATAGGAAGTGTTTATATTTTAGTATTGCTAGAGATCAAGTTTTTAAAATGCTTAATCCATTAATAATATTTTGAAGAATATTCTCCAAGTATATTGGTTAAGTATTCATGGGTACCATCATCCAAAAATATTGAAAAGCCATAAACCCTTTTTCTATATTTCAAGCTGTATTTCATTACAGTGTTCAGGTGACTGCAGTCTTTCCAAATGCAAAATTCTATGTGCCATCTGTTCTTTAGTATCAGTGACTCTAATTTTAACTGTAAGTCTGATAATTCTTCACAAAAGCCACTACATCAATTTGGGTCTGATTAACTTCCTACTCAGGCTTCCCAGGTGGCACTAGTAAAGAATCTGCTGGCTAATGCAAGAGATATATGAGATGAGGGTTCTATCCCTAGATTGGGAAGATCTCCTGGAGGATGGCATGGCAACCCATTCCAGTATTCTTGCCTGGAACATCCCACAGAGGAGCCTGGCAGGCCACAGTTCATAGGGTCAGGATTGCAAAGAATCAGACATGACTGAAGTGACTTAGCATGTTTGCAATTTTCTATTCATATAATATATTATTTATTTAATTTGAAAATCTCTTCCTGAAGTTTCCCATTTTGTTCCTTGATATAGACAACATGCATATGATTAATGTGAGGATTAACATTTTGATTATATATTTCTCTACTAAGGTCACCATCATAATTTTAAGAAAAATTATGCATTGATTTAGAAAATGATGATTTAAAAAAATTATGCATTCTTTTCTTTGGGATTATAACTGAAGTCATTTTACTTGTAATTCCACCTGTAATATGGTAAAAATCTGAGTTTCATTGTATTAGCACTGAAGTTTATTTTATGAACCAAAAAAATTTCTTTATATGAGCTGATGTTTCCTGGAAACATCTGGAAAAAGCTGTCTGTGCAGCTAGTGAAAACACCAAGTACAGTATTATCTGGTTAGGCCCACTACATTCTACATTGTCTGATTCAGTTTGCAATACAGTTGGCTTTCATAGCATACTTTCAAAATTTGGGCAATGCAATTTGGATTATTAAATTGCAATAAGGTTTACTTCTCCATAATAAGATAGGGAGACTACGCTCTTCAGTCTTCTTTAGTTAGCTTTAATTCAGTTAAATAATGTGGACATTGGTCAAAAACATCTACTGTATGGAAATACCATTTGCACTGTCATTTAGAAAGCTTAAAAACCTGATACAAGTTGTATACATTGTCACAATAGAATAACACCTGTTAATACCTTTTTAAAAGCATGTATTTATGTCTTTAGTTTTGGCTGTGCCACGTGACAGGGACAGGGGAGCCTGATGGGCTGCCGTCTATGGGGTCGCACAGAGTCGGACACGACTGACGCGACTTAGCAGCAGCAGCATGTGACAGATGGGACCTTAGTTCCTGGTTCCCGCACCAGAGATGGAACCTGTGCTCCCTGCACTGGGAGTACAGAGTCATAACCACTGAACAGCCAGGGAAGTCTCTAATCATTAGAAGTAGAGGGTCAAAAGAGACCTTAAAAGATAGAGTAACTCATCTTTTTGCCATTCAATATGAATATTATTCTATACAGATGAATATATGTTTTATTCCATACAGATTCTGTAAAGAGGACGCATTAACTCATTTCACAATTTACTTTAATAACAATTTTAACAAGATTTTTACTACTAACATCTTGTAATAACTACAGTTAAATTTAGAAATGTAAATGCATTGCTGTGCTCCTATGTATGTATCATGAATTGTACATGACATCTTCCTGGACGGTATAAGAAGTTCACAGGAAAGAGAATATTTGAAATGTACCCAGAATGTAGTGTGGCAGACAGTATTTACTAAGATCTGTTTCTTCTTTCTGGGCACACAACCAGGTTGAAGTGTAACCACATGACTCAGTTGTTGACAATGGAATGAGTTTAAAAATGATATGGGCCAGGTGTGGCCCATAAAACCATTCACATTCCTTTTCTCTCCACTGATCTGATACAGATGAGCACAGTAACCTTGGAAGTAATGAATTAAAAATGGCAGAAGCATGTGATTGAAGGAGACTAGATTCCTGAATTACCTTGTATAAGAAAGCAGCCTTCCAAGCAGGGGTATCTACTGGGGGCTTTCCATGAACAAGAAGTAAATTACTGTCTATCAAATTACTGACATTTGGGGGTTTATCTTGTACAATAGTTGCTTTAATGTCACCTTATTTAATACCTGTGAGAATGATTTGGACAGAAGAAACTTCTAAGTAGAAAGAGGAGTCAAGATGAAAGAGTGGCTTAACACATCATGAGAACAGGGCATAAGTGTGAGACATATGTGTAGAGTATCAGGTGTTCTGACTAGGGGAGATAATGATAGTATAAAATAGATTGGGGCAGTATTTTAGAAGGCTTCAAATGCCAAGCTGAGACCCTTGAACAATTTGGGAGGCAATGGGGAAATAATAGGAGCTCATCAGCAAAAGAAAACACACAATTTGAATTGTACTATAAGTTCATTAATCTAGCAGCTATAAATATCATGGTTTGGAGGCAGGGAGTAATAAAAATCTTTGTAATAATACAGAGTAAAACCATACAATGTGGATAGATTGAAGAAAGGAATAATGGTATTGCAGATATAGGATTCACAAATGTATGAACTGATTAGAAGGTACAAGGGAAAAGAACAGTCTTAATAACTGTATAAACTGATGCTTATGTTCTTATTATAAACTAACCATTTTATATGGGTTATCACCCTTAATCTTCACAATAATCCTATAGAACAAGTACCAGTATCGCTTTTATTTTACAGAAATGATACAGTTTAGGGAGGTTTAGTACATAGACAAAAGTCATATTGTAAATGCAACAACCAGGATTTGAAGCAAGCAATCTAATGTTAGATGCCTGGCTTACAATGAGTACAAGATGTGTGAGAGAAAGAAGCACAAATTCAACTGATTTTTTTTTTTTGTTTTGGTAAAATTTTAAATTGATATAATTTCAAACTGACAGACAAATTGCAAGAACATTACAAAGAACTTTAACATACCCTTTACCTAAATTCAGCAGCTATTTATACAACACACACACACACATACACACATACATTATGCACAGAATTATTTTTGCCTTTTTTTTAATTTATTAAGGGTGAAATGATGCTAACACATTTACATATTGACACCAGAAGCCAGTTGAAATTTGCAGTTTGTGACTGACCTTTTGGAGAGAATCTAGGTCTGGAGATAATGGTATGGAATAAATTAGTATAGACAAAGATTGGTAAAATTCATAAAAATAAGTCAGGTTTCTGAGTGAAAGAATAGAGAAAGAAAAGGACAATTCATTAGGAGCAGGATAATCCTATGCAACAAATGTCCAGAGAGGAAAAATTACAGAGGTATAGTTGTGAAGTTAAAAGCCTCAGAAAGATCTAGAGATCTAGGGAAAGGTAAATATTCAGAAGGTCTTCGGTGACCTTTGGTACAACATTTTGGGTAGCATACTGATAGAGGAAACTAAATTACAAAGGCTAAGGAGAATAATCAGTGAAAAAAATTAAAATGAATGTAAGAAAAATGTTCATCATGTGTGAACAATTAAAGCTATTTATTTTCCTTTCTGTTATTTTGCTACTCATATTCTTTCTTTTTTTATTCATTTAGTTATGCATCAGAATTTTTACATCAAAACTAATAAATACTTTAAAGTGGTTGGATGGGGAGCTTGGGGTTGCACAGTACACAGTGGTAACCTTCCCCGTGTTCATTCTTTCAGTCTGAAAGAGTCCATCTTGAGGCAAAGGGAGGATTCACTTTTCTGGGAACACACACAAATCTCTGGATGTCCCAATGACATCTGTGCACAGGTTGTTGTTGTTGTTTAGTCATTGAGTTGTGTCTGCTCTTTTGTGACCCCATGGATTGTAGCCTGACAGCCTCCTCTGTCCAAGGAATTTCCTGGGCAAGAATACTGGAGAGGGTTGCCAGGTTAAAAGTTGGGCAAACTTTATCAGGAGTATATTTATCCTTGCCTAAATGAGCAGGATAGGATTTAGCTCAAGAAATTTACTACTTAGAAACTGAAATAAAGAGTGGTACTTGGAATGAGGTATTTAGGGTAGAGGGGGGGTATTTGGAACATATATATAAACGAATATATCCACATAAACATTGATTGATATACATATTTTACCTGGTATTGTGGCTCTGGTTTAGAGAAAACTTCTTTACAATTAGTCAGTGAATTCAATTTACGACTTAGGTGAATAAATTCAATTTTGTCAAAAGATATTTTCAGTAAACAAGTTCAATTGCCCTTATCAGTTCAGTTCAGTTCAGTTGCTCAGTCGTGTCTGACTCTTTGCAACCTCATGAATCGCAGCACACCAGGCCTCGCTGTCCATCACCAGCTCCCAGAGTTCACCCAGACTCACGTCCATCGAGTCAGTGATGCCATCCAGCCATCTCATCCTCTGTCATCCCCTTCTCCTCTTGTCCCCAATCCCTCCCAGCATCAGAGTCTTTTCCAATGAGTCAACTCTTCGCATGAGGTGGCCAAAGGACTGGAGTTTCAGCTTTAGCATCATTCCTTCCAAAGAAATCCCAGGGCTGATCTCCTTCAGAATGGACTGGTTGGATCTCCTTGCCGTCCAAGGGACTCTCAAGAGTCTTCTCCAACACCACAGTTCAAAAGCATCAATTCTTTGGCACTCAGCTTTCTTCACAGTCCAACTCTCACATCCATACATGACCACAGGAAAAACCATAGCCTTGACTAGACGAACCTTTGTTGGCAAAGTAATGTCTCTGCTTTTGAAAATGTTATCTAGGTTGGTCATAACTTTCCTTCCAAGGAGTAAGCGTCTTTTAGTTTCATGGCTGCGGTCACCATCTGCAGTGATTTTGGAGCCCCCCCAAAAAATAAAGTCTGACATTGTTTCCCCTGTTTCCCCGTCTATTTCCCATGAAGTGATGGGACCAGATGCCATGATCTTCGTTTTCTGAATGTTGAGCTTTAGGCCAACTTTTTCACTCTCCACTTTCACTTTCATCAAGAGGCTTTTGAGTTCCTCTTCACTTTCTGCCATAAGGGTGGTGTCATCTGCATATCTGAGGTTATTGATATTTCTCCTGGCAATCTTGATTCCAGCTTGTGCTTCTTCCAGTTGAGCATTTCTCAGGATGTACTCTGCATATAAGTTAAATAAGCAGGGTGACAATATACAGCCTTGACGTACTCCTTTTCCTATTTGGAACCAGTCTGTTGTTCCATGTCCAGTTCTATCTGTTGCTTCCTGACCTGCATACAGATTTCTCAAGAGGCAGATCAGGTGGTCTGGTATTCCCATCTCTTGAAGAATTTTACACAGTTTATTGTGATCCACACAGTCAAAGGCTTTGGCATTGTCAATAAAGCAGAAATAGATGTTTTTCAGGAACTCTCTTGTTTTTTCCATGACCAAGCGGATGTTGGCAATTTGATCTCTGGATCCTCTGCCTTTTCTAAAACCAGGTTGAACATCAGGAAGTTCACGGTTCACGTATTGCTGAAGCCTGGCTTAGAGAATTTTGAGCATTACTTTACTAGCATGTGAGATGAGTGCAATTGTGTGGTAGTTTGAGCATTCTTTGACATTGCCTTTCTTTGGGATTGGAATGAAAACTGACCTTTTCCAGTCCTGTGGCCACTGCTGAGTTTTCTAAATTTGCTGGCATATTGAGTGCAGCACTTTCACAGCATCATCTTTCAGGATTTGAAATAGCTCAACTGGAATTCTATCACCTCCACTGACTTTGTTCATAGTGATGCTTTCTAAGGCCCACTTGACTTCACATTCCAGGATGTCTGGCTCTAGGTGAGTGATCACACCATCGTGATTATCTGCGTCTTGAAAATCTTTTTTGTACAGTCCTTCTGTGTATTCTTGCCATCTCTTCCTAATATCTTCTGCTTCTGTTATGTCCATACTATATCTGTCCTTTATCGAGCCCATCTTTGCATGAAATGTTCCCTTGGTAGCTCTAATTTTCTTGAAGAGATCTCCAGTCTTTCCCATTCTGTTGTTTTCCTCTATTTCTTTGCATTGATCGCTGAGGAAGGCTTTTTTATGTCTTCTTGCTATTCTTTGGAACTCTGCATTCAGATGCTTATATCTTTCCTTTTCTCCTTTGCTTTTCGCTTCTCTTCTTTTCACAGCTATTTGTAAGGCCTCCCCAGACAGCCATTTTGCCTTTTTGCATTTGTTTTCCATGGGGATGATCTTGATCCCTGTCTCCTGTACAATGTCACGAACTTCATTCCATAGCTCATCAAGCACTCTGTCTGTCAAATCTAGGCCCTTAAATCTATTTTTCACTTCCACTGTATAATCATAAGGTATTTGATTTAGGTCATACTTGAATGATCTAGTGGTTTTCCCTACTTCCTTCAACTTAAGTTAAATTGCCCTTATAGATACATTTTATCTGCACTGTATTTGTCACAAGGGCTATTTTTTTGTATATAAAAGAAATAATCTAGAGGGTCTATTTCTCCTACTTATAAAAATATCAGAGCAAGAATCTGTAAGTCATCACCATCATCATAATATACAATTAAACTTCAGATGTTTTTCTTTTTCTGGTTATGTGTTTCAAAAGAATTCTTTATCCCTGAGTGCTGGCATGCCCACATGTGTGTTCAGCCAGGGCCAACTCCTTGCAACCTCATGAACTGTAGCCCACCAGGCTACTCTGTTCATGAGATTTCCCAGGCAAGAATATTGGAGTGGGTTGCCATTTCCTTCTCCAGGGGATCTTCCTGAAAAAGGGATCAAACCCATGTCTCCTGCATTGGCAGGAAGATTCTTTACCACTGAACCACCTGGGAAGCCCTTTTTATGCATGGTGTTCACACAATCATTAGAATAAAATTACTCTCTAAAAGTTTTATGCTTCAGTATCCTTGTTTTTCAGTGAAATTATATATATATATATATATATATATATATATATATATACATACACACACCAGTCCAGCATTTCTCATGATGTACTCTGCATATAAGTTAAATAAACAGGGTGGCAATATACAGCCTTGATGAACTCCTTTTCTTATTTAGATCCAGTCTGTTGTTCCATGTCCAGTTCTAACTGTTGCTTCCTGACCTGCATACAGATTTCTCAAGAGGCATATCAGGTGGTCTGGTATCCCCATCTCTTGAAGAATTTTCCACAGTTTATTGTGATCCACACAGTCAAAGGCTTTGGCATAGTCAATAAAGCAGAAATAGATGTTTTTCTGGAACTCTCTTGCTTTTTCCATGATCCAGCTGTATATTGTCACCCTGTTTATTTAACTTATATGTAGAGTACATCATGAGAAATGCTGGACTGTAAGAAACACAAGCTGAAATCAAGATTGCCAGGAGAAATGTCAATTACCTCAGATATGCAGATGACACCACCCTTATGGCAGAAAGTGAAGAGGAACTCAAAAGCCTCTTGATGAAAGTGAAAGTGGAGAGTGAATAAGTTGGCTGAAAGCTCAACATTCAGAAAACGAAGATCATGGCATCTGGTCCCACCACTTCATGGGAAATAGATGGGGAAACAATGGAAACAGTGTCAGACTTTATTTTTCTGGGCTCCAAAATCACTGCAGATGGTGACTGCAGCCATGAAATTAAAAGACGCTTACTCCTTGGAAGGAAAGTTATGACCAATCTAGATAGCATGTTCAAAAGCAGAGACATTACTTTGCCAACAAAGGTTCGTCTAGTCAAGGCTATGGTTTTTCCTGTGGTCATGTATGGATGTGAGAGTTGGACTGTGAAGAAGGCTGAGCGCCGAAGAATTGATGGTTTTGAACTGTGGTGTTGGAGAAGACTCTTGAGAGTCCCTTGGACGGCAAGGAGATCCAACCAGTCCATTGTGAAGGAGATCAGCCCTGGGATTTCTTTGGAAGGAATGATGCTAAAGCTGAAACTCCAGTCCTTTGGCCACCTCATGCGAAGAGTTGACTCATTGGAAAAGACTCTGATGCTGGAAGGGATTGGGGGCAGGAGGAGAAGGGGACGACAGAGGATGAGATGGCTGGATGGCATCACTGACTCGATGGATGTGAGTCTGGGTGAACTCCGGGAGTTGTTGATAGACAGGGACGCCTGGCGTGCTGCGATTCATGGGGTTGCAAAGAGTCAGACACGACTGAGCAACTGAACTGGAACTGGAACTCCATATTGGTAACAGTAGTGATGCCTGTCTCCATATCCTGTGAAGGGTACTCCACTTTAGTAAGAGGAACTTGTTAAAACTTATAGTTATTTAAATGAACACATACGTCCTTATTTCTCTCCTGTGTGTGTTAATACCTCACACTTTTGATAACATGAAACCACACAAGTTATAAAACTTGTTTTTGCTATTTTTTATTTTTAGAGAAGTTATAATAGTGATATTGAAGGGATCTCAAGATATCATTTGAACTAATACCATTGGTCTGATTGAAACTATTCCTATAAAGCAGTGGCATGACTCTGTGATGCCCGTGAGAGAGGGAGGAGGTACCTACATACGCTCAATAGCCAATTCTTCATGAAGACTTAAATCAGGGGCTTTCCTATTAAGGAAGGAAAAATAGCAGTAGTATCAAATATAGCATCTTGAGTATGACTGGTCATCTTTAATTTTCAATAGACCAATGTTTGAAATTATGTCTCTTCCCTTGTTTAAAACTGTGGCTAGGCAAAGGGAATGCTTTCCAAGTAGCTGACCAGGGTTTTTCTCAATGTTTGTCTTCCTTCTCTTTCTTCCAATTTCTATTTCTTCCAATTTCTCACTCCCTTTCTTTGTTCTTGCTTTTCTCTCCCTACTTCTTTTTCTCTCCTTTTTTTTTTTATGAAACGGGAACCATGATTTGAAGACTAAAGCACTGAGCCTAAGCCATCTCTTTGCTACACATCGATACAGGGACAGTATTTAGACTCTCTTGTTGATTCTGTTTCTGTACATTAAAGTATCGGTATGCCTATTAAATAGTGAAATCCTAATAAACTTTTGTTGGAAAAAAATTCTCTATATCATTCTCTATATTTGAAATGTATTTAACAAATATAAAAATTAATTGCAAAAACTTGATCAGATCAGATCAGATCAGGTCGCTCAGTCGTGTCCGACTCTTTGCAACCCCATGAATCGCAGCACGCCAGGCCTCCCTGTCCATCACCAGCTCCCAGAGTTCGCCCAGACTCACGTCCATCGAGTCAGTGATGCCATCCAGCCATCTCATCCTCTGTCATCCCCTTCTCCTCTTGCCCCCAATGCCTCCCAGCATCAGAGTCTTTTCCAATGAGTCAACTCTTCGCATGAGGTGGCCAAAGTACTGGAGTTTCAGCTTTAGCATCATTCCTTCCAAAGAAATCCCAGGGCTGATCTCCTTCACAATGGACTGGTTGGATCTCCTTGCAGTCCAAGGGACTCTCAAGAGTCTTCTCCAACACCACAGTTCAAAACCATCAATTCTTCGGCGCTCAGCTTTCTTCACAGTCCAACTCTCACATCCATACATGACCACAGGAAAAACCATAGCCTTGACTAGACGAACCTTTGTTGGCAAAGTAATGTCTCTGCTTTTGAACATGCTATCTAGGTTGGTCATAACTTTCCTTCCAAGGAGTAAGCGTCTTTTAATTTCATGGCTGCAGTCACCATCTGTAGTGATTTTGGAGCCCAGAAAAATAAAGTCTGACACTGTTTTCGCTGTTTTCCCATCTATTTCCCATGAAGTGGTGGGACCGGATGCCATGATCTTCGTTTTCTGAATGTTGAGCTTTCAGCCAACTTATTCACTCTCCACTTTCACTTTCATCAAGAGGCTTTTGAGTTCCTCTTCACTTTCTGCCATAAGGGTGGTGTCATCTGCATATCTGAGGTAATTGATATTTCTCCTGGCAATCTTGATTTCAGCTTGTGTTTCTTTCAGTCCAGCGTTTCTCATGATGTACTCTGCATATAAGTTAAATAAGCAGGGTGACAATATACAGCCTTGACGTACTCCTTTTCCTATTTGGAACCAGTCTGTTGTTCCATGTCCAGTTCTAACTGTTGCTTCCTGATCTGTATACAAATTTCTCAAGAGGCAGATCAGGTGGTCTGGTATTCCCATCTCTTGAAGAATTTTACACAGTTTATTGTGATCCACACAGTCTTAGGCTTTGGCATTGTCAATAAAGCAGAAATAGATGTTTTTCTGGAACTCTCTTGTTTTTTCCATGATGCAGTGGATGTTGGCAATTTGATCTCTGGTTCTTGATAGGGATATAGAAAACTTTAATCTACTTACTGGTCATTAGTGGAAATGTTAATTTCAAATACATCTTAGACCACATTAACTTGTGAATTAATTTTTCTATTTGACACCATTTTCAAGTAAAACTTATAGTAAATTAAAATATTTTAATATAAAATTTTATTGTATAATAATATATAATGTTATATTTTGAAGATGAATTATAAAAATATTAAGGGTATTACTTAAATATATATTAAGGGTATTATTGACCCTTCAATGAATAATTGTTGGTCTCAGGTCATCAAGGGCTTCCCAGATGGCACAACTGATAAAGAATCTGCCTGCCAATGCAGGAGACACAAAGGATCCGTGCATTGGGAAGGTACCCCAGAGAAGGAAATGGCAACCCACTCCAGTATTCTTGGTTGGAAAATTCCCTGGACAGAGGAGCCTGGTTGGGCTACAATCCATGGGGTCTCAAAGAACTGGACATGACTGAATGTGTACACACATACACACGCACACACACACAGGTCATCAAACTATGGTTTATTGAATTCTTTTTTATAGGTGTAAGCTCCCCAAAGTCAGTATATTTATAGCATATTTACTGTAAAGTGGCAAGTTATCCTGATAATACCATGTTAAAATTTTGCTAACATTGTTTTTATGCAGAAACTCACAGTGGGCTTAACATATGTCACAATTCAGAAGTCTAAACAGAATTCTACTTAAATGTACTGACTCTGAAGGAGAAAGTGTTCAGGTATTTATCTGTAGCACTTCTGGGAGAACTGCCAAAACCCTAGAGCATTAGTATTCCTGCAACTTTACATTCTCATGCTAGAAATTGTTCTTCTGGAAAATGTACAATAATGTTAAAATGTTAGGTAATTATACCATATGTGGTAATATATGTAGTGATTTACAGATAGATAAGAAAAGAGGATGAACAGGTATACAGGAAACATTTAAATTTAAGGGTAATCTTGGCCTTACTTTGCTTTCTCCTTAGTACGTGTATTTCAAGATGGTTGCGCTGCCACTATGACTGAAATACTTAGATTAGCATTAATAATAACAAGAATAATAAAAATATCACATCTGATTATATGTAGGTGTTTTACATCTATTCCCTGATTTAATCTGCATGGAAGCCAAGGAATGTAAGTATTAATAGTTCCATTTTAAGATTGACAAAACTTAACTGTTGACAGGTTAAATGATAAGTACAGAGTAGCCAGTACAACAACCTGCATTGTTTACTTCACATCCCCAATGTATGTAGTAAGTTCTACATATAGTAAATGTCAAGTAAATACTTATTTTTGAGTGGCCATTCGATGCCTGTGAAGTAAATTAAATCTATCCATGGCATTCATAGATATTACCTTTTTGAACTTCAAGTCTTATTCAGAAGGATGAAGGGATTGAATGTTCTAATCAGAGTACCACTACTATGAATGCCTGTAAGGAATACACAAATAGGGGGCAAATTTCATGACTAGAAAAATGAAGAGAGGTGAGGATACAAAATGGTTCAATGAGACTGAAGAATGGATGTTTTGGAAGGCAGGACCTGAAAGATTTGAGGTTCTAGAAAATTAATGTGTGTATTACCAGTTGTATCTGTGGGTATAAAAGTGGGGAAATTAAAATTAACAATATTTTTATATTATATTCTCTTTATAAAGTATTTAATTTGCTTATGTTTAAATGAACTGTGATCTCAAATAATTAAGGCACTGATTTCTTTTAATTTTCTTATATTTCTGCCAACACCTGCCCAGTGCATGATACTAATTGATGTTTAATATTGTTATTCAAAGTATGATTAAAAAACACAATCAGTGGCAACAAAACATACAGAAAGGACAGAATTTTGTGTTCACAAAGGGATATTACAGCCTTTGGGAATTATAGTAGAGATATTTTGTTTGATAATGGGTTAATGGCCTTATTTGCGAGTAATTGAATCAAATAACAACAACAACATATCTTGTCATTAACTCTTTAAATTCCTAAAAGGAGTAGGGGAAGGAATGATATTTAATGAGTATCTATTTTTTTGATAGATGCTAAGTCTCTGCACTTACTTTATTTACACATCATATCAACTGGACCAGCTAAACAATAATAATCCCATTTTACATATGTGAGAATAGGCTGACAGGATTGAACAAGTTTCTAAATACAATTTAGTTAGTTTTTGTTGAAGACCGAAAATTTGAAGTGATTGTTTTGTGGAAACACAGTTATGAGTGAATGTGTTTTCTCTCTGTTTCTCTCTCAATATATATCAGATTTTGACTTTGAACATGAATATCAAGTTCCTCAATTCAAAATTAGGCCTTCAAGTGTTGTGCTCCTAAAAATAGTGTTCTTTTGTTTTAATATGTAATCAGAAAATTTCTAGGCCTTGTAATAGATTGAGCATTGGTAGATTAGTCTCATACATACTCACGGTGGAAAAAAAATCCTTTCAAACCCACATTATACTAAATTTTACTTGTCACTTTATCTTCTTTCCTTGCACTTGAGTAAAGCCCTAATAAATGCATTTTGGAAATGGATTTCCCTCAAGAGCTATCTCACTCATTTGTCACAGGAAAAAAAAAGGTGGGGGGGGCAGAGAATATTCAACTTAAACCTCTGCTTTATGCTGAAGATAAAATTCAATCAAATAAGTTTTGCTTATTTTTCTTTTTTACACATTTGATAGTATTTCTTAATGCACCCCAAAGAGTGATCTAATCTGATATTTTTCTTTTTATATCTCTAAACTATTGTGTGTATGTATGTGCCAGTGTGAGCGTGTGTACATAAATCTTTCACTAATGCGTTATGGGAACTTTGTATATTGCAGGTGGCCTAATTTGCAGATTGCTATGTCTTTGATTCAATTAGTAATCATTAAAAAGCCCTCAAACCATCACAATGAAAAAATAATTTATTTCCTGACCTGCAAGTGTTCTTTTAATGCTTTCAGTCAATGGCAGCTCAAGTTTTGTTCCTATTATACTGCTATTTTCAACTTGCTTTCAAAGCAGTTTGATTCATTTTCTTTTCTTCCTACATTTTTTTAAATTCTTCAAATACAACTTTAAATGCAATCAAATAATTTTTCAAGCATCTTATAAAAGTGCTCTAGAGACAGGCAAGTTTACCAGGTTTCATAAACTTTATTCAATGAAGTATCTAGAGCAATAATTCTTTGGGGGTTCCAGATGGTTTATGAACCATTGTGAAGGCTGCTGCTGCTGCTGCTAAGTTGCGTCAGTTGTGTCCGACTCTGTTCGACCCCATAGACGGCAGCCTTCCAGGCTCCGCTGTCCCTGGGATTCTCCAGGCACTACCGCCTATTTCACACTTTACATAAAGTTTCCGTGCATTTGTGCTGCATTGCCAAAAGCAAGAACGGTTACATGCTCCAGCAAGAAAAATATCCTTAGGAATAGCATCAAAAATAAGTTCAGCACTAAGTCATAGTTTGGTTTTCTATTGAAGAAAACAACCTATGGATATGTTATAACAGAATGTCATTTAAGATATTTTTTTTAACATATAGAAAACATAGCTTTCAACACAGAGCTTTATTAGCCCAGGACAAAATACTTTTCCCAGGACGTATAAAGATTGTGAGTCAGATCCCATACGGCCTCCCTGTTGTAAGGAACTTGGGGAGACTCTTCGACAATCAAGGTTCCCAGGATTCTCTCTTCTGACCAGGCCGTGTGCCAGGGCTGCTAAGTTATGAGATCTCGCGAGATCTGGCTTCAGTAGATGCTGTTCCTTTGTGCGGGAATTTCACCGAGGCGCTGAAATTCCCGCGACCCCAGGTAGTGAACTGGTAGGTATCTACACAGCCCAGACACCAGGACCGGTTAAAGCACCCTGGAACGTGCGAATGGCGTGGCGCCTGTGGCTCACCTGCGCCAAACTGGTCCCCTACCAGTCCGTGCCTTTTAGGCTTGGCCTTCTCTTGGGGCTAGTGGGACCCAGCACTGCTCCTCTGAGGACACGAGGCTATGGGAAAACTCCGAAGAGCCATATCCATGTGGCCCTGGTGCCGTGGACCTGTGGCCTGTCGTCTGAGGAGGAGCCCCGGCTTTCGGGATCCCACAAGGTGGGGTTTTCTCTGGTAAGAAGGGTCAGCTGAGACGGGGTCCTGTTTCTTCTTTTCTCTGTGGTCCATACATAGCTCATACAGACCTGTCCTCTTGCTACCCTTGCAGCGGTTCCTCTAATACTTCTCACTCAACACTGGAGGCAGGCAGTGGAATTAACTAGGAGGGCTCCAGCTGTCGTCTTTCCTCAGTAGGCCCAGTATCAACTCAGCCAGCCCAAAGCTGAGCCCATGGGTTACCCTCATGGTGTTCAACACTGGAAAAGAAACACGATGAATCTTAGAGTAATAACACAGCTGGAACAGTAGTGGGAAAATAAACCCCAACAAACCAAAAGAAGTCCAAAGGTATAGGCATATCATATTCAAATTGCAAAACCAAAGAAAAAGAGACATTGAGTGGAGTCTATAAAACTAAAAGCATAACAACACGGGCACATAAGCTGTGTACTTAAATTGACAAAGTTGTTTTCCATGGGGTACTGGTTATTTCTGATACTGCTATCTATATATACTGGAACTGAACAATTAACTGCATAGATGACAGGTGCTGTGGAGCCATGTTTCGCATTGTTGAAGTGGGGATTTACAGAGAAGCATGAGAGGGAAGTTAGAATTATCTATGTGGTAATGGATTTGAATTAGAGATATCATTATGAACTCATGTTTAAAGTAAAATAAATACAGGTAATACCATAAAGAAATGATTCTAGATGTGTTTATATTGCATGGGTTACTGTTTGCACATATATTTACTTGTTCTTTTCACAAAGGATCCAGAAGTAACAAAACTTTAGTGGTAAATATGCCAACTCTCAGATTTTGGTTTCTTTTGCTATTCTCCAGTAAAAGAAACCAGGCTGTTAGAGAAATGACAGATTCTAGGAAAGGGATAGGAAATATATACAACGAGGCCAGAGCACCTTAGTGAAAACATGTGAGGAAGTGTTCAGAAAACAAAAATACAGTGATTGAAGTATGTAAGTGGGACACTGGAGCTGACTGAAATGGCCAAAAATGGACACATTTTAACAACAAAATAGATAAGACAGTATTAGATTATAAATTGGAGTCTAATATATATATATATATATATAGTCTAAAATACATTTCCAGACATTCTGGAATGGAATGTCAAGAGGGCTTTAGGAAGCGTCACTATGAACAAAGCGAGTGGAGGTGATGGAATTCCAGTTGAGCTATTTCAAATCCTAAAAGATGATGCTGGGAAAGTGCTGGCCTCAATATGCTACCAAATCTAGAAAACTCAGCAGTGGCCACAGGACTGGAAAAGGTCAGTTTGCATTCCAATCCCAAAGAACGTCAATGCCAAAGAATGTTCAAACTACCACACAATTGCACTCATCTCACACACTAGTAAAGTAATGCTCAAAATTCTCCAAGCCAGGCTTCAGTAATATGTGAACCGTGAATTCCAGATGTTCAAGCTGGTTTTAGAAAAGGCAGAGGATCCAGAGATCAAATTGTCAACATCCGCTGGATCATGGAAAAAGCAAGAGAGTTCCAGAAAAACATCTATCTCTGCTTTATTGACTATGCCAAACCCTTTGACTGTGTGGATCACAAAAAATCATGGAAAATTCTGAAAGAGATGGGAATACAGGACCACCTGACTGGCCTCTTGAGAAACCTATATTCAGGTCAGGAAGCAACAGATAGAACTGGACATGGAACAACAGACTGGTTCCAAATAGGAAAAGGAGTACATCAAGGCTGTATATTGTCACCCTGCTTATTTAACTTATATGCAGAGTACATCATGAGAAAAGCTGGGCTGGAAGAAGCACAAGCTGGAATCCAGATTGCCGGGAGAAATATCAATAACCTCAGATATGCAGATAACACCACCCTTATGGCAGAAAGTGAAGAGGAACTAAAAAGCCTCTTGATGGGGTGAAAGTGGAGAGTGAAAAAGTTGGCTTAAAGCTCAACATTCAACAAACCAAGATCATGGCATCTGGTCCCATCACTTCGTGGGAAATAGATGGTGAAACAGTGGAAATAGTGTCAGACTATTTTTTTAGGCTCCAAAATCACTACAGATGGTGATGCAGCCATGAAATTAAAAGACGCTTACTCCTGGAAGGAAAGTTATGACGAACCTATGTGAATTAGGTGTGACCTATAGCATATTCAAAGGCAGAGACATTACTTTGCCAACAAAGGTCCATCTAGTCAAGGCTATGGTTTTTCCAGTAGTCATGTATGGATGTGAGAGTTGGACTGTGAAGAAAGCTGAGCACCGAAGAACTGATGTTTTGAACAGTGGTGTTGGAGAAAACTCTTGAGAGTCCCTTGGACGGCAAGGAGATCCAACCAGTCCATTCTGAAGGAGATGAGCCCTGGGATTTCTTTGGAAGGAATGATGCTAAAGCTGAAACTCCAGTCCTTTGGCCACCTCATGCGAAGAGTTGACTCATTGGAAAAGACTCTGATGCTGGGAGGAATTGGGGACAGGAAGAGAAGGGGATGACAAAGGATGAGATGGCTGGATGGATCACCGACACTATGGATGGGAGTTGGTGATGGACAGGGAGGCCTGGCAATCTGCGATTCATAGGTTCGCAAAGAGTCGGACACAACTGAGCGACTGAACTTAACTGTAAAGCTTTTTGACATCCATACCAAAGAATATTGGAAAATATGGATAATTTGGTTGTTTTACTAATATTCTTTGTTGGTTCATGATAGAAAGTTTTAAGTGGGAGGAAGAAATCATATTTGGTGCACATCTTAGAATCAGAGCATCAGAAAAAAAAAAAAAAAACAACACACAAAGTAAAAGTTTAAATTGCAACAATATTCTAGACATACATGTGTAGAATAGTTTTGGAATTCCCCTGGGCAATGCCAAAATTCTCCCAAAACAAAAGGGAATTTACCAAGAGTTGGGATACTATGAATTTTCTGGAACAATGATGCCTAGTGAGGCAAAGTGAGGCTGTGTCAAGTTAATGTTTTTAGACCTAGTCCCTCGGCAACTTACACTAATTGGTTGTATAGCAACTGCATAAAGGGAGATTATTTCTTTTTTATCTTGGTCTGCAGTAGTAAAGTAGCAATGACTCATTGGCTCTTAGAGCTGAATGAAGGAAGTCTGACCAGAAATATTGAAGGCACTACTGAGTGAAAGCAGACAGACTGGAGTTTCACACACAGGTTACTAACTAACTGCTGCTTAAACAGCCTTATCCAACGAGAACTCACACAACTAGTGTTCTGTAACTTGGATTTTCATAACCTCAGATATGCAGATGACACCACCCTTATGGCAGAAAGTGAAGAACTACAGAGCTTCATGATGAAAGTGAAAGCAGAGAGTGAAATAGTTGGCTTAAAGCTCAACATTCAGAAAACTAAGATCACAGCATCTGGTCCCATCACTTCATGGCAAATAGATGCAGAAACAGTGACAGACTTTATTTTGGGGGACTCCAAAATCACTGCAGATGATGACTGCAGCCGTGAAATTAAAAGATGCTCACTCCTTGGAAGAAAAGTTATGACCAACTGACACAGCCTATCAAAAAGCAGAGACATTACTTTGCCAACAAAGGTCTGTGTAGTCAAAGCTATGGTTTTTCCAGTAGTCATGTATGAATGTGAGAGTTGCACTATAAAGAAAACTGAGCACTGAAGAATTTATGCTTTTGAACTATGGTGTTCATGAAGACTCTTGAGAGTCCCTTGGACTTCAAGGAGATCCAACCAGTCCATCCTAAAGGAAATCAGTCCTGAATATTCATTGGAAGGACTGATGCTGAAGCTGAAACTCCAATACTTTGGCCAACTGATGTGAAGAACTGACTCATTGGAAAAAACCCTGATGCTTGGAAAGATTGAAGGCAGGAGGACAAGGGGACAACAGAGGATGAGATGGTTGGATGGCATCACCAACTCAATGGACATGAGTTTTGTGAACTCCGGGAGTTGGTGATGGACCAGCAGGCCTGTTATGCTGCAGTCCATGGGGTCGCAAAGAGTTGGACAGGACTGAGAGACTGAAATGACTGACTGGATTTTCAGTGCCATCATGAGTCTAGGATCTGGAGTAAAAGTACTTCAAATTGTTTCTCAGACTTAATTACCTCACAGATCTATCTCACAAGGATATAATCATATCCACTTAATTAAGCAAGATGAGTAGGGTTCAGTTCAGTTCAGTTCAGTCGCTCTTTGTGACTCTTTGCGAACCCATGAATCGCAGATTGCCAGGCCTCCCTGTCCATCACCAACTCCCAGACTCCACCCAAACCCATGAGCATCGAGTCAGTGATGCCATCCGGCCATCTCATCCTGTCGTCCCCTTCTCTTCCTGCCCCCAATCCCTCCCAGCATCAGGGTCTTTTCCAATGAGTCAACTCTTTGCATGAGGTGGTTAAAGTATTGGAGTTTCAGCCTCAGCATCAGTCCTTCCAATGAACACCCAGGACTGGTCTCCTTTAGGATGAACTGATTGAATCTCCTTGCAGTCCAAGGGACTCTCAAGAGTCTTCTCCAGCACCACAGTTCACATGCATCAATTCTTCGGCGCTTAGCTTTCTTCACAGTCCAACTCTCACGTCCATACATGACCACTGGAAAAACCATAGCCTTAACTAGATGGACCTTTGTTGGCAAAGTAATATCTCTGCTTTTTAATATGCTGTCTAGGTTGGTCATAAATCTACTTTATTTGTAAGTGCTTAAATTGCTGATATATGCCAGCCTATACAAATAGTTATAAATGAGTTTTCAAATAGTTTTGTTTATAAGAAGTTGTCAAAAAAACACAAAAACAAGAAGACAAAAAGAATATCCTTAACCCTATCAGCCTCAGTCCATAAGCCAAGTTAACATCCTGTAACCTTTTTCTCACCTCTTCTTACACAAAAATGTCACAGCAGTAAAACAGATGTCAATAGGATTAATGCTATATGACATTCAGATATATAAAAATAGACAGTTGAAACCAACTCTCTTTCCTTTATCATTACTATTTATTTGTTTGGTATTCTAACCACTTCAAAATAATATTAAGATTTTTTAAACTGTCCATTAGATAAAACTGAATATCAAAAATAAATTAGGAATATCAATATGAAGGCAAAGGAGAGTATTTATGTGGTATGTTACTTGAGATGAATTAACAACTTTAATATAGCACCAATTTTAAGATTTCTCAAAACTGAAGTGCATATAAAATATGGAGAATATTCAATACACACTAAAATATATAGAATATAGAAAAATATATATTCTATATATACCCTAATTTTTTAAAATGCCAACTCCTCAATTTTAAGAATGTTACAACCACTCATTTATACAGGTTCAAAATCTGACATCAACTCTTTTTTAAAAACATTTTTATTTTAGAACAGTTTTAGATTTACAGAAAATATTGCAAAGACAGTATGGACATTATCTCTTTATACACCTGGCACCTAGAATCCCAAGTACCATATCTTACGTTTATTACCACTAATGAACCAACATTTATGTACACTTAATATATTAGGGTTCTCTAGAAAAAAATATAAAGAGATTTATTAGAAGAAATCAACTCACGCAATTATGGACCCTGAGAAGTCCAAGATCTATAGTAGGAAAGCTGAAGACTCAGGAAAGCAAATGTGTACTTCTGGTCCAAGTCTGAAGACCTAAAAACAGAGGAGACAATGGTATAATTTCAAGTCTCAAAGCCAGCAGTCCCTAGAATGAAGACAAATAGAAGTTTCAGTCTGAGTCTAAAAGCTGGCAAAAGACCTAGATCTCAGATCAATCAGTCAGGAGAAGTTCCCTCTTAATCACTGAGTTTCTCTGTTCTATTCAGGTTTCAACTGGTTGAGAACCATCCACTTGAGGGAAGACAATCTGTTTTACTCAGTCTACAGATGCAAATGTTAACTTCATTCAGAAACAACTTCATAGACAATCAGAATAATGTTTGACCAAATGGGCACCCTGTGGCCTAGTCAAATAAACATACAAAATCAACCATTATATTTATTAAACAAAGTCCATAGGTTATTCAGATTTCCTTAGTTTTCACCTAATGTTCTATGATCCAGGATCCCACTCTGGGTGCCACATTTAGTTTTCATATCTCCTCTTGGCTTTTCGAGTTTCATACACTTCCTATATTCAGATGATAATTTTGAGTAAATCTGGTCAGGTATTTTTCTGTCTATCCCTTAATTGGAATTTGATGTTTTTCATATGATTTTATACTGTAGTTACAGATTTGGAGAAGAAAAACCACAGAGCCTTATTGTATCATATCAAGTACATATTTTCAACATGACGTATAAAGGTTGATGACCTTAATCACCTGGCTAAGGTAGCCTTTGTCAAATTTCTTCACTGTGATGTTACAACTACCTTCTTTTTAAAATTACTATTTGGAAAGAAGTCTAGGAATTGCTTAGACTTAAAGGGCATCTACAAAAATTATTTGGAACTCTTCCACAAGGAAGATTTTTCTGTCCTTCTTTCCTTCTCATTTATTTATTTAATCATTTATTTGAATATGGACCTATACATATTTTTAGTTCAGTCGCTGAGTCCTGTCCAACTCTTTGCGACCCCATGGACTACATAACAGTCCTGAGACTCTGAGATACTAACAGTCCTGAGTCCCTCTCTTTGCGACACCATGGACAGCATAACAGGCGTCCCTGTCCATCACCAACTCTTGGAGCTTACTCAAACTCATGTCCATCGAGGCGGTGATGCCATCCAATCATCTCATCCTCTGTCTTCCCCTTCTCCTCCCGCCTTCAATCTTTCCAAGTATCAGGGTCTTTTCAAATGAGCCAGCTCTTCACATCAGGTGGCCAAAGTACTGGAGTTTCAGCTTCAGCATCACTCCTTCAAGTAAATATTCAGGACTGATCTCCTTTAGAATGGACTGGTTGGATCTCCTTGCAGTCCAAGGGACTCTCAAGAGTCTTCTCCAACACCACAGTTCAAAAGCATCAATTCTTCAGCACTCAAGTTTTCTTTATAGTCCAACTCTCACATCCATACATGACTACTGGAAAAACCATGGCTTTGACTAGACAGACCTTTGTTGGCAAAGTAATGTCTCTGCTTTTTAATAGGCTGTGTAGGTTGGTCAAAACTTTTCTTCCAGGGAGCAAGTATCTTTTAAGTTCATGGCTACAGTCACAATCTGCAGTGATTTTGAAGCCCCCCCCCCCCCCAAATAAAATCTGTCACTCTTTCCATTATTTCCCCATCTATTTGCCATGAAGTGATGGGACCAGATGCCATGATCTTAGTTTTCTGAATGTTGAGTTTTAAGCAATCTAATCACACTAGGACCATAGCCTTGTCTAAGTCAATGAAACTAAGCCATGTCCATGGGGCAACCCAAGATGGGCGGGTCATGGTGGAGAGAACTGACAGAATGTGGTCCACTGGAGAAGGGAATGGCAAACCACTTCAGTATTCTTGCCTTGAGAACCCCATGAACAGTATGAAAAGGCAAAATGATAGAATACTGAAAGAGAAACTCCCCAGGTCAGTAGGTGCCCAATATGCTACTGGAGATCAGTGGAGAAATAACTCCAGAAAGAATGAAGGGATGGAGCCAAAGCAAAAAGAATACCCAGCTGTGGATGTGACCTGTGATAGAAGCAAGGTCCGATGCTGTAAAGAGCAATATTGCATAGGAACCTGGAATGTCAGGTCCATGAATCAAGGCAAATTGGAAGTGGTCAAGCAAGAAATGGCAAGAGTGAATGTCAACATTCTAGGAATCAGCGAACTAAAATGGACTGGAATAGGTGAATTTAACTCAAATGACCATTATATCTACTACTGCAGGCAGGAATCCCTTAGAAGAAATGGAGTAGCCATCATGGTCAACAAAAGAGTCCAAAATGCAGTACTTGGATGCAATCTCAAAAATGACAGAATGATCTCTGTTTGTTTCCAAGGAAAACCATTCAATATCACAGTAATCCAAGTCTATGCCCCAACCAGTAATGCTGAAGAAGCTGAAGTTGAATGGTTCTATAAAGACTTACAAGACCTTTAGATCTAACACCCCCAAAAGATGTCCTTTTCATTATAGGGGACTGGAATGCAAAAGTAGGAAGTCAAGAAACACCTGGATTAACAGGCAAATTTGGCCTTGGAATACGGAATGAAGCAGGGCAAAAGCTAATAGAGTTTTGCCAAGAGAATGCACTGGTCATAGCAAACACCCTCTTCCAACAACACAAGAGAAGACTCTATACATGGACATCACCAGATGGTCACACCAAAATCAGATTGATTATATTCTTTGCAGCCAAAGATGGACTAGCTCTATGCAGTCAGAAAAAACAAGACCAGGAGCTGACTGTGGCTCAGTCTAGTGGTTTTCCCTACTTTCTTCCATTTAAGTCTGAATTTGGCAGTAAGGAATCATGATCTGTGCCACAGTCAGCTCCCATTCCAGTTTTTTGCTGACTGCATAGAGCTAGTCCATCTTTGGCTGCAAAGAATATAATCAATCTGATTTCACTGTTGACCATCTGGTGATGTCCATATGTAGAGTCTTCTCTTGTGTTGTTGGAAGAGGGTGTTTGCTATGACCAGTGCATTCTCTTGGCAAAACTCTATTTGCCTTTGCCCTTCTTCATTCCGTATTCCAAGGCCAAATTTGCCTGTTAATCCAGGTGTTTCTTGACTTCCTACTTTTGCATTCCAGTCCCCTATAATGAAAAGGACATCTTTTGGGGGTGTTAGATCTAAAGGTCTTGTAAGTCTTCATAGAACCATTCAACTTCAGCTTCTTCAGCATTACTGGTTGGGGCATAGACTTGGATTACTGTGATATTGAATGGTTTTCCTTGGAAACAAACAGAGATCATTCTGTCATTTTTGAGATTGCATCCAAGTACCGCATTTCAGATTCTTTTGTTGACCATGATGGCTACTCCGTTTCTTCTAAGGGATTCCTGCCTGCAGTAGTAGATATAATGGTCATTTGAGTTAAACTCACCCATTCCAGTCCATTTTAGTTCGCTGATTCCTAGAATGTTGACGTTCACTCTTGCCATCTCCTGTTTGACCACTTCCAATTTGCCTTGATTCATGGACCCAACATTCCAGGTTCCTATGCAATATTGCTCCAAGGAGCAGTGGCTGCGTGGGTGCAGGAGGGCTGAGAGGAGCCACTCCATGTTCAAGGTCAGGAGGGGCGGCGGTGAAGAGATACCCCACATCCAAGGTAAGAGAAGCCCAAGTAAGACAGTAAGTGTTGCGAGAGGATATCAGAGCTCAGACACACTGAAATCATAATCACAGAAAACTAGTCAATCTAATCACAAAGACCACAGCCTGGTCTAACTCAATGAAACTAAGCCATGTTGTGTGGGCCACCCAAGATGGGTGGGTCATGGTGGAGAGGTCTGACAGAATGTGGTCCACTGGAGAAGGGAATGGCAAGCCACTTCAGTATTCTTGCCTTGAGAACTCCATGAACAGTATGAAAAGGCAAAATGATAGGATACTGAAAGAGGAACTCCCCAGGTCAGTAGGTGCCCAATATGCTACTGGAGATCAGTGGAGAAATAACTCCAGAAAGAATGAAGGGATGGAGCCAAAGCAAAGACAATACCCAGTTGTAGATGTGACTGGTGATAGAAGCAAGGTCCAATACTATAAAGAGCAAAAAGCTTTTAGTTTCTTTTATTTGAAGTTGTCATAGCAGCAAGAAGGAAGTAGCCTATATCACCATTCAAAAGAGATGATGTTCATTTACTGGACTTTGCATGGAAGAAAAATATATTTTTCTGGGGTAAAACTTCTCTATGATATTTCAACATGTCTTGTGACAAGTTTTTGCTCTGTTCTCTCTTGTCAAGGAAGTTTGTTTAGCAAACAACCTTGGAAACTGGATGTCCCCCTGGGCAAAGGGCAGATGAGTTTACTGATAAGAAAGGTAACGATAATACCTGCCTTTGAGGGGAGAGTCACCTATGGTCATTAGTCTTCTTTAAAAGATGTTCAGTTCAGTTGAGTTCAGTCGCTCAGTCGTGTCCAACTCTTTGCGACCCCATGAACCACAGCACACCAGGCCTCCCTGTCCATCACCAACTCCCAGAGTCCACTCAAACCCATGTCCATTGAGTCAGTGATGCCATCCAACCATCTCATCCTCTGTCGTCCCCTTCTCCTCCTGTCCTCAATCTTTCCCAGCATCAGGGTCTTTTCAAATGAGTCAGCTTTTCGCATCAGGTGGCCAAAATACTGGAGTTTCAGCTTCAACATCAGTCCTTCCAATGAACACCCAGGAGTGATCTCCTTTAGGATGGACTGGTTGAATCTCCTTGCAGTCCAAGGGACTCTCAAGAGTCTTCTCCAACACCACAGTTCAAAAGCGTAGATTCTTCTGCACTGTTTTCTTTATAGTCCAATTCTCACATCCATACATGACCACTGGAAAAACCATAGCCTTGACTAGATGGAGATTTGTATTGACAAAGTAATGTCTCTGCTTTTTAATATGCTATTGAGGTTGGTCATAGTTTTCCTTTCAAGGAGTTAGCATCTTTTAATTTCATGGCTGCAGTCACCATGTGCAGTGATTTTGGAGCCCCTCAAAATTAAAGTCAGCCACGGTTTCCATTGTTTCCCCATCTTTTGCCATGATGTGATGGGACTGGATGCCATGATCTTAGTTTTCTGAATGATGAGCTTTAAGCCAACTTTTTCACTCTCATCTTTCACTTTCATCAAGAAAGACGAGGACTTTCCTAAACTTGGGGTTCCTAAGCTTTGATGTGAATCCACTGTGTGCACTGCATCCATCCATGCACCCATGGAGTGAAGAGAACCCATGTCAATCTAAAGCTCCTGAGGCCTGCTGTGCCATGAGTACTAATTTCCCTTGTGTCTAACGCAGAAATCCTTGTCCATCTATCTTACGATAGTATCCTAACTGGTTAGTTTGAAAATAAGGAAAAATCTCAGACCCTTTACTGTTGTTGACTTTGTGTATCGGTTAAGCTACTGATACTTCAGATTGTGCTTATTTCTTCAACATATATTAACCCGTCTTCAAAAACACTCACAGGGATCTTAAGTTCAGTGTGTCTGAAATTGAACTCACTTTTGTTTCCCTAAACCATCTCTCCAAGTGATCCCTGTTATGGTAAATTTTACTGTGAATTACCAAAAGCAGAAACTTGAAAATAACCAGCCTCCACTTCCAGTCATTTACTGTCTTATTCCTGATGCTGTACACCCAAACCAGACCATTTTCATTCTTCACTTCTATTCTTAAACCAGAGAAAAATCTCGGAAGGGAGATCTAATTATTTTAATTCCTAATTTAAAATCTTTCAGTGACTTCTGTAAAATCAAAATCATTCAACTTGGCTTCTGATGTTGCTGTTTCTACACCTGGCCTTTATGTCCAGCCTCACTGCTCATTCTTCTTTTTCCTGAACTCTTAGCTCTAGTTGTAAGAAATTTCTTCAGATGACTCCTGTGTGTTTTATTGTACCCCACATCACCTGGCCATACTGTTCCTTTGGCCTGGGACATTGTCTTTTCTGTTTTTCATCTGCCTGAAATGGGTGCAGACACTACATAAAACATTGAAGAAACCTCCTTCCTGTCCAAGGAATACAAATAGAGATTGTCAATATTACCTAATTAACAGTGGTAATTCTAGAATTAATACATTCAGAAATTTGCTTCACAAATTTGTAGAATTAATTTCCTCAAAAGAAGCATCAACTTACACAGAAACTAAAAAAATAAACCACATTTTACTAAATTGATGAAGCATTCATGGGCATGGATGAGTGTGTATTTTATAAATTCTTAGCAGTGAGGGTACAATTAATTTTTAAGGATAAATAAAATTGATTTAAAAATATGTCTTCAATAATAGTCAATGCTAAATTAAAGTATAATTAACTGAAAAAATTAACTAATTCTAATTGGCTATATTAAACATAAGGTATTGTTACTAAAATTAATGACCACTACATTTTGACACATTTTAAATCATTTGCTAGACAGTGTTATTTACATATGTTATTTAATCCTGATAGTATTCACATGGATGGATGCTCCTGTTAACTCATTTTACAGATGATGTAACTCAAGTTTAGAGAGGTTAACTTGACTGTGTCTTTGAGCCAGACTGACATAGAATATAAGCTCTGGTCCTCAAATTCCATAGTAAACTTCTTTACTTGACAGGCTCGACTGCATGCTATTAGCAGAGTGTCAATGGAAGATACAGTGCCCTCTCTAAAGTAATGGTAAATGTGATGAATGAAAATAGCCTGGCTGTTCCTCAGGAATTATAATACCACTATTTTCTTGAACACCTGTCTTTCACACAAGTAAAATTATTTGCTAATGAACTTTGAAATTTGATGAAAATAAAAATCCTACTATGGTAAATTATTTTACCATTATTACTGCAGGAAAACTGAAGTAGGATATGGATTTCACATGGTGTTTCATCTAACTTTCTTCAGTTCAAAACCCTGGGTTACTCATAGTGTGGGGCTTTTTCATCACCACACTGCATATTGCCCTATGGTGAGTCCTTCCCAGACTATACTGAAGACTCTTGAAGACTAAAATTTTAGCTGATAACACGTTTCTTAAAACTTATGTTTACTTTGGAACCAATGCCAAATTATGAAATGAAATACTTGGTCCCATTCAGATTATTTAAAGAATCAAGCTTTGTGATGTTACTGAAATGCTGGAAGATAAAGATACTGTCTTGCTGCTAAGAATATTGCAGCTAAACAATTAGAATTAATTCTTTACTTTGTGAAACTCACAAGGAGGCTTTTTCTTCCAAAACTACTGTGTCTTAAAAATTCTCTTTTAAGTACTTTCAACACAAGATTATTTCAAATTATGTTTGTAGCTTGCTAAAATTTGAAATATGAATTAATCAAATTAATACTCATGATTAAATTCATGTGACAAGTATCATAAAATTTCAGTTTTCAAAATTCATATTTGTTACAGAGGGTATATGTTAGTTGATTACTACAAGATGTAGTAAAGAATAGAGATTTTCAATCAAAACTCTAAAATTAGACCTGCTAGTCCCCTTAGGCAATACTGTTTCCTTGTTGTGTGATATCACAAATTAATCTCCTTTCTTTGGCTTTCTCATCTATAAAATGTGGATGATCATAGTACCCATTCCAAAATATTTGTGTGTGGGTGTAGGTGTGAGAATCAAGGAGCTAGTTCATGTAGAGAGTTACAAAAATGCATGAGATATAATTTAATAAATATTAGCTAATTTCATGTGCCAGACACTTGCTAAAGATATGTATACATTATTTCATTCACTTAATGTACTAATTATATGAAATATGCTATTATTTTCATTGCATGGTGTGAGGAAACCAAGGTCTAGTGAAGTTAGGTTAACGAGTTCATGGGTGTATTATTTTTCATTATCCATTATGTTTAGACATTTGTGAAATAAAATTTAAACAAAATTGCCCTGAAGCTCCCTAAATGGTTCATCATTGATTCTAGATACTTGATGTCCTTATGCTTGTTGATCACAAAGAAATTTTGTATTTAGCAATAAGATACCAGTATTATCAATATGTGATGTTGGTATGAAAATACCTTTAACTAAAGCTAAATTCTAACAACATTGCTCTATAATTATAATATGAAGTCTAATTCTCATTTCTGTTTCCAAAATATTTTTTTTAACTTTTATTGTATTTCATGTTTAATGTTGGTTTTCCCTTTCATAAAATTTTAGCATGGTGTTAGTGTTATGTACTTGACTCATTGTAGTTATATCTAAGTTGCATCATTAATTTTTATATTGTACCTAGTAACTTAACAGGAGAAGGCAATGGCACCCCATTCCAGTACTCTTGCCTGGAAAATCCCGTGGACAGAGGAGCCTGGTAGGCTGCAGTCCATGGGGTCGCTAAGAGTCAGAGACAACTGAGTGACTTCACTTTCAGTTTTCACTTTCATGCATTGGAGGAGGAAATGGCAACTCACTCCAGTGTTCTTGCCTGGAGAATCCCATGGACGGGGGAGCCTTTTGGGCTGCCGTCTATGGGGTCGCACAGAGTCGGACACAACTGAAGCGACTTAGCAGTAGCAGCAGTGACTTAACAGCTTTTCTTTCTGACTACATCATTCCATGGGTGTAAGGAAATAGGTATCCTTGCTCACTGTTGATGAGGATATAGAATGGTGTAATATTTCTGGAGAATAACTTGAAAATACCTACTAAAAGCCTTTTTAGTTCATTTACCCTTTAGCTATAGGTTTACTTACAGCAACCATAAGATTATTCAGTGGTATGTTGGTTTACACTGGTTAAAAGAAAAAAAAAAGTTCTATTTTGCATATGGTACTATAAATTTTTGGGAATTTGCTATATGACTCAGGGAACTCAAACAGGATTTCTGTGACAATCTACAAAGGTGGGATGGGGAGGGAGATGGAAGGGAGGTTCTGGAGGGAGGGAACATGGGTATACCTATGGCTGATTATTGATGATGTATGACAGAAAACCACAAAATTTTGTAAAGCAAATATCCTTCAATTAAAAAAAATAAAGTGGAAAAAAAAAAAAAACCCCAACAGAATGAGAGAAAAGCAAGTTCTTAGTTTTTTCTATGAAGGGAAATCAAGTAGATTAAAATGTACTAGATGATTGAATAATCTGGAATATTAAAAATGATATGAGAGAATTAGCTATAATGGTATGTGAAGTGTACACATACATATATATGTATATATCTTCATATATATATTTTTTTCCCATAAATTCATAAATGGTAGATCCTCAGAGAAGGAAATGGCAACTCACTCCAATATTCTTTCTTGGGAAATCCCATGGACAGAGGAGCCTGACAGGCTACAGTCCATGGGGTCACAAAGTCAGACACAACGACTAAACAACAACAATAATAATAGTTGTTCAGTTAAAAAAAAAAAAACACATAACATTTATACATTTACACATTTAGTTTTATAGACATGGAACAGGAAAGGGTCCTTTCTAAGGAATCCAGCCTTCCCTCAGTAATTCAGTATGGGAAAACGTGCTTTCCAGTGTTGATCCTGAGTACTTCTAATTAGACCAGCAGATTCCCTTGAGGAAAATAATATCAAGATGAATCACTGGGAACAAATGACAAGGCATTCCTTCCTCACTGCAACAGGATTGCACTGAAACTGAAGTAGCCCTGGCATAGCCTTTCCTAGCTTCTCTTGATACTAGGTGCAATATCAGGTGGAAGGAATTCAAAGACTTTTCATGCCTTTGTCAGATTTTCTGTTGGCTGTGTTTTCTTTAATGAAAGAATCTATGTATATGAAACATTTTTCTTCTGAGAGTTTATGTTTGTGAATTTTTGAATTACTGTTTATGGTTGTATTATTTCTCTGGTGAATTTCTTCTTGGATTTAGTCCATGAAAATATAAGCAGGGGACATTCATAAATACCATGAAAGTCACTAAGTTCATTTTCACAAATAAAATTCTCTGTTTTACTGAGGACCTCATTCTTCTCTGACATAAATTACCCCTTGTAATATTCTCCTGGTTCACCAAGCCAAGTAAATATAGCTTCCCCGACCCCCCACCCCACCTCCCCCACTGCCTTAGATGTGTCTGATTCATCTAATCCCTTATATTCTTTCTGTTTAAGCTTGGCCAGAAGGAAGAAAATATATTTTACTCTAAAGAAATATTTTTATATTGTATTTGAAATGTTCTGACTGGTTGAATGTGTTGTGTTTATGGGTATATACAATCTCTGAAATGACATATGACTTCTAGATCAGGAACCTGAAAACTTTCTCTTAATGGGTAAATATTTCATACTTGTGTGACATAACATCTCTCTTGCAACTATCAGTTCTGTCCTTCTAGTTTGACAAAACCCATAAAGAAGGCATAAACAAATGGACGTGGCTGTATTCCAATAAGACTGTTGCCAGCCTGTGGACTGTAGTTTGCCCACATATATTCTAGATTAATGGGAAAAGTAGTATTTTCTATTTTTTCTTGATTTTTCATAGTTTCTAACTTTTGATAACAGATATATTCATGTAGTGTCCAGAAATCACATCTCAAAAATTTAAAAATATTTATTCTAATGTTTAGTAAAGAAGGTACAAATATATACCTGCACTTATATTTACATTAAACACAGTCATCAGTTTTTGCTCTGTTCATACATATTGCAATGAAGTATTTATACTATTGTTTTGGTCCCTTACATCATATTTATATTTAATTTCAGGATTTATAAATTTTTAAGATAGCAAAGACTTGAAATGTTTATTAGTCATTTTGTTGGGATCCACATTTGATTTCATAGAACTATTACCTTCATTTCCCCCCATCCTATAAGTTTATTCATGTAAAAGCCAATTTACTTCTTTGACTTACATTATATACTATCTTAGTCTATTTGGGTTGCTCCCAAAAAATACCACAGACTAGTTAGCTTAGGAACAATAAAAATTTATTTCTCACAGCTCTGGAGGCTGGGAAAAGGCACCACCATGGTTGTGTTTGGGTGAGGCGCCTCTTGATTTATAGCAGACCACTTCTTGTTGTGTTCTTTTGAAGAAGCCAGAGTTTCTCAAGAACCTCTTTTACAAGACACTGATGCCCTTCATGAGGGCTCCATTTTTATGATGTAAGCATGTTCCAGTGGTTCCACTCACCAACATGACCACCTTGGGCATTTGATTTTCAGCATGAGAATTTTGCAGGGACACAAACATTCAGACAGTAACATGTACCTCCTTGAAATATGGTAACAGAATGAAACCACCAATCCCTATGCAATGTGCTTTACCTAGATTGATCAAAGGAGACAGTAGAAGAAATGAACTAAAGAAGAAAAATTAACTGCATTGTCATGTAGCATTGTAATGCCATCTTTGGCTAAAGTCTCTTAAGTATTAGCTTTTTAACTACATAAATGAATTTCCTTGACAATCATCATTAAAGACAACTGGTTGACAGAAATCATCACAGAACTGCACCATATCTTCAGTAAATTAATACTATTAAGGTTGAAAATAATTCAGTGTGTTGTTAGTCTTTATGTTTGGCCACACATTTTTAGATGAGATAGTTTCTGTTTAAAGTTACATACTTATATATTTATATACTTATAAATAAATTAAGGGAGCATGTTGTAATACATAAGCTAACTGCTAAAAAGATTATAACAGAAGATAGAGTTAAGTAGTTGATACTGCAAAGACAAAAATAAATTATTAACAATTTTTTATCCAGAAAAAAATGAAAGGAAAAATAGAAAAGATACAGTGTAGAAATTATAAAGCAATTATATTTGTGATCATACAAAACTTAGATGTCATAAACACTTCATTAATAGAGTATAAAACTGAACTTTAAAAACTCCAACTATTCTCTAGTCTCTGAAAATTTGAATACCGAAAAGATATACTTCTAAATAATCTAGAAGTTAATGTTGAATCACAGTGGCACCAGGCTCCTCCGTCCATGGGATTTTCCAGGCAAGAGTACTGGAGTGGGGTGCCATTGCCTTCTCTGTAGAAAATATATAAAGCCTAATAAAAATAAATAAATAAATAATAAATATATATATATATATATATATATATATATATCTGTCAGTGTGTTCAGGCTGCTATAACAAAAATGCCATAAATTGAGTGACTTATAAATTATTTATCATACATCTGGAGACTGCAAATCCTGGATTATGGAACCAGAAGATTTGGTTTGTGGTGAGGACACTCTTCCTGGTTCATAGATGGTCATCTCACTGTTAACTCATATGGCTGAAAGGACAAAGGATCTTTCTGAAGATTCTTTTATAATAGTAATAGTCTCATTCACGAGGGCTCCACTCTCACATTCATATCAAAGCAATAATATTTGTAGTATATAGGTAACAATACTTAAAGGGAAAGGCTTTCCTGGTGGCTCAGTGGTAAAGAATCTGCCTGTAGTATGGTTTGATCCCTGGATCTGGAAGATCCCCTGGATAAGGAAATGGCAACCCACTCCAGTATTCTTGCCTGGGAAATCCCATAAACAGAGGAGCCTGGTGGGTTACAGTCCATGGGATCGCAAAACAGTTGGACACATCTTAGTGAGTAAAACAACAGCAACATTTAAAGAAAAATTTGGAGCTCTAATAACTGCATCAAAAAAATAAAAAGAAGGGCTGCAATTTAACTGTTTAAGCTTTCAACTCATGAAGCTGGAAAAAAGGCAGATTGAATATAACAATATTATCCTTTTAGCTCCTCCATAGTATTTCACTCCACAAATTTCACTAAAAATGTCAAGATAAACCTTACATTTTTTTAAAAATTAGCTTTTTGGCCATGATGTTAGATGTGTGGTTATTGTATAGCTCCAAATCTGTTATTTTGAAAGATAGAGTTTATGAAAGGAAGAGCATAAAATGGTACATTTATTAACAAATTAAAAAGTGGTAGGAAAGCAAATAAAGACTAAATAAAATGCAATTTTAAAAGATAATGATATAAAATAATTAAACATATTTCTAATCTCATAAGAATCCTGAACAGTAATATTATTTGTACCTCTTTTGACAGATAAACAATAGTAGGGAGATAAATGTGATGAGTCAGAAATAAAAAGCTGATGTACTTTTTCCTCAAATTTTAGATAGTGAAATAGTAAGGGTTTGGAAATGGATATGATTTTTGAATAGTATTACAAAGAAAATATTTAAAATTTCCTCAGTCAATGGTGCATCTAAGTGAAATGGAAACAAATGTATTTGCTTAGAAATCTACTTGTTGAGAAATGTGTGATTTAAATATATATATATATTTTAAAGTGATTTTAATTATGGTGGTGGTATTAGTCACTCAGTGATGTCTCACTTTAGAACCTATAGACTGTAGCCCACCAGTCTCCTCTGTCCTTAGAATTCTCCAGGCAAGAATATTAGAGTGGGTTGCCATTTCCTTCTCCAGGAGAAGTTCCTTACCCAGGGATTGAACCAGAGTCTCCTGCATTGTAGGCAGATTCTTATACCATGGACTATATGATGGATGCTTGTAAAACATTTTTAAAAATATGTATACAAAACTTCTAAAATAAATTTACTCCTTCAATTGTCCATCCTACATTTGACAGAATATAGTTTTATGTACATTCTTCTTTATATAATGGCATTTCATGTCTGGTTTTACAGAACAAAAAATGAAGGATAAATTGAACAGCATAACATTGAGCATTATTGCAGTGAAGAATTACAGTTTTTTTTTTTCAGCTTCAAAATTGTGCTGCAAACATATGAACAATTTGAAAAGCCTTGTGACCATTGTATCTTTTCTATGTGATTCATGTTAAAAATACTTCTTAATTAATCTGGATCCAAGTGCCTATAATCACACAGTGCAAATTAAGACTTCTATTATCATTGATAGAAGTAAACACAAATCAGAAGAAAATGGTTCCTTATATTCTAAACTGTGAAGTTTATATGAAAAATAAATTAACCATAAAATTAGAGTGCAGGCAGCTTTCTGAAGAAAAAGTATTAAAGGTATTCTAAAATACTTAAAATACAATATTTCCTTAGCAGATTTAAATAGAGACACAAGTTGAACAAGGAAATTTGAAAACTGGGCAAAATTTAGATTCCCTTTAAATTAACCTTTGCTTAAGATTCTTATAAAATGAATTGGGCTCACTGTAAGCTTCTATGCTATAATTAAAAGAACAGATGAAATGTTCCATTTATTCCCTGGTCACCATAAACCTAGATATTCATAGCACTCTTTCCAAAATGGCTACCACCAACATTACTTTCCCAGAGAGGGAAAAACAAATTATTTCGAAGAACAAAGGAGTAATATAAAAGAAAGTAGATTAAAAATACAGAGAAATGTGTATGTTTGAGGTTTAAAATTTTTAATCAGGAAGGATTTGTACTTTCTTAAAAATCATACAGTCTTTTTAAACTTTTAATTTAGAGATAACTATATAGAGGAATGTGTAAAATTCAGATAATTTGTTTCATAAAATAATTAGAAAAGAAAGATTATTGAGAAGGATAAGATCTTAAGAATATATGAACACTAAACTCTTCTGGGGTGACAAGGAAAAGTAAAAATCTTATAACTATGAACCATGAAAAGTCTTTAGATTTGATTACAGACTATGAGACCATGTTTAAAAAGACTGATAATGGCAAGGATCTAGATATATATTGTAAATAATGGCTAAGCTATACTCATATCACTATTAAAAATATAGAAAATAGTTTAAGATATTTTAAGACCTTATTACCGTTTAAATTTGTTCCATATATAATTTTAATTTAATCTAAAATCTAAGATATACTTTAATTTCAAAACAGATAAATCTGGGGTTTGCTAGATCAAGTTTGAACCACCCAATTTAGCAATTACCTTTCTTTAGGTTTTGCTTTTATCATTGACATTTTCAAAAAATTATTTTAAATTTTAAAATAATTTTAGAAAAATTGAGAGGAAAGTACAGAGATTTAACATCCCTTATCTCCACACATGTGTAGCCATCTTCATTATTAGCATCCTTCGGTAGGGTGGTACATTTGTTATCATTGGTAATCCTCCTTTATACATCATACCCACCGAATGCTATAGTATATATTATGATGCACTGGTGGTGGTATATATTTCATGGGTTTGGACAAATGTATAGTGATTTATGCACGTTATAGTATCATATAGAATATTTTTGCTGCCCTAAAAATTCTGTGTTCCACCTATTTATTGTTCCTCTCACCCCTAACCTTTGGCAACCACTAATTTCTTTGCTGACTTTGTAGTTTTACCTTTTTCCAGATGTCATATAGTTGGACTCATACAGTATGTTGCCTTTTCACATTGCTTCTTTCACTTGGTAATATGAAGTTATGATTTCTCTGTGTCTTATCATGGCCTATTTCTGTTTGGTTTTGTTTGTTTTTCTTGTTCATTTCTTTTTAGGGCCAAATAATGTTACGTTGTCTGGACGTATTACAGTTTATTTATCCATCCACCTGTTGAAGGGCATGTTCATTGCTTCCAAGTTTTAGCATTTGTGTGTGTGTGTGTGTGTGTGTGTGTGTGTGTGTGTGTGTGTTTGTGTGAAAGTTTTAGCAATTTTAAATTAAATTGCATAGAAAACTGCACATAGATTTTTGTGTGGACATAAATTTTTAACAACTTGGGGAAAATACCAAGGAGCACAATTACTGGATCATATGGTAATATCTTTATTTTTGTAAGAAACCACCAAACTGTTTCTCTAAGTGGTTGTATCTTGTTACATTCTTACTAGCAATGAAAGAGTTTCTCTTACTTCGCCTCATTGTCACATTTCTTACTGTCAAAGTTCTGAATTTAGCCTATTCTAATAGATGTGTTTCATTGAGTTAGACAAGGCTGTGGTCTGTGGGATCAGTTTGTTTAGTTTTCTGTGATAGTGGTTTTCATTCTGGCTGCCCTCTGATGGACAAGGATAACAGGCTTGTGGAAGGCTTCCTGATGGGGGAGACTGACTATGGAGAAATCTGAGTCTTGTTCTGATGGACGGGGCCTTGCTCAGAAAATCTTTAATCCAATTTTCTGTGAATGGGCGGGGGTGTGTTCCCTCCTTGTTGTTTGGCCTGAGTCCAAACTATGGTAGGGGTAATGGCAGTAATGGCAACCTCCTTCAAAAGGACTTATGCCTGCTATGTTGTATTGAGTGCTGCTGGCCCAGAAGCAGGGCACTGTCGACCCACTCCTTTGGAGACTCCTGGACTCTCATAGGCAAGTCTGGCTCAGTCTCTTGTGGTGACACTGCTCTTTTCTCCTGGGTCTGGGTACACACAAGGTTTGATTTTGCCCTCCAAGAGTCTGTTTCCTCAGTCCTATGGAAGTTCTCTAATCAAATCCCACTGGCCTCCAAAGTCAAATTCCCTGGGGGTTCTCATTCCCTTTGCCGGATACCCAGGTTGGGAAATCTTTTGTGGGTCCAAAGAAAGGCGGTGCCAAAGAATGTTCAAACTACCGCACAACTGCACTCATCTCACATGCTAGCAAAGTAATGCTCAAAATTCTCTGAGTGAGGGTTCAACAGTACATGAACTTGGAACTTCCAGATGTACAAGGTAGATTTTAAAAAGACAGAGGAGCTAGAGATCAAATTGCCAAAATTCGTTGGATTATCAAAAGAGCAAGAGAGTTCCAGAAAAACATCTACTTCTGCTTTATTGACTACACCAAAGCCTTAGACTGTGTGGATCACAACAAACTGTGGAAAATTATTCAAGAGTTGAGAATACCAGCCTACCTCACATGCCTCCTGAGAAATCTGTATGCAGGTCAAGAAGCAACAGTTAGAACTGGACATAGAGCAATGGACTGGTTCCAAATCTGGAATGGAGTATGTCAAGGCTGTATATCGTCACCCTGCTTATTTAACTTCTATGCAGAGTACATCATGTGAAATGTCAGGATAGATGAAGCACAAGCTGGAACCAGGATTGGTGGGAGAAATAACAATAACCGTAGATATGCAGACGACACCACCCTTATGGCAGAAAACAAAGAGGAAATAAACAGCCTCTTTATAAAAGTGAAAGAGGAGAGTGAAAAAATGTCTTAACGCGCAACATTCAAAAAACTGAAATAATGGCACCTGGTCCCATCACTTCATAGCAAATAAATGGGGAAACAATGGAAACAGTGACAGACTTTATTTTCTTCAGCTCCAAAATTACTGCCGATGGTGACTGCAGCCAGGAAATTAAAAGATACTTGCTTCTTGGAAGAAAAGCTAGGACTGACCTAGACAGCATATTAAAAGAACAGAGACATTACTTTGCCAACAAAGGTCTGTCTAGTCAAAGCAATGGTTTTTCCAGTAGTCGTATATGAATGTGAGAGTTGGACTATAAAGAAAGCTGAGCACCAGGAATTGATGCTTTTGAACTGTGGTGTTTGAGAAGACTCATGATAATTCCTTGAATTGCGAGGAGATCCAATCAGTCCATCCTAAAGGAAATCAATCCTGAATATCCATTGGAAGGACTGATGCTGAAGTTGAAGCTCCAATATTTTTGCCACCTGATACAAAGAGCTGACTTATTAGAGAAGGCCCTGATGCTGGGGAAGATTGAAGACAATAGGAGAAAGGGACGACAGAGCATGAGATTGTTGGATGGTATCATTGACTCAATGAACATGAATTTGAACAAGCTCCAGGAGTTGGTGATGTCGGGAAGCCTGGGGTGCTGCAGTCCATGGAGTTGCAGAGTAGGACATGACTGAGGGACTGAGCTGAACTGAACTGAATAGATGTGTAGTACAATTCATTGTTATTTAATTATCCTGTTCTTAGTGATAAATGATATGTAGCATCTTTTCATGCTTATTTGCCATTTATGTATCTTTTTTGTTTAGACTTCTGTTAAGGACTTTGGCCCATTTTTAATTGGGTTGCTTTTTTGTTGAATTTTAAAAGTTCTTTTGTACTTTGGATAATGATCTTCTATCAGATGTGTCTTTTTTTCTTTTTCTATTTTAATTAATTAATTAATTTTAATTGGAGGCTATTATTTTAGAATATTGTAGTAGTTTTTGCCATATATTGACATGAATCAGCCATGGATGTATATGTGTCCCCCAACCTGAACCCACCTCCCTCCTCCCTCCCCATCCCATCTCTCAGGGTCATCCCAGTGCACTGGCCCTGAGCACCCTGTCTCATGCATTGAACCTGGACTGGTGATCTGTCTCACATATGGTAATATACATGTTTCAGTGCTATTCTCTCAAATCATCCCACCCTCTCCTTCTCCTACAGAGTCCAAAAGTCTGTTCTTTACATCTGTGTCTCTTTTGCTGTCTTGCATGTAGGGTCATCGTTACCATCTTTCTAAATTCCATATATATATGCATTAATATACTGTATTGGTGTTTTTCTTTCTGACTTACTTCATACTGTATAATAGACTCCAGTTTCATCCATCTCATTAGAACTAATTCAAATGTATTCTTTTTAATAGCTGAGTAATATTCCATTGTGTGTGTGTACCACAGCTTTATTATTCATTCGTCTGCCAATGGGCATCTAGGTTGCTTCCATGTCCTAGCTATTGTAAACAGTGCTGCAATGAACACTGGGGTACATGTGTCTCTTTCAATTCTGGTTTCCTCAGTGTGTATGCCCAGAAGTGGACTTGTTGGGTCGTAAGGCAGTTCTGTTTCCAGTTTTTTAAGGAATCTCCACACTGTTCTCCATAGGGGCTGTACTAGTTTGCATTCCCATCAACAGTGTAAGAGGGTTCCCTTTTCTCTGTACCGTCTCCAGCATTTATTGTTTGTAGACTTTTGGATAGCAGCCATTCGGACAGGCATGCGATGGTACCTCATTGGGGTTGTGATTTGCATTTCTCTGATAATGAGTGATGTGAGCATCTTTTCATGTGTTTGTTAGCCATCAGTGTATCTTCGTTGGAGAAATGTCTGTTTAGTTCTTTGGCCAATTTTTTTTTGATTGGGTAGTTTGTTTTTCTGGAATTGGGCTGTAAGAACTGCTTGTATATTTTTGAGATTAACTCTTTGTCATTTGCTTCATTTGCTATAATTTTCTCCCATTCTGAAGGCTGTCTTTCACCTTGCTTATAGTTTCCTTTGTTGTGCAAAAGACCTAAGTTTAATTAGTCTCATGTGTTTATTTTTGCTTTTATTTCCGTTACTCTGGGAGGTGGGTTATAGAGGATCCTGTTGTGATTTATTTCAGAGAGTGTTTTGCTTATGTTTTCTTCTAGGAGTTTTATAATTTCTGGTCTTACATTTAGATCTTTAATCTATTTTGAGTTTATTTTTGTGTATGGTGTTAGAAAGTGTTCTAGTTTCATTCTTCTACAAGTGGTTGACCAGTATTTCCAGCGCCACTTGTTAAAGAGATTGTCTTTTCTCCATTGTATATTCTTGCCTCCTTTGTCAAAGATAATGTGTCCATAGGTGTGTGGGTTTATCTCTGGGCTTTCTATTTTGTTCCATTGATCTGTATTTCTGTCTTTGTGCAAGTGCTATACTGTCTTAATGACAGTATAGCACTTAATGTAGTATAGCCTGAAGTCAGGTAGGTTGATTTCTTCAGTGCCATTCTTCTATCAAGATTGCTTTGGCTATTTTAGGTTTTTTGTATTTCCATACAAATTGTGAAATTATTTGTTACAGTTCTCTGAAAAATACCATTGGTAGCTTGATAGGAATTGCATTGAATCTATACATTGCTTTGGGTAGTGTACTCATTTTCACTATATTGATTCTTCCAATCCATGAACATGGTATATTTCTCCTCTATTTGTGTCATCTTTCATTTCTTCCTCAGTGTTTTATAGTTTTTTTTATGTATAGATCTTTTGTGTATTTTTTAAGGTAGATTTATTCTTAAATATTTTATTCTTTTTGTCACAATGGTGAATGGAATTGTTTCCTTAATTTCTCTTTCTGTTTTCTCATTGTTAGTGTATAGAAATGCAAGGGATTTCTGTGTGTTAATTTTATAACCTGCAACTTTACTATATTCATTGATTAGCTCTAGTAATTTTCTGGTGGTGTCTTTAGGGTTTTCTATGTAGAGGATCATGTCATCTGCAAACAGTGGAATTTTACTTCTTCTTTTCCAATCTGTATTTCTTTTATTTCTTTTTTCTTTTCTGATTCTTTTCTGATTGCTGTGGCTAAAACTTCCAAAACTGTGTTGAATAGTAGTGGTGAGAGTGGGGACCCTTGTCTTGTTCCTGACTTTATGGGAAATGCTTTCAATTTTTCACCATTGAGGATGTTTGCTGTGGGTTTATCAAATATGGCTTTTATTATGTTGAGGCATGTTCCTTCTATGCCTGCTTTTTTGAGTTTGTTTTTTTTTTTTTTTTTTATCATAAATGGATGTTGAATTTTGTCAAAGGCTTTCTCTGTGTCTATTGAGATAATCATATGGTTTTTACCTTTCAGTTTGTTAATGTGGTGTATCACATTGATTGATTTGAGGATATTGAAGAATCCTTGCATTCCTGCCTGGGATAAAGCCCAATTGGTCATGGTTTTGTTTTTTTTTTTTTTTTAATATGTTGTTGGATTCTGTTTGCTAGAATTTTGTTGAGAATTTTGCATCCATGTTCATCAGTGATAATGGCCTGTAGGTTTGTGTGTGTGTGTGTGTGTGGCATCTTTGTCTGGTTTTGGTATTAGGGAAATGGTGGCCTCATAGAATGAGTTTGGGAGTTTACCTTCCTCTTCAATTTTCTGGAAGAGTTTGAGTAGGATAGGTGTTAGCTCTTCTCTAAAATTTTAGTATAATTCACCTGTGAAGCCGTCTAGTCCTGAGCTTCTGTTTATTGGAAGATTTTTTTTTATTACAGTTCAATTTCCATGCTTGTGATGGGTCTGTTAAGATTTTCTCTCTCTTCCTGGTTCAGTTTTGGAAGGTTATACTTATCTAAGAATTTGTCTCTTTCTTCCAAGTTGTCCATTTTATTGGCATATAGTTTCTGATAGTAGTCTCTTATGAGCCTTTGTATTTCTGTGTTGTCTGCTGTGATTTCTCCATTTTCATTTCTCATTTTGTTAATTTGATTATTCTCCCTTTTATTCTTGATGAGTCTGGCTAATGGTTTGCCCATTTTATTTATCTTCTCAAATAATCAGCTTTTAGCTTTGTTGATTTTTGCTATGGTCTCCCTTGTTTTTTTCATTTATTTCTGCCCTAATTTTTATGATTTCTTTCCTTCTACTAACCCTGGGGTTCTTAATTTCTTCTTTTTCTAGTTGCTTTAGGTGTAAAGTTAGGTTATTTATTTGATTTTTCTCTTGTTTCTTGAGGTAAGTTGTATAGCTATGAACCTTCCTATTTGCACTGCTTTTATGAATCCCATAGGTTTTGAGTTGTTGTGTTTTCATTTTCATTTATTTCTATGTATATTTTGATTTCTCCTGTGATTTGTGGTTGTTCAGAAGTGTGTTGTTTAGCCTCCATATGTTTGTATTTTAAATATTTTTTTTTCCTTTCAGTTCAGTTCAGTTCAGTTCAGTCACTCAGTTGTGTCCGACTCTTTGCGACGCCATGAATTGCAGCACACCAGGCCTCCCTGTCCATCACCAACTCCAGGAGTTCACCCAAACTCATGTCCATCGAGTTGATGATGCCATCCAGCCATGTCATCCTCCTCGTCCCCTTCTCCTCCTGCCCCAATCCCTCCCAGCATCAGAGTCTTTTCCAATGAGTCAACTCTTTGCATGAGGTGGCCAAAGTATTGGAGTTTCAGCTTTAGCATGAGTCCTTCCAAAGAACACCCAGGACTGATCTCCTTTAGACATCTAAGCTTACCATATTGTGATCAGAAAAGATGCTTGAAATGATTTCAATTTTTTTGAATTTACCAAGGCTAGATTTATGACCCAGGATGTGATCTATCCTAGAGAATGTTCTCTGTGCACTTGAGTAAAAGGTGCATTTGAGAAATTCATTATTTTGGGGTGAAATGTACTATAGACATTAATTAGATCTAACTGATCCATTGTATCATTTAGAGCTTGTGCTTCCTTGCTAATTTTCTGTTTAGATGATCTATCCAAAGGTGTGAGTGGGGTATTAAAGTCTCCCATTATTATTGTGTTACTGTTAATTTCCCCTTTCATACTTGTTAGCATTTGCCTTACATAATGAGGTGCTCCTATGTTGGGTGCATATATATTTGTAATTGTTATGTCTTCTTCTTGGACTGATCCTTTGATCATTATGTAGTGTCCTTCTTTGTCTCCTTTCATGGCTTTTATTTCAAAGTCTATTTTATCTGATATGAGTATTGCTGCTTTCTTTTGGTCTCTATTTGTGTGAAATATCTTTTTCAGTCCTTCACTTTCAGTATGTATTTGTTCCTTGTTTTGAGATGGGTCTCTTGTAGGCAGCATGTATAGGGGTCTTGTTTTTGCATCCATTCACCTGGTCTTTTGTTTTTGGTTGGGGCATTTTACCCATTTACATTTAGGGTAATTACTGATAAGTATGGTCCCATTGCCATTTACTTTGTTGTTTTGGGTTCGAGTTTATAAACCTTTTCTGTGTTTCCTGTCTAGAGAAGGTCCTTTACCATTTGTTGAAGAGTTAGTTTGGTGGTTCTGAATTCTCTCAGCTTTTGCTTCTCTGTAAAGCTTTTGATTTCTCCTTCATATTTAAATGAAATCCTTGCTGGGTATAGTAATCTGGGTTGTAGGTTTTTCTCTTTCATCACTTTAAGTATGTCCTACCATTCCCTTCTGGCCTGAAGAGTTTCTATTGAAAGATCAGCTATTATTTTTCTGGGGATCCCCTTGTGTGTTATTTGTTGCTTTTCCGTTGCCACCTTTAATGTTTGCTCTTAGTGTATGATCTTCATTAATTTGATTAATATGTATGTTGGGGTGATTCACCATGGGTTTATCCTGTTTGAGACCCTCTGGGTTTCTTGGACTTGGGTGGCTATTTCCTTCCCCATTTTATGGAATTTTCAACTATTATCTCCTGAAGTATTTACTCATGGTCTTTCTTTTTGTCTTCTTCTTCTGGGATTCCTATGAATCAAATGTTGGGGGTTTATCATTGTCCCAGAGGTCTCTAAGGTTGTCCTCCTTCCTTTTAACTTTTTTTTCCCTCTCAGCTTCATTTATTTCCACTATTCTATTTTCCACCTAACTTATCCTATCTTCTGCCTCAGTTATTCAACTGTTGGTTTCCTCCAGAGTGCTTTTGATCTCCTTTATTGCATTATTCATTATTGATTGACTCTTTTTTATTTCTTCCACGTCCTTGTTAAACATTTATTGCATCTTCTCAATCCTTGTCTCTAGTCTATTTATCTGTAACTCCATTTTGTTTTCAAGAATTTGGATCATCTTTACTATTATTATTCTGAATTCTTTTTCAGGTAGACTCCCTAGCTACCCCTCTTTTGTTTGGTTTGGTGGGTATTTTTTGTGTTCCTTTACATGATTAATATTTCTCTGCTTTTTCATTTTGTTGAGATTGCTGTTTGGGGTGACCTTTCTGTATGCTGGAAGTTTGTGGTTCCTCTTTATTTTTGAGGTTTCTCCCTGTGGGTGGGATTGGACTAGTGGCTTGTCAACATTTCCTGGTTAGGGAAGCTTGTATCAGTGTTCTGGTCTGTGAAGCAGGGTCTCTTCTCTCTGGAGTGCAATGAAGTGTCCAGCAGTGAATTTCGAAGTGTCTATCGGTTTGGTGTAACTTTGGACAACCTATATTTTAATGCTCAAGGCTATGTTCCTGCATTGTTGGAGAATTAGCGAGGTATGTCTTGTCTGGAACTTGTTGGCTCTTGGGTGGAGCTTGCTTTCAGTGTAGGTAAGGAGGCTTTTGGATGATCTCTTGTCAATTAATGTTCCCTGGTGTCAGGAGTTCTCTGGTGGTCTCAAGTTTTGGATTTAAGCCTCCTGCCTCTGGCTTTCAGTCTTCTTCTTACAGTAGCCTCAAAACATCTCCATCCATACAGCACTGATGATAAAACATCTAGGTTAATGGTGAAAAGATTGTCCACAGTGAGGGACACCCAGAGAGGTTCAAAGAGTTATATGGAGAAGAAAGGTGAGAGCAGGGAGATAGTGGTGGCAAGGAGGAGAAGAGGGGAAATAAAAAGAGGAGAGAGCAATCTAGCCAGTAATCAGTTCCCTAAGTCTTCTACAAAGTCTGGAACACCCAGAGAGATTCACAGAGTTAAGTAGAGAAGAGAAGGTGGAGGGAGGACATAGAGGTGACCTGGGGTAGAAAAGGGAGAGTCAAAAGGGGAGAGAGCAATCACGCCAGTAATCACACCCCTAAGTAAAAATGGATACTGAAGATTAGATTCTTAAAGGTACAAAATTGATAACAAGTACCAAAAAGCAAAGATTAAAAATTGAGTAGAGGTTAGACTCTCAAAAATGCAATATTAAAAATGTAAAACAAAATCAATCATAAAAGTTATAAAAATATATGTGTGAAATTTGTTTTAAAAATATGGTCTTTTTTTGCAGGGTCTGGAGAAGGGAATGGCAAACCACTTCAGTATTCTTACCTCAAAACCACATGAACAATATGAAAAGGCAAAGAGATAGGACAGTGAAAGATGAACTCCACAGGTCAGTAGTTGCTCAATATGTTACTGGAGATCAGCAGAGAAACAACTTCAGAAAAAATGAAGGGATGGAGCCAAAGCAAAAAACAACACCCAGTTGTGGATGTGACTGGTGATAGAAGGAAGGTCCGATGGTGTAAAGAGCAATATTGCGTAGGAACCTGGAGTGTTAGGTCCCTGAATCAACACAAATTGGAAGTGGTCAAACAGGAGATGTCAAGAGTGAACATCAACATTCTAGGAATCAGCAAACTAAGATGGACTGGAATGGGTGAATTTAACTCAGATGACCATTATATCTACTACTGCAGGCAGGAATCCCTTAGAAGAAATGGAGTAGCCATCATGGTCAACAAAAGAGTCCAAAATGCAGTACTTGGATGCAATCTCAAAAATGACAGAATGATCTCTGTTCATTTCCAAGGCAAACCATTCAATATCACAGTAATCCAATTCTATGCCCCAACCAATAAAGCTGAAAAAGCTGAAGTTGAATGGTTCTATAAAGACCTATAAGACCTTCTAGAACTAACAGCCAAAAAAGATGTCCTTTTCATTATAGGGGACTGGAATGCAAAATAGGAAGTCAAGAAACACCTGGAGTAACAGGCAAATCTGGCCTTGGAGTACAGAATGAATCAGGGCAACGGCTAACAGAGTTCTGTCATGAGAACGCAGTGGTCATAACAAACACCCTCTTCTCAAAACACAAGAAAAGATTCTATACATGGACATCACCAGATGGTCAACACTGAATTAAACTGATTATGCTCCTTTGCAGCCAAAGATGAAGAAGCTCTGTACAGTCAGCAAAAACAAGACTGGGAGTGGACTATGGCTCAGATCATGAACTCCTTATTGCCAAATTCAGACTTAAATTGAAGAAAGTGGGGATAACCACTAGACCATTCAGGTATGACCTAAATCAAATCCCTTATGACTATACAGTGGAAGTGAGAAATATATTTAAGGGACTATATCTGATAGACAGAGTACATGACACACTATGGATGGGGGTTCATGACATTGTACAGGAGACAGGAATCAAAACCATCCCCCAAAAAAAGAAATGCAAAAAAGCAAAATGCCTGTCTGAGGAGGCCTTACAAATAGCTGTGAAAAGAAGGGAAGCAAAAAGCAAAGAAAAAAAAAAAAAAAGAAAGATATACCAATTTTAATGAAGAGTTCCAAAGAATAGCAAGGAGAATAAGAAAGCCTTCCCCAGCAATCAATGCAAAGAAATAGAGGAAAACAATAGAATGGGAAAGACTAGAGATCTCTTCAAGAAAATTAGAGATACCAAGGGAACATTTCATGCAAAGATGGGCTCAATAAAGGACAGAAATTGTATGGATCTAACAGAGGCAGAAGATATTAAGAAGAGATGGCAAGAATACACAGAAGAATAGTACACAAAGATCATCATGACCAAGATAATCATGAAGGTGTGATCACTCACAGTCACCTAGAGCTGGACATCCTGGAATGTGAAGTCAGGTGGGCCTTAGGAAGCATCACTATGAACAAAGCTAGTGGGGGTGATGAAATTCCAGTTGAGCTACTTCAAATCCTGAAACATGATGCTGTGAAAGTGCTGCACTCCATATGTCAGCAAATTTGGAAATCTCAGCAGTGGCCAAAAGACTGGAAAAGGTCAGTTTTCATTCCAATCCCAAAGAAAGGTAATGCCAAAGAATGCGCAAACTACCAAACAATTGAACTCATCTAACGCTAGTAAATGGTCAAAATTTTCCAAGCCAGGCTTCAGCAATACGTGAACCGTGAACTTCCTGATGTTCAAGCTGGTTTTAGAACAGGCAGAGGAACCAGAGATCAAATTGCCAACATCCACTGGATCATGGAAAAAGCAAGAGAGTTCCAGAAAAAGCTATATTTCTGCTTTATTGACTATGCCAAAGCCTTTGACTGTGTGGATCACAATAAACTGTGGAAAATTCTGAAAGAGATGGGAATACCAGACCATCTGACCTGCCTCTTAAGACACCTATATGCAGGTCAGGAAGCAACAGTTAGAACTGGATATGGAACAGCAGACTGGTTCCAGATAGGAAAAGGAGTACTTCAAGGCTGTATATTGTCACCCTGCTTATTTAACTTCTATGCAGAGTACATCATGAGAAACGCTGGACTGGAAGAAGCACAAGCTGGAATCAAGATTGCCAGGAGAAATATCAATAACTTCAGATATGCAGATGACACCACCCTATGGCAGAAAGCAAAGAACTAAAGAGCCTCTTGTTGAAAGTGAAAGAGGAGAGTGAAAAAGTTGGCTTAAAGCTCAACATTCAGAAAACAAAGATCATAGCATCCGGTCCCACCACTTCATGGCAAATAGATTGGGAAACAGTGGAAACAGTGGCTGACTTAATTTTTTTGGGCTCCAAAATCACTGCAGATGGTGATTGCCACCATGAAATTAAAAGACGCTTACTCCTTGGAAGGAAAGTTATGACCAACCTAGACAGCATATTAAAAAGCAGAGATGTTACTTTGTCAACAAAGGTCCATCTAGTCAATGGTTGGTTTTTCTATGGTTTTTCTCGGTCATGTATGGATGTGAGAATTGGACTATAAAGAAAGCTGAGCACCAAAAAGTTGAGGTTTTTTAACTGAAGAGTTGGAGAAGACTCTTGAGAGTCTCTTGGACTGCAAGGCGATCCTACCAGTCCATCCTAAAGGAGATCAGTCCTGCGTGTTCATTGGTAGGACTGATGTTGAAGCTGATACTCCATTACTTTGCCCACCTGATGTGAAGAACTGACTCATTTGAAAAGACCCTGTTGGTGGGAATGCAAACTAGCACAGCCACTATGGAGAACAGTGTGAAGATTCCTTAAAAAACTGGAAATAGAACTGCCTTATGACCAAGCAATCCCACTGCTGGGCATACACACTAAGGAAACCAGAATTGAAAGAGACACGTGTACCCCAATGTTCATCGCAGCACTGTTTATAATAGCCAGGATATGGAAGCAACCTATATGTCCATCAGCAGAGGAGTGGCTAAGAAAGCTGTGGTACATATACACAATGGAGTATTAGCCATTAAAAAGAATACATTTGAATCAGTTCTAATGAGTTGGATGAAACTGGAGCCTATTATACAAAGTGAAATAAGCCAGAAAGAAAAACACCAATATAGTATACTAACGCATATATATGGAATTTAGAAAGATGGCAACAATAACCCTGTATACGAGACAGCAAAGAGAAACTGATGTATAGAACAGTCTTTTGGACTCTGTGGGAGAGGGAGAGGGTGGGATGATTTGGGAGAATGGCATTGAAACGTGTATAATATCATGTATGAAATGAGTCACCAGTCCAGGTTTGATGCACGATACTGGATGCTTGGGGCTGGTGCACTGGGATGACCCAGAGGATGGTACGGGGAGGGAGGAGGGTTCAGGATGGGGAACACGTGTATACCTGTGGCGGATTCATGTTGATATATGGCAAAGCCAATACAAAATTGTAAAGTTTAAAAATTTTTTTTCTAACAAGAAAAATAAAATAAAATGAATTCAAAACCATTAAAAAAAAAAAAAAAAAAAGACCCTGATGCTGGGAAAGATTGAGAGCAGGAGGAGAAGGTGATGACAGAGAATGAGATGGTTGAATGGCATTACCGACTCAATGGATATGGGTTTGGATAAACTCCGTGAGTTGGTGATGGACAGAGAGGCCTGGCTTGCTGTGGTTCATGGGGCCGCAAAGAGTCAGACACGACTGAGTGACTGAACTGAACTGAACTGAATGTAAATAGTGGTTTTTTTTTTTTTAATTACAAATTCCATTTGTTCTGTTTCTGTATATTGTAAAGCAATTGACTATTATATTAAACCTTGTATCCTGCAGTCTTGACATAAGGGCTTATTAGTTTCAGGATTTTATATTATTTTTGACTCTTTTAGATATTCTACATAGATGATCATGTCATATATAAAGGACAGATTTATATCTTCCATGCCAATCTGAGTACTTTGTTTATTTTTACTGACTTCTGCATTAGCTACAATTTCTTGTTGAATAGTAATAATGAGAAGGATATCCTTCAGTTCAGTTCAGTCACTCAGTTGTGTCCAACTCTTTGCGACCCCATGAATCACAGCACGCCAGGCCTCCCTGTGCATCACCAACTCCCGGAGTTCATTCAAACTCATGTCCATCGAGTTGGTGATGCCATCCAGCCATCTCATCCTCTGTCGTCCCCTTCTCCTCCTGCCCCCAATCCCTCCCAGCATCAGAGTCTTTTCCAAAGAGTCAACACTTCGCATGAGGTGGCCAAAGGACTGGAGTTTCAGCTTTAGCATCATTCCTTCCAAAGAAATCCCAGGGCTCATCTCCTTCAGAATGGACTGGTTAGATCTCCTTGCAGTCCAAGGGACTCTCAAGAGTCTTCTCCAACGGCACACTTCAAAAGCATCAATTCTTCAGTGCTCAGCCTTCTTCACAGTCCAACTCTCATATCCATACATGACTACAGGAAAAACCATAGCCTTGACTAGACGAACCTTTTTTGGCAAAGTAATGTCTCTGCTTTTGAATATGCTATCTAGGTTGGTCATAACTTTCCTTCCAAGGAGTAAGCGTCTTTTAATTTCATGGCTGCCATCACCGTCTGCAATGATTTTGGAGCCCAGAAAAATAAAGTCTGACACTGTTTCCACTGTTTCCCCGATCTATTTCCCATGAAGTGATGGGACCGGATGCCATGATCTTCGTTTTCTGAATGTTGAGTTTTAAGCCAACTTTTTCACTCTCCACTTTCACTTTCATCAAGAGGCTTTTTAGTTCCTCTTCACTTTCTGGTGTAAGGGTGGTGTCATCTGTATATCTGAGGTTATTGACATTTCTCCCATCAATCTTGATTCCAGCTTGTGCTTCTTCCAGCCCAGCGTTTCTAAATGATGTACTCTGCATAGAAGTTAAATAAACAGGGTGACAATGTACAGCCTTGACATACTCCTTTTCCTATTTGGAACCAGTCTGTTGTTCCATGTCCAGTTCTAACTGTTGCTTCCTGACCTGATACAAATTTCTCAAGAGGCATATCAGGTGGTCTGGTATTCCCATCTCTTTCAGAATTTTCCACAATTCATTGTGATCCACACAGTCAAAGGCTTTGGCATAGTCAATAAAGCAGAGATAGATGTTTTTCTGGAACTCTCTTGCTTTTTCCATGTTCCAGTGGATGTTGGCAATTTGATCTCTGGTTCCTCTGCATTTTCAAAAAGCAGCGTGAACATCAGGAAGTTCACGGTTCACCTATTGCTAAAGCCTGGTTTGGAGAATTTTGAGCATTACTTTATTAGCACGTGAGATGAGTGCAATTGTGTGGTAGTCTGAGCATTCTTTGGCATTGCCTTTCTTTGGGATTGGAATGAAAACTGACCTTTTCCAGTCCTGTGGCCACTGCTGAGTTTTCCACATTTGCTGGCATATTGAGTGCAGCACTTTCACAGCATCATCTTTCAGGATTTGAAATAGCTCCACTGGAATTCCATCATCTCCACTAGCTTTGTTCGAAGTGATGCTTTCTAAGGACCACTTGCCTTCACATTCCAGGATGTCTGGCTCTAGGTCAGTGATCACACCATCGTGATTATCTGAAGATCTTTTTTGTACAGTTCTGTGTATTCTTGCCACCTCTTCTTAATATCTTCTGCTTCTGTTAGGTCCGGACCATTTCTATCCTTTATAGAGCCCATCTGTTCATGAAATGTTCCCTTGGTATCTCTAATTTTCTTGAAGAGATCTCTAGTCTTTCCCATTCTGTTGTTTTCCTCTATTTCTTTGCATTGATATCCTAATATTAGAGGGAAAGCTTTGAGTTTCTCACCATTATGTATGATGTCTGTGATAGTACTTTGTTGTAGGTGGTTTATCAGGTTAAAGTGTATTTTAATTTTCATTTAGCTCAAAATATCTGTTAATTTCATTTGAGGTTTCTTTCATCCATGTATAATTTAATACCATTTTAAAAAGTCTCTAAGTACTAGGGGATTTTCTGTTATTGATTTCTATTTTAATTCCTTGTTTTCTGAGTGCTGATACTGTATTATTTCCATGCTTTTAAATTTGTGAAAGTGTGGCTTATAGCCCTGACTGTGGTCTGTTTTGGTGAATGTTACATGTGAGCTTGAGAAGGATATTCATTCTGTTGCTGGATAAAGTGCTATTGGAAGGACTGGTGGTGATGCTCAAAGTGCCAGTACTTTGGCCACCTAATGCAAAAAGCCAACTCATTGGAAAAAAAACCCTGATGCTGGGGAAGACTGAAGGCAAAATAAGAGGGTGGCAGATAATGAGACTCATTGGAAAAGACCCTGATGCTGAGAAAGATTGAAGGCAAGAGTAGAAGAGGATGGCAGAAAACGAGATGGTTAGATAGTATCACTGCCCCAATGGACATGAATTTGAGGAAACTCTGGGAGATAATTTAGGACAGAGGAGCCTGTAATGCTACGTTCCATGAGGTCGCAGAGGGTCAGACACAACTTAGCAACTGAACAACAGCAACAACAGTATGGAGTGGCAACTTCCAAGTCTGTAAATGTAGAATTAGAAACCTAAAATTTGTCATTGCAATTTCAAATAGAAAAATCTCAGGCAAAATTTTGAGGGATTGAAGACAGTGTGTTGTTTCAATAGATAAAATCAAACATGGATAATTTGATTAAAACTTTTAAAAAAGTTCTAGAAGCTTGTTACCATGGAAATATTTATTTTTAAATTAAAGCGATTAGGAGGATTCAAAATTCAGTTTAGAATAATTTTAAGTAAACTTTGTTGATCTCTTGCTCCCATTTCCTAATATATTATATTTGCAATCTTCACTGAAATAATATATACATATATATAAGTAAGGAGAAGGCCATGGCACCCCATTCCAGTACTCTTGCCTGGAAAATCCCATGGACGGAGGAGCCTGGTAGGCTGCAGTCCATGGGGTTGCTAGGAGTCAGACACGACTGAGCGACTTCACTTTTACTTTTCACTTTCATGCATTGGAAAAGGAAATGGCAACCCACTACAGTGTTCTTGCCTGGAGAATCCCAGGGATGGGGGAGCCTGGTGGGCTGCCATCTATGGGGTCGCACAGAGTCGGACACGACTAAAGTGACTAGTGGCAGCAGCACATATAAGGAAGGAGTAGCAATTTTTTAATTTCACTTTTCCACATTATTTTTTTTTAGTTTGAATGTTTTCATTATTGAATAGAGTGGCTCTCTGGCATATAGTATTCGTTTTTCATTAGTGAATTTTAAAAAGATGTTATTTATCAATATTTCAGGTGCATTTAAATAGATGAAACTGAAATATAATATAACCAAAGTCCTTTAACTCAGCATCCATCTCTCCTTCCTTTAGTATTTCTTCTTCTATATTTATGTATTTCTTCTATATGTGTTTTTCTTCTATATTTACATATAATTCATAAATTCTTTCACATCTTAAAATTTGAAATAAGTATTTTCATCTTGTTTATATTCTTTTACAAATATAGTTTTGGCTTAAACTTGTGTTTGAGATTCTCCCTAATTCTTTACAGTTTCACACATTTATCTGAAGATGTGTTATCTTTATTTTTGCATAGTTTTATTGTTTGAGTATATCCCTTCAGATTTATCATTTCTTCTCTCTATTTTTTTTTTTTAATTCCACTCAATCTTTAAGCATGTAGGGGCAATTCGTCACTTAATAAGAAAATCTGCAGTTTGAAGGGCAAAGGGAACACATAAAAAAAGAGGAAACCTTACACCCACCTCTCCCCCAAAGAGGTTTTTCAAGCCTGTTGTTAGGTTGATTAAAATGTTCAGTGAAATTAAGTTTAATTTAAATCTCACTTGTGAAGAATATAACCTTTAAGAATTCAAACACAAGATAAAAGCAAGGTGAAGCAAATCATTAAATTTAGGTAACTCACATATAAATATTCAGCAGTCAGCACAGTCTAGCAATGTATAAGTTGAATTGTGTTCCCCAAAATTATTCGGGAGTTGATGATGGATAGGGAGGCCTGGCATGCTGCAGTCCATGGGATTGCAAAGAGTTGGACACGACTGAGAGACTGAACTGAACTGAACTGAAAATTATTCAAGAAATACTAGAGGATAATGTTTGCTGTGGGTTTGTCATATATAGCTTTTATTATGTTGAGGTATGTTCCTTCTATTCCTGCTTTCTGGAGAGTTTTTATCATAAATGGGTGTTGAATTTTGTCAAAGGCTTTCTCTGCATCTATTGAGATAATCATATGGTTTTTGTTTTTCAATTTGTTAATGTGGTGTATTACATTGATTGATTTGCGGATATTGAAGAATCCTTGCATCCCTGGGATAAAGCCCACTTGGTCATGGTGTATGATCTTTTTAATGTGTTGTTGGATTCTGATTGCTAGAATTTTGTTTAGGATTTTTGCATCTATGTTCATCAGTGATATTGGCCTATAGTTTTCTTTTTTTGTGGCATCTTTGTCAGGTTTTGGTATTAGGGTGATGGTGGCCTCATAGAATGAGTTTGGAAGTTTACCTTCCTCTGCAATTTTCTGGAAGAGTTTGAGCAGGATAGGTGTTAGCTCTTCTCTAAATTTTTGGTAGAATTCAGCTGTGAAGCCGTCTGGACCTGGGCTTTTGTTTGCTGGAAGATTTTTGATTACAGTTTCAATTTCCATGCTTGTGATGGGTCTGTTAAGGTTTTCTATTTCTTCCTGGTCGAGTTTTGGAAAGTTGTACTTTTCTAAGAATTTGTCCATTTCTTCCTCGTTGTCCATTTTATTGGCATATAATTGTTGATAATAGTCTCTTATGATCCTTTGTATTTCTATGTTGTCTGTTGTGATCTCTCCACTGTCATTTCTAATTTTATTGATTTGATTTTTCTCCCTTTGTTTCTTGATGAGTCTGGCTAATGGTTTGTCAATTTTATTTATCCTTTCAAAGAACCAGCTTTTGGCTTTGTTGATTTTTGCTATGGTCTCTTTTGTTTCTTTTGCATTTATTTCTGCTCTAATTTTTAAGATTTCTTTCCTTCTACTAACCCTGGGGTTCTTCATTTCTTCCTTTTCTAGTTGTTTGAGGTGTAGAGTTAGGTTATTTATTTGACTTTTTTCTTGTTTCTTGAGGTGTGCCTGTATTGCTATGAACTTTCCCCTTAGGACTGCTTTTACTGTGTCCCACAGGTTTTGGGTTGTTGTGTTTTCATTTTCATTCGTTTCTATGCAAATTTTGATTTCTTTTTTGATTTCTTCTGTGATTTGTTTGTTATTCAGCAGCGTGTTGTTCAGCCTCCATATGTTGGAATTTTTAATAGTTTTTCTCCTGTAATTGAGATCTAATCTTACTGCATTGTGGTCAGAAAAGATGCTTGGAATGATTTCTATTTTTTTGAATTTACCAAGGCTAGCTTTATGGCCCAGGATGTGATCTATCCTGGAGAAGGTTCCATGTGCGCTTGAGAAAAAGGTGAAATTCATTGTTTTGGGATGAAATGTCCTATAGATATCAATTAGGTCTAACTGGTCTATTGTATCGTTTAAAGTTTGTGTTTCCTTGTTAATTTTCTGTTTAGTTGATCTATCCATAGGTGTGAGTGGGGTATTAAAGTCTCCCACTATTATTGTGTTATTGTTAATTTCTCCTTTCATACTTGTTAGCATTTGTCTTACATACTGCGGTGCTCCCGTGTTGGGTGCATATATATTTATAATTGTTATATCTTCTTCTTGGATTGATCCTTTGATCATTATGTAGTGACTTTCTTTGTCTCTTTTCACAGCCTTTGTTTTAAAGTCTATTTTATCTGATATGAGTATTGCTACTCCTGCTTTCTTTTGGTCCCTATTTGCATGGAAAATCTTTTTCCAGCCCTTCACTTTCAGTCTGTATGTGTCCCCTGTTTTGAGGTGGGTCTCCTGTAGACAACATATGTAGGGGTCTTGTTTTTGTATCCATTCAGCCAGTCTTTGTCTTTTGGTTGGGGCATTCAACCCATTTACGTTTAAGGTAATTACTGATAAGTATGATCCCATTGCCATTTACTTTATTGTTTGGGGTTCGAATTTATACACCATTTTTGTGTTTCCTGTCTAGAGAATATCCTTTAGTATTTGTTGGAGAGCTGGTTTGGTGGTGCAGAATTCTCTCAGCTTTTGCTTATCTGAGAAGCTTTTGATTTCTCCTTCATACTTGAATGAAATCCTTGCTGGGTACAATAATCTGGGCTGTAGGTTATTTTCTTTCATCATTTTAAGTATGTCTTGCCATTCCCTCCTGGCTTGAAGAGTTTCTATTGAAAGATCAGCTGTTATCCTTATGGGAATTCCCTTGTGTGTTATTTGTTGTTTTTCCCTTGCTGCTTTTAATATTTGTTCTTTGTGTTTGATCTTTGTTAATTTGAGTAATATGTGTCTTGGGGTGTTTCGCCTTGGGTTTATCCTGTTTGGGATTCTCTGGGTTTCTTGGACTTGGGTGATTATTTCCTTCCCCAGTTTAGGGAAGTTTTCAACTATTATCTCCTCAAGTATTTTCTCATGGTCTTTCTTTTTGTCTTCTTCTTCTGGAACCCCTATGATTCGAATGTTGTAGCGTTTAATATTGTCCTGGAGGTCTCTGAGATTGTCCTCATTTCTTTTAATTCGTTTTTCTTTTATTCTCTCTGATTCATTTATTTCTACCATTCTATCTTCTAATTCACTAATCCTATTTTCTGCCTCTGTTATTCTACTATTTGTTGCCTCCAGAGTGTTTTTAATTTCATTTATTGCATTATTCATTGTATATTGACTCTTTTTTATTTCTTCTAGGTCCTTGTTAAACCTTTCTTGCATCTTCTCAATCCTTGTCTCCAAGCTATTTATCTGTGATTCCATTTTAATTTCTAGATTTTGGATCAATTTCACTATCATTATTCGGAATTCTTTATCAGGTAGATTCCCTATCTCTTCCTCTTTTGTTTGGTTTGGTGGGCATTTATCCTGTTCCTTTATCTGCTGGCTATTCCTCTGTCTCTTCATCTTGTTTAAATTGCTGAGTATGGGGTGTCCTTTCTGTATTCTGGCAGTTTGTGGAGTTCTCTTTATTGTGGCTATTCCTCACTGTGTGTGGGTTTGTACAGGTGGCTTGTCAAGGTTTCCTGGTTAGGGAAGCTTGTGTCAGTGTTCTGATGGGTGGAACTGTATTTCTTCTCTTTGTTCAGTCGCGCTGTGGGGAGGGAGGGAGGGATGCTGCAAGCAAATAACACTGGCGTGCGCTCGCAGTGCCTCAGCCACACTGGGTCTGCCCCCGCTCACTGCGCGTGTAGCCTCCCTGCCCACACTGCTCGGGCTCTAGGTTGTTCCGCCGGGAACAATCCAAGGCTGGCCCTGGGTTGCATGTACCTCCCAGGTCCAAGCCGCTCAGGTTCAGGCACTCGGATAGTCCTCAGAGGCGCAGACTCAGTTGGGCCTGAGTATTGTGCTCTTCCCAGGTCCGAGCAGCTCAAGTGATGAGGTGTTTGGCGAGCGCCAATGCTGCGACTTATCGCCTCCCCGCCACTCGGTTATCTGGGCGCAAAACCGGCGCACCTTCTTAGGCAGATGTTAACCGTCCAGACCCCCAAGAAGTTTTAGTTAGCAAAGAAGCCTGCTTACAGTTTTATAGATAATGTCTCTCTGGGGCTGCGATTGCCCCCTTCCGGCTCTGGCTGCCTATCACCGGAGGGGGAAGGTCTGCAGCCGGCTATCTCTGTTCAATTCTTTGTTCCGTGCACGGGCCTGGCGGTCTTAGGTTGGGGCTGGCTTTTCGCGTAGTAGATATCCCACAGTCTGGTTTGTTAGCCCAAATTATTTCGCTCAGATAGTGCTCAGGGTATTCAGGCCAGATTCTTACTCTAAGCGATGCAGCCCGCGCTGCGCCTCCCTGCCCAGCCCCCGCTTGTTAATGGCGTCTGCAGGCGTCTGCGCTGCTTCTCCACTGGGGGAGTTACCGTAGGACTCGCAATCTTCGAGTTTTAATTGTTTATTTATTTTTTCTTCGTGTTACGTTGCCCTCTGTGCTTCCAAAGCTCGGCACAGATTCGGCAGTGAGAAGGTCTCCTGGTGTTTAGAAACTTCTCTCTTTTAAAGACTCCCTTCCCTGGACGGAGCTCCGTCCCTCCCTCTTTTGTCTCTTTTTTTGTCTTTTATATTTTTTCCTACCTCCTTTTGAAGAGTTGGATTGCTTTTCTGGGTGCCTGATGTCCTCTGCCGGCATTCAGAAGTTGTTTTGTGGAATTTACTCGACGTTTAAATGCTCTTTTGATGAATTTGTGGGGGAGAAAGTGTTCTCCCTGTCCTACTCCTCCGCCATCTTGGCTCCTCCTCAATGGTGAAAAATTGAAAGCATTTCCTCTAAAGTCAGGAACAAAACAAGGGTGCCCACTTTCACCATTACTATTCAACATAGTTTTGGAAGTTTTGGCCACAGCAATCAGAGCAGAAAAAGAAATAAAAGGAATCCAAATTGGAAAAGAAGAAATAAAACTCTCACTGTTTGCAGATGACATGATCCTTTACATAGAAAACCCTAAAGACTCCACCAGAAAATTACTAGAACTAATCAATGATTATAGCAAAGTTGCAGGATATAAAATCAACACACAGAAATACCTTGCATTCCCATACACTAATAATGAGAAAACAGAAAGAGAAATTAAGGAAACAATTCCATTCACCATTGCAACGGAAAGAATAAAATACTTAGGAATATATCTACCTAAAGAAACTAAAAACCTATATATAGAAAACTATAAAACACTGGTGAAAGAAATCAAAGAGGACGCTAATAGATGGAGAAATATACCATGTTCATGGATTGGAAGAATCAATATAGTGAAAGTGAGTATACTATCCAAAGCAATGTATAGATTCAATGCAATCCCTATCAAGCTACCAACGGTATTCTTCACAGAGCTAGAACAAATAATTTCAGAATTTGTATGGAAATACAAAAAACCTCGAATAGCCAAAGTGATCTTGAGAAAGAAGAATGGAACTGGAGGAATCAACCTACCTGACTTCAGGCTCTACTACAAAGCCACAGTTATCAAGACAGTATGGTACTGGCACAAAGATAGAAATATAGATCAATGAAACAAAATAGAAAGCCCAGAGATAAATCCACGCACATATGGACACCTTATCTTTGACAAAGGAGGCAAGAATATAAAATGTATTAAAGACAATCTCTTTAACAAGTGGTGCTGGGAAAACTGGTCAACCACTTGTAAAAGAATGAAACTAGAACACTTTCTAACAACATACACAAAAATAAACTCAAAATGGATTAAAGATCTAAATGTAAGACCAGAAACTATTAAACTCCTAGAGGAGAACATAGGCAAAACACTCTCCGACATACATCACAGCAGGATCCTCTATGACCCACCTCCCAGAATATTGGAAATAAAAGCAAAAATAAACAAATGGGACCTAATTAAACTTAAAAGCTTCTGCACATCAAAGGAAACTACTAGCAAGGTGAAAAGACAGCCTTCAGAATGGGAGAAAATGACAGCAAATGAAGCAACAGTCAAACAACGAATCTCAAAAATATACAAGTAACTCCTACAGCTCAACTCCAGAAAAATAAATGACCCAATCAAAAAATGGGCCAAAGAACTAAATAGACATTTCTCCAAAGAAGACATACAGATGGCTAACAAACACATGAAAAGATGCTCAACATCACTCATTATCAGAGAAATGCAAATCAAAACCACTATGAGGTACCATTTCACGCCAGTCAGAATGGCTGCGATCCAAAAGTCTACAAGTAATAAATGCTGGAGAGGGTGTGGAGAAAAGGGAAACCTCTTACACTGTTGGTGGGAATGCAAACTAGTACAGCCACTATGGAGAACAGTGTGGAGATTCCTTAAAAAAACTGGAAATAGAACTGCCTTATGACCAAGCAATCCCACTGTGGGGCATACACACTGAGGAAACCAGAATTGAAAGAGACACGTGTACCCCAATGTTCATTGCAGCATTGTTAATAATATCCAGGACATGGAAGCAACCTATATGTCCATCAGCAGATGAATGGCTAAGAAAGCTGTGGTACATATACACAATGGAGTATTACTCAGCCATTAAAAAGAACACATTTGAATCAGTTCTAATGAGGTGGATGAAACTGGAGCCTATTATACAGAGTGAAGTCAGCCAGAAAGAAAAACACCAATACAGTATACAATGCATATATATGGAATTTAGAAAGATGGTAACAATAACCCTATGTACGAGACAGCAAAAGAGACACTGATGTATAGAACATTCTTATGGACTCTATGTGAGAGGGAAAGGGTGGGATGATTTGGGAGAATGGCATTGAAACATGTATAATATCATGTATGTAATGAGTTGCCAGTCCAGGTTCGATGCACGATACTGGATGCTTGGGGTTGGTGCACTGGGACGACCCAAAGGGATGGTATGTGGAGGGAGGAGGGAGGAGGGTTCAGGATGGGGAACACATGTATACCTGTGGCAGATTCATTTCGATATTTGGCAAAACTATACAATATTGTAAAGTTTAAAAATAAAATAAAATTAAAAAAAAAAAGAAAAAAAAAAAGAAATACTAGAATGGTAGTTTCTTAACACAAAATTTGAAAATCCTACAGATTATTTCTTGTAGATCTGAGTACTGGTCCTTTCCCTTAGTACCATGTGTCCTTCAACAAACTATTTAATGTCACTAATCCTTTCCCCAGTGTTAGTTAAATTTGTTTTCAGTAATTATAGCAACAATAATTAATACCTAACCCAGACTTCATATATTTATTTTTTTGTGAAATGATATGTTTTATAAAGTGCTTAGCATATATTTGTACAAAATGAAGCATTCATCAGTTTTATAATTTTTAACTATTGTATAGATAACATTCTTTTATATTTTAAAAGTATAAATACCAAATGAGTAAATCAAGATAAGTAAAGGTTAGTTGCTCAATTGTGTCCGACTCTTTGTGACCCCATGGACTGTGGTCCACCAGGCTTCTCTGTCCATGGAACTTTCTAGGCAGAAGTACTGGAGTGGGTTGCTTTTTCCTTCTCCAGGGCATCTTCCCGACCAGGGATCCAACCAGGGTCTCCTGTATCACAGGAAGATTCTTTACCATTTGAGCCACCAGGGAAGCCCTTCTGAGCAAGTCATGGACCCCCACTTATTGGACCAGGGAGGGACGAGTGTAAATATTGACCCAAATAGAACATAAAACTATTATCAATTTCTGGTTATATTTAAAGATGTTTTCTGCAGTAAATATTAAGCAATGTTTTAGGCCACATTAATAGTGTGAAACTAAACCCACCTCCAAGGAAAAAGGAAAACAAAGCAATAAGGTCAATGGAATAAAATGAATATAATCTAATAACGGGCCCCCAAATTAGAGAAATCTTATGGGTGTTTTTTATAAATAATGTTCAGTACAGTGGCTGGCCACTAAGATTCAAATATGTATGAATAGTTACCTGTTAGTAGCAAGTCCTTGATTAATTTTGTTTTCTTTAATTACCTGACTTTTGTAAATGTTACTTAAAGCATATAGTATCTTATACAACAAAAATAATATATTTTCATAACAGGTAGTGGACTATAAGTTGTCTCTTTGTTGTCAAAGTTTTGAGTAGATCCTGAAACTGAAAACATAAGATATTGAGTGCGTTATTTTCTATGGTGAATCATTTAACAACTAGGAGTTTTCTCTCAGTGACAGTTAAGAGCTCACAGAGTCAAAGTACAATCAACCAAAAATTTTACCATATTGTAAATGAGAGAGTATTGATAAATAAATAGGAAGAGAGGCAAGCCTATGAAGACAGTAAAAATATTAGAGGTTTCCTGGGGTTAAGGAGGAGGCAGGGATGAATAGAGATGAAATGATGAGTAGGGATGACGGTGGAGCATAGACAATTTTTGCTGCCTTGAAGCTATTCTGTATACAGTGGTAGATACATGCCATTATACATTTGTCAAAACTCATAGAATGAACAGTACCAAAGGTGATCTCTAATGTAATCAATGGATTCTGAATGATAATTGAGTTATCAATATGGGTTCACCAGTTGTAACAAATGTACTACTCTGGTGTAGAATGTCCATAGTGGGGGTGATTGTACATGTATGGGTACAGAAGGTATATGCAAACTCTGTATACTTCCCACACAGTTTTGCTTAAACCTAAAACTGCTCTAAGAATAAAGTTTATTAATTTAAAACAAGCAAGACATTTTTTTAAATTTCTTGGTTTTATAGGAATAGTGTATCTTATTAGATGCTTCCCCAGTCTTCCTGATCAAAGTGAAATGATGGCAGGAACGAATTGACTTGTACCCATTACAAGCAGAGGGAAGCAGTGTGCTAAGGAGAATCACTTTCAGATACTGAGTTTATCTTCAAGAGGGGAAATATGACTTATGCTACCCTGCTAGATGATTGCTGTTGCTGTGAAAAGGGGCTGACATGGTGAATAATGTTGGGTTTGATAGTTATTTTATGTCTTCTCATTTTAATTCCCTGATTGTTTCTTTTATTATACATTTTAAATTTATTTTATTAATGGTTTCCCTTGTGTTTCTTAACTTAAAGCAACCTAGTGCTAATTAAAACAACATTTAATGCTGATTTAAATTGTTTATTAAAACTTTTCTCCAATAGCCATTCCCTACTCTCTACTTTGGGCTATTTTTTGTGCTATTATTTTAATATAAATTATATCTTTCTACAAAAATTCATCAAAATAGTTTGTAATATTTTAGTTGTCATTTAAATCAAATAGAAGAACAAATGAGAAAATACATGTGTGTTTTTATATTTACCTATGTAGTTACCTTTACTAGTGTTTTTATTTCCTCAGAAAACTTGAGGTACTATCTAGTGTCCTTCCCTTTTATCTCAAAGAACGTCTTGTTAATTTCTTTGTGTGGTTGATCTGCTAGTGACAAATCATCTCCATTTTTGTTTATTTGGGACTATTTTAAATTCTCCATGTTTGAAGGATGTTTTTTCTAATAGAATTCATAGTTAATAGTATTTTTCTTTCTAGTAGTATATCATCATGCTAGTTTCTGGCCTCCATTATTTCTGATAAGAAGTCAGCTATTAATCTTATTGAGGATATTTTGTACTATGATAATAATTTCTCTTTTGCTGCCTTTGAAATTTTCTTGTCATTGTCTTTTAGCAGTTTGATCATGAAGTGTCTTGGTAAAGATCTCATTGACCTTCTTAGATGTTAATACTGCAGTGAATACAGGGGTGCATATATCTTTTCTAATTAGTATTTTTCTTTCCTTCATGTAAATAGTCTTAAATGAAATTGCTGAATTATATGGTGATTCTATTTTTTTGTGAAACCACTGTATTGTTTTCCATAGTGGATGAACCAATTTATAATCCCACCAACAACATACAAGGGTTCCTTTTTCTCCATATCTTCCCTGACATATTTGTTTGTTGTGTTTTTGACAGTAGACATTCTGACAGATTTAAGCTGCTTTTGTGGCTTTAATTTACATTTTCCTGATGATTAGTGATATTGAACTTTTTTCATGTGTCTTTTGGCCCTCTATATGTCTTCTTTGGAAACACGTCTATTCAGATTCTCTGCTCATTTTTTAATTGGATTCGTTGTTTTGATATTAAATTGTATGGATTTGTTATATATTTTGGATATTAGCCCTTTATCTAATATATTGTTTGCAAATATCTTCTCCCATTCAGTGGAGTGCCTTTTTTGTTTTTGTTGTTGATGATTTCCTTCATGAATCAAAGCATTTTGGAACTTTGGAACTAACAAGTTCCCTGTTAGTAGGTTCTTATTAGTTATTTTATAGGTGTATATATATTATATATGTATAACATTATACATATATTATATGTGTGTGTGTGTATGAGTCCCAGTCTTCCAGTTTATCCCTCCCGCCTGTACCTCCTGTTAACCACAAGTTTGTTTCCTACATCTGTAACTCTATTTCTGTTTTGTAAGTAAATTTATTTATACTTTTTTTTGGTTCCACATATAAACAATATCATATGCTATTTGTCTTTCTCTGACTTACTTCACTCAATGTGACAATCTCTAGGTCCATTCATGTTGCTGCAGTGGTATTATTTTGTTCTTTTATAGCTAAGTAGTATTCCATTGTTTATGTGTATCACGTGTTCTTTGTTTATTCCTCTGTTGTTGGACATCAAATTGCTCTCATGTCCTGGCTATTGTAAATAGTGCTTCAGTGAACATTGGGACTGCATGTGTCTTTTCAAATTATGGTTTTCTCCAGATATATACCCAGGAGTGAGATTGCTAGATCATATGGTTGCTCTATTTTTTAGTTTTTTAAGAAACCTCTGTACTGTTCTCCATAGTGGCTGTACCAGTTTACATTCCCACCATCTGTTTAGGAAGGTTCTCTTTTTTCCCATACCCTCACCAGCATTGAATGATTGCAGATTTTTTGTTGATGGCCTTTCTGACTAGTATGAACATTTCTCTAGTAATTGATGATCTTGCATGGATTTTATGTGCTGTTTAGCCATCTGTAAGTCTTCTTCAAGAACTGTATGCTTAAGTCTTCTGCCCATTTTTTTTATTGAGTTGCTTGTCTTTGGATAACTGAATTACATGAGCTGTTTTTATATTTTCGAGATTAATCCCTTCTTGGTTGCTTCACTTGGAAATAATTGTGTAGATTAAGAAATGCTAGACTGGGAACTGCTCTGGTTCTACCTAACAGATTTTAAAATCAAGATTCAAAGTTATCAAATTTTAAAGGATAAAGGTCAAGGATTAAAAAAAAATCCACCAAAAAGATAAGAAACAGTGTCTGACATTCAGTCAAAAAATTACTAAGAATGTAGAGAAGGAGGAAATATGACTCTTAAGCAAAAGAAAAATAAGTATTTCCAAAATAACCTAGAGGTATTTCAAAAAGAGCCCAGAGTTGATATGGATGTTAAAGTTAGTAAACAAGGATATTAAATACATTATAATGTACTTTCTTTTCAAAAAGATAAGTAGAGACATGGAAGGGATATATATGTATATAGGGGGAGAGAGAGAGAGAGCAAAATAAAACTAGTAGATTACAGTGACTGAAATGAAAATACGCTGAATGTGATAATAGCAGATTAGACACAGCAGATGAAAAAATTAGTGAACTTGAACCAATAATCTTACTCTTAGATTTAAACCCCCTGGATATACATATGTACACAAAAGACATGTATAAACATGCTCATAGTGGCAATATCCTTAATACCCCCCAAATGGACAAAACCTAGGATCCATATTCATTAAAGTACATCAATAAATTATGGTACATTTATAAAATGGAATAACAGAGAGTAACAAAAGTGAACAAAAGTTTTTATCTCTAAGAACAAGAATTGATCTCGCAGTGCCTCCAAAATATCCAGATCCAAAATAATGCATTCAATATGGTACTATTCATATGAAGTTTGAAATAGGCAAATTGCTTAATAGTAGTAGAAATCAGAGTAGCGAGCACATTTTCTAGGGTAGTTGCTTTGAGAGGGCATAAATAGGAATTTGGTGGGCTGAAAAATTTGTTTTTTCATATAATTGTTGGTTGCATGAGTGTGATTGCTGTAATGAAGCTGGATTCTTGGGTATATCTGTAGATGAGAGTGGTAGGAAAGTATTAGATGAAAAAGTGAGGTAAAAGAATATACTAGCACAGGAATTGAAAGGCCTTTTAAAAATTATTTATTTTAATTGGAGGCTAATTACTTTATAATATTATAGTGGTTTTTGCCATACAATATTGTAAAGTAATTAGTTGATTTCTCAGATCTTTGTAATGTAGAAGACACCCAGTAGGTACTCCTTGACTTTTTTACCTGTCTTAAAAATTTCGTCATCCTGCCGAAATCTAAAATTTACTCCTGTCCTAAGTGTATTGAGAGACTCTATTAAAATAAAGCTAGTGACATTTCTCTAATGTTTTATTTCCCCAACAGTATTTTTATTTTTTGTCATCTTCCCATATTATGCATCATTCATGTCTTTGGGTACCTTCATATTTTACATAAAAAATCAAATGTCATGCTTCATATCATTTCTGTGGAAGAGTCAGTATCATTAAAAATTGTTGAGTGTCATATTTAGTTTGCTAGATTAAGAAAGATGGCTGTTAACTTTTAACAGGCCAGAATTTGGCGGGGAGAAATAGTCAGACTTTAGTTAGCATCAGTTAGCATCTGATCATTCTGCATATATTTTAGGTGTTTATTAGCAATTCTATTTGCACTGCATTAGCCCACTTTATTACATTTTCCAGTGTAATGTGAATTTCAGCTTTGTGATTGACAATTCTATTCTAATTCTCTTGTGAAAAATGTTCACAATGCTTGACCATAAATTCTCAACACTTTTTTCTCTATATGTGCAGAATCTTCTTTTACTAAGTTTTTCTCTGAAAAAGGACATTTTATTATTTTCCTTGTACAAGCATAAGAAGTACACTTTTATTTTCCCCCAAATGGAATGAATATTAACCATATCAATGACATTCAATTAATCTAGTTAATTTATGCAAAATGTTGGTTTTCTTTATTTTTCAATACACTGTTATTGAGAAATTCTGACCATAAATTGTTAATGAATTTATATACAACGTATAATTATACTCTTATCCCAACCACCACACTGACATACACAGTCATACACATAAACATACATGTACACATACAAACACACACACACACACATACTTTACGATAGTGCCAGCTTCAATCTGTATGAAAATACTCCAGATTTTTCCATCGGCATAACATACATTTATATTTTGTTCCATTGGATATTTTTAGAGAGTGTAATTTGCATCTTCTGATTCTGTTTATATAAAATTCTGAATGCCAAAGTAATACATTAGCATTTTTGTATATAATAAATTATTAAAACATGAAAGAAAACAAATTGAACTTTCATGTATTACTCATGATTAGCATTTACTGAATTCCTTTTTATACATTCTTTTCTTAAAGAAGTGCTTCCAGGAATTTTGATGCCAAGAACAGGCTCAAAGATGATCAAGTTGTTGCTGGAGTAGTACTATGCACTGTGAAATTATCTCAGTTGGTATTACCATCAAAGCTGTATTTTTTTCCTAGTGACATCTCTCTTCTTAAAAAAAAAAAAATGGGATTCCCTAGGAACATATTTTTCAGTGACAGGCTAAACATTCACTTGATCTGAAAAGTGTGAGACCCATACTATTTTCTGGCCTGTCCTTGCTTTGTTTTCATTAAATGTCATTGATAGTTAAGCTAACATCCCTGAGCACCTCATCTTCAGAATTTATCTATAAAATGAGAACTGAGTTTTCCCTCCTGGTTTTGTGAATTGTGTTTTACTGCTTATTTCTCTAACGTTAAAGGAAGATAATTAATATGAAAGTATATAAACGTTATGAGTAATACACAGATAAATGTTGTTAATTAACTAATATTCAAGATATCAAATAATCAAATTATCTTCAAGCACTCTTTATATGATTATGTTATCTCATTCATGAAAGTGGGACATAAACATTGTTAGGTGTAAGTTTTCTGTTTTGTACAGATATCTAGAGGTTTGACAATACTATACTTGAAAAGGAAAAACATCTTTTCAGAAACCTTTCAGAAGTAGTTACCAAATATTTCTGTACTCTTCCTACTGAGTATCTTTTATCATCTATAGGCTGAGGTAGATATTTGACTTTCCTGTTTTTTATCTCCCACACTGCTTCACTCCTTTCCATTCTCAGAGTCCTCATTTGATGGAGGCCAAGCCCTCAGAGACCATATTACCTGGTTCTCTATAAAGTAGGTTGGTGACTCTGCACTTTTTTTAAAGTAGATTTAACACTCAAAGTCTTCAGAATGGAACATCTACAAGAAAAACAAAACCTTGCTCCTACTTATGCTGAGTAGCTCATCAGAATAAAATCTACTTGTTAACTAAACCAAGAGATCTTTCTCCACCTAAACCAGGAAAAAAGTAACAAAGAAGGGGTGAAAGAGAAGGTGTTCAGAACATGCTACTCAGCTGTCCAGTTTATTTAAGGTTCCTCATGAATCTGAGAAAACTCTGAGAGATAGTGAAGGACAGGGAAGCCTGGTGTGCTGTAGTCAATGGGGTCTCTAAAATTAGACAGAACTTATCGACTGAACAACAACAACCTGGTAACCTCTAAGTCTGAACAGGATATAATAGGAGACCTGCTCATCAGGTAACACTTTTCTACACTCTGTCTCCTCTATTTATCAGGTATGCATCAGCCACTTTCCCCGAATTATTAATATTCAGATCAGATCAGTTGCTCAGTCGTGTCCGACTCTTTGCGACACCATGAATTGCAGCACGCCAGGCTTCCTGTCCATCACCAACCCCTGGAGTTCACTCAGACTCATGTCCATCGAGTCAGTGATACCATCCAGCCATCTCATCCTCTGTCGTCCCCTTCCCGTCCTGCCCCTGATCCCTCCCAGCATCAGAGTCTTTTCCAATGAGTCAACTCTTCGCATGAGGTGGCCAAAGGACTGGAGTTTCAGCTTTAGTATCATTCCTTCCAAAGAAATCCCAGGGCTGATCTCCTTCAGAATGGACTGGTTGGATCTCCTTGCAGTCCAAGGGACTCTCAAGTCTTCTCCAACACCACAGTTCAAAACCATCAATTCTTCAGAGCTTAGCTTTCTTCACAGTCCAACTCTCACATCCATACATCCACAGGAAAAACCATAGCCTTGACTAGACGAACCTTTGTTGGCAAAGTAATATCTCTGCTTTTGAATATGCTATCTAGTTTGGTCATGGATCATGGAAAAAGCAAGAGACTTCCAGAAAAACATCTATTTCTGCTTTACTGACTATGCCAAAGCCTTTGACTGTGTGGATCACAATAAACTGTGGAAAATTCTGAAAGAGATGGGAATACCAAACCACCTGATCTGCCTCTTGAGAAATCTGTATGCAGATCAGGAAGCAACAGTTAGAACTGGACATGGAACAACAGACTGGTTCCAAATAGGAAAAGGAGTTCATCAAGGCTCTATATTGTCACCCTGTTTATTTAACTTATATGCAGAGTACATCATGAGAAACTCTGGACTGGAAGAAACACAAGCTGGAATCAAGATTGCTGGGAGAAATATCAATAACCTCAGATATGTAGATGACACCACCCTTATGGCAGAAAGTGAAGAGGAACTCAAAAGCCTCTTGATGAAAGTGAAAGTGGAGAGTGAAAAAGTTGGCTTAAAGTTCAGCATTCAGAAAATGAAGATCATGGCATCCGGTCCCACCACTTCATGGGAGATAGATGGGGAAACAGTGGAAACAGTGTCAGACTTTATTTTTCTGGGCTCCAAAATCACTACAGATGGTGACTGCAGCCATGAACTTAAAAGATGCTTACTCCTTGGAAGGAAAGTTATGACCAACCTAGATAGCATATTCAAAAGCAGAGACATTACTTTGCCAACAAAGGTTCGTCCAGTCAAGGCTATGGTTTTTCCTGTGGTCATGTATGGATGTGAGAGTTGGACTGTGAAGAAGGCTGAGCACCGAAGAATTGATGGTTTTGAACTGTGGTGTTGGAGAAGACTTGAGAGTCCCTTGGACTGCAAGGAGATCCAACCAGTCCATTCTGAAGGAGATCAGCCCTGGGATTTCTTTGGAAGGAATGATGCTAAAGCTGAAACTCCAGTACTTTGGCCACCTCATGTGAAGAGTTGACTCATTGGAAAAGACTCCAATGCTGGGAGGGATTGAGGGCAGGAGGAGAAGGGGACGACAGAGGATGAGATGGCTGGATGGCATCACTGACTCGATGGACGTGAGTCTGAGTGAACTCCAGGAGTTGTTGATGGACAGGGAGGCCTGGCTTGCTGCAATTCATGGGGTCACAAAGAGTCGGACATGACTGAATGACTGATCTGATCTAGGTTGGTCATAACTTTCCTTCCAAGGAGTAAGTGTCTTTTAATTTCATGGCTGCAGTCACTATCTGCAGTGATTTTGCAGCCCAGAAAAATAAAGTCTGACAGTTTCCACTGTTTCCCGATCTATTTCCCATGAAGTGATGGGACTAGTTGCCATGATCTTCATTTTCTGAATGTTGAGCTTTAAGCCAACTTTTTCACTCTCCACTTTCGCCTTCATCAATAGGCTTTTTAGTTCCTCTTCACTTTCTGCCATAAGGGTAGTATCATCTGCATATCTGAGGTTATTGATATTTCTCCCAGCAATCTTGATTCCAGCTTGTGTTTCTTCCAGTCCAGTGTTTCTCATGATGTACTCTGCATATAAGTTAAATAAACAGGGTGAAAATATACAGCCTTGATGTACTCCTTTTCCTATTTGGAACCAGTCTGTTGTTCCATATCCAATTCTAACTGTTGCTTCCTGACCTGCATACAAATTTCTCAAGAGGCAGATCAGGTGGTCTGGTATTCCCATCTCTTTCAGAATTTTCCACAGTTTATTGTGATAAGCCAACATTTTAGATTTAATCATTTGTCTTTATACTATTATAAGCAGAGTAAGCAAAGAACAAAATAACTTTGACAGCTTTAAGTGGCAGTCATTTTGTTTTGGGATTATAATTGTAGTCTCTAAGGCATAAATTTCTATACATTTATATTTGTCTCTTAAATTGCCTACATGGCCATCAGAACTTTCACTTATAGAGGGCATGATATAAGAAAGAATTCTGAGGCAGATAAGTCCAAAATGAATACCATATCTAGAGAGGTAGAATTCCCACATAATGTTTTAAAATACACATCTTATTTGCTATCATTTCTACCCTAAAGAGTCTTTTGTAGTGTGTTAATATTTGCATGTTAAGTTCATGTTTTCTGGGCATTAGCCAAAATTTTCAATGACCATTGGCAACATAGCTGCTTTTGTTTTAGAAAATAGTGTTTTTCTGAAGAATCTTCTCACCTTTTGGCTTTTTATAAAGTCTTGGCAACAAGGAGTGGAGTAGATTAAGGATTAGAGAAGTTTAAAAGTTAAATTAAATACTTAGAAATGCAGCTGAAAGTTGTGGTTTTGACACAGAACTTTGATTACTCTAGTTACTAGCTTTAGTAACTTGAGCAAGTTATTTATCTTTTCTTTGTCTTTATATCCCCTATCTATAAAATGGTAACTCTAAAAATGCTCAGAGTATATTATAAAATTATATAAATTATTATTTATAAGATGCTTAGAACATCTTTAAAGGTTTTCTATATGTGTTTGTTAAATAAATCTTTTATTATACAAATCACTGTTATTCTAAATCATATGGTTTAGGATGATTATCTCATATAGAGTAGTTTTGCTCAAAATGCATCATTCACATTTGAGTTTATTAATTTTCAGAATAAATAATAACCCAGATTCATATTTGAATTTATTTTAAAAATTTGAAATTTAGATATGATAAAGGCATAGCAAATATTTCAATGTGAAAATATGTTTAAAAGTAATTCCACATAATATGGAGAAGAGCTGCCTTTTTAGGAGGAAATAATTCTCTATTGAAGTGATATAATCTCTTTCTAAATGCTAAGTAAGCTGTTAGAAATTAGTAAATCATTTATTGTTTCTGGGCTTCCAGTACATCTTATGTGAAATAAGGACTAAATTAGATGATCTTTAAAGTTACCCTTCCTTCAAAAATTCTCTGAATCCCTAATGTAAATGCATTAAGTTTGATAACTCTAAAATATTATGACCTCACTATAGATAATATTTTTATAACTTAAAAATATTTAAACCAATGTTTTTTATTCTAAGATATGTTTGACTTTCTTGTAGAAGACTGTTTATATAATTCCTGACTCTTCCTTAATAGTTGAAAAACATAAAAAAGCAGATGTTCACATCTTAATCAGTTATTTTATTTTGTTAATAATGTAGCTCTCTGATTAAAAATATGAAGAAAATATAAAGAAAATTTGGATAGAAAATAGGAAACAGAGAAGAGCAAGAATCCTATATGTTACAGTCTGAGATAAAATTGTATATAAATGAATTTTTTTTTCAACTTTTGTAAGCAAACAAATAAAGTAAAAAGTTTTCATGAAGCTTAGTTGCCTGGGCCTGTTTACATTACATATACATTCAATGAATTAAGTAGAGAAGTAGAAACAATCCACCACTGTATACAACTACAATAGAAAAAGTGTTCACAGACTTTCAAATACTTTTCCTCCTTTCTTAGTTTTATATCTTCACATAGTCTGTTCCTTTAAAGTATTCAACACAGTTTATTGAAGCTCTTTTATATGCCAAGCAATGTACTTTCCTGAATACATTTTGCCACTGAGTACCACCAAAGAAATATATAATGTTGCCTGTTTTTGAAAATGCTGTGAAGTTATTAAATATACATAAAAATGATACTGTTATTACATTGCAAATATTTTACTCGTTATTCTCATTTCATTGATATTAACTATTATATCTTTCATTTTGAAGTTAATGCAACTGTACAAAGTAATTTATAATATACTATATAGTCTTATATATGCTATATACAGAATATATATATCACACAATAAATAAAAGAATATATCCAGAACTAGAAACATTTTAATAAAGTTGCTAAAATAGAAGACAAGTGGATATTTTTAAAAGTAGTAGGATGAAAAAGACAGATTATATTAAATAAAGAATTTGTTGCTAGAGAACTTATATACACTACAAATTGGTTAAGCTAGAATTTTAATATTTGAAAAAAATGTTCAAGAATGACAGTGGGAATTCTGGTGAGATGGTGGTAGTGTTGTCATAGGTTACCTGAATTTTCTGTAAAACAGAATAAAGCATGTTAAAAAAAAATATCAAAATTGACAAGATCTTTCTATGAATCTAAATATATGAACTCATGGAGATAAAACACCAACAGTTATGTTTTACATATGTTTTTATTGAAAAGCATTATAATTCATCAATTTCTGAATAATTATGTTTGGAAATTTCTGATGGGCTAGTGAGGCTATCAGCAAAAACTGGGAAAGTATTTGCTTTCTTGAATTTGAGGGTGAGTATGGAGATAACTGGGAAATTCTGAATGAACTAGAGTGACCAGAGTGTCTTGGACCTGATATTTTAAATTCTATATACACACACACTCATGTGGCTCATATCATGAGCTCCCCATTGCAAAATTCAGTCTTAAATTGAAGAAAGTAGGGAAAACCACTAGGCCATTCAGGTATGACCTAAATTATATTACTTATGATTATACAGTGGAGGTAATTAATAGATTCAAGGGATTAGATATGGTAGACAGAGTGCCTGAAGAACTATGGATGGAGGTTCATAACATTGTACAGAGGTAGTAACCAAAATCATCTCCAAGAAAAAGAAATACAAGAAGACAGAGTGGTTGTCTGAGGGGGCCATACAAATAGCTGAGAAAAGAGAAGCAAAAGGCAAAGGAGAAAAGGGAAAGATACAGCCAAGTGAATGCAGAGTTCCAGAGAATAGAAAGGAGAGATAAGAAAGTCTACTTAAGTGAACAGTGCAGAGAAATAGAGGAAAACAATAAAATGGGAAAGACTAGACATTTCTTCAAAGAAATTAGAGATATGAAGGAAATATTTCATGCAAAGATGGGCAAATAAAGGGCAAAAACGGCAAAGACCTAACAGAAGCAGAAGAGAATAAGAAGAGGCGGCCAGAATACACAGAAGTATACAGAAAAGGTATTAATGACCTGAATAACCATGATGGTTATTACCTTGAGCCAGACATCCTGGAATGCAAAGTCAAGTGGGTCTTAGGAAGCATTACTATGAGCAAAGCTAGTGGAGAGTGGAGGTGATGAATTCCAGCTGAGCCATTTTAGATCCTAAAAGATGATGCTGTTAAAGTGCTGCACTCAATATACCAACAAATTTGAAAAACTCAGAAGTGGCCAAAGAACTGGAAAAGGTCAGTTTTCATTCAAATCTCAAAGAAAGGCAATGCCAAAGAATGTTCAAACTACTGTACAATTGGGCTCATGGCACATGGTAGCAAGGGTAATGCTCAAAATCTTCAAGCTAGGCTTCAATAGTATATGAACCAAGAACTTCCAGCTGTACAACCTGGATTTACAAAAGGCAGAGGGATCAGAGATCAAATTGCCAACAACTGCGGATCATAGAAAAAGGAAGGGAATTAAAAAAAAAAAATTCTACTTCTGCTTTGTTTGACAGTGTGGTTCACTTAAAAACTGGAAAATTCATAAAGAAACAGGAATACTAGGCCACCTTACCTCTCTCCTTGAAAAACCTGTATGCAGGATAAGAAGCAGCAGTTAGAACTGGCCATGGATCAATGGAATGGTGCAAAATTGGGAAAGGAGTATGTCAAGGCTGTAAATTGTCACCCAACTTATTGAACTTCTATGAGGAGTACATCCTGGGGCTTCCCAGGTGGCATTAATGTTGAAGAATGCCATTGCAAGAGACATAAAAGACACGGGTTTGATCCCTGGGTCAAGAAGATCCCCTGGAGGAGGGCATGGCATCCCACTCCAGTATTCTTGCCTGGAAAAGTCCATGGGCAGAAGAACCTGGTGGGCTATAGTCCATGGGATTGCAGATTTAGACATGACTGTAGTGTCTTAGCACACAGAGTACATCATAGGAAATGCTGGGTTGGATGACCTACAAGCTGGAATCAAGATTGCTGGGGGAAATATCAACAACCTCACATATGAAAATGATACAATTCTAATTTCAGAAAGCAAAGAGGAATAAAGAGTGTCTTGATGAAGGCGAGAGAAAGCTGGTTTTATTCAACATTCAAAAAACTAAGATCCTGGCATCTGGTCCCATCTCTTCATGTCAAATAGATGGGGAAAAAGTGGAAACAGAGACATATTTTATTTTCTTTGACTTCAAAATCACTGCAGACGGTGACTGCAGCCACAAAATTAAGACACTTGCTCCTTGGAAGAAAAGCTATGACAAACCTAGACTGCATATTAAAAAGCAGAGACAGCACTTTGCTGACAAAGGTCTGTAGAGTCAAAGCTATGATTTTTCCAGTAGTAGTGTATGGATGTGAGAGTTGGACCATACAGAAGGCTGATTGCCAAAGAATTGATACTCTTGAATTGTGGTGTTGGAGAAGAATCTTGAGAGTCTCTTGGACTGCAGGGAGATCAAACCAGTTATTCCTAAAGGAAATCAACTGCAAATATTCAGTGGGAGGATTGATGCTAAAGCTGAAGCTCCAGTACTTTGGCCACCTAATGCAAAGAGCCATCTCATTGGAAAAGACCGTGATGCTGGAAAAGATTGAAGGCAGGAGAAGAAAGGGATGACAGAGGCTGAAATGGTTGGATGGCATCACCAACTCAGTGGACATGAATTTGAGCAAACTCCAGTAGATAAGGAAGGACAGGAAAGCCTAGCATGCTGCACTTCATTGGGTTGGAAAGAGTCAGACACATCTTAGCAACTGAACAACAGTACTCACACAGAGATGTGTACACACACACACACACACACACACACATAAACTATATATATATATACAAACATATAAACTATATATATGCATATAAACTATATATGTGAATATATATATATACATGAATATATATATATATATACACACATACACAGATATATATACATACACCCAAATATATATAAAAGAAAACAGAAAAATAGTCCCTTCCAAATGGAGCATAAAGGAGAAAGTTAGCATTAAGGAAAGAGGGAATTTACATAAAAACAGGAGAGGTGATGAAGTCATGAGGGCAGGAAAGCCAGAGAGGATATTAATTAGGATGATGTGGTGAATGGCAGAAATGGATAGTTTTTTAAAAAGAGAGAAAAGGACACAGAAGAGAGAAAGAGAGAAAGGAAGACTTTACTTTTTATTTATAAATATATGTGTGTGAAAGTGTTAGTCACTCATTAGTGTCCGACTCATTGCCATCTCATGGATTGTAGCCCACCAGGATCCTCTGTCCACTGAAATTTTCCAGGCAAGAATACTGGAGTGGGTTGCCATTTCCTTCATTAGGAAATCTTTCCAACCCAAGGATTGAACTTGGGTCTCATGCATTGCAAACAGATACTTTACCATCTGAGCTACCAGGGACCCATGAACACACTCTCTTTTTATATTGATATGTGTATCTGTTTGATTTCTGAAAATATATTTCATACATTCAGAATCCTGCTGCTACTGCTAAGTCACTTCAGTCGTGTCCGACTCTGTGCGACCCCATAGACGGCAGCCCACCAGGCTCCTCTATCCCTGGGATTCTCCAGGCAAGAACACTGCAGTGGCTTGCCATTTCCTTCTCCAATGCATGAAAGTGAAAAGTGAAAGTGAAGTCGCTCAGTCTTGTCCGACTCTTTATTTCCGTAACAAGAAATAAACTAGAAGGAAACAAGTGCTTATAATGTTCACATGAAAAAAATTTACAGAAAGGTTTAAAAGGAAGAAGAATTTGAAAATCAAAAATTAATTAATAGATTTAAAGTTTTAAGAGGATTCTTCTGGTATATATATGCATACATGTAATAGTTCAGTCATTCAGTCCTGTCCGACTCTTTGCGACCCCATGAACTGCAGCACGCCAGGCCTCCCTGTCCATTACCAAATTCCGGAGTTCACCCAAACTCATGTCCATCGAGTCAGTGATGCCATCCAGCCATCTCATCCTCTGTTGTCCCCTTCTCCTCCTGCCCCCAATCCCTCCCAGCATCAGAGTCTTTTCCAATGAGTCAACTCTTCACATGAGGTGGCCAAAGTACTGCAGTTTCAGCTTTAGCATCAGTCCTTCCAAAGAACACCCAGGACTGATCTCCTTTAGAATGGACTGGTTGGATCTCCTTGCAGTCCAAGGGACTCTCAAAAGTCTTCTCCAACACCACAGTTCAAAAGCATCAGTTCTTCGGTACTCAGCTTTCTTCACAGACCAACTTTCACATCCATACATGACCACTGGAAAAACCATAGCCTTGACTAGATGGACATTTGTTGGCAAAGTAATGTCTCTGCTTTTGAATATGCTATCTAGGTTGGTCATAACTTTCCTTCCAAGAAGTAAGCGTCTCTTAATTTCATGGCTGCAATCACCATCTTCAGTGATTTTGGAGCCCCAAAAAATAAAGTCTGACACTGTTTCCACTGTTTCACCGATCTATTTCCCATGAAGTGATGGGACCAAATGCCATGATCTTAGTTTTCTGAATGTTGAGCTTTAAGCCAACATTTTCACTCTCCTCTTTCACTTTCATCAAGAGGCTTTTTAGTTCCTCTTCACTTTCTGCCATATCTGATAGACAGAGTGCCTGATGAACTATGGACAGAGGTTCGTGACATTGTACAGGAGACAGGGATCAAGATCATCTCCATGGAAAAGAAATGCAAAAGAGCAAAGTGGCTGTCTGGGGAGGCCTTACAAATAGCTATGAAAAGAAGAGAAGTGAAAACCAAAGGAGAAAAGGAAAGATATAAGCATCTGAATGCAGAATTCCAAAGAATAGCAAGGAGATATAAGAAAGCCTTCTTCAGCGATCAATGCAAAGAAATAGAGGAAAACAACAGAATGGGGAAGACCAGAGATCTCTTCAAGAAAATTAGAGATACCAAGGGAACATTTCATGTAAAGATGGGCTCGATAAAGGGTAGAAATGATATGGACCTAACAGAAGGAGAAGATATAAGAGGTGGCAAGAATACACAGAAGAACTGTACAAAAAAGATCTTCACGATCAAGATAATCATGATGGTGTGATCACTCACCTAGAGCCAGACATCCTGGAATGTGAAGTCAAGTGGTCCTTAGAAAGCATCACTACGAACAAAGCTAGTGGAGATGATGGAATTCCAGTGGAGCTATTTCAAATCCTGAAAGATGATGCTGTGAAAGTGCTGCACTCAATACACCAGCAAATCTGCAAAACTCAGCAGTGGCCACAGGACTGGAAAAGGTCAGTTTGCATTCCAATCCCAAAGAAAGACAATGCCAAAGAATGCTCAGACTACCACACAATTGCACTCATCTCACATGCTAGTAAAGTAATGCTCAAAATTCTCCAAGCCAGGCTTCAGCAATACGTGAACTGTGAACTTCCAGGTGTTTACGCTGGTTTTAGAAAAGGCAGAGGAACCAGAGATCAAATTGCCAACATCCACTGGATCATGGAAAAAGCAAGAGAGTTCCAGAAAAACATCTATCTCTGCTTTATTGACTATGCCAAAGCCTTTGACTGTGTGGATCACAATAAACTGTGGAAAATTCTGAAAGAGATGGGAATACCAGACCACCTGACCTGCCTCTGAGAAACCTATATGCAGGTCAGGAAGCAACAGTTAGAACTGGACATGGAACGACAGACTGGTTACAAATAGGAAAAGTCAAGGCTATTTATTGTCACCCTGCTTATTTAACTTCTGTGCAGAGTATATCATGAGAAACGCTGGGCTGGAAGAAGCACAAGCTGGAATCAAGACTGCTGGGAGAAATATCAATAACCTCGGATATGCAGATGACGTGTAATAGTAGACCATGAATAATGAAATTACAACAATAGAACAAAATAACTGCTAAACAGTATCATTCAAGAAAAGTCTTCTGTCATTAAAATTTTAAAATAATTATAAAAATAGAGACAGAAATTTTAACCACAAATTAAAAAGTAATTCCCAAATCCTAGAACATTAATATAAAATGGCTAACATTTTGTACTTTAAAAAAAGTTAGATCCTTTTAGTATCATGAAAGGGAAGAAGAGATCAATTCATAAGTTTTTATTTTCTTGTAATAGAAAACAAAATTAGATTATTAGCAGAACTTTTGACAGCAGTTCTTTATACAAGAAGTCAAGGGAGTAACATAATTAAGGTATACAAAGAGAGAAAATGTGAGCCAAGGATTTTATCCATTAAGATGACCTTCCAGTGTAAATGTTTCAATCAGACTTTTAGGAACATGCAAGGTCTTTAAAATATTGATTCATTGCCCTTCACAAGAATACACTGGTTATGATCAAAATGGCTAGAATGACAACAACCTAAGAACTAATGGTGAGCATTGAATGTAGATTTATATAGATGATTAAGGCTAGATAACAGTTATGAGTAAGAAATACAGTGTATAATGGCTGTATGCCCCAGTAGATGCATTTAAACTGCCAAAAATTGTGAAAGTATCTATAGGTTTAAATTAAATTAAAAAGTGAGAAAAGAATTTGAAGAATATAAAATATAGTCATCTTGCTCTTAACCTTATGTGTATTAATAACACAAGTATTATTTCAAATTAGAAGCTAGCAAAAAGAGACAGGAAGGAAAAAGTGGTCACTAGCAAATCTTATACTGTTTTTAGTTCAGTTCAGTCGCTCAGTTGTGTCCGACTCTTTGCAACCCTATGAATCGTAACATGCCAGGCCTCCCTGTCCACCACCAACTCCCGGAGTTTACTCAGACTCACGTCCATCAAGTCCGTGATGCCATCCAGGCATCTCATCCTCTGTCGTCCCCTTCTCCTCCTGCCCCCAACCCCTTCCAGCATTGGAGTCTTTTCCAGTGAATCAACTCTTCGCATGAGGTGCCCAAAATACTGGAGTTTCAGCTTTAGCATCATTCCTTCCAAAGAAATCCCAGGGCTGATCTCCTTCAGAATGGACTGGTTGGATCTCCTTGCAGTCCAAGGGACTCTCAAGAGTCTTCTCCAACACCACAGTTCAAAAGCATCAATTCTTTGGTGCTCAGCCTTCTTCACAGTCCAACTCTTGCATCCATACATGGCCACTGGAAAAACCATAGCCTTGACTAGACGAACCTTTGTTGGCAAAATAATGTCTCTGCTTTTGAATATGCTATCTAAGTTGGTCATAACTTTCCTTCCAAGGAGTAAGCATCTTTTAATTTCATGGCTGCAATCACCATCTGCAGTGATTTTGGAGACCAAAAAAAAGAAGTCTGACACTGTTTCCACTGTTTCCCCATCTATTTCCTATGAAGTGATGGGACCAAATGCCATGATCTTCGTTTTCTGAATGTTGAGCTTTAAGCCAACTTTTTCACTCTCCACTTTCACTGTTTGTAGAAACAAATCCAAACATAAGTTCAAGTAAAGAGGAAATAGATATATAATAATAACATAAATATCTACATCAGAGCAAATATTAGCCCTTCTAAATAATAAAAAGTACAAGACAAAGAAAGAAAATGAATATATATTATTATGTAGTAAAATATCTGTACAGCTAACAAACTGTGGACAAATATGGACTAAAAAAATGTAAGGTTATTAAAATAAATTGCTACCTTTTGGAGAAGAGAAAATAAAGGACTCAGAAATGGAGGCAAGATTTCTATCAATCGATCATGCTTGGTGGATTTGACTTTCAAACTGAAAAATAGTTTTTATAATTATACAGTAAGATCTAATAAAATATCCAAAACTCACAAGTGAAGTAAGTCACGTGAGCCTCTGTGCTTAGTGGCATTCACACATAAGGAACTATTCAATATAGCTTTAAAACACAGTAATTGGACTTCAAATATCTGGTAGGAACATTAAGAACATAAAGAATTATTTAAAAAAAAAACTTTAAAAACTCTTTTCCGTAGTGATAAGTGATAATTTAGGATCTTGAGACCACTGTGGTGGTAATTTGGAACAAATTAATAAATAAACATACTGGTCATTGAAATAAATGAAAATTATATCAGGATAAAATGGTTATCTATGTCTGCCTGCATGTCTTATCTTATCTATCCAGCTAGCTAATCAGAGTCAAATTAACAGCCCTGTGGTTACATAAAATATTTTGTTTTTCCCAATTGAAAATGGTTAGAAGCAAAGAGCAACACAATAGCAGCAAACATTAATGATCCAATGTAGTCTCTAATACCATATAATTTCCTCCTAAATGAATGCAGTGTGTTGGAGAAATGGTTGATTCCAGGGCTGGGTCAGGAAATGTAAAAGGTGAGTGTTATACTAGAAAGCAAGACACTCTCAATTACTACTAGAGTCCTGTCAAATGGAGGGAACTTTATAGCATTAAGGGCATACATTAAAATAGAAGAATTTACTTAAATTAGTAATCTAAGCTTCCACTTTAGGAAATTAAAAAAAAAAAAAATATATATATATATATATCTCTAGAGCAAACAGAAGAAAGAAAATATTAAGGATAAGAGCATAATCTGATAAAACATAAACAAAAAAAATAATTAAAAACAGTAATTCTTAGGAAATATCAGTAAAAATTACAAACTTCTAATAAGACTGACTTAGAAAAAAAAGTAAAGGTAAAAATTACCAGTAACTGGATTAACTGGATTATTCTGTATGGAAGTGTGACTGTGAGTACATGACTTAATGCATTTGTCAAAATCCATACAACTACAAACCACTGGGAATATTTTCCTGTATGTAAATATTCTATGTATGTACATAAATAAAAGACAGAATATGAGGAAGGTGAGAAACTCAAATGTGCATGTGAGAAAAAGAATCCAATTGTACTGCAAATGAAATATATTACTTGACTTAAGGGAAAGGAAATGACAGAAGTTGAATGAAGATGTTTGGAAAACAATACTTTGAGTTGATATGGTAAGGCTAAGGGGCACAAATAACTGTCCACATACATTTTACCCTAGTTGGCAAATTTGTTTCACACTGGATTATAGATGATGAATTTTTGGATTATAGAAGCCATTGTCTCCATGAATTAATATACATTCATATCTGCTGGCTCTGTACCTGAGATTGTATAGAAACAGTAAGATGAGACCCCACTCACACTTTATTATTATACTTTTGCACTTTAAAAGTGGAATAAAGAAATGTTCCGACAAAAGTAAAAAAAAGAATTCTTAGAGAATTTCTTAACAAAATTCGTATTAAAGACATTTAAGCATCTCATTACATGGGGAATGTGGACCCCAATGGAAGGTCAGAAATGCAGGAAGCACTAATGAGTTATGAAAATGATAAATATATATTATATACATATACATATATATATATATATATCTCATTTGAGTGAGATACATGCATTATATGATAAATATAGTATATGATAGGGTGATCAATGATAGGGTACTAAAGAAAATTAAAGAAATTAAGGTCCTTGTGTCTTCCAGGCATACAAGGAAAGGTGAAAGGTACCTGCTAATAATCAAGTTTGTTAAATCAAGGATTCATGTTATAATCTGAAGGATAATCACTAAAAGAATATCAAACCAGGTGACAAGCAAGTAAGGAATATAAGTGAAAAGATCCAATTCACAGTTCAAATAAAGTAAGAAAAAAGAGGAGAATTTTAAAATAACATTGAACAAGAAAGACAAATATAGAATCATTATAAATGTACATTTAGAAACAAGTACTTCAGAAATTCATAAAATAAGTGAACTGAGTATTGAAATTAAAATGTAAGGGAAAAAATACTGAATAACTGCCAATACTGTAAGCAGTACAAAGGGACACATTGAGAGCAAAGCTATATGTATGTGTATGAACATATATATATATTAATACAAGTTCAAAGAAACAGTAAATTATGTAACATTTAAATATAACTAAAAGAAATATGGAATAATGCATCAATATTTGACAAAGCAAGTGTAAAAGCAAATATTATGTATTTGTAAAAACAAAAATTTCTAATATTATTAGAAATAAGGTAGTATATTCTAAATAATTGAAACTTTGATTAATCAGAAAGGTAAAGTAAGTGTACATTTTTATGCAATGAATAACATAGAGTCAAATGCATAAAGCAAAGATTGAAAAAAAAACTCATAAATTCCCCAATGATTTCAGAACATTTAAAATAATATTTTAAATAAATAAGGAAGTAAAAATGTTGATAATCTTCTTACAAAGCTAACTATAATGGATATACACAGAGTATTCAAATAAAAGGAATATAATTAATTTCAATGAGAGAGCAGTGTTGGTGAGGATATGAAAAGACGGGAATGTATATACATTGTTGGTGGGAGTTTATATTGGTACAGTCACTATGGAAAACAGTATGGAGATTTCTTTAAAAATTAAGAATAGAACTACCATAAGATATAAGTATGTCATGTCTGAGTACTTATGCAAAGAATATGAAAACACTAAAAAGATATATGCATCCCCTATGTTCAAGTGAATGGATAAAGAAGATGTCATATATATATATATGTGTGTGTGTGTGTGTATATATACATATATATATATATAGCATATATATATATATGCAATGGATAACTGCTCAGCCATGAAAAAGAAAAGTTGAAATCTTGCAATTTGCTACAGCATGGATGGACCTTGCAGGTATTCTCCTAAGTGAAATGAATCATATGAAGAAAGGAAAAGGCAAATGGAGTATGATTTCATGCAGGTGTAGAATATAAACAGCAAAAAAAAAGCAAAACAAAACTAAAACAAACCAAATCAAACACATGGGTAGATGCAGAGAATTAAGTAGTGGTTACTTGAAGCCAAGGGGCAGGAAGAGGGCAAAATGGGCAGATGAGCACGCTCTAGATACAGAAGTAGAAGTAGAATGTTGTACATAGGAAATTTATATAATGTTATAAACCAATGTTGCTTCAATAAAAATAGATTAAGAAAAAAATATAAATTTTCCAAGTTTACATAAAATATTTACAAAGATTAACCATGTGTGGGACGTGAGGAAAGTCTCAACAGAATTCAGTGAATCAAAATCATACAGGTTTTTCACCATTGGAAATGCATATTGCCTACAAATTAAAAAAAAATTAAAAATGTATATGATTTTAAATTAAGAAATCTTCCTAAATAGTCTATTAGTCAAAGACTAACAATCTGAAAGGGAAATTAAGAAGGAAATAATATCCAAAACAATAAAATACTTACAAATAAATTTAAGTAGGTGAATCCTTGTATACTGAAAACTGTAAGACACTGATGAAACAAATTGATGGAATTGACACAAGTAAATGGAAATATATTTTGTGTTCTTGGATTTAGATAATATTGTGAAAATGTCATGTTGCACAAAGTGATCTACAGATTCAATGTAATCCCTATGGAATTTTTGATAGAAATAGAAAAAAAAAATATTTAAATTTGTATGGAACCACAAAGACCACAGTAGCCAAAGAAGTCTTGGGAAAGAACAGAGCTAGAAGCATCACGCTGCCTGATTTTAAGCTACAGTACAAAGATATGCCTATAGTCATCAAAGCAGTATGGTGGTGGTAGTTTAGTCACTAAGTCATGTCCGATTCTTAACGACCCCATGGACTGTACCTTGCCAGGCTCCTCTGCCCAGGGGATTCTCCAGGCAAGAATGCTGGAGTGAGTTGCTGTTGCCTCCTCCAGGGGATCTTCTCAACTCAGGAATCGAACCCGGGTCTCCTGCATTGCAGGCAGGTTTCTTTACCGACTGAGCGCAAAGCAGTATGGTACTAGCTTAAAAACAGTCACATAGACCAGTGAGTCAGAATAGAGAGCCAGATATAAAACGTTTGACTGAAAGTAGATGCACAACTTGAGAGTTGCTAGTTAAGTTTTGTCTGGGGCGAAATGAGGACTGCAGCCTGAGAGACAGCACCTCAGTTAGCTATGAGAGACTGCTATATGATTTTGGTGAAGGCGGAATTCAGTGCAATCAAGGGCTTATTTTACAAAAGGTTTTTTATTAGTCATGAGGAGCTGATGTCATCCTGAAGGGATTTAGTGCTTTATAGATATAAGGAGATGCCTCCATATTTTACATGTGGGCTTTTACATTGGGCTTCCCTGGTGGCTCAGACGGTAAAGTGTCTGCTTGCAATGTGGGAGATCTGGGTTCAACCCCTGGGTCATGAAGATCCCCTGGATAAGGAAATGGCAACCCACTCCAATACTCTGCCTGGAAAATTTCATGGTCTGAGGAGCCTAGTAGGCTACAGTCCATGGGATCACAGAATTGGACACGACTGAGCGACTTCATGTCCAATTCTTTGTGACTGCAGCACGCCAGGCTTCCCTGTCCTTCACCATCTCCTGGGGTTTGTTCAAATGTGTGTCCATTGAGTCAGTGATACCATCCAACCATCTCATCCTCTGTCATCCCCTTCTCCTCCTGCCTTCATTCTCTCCAGTATCAGGTCTATTTTAGTGAGTCAGCTGTTCACATCAGATGACTAATGTATTGGAGCTTCAGCTTCAGTGTCCTTCCTTCCAATGAATATTCAGGATTGACTTCCTTTAGGATTGATTGATTTGATCATCTTGCAGTCCAAGAGACTCTCAAGAGTCTTCACCAACACCACAGTTCCAAAGCATCAGTTCTTTGCCACTCAGCCCTCTTTATGGTCCAGCTCTCACATCCATACATGACTACTGGAAAAACCATAGTTTTGACTATATGGACTTTTGTTGACAAAGTAATGTCTCTGCTTTTTAATATGGTGTCTAGGTTTTTATAGCTTTTCTTCCAAGGAACAAGCATCTTTTAATTTCATGGCTGCAGTCACCATCTGCAGTGATTTTGTAGACGAAAAAATAAAGTCTGTCATTATTTCTATTGTTTCCCCTTCTGTTTGACATGAAGTGATGGGACTGGGTGCCATGATGTCAGTTTTTTGAATGTTGAGTTTCAAGCCAGCTTTTTTACTCTCCTCTCTCACTTTCATCAAGAGGCTCTCTAGTTCCTCTTCAATTTCCACCATAAGGTGGAAATCTGCATATCTGAGGTTATTGATATTTCTCCTGCCATTCTTGATTCCAGCTTGCGTTTCATCCAGCTGAGCATTTCCCTTGATGTACTCTGCATATAAGTTAAATAAGCAGGATGACAATATACAGCATTGTCATACTCCTTTCCCAGTTTTGAACCAGTCAGTTGTTCCATGTCCAAAAGTTAGTTGACCATATATGCATAGGTTTGTCAACTACAATTTGGCACTTGCCAAGGGCATTTGCCAGTGACTGAACAACAGCAACAAGGGCGTTTGCCATCTGCCTCTTAGGAGATTGAATCTTGTGCTGCTGCAGCTGTTGTCTTTAGATATGCCCTGAAGGGAGTTCAGGGTGGAGAATGAAGCACTTTGTGCTGCAGGGAAATTGGTGCAACAGGTCTTTAGATAGTTGGATATTTTCAAGAACTAATTTCAGGATCCCAATCCTTGCATGCATGCATGTTTAGTCACTCAGTCATGTCCAACTCTTTTGATTCTTTGGACTGTAGCCTACCAGGCTCCTCTTTCCATGGGAGTTTTCAAGCAAGAATACTGGAGTGGGTTTTCATTTTTTTTTTTTTTAAATTTTATTTTATTTTTAAACTTAACAATGGAGTGGGTTTTCACTTCCTTTCTCCAGGGTTTCTTCCTGACCTGGGATTCGAACCCACAAGTCCTGGGTCTCCTGGAAACCCCACACATTTCTTATCCATCCTCTAATCTCTTATGGTTAACTAACTTCTATTGCCAAACCTAATAACCCTACAGATATTACATGTTGGACTGTTAGTGAAAGAACCAAGTCTTTTTTGTTTTATTTTGTTGTAAGTCAGTGTCCCCAAGGATCGAACCCATGTCTACTGTATCTCCTGCACTGAGGGGTAGATTCTTCACTGTGCTACCTGGGAAGCTTGTATAAACTTATGAATGAGTACTAAAGCAAACTGTATAAGATTTAGATAAATAAAAGAGTGTACAATATTCACGATTTGACAGGCTTTATATTGTTTATAGATGCCTTTATCCAAAATTATTTAGTTCAATTCAAAATATGTTTGTGATGTATCATGTTTGATTCTGAAAAGTGTAGAGACTCAACATGGCAAGAATTGTCAAGACACTCTTAAAGAACAGGATGAGAACCATAGGTCTACTATATAGTAAAGTTTATCATAAGTTGACAGCTATTATGGCAGAATGATTCGTCTAAGGTAAAAACACAAACATTAGGAACTGGTAGTTCTCAGCTAGGTGCAATTTTGACCCTCTAGGAAACACTTTGCCATGTGTGAGGACATTTTGAATGTTGAGGTTGGAGGTGGGGAGAATGAAGAGTGGGCAGATTGGCTGGGGTCTAGTGGGTAAAGGCCAGAGATGCTACTAAATATCCTAAAATTCACACACGATTCCTTGTGGATACAAATAAACCAGTCTAAAATGGTAATAGTGCAGCTTTTGAGAATTGTGTAGTATTCAAAAAGAGAACTATGCATGTTGGATTATTAACTAATGTCAAAGGTGGAAATGAAGAATACTAGAAAATTGTTATTTCTAGTCAATGATACTGGGACAATTAGAAATCCAAACTGATAAAAACTTGACCCTGACTCATACCTTATGCTACAGTTAAATCAAGGTGGCTTGTAAAACTAAATGTGAAATAATAAATATTTTAGAAGATAAAATATGAGGGAATTTTTATAATCTTGGGGTGGAGAAAGACTTTATATGCAGGAAACAAAAATCCTAATTGTAGGTGAAAGGACTGCAAATATGCCTACATGAAAAGTAAGTAATTCTGATCATCAATGACATGGCTTATTGAAAAGTAAATTGGCACAACTTCTCAGGGGAAGAGGATAAGAGGAAAAATTCTGAGGGCAGAAGGACATCGAGTGCAATATTCTAGTATGGGAACATGCTTCATAATTTGAAGAACAAGAGAAAGGATAGCTGAAGCAGGGTTAGAAGTGTAGCAGAAAATTAGATTATAAAATTTATAATGAACCAGATCATGGTAGCCAAATTTTAGGTTATTTTGTGAAAATTTTATTTGACTAAAGGAGAACTGAGACTTTACTGTTGGATTTAACACCCAGGTGGTAAAGAACCTACCTGGCAGTGCAGGAGACATAAGAGACATGGGTTTGATCCTTGAGTTGGGAAGATCCCCTGGAGAAGGAAATGGCAACCCACTCCAACATTGTTGCCTGGAAAATTCCATGGACAGAGAAGTCTGGTGGGCTACAGTCCATGGGATGGCAAAGAATCAGATATGACTGAAGCACCTTAGACTAAGACTGAGGTCATTGACACATTAGGGGTATTTATAGTGGTGCTGGTAGGGGTAGTGTTGTGTGGGGGAGAGGAGGGGATTGCAAAAACCTGATTGGAGATTCAAGAAAGAATGTGAAAAACTAAAACAGTGATGATTAATGACTCTTCTAAGAATTTGTTATATAATGAGTAGATAGAGAGGATCCTAGCTTAAGAGGTGGTAATTTGTTTTTATTTTTTTTTTAGTGGGGAAGTAATGGGCCAATCAGCATGGTTTTGGTTGTCCATATTCAGCTGCAAAGGCAAATAAACTGGGAAAATAAACAGAATTAATAATGATTTTTAGTCAAGTACTTAACATGAAACAAGGAAGATGAAAGATATTTTAGGATATATGAAAAAGAAGTGAACTTAAGTCTTTAAGAGACATTGAAAAAGTGGTCAATAGATTATGCATCCCAGTAGGGTTGAAATATTCCTGGTATGGAGGTATTGGATGATAGTCAGCTGAAAAGAAAAGAAGTGGTGATTTGAGATGCTTGAAACTGAGATTTTAGTGGTGTCACTGCTGCTGCTGAATCGCTTCAGTCGTGTCCGACTCTGTGTGACCCCATAGACTGCAGCCCACCAGGCTCCCCCATCCCTTGGATTCTCCAGGCAAGAACACTGGAATGGGTTGCCATTTCCTTCTCCAATGCATAAAAGTGAAAAGTGAAAGTGACGTCGCTCAGTCATGTCCGACTCTTAGCAACCCCATGGACTGCAGCCCACCAGGCTCCTCCATCCATGGGATTTTCCAGGCAAGAGTACTGGAGTGGGGTGCCATTGCCTTCTCCGAGTGGTGTCACAGTTATTAGCAATAACAAAATACCTTGTATAACAATAGAAAATGGACATGTAAGGTAAGTGTGAAGATAAAATCATTATGAGAGGAACAATTATATTGTATCATTTTATGTTAGTGTCATTTATAAGTATATGGAAAAGACTAAAATGATGATTGGTATAGCATTGAGTTAGTAACAATGAATCAGTAACTAAGTTCTTTTGACAACTAAAATGGATCACAGACAAAACTGTAACATTCCTAGAAAATAATAAAGAAGCTAGATGACATTGGGTGTGTCAATGAGTTTTAAAATACAATACTAAACACGTGGTCCTTGAAAAAATAATTGATGAGCTGGATTTTCTTAAAATTAAAAACTTTTCCACAAAGGACAATGTAAAGAAAATGAGGAGACAGGCACAGATTGGAAAAGAACAGATTGCAAAAGACACATCTGATAAAGGACTGTATTCTAATTCATAGAAAGAATTTTTAAAGTTCAGTAAAGTTGGAATAAAGGAAAATCTTTCAACATGAAAAAGACTCATAGACATTCTAGCTTTCACAATATTCAACACTATTCTTTTTCAGAAGTACAAATTCACTGGTAAAATTAAAATGCTAAAAGGCTACTATTTACTGTCTCCATCTGATATCAGTTAAACCATGAAGGAATCATAAGACAAATGACAGTTTTACATAGAATAAATCTTGAAGCTAAATAAAACAATAAGATATATGGAATTTACTTAGGTAGTTATAGTGATTAAAAGTTAAGGCTCTCTTTTATGCTTTACACACTCTGTCTAGTGACCTATGTTTGAGGACACAGTAATATAATGAATCAATCAGATCCTACATTTCAGCTCAGCTGGTGGAAAAATAATAATAAAATTTGTGAAACAGGATTGTTCTATTGATCTCTTCTAAATCTAATCTCACTTGTTGTATTAACCAATCACTAGGTTTCTACCCTAACAGGACTCTTGCCCTAAAGCAGTGACAGCTGGGGTTGCTGTTATGGAGAATGTTTTCATTAAGTCCTGTCATCCATTATTTGAATATAGTCATCAAAATCATGACAGCAAGTGCTTCTGTGAGTTTGACCATTCTATGAGAATAAAATAAATGAATACCAACACACACGCACACACATACAAACACATATATTTCATAGTCTAGACTTATTAATATGTGATTGGGGCTAAATCGGATATGAAAAAAAAAAAATGTCCCCTCTATCAGTTAAATTAGAACAGGAGTCAGAACTTGGAAATGTAGGTGCTTTCTTATTTTCTAGTAAAAAAATTAGTTATATGCAAGACACTGTTGTTTTAAAAGGAAGGGCTTCCCAGTGGCTCAGAGGTTAAAGCGTCTGCTTCCAATGCAGGAGACCCGGGTTTGATCCCTGGGTTAAGAAGATCCCCTGGAGAAGGAAATGGTAACCCACTCCAGTATTCTTGCCTGGAGAATCCCATGGACGGAGAAGCCTGGTAGGCTACAGTCCATGGGGTTGCAAAGAGTCGGACATGACTGAGTGACTTCTTAAATGTTAAAAAATAAAAATTGGAAGTATAACCTCATTTTGGGCTTCCCTGGTGGCTCAGCAGTAAAGTACCTGCCTGCAATTCAAGAGTTGCAGAAGATGACAGTTCGATCCCTGGGTCAGTAGATCCCCTGGAGGAGAGCATGAAAACCCACTCCAATATTCTTCCCTGGAAAATCCCATGGACAGAGGAGCCTGACGGGCTACAATCCATAGGGTCACAAAGAGTTGGACATGACTGAAGAGATTTAGCTAGCACACACACACATAAGTTCATTCCAGTGACAGTATGACCTTCAATAATGTCCAAAATCCTGCTGCCTCTAAAATGGCTTTTATATTTCAAAGGCATCTTTTCTTTTTCAGCCAAGATTTGAAATTCAGAGGTGAGGTTAGGTGTCTCTAAGAAAGATAGACTCAAGGAAAACAGATTCAAGGAAGAATAATAATTCCAGCTAGTAATTTTGATATATAAAAACTAAGAAAATTATTTTCATGTTAAGTCAGTGTGGAGATATAATTTCTGCATTCTTTTTAAATGTAAAGAACTAGTAATTTGAATTAGTGGAAGGTAAAATTGTTATTTAATATATATATTGTTTATAATAAATATAGATATGAATTTATAATGTAATATATACCCCATTCCGCTGGATCATGGAAAAAGCAAGAGATATCCAGAAAAGCATCTATTTCTGCTTTATTGACTATGCCAAAGCCTTTGACTGTGTGGATCACAATAAACTGCGGAAAATTCTGAAAGAGATGGGAATACCAGACCACCTGATCTGCCTCATGAGAAATTTGTATGCAGGTCAGGAAGCAACAGTTAGAACTGGACATGGAACAACAGACTGGTTCCAAATAGAAAAAGGAGTTCATCAAGGCTGTATATTGTCACCCTGCTTGTTTAACTTATATGCAGACTACATCATGAGAAACGCTGGACTGGAAGAAACACAAGCTGGAATCAAGATTGCTGGGAGAAATATCAATAACCTCAGATATGCAGATGACACCACGCTTATGGCAGAAAGTGAAGAGGAACTCAAAAGCCTCTTGATGAAAGTGAAAGTGGAGAGTGAAAAAGTTGGCTTAAAGCTCAACATTCAGAAAACGAAGATCATGGCATCCGGTCCCATCACTTCATGGGAAATAGATGGGGAAACAGTGGAAACAGTGTCAGACTTTATTTTTCTGGGCTCCAAAATCACTGCAGATGGTGACTGCAGCCATGAACTTAAAAGACGCTTACTCTTTGGAAGAAAAGTTATGACCAACCTAGATAGCATATTAAAAAGCAGAGACATTACTTTGCCAAAAAACGTTCGTCTAGTCAAGGCTATGGTTTTTTCTGTGGTCATGTATGGATGTGAGAGTTGGACTGTGAAGAAGGCTGAGCACCAAAGGATTGATGCTTTTGAACTGTGGTGTTTGCAAAGACTCTTGAGAGTCCCTTGGACTGCAAGGAGATCCAACCAGTCCATTCCGAAGGAGATCAGCCCTGGGATTTCTTTGCAAGGAATGATGCTAAAGCTGAAACTCCAGTACTTTGGCCACCTCATGTGAAGAGTTGACTCATTGGAAAAGACTGATGCTGGGAGGGATTGAGGGCAGGAGGAGAAGGGGACGACAGAGGATGAGATGGCTGGATGGCATCACTGACTCGATGGACGTGAGTCTGAGTGAACTCCGGGAGTTGGTGATGGACAGGGAGGCCTGGCGTGCTGCGATTCATGGGGTTGCAAAGAGTCGGACACGACTGAGCGACTGATCTCTGATCTGTCTCTGATATACCCCATTGAAAATCACCTAACATTTTAATGAGGCTTTGGAAAAATCCAATATTTTGATAGAATGTAATAGGAAGAATTTTGGTTAAAGATAATATTAATATATTGAAATCTTTGAAAATTTAAAAACTAAAAAACATTTCCTTACTCTTCTCATGTCTAGCTATAAAAGGTGCAGTAAATATATTGAAAAGCGCTAATGACATCCCAGCAACTAGCATTATCATTTTTAAGACTTTTGAATGAATAAACTATAATTAGATAATTACTGCAAATTAGTAAGTTAGGATAGCATAATTATGTAAGAGAATTATGTAAAAGTGTGTAAGAGAGTCAACGGTATTTTGAATGTATGGCATTTATCCAGGAATCAGTGGGGCTGACATTTTCTTTGCTTTTTTTCTTAACATTGAATAAGAACTGGTTTTGGTCTTCATTAACAACAAATGTGATTTTACTTAAAATTTTCACTAGTTTATATTTTATACTATTCATATTTGTGTCTTTGATATATTGTTTTTTCTTATAGCTCAAAGGGCTATATTTTTTGTTGAGAACTGAAATCCAAAACCAAAACTTCAAACTGAACTGTGAAGAATTTTTACATTTTGAAAGTTCTTTTTTACTCTTAAATATTAAATCTATTTCTGAAAAACTTCTTATAAGAGAATAATGCTTAAAATAACAAATCCTTTCTAAGAATATGACCATTATATTGATTGTCATTATCTCAAATGTAAAGGTAGCCTCAGTTCAGTTCAGTCCCTCAGTTGTGTCCAACTCTTTGCAACCCCCATGGACTGCAGCATGCCAGGCTTCCCTGTCCACACCAATTCCCGGAGCATCCACAAACTCATATCCATCGAGTCGGTGATGCCATCCAACCATCTCATCCTCCGCAGTGCCCTTCTCCTTCCTAGCATCAGGGTCTTTTCCAATGAGTATTAATTCTTCGCATCAGGTAGCCAAAGTATTGGAGTTTCAGTTTTAGCATCAGTCCTTCCAGTGAATATTCAGGACTGATTTCCTTTAGGATTGACTGATTTGATCTCCTTGCAGTCCAAAGGACTCTCAAGAATCTTCACCAACACCACAGTTCAAAAACATCAATTCTTCAGTGCTCAGCTTTCTTTATAGTCCAACTCTCACATCCATATATGATTACTGGAAAAACCAGAAAAAACAAGTCTAGTCATGTTTGAAGGGAGACTAGTTTATGTGTAAAAAGTAGAGTGAAGATCAAAATTAGGTCTGTCTAGATATAGCAGTGGGAAAAAAGATGAAGAAAGATCTACGCTAGTGACATTAAACTCTTAAACAGGAAATTAGTAGTCTCAAGTAGTCTGACTGTTACATATTCTTTTAAAAATATAAGGCTGGTTAAATCCTTTTTTTAAAAGGACCTAAATGATCAAATGAATAGATTCTCATGGGGTCCTGAATTATAAAACATTAACATTACTATTTTGTGGTTTAAAATGTCAGGCATGTCCTGCTTTAGAGTTATCCTAATAGATCCTTCTTCCTTACTATTTATCCATGCTACTTCTTTGCTACTGCTGCTGTTGCTGCTGCTAGGTCGCTTCAGTCATGTCCGACTCTGTGCGACCCTATAGCCGGCAGCCCACCAGGATCCCCAGTCCCTGAGATTCTCCAGGCAAGAACTGGAGTGGGTTACCATTTCCTTCTCCAATGCATGAAAGTGAAAAGTTAAATTGACATTGCTCAGTTGTGTCCAACTCTTAGCAACCCCATGCACTGCAGCCCACAAGGCTCCTCCATCCATGGGATTTTCCAGGCAAGAGTACTGGAGTGGGGTGCCATTGCCTTCTCTGTCCTTGCTATTAACCCCATGCTTTTTAACTGTGGTGCTGGAGAAGAGTCTTAATAGTCCCTTGGAATGCAAGGAGATCAAACCAGTCAGGCCTAAAGGAAATCAACCCTGAATATTCACTGAAGGGCTGATGCTAAAGCTGAAGCTCTAATACTTTGGCCACCTGATGTGAAGAGCCAGCTCCGTTGGAAAAGACCCTGATACTGGGAAAGATTGAAGGCAAAAGGGAAGAGGTCAGCAGAGGATGAGATTGTTAGATGGCATCATCCAGTCAATGGATATGAACATGAGCAAATCTTGGGAGATAGTGGAGGACAAGGAAGGCTTATGTGCTGCAGTCCACGAGGTTGCAAACAGTCAGACATGACTTAGTGACTGAACAACAATAACCAGTACCAAATGAAATGTGACGCCTAAATGCATGGTGATAATAAGCATTAAGAAATTAGTAATTGTAGCATCTTCATTTCATTTATGTATTCATTCATTCATTCAATGAATGATGAACAGCTTCATTTCACCATATGTCATTAAGAAGATTATAGTCATAAAAAAACTGATTTAACTCCATAAATTCCAACGTGCCACATAGTTATTGCATTGACATGATTCCTTCTTTCTGGATCAATGTCCAGTTGTCTAGATGAGCAGGAGTTCTTTGTCTTTCCCTGGCCATACATTCCCATGGAGCATTATATTTTTTTCTTTAACAGGTGTTAGGAACCCACTTCATCAAATGAGGAGCTCCCTGGACTAATGTCTAGATTTCTTTATGTTTTCAAAATTCCAAAGGTGTTTGTCCTCTTTTCTTAATCCTGAAACAGTTCTTATTCTTGCTAAACTTTTAGTTTGTTTTTATGAAAATGATAAGAAACAAGGAAAAAAGGAAGAATTTATAAACATCCCATCAGAATTTCCTCTAGCTCCATAGATTACAAATCTTCAGTTTGTTATGCATCCTTCTGGACTATTTCTTTGCAATAACAAAATAAAACATGGAACTATGTATGAGATCAAACCAGTCAATCGTAGGGGAAATCAACCCTGAGTATTCATTGGAAGGACTGATGCTGAAGCTGAAGCTCCAGTATTTTGGTCACCTGATGCAAACAACCGACTCACTGGAAAAGTCCTTAATGCTGGGAAGGATTGAGGGCAGAAAGAGAAGAGGGCATCTGAGGATGAGATAGCTGGATGTCATCACCAACGCAATGGACATGAACTTGGGCATAGTTTGGGAGATGGTGATGGACAGGGAGGCCTGATGTGCTGCAGTCCGTGGGGTCACAAAGAGTTGAACACAACTAGGCGACTGAACAACAGTTTATCAGAACATACAGCTGTCTAAATGTACACCCATAAAATCTGAACAGTATGGGAAAGCAAAAAGATACACTAGAAAATGAGGCCCTCAGGTCAGAAGGTGTCTAGTATGCTACTGGGGAAGAGTGGAGGACAATTACTGATAGCTTCAGAAAGAATGATATGGCTGGGCTAAAGTGGAAATGATGTTCAGTTGTGGAGGTGTCTGGTTGTGAAAGTAAAGTCCGATGCCCTAAAGAACAATATTGCATAGGGAATCTGGAATGTTAGGTCCATGAATCGAGGTAAATTGGACATGGTCATGCAGGAGATGGCAAGATTGAACATCAATATCTTAGAAATCAGTGAACTAAAATGGACAGAAATGGGCAAATCTAGTTCAGATGACCATTTAATCTACTACTGTGGGCAAGAATCCCTGAGAAGTAGTCCTCATAGTCAGTAAAAGCATTTGAAATGCAGTACTTGGTTGCAGCCTCAAAAATGACAGGATGATCTTAGTTTATTTCCAAGGAAAGCCATTCAACAACACAGTAATCCAAGTCTATGCCCCAACCACTGATGCTGAAGAAGCTCAAGTTGACTGGTTCTGTGAAGACCTATAAGACCTGTAGAACTAACACCAAAAAATATGTCCTTTTTATCATAGGGGATTGGAATGCAAAACTAGGAAGTCAGTAGATACCCAGAATAACAGGCAAGTTTGGCCTTGGAGTACAAAATGAAGCAGGACAAAAGCTAACAGTTTTGACAAGAGATCACGCTGGTCATAGCAAACACCTTTCCAACAGCCTAAGAGATGACTCTACACAGGGAAATCACCAGATGGTTAATCCCGAAACTGGATTGATTATGTTCTTTGCAGCTGAAAATGGAGAAGCTCTATCCAGTCAGCAAAAACAAGACTTAGAGATGACAGTGGCTCAGCTCATGAGCTCCTTATTGCAAAATTCAGGCTTAAATTGAAGAAAGTAGAGAAAATCACTAGGCAATACAGATATGACCTAAACCAAATCCATTATGATTAAACAGTGAAGGTGAAAAATAGATTCAAGGGATTAGATCTAGTAGACAGAATACCTGGATGGAGGTTCATAACACAGTACAGAAGGCAGTGACCAAAACCATCACAAAGAAAGAGAAATGCAAGAAGGCAAAGTGGTTGCCTGAGGAGGCTTTACAAATAGCTGAGGAAAGAAGAGAAGTGAAAGGCAAGGGAGAAAGGGAAAGACACACCCAATGGAATGTAGAGTTCCAGAGAAGAGGAAAGAGATAAAGAAAGCCTTAGCAAAGAAATAGAGGAAAACAATAGAATGGGAAAGACTAGAGATTACTTCAGGAAAACTGGAGGTACCAAGGGAACATTTCATTCAAGGTTGGGCAGGGTAAAGGAAAGAAATGATGAGTCTAATAGAAGCAGAAGAGATTAAGAAGAGGCGGCAAAATACACAGAACTATTAAAAAAAGTCTTAATGACTTGGATAACCTCGTCTAGAGCCAGACATCCTGGAGTAGAAGTCAAGTGGGCCTTAGGAAGCATTACTAAAAACAAAGCTAGTTGAGGTGATGGAATTCCAGCTGAGCTACTTCAAATCCTAAAAAAGATGATGTTGTTAAAGTGCCATAGTCAATATGACAGCAAATTTGGAAAACTCAGCAGCCAAAGGATTTGAGTCAGTTTTCATTTTAATCCCAAAGAAGGGCAATGCCAAAGAATGTGAAACTACCATACAGTTGTGCTCAGTTCACGTGCTAGTATGGTTATGCTAAAAATCCTTCAAACTAGGCTTCAGTAGTGCATGAACCGAGAACATTCAGATGTACAAGCTGGGTATAGAAAAGGCCAAGGAACCAGAGATCAAATTGCCAACATTCATTGGATCATGGAGAAAGCAAGAGAGTTTCAGAAAAAACATCTATTTCTGCTTCATTGTCTATGCTAAAGCCTTTGACTGTGTGAATCACAACCAACTATGGAAAATTCTTAAAGGGATGGAAGTATCAGATCACCTTACCTGTCTCCTGAAAAACCTGTACGTTGGTCAATAAGCAGAAGTTAGAACCATACATGGAACAGCTGGGTGGTTCAAAATTGGGAAAGAAGCACGACAAGGCTGTATATCGTTACCCTGCTTATTTATTTATTTAATTTTTTAAATTTTATTTTATTTTTAAACTTTACATAATTGTATTAGTTTTGCCAAATATCAAAATGAATCCACCACAGGTATACATGTGTTCCCCATCCTGAACCCTCCTCCCTCCTCCCTCCCCATACCATCCCTCTGGGTTGTCCCAGTGCACTAGCCCCAAGCATCCAGTATCGTGTATCGAACCTGGACTGGCAACTCGTTTCTTACATGATATTTTACATGTTTCAATGCCATTCTCCCAAATCTTCCCACCCTCTCCCTCTCCCACAGAGTCCATAAGACTGTTCTATACATCAGTGTCTCTTTCGCTGTCTCGTACACCGGGTTATTGTTACCATCTTCCTAAATTCCATATATATGCGTTAGTATACTGTATTTATGTTTTTCCTTCTGGCTTACTTCACTCTGTATAATAGGCTCCAGTTTCATCCACCTCATTAGTACTGATTCAAATGTATTCTTTTTAATGGCTGAGTAATACTCCAGCTACCAACAGTATTCTTCACAGAGCTAGAACAAATAATTTCACAATTTGTATGGAAAAACAAAAAACCTCAAATAGCCAAAGCGATCTTGAGAAAGAAGAATGGAACTGGAGGAATCAACCTACCTGACTTCAGGCTCTACTACAAAGCCACAGTTATCAAGACAGTATGGTACTGGCACAAAGACAGAAATATAGATCAATGGAATAAAATAGAAAGCCCAGAGATAAATCCACGCACATATGGACACCTTATCTTTGACAAAGGAGGCAAGAATATACAATGGATTAAAGATAATCTCTTTAACAAGTGGTGCTGGGAAAACTGGTCAACCACTTGTAAAAGAATGAAACTAGACCACTTTCTAACACCATACACAAAAATAAACTCAAAATGGATTAAAGACCTAAACGTAAGACCAGAAACTATAAAACTCCTAGAGGAGAACATAGGCAAAACACTCTGTGACATACATCACAGCAGGATCCTCTATGACCCACCTCCCAGAATATTGGAAATAAAAGCAAAAATAAACAAATGGGACCTAATTAACCTTAAAAGCTTCTGCACATCAAAGGAAACTATTAGCAAGGTGAAAAGACAGCCTTCAGAATGGGAGAAAATAATAGCAAATGAAGCAACTGACAAACAACTGATCTCAAAAATATACAAGCAACTCCTACAGCTCAACTCCAGAAAAATAAACGACCCAATCAAAAAATGGGCCAAAGAACTAAATAGACATTTCTCCAAAGAAGACATACAGATGGCTAACAAACACATGAAAAGATGCTCAACATCACTCATTATCAGAGAAATGCAAATCAAAACCACTATGAGGTACCATTTCACGCCAGTCAGAATGGCTGCAATCCAAAAGTCTACAAATAATAAATGCTGGAGAGGGTGTGGAGAAAAGGGAACCCTCTTACACTGTTGGTGGGAATGCAAACTAGTACAGCCACTATGGAGAACAGTGTGGAGATTCCTTAAAAAACTGGAAATAGAACTGCCTTATGATCCAGCAACCCCACTGCTGGGCATACACACTGAGGAAACCAGAAGGGAAAGAGACACGTGTACCCCAATGTTCATCGCAGCACTGTTTATAATAGCCAAGACATGGAAGCAACCTAGATGTCCATCAGCAGATGAATGGATAAGAAAGCTGTGGTACATATACACAATGGAGTATTACTCAGCCATTAAAAAGAATACATTTGAATCAGTTCTAATGAGGTGGATGAAACTGGAGCCTATTATACAGAGTGAAGTAAGCCAGAAGGAAAAACATAAATACAGTATACTAACGCACATATATGGAATTTAGAAAGATGGTAACAATAACCCTGTGTACGAGACAGCAAAAGAGACACTGATGTATAGAACAGTCTTATGGACTCTGTGGGAGAGGGAGAGGGTGGGAAGATTTGGGAGAATGGCAATGAAACATGTAAAATATCATGTAGGAAACGAGTTGCCAGTCCAGGTTCGATGCATGATGCTGGATGCTTGGGGCTGGTGCACTGGGACGGCCCAGAGGGATGGTATGGGGAGGGAGGAGGGAGGAGGGTTCGGAATGGGGAACACATGTATACCTGTGGCGGATTCATTTTGATATTTGGCAAAACTAATACAATTATGTAAAGTTGAAAAATAAAATAAAATTGGAAGAATAAAAAAAAAAAAAAAAAAAAAAACTGGAAATAGAACTGCCTTATGATCCAGCAATCCCACTGCTGGGCATACACACTGCTTATTTAATTTATATGCAGAGTACGTCATGCAAAATGCTGGACTGGATGAATCACAAGTTGGAAATAAGATTGCTGGGAGAAATATCAACAATCTCAGATATGCAGATGATACTACTAAATGGCAGAAAGTGAAAAGGAACTAAAGAGCCTCTTGATGAGGGTGAAAGATGAGAATGAATAAAGTAGTTAAAACTCAACATTTAAAAAACTAAGATCATGGAATCTGGTCCTATCACTGCATGGCAAATAGATGGGGAAACAATGGAAACAGTGAGTGACTTTATTTTCTTGGGCTTTAAAATCACTTCAGATGGTGACTGCAGCCTTGAAATTAAAAGACACTTGCTCCTTGGAAGAAAAACTAAGACAAGCCTAGACAGAATATTAAAAAGCAGAGACATTACTCTGTTGGCAAGGGTCCATATAGTCAAAGCTATGGTTTTCCCAGTAGTCATGTATGGATGTGCGAGATGGACCATAAAGGCTGAGTGCTAAATAATTGACGCTTTTGAACTGTGGTGTTGGAGAAGACTCTTGAGAGTCTGTTGGATTGCAAGGAAATCCAACCAGTCCATCCTAAAGGAAATCAGTCCTGAATATTCACTGGAAGGACTGATGCTGAAGCAGAAGCTCCAATATTTTGGCCACCTGATGCAAAGAGCCGATTCATTAGAAAAGACCCTGATGCTGGGAAAGATTGAAGGTGAGAGGAGAAGGGGACAACAGAGGGCAGGAAGGTTGTATGTCATCACTGACTCAACAGACATGAATTTTAGCAAGCTCTAGGAGATGGGAGATGGTGAAGGATGGAAAAGACTGGCATGCTGCAGTCCATGGGGTTGCAAAGAGTTGGACATGACTGAGTGACTGAACAACAACGAGAAGACTCTTGAGAGTCCCATGGATAGCAATGAGATCAAACCAGTGAATCCTAAAGTATAACAATCCTGAATATTTGTTGGAAGGACTTGCTGAAGCTGAAACTCTGATACTTTGGCCACGTGATGCTGAGCCTCTTCATTAGAAAAGACCCTGATGCTGAAAAAGATTGAAGGTAAAAGGAGAAGGGGATGGCAGAGGATGAAATGTCTAGATAACATCACTGACTCAATAGACATGAATCTGAGAAAACTCTGGAATATACTGGAGTACAGGGGAGCCTGGTGTGATGAATTCCATGGGAATGCAAAGAGTTGGACATGACTTAGCAACTGAACAGCAACAAAATATGCACATGTATGTATATATATGTATGTATACATGCAAACATACACTTTTTAAAACAAATACAGGCTTATGTTAGATACATGTTGTTTCTCTTTCTCTCCATTATCTTCATATCTTTATCTCTTCCTTTTTTCTTTCCCAAAGACTATAAATATGTCTAAGTCCACTATAACACAATATAGCAATATATAACAACCTCCCTTTCCCTTTTTTTTACATTCTATATCCTTTCCTTCTTAACTGAACTCCTTGAAAGAATAGTGCAAACCCCTCTTCTTTACTTCCTGGGTACCAATCACTTCTCTTCTAGTGGCCACATGCCTTGATAATATCACTCCACAGAAGCTTCTCTTAAAAAAGACACAGTAGTCTGTTCATGGACACATATAATAAATACTTTTTGGTTTTATATCTTGGTATAAATATAAATTGGAGAAGGCAGTGGCAGCCCACTCCAGTACTCTTGCCTGGAAAATCCCATGGACGGAGGAGCCTGGTGGGCTGCAGTTCATGGGGTCGCTAAGAGTTGGCATGACTGAGTAACTTCACTTTCACTTTTCACTTTTATGCATTGGAGAAGGAAATGGCAACCCACTCCAGTGTTCTTGCCTGAATAATCCCAGGGATGGGGGAGCCTGGTGGGCTGCAGTCTATGGGGTCGCACAGAGTTGGACACGACTGAAGTGACTTAGCAGCAGCATAAATATAAATATAAGCTATATTGCCTAATGAATGACTTATTATTCTTTAGCTTTTTTGGTGTTTCACGTCTTTATCTTCCTTGGCATTCTTTTATTACTACTATTTATTCTTAGTCTCTTTCTTGAGTTTCTCATTTTGCTTTTATAACCTTTATGGTCTTCCATAGTCTTTCCTCTCTATATGTACTTCTTTGATTGATCTCATTCCCTTTTAGTGTTAAACCTACATTTATGCTAAATGATCTAACTGTAATTTCTAAGTCTGGCCTATTCTGGAGCTAAAAATGATGCATCCAAATGTTCACTCCTCCTATGTCCTGTAATTCTTCAAATCTGTTCTCCCTCATACTGAGCTCAGCATCTCTGTTAGCCAACTCTACCCTCTTCCATCTTGTGGTTTTCTTTGTATTCTATATGTTGCCAGTTACTAGTATTACTAAACTAAATTAGTTAGAAACTTATATGTTATCCCAAATACTTACCTGTTCTAATCAGTTGCTAGTTCCTGACAATTTTACTTTCTAATTGTTTGTTTCAAATATTTCACTTTTTTATTACCATCAGACCAACTTTGAGTTTTGAGGAAAGAAATAAGAGGTCACTTCTAACTATATATAAGGTGTCTTTAATATTTAAATCTAATTGTAAATTAAGACATTGTGGGAGAAATAAATATTAAAATAGTCTTGAAAGATTGAGAGGTCTACTCAGACAGGGGGATCAGGCACAGAGATGGGGGGAAGTAGAAGTTATTACTGATAGAGCAGTTTGAGGCCAAACAGAGGCCTATGAAGCCAAGTTGTGGAAGTTGAATTTTATCTTAGGGTATAACTATCACTGAAGAATTATTAATAGAAGAGTGACATTTAAAGCAACGTGTTATGGTTATTATCTGCCTACATGAACTGTTTTGAACTGAAAGGCCAAAACAATCTGGAGGTGGGGAAACCAGGTCTGAGATTTTGAATAAAAATGTAAGTAAACAAAGTTGTGAATTTGATTCTAAATGGAATCAAAAGAAAGGTAAAACATTGAAGAACTGTGTTATACTTCTAATTTAAGCTGAAGGAGACTATCACGAATAAAGTGCAAATTCCTTTGGTTAGATATGTATTTTTCTCATTATGTAGAATTGTTTTAAAATGGGAGATTAATTAAACAATAAAGTTTACATCATCTAAAATTAATTCAGTAATTCTACCTAATCCTTTAGTTATTTGACAAAAGTATGTGAAAGAAAATATCGAAGTTTCAGATGACTTAGGAAAACAAATGGAAGTATTTGTACTCCGCATGTCCCATTACATGCTCAACTAGAGTGGACACTGAACAAACTGATGTCAGTCACCTTTGTTTGCATTGTAAGATATACTCGAAGTGTCCAAACACATTGGTTTCACTGCTGTAAAGTGAAAGTGAAGGTCGCTCAGTCATGTCCAACTCTTTGCAACTCCATGGACTGTCCATGGAATTCTCCAGGCCAGAATACTGGAGTGGGTAGCCTATCCCTTCTCCAGAGGTCTTCCCAACCCATGGATTGAACCCAGGTCTCCCACATTGCAGGCAGATTCTTTACCAGCTGAGCCACAAGGGAAGACCAAGAACACTGGAGTGGGTAGCCTATCCCTTCTCCAGGGGATCTTACAGACCCAGGAATTGAATTGGGGTCTCCTGCATTGCAGGCAGATTCTTTACCAACTGAGCTATCAGGGAAGCCCTTCATTGCTGTAAGCCCTGTATAATAAAATTGTTACTTCTCTTACCGCATCTGCTATGTTCTGACAGTAAAAACATTTTACCTACTTAGTAAAATGAGTGATATTGTAAGACTTGGCCAAGTGTGTCAGGGCATGGACACAAACCTCATATGAGTGAATTCAGGAATGGATTTTAACATCAGTTTGTCATTTTGCTCATTTAATTTTAGTGCAATGGTTTGAATATGGAGAGGCTTCTAAAATATGGCATGTGGAAAAGGGCATTTTGTAGAGTGTCTGATTCACAATCACCCTTTCTTGTATTTCAGCTTCAGAAAATTTGTAATTCAGAAAGCCTCAGGAAAGAGTTAGAATTTGGGGGCTGATATATTTCGAAGCAGATTATCCTGATACAAGTGTCTGCACATTAGATTTTGGAGTGTCCAGAGCAATAATTAACCCTAGCATCTTATGTTTCCGCAACTGTTTTTAGATCCTTTCATCATTCCTTAGAGGGAAAAGCCTAGAATTTATTGTTTCTCTGAGACAGAAAAAAGTCCTTAAAGTGTGATAGTTTTCTATTATATCTTTAATCATTACTATATGACCACTATGCACATGCAGAATTAGTCATTTCACTTACATCCAGAAATGGAAAAATAAAAGCCAGCTGATGCTCTTAATTATTACATGAGATATCTACCAAAAGAGCCTGGAATTCTAAATTAGATAAGCCAAATTCAATCCAGGTTCTGCCGTTTACTGGTTATGTTAACTCAGCTGGTGGCCTAATATCTCTGAATCTCATTTTTTTCATGTGTGAAAAGTTCACAGAATGCTGTGGGAATTAAATAATTAGTGCATAGCACATAGCCTGGTCTATTTCTAAACATGTGGTTCAAGAAATTAGTGTTTAATAAATGATCACATTCACTTAGTGTTTTTTAAGTCATTAATAATTTTGAGGAACTTAGTAAAAATTAGGTATTTTTTTGATTTTTCAAAAATCTGTAGTTTCTACTCCATGTCATGTTCTTTTCTAGGCACTATGGATAAAAGAGTGAATAAAATAAATTCCCATTTCTTGTAGAGTTTCTGTTTCAGTAAATATAAGCCAACAGTCAGGTGATAAAGTAACATATTAATATTTCAGGTGCTAAGATGTTTGATGAAGAAGGATTATGTAGTCTAAGAGAGAGGAAGATGTAAATTGAGAGGAAGGTATTAGTTTAAATAGAATGTTAAGGAATGAAACTCAGATTAGTGAAAGTTCAAGCAGAGACCTGAATGAAGCAAGCAGTAGGATTATTGGAGTTCATTCCCAAACAAAGGAAAAGCATTTAAAAATAGCCCAGAGGTGGGAAAAGCCTTGGAGTGTTAATCCTCACAGAAATTCTACTAGATAATACATTATTTCCCCAAACAAGTCTTAAAAATGTTAATTAAGAAGCAAGGCATATGTGATATTGAGATCAGAAAACATGTTAAAAATGTAACCACATAGAAATTTTCAATATAAGGTGCTGAAGCTCAGGATGAAAATGTCCATATACATCTCACACAACATATTTAAATTCAATGTTTTTTTTTTAAGGATTTAAATGATGAAGTACTAAAGAATCTCAGAAGTGATATTGAGATCTGCTTTGAATTTCTTCCAGTTTTTCATACATAATCTTCCTAAATGATATCTGATATGTTTAGCTTTTGTGTTTTTTTTTCTTAATGTGTTTTGTTTTTGTTTTAAGTGGTGGTGGCTTCCCAGGTGACTCAGTGGTAAAGAACCCACATGCCAATGGAGGAGACACGGGTTCGATCCCTGTCGGGAAAATCTCCTGCAGTAGAAAGTAGCAACCCACTCTAATACTCTTGCCTGGAAAATTCCATGGACAGAGGAGCCTGGCAGGCTGCAGTCTAAAGGGTTTTAAAGAATTGGGCACGACTGAAGTGACTGAGCATGGCACAGCATGTCTCAGTGGTTATATAGTGACCTACAAGATGAAATTGTGGAAAATTCTGAAAGAGATGGGAATACTGGACCATCTGACCTGCCTCTTGAGAAACCTGCATGCAGGTCAGGAAGCAACAGTTAGAACTGGACATGGAACAACAGACTGGTTCCAAATAGGAAAAGGAGTACGTCAAGGCTGTATATTGTCACCCTGCTTTGCCGGGGACCAGCCCCGGCTGATCCAGGGTATTCGAAGAAGACGGCGTAGGTGAAGATCAGGAAACAACTGCTTAATTAAATGTTAATTAAGGATATAAAGAGTAATAGAATGAGGATAGCTCAGTGAGGAAATTCAGTGGAGAAAAGAGGCTGAAATAAGGATAGCTCAGTGAGGAAATTCAGTGGAGAAAAGAGGCTAAATAATTCAGCCAGAAGGTAAGAGAAAGAACGACATGGTGAGACCAAGTTTCGGTGAACAAGGCCTGCACTTTATTTTCCAAAGTAGTTTTTATACCTTAAGTTATGCATAGAGGATAATGGGGGAAGGGGTAGAGTCATGCAGCAAGCCAGGCTTTCTTCCTGCAAACTTATCATATGCAAAAGCTTAGGTGATTTGCATCATCTTCTGGCCCTGAGGCCTGTTAACATTTTAAGACCCTTTCTTCAGAAAACTTATTTTTCTCTAAAGGTGATTGCTCAGGAGCCACCCTCCAAAAGCATTAGATAAAGTTGCATTCCTACAGAGCAAAGGTGTGGTGGGCTATAACAAGAAAAAGAATTAACTCAAGGGTCCCAGGTCACAAACATTAAAGCTATTACTTACACCAATTATATTAATCAATACACTGCCAGGGACACAGCAGGTAAGGGATATGGAAACTTAGCAGCAAACATTGGCCCAACAAGTGAAAATCCCTTCACCAATACAATTTCTAATCAATCTTTTAACTACTCAAAAGAATCTGTGTTTAGACAGTTTAGAACATCTCCTGCCTCTCACAGTTGGGAGGCTCTGAACAATCACATGTGGCCGGAAAAACCTCTTCAGGCAGGCTAGAGGATTTCCAAAGGGGTTTGTATGTTAAACACTGTCACACGCAGGAATTATTAACTGGAGCTGTAAGCTAACTCTTTTTTCAGAGAGGTAGTGGGGGACAGCCCCCCGTAAAGTCAGAGGTGTAGGTGAAAGCACAAAGCAGAAAGTAGGCAGACTCTGGTTTTGGGGGTAGATTGCTCGAGAATTTCCAGGGAGACTCCTGAGGCTTGATCCCACTTTTGCGTATGCCAAGCCTCCTTTCTCATGACCTTTGCCAGGGGCGGAGCTTGCTCCCCGCACTGCTTATTTAACTTATATGCAGAGTACATCATGAGAAACGCTGGGCTGGATGAAGCACAAGCTGGAAACAAGATTGCTGGGAGATATATCAATAACCTCAGATATGCAGATGACATCACCCTTATGGCAGAAAGCAAAGAAGAACTAAAGAGCCTCTTGATGAATGTGAAAGAGGAGAGTGAAAAAGTTGGCTTAAAGCTCAATATTAAGAAAACTAAGATCATGGCATCTGGTCCCACCACTTCATGGCAAATAGATGGGGAAACAGTGGAAACAGTGGCAGACTTTATTTTGGCGGGGGCTCCAAAATCACTGCAGATGGTGACTACAGCCATGAAATTAAAAGACGCTTACTCTTTGGAAGGAAAGTTATGTCGAACCTAGACAGCATATTAAAAAGCAGAGACATTACTTTGCCAACAAAGGTCCATCTAGTCAAGGCTATGGTTTTTCCAGTGGTCATGTATGGATGTAAGAGTTGGACTATAAACAAAGCTGAGCACCAAAGAATTGATGTTTTTGAAGTGTGGTGTTGGAAAAGACTCTTGAGAGTCCCTTGGACTGCAAAGAGATCCAGCCAGTCCATCCTAAAGGAGATCAGTCCTGGGTTTTCATTGGAAGGACTGATGTTGAAGATGAAACTCCAATACTTTGGCCACCTCATGCGAAGAGCTGACTCGTTTGAAAAGACCCTGATGCTGGGAAAGATTGAGGGCAGGAGGAGAAGGGGACAACAGAGGATGAGATGGTTGGATGGCATTACCGACTCAATGGAAATGGATTTGGGTGAACTCTGAGAGTTGGTGATGGACAGGGAGGCCTGGCGTGCTGCAATTCATGGGATTGCAAAGAGTCAGACACTACTGAGTGACTGAACTCAACTGAAGGTTAAATCTGAAACAAAACAAAACATATACATGTACATATTTGTTAGAGTTAAGCAACAGATTCTTGGACTTTCAAATTTTTAAAATGCTTTTGTTCTAGTCCTCTTTGTGTGTGTTTTCAAACCTCATTTATAGAAGATATTACATCAAATCACATTTTGCCTTAATTTGTGAATTTTTATGTGATATAGGCTCATTCAGATAATAAACAGGTAGCTACTAGATAAAGAATCCACCTGGCAATGCAGAAGACACAGGTGGTGTGAGTTCAGTCTCTGGGCTGGGAAGGAAATGGCAACCCACTCCAGTATTCTTCTTGTGAAATTCCATGGACGGAGGAGCCTGGCAGGCTACAGTCCATTGGGTCACAGAGTTGGATATGACTTTGCAACTGAGTATGTCTGCCAGATAATACACATCTATGTGCCTGACATCTTTTTTCTTCTATTTTTTTCTTTCAAATATAAGATCTCCATCTGGTTTTAAAAACAAATAAATCACTTTTTTTTTTTTACTCTGTAGGAAGTGGGCTGATAGAAATAGTGCTTACATTTTTGTTTCCCAAAGCTCTACAGTATCCTGAGTACCTTCTGAATTTAAGGTTTTATGGCAGACATCATAATCTATTCTACAGAGATATAGAATAGTAAGTTCCTGGTCTTAAAATCAGGAATTTAATTTGTATTCTTATATTTGTTGCTAACTAACTTGATCACCTTGGGCAAGTGAAAGCTTTTTGAGCTTCACTTTTTGTGGAGTATGAAGTGATAGAATTGATTTATGAAGTGTTCTATAGCCTTATCATCTCAATTGTATAATATTTTTAAATATTCATTATTATTAAACAGTATGTAAAACTCCATTGTTGTGAATGTTACTTGTTTCAAATACTTTCAGAAACCCAAACATAGTGTTAAACATCATTTATACCGTGACATTCTCAGTTGTATATTGAGTGAACTATTAAAAGTGTAACTATTTTAAACTTCTCCAAAATCACCTACTCACAAGCTGATAGATTTCCTGCCTCCATATTTTATTATCTATTTTATTAGTTTGAACATTTTAAAATCTATAGTTGTGTTTTTTCTATACAGCTATTTTGTCTTCTTCACTAGATTGTAAACTCTGTGAAGATAAAATATATATCTATTGGTTACAAATTTTAATATTTTGCACAATGTGCAAAACAGTCATGTATAAATAAATACACAGACAGATGCTTTCTTAATCAAAGGCTTCCCTGGTGGCTCAGACGGTAATGTGTCCTCCTGCAATGCCGGAGACCCGGGTTCGATCCCTGGGTCAGGAAGATCCCCTGGAGAAGGAAATGGCAACCCACTCCAGTACTCTTGCCTGGAAAATTCCATGGACAGAGGAGCCTTGTAAGCTACAGTCCATGGGGTCACAAAGATTCGGACAAGACTGAGCAACTTCACTTCACTTAACTTCTTCTTAATCAAGGACAATGGATAGTAGGAATGATTCGTAGACTAGTCTTACTATGACATGAATTTATTACTGTTGTCAAGTAAAAGGGGCATATACAGAAATTCAACCACAAAAACCAGTGATTGATTTCCTTAAGCATCTTGCACGTAAATTCAATTTATGTCCTATTAAATTAAGGGGGAATAAATCAGGTAATGTCATGTCATGTAGATGCCTGATCTCTTATTTCCATAGCAACCTGATTTAATGTAAATATCATTGTGCAATAAAACTAGATTAAATCAAATAAAAATATTGGAGAGAAAAAAGTACTTACTGCTATTCTGTCAATCTCCTCTTTCATGTTTTCTCCAAAGTAAAAATACCATCTCAAAGGATATATGGCATAAGAATACCTGCTCTTTGTTAAGAATAAGGTTGAATTAATTCATTTAATTATTTGTTTTCCTGCCACATTTCATTTAGACTCTAAGGTAAGAATAAAAATAAATTCTTTGTTTTTTTATTAAGCACTTTAATATACATTTTTGCTTTTGAAATTCTGTACTAGAAGGAGAAGCTGAATTCATATTAATCTTGACATTTATAGGTTAAAATCATTCATGAATAAATTTGCAAGAGTTATTAAAACAAAAAGAATTCTGTTTTATAGATAGATATAAAGGTAGATAGACATCTTAATAATAATTTGGCAGTTGAAACCAATTATGAATATAATTGTGTTCTGAATTGCCATTGAGCTAAATGTTTCAGTTCAGTTCATTTACTCAGTCATGTCCGACTCTTTGAAAACCCATGGACTGCAGCACGCCAGGCCTCCCTATCACCAACTCCCGGAGTTTACTCAAACTCATGTCCATTGAGCCAGTTATCTCATCCTCTGTCGTTCCCTTCTCCTCCTGACCTCAATCTTTCCCAGTATCAAGTTCTTTTCAAATGAGTCAGTTCTTCGCATCAGGTGGCCAAAATATTAGAGTTTCAGCTTCAACATCAGTCCTTCCAATGAAAACCCAGGACTGATCTCCTTTAGGATGGACTGGTCAGATCTCCTTGCAGTCGAAAAGACTCTGAAGAGTCTTCACCAACACCACAGTTCAAAAGCATCAATTCTTCGGTGCTCAGCTTTCTTTATAGTCCACTTCTCACATGCATACATGATTACAGGAAAAACCACAGCCCTAACTAGACAGACCTTTGTTGGCAAAGTAATGACTCTGCTTTTGAATATGCTGTCTAGGTTGGTCATAAGTTTTCTCCCAAGGAGAAAGTGTCTTTTAATTTCATGGCTGCAGTCACCGTCTGCAGTGATTTTCAAGCCCCCCAAAATAAAATCTCTCACTGTTTTCACTGTTTCCCCATCTATTTGCCATGAAGTGATGGGACAGGATGCCATGATCTTAGTTTTCTGAATGTTGAGCTTTAAGCCAACTTTTTTTTTTTTCACTCTCCTCTTTCACTTTCATGAAGAGGCTTTTTAGTTTCTCTTCACTTTCTGCCATATAGGTGGTGTCATCTGTATATCTGAAATTATTGATATTTCTCCTGGGAATCTTGATTCCAGCTTGTGCTTCATCCAGCCCAGCATTTCTCATGATGTGCTCTGCATATAAGTTAAATAAGCAGAGTGACAACATATTGCCTTGATGTATTCCTTTCCCAATTTGAAACCAGCCTGTTCTATGTCCAGTTCTGTTGCATCCTGACCTGCATACAGATTTCTCAAGAGACAGGTCAGGTGGTCTGGTACTCCATCTCTCTCAGAATTTTCCACAATTTATTGTGATCCACACAGTCAAAGGCTTTGAGATAGTCAATAAAGCAGAAATAGATGGTTTTCAGGAACTCTCTTGCTTTTTTATGATCCAGCGGATGTTGGTAATTTGATATCTGGTTTCTCTGTCTTTTCTAAAACCAGCTTGAACATCTGGATGTTCACAGTTCACATATCACTGAAGCTTGGCTTGGAAAATTTTGAGCATTACTTTAGTAGGGTGTGACACGAGTGCAATTGTGTGGTAGTTTGAGCATTTTTTTGCATTGCCGTTCTTTGGGACTGGAATGAAAACCGACCTTTTCCAGTCCTGTGGCCACTCTTAAGTTTTCCAGATTTGCTGGCATATTGAGTGTAGCACTTTCACAGCATCATCTTTCAGGATTTGAAATAGTTTCACTGGAATTCCATCACCTCCACTAGCTTTGTTTGTAGTGATGCTTCCTAAGGCTCCTTTGACTTCACATTCCAGGATGTCTGGCTCTACGTGAGTGATCACAGCATTGTGATTATCTGGGTCATGAAGATCTTTTTTGTGCAGTTCTTCTGTTGTATTCTTGCCACCTCTTCTTAATATCTTCTGTTTCTCTCAGATCCTTTTGACTACTTTCTCTTTATGAAAAACAGAAAAGTGCTAGTGTATGCTCACACTACCAGAGATCACTCAACCTTAGCAATAATAGAAAAGTAGTTTCAATTTAATCATTCTTTTTAATCAAATTGGATGGAAGATTCTTGTAGATTATTGCTATTGGACTATTAACTGGATATCTTCACATGGTATAAAATAGGTGTCTCAAATTGGGTTCAAATTCTTTTCCTTGTGCTTACAATGGATTTAGTCTGTGGCCTAGAGTTTAAGTGTATGTGAGTTACTCATCTTTTGAACTGGTTGAATGCCTATTATATCTCTAGAAAATTATCTTTATTTTTAATTATAGTCAGTAACTGTTATAAATACTAAAACATTGTCTTGAAAGGATATATAAGTAAAAAACGAAGATTGATTTAGCACCCACTAGAGTCGGGCATGACTGAAGCAACTTAGCAGCAGCAGTAGCAGCAGTTAGATTTTTATTTTGGACATTATTCTGTTTAATTATTAATTCAGTTTATCAACTTATATATTAGTAATACCATGATAAAGAAAAAGCACTCAAAAATGATTAAAGTTAAACTTAAGCTTAAAATAATATTTATTTTTGAACTAGTAATGTGACAGTCTAGGTGTTCATTGGAAGGACTGATGCTGAGGCTAAAACTCTAATACTTTGGCCACCTCATGAGAAGACTTGACTCATTGGAAAAGACCCTGATGCTGGGAAGGATTGGGGGCAGGAGGAGAAGGGGATGACAGAGGATGAGATGGCTGGATGGCATCACCGACTTGATGGACACGGGTGAACTCCGGGAGTTGGTGATGGACAGAGAAGCCTGACTGCTGCAATTCATGGGGTCGAAAAGAGTCGGACACAACTGAGTGACTGAACTGAACTGAACTGAATGTGACAGTCCATTTCTTTAATATCATTTTGCAATTCTTATTATATGTCAGAAAAAGGATAGTTTGAAAATTTCGTTAGTGAACTTTCTAAATCTATAGATTTTGCTTTCACGTATATTTGGCTCCTTTTATGGCTGTGCCACCCTCCTACTTTTGTCTACCATAGTTTATTAAAAAGTATGGGATGATGAACTAAAGATAGAGTGAAAAAATTGAGAAATATAAAATATGTTATTACATGGAAAAATAATTAGATTAGGGGTGCATTTGGAGAAAGGAAAGGAAAGTGAAGTCGCTTAGTCAGGTCTGACTCTTTTCGACCCCATGGACTACAGCCCGCCAGGCTCCTCTGTCCATGGGATTTTCCAGGCAAGGGTACTGGAGTGGGTTGCCGTTTCCTTCTCCGGAGGATCTTCCTGACCCAGGGATCGAACCCGGGTCTCCTGTATTGCAGACAGACGCTTGACCATCTGAGCCAGTAGGGAAGCCGGCAATGGCCACCCACTCCAGTACTCTTGCCTGGAAAATCCCACGGACAGAGCAGCCTGGTAGACTGCAGTCCATGGGGTCGCTAGGAGTCAGAGACGAGTGAGCAACTTCACTTTCACTTTTCACTTTCATGTATTGGAGAAGGAAATGGCAACCCACTCCAGTATTCTTGCCTGGAGAATCCCAGGGGAGGGGGAGCCTGGTGGGCTGCAGTCTATGGGGTCGCACAGAGTCGGACACAACTGAGGTGTCTTAGCAGCAGCAGCAGCAGGGGTACATTAACTTATTTCATTAAGGTTTTTTTCTCAAAGTCATCCTCAGAATATTGGTTCTCTGTGTCTTATATTCTTCATAAAAATGGTGATATGAATATTTTCTCACTGGGTAATTGTAAAGATTAGATAATTCAAGAGAAGTTCAAAAATATTCTTTATTATTTAACCTTTTATTAATCCTTCTTATTAAGACTTTTTTGTTACTCTGCTCTCAAATCTAATATTTTGGACATTGATATTTTGACTTCTGATACATAAGTATCAGTGTAGATAACCCCACTGACAAGTATTTCCAAAGAAGCAAAATACTGAATTCTTGTGACTTAAAGACTATCTTCCTGTATTTGCTGACATTAATTGCAAGAAATAACTATGTACTAATTTTTTAAGAAGTAAACTTGTCAAAAAGACACATTTCTGATATGGATGGGAAGAAACTGAAATATCCAGTAACATTTATAAACAAAGTTGAGTGAAAAGAGTTATAAGCCAACTTAAACTTAAGTTTGTTTCATAAACTGACTTTTGGAGTCATTGTTTTGTATGTCAAAAGCATTGTGTTTAGAATACAGCTTTTTGTTAATGGCTTTGTACATTTGTCTTCTTATATATAATTGATACTTTAATTTTTCTTTGGTGTCAAAAATAATAAGTACTGTTAGACATTGGCTATATTATTATTAATAGTATTATCATTGTCATTAATATTATTACTATGGCTATTACTGAATGATTACTATTATTACATAGGACTAATAACTTCAAGGATTTTGGAATAATGATTTAGGTAAATTTCTGGTTGGAAAAAGATGACTATCAAGTGGTGTGATTTTCTATGGGTAATAACATATACATACTGGTATTAGGCTGGGCTTTCCCCTCCCATTTTAACATATGCATTTTAGCTTTTTATGTTTTCTGTAATAATTTCCCACTGAAGATTATTCTTGATATACCTTTTAATATTTTTTCTTTATACTAAAATTACGTGAAAATGCATTCTGTGTACCTTTCCTTTGTTCATTCCTATAGATATCACCATAGATTCCCCATACCACGTGTGGAACTATTCTTGTAAGCTCAAGTTTCTATTCAATTATATGACCACCTTATATATTCCTTGTCTATTCTGATACTTTGTAAATCGAAGCTTGCTTCTCCCTGATATATTTCTAACATCATTGTCAGCGACTTAATATCCCCATCATTTCCTCATGAGTTAACTATAATGCTTGCCTAGGAAAATCCTCTTCAGTCTTTCCTGAAAAAAGCTGTCATTGCAATTTACACTTTTTATTCCTGTTTTGTCAGTTTTAATAGTAATGATGATTGGAATATTTATTTGGTGCTTATAAGTTCTAAGCGTTTTATGTGTATTAGCATATATATGTTTACAATAAGTCCATGAAATGGGTGCTATTTTGTAGATAGGGAAACTGAGTCATAAAGTGTCTAAGAAACTTGCCCATGGTGAAGAAGCAAAATTGGAAAAAAAAAAAAAAAAACCTGAGTTAATTCAGTAAAAGCCTATAAGTATATAATTTCTGAAAGATTGACAAAGGTCTGGATTAGTCTTTTCACGTCATGAACTTATTATTGCCACTCTGTATAGCATAGATTTTTGTCGTACTACTTTCACTATCTTGAAATATTATGTCCTTCACTCTCTCCCCGAATTTGCTCAAACTCATGTCCATTGAGTCAGTGATGCTATCCAACCATCTCATTTTCTATCGCCTCCTTCTTTTGCCCTCAATCTTTCCCAGCATCTGGGTCTTTTCCAATGAGTTGGCTCTTCACATCAGGTGGTCAAAGTTTTGGAGCTTCAGCTTTAGCATCAGTCCTTAAATGAATATTCAGGGTTGATTTCCACTAGAATTGACTGGTTATATTTCCTTGCAGTCCAAGGGACTCTCAAGAGTCTTCTCCAGTACCATAGTGCAGAAGCATCAATTCTTTGGTCCTCAACCTTCTTTATGGTCCATCTCTCACATCCATACATGACTACTGGAAAACCCATGGCTATGACTGTATGGACCTTTGTTGGCAAAGTGATGTCTCTGCTTTTTGATACAGTGGCTTGATTGTCATAGCTTTTCTTCAAAGAAGCAGGTGTTTTTTAATTTCACGGTTTCAGTCACCATCCACAGTTATTTTGGAGCCCAACAAAATAAAATCTGTCACTGTTTTCACTTTTTTCCCATCTGTTTGCCATGAAGTGATGGGATCAGATGTCACAGTCTTCATTTCTTTTAATGTTGAGTTACTTTTAAGCCAGCTTTTTCACTCATCTCTTTCAACTTAGGGGTTTCCCTGGTGGCTCAGACAGTAAAGAATCTGCCTGCAATGCAGGACACCTGGTTCAGTCCCTGGGTGAGGAAGATCCCCTGGAGAAGGGAATGGCTACCCACTTCAATATGTACTCTAGAACAGTGCTTCTCAAATTTACTATGCATTCTGTGCAAAAAAAAAGCCTTTGTGTTTATGTTAAATGGTTAGGTTAGGTTCTGTGCTTGGATATTTATATGCATGTTTTTTATTTCATGAATGCTACAGTTGAATATTCGAAGATTAAGGAAGAACATAGTATAAATCTTTTCTTTAAGATTTATAGGTAGTAGAGATCTATAGATTTTAGGTAATCTAGCATCTTTGACTCCATTCATAAAATGTCAGCTTCAATCCTCCTAATTACTTCCAGAGATTTACAGTGCACTAGGTCTAGGGCATGGTATCACATCTGATGAGAACATGAATTAGGTAATTTCTGAAAATTCAGCAATTTGATGCAGAAGAATTTCATGTTTTCTTTCAGAATTACAAAAAAAAAATACTAAGCACACAAACTCTTATGACAAAAGTATATCCCTTTTATATAAATGTGACTTATTAGAATATGAATTCTTTTTTGTATCTTTAAAAGCTAATAGTTAGTGAAGAAAGGAGTGGTCAAGAATTTATTGTGCATTTATTTGAAGCCAGGCTTCCAAATGCCAAAGTTGAACACTGTTGATTTGAAATGGCCTTTGATCATTTTACTTCCTGTCTTCATCTTTATCTATAAAGTAAAAGATAAGAGAGAAGAAATGTAACTAGTTTCGCTCTGAGTTTGGAAGCAGTAAGGTAATAGTGTATAGTATGCCCAGGTGGTGCTAATGGTAAAGAACCAGCCTGCTGATGCAGGAGAAGTAAGAGACAGGGGTTGGATCTCTGAGTTGGGAAGATCCTTGGAGAAGGAAATGACAACCCTCTCCAGTATTCTTGCCTAGATAATCTCATGGACAGAGGAGCCTGGTAGACTGCAGTCCATGAGGTTACAAAGAGTCAGACACAACTGAAGCAACTTAGCATGCACTCTTAGTGACCCTATGGATGTTAGGCAGGCTCCTCTGTCCATGGGATTCTCCAGGCAAGAATATTGAAGTGGTTTTGCATGCCCTTCTTCAGGGGAATCTTCCTGACCCACATCTAGAGATCAAACTGGTGTCTCTTATGTCTCTTGCATTGGCAAGCGCCACCTGGGAAGTCCCAAAAAACAAAGTAATTAACAGTTAGCACTAGAATTCCTCTTGTGGGACATTTTCTTTGTTTGGAAAATAACATTTTTGTGTCATTTTCTGAAAGAAGAGGAGTCATCAAAAGACAATGATATGAAAGTGTTGTACGCAATAATTATCTAGGATTTCAATGGATTACTGGGGACAGGAATGATGAGGGAGCAGTAGAAAATGTGCTGGAGCTGAGAGCAAGTGGTTCAGTGAGCAGCTTCTAAAGATCAGGAATCTGAAAGAAGGTTAAAGTCAAGGTAGAGGCTGAACTGTAAAATCCCACACTTGACCAGATTATTTTAGTGCACGAACAAGAATTGTGTATAGTTAAATGTATAAGTAAATATAGAGGGAAACTAAAAAAACAGAACAAAACAAAGCTTCACTGAGTAGAATTGAAAATAGGAAAAACAGTTAAGTTAGAAACATGAAAAAAAGTTTAAAATGTGACTGTTAGAAACTGGAAACCATGGAAATAGGAAACAGATACTTGTTATATATCTTCTATCAGCCTTCCTTCCTTCCTTTCTTTTTTTTTTTTTTTTATTCCTTCTTCCTTCCCTCCCTCCTTCCCTCTCTACCTCACTCTCGCTCTTTCTCTTTCTTTCTGTATGTTGAGGAAAGATTTGCTTTAGAGAAGATGAATCAACCTGATTATAACTAATTTCAAATAACTAAATGACTTCAGTGATAGTTCTCTGTATTTTTGGATGAAATTTATAACTTTGTATCCTTTTATAATTTAGTAATGTTGGACCTTGAAATCAGTGGAAAAAACAAGATCTATGGATCTATTTACTGAATTTTATGTTATCTGTCAGTCTTTTTAAATATAATTGAAATCTGTATTTTAACATGCATGTATATGTGAATATTTATATTTTTGTACAATTAGACATAGAAATCATGATTCTATATTTGTGGATTTATAATTTATAAGATAATATCAAAGTAAGTAGTAATAATTTCACTGACGTATAGGTCTCTAAATTTATAATTCATAATGGAAAGACTAACAGGCAGGGCTTCAACATATTGATGTGAAGAATGCTATTGTAATAGCCAGTCAATGTGTCACAGTTTGAACATATGGATCCTGTTGTATTTAGATCAGTAAAAGTGGAAAGTATCCTGTGCCCTACTGAACTTAACTGAATAAACATCACAGCTCTTCAGTATCCATCTATGATAAAGAAAAACAATGCATTCTTATTCATTAGTAAGTGGTATTAATAGAATTATGGTACTATACTATTGTTTTAACACTTCCTTTGGTATGATTTAGACATTATTTTCAGTACACAGCCACAAAACAACCTTAAGTTGTATTTGCATTGTTATTTTCAAAGTTAGTAATAGATACATTTTTCAGTAATAAAATAATTTTCTGAAACAAGTATATACTAATTATGTTTAAATCTAAAATTTTTTGATATTTTCATTTTGAGGATTAGTTGAAATGAAGGGCTTTAAAATAATTTTCTTCGTATTTTAGAAATTTATATGAAATATTAAATACAAGATAATCCTATTCAACATAGTTTTTCTTTTGTCAGAAAAATGAATTATATTTCATTTATTAATCATCATATAGAGTTCTGTACTCTATTTAAGTGGTTCTCAATCTTTTTTTCTCCACAGTACACTCAAGGATATATCATATCCTACCCTGTTACAATGACAGTGTCATTGGATCTGGGGAGTACGTGTAAGAAACTGATTCTCTGGCTTGGGGAAGTGGAAGTATGATTTTTGGTTTTGAAGCTATCTTCTCACTTCTACCAGTGCATTCTTTCTTAAACTGGAATGAGTCATCAGTTGTATTATTGATCCACATCTAAAATGTTCAAAATATTTCTGTCTTATGTTTTAAAAAGTGTTCTGGTGTTTGTGTCCTAGTGTATTTGTATCAAATAAATTCTTACTTGATAATGTTTCCTTTTAAGAATTCTAAAAATTTAATGTCAGTCAGTTATTCATCCTTATTCTAATTTTAATTATACTCAGTGTTTGAGGCCATTCCCTTTATACTGTGACTTCTCCATTCACTTCCCTTTAAGTTAATTAATACACATTTCAAGAAGTTAAAAGACTAGTATAATAAAGACTGTCCTTTCTCATGAGATCCTACTGATTCTTTAAGTTAGGCACCAAATCAGATAGTACATAGACCTTGTTTTTTCTGACATTTTCCTAGAACTAAGAAAGATGCTTACAAAGAAAATTATGTATTATACCCTCAGAGACACACATATTCCCTTAACAGAGTTAGGACTACTGTTTTGATGTTTTAGTAAATATATATTGACTACAATTTTACATGTTTAGAAAAGTAAAAGTAAATCCTTGGGATGTCATCCTTTATCCTTACCCATGGAAAGATATGCAGTGTGTCACTAACTTCAAGTAGATCAACTGTTATACACTGACTTGATCGGTTTTAAGTTGGAAGTTTTATATATATACATCATATATATATATATATATATATATATATATGTCAGATCAGATCAGTCGCTCAGTCATGTCTGACTCTTTGCGACCCCATGAATCGCAGCACACCAGGGCTCCCTGTCCATCACCAACTCCCGGAGTTCACTGAGACTCACGTCCATTGAGTCAGTGATGCCATCCAGCCATTTCATCCCCTTCTCCTCCTGCCCCCAATCCTTCCCAGAATCAGGGTCTTTTCCAATGAATCAACTCTTCGCATGAGGTGGCCAAAGTACTGGAGTTTCAGCTTCAGCATCATTCCTTCCAAAGAAATCCCAGGGCTGATTTCCTTCAGAATGGACTGGTTGAATCTCCCTGCAGTCCAAGGGACTCTCAAGAATCTTCTCCAACACCACAGTTCAAAAGCATCAATTCTTCGGCGCTCAGCCTTCTTCACAGTCCAACTCTCACATCCACACATGACCACGGGAAAAGCCATAGCCTTGACTAGATGGACCTTTGTTGGCAAAGTATATATATATAAAGCATAGCCACTGTAGTGTCTACAGTCCTATTGTGTCCTGAATTGCCCATATGGATTTGTGCTCTAAATTAACATAAGATGAGGGGCATCTTCTAAATGTGCACCAACTGTTTAGAGAAGAGGAGGAATTACTCAACTAATGAATATATTGGGCTGGCCAAAAGGTTCATTCAGATTTTTCTATATGCTGTTAACAGAAAAACCCAAACAAACTTTTTGGCCAAACCCAATATTAAGCAAGCAAGGGCTGTAATGGGGGGAAAGAGGACATGTTGTTCAGCTAAATGATTGTCTTTCATTGTACTCCTAACAAAGTAAATTTAATAATTTACTTCTGCTTGTAATATTGAGTTGACAACCTATAATTTATTCAGTCATTTGGTTTAATTTAATTTTTATTCTATTAAATGCTAGCCCCTGTTCTAGGTATTTAAGATAAAGAAAATAGTGTTCTGAAAGCAGCCTGTCAAAGGACATGGACAAGTTAACATTTTTTTTTTTATAAAATGCTATATGTTAAGATAGAAATTATTTTTTTTCAGATAACATTGATTTTAAATGAATTACAAAAGATGTGCTAATTTCTCTTTGACGAGCAGGTGGTTTAACTTTGAAAGGAAACACTAATTTAAGTAAATTAATCTAGTTAAATGCTTATTTTGATATGCTAAAATAGGCTGATTTCTTATTCAAGGTTTTTTAAAAATCAAAATTTTAATTAAGCTGTTTTTGCCTAAATATGGATACAGAGTCAGTTTTAAGAAATCATACAGAGGGATTCCTTGTATTTCTTACCCAGTTTCTCTCTTGATAACATATTATGAAATTATATTACCATAAAGTTACAACCAAGATGTTGACACTGATTTTGTCCACTTCCTGGACAATCTGTCATCATAAGGATACTTCCTGTTGCCCTTTTAAAGCCATACCCATTATTCCTCAGTTTCTCTGACTCTGACCTCTGGGAACCATTAATCTGTTCTCTATTTCTATAACTGTATAATTTTAGGACATTATGTAAATGGAATCATATAGTATGTGAACACTGAGGATTGACTTTTTTCACTCTACATTATTCCCTAAAAATTTATTCAGTTTATTGTGTTTTTCAATAACATTTTTATTGCAGAGAAGTATTCCATGGTAAAGAATGCACCTGCCAATGCAGAAGGCTCAAGAGACATGAGTTCAACTCCTCGGTTGGGGAAATGCCTTGGAGTAGGAAATGGCAACCTGCTTCAGTATTCTTGCCTCGAAAATTCCATGGACAGAGAAGCTTGGTGAGCCGTAGTCCATGGGGTTGCAAAGAGTCAGACACGACTGAGCGACTGAGCACTGAGCATTCCATGATATGGATGTGTACCATATCTTACCAGTGTGTTTAATCATTCACCTTTTGAAGGGTGAATGTGTTGCTTCTGGTTTGGGGCCATTGTGAATAAAGTTCCTGATCATTCCTACCTGCATTCACTTGCAGATTTTTGCATGAAAACCTATTTTTATGTCTCTGGATAATGTGTGAGATTGTGTTTTGCTGGATTATTCAGTAGTAGTATATTAAGTTTTACAACAACTAAATATAAACTGTTTACATTTAAAACGGTTTATAAACTAAACTGTTTCCAGAGTGGCCTTGCCATTTTATATTTCTACCAGCAGTATGTGAGTGATTTAATGTTTCCATATACTTGTAACATTTGGAGCTGTTACTATTTTTTTTTTATATTACCCATTTTCAAAGGAGTGAAATGATACCATGATTTTAATCTGCATTTCCTTAATAGCTAATGATGTGGACCATCTTTTCATGAACTTATTTGCTATCTGTATGTCTTCTTTTGTGAAATATTTTTTCGTTTCTTTTGTCCATTGGATTTTTTTCTTTTTATGGTAGAGATTTCAGAGTTATTTATGTATTCTTAATATGAGTCTTTTTCCATTAGTGCTTTGCCAATATTATTTTCCAGTGTGTAGGTTGTCATTTTATCCTTTGGCAAGAGAAAATTTTTTAAATTCTGTATTATTTAATGTACATATTATAAGTACTGCAGATATGGAATAAATTAGAGTCTGAAGAGATATACACAAATATTAGGGCAATGCTGTAAACCTTCTGATGGCAGCTATAAGAAAACTTAAAAGAACTGGCAAACCAGTGCTTTAAATGCTCTCCCCAATAGCAGCTGTGTACAAAATCAGGAAGCAGGCTAGAACTTGGTGTCTCCATTCCATTTCCTCATTCACTTCCCTTTTTCCCAAGCTTTACAGAAACTCTTAAAGAAAATCTTGATAAAAACTTTCATGCATAAGGCTGAGAAGTGCTAGTTGCAATATGTTAATAATCTCACTTTAGAGGAGACTGTGGTTTAAACCAAAAGAATATTGGATAGAGGTAGGATTTTATTTTCCTTTCTTTCTAGGACAGGAGTGTCATCTGATCCACCATAACTTAAGATTAATTATAATGGATATGAATCAGCTACACCAACTTTGCTTCCATGTTTTATGACTTAGTTTTGGCATTGATCTTATTTTATATCTAACCATATCTATAATTATATCTAACCACTTATGTAATTTATTATATATTAGATATAATTTATATATTGAATTATATTTAATTCATAATAAGTTATAATATATAAATAATATATATACTAAATACATATTAGATACAATTTATATAATATACAAATTATAATTTATATATTATTATTATTTATATAATATAAATTATATCTAATCACTTTATCCCATAATCTGTCATGTATATCAGTTATTCAACTATTTTACTCTTATGGTCTGATGTTATGTTCTTTATCCTAATGATTTGTCTTGTGATTATAAAACCGGGTCCTTTAATAAGGCTAATTTAACTACTCATGTTATTAGGTATGAAGTGACAAGTTTGAAAGTGTGTTCATGTGTATGTGTCCATGCATGCAGCACACCTATGTGTGAATTCCATATTCAGGGAAATTTTGGAATTAATTGACCTCCCTCTACATCATAAACTTAGATATTTGAAAAATTTCAGCCAGTTACTACTACTACTACTAAGTCGCTTCAGTCGTGTCCGACTCTATGCGACCACATGGACTGCAGCCTACCAGGCTTCTCCGTCCATGGGATTCTCCAGGCAAGAACACTGGAGTGGGTTGCCATTTCCTTCTCCAATGCATGCAAGTGGAAAGTGAAAATGAAGTCGCTCAGACTCTTAACGACCCCATGGACTGCAGCCTACCAGGCTCCTCCATCCATGTGATTTTCCGGGCAACAGTACTGGAGTGGGGTGCCATTGCCCTCTCCCAATGTTAATAACATGAGTTCTGTTCCGAAAACAATGCTTTAGTTACAGTTACAGCCTCACTCCATACAAATCTATACACCAGAACAAATCATTTAATGTTCAAAACTTAATTTCCCACCTCAACTTCTTTGGTTAAGATTCTGATAGTTAATGTATTAGTTTCCTAACAAAAACCTTTCTTCTAGATTGTGGTAATTGCTGCCAATTTTGCTATTTCTTGATCTGTGGTAGGGCTTCTCTGGTAGCACAGACAGTAAAGAAGCTGCCGGCAATGCAGGAGACCTGGGTTCATCCCTGGGTTGGGAAGATCCCCTGGAGGAGGGCATGGTGACTCACTCCAGTATTCTTGTCTAGAGAATCCCCATGGACAGAGGAGCCTGGTGAGCTATAATCCATGAAGTTGCAAAGAGTTGCCCATGACTAAGCACACACAACACCAGTTTATGCCTCTGTGTTCATCTGGCATTCTCCTGTGTGCCTATATTTCTGTATTCAGATTTCCTTCTTCCTAGAATGGCACCGGCCATCTTGGATTTATGACCTTTAAGTGGACCAGTTTTCCTGAGTATATACATGCCTTATATTTTAAGATAGCTGACCCATGGACTCAGATTTGGTTGATTGTTTTTATACTGTGTGCTACATATGCAAAAAAAAAAAAAAAAAAAAACATGCAGTAGATTGGCAATACATTGCTCAAAGTTTGGGCTGTGTAATTAAAAAAAATATATAGTGTCACTAATAGGTTGGCTATTGGATCTGTGCCAAGCTTGGTCCTATTTTTTTTAAGCTTTTCTCATCAACATTTTAAAAATTATGGAGTGTAGGGTCTGTTTGGAAAAGTAAATTACAGTTGTTTCAAAAAGAAAAAATATAAATAAATAAAATAAAATGAGCTCTACAAAAATCTGAAAAGTCAAGATTTACAGTATTAGTAGAAGGTGACTGAATGGCCATGAATACATTAAAAAGATTGCTTGAGCAAAGCAGGTAAGGTGGTTGGCAATAAATTGATGAAAATAGAGTGACATTGATGCAAATACAAATGAGGAGAAAATGAAAATTCATGTTGATTGTTGTTTAGTTGCTAAGTCGTGTCTGACTCTTTAGTGATCCCATGGACCGTAGCATGCCAGGCTCCTCTGTCCATGCATTTTCCAGGCAAGAATACTGGAGTGGGTTACCGTGTCCTTCTCTGGGGATCTTCCTGACTCAGTGTTCAAACCCAAGTCTTTTGCATTGGCAGGTAGATTCTTTATCACTGAGGCACCAAAGAAGCCCTAATATTGACTAAGCAACTATTACTTACATGTTGCTTTCATATACAATATTTTTATAAATATTGCAATGATTCTATAGATTGACAAATGTAATTTTTTACTATAGAAATAAAGAAATAGAAAAGTTATGCATACCACATATCTACTGAAAGAGAAATTGTGATTTAAGCACAGGTCTCAGTAACAATAAACATGTACTGGAAATTAAAGTGGGAAAAAAGGTGTAAATGAACAAATAAAGTGGCTCAATGGCTAAGGTGTCCAGAAAATCAAAAGTTTTTTTCAGAGTAGGCGGAATTGGAGGTTTCAGAACATGAACCATAATTATTGCACCATAATTATTTAAGATTCTCATTAATAACTTTGAGGAATCTGTCAGAAAAAGGTAAAGACATTTAAAAGTGGCATTTATTGGGAGGATTATTCTTACTTTAAAAGGTAAGGCTTATGCAAATAGTTAATATTTATTGGAAGTGTTTTATTTTTTAACATCATTTGGATTAGATTTATAAAGAAGACTTTTCACTAGAAATTACATTTGGAAAAGTTTTAACTGAAGAGCAGGGTCACCAGTTAGGAGGTATAAGAAATTATGCAGTGATAAGAGAATTCACTGGCCTGTTATCTAGGTGTTTGTTTGTTTTTGTTCTACTTACGGTGTATGGGATGTTCAGTCTAAACCAGAGATCTCTTTGAGGCCTAGGATTTTATTTATCACCTAAAGGCATATGTGCCAGAGAGTAAATATCAGTATATTTATTTATTTTTTACTTTACATAGCCATTCACTCTTTCTTCAGAAAAGCATAGTCCAGATTACCTGCAGGTGTTAATGTATTTCTCTCAAGTGTTTCTGATGGATTTGGCTCTTTCCCTAATCTTGAGGATATATAGGAGAAAGGATGGGTACACAGGCTTGGAAAATCAGGATATAACTATAATAAATGGTTTATAATCAGAGCCAGTGGGATGCATTAGAATGTTTCTGTGACTTCTGAGAAAAAAACATTTCACTTTTTTCTCTCTAGAATTAAAATAGAATGAGAGTAGAAAGCATTAAGCTGTTGATGCTACCTTTTACCTTGAAGAGAGTTGTGTAAAAGTGGAGTTCTACAGAAAGAAAAGGAGTTAGGGTATAGAGAGAAAAACTCCTGTAACGTTAGAGGTCTTATATCTGATTATGGCTAAAGTCTGCCCTTGAAATTTTCAGAGACTGAGTTGGATTTTCTGCCATGAGAGTCCTAACTGATATGAAGACAGGCAATATGTTTTTACTGAGTGCATGTTGAATCAATGAAAGAAAAATTTACAGTGGGAACAGAATGGCTATATCCTTAAATACAAAGTTCTGGGGCAGGAATAATTATCTAGTGTATATTGATCTGCATAATGGTCTACAACATGACCCTAATCAATTACAGGCAAAATTTTGAGAAGGCATACTTATTTGCATTTTTTCTGTGGTGAGGGAAAAACAATTTTATCCCAGTCTCAAAAAAGTCTATGACCAGTAACTTTGAAAAGAAAACTAAATGCAGAAAGCATAAATTTAGAATAGATCAGCGTTTGCTTCTTATCTATAGCTACAGGATTGTTTCAGAGAAATTTTAAAAAATTATAAAGTTAAATGGTAGAAGGTATATTAATACCACCTAACCCCCACCCCCCACCCCATTTTAGGACTTCCCTGATAGCTCAGTTGGTAAAGAATCCGCCTGCAATGCAGGAGACCCCAGTTTGATTTCTGGGGCAGGAAGACCCGCCGGAAAAGGGATAGGCTACCCAATCTGGTATTCTTTGGCTTCCCTTGTGACTCAGCTGGTAAAGAATCCACCTGCAATGTGGGAGACCTGGGTTCGATCCCTGGCTTGGGAAGATCCTCTGGAGAAGGGAAAAGCTACCCACTCCAGGATTCTGGCCTGGAGAATTCCATGGACTTTATAGACCTTTGGGTCACAAAGAATCAGACACGACTGAGCGACTTTCACTTTCCCCCCATTTTAGCCTGAATTCAAAATAAGTTATCTTTGTTTTGAGATATAATATCTTCAGACTTAATTCATTTCAGATCATTACTAAATCAATTATCCCCTTAATTTAAGACAGCACTGCCATTGTAGTGACATATTTACAACCAACTTTTGACAGAGACATAACACACCTTTTGAAATAGCAACACGTTCAGTACAGTTCAGTAGCTCAGGTGTGTCGAACTCTTTGTGACCCCATGGACTGCAGCATGGCAGGGTTCCCTGTCCAACACAAACTCCTTGAGCTTGCTCAAATTCATGTCCATCAGGTTGGTGATGCCACGTAACCATCTCATCCTCTGTTGTCCCTTTTCTCCTCCTGCCTTCAGTCTTTCCCAGCATCAGGGTCTTCTCCAATGAGTCAGCTCTTCCCATCAGGTGGGCACAGTTTTGGAGATTCAGCTTCAGCATCAGTCTTCAGGACTGGTTTCCTGTAGAATTGACTGGTTTGACCTCCTTGGAGTCCAAGGGATTCTCAAGAGTCTTCTCCAACACCACAGTTCAAAAGCATCAATTCTTCCATGCTCAGCTTTTCTTTATGGTCCAACTTTCACATCCATATATGACTACTGGAAAAACCATAGCTTTGACTAGATAGACATTTGTAAGTGAAGTAATGTCTCTTCTTTCTGATATGTTGGTCATAGTTTTTCTTCCAAGGAGCAAGTGTTTTTAAATTTCATGGCTGAAGTCACCATTGGCAATGATTTTGGAGCCCAAGAAAATAAAGTCCATCACTGTTTCCATTGTTTCTGCATCTATTTGCATCATGAAGTGATGGTGTTGAATGCCATGATCTTAGTTTTTTGAATGTTAAGTTTTAAGCCAACTTTTTCACTCTTCTCTTTCACTTTCATCAAGAGGCTGTTTAGTTCCTCTTCACTTTTTCCCATAAGGGTGATGTCATCTGCATATCTGAGGTTATTGATATTTCTTCCACCAATCTTGATTCCAGCTTGGCATTTCACATGATGTACTATACATGTGCTAAATAGCAGGGTGACAATATATAACCTTGATGTACTCCTTTCCTAATTTGGATCCAGTCTGTTGTTCCATGTCCACTTCTAACTGTTGTTTCTTGACCTGCATACAGATTTCTCAGGAGGCAGGTAAGGTGATCTGATATTCCCATCTCTTGAAGAATTTTCCACAGTTTGTTGTGATCCACACGGTTAAAGGCTTTGCATAGTCAATAAAGCAGATGTTTTACTGAAATTCTCTGGCTATTTCTGTGATCCAACAGACACTGGCAATTTGATCTCTGGTTCCTCTCATCTCATCTGTGATCTCATCACACCATAATGGTGTGATCACTCCCCTAGAGCCAGACATCCTGGAATGCAAAGTCAAGTGGGCCTTAGGAAGCATCACTACAAACAAAGTTAGTGGAGGTGATGGAATTTCTGCTGAGCTAATTCAAATCCTAAAACATAGTGCTGTGAAAATGCTGTACTTGATATTCCAGCAAATTTGGAAAACTCAGCAGTGGCCACAAAACTGAAAAGGTCAGTTTTCATTCCAGTCCCAAAGAAAGGCAATTCTAAAGAATGTTCCAACTACCACACTACTGCATTCATCTTACATGCTAGCAAAGTAATGCTCAAAATTCTCCAAGTGAGGCTTCAATAGTTTGTCAACCTAGAACTTCCAGATGTTCAAGCTGCATTTATAAAATTGGAGGAAATAGCAGCAAATTTGATATCAAATGCAGAAGTTTGATATATGGTAATTTTTGAGGAAAAATTGAAGCTTGTTTTAAAATTATTTTGTAAAGGTATAAAATATAGTCTTTATATTTATTGTGACTCTTATTTTTACCTCAATAATTTATGTCCTAACAGTTTCCATATTACAAATATGCCAGTTATTCATCTTAAAATTTTATTTTTGTGGGACTTATTTGGATAGAATTTTATTCCTGCTTAAGTGATTAACTTTATGATTTTGTATAATGCAGACAGCTGTTGGAATGCTCACATTAGGATTTTTTTCTTCACTTTTATTCACAGTATCTATTTTCACCACAGTACAAAGGATTTTTGACCAAATAATTCTGTCTTATATATAACATTGGAGAAATGCAGTTGAAGAGAAAAAATGGAAGTAACTCTAGTAACCAGTTTGTCATTCAGTTCAGAACAAGTTGTCTCACAAATTCTGCCGAAAACCAAATAACAAATCATTAAACAATTACTTTTTGTTAAAATATAGCTTTTCATAGTAAACTTTTTTTTGGAAGATATAGCTGTACCAGTTACCTGGTAGTTTTACTGCAATCAAAGAAGAAATAAGAGGCAGCTATCCAAGGCTGATTATATAGTGTGAGTAATGTATAGTATAGGTGTATTTTCCTATTTTCCCCATATATAATAGTCCATGAATTACTTAAGGCTAGTTGGAGCTAATAAATGAAAATGACCAGGAAACCTTTATAATTTATTGATTAAAACTTGACTGTTGAAATGAACACTTTCCAAGAGCATGGTAATAGATTTTAGGGGGTCATGCAAAACAAGTAAATAAATTTATGCTTATATTGGAGGAGAATGGACAAAAATCTCAATAGTAATTAGTCAAAGAGTATTACATAGGTATATTTGGCTTTTGGAAAATACAGGACTGGCCGTGAATTTGTAAGCATGAAATCTCCTACAGTGCCCTGGATAAGCTGAGGCAATGAATTCTTCACAAGTTAATATGATTCAAAGGAATTTCCTGAAAATAAATCCTTAAATCACAAGTGTATGCACAAGAAGAATGTTATTCATTTACTGGATTCTCCCTCTCAGGAGTTTGGACTAGATTAACATAGGACTGGCTAACTGGTTATAAATGGAATATGAGGCAGAGAAAGAGGGAAAAGTTATGGGCATCTGAATCGTGCTAAAAGTAAGATTACTAGAATAGGGATCTAAATTTAGGTTGCTACCAGGGTCAGTGAAATAACTCAGGTGTTAGAGCTGAGATTCCACTTTCTCAATTATATTCCAGCTTTCACAGACACTATTTGTTCCAGGTTTTCATGAGATTTAACCTTCTATTTAAGGAATAGGCAACATACCACTGATTTAGTAGGTATTCTGATTGTCCTCATCACTTGAAGTTAATTGAACACAAATAACATTCATGGAAACATTCGACCACCTTTTATATTGGAGGAATGAAACAATGGTGTAGCTCTTTAGTTAAAGCACTATACTTTATTCAGGTTCAGAACTTGGTATATGGTGCTCCACACATGTTTATTAAGTTAATGTAGGAAGCATTTATGTTTAGAATATGATATTGAACAAAATAAAAAATGAAGAGGACAAAGGCATAAAAATTTTGTATTCACAGTATTAAACGGAATAAGTGTCAGATCAAGTTTGGATAATAAACTGGTATTAAGGATTTGTTTTAACAAGCGTTAGTAGATCTGTGGTTACATTAAATAATAAAAGAAGAATCCAGTTTGAAAGAAAACATTGTTTAGAACTTCCTTAAGAATTGCACATTGAGGGTCCTAGAATTAAGGAAAAGGGTGGCAAAGTTTGTGTTTTCCCTCTCCTTCCATGGATGTGTTTTCCCTTCAGTTGCTTTATTGGTATGCCGGGAGAAATATCAATAACCTCAGATATGCAGATGACACCACCCTTATGGCAGAAAGTGAAGAGAAACTAAAAATCTTCTTGATGAAAGTGAAAGAGGAGAGTGAAAAAGTGGCATAAAGCTCAACATTCAGAAAACTAAGATCATGGCATCTGGTCCTATCACTTCGTGGCAAATAGATGGGAAAACAGTGGAAACAGTGTCAGACTTTATTTTTTGGGGGGCTCCAAAATCACTGCAGATGGTGACTGCAGCCATGAAATTAAAAGACGCTTACTCCTTAGAAGGAAAGTTATGACCAACCTAGATAGCATATTCAAAAGCAGAGACATTACTTTGCCAACAAAGGTTGGTCTAGTCAAGGCTATGGCTTTTCCAGTGCTCATGTATGGATGTGAGAGTTGGACTGTGAAGAAAGCTGAGCACAAAGAATTGATGCTTTTGAAGTGTGGTGTTGGAGAAGATTCTTGAGAGTCCCTTGGACTGCAAGGACATCCAACCAGTCCATTCTAAAGGAGATCAGTCCTGCGTGTTCTTTGGAAGAAATGATGCTAAAGCTGAAACTCCAGTACTTTGGCCACCTCATGCGAAGAGTTGACTCTTTGGAAAGACTCTGATGCTGGGAGGGGTTGGGGGCAGGAGGAGAAGGGGACGACAGAGGATGAGATGGCTGGATGGCATCACCAACTCGATGGACATGAATTTGAGTGAACTCCGGGAGTTGGTGATGGACACGGAGGCCTGGCGTGCTGCAATTCATGGGGTAGCAAAGAGTCAGACACGACTGAGTGACTGAACTGAACTGAAATGAACTGAATGAATAATAAAAAATATATTTAAAGAACCTGTTATGGTGCCTGTGAGAACTCCATTCAATTCATGAGTGTAACTTATTTTAACAAATAAAATATTATGGTATCTTTGACTTTTGAAATTATTAAATATGGAGACTGTTCAGAAAGTCTGGGGGAAAAAAAAAAACATACTTTTATTTTTGGTTAAAGGGATTAATATTCAGAAAGTGAAGTTGCTCAGTTGTGCCTGACTCTTTGTGACCCCATGGATAGTAGCCTGCACCAAGCTCCTCTGTCCATGGGATTTCAAGGCAAGAGTACTGGAGTGCATTGCCATTTCCTTCTCCAGGGAATCTTCCCAACCCAGGGATCGAACCCAGGTCTCTCACATTGTAGACAGACACTTTACCATCTGAGCCACCAGGTAAGTCCAGATACTCTTAATATGTCACATATGTAAAGAAGATATTTATTCTTGAATTCTGAGTATCATTTTAATCCAAAAATCTATTTCTTGCTATCAAGTCTGGATATGCACTGCACTTTGAAAGCTATTTATTTTTATGAGTATTTTTGATAAAATATAATTGGTTTAAAGATTTACTGAGAATGGCCTTGCCCATCAGAACAAGACCCAGTTTTCCCCTCAGTCAGTCTCTCCCATTAGGAAGCTTCCATAAGCCTCTTATCCTTCTCCATAAGCCGGCAGACAGACAGAAAACCACACTTGCAGAAAACTAACCAATCTGATCACATGGACCACAGCCTTATCTAACTTAGTGAAACTATGAGCCATGCTGTGTAGGGCCACCCAAGAAGGATGGGTCATGGTGGAGAGTTCTGGCAAAACATGGTCCACAGGAAAAGGGAATGGCAAACCACTTCAGTATTCTTGCCTTGGGAACCCAATGAACAGTATGAAAAGGCAAAAAGGTAGGACACTGAAAGATGAACTCTCCAGATCAGTAGGTGCCCAATATGCTACTGGAGATCAGTGGAGAAATAACTCTAGAAAAAATGAAGAGACAGAGCCAAAGCAAAACCAAAACCCAGTTGTGGATGTGACTGGTGATATAAGCAAGGTCCTATGCTGTAAAGAGCAATATTGCATAGGAACCTGGCATATTAGGTCCATGAATCAAGGCAAATTGGAAGCGGTCAAACAGGAGATGGCAAGAGTGAACATCAGCATTTTAGGAATCAGTGAACTAAAATGGACTGACATGGGGGCTTTTACCTCAGATGACCATGATATCTACTACTGTGGGCAAGAATCCCTTAGAAGAAGTGGATTAGCCAACATAGTCAACAAAAGAGTCCAGACTGCAGTACTTGGTTGCAATCTCAAGAACAACAGAATGATCTCTGTTTGTTTCCAAGGCAAACCATTCAATATCACTATAATCCAAATCTATGCCTTGACCAGTAACGCTGAATAAGTTGAACAGTTTTATGAAGACCTACAAAACCTTCTAGAACTAACACCCAAAGAAGATGTCTTTTTCATTATAGCAGACTGGAATGCAAAAGGAGGAAGTCAAGAAATACCTGGAGTAACAGGGAAATTATGGCCTTTTGAGTAAAGAATGAAGCAGGGCAAAAGCTAATAGAGTTTTGTCAAAAGAATGCACTGGTGATAGCAAACACCCTCTTCCAACCACACAAGAGAAGACTCTACACATGGACATCACCAGATGGTCAATATTGAAATCAGATTGATTATATTCTTTGCAGCCAAAGACGGAGAAGCTCTATACAATCAGCAAAAATGAGACCAGAGGCTGACTGTGGCTCAGATCATGAACTCCTTATTGCCAAATTCAGACTTAAATTGAAGAAAGTAGGGAAAACCACTAGACCATTCAGGTATGTCCTAATCAAATCCGTTACGATTATACAGTGGAAGTGACAAATAGCTTCAAGGGATTAGATCTGATGGACATAGAGTGCTCAGCATTCTTTGACATTGCCTTTCTTTGGGATGGTAATGAAAACTGACCTTTTCCAGTCCTGTGGCCATTGCTGAGCTTTCTAAATTTGCTGGCATATTGAGTGTAGCACTTTCACAGCAACATCTTTTAGGATTTGAAATAATTCACCTGGAATTCCATCACCTCCACTAGCTTTATTTGTAGTGATGCTCCCTAAGAGCCACTTGACTTCACATTCCAGGATGTCTGGCTCTAGGTGAGTGATCACACCATAGTGGTTATCTGGGTTGTGAAGATTTCTTTTTTTTTGGATAGTTCTTCTGTGTATTCTTGACACCACTTTTTAATATCTTATGCTTCTGTTGGGTCCATACCATTTCTGTTCTTTATTGAGTCCATCTTTGCATAAACTATTCCCTTGGTATCTCTAATTTTCTTGAAGAGATCTCTAGTCTTTCCCATTCTATTATTTTCCTCTATTTCTTTGCATTGATCACTGAGGAAGGCCTTCTTATCTCTCTTGCTATTCTTTGGAACTATGCATTCAAATGGGTTTATCTTATTTTAATTTCATGGCTGCAGTCACCATCTGCTGAGCACCAAAATATTAATGCTTTTGAACTGTTGTGTGGTAAAGACTCTTGAGAGTCCCTTGGACTTCAAGGAGTTCCAACCAGTCCATCCTAAAGAAAATCAGTCTTGAATATTCATTGGAAGGACTAATGCTGAAGGTGAAACTCCAAAACTTTGGCCACCTGATGGGAAGAATTGACTCATTTGAAAAGACCCTGATGTTGAGAAAGATTGATGGTGGGAGGAGAAGGGGATGACAGAGGATGAGATAGTTGGATGGCATCTGTGATTCAATGGATATGAATTTGAGTAAACTCTGGAACTGGTGATGGACAGGGAGGCCTGGCATGCTGCAGTCCATGGGGTCACAGAGTCAGACACGACTGAGCGACTGAACTGAACTGAATTTTTGGTAATATTAGACAACCTTTTTTTCTCCCACCCACAACACTGGTATTTTAAACTACCAATAAGATTGATAGGATTTGTTCTGTGAGTAGGGTGAGAATAAATCTTCAGCCAAAAAAAATGATATTCCTAGAATCTTTATTATTATTATTTCTTTTTTCTTTTTATTTAAGACTTCAGGCTTGAAAATCTGTTTTGGAATTAATTCTTCTCTATGTATTTGGTTTATAATTGTTATATGTATGCAAATTACTTGCCATTAACATCCATTATTTTATTTCCTTTAATTTGTGAAACTAAATTAAATGTTCTTCTTTATTGAATGCATAGATCATAGACTCAGATAGTGCAAATGACCTCTAAGTTTAAAAGTGAATTGCATGGCTTCAAGCCACTATTACATCTTTATATTCCTTTACCTCTTTAATCTTTGAAAATAATTGTTATAGTGTATACATAATAAAGACATCATTCGTCCTTTATTTCATATAATGGATTAGAAACATGTGACTGGCTTTTTATACAGGTTATTAAAGTTATTGCATAACTTCTAGGTATGACAACTCAGGTTTCAAGTCAACATCTCAAAATCTAATTGTCTTCCAAACAGTCTATGAAAGTATTGAAACGGGGGGAAGTTCTGAAATACATAGAGAACTGTACACATACTGTTACCTTGATATAAGTGAGATATGCTATTGAATTCTGATTTAAGATGCTAGTTTGAGAATACTTTTTGTTTGTAACCTCATGCCAGCCTGCCTCTAATGTCCTGTTGAAATAATTTAAATTATATTTAAATTAGATCAAAGATTTCTAGAAAGCAACAAAGAATGCCAAATATGGGGGAGCTTTTATCTCCATTTTGATTTTACAGTTGATTAATCTGTTTCTCAGTTTCTTCCTTTGGAAAAGAGTAACAGTGGCACCTACTTTCTTAAATAAGTTATGAGGATTGAATTAGTCAATGCATATGAAGCATTTAGAAGAGCTTTTGTTAGATAGCAGGGGTTATAAAAGTGCAAACTATTATTCTTATTAGATTCTAGCAGAAAAAACATAAAATTATACAAATCTATAGAATAAATTGAGATAAGCTTATTAGTTTGACATACTGTGTATAATTGCAGAAGGGAATGGCAAACCACTTCAATATTCTTGCCTCAAGAACCCCATGAACAGTGTGAAAAGGCACAAAGATACGACACTGAGAGATGAGCCGCCCAGGTTGGTAGGTGTCCATATGTTGCTTTGGAAAAGCAAAGATATAGCTCCAGAAAGAATGAAGATTTCTGGAGACTCTTGAGAGTCCCTTGGACAGCAAGGGGATCAAACTAGTTAATCCTAAAGGAAATCCACCCTTAATATACATTGGAAAGACTGATGCTGAATCTCCAATACTTTGGTCATCTGATGCAAAGAGCTGACTCATTGGGAAAGACCCTGATGCTGGGAAAGATTGAGAGCAAGAGGAGAAGGAGACAACAAAGGATTAGATGGTTGGATGGCATGATTCAATGCACATGAGTTTGAACAAACTTAGGGAGATAGTGAAAGACAGGGAAACCTAATGTGCTGAAGTCCATGGGTCACATGAGTCAGACATGCATTAGCGACTGGACAATTATGTAAAATAGGAATATATATGCATCTATTGGAAACATCCCTTTATTGTTAACATATTATTTCTAAGGGAGAAGTAATAGCTGCTCTTTTAAAAACTAAACACTTAGGTGATAAAGAGTGGTTTACAACTACACTTATTTGGAAAGCTCAGAAACTTAGATTCCAGGTACCATGTATATTCTGTGCAATCGTTTGCATGAGCCATCTGGATTCTTGCATCTGTATTCCAGATTTGTGATTTACAGCCTTTTTAAAATCATTTTTAAAAAGCTCTAAACCTTCATTTTTTTCAGTAAAGTAAATTTATTTTAGGGTGTTATGTTCTGCAATATAATTATATATCCTCATTTTCAGATATTTTTCCCTGAGTGAATAAATGCTTTCTTTTTATGACATAATTATTTTTTACGATTTACTTTTGTTCTATATCTCCTCAGAAATATTAAGAATTATAGTGAATGTTTCATAATTCATATTTGAATACTCAATAATATATAGGCCCTTTTTAAAATGATCTCTGTACTAACTTGGCTCCTGGAAATTGATGTCTTTTTTTTTTTTTCAAATCCCTCAATTTGAACATTTCCATATGTTCAGGAAACATGAGTTTTTCTTGAAATGGTGGCAGTAGGACAGTGGGATTCCTATTCTAGTCAAAGTGAGTAGAAGAAAAGCATTATTAAAGAAAGGAACCAGAAATATCAAGAAGAGCCAAGTTCACAGTTTTAAGTAGGGCATCAAGTCTCCATTATGAGATGCAGATAAAACTGAGATAATGAACAATAAGACCAGTTAATGAGAATAAGAAGGTAGATAAAAATAGATAAAAGAAAAGTTCCAAAGAGAGTAATTTGGTTTTAAAACTGAATTTCAAATATGTAGCAAAATGAGTATTGAAATGATAGAATCTGAGATACCATAAAGAATTAGGGTATTTTTTTTTTTTTTATCCACACATTCTTACTTTGCTCTTGCATATCATGAGAGTTGTTCAAAACCATCAGTTCTTCAGTGCCCATCCTTTATGGTCCAAATCTCACATCCGTACATGACAAAAGGAAGAACCATAGCTTTAACTATACAGGTATCTGTATTCAAGTTAAGAAGCAATGTTTAGAACCGGACATGGAACAATGGATTGGTTCAAAATTGGGAAAGGAGTACGTCAAGGCTGTGTATTGTCACCCTGCTATTTAACTTTCATGTAGAGTACATCATGTGAAATGCCACCTGGATGAAGCACAAACTGGAAGCAAGATTGCTGAGAGAAATATCAATAACCTCAGAACACAGATGACACCACCTTTATGGCAGAAAGTGAAGAGGAACTAAAGAGCTTCTTGAAAAAAGTGAAAGAGGAGAGTGAAAAAGTTGGCTTAAAACTCAGCAGTCAAAACACTAATCATACAGATTATAGCATCTGGTGCCATCACTTCATGGCAAATAGGTGGGGAAACAGTGGAAACAGTGAGAGACTTTATTTTTGGGGGGCTCCAAAATCACTGCAGATGGTGATTGCAGCCATGAAATTAAAAGATGCTTACTCCTTGGAATAAAAGCTGTGACCAACCTAGACAGCATATTAAAAAGCAGAGACATTACTTTGCCAGCAAAGGTCTGTCAGTCAAAGCTATGGTTTTTCCAGTAGTCATATATGGATGTGAGATTTGGACCATAAAGAAGGCTGAGCACCAAAGAATTCATGCTTTTGAACAGTGGTGTTGGAGAAGACTCTTGAGAGTCCCTTGGCTGCAAGGAGATCAAACCAGTCAATCCTAAAGGAAATCAGTCCTGAATATTCATTGGAAGGACTGATGCTGAAGCTGAAGCTCCAGTACATTGGCCACCTGATGGAGCCAACTCACTGGAAAAGACCCTGATGCTGGAAAAGATTGAAGGCACGAGGAGAAAGGGATGATAGAATATAAGTTGTTTGGATGGCATCACTAACTTGATGTACATGAGTTTGAGCATGCTCTGGGGGTTTGTGATGGGCAGGGAAGACTGCCGTTCTGCTGTCTATGAGTCACAAAGAGTTGGACACTATTGAGTGACTGAACTGAACTGACTATATTGACCTTTCTTGGCAAAGAGATATCTTGGCTTTTTCACATATTGTCTAGGTTTGTCATAGCTTTCCTTCCAAGGAGCAGGCATCTTTTAATTTCACGGCTGCAGTCACTACCCATAGTGGTTTTCACAGCTACAGTCACTGTCCACAGGAACACAGTAACCAGCAGACTGGCTTTTCTGACTCACCTTCCCTTTGTCCTATGGATCCCCATGCTCTGCCTCCCAACCCTGGACTCCTGGCTTCAGCCCAGCTTCCAGTACAGATGCAACCAGCAGGAAAGTTGGGCTTGGCAATCTCCAGCCTGGTCCTCGCTCCTCTTCATGCAGGACAGCCAGAATCCTTGATTCTACCACAAGTAATCATTAGATTTTATTTTCAGCTTCACCCCAGCCCCTGTCCCAGGGGAGAATCCCCAGTGTTTCCCAGTACCACCAATAAAATCTACATGCCACTGAAAAAAAGCATGTCTGTGGTGTTTATATTTCAAACTTTCTGAGAACTGAATGTGTAGCAGTCTTTTGTGGGTGACATTGCTTATTAATCTTTTAAGTGTAGATATAATGGCTTACCACAGGTGGCTTTCCTCTCATTTGCATTTGTGGAAGGTGGAGAACTACTTTAGTAAAAATATAAAAGATGGGATCTGTAACCTAGGGCAAGCCAAGTACCATTGAATACAGGAAAGTATACTAAAATCAGAGGAATTAAACGAGAGTGTTCTTTCCAAGTGTTAATGTTGCTGTCCTTTGGGCTTACAGAATATTGGCTGCTTAATTTATACACTTCAGCAGGAGAATAGAAGAGATTTCTCTGGGAAATCTGAGAAGTCCAAGAAGAAATACCTAAAAATACATAAAATGGTGTTTCTCCAGTGACAAAGCTCTGCCAGATCATTTATTTAGGTAAATGAAATCTTTACTATCTATCTTTGAGAGATAAGAAAATTTACTGGATTCCTGAATTAGTTTATATGGAAAAAGAATATCTAAAACATACAAATGTGCTCTTCAAAATTAGAATTAAAGTGTATAAATTAAAAATAAAAAAAAATTAGAGAATAAAATGAGGAAATCTCACAAGGAGAAGAATATGGAATATACGAAATAAAAGATAAAATACTTAGCTCTATGTTAGTTTCAAAATAATACCATATGTAGAAGGAACAAAGAAAATGGAAAGGAAGAAACTATTAATGACAAATCAAGATAATTTCCTAAACTTGAAGAATAGGTCTCAATATTGAAAGAGCTCTTTGAGTAGAGAGGTCCTTTGTGGAAAAATGAAATTAAAATTACGAAAATGCACTGATCATAACAAACACCCTCTTTCAACAACACAAGAGAAGAATCTATACATGGGCATCACCAGATGGTCAACACTAAAATCAGATTGATTATATTCTTTGCAGCCAAAGATGGAGAAGCTCTATACAGTCAGCAAAAACAAGACCAGGAGCTGACTGTGGCTCAGATCATGAACTCCTTATTGCTAAATTCAGACTTAAATTGAAGAAAGTAGGGAAAACCACTAGATCATTCAGGTATGACCTAAATCAAATCCCTTATGATTATACAGTGGAAGTGAGAAATAGATTTAAGGGCCTAGATCTGATAGATAGAGTGCCTGATGAACTATGGAATGAGGTTCCTGACACTGTACAGGAGACAGGGATCAAGACCATTCCCATAGGAAAGAAATGCAAAAAAGCAAAATGGCTGTCTGGGGAGGCCTTACAAATAGCTTTGAAAAGAAGAGAAGTGAAAAGCAAAGGAGAAAAGGAAAGATATAAACATCTGAATGCAGAGTTCCAAAGAATAGCAAGAAGAGATAAGAAAGCCTTCTTCAGCGATCAACGCAAACAAATAGAGGAAAACAACAGAATGGGAAAGACTAGGGATCACTTCAAGAAAATCAGAGATACCAAAGTAACATTTCATGCAAAGATGAGCTTGATAAAGGGCAGAAATGGTATGGACCTAACAGAAGCAGAAGATAGTAAGAAGAGATGGCAAGAATACACAGAAGAACTGTACAAAAAAGATCTTCTCGACCCAGATAATCACGATGGTGTGATCACTGACCTAGAACCAGACATCCTGGAACGTGAAGTCAAGTGGGCCTTAGAAAGCATCACTACGAACAAAGCTAGTGGAGGTGATGGAATTCCAGTTGAGCTATTCCAAATCCTGAAAGATGATGCTGTGAAAGTGCTGCACTCATTATGCCAGCAAATGTGGAAAACTCAGCAGTGGCCACAGGACTGGAAAAGGTCAGTTTTCATTCCAATCCCAAAGAAAGGCAATGCCAAAGAATGCTCAAACTACCGCACAATTCCACTCATCTCACACGCTAGTAAAGTAATGCTCAAAATTCTCCAAGCCAGGCTTCAGCAATATGTGAACCGTGAACTTCCTGATGTTCAAGCTGGTTTTAGAAAAGGCAGAGGACCAAAGATCAAATTTCCAACATCTGCTGGATCATGGAGAAAGCAAGAGAGTTCCAGAAAAACATCTATTTCTGCTTTATTGACTATGCCAAAGCCTTTGACTGTGTGGATCACAATAAACTGTGGAAAATTCTAAGAGAGATGGGAATACCAGACCACCTGATGTGCCTCTTGAGAAATTTGTATGCAGGTCAGGAAGCAACAGTTAGAACTGGACATGGAACAACAGACTGGTTCTAAATAGGCAAAGGAGTTCGTCAAGGCTGTATATTGTCACCCTGCTTATTTAACTTACATGCATAGTTCATCATGAGAAACGCTGGACTGGAAGAAACACAAGCTGGAATCAAGACTGCCAGGAGAAATATCAATAATCTCAGATATGCAGATGACACCACCCTTATGGCAGAAAGTGAAGAGGAACTCAAAAGCCTCTTGATCAAAGTGAAAGAGAAGAGTGAAAAAGTTGACTTAAAGCTCAACATTCAGAAAACAAAGATCATGGCATCCGGTCCCACCACTTCATGGGAAATAGATGGGGAAACAGTGGAAACAGTGTCAGACTTTATTTTTCTGGGCTCCAAAATCACTGCAGATGGTGACTGCAGCCATGAAATTAAAAGACGCTTACTCCTTGGAAGGAAAGTTATGACCAACCTAGATAGCATATTCAAAAGCAGAGACATTACTTTGCCAACAAAGCTTCGTCTAGTCACTGCTATGGTTTTTCCTGTGGTCATGTATGGATGTGAGAGTTGCACTGTGAAGAAGGCTGAGCACCAAAGAATTGATGCTTTTGAAGTGTGGTGTTGGAGAAGACTCTTGAGAGTCCCTTGGACTGCAAGGAGATCCAACCAGTCCATTCTGAAGGAGATCAGCCCTGGGATTTCTTTGGAAGGAATGATGCTAAAGCTGAAACAGCAGAACTTTGGCCACCTCATGCGAAGAGTTGATTCATTGGAAAAGACCCTGATGCTGGGAGCGATTGGGGCAGGAGAAGAAAGGGGATGACAGAGGATGAGATGGCTGGATGGCATCACTCACTCGATGGAGGTGAGTCTGAGTGAACTCCGGGAGTTGGTGATGGACAGGGAGGCCTGGCTTGCTACATGGGGTCACAAAAAGTCGGACACGACTGAGTGACTGATCTGATCTGATCTGATCTGATGTTAATGAGTGTGTGCAGATGTAGCATTCTTCTTTACTCTTCCATTTCTGCAAAGAAAATTTCATCATCGTAAAACGCATTTGTATGTTATTTGGTTCTGCGTAATATGTCCACAGACTTTGAGTTCAAAACAAAAAGTCCTTTATTCATATTTGATTCTGTCTAAAACCATGTGGCATGGGTCACATATGCTCGTGATGTTTTGGATGGCATCAGATTTAAAGAGCTTTTAGGTATGGGCCAAATGTCTTACAGATATCTTCAGTTCAGTTCAGCTGCTCAGTCATGTCTGACTCTTTACGACCCCATGAGCTGAAGCACGTCAGGCCTCCCTGTCCAACACCAACTCCTGGAGCCTACCCAAACTCATGTCCATTGAATCGGTGATGCCAACCAATAATCTCATCCTCTGTCGTCTCCTTCTCCTCCTGCCCTCAATCTTTCCCAGCATCAGGGTCTTTTCAGATGAATCAGTTCTTCACATCAGCTGGCCAAAGTATTGGAGTTTCATCTTTGGCATCAGACCTTCCAATGAACATCCAGGACTGATCTCCTTTAGGATGGACTGATTGGATCTCCTTGCAGCCCAAGGAATGCTCAAGAGTCTTCTCCAACACCACACTTCAAAAGCATCAATTCTTCGGTGCTCAACTTTCTTTATAGTCCAACTCTCACATCCATAGATGACTACTGGAAATACCATAGCTTTGACTGACAGACCTTTGCTGACAAAGTAATGTCTCTGCTTTTTAATATGCTGTATAGGTTGGACATAACTTTGCTTCCAAGGAGTAAGCGTCTTTTAATTTCATGGCTGCAATCACCATCTGCAGTGATTTTGGAGCCCAGAAAAATAAAGTCTCACTGTTTCCACATCTATTTGTCATGAAGTGACCTGCATCTTGAGAAACTTATATGCAGGTCAGGAAGCAACAGTTAGAACTGGACATGGGACAACAGACTGCTTAAAATTGGAAAAGGAGGACATCAAGGCTGTATATTGCCACCCTGCTTATTTAACTTATATGCAGAGTACATCATGAGAAACGCTGACCTGGAAGAAGAACAAGCTGGAGTCAAGGTTGCCGGGAGAAATATCAATAAACTCAGATATGCAGATGACACCACCTGTATGGCAGAAAGTGAAGAGGAACTAAAAAGCCTCTTGATGAAGTGAAAGTGAGAGTGAAAAAGTTGGTTTAAAGCTCAACATTCAGAAAACGAAGATCATGGCATCTATTTCCCATCACTTCATGGGAAATAGATGGGGAAACAGTGGAAACAGTGTCAGACTTTATTTTGGGGGGCTCCAAAATCACTGGAGATGGTGACTGCAGCCATGAAATTAAAAGATGCTTACTCCTTGGAAGAAAAGTTATGTCCAACCTAGATAGCATATTCAAAAGCAGAGACATTACTTTACCAACAGAGGTCCGTCTAGTCACTGCTATGGTTTTTCCTGTGGTCATGTATGGATGTGAGAGTTGGACTGTGAAGAAAGCTGAGCTCCGAAGAATTGATGCTTTTGAAGTGTGGTGTTGGAGAAGACTCTTGAGAGTCCCTTGCACTGCAAGAGATCCAACCAGTCCATTCTGAAGGAGATCAGCCCTGGGATTTCTTTGGAAGGAATGATGCTGAAACTGAAACTCCAGTACTTTGGCCACCTCATGCTAAGAGTTGACTCATTGGAAAAGACTCTGATGCTGGGAGGGATTGGGGGCAGGAGGAGAAGGTGACGACAAAGGATGAGATGGCTGGATGGCATCACTCACTCGATGGACGTGAGTCTGAATGAACTCCGGGTGTTGGTGATGGACAGGGAGGCCTGGCGTGCTGCGATTCATGGGGTCACAAAGAGTCGGACATGACTGTGTGACTGAACTGAACTGAACTGAACTGATAGAAACAGGTTCCATGATATTAGCTTTCTGAATGTTGAGCATTAAGCCACCTTTTTGGTCTCCTCTTTCACTTTCATCAAGAGGCCCTTTAGTTCTTCTTCACTTTCTGCCATACAGGTGGTGTCATCTTCATATCTGAGGTTATTGATATTTCTCCTGGCAATCTTGATTCCAGCTTGTCTTTCATCCAGCCCATTATTTCTCATGATTTACTGTGCATATAAGTTAAATAATCAGGGTGACAATATACAGCCTTGATGTCCTCCTTTTCCTATTTGGAACCAGTCTGTTGTTCCATGTCCAGTTCTAACTGTTGCTTCCTGACCTGCATACAGGTTTTTCAAGAGGCAGGTCAAGTGGTCTTTTATTCCCATCTCTTCAGAATTTTCCACAGTTTATTGTGATCCACACAGTCAAAGGCTTTGACATAGTCAGTAAATGAGAAATAGATGTTTTTCTGGAACTGTCTTGCTTTTGAATGATCCATCAATGTTGTCAATGTGATCTATGGTTCCTCTGCATTTTCTAAAACCAACTTGAACATCTGTAAGTTCAAAGTTCACATATTGCTGAAACCTGCCTTAAAGAATTTTGAGCTTTACTTTACTAGTGTGTGAGATCAGTGCAATTGTGTGGTAGTTTGAGCATTCTTTGGCATTTCCTTTTCCAATCCTGTGGCCACTGCTGAGTTTTTCAAATATGCTGGCATATTGAGTGCAGCACTTTCACAGCATCATCTTTCAGGATTTGAAATAGCTCCACTGGAATTCCATCACCTCCACTAGCTTTGTTCATAGTGATGCTTCCTAAAGCCCACTTGACTTCACATTCCAGGATGTCTGGCTCTAGATAAGTGATCACACCATCATAATTAACTGGGTGGTGAAGATCTTTTTTGTATACTTCTTTGTGTATTCTGCCACGTCTTGTTAATATCTTTTGCTTCTGTCAGGTCCATACCATTTGTGTCCTTTATTGAACCCATCTTTGCATGAAATGTTCCCTTGGCATCTGTAATTTTCTTGAAGAGATCTCTAGTCTTTACCATTCTATTGTTCTCCTCTATTTCTTTGCATTGATCATTGAGGAAGGCTTTCTTATGTCTTCTGGCTATTCTTTGGAACTCTGCATTCAAATGGGTATATCTTTCCTTTTCTTCTTTGTTTTTCACTTCCCTTCTTTTCACAGCTATTTGTAAGGCCTCCCCAGACAGCCATTTTGCTTTTTTGCATTTCTTTTTCCTGGGGATGGTCTTTATTCCTATCTCCTATACAATGTCATGAACCTCTGTCCAACCTGACATCTTGAACAGGACCAAATGTCTGCTTCTTGTGAAAAATATTACAAATACAGTTTCTGTCTCAAATAGAAAATAATGTGTTAATCAAGAGAAAAAGTTTTCCAAAGGGGAAAAACTACATTTTTTTTTTTTTTCAAAAAAATGAAATGCGTTAAAATAGTCAATGACTTACTGAGTTTTGATGATATGTAAAAATATACCATGGACTGGGGAGCCTAGTGTGCTGCAGTCCATGGGGTCGCTGAGTCAGGCACGACTGAGTGACTTCACTTTCACTTTTCACTCTCATGCACTGGAGAAGGAAATGGCAACCCACTCCAGTGTTCTTGCCTGGAGAATCCCAGGACGGTGGAGCCTGGTGGTCTGCCGTCTATGGGGTCGCACAGAGTCGGACACGACTGAAGCGACTTAGCAGCAGCAGCAGCAAGAATATACCTCCTGTTCTCCTTTCCCAAAATTATAATTTTTGCTGAAGTAAATGTAATTCTTTAGAGAGATAAAATATACATATAACTTTAATTTTGACTGACCACTCCAAATTAGTGGGGAATGGCACCCCACTCCAGTACTCTTGCCTGGAAAATCCCATGGACGGAGGAGCCTGGTAGGCTGCAGTCCATGGGGTCGCTAAGAGTCGGACATGACTGAGCGACTTCATTTTCACTTTTCACTTTCATGCATTGGAGAAGGAAATGGCAACCCACTCCAGTGTTCTTGCCTGGAGAATCCCAGGGATGGGGGAGCCTTGTGCGCTGCTGTCTGGGATCGCACAGAGTCAGACACAACTGAAGCAACTAGTAGCAGCAGCAGCAGCAGCAATGTCCATAATATTACTTTTCATTTATGGAATCTTGACTTATGCTTATTAGGTTAAACGAGAATTTTATACAAAGTGAATAACCACTAAAAGTCCAATTTGTATTTCTAAATAGATGCTAGTTAGTTTTCATGCACTTGCACGTATAAAAAATTGTTTCCCATAGTCATATATCTGTTTTCTCTCTTTATCCGTAAATATTTCTATATCCACCCAGAATCCTGAAATTCTTTGAATAATATTTGTTTCATTAAACAGAAAATACTTTTGTTTCACTTTTGGATATTTGGAGAATTAGATTAAATATGTTTATTTACTTTTTGTTAATTTTTCAGAGCTGTGGTTAATGTGAGAACATTTCTTCCCAAGGATTTAGTTCTAGATAACTTCTATCTGTTTCTTATAAATTCAATTACCCACATGTCGACTCCTGAAGAATAAAGGATTTATTCTTTTCTTAAGCTTTATGCAAAAGCCAAATCCAAAGTATGATTATTTTTCAACAAATTATTTCATATATCCTTCTTAAGATGCCTGATTAAAGGAAAGTTGACTAGATTATTCTCTTTCCAAAGAGCATTAGAAAATGATACATGTTCTGCATTCACATTTTAACTTTCCTCAATTCTGAAGTCTCAGAGTTTTTAATCTTGTATTTCACATGTGTATAACTATTCTTGTATCTTGTACAAATTCCACTCTACTTGACTCCTTCTTGTTTCCCCAGGTAAAAAGAATGACAAATTTGAATAATTAAATAATGATAAGTATATAAATGTCTTTATTTTTCTGCCATATAATAACAATTCACATATCATTCTGGAGTAATATATAGTTAGTTCAGTCGCTCAATCATGTCCGACTATTTGCGACCCCATGAACTGCAGCATGCCAGGCCTCCCTGTCCATCACCAACTCCTGGAGTCCACCCAAACCCATGTCCATTGAGTTGGTGGTGCCATCCAACCATCTCATCCTTTCTCGTCCCCTTCTCCTCCTGCCCTCAGTCTTTCCCAGTATCAGGTCTTTTCCAGTGATTCAGCTCTTTGCATCAGGTGGCCAAAGTTTTGGAGTTTCAGCTTCAACATCAGACCTTCCAGTGAACACCCAGGACTGATCTCCTTTAGGATGGACTGTTTGAATCACCTTGCATTCCAAGGGACTCTCAAGAGTCTTCTCCAACACCACAGTTCAAAAGCATCAATTCTTCTGTGCTCAGCTTTCTTTATAGTCCAACTCTCACATCCATACATGAGCACTGGAAAAACCATAGCCTGGACTAGATGAACCTTTGTTGGCAAAGTAATGTCTCTGCTTTTTAATATGCTATCTAGTTTGGTCATAACTTTCCTTCCAAGGAGTAAGCGTCTTTTAATTTCATGGCTGCAGTCACCATCTGCAGTGATTTTGGAGCCCAGAAAAATAAAGTCAGCCACTGTTTCCACTGTTTCCCCATCTATTTCTCATGAAGTGATGGGACCAGATGCCATGATCTTTGTTTTCTGAATGTTGAACTTTAAGCCAACTTTTTCACTCTCCTCTTTCACTTTCATTAAGAGGCTTTTTAGTTCCTCTTCACTTTCAGCCATACAGATGGTGTCATCTGCATATCTGACGTTATTGATATTTCTCCCGGCAATCTTGATTCCAGCTTGTGCTTCTTCCAGTCCAGCGTTTCTCATGATGTATTTTGCATATAAGTTAAATAAGCAGGGTGACAATATACAGCCTTGATGTACTCCTTTTTGTAAAAATTCACACAATTAGTAACAGATCCAGAATAGTACCAAAAAGATCAATTTGCCATCCTAAAATTCAATCCCGTGTTGAAAAAGTATATCCTCTTCTTATTCCCATTGTATGAGTCATTAACTTGTCAATGATAAAACCTGTATCTATAGGTACATGGAGGAAAATGGAAAAGTAGACATAAATATGCATGTATTATAACTAACAATTAATATGAACTCAATGAATGCTTTAAATTTAGAGAAAAGCCTACAAAGAGAATAGTTATTTAATGACAGCAAATTTTAACATGAATAGAAATTGTATTTCACTTTTCATCTTATTTTGCAGTTCAATCTGTTTCCTGCATTCCTTATCTTAAATAAATTTATCATGCTATTTAAAGTTTAGAAAAATTTGTTCTTGAAATCTAAAAGCTCATAGTTCTGATGGAAAGAAAGAGAAATAGCCCAAATATTTCCTCAAATACAGTTGAACAACCTACTTATATAGGGATACTTTTCAATAGTAAATACTACAATACTGCATGGTTTGTGGTTGGTTGAATCATCAAATGCAGAGTAACCATGCATATAGAGGACAAAGTATTGTACAAATTATATTAAAGTTAACTACCAAGTAGTTCAAGGGTCAATGACATATCCTTTCTACTCTCTCACTGCCTTGAACATTCATGCATTTCTTCCCTATTTTATCTCTCATATTTTTGCTTTCCTTTAAAATAAACAAGGAACCTAAATTGTTCATTCTTTTTTATTACTTTAATATAGAAAAACTATATTAGTAGAATGTTAATAGAATGACTTCCAGATGGTGCAGTGGTAAAGAATCCATCTGCCAATGCAGAAGACACATGAGGCACACGTTTGATCCTCTGGTAGGGAAGATTCCCTGGAGAAGGAAATGGCAACTCACTCCAATATTCTTGCCCATGGACAGAAGAGCCTGGTGGACAACAGTCCATGGAGTCACACAAATCTGACATGACTGAGCACACACACACACACACACACAGGAGACTTATTACATTTATTATCCTGGATTATACAGGAATGAAATCCCTTAAAAAAAAATCAAACAACATCGCTGGTCCTTGACTTATAAAACTTAGTGGTAAAAAATAAACAGATGAGTGGTGCGAGAGGTTTAGTTCTTGAAAATTCACAGGTAAAACAAAGTTGGGTCCTATCAAAGCACCTTCATAAAATTCAACATCTTTCATTGATGTTCATGAGCATTTTGAATGTCAGCGATTAATATAAGAAAATCAATGTCACTTTTATTAGTGCAATGTGAAGTTAGAATAAATTTCTAGGCAAGCAAATTCATTACATTATCAAAGGCTAGCAAATATTTATGCCTAAGTAAGCTTACAGTGAAGGCAATGGCACCCCACTCCAGTACTCTTGCCTGGAAAATCCCATGGACAGAGGAGCCTGATAGGCTGCAATCCATGGGGTCGCTAAGAGTTGGACACGACTGAACAACTTCACTTTCACTTTTCACTTTCATACACTGGAGAAGGAAATGGCAATCCACTCCAGTGTTCCTGTGGAGAATCCCAGGGATGGGGGAGCTTGGTGGGCTGCCGTCTATGGGGTCGCACAGAGTCGGACACGACTGAAGCGACTTAGCAGCAGTAGCAGCAGCAAGTAAGCTTAATTGAAGTCAATCAACACATAAAATAAAAACACAAGATACATAGAAAAATGTTGTTGAAAAATTCTGGTGAATATTATAAAACTGGCTATATGGATGTTCAGGGCCTAATGCTAAATACTGTTCATTAAAATAATAACAATCGCTAACAAAATAATTTTCATGGTAGTATATTTTCTAACACAGACTATCTATCCATCTTTATATTCATCTGTTTATATATCCATCTGCCTATTATCTACCATCTATGTATCCATCTATCTACCTATAATTTTATGTAAGTGAAAGTGTTAATTACTCAGTCGTGTCCAACTCTTTATGACCCCGTGTACTGAAGCCCACCAGGTTCCTCTGTCCATGGAATGCTCCAGGCCAGAATACTGAAGTGGATAGCCATGCCCTTCTCCAGGGGATCTTCCCAACCCAAGGATCAAACACTAGTCTCCTGCATTGCAGACAGATTATTTACTGTCTGAACCACCAAGGAAACCCCATAATCTATATATTGAACTACAAATAAACTGAAAATGATAGAGGAAGTGTAACTGTAAGTTTTATAAAAAGGAAAACTCCATATCATACATTTTTATATTTTGTCTTATAATTCTTTAAGCATTAAATTGTGCATAGGTAGAATTTGATATCTAGCAGCTGCAATCACCAGGCAAACACCTGTAGTAGAATAGTATTGGGGTCTTGACACCTTCCAAGAAAGAAAAATGCTCAACATGATGTGTTTCAGTAAGAGAATATTATAGGGTTTGTAATTGTGTTATCTGATTTTGAGCAAGACTCAAGGAATCAGGTTTGGCTTTGCTTAGGTAGTGTTAAGAAGCAAGGATACTTCTATTATTTGAAATCTTAATTGTCTAGAAAGTGGTGGGAACTGAACATGACTGAAGTGGAAATTTGTAAAGAAGCAACAGATGCTCATTTAGCGAAGATAAGCAGTTGTTTGAATATTCCCATGATTCATATAATGTTGTTTGTATCTTTGTTCAGACTTGGTTACAGAATGGTCTTATTTTTCTTTTGCCTCATAGTGGTCAAAGAATAACGTTGTCAGATGGTGTTTTGTGAAGTTGTTTCTACGTAACAGCTGAACATCTTAATTTAGTTGAGAGTGCCAGGCCAACTCACAGCAGAAATGGAGTTGTAGCTGTTTGTCAGCTTGTGACTGTCAGAGACTGCTCTTCTTTTTCTCATGCATTTTCTCAAATTTTATTTAGACCTCTTGTATCACTCCTTCATGGTCCTGTTAAACATTTCACACAATGAATGGCTCAAATCACTGATACAAAATGTATACACCTATGGATTCATAATATCTCTCAGAAATAGTACTGTTCTGGGAAGAATATAACAATTCAACATTAGAAAAGTAAAATAAGATTAAAGTACAATGATAAACCTATCTTATTTTTAAACCACTAAGTTTGTGGAAAGTTGTTATGACAGCAGTAGAGAGCTAATGCAATGGGATTTGTCCAGTCATGTGAAATTGATTAATGCTTTAATGTGATATGAAGGGCTATTATTTGTTTTCCATTAAGGAGGAATATTGCTATGCAATTTTTAATGATTATCTCTTTTAAAGTAGTTTATACATTTTTTTGAGGATAAAGCCATATACTTCATAAAACCTAATGCAATATATTCAACTTGGAAGAATCTCAAATTATGTTAATTGTGTAAATGAAAACAGATGCATGATTATTTTTTATAGTGTATGTCTATTATTTTTAAGACAACATAAAGTGAAAAGTTTTTAAACCTTATTTAGGAAACAATGACTCATTGGAAAAGACCCTGATGCTGGGAGGGATTGGGGGCAGGAGGAGAAGGGGATGACAGAGAATGAGATGGCTGGATGGCATCACTGACTCGATGGACATGAATTTGGGTGAACTCCAGGAGTTGGTAATGGACAGGGAGGCCTGGCGTGCTGCGATTCATGAGGTCACAAGGAGTCTGACATGACCAAATGACTAAACTGAACTGAACTAAAAATCTGTTTAAAGCATATCTCATCTCCTGACTTCATCAGTGTAGCAAACCAAAGTTCATGTCATAATGTTGGTAATACTTATGAGTTGTTAGAATATGTTGTTGAAAAGATGTTTCTCTGTTAATTTCAGTGTAACTACTTCACTCAAAATACAAATATTGAATAAGCTTGTATATTTAGATATATGTAGTGAAAGAAGTTGAATAACATTTCTGATTCATAGTGAATAACTTTTTTAATGTTTAAGAAAAAGTATCCAGTTTTACTGATGGAAAATCTTTATTTTAAGATGAGAAGAAAATTCAAGTGTATTAGAGATAAAGAGTGACTGTGTGGTCAATGCTCTTTGATTTGCATTAAAAAAAAAAATTGGACCAAACACAAGAGAATGAAAAACAAGATTCATTGTTGCAAAAATCCAGATTGTCAGACAATTAAAAAAAATATATATATATATATACTCATTTCAAGACCCCTTTGTCTTTCTTTTGCATTCATCTGAATGTGGAGAGGGCTACTTTTTGCTCAGGGTAGCACCTATTATTTTATTCTAACAATACATAGTTGACTAATAAAATGCACATTCAATTTAAAGACTTAAATTTTGAAATTTTGTCTTTGCTTTTTGTTAGCACTACAAAATCAGGTTTAAAATATTATTAGTTCATAAAATATATTGATTCATTTCATTGAAGTTCATTTCACTGTTCATTCTAACTGAAGGAAGCTGACTAATCACTCTGTAGATTAATTTACATTGTGAGCCTTCAAGCTGGTGTAATTATCTCATTCTTCAAATTTGTCTAAGGGCAAAGCTGACTTCTCAAAAGGTCATGAAGTTCTGGAATGTAGGTGTTGCCTCAATACTTTTTTCTCAGTAACACTTCCTCTAGCACACAGAAATGTACAAGTTGAAGTAATAACCTTCTTATGCCCACTTCTCAAAGGGAAGAGCTCAAAAATGTTGGCGTTTGAAGTAATATCAATTACTGGGTAAAAATTCTTGTGTAATTTTACCTTTTTCTATAATGATCAAATCAAAACTGGAAATAGTGATCATGAAAGAATTAAAATTAATTGAATTTTAGCTAAATGATTTTTTTCTTACAAATAAAAAAGCATGTTATTATTTCAGCTCTCATCTTAAAAGACACCAGCAAAATTAATTGTAAATAAATTGTTTTCTGCAGATTATATGGAAAATACAAATATTCCATGAAAGTGACTTTACATGATGCTACTCTAGACCAGGGGCTTAAATTTAACTTCAATAGGCTGTAAAAGATACTACTGGATTCCTAATGAAACTGATCAATGAAGAGTTATCTCTTGGCACTTTCTGACTCAGTTTGTATATAGTTTTCACAGTATCTAATATAAATAGTTATTTACTTTTCTGTCCTCTGTTGAACCTATTTTTTTCCCCCTCTCATGAAAGTTTAATACACAGAACACAAGGAATTTTTCCATCGGACAGATTTGGGCTTGAAACATAGCTCTGTCTTTACTAACTAACTTGCTGAGTGTCTAAGTTTCATTGGTACTAGTTAATAAACTGGAGAGAATCTCTAAGTCCGACTATTAAATATAAAATGAGAAAAATACGCTAATGCTTAGCAAAATGTGTTCTTCCATAAGCATTTAATAGATGAAGGGGTCCATGGTTATTACAACTTTCCCAGATTGATTCCTAATTCCTAAAACCATCCTAGTCAAAGATGGTTTGGAATTCTCACATCAGTCCTTCTGTGGTGACATTATCCTGAATTTCAGCACTTGATTAGTTTTCTGAGAATTTATTCGTGTTCATGCCTGCCATTCTTTGACAGTTTATTGAATGTCTGATATACGCCAGTTTATATAGGAGAATAAATAAAATCCTTTTCTATGTAAAAATGGAAAAGACAGGTGAATTTGGCAATATATTGCATTCAGTAATCAATATTGTAAGATAAAGATGTAAACTTAAAGCTTTGCAATCAGTAACTAGTGACAGCCTCCATGATACCATCTTCCCTTTTTCCTATAACTTCCTGTATTGTCTGTCTAGTGCCTACACACCTCTGGCTGCCTTATCCCTGTGGTTCCTTATTTCTGGGGACAAACATAAAAAAGCTATCAGTGTCTGAAAAAAAGGAGGAAAAAAAGTGATAATAATAGTCACTCAGTTATGTGCAATTCTGTAGCATTCGAGGCTCCACTGTCCATGGAATTCTCCAGCCAAAAACACTGGAATGGGTTTCCATTTCCTACTCCAGGGGATCTTCTGACCCAGGGATCAAACCCAGGTCTCCTGTAGTGCAGGCAGGTTCTTTACCATCTGAACCACCAGGGAAGCCCTACTGTCAGCTAATTCCTAGTTGACAGTAGTTTTTAAAACTTCTCATATGATAGTACTTTTAAGTTTATCCTATTAGGTCTGAGGAAATTTCTTCCTTGTTCTTTTTATTGTTGTTAAAAACTTTATTGAGACACATGTAAAATGAACTTATTTCAAGTGTTCAATTAGATGCATTTTAAAATATTCAGAGAAATGTGCTTCCATCATCAGAATCAGTTTTAGAATATTTTCATTATCCTCCAAATAAATCATTTACTACTTAGACATCATCCCCCAATTCTCCCATTCCCCCTAGCTTTAGGAAACCACTCATATACTTTCCAACTTTATAGATTAGCCTATTATAGCCTACTATTAGCAATTAATAACTATATGAGGGTTGTTAAAAATAATATTTAAGTGGCAGAGGTATGCCTTTAAATTATTTGGATCTTCAGAAAAAAAAATCTGACAAAAACTCTTCCCTATTTTAAAAAAAAGGGAAAAATTTGAGGTGTTCTTTGATTTATAAGGCAAATCTGTATACTGTAAGGTTCTTCAAGGTCAAAGAAGACACTTGTGTGACATTTCTTAAGAATTAAACAAGAGGACATTCAGACCTAAGAGGAGAATGTAATGAAGAATTAGTAAAGTTGTTCAGTCGTGTCCGACTCTTTACGACCCAGTGAACTGTAGCCCACCAGGCTCCTCTGTCCATGGGACTCTCCAGGCAAGAATACTAGAGTGGGTTGCCATTTCCTTCCCCAGGGGTTCTTCTGACCCAGGGATCAAACCCAGGTCTCCCGCATTGCAGGCAGACGCTTTAACCTCTGAGCCACCAAGGGTTGCCATTTCCTAATGGAGAATTAGGCACATTTTATTCCAAATTGTAACCATGAATACTTAATAAATTAAACACAGTGAAGAATTTTAAATTCAAATTACATTTTGAATGGGACAGGGAAAACCATGAGCACCCTTTCAGTTTTGTCCACATTGTATATATAAATAAAACCATTCAATATATGTTCCTCTGTGAGTAGATTTTTTCACTTGGCAGGGTGATTTCACGGTTTACTATCTTATAGTATACATCATTTCTTCATTTTATTGCTGAATGACATTGCAGTATGTGGCTATACTGAGGAGGACATGGGAACCACTCCAGTATTGTTGCTTGGAGAATCCCATGGACAGAGGAGCCTGATGGGCTATAGTCCATAGCGTCACAAAGATCCAGAAATAACTGAAGTGACTTAGCACACATACCTATGGCTATACCACATTTTATTTATCCATTTATCAGTTGCTAGGTTGAAGCTTGTTTCTACTTTTTAAGAATTCTATTAAGAGTAATGCTTCTATAAACCTGTGATAACATTTTTTTTGTGTGAATGTACATTTTCAGTCTTCTGTATAATAACTATGTGTTTGTTATCAATGATAACTATGGTTAACTCTTTAAGGAACTGCCAGATGGTTTTCCAAAGCAGCTATGCAATTTTCCTTTACCAAGGTTGTATGAGGGTTCTAATTTCTCTACATCTTTACCAACACTTAATAAGTCTTTTTTTCAATTATTGTCCTAGAGTGTGAACTGGTATTTCATTTTGTTATTTATCATATTTCCCTGATGTCTAATGATTCTGAGTATTTTTCTCTGATGCTTAATCATACATATTCTTTGGATAAATGTCTATTCATATTATTTTGTTTATAATTATTTGTAGCTATAACTGTTCTTCATATACTATAGATGCAAATCCCTTATCAGATATATGATTTTCAAAAATGTTCTCCAATTCTGTGGGTTGTCAGCAGTTGTTATTTTTGATGATATTCAGCTTAACTATTTTTTCTTTTATCACTCAATTGTGTTTCAGTATAATTGTTTACTATTTAATGTAAAAATAATGGTGGTGCTAATGGTAAAGAATCCTCCTGCCAATGCAGGAGACACAACAGACTCGGATTTGATCCTGGTCAGGAAGATCCCCTGGAGGAGGAAATGGCACCCTCCTCTAGTATTCTTGCCTGGAAAATTCCATGGACAGAGAAGCCTGGTGGACCTCTGTCCAAGAATTGTACATGACTGAGCACATACACACACCTGTTTAAAAGATTTCAGTTCAGTTCAGTCACTGAGTTATGTCCGACTCTTGCGACCCCGTGGACTATAGCACGCCAGTCTTCCCTATCCATCAACAACTCCGGGAGCCTACTCAAGCTCATGTCTATTGCGTCGGTAATGCCATCCAACTTTCCCAGCATCAGGGTCTTTTCAAATGAGTCAGTTCTTCGTATCAGGAGGCAAAGTATTAGAGTTTCAGCCCCAGCATCAGTCCTTCCAATGAATATTTGGACTGATTTCCTTTAGGATTGACTGGTCGGATCTCCTTGCAGTCCAAGGGACTCTCAAGAGGCTTCTCCAGCACCACAATTCAAAAGCAACAATTCCTCAGTGCTCAGCTTTCTTCACAGTCCAACTCTAACATCCATACATCAGTTCAGTTCAGTTTAGTTCAGTCGCTCAGTCATGTCCGACTCTTTGCAACCCCATGAATCACAGCACACCAGGCCTCCCTGTCCATCACCAACTCCCAGAGTTCACCCAGACTAACGTCCATTGAGTCAGTGATGTCATCCAGTCATCTCATCCTCTGTCGTCCCCTTCTCCTCCTGCCCCCAGTCCCTCCCAGCATCAGAGTCTTTTCCAAAGAGTCAACTCTTTGCATGAGGTGGCCAAAGTACTGGAGTTTCAGCCTTAGCATCATTCCTTCCAAAGAAATCCCATGGCTGATCTCCTTCAGAATGGATTGGTTGGATCTTCTTGCAGTCCAAGGGACTCTCAAGAGTCTTCTCCAACACCACAGTTCAAAAGCATCGTTCTTCGGCGCTCAGTCTTTTTAACAGTCCAACTCTCACATCCATACATGGCCACTGGAAAAACCATAGCCTTGACTAGACGGACCTTTGTTGGCAAAGTAATGTCTCTGCTTTTCAGTATGCTATCTAGGTTGGTCATAACTTTCCTTCCAAGGAGTAAGCGTCTTTTAATTTCATGGCTGCAGTCACCATCTGTAGTGATTTTGGAGCCCAGAAAAATAAAGTCTGACACTGTTTCCACTGTTTCCCCATCTATTTCCCATGAAGTGGTGGGACTGGATGCCATGATCTTCGTTTTCTGAATGTTGAGCTTTCAGCCAACTTTTTCACTCTCCACTTTCACTTTCATCAAGAGGCTTTTGAGTTCCTCTTCACTTTCTGCCATAAGGGTGGTGTCATCTGCATATCTGAGGTAATTGATATTTCTCCTGGCAATCTTGATTCCAGCTTGTGTTTCTTTCAGTCCAGCGTTTCTCATGATGTACTCTGCATATAAGTTAAATAAGCAGGGTGACAATATACAGCCTTGATGTACTCCTTTTCCTATTTGGAACTAGTCTGTTTCTTGTCCAGTTCTAACTGTTGCTTCCAACCTGCATATAGGTTTCTCAAGAGGGCAGTCAGGTGGTCTGGTATTCCCATCTCTTTCAGAATTTTCCACAGTTTATTGTGATCTGCACAGTCAAAGGCTTTGGTATAGTCAATAAAGCAGAAATAGATGTTTTTCTGGAACTCCCTTCCTTTTTCCATGATCCAGCGGATGTTGGCAATTTGATCTCTGATTCCTCTGCCTTTTCTAAAAACCATAGCTTTGACTAGATGTACCTTTGTTGGTAAAGTAATGTCTCTGCTTTTGAATATGCTGTCTAGGTTGGTCATAGTGCAGTTGTGTGGTAGTTTGAACATTCTTGGCATTGCCTTTCTTTGGGATTTACCTCTCTAAAATATGACTGAAAAATAGCTTATAATTCTACTTCATAGTAATAGGTTATGATGTTATAAAGATGTTGTTTCCTCATCTCCTAAGTTTCCCTCTCATAGATCACAGCCTTGTCATGGAGAAGAAGCTTGTGTAACTCAATGAAGCTATGACTCATGCCATGCAGGGGCACCAAGGCATACAAATCATAGAGAAGAGTTCTGACCAAACATGGTCCACTGGAGAAGGGAATGGCAAACCACTCCAGTATTCTTGCTTTGAGAATCCCATGAACAGTATGAAAAGGCCAAAAGATATGACACTGAAAGATGACTAGGTTGGTAGGTGTCCAGTATGCTACTGGGGAAGAGGGGAGAAATATCTTCAGAAAGAATGAAGAGGCTGGGCCAAAGCAGAAATGACTCTCAGTTGTGGATGTATCTGGTTGGGAAAGTAAAGTCCAATGCTGTAAATAACAATATTGCATAGGAACCTGGAATGTCTGGTCCATGAATCAAGGTAAATTGGACATCGTCACGCTGGAGATGGCAAGAGTGAACATCAACATATTAGGAATTATTGAACTAAATTGTACAGGTTTGGGTGAAGTTAATTCAGATGCCCGTCATATCAAGTATTATGAGAAAAAATCCCTTAGAAAAAATGGAGCAGCCCTCTTAGTCAATGAGAGTCCAAAGTGTGGTACTTGGTCGCAATCTCAAAAATGACGGAATAATCTCAGTTTGTTTCCAAGGCAAATCATTCAGTATAACGGTAATCCAAGTCTATGCCCCAGCCATGAATGCTAAAGTTGAATGGTTCTATGAAGACCTATAAAATATCCTAGAACTAACACCAAAAAAGATGTTCTTTACCTCATAGGGGATTTGAATGCAAAACTGGGAAGTCAAGAGATACCTGGAGTAACAGGCAAATTTAGCCTTAAAGTACAAAATGAAGCAGGGAAATGGTTAACAGAGTTTATCAAGAAAACACACCTGTCATTACAAATCAATTTCTTGCAATAACATGAGTCAGTTTTCATTAAAATCCCAAAAAGGGCCAAAGAATGTTCAAAGTACCATATATTTGTGCTAATTTCACATTTAGCAAGATGATACTCAAAACCCTTCAAGCTAAGCTTCAGCAGTACATGAACTGAGACCTTCCAGATGTACCAGCTGGGTTGAGAAAAGGCAGAGGAACTAGAGGCCATGTTGTCAACATCCATTGGATCATAGAAAAATAAATGAAATTCCAGGAAAACATCTGCTTCATTGACTATGCTAAAGCTTTTGACTGTGGATCACAACAAACTGGAAAATTCTTAAAGGAAGTAGCAGACCACCTAACCTGTCTCCTGGGAAACCTATATGCAGACAAGAAACTACAGTTAGAACTGGACATAGGATTGCAGACTGAGAAATTGGGAAAGGAGTATGTAAAGGCTGTATATTGTCACCCTGCCTATTGAACTTCTATGCACAGTACATCATGTGAAATGCCTGAATAGATGAATCACAAGCTGGAATCAAGATTGCTGGGAGAATTATCAACAACCTCATGTATGCAGATGATACTACTCTAATGGCAGAAAGTGAAGAGGAACTAAAAAGCCTATTGATGAGGATGAAGGAGTGAAAAGGCTGGGTTATACCTCAAACTTCAAAAAATTTTTAAGATCATGGCATCAAGTGTTAGTTAGTTGTGTCTGACTCTTTGCAACATAATGAACTATAGCCAGTCAGGCTCCTCTGTCCATAGAATTCTCCAGGCTAGTATACTGGAATGAGTAGCCATTTCCTTCTCCAGGGGATCTTCCTGACCCAGGGGTGGAACCTGGGTCTTCTGCATTGCAGGCAGATTCTTTACTGTCTAAGCCACCAGGGAAACCCATCCAGTCCCATTGCTCCTTAGTAAATAGAAGGGGAAAATGTGAAAACAGTGACAAATTTTATTTTCTTGGGCTCCAAAATCCCTGCAGACTGTGACTACAGCCATGTAATTAAAAACCTCTTCCTCCTTGGAAAGAAAACTATGACAGACCTAGACAGTATATAAAAAAAAAAACCAGATATCACTTTGCTGACAAAGGTCCCTATAGTCAAAGCTATAATTTTTCCAGTAGTCATAGAATGTGAAAATTGGACCATAAAGAAAGCTGAGTACCTTCTTTATGAAAATCGATGCTTTCAAAATATGGTGCTGGAGAAGACCATTGAGAGTCCCTTGGACTGCAAGGAGATCAAACCAGTCAATCCTAAAGGAAATCAGCCCTGATTATTCATTGGAAGGACTCATGCTGAAGCCAAAGCTCTAGTACTTTGGCCACCTAATGCAAATAGCTGAGTAGCTGACTCATTGGAAAATACCCTGATGCTGGGAAAGACTGAAGGCAGGAGGAAAAGGGGGTGACAGAGCATATGTTTGTTGGATAGCATCATTGACTCAAAAGACATGAATTTGAGCAAACTCTGAGTGATAATAAAGGACAGAGCTGGCATACTGCATTCTGTGGGACTGCAAGGTTTGGAAATGACTTAGTGACTGAACAACAACAATATGTGATCAGTGTGAAATTTTTGGAATTCATAGAAAATGTAAAATAAAAAAAAAAAAACACTCTATTCTTAACTTCACCAATTGAACGGAAATCACTATTAAGGTTTTCTTCTTTAGTTTTTTCAGGTGATATTGATGTATATACAGTTTTTATTATATTCATGTTTTCCACTAATGATATGTCCAAGGTATTTTTGACTCTTTAATTATTTTTTAATCCATGCCTCTTAACAATTTTCAATTGCATTCATTGGCCATAGTTTAACTTAAACATTCCCCTTAGTGATATTGCAGATTTAGAAATTTTTCATTGTTTTATTATTCAGTTTATTCAGTTCAGTCCCTCAGTCGTGTCCAACTATTCGTGACCCCATCAACCGTAGCATGCCAGGCCTCCCTGTCCATCATCAACTCCCAGAGTTTACCCAAACTTATGTCCATTGAGTCAGTGATGCCATCTAACCAATTCATCCTCTGTCGTCCCCTTCTCATCCTGCCTTCAATCTTTCCCAACATCAGGGTCTTTTCAAATGAGTCAGCTCTTCACATCAGATGGCCAAAATATTGCAGTTTCAGATTCAATATCACTGCTTCCAAAGACCACCCAGAGCTGATCTCCTTCAGAATGGACTGGTTGGATCTCCTTGCAGTCCACGGGACTCTCAAGAGTCTTCTCCAACACCACAGTTCAAAACCATCAGTTATTGGATGCTCAGCTTTCTTCACAGTCCAACTCTTGCATCCATACATGGCCACTGGAAAAACCATAGCCTTGACTAGATGGACTTTTGTTGGTAAAGTAATGTCTCTGCTTTTCAATGTGCTATCTAGGTTGGTCATAACTTTCCTTCCAAAGTTTAACTTCATGGCTACAGTCACCATCTGCAGTGATTTTGGAGCCCAGAAAAATAAAGTCTGACACAGTTTCCACTGTTTCCCCATCTATTTCCCATGAAGTGTTGAGACCAGATACCATGATCATAGTTTTCTGAATGTTGAGTTTTAAGCCAACTTTTTCACTCTCCTCTTTCACTCTCATCAATAGGCTTTTTAGTTCCTCTTCACTTTCTGCCATAAGGGTGTGCCATCTGTATATCTGAGGTTATTGATATTTCTCCCAGCAATCTTGATTCCAGCTTGTGCTTCTTCCAGCCCAGCGTTTCTCATGATCTACTCTGCATGGAAGTTAAATAAGCAGGGTGACAATATACAGCCTTGACGTACTTCTTTTCCTATTTGGAACCAGTCTGTTGTTCCATGTCCAGTTCTAACTGTTGCTTCCTGACCTGCATATAGGTTTCTCAAGAGACAGGTCAGGTGGTCTGATATTCCCATCTCTTTCAGAATTTTCCACAGTTTATTGTGATCCACACAGTCAAAGGCTTTGGCATAGTCAATAAAGCAGAAATATAGCTTTTTCTGGAACTCTCTTGCTTTTTCCATGATCCAGCGGATGTTGGCAATTTGATCTCTGGATCCTCTGCCTTTTCTAAAATCAGCTTTAACATCAGGAAGTTCACAGTTCACGTATTGCTGAAGCCTTGCTTGGAGAATTTTGAGCATTACTTTACCAGTGTGTGAGATGAGTGCAATTGTGCAGTAGTTTGAGCATTCTTTGATATTGCCTTTCTTTGGGATTGGAATGAAAACTGACCTTTTCCAGTCCTGTGGCCACTGCTGAGTTTTCCAAATTTGCTGGCATGTTGAGTGCAGCACTTTCACAGCATTATCTTTCAGGATTTCATTCCTTAATTTTTTTATCAATCAAAATTTTTCAAAGTGGTATTATATATAATGGAATTGCAAACATGTATAACACTCAATATAAATTGCCAAATTACTTTTCAGTGAAAGTATTCCAGTTATACTAGCATGGATAGCAATTGTGCCCTGTCAGCACTTTCTCTTTACAATATATGTACTTGCTTTAAGTCTTAGTAGATGAAAGGGTTTTATATTTAACATGTATATTTAGACTTTTCAACTTTTGTTCCCTATCTGTGTTTTATAAAAATAAATATATTTTTCATAAATGTAAATAATTGTGCTTTCAAAAGTTGAACTTGGGCCATTTGGAAATCTGTATATCTTTCCTCTGTATTTGTAATATTAGATTTTGATTTTTAACTTCTTGAAAGTAATTTTTTCATTCATCTACTAATTTTTGCTTTTCATGCCTGTGTTTCATAGTAAAAGGAATTTATTTCTTTGACAGAAGGAAAAACTGTATTTTATCTTCTATAGTAGTTTTACTGCCCTCATTAACACTGTATACAAAACAATAATGACTTAGTAAATTAAATGGAGAAAAGTCCAGTGAAATGTATTATTTTTTATTGGTTTTAGTTTATTTTATAAATATTTACAATTCAGTGGTTATGTTATTCACTAAGTTGTGCAGCCATTATCAGTAGTATATATCATTATAGTACATTCTAAAAGACGTTGAATGAGTGACCTGAAATCCTGAAATGTGAGATCTACATTAAAAGACTAAATGGCAAGTGTGAAAGGCGAGATGCTCTAGATAATATATTATCAAAAATTGCTCTCAGAATTTGCTTCATTTCTTTATAATCTACTGTCAAAAATGATGTATTACTTATTATTTTAAAAGATTCCTCAATTAACCCAAAAAGTGATGAACAGCTTTTTTGACCTTAGATTCAGAAATAATTATGACAATATGCAGTGTGTAGCTTGAAAAGAATCAGACAGTGTTCATGGCCAGTTACTTCTACTATGATATTTGATAATCTATGCATACAAGTCAGTGAAGGTCACTCAACCTTAGAGTGCTTCAAATGGACTTAGTCTTAAGTGAATAGTCAAGTGTGCATGCTGCTCTTATCCACCTGTCTTATACCCACCTAAAGTATTCATTCTTAAAAGATAAACATGTTGATTTTATCTGCCACTGACAAAGTTTAAAAGTATACAGTTATTTTGGACTTATAGATATATTTTATTGAGTAGAATATTAGAATAGAAAATATGTAGATACTTTACACTATAGATTTTTGCTATCAAATTGAAACTATCATATTTCATAATAACTGTCATTTGTTCTGTTATCTTGTTTGGGGCAAGCAATATGTTATGGTTTTAAAAATAATAGAACATTTTCTATTATTCAAATAGCATTAATGTGGATGTTAAAAATGTGAAAACAAACCATGTTGAAATATAGATGCATGTGCTATCACATGAACTTGCAAATGCTGTATTATATAATAGATACATTAAGAAAGTCCTTAAATAATAATTTTACATATTCAATGCACAGTTATCTTTATTCCTATGAAATCTGTTTCTCTCTGTCACTTTCTGTAATTTATCCATTTTCTCACTGAAAACATAAAGGTTTAAAACTGTGTCTCCAGATTCTGAGGTTACCATAAGATTTTACATTATATTTATTATACTTTAGTTTATTACACTAAATGTTACACTTTAGTATATTACTAGTGTGTTACACTTTATTTAATTTCTAATAAAGGCAGAAATCATGGTAAATTTTATATTGTGGATACTTTTAATTCATACTGGTGAAAAGAGGTGGCAATAAGGATGGTAAACCCTTCTTTTAAATGTCAGAAACAAATGAAGCAGCCATATCCATAACTATCATCCACATGTCTGGGCTAAAGCAATTGTGTTTTATTCTGCAAATTAACAGAATGAAGAAAAAAGAAGGCTACATATCAGGATATTTAGATTGAAGCATTAAAATTCTCTCCTGTTGATCTAGGTTAATTTCATGTAGTAATACATCAATAATCAGTTGGCTCATTTCCCAATCCTTAGTTAACAAATAGGGGAATAATTTAGTCAAAACATTGTGGATGGGAAAAGTAGGCTTAAGATAAAAGAGAAAATGCACTATGACCACCATTTGGAAGCAATTAATGGTCAATATTAATATTAATATTAATATTTGACCACCACTGTGATCAGTGTGCACTCTTTAAAGCCATATAAAGGAACAGTGTGACAGATTAACCAGATAAATTGCTCTTGTTCTATATATGCTTCCCATGCTCTGACAGAATACTAGTTATGATCAGGGATTGAGTTGATAAGGAGCAGTGGTTTGGAAGTCATATTTCCTAATTTGAATTCTTACTTTAGTCAAAACTATGTTTTTTCCAGTAGTCATGTACAGATGTGAGAGTTAGAACACAAAGAAGGCTGTGAGAGTGAAAGTGAAAGTTGCTCAGCCGTGTCCTACTCTTTGTAACCCCATGGACTATATAGTCCATGGCTGAGCACCTAAGAATTCATGATTTTGAACTGTGGTGCTGGAGAAAACTCTTGAGAGTACCTTGGACTGCAAGGAGATCAAACAAGTCAATCCTAAAGTAAATCAATCCTGAATATTCTTTGGAAGGACTGATGCTGAAGCTCCAATACTTAGGCCACCTGATGCGAATAGCCAACTCATTGGGAAAGAACGTGATGCTGGGAAAGATTGAGGGAAGGAGGAGAATATGGCAACAGAGGATGAGATGGTTGGAATGCATCACTGACTCAATGGAGATGGATTTGGCAAGCTCCAGGAGATGGTGAACATGGAAGCTTAGCGTGCTGCGTATAGTTCATGGAGTCTCAAAGTCAGACCCGACTGAACGACTGAACAACAAAAACTACTTCCCAAGTGAGTTATTTGACCTGTCAGTATTCCAGCTTTTTTATTTTTAAAATTGAGAAAAAACATCATATTATTTTACAGGTAGAATGTGAGGATTAGGTTAGCTATATATGTAAGATCCATGTGCCTGGCACATAATAAACTCTCATGTATGTTAGTCATTTTTGATATATGAGTTGTTTGTGGCTTTGCTATTTCATTGCAACCACATCAAATTACCATATAATTACTCAGTTGTGCCTGACTCTTTGTGATCTCATAGACTGTAGTGCATCAGGCTCCTTTGTCCATACAGTTGGCCAGGCAAGAATATTGGAGCACTTAGTCATTGCCTTCTTCAGGGGATCTTCCCAAAACAGGGATCAAACCCAGGTCTCTTGCATTTCAGGCAGATTTTTTACCTTCGAGCCACCAGGAAAGCCCGTCAGATATAAAGTTAAAGACAAAGTTATTAGTTGTCTTGTTCAGTTCAGTTCAGTTCAGTTTAGTTGCTCAGTCGTGTCTGACTATTTGCAAACCCGTGAACCACAGCACGCCAGGCCTCCCTGTCCATCACCAACTCCTGGAGTCCACTCAGACTTATGTCCATTGAGTAGGAGATACCATCCAACCATCTCATCCTCTGTCGTCCGCTTCTCCTCTTGCCCTCAATCTTTCCCAATGACAGGGTCTTTTCAGATGAGTCAGCTTTTCACATCAGGTTGGCCAAGTATTGGAGTTTCAGCTTCAACATCAGTCCTTCCAATGAACACCCAGGACTGATCTCCTTTAGGATGGACTGGTTGGATCTCCTTGCAGTCCAAGGGACTCTCAAGAGTCTTCTCCAACATAACAGTTCAAAAGCATCAATTCTTCAACGCTCAGTGTTCTTTATAGTCCAACTCTTACATCCATACATGACCACTGGAAAAACCGTAGCCTTGACTAGACAGACCTTTGTTGGCAAAGTAATGTCTCTGCTTTTTAACATGCTGTCTAGGTTGGTCATAACTTTCTTTCCAAGGAGTAAGCGTCTTTAATCTTCATGGCTGGAATCACCATCTGCAGTGATTTAGGAGCCCCAAAAAATAGTCAGCCACTATTTCTGATGTTTCTACTATTCCACTGTTTCTGCATCTATTTGCCATGAAGTGATGGGACCGGACGCCATGATCTTCGTTTTCTGAATGTTGAGCTTTAAGCCAACTTTTTCACTCTCCTCTTTCACTTTCATCAAGAGGCTCTTTAGTTCTTCTTCACTTTCTGCCATAAGGGTGGTGTCTCTGCATATCTAAAGTTATTGGTATTTCTCCCAGCAATCTTGATTCCAGCTTGTGCTTCATCCAGCCCAGCATTTCTCATGATGTACTCTGCATGGAAGTTAAATAAGCAGGGTGACAATATACAGCCTTGATGTCCTGCTTTCCCGATTTGGAACCATTCTGTTTTTCCATGTCCAGTTCTAACTGTTGCTTCCTGACTTGGATACAGGTTTCTCAAGAGGCAGATCAGGTGGTCTTATATTTCCATCTCTTTCAGAATTTTCCACAGTTTATTGCGATCCACACAGTCAAAGGCTTTGGAATAGTTAATAAAGCAGAAATAGTTGTACTTCTGGAAATCTCTTGCTTTTTCCATAATCCAGCGAATCATTACAATTTGATGTCTAATTCTTCTGCCTTTCCTAAAACCTGCTTAAATATCTGGAAGTTCATGGTTCTGTAGTGCTGAATCCTGGCTTGGAGAATTTTAAGCATCACTTTACTAGTGTGTGAGATGAGTGCAATTGTGTGGTATTTTGAGCATTTTTTGGCATTGCCTTTCTTTGGGATTGGAATTAAAACTGACCTTTTCCAGTCCCATGGCCACTGCTGAGTTTTCCAAATTTGCTGGCATATTGAGTGAAGCACTTTCACAGCATCATATTTCAGGATTTGAAATAGCTCAACTGGAATTCTATCACCTCTACTAGTTTGTTTTTTTTTTTTAATTGAAATTTATTTAATTAGAAAAACACCAATACAGTATACTAACGCATATATATGGAATTTAGAAAGATAGTAACGATAATCCACTAGTTTTGTTCATAGTGATGCTTCCTAAGGCCCACTTGACTTCACATTCCAGGATGTCTGACTGTAGGTGAGTGATCACACTATTATGATTATCTGGGTCATGAAGATCTCTCTTTGTACAGTTCTGTGTATTGTTGCCACCTCTTCTTAATATCTCCTGCTTCTGTTAGGTCCCTACAATTTCTGTCCTTTATTGAGCCCATCTTTGCATGAAATGTTCCCTTGGTATCTCTAATTTTCTTGAAGAGATCTCTAGTCTTTCCCATTGTATTGTTTTCCTCTATTTCTTTTCATTGATCTCTGAGGAAGGCTTTCTTATCTCTCCTTGCTATTCTTTGGAACTCTGCATTCAGATGCTTATATGTTTCCTTTTCTCCTTTGCTTTTCACTTCCCTTTTCCCAGCTATTTGTTTGTTTGTTTTTTTAAATTTTATTTTATTTTTAAACTTTACAAAATTGTATTAGTTTTGCCAAATATCAAAATGAATCCACTACAGGTATACATGTGTTCCTCATCCTGAACCCTCCTTCCTCCTCCCTCCCCATACCATCCCTCTGGGTTGTCCCAGTGCACCAGCTCCAAGCATCCAGTATCGTGCATCGAACCTGGACTGACAACTCATTTCATACATGATATTATACATGTTTCAATGCCATTCTCCCAAATCTTCCCACCCTCTCCCTCTCCCACAGAGTCCATAAGACTGTTCTATACATCAATGTCTCTTTTGCTGTCTCGTACACAGGGTTATTGTTACCATCTTTCTAAATTCCATATATATGCATTAGTATACTGTTTGTAAGGCCTCCTCAGACAGCCGTTTTTCTTCTTTGCATTTCTTTTTCTTGGGGATGGTCTTGATTTCTGTCTCTGTACAGTGTCATGAACCTCTGTTCATAGTTCATCAGGCACTCTGTCTATCAGATCTAGTCCCTTAAATCTATTTATCACTTCCACTGTATAGTCATAAGGGATTTGATTTAGGTCATACCTGAATGGTCTAGTGGTTTTCTCCACTTTCTTCAATTTCAGTCTGAATTTGGCAATAAGGAGTTCTGAGCCACAGTTAGCCTCTGGTCTTGTTTTCGCTGACTGTACAGAGCTTCTCCATCTTTGGCTGCAAAGAACATAATCAATCTGATTTCGGTGTTGACCATCTGGTGATGTACATGTGTAGACTCTTCTCTTGTGTTGTTGGATGAGGGTGTTTGCTATGACCAGTGCCTTCTCTTGGAAGAACTCTATTAGCCTTTGCTGTGTTTCATTCTGTACTCCAAGGCCAAATTTACTCCAGATGTTTCTTGACTTTCTAATTTTGCATGCCAGTCCCCTATAATGAAAAGGACATGTTTTTTGGGTGTTGTTTAAAGTTAGTTGTCCTGTTACTAACTTTATTAATAAAACTGATGATTTTCCTAACAAGAGGCAAGCCTGGTGAGAAAAAAATATTGAATTGATTAGAGCCTTTAAAACTGAGAATTCTGACGTGTACATGAAACAGCTTTTCAGTGTTAGGTAGGTAGAATAGGGAAAAGGAGTCCAAAATGGCAATGGTTAAAAGACAAGGAAGGTCAAAGGAAGGTCCGAGGACCAGAATGGAGACTTCAGGCAGAACAAACAGCACTCCTGGCTAACCCCAATTTGCATAGGGCAGGCTCAGGTGGAGGAAAAAACACATAAAAGGAGGAGCCAAAGCGCTTTCTGATGGACTCTCTCTCCCGGACGAACTCTCTCTCATGTGTGCGTGTGCTCTTTTCTTTCTCTCTCTCTCTCTCTCTCTCACTCTCCTGCTATCTTCTAAATAAAATAGAGCTGTAACACTGATTTGCCTAAGAGCTGTAGCATGGTTTATCCAAGACCCTAGAGCTGTGATGCACTGAGGACTTTAACGTCCGTTGCTGCAAATCTTTGTTGTGATGAGACAAAGAACCGAGGAACATACACTCACGTGACATCTATGGTGCCGTGACTTGGATTTAACCTGGCTGAAACAACCTCCGCGTGGAAGAGGCCAAGCACAGCAGGAGCCAAACTCAGCAAAGCTCCCACGCTAGAAGCAGAAGGCCAAGAAACCCAGCTCAGGGGAAGGCCCATCATGCTGGAAACCAGGACAGCAATAAACAAACCCAGCAGAAAGCTCACGTGGCCCAGTCTCAGATTCCAGAAGACTTCCTGTTAAGGTAAGAGGTCCTTGCTCCTACGGCTGGAGGGACCTTTACAATCTTTCGTTTCTTGTTTCCTCGAACCTCCCGTGAACAGGCGGGTGGCCGGGGCACAATTGAGGGACTCTGGAGAGGCTACTCCTCAGCATGTCCCAAAGGGGCTACCTGCTGAGCCCCAGCAGCTGTTACCCAAGCCGGTGGGGGTTCTTCTGTCCTTTCTCTTCTCTGTGCCAAAGATCAGACCAATGAAACTGTGAGCACTGGTCAGATATTTAGCAAATTTTCCAGCGGGCTATGAAGGAGATTCCTTGGCACGTTTTCCCCATTGCTTTTTCCTCCTGTCCTTCAGCTCTCTCCCGGGACTCAAGCCCGGCCAAAACTAATGAAACTCAGGCTCTGATGTCTCATTGCAAAAATTCATTGAGAGACAAAGCAATAAGAGGTAGATTTGTTAGGATCCGGAGAGAAGCCACTCTTCAGGGTGTGAACCATTGCTGAGGGCAAGGGCTGCGGCCATGGAATTAGGCCTGGCTAGGTTTTGTGAGGGGATGGAATTCACATGTTAATGAGTGAGAGGATCATCCCAGCCATTGGGGAACCACCCACTCCTCCCTCTTTTGCCTTGGAGCTGCCCTGCCTCCTCTGGGTGTGTCTGTTGGAATTATAGATTGGGGATTAAGGTTTACTTGAATTTGACTTGTCATCCTGGACCCAATTGATTTTAATTGGTTTACATTATACCCTTGTGCTATGTCATTCTTTCAAAGGTTGTGCTCTGCCCCCTTCCCTCCTGTTTCATGCTCTTTTCCTGAGCCCCATCCAGACCCACAAGGTTGCCTCTACAGTCTTCTGGAGAGACAACCAGAAAATAGCTGACCTTGGGAGGGTAATACTCTATAATATTCAACCCCCTAATCCTACCCAATACTGGTCACGCTGGAGACCTTGGGGACGCCCAAACTCCAGTCCAGGGGGTCCCAGGAGGTCATCACGCCTTGACCTGCCCAGGGATTGGTCTTCGAGGGGTTGTCATGCCTCAACCTGTTTGGGGATCCTCTAGTCCCAGGGGTCCCAGGAGGTCGTCACGCCTCAACCTGCCCAGGGATCCAATCTCTAGGAGGCTGTCATGCCTCAGCCTGCCTGGGGATCTGCACCCTGGCCTGGGGACGCCTGGCTCTCAGGTTGCAACAGTTCTGGGTAGGATAAGCTTCAGAAAGACTCACCCCTAAGGAAGTCGAAAGAAGTCTTTTTCTTTTCTCCCTGTCATGATAACCAATCCACTTCCTGGCAGACGCCCTTGAGATGCATCCTTGATAACTGGAAGCTGTTCGACCCTCTATCTATAAGAAGTCGTTTGAAATTCTTTTGTGCCACTGCGTGGCCACAGTATCCACTGGGGGACGAGGAACACTGGCCTGAGGATGGAACTTTAAATTACAATACCATCCTGCAATTAGAGTTATTCTGCAAAAGACAAGGGAAATGGACAGAGATCCCCTATGTCCAAATTTTCTTCCAACTAAGAGATATGAAGGAACTCTGTCTTAAGTATGGGATTGTAGTACGCCCTAAAAGTGAGCCCACTAGACAAATGGTGTTAGGCACAGGCAACCAAGAAAAGGAACCCCCTCATGAAAGCTCACCTTCCACAGCTCCTGAGTTGCCTGGTGCTCCTTCCTCGTACCCAAACGTGCCCCCATATCTGGGAGCACCTCCTCCACAAAAACCAGCTCGAGTATGTCCCTTAGTTGAAACTGGAGGAGAATTTGGACCAACCCGTGTCCATAAGCCCTTCTCCCTCTTAGAACTAAGGCAGATCAAACAAGACCTGGGAAGCTATACAGATAACCTTGGCAAATATATAGATACATTCCCACATATTACCTTGGCCTTTGACTTGACATGGAAAGACATCATGGTCATATTTAGTCAAACTTTATCTGATCCTGAACATACCAGGGTCTTAAAGGAAGCCCGGAGGTATGCAACAGGGCTCCACATGTCCAGTGATAAATACCCAGTAGGGGAAACTGCAGTCCCCTCCTCTGGTTCTAATTGGAATTATAATGACCCTGAGCACATCTGGGAAAGAGATCATTTTCTAATCTGTTTGAAGGCAGGACTGAAAGCAGCCCAACAAAAAGTAATTAGCTATGCCCGGGTCTCAGCAATAACTCAGGAGCCCAACGAGAACCCCATTGCCTTTCTGGAGAGGCTAAAAGAGGCACTTCAAAAGTTTACCAACCTGGACTTAGACTCTTATGAGGGACGGGTGATTTTAAAGGACAAATTCCTGTCCCAAGTTACAGCAGTTACAACAGCAGGACCCTGCTGCCTCTTTAGATGAGATGGTCCAGACAGCCACCAATACCTTTTATAACAGAGAACAGGACAAGAAGGCCAAGGCCCAGGAGAAGGAGAGAAAGAGACAAGGCATGCCCAGATGCTGGCTGCCCTCCAGGGAAGCCCTATGGCAAACCCCGAGTCCTTGAGGGACAAGGCAAGAGACAAATGCCTGATCTGTAGACAGGCGGGGCATTAGGCCAAAGAGTGTCCAAACTGTGACAAGTCTCCTAGAATGGCTTGCCACAAATGCCATCAACTGGGACATTGGGCGGCACTCTGCCCTTAAGACCCAAAAGCCTCAAGGTCAAGCACAAAGCCTACCCTCACGATGGTTCAAGAGGACTGAAGCGGACTGCTCCAGCCAGCCCACCTGTCACAGATAACCATCACGGGGCTGGAGCCAAGGGTGCAACTGGATGTGGCAGGTCAGTCCGAGAATTTCTTAATTGACACAGGGGCTACCTACTCTTTCTTGATTTCCTACTCTGGAGCCTTCTCCTCCCAAACCTGTACCATTTTGGGTGCTACAGGAAAAGCAACTACTAAAAGATTCACCCAAGCACTTCATTGTTGCTGGGATGAACATATGTTTTCCCAACAGTTTCTGGTGGTCCCTGAGTGCCCTACCCCCTTACTGGGAAGAGATATACTCACTAAACTGGGGACCACCCTTGTGATGGGAAGTTTTTCAGCCCCTAGAGCTCTACAGCTCCTGGTTACTACTGAAGAACCCATTACACCTTCAATAGAGAGGGACCAAAAACTATGGGAAGACAAAATTAACCCCCAGGTGTAGGACCAGGGGATTCCTGGACGAGCCCACCAAGCTGAACCAGTCATCATTGTCCTCCGAGATCCCACTCGGTTTCCTAACTGGAAACAATATCCTCTCAAAAGAGAGGCTCGGGAGGGACTACAGCCTTTAATAAATAAGTTCCTTGCTTATGGGCTATTGGTCCCCACCAGTTCGCCATGTAACACCCCAATCCTCTCAGTAAAGAAAAAAGACAGAACCTGGTAACTGGTTCAAGATCTCCAGATCATATATGAAGCTGTAGTCCCCCTCCATCCAACAGTACCCAATCCCTATGTAATCTTAGGAAAATCCCACCCAGTGCCAAGTGGTTTACAGCCTTGGATCTCAAAGATGCATTATTTTTGCATACCACTGGCTAAAGAATCCCAATACCTTTTTGCCTTTGAGTGGGAGGCCCTAGGAGAAAAACACCAACAGATGACTTGGACACCAGGTACTTCAGCCCAATTAGCTGAGCTCATAGCCCTGACTCGAGCTTTAGAGCTGGGAAAATGAAAAAGAATAGCCATTTACACTGACTCCAAATATGCCTTTCTGGTGCTACATGCACATGCAGCTATTTGGAAAGAAAGGGGCCACTTGACCACTCGAGGGTCCCCAGTCAAATATGGTGATCAGATTCTTCAACTCTTGGAGGCAGTCCATCTTCCCACTGAGGTTTCAGTCTCCCACTGTAAATGACATAAAAAAGGGAACACAGAAGTGGCACGAGGGAACCAAGCAGCTGATCAGGCAGCTAGGAGAGCAGCATTACAGAACCATGACCTAATAGGGATTGCCACCTTAGTTCCACAGACTAATTTGCCAGAAACTCCTTCATATACTGAAGGTGAGACTCTTAAAGCTAAGAGCGAGGGCTTTCAAGAAGATCATATGGGGTGGTTCCAAAAGGAGAGACTCCTTTTTCTGCCTGGAAACCTCCAATGGAAGTTGGTTAACTCCTTACATGCCACTACTCATTTAGGAGAAAAGGCCCTCCAAAGATTACTGCTGCTGCTGCTAAGGCGCTTCAGTCGTGTCTGACTCTGTGTGACCCCATAGATGGTGGCCCACCAAGCTCCCCTGTCCCTGGGATTCTCCAGGCAAGAACACTGAATTGGGTTGCCATTTCCTTCTCCAATGCATGAAAGGGTAAAGTGAAAGTGAAGTCCCTCAGTCCTGTCCGAGTCTTCACGATCCCATGGTCTGCAGCCTACCAGGCTCCTCTGTCCATGGGATTTTCCAGGCTAGAGTACTGGAGTGGGGTGCCATTGCCTTCTCCACCAAAGATTCCTAGAAATGTCTTTCAGAGGAGCAGGCCTCCAAACAACTCTAAGACAGATGGTCTCCTCTTGTCCCACTTGCCAATTAAATAACCCCCAAGGAGCTCGAAGACCCCAGCTGGCCCAGCCCATCCAACGATGTGGGGCCTACCTGGGAGAGGACTGGCAGATAGACTTCATCCAGATGCCAGTTTCTCAAGGGTATAAATACCTATTAGTTATGATAGATACATTCACAGGATGGATTAAAGGCTTTCCCACCCGGACTGAGAAGGCTGAGGAGGTGGTAAAAAAAACTGCTCCATGAAATCATTCCAAGATTTGGTCTGCCCAGGTCATTACAAAGTGACAATGGGACATCATTTACTTCTAAGGTCACCCAAGGAGTCTCGAAAGCATTGGGCATTACTTATTATCTCCATTGTGCCTGGAGGCCTCAATCTTCAGGAAAAGTAGAAAGAGCCAATCAATTCTTAAAATCAGCAATAAAAAAGATAACCCAGGAGACCTCCCTGGGATGGAAGGAGGCTTTACCAATAGCTCTCCTCCGCACCCACATTGCCCCTAAAGAACAGGTTGGTCTTAGTCCTTATAAGATGCTATATGGGAGGCCTTTTGTTTATGTCAATGACCTCTTCCTAGATCCAGAGGTTCAGACCCTCCAGTCTTATACCATGGCCATTGGGCAGTTCCAACAGGATATACGCTTGTGGGGTATGAACCAGGACCCAAAAAATTCTAAAGAGTCACCACTATATGCTCCAGGGACTCAAGTCCTAATTAAAGTCTGGAAAGATGGGTCCCCAAAGGCTCAACTCCAGCCCACATGGAAGGGCCCCTACCCTGTAATACTTTCTACCCCCAAAGCAGTCAAGGTACCAGGACATGACTCCTGGATTCATTACTCATGAGTCAAGCTGTGGAAGAAAACAGAAGAGGACACTCAAAACACCTGTGAGCCCCTGGGAGATCTCAGATAACTATTCAGGGCTACCAATGAGTGTCATTCTAATGAACACCCCCAAAATCTGGTTTCTGGGCATAAGATTTCTCAGGAGAACTCTAAAGAGCCAACACAACTTGACAGAGACTGTACTCCAAAACAGACAGGAGATAGATCTTCTGATCCCTGAACAAGGAGGGACTTGAGCCATCCTGGCGGTGTGAATTTAAAATTGACCAATGTCCTTACTAGTCCTTGTTATGCTACATTGATGATGCTTATGATTATTCCATGTACTGTCAATTGTCTACCCTGTTTTGTCTCTGCCCAGGTCAACCAGCTACAACATGCAGTGCCAGTTCAACAAAGATATAAAACTACAACTGACCACAGAAAATATCACACACCCTTGGACACTCCTATAAGGACCCTGAGGATTGAGACTAGCAAGAGGGGGAGGCCCAATACCCCTCACCATCCCAGTTCAGCAGGAAGTAGCCAGAAAGACCTCGATGCCCCTATTCCCAAAGAATTGGGCCTCCCATCTCTTGAAGGGGGAATGTTAGGTAGGTAGAAGAGGGAAAAGGAGTCCCAAATGGCGATGGTTAAAAGACAAGGAAGGTCAAAGGAAGGTCAGAGGACCAGGGTGAAGACTTCAGGCAGAACAAACAGCACTCCTGGCTAAGCCCAATTTGCATAGGGCAGGCCCAGGTGGAGGAAAAAACATAAAGGGAGGAGCCAAAGCGTTTTCTGACGGACTCTCTCTCCCGCGTGTGTGCGCTCTTTTCTTTCTCTCTCTCTCACTCTCCTGCTATCTTCTAAATCTGTAACACTGATTTGCCTAAAGAGCTGTAGCACGGTTTATCCAAGACCCTAGAGCTGTGATGCACTGAGGGCTTTAATGTCCGTTGCTCCAAATATTTGTTGTGACGAGACAAAGAACTGAGGAACATACACTTGTGTGACATCAGGGTAAGACTTTGTAAGTAATAATGCTTGTATTAATGAATTCTCAAGGTATAAATACTATTTGTGCAGCTTTTGCAAGAAACATTAAATAAGATATTATATCCCTATTTTGAGATTGGATCATAAATGGAAAGGTAGAAAATGTGATATTTGTGACATTTCACTTGGGCTTCCCTGGTGGCTAAGATGGTAAAGAATCTTCCTGCAATGCAGGAGACCTAGGTTCTATCCCTGGGTTGGGAGAAGGAATGGCTACCCACTGCAGTATTCTTGCCTGGAGAATTCCACTGACAGAGGAGGCTCGAAGGCTACAGTTCATAAAGTCTCAAAGAGTCAGACACAACTGAAAGACCAACATACAAACTGCTAAGTCGCTTCAGTCATGTTTGACTCTGTGTGACCCCACAGAGGGGTGCCTACCAGGCTCCCCCATCCCTGGGATTCTCCAGGCAAGAACACTGGAATGGGTTGCCATGTCCTTCTCCAATGCATGCAAGTGATAAGTGAAAGTGAAGTCGCTCAGTGGTGTCTGACTCTTAGCGACATCATGGACTAGAGCCCACCAGGCCCTCCGTCCATAGGATTTTCCAGGCAAGAGTGCTGGAGTGGGGTGCCATTGCCTTCTCCAACATACATACTAAAGAATTGCAATCAGCAGATTTGTTTTTGTCTATGGCCAAAAAAAAAAAAAAAAAGACAAATAAAGTAAAGATGTATGAATGTCAACTCTCAAACTAAAGATTAAGACTACTTTACATATGTAGCACTTAAAGTATAGCATGAATTTGGGAATTAACCAAAAGTTTTCTCTTTATATCAGAAAATAAAATAACAAGTGGAATTGAAAATCAGTCAATCTGTGACATATTTAAAAAGAAGAAAATGTTGTTCTTTATGCCTCTTTTAGTTTCTTTCTTTTTAACCTCGAAGTATGTTACAAATTCCACATACTCCAGAAAAAATATATTCATTTGAACTAAAGATTTAAGGTGGTTATTTTATGTAGTTAAATCAAAATAAATCAATAAACAATTATTTTTATACAACCTCATCCTCCTTTGAATACCACTATTAATCTTGAATTAATTTTCTCATACAATTGTTATAACAAGTAGCAACATTATTGGTTTTTATACCCCAAATCCTATTTAAAAAATATATAATAGGCAGGGAAAATATATTGTTTACAAATCAATATTAAAGAAACAGATTAAAGCTATATTTCATTTATACAACCAGATAACAAGATTGACTATTCCTTGTTAGAGTACAAAAAATCTTCTATAAAGAGTAACACAAAAATAGTAAATTTTGCTTCTTTGCATTCTTTCACCCATGACTCCTTTTCTTATATGTTTAATCACTAACTTTCATCTGTAAAAACTGTGTATGTGTACTATGGCGTCTCAAAGCAAGGGAACTATCATTCCATATTGGCTTCTAGTCAATACATATATTTTCCTCAGACTTTGCTACTGCATAATATTCATCCTTCTGTCAGCCCTTAAAAATACAATAGGTCCCAGCCTCTCTAAACTCATTTCTTTTTATGACTTTGTATTAACTTATTTCACCTATTAGTTTTCTGCTACTAGGTCTCAACAGGAAGCTCTAAGTCTATCTTCAGTCTAGTGAGAGAGCTACATCTCATTAGAAGGCCTTACTGCATATGTTCAAAATGAATCTCATATTCTTTTTGTGTAACATTGACCATTACTGAGATAACATGCAAGTCAAACTCCTTACCCATCTATACATTACATTTCACAGTAATTTCCAATTTCTGTAGACATATTTGAGAAATTTGCTTTTTAAAAATAGAAGTTTCTTTTTTTTTAACTTCAGGATTTCTCCTTTTCCTTTTTTTTTTTCTTTTTTCTTTGTCAGAGTTTTATTTCTTACTTCTAGTCATTTGCAACTTCCCATTCATTGGCCTTCATTTTCATTAGAACTGAGTAAACTTCAGTCAGTAGATGGGGAAAATAGAATAAGGAAGACTAAATACTATAGTCCAAGTAGTTAATGCATAGACTGAATTTTTTAACTACAGGGGTAGGAATAAACCATGGTTATTCTGAGGGTGGAAATAGAGATTCACAATGTAGATACACATTCCTGGAAGAAAGAACATGGAAGAGAATAAGAACTATCATGGAAATTTCCAAATCAAACCTAAGCTATCTGAAGTATAGGCTCAAGAGATAGGATTGACAGGATTGATGTTCATTTATTAGACAATTGCCAAAGATCTAAAAAGACTAAAAAATGGAATTGAAATGCTTTCATCAGGTGCAGGGGCAAAATCATTTGGAGATTAAAATGCATGAACAAAAACCTGGTCTCTCTTATGAAAGGAATCTTATCTGGTCATTGTTGAAAGCCCTGGGAGAAGTAAGTGGAAGGATATATGACATAAACCCTACTAGTAAATTAAGACTAAGATCCAATTATTGGGGAATTTTAGCTTAAAGCTGAAGTTGAATGTTATAAATCAGAGCAAAAAAGCAGTTATTAAAAAAGAGCTAAACAAATTTAGAGCAAGCATAATAATAATTATTATAGTTCTCATTTATTGAGTAGCTTTTGTGTCAGGAACTGTACATACAATATTTCTCATCTGTGTTAGTTGCTTGGTTGTGTCCTACTCTGTGACCCCATGGACTGTAACCCATCAGGCTCTTCTGTCCATGGGAAGTCTACTGGAGTGGGTAGCCATTCAGTTTGCCATGGGATCTTCCCAACCCAGGTCTCCTGCACTGCAGGCAGATTCTTTACCAAATTAGTCACCAGGGAAGCCCCATATCTAAAAATAGATATTATTGATCCTGTTTTGCTGAGGCAAAAGAAAAATGAAAAATTACTTGTAATATAAGCACTGGGCCTGAAATTCAATCCTAGGCTTTCTTGAGTTCTAAATCCACACCACTTTTATTTTTAAATATTACATATCATTAAGCAGTTGAGTACAGGAGAGTGTGCCCAACAAATCCAGTACCATGTTTCCACAAATTCAAATTTAAAATTAGAATTCTGATAGTTGTTACATATAGCTTAAGCTTGTTTTATATAGCACCTTGATGATGTATTAATAGAACATTCCTGTCCATCCTCTATTCACACTATAACTAAAATTAGATATTCCAAAGTATAAAATTCCATACAAGCAACCATGTGTTAAATGTTGCCATATTTTCTTTTAGTTAAATCACTTGAACTTCTCACAAGTTCTAGTACCAATTTTATTTAAGTTATTGTAACTCATTTATTATTTGTTGAAAAAGCTGCTTTTTACAAACTAAGGATGGTAACTTAGTTCTTATGGTAAAGATTCTGAATCATCAAGTTTTGTTGTATTGACAGATTGACATGAGGATCACAGGGGATATATTCTTTAGTACTAGGTAATCTCTAGTTCTAAACTGACCTGTTATTTTCTCCCTGTAAAGAGGACTGGACCAATTCATCTTTCCATCTCAAGATAAATTTCATGACCCTTTCTATATAAATGAAAAAAGCAAGGTCAAGTTACTATTTTGGAATCTTTATTATAGGTTTATATGTTTATTTTAGTTATTAAAATCTTGCTATTCTACTTGTCTAAAGGATGTGAAGTGTGAAAGTCGCTCAGTCCTGTCTGACTGTTTGCAACCCCATGGACTGTAGCCTGCCAGGCTTCTCTGTCCATGGAATTCTCTAGGCCAGAATACTGGAGTGGGTAGCTTTTCTCTCCAGGGGATCTTTCGAACCTAGTGATTGAACCCAGGTCTCGGGCACTGCAGCGGATTCTTTACTGTCTGAGGTATGAGGGAAGCCCAAAGATCAAAATATATCCCTCCCTGACAAAGGCATGGGGCAACATTTCATTAAGGAAGAATGAGCACTATTTTTTATTTAGATCACTTTTTAATCCTATTAAATTATGCAAGTCTGTAAGGGATGAGTTGGGCCTAAGGGAGAGCCTCCAGGCCCATCTTATAGATAAATTTCCATGAAATAACAAAAAGATCAGGGTGTACCATGAGGGAGAAAGTTCAAAGTGAGCCAAGATAATTGAGCTGCTTTATTTAGAATCCCCTTAAATTTGCAACTGAAAGCTACCTCTTCTAACATGGAAACCCACTTATGTACTTAACATTGACATTTATCCGCATTCCTGAAGCTTGTGAGTCCTATAACAATATGAATTTGAATGAAAGAAATTAATCTTGAGCTCCCCACAGAGGTTAGACCAATATATTGCTGATGTCATAATTGTTGAAGAAATACTTCTGGATGACTGAATGTTATTTACCTCTCATATATTTATTCTTGTGATTATATGGAAACCATTTTACATGGTTTAGTAATATTGCTGTTGCAATATTTTTTTCATACTGTTTTTCATACTGTTTTCATGAAGGTTTATTATTTGTAGTAAACCAGAAATAAAATTTGAGCTATTTTAGATCCCTTCTATTTAAATTAATTGATAAATGTTTTTTTTTCTCAGTAATTTGAATTTCTTTTATGCTTTAATTTTTCTTTAAAGTGTTTTACTTTGAACATTAATAGACATTATCCAATGTTATTTGTATCAAACTAAGAATTGGTACTTACCAGTGGAACCTCACTAAATCCATACTCCCCAGTTTTCTAACTCTAATCCACATTATTGATGTCAAAATATTCGGGCATTTCTCTAAATTCTTAATAATCACCTTACATTTAATATACTCTATTGAGATTGGAGGCTTTGTATAATTTACTTTCCTAGAAAGAGGCATGGCAAATGAGAAATGACACAAGACACTAATTAAGGCAGGCTTTCATTTTACTGTCATTGGCAGTTAAATGTGACAGTTACAGTGAATACTTCATAACAAGCCATTCCCTAGACGGTGAGATTGACATTTGTAAATAGTTTAAAGATAGGGAGTAGAGATTTCATGATTGGATGACTGATAAAATAGCAGTAAAACTTACCCTAATGATACCTTATGCCCTCAACAATATCCACTGTGGCATCACTCTTAATTCCCAGTGAAATTCATCTCATACTGTAAATGACTCAGTAATACACTACCTGCCTATAGCCTACAGAACTTCTTTATTTGTTCTTACCATCTCATAATTATCTAAGAATGAAAGCAGATTCAGCCACTATATATAGTTTCTAATATTCAGAGATTAGAAAGATATTATGGATAATTCCTTACCCATGAGGGGTTTTTTTTTTTTCCTCTTCTTATACCCCTGTAACATCAGCATGATTTAGTCTGAAAGAAACAAAATACATATAGAAAAAGTAAAAAGCCCCAAACCTACTCTTTCTGAGCTTGGATATTATGGGAAGGAGAGGAAGGCAGGGATAGAAGAGAAAGTGCTAGAATTCTTAATAAAGAGTATCGAGGAGAGGGAACAAAAACTCTGAAGAATTTACCATAGGATACAGTGTTACTTTAAGTGACTATTTAAGTTATGAAATTGAAATTTGTTAGCATATTTTAAAAATTACTTGTTTATATTTGGATCTGCTGGGTCATCATTACCGCGTGGACTTTTCTCTATTTGTGGCGAGCGGGGACTACTCTCTAGTTGCAGTGGGTGGCCTTCCCATTGTGGTAGCTTCTCTTGTGGATCACAGACTCTAGGATGAAGGGGCTTCAGTAGTTGTGGCTCCCAGGCTTAGTTGCTCCACAGCACATGGGATCTTTCCAGATCAGGGATTGAATCTGTATCTCCTGCACTGGCAGGTGGATTCTTTACCACTGAGCCACCAAGGATGCCTGAAATTTGTTAGAATGTCGATTCATTCAACAAATATATATTGAGAGCCCACTCTGTGTCAGATACTGTTTAGATGGTAAAGACACAGCACTTACTAAACAGATCATCTTCTGCCAAGTGATCATAGGGAATTCTCTTTGAGCCCATAGCTATATGTTTAAGTAAGATCAGCAATTTGGCAAGGGCAGGGACATTGCTAGTGGATCAAATTGTTCATACAATGCATCTGTGTCTTTAGGACTTAGGGTGAGAACAAAATTCAGTGATCACACTAGAGGTTGAGCCATTGAGAAAATGCATTGATGTGATTTAAATGGATGAGATAGACTGATTATGAAGCTGAAACAGGTTGCAGGGGTACTTAGTAGCTCACTCTTCATCATTTTATCCTCACTAGAGCCTGGTAGCCCACTGGGAGAATAGTTGCTTGCTGGGTTGAGATGTCAAAACTCTGTGTCAAAAACTCAGAGAGCTCTTATCCTAATGAATTTGCTTCCATAGAGTACTCATATAATCTGAAAAAAAAAATCAAATTCCACTGGCTTCTGCTCACAGTGGTCACTGTCAGAGGGATTTGTGCTGTAAATTAGCTGGGGGCTCATCTATTATTTCATGCCTCACTAAAGTATTGCAGCTTTGCTTTTACCTGGTAAGTAGAAGAAAAATTCACATGTAGAAAGTGTGCTTTCCCAATTCAAAATGACTCCTCTGATAGTTTTCCTTCTTAATAGCAGTATATGCTATGCTATGCTATGCCAAGTCACTTCAGTTGTGTCCAACTCTGTGTGACTCCAGAGATGGCAGCACACCAGGCTCCCCCGTCCCTGGGATTCTCCAGGCAAGAACACTGGAGTGGGTTGCCATTTCCTTCTCCAATGCATGAAAGTGAAAAGAGAAAGTGAAATCGCTCAGTCGTGTCCGACTCCTAGCGACCCCATGGACTGCAGCCCACCAGGCTCCTCCATCCATGGGATTTTCCAGGCAAGTGTACTGGAGTGGGGTGTAATTGCCTTCTCCGAGAAGTATATGCAGTATGCAGCAAAAAGTATATTATTTTTAGGTCATATTTGGGATCCTAGAATATTACATGTTCACTTGCTATGTGCAATCCCCAGTCATGTCCAACTTTTTGTGACCCATGACTGTAGCCCACCAGACTCCTCTGTCCATGGACTTTTCCAGGCAAGGATACTGGAGTGGGTTGCCATTTCCTACATACCTCAGTGAATTTTATTTTGTTTCATTCTATAACAGACATACAGACATATAGAAGTTAATTACTACTGTCTTCCTTTTAGGTGTTTTGAGGTAAATAAAGGTGATGAATTTGGGAGACTACTATGATATATTTTATTAACAGTGAGGCATCAAGGACCATGTGGCCTGGAGACAGAGAGTGAGATATCCTTAAAATAGAATGGCAAGGGTACTGGTATTTTCACCAGGCAAAATAAACTGCTTTTGGTATGTATCAGATAGGAGGAGAATGCCTTTGGAAGGTAAAGTACATTACAGGTATTAAGACTCCAGCAAGAAAACTACAAGTGGAACAGAAAATCACTATCAGATTCTTCACTTGATTAAAGTAGAAAGAAAGTGAAGTTGCTCAATCGTGTCTGACTCTTTGCGACCCTATGGACTGTAGCCTACCAGGCTCCTCCTTCCATGGGATTCTCCAGGCAAGAGTACTAAAGTGGGTTGCCATTTCCTTCTCCAGGGGATCTTCCTGACCCAGGGATCGAACCCTGGTCTCCCGCATGCCAGGCAGATGCTTTAACCTCTGAGCCACCAGGGAAGCCTAATTAAAGTAAGAATGTCTCATATCTAAAGCTCTTTGTTATTTGTTAAGATGGAAAATTGAACATAATGAAAGATATCATACTTGCATGTGTTGTGTTTGATGCTGGCCTTAATCTCTGTAGTTTCTCTAAAAAAGTAATGCATTTTATTTTCTACTTTGAAATTGAGGTTTAGAGCTTCTTCTTACTTATTGTAATAGTCCTAATTCCTTAAATGTGGAACGAAATAGTATTAAGGAAAGAGTACTCAGGCAAACTCGAGGGAGCTGATGAACATTCTAGGTTTCTCTTGTGAAATAATTCACCTGCAAAAAATGCTTCTCTCTCTGTACATCTCCTATTCACTTTTCAAATTCCAAAATATAACCCCATTGATCCCGGTTTGGTCAGTTTCTTCTACATAAATCAATTAGTCATGGCCAAGAGGGAAGAAGAATAAGAGTGAGAAATGCTCAGATAAGAGTCCTTGTTACATATATATGGAATTTAGAAAGATGCTAACAATAACCCTGTGTACGAGACAGCAAAAGAGACACTGATGTATAGAACAGTCTTATGGACTCTGTGGGAGAGGGAGAGGGTGGGAAGATTTGGGAGAATAGCATTGAAACATGTAAAATATCATGTATGAAACGAGATGCCAGTCCAGGTTCGATGCACGATACTGGATGCTTGAGGCTAGTGCACTGGGACGACCCAGAGGGATGGTATGGGGAGGGAGGAGGGAGGAGGGTTCAGGATGGGGAACACATGTATACCTGTGGCGGATTCACTTTGATATTTGACAAAACTAATACAATTATGTAAAGTTAAAAAAAAAAAAAAAAGAGTCCTTGTTAGTCTGGCAGCCAAATGAATTTAAATCCAAATTTATAGCTTACTCACTACACGAAAATAAAAGGAAAAAAAAAAATATGGTTTGAGACTCTAGGTGCATTTAACTAAGCAAGTTAAAGTTATTTCTGAAACAGAGCATCACTTTGTATATGAAGAGGAAAGTGGTAAATTCAAATAGTACATTTATCTTCTTTATTAAAATTTGTAAAATTTAGGTAGCATTGCAGAGTCTTTAGGAATTTGAACTCAGGCCTAGATACCCCTTTTGAATTCTGCCCTCGTTCCATACCAATTAACCTTTTGTGCCTCAAGTTCCTCATCTAAAAATGAAAATAATAGTTCTACTTAATAGGGTTGTTTTGAGGGAGAAATGAGTTAACGTTGGAGTGTATTTAAATATTATATCTGACATATAGTAATGCACTCTATAAGCTTTGTTAAATAAATACATGAATAAAACTTATAAGAAAAGTGAAAAATTCAGCTGAACAATTTGAAGAAACCATGTTTAGTCCTGAAATCAGCAGGATCATGTGTGTTAACTGAAGACATTCTTTAATAGTAATATAATGCCAAATACAAGTGGAAAAGTTCAAAAGAAGTTATGAAAAATGGCTAAATCACTAGGTAGATTCTACTAAGAAAGGAATATTGGATGTTTAATAACATGCAGAAACTTTAACTGAGAAAAGATACAGGAGGTATAAAATAAATGATTGGTGTTTTACTAAGCATAATACATAATTTAGCCCCTTCCTCTATCTCCCTTCAAGAATTTTTTACTTTCAAAGAGCACACTTTATTCCACTCTCTGACACATGGTAACAGCTCGCTCTGATCTTTCATAGGTGGGCAAATATGTCTATTTCTAGAGTGAAGCATTTAAAAGCCTGTTGGTGCCACACAATGAAATCATGATTACCAACATTTAATCTCCATCTGTTTGAAAACTTTGTCTATATTCGTATTGGTTCTGAAATCAAGCTGAGAAAGAAGGTGCTCTTTAGCCCCAACATATTAAAACAAGAAGAGGAAATGTCTCCCCTTTTACTATAATACTAGATATTAAGATAGAGCAACAAGTGGCAGCTGCGTGGCACTGGAGGGGCTGGTGAGCAGCCCTGAGGAGATCCCCCACATTCAAGGTCAGGAGCGTCAGCTACGTTTTGTTGGACTGGCCATGAGGAGATTCCCCACGTCCAAGGTCAGAGAAACCCCAGCAAGGCGGTAGGCACTGGGGCAGCTGTGAGGAGATACCCCACATCCAAGGGCAAAGGAGAAGCCCTGACAAGATGGTAGAAGGGGCGAATTCTCTTATAGAATCAAACCCCATTCCCGCCAGAGACGCTCAGAGGGCTCAAACAAACCTTGTACGTACTAGGACCCAGGGGCCCCACAGAAACTGAGACAGAACTGTGTTTGAGTGTCTCCTGTGGAGGTACAAGTCAGCAGTGGACTGCCACAGGGACTGGGGATCTGAGTGCAGCAGACTTGGGTGTGGCATAAGCTCTCTTGGAGGAGGTCACCATTAATCCCACCACAGAACTACCAGAACTTACATAGGACCGGGAAATAGATTATTGGAGGGCACAAACAGAACCTTGTGCACCAGGACCCAGGAGAAAGGAGCAGTGACCCACAGGAGACTGACACAGACTTGCCTGTGAGTGTCCAGGAGTATCCAGTGAAGGTGTGGGTGGGTGGTGGCCAGCTGCAGGGTTGGGGGCACTGAGTGTAGCAGTGTGTGCACAGGACCTTTTGAAGGAGGTCGCCCTTATCTTCATTACCTCCATCATAGTCTGGCTCCAGGTAAATAGCAGAGGTCAGGGGCGGCGGCTGGGAGGAGCTACCCCACGCCCGAGGTCAGGGGCGGAAGCTGAGAGGAGCAACCCCATGTCCAACGAGCGGTGGCTGTGTGGGCGCAGGAGGGCCAAGAGGAGCTACTCCATGTTCAATGTCAGGAGGGGTGGCGGTGAGGAGATACCCCTCGTCCAAGGTAAGGAGCAGCAGCTGTGCTTTGCTGGAGCAGCCGTGAAGACATACCCCACTTCCAAGGTAAGAGAAACCCAAGTAAGATGGTAGGTGTTGCGAGAGGCATCAGAGGGCAGACACACTGAAACCATAATCACAGAAAAGCAGTTAATCTAGTCACATGGACCACAGCCTTGTCTAACTCAATGAAACTAAGCCATGCTGTGTGGGGCCACCCAAGACAAGCGGGTCATGTTGGAGAGGTCTGACAGAATGTGGTCCACTGGAGAAGGGAATGACAAACCACTTCAGTATTCTTGCCTTGAGAACCCCATGAACAGTATGAAAAGGCAAAATGATAGGACACTGAAAGAGGAACTCCCCAGGTCGGTAGAGGCCCAATATGCTACTGGAGATCAGTGGAGAAATAACTCCAGAAAGAATGAAGGGATGGAGCCAAAGCAAAAACAAGACCCAGCTGTGGATGTGAGTTGTGATAGAAGCAAGGTCCAATGTTGTAAAGAGCAATATTGCATAGGAACCTGGAATATTAGGTCCATGAATCAAGGCAAATTGGAAGTGGTCAAACAGGAGATGGTAAGAGTGAATGTCAACATTCTAGGAATCAGTGAACTAAAATGGACTGGAATGGGTGAATTTACCTCAAATGACCATTATATGTACTATTGTGGGCAGGAATCCCTCAGAAGAAATGGAATAGCCATCATGGTCAACAAAAGAGTCCAAAATGCAGTACTTGGATGCAATCTCAAAAACGACAGAATGATCTCTGTTCGTTTCCAAGGCAAACCATTCAATATCACAGTAATCAAGTCTATGCCCCAAACAGTAATGCTGAAAGAGCTGAAGTTGAATGATTCTATGAAGACCTACAAGACCTTCTAGAACTAACACCCGAAAAGGTGTCCTTTTCATTATAGGGGACTGGAATGCAAAAGTAGGAAGTCAAGAAACACCTCGAATAACAAACAAATTTTGGCCTTGGATTACAGAATGAAGCAGGACAAAGGCTAATAGAGTTTTGTCAAGAGAATGCACTGGTCATAGCAAACACCCTCTTCATACAACACAAGAGAAGACATCATCAGATGGTCAACACCAAAATCAGATTGATTATATTCTTTGCAGCCAAACATGGAGAAGCTCTATACAGTCAGCAAAAATGAGACTTGGAGCTGACTGTGGCTCAGATCATAAACGCTTTATTGGTAAATTTAGACTTAAATTGACGGAAGTAGGGAAAGCCATTAGAACATTCAGGTATGACCTAAATCAAACCCCTTAGGATTATACAGTGGAAGTCAGAAATAGATTTAAGGGATTAGATCTGGTAGAGTGCATAATGAACTATGGACAAAGGTTTGTGCCATTGAATGGGAGACAGGTAGCAAGACTATCCCCAAGGCAAAAAAATGCAAAAAAAACCAAAACGGTTATCTGAGGAGGCCCTACAAATAGCTGTGAAAAGAAGAGAAGTGAAAAGCAAAGGAGAAAAGGAAAGATATACCCATTTGAATGCAGAGTTCCAAAGAACAGCAAGGAGAGCTAAGAAAGCCTTCTTCAGTGATCAGTGCAAAGAAATAGGGGAAAACAATAGAATGGGAAAGACTAGAGATCTCTTCAAGAAAATTAGAGATACCAAGGGAACATTTCATGCAAAGATGGGCTCAATAAAGGACAGAAATGGTAGGGACCTAACAGAAGCAGAAGATATTTAGAAAAGGTGGAAAGAATACACAGAAAAACTGTACAAAAACAGTGTCAGCCCCCAGAAAATCACAATGGTTTTATCACTCAGCTAGAGCCAGACATTCTGGAATGTGAAGTCAAGTGCACCTTAGGAAGCATCACTATGAACAAAACTAGTGGAAGTGATGAAATTCCAGTTGAGCCATTTCACATCCTAAAAGATGATACTGTGAAAGTGCTGCACTCAATATGCCAGCAAATTTGGAAAACTCAGCTGTGGCCACAGGACTGGAAAACATCAGTTTTATTTCCAATCCCAAAGAAAGGCAGTGCAAAGAATGCTCAAACTACTGCAATTTGTTCATCTCACACACTAGTAAAGTAATGCTCAAAATTCTCCAAGGCAAGCTTCAACAATATGTGAACCATGAACTTCCAGACGTCTAAGCTGGTTTTAGAAAAGGCAGAGGAACCAGAGATCAAAATGCCAACATTTGCTGCATCATCGAAAAAGCAAGAAAGTTCCAGAAAAATATCTCTTTCTGCTTTATTCACTACGCCAAAGCCTTTGACTGTGTGGATCATGACAAACTGTGGAAACTCCTGAAAGAGATGGGAATACGAGACCACCTGACCTGTCTCTTGAGAAATCTGTATGCAGGTCAGGAAGCAACAGTTAGAACTGGATACGGAACAACAGACTGGTTCCCAATAGGGAAAGGATTACGTCAAGGCTGTATATTGTCACGCTGCTTATTTAACTTTTATGCAGCATACCTCATGAGAAACACTGGTTTGGATGAAGCACAAGCTGGTATCAAGATTAGTGGGAGAAATATCAATAACCTCAGATATGTAGATAACACCACCCTTATGACAGAAAGTAAGAAGAACTAAAGAGCCTCTAGATGAAAGTGAAAGAGGAAAGTGAAAAGTTGGCTTGAGGCACAACATTCAGTAAACTAAGATCATGGCATCCGGTCCCATCACTTCATGGCAAATAGATGGGGAAACAGTGGAAACAGTGGCTCACTTTATTTTGGGGGCTCCAAATTCCCTGTAGATGGTGACTGCAGCCATTAAATTAAAAGATGCTTGCTCCTTGGAAGGAAAGTTATGACCAACCTAGACCACTTAATAAGAAGCAGAGATGTTACATTGCCAACAAATATCCATCTTGTCAAGGCTATAGTTTTTTCTAGTATCCATGTATGAGTGTGAGAGTTGGAATGTAAAGAAAGCTGAGTGTCAAAGAGTTGATGCTTTTGAAATGTGATGTTGGAGAAGACTCTTGAGAATCCCTTGAACTGCAAGAAAATCCAACCAGTCCATCCTAAAGGAGATCAGTCCTGGTTGTTCATTGGAAAGAGTGATGTTGAAGCTGAAACTCCAGTACTTTGGCCACCTGATGCCAACATCTGACTCATTTGAAAAGACTCTGATGGTAGGAAAAATTGCAGGCGGAAGGAGAAGGGAACCACAGAAGATGAGATGGTTGGATGGCATCACTGATTCAATGGACATGAGTTTGAGTAAACTCTGGGAATTGGTTATGTACAAGGAGGCCTCGCATGCTACTGTCCATGAGGTCACAAAGAGTCAGACAAAGCTGAGCGACTGAACTGAACTGAATTAAGATATTAAAACAAAATCACTCTGCCTATAGTCAGGCATTCACATGTTCACACGTGAGACTTTTTCTCTTGATCAAGTGAAAAATAGAAACAATAGAGGGTAATGACATGGTAGTGGTGATGACCTTCTAGTGTGTTGGTCTGTCTGATGTCTCTGAAGGTCCAGTGGTTGCAGTGATGTACAATTTTGAGACGCTTTTGCTACCTAGCCCATCTGTGTTTCTGCCTTTTTCCTGGGTTTATCTCTTGAGCTTTCCATATTCTGATTCTTCGTTTACAGTTCCTTCTTGTTGAGCTTTAAACGATTCCATGCTATCATAATAGGGTGAAAAGACAAGTGATTCATGAAGAAAATATAATCTTTAAACATACAAATATAGTGTATGTTAGACAGTACAATAGAAAATATTCACATGGTAATTATTTGTGAAATTTCAATTAAAGCAGTTAATCACAAAGAAGAAAAGAAAATTAACAATTAGTGGAAATTTTGAGCTAAATATCTCTGTTCTGAAATTATTCTCATGAAAGCAATAAAATGAAATATGTAAATTTAATAAATTCACTCTTAAATGAAATTTATTCTATATGTTTTAATGAATTTAGTGATAGAAATTACTCACTTGCTGACAATTGTTACATTTGCATGTAGAGCCTTTTTATTTATAGCAATTTAACTAGGATAAAACATACATGGAAATACATCAGGAAAGTATCATTTCACATTGTTTGACTGAATACGTGGACTTTGAAAATTGAAAAGGGTATGATCTAATGTCAGGATTGTATGGTTTTGTTCAATGTCACCTTCAATATGTATAAACAAATACCTTAAAGTATATATGTAACTTATTTTTTTCACTTATGTTCCACATTTGTACCTTATCATGTTTCTATCACCATCAAAGAATGTAACAAAATATTATAGATATTTCCAAACTCACAATAAATTTTTCAAAAGAAATTCTTATTTAATTCTTAACTATGGAATATAAGGTGAATTATCAAAGGCACTGGGAAACTTAATGCAGGGAACATATGAAGAACACTCCAAGTTTGTTTTTGAAAATTTTTAGGTAAGTTAAAATCTAAAATAATTCACAAACAGTACCTTAACTTTACTGTACCACACATCATGTAGTACATGCTATATTTATCAAAGCATATTTAATTTTAAACTTAAGTTAAGCATTTATTTCATTATTTTTCTACAAAGCAAATAATACTGAATTCAAATACTCACACCTATACATAGAATTTTTAAAACATTAAGTAATAAATTGAAATGTTATAATATAGATAAAGCAAATAATTTTTCTATATATGAAACATTCATACATGAAATGTGTCACACATTTCATTTCAGTTCACTTCAGTTCAGTCACTCAGTCGTGTCCGACTCTTTGCAACCCCATGAATCGCAGCACGCCAGGCCTCTCTGTCCATCACCAACTCCCGGAGTTCATTCAAACTCACGTCCATCGAGTCGGTGATGTCATCCAGCCATCTCATCCTCTGTTGTCCCCTTCTCCTCCTGCCCCCAATCCCTCCCAGCATCAGAATCTTTTCCAATGAGTCAACTCTTCTCATGAGGTGGCCAAAGTATTGGAGTTTCAGCTTCAGCATCATTCCTTCCAAAGAACACCCAGGACTGATCTCCTTTAGAATGGACTGGTTGGATCTCCTTGCAGTCCAAGGGACTCTCAAGAGTCTTCTCCAGCATCACAGTTGTAGCTGTTGCTAAGTCGCTTCAGTCGTGTCCGACTCTGTGTGACCCCAGAGACAGCAGCCCACCAGGCTCCCTTGTCCCTGGGATTCTCCAGGCAAGAACACTGGAGTGGATTGCCATTTCCTTCTCCAATGCATGAAAGTGAAAAGTGAAAGTGAAGTCGCTCAGTCGTGTCTGATTCCTCGCTACCCCATGGACTACAGCCTACCAGGTTCCTCTGTCCATGGGATTTTCCAGGCAAGAGTACTGGAGTGGGGTGCCATTGCCTTCTCCGAACGTCACAGTTAAAAAGCATCAATTCATTGGCGCTCAGCTTTCTTCACAGTCCAACTGTCACATCCATACATGACTACTGGAAAAACCATTATCAGAGATAAAAGCAAATGGAAGAAGCAGAACCCCCTTTCCAGAAAGGAAAACTGAGGAAGGAAGCAAGCAACTTTAAGCAGTTTATGATTATATTAACTTTAGGAGAACAAATAAGGTCCTTTTAGTAATTTACCCATTTGGAGATGTGAAAGGCAAATAACACTCTAGGTACTGTCCTCCTGATTATCCTTCCTAGGTAATCAATCTGATCAGCGCTGATGCATGCATTGGGGCAGGCTATTCTGTACACAAAGGCACCTAGCCAAGGGATTGAAGTTGAGCCCCTGTTTCAATCACCAAGTCATAGACTTTGGCACAGGGCTGTGTCAGTCTGGAGAGACTGCCTTTCTAGAATCAGTCACCATTGGGGCCATGCTGATATACATTATCACAGTCTATCTGACCAACAGCTTTGATACTGGCCATTGGATCATTATAAAGGAAAGAATGGATGTCTGTCCAATGCAGTGATTTCTCTTAGGTTAATTCATCAGTCAAGGGTGCACATACATGCAAATGAGTAACATACATGTGGAAGTTCTACTGTGCATAAACAAGGAGAAAACATTGGTATACTGATGGGTTCAAGTACACCAAATATCTATCTCTTATGTTAGAAATTACTCTTGTGATGTATTGATAGAATGGAGTTAAGTTTCACCTGGACTCTTTTGCATCATCCTTACATCTCCAGAAGCCGTATACCATAAGGTATATGGCTTGGGGTAATATAAAATAAGACACTACACTTGCTGGCACAATTTTGTGCCATGGGAATCAAACCTGACTCAGGCACATTGAAACAATAACTTCCAAGCCTCATTATTCCAGTTGTGTGTGTATACATACATATATAATATGATTATACTTTTCTTAAGAAAAAGCAATGTGTGCATATGTGAGTATAACCATCTATATGTAAACTTTTATACTATACCTATATCTATAGAGATAGATATCTGTAATTTTTTATATTAACATAGAGAAACAGATGGAAAGATACAACCCATTGGCCGCTTTAATAATTAGAAGAGAAGAAGGCATGATTAATAATTTTATATAACTCAAAATTGCTTGACTTATTACTAACAGGATTATATCTGTGTTAAAAAACAACATAAACAATATCTTGAGTTGGGAGACTAGACTTTTTTTAACTGAGTGCTACTTAGATAAATTTAAAGGAGTATTTTTGTGTTTTTTTGTTTTGCAGTGGAGAGAAAGCAGCTCTATATTAATCTTTTCATAGTACAGAAACCTTTGAAGATTCAGCCAATGTTTGACCACTAACATGCCAAAACTTATCTGATGTATAGAAACTTGGTGTTGATTTTTAGCAGGAGGCCATTACATCTATATCTTGTACCAGTCATTATTTGTATATCTATAGCTTTACATCTATTACTCTGTATATGTTTGTGTCTATATATCACCAAAATATTATTGTTGATGGTGGCTCAGACAGTAGAGTGCCTGCAATGCAGGAGATCTGGGTTTGATCCCTGGGTCAGGAAGATCTTCCAAGGAATGAAAAGGCAATCCACTCCAGTATTCTTGCCTGGAGAATTCCATGGACAGAGAAGCCTGGCAGCCTACTGTCATGAGGTCGCAAAGTCAGACACGACTGAACGACTAACACTCAAAGATTTACATCTATTAATCTGTATATGTCTAAAGGTAGAAAATAGCCAGAATATTTTCTACCATTAGACATATTAAGAATCATCAACAATAGCATTTTGGTGATATATAGACATAAACATATACAGAGTTATAGATGTAAATCTTTGAAAGTGTTAGTTGTATTATGCAAGTAGGGGTATGACCATGAACTCCCACTATGGCACTGACTTTATGAATGTCTGCTAAAATGTATTTATGCCTCTCATTTGAGTCTACCAGTATTTGGGGTCTGCTGTTATTTTTTCCTAGTGGTGTGTAGCCTATCATATCTCACTTAGATGTTAGATGTTTTTCAATGCATATATTCATTTCTAACTATATAAACTTAAAGTTTGAAGGGGGAGCTGGCAACCCCTTTCTTCTAATTTTGCCTCTATAAGAACGAAGATCTAAGAAGTTTAACAGAATTGAAACTCATCCATGTTCTTCTTGGGGCAATTGCAGTTCACACATATAATTATGGAAGGTAGGCAATAGGACCTAGCTATTAAGGATTGAGGCACTGTTTTGTGATTTCTTGAGTTGAAATTATATGATCTTTAACAATGGGCAATCTTGAAAAAAATGGCCCATATATTCCTGGTGAAATTAATCAATACCTAATTATTTGGAAGCTATAAATGCTATCTTTGGCTGACATGCTCACAAAATGTGTTTTCTTCTGTCAATAAAGGACCAACAAATCAGAAATCTAGCATAAGGGAGGTTATTACAGAGGACAAAAGACTCACCCTCATTTTTTCACTTAGCTGTTTCATCAATTTAATGGTATTTATGCCACTTAAATAAGAAAAAGAGCGAGCTTGGGCCTTGCAAATGTAATTGGAAAATAGTAACAAACTGATAATACCTGAAACCACAGAAAATGTAATACTCTGAAAATACCTGTAGAATTCAGAACACAGCTAGCAAAGCAACTCCTGAGATACAGAAAATGAGTGTCACTGTGTTGACCTTAAAAATATATTTAAAATGTCATGCATTAGTCTGCTTTGTTTATTTAAGTGCTAATTTTTGAGTCTGAAATCAGATTTCATTAATCATAGTGGATGCTGCAAGGCTCCTCTCAGATCAAAGGCATATTCCCTCAGTTCCTGGGAAGTTTGGCTGTAGACGGCTTAGTGCTAAATCCCTCAGACTGAGAGAACCATCTTAATGTCAAATCATCTTCCCAAGAGCAGCCCCTTCAATGACTGTTATAATGCTGTTTTTTTTTTTTTTTAATGGTGAAATACATGACAGAATAGTGCCCTCTCTGTTCTTGCATACTCCACCATTTCTTTCTGCCATGACTTAAATCACACACTTTTATTCTTTACTGTAAACTCAGAGACTCTGTCATAGATTTTCTTCATAGCAGTAAGAACAATCTGTTAGTAATTAGCCTGTCCCCAATTATTTGCCTTTAAGATCATTGACTTTAGGACTCACTCTTTAGAGATTCTTGCTGCTGCTGTTGCTAAGTCGCTTCAGTCGTGTCCGACTCTGTGTGACCCCATAGACGGCAGCCCAGTAGGCTCCTCTGTCCCTGGGATTCTCCAGGCAAGAATACTGGAGTGGGTTGCCATTTCCTTCTCCAATGCATGAAAGTGAAAAGTGAAAGTGAAGTCGCCCAGTTGGGCCCGACTCTTAGCGATCCCATGGACTGCAGCCTACCAGGCTCCTCCATCCATGGGAATTTCCAGGCAAGAGTACTGGAGTGGGGTGCCATTGCCTTCTCCATTAGAGTCTAGAAAATACTATGATGGATATAAAAGAAAAACTCAATATATTATATTATTGTATTGACTAATAGGCTTAATGGAAAAGCAATCCAATAAAATATTATTCAATGCCCAGATATGTAAAGATGATTACAGGTAGGTAGGTTGATAGATAAGATAGATGATAGATAAAAATAAGCTTTTTTGGTGATTCTTCTCAAATGTAGTTGAATTCATCAGGGTCTCCAAAGATTTAAGTCCCAGTTTTTGGAGACCCTGTTGAATTCAACTACATTTGAGAAGAATCACCAAAAAAGCTTATTTTTTATCTATCAACCTACCTACCTACCTGTAATCATCTTTACATATCTGGGCATTGAATAATATTTTATTGGATTGCTTGTCCATTAAGCCTATTAGTCAGTACAATAATATAATATATTGAGATTTTGTTTTATATCCATCATAGTATTTTCTAGACTTCAAGTGTTTATACTGAACAAATAACCAACATCTTATTTATACCATTAGAAATTTTATATTAAAAGCTTACATCTGCAAAGGAACATCAATATATAAATTTACATGTCTAAGGATGAAACTAGTTTATTAAACTTCTGAAATATAAAGACCATCAACCTATGCTGCTGCTGCTAAACAGTATAATTCTAACTTTATCTTTAAAACTTTTCTTCCACAATAAGGTACCATTTCATGCCAGTCAGAATGGCTGCGATCCAAAAGTCTACAAGCAATAAATGCTGGAGAGGATGTGGAGAAAAGGGAACCCTCTTACACTGTTGGTGGGAATGCAAACTAGTACAGCCACTATGGAGAACACTGTGGAGATTCCTTAAAAAACTGGAAATAGAACTGCCATATGACCCAGCAATCCCACTGCTGGGCATACACACCAAGGAAACCAGAATTGAAAGAGACACGTGTACCCCAATGTTCATTGCAGCACTGTTTATAATATCCAGGACATGGAAGCAACCTAGATGTCCATCAGCAGACGAATGGATAAGGAAGCTGTGGTACATATACACAATGGAGTATTACTCAGCCATTAAAAAGGATACATTTGAATCAGTTCTAATGAGGTGGATGAAACTGGAGCCTATTATACAGAGTGAAGTAAGCCAGAAAGAAAAACACCAATACAGTATACTAACACACATATATATGGAATTTAGAAAGATGGTAATGACAACCCTGTATGCGAGACAGCAAAAGAGACACAGATGTCTAGACCAGTCTTTTGGACTCTGTGGGAGAGGGGAGGGGGTATGATTTGGGAGAATGGCATTAAAATATGTATAATATCATATAAGAAATGAATCGCCAGTCCAGGTTTGATGCAGGATACAGGAAGCTTGGGGCTGGTGCATTGGGATGACCCAGAGGGAGGGTATGTGGAGGGAGGTGGGAGGGGGGGTTCAGGATGGGGAACACGTGTACACCCGTGGTGGATGCATGTTATTGTATGGCAAAACCAACACAATATTGTAAAGTAAAAATAATAATAATAATAAAAAATTAAAAAAATAAAATAAAAAGATGAAAAATAAAAAAACCTTATCTTCATAACATAATAATATACAAACTGAAAAATGCATAAGCATAATTATATAGTACCACAAACATCTATAAAGAAAACATTTGTGTAATCTATAATGTGAGCCAAGAAATAGAACAATGTCAGAGACTCAGAAGCACACTTTGGTGTCCTTTCCTGATATTGCACCCCTCCCTTTATCCTAGAAATAACAACTATCTTAGTTTTATAATTTTACCTCTACTCTTTTTCTTTTCTAATGGGAAAAAAGAGTAACCCCCCTCATTTATCTATATACTGAAGGAAAAGGAAGTGACATATATTTGTGTTTTGGCACCAGATTGCTCTAACATGGAGATATTCTCTTTCCTAGATGAATATTTTTCTAACTTAAGAACTATTATGTGTGCTGTTGCTGTCTCCTTAAGTCCTTTCATTAAATTTGATTGTATAAGACTGCTACTTTATTGTGAAAATTATGACCAACCCTTGCTCATTTTGGAGAAGGAAATGGCAACCCACTCCAGTGTTCTTGCCTGGAGAATACCAAGGATGAGGGAGCTTGGTGGGCTGCTGTCTATGAGGTGGCACAGAGTCGGACATGACTGAAGCGACTTAGCAGCAGCAGCAGCTTGCTAATTTATAAATTGCTTTTACTAGTTTGGTGTAATTATGCAAATAGTAAAACTCTTAGAAACTAAAATAGTCTTTCAAAATCATCCCTTAGTATCTTTTACTTCGTATAAGATGCAATAATAACGTTTTATGGAAGTAATTGTGATAGTCTGGTCTTGACTTACTGCCGCAGAACCCGTAAATACCTGAGAAATATCTTCAATAGTGTTAAAAGATTGAAATTTGTAATGGCTTACATTTAATGATACTTTGTGTTGTAAAGGGAATATATAGAGAGCAATAGAGTTTTTACCACAGTTTGTGAATTCAGTGAATTCATGGTCACCTAAGGGGACACTTCAGGCAAATGTAAAAGACAAACAACAATACTTTTGCTAGAGTTGAAACCAATCATGAGGGCTATAGGAACTGGTGTTGTGGGAGAAGATGGAAACTTTCCTTTCACTTTAAAAAAATGTTTCTTTATAGCACTTTTATATATTTTAGCCTGCAGAGTCAAAATAGATTCAGCTGTTTTTTCTGGTGATAATTCTGTATCATTGGTTGTCCTTCCTTTCTTCCTTCCCTGTTCTCCCTTACTCTCTCCCTCCCCCGCTCTGTCTCTGTTGGCAAACATTTGGGTTGTTTCCACATTTCCCAGAGATTCAGCAGAACTTCCTTTTCCAGGCATCATATGGTCTATTGTATGTCTCTACTTGGAATCTCTTGTCCAGAAGGGTTTATAAGCCCCCTTATAGCATTTACAAGCAATCCCCATCGCTTTTCCTACCTGCATTTAAGTTTTGTGAATTAGAGATGAGTGAGTCCATCTTCCAGGTATCCTCCAGACAAGTTAGAACAGATGTACACAATAATTTACAAATAAAGTCTGCTTTGTTCCCTCCTTTTGGAGGGAGAAAATGGGACCTTGGGCTGCCACCATTTGGGATCAAGACCAAGACTGCCACTGAGGTTGGTCAGGGGTTGTGGGCAGATGAATAAAATTTCTGAAAACTTTTCTACCATTCTGAAGATGGCATTTTTTTTTTCTTTTTTAAACTTCTTATTTTGTATTGGGGTATAGCCACTTAACAAATGTTAATGTTGTGACAATTTCACGTGAAGAGGGGAGGGACTCAGTCATACACATCCATATATCCATTCTCCCCCAGCACTCACCTCCCATCCTGGAAGCCTCATAACAATGAACAGAGTTCCATGTGCTATACAATAGGACCTTGTTGGTTATTCATTTTAAATGTAGCAATGTGGACATGTCCATCCCAAACTTCGTAACTATCCCTTTACCCCTTCTCTACCCCAGCAATCATAAGCTCCTTCTCTAAGTCTGTGAGTCTGTTTTGTAACTAAGTTGATTTGTATCATTTCTTTTTAGATTCCACATATAACGAATGCCATTGGATAATTGTTCTTCTCTGTCTGACTTACTTCACTCAATATAACACTCTCTAGGTCCATCCATGTCACTGAAAATGGCATTAGTTTGTTATTTTTAATGATATTCCATCTGTATTATTATCTTCTTTATCTATTCCTCTGCTGATGGACATTTAGGTTGCTTCCGTGTCTTGGTTATTGTAAACAGTGCTGGAATGAAAATTGGGGTGCATGTATCCTTTTGGTCTTGTTTATCTCTGGATATATGCCCAGGAGAGGTATTGCAATATCATATGGTATCTCTATCTTTAGTTTTTTAAGGAACCTCCATAGTGTTCTCCATAATAGCTGTACTGACTTACATTCCCACCAACAGTGTAGGAGGGTTTGCTTCTCTCCACATCTTCTACAGAATTTATTGTTTGTGATTTTTTTTTTTTTTTTAATGATAGCCATTCTTGCTGGTGTGAGGTGATTTATTGTAGTTTTGATTTGCATTTCTCTAATAATTAGTGATGTTGAACATCTTTTCATGTTCCTATTGGCCATCTGTATGTCTTGTCTGGAGCATGGATGGCTTTTTCTTAATTGGAATTCTCTTACTTTCTATAAACTTTTGATTGTTAGGACTCCAACAAAGTTGGTTCAAATAGGCTCTATTTTGTTTGATGTTTCTTCCTGCGGGTGAACAAGAGTTTGGCGCTTCCTAGACTGCCATCTTACTCTAGGCTTCATATTTTTTTCATCACTGTAATTTACCTCAAGTTCTCCAACCTATAAACTCCAAAGCTTCACATAAAAGTTAGGCCATTTCTTCTCAAACATAACATATTCTATTTTTCATTGATTATCTCCCCCCAATTCCTTCAATTAGAAGTGATCTTGTACCTCCCAAAATATTTTTCAAGCTTGAATTATGCATTTTTAAAGACAAATAAATCCTCAGTGATTTTCAGTTTTTGACCTTCATAAATTATTGTTCTCATTTTAAATATATTCAATATGTATAAACTAAAATATATTCCTTTGGTAGAACAGTCATACAATTGCTATATTTGAGATATAAATAAAATAAAACAAAACAATAAAAATCACTATTGCCATTCAGTCAGTTCAGTTCAGTCACTCAGTCGTGTCCGACTCTTTGTGACCCCATGAATCGCAGCACGCCAAGCCTCCCTGTCCATCACCAACTCCCGGAGTTCACTCAGACTCACATCCATAGAGTCAGTGATGCCATTCAGCCATCTCATCCTCTGTCATCCCCTTCTCCTCCTGCCCCCAATCCCTCCCAGCATCAGTCTTTTCCAATGAGTCAACTCTTCGCATGCTGTTATGTTAAAAAGGATAGGATTGTTTTGCTCAAAATTCTGGGATTATTAAAAGAAAAAATTTGTATATTCATTCATTTATAGATTCAACTTAATTTCTATCAAAAGTCCAACTTATTATTATTTATCTTGCAGAAATTGACAAGCACATCCTAAAGTTTATGTGGAAAGGAAAAGGACCAGAATATTTTAAATAGGCTTAAAAAAAACAAGTTTGGAGCACTGAATATCTCCAATTTCAAAACTTACTACACAGCTACACTGATAAAGATAGTGTGGTGTGGCACAAGAATAGACATATCGATCAATGGAGTAGATTCTAAATTCTAAAAATACACTCATATATCTATGTGAAATGTAGTTTTATAAGATTTTATAAGATTGCTGAGACAATTTGATGAAACAGATTTTGTAACAAATGGTGTTAGGACATCCAGATATCTATGTGTAAAATAATGAAACTGGAACTCTTCTTTATGCCATCTATAAACTTTCTTTCAAAATGGAGTATACACCCAAATTTAAGAGCAAAACTGGATGTGGTCCCAAGATGGAGGAGGAATAAGACAGGGAGACCACTTTTTCCCCCACAAATTCATCAAAAGATCATTTGAATGTTAAGCAACTTCCACAAAACAGCTTCTTAACCCTGGGGGAGAACAACAGGCACCCAGAAAGGTAGCTCATTCTCTTCGAAACAAGATAAGACAAAATACAAAAGATCATTAGAGACTATGATCAGCAACTATATGACAACAAAATGGACAACTTGGAAGAAATGGACACATTCTTAGAAAAGTATAATCTTCCAAAACTGAACCGGGAAGAAATAGAAAATCTTAACAGATCCATCACAAGCACAGAAATTGAAACTGTAATCAAACATCTTCCAACAAACAAAAGCTCAAGACCAGATGGCTTCACAGGTGAATTCTACCAAAAATCTAGAAAAGAGCTAACACCTATCCTAGTCAAACTCTTCCAGAAAATTGCAGAGGAAGGTAAACTCCCAAACTCATTCAATGAGGCCACCATCACCCTAATACCAAACCTGAAAAAGATGCCACAAAAGAAGAAAACTACAGGCCAGTATCAGTGATGAAAGTGAAAGTGAAGTAGCTCAGTCATGTCCGACTCTTTGCAACCTCATGGACTGTAGCCTACCAGGGTCCTCCCTCCATGGGATTCTCCAAGCAAAAATACTGGAGTGGGTTGCCATTTCCTTCTCCAGGGGATCTTCCCGACCCAGGGATCGAACCTGGGTGTCCCACATTGCAGGTAGATGCTTTAACCTCTGAGCCATCAGGAAAGCCCTATCAGTGATGAATATAGATGCAAAAATCCTCAACAAAATTCTAGCAAATATAATCCAACAACATATTAAAAAGATTATACACCATGACCAAGTAGGCTTTATTCCAAGGATGCAAGGATTTGTTAATATTTGCAAATTAATCAATGTGACACACCACATTAACAAACTGAAAGATAAAAGCCTTATGATTATCTCATAGATGCAGAGAAAGTCTTTGACAAAATTCAGCATCCATTTATGATAAAAAATCCTCCAGAAAGCAGGCATAGAAGGAACATACCTCAACAAATAAAAGTCATATATGATAAATCCACAGCAATCATTGTTCTCAATGGCAAAAATATTATAGCATTTCCCCAAAAGTCAGGAACAAAACAAGGGTGCCCACTCTCACCACTGCTATTAAACTTAGTTTTGGAAGTTTTAGCCATAGCAATCAGAGAAGAAAAAGAAATAAAAGAATCCAGATTGGAAAAGAAGAAGTAAAGCTCTCACTGTTTGCAGTTGAAATGATCCTCTACATAGAAAACCCTAAAAACCACCAGATAATTACTAGCCCTAATCAATAAATATAGTAAATTTGCAGAAGATAAAATTAATACACAGAAATACCTTGGATTCCTATATAGTAACAGTGAGAAAGTAAAAAAGAGCATTAAGGAAACAATCCCATTCACCATTTGGGATGAAAATAATAAAATAATTAGGTATAAACCTATCTAAAGAAACAAAAGAGCTATATATAGAAAACTATAAAACACTAATGAAAGAAATCAAAGATGACACAAATAAATGAAGAAATATACCACATTCAAGTATTGGAAGTATCAAGGTAGTGAAAATGAGTATACTACTCAAAGCAACCTACAAATTCCATGCCATCCCTATCAAGCTTCCAATGGTATTTTTCAAAGAATTAGAACAAATAACTTCACAATTTGCATGGAATTACAAAAAACCTCAAATAGCCAAAGTAATCTTGATAAATAAGAATGGAACTAGAGGAATCAAACTGCCTGACTTCAGACTATACTACAGACTACACTTCAGACTAATGCTATAGTCATCAAGACAGTATGGCACTTGCACAAAGACAGAAATATATATCAATGGAACAAAATATAAAGCCCAGAGATAAATCCATGCACCTATGGACACCTTATCTTTGATCAAGGAGGCAAGAATATACAATGGAGAAAAGACAATCTCTTGTACAAGCTGTGCTGGAAAAACTGGTGAGCCACCTGTTAAAAGAATGAAACTAGAGTACTTTCTAACACCATGCACAAAAATAAACTCAAAATGGATTAAAGATCTAAATATAAAACCAGAAACTATAAAACTACTAGAGGAAAACATAGGCAAAACACTCTCTGACATAAATCACAGCAGGGTCCTCTATGACCCACCTCCCAGAGAAATGGAAATAAAAGCAAAAATAAACAAATGGGACCTAATTAAACTTAAAAGCTTTTGCACAACTAAGGAAACTATGAGCAAGGTGAAAAGACAGCCTTTAGAATGGGAGAAAACAAATTTAACAGAAATATATGGCAAAAGGAAATTTGCAGTATGATTTAGTTAAGGATCTTGAGATAGGGAGATTATATCAGGTAGGCCAGATAATTTATAAGGCTTCCTTTAAAAGGGAAACAGGAGGTCAGAGAGGAGAAAATATGCTACCCTGCTGGCTTTGAAGATTGAGGAAGCGGCAAGAGCCAAGGCATGTAGGTAGTCTTTAGAAGCTAAAAAAGGCAAGAAAATGGATATCCCATAAAAGCCTTTTGAAAGTACACATCCCTAGGGACCCATTTCAGACTTGTGACTTGCAAAACTAAAAATTAATAAATATTTGCTGATCTGAGTCATCAATAGGTGGAAATTTTATAACAGTAATAGGAAACTAATAAAATTCTCCTAAATAGAGGTCAGCATGTTTGCCAATATATTTACATTGAGTTTAAAAAATTATGCTATGTAGTTAGGAAAACCAGTGGACTTGGTTTTCAAAGTGAGTGAATACATGCTACAAATAAGATGTATAAGTATTTTATATACCTGTTTTACTCTGAAAGAATTAACCAGCAACATAAGAGATATTCACCTGGGAGTTTATTTAACTTGCCTATAAACAGGATTCTGGAAATTATAGTTTCCAGTATCTTGCAATAAGTATAGAAAAGATTTCAGTATAGTAAAGTTAGGCAGGAGAAATCCTGAATTCTGTACTCATTTATCAGTAGGAAAACAAATAATATCCTTTATATGTACATCTTAATTTTATTTAATATCACATTTACAACTATACCTATACATGTTCCTATACAGACTCTTAGAATGTCAGTTTTTATTTTTATTTTTTTGATTAGAAAACAATGCCACCCAAGCTAATTTATACAGTAGAACAACATGGTTTGCAAAGTATAGCTTGTCAGCAATTATTTCTAGATGAAGCTGATAGAGATGAATAAATGAATCATAAAAAATCTTTAAGTGATTTAAATTCATATACATGGTTTACAATATAATGATGGAAATATACTTTAAAAATTAGATATCTAGTATCAATGTGATTAAGTTTAGATAGAATCATAGCCATGCTCCTTTAGTTATAACATTTTTCAAAATTGTAATAGTGCTTTTATATATATATATATATATATATATATATGGAAAACCATTAGACAATTCAGATATGACCTAAATCAGACCCCTTATGATTATAGAGTGGAAGTGAGAAATAGATTTAAGGAACTAGATCTGATAGACAGAGTGCCTGAAGAACTATGGACGCAGGTTTGTGACACTGTACAGGAGACAGGGATCAAGACCATCTCCAAGAAAAAGAAATACAAAAAAGAAAAATGGCTGTCTGAGGAGGTCTTACAAATACCTGTGAAAAGAAGAGAAGTGAAAAGCAAAGGAGAAAAGGAAAGATATACCCATCTGAATGCAGAGTTCCAAAGAATAGCAAGGAGAGATAAGAAAGCCTTCCTCAGCGATCAATGCAAAGAAATAGAGGAAAACAGAAGAATGGGAAAGACTAGAGATCTCTTCAAGAAAATTAGAGATACCAAAGGAACATTTCATGCAAAGATGGGCTCAGTGAAGGACAGAAATGGTAGGGACCTAACAGAAGCAGAAGATATTAAGAAAAGGTGGCAAGAATACACAGAACTGTGCAAAAAAGATCTTCATGATACAGATAATCTATATGGTTTGATCACTCATCTGGAGCCAGACATCCTGGAATGTGAAGTCAAGTAGGCCTTAGGAAGCATCACTATGAACAAAACTATGAGGTGATGGAATTCCAGTTAAGCAATTTCATATCCTAAAATAAGATGCTGTGAAAGTGCTGCACTCAATATCCAAGCAAATTTGTAAAATTCAGCGGTCACCACAGGACTGGAAAAGGTCAGTTTTCATTCCAATCCCAAAGAAAGGCAATGGCAAAGAATGCTCACACTACCGCACATTGCATTAATTTCACGTGCTAGTAAAGTAATGCTCAAAATTCTACAAGGCAGGCTTCACCAATATGTGAACTGTGAACTTCCAGATGTTTAAACTGGTATTAGAAAAGGCAAAGGAACAGAGATCAAGTTGCCAACATCCTCTGAATCATTGAAAAGGCAAGAGAATTCCAGAAAATCATCTACTTCTGCTTTATTGACTATGCTGAATCCTTTGACTGTGTGGATCACAACAAACTCTGAAAAATTCTGAAAGAGATGGGAATACCAGACCACCTGACCTGCCTTTTAAGAAATCTGTATGCAGGTCAGGAAGCAACAATTAGAACTGGACATGGAACATCAGACTGGTTCCAAATCAAGAAAGGACTACGTCAAGGCTGAATATTGTCACCCTGCTTATTTAACCTCCATGCAGAATACATCATGAGAAACGCTGGGCTGGATGAAGCACAAGCTGGAATCAGGATTGCCGGGTAAAATATCATAACATCAGATATTCCGATGACACCACCCTTACAGCAGAAGGTGAAGAAGAACTAAAGAGCCTTTTGATGAAAGTAAAAGAGGAGAATGAAAAAGTTGGCTTAAAGCTCAACATTCAGAAAGCAAAGATCACGGCATCCAGCACCATCACTTCATGGCAAATAGATGGGGGAACAGTGGAAACAGTGGCAGGCTTTATCTTTTTTGACTCCAAAATTACTGTAGACAGTGAGTGCAGCCATGAAATTAAACAATGCTTTCTCCTTGGAAGAAAAGTTATGGCCAACCTAGACAGCATATTAAAAAGCAGAGACATTACTTTGCCAACAAAAGTACATCTAGTCAAGACTATGGTTTTCCAGTACTTTGCTCGAGCCCCAGCAAATAAAGTGTGTCACTGTTTCCCATCTATTTGCCATGAAGTGATGGAACCAGATGCCATGATCTTTGTTTTTGGAATGTTGAGTTTTAAGCCAATTTCTCACTCTTCTCTTTCACTTTCATCAAGAGGCTCTTTTGTTCTTCTTCACTTTCTGCCATAAGGGTGATGTCATCTGCGTAACTGAGGTTATAGATACTTCTCCTGGCAATTCCAGCTTGTGCTTCATTCAGCCCAGCGTTTTGCATGATAAACTCTGCATGGAAGTTAAATAAGCAGGGTGACAATATACAGCTTTAATGTAGTCCTTTTCCTATTTAGAACCAGTCTGTTGTTTCATGTCCAGTTTTAGCTGTTGTTTCCTTACTTGTATACAGATTTCTCAAGAGGCAGATCAGGTGGTCTTGTACTCCCATCTCTTTCAAAATTATCCACAGTTTATTGTGGTCCACACAGTCAAAGGCTTTGACATAGTCAATAAAGCAGAAATAGATGTTTTTTCTGGAACTCTCTTGCTTTTTCAATGATCCAGCGGATGTTGACAATTTGATCTGTGGGTTCCTCTGCCTTTTCTAAATCCATCTTGAACATCTGAAAGTTCACAGTTCATATATTGTTAAACCCTGGCTTGGAAAATTTTAAGCATTTCTTTACTAGCATGTGAGATGAGTGCAGTTGTGTGGTAGTTTGAGCATTCTTTGGCATTGCCTTTCTTTGGGATTGGAATGAAAACTGACCTTCTCTAGTCCTGTGGCCACTGTTGAGTTTTCCAAATTTGATGGCATATTGAGTACAGCTCTTTCATATCAAATCTTTTAGGATTTGAAATAGCTCAACTGGAATTCCATCACCTCCTCTAGCTTTGTTCATAGTGATGCTTCCTAAAGCCCACTTGCCTTCACATTCCAGGATGTCTGGCTCTCGGTGACTAATCACGCCAACGTGATTATCTTGGTCATGAAGATCTTTTCTGTACAGTCTTCTGTGTATTCTTGCCACCTCTTCTTAAAAATCTCCTACTTCTGTTAGGTCCATACCATTTCTGTCATTTATTGAGCCCATTATTGCATGACATGTTCCCTTGGTATCTCTAATTTTCTTGAACAGATCTCTAGTCTTTCCCTTTCTATTGTTTTCCTCTATTTCTTTGCAGTGATCATTGAGAAAGACGTTCTTATCTCTGCTGCTATTATTTTGGGACTCTGCATTCAGATGGGTGTATCTTTCCTTTTTTCCTTTGCCTTTTACTTCTCTTCTCAGCTATTTCTAAGGTCTCCCTAGACAACCATTTTTCCTTTTGGATTTCTTTTTTGGGGATGCTCTTGATCACTGCTTCCTATACAATGTCATGAACTTCTGTCCATGGTTCTTCAGGCACTCTGTTTATCATATGGAATCCCTTGAATCTAATTATGTAAAGACTAGCTTTTTCCCAGAGGATAGAGTGCTTCATTCCTAATCTCTACCCTCATCTCCTTTCAGGGGGTGTTGAAGGTCAGCTTTGCAGTTGCTCTTTATTTAGTCCTTTTAGGGATAGATGCCAAAGTGCTGATTTGTAGTTTGCAAGAAATTTATTTTTTTAAGCTTTTAAAATAAAATAGTAGATTTTAGTTTTACTATTCTGTTCTATGTTTTTCTCAATTAACACCATTATTCTAATATTTAAACATCTATAATTTGCTTATTTTCTTTCTGTATGTTATTCCATTTTATACTTTTTAAATTATTCATCGATTCTCTTGTCTGTAGGTATTTTATTATTTCTAGATTTTGCTATTATAGAATAAAGCTTCTATAAATTTTAATTTACATGTCATTTGAAACACATGTACAAGAATTTTTCTAAGGAATGAACTAAGGCAAATTTTTAGGTCATAGGATCATCATCAAATTTACAAGATAATGCATTTTCCAAAGTAATTGTCTTTATTTAGGCTATCACAATCAGTGTATTGTAGCCCATATAACTCCTCATCCTATCTACATTTGGTATAAACAGACTAATTTTTGCCAAGATAATGGGTATAAAGTGTAGTCTCTTATTGTTTGCAAATTTCTTATATTTAACCTTTGATATCTCTGCTTTTGTTGAAATACTTATTATTTTGCCCAGTTCTTCCTTTTGGGTTGTTTTTTCTTTTTCTTCTAATTAGTAAGAATTTTTTATGTTTTTGTTATTAATTTTCATATTATTGCATAGGTTTTCTGCAGTTTGTGGCTTTCCATTTTATGTCTTTACCTTTATATTTCTATACTTTACCTTCCTGCTTTATGTCTTAGGGTGAAGTATAATTTTATAATTTTACTGTGTGAATTTATCATTATATTTTACTTTGTATCTCTTGTGATCTTTTAATGAAATTCTTCTTTACATAGATATTGTAAAGGCATTTCCCTAATATTCTTCTAATTGTTGAATACTCATCTTAATTCATTTGATCAGTATATTGTTATAGAATATTTCCTCTATGTTCATGGTTTATATTGCCCAGTAGTCTTATTTCTTGCACAGTTCTTCTTGGGCTTAAGTGTCCATGTCAATCCAGAGTTATTGAATTACTTGGAAAATGTTCTTTTCTATTTTTCTAGTAAAAATTGAATAACACTGAATTGTTTAATATTTAAATTTGATGTCTGAGCTAGACTTTGGTGTGTTCTTTGTGCAAACAAAAGTTTTAACTTTATTAATGTATAACTGGTACTCAACTGCAAATTTTGAAAAAGTACAATTTGATGTTTTAATATACATAGACAACCATGAAATCACTATCATGGTGAAGAATTTTTAAAAAATCACCATTAAAGCCTCCTTGATATTCATACCCCACCCCTGCCTCTAGATAATCACTCATCTGTTTTCTATCAAAGTAGAAAAGTTAGCGTTTTTTAGAATTTTACAGTAATGGAATAATACAGTATAACCAACCATATGTACTTTTTTGGTCTGACTTATTTTAGTTAATGGGCTTCCTGTATAGCTCAGTTGGTAAAGAATCTGCCTGCAATGCAGGAGACCTCGATTTGATTCCTGGGTCAGGATGATTTCCTGAAGAAGGGATAGGCTAGCCACTCCAGTATTCTTGGGCTTCCCTGTGGCCCAGCTGGTAAAGAATCTGCCTGCAATGCGGGAGACCTGAATTTGACCCCTGGGTTGGGAAGATCCCCTGGAGAAGAGAAAGGCTACCCATTCCAGTATTCTGGCCTAGAGAATTGCATAGACTGTATAGTCCATGGGTTGCAAAGAGTTGGACACGACTGAGCAACTTTCACACAGGATTTTAGTTAATAAAATTATTTTGAGATACAACCATATTACTGAGTATATTGTTTGTTATATTTTCTTGCTGAGCAACATTTCATTGTGTATGTTTATCACAATTCGATGTGTCATTTGAACTTTTTCCAGATTGTGGACAATGTAAATAAAGCTGCCACAGACATTTATATACAAATCCTTTATGTACAGGTGGTTTCATGTTTAATTTAGATAAATACCTAGGAATGGAATTTCTGGGATATATTCAGGTGAATTTTTAATGGTTTAAGTGAATGATGAACTGATTTTCAAAGTAACTGTAAGATTGTATATTTCTACTAAGAGTGTAGAACCTACTTTCATGGATTTCATGCTGACCACAGATATTTATATCTTATTTTTCATACACTATCATTGCTTCATTTTGCTTCTATGTTATAAACTCTACAGTAGTTTTCTTTATTTTCTCTTTAGACAGTCATTTCTCTTATCTGTTCAGTTCAGACACTCAGTCATGATACATTCTTTACCACCCCATGGACTGCAGCACGCCAGGCCTCCCTGTCCATCACCAACTCCAAGAGTTACTCAAATTCATGTCCATTGAGTCAGTGATGCCATCCAACCATCTCATCCTCTGTAGTGCCCTACTCCTTCCACCTTCAATCTTTCCCAACATCAGGGTTTTCTCCAATGAGTCAGTTCTTCGCATCAGGAGGCTGAAGTATTGGAGTTTCAGCTTCAGCATCAGTCCTTCCGAAGAATATTAAGGACTGATTTCCTTTAGAATGGACTAGTTGGATCTCCTTGCAGTCCAAGGGACTCTCAAAAGTCTTCTCCAACACCACAGTTCAAAGGCATCAATTCTTCAGCGCTCAGCTTTCTATATAGTCCAACTCTCACATCTATACATGACTACTGGAAAACCATAGCTTTGACTACAGGGACCTTTGTTGACAAAGCAGTGTCTCTACTTTTTAATATGCTGTCTAGGTTGGTCATAACTTTTCTTCCAAGGATCAAGCATCTTTTAATTTCACTGCAATCACCATCTGCAGTGATTTTGGAGCACCCCAAATTAAAGTCTGTCACTATTTCCACTGTTTCCCATCTATTTGCCATGAAGTGATGGAACCAGATGCCATGATCTTAGTTTTCTGAATGTTGAGTTTTAAGCCGACTTTTTCACTCTCCTCTTTCACTTTTATCAAGAGGCTTTTTAGATCTTCTTCGCTTTCTGCCATAAGGGTGATGTCATCTGCATATCTGAGGTACTGATATTCCTTCCAACAATCTGGATTCCAGCTTGTGCTTCCTCCAGCCCAGCGTTTCTCATGATGTACTCTGCATCAAAATTAAATAAGCAGGTGACAATATATAGCCTTGAGGTATTCCTTTCCCAATTTGGAACCAATTTGTTGTTCCATGTCTGGTTCTAACTGTTGCTTCAGTTAGAAATCTGCACACAGATTTCTCAACAGGCAGGTCAGGTGGTCTGGTATATCCATCACTTGAAGAATTTTGCAGAGTTTGTTGTGATCTACACAGTCAGAGGCTTTGCATAGTCCGTAAAGAAGAAGTAGATGATTTTCTGGAGCTCTCTTGCTGTTTTGATGATCCAGCAGATGTTGGCAATTTGATCACTGGTTCCTCTGCCATTTCTAAATCCAACTTGAACATCTGGAAGTTCACGGTTCATATATGTTGAAGCCCGGCTTGGAGAACTTTGAGTATTACTTTACTAGTGTGTGAGATGGAGAAGGCAATGGCAACCCACTCCAGTACTCTGGCCTGGGAAATCCCATGGGCAGAGGAGCCTGGTGGGCTGCAGTACACAGGGTCACAAAGAGTCGGACACGACTGAAGTCACTTAGCAGCAGCAGCAGCAGCAGCATTGAGATGAGTGCAGTTGTGCGGTAGGCTGAGAATTCTTTGACATTGCCTTTCTTTGGGATTAGAATGAAAACTGATGTTTTCCAGTCGTGTGGCCACTGCTGAGTTTTCCAAATTTGCTGACGTTTTGAATGCAACACTTTCACAGCATCATCTTTTAAGATTTGAAATAGTTCAGCTGGAATTCCATCACTTCCACTAACTTTGTTAATAGCGATGCTTCCTAAGGCCCACTTGACTTCACATTCCAGGATGTCTGGCTCTAGGTGAGTGATCACACCATTGTGATTATCTGGGTCATGAAGACCTTTTTTGTTTAGTTCTTCTGTGTATTCTTTCCACCTCTTCTTAGTATCTTCTGCTTCTGTTAGGTCCCTACCATTTCTGTCCTTATAGAGCCCATCTTTGCATGAAATGTTCCTTTGGTATCTTTAATTTTCTTGAAGAGATCTCTAGTCTTTCCCATTCTATTGTTTTCCTCTATTTAATTGCATTGATCACTGAGGAAGGCATTCTTATCACTCCTTGCTATTCTTTGGAACTCTGCATTCAGATGCATATATCTTTCCGTTTCTCCTTTGCCTTTCGCTTCTCTTCTATTCACAACTATTTGTAAGGCCTCTTCAGACAGCCATTTTGCCTTTTTGAATTTCTTTTTCTTGGGAATGGTCTTGATCCCTGCCACCTGTACAATGCCACAAACCTCCGTCCATAGTTCTTCAGACACTCTATCAGATCTAATCCCTTGAATATTTGCCACTTCCACTATATAATCATAAGGGATTTGGTTTAGGTCATACCTGAATGTTTTAGTGGCTTTCCCTGCTTTCTTCAATTTGTCTGAATTTGGCAATAAGGGGTTCATGATCTGAGCCACAGTCAGCTCCCAGTCTCATTTTTCCTGACTGTATAGAGTTTCTCCATCTTTGGCTGCAAAGAATATAATCAATCTGATTTTGGTATTGAATATCTGGTGTTGTCCATGTGTAGAGTCTTCTCTTGTGTTGTCAGAAGAGGGTGTTTACTATGACCAATGCGTTCACTTGGTAAAACTCTATTAGCCTTTGCCCTGCTTCATTCTGTACTTCAAGGCCAAATTTTCCTCTAACTCCAGGTATATCTTGACTTCCTACTTTTGCATTCCAGTCCTGTATAAGGAAAATACATTCTTTTATGTGTTAGTTCTAGAAATTCTTATAGGTCTTCATGGAACGTTCAACTTCAGCATTTTCAGCATTACTCGTCAGGGCATAGACTTGGAATACTGTGATATTGAATGGTTTGCCTTGGAAATGAACAGATTATAGAGCTCCTATAATAAGAAAACAGTCTCTAATTTCATGTTTTTCTATTTTTTTCAGGCTTTTTTTTCTTTTCTTAGATAACAGATATCCATCTATATCCTCCTTTTTCTACTTAAATATACTTTTTGTAATAAAATACATGTAACATAAAATTTTCCATTTTAATAATTTTAAGTGTATAATTCTATGGCATTAACATTCAGATTGTTATGCTACCATCACCACCATCCATCTCCAAAATTTATCCTATGCTTCCAAATTGACTGCTGGACCCAATAAACATTTGTTCAACATTCTCCCTTTTCTCATCTCTGAAAATCACCATTCTGTTTTCATTTTAAACTTTTATTTATTTGTTTGTTTGTTTTTGGTTATACTGAGTCTTCAGTACTCTGCATGGGCTTTCTCAGGTTGTGGCGATTGGGAATTCCTCTTCATTGCAGTGAATGGACTTCTCATTGTTGCTGAGCACAAGCTCTAGGCTTATGGCTTAATTAGTTGCAGCACTCGGGCTCAGAAGTTGTGGTTCACAGGCTTAGCACTTCCACGGGATATGGAATCTTCCTGGATCACAGATCAAATCCCTGTTGCCTGCATTGGCAGGCAGGTTCTCATCCAGTCTACCATTCTGCTTTTGTGTCTTTAAGCATTTGTCTAGGAAAGGTGATGGCACCCTACTCCAGTATTTTGCCTGGAAAATCCCATGGATGGAGGAGCCTGGTGAGGTGCAGTCCATGGGGTCATGAAGAGTCGGATATGACTGAGCGACTTCAATTTCATTTCCCACTTTCATGCACTGGAGAAGGAAATGGCAACCCACTCCATTGTTCTTGCCTGGAGAATCCCAGGGGTGGGGGAGCCTGGTAGGCTGCCGTCTATGGGGTTGCACACAGTCAGACACGACTGAAGCGACTTAGCAGCAGCAGCAGCATTTGTCTACTGTAGGTACCACTTATAAGTGAAATTATGTTGTATTTGAACTTTTGTGGTTTTCTCACTTCACCCTGTGTACTGTCTTCAAGAATTTATCCATATGTAGGTCAGGAAGCAACAATTAGAACTGGACATGGAACAACAAACTGTTTCCAAATAGGAAAAGGAGTACGTCCAGGCTGTATATTGTCACCTTGCTTATTTAACTTATATGTAGAGTACATAATGAGAAACGCTGGGCTGGAAGAAGCACAAGCTGAAATCAAGATTGCCAGAAGAAATATCAATAACCTTAGATATGCAGATGACACCACCCTTATGGCAGAAAGTGAAGAGGAACTAAAAAGCCTCTTGATCAAAGTGAAAGTGGAGAGTGAAAAAGTTGGCTGAAAGCTCAACATTCAGAAAACGAAGATCATGGCATTTGGTCCCATCACTTCATGGCAAATAGATGGGGAAACAGTGGAAACAATGTCAGACTTTATTTTTCTGGGCTGCAAAATCACTGCAGATGGTGATTGCAGCCATGAAATTAAAAGACGCTTACTCCTTGGAAGGAAAGTTATGACCGACCTAGATCTGATCAGATCAGATCAGTCGCTCAGTCGTGTCTGACTCCTTGCGACCCCATGAATCGCAGCACGCCAGGCCTCCCTGTCCATCACCAACTCCCGGAGTTCACTGAGACTCACGTCCATCGAGTCAGTGATGCCATCCAGCCATCTCATCCTCTGTCATCCCCTTCTCCTCTTGCCCCCAATCCCTCACAGCATCAGAGTTTTTTCCAATGAGTCAACTCTTCACATGAGGTGGCCAAAGTGCTGGAGTTTCAGCTTTAGCATCATTCCTTCCAAAGAAATCCCAGGGCTGATCTCCTTCAGAATGGACTGGTTGGATCTCCTTGCAGTCCAAGGGACTCTCAAGAGTCTTCTCCAACACCACAGTTCAAAAGCATCAATTCTTCAGCACACAGCCTTCTTCACAGTCCAACTCTCACATCTATACATGACCACAGGAAAAACCATAGCCTTGACTAGATGAACCTTTGTTGGCAAAGTAACGTCTCTGCTTTTGAATATGCTATCTAGGTTGGTCATAACTTTCCTTCCAAGGAGTAAGCATCTTTTAATTTCATGGCTGCAGTCACCATCTGCAGAGATTTTGGAGCCCAGAAAAATAAAGTCTGACACTGTTTCCACTGTTTCCCCACCTATTTCCCATGAAGTGATGGGACCAGATGCCATGATCTTCGTTTTCTGAGTGTTGAGCATTAAGCCAACTTTTTCACTCTCCACTTTCACTTTGATCAAGAGGCTTTTTAGTTCCTCTTCACTTTCTGCCATAAGGGTGGTGTCATCTGCATATCTGAGGTTATTGATATTTCTCTCTGCAAGCTTGATTCCAGCTTTTGCTTCTTCCAGTCCAGCATTTAGTACTCTGCACAGAAGTTAAATAAACAGGCTGACAATATAAAGCCTTGACGTCCTCCTTTTCCTATTTGGAAGCAGGCTGTTGTTCCATGTCCAGTTTTAACTGTTGCTTCCTGACCTGATACAAATTTCTCAAGAGGCAGATCAGGCGGTCTGGTATTTCCATCACTTTCAGAATTTTCCACAGTTTATTGTGATCCACACAGTCAAAGGCTTTGGCATAGTCAATAAAGCAGAAATAGATGTTTTTCTGGAACTCTCTTGCTTTTCCATGATCCAGCGGATATTGGCAATTTGATTTCTGGTTCCTCTGCATTTTCAAAAACCAGCTTGAACATCAGGAAGTTCACGGTTCACATATTGCTGAAGCCTGGGTTGGAGAATTTTGAGCATTACTTTACTAGCGTGTGAGATGAGTGCAATTGTGTGGTAGTTTGAGCATTCTTTGGCATTGCCTTTCTTTGGGATTGGAATGAAAACTGGCCTTTTCCAGTCCTGTGGCCACTGCTGAGTTTTCCACATTTGCTGGCATATTGAGTGCAGCACTTTCACAGCATCATTTTTTCAGGATTTCAAATAGCTCAACTGGAATTCTATCACCTCTGCTAGCTTTGTTCATAGTGATGCTTTCTAAGGCCCACTTGACTTCACATTCCAGGATATCTGGCTCTAGGTCAGTGATCACACCATCGTGATTATCTGGGTCATGAAGATCTTTTTTGTACAGTTCTTCTGTGTATTCTTGCCATCTCTTCTTAATATCTTCTGATTCTGTTAGGTCCACACCATTTCTCTCCTTTATCGAGCCCATCTTTGCATGAAATGTTCCTTTGGTATCTCTGATTTTCTTGAAGAGATCCCTAGTCTTTCCCATTCTGTTGTTTTCCTCTATTTCTTTGCATTGATCGCTAAGGAAGGCTTTCTTATCTCTTCTTGCTATTCTTTGGAACTCTGCATTCAGATGTGTATATCTTTCCTTTTCTCCTTTGCTTTTCACTTCTCTTATTTTCACAGCTATTTGTAAGGCTTCCCCAGACAGCCATTTTGCTTTTTTTGCATTTCTTTTCCATGGGGATTGTCTTGATACCTGTCTCCTGTACAATGTCATGAACCTCATTCCATAGTTCATCAGGCACTCTATCTATCAGATCTAGGCCCTTAAATCTATTTCTCACTTCCACTGTATAATCATAAGGGATTTGACTTAGGTCATACCTGAATAGTCTAATGGTTTTCCCTACTTTCTTCAATTTAAGTCTGAATTTGGTAATAAGGAGTTCATGGTCTGAGCCACAGTCAGCTCCGGGTCTTGTTTTTGTTGACTGTATAGAGCTTCTCCATCTTTGGCTGCCAAGAATATAATCAATCTGATTTCAGTGTTGACCATCTGGTGATGTCCATGTATAGAGTCTTCTCTTGTGACCGACCTAGATAGCATATTCAAAAGCAGAGACATTACTTAGCCAACAAAGGTCCATCTGATCAAGGCTATGGTTTTTCAGTGGTCATGTATGGATGTGAGAGTTGGACTGTGAAGAAAGCTGAGCACTGAAGAATTGGTGCTTTTGAACTGTGGTGTTGGAGAAGCCTCTTGAGAGTCCCTTGAACTGCAAGGAAATCCAGCCAGTCCATTCTAAAGGAGATCAGTCCTGGGTGTTCATTGGAAGGACTGATGCTAAAGCTGAAACCCCAGTACTTTGGCCACCTCATGCGAAGAGTTGACTCATTAGAAAAGACCCCGATGCTTGGAGGGATTGGGGGCAGGAGGAGAAGGGGACGACAGAGGATGAGATGGCTATATGGTATCACTGACTTGAAGGACATGAGTTTGGGTGAACTCCGTGATTGGTGATGGACAGGGAGGCCTGGTGTGCTGCAATTCATGGGGTCGCAAAGAGTCAGATACGACTTAGTGACTGAACTGAGTGTGTGTTAAAATTTCCTTCAAATTAAGGCTAAATAATATTATATTTTATGTGTATCATACATTTTTTAATCCATGCATGCATTAATGGACATTAGGCTAGCTTCAAGCTGTTGACTATTAGAAATAGTGTTGCTATGAACTTGGGCATAAACATATCTGTTTGAGTCCTTGGTTTCAGTAATTTTGGGTTTATATGCAGAAGTGGAATTCTCTTCAAAAAGGCATATCCAAAAGTATAATACTAATGTCAAAGAACTTATTGTCTGTGTTTTCTTCAAGAAGTTTTGTGGTTTTAGATCTAACATTTAAATATTTAATCAATTTTGACTTTACTTTTGTGCATATTGTGAGAGAGTCATCCAGTTTGATTATTTTACAGGAGCTGTCCAGGTTTGCCAACACCATTTACTGAAGAGACTGTCTTTTCCCCATTGTATATTCTTGCTTTCTTTGTCATAGACTAATTGCCCATTTAAGTGTAGGTTCACTTCTGGGCTCTCTATTCTGTTGCATTGATCATTGTGTCTATTTTTGTGCCAGTAGCATACTGTTTTGATGCCTAGAGCTTTGTGGTATACTTTGAGCTCAGGCAGCATATCACTTCTAGATTTGTTTTTTTCTCAAGATTATTTTGGCTGTTCAGGGTCTTTGTGTTTCCATTTAATTTTAGAATTACTTGTTCCAGTCCTGTAAAGAATGCCATTGGTATTTTCATAGGGATTGCACTAAGTCTGTAGTTTACCTTAGCGGGTATGATCATTTTAACAATAGTAATTCTTCCTACCCATAAATGCAGCATATATTTATATCTATTTGTATGGTATTCAGTTTCTTTCATCAGTGTCTTATGATTTTCTGAATATAGCTAGGTTACTTCCTTAGTGACATTTATTCCTAGTTATTTTATTATTTTTTATGTGATAGTAAATGTGATTTAAAAAATTTTCTTTTTCTGAAAGTTAGTATTAGTTGTGTTCTTTCTTTCTTTTTCTGTTGTTAGTGTATAGAAATGAAACAGATTTCTCTATATTAATCTTTCATCCTGCAACTTTAACAAATTCATTGATGAGATAATAGTTTTTTGGTGAGGTCTTTGGGATTTTCTAAGTATAATATTATGTCATCTGCATACAGTGATAGTTTTAAATTTTCCTTTCCAATTTGGATTTTTTTAAATATTCTTTTCTCGTATGATTGCTAGAGCTAGGACTTGCAATATTGTGTTGAATAAAAATAGCAAGTGTTGGCATACTTTTCTTGTTACTGAGGAAGTGCTTTCATGTTTTTGTTAGTGTGTCTGATGTTAGCTAAGGGCGTGCCATATATGGCCTTTATTAGGTTATATTTCCTCTATACACATTTTGTTGAGTTTTTATTTTACATTATTGTTGAATTTTGTCAAAGGTTTTTTTGTGCATCTATTGAGATGATCGTATGATTTTCAGTCTTCAGTTTGTTAATGTGATGTATCAATTGATTTTTGGTTACTGAACTATCCTTGTATCTTGGATAAATCCAAATTTATTACAGTGTATGATCCTTTTAGTAGCCTGTCGAATTCAGTTTGCCAATACTTCATTGAGAGGTTTTGCATCTCTGTTGACCAGTGATTTTGGCCTGTCATTTTCTTTTTTTGTATGATGCTTTTGTCTGATTTTTTCATCTGGGTGATCCTGGCCTCATAGAATGAATTTAGAGGTTGTCTCTCTTTAGAATATTTCAGAATATTTTTAGATGGATAGATGTTAACTTTTCTTTAAATATTTGCTAAAATTCATTCATGAAGCCACGTGGTCCTAGAGTTTTTTTTTGGTCAGGAGTCTTTTTTGTTTGTTTTTGTGGTTTATTTTTGTTTGGTTTTTGTTTTCACGCTGCACTTCCTCCTTGTGGTTTCTGGTGCCCTACACATCTATATGTTATTCAGAGAAACTTCTCTAGTAAGGAAATATAGAAATGATCCCTGAAAGTACAGCCTTAAGAGTTTGTTTTCTAGCTGATTAAATTTTATTACTGGTAATAGATCTGTTAATATTTTCTATTTCTTTCTGTTTCACTCTTGAGACATTGCATATTTCTAGGAATTTACCCATTTCTTCTAGCTTGTGCTTTTTTTGGTATATAATTTTTTTTATTAATAGTAGTCCTTTATGATTTGTCATATTTCTGCAGTGACAATTGTAACTTCTCTTTCATTTCTGACTATATTAACATGGACTTTCTTTCTTTTTCATTCATGAGTATGCATAAAGAGCAACCAATTTTTTAAAAATCCCTTCAAAGAATCAGCAGTTGATCTCTTCTGTCATTTTATTTAGTCTTTATTCCATTTATTTCTGCATTGATCTTTATGATTTCTTTCCTTCTGCTTACTTTGGGTTTTGTTTATTATTATTTCTGTTCCTTTTGGTGTAAGACTAGGTGAGATTTTTCTTATTTCCTGAAGCAGGCTATACATTTCCCTCTTACAACTGCTTTTATTGTGTCCCATGGATTTTAGATAATTTTGTTTTCATTTTTCATTTTTATTTGTCTCAAGAGATTTTTAAATTTAGTTTTAAATTTCTTCAGTGATCTCATGGTTGCTTAGTTGCATATAGTTTAGCCTCCATCTGTTTGTGTTTTGGGCATTTTTTCCATTTTAGTTGATTTCTAATCTTGTAATATGTGGTCAGAAGAGCTTCTTCATATGATTTCAGTTTCATTGAGTTTATTTAGAATTGTTTTGTGGCCTAGCATGTGCTTATCCTGGAGATTGTCCCATGGGCATTTGAAAAATGTGTATTGGGTCATTGTGTAATTATTATTTCTTAGTAGTAATGAAATGTTCATTTGGTTCTGAAATAATGTTTGGTTGACAGTAAACTTTAGGCTTATGTCACTTTTTGAAGTAAGAATCTACTTTTCTACTTTAAATTCTAGTAGTCATTTTTTGTATATATACTCTAATGTTTAAAATAAATATAGTTTAAATTACCTCAGATTAAGAAAGATCCTGCCTTAAAATTTGGCAATGCAGAGGCTGTTCTAATCCTCCTTTAACAGATATATCCATAATCAAATGAACATTTATTAATCTCCATTTTCTTCTGTGATCTTTTCCTTATTTGCGAAACCTGAGTGTTTAAATATCTGAATGGATAATTTAGACAATACCAGCTACTACACAATAAATTTAAGATTCCAAGAAGCAGAAAGAACTTAATCATCCATATTTGGCTACCTAGGTTGTGTCTGCTTTTTCCTTTGTAGATACTTGCTAGTAATCCTAGTCTGTTATTTCATTTTGGTATTACCCATATTAAGAGTTCAGTAAGAGACACTGGTACATCTAATAGAAGGGATATGTGTTTTAAAATGTACTGTAGCTCTTTTTTGTAATTGATCATGGCATGCTACTGGCCTCTTTGGAGGTTCCATCATACACTTTCCTGAAATCGGTATAAAACTGTGGTTCCCAAAATCTCTCATGTCTTGGCACCTTTAGTGTCTTAATATTTCTTTTCTATTGACAAAAATCAAATACAAACAAAATCAAAAGCCAGTAATTCTATTTATTAAGTATGCATGTTAGCTGCTAAGTTGTGTCTGACTCTTTGTGACCCCATAGACTATAGCCTTCCAGACTCCTCTGTCCAAGGAATTCTCCAGGCTAAAATACTAGAGTGGGTGGCCATTCCCTTCTCCAGGGGGTCTTCCTGACCCAGGAATTGAATCCTGGTTTCCTGCATTGCAGGCAGATTTTTTACCATCCGAGCTACCTGTATTCAAAGTTAATGGTTGTAATTTGCATGATGTCCAATAGGTGTCACTCTGTTTTCTTAAAAATTTTAAAATATTCCACAGTGATCCCGTTAGTTCATTGTGATGCCCCAGTGTACTTTGGCATTCAGTTTGGGAATTACAGTTTTTAAAAGCCATATACTATATGACAATTCTTTTAGAACTATTTATTTGGACCCTTGAGAGCACTTTTTTTTTTTTTTTCCCTATTAGGCAGCTCCTTCTTTGCCCTATGCCATAACCTGTGTCTGCAATTTCCTCTAGTTGGGGTGAATAAAAGATTTGTTATGTACATAATAGCTAAGAATTTGGTAATAATGATTTCAATGATGGTTGCTTTTAACTACTTATGTTTAGCAGAAAAATAAAAATACTTCAAAAAGTTTAATAGTTTTAAAGTAATTAGCAGAGAATAATAAAGTAAATTGATAGGTCAACACAATTTTGTGTAGCTATAAGCAGTGCTTCAAATGTAGCTGCAGAACATGGCTTTTGCAGTCTAGCCCTTATGTAGCTTCCCTGCTGAAGGTTTAATTTATTTGGCCTCTTGAGAAACACATTTGGCATTGTAATATGTTTTGCTTCCAGGGTCTATCTCCAAGAATGATTTGAAGAAATTGCACATAAATTTATTTTCAAGGCAAGCTATTTTCCTTTTAAGGAACTATCTATATTCATCTCACATAGGTAGAGAGTAATATATTAAGCAAATGTATATACTCAGCAAGTTAGGACCTCATAGATCTTATACATGTGGTCATTTCATATTTAATTTTATTAATCACTATCTCTATGAAACAAGAAATTTGAGTAACCTTAACTGGAGAATAAAATGTGTGGATTTATATCACTGAAACATTTAAATATATTATCCACTGTTAAATACATATATGATGAATCACTGGAAAACATTTTTAAAAATGAAATTTAGCATATACTAAATCTGCAGGTGTTTTTCTTCTTGATTTCTGATTCCCACTAAAAACATGCCTCGAGTTATTTGCAATTTTCATTTCTTGTTAAAATATACAGAATTAATTATTAATGAATTAATTCATAGAACTCTATGATACAATTAGACTGAGATACATTGGGACTCAATGTGACCTTATCAAGTGAGGTGAGTCATTCATTAATTCAGATAATGTAACTTATTATAATAGTCTTTTGCTTATGTATTGTTGAATATAACCACTTTTATTCATATCTGTATATGCATATTGAGATAATATCATTTCAATAATTTTTGAACTGAGTCTTCATCCTTGTAAGAGTATTTTTGAAATTTTTGGTAGTGCCTATTTTTAACTGTGTATTTGTGCACTAACTTCATGTATGCTTGACTAATTTATATACATTTGAAACTTTAAATGTATTCAATTTATTTAAATATTGAGCACAATGTTTAGTATGTAGAGAACATTCTAACTTGCTAAGTTGTTTTCCTGTCTTAATTTTTAATAGTTTTATGTTCACCACTTTTTGTGTAATTGTTCTCCCCACTTCTTTTTAATCTCTGCACTTTCTTTTCCATATAGCAACTAGAAGAAAATTTCTCAACATAAACTTGATCATGTTACTCTGCCCCTCAAAATCTTTCCATACTTTCTGCCACAGAATGAAACAAACAAAAACTTATTCAAGAGCTGACTAGGCTCTTGTCAATTTTCTCTTCCTTTCCTTTGAAAGGACTTATCATCACTTGATAGTTTTTCTTATATTTATATGTATATTTTTACATGATTATTTTTTCTTCTTTAGAATTCTGGTGACCATACAATTCAAGGTTCAAATATATATACTTTAAGAATGACAAAGGGTATTAAAATAACTAGAAGTGTATATTTTTTGAAATATTTGTTAAGTGGCAAAAATCAATTTTGCCATATTGTTGAATCTAAAACTAACCCTATTCAGAAATTATTTTCTAAACTATAATTCTTTCTAAAAATAAAAGTATCATATATATATATATAAATATTAACAACAAAAACTTCTTTATGTTTGTTATTCAGAGATTAATAAAAGCATGAGGAGCAAGTTAATTTAGTACATATTTTAATACTTTAAATCAATTCTAGTAGTGTTATCTGACTCTGATATAATGTCAATGGATTTTTCCCATAGATGGAGATAGTCCAAAGCAAACTTTACAAAATTTCAGGCATAAATTTTGTTCTCCATTTACACTCATTTCATTTGTTTGATTTTTCATTTACCTTTATAGGGATTTTAATGTGTTCCTATTTGTAAACTATGTTTTCAATATTTTTCATTTGATAAATTTATAAACTTCAAAAGATAAATATTTTGAAAGTTTATTCGTATGTTTTAATTGAAGACATTCAATTAATTTTGAGAAGTGAATAAAAATTAGAAGCCTTTATTATAAATTCAGTATCAGTAAACTACACTTAAGTATATTTAAAGTTGGTTCTTCAAAAATTTGTATGGTAAAAAAAATCCAACTGTTAATGAACAGCAAGGAGAAAAGGCATATACTGTCATTTCAAACTTTTTTTTTTCTTTCTGAGAAGAGAAAGAAGAATCAGGCTTGTCATAAAAATTATTTTGTTTTATTGTGTTTACTGTGAGTAAAATATACAGAGTAAAATATAGAATAAAATATTTGTGTATTTTCACAACTACAGCTGTTTAAGGATGCAATTTTGAACTATGGTGTCTTAATTTAGGAACTTAGTGAAAATAGTTCTATTACCATGAGTGCTACACCAAAATGTGCTTTTGTATTATTAACACAGAAAGAAATAATGTTATGCTTAGGTTTTTACCTGTGTTTGCAATAACGTTCACAGTGATGACAAATATTTTACTTTTTATGAAATACATTTCTAAGAGCTCCTTAAATTAACATGTGATACACATAAATAATGATGCATGTAAAACATGAAGTAGAACCATTTAACTAGTTGAGAAATTTTTTTTTTTTTTTTGTAAGAGAGTCAACATTAACAACATGATATTCAATTTTAGAAATAAATAAGAAAACTTGGAAGCAAATATTAGTAAATTTAAGTTTGAAGAGCAATCACCTTTTTATATTAAAATTCATGCTGCACAGAAAAATAGACATTATGCTTTCTTTAGATTTGTGCATTCTAGTGTTCTTGTAATTAGTAACATAATTATGGCTTCCATATATGATGGTAACCTGACCTCAATGTAGGAGATTCAGGTTCAGTCTCTGAGTTGGGAAGATCCTCTGGAGAAGGGAATGTCTACTCACTCCAGTATTCTGGCCTAGAGTATTCCATGGGCAGAGGAGCCTGGTGGGCTCTAGCACATGGGATTGTAGAGTTGGATATGACTGAGAACCTAACAAATGGTGGTAAATATGGACAAATATATTGTTATATGTTATCTTGATCAGTGTTCCCTAAATAGCTGACCTGACACATAATTCATGAGGTAAAAACTTTATTGGTAATGCAAATTTTGTAGATGCACAAGGCAGGTGGCGTGAGAGTGAGGCAGTGAAGGAAGCAAATAAAATATAATGAATTGCATTTTTGAGCAGGTTATGATTTCAGGGCAAACAGTTTCTCTGTTTTGTCAGACGTCTTCAGGGAGGTTCATTCTCTAGCTTGTTTGTCCTGGGTAGTGCAGGGAGAAAAATTTTATTATCTGTATAACATGTTTCCCTCCTTAACCCCAGTGAGTATTAACCTACTTGAATGTATAGTGGTTGCTGAGGAACCTCAGTCTTATACTTCAACAACAACAAGAAACCCAGTGGGAGAAAAAGAAGATTAGGTTCGGTTAATCTAGGTTTCAGTGTAGGTTAGAAGTGAGGCACTGATAGTGCATATCCAATGAGCTCCTCAGCCTTTTGGAGGTGAACACAGAATGGTAACATTACCAGGCATGAGCTGTCACTCCACTAAGAAAACAAGGCCAGGGAGAAGAGAGAGCCTAATGCATAGTCTGAATTTGGTACAGTTTATCCTTTGTGCAACTCAGATCTGCTTATACTCTGCTAAGATATTCAATGCTCATTTTTAATTCTTCCCTGAGAATAATGATGAAAGCCTAATCTCAAAATTTTTATTGCTAGTTGCTATATCCTTAAACAAACAGACCAACCAATACACAAACTTTAAAAGGTGTTATTATAAGAAACTCCACCTGTTCACCTTCAGCTATATTGTGGGTTCTTTCTGAATAAGGTGACCCAGACCTTGATCTTTAAAGGTTGTGCTTTCTAAATTGCTTTGGTCTTATGGGATTGTGTTTTATATAATTGACATTTTCAGTTTTCATTATCATTGGTTAAAAAAATGTCAAGAGATATTCCAATAAATCACTGAGTTCCAGACATAACAAGGGAGGTAATGTTAGAGTCATCTTGATCTTATTGTATAATATCAGCTATATCTATTAATAATTATCAAGATAGACTATGCCCACCATTATATTCCAGTTTCACCAGAATTAGCTCAACGTAGTCGAGCTCACTTTCTCCTCTTGGGAAGTAGAACTTCTAAGTTGACAAAGTCTAAGATGGGATGGGAAGCACAAATTTTAAAAGTGAGTAACTTTTAAAGTGAGAATAATAGTGAAAAGGCAATCCTACTTTTCCTTCTTGCTTTTTGGACCCAATAGTCCATTGTTGATTCAGTACACATACTGTATACTGGGGGAATTAACTTTGGATCTTGTATCTGAGCTGGCTCCTAAGTGAAGCCTTCATCCCATCATTTAATATAATGTACTTAGTAAGACCTGTTAATCTTATGGTCATTAGTTCATCATCATGCCTGTTTTGTGATAAATTGGGTACTTTGATCTGAGGCAATGACATTTTCTAAGTCCTTAGATGGTTGTGTTGATAGGTGCACTGTGGATATCAAGTGTGCAATATTTCTTTTTCTGCACCTGAAAAGGTATAATCACTGTTTTCTCCATGGTAGAAGGGGTCATATTTAACTGACCTGTTACCAAGTGACTGGTTAAACTTTCCAAGAAATGGTGCTAGGTGGAAGATTCTGCAATAATCTTGGCATACAGCAGTAGTAGATCAGTCTCAGTGAGGACAAACTCATCTTGTTAGAGCCATACATAGCCTTATTCACTTCCACTATGCCACTCAGGTCTTGGGCCCATTGTGTAAGCACTTGAATAATCCTGTCTACCTTGTTTAAGAGATCATCCATGGTTCTCTTTGATGGAAATTAACATTATACATATTTACTTTCTTAGTGCCCATTCCCATGGGATCATCCACATACTTCTTCCCAGAACTTCTTACCCCTGATTTATCAGCCTTTTTTTTATATGAGACCCATGACCAATGGGCTAGATCACTAGCACAATTGAGGACTCAATATATATCTTTACCTCTTGCTACCTTTCCTTTCATGAGAAATGAATGATTTGGTTCATTTCTCACAACTCGGACCATTGAGAGGAATTGATACTGAGTCTAGGGCCAAAATTGAGTGAAGCTGAAATGTGGCAGAGGTCTATTTTCAGCTTGCACCAGGATGTTTTTGGGCTGTCTCATTTGTTAATCTTCTGGAGAAGGAAATGGCAACCCACTCCAGTATTCTTGCCTTGGAAGAATCCTAAGGATTCTTGAGGATTCTTGGAGGAGCCTGGCAGGCTGCAGTCCATGGGGGTCGAAAGAGTTGGACACAACTTAGAGACTACACCACCACCATTTGTTAACCAGGTCAACTTCTTTCCTCCTTTTGTGTTGCATCTGAGGAACCTACCATAATACATTTCACCTTTTGATGTCATGTATTATCTGATCTGATTATTTGCTTATCTATCATTATTGATTTTGGTCTTTACAACATAATTTAATGAGGGATTTTGCATTTTGCTCTTTTTATTTTTAACTGATGGGCGTCACTTGCCTAAAAAGTAACCTGGTTTATAGTACATGTTTCAGTTCAGTTCAGTTCACTCACTTAGTCGTATCCAACTCTTTAAGATCCCATGAATCGCAGCACACCAGGCCTCCCTGTCCATCACCAACTCCCAGAGCTTACCCAAACTCATGTCCATTGAGTTGGTGATGCCATCCAGCCATCTCATCCTCTGTCGTTCCCTTCTCCTCCTGTCCCCAATCCCTCACAGCATCAGGGTCTTTTCCAATGAGTCAACTCTTCACATGAGGCGGCCAAAGTATTGGAGTTTCAGCTTTAGCATCATTCCTTCCAATGAACACCCAGGACTGATCTCCTTTAGAATGGACTGGTTGGATCTCCTTGTACTCCAAGGGACTCTCAAGAGTCTTCTCCAACACCACACTTCAAAAGCATCAATTCTTTGGCCCTTAGCTTTCTTCACAGTCCAACTCTCACATCCATACATGACCACTGGAAAAACCAAAGCCTTGATTAGACAGATCTTTGTTGACAAAGTAATGTCTCTGCTTTTTAATATGCTATCTAGGTTGGTCATAACTTTCCTTCCAAGGAATAAGCGTCTTTTAATTCCATGGCTGCAATCACCATCTGCAGTGATTTTGGAGCCCCCAAAAATCAAGTCTGATAGTATTTCCACTGTTTCCCCATCTATTTCCCATGAAGTGATGGGACCGGATGCCATGATCTTCGTTTTCTGAATGTTGAGCTTTAAGCCAACTTTGTCCCTCTCCACTTTCACTTTCATCAAGAGGCTTTTTAGTTCCTCTTCACTTTCTGCCATAAGGGTGGTGTCATCTGCATATCTGAGGTTATTGATATTTCTCCAAGAAATCTTGATTCCAGCTTGTGCTTCTTCCAGCCCAGCGTTTCTCATGATGTACTCTGCATATAAATTAAATAAGTTTAATAACTGTTAAAATAGTGAAGAAACAAAGGAACTCAGATTCATTACTTTGCTTCAATTTTCTTCGTAGTGTTTATCATTCCATAACATGTAGTTTTTCTCTATCTTCCCCTCCTCCACTAAAATTTAAAATACACAAAGTTTTGTTTACTTTGTTCTGCCAAAAAGTGCCTGGTTAAATAAATTTTTGTTGAATTAATTAGCATTTGTGCTGGGCCCAGTAACTCAGTCAGTGTGTCTGACTCTTTGTGATCCTGTGGACTATAGTCCTCTAGGCTCCTGTCCATGGGGATTCTGCAGGCAAGAATACTGGAGTGGGTTGCCATGCCCTCCTCCTGGGGATCTTCCCAACCCAGGGATTTTTCCCAAGTCTCCTGCATTGCAGGCGGATTTTTTATTTTCTGAACCACCAGGGAAGTCCAATTAATCGTTAGACCATGCATTTTTTATTCCTTGGCTGTATCATGAAGCAATGCTTAGCACAGCACATGGAATATGTAATAGGCATTCAGTGAATTGTGGTATAGAATGAATGCATCAATTCTAAGTAGCATTTAGGCTTAAGGTGGCTTTTCTCAGCACTATTTTTGTCTTACAGCAAGTAGAATTGTATTCAACCTAGAATGATGATGTTGACTCCTTAAATTTATTTCTCAAGAAATTGCAAAGGAAAATTTCAATCATTTATCAGTCTGAAAGACTGGAAAGGGTCATTTATTTGTACACAATTTTTATTTGTAATCTTATCAACTTATGCTTTGGATTTTAAATAATTCTTATTATTTTATTTATTTGAAAAAATAAAATCTTATGAAATCACATAAAAGGGTAGGAGGTTCCTTTCTTTGCTTTACTTTACCTCACAGTAGGAAAGAATTAAGTTCTAAAACAGGAAAGTTGTTTTATGATTATTATTATGTGCATGTCTGGAAGAGAAAATTGGGCAAGAGGATGGCTATAGACCATTTTTCCTATCATTATTTGAAGGAGGAAAAAGATGTTAATTTTCATTTTTGACAGATTGTATTGAGATATTGAATCCATTCTTTGCAATTTCAGTTTGAAGGAATCTAATCTCATTATATCATTTGAGGACAGCTCTATGAACATTTGTGACAAATGAATCTTTTATTTGCCTTGAAAATTTTTATTCAATTTGATGAAATGAAAAAAATGTATGGATAATGTTTAATCACTACTATCATATAAGAGCTAAACTGTCAGCAGGATGCCATGACACCCAGAGTTAGTCACTTCCAGTTGAGAGGGGAACCACACAGTTTGTAAGAGCTAAGAAACTTTGACTTTATATTCTGGCTCATTTAATAGATTTTTGTCTTTCATGTTCTATATGGGATTCTATACTTGAAACTAGCTTAGTATTTTGAATATCATAAGCTATTATATACTTTATCCTTTCTAAAAATGAATGCAGAAACACATTGCCAAAAATCTTAAAAAGTTTTAATTATTGATTGAAATGAATATAATTTTAATTATAAATTTTAATGAGATATTGTGTTAAATCTATCAGCATGTGATTATTTGCAGAGACTATATGCCCAAATTTTTCTGAGTACTGTTTTGCTATCAATAACAAGTATGTGGAGCTGTAACAGGGAGCTTATAAATAACAAATGGGATAAGTTTAGCTAGATGTTGAGGACTCCCTGTGGATTGGCTAATTTGAATAATTTCCTGGGCTCTGGAGTATAAGGGCTGTCCTTAATTTTGTGATAACTGGGCCGAGGATGACAAGGGCAGACATATAGTTGCCCCCAGTGTCAGAGCATAAAAAGAAAGTAGTTAATTAGCTGTTTAAGAAGGGGAACTGATTGGTACCTAGTCAAAAACCACAAAACTAGGTCAAGACAACATGAAAAGTACTATATTATACAGGAGTAGGAGTGTTAAAAACAGGTGACATTACATCTAAAGTTATTTATATCTAATTATGATCTAGGCTGAAATGTGTGTGTGTGTGAGTGAAATTGATATTACTAACTATGTAACAAACACATTTGATCTAAAAATGATGACTGCATCACATTGAGATGTACATTGAGATCTCTTGTTTTGAATAGATTTTATTTTGAAAATATTTTATTATTACCTTTTGTATATTCCATCAAATGGATAACAGACTTTAAATATGCACAATTATAGCCATGTTGAAATGACAACTGACAATAATAGTATGCTTTCAAGACTACTTTGGCCATTTTTAAGTTTTTTGCTTGTTTTCAGCTAGTCCATTCAGTTTTTCACCCCATGTACTATCATCCTTGCAATCAGATCTTTTTGATCTTATGATTTAATAAAGTTCTAAATTTTGGCAATTATTTGAACAAACATCATCTGTTTTATTAGTTTACACTGAGCTACTTAACATAAATTTATTTATTGCAATATTCAAAATGACTTTGTTTTCCCTTTCCATTAATAATCTTTACTTTATTGTTGTTGGTGTTCAGTCACTCTTATGTCCAAATGTTTGTGACCCCATGGACTACAGCACGCGAGGCTTCCCTGTCCTTCACCATCCCTGGAGCTTGCTCAAACTTATTTCCATTGAATCAGTGAAACCATCCAACCATCTTGTCCTCTGCCATCCCCTCTTCCTCCTGCCTTCAGTCTTTCCCTACATCAGGGTCTTTTCTTAAAAAAAAAATTAATTGATTGATTTTAATTGGAGGCTAATTATTTACAATATCATAGTAGTCTGCCTATGGACTTCTAGGTTGCTTCCATATCCTAGCTATTGTAAACAATGCTGAGATGAACATTGGAGCACACCTGTCTCTTCCAATTCTGATTTCCTTGGTGTGTATGCCCAGCAGTGGGATTGCTGACTCGTATGGCAGTTCTGTTTCCAGTTTTTTAAAGTATATTCACGGAGGAGCTAAGATGGCAGAGGAATAGGACGGGGAGAACACTTTCTCCCCCACAAATTCATCAAAAGAACATTTAAACTTTGAGTAAATTCCACAAAACAACTTCTGAATGCCAGCAGAGGACATCAGGCACCCAGAAAAGCAACCCATTGTCTTCGAAAGGAGGTAGGAAAATATATAAAAGACAAAAAAAAAAAAAAGAGAGAGACAAAAGAGGGAGGGACAGAGCTCCATCCTGGGAAGGGAGTCTTAAAAAGAGAGAAGTTTCCAAACACCAGGAAACCTTCTCACTGCAGAATCTGTGCCAAGCCTTGGAAGCACAGAGGGCAACATAACAGGGAGGAAAAATAAATAAACAATTAAAACCCTCAGATTACAAGCCCTACGGTAACTCCCCCAGTGGAGAAGCAGTGCAGATGCCTGCACACGCCACTAGCAAGCGGGGCTGGGCAAGGAGGTGCGGCGCGGGCTGCATCGCTTAGAGTAAGGATCTGGCCTGAATATCCCGAGCGCTATCTGAGTGAAATAATTTGGGCTAGCAAACCAGACTGTGGGATATCTACCACGCGAAAAGCCAGCCCTAACCTAAGACACCGCCAGGCCCGTGCATGGAACAAAGGACTGAACAGAGATAGCCGGCTGCTGACGGTCCCCTCCAGTGACCTGCAGCCAGAGCCGGAAGGGGGCAATCGCAGCCCCAGAGAGACATTATCTACAAAACTGTAAGCAGGCTTCTTTGCTAACTAAAACTTCTTGGGGGTCTGGATGGTCAAAATTCGCCTGAGAAGGTGCGCCAGTTGTACACCTAGATAACTGAGCGGCGGGGAGGTGATAAATCGCAGCAACCGCGCTTGCCAAACACGTCATCACCTGAGCTGCTCGGACCTGGGAAGGGCACAAAACCCAGGCCCAACCGAGTCTGCGCCTCTGAGGACTACCCGAGTGCCTGAACCTGAGAGGCTTAGACCTGGGAGGTGCAAGCAGCCCAGGGCCCGCCATGGATGGTTCCTGGCGGAGCAACCTGGAGCCTGAGCAGTGTGGGCAGGGAGGCTACACACGCGGTGAGCAGCGGCAGGCCCAGTGTGGCTGAGGCACTGTGAGCACACGCCAGTGTTATTTGTTTGCAGCGTCCCTCCCTCCCCACAGCACGACTGAACAAGTGAGCCTAAAAAAAAAAAAAAAAAAAAAGTGTCCACCACCGTTCCCTTTGTGTCAGGGTGGAAATCAGACACTGAAGAGACCAGCAAACAGAAGAAGCTATAACAGAGGGAACCACCTTGGAAGCTACAGGCAATAGATTAAAACCCTGTGGTTAGTACGAACTACATAGGAAGGGGCCTATGGAACTAGCGGAAAATGAACTGACCCCACAATACCCACAACAAAACCAGAGAAAGTCCTAGATATATTTTTACTATTTTTATGATCATTCTTTCTTTTTTTTTTTTTAATTTTAAGTCGTCTATTACTCCTTTAATTTTCACTTTTATAACCTACTATTACTTTGCAAAAAAAAAAGACCCTATTTTTGTTTAAAAAAGCAAACTTCATATATACATTTTTTATAATTTTTGTGACCTGTTTTTTTTTTTCTTCTTCTTTTCTTTAACATTGTATTTTTGAAATTCCAAACTCTACTCTAGATTTTTAATTTTAGCTTTTTGGTATTTGTTATCAATTTTGTAACTATATATATATATTCATAATTTTTGTGACTTTTTTTACCCTCTCTTTCTTTCTCTTCTTCTTTTATATAACATTGTATATCTGAAATTCCAAACTCTACTCTGGATTTTTAATTTATGCTTTTTGATATTTGTTATCAATTTTGTACCTATATTTTCTTTATAATTTTTGCGACTTTGTTTTTGTTTGTTTGTTTTTCTCTTTCTTTTTCTTCTTCTTTTCTTTAACATTGTATTTTTGAAATTCCAAACTCTACTCTAGATTTTTAACTTTTGCTTTTTGGTATTTGTTATCAATTATGTACCTATATTTTCTTTATAATTTTTGTGACTTTTTTTTTCTTTTTCTCTCTTTCTTTTCCTCCTTCTTTTCTATAACATTGTATTTTTGAAATTCCAAACTCTACTCTAGATTTTTAATTTTTGCTTTTATGTATTTGTTACCAATTTTGTACCTTTAAGAACCCAATCTTCAGAACCCATTTTTTACTAGGGAGCAGGATTACTGGCTTGACTGCTCTCTCCCACTTTGGACTCTCCTTTTTCTCCACCAGGTCGCCTGTGTCTCCTCCCTAACCCCTCTCTACTCTACCCAACTCTGAATTTCTGTGTGTTCCAGACGGTGGAGAACACTTAGGGAACTGATTACTGGCTGGATCTGTCTCCCTCCTTTTCATTCCCCCCTTTTATCCTCCTGGCCACCTCTGTCTCCTTCCTCCTTCTTCTCTCCTCTGTATAACTCCGTGAACATCTCTGAGCAGTCCAGTTGTGGAGTGCACATAAGGAAGTGAATACTGGCTAGCCCCCTCTCTCCTCTATTGATTCTACCTCATCTCATTCGGGTCACCTCTAACTCCTTCCTCCCTCTTCTCTTCTCCATGTAACGCTGTGAACCTCTCTGGGTGACCCTCACAGTGGAGAAACTTTTCATCTTTAACCTAGGTGTTTTATCAATGGTGCTGTATAGAAGGAGAACTTTTGAAACTACTGTAAAAATAAGACCGATAACTGGAAGCAGGAGGCTTAAGTCCAAACCCTGACTCCAGGGAACTCCTGACTCCAAGGAACATTAATTGACAGGAGCTCATCAAACGTCTCCATACCTACACTGAAACCAAGCACCACACAAGGGCCAACAAGTTCCAGGGCAAGACATACCAAGCAAATTCTCCAGCAACACAGGAACATAGCCCTGAGCTCTAAGATACAGGCTGCCCAGCCACCCCAAAACCATAGACATCTCATAACTCATTACTGGACACTTCATTGCACTCCAGAGAGAAGAAATGCAGCTCCACCCACCAGAACACCGACACAGCTTCCCTAACCAAGAAACCTTGACAAGCCACTTGTACAAACCCACACACAGTGAGGAAACACCACAATAAAGAAAACTCCACAAACTGCCAGAATACAGAAAGGATACCCCAAACTCAGCAATTTAAACAAGATGAAGAGACAGAGGAATACCCAGCAGGTAAAGGAACAGGATAAATGTCCACCAAACCAAACAAAAGAGGAAGAGATAGGGAATCTCCCTGATAAAGAATTCTGAATAATGATAGTGAAATTGATCCAAAATCTTGAAATCAAAATGGAATCACAGATAAATAGCCTGGAGACAAGGATTGAGAAGATGCAAGAAAGGTTTAACAAGGACCTAGAAGAAATAAAAAAGAGTCAATATATAATGAATAATGCAATAAATGAGATCAGAAACACTCTGGAGGCAAAAAATAGTAGAATAACAGAGGCAGAAGATAGGATTAGTGAATTAGAAGATAGAATGGTAGAAATAAATGAATCAGAGAGGAAAAAATAAAAACGAATTAAAAGAAATAAGGACAATCTCAGAGACCTCCAGGACAATATTAAACGCTACAACATTCGAATCATAGGGGTCCCAGAAGAAGACAAAAAGAAAGACCATGAGAAAATACTTGAGGAGATAATAGTTGAAAACTTCCCTAAAATGGGGAAGGAAATAATCACTCAAGTCCAAGAAACCCAGAGAGTCCCAAACAGGATAAACCCAAGGCGAAACACCCCCAAGACACATATTAATCAAATTAACAAAGACCAAACACAAAGAACAAACATTAAAAGCAGCAAGGGAAAAACAACAAATAACACACAAGGGAATTCCCATAAGGATAACAGCTGATCTTTCAATAGAAACTCTTCAAGCCAGGAGGGAATGGCAAGACATACTTAAAATGATGAAAGAAAATAACCTACAGCCCAGATTATTGTACCCAGCAAGGATCTCATTCAAATATGAAGGAGAAATCAAAAGCTTTTCAGACAAGCAAAAGCTGAGAGAATTCAGCACCACCAAACCAGTTTTTCATCAAATGCTAAAGGATATTCTCTAGACAGGAAATGCAAAAGTGGTGTATAAATTCGAACCCAAAACAATAAAGTAAATGGCAATGGGATCATACTTATCAATAATTACCTTAAACGTAAATGGGTTGAATGCCCCAACCAAAAGACAAAGACTGGCTGAATGGATACAAAAACAAGACCCCTACATATGCTGCCTACAAGAGACCCACCTCAAAATGGGGGACACATACAGACTGAAAGTGAAGGGCTGGAAGAAGGTTTTCCATGCAAATAGGGACCAAAAGAAAGCAGGAGTAGCAATACTCAGATCAGATAAAATAGACTTTAAAACAAAGGCTGTGAAAAGAGACAAAGATGGTCACTACATAATGATCAAAGGATCAATCCAAGAAGAACATATAACAATTATAAATATATATGCACCCAACACGGGAGCACTGCAATGTGTAAGGCAAATGCTATCAAGTACGAAAGGAGAAATTAACAATAAAACAATAATAGTGGGAGACCTTAATACCCCACTCACACCTATGGATAGATCAACTAAACAGAAAATTAACAAGGAAACACAAACTTTAAATGATACAATAGAACAGTTAGACCTAATTGATACCTATAGGACATTTCATCCCAAAACAATGAATTTCACCTTTTTCTCAAGCGCACATGGAACCTTCTCCAGGATAGATCACATCCTGGGCCATAAATTTAGCCTTGGTAAATTCAAAAAAATTGAAATCATTCCAAGCATCTTTTCTGACCACAATGCAGTAAGATTAGATCTCAATTACTGGAGGAAAACTATTAAAAATTCCAATATATGGAAGCTGAACAACACGCTGCTGAATAACAAACAAATCACAGAAGAAATCAAAAAAGAAATCAAAATTTGCATAGAAATGATGAAAATGAAAACACAACAACCCAAAACCTGTGGGACACTGTAAAAGCAGTCCTAAGGGGAAAGTTCATAGCAATACAGGCATACCTCAAGAAACAAGAAAAAAGTCAAATAAATAACCTAACTCTACACCTAAAGCAACTAGAAAAGGAAGAAATGAAGAACTCCAGGGTTAGTAGAAGGAAAGAAATCTTAAAAATTAGGGCAGAAATAAATCCAAAAGAAACAAAAGAGACCATAGCAAAAGTCAACAAAGCCAAAAGCTGATTCTTTGAAAGGATAAATAAAATTGACAAACCATTAGCCAGACTCATCAAGAAACAAAGGGAGAAAAATCAAATCAATAAAAATAGAAATGAAAATGGAGAGATCACAAGAGAAAACACAGAAATACAAAGGATCATAAGAGACTATTATCAGCAATTATGTGCCAATAAAATGGACAACGTGGAAGAAATGGACAAATTCTTAGAAAAGTACAACTGTCCAAAACTGGACCAGGAAGAAATAGAAAATCTTAACAGACCCATCACAAGCATAGAAATTGAAACTATAATCAAAAATCTTCCAGCAAACAAAAGCCCAGGTCCAGACGGCTTCACAGCTGAATTCTACCAAAAATTTAGAGAAGAACTAGCACCTATCCTACTCAAACTCTTCCAGAAAATTGCAGAGGAAGGTAAACTTCCAAACTCGTTCTATGAGGCCACCATCACCCTAATACCAAAACCTGACAAAGATGCCACAAAAAAAGAAAACTACAGGTCAATATCACTGATGAACATAGATGCAAGAATCCTTAACAAAATTCTAGCAATCAAAATCCAACAACATATTACAAAGATCATACACCATGACCAAGTGGGCTTTATCCTAGGGATGCAAGGATTCTTCAATATCCACAAATCAATCAATGTATTACACCACATTAACAAATTGAAAAAGAAAAACCATATGATTATCTCAATAGATGCAGAGAAAGCCTTTGAAAAAATTCAACATCCATTTATGATAAAAACTCTCCAGAAAGCAGGAAGAGAAGGAACATACCTCAACATAATAAAAGCTATATATGACAAACCCACAGCAAATATTATCCTCAATGGTGAAAAATTGAAAGCATTTCCTCTAAAGTCAGGAACAAGACAAGGGTGCCCACTTTCAGCATTACTATTCAACATAGTTTTGGAAGTTTTGGCCACAGCAATCAGAGCAGAAAAAGAAATAAAAGGAATCCAGATTGGAGAAGAAGTGAAACTCTCACTGTTTGCAGATGACATGATCCTCTACATAGAAAACTCTAAAGACTCCACCAGAAAATTACTAGAACTAATCAATGATTATAGTAAAGTTGCAGGATATAAAATCAACACACAAAAATCCCTTACATTCCCACACACTAATAATGAGAAAACAGAAAGAGAAATTAAGGAAACAATTCCATTCACCATTGCAACGGAAAGAATAAAATACTTACGAATATATCTACCTAAAGAAACTAAAGACCTATATATAGAAAACTATAAAACACTGGTGAAAGAAATCAAAGAGGACACTAATAGATGGAGAAATATACCATGTTCATGGATTTGAAGAATCAATATAGTGAAAATGAGTATACTACCCAAAGCAATGTATAGATTCAATGCAATCCCTATCAAACTACCAACAGTATTCTTCACAGAGCTAGAACAAATAATTTCACAATTTGTATGGAAATACAAAAAACCTCAAATAGCCAAAGCTATCTTGAGAAAGAAGAATGGAACTGGAGGAATCAACCTGCCTGACTTCAGGCTCTACTACAAAGCCACAGTCATCAAGACAGTATGGTACTGGCACAAAGACAGAAATAGAGATCAATGGAACAAAATAGAAAGCCCCAAAATAAATCCACACACGTATGGACACCTTATCTTTGACAAAGGAGGCAATAATATACAATGGATTAAAGACAATCTCTTTAACAAGTGGTGCTGGGAAAACTGGTCAACCACTTGTAAAAGAATGAAACTAGAGGACTTTCTAACACCATACACAAAAATAAACTCAAAATGGATTAAAGATCTAAATGTAAGACCAGAAACTATAAAACTCCCAGAGGAGAACATAGGCAAAACACTCTCTGACATACATCACAGCAGGATCCTCTATGATCCACCTCCCAGAATATTGGAAATAAAAGCAAAAATAAACAAATGGGACCTAATTAAACTTAAAAGCTTCTGCACAACAAAGGAAACTATAAGCAAGGTGAAAAGACAGCCTTCAGAATGGGAGAAAATAATAGCAAATGAAGCAACTGACAAACAACTAATCTCAAAAATACACAAGCAACTCCTACAGCTCAATTCCAGAAAAATAAACGACCCAATCAAAAAATGGGCCAAAGAACTAAATAGACATTTCTCCAAAGAAGATATACAGATGGCTAACAAACACATGCAAAGTTGCTCAACATCACTCATTATCAGAGAAATGCAAATCAAAACCACTATGAGGTACCATTTCACACCAGTCAGAATGGCTGGGATCCAAAAGCCTACAAGCAATAAATGCTGGAGAGGGTGTGGAGAAAAGGGAACCCTCTTACGCTGTTGGTGGGAATGCAAACTAGTACAGCCACTATGGAGAAGAGTGTGGAGATTCCTTAAAGAACTGGAAATAGAACTTCCATATGACTCAACAATCCCACTGCTGGGCATACACACCAAGGAAACCAGAATTGAAAGAGACACGTGTACCCCAATGTTCATAGCAGCATTTATAATATCCAGGACATGGAAGCAACCTAGATGTCCATCAGCAGATGAATGGATAATAAAGCTGTGGTACATACACACAATGGAGTATTACTCAGCCATTAAAAATACATTTAAATCAGTTCTAATGATGTGGATGAAACTGGAGCCTATTATACAGAGTGAAGTAAGCCAGAAAGAAAAACACCAATACAGTATACTAATGCATATACATGGAATTTAGAAAGATGGTAACAATAACCCTGTATATGAGACAGCAAAAGAAACACTGATGTATAGAACGGTCTTTTGGACTCTGTGGGAGAGGGAGAGGGTGCGATGATTTGGGAGAATGACATTGAAATATATATAATATCATATATGAAACGAGTTGCCTGTCCAGGTTCAATGCATGATACTGGATGCTTGGGACTGGTGCACTGGGACGACCCAGAGTGATGGTATGGGGAGGGAGGAGGGAGGAGTGTTCAGGGTGGGGAACACATGTAAACCTGTGGCGGATTCATTTTGATATATGGCAAAACCAATACAATATTGTAAAATTAAAAAATAAAATTAAATAAAAAAAAAAGATTAAATTGAGCATTTGGATGGGAAAAAAAAAAAAAAAACAGAGCTGAAAAAAATAAATAAATAAAGTATATTCACACTGTTCTCCATAGTGGCTGTACTAGTTTGCATTCCCACCAACAGTGTAAGAGGGTCCCCTTTTCTCCACATGCTCTCTAGCATTTATTGTTTGTAAACTTTTTGATAGCAGCCATTCTTACCAGCTTGAGGTGGTACCTCATTGTGGTCAAGATTGCCAGGAGAAATATCAATAACCTCAGATATGCAGATGACACCACCCTTACGGCAGAAAGTGAAGAGGAACTAAAAAGCCTCTTGATCAAAGTGAAAGTGGAGAGTGAAAAAGTTGGCTGAAAGCTCAACATTCAGAAAACGAAGATCATGGCATCTGGTCCCATCACTTCATGGCAAATAGATGGGGAAACAGTGGAAACAGTTGCAGACTTTATTTTTTGGGGCTCCAAAATCACTGCAGATGGTGACTGCAGCCATGAAATTAAAAGACGCTTACTCCTTGGAAGGAAAGTTATGACCAACCTAGATAGCATATTAAAAAGCAGAGACATTACTTTGCCAACAAAGGTTGGTCTGGTAAAGGCTCTGGTTTTTCCTGTGGTTATGTATGGATGTGAGAGTTGGACTGTGAAGAAGGCTGAGTGCTGAAGAACTGATGCTTTTGAAGTGTGGTGTTGGAGAAGACTCTTGAGTGTCCCTTGGACTGCAAGGAGATCCAACCAGTCCATTGTGAAGGAGATCAGCCCTGGGATTTCTTTGGAGGGAATGATGCTAAAGCTGAAACTCCAGTACTTTGGCCACCTCATGCGAAGATTTGACTCATTGGAAAAGACTCTGATGCTGGGAGGGATTGCGGGCAGGACAAGAAGGGGACGACAGAGGATGAGATGGCTGGATGGCATCACTGACTCAATGGACATGAGTCTCAGTGAACTCCGGAAGTTGGTGATGGACAGGGAGGCCTGGCGTGCTGCCATTCATGGGGTCGCAAAGAGTCAGACACGACTGAGTGACTGATCTGATAATAAGTGATACTGAACATCTTTTCATGCGTTTGTTAGCCATCTGTATGTCTTCTTTTGAGAAACGTCTGTTTAGTTCTTTGGCCATTTTTTGATTGAGTCATTTATTTTTCTGGAATTGAGTTGCATGTGCTGTTTGTACATTTTTGAGATTGATTATTTTTCAGTTGCTTCATTTGCTATTGTTTTCCCCCATTCTTCAGGCTGTCTTTACACTTTGCTTATAGTTTCCTTCGTTGTGCAGAAGCTTTTAAGCTTAGTTAGGTCCCATTTGTTAATTTTTGCTTTTAGTTCCATTGTTCTGGGAGGTGGGTTATAGAGGATCTTGCTGTGATTTATTTCAGAGGGTGTTTTGCCCATGTTTTCCTCTATGAGTTCTATAGTTTCTGGTCTTACATTTATATCTTTAATCCCTTTTGTTTTTATTTTTGTGTATCTTGTTAGAAAGTGTTCTAGTTTCATTCTTTTACAGGTGGCTCACCAGTTTTCCCAGCACGGCTTGTTAAAGAGATTGTCTTTTCTCCATTGTATATTCTTGCCTCCTTTGTCAAAGATAAGCTGTCCATAGGTGTGTGGATTTATCTCTGGGCTTTCTATTTTGTTCCATTGATCTATATTTCTTTCTTTGTGCCAGTACCATTCTATTTTGATGACTGTAGCTTTGTAGTATATTCTGAAGTCAAGGAAGGTTGATTCCTCCAATTCCATTTTTCTTTCTTAAGATTGCTTTGGCTAGTTCTAGGTCTAGCTGGTCTATTGTATCATTTAAAGTTTGTGTTTCCTTGCTAATAATCCGTTTAGTTGACCTATCCATAGGTGTGAATGGGGTATTAAAGTCTCCCACCATTATTGTGTTACTGTTCATTTCCTCTTTCATACTTGTTAGCATTTGCCCTACGTATTGAGGTGCTCCTATGTTGGGTGTATCTATATTTATAATTGTTATATCTTCTTCTTGGACTGATCCTTTGATCATTATGTACTGTCCTTCTTTGTTTCCTTTCGTGGCCTTTATTTCAAAGTCTATTTTATCTGATATCAGTATTGCTTCTCCTGCTTTCTTTTGGTCTCCATTTGCATGAAATATCTTTTTCTAGCCATCAGTGTCTTTTCTAATGAGTCGACTCTTTGTATCAGGGGACCAAAGTATTGTAGCTTCAGTTTCAGCATCGGTCCTTCTAATGAATATTCAGGACTGATTTCCTTTAGGATGGACTGGTTTGATCTTTTCCTGGCCAAGGGACTCTCAGGAGTCTCGAATACCACAGTTCAAAAGCATTACTAGCATTACTTGATTCAGTTCAGTTCAGTTTAATTGCTCAGTCGTGTCCGACTCTTTGGGATCCCATGAACCACAGTACGCCAGGCCTCCCTGTCCATCACAAACTCCTGGAGGCCACACAAACACATGTCCATTGAGTCGGTGATGCCATCCAGCCATTTCATCCTCTGTTGTCCCATTCTCCTCCTGCCCTCAATCTTTCCTAGCATCAGGGTCTTTTCAAATGAGTCAGCTCTTTGCTTCAGGTGGCCAAAGTATTGGAGTTTCATCTTCAGCATCAGTCCTTCCAATGAACACCCAGGATTGATCTCCTTTAGGATGGACTGGTTGGATCTCCTTGCACTCCAAGGGACTCTCAAGAGTTTTCTGCAACACCAAAGTTCAAAAGCATCAATTCTTCGGTGCTCAACTTCCTTGTAGTCCAACTCTCACATCCACACATGACCACTGGAAAAACCATAGCTTTGACTAGACGGACCTTTGTCCTTAGATGGACCTTTGTTGACAAAGTAACGTCTCTGCTTTTTAATATGCTTTCTAGGTTGGTCATAACTTTCCTTCCAAGGAATAAGTGTCTTTTAATTTCATGGCTGGAATCACCATATGCAGTGATTTTGGAGCCCAGAAAAAATAAAGTCATCCACTGTTTCAACTATTTTCCCATGTATTTGCCATGAAGTGATGGGACAGGTTGGTATGATCTTAGTTTTCTGAATATTGAACTTTAAGCCAACTTTTTCACTCTTCTCTTTCACTTTCATCAAGAGGCTCTTTAGTTCTTCTTCACTTTCTGCCATAAGGGTGGTGTCATCTGCATATCTGAAGTTATTGGTATTTCTCCCAGCAATCTTGATTCCAGCTTGTGCTTCCAGCCCAGCATTTCTCATGATTGCACTCTTTATATAAGTTAAATAAGCAGGGTGACAATATACAGCCTTGACATACTCCTTTTCCTATTTGGAACCAGTCTATTGTTCCGTGTCCAGTTCTAACTGTTTGCTTCCTGACCTGCATATAGTTTTCTCAAGAGGCAGGTCAGGTGGTCTGGTATTCCCATCTCTTTCAGAATTTACTTGATTACTTTTTCTTTATTAAGGCTACATAAAATTCTAGGCATTTACTAGAGGCAATTTGAAGACTATTTTATTACATGTATCTATGTTTACTTGTTTCTTATTAAAAAGCACATGAAAGTTGTACTTTCTTTATCATAGTCTATTTTACCATGTGCCAGGAGCCATGTATCCCTTCAGTTCTACCAAAGACAAAGTGAAAGTGAAAATTAAGCCATTTAGTCGTGTCCAACTGTTTGCACCCTATGGACTGTAGCCTACCAGGCTCTCCATCCATGGGATTTTCCAGGCATGAGTACCAGAGTGGGTTGCTGTTTCCTTCTCCAGGGGGTCTTTCCAACCCAGGGATCGAACCCAGGTCTCCTGCTTTACTGTCTAAGTAGCCAGGGAAACCCAAAGACAAAGTACTATAAGTCTATTGATGTATCAAAATTACTCATAATTCTAGTAAGTTCCCCAACACATCCACCAATTTTCAATATCTTATCTATTTTTCTATTTTTAAATAAAATATTGAGTATTTTTCAACCCAAATGAAGCACTTATGTATGCACTGTGAATAAAGAAAATAATGACATACTGGGGACTATGGAAACTTGCAATATATGTATACAGTTGTAGAAATTAGGATGTGATGTTAACATTCCAATTAAAGGCAGAAACTCCATCAACAGAGGAGCCTGGTGGGTCCATGGGGTTGCAAAGAGTCGAACATGACTGAACAGTTTAACTTTTCACTGTGCTACCAGCTGATGCCCTTGAACCTCCTTCGGTGTCTTCCTCAATCACAGAAAATTAAGTTGCTCCAGGTCATGCACTTCCATGAGAAGCTCCATTTTGTAAATTAATGAGATAGGATACATACTTTGCCATTTTGGTCTTATATAAAACACTCCCATAGACAATGCACTCTAATTTTCCTGAGGTTTTGTTAGGACTATATCTCAATGTGACTTCTTTCTTAGGCTTATACCTCTTTCTGATATCTCTCTTCAGATGTGGGCATCCCTAATATGCCTCATGTATCACAAACTTGGCTTCTGCTTCTGGAGAGTACAATCTATGACAAATATCAAGTAGGAAAATTCCAGAGACGGTGATTATAGTCCTAATTCATATTTTACATCAAATATTAACAATCTTAGGAAACTCAAGTTGGTCATAAAATTTTCACTACAAGTTAAACATGTAGAAATCATGTAGAACCATTGGCTTTATCGAATTAATTTGAAAGTCCAAAGTCTCCTTAAACCAGAGAATTTATCTGTGGTTCTTTATTCATAATATTAAATCATTCATTTATTTAAAAACACATCACTCACTATAATATGCTAGCTGTCATATTAAGTGTAGGGCTTATATACATGAATGTTTTCATGAAGGCATTAAATTTTCTGCTGATGGTTGGAGTTGTGTTCCCTCCTTCTATTGTGCCTGAAGTCAAACTGTGGTAAGGGTAATGGCAGTAATGGCGACCTCCTTCAAAGGGCTTATGTCAGCATTGTTATATGCAATGACCCTAACTATGGACCCATGCCTCAACTCGAGACTCCTGGACACTCACAGGCAAGTCTGTCTCAGTCTTCTTGGGGTCACTGCTCCTTTCTCCTGGGTCCTGGTGTACACAAGGTTTTGGTTGTGCCCTCAAGAGTTTTTTTCCCCAGTCCTGTGGAAGTTCTGTAATCAAATCCCCCTGCCCTACAAAGTCAAATTCCCTGGAGTTCTCAGTCCCTTTGGTGAATCTCCTGGTTGGGAAATTTGTTGTGGGCTCTAGAAACTTTGGAGAAGGCAATGGCACCCCACTCCAGTACCCTTGCCTGGAAAATCCCATGGCGGAGGAGCCTGGTGGGCTACAGTCCATGGGGTCGTGAAGGAAACGGCAATCCACTCCAGTGTTCTTGCCTGGAGAATCCCAGGGATGGGGGAGCCTGGTGGGCTGCCATCTATGGGGTCGCACAGAGTGGGACACGACTTGAGCAGCAGTAGCAGCTAGAACCTTTGCAACATGTGAGAACTTCTTTTCTATAATTGTTCTCCAGTTTGTGGGTCATCTGTTCAGCGGCTCTATGGGGGTGCTGCTAATAATGCCACAATTACCCTCATTTCTCATGCTCAAAGTGATGCTCAAAATTCTCCAAGCTAGACTTCAACAGTATGTGAACTGATAACTTCCAGATATCATGCTGTATTTGGAAAAGGCAGAGAAATCAGAAATCAAATTGCCAACATCTGTTGGATCATCAAAAAAGCAAGAGAGTTTCAGAAAAAAATCTACTTCTGCTTCAATGACTACGCCAAAGCCTTTGACTCTGTGGATCACAACAAACTGTGGAAAATTCTTCAGGAGATGGGATTACCAAACCACCTTACCTGTGTCCTGAGAAATCTATATTCAGGCCAAGAAGAAACAGTTAGAACCAGACATGGTTCCAAATTGGGAAAGGAGTATTTTAAGGCAGTACAATGTCACCCTGGTTATTTAACTTATATACAGAATACATCATGCAAAATGCCGGGTTGGATGAATCACAAACTGGAATCAAGATTGCTAGTTAGAAATATCAATAACCTTAGATATGCAGATGACACAACCTTTATGGCAAAAAGCAAAGAGAAACCAAAAGAACCTCTTGATGAAAGCGAAAGAGGAGAGTGACAAAGCTTTCTTAAAGCTCAATATTACAAAAACAAAACAAAACAAAACAAAACAAAAAAACCTAAGATCATGGCATCTGGTCCAAACACTTCATGGCAAATAGATGGGGAAACAATGAGAAACTTTATTTTCTTGGGCTGCAAAATCACTGCAGATGGTGCCTACAGCCATGAAATTAAAGTCATTTGCTCCTTGGAAGAAAAACCATGACAAACCTAGACAGCATTTTAGAAAGCAAAGACAATACTTTGTCAAAAAGGTCCACATAGTCAAAACTATGGTTTTTCTTGTAGTCATGTATAGATGTGAGAGTTGGACCATAAAAAAGACTGAGCACCAAAGAATTGATATTTTTGAACTGTGGTGTTAGAGAAGACTCTTGAGAGTCCCTTGGAACTCAAAGAAATCAAACCAGTCAATCCTAAAGGAAATCAATCCTGAATATTCATTGGAAGGACTGATGCTGAAGCTCCAATACTTTGGACACCTGATGAGAAGAGCTGACTCATTAGAAAAGACCCTGATAGTGGGAAAGATTGAAGGCAGGGAGAGAAAGGGACTATAGAGGATGAGTTGGTTGGATGGCATCACCGATTCAATGGACATGAGTTTGAGCAAGCTTCAGGAGATGGTGAAGGACAAGAATGCCTGGCATGCTGCAGTCCATGAGGTCATGAAGAGTCGAACATGACTGAGCGACTAAACAAAGCATTTAACAGTAAGAGAGATTTCAAACTAATTTACCAATGTAAATTAGTTTTATAATAGTTAATGTAACAAATTACCACAAACTTAGTGGCTTAAAATAGCAGTATGTCTTTCAGTTCTGGAGGTAAAAACTCAAAAATCAGTGACAATGGTCTAAAATTAAGGATTTTGAAAGAGCTTTTTTTTTTTTTTTTTTCCTGAGATCGCCAAGGGAAGAATCTATCTCTTTGTCTTTTCTTTTGTCTTTGGTTTATGTCCCCTTCCTCACTTTCCTTTAGTGTCCTTTTTTTCTTATCACATCTCCTACTACTTTGATACTCTTAGTTTTTGCTCAGCAGATCTCTTGTGGTTATGTTGGGCCTATCTTGGTAAACAGGATAATCTCCTCATCTCAAATTCCTTAATTTAATCATATTGTCAATGTCCTTTTTCCAGATAAGGTAAAATTGTAGGCTTTGGGTGTTAAGGCACTGACATCTTAGAGGTCATTAGTCGACTAACACAGCATATAATTATGTAGGTAGAGGCATCAGTAGGTACTAAATTAGGATATTATATTTTTATAGAGAGTATACCAAGGTACTGAGGAGGCTGCTAGATTGCAGGTCAATAAAAGACATCAGGAAAACATAACTTTAAGTAGAGTTTTGAAAGATGACTAAAAGTTGGCTGGAGAAGGGTGGAGCAATGGTGATTTGACACTTTATATGACAGAGTACCACATACCAAGACATGGAAGCTACAGGAAGTATAGGTTTTCTGGAGTTCCAGATATTTAAAATTTTTGGATACAAGGCACAAGTCTGTCTAGTCAAGGCTTTGGTTTTTCCAGTGGTCATGTATGGATTTGAGAGTTGGACTGTGAAGAAAAATGAGCGCCAAAGAATTGATGCTTTTGAACTGTGGTGTTGGAGAAGACTCTTGAGAGTCCCTTGGACTGCAAGGAAATCCAACCAGTCCATTCTAAAGGAGATCAGTCCTGAGTGTTCATTGGAAGGACTGATGCTAAAACTGAAACTCCAATACTTTGGCCACCTCATGTGAAGAGTTGACTCATTTGAAAAGACCCTGATGCTGTGAGGGATTGGGGGCAGGAGGATAAGGGGACGACAGAGGATGAGATGGCTGGATGGCATCACCGACTCAATGGACATGAGTTTGGATAAAGTCCAGGAGTTGGTGATGGACAGGGAGGCCTGGCATGCTGCGATTCATGCAGTCACAAAGAGCGGACACAACTGAGTGACTGAACTGAACTGAACTGAACTGATAACAGATTTTCAAAAATACAGATGCAATGTGATTTTATAAATTTAGTTTATAGGATGCTAAGAAAATAGTGAGTGGTGAGCCTGAAAGACAAAGCATGTGACAATCACTGCAGGCTGTAACTACTATAAAAACGAGTTTGTAAGCCATAATGAAAATCACAGGAAATATTTGAAACCCTATAAGAAGATATTTCACATAGTCTGATTTCAGTTTTAGAAACATGAAGTCTGATTTTAGTTTTAGAAAGTTCATGTTGATTTTGTGGGGAGGAGGCAACGGAAACAGGAGTTTTCCATAATTGAACTGGCCAGTGTTGAAGGCCTGAATGAATGAAGTAGTGGCAACTAATTGATAATTTGGTGTAGAAATTGCCAATTTTGGTAAATGATTGATTTCATACAGTGAAATATAAGAGAGGGAACAGTTCGTAGGATAACTCCCTGTTTTTGGCAATTAGAAGAAATTTTGAATTATTTCCTGAGTGAAGAAATGAGCAGTCTTTTTATAGGGGATAAATGAGACAGGTGATCAATGAAGATTGATTGTGTTCATCATATTTAGTTTTTCAATTTTATATGAAATATATAAGCATAAATATCCATCAGCATTTGTCTATAAGAATCTGAAGCCCAGAAATGTGTTTTTATTTATTTATTTTCTTCTTTTTAAAAAATGAATTAACTTATTTTAATTGGAGATAATTACTTAAAATATTGTGATGGTTTTTAGGAATGGGTTTTTAGATGGATACACAATTCAGTATTTATTCATTAATAGTTGAAATCTTAAGCAAAGATGAGACAGTATGGAAGAAGGCCATGAACCTTTCAGTTTGTTTATTTTGATTGCTTTTAGTTAAGCTTTCTTTGTTTTGGAATGCTCTTCAATTTGTGTGTTATTATGTGATATCCTGCTTTTCATCATAGTAGTGAAAGTAAGACTAACTTTGATTTTTCTGCCCCTGATGACCAAAGATTTGGGCATGTGACGTGGGTTCAGGGAGATAGTGGCTCCCACAAAAAAACTTTGAATATGGAATTGGAGGCATGAATGGTTAGGGTTTGTTTATGGCAAATGAAAGGGTCTTCCTAAATTTGGCACCAAGGCCCGGTACGAGACTTCCACAGTGTTAAGGTCAAAGTCCTAACCTACTGTTTCTATTAAGCATAGTTAGTAATGCTTCCTGACTAGTTTATGCTTTTTTGCCTGTTTTCAAAGCCCGGTCTTTTGGTTTGCCATCAGTTCTTGATTTCCTAACATTATTCCATAAAAACCTTTGCTTAGCTAGAGTTGACTGTCTTTATCATTATGGTTGATGCAGAAGACACGTACATTGAGAAAAGAAATGGGAGGAAAAATAGGAACATTTGATGGTTATTATCAGTCTAAATTTTTATGGTTCATGGTAAGAATTCTTCATTTTTAATGTAAAAGTTTTGTATTGCCGTACTCCCTTTAAACAATACAGCCCCAGAATTCAAGGAAAAAAACACTGATAGTTTTGAAAAATTTTAAGCTGATTTTATGAAAAAAATGTTACAATACTGATTCTGTTGTTTAGGAATGAATTAATCTCTTCATAAATTTGCTTTCATTACCCATGCATTGATTGACAGAAGTGTGTGTTTGACTCATTTTAATTAAACAAAAATAAAAGTCTATATGATTTTGTGCGTGTGTATACATATACAAATGCTAAACATATTAATATTTTTCCAATTCTGAAAGATCTTTCCACCCTATACATATGGATTAAAATGATTTTGATTTTTGTTTTCACTCAGAAAAGAATTAAGACACCATAAAATGGTGTCCTGATGGAATAAATAGAGCTTATACATCTGTTGCTATCTAGAATACATTTAAAATAGAAAATAATCTAGCTCATATATCATTAAATCTTTTCTTTCAATAGTACAGCAGTCACATTTCAATATTACAAAAGCCAAACCATAATTTTCGCATTAAAAAATGGAGACAAAATGCTCTTCTTGAGTAAATGTGAAGAATCTGAAATTGAAATACACCTTATTTTATTTACATGTAAGGGTGAAATTATAGTATGGATTTAAAATGTAGTAGATTTTGTTGATATTTTGCCCAAATAACCTTTCAGGTTATTTCCTACAAGTATATTATTATCCAGTTATTCATTTTTCCACCTATTATTCTAAAGTTTTATGTTGTTTCTTGCATGTAGCAGCCACTGTGTTAAGTATAGAAGGATGAGTAGTATACAGATTTTCCCTATTAATGGCTCACAGTTTGGGAAGATGATAGAAATGAGCTTAATTATAAATATAAAAGTAAAAAAAATGATGTACAGTCCGAAAATTAAGAAATTCTGAGCAGGAAATTCTAAGAGTTTAAATGGTAAAATGAATTTTATTAGGTAATAGAGTTCTATGAAGTTAATAATTTTGTCTGTTGAAGAAAGGAGCAGGCTATGGATTTCTCAATATTTTCCTACTTTTAAGTTCAAAATAATTTCCTTTTATTTGAATTAAAATATATTAGCCCAAAGGAAGCTTAACATGAGGGAAAACTCTTAAGAATTATAACTATTATTCAGTCATAAACTTAAATGACCTAAAAAAAGAAGTACAGAGAACATAAAAGACAGGTGACCTGGAAGGTAATAATACTTAGGGGAAATATTTCATCAGTTTGTAGGTGTCCTTGAATAATCATTCTTATGCTATTGCCATGAACAATAATATAAAAGCTCTATTTTTTATTTTTTTCTATCAAACTAGACTGATTTACTTTATCTTACAGTTTCATTAATCTATAGTAGATACGTTTTTTTATTTATATTATAAAATGTCCTAGTTACGATAGTTTAGGGAATACATTCATCACTCACTTACATATACATATTTAAATGGAGCAGGCTATGCTTGCACATTTTCCCTGAGAGAAAAAGGGTGTTTTTGACATTTGTTAACTGAGTTATTTTAAATAAGAGACTTTTAATAGTATTAGTTGCCTAGGTCAAGCATCAAAACATAGAGGCTTTAGCAAGTAATACAAATATATCAAGGATTAAGGTTAACTAATCTTACTATCCTAGAAAGTTTAGTAGATTTTAAAGAGGAAAAGTTACTTTATAAAGAAAACCATGTATTTTCAGAATTTACTTAGAATGTCTGCATACAGTGTATATGGACAGAGAACTAAATAATCAGATTTCACAATATTTTTCCTTCTATTAGATTACACTTTATACTTGATTCTTGATTCTGTCCAGTAAAATTTAAATGTGAATAAGAACTTTAAAAGTAATTTTTATTTAAATAATGAAGCAAAGTTGAAATTAAGTACTGTAAAATCAATAGAAAAATCTCTAAACTTTCAGATTCATGCATGTTATCAAGTGCTCCAGTTTCCATTTATTTTTATGTATAAATAGTTTGGCTATAAATCTAGAAGTGTGTTTTAGTTGAGTTTTCTAAGTTTTTTTTTTTTTTTTTTTCTTGCTGGACCAAAAATATTACCAAGCTTTGCCACAATATTTTAATTTTTCATTTTAATACAGAACCTATGAAAGTATTAAAGAGAAGAGATTCATATTTGGTCGGGTAATTGGAAGAAGTGGGAATTTTATTTAAAAAACTTCAAAATAACTGCAAAGAAAAAAGGCATAAAACAATCTAATCCTTAGAAGCTTGATTTAAATCTGTAATCTTATAATAACAGCTTTTGTGAAAATCAGAATATTGAACTATGTACATATCAGTTCAGTTCAGTTGCTCAGTCGTGTCCGACTCTTTGTGACCCCATGAATTGCAGCACGCCAGGCCTCCCTGTCCATCACCAACTCGCGGAGTTCACGCAGACTGACGTCCATCGAGTCAGTGATGCCATCCAGCCATCTCATCCTCTGTCGTCCCCTTCTCCTCCTGCCCCCAATTCCTCCCAGCATCAGAGTCTTTTCCAATGAGTCAACTCTTCGCATGAGGTGGCCAAAGTACTGGAGTTTCAGCTTTAGCATCATTCCCTCCAAAGAAATCCCAGGGCTGATCTCCTTCACAATGGACTGGTTGGATCTCCTTGCAGTCCAAGGGACTCTCAAGAGTCTTCTCCAACACCACACTTCAAAAGCATCAATTCTTCAGCACTCAGCCTTCTTCACAGTCCAACTCTCACGTCCATACATGACCACAGGAAAAACCATAGTCTTGACTAGATGGACCTTTGTTGGCCAAGTAATGTCTCTGCTTTTGAATATGCTATCTAGGTTGGTCACAACTTTCCTTCCAAGGAGTAAGCGTCTTTTAATTTCATGGCTGCAGTCACCATCTGCAGTGATTTTGGAGCCCCCCAAAAATAAAGTCTGATACTGTTTCCACTGTTTCCCCTTCTATTTCCTATGAAGTGGTGGGACTGGATGCCATGATCTTTGTTTTCTGAATGTTGAGCTTTAAGCCAACTTTTTTACTCTTCTCTTTCACTTTCATCAAGAGGCTTTTTAGTTCCTCTTCACTTTCTGCTATAAGGGTGGTGTCATCTGCATATCTGAGGTTATTGATATTTCTCCTGGCAATCTTGATTCCAGCTTGTGTTTCTTCCAGTCCAGCATATATGGATATCCAATATTGACAGGCATAACTTATTACTGTAATGATATTTTTATCTTATCAGCTAACTAATCTTGATTATTTTTTATATCCCAGTCATCATGCTAAGCACTTAATTAGTATTCAGTTTAGTTCAGTCACTCAGTCGTGTCCAACTCTTTGTGACCCCATGAACCCCAGCACTCCAGGCCTCCCTGTCTATCACCAACTCCTGGAGTTTACCCAAACTCATGTCCATTGAGTCAGTGATGTCATCTAGCTATCTCATCCTCTGTCATCCCCTTCTCCTGCCTTCAGTATTTCCCAACATCAGAGTCTTTTCAAATGAGTCAGCTCTTCCCATCAGGTGGCCAAAATATTGGAGTTTTGGCTTCAACATCAGTCCTTCCAATGAACACCCAGGACCAATTTCCCTTAGGATGGACTGGTTGGATCTCCTTGCAGTCCAAGTGACTCTCAAGAGTCTGCTCAAGAGTAATCAGTATTACTTCATAATAAATCATAATAAATGCATGAGATATTTATTATCTCACTTTTCATATGTAGAAATTAAAGCATCAGATCAGATCAGATCAGTCGCTCAGTCATGTCCAATTCTTTGTGACCCCATGAATCACAGCACGCCAGGCCTCCCTGTCCATCACCAACTCCCGAAGTTCACTCAGACTCACGTCCATCGAGTCAGTGATGCCATCCAGCCATCTCATTCTGTCGTCCCCTTCTCCTCCTGCCCCCAATCCGTCCCAGCATCAGAGTCTTTTCTAATGAGTCAACTCTTCACATGAGGTGGCCAAAGTACTGGAGTTTCAGCTTTAGCATCATTCGTTCCAAAGAAATCCCAGGGCTGATCTCCTTCAGAATGGACTGAAAGACATTATCTTAAATTACTTATCTATTGATTGTTAGCAGCAGGATTTGAACTCAAGCACCATGGGAACATCTGTTTCTATGAAGTTTAATATTTGAGGGAAAAATAATTATAGTTCTTCTACTCATATCAAAGGCATATTAGTTGATGATGCTGGCTGATTAAACAAAAAAGTTTATTGAAAGTATATTGTAGGGCATAACAATAGTTGGGAACATTCAGGAAAGTACTGCAGCATAAGTATTGACAAACATTCAAAACTACTGCAGAAGTGGCAGTGAGAACAGCCACATGGATTTATTTGCTGCCACTAGTGACTAGATGCTCATGTTTAGACCTCAGAGCTTGTCTTAGTCACACTGCCATGAAGTCCAGCATCAGTGCCCCTGTGCATAAGGGAGTGGAGCTTGATACCACTGATGAAATCAAAAGCCAAATATTTCTACTACTCTTCTTGCCACCAAATGGATACTTAAGAGAGAACGAGCTTCTTCATTCATTGTCTTTCAGATCATATGCTTAAATTATTTATATTAGCTGAGAGATGATCAGACTTTTCTGCTTCTCCTTATGGAGGCAGAATTTATTAATCTTGCTATTTTCCCAAATATTAGAATATTGTAACAAGATATTAGACAAGTCATAAAGGTTGAACAATTCAATATTCATATTCAAGAACTCAGATAGTTGTTTGTTTTTTTTGTTTGTTTGTTTCAGGATAACTCTGCAACTGTTTAGATCCTATTTTTACTTTTGAATGTCTACAATTACTGCAGATTTTCCACTGACTGCTTTAATTTATCATCTATAGTCATATTTAGTACTTTCAGTTCAGTTGATGTGCTCAGTAGTATCTGACTCTTTGCAGTGCCATGGACTGAAGCACACCAGTCTTCCCTGTCCATCACCAAGGCCCAGAGCTTGCTCAGACTCATGTCTATCAAGTTGGTGATGCCATCAAAACATCTTATCCTCTGTCATCCCCTACTTCTCCTGCCTTAAGTCTTTCCTAGTATCAGGGTCTTTTCCAGTGAGTCAGCTCTTCACATCAGGTGGCCAAAATATTGGAGCTTTAGCTTCAGCATCAGTCCTTCCAGTGAACATTCAGGACTGACTTTCATAGGCTTGACTGGTTTGTTCTCCTTAAAGTCCAAGGGAATCTCAAGTGTCTTCTCCAACACCACAGTTCGAAAGCATCAGTTCTTTGGCACTCAGCTTGCTTTATGGGCCAACTCTTACATCCATACAAGACTACTGGAAAAACCATAGCTTTGATTAGATGGACCTTTGTTGGCAAAGTGATATCTCTGTTTTTTAATGTGCTAAGTTTGTCATAGCTTTTTTTCCAAGGAGCAAGTGTCTTTTTTTTTTTTTTCCTTTTAGTTAACTTGTTTATTTTAATTGGAGGTAATTACTTACAATATCATGGTGGTTTTTACCATACATTGATGTGAATCATCCACAGGTGTACATGTGTCCCCCATCCCAGACCTCCCTTTCTCCTCCCTCCCTATCACATCCTTCTGGATTGTCCCAGTGCACTGGCTTTGAATGCTGTTTCATACATTGAACTTGGACTGGTCATCTATTTCACATATGGTAATATACATGTTTTAATGCTATTCTCTCAAATCATCCCAACCTCACCTTTTCCCACAGAGTCCAAAAGTATGTTCTTTATATCTGTGTCTCTTTTGCTATCTCATGTGTAGGGTAATCATTATGATATTCCTAAATTCCATATATATGCATTAATATACTGTATTGGTATTTTTCATAGTGACTTACTTCACTCTGTACAATAGGCTACAGTTTCATCCACCTCAATAGAACTGATTCAAATGTGTTCTTTTTAATAGCTGAGTAATATTCCATTGTGTATATGTACCACAGCCTTTCTTATCCATTCAACTGCCAATGGGCATCTAAGTTGCTTCCATGTCTTAGCTATTGTAAACAGTGCTGCGATGAATATTGGGGTACACGTGTCACTTGCAGTTCTGGTTTCCTCAGTGTGTGTGCCCAGCAGTGGGATTGCTGGGTCGTATGGTAGTTCTATTTCCAGTTTTTTAAGGAATCTCCACACTGTTCTCCATAGTGGCTGTACTAGTTTGCATTTCAACCAACAGTGTAGTAGAGTTTCTTTTTTTTCTCATGCTCTCCAACATTTATTGTTTGTAGACTTTTTGATAGCAGCCATTCTTACTGGCATGAGATGGTACCTCATTGTGGTTTTGATTTGCATTTCTCTGATAATGAGTGATATTGAGCATATTTTCATGAATTTGTTAGCCATCTGTATCTCTTTGGAGAAATGTTTGTTTATTTCTTTGGCCCAGTTTTTGATTCAGTTCAGTCGCTCAGTCATGTCCGACTCTTCGTGACCCCATAAATTGTAGCATGCCAGGCTTCCCTGTCCATCACCAACTCATGGAGTTCACGCAGACTCACGTCCATTGAGTCAGTGATGCCATCCAGTCATCTCATCCTCTGTCACCCCCGTCTCCTCCTTCCCCCAATCCCTCCCAGCATCAGAGTCTTTTCCAATGAGTCAACTCTTTGCATGAGGTGGCCAAAGTACTGGAGTTTCAGCTTTAGCATCATTCCCTCCAAAGAAATCCCAGGGCTGATTTCCTTCAGAATGGACTGGTTGGATCTCCTTGCAGTCCAAGGGACTCTCAAGAGTCTTCTCCAACACCACACTTCAAAAGCATCAATTCTTCAGCGTGCAGCCTTCTTCACAGTCCAACTCTCACATCCATACGTGACCACTGGGAAAACCATAGCCTTGACTAGATGGATGTTTGTTGGCAAAGTAATGTCTCTGCTTTTGAATATGCTATCTAGGTTGGTCATAACTTTCCTTCCAAGGAGTAAGCGTCTTTTAATTTCATGGCTGCAGTCACCATCTGCAGTGATTTTGGAGTCCAAAAAAATAAACTCGCCACTGTTCTCACTGTTTCCCCATCTATTTCCCATGGAGTGATGGGACCGGATGCCATGATCTTCATTTTCTGAATGTTGAGCTTTAAGCCAACTTTTCACTCTCCACTTTCACTTTCATCAAGAGGCTTTTTAGTTCCTCTTCACTTTCTGCCATAAGGGTGGTGTCATCTGAATATCTGAGGTTATTGATATTTCTCCCACCAATCTGGATTCCAGCTTGTGCTTCTTCCAGTCCAGCGTTTCTAATGATGTACTCTGCATATAAGTTAAATAACCAGGGTGACAATATACAGCCTTGACGTACTCCTTTTCCTATTTGGAACCAGTCTGTTGTTCCATGTCCAGTTCTAACTGTTGCTTCCTGACCTGCATACAGATTTATCAAGAGGCAGGTCAGGTCGTCTGGTATTCCCATCTCTTTCAGAATTTTCCACAGTTTATTGTGATTCACACAGTCAAAGGCTTTGGCATAGTTTTTGATTAGGTCGTTTATTTTTCCAGTATTGAGTTGAATGTGCTTCTTGTATATTTTTGAGATTAATTCTTTGTAAGTTTCTTCATTTGCTATTATTTTCTCCCATTCTGAAGGCTGTCTTTTCACCTTGCTTATAGTTTCCTTCATTGTGCAAAATATTTTAAGTTTAATTAGGTCCCATTTGTTAATTTTTGCTTTTAGTTCCATTGCTCTGGGAGGTGAGTCATAGAGGATCCTGCTGTGGTTTATGTTGGAGAGTGTTTTGCCTATGTTTTCCTCTAGCAGCTCTATAGTTTCTGGTCTTATATTTAGACCTTTAACCCATTTGAGTTTATTTTTGTGTATGGTGTTAGAGTGTGTTCTAGTTTCATTGTTTTACAGGTGGTTGACCAGTTTTCCCAGCATGGCTTGTTAAAGAGACTGTCTTTTCTCCATTGTATATTCTTGTCTCCTTTGTCAAAGACAAGGTGTCCATAGGCACGTGGATTTATTTCTGGGCTTTCTATTTTGTTCCATTGATTTATATTTCTATCTTTGTGCCAGTACCATACTGTCTTGATGACTGTAGCTTTGTAGTGAAGTCTGAAATCAGGCAGGTTGATTACTCCAGTTCCATTCTTCTTTCTCAACATTGCTTTGGCTATTCGAGGTTTTTTCTTTTTTTTTTTTTTTAATTTTATACAAATTGTGAAATTATTTGTTCTAGTCCTGTGAAAAATAACATTGGTAACTTGATAGGGATTGCATTGACTCTATAGGTTGCTTTGGGTGGTATACTCATTTTCACTATATACATTCTTCCAATCCATGAACGTGGTATATTTCTCCATCTATTTGTGTCACCTTTGATTTCTTTCATCAGATTTTTATAGTTTTCTATATAGAGATCTTTTGTTTCTTTAGGTTGATTTATTCCTAATTATTTTATTATTTTCATTACAATGATGTATGGGATTGTTTCCTTAATTTCTCTGTTTTCTCATTGTTGGTGTATAGGAATGTGAGGGATTTCTGTGTATTAATTTTGTATCCTGCAACTTTACTATATTCATTGATCAGTTCTAGTAATTTTCTGGTAGTGTCTTTAGGATTTTCTATGTAGAGGATCATGTCATCTGCAAACAAAGGGTTTTGCTTCTTCTTTTCCAGGCTGGAATCCTTTTATATATTTTTCTTCTCTGATTGTTTTGGTTAAAACTTCCAAAATTATGTTGAATAGCAATGGTGAAAGGGACACCCTTGTCTTGCTCCTGACTTTAAAGGAAATGCTTTCATTTTTTCCCATTGAGGATAATGTTTGCTTTGGGTTTATCATATATGGCTTTCATTATGTTGAGGTACGTTCCTTTTATGCCTGCTTTGTGGAAAATTTTTATCATAAATGGGTGTTGAATTTTGTCAAAGGCTATCTCTGGATCTATCAAGAGAATCATATGGTTTTTTTCTTTCAATTTGTTAATGTGATATATCACATTGATTGATTTGTGAACACTGAAGAATCCTTGCATCCCTGAGATAAAGCCCACTTGGTCATGATGTATGATCTTTTCAATATGTTGTTGGATTTTGTTTTCTAGAATTTTGTTGAGGACTTTTGCATCTATGTTCATTGGTAATACTGGCCTGGAGTTTTCTTCTTTCGTGGCATCTTTGTCTGGTTTTGGTATTAGAGTGATGATGCCCTCAAAGAATGAGTTTGGGAGTTTACCTCCCTCTGCAATTTTCTGGAAGAGTTTGAGTAGGATAGGTGTTAGCTCTTCTCTAAATTTTTTTTGTAGAATTCACCTGTGAAGACATCTGGTGTTGAGCTTCTGTTTGTTGGAAGATTTTTGATTACAGTTTTGATTGCCATACTTCAAATATGATGGGTCTGATAAGATTTTCTATTTCTTCCTGGTTCAGTTTTGGAAGGTTATACTTTTCTAAAAATTATTCTGTTTCTTTCAAGTTGTCAATTTATCTGGCATATAGTTGCTATTGTAGTCTCTTATGAGCCTTTGTATTTCTATGTTGTTTGTTGATTTCTCCATTTTCATTGCTAATTTTCTTAATTTATTCCTTCTTTTTTTTTTTCTTGATGACTCTGGCAAATGGTGTGTCTATTTCATGTATCGTCTCAATGAACCAGCTTTTAATTTTGTTGATTTTTGCTATAGTCTCCTTTGTTTCTTTTTCAATTATTTCTGCCCTAAATTTTATATTTCTCTCCTTATACTAACTTTGGGGTTCTTCATTTCTTCTAGTTCCTTTAGGTGTAAAGTTAAGTTATTTATTTCATTTTTCTCTTGTTTCTTGAGGTAAGCTTTTATTGGTATGAAGCTTCCTGTTAGCCCTGCTTTTACCGTATTCCCTAGGTTTTGGGGGTCATGTTCTCATTATCATTTGTTTCTATGCATATTTTGACTTCCTTTTTGATTTCTTCCATGATTTGTTGGTTATTCCAAAGCGTGTTGTTTAGCTTCCATATATTTGTATTTTTATTAATTTGTTTTCCCCCTGTAGTTGACATCTAATTTTACCACATTGTGATCAGAAACGATGCTTGAAATGATTTCATTTTTTTATTTTTTCACTTTACCAAGACTAGATTTATGGCCCAGAATGTGATCTGTCCTGGAGAATGTTCTGTGTGCACTTGAGGAAAAAGTGATATTCATTGTTTAGGGGTGAAATGTCTTATAGATATCAATTAGGTCGACCTGGTCTACTGTGTCATTTAAGGTCTGTGTTTCCTTGTTAATTTTCTGTTTGGTTGATCTACCCATAGGTGTGAGTGGAGAATTAAAGACTCCCACTGTTATTGTGTTACTATTAATTTCCCCTTTTATACCTGTTAGCGTTTGCCTTATGTATTGAGGTGCTCCTATGTTGGGTGTATATATGTATGTGTGTGTGTGTGTGTGTATATATATATATATATAATTGTTATATTTTCTTCTGGGATTGATCCTTTGATCATTATGTAGTGTCCTTTGTCTCTTTTCATGGTCTTTATTTCAAAGTCTATTTTATCTGATGTGAGTATTGCTACTCCTGCTTTCTTTTGGTCTCCGTTTGCATGAGATATCTTTTTCCAGCCCTTCACTTTCAGTCTGTATGTGTCCCTCGGTTTGAAGTGGGTCTCTTGTAGACAGCCTATATAGGGGTCTTGTTTTTGTATCTGTTCAATAAGTCTTTGTCTTTTGGTTGGGGCATTCAAACCACTCACATTTGAGGTAAGTATCAATAAGTATGATCCCGTTGTCATTTACTTTGTTGTTTTGGGTTCAACTTTATAATCCTTTTCTGTGTTTCCTATCTAGATAAGATCCTTTAGCGTTTGTTTAAGAGCTGGTTTGGTGATGCTGAATTCTCTCTGCTTCTGCTTGTCTGTAAAGCTTTTGATTTCTCCTTCATATTTGAATAAGATCCTTGCTGGGTATATTAATCTGCATTGTCGGTTTTTCTCATCACTTTAAGTATGTCCTGCCATTCTCTTCTGGCCTGAAGAGTTTCTCTAGAAAGATCAACTTTTAGAAAACTTCAGCTATTGTCTCCTCAAGTATTTTCTCATGCCTTTTGATTTTGTCTTCTTCTTCTGGGACTCCTATGACTCGAATATTGGGGCATTTAACGTTATCTCAGAGGTCTCTTAGGTTGTCCCCATTTATTTCAATTCTTTTTTCTTTTTTCCTCTCTGATTCATTTATTTCCACCATTCTATCTTCCACCTCACTCATCCTATCTTCTGCATCAGTCATTCTACTGTTCGTTCCCTCCAGAGTGCTTTTGATCTTAGTTATTGCATTATTCTTTATTGATTGACTCTTCTGTATTTCGTCTAGGTCCTTGTTAAACATTTCTTGCATTTTCTCAATCCTTGTCTCTAGTCTATTTATCTGTAAATTCATTTTGTTTTCAAGATTTTGTATCATCTGTAGTATTATTATTGTGGAGAACTCCAGAATAATAATTCAGGCAACTCCCTAGCTCCTCTTCTTTTGTTTAGTTTTATGGGCATTTATCATGTTCCTTTACCTGCTGCATATTTCTCTACCTTTTCATTTTGTTTAAATTGCTGTGATTGGGGTGATCTTTCTGCAAGCTGGAAGTTCCTCTTTTTTGTGGAGCGTGCTCCCTTTGGGTGGGATTGGACTAGGGGCTTGTCAAGGTTTCTTGGTTATTGGAGCTTGCGTCTGTGTTCTGGTGAGTGGAGCTGGATCCCTTCTCTCTGGAGTGTGAGGAAGTGTCCAGTAGTGAGTTTTGGGGTGTCTATGGGTTTTGCATGGCTTTGGGCAGCTTGTCTTTTAATGCTCAGGGCTGAGTTCCTGTTTTGCTGGAGAATTAGCATCGTATGTCTTACTTTGGAACTTGTTGGCTCTTGGGTCGTGTTTGGTTTCAGTGTAGGTATGGAGGCTTTTGGGTGAGCTCTTGTCTATTAATGTTCCCTGGAATCAGGAGTTCTCAGATATTCTCAAGTTTTGGAGTTAAGCCTTCTGCCTCTGGCTTTCAGTCTTATTCTTACAGTAGCTTCAAGACTTCTCTATCCATGCAGCACAGATGATAAAACATCTAGGTTAATGATGAAGAAATTCTCCACAGTGAGGGACACCCAGAGAAGTTCAGAGAGTTACATGGAGAAGAGAAGAGGGATGAGTGAGATAGAGGTGACCAGGAGGAGAGGGGGTGTCAAAAGGGGAGAGAACAATGAAGCCAGTAATCGGTTTCCTAAATGCTCTCCACAGTCTGGAACACCCAGAGAGATTCACAGAGTTGCATAGAGAAGAAAAGAGGGAAGAGGGAGATAGAGGTGAGCATGAGGAGAAGAGGAGTAGTAAAAAGGGAGAGACCATTCTACCCAGTAATCAGTTTCCTTAGTGATCTCCACAGCCTGGAACACTGAGAAAATTCACAGAGTTAAGTAGAGAAGAGAAGGAGGAGAGAGGAGATAGATGTGTCCTGGGGTAGAAAAGGGAGAATCAAAAGGGGAGAGAGCAATCAAGCCAGTAATCCCACCCTTAACTGAAATTGGATACTGAAGATTAGATTTCTTAAAGGAACAAAATTGATAACAAATACCAAAATGCAAAGATTAGACATCTAGAGTTTAGACTCTCTAAAAAACAATATAAAAATGAAAAACAATATCAAAACAAAATTATAATATATATATATATGAAATTTCCTTTAAAAATAGGCTCTTTTTTTGCAAGGTAATAGTAGGCTATAAAAATGAAAATTAAAGGAGTAATAAAGAACTTAAATTTAAAAAATAATTAAAAGTGATAATAGTAAAAATATATCAAGGAATTTATCTGGAGTTTTTATGGGCAGTATGGGTTCAGTTCATTTTCAGATAGTTCCTTATTCAAGCTTGTACTTGTTCTCAAGGACTATAGGCCCCCTCCAATGTTTAGTCAATATTAACTACAGGGTTTCAATCTATTGCATCTGTCACTTCCAGAGTGGTTCCCTCTTCTTTGTTTATTTTGGCTTCCTCTGTTTGCAAGTCTCTTCACTAATTTCTGCCCTGACACAAGGGGGAAAAGGTGGTCATTTATTTGGGCTTACGTCTTCAGTTGTGTTGTGGGAAGGGAGGGACACTGTGAACAAATGGCATGTGTGGGGAGTGCTCACAGTATGGACCACACTGGATTTGCTGCACCTCAAAGAGGCACGTGACTCTTGGTTCTCCACTTCTCTGGCTCCAGGGTGCTCTGCAAGGGCACTGTCCACAGCGGGCCCTGTGTTTTGTGCACTTCCCAGATCTAAGCAACTCAGGTTCTTGGGTACTTTGTAAGGTTACAGACTTGCCTGGGCATGCGTTTTACACCCTTCCCAGGTCCAAGCATCTCAGGTGAGCAGTTATTTAGCGAATGCACTGTCCCAGGTAGGCTGTGCATCCTAATCACCTCCCCAGTGCCATCTGCTCCGTTTCCCAGGTACGCTACAAGAGCATGGTCTCAAGTGTGTCTCCTCTGGAGAGCCAATATCAGGGTGTTACCCACCTGGCAGAAGTGAACCATCCAGGATCCCAGAAAGACGTGTTTAGCAACTGAGAGCCTGCTGCCAGCTTGATGGAGGATTCCGGTTTCTGGGGGTCGAGATTGGAGTAACCTCTTGCCTTCTGGCTCTGGCTGTCGGCGGCCTGCCTCTCTGCCTACAGCGGGGAGGAGCCTGTACGCAGCCCGCTAACTCTCCTTTGGTATTTGCTCAATTCTTCCTTCTATGAGTGGGCCAGGCTGCGAGTTAGAGCCTTTCTCTTTTTATTTTCCTCTCTTGTGATCTCACAGTTTAGTTAGCTGCCTCAGATTTTCCTCAGGACATTCAGGCCCTGTTCTTACCCTAAGCACTGATTATGCAGCTCTCGCCTCCCTGTCCAGCCCCTGCTCGCTGGTGGTGAATGCAAGTGTCTGGGCTACTTCTCCCCTGGCAGTTGCACTTAGGCATGTATTTTCCGTTTTTTTGTTTGTTTTCTCCCGGTTATGTTGCCCTCTGAGATCCAAAACTCCCCACAAACCTGCCTGTGAGAGTTTTTCTACTGTTTGGAAACTTCTCCTCCTTCACGACTCCCTCTGCATGACAAGTCTCTGTCCCTAACTCTTTTGTCTCTCTTTTCATCTTTTCTATTTTGTCCTTCTGCTGCTGCTAAGTTACATCAGTCATGTCCGACTCTGTGCGACCCCACAGACGGGTGCCTACCAGGCTCCCCCATCCCTAGGATTCTCCAGGCAAGAACACTGGGGTGGGTTGCCATTTCCTTCTCCAATGCATGAAAGTGAAAAGTGAAAGTGAAGTCGCTGAGTCATGTCTGACTCTTAGCGACCCCATGGACTACAGCCCATCAGGCTCCTCCCTCCACTGGAGTTTCCAGGCTATTTTGTCCTACCTCCTTTCAAAGAGAATGGGCTACCTTTCTGGGTGCCTGGTGTCCTCCATCAGTGTTCAGAAGTTGTTTTCTGGAAGTTGCTTAGCATTCAAATTATCTTTTGATGAATTTGTGGGGGAGAAAGTGGTCTCCCCATCCTATTCCTCCACCATCTTGGAACCTCCCAGCAAATGTCTTTTAATTTAATGGCTTCAGTCACCATCTTAGTGCTTTACCTAGTAGATAATTAAATAAAAGGTTGTGTTACAGAATCTCAAAACTTATGATTATGAATTGTGATGGTATTATAGAGCACAATGGTATCTAGGGACTAGATTATTGCAAAACAAGTAATTAGAAATAGTAAATGATGGCATTATTTGAGGGAACCCAAACAACGATGGAAAAAGAAGTTATGAAGAAAACTCCTTTTCATAAAATTCTAGATATATCATGTCATGTTGTTTGCCAGAAATACATCCAGAAGTAGATCCATTTAGTTTAAAGATTAATAATAAAATCAAGATAATTTGATTCTTTCTTTATTACTCTATTGTTATATTTAGGCAATTCCAAATCATGATTTGACCTGGATCAAAATTTTAATTTTCAGCATGGTGATAAAGTAGTTTTTTATGGTGGAGAAGAGGCAGAGCACATATATTTTCCTTTCTATATTTTAAAATTGTTTTATATTATTCATAGATATTTGATAAATGGAAATTCCTGTAGGTAGTCACAGGAGGTAGGTTTTCTTCTGAATAGGGTAGTCCTAAAGATAAATGTATTTTATAGAAGAAGTTGCTTTTAGAGTGTGAATTTTTTTTACATAATAGCCTTGGTTTTTTGTTGTTCAGTTGCTCAGTGTCTGACTCTTTGTGACTCCATGGCTGCAGCACACAAAGCTTTCCTGTACTTCACTATCTCCATAGTTTGCTCAAACTCATGTCCATTCAGTTGGTAATGCCATCCAAACATCTCATCCTCTGTCACCCCCTTTTTCTCCTGCCCTCAGTCATTCTGGGCATAAGGGTCTTTTCTAATGAATCAACTCTTCCATCAGTCCTTCCAATGAATATTCAGGACTGATTTCCTTTAGGATTGACTGGTTTGATACCCTTGCAGTCCAAAGAACTCTCAAGAGTCTTCTCCCACACCACAGTTCAAAAGCATCAATTCTTCAGTGCTCAGTCTTCTTTATGGTCCAATTCTCACATCCATACATGACTACTGGAAAAACCATAGCTTTGACTATATGGACCCTTGTGAGCAAAGTGTTGTCTCTGCTGTTTAATACACTGTCTAGCTTTGTCATAGATTTTCTTCCAAGGGGCAAACGTCTTTTAATTTCATGGCTGCAGTAATTGTCCACAGTAATTTTGGAGCCCAGGAAAATAAAGTCTGTGGCTGTATCCATTTTTCTCCCATTTATTTTTGTTAGGTAGGTAGAATAGGGAAAAGGAGTCCAAAATGGCGGTGCTGAAAGACAAGGAAGGTCAAAGGAAGGTCCGAGGACCAGAGTGAAGACTTCAGGCAGAACAACCAGAACAAACAGCACTCCTGGCTAAGCCCAATTTGCATAGGGCAGGCCCAGGTGGAGGAAAAAACATATAAAAGGAGGAGCCAAAGCGCTTTCTCTAGGACTCTCTCTCTCCCGCGTGTGCTGCTCTTTTCTTTCTTTCTCTCTTTCTCTCTCTCTCTCTCTCCTGCTATCTTCTAAATAAAATAGAGCTGTAACACTGATTTGCCTAAGAGCTGTAGCACGGTTGGTCCAAGACCCGAGAGCCGTGACACGCGGAGAGCTTTAATGTCTGTTGCTCCAAATCTTTGTTGTGACGAGATGAAGAACTGAGGAACATACACTCGCGTGACATCTATGGTGCCGTGACTCAGATATAACGTGGCTGAAACAACCTCTGCATGGAAGAGGCCAAGCACAACAGGAGCCCAATTCAGTGAAGCTCCTGCGCTAGAAGTGGAAGGCGAAGAAACCCGGCGCAGGGGAAGGCCCATCGTGCTGGAAACAGGGACAGCAAAAAACAAACTCAGCAGAAAGCTCACACAGCCCAGTCTCAGATTCCAGAAGACCTCCGATTAAGGTAAGAGGTCCTCGCTCCTATGGCTGGAGGGACCTTTACAATCTCTCATTTCTTATTTCCTCGAACCTCCGGCGAACAGGCGGGCGGCAGGGGCACAACTGAGGGACTCTGGAGAGGCTACTCCTCAGCATGTCCCAAAGGCACTATCTGCTGAGCCCCAGTAGCTGTTACCCAAGCCGGTGGGGGTTCTTCTGTCCTTTCTCTTCTCTGTGCCAAGGATCAGACCAATGAAACTGTGAGCACCAGTCAGATATTTAGCAAATTTTCCAGCGGGCTATGAAGGGGATTCCTTGGCAACGTTTTTCCCACTGCTTTTTTCTCCTGTCCTTCAGCTCTCTCCCGGGACTCAAGCCCGGCCAAAACTAACGAAACTCAGGCTCTGATGTCTCATTGCAAAAATTCATTGAGAGACAAAGCCATAAGAGGTAGATTTGTAAGGATCCAGAGAGAAGCCACTCTTCAGGGTGTGAACTATTGCTGAGGGCAAGGGCTGCAGCCATGGAATTAGGCCTGGCTAGGTTTTGTGAGGGGATGGAATTCATATACTAATGAGTGAGAGGATCATCCCAGCCATTGGGGAAGCACCTACACCTCCCTCTTTTGACCTTGTGCCTTGGAGCTGTCCTGCCACCTCTGGGTGGGTCTGTTGGCTTATAAATTGGGGATTAAGGTTTACTTGAATTTGACTTGTCATCTTGGACCCAATTGATTTTAACTGGTTTATATCATACCCTTGCGCTATGTAATTCTTTCAAAAGTTGTGCTCTGCCCCTTCCCTCCTGTTTCATACTCTTTTCCTGAGCCCCTTCCAGACCCACAAGGTTTCTACAATCTTCTGGAGAGACAACCAGAAAATAGTTGGCCTTGGGAGGGAAATACTCTATAATATACAACCCCTAATCCTACCCAGCATTGTTAACACTGGAGATCTTGGGGACACCCAAACTCCAGTCCGAGGGGTCCCAGGAGGTCATCACGCCTTGACCTGCCTAGGGATCGGTTTTCAAAAGTTTGTCACGCCTCAACCTGTTCAGGGATCCTCTAGTCCCAGGGGTCCCAGGAGGTCGTCATGCCTCGACCTGCCCAGGGACCCAATCCTCTGGAGGCCGTCATGCCTCCACCTGCCCGGGTATTCGATCTCTAGGAGGCTGTCACGCCTCAGCCTGCCTGGGGATCTGCACCCTGACCCGGGGACGCCTGGCTCTCAGGTTGCAACAGTTCTGGGTAGGATAAGCTTCAGAAGGACTCACCCCTAAGGAAGTCCACCCATGGGAACATAAAGAAGCCTATTACTTGTGGGACTATGCCCAGTCTCAGCAATTACTCAGGAGCCCAATGAGAACCCCATTGCCTTTCTGGAGAGGCTAAAAGAGGCACTCCAAAAGCTTACCAACCTGGACTTAGACTCTTATGAGGGATGGGTGATTTTAAAGGACAAATTCCTGTCCCAATGTGCATCAGATATCAGAATTAAGTTACAGCAGCTACAACAGCAGGACCCTGCTGCCTCTTTAGATGAGATGGTCCAGATAGCCACCAATACCTTTTATAACAGAGAACAGGAGAAGGAGGCCAAGGCCCAGGAGAAGGAGAGAAAGAAAGAGACAAGGCATGCCCAGATGCTGGCTGCCCTCCAGGGAAGCCCTATGGCAAACCCCGAGTCCTTGATGGACAAGGCATGAGACAGATGCCTGATCTGTAGACAGGCGGGGCATTGGGCCAAAGAGTGTCCAAACCATGACAAGTCTCCTAGAATGTCTTGCCACAAATGCCATCAACTGGGACACTGGGCGGCACTCTGCCCTCGGGACCCAAGAGCCTCAAGGTCAAGCGCCAAGCCTACCCACACGATGGTTCAAGAGGACTGAAGTGACCCGCTCCAGCCAGCCCGCCTGTCACAGATAACCATCACGGGGCTGGAGCCAAGGGTGCAACTGGATGTGGCAGGCAGGTCCGAGAATTTCCTGGTTGACACAGGGGCTACCTACTCTGTCTTGATCTCCTACTCTGGAGCCTTCTCCTCCCAAACCTGTACCATTTTGGGTGCTACAGGAAAAGCAACTACTAAAAGATTCACCCAAGCACTTCTTTGTTGCTGGGATGGACAAATATTTTCCCACCAGTTTCTGGTGGTCCCTGAGTGTCCTACCCCCTTACTGGGAAGAGATATACTCACTAAACTGGGGACCACCCTTGTGATGGGAAGTTTTTCAGCCCCTAGAGCTCTACAGTTCCTGGTTACTACTGAAGAACCCGTTACACCTTCAATAGAGAGGGACCAAAGACTATGGGAAGACAAAATTAACCCTCAGGTGTGGGACCAGGGGATTCCTGGACGAGCCCACCAAGCTGAACCGGTCATCATTGTCCTCTGAGATCCCACTCAGTTTCCTAACCGGAAACAATATCCTCTCAAAAGAAAGGCTTGGGAGGGACTATAGCCTTTAATAAATAAATTCCTTACTTGTGGGCTATTGGTCCCTATCAGTTCACCATGTAACACCCCAATCCTCTCAGTAAAGAAAAAAGACGGAACCTGGCGAATGGTTCAAGATCTCCAGATCATAAATGAAGCTGTAGTCCCCCTCCATCCCACAGTACCCAATCCCTATGTAATCTTGGGAGAAATCCCACCCAGTGCCAAGTGGTTTACAGTCTTGGATCTCAAAGATGCATTTTTTTTCATACCACTGGCTGCTGCTGCTGCTGCTGCTAAGTCGCTTCAGTCGTGTCCGACTCTGTGCCACCCCATAGACAGCAGCCCACCAGGCCCCTCCGTCTATGGGATTTTCCAGGCAAGAGTACTGGAGTGGGTTGCCATTGCCTTCTCCGTACCACTGGCTAAAGAATCCCAATACCTTTTTGCCTTTGAGTGGGAGGCACCAGGAGAAAAACACCAACAGATGACTTGAACAGTATTACCTCAGGGGTTCAGAGATAGCCCCCACCTGTTTGGACAGGCCCTTAGCCGGGATCTCCTAGATCTGGACCTGGGACCTAATGGGAAAATATTACAATACATAGATGACCTACTAATCTGCTCTCCAGATGAGAAAAGTGCCCAACAACATGCAATTCAGGTTCTAAACTTCTTGGCAGAAAGGGGATATAAAGTCTCCCGTGCTAAGGCACAGATGGTCGAGACAAAGGTCACTTACCTGGGAGTTCAGATTACACACGGGTCCAGGAGGCTGTCCTCTGATCGGTTACAAGGAATCCTCCAGTTGCCCTCCCCCATGACTCGAAAACAATTGCAAGCTTTCCTGGGGCTAACTGGTTATTATAGAATCTGGATACCCAATTATGGTCTAATTGCCCAGCCTTTATATGAAAGCTTAAAGGGACAAGATGATTCAATCCCACTGATGTGGGAAACTCCTCAAAAGGAGGCAGAGGCTACACTAAAACAGGCCTTAATTCAGGCACCTGCCTTGAGGTTGCCAGACCCAGAAAAAGCATTCCAACTTTATGTCCATGAAAGAGAGGGAATAGCCTTGGGAGTGTTAACTCAAAGGTTGGGGTCTGAGCCCCAGCCTGTAGCTTACTTATCCAAGAGGCTCGATCCAACTACCCGAGGTTGGCCCCCCTGCCTTCGAAATCTTGCAGCTATTGCAATAATGATAGAAGATGCTTTAAAACTCTCCTTTGGGGGCAAACTAACTATTTTTACCAGCCACCAAGTAAAACAACTCCTAAATGGGAGAGGCCATTTATGGATGTCTGATCAAAGAATCCTCAGATATCAAGTAATGCTGATGGAAAATCTGGGCCTCACTATATCCCCTTGTGAGGTTCTTAACCCAGCCACCCTCCTATCTACCCCTGAGGGCTCTCTCCCGTTTCTAGAAACCTTGGACCACTGGACAAAACCCCGAGAGGGATTGTCAGAAGATCCTCTGACCAATCCTGAGGAAATCTGGTACACTGATGGAAGCAGCTTTGTCTTGGATGGAAAAAGAAGAGCCGGGTATGCAGTAGTCTTCAGTTTTGAGACCATAGAGGCTAAGCCTCTGCCACCAGGTACTTCATCCCAATTAGCTGAGCTCATAGCCCTGACTCAAGCTTTAGAGCTGGGAAAACGAAAAAGAATAGCCATTTACACTGACTCCAAGTATGCCTTTCTGGTGCTACATGCACATGCGGCTGTTTGGAAAGAAAGGGACCACTTGACAACCCGAGGGTCCCCAATCAAATATGGTGTTCAGATTCTTCGACTCTTGGAGGCAGTCCATCTGCCCACTGAGGTTTCAGTCTCCCACTGTAAAGGACACCAAAAAGGGAACACAGAAGTGGCATGAGGGAACCAAGCAGCTGATCAGGCAGCTAGGAGAGCAGCATTACAGAACCATGACCTAATAGGGATTGCCACCTTAGTTCCACAGACTAATTTGCCAGAAACTCCTTCATATACTGAAGGTGAGACTCTTAAAGCTAAGAGCGAGGGCTTTCAAGAAGATCATATGGGGTGGTTCCAAAAGGAGGGACTCCTTTTTCTGCCTGGAAACCTCCAATGGAAGTTGGTTAACTCCTTACATGCCACTACTCATTTAGGAGAAAAGGCCCTCCAAAGATTACTAGAAAGTTCCTTCAGAGGAACAGGCCTCCAAACAACTATAAGACAGATGGTCTCCTCTTGTCCCACTTGCCAATTAAACAACCCTCAAGGAGCTCGAAGACCCCACCTGGCCCAGCCCATCCAACGACGTGGGGCCTACCCAGGAGAGGACTGGCAGATGGACTTCACCCAGATGCCAGTTTCTCAAGGGTATAAATACCTATTAATTATGATAGATACATTCACAGGATGGATTTAAGGCTTTCCCACCCGGACTGAGAAGGCTGAGGAGGTGGTAAAAAAAACTGCTCCATGAAATCATTCCAAGATTTGGTCTGCCCAGGTCATTACAAAGTGACAATGGGACATCATTTACTTCTAAGGTCACCCAAGGAGTCTCGAAAGCATTGGGCATTACTTATTATCTCCATTGTGCCTGGAGGCCTCAATCTTCAGGAAAAGTAGAAAAAGCCAATCGATTCTTAAAATCAGCGATAAAAAAGATAACCCAGGAGACCTCCCTGGGATGGAAGGAGGCTTTACCAATAGCTCTCCTCCACACCCACATTGCCCCTAAGGAAAAGGTTGGTCTTAGTCCTTATGAGATGCTATATAGGAAACCTTTTGTTTATGTCAATGACCTCTTCCTAGATCCAGAGGTTCAGACCCTCCAGTCTTATACCATGGCCATTGGGCAGTTCCAACAGGATATACGCTTGTGGGGTATGAACCAGGACCCAAAAAATTCTAAAGAGTCACCACTATATGCTCCAGGGACTCAAGTCCTAATTAAAGTCTGGAAAGATGGGTCCCCAAAGGCTCAACTCCAGCCCACATGGAAGGGCCCCTACCCTGTAATACTTTCTACCCCCAAAGCAGTCAAGGTACCAGGGCATGACTCCTGGATTCACTACTCACGAGTCAAGCCATGGAAGAAAACAGAAGAGGACACTCAATACACCTGTGAGCCCCTGGGAGATCTCAAATACCTACTCAAAACTACCAATGAGTGCCATTCTAATGAAGACCCCCAAAATCTGGTTTCTGGGGATAAAATTTCTCAGGATAACTCTAAGGAGCCAACACAGCTTGACAGAGACTGTACTCCAAGACAGACAGGAGATAGATCTTCTGAACCCTGAACAAGGAGGGACTTGAGCTATCCTGGTGATGTGAATTTAAAATTGACCAATGTCCCTACTAGTCCTCATTATGCTATATTGATGATGCCTATGATTATTCCATGTACTGTCAATTGTCTACCCTGTTTTGTCTCTGCCCAGGTCAACCAGCTACAACATGCAGTGCCAGTTCAACAAAGATATAAAACTGCAGCTGACCACGGAAAATATCACACTCCCTTGGACACCACTATAAGGACTCTGAGGATTGAGACTAGCAAGAGGGGGAGGCCTAATACCCCTTGCCGCCCCAGTTCAGCAGGAAGTAGCCAGAAAGACCTTGATGCCCCTATTCCCAAAGAATTGGGCCTCCCATCTCTTGAGGGGGGATGTTAGGTAGGTAGAATAGGGAAAAGGAGTCCAAAATGGCGGTGCTAAAAGACAAGGTCAAAGGAAGGTCCGAGGACCAGAGTGAAGACTTCAGGCAGAACAACCAGAACAAACAGTACTCCTGGCTAAGCCCAATTTGCATAGGGCAGGCCCAGGTGGAGGAAAAAACATATAAAAGGAGGAGCCAAAGCGCTTTCTCTAGGACTCTCTCTCTCCCGCGTGTGCGTGCTCTTTTCTTTCTTTCTCTCTTTCTCTCTCTTTCTCTCTCTCACTCTCTCTCTCTCCTGCTATCTTCTAAATAAAATAGAGCTGTAACACTGATTTGCCTAGGAGCTGTAGCACGGTTTGTCCAAGACCCGAGAGCCGTGACGCACCGAGGGCTTTAATGTCCGTTGCTCCAAATCTTTGTTGGGATGAGACAAAGAACCGAGGAACATACACTCACGTGACATTTTCATGAAGGGATGGGACTGGATGCCATTTATAACTTATAGTGAAGAATGTCAGTTTTGTGATCTCTGAAGAAGAAGATTTAGCCTCAGGACCAGCGACCAGGCTTGATCACTCAAGAGCTTTTGTGTAGCAGAGTTTTATTAAAGTACAAAAAAGTGCAGAGAAAGCTTCTGACATAGACATCAGAAGGAGGATGGAAAGTGCCCCTCTTGTTAGTCTTAGCAAGGGAGCTATATACTTTTTCAATTGGCTATTACAGTAAATCAAAAGACTGTCTCAAGGTTGTAAAAGTCTTACCAAACCTTTGCTCACAATATGCATTTTAAGATAATAGGATTAGTCAGAATCCATGTTTCTCCAAAAGGAGAAACATGCCCTCAAGCAGGATACATTGTTGTTATATAATCATTGGTACAGAGTTTAAGTTGTGTTGTTTTATTGTGTAATCATCATCTCTGGGCTTAAAGAAAAATAAGTTTATGTGAATAAGACTAAGGAATGTAGAAAAAAAGTTAGTCCTTTTCTCCTCCTTAAGAGCTTCAGACCCCTCTCTCCTCCTTGAGAGCCCCAGTTCCCTCTCTCCTCCTTGGAGACACCTGATTTCTTATCAACATACCTAGGAATTGACTCTCTCCCCATGATCTTAGTGTTTTGAATGTTGAACTTTAAACCAGCTTTTTCACTCTCCTCTTACATCTTCATCAAAAGGCTCTTTAATTTCACTTTGTTTTCTGCCATAAGGGTGGTGTCACCTTCATATCTGAGGTTATTGATATTTCTTCAACAATCCTGATTTCAGCTTGTGTTTCATATGGCTTGGCATTTTGCATGATATACTTTGCATATAAGTTGTAAAAACAGGGTGACAACATCCACCTAGTTAGGCAAGCAATAGACACTCAGGATCTGCTCCTACAAGTCTCTAAACACTTCCTTTATTAAAAACAAATTAGAAAGACATTAGTATTGATTACAGGAGGAATTCCATGTTCATTTAGGACCTTTTAAAAATGCTACAGTTAAGGAAACTGAGGACAGAAATTAAATGCCTTAGCTGAGCTGTTCAAGACCTACAGTGAAGAAGAAAGCCAAGCCAAGTCTCTTGGCTCGCAGAATAACTCCTTAATACAACATGCTGCCTGTCTCAGTGCCCAGCAGGGGTGATAGGCAAAACTGTATCACACCTGTGATTCATTTCTCTCTGTGTGTGTTGTGCCTCAGCCTTAAAATACTGTATCCTAAGGATTTGTCTTTAAAGATAAAGAACACTGAAGCACTGAAGGAATTCATTCACTCTGAGTTATCTAAGTCTTTAAGAAAAGACAAGAAAATCATAGTAACAGCCCATTGCTTCCAATTTCAGCATCATATTATCACTTGAAATGTGACTGATTGCTATTAACCCAATTATTGCCTATAGATATTTCTCATCTTAGGATGAAATACTAAACCAAAGAATTAAAATTGAGAGGTCTTCATATGTATTTTATGTAAGGAGCAAAGTAGAGACAACTGTTCATAGATTTTCATTGATGATTCATACATGAAATAAATACTCAATAATATGATTAGTGACTCTTGTAACCATTTCCATATATCATGAGCAAAGTATATGTCCTGGGGAGGCTGTTTTCCCACCACATCTTTTGTAATAAACCTGGAGCTAGTTCTGTTAAAGTACTCGGGGAAGAGAATTCAGTGCTTGCAGAGTGGACACTGCAAGAAAACCCAGTGACCATCCTTCTTTATTCTTGAGCAAACAGTAGCTGAGGTTACTGGATGCCAGAGTTCTGAACAGACTTTTTGCCTTCCATGATCTGCTGATCTTCACAATGGGTTCCAGTGTTTTGAATCAAGCCAAGACTGGCCTGTCAGGAAAATATTGGTTGGAATAGTTTTTAATAAAAATAAATATAGTTATGTGGACTCATTTTTATAGCACTTAAGTCATTCTACTGCTGCTCTCATGTCTGAATGTCAGAACACCAAACACCCTCAGAAAATAAATTTTACATTTCCAATGTTGCATAATAAGCCTGGAGCCACTCCAAGCATCATTAATAAAACCTAATGGTAAAACAATAACAAGGAGGAAATGCCAATGAAGCACAAATTTGTTGAGAGTAAATTATTTCTCACCCCAGCAGGCTTGTTACATTTGACATTTTATGAAATCAGCCAAAGTGGAACTAAAAACAGCTTCTGGAGGAGACTTTGACATCAGACTGCTGGGAGTCTGCAAGGACAGCTGACACTACTGAAAAGGCCTGAAACTGTGAATTAGGATAGCAGTCTTGTGATCAGTTTCTGTGATGAACTTCTTATTCTCCATAAATATATTTCATGTTCATGTGGCACAGTCTTAGCCCTATAGCAGGGAAAAAGTGGCAGCAGGCAGGCAGAGGGAAAAAAAGGATCATCAGACATTCCAGAATATAGTCTTCTCATATATCTCTTAGTGCCGTATGTTTGCTTTTACTTTGGTTATGCACAACAATCTGCTTGAGAAAAAAATCTGGAAAAAACAAAGGTGCCTTTGCCAATATTATGTTTTACTTTGACAAGCTCTGAGATTTCTGAGGGGAATCCATTATAACTGAGATCAGGTCAGTCATTTATGTGTATACAAATATAATCTAAAGATACAACGTTCACAGGAAATATTTTTTTTCCTAAGGGTAGGCGTTTGGAAGGCTAAGAATGAAGCATTCTTTAATATTAACTATTCAAATAAGGTATTCTTAGCATTTTTAAATGTCTTTGTTGAAAACATTGGTTATATTGATTGCATTTACACTTTATGTATACACACTGGACAGTGCAACGTTTAATTTATGGATGGACAAACTCAACAGAACAAAATCCAAAACTTTGGCTAGGATTTTATATTTTATGTGTGATTGCACTAAAGGAATACTGCTTTCTTTTTGGCATAAACAAGTTTAGTATATCTCCAAGTCTTGTTTTTAAAATGAGCCAAGCTACAAATTCTTAGCCGTACTTTGGATAACTCACAAATTCAGGTGGATGTTGTTTAATTGTTCTTTTTTTTTTTTTTTTTAGATTGTGTGTGTGTGTGTGTGTATATATTCAAACTTGAAAGTAAAAAATGAAAGTATTAGTTGCTCAGTTGTGTCCAGCTCTTTGCAACCCCATGGACTATAGCCCACCAGGCTCCTCTGACCATGAAATTCTCCAGGCAATAATACTGGAGTGAATTGCCATTCCCTTCTCCAGGGGATCTTCCTGACCTTGGGATCAAGCCTGGGTCTCCTGCACTGCAGGTGGATTCTTTTACTGTCTGAGCCAGTGGTGAAGCACAACCAGAGCACCCAAACAGGGACATGAACCCTGGACCCTCAGATTAAAAGTCTGATGCTCTACTGACTATGTTATCCAAGCATTACAAACTTAAAAAGTGAAAATTTAAATAATTAGTATGTGCTAATCAATTTAGATAAAATCCCTTAAGAATATTAGTTTTCTAAATTTTAGATGGCGAAGGTCATATATTTACCAAATTTATCCACACATATAATTTTATATTATTTCTAAATACAATAACTCATTTTAACAGAATCATTTTGTGAAGTTTTTCAATAGACTGAGCTATATAATTCAGTTATTCCATAACAAAATATAGTTAACAATTCAGCATTACTTTTGAAATGTGATCTTATTTTTTTTTTTATCTAAGGAAAGTTAACTTGAAGAATTAATGTTGGCCCCTTGCATATGTTCTGTACTTCATCCATGATTATAATTACTATTTTATATCTAAAATATGTATATATTTTTTTCAGTTTAACTTATATGATGTGCAATTATTTATGGCAACTATCACAAAGTATGAAGAATTTTAAGCAGCAGGGAAAGGAGTACATCAAGGCTGTATATTGTCACCCTGCTTATTTAACTTATTTGCAGAATACATCATGAGAAACGTTGGGCTGGAAGAAGCGCAAGCTGGAACCAAGATTGCCAGGAGAAATGTCAGCAACCTCAGAAACACAGATGATACCACTCTAATGGCAAAAAGCAAAGAGGAGCTAAAGAGCTTCTTAATGAGGTGAAAGAGGAGAGTGAAAAGCAGGTTTAAAATTTAACATTCAAAAACCTAAGGTCATAGCATCTGGCCCCATCACTTCATAGCAAATAGATGGGGGAAAAGTGGAAACAGTGACAGATTTTGTTTTCATGGGGCCCAAAATCACTGTGGACAGTGACTGCAGCCACAATTACAAGACACTTCCTCCGTGGAAGCAAAGCTATGGCAAATCTTGACAGTATACTGAAAAGCAGAAGCACCCCTTTGCTGACAAATGTCCAATAGACAAAGGTATGGTTTTTCCAGGAGTCGTGTGCAGATGTGAGAGCTGAACCATAAAGAAGGCTGAGTGCCAAAGAATTGATGCTTTCCAATTATGGTACTGGAGAAGACTCTACAGAGTCCCTTGGACACCAAGGAGATCAAACCAGTCAATCCTAATGGAAATCAATCCTGAATATTAAGTGGAAGGACTGATGCTGAAGCTGAAGCTCCAGTACTTTGGCCACCAAATGTGAAGAGCCAACTCTTTGGAAAAGACTCTGATGGTGGGAAAGATTGAGAGCAGGAGAAGAAGGGGGTGATAGAGGATGAGACTGTTGGATGGTATCATTGACTCAATGGACATGAGTTTGAGCAAAGTATGAGAGATAATGAAGGACAGGGTACTGCAGCCCATGGGTTTGCACAAAACTTAGAGAACTGAGCAAAAACTACAAGCAGCAGATATAAAATTTGGCTCACTTATATAGAAATAAAATGTCTGTTTCTTTAGACAGGATGCTGAGTAAGACAGTGTTTTTCACTGTGTTAGTATAGGATAAGTTTTCTAATTCCTAGTCTACTCTTAAAAACCATGTAGCTCTGTATAAGACATATACCCTATTCCATTTTCCTGTGTCTTTTCATCTTTAAAATGCTGCTGTAATATTAGCTTTTTCTTTTTTATTTATTTTTTAAATTTAAATTTATTTTAATTGGAGGCTAACTACTTTACAATATTGTGTTGGTTCTGCCACACATCAACATGAATCTGACATGGGTGTACACGTGCTCCCCATCCTGAACCCCCTTCCCACCTCCCTCCCTGTACCATCCCTCCAGATCATCCCAGTGCACCAGCCCCAAGGATCCTGTATCAAACCTGGACTAGTGATTTGTTTCTCATATGATATTATACATGTTTACATGCCATTCCCCCAAATGATCCCACCCTCTCCCTCTCCCACAGAGTCCAAAAGACTGTTCTATACATCTGTGTCTCTTTTGCTGTCTCGCATACTTTTAAAAAAGAAAAAAAAAAAAAAAAAGCTTTTTCTTTTTTAAAAAGACTAATGGAATCAAAAGTATATGTATGGAAAGTTTAAAAAATATACAGTACTGTTGATATTTAACAGGTTATTGCTTTTTTCACTGAGTAGAATAGAAATGAAAAGAATTGATCTTCATCATGTACCTTTTTTAAGGCTGCCTAACGGAGAAGGCAATGGCAATCCACTCCAGTACTCTTGCCTGGAAAATCCCATGGACCGAGGAGCCTGGTGGGCTGCAGTCCATGGGGTCGCAAAGAGTCGGGCACGACTCAGCAACTTCACTTTCACTTTTCACTTTCATGCATTGGAGAAGGAAATGACAACCCACTCCAGTATTCTTGCCTGGAGAATCCCACAGACAGAGGAGCCTAGTGGGCTGCCATCTATGGGGTCGCACAGAGTTGGACACAACTGAAGCAACTTGGCAGCAAAGTCCCACAAGAATAACTTTCTTCTTTTTTTATGGTGTTAGGAGAATTGAATGACAGATACATCTGCTGACTGTGTAGATCAAAAAGTAATGTAATTGAAATGATTTGAACAAGTTGATAAATTATATCTTAGTTTTTGCTTTATATACTACATGCTTTATTTGGTATCTATAAATCAGAAAGAAGGATTACATCAACAGAGAATGAGGGAAAGCGTGTAAAATTAAACTTTTTCCAATACATGTGCACATATAGACTTATTGGATACCCTGCTTCCCTTCATAAACATCATAGTTAGAAAGAATGCTCCAAAGAATATCATAGTTTGAATCAGAAGAGTAAGCCTAGAGCACAGCCTTCATTGTATAGTAAGATGAAGAGCTTATTTATATTAAATCATGGCAGATTCATTAAGATTTAAAAACCCATGTAAACCTTGCTGTCCTCTTGCATGGAGATTTTCAAGTAGTAATGCAATGATTTATGAGTTTAAGGCCATTACCCTTCATAACTTTGTTAAATTACATGAACATTGTTGGGATATAAGTATACAATAATGAGAAATACATGCAGTCTTCAGCAACTTCACTTTCATTTCAGTCATTAATTTGTTTTTCCCCACAGCTCCTTAAATGCTATCCCTAATGTTCTCCAAACCCTATAATGTTAGCAGAATATAGGTGTCTCCTTTCTTTGCCAGGAAACTGATGGATTCATTTGTAAACTGAATCATTTACAAATTCATTTGTAAACTGGTTACTGATCCATCTACCTGTTAGTAGACCTACTAAAAACACCATAGAACAAAAGGTTTTTTTTAACTTCTTGTTGGGATTTAACTGTTCTTCTACAGTTGTGCTAAGTCACTTCAGTCATGTCCAGCTCTTTGTGATCCCACGGACTGTAGCTCACCAGGCTTCTATGTCCATGGGATTCTCCAGGCAAGTGGAGTGGGTTGCCACTACAGTTGTGTTAAGTCACAGTTGAGTGTATATAATTAATTTGGAAAAATTCTAGTCACTAATTTATTAAAATTAATAGAAAAGTAAAATAAACTTTAGCTTATATCCCTTATATTATATGCCTCACTGTCTTACACTTGTAACAGCTTTATGCTGTTTAAAGCTTTAGTTTGATAATTTTTAGGTGAGAGAGACTATCTCCTTGGTGGAATGTCATCTAGTTCCAATTAAAATATATTAAGTATTATTTGGAAAATTATGCTGGTGTATTCTCTATATATAATGATGCTGATGATATTAAATTAAATTTCTCCTTTAAGTATTTACACACAGGGAAATTTAAAGTAGTGCCTCTGCTGCTGCTGCTGCTGCTGCTAAATCGCTTCAGTCGTATCTGACTCTGTGCAACACCATGGACTGTAGCCTACCAGGCTCCTGCGCCAATGGGATTTTCCTGGCAAGAGTACTGGAGTGGGCTGCTGTTTCCTTCCCCAAGGAGGGCCTCTAGACTGTGATAAAGGTTCAGTGTGTCACTTAGCATGAGTGAGTGGCCAGGACTTATATTAGAGATAATAAGACATTCATCAAAATTTATATCACCTGAGAGAAAAAAATATATGTATATGAAATATACATATGTGTACAAATGGACACATGTGAAGCACATATGTATACACACAGCCTTAAAACTTGCTTTAAACTTATATAAAGCCTAGTGAGAATAACCTGGAAAATAACAGGTATGTCCAGCCACCTCTGCATTCAGAGTCATCCTATAAGGAAAGGCGACTTAGTCATCCTCTTCAGAGAGGTTACATGCGATTGGACAGACATAATCAGGGCCCTACTTAGAAATTTCATTAATACTGATAAATCTCTGGACCATAAGGTACATAAGGTACAGCTAGGGTACAACTGTAGTAACTGTACTATGGATTTTAATTTAAATGTCCACAGCTTTAGGGCAGCCCGTCCTTCCAGAGTTCTTTCTCCATATACCCTTCTTGGAATGTCAGATTAAGCACTACTAAAAACCATGCTCTTCGTCTATTCAGTGGGATTTTCTGGTGAAACAGGACATTTTGACCCTGTTTCACTTTCCTCAAGATAGATTTCATGTGATCCATATAGTGAAAAAGGACTGGCTATTTATCATATGTTCTCTGTACTGGTTGGTTTTAAAAATGGAAATCATTTCAGAGAAAGTGAGCCGAATTCTTTCTGAAACTCCATTCCTAGAATGGCCAAGAGACACTAAACACATAAACTTCACTAATTTGAAATAGGTCTTATGCTTTAGATTCCTTTTTTTTTTTTTTTCAAAATTAGTAGATTAATTCTATGGGAATATAGATTCCAGAAATTTTTCTGAGATTGGAAATGATTCACTTCATTAAAGCAATGTATGATTGTAAACAGAATAAAATGTAAAACATTATTTCTGAGAATGAGTACTAAAAATAGATATGCATTGGCACTTAATAACAAGCTGCTGCTGCTGCTGCTGCTAAGTCACTTCAGTCGTGTCCGACTCTGTGTGACCCCATAGACAGCAGCCCACCAGGCTTCCCCGTCCCTGGGATTCTCCAGGCAAGAACACTGGAGTGGGTTGCCATTTCCTTCTCCAATGCATGAAAGTGAAGTCGCTCAGTTGTGTCCGACTCTAGTGACTCCATGGACTGCAGCCTACCAGGCTCCTCTGTCCATGGGATTTTCTAGGCAAAAGTACTGGAGTGGGGTGCCATTGCTTTCTCCATAATAACAAGCAGGGATTGCAAATCATGTTGCATTTTTTGGTAATCTTGTACTATTATCTTTACTGTATATATGAGGGAACAAAGGCAGTTCCTTCCCTCATATTTTAACATAATATAGATAATAAATAGCAAAGCCAAAAGATGGCCTGTATATTGTATTGCCTAATTCCCACAGAGATCTCTGCTATCAAAGGCTAAATACCAAGATCTATGACATCGGAATGAAATTGTGAGACTTTAGAATTATGTGGCAGAGAGTGAGGGGAACGAATATTTATTTACTCCTACAATGAGCCCCACTTTTTATAGGTACTCATCTTCAACTATGAAGTAATTAATGTTACTTATATCTGCCACATGAAAAATTTGAGATTCAAACAAGTTTTAAAGTGTTAAAATCACGTCGTGCCCATTGACAACAGAGGGCTTCATACTCTTGTACTGACTTCAAGACCTTGTGACTGCTGTTGACACCACTCTGACCTCATGATCCTGTGTTTTATGTAAAACATTATGGTCCATGTGTATAGTGAATTTTAATTTCATACTAAATTTCTTTTAGAATCACAGTGACCATCTGCTTCCTTTGGGCTTTTGATATCAGATTATTACACTGTTTAGTACAGAGGTTTCCCCAGAAACCTGAGTAGATACAAGAGGATGTAGCACATTTCTAAAACTGCACCGTGCCTTTTATGTCACAAGCACATCTCTTCCACAGCTTGCAAGGCTGGATCAAAATACATGTAGTTTAGAATTTAAAGTAAATTGTCAAAGAGATAAAAGCTTCAAACTAAAAGCTTATATCAAGTAAAATGTAGAATAATTGGGGCATCTCCCAGACATCCCTCTTATTTGTGTCCCTCCCCCTGCTTGTCTTCTGTGAAAGTCATATGGTATAGTAAATGTCCTGCCAAAAAGCTTGTCAATATAAAGATGTCTTTTTTGGTAAACATTCTGTCCTGTAGCTTCACTTATAATCAAAAGAAACACAATAAGCTGTCAAATAAAACTTAAAAAGGCTATCTTTTATAATATATTATTTAATAGTAACCTGAGGTATGATGGTGGCAATAAATAATCAAAGAATGAAACAGAGCAGAATTGTCATGGAAATGGTGAGAATTCACTCTATTTGATGAATATGGCTAAAAGATAATAATAAAAAAAAATCTTCAATCCAAAATATCATTGGGTGACTTATCCATCACATGCATAATCACTGAAGGTGGTCTTTAAGCAGGAAGCTTGAGTGAGTGTCTAGACAGCTAACTGATTCATTTTTATGGAAATTTTCTTATTTTAAATGTCATCCTCAACCATCCTAATTTCTGAAATGAATATCTATTTTTTAAAATAACACTGCAGGTTAGATTGGGTATTGATTTAAGCAATATATTGCTTATTATATTATGCAGTTTTTTTATTCTTTCATTCAGTCTTCTTAACCTTCATCTTTGAATAAAAGTGTATTAAAATTCTTTCATTCATCTCTACCATAATGTAATGATTCTTACAAGATTCATTCTCTTTTTATCATTTTTTTTAAAGAAATACCATTTCTTATATCTAATTAATACCATTCTAAAGTCTCACTAAATGGTTCTTTTTTAAAGAAATGACATTTTTTTCTCCATAAAAGAGGTAGCATTTTTAAATTTCACTACCAGGAAATATTGCTGTACTTTGTTAATTTTAACAAGACATTTTTTATTGATTTGTAGAACTGATAAAGGTGAAACATAAAATCACTGATTTTTCTCCTTATAAAAATTCTTTCTGTTAATAATTATAGCTATTCTGTTAAAAAAAATTTTAATGGTCATCCACACCCCCTTCTTCTAGTTAGGTCTTGATTTCAGTATCCACATCTAAACCTGATTCATCTTTACCTTCAAGGGAAGTGAAGTGAAAATCGCTCAGTTGTGTCCAACTCAGTTGTGTCTAGAGTCGACCACGACTGAGTGATTGAACTGAACTGATAAGAGAAGTGACTGTCTAAAGAGAAAATAAATAAAAGTATTGTAGAGTTTATAACATAGAAGAAAAATGAAGCAATAATGCTGTATGAAAAGTAAGATATAAATAACTGTGGTCAGCATGAAATCCATGAAAGTAGGTTCTACACTGTTAGTAGAAATATACAGTCTTACAGTTACTTTGGGAATCAGTTCATCAGTCACTTAAACCATTAAAAACTCACCTACATACATCCCAGAAATCCCATTCCTAGGTATTTATCTAAATTAAATATGAAACCATATGTCCATAAAGACTTTGTATATAAATGTCTATAGCAGCTTTATTTACATTGTCCACCATCTAGAAAAAGTCCAAATGACACTTTTCAAATTGTGATAAACATACACAACAAAATGTTGCTCAGCAAAAAAACATAACAAACAATATGCTCAGTAATATGGTTGTATCTCAAAATAATTATATTGACTAAAATCCTGTGTGAAAGTTGCTCAGTCGTGTCCAACTCTTTGCAATCCCATGGATTATACAGTTCATGGAATTCTCTAGGCCAGAATACTGGAGTGGGTAGCCTTTCCCTTCTCCAGGGGATCTTCCCAACCTAGGGATAGAACCCAGGTCTCCCTGATTGCAAGCAGATTCTTTACCAGCTGAGTCACAAGGGACTCCCTATCTTTACTTTAGTATACTACTCTTACATATAATCTATAATGAATCTCAGAATTTTTCAGATGAGTAAAGTATCATGTATTGAAACATTCCATAGGAAACTAATCTAGAGGATTAGGGTAGGTGATACAATTAATTATGTGATCTAGGAATATAGAAATTGTATCTTAGAAAAAGAAACTACTGTAAATCAGCACAAAAGCAGAGATCTATTAATAAGGGAAAGGTATTGTGAAATTTAAAAATTATAAATGCTAGATTTATAAGTTGCTGATTTTTTATTTTAGTAGATGTATTTAATGTGCATGCTAACCTCAAATTGATAAATGGTTAAGATTATGACTTTATAAATAGCATAATTTAAATAAAAATATTTTGAAATTCCATGTATTATGAATATACTAACTAGGATTTTAGAAAAGATATTGCTGTATTTAAACAAATGAGAGCATACTAGAGAATAACTCTTGTCTCAAACTTGCATCCACAGCTTTATGTCGTCTTCTCTTGATAACTACACTCTCACAGATTAGCTCTTATTTATTGTCTTCATTTTTATTGTTTTCTCTTCTGTATAAAAAATAGAGTTATGTTTTTCATCATTAAAAATAACAAGAATTGCTCAATGTGGACAATTTTGAAAATTTCATAGCAAAGTATGAGAAAGATTATCAATCTAATGATCATTTATTCTACTGTCTGCTGATAACAATTCTAGAAAATATAAGAGATTTTATCACAACAGAAATCTAACTGACTTCTGGATATCTTCCATTTAATATTTGACAAATTCTCCAAATTATAATATTCAGCTCTAAAATTATTATTAGATATGTCAAAATTAGGAAAGTATTATAATAATTGGTGAGGAGATAGTGATTCAAACCAGAGAGGTAGAGAGTAGGTGAAGAGGAAAAATGAGATTCTGGATATACTCCAAAGGTAGAACCTGTAGATATTGACAGTCATTTGAATGTGGAATGGGAGAAAAATGAAGGCAAAAGGATATCTCTAGGATTTTCAGCCTCAGCAACTGAAAGGTATTGTTTCTATTTATTTCCACTTTGGAAGGAGTAGCTTTCAATAAAAAAGGTATTAAGATTTTAATTTTGGACATATTTAGTTTGAGACTGTCTATCAGAGACCAAAGTAAGGATACTGAGAATACAGTTGAAAATACAGGGGATTCACCTGGTTGAAAGGGATGGCTTTGAGAGATTTAAATATATAGTTGAATTTAAAAAGCCATGAAAAATTAAAAGAAATAGTCGATAAATAGAGTAGACAGAAATGAAGGGGGTCGAGGGGAGGAACTGGCAAGTGACAGGCCACTGGCAAAACCCTTTATTTTTATAGATAGTTTTATTGGAATACATACATGCCAATTTGTTTCCCTATTGCTGATAAATGATTTTGCACTACAATTCCTGAGTGGAATAGTTGCAACCAACATTACCTGTCACACATAAGCCATTTACTACCTGGCCCTTTACAGAAGAAGTTAACTTACCCCTGGTATACAGGAAAGTAGTTAGTAGTGACTAAAAGTTGTATCACTTTTCACTACAGTTTTCCACGGAAAGTCCTGGTTTATACCCCATTATCACAGCATCCAGAACAAATAAGTAACAGACTCTTTCAATTCCTGACAGGTCTTTGGGCAATATATTATATAATCATCCAAACTGAGATTAAAATAGAAAAATTGCATCTAGAACTCAATAGCTAATACCATGTCATTACATTTATTTTAGGTAAATGGCCCCAAAGTATGAAACCATGTGCAATAGTTACTTAGCCTCCAAAGTAACTTATTGTTATATTTAGTCAGATGCTAACAGTATGTGCTATATGGTAATGGAAAAGAGGGAAATGGCACCACAAAATAAGTTATACAATAAGGAAAAGCATAAACATAGTATTGTTCTACCCTGAAAACCTCCTATCATTTTAATAGTGACACTTAGCAATAGAGAATAAAATCAAAGATACTATGAACTTATTATTTGCTACTGCTGCTGCTGCTAAGTCGCTTCAGTCATGTCCGACTCTGTGCGATCCCATAGACGGCAGCCCACCAGGCTCCCCCGTCCCTGGGATACTCCAGGCAAGAACACTGGAGTGGGTTGCCATTTCCTTTTCCAATGCATGAAAGTGAAAAGTGAAAGTGAAGTTGCTCAGTCGTATCCGACTCTAGCGACCCCATGGACTGCAGCCTACCAGGCTTCTCCGTCCATGGGATTTTCCAGGCAAAAGTACTGGAGTGGGGTGCCATTGCCTTCTCCATGAACTTATTATTTGGGCTGCAATTATTCTGTTTTCAATTTAGAGTAACCTGAATAACATGAACTAGTGTCCATTTCAAAAGGACTTATGCCAGCACACTGTGGCTCCCAGGACTGTTGTATTCAGTGCCCCTGACCCCAGGGCAGGCCACTATTGACCCACTGCAGACGGTGACTGCATCCATGAAATTAAAAGACACTTGCTCCTTGGAAGAAAAGTAATGAAAAACCTAGACAGCATATTAAAAAGCAGAGACATTACTTTGCCTGCAAAGGTCTGTATAGTCCAAGCTGTGGTTTTTCCAATAGTCAGGTATGGATGTGACAGCGGGAGAATAGAAAAGGCTGAGCACCAAAGAACTGATGCCTTTGAACTGTGGTGTTGGAGAGTACTCTTGAGAGTCCCTTGAACTGCAAGGAGATAAAACCAGTTAATCCTAAAGGAAATCAACCCTGAATATTCATTGGAAGTACTGATGCTGAAGCCAAAGCTCCAATATGTTGGCCACCTGATGTGAAGAGTTGATTCATTGGAAAAGACCCTGATGTTGGGAAAGATTGAAGGCAGGAGGAAAAGGGGATAACAGAGGATGAGATGGTTGGGTGGTATCACCGACTCACTGGACATGAGTTTGAGCAAATGCTAGGAGATGGTGAAGGACAGGGAACCCTGGCGTGCTGCAGCCCATGGTGGTCACAAAGAGTTGGACATGACTGAGCAACTGAGCAGCAACAATAGTCATATGGGGCCCTAATAATTTGTAGTCTTTTCTTTCAGGAGTCCTACTGGTTCTCACAAGGAGAATGGAAAGAATACAGAGAAAGTTCTTCTATGGTACTGACTGGGAGTGGAAGAACAGCCACCATGAAATCCATTCAGACACTTCCTCTTATTAAAAAATTCCTTACTTTGTTGGGGTAGGACATCATCAAAAGACTATGATGAAATATTGGAGGTAGGGAAAAGGAACTCTGCCCAGGTGCACCCTCCTATCTTACTAAGGAAGAGAAGAGTGCCTTAGTTAGCCCTTTTCCTGGAAATAGAGCAGGAAAATTGGAGGATATCTGCTGTAGCTGGGGGAGATAATAGTAAAAAGGGAAAAAGTCTATCTTTGGGTGAGGGACAGAAGCACTTATGAAGGCCATCTATCCCAAGACCCAGGTCCAGGGTGCACAACAAAGACCAGAGCTTAATCAGTTTAGAGATTACCCTCCCAACACTCTATCCCCAGGCTAATAATGCACTGACCTCAGCACAGGCTTTTTTTTTTTTTTTTTTAACTTTACAATATTGTATTAGTTTTGCCAAATATCGAAATGATTCCGCCACAGGTATACCTGTGTTCCCCATCCTGAACCCTCCTCATTCCTCCGTCCGCATACCTGGGCATTAATAATATCTTATGAAAGAAAGAATAAAGAAGAAAAAAAACAAAGAACTCTAATGTTATGTTTGTAGGGCGTTTTAAAAATATTGAATTTTTTCCAGATAATAATGAGCATTTCTCAAAAACAGGCATAAGAAATGGAGTACCTCTGAAATGATAAGGGGATAGGGAAAGAATATATGTAGGCTGAATAAAATAATGTAGAAAATTAAGAGTTTGAAGTTTGTGAAAGAGACTGAGAATGTTAGTCGCTCAGTTGTGCCTGACTCTTTGCGACCCCATGGACTGTAGTCCACCAGACTCCTCTGTCCATGGAATTCTCCGGGCAAGAAGACTGGAGTAGGTTGCTCTTCCCTTCTCCAAGGGATCAAACCTGGGTCTCCTGCATTGCAGGCTGATTCTTTATAATCTGAGTGACCATACTGTCAGAAATATCCACAGATATTTCCTGCTATAGTTTCAGTGTAATGGCTTCCCCACAGGATACAGAGCAATTGTAGCATGAGACAAGGCATACAGACACCCTCTAGAAGAAGCAAAGGGTTTTTGAAAACTGATTTTATTCTATAGTCTCCAAAAATGGTTGCAGTCTCACCCGAGTCGTGGGGACTTCTGACTTACAGTGTTGTAAGATAATAAATTTGTGTTGTTTTAAAGCAAAGGTTTGAGGTAATTTGATACAGTAGCAAAAAGAAACAAATATGCTGACATGCCACTTTGAAATCAAAATAATTTAAAAAGTGAGAGTGCTTCCTCCATCATCTCCTCTTCTTTGATGACCTTAGTAGTCAGGTATTGAAAATGTTGTATGCATGGGCTAGTGACTGAACCCTTAGTTATGAGTAGGAAACACAAGTCAATTTTAAATCACTAAGATTTCTTATTTGGTTTTGAGTCTCTAAATCGTGTCTGACTCTTTTGCCACCCAATGAACTGCAGCCTGCCAGGCTCCTCTGTCCATGGGATTTCACAGTCAAGAATACTGGAGTGGGTTGCAATTTCCTTCTCTAAAGGATCTTCCTGATCCACATCAGAGACTGAATCCACGTCCCCTGCTTAGCAGGTAGATTTTTTATCACTCAGCCACCTGGGAAGCCAGCATTATGATGGCTCCGGAATTTCAGTTAGGAAAATAGTATTCAGTTCAGTCGTTCAGTTGTGTCCGACTCTTTGCCATCCCATGAATCACAGCACGCCAGACCTCCCTGTCCATAACCAACTCGTGGAGTTCATCAGGCTCACATCCATTGAGACAGTGATGCCATCCAGCCATCTCATCCTCTGTCGTCCCCTTCTCCTCCTGCCCCCAATCCCTCCCAGCATCAGAGTCTTTTCCAATGAGTCAAATCTTTGCATTAGGTGGCCAAAGTACTGGAATTTCAGCTTTAGCATCATTCCTTCCAAAGAAATCCCAGGGCTGATCTCCTTCACAATGGACTGGTTGAATCTCCTTGCAGTCCAAGGGACTCTCAAGAATCTTCTCCAACACCACACTTCAAAAGCATCAATTCTTTGGCGCTCAGCCTTCTTCACAGTCCAACTCTCACATCCATACATAACCACAGGAAAAACCATAGCCTTGACTAGATGGATGTTTGTTGGAAAAGTAATGTCTCTGCTTTTGAATATGCTATCTAGGTTGGTCATAACTTTCCTTCCAAGGAGTAAGTGTCTTTTAATTTCATGGCTGCAGTCACCATCTGTAGTGATTTTGGAGCCCAAAAAAATAAAGTCTGACACTGTTTCCACTGTTTACCCATCTATTTCCCATGAAGTGATGGGACCAGATGCCATGATCTTCGTTTTCTGAATGTTGAGCTTTAAGCCAACTTTTTCACTCTCCACTTTCACTTTGATCAAGAGGCTTTTTAGTTCCTCTTCACTTTCTGCCATAAGGGTGGTGTCATCTGCATGTTTGAGGTTATTGATATTTCTCCTGGCAATCTTGATTCCAGCTTGTGTTTCTTCCAGTCCAGCGTTTCTCATGATGTACTCTGCATATAAGTTAAATAAACAGGGTGACAATATACAGCCTTGACGTACTCCTTTTCCTATTTGGAACCAGTCTGTTGTTCCATGGCCAGTTCTAACTGTTGCTTCCTAACCTGCATACATATTTCTCAAGAGGTAGGTCAGGTCGTCTGGTATTCCCATCTCTTTCAGAATTTTCCACAGTTGATTGTGATCCACACAGTCAAAGGCTTTGGCATAGTCAATAAAGCAGAAATAGATGTTTTTCTGGAACTCTCTTGCTTTTTCCATGATTCAGCAGATGTTGGCCATTTGATCTCTGGTTCCTCTGCCTTTTCTAAAACCAGCTTGAACATCAGGAAGTTCACGGCTCACATATTGCTGAAGCCTGACTTGGAGAATTTTGAGCATTACTTTACTAGCGTGTGAGATGAGTGCAATTGTGTGGTAGTTATGAGCATTCTTTGGCATTGCCTTTCTTTGGGATTGGAATGAAAACTGACTTATTCCAGTCCTGTGGCCATTGCTGAGTTTTCCAAATTTGCTGGCATATTGAGTGCAGCTCTTTCATTAGCATTATTTATTGGTGTTGTCAAGGCCAAACTGGTCCTCAGGCAATATTAAATAACCCTACCTTAACTCTATTGTTACAAAAATTAACAAAAATTATTATCTTATATTCAAAATAACTTTAAGGTTAACAAGTATTATCAGTTGTGGCTGGGGACAGATTTTTTTTTTTTTACGATAATTTTAGTATGTAAGTATGAATATTTCATACTCATTCTTTGTTGTTAACTGGTATGTAAAATAAGTTCACATTTTCTATTGTGCTTTCATTTTCACAAAGATAGGATTGTTTCAGCCAACAAATGACCAATCAATGTAAAGACTTTAACTTACCCTTTGCTACAGAAAAATAGTAACCCAGCATTAAAACTTTGGCTATCACTGCATCACTGACAGCTCTCTCAAATAAATAAGACCAAAATTCAGAACCATTTTTTTTAACCAAACTTAGTAAACCAGAGAGATCTTACCTGTTTCCAAGTTTGAATTTTGACAAGCAGCAGAATATATTGACGCGATGTGTTTAGGCATCCTTTGATGCCTGAGGGAAGAAAAAATAAAATGTAATGTGACAGAAGGAAGAAAAGTGAATTTAGTGGAAACACACAACCAAGTGTCATGCTTTGGTGTTGCTATTCTAGGACTACCAAATTCTCACCAGCATGGAAACATGTCATTTGTAAATGATACAGTGTCTCCAAAACACTATTGCCAGGGAGTTCCTTAAGTTTCAACTTACATATACAGAGAGTTTAAATCTAGCTGATGTAAAATACCTACAACTAGTCAGATTAAACAAAAGAGTTTATGGAGTTAAACTAAAAGGTCGAATGCTATAAATAAAAATGTTAAAATTCATTGTGGAAATCCTCTAATGTCATAAAAACAGACAAAATATGCCACAGTTCCTTTATCTCTAATCGTTTAATTGTAGAATAAATTATGTTGTTCTGTTTTCAGCATTTAATTTTTAAATTAGCCCTTGGCTTGCAGTGTCCTTGATTATGGAACTTAATTAGCTGTGCCTGTTGAAGAGAATTATGCTCTATACAGGATACAGGATCCCATGGAAAAGCTTAATACAAGCAATCAGACTCATAGTGAAGCTTGGTTGACTGTTTTTAAAAGTTGAAAGAACAGTTGCAAAACAGACTGTATTTAGGAACAGAAGAGTCAAAGGAAAAGAGCTGCCATAAAATAAAATTAGAAGGTTCTGTGTTCCATCTAAGAAAATATGTTGATTGAATGATTATAAATACCGAGTTATAGAAAAATTAATTATCATTCACTTTCTTTGTATTAGTTCACTAATACAGTGATTGACAACAAGATTTCTCAAAACCAAATTAAACAGAAAATTTCTGATTTTTTATTTTCTAGTCTACTGCCTTTTTTTTAAAGTACCATATTACTGACAACTGTGTAAATATGTTCTTTATATTTCCACTAGCCAGTAATGAAAGCTTCTGATTTTCTATACCATGCAAATTATATATAAGTACATACAGATTTACAGTAGTGAATGACAGCTAACCCAGAAATGACTTTTAAACAATATCCTATAAAATGAACGCATTCACAGAGCTAATTACACCAATGGAAAAAAAAAAATTCTCCAATAAATTTGTGAAAACTTTATATTAAGTCCTAGCCAGACACAAATATTCAACATAAAATTCCAAAAGAACTTCAGAAATATAAAGCAATAATAAAATTACATAATGTCAAAATGTTTCTTTTAGGTAGCTCAAGCAAAATCTAAAAGGGCATTTACAGTATATAAGAAATATTTTTAATAACTGAAAAAGATTTACTGTATAGCACAGGAAACTCAACTCATTAGTCTGTAAGGGCCTATATAGGAAAAAGAATCTAAAAAATAATGGACATATGTATATGTATAACAGGCTTTCCAAGTGCCACAGTGGAAAGAATCTGCCTGGCAGTGTAGGAGACCCAAGGAACATAGCTTTAATCCTTCAGTTGGGAAGATCCCAAGTTGGAAATGACAGTCCACTCCAGTATTTTTGCCTGGAAAATTCCATGGACAGAGGAGCCTTGTAGCCTACAGTCCATGGGGTCACAAAAAGTCAGATACAGCTGATAGACTGAGCACACACACACACACACACACACATACACAACTGATTCACTTTGTTGTACACCTGAAACCAACACAACAAACAAACTGTTGTAAATCAACTATTCTCCAATAAAGTCTTTAAAAAAGAAAAAAAAAAACTATTAAAATTTTTGAACTCAAGGAGAGGATAGGGTGGGACATATGGATATAGGATATGGGACATAGGATATGGAGACATAACTTCAGTAGTTATGTCTCCAAATTAGTTTTCAGGTTGCTATTTAGGTAATGTAGAATAGTCAGCTGTTTATACAACTAAATAAGTAATCTGCTTGGCATGCAACAGAATCATTTGCTGCTCACTTGGTTACATTATGTGAAGTATTGTGGGTCACCTGCATGGCAGGCCAACAGAATTTCATTATGCTTAACTGGGTTCTGTTGAGCTGGACTCAGTTCCATGATACTTTTTTTAAGATTGATAGAAGTAATAACTATTTTTTAGGAAACGCTTTCATATTGCAAGATAGGAGCAAGAAAAGTGCAGCCTAACTATACAGTTTTATTTAATGCTTCTACTGAGATGAAGCAAACTGTATTTACTTACATCAGATCAGGTCAGATCAGATCAGTTGCTCAGTCGTGTCCGACTCTCTGTGACCCCATGAATCGCAGCACGCCAGGCCTCCCTGTCCATCACAAACTCCCGGAGTTCACTCAGACTCACATCCATCGAGTCAGTGATGCCATCCAGCCATCGCATCCTCTGTCGTCCCCTTCTCCTCCTGCCCCCAATCCCTCCCAGCATCAGAGTCTTTTCCAGTGAGTCAACTCTTCACATGAGGTGGCCAAAGTACTGGAGTTTCAGCTTTAGCATCATTCCTTCCAAAGAAATCCCAGGGCTGATCTCCTGTAGAATGGACTGGTTGGATCTCCTTGCAGTCCAAGGGACTCTCAAGAGTCTTCTCCAACACCACAGTTCAAAAGCATCCATTCTTCGGCGCTCAGCCTTCTTCACAATCCAACTCTCACATCCATACATGACCACAGGAAAAACCATAGCCTTGACTAGACGGACCTTTGTTGGCAAAGTAATGTCTCTGCTTTTGAATATGCTATCTAGGTTGGTCATAACTTTCCTTCTGTTAGCCAAAACATATTACACTGATCAAGCCCATGGTTTAAGATGGTGGAAAGAATTAACATTTTCATGGAAAGCCTTGGCAATTGATATCACAATAGTCATGGTTATATTATCCTATTATAGAGGGAGAATGGAGTTGGGAACAGAACTGTGGCTCCTGGGGCACTCTGGATGCAGAGAAACTGAATGTGTAGTTGACCAGATTTTGGAAATAACTGTAACAGGAAGTCTGAAAAACAAAGAGGTCGTTTTCATCTCATCAGTCCTAGATGAAGAGATCAAGCCCCGGAGACTTTGGAGTGGGAGTACTGCCTCCAAGACCCTAGACTACTAGAGAGCTAACCCTAGGGAGTATCAAATAGTGAGAACTCACACAAAGGAATCCACATGAATATAAGACCCAGCATCACCCAACCACTAGTTGCACCCTGTGCAGGACACCTCATCTAAACAACAAACAAAACAAAAATACAAACCCAATCATCAGCAGACAGGATTACACCTCACTCAGCCTTGCCCAGCAGAGGAGGAAAAAACAAAAACAAAACAAACAAAAAAATACTCAGCACAAATCTCACTGTATATGAAGCTTACACAAGAGCCACTGGACGAATCTTAGGAGGGCAGAAACCAAAAGGAAGAAAGAATTCAACCTTGACGCCTGGGAAAAGGAGACTTCAAACACAGTAAGTTAAAAAAATAATAATAATGAAAAGGCAGAGAAATACTACACAAAGGAAAGAACAAACTAGAAACACAGAAGTCCACATAAATGAAGAGAAAATAGGCAAACTACCTGGAAAAGAATTCAGAATAATGATAGTAAAGATGATTAAAAAAAAAAAAAAACAAAAAAAAAACCTTGAAAACATAATGTAGAAAATGCAAGGATCAACTAACAAAGACCTTTAAGAATTAAATAATAAACATATAGAGACAAATAACACAATTCCTGAAATTAAAAATGCTCTAGAAGGAATCAATAAGAGAATATCTGAAATAGAATAACGAATCAGTGAGCTGGAAGATAAAATGGTGGACATAACTTCTGAAGAGCAGAATAAAGTAAAAAGAATGAAAAGAACTGAGAATAGTCTCAGAGACCTCTGGGACAATATCAAATGCACCATCACTCGAATTATAGGGGTTCCAGAAGAAGAAGAGAAAAAGAAAGGGTATCAGAAATTTTTTGAAGAGATTATAGTTGAGAATTTCCCCAACATGGAAAAGGAAATAGTCAATCAATTCTAAGAGGCACAAAGAGGATACAGGATAAATGCAAGGAGAAACATGCCCAGACACATACTAATCAAACTAACAAAGACAAAACACAAAGAAAGAATATTAAATATTAAAAGCAGCAAGGGAAAAGCAACAAGTAACATACAAGGGAAACCATAGCCAACCATTTTATCCTCTGCTGTCCCCTTCTCCCCTTGTCCTAAATCTTTCCCCAGCATCAGGGTGTTTTCTAATGGGTTGGCTCTATGCATCAGGTGACTAAATTATTGGAACTTCAGCTTCAAAATTAGTCCCTGCAATGAATATTCAGGATTGCTTTGGCTATTTGGGATTTTTTGTTTTTGTTGTTCCACATAAATTGTTGGGATTCTCTTGTATTTAATTTTTTCTATTTAGGCTTTTAAAATTTTCTCTTTCTGTTTTATTTATTTATTATACATATATTTTTAAAATTTAAATTTATTTATTTTAATTTTTTGACAATTTAATTATACAGCTGAACCTTTGACAACATGGGAGTTAGGGTGTTGATCCCCTGCATAGTTGAAAATCTGTGTCTAACTCTGTAGTTTGCCATGTATATGAGGTTTTACATTGCAGATTCATCAAACTGCAGAATTTGTACTACTTTACTATGTATATATTGGGAGAAAAATGTTGAGAGTGAACTATAGTATGTGACAATGTGAGTCTGTTTAGGTTCATTTTATTTGGAACATGGCGGCTTTCTGGATTTTAATGTCTGTGTTTTTTTCCCAAGTTAGGGAAACATTCAGTTATTATTTCTTAAAAAACCTTTCTACCTCTTCCCCCCGGGCCCCCACCCCGGGACCTCTGTAATGTGAATATCAGTCTACTTGTTTGTGTCCCATAAGTCCCTCAAGCTAGCTTCTTTTTTTCATTCTTTTTCTTTTTACTCCTGTGATTTAATGAATGCTACTTCCCATGTCTTTGAGTTTACTGATTCTTTCTTCTGCTTCACTTAGTCTGCTGTCAGACTCCCCTTTTGAATTTTTCAGTTCTATTATTTTATCCTCAGCTCTGTGATTTAGGTACTTTGTTATATTTTCTTTCTTTCTTTTTTTTTTTTTTTCCTTTGTGGATTTTATTTTTTTTTTAATTTTATTTTATTTTTAAACTTTACAATATTGTATTAGTTTTGCCAAATATGGAAATGAATCCGCCACAGGTATACCTGTGTTTCCCATCCTGAACCCTTCTCCCTCCTCCCTCCCCATACCCTCCCTCTGGGTCATCCTAGTGCACCAGCCCCAAACACCCAGTATCGTGCATCGAACCTGGACTGGCGACTCGTTTCATACATGATATTATACATGTTTCACTGCTATTCTCCCAAATCTCCCCACCCTCTCCTTCTATCTCTTTGTTGAAAGTCTCATTTTGTTCTTGTGTTATTCCCTGATGTCAGTTAATCTCTATGATCATAATTTTAAACTCTTTATCAGATAAATCATTTATCTACATTTCATTAAATCCTTTTTCACAAGTTTTGTCTTGTTCTTTTGCTTGAAACCTATTCCTCTGTCTTCCCTTGATTTCTCCATTTTGATTCCATGCATTAGATGAAGCATCTACCTCTTCCAAGGTGAAAGAACTGGTCTTGTGTAGGAGTGAAAGAGTGATCTTATGTAAGAGATCAATTCAGTTCAGTTGCTCAGTTGTATCTGACTCTTTGCGACCCCATGGACTGCAGCATGCCAGGCTTCCCTGTCCATCACCAACTACTGGAGCCTGCTCAAACTCATGTCCATCGAGTCGGTGATGTCATCCAACCATCTCATCCTCTGTCATCCCCTTCTCCTCCTGCCTTCAATCTTTCCCAGCATCAGGGTCTTTTCCAATGAGTTGGTTCTTCACATCAGGTGGCCAAACTATTGGAGTTTCAGCTTCAGCATCAGTCCTTTCAATGTAAAAAATAAACCTTATGATTCAGAAGACCTGAACTCCTTGTTGCTTCTCAAACCTTTGTGATTATCTAAATTGTCTTCTTTGTTATTAAGGTGATTCCCTATTATTGAGGGTATGCCAAGACCTGTTAGTGTCCTAAAGGGGAAGATCTCAGTCACTACCTTGATGCAGTCTGGTTGGTAGCTTGACCCTCAAGAATCAGCTTCTAAACTATGGCAATAGACATCTTTCAGAGGAAGACTGGGATGAGCATCTTTGTCTTCTCTGTTGTGATTGGAGGTGGTGGGGGGGAGGGGAGTTAAAAACTATTTCTTTGTTTGCTTCAGTCCCATAGACCTAGAGAATACAAGCCCTGCTGGCCTCCAAAGCTAGGCTATCAAGGAGTATTTCCTCTTGGTGATAGACATAAAACTAAGGCATCAGATGTGTGATTAAGGTGTTTCTTTTTTTCTTTTCTGGAAAATAGCAGCCAGGCATGGATCAGACAGAGAGCACAAAGATGGCCTGCCAGCCTCCCTAGTCTCTGAAGACTATTGCAATCTGCTGCTAAATTTGAATTAAATAAGAAAACTGACCCTCAGGTTATTATTTTTTAAGTTATGCAAGTAGACCTCTTTCAGGGAAAGACTGAATGTTCTGGCCTGCTGCCTCTGTGCCAAGCCTTGGAGTACAGGGATTGGTGATTGCTCAGGAGCCTGTTAAGCCCATTAAGTTAAACAAGTTGCTTCTTTTATATATTATGGTGGGTCTTGGGGACTCCAGTCCCATTGGCTTTCAGAACTATATGTCTTTTGGAGCTGTCTTGGGTAGAAGTTTTACAAATTGAGGCACTAAATATAGGTGTTCTTTACTCCTCAATTAGAAGCATAGAGTAGAGACTTCTTGATTGTATGTCATTGTCTAGAGGTAGGGTTTATGATGAAATGGTGTCTCAGCTTCTCCTACCTATTTTGATCTGGGTGTTTTTTTTTTTTTTGTCCCCCCCCCCCACCATCATATGCCCAAGGTGTAATTCAATAGGAATTATTCTGAATGTAGTTGTAGTTTGGTGTGTCCATGAGAGGAAGTGAGTTTAAGAGCTTCTTTTCTCACCAACTTGAATTGGAACTGAACTGATAGTTTCTTCATGAGAGAAAATTTACTCATTCCTTTGAAAGTGGCATAGCTAGAACTATCAGAAATCCCACATCAATTTAATCTGAACAGATTGAGATGGTTAGATATATGTCTTGCCTATAGCCTCTTATGGAATTATTATTTCCAATTTATTGTTATTACTACAGTGAAACCTTTTAGGATGCCAACTCAAAGTCTGGTGGACTGTTAAGGCCTCAAATCATCTCTGATCCTTGAGCAATTCATCTAAAATTATATATAACATACAGGTTTATGTCAAAAGATGTGCAAGGATGGCAGTATTACTGAGAGCACAAACATCCCCAATAATGGCTAAATAAACTTGTCATTTGACAGTTTTCTTAATATCTATTATGTACATCTGGTTGGCAGTGTTCAAGCATTCTATATCTTTCAGATATTTTGCATTTTTTCTGTAAGTTACTAAAAGTAGAATGATAAAGTATCCAAATATAATCATGGATTTCTCTTACTCTTTAAGTTATATCACTTTTGGCTTATGTATTATAAATCTTTGTTCATTGCATAAAATTTAGGGTTGTTATACATTTTATAGATTTATCCTGTGCAAATTTTTGAAATTTCTATTCTGGTAAAAATTCTCTGGTCTAAAGTATTACATGATGCTAAATTCTCTGGGGTAAGTAATCACATGATAGTTAAATATCTTCTCAAGCTCTTTTATTCTTAGTGTTTTATATGCTATGTCTATTTCTATTCTTTCACCTTTGACCTCTTCATCTTTACATTTAAAACAGATTCTTTTTAAATGGCATATGAACACATATCTAGTTTTATTGTGTTTCAATTTATTTCACCTGGCAGATGTTATGGTTTTTTACATATTGAAAGTTTGTGATAGTCCTGCCTTGAGTAAGTCTACTGATGTCATTTCTCCAATAGTATTTGGTCATTTCCTGAATATCTGTCACATTTTGGTAATTCTATCTATATATCAAACTTTTCCAATACTATTATATTTATTATGGCCATCTGTGATCAATGATTTTTTATATTACTATTGCAAAAATAGTGTGAATTGCTGAAGGCTCAGGTGAACATTTTTATGCAATAAAGCATTTTAAATTAATGTACGTGCATTTTGTAGATATAAAACTCTTGCTCAGTTAATAGACTATAATGTAAACATAACTCTTATAAACTGGATAACCAAAAATTTTTTGTGCCTTGTTATATTGTGTACTCACTTTATTTCATTGGTCTGGAACCAAACCTGCAAAATGTTGGTTGCATTTTTTCCACTACTTAGTTTTAATATAGTTTTTGGTGTAGTTGGATTTCCACCTATCATCTTTCTCTTCTGTATTTTTTCCATTTTTTTCTTTGTTCTTTTTCTTTGTTTCCTTATTTATTGGGGGAACAATTAGACTTTTATTTCCCCATTTTATATATCTGTTACTGTGTGAAAAGTGAAAGTGTTAGTCGTTCAGTTGTGTCTGACTCTTAGTGACCCCAAGGACTGTAGCCCACCAGGCTTCATGTGTGGCATTCTCCAAGCAAGAATACTGGAGTGGGTGAACATTTTATTTGTTAATATTTTCTACTATTATTTTTTGGCTTACATATTTCCTCTAAGAAGTATGTTAGCATTTGTATATTTCTTGGGTCCAGTGTTTCTTTTTTCTCTGTATTTAAATTTTAATTTCAGTGCTCTATTTGTGCTATTATTTGGATGTACTTATTTAGATAGTTTCAATATCTGGGGACCTTCTGGTGTGGTCCTGTTGATAAATTTATCCCTGACAATTGAGTTGCTTTTTTTTTTTTCCTTTTTTGTGGGCTTTCTCTCTATGGTTTTGCATGCACAGATAACTGTGTAGAAGTTAGATACCAGGGTAGATAGTATTTACATAAAGGGCATAACTCTTTTTTGTTTGGGCTTCCCTTGCAGCTCAGCTGGTAAAGAATCCACCTGCAATGTGGGAGACCTGGGTTCAATCCCTGGGTTGGGAAGGTCCCCTGGAGAAAGGAAAGGCTACCCACCCCAGTATTCTGACCTGGAGAATTCCATGGACTGTTATAGTCCATGGGGTTGCAAAGAGTTGGACACAACTGAGCGACTTTCACTTTCTTTTTTGTTTTTGCTATTATGATACATCTTTGAGTCAATCTAAGCAGTAGTCAATGTGTATTTGGGGTTTTGTTGTATCTATAGTTATCTTCAACTCAGCACAGATTTTTAACTCATAGCAGACGACTGTTGTAATCTTGATCTTACTGATGGTCCTGGAGTTTTCAGAGTTTTTCTCTGGGTTACAGCTCCAATAAATGTGGGTCTTACATTCCTATTTAGTTCAGTTCAGTTGCTCAGTCATGCCCGACTTCTGTGATCCCATGAACCTCAGCACTACAGGCTTTCCAGTCCATCACCAACTCCTAGAGCTTACTCAAACTCATGTCCATTGAGTCAGTGATGCCATCCAACCATCTCATCCTTTGTCATCCCCTTCTCCTCCCATCTTCAATATTTCCCAGCATCAGGATATTTTTAAATGAATCAGTTTTTTGCATCAGGTAGCCAAAGTATTGGAATTTCAGCTTCAACATGAGTCCTTCCAATGAATATTCAGGACTGATTTCCTTTGGGATGGGCTGGTTGGATCTCCTTGCAGTCCAAGGGACTCTCAAGAGTCTTCTCCAAACCAGTTCAAAAGCATCAATTCTTTGGTGCAAAGGTTTCTTTATAGTCCAACTCTCACATCCATACATGAATACTGGAAAAGTCAGCCTTGACTAGACAGACCTTTGTTAGCAAAGTAATGTCTCTGCTTTTTAATATGCTATCTAGGTTGATCATAGCTTTTCTTCCAAGGAAGAAACGTCTTTTAATTTCATGGCTACAGTCACCATCTACAGTGATTTTGGAGCCCCCCCAAAATAAAGTCTGTCACTGTTTCCATTGTTTCCCCATCTATTTGCCATGAAGTGATGGGACCAGATGCCATGATCTTAATTTTTTGAATGTTGAGTTTTAAGCCAACATTATCACTCTCCTCTTTCACTTTCATCAAGATGCTCTTTGGTTCTTGGCTTTCTGCCATAAGGGTGGTGTCATCTGCATATCTGATGTTATTGATATTTCTCCCAGCAATCTTGATTCCAGCTTGTGCTTCATCTAGCCTGGCATTTCGCATGATGTACTCTGAAGTTAAATAAGAAGGATGATGATATGCAGCCTTGGCATACTCCTTTCCCTGTTTGGAACCAGTCTGTTGTTCCATATCTAGTTCAAAGATTCTGGTTGTTGTTTGCTTTCCACTTTCTTAGTGATAGATTTCTGTTGTTTATATTCTGTTTTAGGCTTAAAATGTGGTCAGAGATGGTTTCTCTGCTCTCCTGGTTTAGCCTCCATCTTAGGCAGACGCTCAGTGCCTAAGCCTTAGCACTGTGGCTTTCTTAGTGTCCTGGCCAGTCTTTAACGTAGTAAGGAAACTGCCTGTTTCTCAATGATTGATCCTGGATAGGATGATTTCTTTTCTCTCCCCAGTAGAAGCAGATCTCTAGTTTGTGTCAGTGAAAGTTCCTGACAAATGGAGGTTTGCTTTCTTCTCTAATGGACAGACAACTTCTGTTGAACTCTTCCCTCAGTGGGAGTTGCTTTTGCCTGGAACCAGGGTCAGGAGAGGGTCTCCTTGCCTTTAGGAGATTGACAATCCTTGCCAAAAGGCAATACGTCTTTGCCTATGTTTGCAGAGCATGAGGGTTTCCTGACTCTGCATGGATACTTAAGGTTTTTGTTTCACATTTGAGAAGGGTCTGGGTAGTGCTTGATTCTCTCTGAAGAAGATCCCTTTCACGTCTCCTGCCTCATTCTCAGTCTTCTATTAAGTACCCAGTTGAGGCCTGTGGAAGACAGCTTGTGGCTGAGTATGTGTTTTCAGGATCTCAGGAATTTTAAGTTGTAATGTGAGCTAGCACTTAGCCTTTATGAGATTTTAAAGATTGTAGCTAATTTCTTCTTACCCAGTTTCTCAGCCACTGCCTCTTCCTTCTATGTTCTTCCCATTTTCTATCAAAAGAGAAGATGTGCATATCCATCTCCATCACAGGGAGTCATTACCAATTTGAATTTGTTTCACCTAGTTGCTGTGCAGTGTTAACCCTCTGTTGTACGCAAGAAAAAGGTATGCTTTCATAAATTGTCCAGCTTGTGTTTGTTAGAGCAGGAATGATGTTCTCCTGTGGTTTCTACAGCCTAAGTGATAGTTAAACCTCTCTTTCTACATTTCTAAGTTCACTTATCACATAACAACTTTTTATATATTGATATTTGTTTGTGGTCTCTATTCTGGTATATTCTACTTATTTATTCTTACCGCTAATACCTCAGGCTCATATTCTAGATCATTTGCTGATGAGGAAAATTTCCACATATCTTGACTTATTATTCTCTAATATTTATTTGTTCTTTCATATGAATTTTAGATTTGTCAAATTCAAAAACAAATAAAAAACCTTACTGCAATGTTTATTGGACTCATATTACATTTACTGATTAATTTATGAATGATAAAATTTTCAACTAAAATTTTTTATCACTTTCTCCCTATTGATGTCTCTTAAAAATGCTTTATATATAATTTCCTCATTTGAAAAAAAAACTTACATATTTTATCAATAGATATTTCATAGATTTTGCTTATCTAAACTCTTAACACTTTGATTTCTATCCATTGGAACTTAGAACTTCAGCTGTCACTTACCACTTTTTCTAGATCATACCGAACTTTTTTTCTTTTGATCACAACCATGGATTTATAGTCTTATAAAAATTAGTAAAACTCAAGTTTCCTATTGTTTACATAAAAGTCATTTCTCATAGTCACCTTTCCCATAAAATGATCCATCAGACTGAGAAATGAAGGAAGAAGAGCAAATTTTTCACTCCTTTATGTATTCTTACAGCACTTTTCAGATGCATTCCACTGACATAGCAAGGTAGACAAGTAGTTAATATACAGAATAATATATTTTTCTGCACTGGTATTTATCCTTAGTTCAGTTCAGTTGCTCAGTCGTGTCCGAGTCTTTGAGACCTCATGAATCGCAGCACGCCAGGCCTCCCTGTCCATCACCAACTCCCAGGGATTAACAAAACTCATGTCCTTTGAGTCGGAGATGCCATCCAGCCATTTCATCCTCTGTCGTCCCCTTCTCCTTCTGCCCCCAATCCCTCCCAGCATCAAGGTCTTTTCCAATGAGTCAACTCTTCACATGAGGTGGCCAAAGTATTGGAGTTTCAGCTTCAGCATCAGTCCTTCCAATTAACACCCAGGACTGATCTCCTTTAGAATGGACTGGTTGGATCTCCTTGCAGTCCAAGGGATTCTCAAGAGTCTTCTCCAACATCATAGTTCAAAAGCATCAATTCTTGAGCACTCAGCTTTCTTCACAGTCCAACTCTCACATCCATACATGACCACTGGAAAAACCATAGCCTTGACTAGATGGATGTTTGTTGGCAAAGTAATGTCTCTGTTTTTGAATATGCTATCTAGGTTGGTCATAACTTTCTTTCCAAGGAATAAGCGTCTTTTAATTTCATGGCTGCAGTCACCATCTGCAGTGATTTTGGAGCCTAAAAAAAGAAAGTCTGACACTGTTTCCCCATCTATTTCCCATGAAGTAACACCCCAAAAAGATGTTCTTTTCATTATAGGGGACTGGAATACAAAAGAATGAAGTCAAGAAACACCTGCAGTAACAGGCAAATTTGGCCTTGAAGTACGGAATGAAGCACAGCAAAAGCTAATATAGTTTTGCCAAGAGAACACACTGGTCATAGCAAACACCCTCTTCCAACAACACCAGAGAAGACTCGCCATATGAACATCTCCAGATGGTCAACACCGAAATGAGATTGATTTATATTCTTTGCAGCCAAAGATGGAGAAGCTCTATACAGTCAGCAAAACAAGACCAGGAACTGACTGTGGCTCAGATCATGAACTCCTTATTGCCAAATTTAGACTTAAACTAAAGAAAGTAGGAAAAACCACTAGACCATTCAGGTATGACCTTTTTTGAAACAAATTCCTTATGATTGTACAGTGGAAGTGAGAAATAGATTTAAAGGACTAAATCTGATAGACAGAGTGCCTGATGAACTATGGACGCAGGTTTGTGACATTGTACAGGAGACAGAGATCAAAACCATCCCCATGGAAAAGAAATGCAAAAAAGCAAAATGGCTGTCTGAGGAGGCCTTACAAATAGCTGCAAAAAGAAGAGAAGCGAAAAGCCAAGGAGAAAAAGAAAGACATAAGCATCTGAATGCAGAGTTCCAAAGAATAACAAGGAAAGATAAGAAAGCCTTCCTCAGCGATCAATGCAAAGAAATAGAGGAAAACAACAGAATAGGAAAGACTAGAGATCTCTTCAAGAAAATTAGAGATACCAAGGGAACATTTCATGCAAAGATGTTATCCTGGACTAGCATAATCTTGATTAATTATACATTTGAAATAAAAACATATCTGGGACCTAGATAATTATTTGACTTTTTCATGTTTATTTTCCTCTTGTACAGATGCTCATGTCTGGCATACTTTTTTATTCCATTCTTCATAACTTGCTAATCACAGAAACAGATATAAGAAATATCCCATAAAGACAATTTTGGTACCTTCTTAATGACATGCACAAGGATAAAGTAAACTTTAACATCAAATAAAGAGGAAATTTCCAAAATACTTTAATAAATACTTTATTTTTATTTTAATTGATTTTTTTTTTTATCAATTTCACTCTTGAAAAGTTGAGGGGGGAGCACTTTTCAAAAAAGGAGTTGTTAGATGAATTAATGCACTTAAACACAGTTTATAATTTCCAAACAATAGATAATAGCTATTTCAGAAGCTGTTATAAGCAGCTTTTATACTATTATAAACAGTAAAATCATGCTTTATTTGTTGAGAGTTCTGTATTCATGTTCCATCATTTATAATAAGGTATATTTAAGAAAGGGTTTCTTGGGTGACTCAGATGGTAAAGAATCTGCCTGCAATGCAGGAGACCAGTGTTTGATCCCTGAGCCAGGAAGATCTCCTGGAGGAGAAAATGGTAACCCACTCCAGTGTTTTTGCATGGAGAATTCCATGGATAGAGGAGCCTGGTGGGCTATATAGTCCACAGGGTTATGAAGAGTTGGAGATGACTGAGTGACTAACACATACATCTTTAAAAAAAATGGGAAAAACTGTATTTATAGAATGATATTTAAATGGCCAACTTTGTAAAAGATGTGCCAAAATTTTTCAGAAAATAGGAAACAAAACTGAACATGTATTCACATGTGTTTTTGTTTGAAAAAATATTTGTAACTTGAATTATTAATGTCTTCTATTCTATAGTATATTTTATATGAATTACTGATAGGTGGTGATGAATATTAAGGTAAGGAAAAATAAGCCAGTGGAAAATACTTTTTCAGTTCTCTAATTGGGGATTTAACCCAAAACAACATTTTTTTGAAAGGCAATCCTCCATTAAAAACAAATCTACTAATAAGTTGTGTGAATAAGCAAATGGAATAGAAGTGATGTATCTAACTGTAAAACCAGAAAAATGTTGAATCCTTGACTATTCTGTCTCTTGTGCATGCCATAAGCAGGGGTACTAAGTTCACCAACATCTAGGAGCAAGTCAATTCCTTGTAATTTTTTTCTTTAAAATGATCAGTATTGATGCATTTCTTTTTTGTTGTATAGTTATATTTTGAATTGACCTTTAAGCCACCAGAAAAAAAAATCCCATAGTAATAATATGTATTGCATTTAAGGGAATAAAAAAAAATAGTAGGAATCTTTGCCTATAATTCTTAAATAAAATGTGTCTTGCTCATATGCATATATAAAAAGTTGTTAGTTTTAACATTCTATAAAGTACCATATTTTAAAAACAATCTTCTCCCTGTAGATATTCACATCTAATAAGCTGTCATTTCTTGCCAAAGGTTGTGTCAACTGAAATACTAGAGATCTCAGTATTTTATCTTCAAATAAGAATCACTGGATGTGTTCCTGTGAAGATATAGGATAGCCAATATATTCATTTTCTAATAGCTCTCATGACTCAATATTTTCCTGCAATCTAGCCCACAACACAACATTTTTAAACTAAAACTACTCACTCAAAGTCATCACCACCCCATACTCATATCATTCTAATCAAACATCGCCTATCCTTTCTTGGCTAAATTATGTATAACATTTGGTCTGATCAGCAAACATCTTTATCTTTCTCCTTGATTCCCAAGAAATTCTCATTTCCATATTTTCTGTAAATGTAAGCATTCAACATGTTTCTAGCTTCAGAACCATTTTATTTCAAATTCCTACTCTAGGCTACATTATGCAGTCTTATTTTAAGTGACAGTGACTTAAACCTATATTCACATTTCAAAATCTGTCTTTATAGCTAAAAACCTAAATTTATATCTAATTGCTATAATTTCTCCAGGATGGTTTAGCAACTTCTCATTGATAAACTATAGAAATACAAATGTAATACATTCTTCAGTAAACCTGATCATCCTTCTTATAGTCCCTACACAGTATCACTATTATTCGAGTTACTAAGTATAGAACCATCGGCTGTAGGGCTTGCGTGTACTTAATCATATCTGATTCTTTGAGACTCCTTAGCTTGTAGCCCTTAAGGCTCTTCTCATCCATTAAATTTTCCAGCCAAGAATACTGGAGTGAGTTGTTGTTTTCCTGCTGCAGGTGATCTTCCCCACCCAGGGACTGAACTGTTGTCTCTTTGTCTCCTACATTAGCAGGCAGATTCTTTACCATCGGCACCACCTGGGAAGCCATTGGAGGCAGTGTCAATGGCTTTTCCATGCTAGATTTATGTTTGCTTCTAACTTAGTAATGCCTTACTTTGAAACTGTAAGCTTTTTAAGGGATAAATATCAAGCAAATTATAAACAATATAAATAGTAAATATATTAATTTTAAAATAACTTGCATTTAGCATATAGTGCACATGTGCAAAATCAAAGAAGAAACCTCAAGCTAAGACTGCTATAACATCCATTGACACTTCCAAATGCACATGGCTAGTGGCTGTGAGGCCTGTAGTCCTCCTCCACTGAACCTTTGAGATTAGTAAACCTGTGGTAGAGAAAGGAACTACACATGGATTACAGTGAATAATTAATGGTTTGATGCTTTCATATCCTCAGAAACCTACCATACCACTAAGCTTTCCTCACTATGTTTTAGTTAGTTAGGGACCACCATGGCAAATTATGGATATCTAGTGTTTTTCATACATTGGGTACTGTGTCTAAGATAATGCCTTAGAGATAAATTTTACTGAGATTGCAAGAGTTTTCAGTGTGTAAAAGAGTAAATAGGGTATATTGTTAATTCTTGATAACACTTGTTTCCTGATATTAATTTTATGTCTTCAAGACACTCTAAGCAAATAAATGATATGAAATTATATTGTTAAGAATTTCACATATCCACTTTCCTGAGTATTTCACGTAACAGTTTTATGTGGTTCTAAACTAAGGAAATGGGCCTAACAGCTAGGCATAAGCCTTCCAGAAATTTTATCCAACATCTAAATTATTAGTATGTAACCTAGACAGAGTATTACAAAGCAGAGACATCACTTTGCCAACAAAGGTCCATATAGTCAAAACTATCTCTGGTTTTTCCAGTAGTTATGAACGGATGTGATGATTAGTCCATAAAGAGGGCTGAGCACCAAAGAACTGATGCTTTCAAATTGCGGTCTTGGAGAAGACTCTTGAGAGTTCCTTGATCTGCAAGGAGATCAAACCAGTCAATCTCAAAGGAAATCAACCCTGAATATTCATAGGAAGGACTCTTGAAGCTGAAGCTCCAGCACTTTGGCCACCTGATGTGAAGAGCTGACTCATTGGAAAAGACCCTGATGCTGGGAAAGATTGAAGGCAAAAAGAGAAGAGGGTGACAGAGAATGAGATGGTTAGAAAACATCACTGACACAATGGACATGAATTTGAGCAAACTCCAGGAGACAGTGAATGACAGAAGAACCTGAAGTGCTGCAGACACAATTAAGTGACTGAACAACAGCAATAGCAATCAAAGGTAATGCTGGGATTAAGTTAAGATATGAAAATAAAAGCACTTAAGTACCTAACGGATAGTATACATCAGAATCATCTGTTGTTATTATTATATTATCATTGTTAATTTCATTTGCTTTCTTTAAATAGAAATCATTGGCTTTAAACTTTCTGAATCCTTAAATATCTTTGTAAACCCTGCCAGATGAAAATCTTGAGTGAGTATAGGATTTTTTAATCAATGTAAACTTCTTTTTCTATGTAATATATGTTATTCCTTAAATATCCTTTAGCAGTTGAGAGTGCTTGCTTAATTCTTTTTCTTCAACCTATATTTTATCTGTACCATTTCCTAGTTTTAAGTTTGATTTGTCTTCCTTAGTTTCTTTAAATAGTTGTTATTCATTTATATAACAGTTTATACTGTTTTTAAAGTTTTTATTTGCTTCTTGATCTAATCCCTTCACTTTTACAGCTTTTGAGTGCTTACAAATTTGCAGGATGTAGAATTAAGATGTTTAGGTGTTAGGCCATTGGGCTGAGGAGAATGTGTCCAATGCCAAGAAAGGCTGAGGAATTTTTCCTGTTCTTAATTTTCTCTAAGATCCTTCAGGGAAGAGGTACTTCTTTTATAATGAATAAGATAGGCTACAATTCAGGTCATTTTTTGTAATCCTATGTAAAGACCATAATCCATGACAGGATGATAAGGATGATATTTTGAAATTAAATGGTTTTTATTGTTGCTTTAATTTTCTCCATTGGATTCTAATCTATTTTAGATAATAAATCTCAAGTGTTCCAGGCACCAGACAACTAATTTTTACTTAATTACTATTGACTTACAAACAGAAGAAGACAAATGATTCAAATGTTAAATGATTTTTTAGAACACAGGTTAACCCAAGGCAGTGGACATCTATTTATGAGAAATGTTCTGTGAAAGATAAAATGTGATAATTTATGTTCATCTTAACAAACCTGCAATTAGTAATTAGCCACTTTGATTTAAGAACATTTTGTGTTTTACTTTATGAGTACTTATTTTCTACTGGGCTTCCCTGGTGGCTCAGATGGTAGAGAATCTGCCTACAATGTGGGAGACCTGGGTTTGATCCCTGGGTTGGGAAGATCCCCTAAAGGAGGGCACGCCAACCCACTCCAGTATTCTTGCTTGGAGAATCCACATAGAGGAGCCTGGCTGACTGCAGTCCATGGCGTCACAAAGAGCTGGACCCACCTGAGTGACTAAGCATGCATGCACATGCATAAGGGCCATAGAATTCTTAGTAAGTGTTGAATAAAGGCCCACACCATTTTCATTTTCACTGAGCCTTAAAAATTATGTAGTATGCCCTAGTTCTACTTATGGTATATTTTAAAGACATGTATTTATTATTTAGGAAAGCATTCATATATAGAAAACCTACATGGAAAATGAGGTAATGATTAAGACACAGTTGTCTTCTTATTCATGTCTTATAATTATGATTTTCTTAGAATTTTCAATGAGAATTGTGTTCATACCTGTGAGGAATAGACAAGAATGCAAGTAGGGAATGGTACACAATGAGTTTCAAAACTATTGATAATATTCTATTTCTCTATCTGAGTACACAGGTTTTTTTGATTTTGATTATAAAATGTATGAGATATACGTATGTTTACATATACATGATTTTTTTCACCCAATACAAAAATAAAACTATAAGTATAAATAATGCATTTGACTACAGAAATAGTTAAATGCAGGCAACATAGAAAGACAAATTGCAAAAAAAAAAAATTAGAATGCACATACAAAAGAGAATTATATTACCATATGAACAAATATGGAGAAGGCAATGGCACCCCAATCCAGTACTCTTGCCTGGCAAATCCCATGGATGGAGGAGCCTGGTGGGCTGCAGTCCATGGGGTCGCTAGGAGTTGGACATGACTGAGCGACTTCCCTTTCACTTTTCACTTTCATGCATTGGAGAAGGCAATGGCAGCCCACTCCAGTGTTCTTGCCTGGAGAATCCCAGGGACGGGGGAGCCTGGTGGGCTGCTGTCTCTGGGGTCGCACAGAGTCGGACATGACTGAAGCGACTTAGCAACAGCAGCATGAACAAATATTGTATGAGGAAAAAGAGTCTTCTGAATGAAAAATGGATAGCATATAGGTAGATCATTTCAAGAGAACTATAATTGAACAAGATACAGACATACACTATTATAAAATATCAGTGATATAAATTTAAATAATAGGATTCTATATTTTGCCTATCTAATGAAAAATTTCACTTTAAATAAATATTTGATATTTGTAAAGTGCAAGAGATGCACGCTCTTATGTGATATCTTTGTAAATTGGCAGTCTTTTTAAAGGCCCTTTTTAAAGGCTAGCAATAGGTGTCACAACTGTTAAAATATCATAGTTCGATCATCTAGAAATATATATTTTCAAAAACAATTCTAGTTGTGTGTAAAGATTTTTTAATGAAATTTCTTATTTCTTTATGTAAAAAATGAACGTTTCTTAATTGCCTAATAATAATAAGATACAGGCTAAATAAATTGATTTAAGTAATAACTGTATGTGACATAAGCAACTAGTAATATTTTATTTTAGATAAAAATGGTAAATTGAGAATCAAAGCATAAAATTGACTGTGGCTGATTTTTCAGGGGAAAACTAGATAGAGATATTATTTGGTTTTCAGTGTGTTCATATAATTTTAAGATTTTCAACAATGGACAGGTATGGTTCTTATAGAATATATATATTCCACATAGCATATCATAGTACTGTAATTTTTTCTTGCCTTTTTTCAAAGCAAGTCTTTATTGTTTGAAACTTACAGAAATATTTCAGAGATCTTTTTAATGACTTTGAAATGTTTTCGGTTTTCTCATAGTTTCTAGAAGCTCATGTACATTGAAGGGTTTCTTCTTCCTACTGGTCAAATGAAACATCCTATTTGTTATACTTCAAATCACTGATAAGAAACAGAGCATCTGCCCATCCTATATATCTTAGCAAACATAAAATCCAAATAATTAGAGAATACATAGAATCATTAAATTACTTAATTATTACATCCTTTAAGATGACACTGCTAACCAAGTATGAAGAGAAGAAATAATTATTTTTATTTGCCAATTAGGAAGAAAAAAAATCCAATTATGCCAATATAAACATGACTATGTTTCTTCTCTAAAATTCTATAGGGAGTGAAGGATATCAGATTTATAGATTCTAGATATATATATGTCTTAGTTTATGGCAATCTATAACAGGGAGTTGTAGATTTGGAATTCTGAAGAGGTATTTAGGGGTGTCAGAACCAAAACAACATTGAATTCGCTTATATGTGTTAGCCACTCAGTCGTGTCCAACTCTTTACAACCCCATGGACCGTAGCCCACCAGGCTCCTCTGCCCATGGAATTCTCCAGGTAAGAATACTGGAGTGGGTTGCCATTCCCTTCTCCAAGGTATCTTCCCAACCCAGGAATCGAATCTGGGTCTCCTGAGTTGCAGACAGATTCTTTACCATCAAAGCCACCAGGGAAGCTGAATTCTCTTATAGATCCATGTTTATCTATTTTTCTATTTTCTCACTCTCTCCAATAGAATTAGGATTTCTGGAGTCCTTTATTTACATCTTAAGGTAGATAGATATGTAAGTAGCTATAAAAACATATGGATATTGAAATCTGGAATATTTCATTCCCATGTCATGTATATAGTTTATATGTATATTTTAAATTAATTATCTTAAAGATATTTTCCCTGTATGGTATCTTTATACTCTTTTGTTTATTCATGTCCACACTGAAATTTCGACAAACTATCTGTCTACAAATAGATATCATCACTGCATTAAAATGTATTTAAAGTATTGTTCCATAACAATTGGAGAAAATATTATAATAGATGTTTGACTACACTGAGAACTGTAAAATCCATGATAGTGATTCGTATATTTTTATTTTTTGACATGTATTGAACCCTACTCTTAGTAGAGAATACATAGTTTATCTTCAGGAGCCCCGGCACAGTAGTCCATTGCTTGAGATGGTCAGGACTCAGAAGCTGACATTCTATAAAGCAACAATCAAGTAGTGCCAGATTTGTATTGCCCTAATAAAATATATGGCCTTTGAACAAACTGACAGTTTAACTAAAAGGCCTGAAAGTTTGATTCACTATTAATTGTGTTTTAGTCAGTGGGAGCTTGTTAGGGGGAAAAGTGCCACAATTCAAAAGCAATCTGTTTTCACCCTTAATGACTGTTAAAGAGGTTTGGGCTGGTGCACTGGGATAATCCAGAGGGATGGTATGGGGAGGCAGGTGGGATGGGGGTTCAGGATTGGGAACATGTGTACACCCGTGGTGGATTCATGTTGATGTATGGCAAAACCAATACAATATTGTAAAGTAATTAGCCTCTAATTAAAATAAATAAATTTAAATTAAAAAAAGAAAAAAAAAAAAGAGGTTTGTGCACCTGAAGCGTTTTAGAGTTTCTCCATATTCCATTTGTGCTCTCTTTGTTTGACTGACTTATTTTTTGAAGTATCAGGCATCTTCATCTGACTAATATATCCATTTTAATTCTTAACCAATTGAGTTTGAATTATATCTGTATTTGGCTAGATATGAGATTTTCTTCTATTTAAATCCGAATTTGGCAATAGGAATTCATGATCTGAGCCATAGTCAGCTCCCGGTCTTATTTTTGCTGACTGTATAGAGCTTCTCCATCTTTGGCTGCAAAGAATATAATCAATCTGATTTTGATGTTGACCATCTGGTGATGTCCATGTGTAGAGTCTTCTTTTGTGTTGTTGGAAGAGGGTGTTTGCTATGACCAGTGCGTTCTCTTGGCAAAACTCTATTAGCCTTTGCCCTGTTTCATTCCGTACTCCAAGGCCAAATTTGCCTGTTACTCCAGGTGTTTCTTGACTTCCTCCTTTTGCATTCCAGTCCCCTATAATGAAAAGGACATCTTTTTTGGGAGTTACTTCATGGGAAATAGATGGGGAAACAGTGGAAACAGTGTCAGACTTTCTTTTTTGGGGCAGATGATGATTGCAGCCATGAAACTAAAAGACGCTTACTCCTTGGAAGGAAAGTTATGACCAACCTAGATAGCATATTCAAAAGCAGAGATATTACTTTGCCAACAAACATCCATCTAGTCAAGGCTATGGTTTTTCCAATGATCATGTATGGATGTGAGAGTTGGACTGTGAAGAAAGCTGAGTGCCGAAGAATTGATGCTTTTGAACTGTGGTGTTGGAGAAGACTTTTGAGAATCCCTTGGACTGCAAGGATATCCAACCAGTCCATCCTAAAAGAGATTAGTCCTGGGTATTCATTGGAAGGACCGATGCTAAAGCTGAAACTCCAGTACTTTGACCACCTCATGCAAAGAATTGACTCATTGGAAAAGACCCTGAGGCTGGGAGGGATTGGGGGCAGGAGGAGAAGGGGATGACAGAGGATGAAATGGCTGGATGGCATCTCCGACTCAATGGACTTGAGTTTTGGTAACCTCCGGGAGCTGGTTATGGACAGGGAGGCCTGTCATGCTGTGATTCATGGGGTCGCAAAGAGTAAGACACAACTGAGTGACTGAACTGAACTGAAATGATGAGATTTTCTATGTGTATACTAATTAGGCAGAACTGTGTTCATGAACCCAGAGTAAGATTTTTTAAATTGGGGAATAAAAATATGGCAATTAATGGATGCATTTATATTTTGATTTTAAAATTTTATTTATTAAAAGTATTTATATGCATTTTAGGTTGCTTCCCTGGATGTCCACTGGTTAAGGATTTGCCCTCCAATGCAGGATGTGGGTTCATTCCTAGGTCTGGGAACTAAGATCCAACATGCTGCTGGGCAACTATGGCCATGTGCCAAAATGGAAGTTCCCACATGCTGAAACACACAGCTAAATAAATATATAAATATTTAAAAAGTATTGATATACATTTTTATACAAATTTAAGTCCTGTAATAAAGTCCTAACAGGTATCCAGTTTTTCTTTGAACTGTTATACTCCTAGAGATAGTATCAGAGCATTGGTAAATGTCATTCCCAGGCCAGAATTTACTGTATTGATTTTGGCCAGTCTTGGTGTTAAGGTGAGTATAACTTTCATTCTTTTAAATCCCACATGTCCTTATTTAATCTACTCTGATGTTTAAGCTAGAATTAGTTTGTTTAATGAACTCTCAAAATGCCTAACACATGCATCTCATTTTAAATTTAGGGATAAACGTTGTTGGTGATGTAAACAAAATATAAAAATATATTCAAGTAAATATGTCATGCACAATTTTGATTCAATTTTTGGTTCACCTTCTGGAATATTAATCAGTCTTGACAATAAAAACAAGTTGTTCCTTTACCTGAGCAGCCTATATAGAGTCTTTCTAAATAAGGGCTTTTAAATAAAGCAACATGCTCATGAGCATATTTTGTACACTGGAATACACTTTCCACACTATTTAGCTGTAGTTCAATAGTGCCTAAAGGAAATCTGTCAAAGATGAACAACTTAAACAGAGATAAATCAATTTGAACGAAGCCAATTATAAGACATGAATTAGTTTATTTACAATATTCATTTCCCCTCATTTATGAGTATACTAGATTTCTAAATATGTTCCAAAGATAGGTTGACCATGAGTCAAGGTTTGCTTGGGGCAATCCTGTGTTCAGCTTGTTGTCTCTGTTTAATTATTGTTTGTATTTCCTTTTCTCTCAAACATTTTTCTGTATGATTGATAAATTGCATGGTCACCCTAGCTACATGCAATGGAGAATAGCAGAAATGAAGGGAGTGACGTATCAGCCAAAATATAGCAAAGGGACTGGAAAGTGGAAGGATAAGGGACATGTCTGGGAATAGAGCAGATAATGTGCTTTCACAGATCTACCTGGAACAAAATTCCTTTGTGAAAGAAAATTGGCTAATATGTGGTACCAAATTGACCTTTGGAATAAAGAATGGCAATGTGTATTACCATTTTTGTTGTTCAGTTGCTAACTTGTGTCTGACTCTTTGCTACCCCATAAACTGCAGCATGCTAGGCTTCCCCATCCTTCACTTTCTCCCTGAGTTTGCTCAAACTCATGTCCATTGAGTCAGTGATGCTATCCAACAATCTCATCCTCTGCCACCCCATTCTCCTCCTGACCTCAGTCTTTCCCATTATCAGGGTCTTTTCCAATGAGTTGGCCCTTCATATCAGGTGGCCAAAATATTGGAACTTCAGTTTCAGCACCAGACCTTCCAAAGAATATTCAGGGTTGATTTCCTTTAAGATTGACTGGTTTGATCTCCTTGCTGTCCAAGGAACTCTCACAAATACCTTTAAAAAAATAAAAAGGAAATAAATCAAATGTCTTTAAGCCAGTATTCCTTGAATGTTTTATGGCCATCAACTATTTTTATGTAAATCTATTAACATCTAAAATAAATAATATTCTGTAAATGTGATTATCGTATACTTTATTTTCTAAACTTGGAAACTCCTGAAAGTGAGAGAGGACTGTATCATTGTTAATAATTAAACTGGAAGAAGTGTGTAAATGGGCACTATTCTGGGTAAACCAGAACTGTTTGAGGTAATCCTGGAATCAAGATCACCCTACACAATGGGGCTTCTCAGGTGGCGCCAGTGGTAAAGAACCCCCGTGCCAATGCAGAAGACATAAGAGACACAGGTTCGATTCCTTGGTCACGGAGATCCCCTGAAAGGGCACATGACAACCCACTTCAGTATTCTTGTCTGGAGAATCCTCACGGACAGAGGAGTCTGATGGACTGCAGTCCATAGGGTCTCAAAGAGTCAGACACCACTGAAGCCACTTAACATGCACACATTGTCTACATAAATCACAGACTTTTGAATCTTTTAATAATTACTATTAATATTGAATATAATTCCTAAACCAATAAATAAACTCTACAATGATAGTTAAGTAGCATGTATATTGGAGAAGGCAATAGCACCCCACTCCAGTACTCTTGCCTGGAAAATCCCATGGATGGAGGAGCCTGGAAGGCTGTAGTCCATGGGATTGCTGAGGGTCGGACACGACTGAGCGACTTCACTTTCACTTTTCACTTTCATGCATTGGAGAAGGAAATGGCAACCCACTCCAGTGTTCTTGCCTGGAGAATCCCAGGGACGGGGAGCCTGGTGGACTGCCGTCTATGGGGTCACACAGAGTCGAACATGACTGAAGTGACTTAGCAGCAGCAGCAGCAGCATGTATATACTTGATTCCCCCCGGTTTCATGTGATATTGTAGAGATAGGAGATTGGGATCACCATTCCTGTTGTAGAGTGGTGGAAAAATGGGAGAGCTAAAAGTCTTAAGGCATTTCTTTTTTCAGGAAGCAGCTGGTCTAGACAGTGTCATTTGGGGAAGACATAAAATAACAGTTTAATAAAATAGAACAGTATTCAGAAATATTCTAATACCATATGAAATATGAGTAATCCTTGAAGTAGAAACAGAAGTTTCAGATAATGATAATTAATTCAAGAATTTTAAAAGTAGCATATTGCTTATCCTCAGATGTAACTAAATTTCACATTCTGAATATTGACACGTAACAAGTAATGGGCTGGCCAAAAAGTTCATTTGGGTTTTTCTATATGATATTATGGAAAAACCCAAATGAACTTTTTTATCAACCCAATATATGCTTATACACTTAATGATCATTTATTAAAGTAGATAAACAACAATTTTATTATGTAAAGCATCACAAAATGCATAAATTTCCTAAAAACCTAACATGCTTAAAATATTCATGAAGGGATTTGAAGGTGAACATCTAAGACAGCTGTGAAAATTCAGAGGAAATGGCACCCCACTCCAGTACTCTTGCCTGGAAAATCCCGTGGACGGAGGAGCCTGGTGGGCTGCAGTCCATGGGGTCGCTAAGAGTTGGACATGACTGAGCTACTTCACTTTCACTTTTCACTTTCATGCATTGGAGAAGGAAATGGCAACTCACTCCAGTATTCTTGCCTGGAGAATCCCAGGGACAGGGGAGCCTGGTGGGCTGCTGTCTCTGGGGTCGCACAGAGTTGGACATGACTGAAGTGACTTAGCAGCAGCAGCAGCAGCAACTTAATCTAATCCTCATTATCAAATTTAACTGTTAAGCCTGTCTGAAAACTACTTTTTAACTTCATAGATGATTATTTCAATCCAAGCCAGAAAACAAATAAATAGGAAATAAATCAGACCATAGATAATTAACCATAAAGACATTTGAAGTCACAACACAGCATGAGAAGTCATGAGAGAATAGAGAAAATATATAAAAGTGAAGAAAACAGGAGAAAGGAAAACATCTTACTTACACTTAAGGGAATCACAGAATGATAGAATTCAAAATAATTTTATTATTAATTTAATTAAACATGTGATGGATTTTAAATGAGACTGACCAGTAGGTTATCTTTCATTGATTCCTTTAGTTTTATCCTTACCTGACTCTTTACTGTAGGTGACAGATGTTAGTGGACAGTTACCCTCCTACCTTCCTATTGGGTTCTTCCAAGGGAAATTCTTTCTTGAGATTAAAGGAAGGAATGAGTAAGGTTAGGGTCTTTATTTTCCTAGTAACATTCATGTCATGTCACTTAAACTGGATGGACTGTATTGCCTAAACATATATTCACCTTTCAAAGTAGCCTTATTTTCTCCTTTATTTTAATAGCTATACTCTTCCTTTCCCACTCGGTCTAGAGGTGAGAACTATCATTCAGTAGGCAGAGTGACTGCATTATCCCTATATCCACCTATACTTCTGTAAATAGTCCATTTATTAAACATTTCTTTACTTTTCTTAATTGGAGTGTGCCATCCGTTTGCTATTTAGACCTTGTTCGAGTCTAGAAAAATAATAAAACAAGTACCCAGTAGGGCTATATTTCTGTCACTGTCCTGTATATTTTTCCTGGGAAAATCTGTTTAATTTATACTCATTTTTCCCCCTCCATTCTTCAGGTTAAGTTTTGACAAGTAGAATGTGATCAAATCTTTGTTGTCATGTGCTATATCAAGTCTTTAGATTTAGTGACCTGGCTCAGAAAGAAGCATGACATAAATGGCATTTTGGCAATTTCCTATCTCAACCAAAACTCACTTGCATTTTAGAGCAATGACCCATCAGTTTATAGAAAAATGTCATGTTTTCTGACAGAAACCTTTCAGCATATTAGTGTAAAAAGTCATGTGCATATATTAAAACATCCAAATTTTTGTTTTGGGATTATTTGTAGTATATATTTAACTGTCCAACCTCTCCTATAATATAAAAGAGAGATTTTATGTGTAACTTGGTTTTGTCAAACAGATGAACTGTTCTTCCCTTACTACTAGTCTTTTATGGAAAAAAAAAAAACAAACAGTGAGCTAATGGCATGTTGGATATTTAGACTCTTAGTAGGTATGTGGATGATGCTTCTTTAATTTAGCAAGGCATTTATCATCAGTTCTATACACAGGAGTTATCTGCTTCATATTTAAAATTAATATAAGATTATAGATTTATTTTAAATTCTCAGTTACACAGCATTAGAAAGTAACAAATGAGATGAATTTTGAAAAATATGAGAAATTTTGAAACAGCATAATGCTATCAAGTAATTCCAAGAGATACTTTATAACATATCCAAGACATCATTTTAACAGCACATATTCAAAACTCTGAGCAATATTTTATTTAAAAAATTGGAACATCTGTTTCAATACAGAATTATATTTTATATATTAATAAAACATTTAAATCATGTTTTCAAATAATATATTTTATATAAAGTTGATTTATAGAGGTAATAATGATGCTAATTAGCAAGATTTTAAAATCCCTTTTGAATATTTATTTCATTTCTCACAATGAGATTTCTTATTTTGTAAAGGGCAACACATTCATGATACTTTTCTTGTATCATCCAAAATTTTTTGAAGATACAATAGAAAAGAGCAAGTCCTTTGAAAAGATAAGCATATTGATAACACTTAGTCCTCACTCAAAAGAAGAAAAGGGAGAAGGCCCAAATAAAATCATTAATGAGAGAAAAGTTAAAAATGACACCACAGAAATAAACAAAGATCATAAGAAATTACTGCCACTAATTGTGTTCCAGGGAAATAGACAAACTAGAGAAATGAACAAATTCCTTAAAAGTGTATCACTTCCCATTAGAGCCAGAAAAAAAGGACACATCAATACTAATATTGAAAATGACCAGCAATAATAATAGTAAGCCCCTAACAAACAACAGTCCAGGACCAGTTTCACAGGTGAATTCATGAAACATTCAAAGAAGAGTTAACACCTATACTTCTCAAACTATTCCAAAATCTTTAAGAGAAAGGGACACTTTGAACTCATTCTATGAGATCATCATCACTCTGCTACCAAAACAAAAGACACCACAAAAAAGAAAATGATAGTCTAATATTACTGACGAACATAGATGTAAAAATCCTGAAATAAAATATCAGTAAATCAAATTCAGTAATACACTAAAAGTGTATTACCATGGTCAAGTGGGATTTATCCCAGGAATGCAAAGATATTTGTAGATATATAAACCCAACAACATGCTACATGACATTAAGAAAATGAAGAATAGAACTCACATGATTGTCTCCATAGATGCAGAAGAACATTTTGACAAAATCGAGTACACATGTAACGGAGAAGGCAATGGCACCCCACTCCAGTACTCTTGCCTGGAAAATCCCATGGACCGAGGAGCCTGGTGGGCTGCAGTCCATGGGTTCGCTAAGAGTCGGACACGACTGAATGACTTCACTTTAAATTTCACTTTCATGCATTGGAGAAGGAAATGACAACCTACTCCAATGTTCTTGCCTGGAGAATCCCAGGGACAGGGGAGCCTGGTGGGCTGCCGTCTATGTGGTTGCACAGAGTCGGACATGACTGAAGTGACTTAGCAGCAGCAGCAGCAGCAGCAACAGTATACTAATAAAAAACACTCTCAACAAAATGGGTATAGAGTAAATGTACCTCAACATAAATAAGGCCATGCATGACAAAGCTACAGCCAAAATCATACTCAGTGATAAAAAGCTGAAAGCATTTCTTCTAACATCAGCATCAGGCCAAGCATACTCACTCTAACTTTTATTTAGCATAGTATTGGAAGCTCTAGCCACAGAAGTTAGACAGGAGAAAGAAGTAAAATAAATCTATATTGGGAAAGAATTAAAACTGTCACTATTTTTGGATGACATGATACTTTATATAGAAAATTCTAAAGATGCCACCAAAACATATTATAACCAATAAACTTTCAGGGTATGAAATTAATGTACAGAGATCTATTGTGTTTCTATACATGAACAACAAGATGTCAGACAGGAAAATTTTAAAAATTCAGTTTAGAACTGCATAAAAAGGATAAATCTAACCAAGGAGGTAAAAGACTGTACTTGGAAAACTATAAGACACTGATGAAAGAAATTTAGGATGACACAAACAAATGGAAAGATACAGTAGTCTAGGATTGGAAGAATTATTCTATTATTAGTCTATACTACCCAAGGCGACCTATAGTTTCAATGTGATCCCTATCAAAACACCAGTGGCATGTTTCACAGAACTGGAAGAAATACTTCTAAAATTTGTAGGGACACACAAAAGACTCCATGTAGCCAAAACAATCTTGAGACAGAACAAATCTGGAAGTATCATGTTTCCTGGTTTCAAACTATGTTATAAAGCTTCAGTAATTAAAACATTATGGTACTGGGAAAACAAACAAACAAACAAAAAACAGAACAGACCAGTGGAACAAAATAGAGAGCCCAGAATTATGCCCACACTTACTTGATCAACAGAGGCAACAGAAACAAGATTATACAATATGGAAAAACTCTCTTCAGTAATCGCATCTTGCTTTTCCTATATCCTTTAATTTTCATTTCCATCCATGTTGTTGTGTTTGGCAGGATCCTCTAATGGTGAAATAATATTCCATTTCATATATATACCACATCTTCTTTACCCACTTATTCATTAATGGGCACTTAAGTCATTTCTGTTTCTTGGTTGTTGTAGATAATGCTGTAATAAACATGGCAGAGCAAATACTGCTTTGATATTCTGCTTTTATTTTGTTTGGCTACATATTCAGAAGATGAACGGCTGGATGACATGGTAGATTAATTTTTTGAACAACCTCCATATTATTTTTCATATTGACTGAACCAATTTCACTTCAGTTCAGTTGCTCTGTTGTGTCTGACTCTCTGCAGCTCCATGGACTGCAGCACACCAGGCCTTCTTGTCCATCACCAACTCCTGGAGTTTACTCAAACTTATGTCTATTGAGTCATTGATGCCATGCAACCATCTCACCCTCTGCCGTACCCTTCTCCTCCCACCTTCAATACTTCTCAATGAGTCAGTTCTTCACATCAGGTGGCCGAAGTATTGGAGTTTCAGGTTCAGCATCAGTCCTTCCAATGAATATTCAGGACTGATTTCCTTTAGGATTGACTGGTTGGATCTCCTTTCTGTCCAAGGGACTCTCAAGAGTCTTCTCCAGCCCCAAGCATCCAGTATCATGCATCAAACCTAGACTGGCGACTTGTTTCATATATGATATTATTCATGTTTCAATGCCATTCTCCCAAATCATCCCACTCTCTCCCTTTCTCACAGAGTCCTGGGACGACCCAGAGGGATGGTACGGGAAGGGAGGAGGGAGGAGGGTTCAGGATGGGGAACACGTGTGTACCTGTGGCGGATTCATGTTGATATATGGCAAAATCAATACAATATTGTAAAGTTAAAAAATAAAAAAAAAATTTAAAAAAAAGAGTCTTCTCCAAAACCACAGTTCAAAAGCATAAATTCTTTGGTGCTCAGCTTTCTTTATAGTCCAACTCTCACATCCATACATGACTACTGGAAAAACCATAGCTTTGACTAGACGGACTTTTTTTGGCAAAGTAATGTCTCTGCTTTTTAATACGCTTTCTAGGCTGGTCCAATTTAAATACCCACTAATGGTGTACAGGTATTCCCTATTTTCCAAATCCTCACGAACACTTGTTATCTTTTGTATTCTTGATTATAGCCATTCTGACATATATGAAGTGATACCTTAGTGTGGTTTTGATTTGCGTTTCCTTGATAATTAGTGGTTTTGAGCATCTTTCATGTACCTGTTGGCTCTCATGGAGTAGGAAATGGCAACCCACTCCAGTATTCTTGCCTGGAAAATTCTGTGGACAGAAGAGCCTGGCTGTCCATGGTCCATGTGGTTGCAGAGTCAGACATGACTTAGTGACTGAGCATGCATGCAAGTATGACCATTCCTTCTTTTATTTGCCTGGAATACCATCACCCATCCTTTCACTTTGAACCTATGTGTGTCTTTAGTGCTGAAATGAGTCTCCTGTAGGCAGCGTATATGTGTCTGTGTGCTAAGTTGCTTAAGTTGAGTGTGACTCTTTGTGACCTCATGAACTGTAGCCTTCCAGGCTTCTCTGTCCATGGGATTTTCCAGGCAAGAATACTGTAGTGGATTTCTGTGTCCTCTTTTAAAGGATCTTCCTGATCCAAGGATCAAACCTTCAACTTTTATGTCAACTGTATTGTCAGATGGGTTCTTATCACCACCTGGGAATCCCAGGCAGCATATAATTGGGTCTTACTGATACATATTTTGGTCTATCTAATCACTCTATGTCTCTTGATCAGTGAATTTTATTTTATTTATTTTATGTTTTTCTTTTGGCATTGTCCAGTTCCCCAGAGGGCTTGGCAGGTGACACTAGTGGTAAAGAACTCACCTGCCAATGCAGGAGACTAAAAGATGCAGGTTTGATCCCTGGTTGGGGAAGATCTCCTGGAGGAGGGCATGGCAACCCCCTCCAGTATTTTTGTCTAGAGAATGCTATGGACAGAGGGACCTGGTGGGCTATAGTCCATAGGGTTTCAGAGAGTCAGACACAGCTGAAATAGCTATACATGGCATGCACAGTTGCCCAGGGTACAATATTGAATACAACCAGTAAGAACTGGCTACACCCTTGTGTGTTGTTCACCTAACACTTGATTTGGATTCTCCAGGCCAGTAGGGATAGTGTCTTTCTGATAATATCTATTCAATTTTTGCTGCCCCACATGATCCTGCTTGTTGTCAGTTTTCAGACAAGGAACTTCAAATATGTAAGCATATTTATACTTTTCCTTTCTTCCAAATGTAATATAACCTTTCAAATCTACTTTCCTTCAATCACGCAACATTGCATTCATGTTGTTGATTTTTATATTTTGTGTTGAGTTTTTGGTTTTTGTCTGCAGGTACTTGGTCTGTTAGAAGCTTCTCTACTGTTGCTTAAGATCTTGAATTTTCTCTTCAACTGACTTCATTTCATGTAATACTCAATTTTATTTATTTATAGGAATTACGCATGCAGTTAAAAATAAATCATTGAATGGGGATGTACTTTTTAACCAAATATTTTATTTTTTTGTGTTTAGGTAGAATCAGCTTGTTTTAACCATTTTATTTTTATATGATTTTTAACCATGTATTGTTTAGAAGAATTACTATCCATATTTTAATTTCCTCCTTTACTGTGTATTTTATGATTTTAGACTAGTGTTTAGATTTAATTTTTGTTTTTTCTCTTGTATAATCTACTTTGCCTGACTTTTATTCCCAATACACATTTCTTACTGTTTTCTACTTATGATTTATATATTTGATATAGAAAAAATTAATATTATAGTACAGTCTTTCAAATACTACTTTTATATTTAATGGGAATTCAAAACTTAGATTTCCAAATGTTTAAACTTATTCGTATTTCTACTAATTCAACAAACATAAAATGAAGCCTCCCATGTACCAGATAACTTATTAGTTATTATGATAAATAATAATAAATAATTATTTATTTATAATTATAAATAGTAATAAATAAGTAATAAATAATAAACCAATCTTCATCCTTAAGGACTGGGTCACATGCAAGAAACATTGCAGTAGAATCTGTATAATGCAACATGTCCTACACTGTTTAGGATTGATAGGTAAAATGTCCTAGTGCCCCATTCAAATTTTATCTTATAGAAAATATTTTATTGTTATTTTTGTTGTTTTAAGCTTTAGATTCATTCAGAAATCCTTCAGTTACTATTTCCCATGGATGCTTTCTTTCTCTTTCTAAAAGAATCCCTGAGAATATCTCTCATTTATAATCTTTTTGCAAGGATTTTGCACATCAAATAATATATACTCCCATTGTCAGCCTTCAACCCAATTCTGTTTTTTTTTTTTTTTTTTCTGGGTGCTGAGTTGGTGGGTCGAGGTCCCCGACACAGGCCGTGTGGATGACCACTTGGACTCTCTTGCCTTGGAGACGGGAAGGCAGACCCATTATGCCTAAGGTTCTGCATCATGTACTTCTTCTTTTTTTTTTTTTTTTATTTTTTTCTCTTTAATTTTAAAAAAAAATCACATGCTCCCCATCCTGAACCCTCCTCTCTCCCAACCTCCCCATACCATCCCCCTGGGCCTTCCCAGCGCACCAGCCCCAAGCATCCAGCATCGTGCACTGAACCTGGACTGGCATCTCGTTTCATACATGACATTTCACATGTTTCAATGACATTCTCCCAAATCTTCCCACCCTCTCCCACAGAGTCCATAAGACTGTTCTATACATCAGTGTCTCTTTTGCTGTCTCGTACACAGGGTTATCGTTACCATCTTTCTAAATTCCACATACATGCGTTAGTATACTGTATTTATGTTTTTCCTTCTGGCTTACTTCACTCTGTATAATAGTCTCCAGTTTCATCCACCTCATTAGAACTGATTCAAATGTATTCTTTTTAATGGCTGAGTAATACTCCATTGTGTATATGTACCACAGCTTTCTTATCCATTCATCTGCTGATGGACATCTAGGTTGCTTCCATGTCCTGGCTATTATAAACAGTGCTGCGATGAACATTGGGGTACACGTGTCTCTTTCCCTTCTGGTTTCCTCAGTGTGTATGCCCAGCAGTGGGATTGCTGGATCATAAGGCAGTTCTATTTCCAGTTTTTTAAGGAATCTCCACACTGTTCTCCATAGTGGCTGTACTAATTTGCATTCCCACCAACAGTGTAAGAGGGTTCCCTTTTCTCCACACCCTCTCCAGCATTTATTATTTGTAGACTTTTGGATCGCAGCCATTCTGACTGGTGTGAAATGGTACCTCATAGTGGTTTTGATTTGCATTTCTCTGATAAAGAGTGATGTTGAACATCTTTTCAAGTGTTTGTTAGCCATCTGTATGTCTTCTTTGGAGAAATGTCTATTTAGATCTTTGGCCCATTTTTTGATTGGGTCATTTATTTTTCTGGAGTTGAGCTGTAGGAGTTGCTTGTATATTTTTGAGATTAGTTGTTTGTCGGTTGCTTAATTTGCTATTCTGTTTTATACTCACAAAATCACCTTGTGCTGTTCTCACATAGTCTGCAATGATTGAAATGTTGGCAGTTCATTTATTATGATTTTAACACTTTGGAAGAAAAGAAAAGATTTATAAAAGATGTTAGAAGCTCTAGAATGCTAACACTCAAATCTCACTCTGCTTCTAACAAAACCAATATGTGTACACATTTCTGTAAGGTCAACTACAGGACAGTATATATACTCACTGAGAAAGAAATTGAAAATTGTCTCAAACAGCAAAAACCACAGCAATGATACTCTAAGGCCAGTACTCTAAACAGAAATGATCATCAACTAGTTCCAATGAATTCATTTGTCATTTCTTTCACCAAAGAAGGTAGCAACTATTTCTTACATGGCTTTATGCTCTCAGTGCCTAGCTAAGTTTTACTTTCAAAACAGAAGTCAGGAAATATCTGTTGCTATAAAAATGACAGCCTACCATGTTTATCAAAACTGAGCTTGGTAGGAGAGAGTTATGAGTAAATGATATTATTCTGGTCCTCAAGGAATTCACAAAATTGAGAAATATAGACAAATAAGCTAAACATTAATTGTGATTGTATAATTGTAGTCACATAAATGTGACTGATCTGATAAACAGGGTACTATGGGAGAAAAGTGAGAGATCAACCTTGACCTTTAAAAAGTGGTTTCAACAAATGTAGTTATGAATGAATAAGGAGGAAATTTTTAACTGAATTATAGAGAATGAAGGCCCTATTACACCCTGTATAAATAGCAATGTATAAATAGCAGAGAATCAGATAAAAACCAATGTATAAATAGCAGAGAATCAGAAAGATCAGGACCTTTTTAGGGCAATTTCAGCAATTTTGTATGTTGGGAAGTCAACTGGCATCAGGTCAGAATGATTTATACATTTTATTCTTTAGGTGGTATGGAAGGATATAGACTACTTGAATTAGGAAGAAAATTCTGAAAGTGTGAGGACACTTCTGTTTGCTTACTCAGTACTTATTCCCACCATACCCCTACTTACATCCTGATACAACTCATTTTATTCAGTTATCTACTTTTTATAACATTGTATTTTGACTGAGGGAGTTAAGATTCTAGCAAGAATAAATCTCATTTCTAAATATCCACACTTTTCAAATTTCATATTTTTAATCATCACAGACATGCAATAAGATAGACTTTAAGGATACATTAGGGAAAATAGCTGAAGTAGCTCTCAGTAGGGAGAAACAGGTGAAGCTCCTTTGACTCAGCTCTGCTCAGCACCTCTGGGAATGGAAGATCCAATAGCTCAGCACACCTATAATGCAGTCACAACATTTCATTTGGGGATTATTTCTCTAAACAGTTTACATTAATTGCGTCTCTCTGAGTCATGAACCCATGATTGAAGTCAGTTAACACAAGCATTGCCTTACTGACTGTTTTTTCTTTCCGAAGTAGAAACATGGCCCATGTCAATGTTACACTGAAGGGATCAATTGTAGGAAAGACTTACTCTTTCTTTGTGTATCAAGAAATTTCATAGCCCTTGTTGAGGTGCACAGCCATCTCATAATCATGAAGGGCACCAAAAACAGAAAGAATTTGTCATATAGAAGACAGAATGGAAACCAGGATCTTTGAGCAGATGTCAAAGCAAGTGACATTAATTAAGAACATGTTGAGGGTTAGAAACCACTTCCTTCACTTAGAAAAGGGAATATAAACTACTGTTACAGACTATAGATTCTTGTTGGTACTTACCTCCCTTGTTACAATTTTTTTCTTTCTTGTACTATTCAGGTGCATAAGTTTAAGAGGAAGAATCATTTGTTTGACTTAGTAAAGAGCTGAAGACAAGGAAGCAAGGAAATTAAAGGGGATGGGAAAGGCACTGAACAACTCATTAATACTCCAACTTCACAGGAAAAATAGAACAGGGAATATCTGGTAAGATGCCTCATTTTATCAGTAGTAACAGGGTTAACTAGAAGTTTTAATATATTATCTTTGTTTTTTTTTTCTGTCTTTTGGACAGGAAAAAATAAAAATAGAATGTGTGCTACAAAATATATTTAGATATAATCTCTTGTAAACAATTTTGTGTTGGTGATATTAATGAAATAAAAAACCTCCAAATTTGATCAACTTTCTTCTTTTTCTTAGTATATAGTTTATGGAAGTATAGTTGACTGACAGTGCTTCAAGTGTGCAGCAATGTGATTCCGTTATGTACATATACACATATTATTTTTGAAATTATTTTCCATTATAGGTTACTGCAAGATATTGACTATAGTTCCTAGTGCTATACAGTAAGTGTTTGTTTCTTCTTGCATATCTATTTTTTAATTAGAAATCTAGCATTCTATTAATAGTAAGTCAAACAAGTAGAATCAAAATGTCATAAAATTTTTAGTTAGGCAAAAATGCATAAATTTTCAAAAGTATACATATAATACATATTATTTACATATATGTATATGAAAGCTTTTCTACTACCCTTGATAAGGGCTTGAGAAAGAACATCAAAAAAAGAAAAAAGATGAGATGGAGAAACTGGAAAGCATAAATTAAATGAAATGGGAGCACTGAATATGAAATAGAGAAAGTAAAACAACCTAGATAAAAATAAAAGATCATCATATAGTCCAGTTGTTTTAAAACATAACTGCTCATTAGAAATATATCTGGTGCTCTGAAGAAAAAAAAGTAATACCTGGGCATTTGACTTTTAAAAAAAAATTCAAGATAATTTGATATGCATCTTGAATTTTAAAAGTGATTGCAGGTTTTTCTATTAAATCCTAGTTTTGGTGATATAGGGTTCTATTATTTTTCCATTGACCAATCATAATACAGTTGTATTAAGTGAGTAATAGTTGCATAATCTGGAGAAGGCAATGGCAACCCACTCTAGTACTCTTGCCTGGAAAATCCCATGGACGGAGGAGCCTGGTAGGCTGTAGGCCCTGGGGTCGCTGCGAGTCAGACACTACTAAATGGCTTTGCTTTCACTTTTCACTTGCATGCATTGGGGAAGGAAATGGCAACCCACTCCAGTGTTCTTGTCTGGAGAATCCCAGGGACCAGGGAGCCTGGTGGGCTGCCGTCTACGGGGTTGCACAGAGACCGACATGACTGAAGCGACTTAGCAGCAGCAATTACATAATCACAGTAGTAATATCAGTTTTCACAATCAATTGCTAGACAAAAAAATAAAAGATAATTACAATTGCAAGTCATAATGGGAACATGATTAACCTAAGAATGTAAATAGTTACATACAGTTTGGGAGGTCGAGCAGAGTGATTTGTTAAGTGGAAGTGCATACATGCACATGTCTTCATCTGCCCAGTCTATGTCTGGTGCATTTAATCCATTTACATTTAAGGTAATTATTGATATGTATGGTTCTATTACCATTTTCTTAATTATTTTGGGTTTATTTTCTGTAGGTCTTTTCCTTCTCTTATGTTTCCTGCCTAGAGAAGCCATTAGCATTTGTTGTAAAGTTAGTATGGTTTTGCTGAATTCTCTTCACTTTTGCTTGTCTGGAAAGCTTTTGATTGCTCCATCTAATCTGAATGAGAGTCTTGCTAGGTAGAGTATTCTTGGTTGTAGATTATTCCCTTTCATTACTTTAAATATAGCACGCCATTCCCTTCTGGCTTATAGAGTTTCTGTTGAGAAATCAGCTGATAGCCTGATGGGAGTTCCCTTTATGTTATTTATCATTTTCCCCTTGTTGCTTTTAATAAATAATTAGCGTTTTCATACATTTTTAAAACATTCACCCATATAGAATGTAAAGTATTTCACATTTTTGCCAAACTTTATTAACCAGCAGTTTGCATAAACATTTACAAATAATAAAATTCCTTACTTACATTGATGATATTGCTCCAATGTAACATATTTTGAATTCTTCAACTTCATATTGACTCATTTATCACCTAAGATTTGAAAATTCTTTGATGTTATTGTACTCACCTATACTAATTCTTAATTTTTTTTTCTTAATTAATTTATTTCTTGTTGAAGTATAATTGGTTTACAGAATTTTGTTGTTTTCTGTCAAACTTCAACATGAATCAGCCATAGGTATACATATATCCCCTCCCTTTTGAAACTCCCTCCCATCTCTAAAATTTATTGTACTCCTTAATATTCATTCAAGGAGCTATAAAGAATCAATCATAAATACATTCAAGAAAAAGTTGACCAATATAGTATTTGCATTTATCAGTATATTTTTATCAGGTCATAATTTGTTTTATCAAACTATGTGCTATAATATTGCTCAGTCTGTAATCTGATAAGAGATTTTATAGTATGGACATAAATCATTATTATACAAGGTATCTTGTAATAAGTGTTATAAAATTTGTATTAAGAGTCATGAAAACAGCATCAAAATGATTTTGAGCTGGATCCAAGAAGACTCCATGAAAAGCATTTGGGTTGGCTTCTGAAAAAACTATAAAATCCATCTATTTTATTGTCAGTACCTGTTTACACTGCATTTTAAATTCAACAAGTTGTTACTTCCATATCATAATACTCAGTAGAGTCTATAGAGTTTGTTTTTGTTTTTGTTTTGCTTCCCTCTTCAAATTCCAATTTTTTCTTATTATTTTCATCAACTATTTAATGTTTTTTTTTTTTGGTCATGGAATATTTAACAGAGTCAGATAAGCATATTACCTGCCTAGAGGTAATTCATAAATGCTAAGAATAGTCAACAGTGTTGCTTCAACTATTGGCTTAGCAAACTGGCAACTACACCTTAGTTGCCTTAACCCTCTGCCCCCTTTTTATTCTAATTTAATCCAATTTAATAAATACAAATACATATTTATATTCACACACATGCACACACTGGACCACCACGAGACTGTTTATATTTTGTTTTCTAAATTCTAATTTTAAAAATCTTAAATAAATTCCAAATTTATGAATTAAATGTTAGAGTTTGAGAGGGGCTAAGGTCTTACCCAAGACCTCTTCCCTCATCTGATTTTGACTGAACTGAGGATTCAAGTGAATAAAGCAGCTAGATATTTAAGTATCAATTTTATTAGTAGAATGTCTAATATTTGGGATTTAAACTAGTTTATAGTTGTGGCAAGTTGCTATATATATATTCCTCTCTATATAAATTTATCCATATATTTCTCCATATGTATATTTCTTTCTATATATAATTCATGTATATATACATTTTAATATATATTAAGGGGGCTTCCCTGGTGGATCAGTGCTAAAGAATTCAACTTCGATGCAGGAGATGCAGGAGAAACGGGTTCAACTCTTGGGTCGGGAAGAACCCCTGGAGGAGGAAATGGCAACCCACTCCAATATTCTTGCCAGGGAATTTGCATGGACAAAGGAGCCTGGTAAGCTGCCGTTCATGGGATCACAAAAAGTTGGACATGACTGAAGAGACTGAGCACATAAGAGAGAAAAGTAATAACAGATATATATATATATATCAGATCAGATCAGTCACTCAGTCGTGTCCGACTCTTTGCGACCACCCTTATGGCAGAAAGTGATCAGATTAGATCAGATCAGTCGCTCAGTCGTGTCCGACTCTTTGCGACCCCATGAATCGCAGCACTCCAGGCCTCCCTGTTCATCACCAACTCCCAGAGTTCACTCAGACTCATGTCCATCGAGTCAGTGATGACATCCAGCCATCTCATCCTCTGTCGTCCCCTTCTCCTCTTGCCCCCAATCCCTCCCAGCATCAGAGTCTTTTCCAATGAGTGAACTCTTCGCATGAGGTGGCCAAAGTACTGGAGTTTCAGTTTAGCATCAGTGCTTCCAAAGAAATACCATGGCTAATCTCCTTCAGAATGGACTGGTTGGATCTCCTTGCAGTCCAAGGGACTCTCAAGAGTCTTCTCCAACACCACAGTTCAAAAGCATCAATTCTTCGGCGCTCAGCCTTCTTCACAGTCCAACTCTCACATCCATCCATATATATATGTATATATATATAATATGCATATGTATAATTCATGTATATATACATCTTAATATATATTAAAGGATTAAAGTGTACAGTTAAATAGATTTGATTTAACTTTATTTAATTTTTTAAATGGCACAACCATGATATAAAACATTTCCATCATCATTTAGAGTAAATCTTCTACCTGTAGTCCTAGGTAACATCTGATCAACTCTCTGTTGCTATAGTTTTGACTTTTCTCAAAATTATACAATTTCTGACCTTTTTGTCTACCTTTTCCTACTGAACATAATGCTTTTGAGATTCATCAAAGCTGGTGTATGTGTCAGTAATTTTTTCTTCTTAATTGCTGAATATTTTGCTCTGTAGATACAATATTTTCTTCTCTTTGTATACTTTGATGAACATTGGATTGTATTTAACTTTTTGACTGAATTAAATGAAGCTGATATGAACATTTGAGATTTCTGTAGATTGACATAAATTTTTCATATTGTCTTTGCACACACTGAGGGGTGGTATTCCTGGTTTATATAGTAAGTATATGCCTAATTTCATAAGACATTATCAAAGTGTTTTACAAGCTAGTTGTACCATTTTACATTTCACCAATAGTGTGCACAAATTCACCTCCATGTCCTCAAGTCTTTAAAAATATCTAGTTTTCTGTATCGCCCATATATTTATTTTCAAACTTGTTTTCTAATCATTTCAAGTGTCTGTCCTTGATAACTGCATAACAACATAAATCCCCTCCCCCAATATCAATTTTGTCTTTTATTTATGGAACTTCAGTGTCTTTATTATGGAGTAACACATTCAGTGCTAAAGCTGAAACTCTAGTACTTTGGCCACCTCATGTGAAGAGTTGACTCATTGGAAAAGACTCTGATGCTGAGAGGGATTGGGGACAGGAGGAAAAGGGGACGACAGAGGATGAGATGGCTGGATGGCATCACTGACTAGATGGACGTGAGTTTGAGTGAACTCTGGGAGATGGTGATGGACAGGGAGGCCTGGAGTGCTGCGATTCATGGGGTCGCAAAGAGTCGGACACGACTGAGCAACTGAACTGAACTGAACACACTCAAACAATGATTTATTAATTCAATTTACATTGTGTTTAATTTAATCTGTAACCTTAACTTTTCTGGTTTGGTAAAGTTGCTATTTTTTCCTAATGGTTATTTTTCCCTCATGGATACTGATAATCAAGCACACATTTCATTCCTCTAGCTGTAGGTTGGTTTATTTGTCCACTGTCCCTTCTTGAAAGTACAACTAAAAGTACAGCATGCTTTTATTTTCCACAGTCACCTCCCACTAACATATTTCTTAGAAAATCTTTCATATTATTCTTCAATTTCCCAATTCTAAAATTTGAAAGTATTTCAAAATAGCTGCTAGTTTTAACTCTAAATTATGATTATATCCTTCTTTACAATGGGGGGGGGTGGTGTGTATTCTTGAGCCCATGATCCATGGAATAGAATTCAAAGAATCTGTGAACCTGGATAATATAGTGGAAAATAATGATCACACATACTTTAAATTTGCTTCCATAGATACATGGATCTTAATTATTGTTTCCTTCATTCTAGTGAGGACTTAGTGATTTGTTTGACCAATAGATTGGGGTATAAGTAACACTTTGAGTTTTCTGAGTTTAAGTTAAAAAATCATTTGCAACTTTTGGTTAGGAATTGGTTTGTGATCTTAGAAGATTCCCTCTTGAAATGCACCATCATGATGTTGTTGTTGTTGTTTAGTCTCCAAGTCATGTCCAACTCTTTGTCAACCCATGGACTCTAGCCCACAGGCTCCTCTGTTCCTAGGATTTCCCAGGCAAGAATACTGGAGTGGGTTGCCATTTCCTGCTCTAGAGGATTTTCTAGACCAAGTATCAAGCACGTGCTTCCTGCATTGGCAGGCAGATTCTTTACCACTGAGACACCAAGTAAACTTAGTCATCATGATATGAGAAACCAAACCTACTGTTGTTGAGTCGCTCAGTCATGTCTAACTCTTTGTGACCCTAGCAGATCGCAGTCTGCTAGGTTCCCTGTCCTTCACCATCTCCCAGAGCATGCTCAGACTCATGTCCATTGAGTTGGTGATACCATCTAATCATCTCACCCTCTGTTGTCACCTACTCCTCCTGCCTTCTATCTTTCCTACCATCATGGTCTATTTCAATGAGTCAGCTCTTTGCATCAGGTGGCCAAAGTATTGGAGCTTCAGCTTCAGAATAAGTCCTTCTAATGAATATTCAGAGTTGATGTTGTTTAGGATTGACTGGTTTGATCTCTTGCAGTCCAGTGGACTCTCAAGAGTCTTCTCTAACACCACAGTTCAAAAGCATCAATGATTTGGCACTCAGCCTTCTTTATGGTCCATCCAAACATGACTACTGGAAAACTATAGCTTTGACTGTACAGACCTTTGTTGGCAAAGTAATGTTTCTGGTTTTCAATATGCTGTCTAGGTTCATCACAGCTTTTCTTCCAAGGAGCAAGTGTCTTTTAATTTCATGGCTGCAGTCACCTTCTGTAGTAGAATTTGGAGAGCAAGAAAATAAAGCCTCTCATGTTTCCATTGTTTCCCCATCTGTTTTCCATGAAGTGGTGGGACCGATTCCATGATCTTTGTATTTTGAATGTTGAGTTTTAAGCCACATTTTCCACTCTCCTCTTTCACTTTCATCAAGAGGTTTAGTTTCATGAGTTAACACAGTTTTTAGGGTTAAAGCTTATACACAAATATTTAAAGCCAGGCTCTGACATAAAAGTAGTTGGCAAAACTATCCTTACACCTTTACATTGATTACTAGGAAGACAAAACATATCTAGAACTTATTTTAAATGATAGAACATGGTAGATTTAATTTTTGTGAACATTCACCTAAGTGTGATTAGTCATTTAACAAGGCAATTTCTCTTAGCTCACAGTATCATCTATAGTCTGTGTTCTTTATCTGCCTTAATTTCAAAAAGAAGAACAACTTATTATGTGGCATTTTGATGAACAAAATATTTTTATGCCCAAAGTGTATGTGCAAAACTCTTAATCTATGTCAAAATTATAAATTTTCATAAAAATTAAATGATAAAAGACCTGTATAATTTTATTCTTAATGTTTCTTGCCAAAATCGGTGCCTTAAACTTTTGATCCCATTAACTGTTTCTCTCAACACCACCTACAGACACACACACACACACACACACAGACAGACAAATCCAAAGGAAAGCAAAGACAAAAAAAAATACTAAATCAGAAAATATTTAAGGAAGCAAACTTCGTTAACAAAAATGCAAATGAGTTAAAAGTTCATAAGAATTAGCTTTCTAAATTAAAGGTATTTTAAAAATAGTGATATTAAAGGAAAGGGAAGTAATGCCAAGCTTAACCAGATTTTCATCACTTTGTTAATAGCAGGAAAAGATCGACTTTCATAGATGTTTATAATATTTGTAAACATACATATCCAGAGATATAACAAAATCAGAAATAAAGTTTCTGTTCATAAAAGGTTCAACTCTGTTGGACAAGATTGAGGATTTATTAATTTGGGGACCAGAATCAGACCAGATGACCTTATCATTACTTATTTATCTTAGTGTGAAGATGTTTATTTTTTTCTTGGACAGACTGTGAACATACCTAATATAATGAAAGCAGAACAAAGTGTCAGTTTCTGCTTCTAAAGCTAGTGTTGTGAATGTATATAGTAGAACTTATGTATTATATTAGTATACTGCTACTGCTGCTAAGTCACTTCAGTCGTGTCCGACTCTGCAACCCCATAGATGGCAGCCCACCAGGCTCCCCTGCCCATGTGATTTTCCAGGCAAGAGTACTGGAGTGGGGTGCCATTGCCTTCTCCAATTATATTAGTATAGAAGCTGTATATTACAGTGATTAAGAAAGAGGGTGAGATAGTTAGAGCCAGACTGCCTGAGCCGGTAAGTTATTTTACCTCTGCCTCTGTGCATGTTACAGAAGTTCATTGTGACTCTGAGCCTCTTAGATAATCTGTATGTGCCTTAAGTATCTTATCAGTAACATGGGGATAATAAATTACCTAACTTATTAAAAATTTTGATTAAATAGGTCAGTTTATATAAAGCAATAAGTTACCCCAAACACATAGTAATATTTGCATCCAATAAATGTTTCTTATTAATATTTAGCCATTGTTATTATCATGATCCTCCTTCTCATTGTGAAAGCTGCTCTTCTGATCTTGTTATTATTTACCTCTGATACCCCTTGGTTTGAGTCATTCCACCCTGCTTGACAAACAGCAAAATTGTTCTATGTATCATAGATTCTAATTTAAAAGTCAGTTTGCTTTGTGCATAGTATTTTCAAACATTTGGTAAGATATCAGTATCTTTTGGATGATGTTGACATATTTCATTGGATAAGAATATGACTATTTTTTCCCATTTCTGTACACATTTGGTCAATAAAACTGTGTATTATACCTCTATTTGTGCCTTACATTAAGAAAATTAAGAACTGTGCATATATTTATGCACACAAAAGTTTATGTATACATATGTAAGTGCTGAAATGAAAACTTGATGCATAAGCTTACTAAGTGTTTATCATGGGATAACACTTGTTCTAACAATTTAAAATACATGACCTTATTTAATTTATTTGATTTTCACAATTGCTCTATGCCTTGTCCAGGGGATCTTCCCAACCCAGGGATTGAACCCAGGTTGCAGGCGGAGTTTTTACCACAAGGGAAGCCCATGAAGACCAGTGACTGCATTCATATCCTGTGTCTAATATGAGGAAAAATGGAAGTATGTGATATGAACAGTACTGGCTATATTACAATTAAAGCAGTTTTATCTGGTTGCTATTACAGCCTTTTCATTTAAGTTTTGTTTTATTTGTATTTAATTTTAATCTATAGAGGAACCATTTTAAATAAGTGACTGAAAAAAATCAACAAATAGGAAATATTGTATTGGTCCAAGGTAGCAATGTTTACATTTTGAATTTAAGCATCAATAAATAACTGTCAACAGAGAGTTTAAATTTGTAGACTTCCAAGCTCCAATACTTTGGTCACCTGATGCAAAGCTCCACTCAGTTGAAAAGACTGTGATGCTGGGAAAGATTGAAGGCAAAAGGAGAAGGGGACAGCAGAGGATGACATGGTTGGATGGCATCACTGACTCAGTGAAGATGAGTTTGAGCAAACTCTGGGAAGTAGTGAAGGACAGGGAAGCCTGCCATGCTGCAGTTCATGGGGTCGCAAAGAGTCGGACATGACTTGCTAAGTCGCTTCAGTCGTGTCCGACTCAGTGTGACCCCATAGACGGTAGCCCACCAGGCTCCTCTGTCCATGGGATTCTCCAGGCAAGAACATTGGAGTGGGTTGCCATTTCCTCCTCCAATGCATGAAAGTGAAAAGTCAAAGTGAAGTCGCTCAGTCGTGTCCAACTCTTAGTGACTCCATGGACTGCAGCCTACCAGGCTCCTCCGTCCATGGGATTTTCCAGGCAAGAGTACTGGAGTGGGGTACCATTGCAAAACACACACACACACACACACACACAACAAAGCTATAAACAATTTTTTTCAAAGTAAAAAGCAAATAAATTAGAATAATAAAACCCAGATGAACAACAACAACAAAATATATTTTATTGCCCAAAATATCAGGGCAAAAACTGATTTATGAAAGAATTTAAGAAGGTGTCCTAGTGGTAAAGAATAAGCCAATTATACTTCTTGTCCTATCCAACTGGCTACTCATGAAACATTAAAATCAAATCACTTCGGGCAAGTGCTTCATAATGGATTAACTTGTGCATGATGTAATCAAGCTTTAGAATAATATTACAAATGCCAAACAGGACTTTCAACCAGCAATATTAAGACCCTTTGCCAGCTGAATCCATTACTGTAGAGAGAAATCCTTCAGGCAATGTTAGGTCACTGATTATAGCAATTTATTTCTCATTAGCTTATAACAACCTGACCTCTTCATCTGTTTCTGCTCTATGAAGTTGCACTTCAGAATTTATATATACAAACTCATAAGGAAACATTTTATTACTATGACTTTAACTTAAAAATGAGTATTCATTAGAATTCTAGTTAGGAACGCTGACATATTGGCTCTCCTAGTTGGAATTTCACAAGATACTGCTATTCTGTATAACAAAGAAAATTATACTCACACTTATAGAAGTGTATAATTGTAGCACTCATCAAAGTTATTCAAAATATTTAATATTGATAGAAAATTCAGCCTCATTCAATACAATTCTAGAGATACAGAGCAAAATTTAAAATCCTTATGCCATTTAAAAAGTTTCAAAAGTATATGCGAAGCATTCTAAGTCATTATTAAAATTTAGCATAACTGTCATTAAAACCAAGTAACTGTTATTTACCTGTCTGTCTGTTTGTCTATATATTATCTTACAGATCTGAGGACCAGAACTCTGACCTCCATTTCACTGAGCTAATGTCAAGGTGTTGGGAGGACTACCTCTCTCTCAAGGCTCTAGATTAGAATTCATTTTATTGCCTTTTTTAATTTCTCCAGATGCATTCATTGGATCATTTACCTTCTTTCTTCCTCAAAGCCATCAGCATAGCATCTTGCTCCAATCATCACATTGCCACCTTTTCACTCTATGGTTTTTTTCCTTCTTCTTTTCCCCATTTTTGTGGGATTTTTTCTAAACATTGAAAGAATGAGGAACACTAGAACAGAAATATAAGAAATTTAAAGGATGACTCAAAGATAAAGCAATCTCTGAATCTGGCTTAAAATTTCCAGTTAAATATTTCAACACTCCCTCTGTTATGTGCCCAGGGCTTCCCTGGTGGATCAGTGGTAAAGAATCCACCTGGCAGTGCAAGAGGCATGGGTTCAATCCCTTGATCATGAAAAGCCCCTGGAGAAGGAAATAGCAACAACTCAATATTCTTGCCTGGGAAATCCAAAGGACAGAGGAGCCTGAGTTAAACATGAGTTAGCAACTAGACAGCAATTATCTGCCTATTGTTTTTTTTTCCAAATTCTGTGGGCATGAATTATGTTTGAGCATACTGAACCATGATTTTGTCATATTCTTACCACTGTATCAAGCAGTAGGGTACTAAATCACCAGTCCTAGAAATATATAGCCTAGGGGTTTACAAAAGGAAAGTGGAATTCCTATTATCAGAATAAGAAATGCTCAGTACAGAGTCAACTCTAAGCTGATGTGCATTAGGCATCTTGTGTCTAATAATAATAACTAATGACAATGATTAAAAATTGTATATAATAATAAAGCTCTTGACTTGTGAATAGATTCAGCAGTCAAACACAGTGGTTCTATCATGTTTTTCTATCCTGGATACTGCCACTCTAAAATGTCATTTATCTCACCTGAATAACTAACTTTTTATCTGAATTATTTCACATCATGTCCTATCTATCGCAAAACATCCTCCATGTCAATTCAAAGTTACAGATTAATGTTTCTTTTTTTCTTTTCATGAAATTTCTAAATTATGTTCTTTAAGTTTGAAAAGATCAGAGACATTCATGTATTTTAAGGAATGGGAGGTTGCTGTAAGTTAAAAGAGTCAATTAAGAAAATGTAGTAAACAGGCTTGGTAAATAGCCAGGAAGATGCACTTTGCCTTCAGTGATACAGTTATCTTGCTGCCTCTTCAGAAATGATATTTATTTTTGTAATTTTTAACTGTGTTGACAATTTTCTTGATGAGAGTCTTTGGATCAAGTACTCAATCCCTTCTTGGCCATAATATTCATAAAAACAGTGACTGTCAATCCAGTACAGCATTATATATTGCTAAAAAACAGATGAGGAAACAGTAGAAACAGTGTCAGACTTTATTTGGGGGCTCCAAAATCACTGCAGATGGTGACTGCAGCCATGAAATTAAAAGACGCTTACTCCTTGGAAGGAAAGTTATGACCAACCTAGATAGCATATTCAAAAGCAGAGACATTACTTTGCCAACAAAGGTCCGTCTAGTCAAGGCTATGGTTTTTCCATTGGTCATGTATGGATGTGAGAGTTGGACTGTGAAGAAAGCTGAGCGCCAAAGAATTGATGCTTTTGAATTGTGGTGTTGGGAAAGACTCTTGAGAGACCCTTGGACTGCAAGGAGATCCAACCAGTCTATTCTGAAGAAGATCAGCCCTGGGTGTTCTTTGGAAGGAATGATGCTAAAGCTGAAACTCCAGTACTTTGGCCACTTCATGCAAAGGGTTGACTCATTGGAAAAGACCCTGATGCTGGGAGGGAATGGGGGCAGGAGGAGAAGGGGACAACAGAGGATGAGATGGCTGGATGGCATCACTGACTCGATGGACATGAGTCTGAGTGAACTCCGGGAGTTGGTGATGGACAGGGAGGCCTGGCGAGCTGCGATTCATGGGGTCGCAAAGAGTCAGACATGACTGAGCGACTGAACTGAACTGAACTGAATACTTGATAAGCTATGCATTTAGTTTTGCACTATCAAAATAAAGGATGAAGGATAGATTTAGAGGAAAATATAAAGATAGATTATTTTACTCAGTATAAATGATATTTCTTACTCAAAAGGCCAGACAGAATCAAGAGTAGAAAGAAAAGCAACAATCATAATTAAAACTATTAATCACAGTCACATCTTTTTCAATGCATGCCAAGTTATCACACAACTTGGCTTGTGTTATAGTGAAATTCATGGGAAGCTATGAATGGTAAAGAAAGTTCAAATAAACATAATTACTAGCTCTGAGAAAATAATAGGGCTAATTGAAGATAGTGTATATTTACAGATATATAAGGGAAAGAAAAACATTTTTGAAATTAAGAACTGAAATTGTAGGGGAAAAGTATATGATATTCTAGAATACATAGAGAACAAGGTATATATTTGTGAATTTATTCAATTATTTTGGAAAGAAAAATTTCTGCTATAATTAAAACAGAGAACAGAAATAAAATGGACTAGGATAAACTTGGAATGAAAAATATAAATGCTAAAAATGGAGCAAAGTGAAAATACACTAAGAAAAATAAAAGGAAAATTTAAACTCAAATAAATTATAATTCAGTCAAAAAGTTAACAAAGATATTCTCAAATATGATGGTTTTTACTTCATTGAGTTATGGTTAATAGATTGAAAAAAATCAGAGTATATTTTAAATTTAATGAGTTTTAAAAAGAGGTAATACAAACACATAGAAATATAAAATGCAGCAGATTATTTATATTGGATAAAAGATAAACATTATGTGAAATATCTAGTTATAAATTAAAAAACAAACAAACAAACACAAAAGGCATTACATTTAGTATTTCAGTTTCCTAGGGCTGCAGTGACATCACTACAGACTTCGTAGCTCAACTGTAGCAACTGTAATTTATTCACCCACAGAAGGACTGAGTAGTGAAACCTGAAATAGGTAATGGTGGGCCCTTTGGCACATTCCTTTGGAACACTTTAGAGAAAATTCCCCCATTGTATTTTTGTAGCTTCTGATGTGTCCCAGAATGTGTGTCCTCTAATTCTAGGCTATTAGTCATTTTATTCCAGTCTCTGCCTCCATCTTAACATGGTCATTTATCTATGTATGTCTCAGGTTTTGTTCCCTTCTTAGGGACACCTGTTGCTCTTATAAGGACCATCTGAATCCAATATAATCTAAAACTTAACAACATCATAAAGATCTGAGGTTGAACTCTGAAGTTCTGGACAGGCATGAATTTGTGGAGAACAGTATTGCGGAGAATCTAGTACAGGAGAAATACAAAAATTCATCAACTATACAAGAGAAAAATAAGGTGAGACAAGAGGAGATGAAATATAGACTGGCAGAATTCAAGAAAGAAAAAAAAATTCAAGAGCAGGAATCTTTTTCACAGCAAGCACAAATTAGAATAGACAATGTTGAAACAGTCATGGACATGAAATAAATGAGATAAAAACAAATGAGAAAGTAAATTCAGTTCAGTTAAGTTCAGTCACTCAGTCGTGTCTGACTCTTTGCGACCCCACGAATCACAGCACGCCAGGCCTCCCTGTCCATCACCAACTCCTGGAGTTCACCCAAACTCATGTACATTGAGTCGGTGATCCCATCCTGCCATCTCATATTCTGTCGTTCCCTTCTCCTCCTGCCCCCAATACCTCCCAGCATTGGGGTCTTTTCCAATGAGCCAACTCTTTGCATGAGGTGGCCAAAGTATTGGAGTTTCAGCTTTAGCATTAGTCCTTCCAAAGAACACCCAGGAATGATCTCCTTTAGGATTGATTGGTTGGATCTCGTTGCAGTCCAAGGGTCTCTCAAGAGTCTTCTCCAACACCACAATTCAAAAGCATCAGTTCTTCGGTGCTCAGCTTTCTTCACAGTCCAACTCTCACATCCATACATGACCACTGGAAAAACCATAGCCTTGACTAGATGAACCTTTGTTGGCAAAGTAATGTCTCTGCTTTTGAATATGCTATCTAGGTTGGTCATAAATTTCTTTCCAAGGAGTAAGCGTCTTTTAATTTCATGGCTACAGTCACCATCTGCAGTGATTTTGGGGCCCCCAAAAATAAAGTTTGACACTGTTTCCACTGTTTCCCCATCTATTTCCCATGAAGTGATGGGACAAGGTGCCGTGATCTTCATTTTCTGAATGGTGAGCTTTAAGCCAACTTTTTCACTCTCCTCTTTCACTTTCATCAAGAGGTTTTTTAGTTCCTCTTCACTTTCTGCCATAAGGGTGGTGTCATCTGCGTATCTGGGGTTATTGATATTTCTCCCAGCAATCTTGATTCCAGCATGTGCTTCTTACAGCCCAGCTGGTCTCATGATGTACTCTGCATATAAGTTAAATAAGCAGGGTGACAATGTACAGCCTTGAAGTACTCCTTTTCCTAATTGGAACCAGTCTGTTGTTCCATGTCCAGTTCTAACTGTTGCTTCCTGACCTGAATATAGGTTTCTCAAGAGGCAGGTCAGGTGGTCTGGTATTTCCATGTCTTTCAGAATTTTCCACAGTTTATTGTGATCCACATAGTCAAAGGCTTTGGCATAGTCAATAAAGCAGAAATATATGTTTTTCTGGCACTCTTTTGTTTTTTCAATGATCCAGAGGATGTTGGGAATTTGATCTCTGGTTCCTCTGCCTTTTCTAAAACTAGCTTGAACATCTTGAAGTTCATGGTTCACCTACTGCTGAAGCCTGGCTTGGAGAAGTTTGAGCATTAATTTAGTAGTGTGCGAGATGAGTGCAATTGTGTGGTAGTTTGAGCATTCTTTGGCATTGCCTTTCTTTGGGATTGGAATGAAAACTGGCCTTTTCAGTGCTGTGGCCACTGCTGAGTTTTCCAGATTTGTTGGCATATTGAGTACTGCACTTTCACAGCATCATCTTTCAGGATTTGAAATAGCTCGACTGGAATTCCCTCACCTCCACTAGCTTTGTTCATAGTGATGCTTTCTAAGGCCCACTTGACTTCACATTCCAGAATGTCTGGCTCTACGTGAGTGATCACACCATTGTGATTATCTAAGTCATGAAGATCTTTTTTGTACAGTTCTTCTGTGTATTCTTGCCATCTCTTCTTAATATCTTCTGCTTCTGTTAGGTCCATACCATTTCTGTCCTTTATCGAGCCCATCTTTGCATGAAATGTTCCCTTGGTATCTCTGATTTTCTTGAAGAGATCCCTAGTCTTTCCCATTATGTTGTTTTCCTCTATTTCTTTGCATTGATCACTGAGGAAGGCTTTCTTATCTCTCCTTGCTATTCTTTGGAATTATGCATTCAGATGTGTATATCTTTCCTTCTCTCCTTTGCTTTTCACTTCTCTTCTTTTCATAGCTATTTGTAAGGCCTCCCCAGACAGCCATTTTGCTTTTTTGCATTTCTTTTCCATGGGGATGGTCTTGATCCCTGTCTCCTGTACAGTGTCACGAATCTTGGTCCATAGTTCATCAGGCAATCTATGTATCAGATCTAGTCCCTTAAATATATTTCTCACTTCCACTGTATAATCATAAGGGGTTTGGTTTAGATTGTACCTCAATGGTCTAGTGGTTTTCCCTACTTTCTTTAAGTCTGAATTTGGCAATAAGGAGATCATGTTCTGAGCCACAGTCAGCTTCCGGTCTTGTTTTTGCTGACTGTATAGAGCTTCTCCATCTTTGGCTGCAAAGAATATAATCAATATGATTTTGGTGCTGACCATCTGGTGATGTCCATGTGTAGTCTTCTCTTGTGTTGTTGGAAGAGCGTGTTTGTTATGACCAGTGCATTTTCTTGGCAAAACTCTATTAGTCTTTGACCTGCTGCATTCTGTATTCCAAGGCCAAATTTGCCTGTTACCCCAGGTGTTTTTTGACTTCCTACTTTTGCATTACAGTCCCCTATAATGAAAAGGACATCTTTTTTTCGGTGTTAGTTCTAAAAGATCTTGTATGTCTTCATAGAACCATTCAACTTCAGCTTCTTCAGTGTTACTGGTTGGGGCATACACTTGGATTACTGTGATATGGAATGGTTTGTCTTGGAAACGAACAGAGATCATTCTGTCGTTTTTGAGATTGCATCTAAGTACTGCATTTTGGACTCTTTTGTTGACCATGATGGCTATTCCATTTCTTCTAAGGGATTCCTGCCCACAGTAGTAGATATAATGGTCATCTGAGTTAAATTCACCCATTCCAGTCCATTTTAGTTCGCTGGTTCCTAGAATGTTGAAGTTCACTCTTGCCATCTCCTCTTTGACTACTTGCAATTTGCCTTGATTCATGGGCCTAACATTCCAGGTTCCTGTGCAGTATTGCTCTTTACAACATCAGACCTTGCTTCTATCACCAGTCACATCCACAACTGGGTATTTTTTTACTTTGGCTCCATCCCTTCATTCTACTGGAGTTATTTCTCTATTGATCTCCAGTGCCATATTGGGCACCTACCGACCTGGGGAGTTCCTCTTTCAGTGTCCTATAACTTCGCCTTTTCATACTGTTCATGAGGTTCTCAAGGTGAGAATACTGAAGTCGTTTGCCATTCCCTTCTCCAGTGGACCACATTCTTTCAGACCTCTCCACCATTATCTACCCATCTCGTGTGGGCCACACGGCATGGCTTAGTTTCATTGAGTTAGACAAGGCTATGGTCCATGTGATTAGATTGACTAGTTTTCTGTAATTAGTTTTCTGTGATTATGGTTTGTGTGTCTGCCCTCTGATGCCTCTCGCAACACCTACCATCTTACTTGGGTTTCTCTTACCTTGGACATAGGGTATCACTTCATGGCTGCTCCAGCAAAGCACAGCCTCTGCTCCTTATCTTGGCTAAGGGGTATCTCCTCACAGCTGCCCCTCCTGACCTTGAACATGGAGTAGCTCCTCTCAGCCCTTCTGCACCCACATAACCACCACTCCTTGGATGTGGGGTTGAAAGTAAATTAAAAATTATTAAAGATTTCAAATTTCTTTATAGGATTTTAAACACTAGAAAGCAGTAGAGTCTTATTTTTAAAACACTGAATGAAAAAAAAAAAGTGTCACTGAAATTTTCCATATTGCCTATTATTGTTGACATGCAAGAACTCATGGGATTTGGCTTCTCTGAGTCCTTCATTAAGAAACTACAATTGGACCAACTTGAGTCTACCAAGAAATACGTAGAAAAATTGTACCAAATTATCAATGATGAAACCACTCAGTTTCAGGGAAACAAGTCATCAGGTAGTGAGGAAACTCAGGTAGCCCCGTGGAGAGGCCCAGGAGAATAAACCAACAACTAATACCAACTTGGCAAAACATGTGAATGAGTTATCTTGGAAGGGAGTCCTCCAGCTCCAGGGAAGCATTCTAAGGAACATATCCTGACTGACATGAGTGCAACCTCTTAAAAAGCTGGAGTCGAATTATCCAGCCAAGTTAGTCATGAATTCCTGATCTCCAGTAACTGTTAGAGGGTTGTGTACAACTGGTGTAGTTCTGATTGGGCAGAAGACTATGCATGTTATAAATCATTAAAAAGTAGACTTTACAAAAGTAGGAATAGCAGTGAGTAAATAAAAACACTACCTATTTGCTTGACCTTTCTCTACTAAGAATCTTTGAGCCTTTGAATAAGATAGGAACCCCCTTGCCCTCAATGACTCAGGCAAAAATCCACTGCATCGTAAAGAAGAATAGAAATAGCAGGTATCTTTTGTAGAGGAGGAGTAAGCAGCATTTGTGAATACAGTCTCCTCACTAATTTAGATCAGAAGTCAGCCCCTGGCCACCCAAGAGGTATGAAAGGATCTGATTCTTTCCCTAGGACACTCCAAATACACAATGCATATTTCTGTTTTCACGAGAGAGGAGTCACAGAGAAGGTCCCTATTACTGAGGCCAATGTAAGACCAGGAAACACAAGTCCTACTTCTCCCCATTAATAACATAATAGCGAGGAAATCTGATATATCTGCAAAAAAATACAGAAAGTTTCCTGGAATTTTTCTAAAAAATGAAACTGTAATACCCACAAAAGAAACCTATAAAATGACACATATTATAAATTGTTTTAGTTTGTATTAACCAGTGTAATTGCAGCAAAATAAGTTAGTAATTACAGTCTCAAAAATTTGTTCTAACTTGGGTTTAAAATTCTAGATAATTATTGGCATAGGTGATCAAATTAAAACTAAAAATGTATACCTGTGGTGGATTCATTTCGATATTAGGCAAAACTAATACAATTTTGTAAAGTTTAAAAATAAAATAAAATTTAAAAAAAAGAAATAATCTTGAACACAAGTAAAAAAAAAACTAAAAATGTAGAATAACAATTAATTCATGTTAGATCTATAAATTAAATCAATGGTCAGACAGACTAATTAAAATATGCTAATAAAAAGCACAAAAATTAATTATTGTGAAAATATAAAATGTGTAAAAATTTATAAAAATATTTCTACTCTAATTTTGATTATTTATTTTACACTATTTGTTTTAGGTTTATATTGGTCTTTATCCAGCATGTGAACTTAAAAATAATGTGTACTCTTCTATTGTTTGATGAAGTATCCTATAAATGCTAATTAGTTCAAATTAACTGAGGTGCTGTTCAGTTCAACTATGTCCTTACTGTTTTTTTTTTTTTTGGCCTGTGAAATGTGTCAATTACCGATAGAGAGGTATTGAAATACCTAACTAATATAAATATCAGGTTTTTCCATATATTATCTCATGTTTCACATTCTCTTGTTAGGTGTTTGGAGATTAAACCCTATATCATTATGTAATGCTTTTTTTTTTATCCCTGATAATTGCTCTTGCTTTGTAGTCTTTCTGTGAAATTAATATAGCTACCTAAGGTTATTTTTGGTTTTGTTTTTTGTTAATGTTATCATGGTATATTTTCCTCTGTCCCCTTACTTTTAATCTAAATGTTTTCTGTGTTTAGTCTTTTTTAGATAATATATATTTGGATTTTTTAAATTGTTTCAGACAGTCTCTGTATTTTAATTGGTATATTTAGACCAGTCATACTTTAAGTGATTGGTGATATAATTGGATTAATATCTAATGTACTTGTAACTATTTTCTATTCCATGCTCTATGTCCTTGTTTCTTTCTTTTTTTTTTTTCCCCTAATCTTTTTCTGGCTTCTCTGGTTTTAACTGAGAATTTTATATGATTCAATTTTCTCTCATTTGTTATCGTATCAGTTAAATTTATTTTTAATCTACTTACTGCCATAGTTTGCAGTGTACTTTTATAACGAATCTAAGTCCATTTTCAAACAATACTATACGCTATTTTATGTGTATTTCAGGTGCCTTATAATAAGAAATGCCAAATTACTAGAAATTAATGAAATTAATCAATGAAACCACAAACTTGTTCTGGGAAATATAAATAAAATGGATAAAATTCTATCTAGGCTAAGCATGAAAAAAAAAGTAGATGCAAATTACCAATACTCAGATTAAATAGATAATCAGTACTGATCTCTTAAACATTAAAAATATAATAAGGGAATGTAATGACCACTTTATGCCTACAGATTTGATAACCTAGTGGAAATGGAACAATTCCTTAAAAGATATAATCTACAAAACACAAACATGGAGAAGTAGATAGTCTGAATAGATTTTTGATATTAAAGAGTTTAAACCAGTAATCAATAAACAACCAAACAAGGAAGCACTAAGCAAGATGGTTTTTTCACTACTGAATTCTACATATTATTTAAGCAGAAACAGAAGTCCACTCTCATTAGCTTATTTTGTGAGTCCAGTGTGACAGTAATAAGAAACCAAATAAAGTTACTAAAATAAAGGACGACTACTTATCAGTATTGCACACAAATGTAGATGCAAACATTTTAAACAAGATATTAGTGAAATATATCTAAAAATGCATAAAATAATTGCACATCACAATGAAGTGTGATTTATTCTAAGTATATACAACTTCTTTAATGTTTGAAAATCATTTCATGTATTCTATGTCATCAACAGGCTAAATATGAAACATCTTTTGATTATATAAATAGAAAAAAGAAAATAATATTTGACAAAAGCAAACATACATACAAGTAAAACATTTAGCAAGCTAGGAATTGATTGGGAAATTCTTCAATTAAATAGATCTACAAAAGTAACATCATACTTAATGGTGAGAAACTATGACTTCTCCTTATGATTAAGAATCAGAGAAGTCCCTCTTACAGACCCTATTCAATATGAACTAGAATCATAGCTAATTTATAACTCCAGAAAGAAAGAAGAGACAGAACCAAAGAAAAACAACACCCAGTTGTGGATGTGACAGGTGATGGAAGTAAAGTCCAATGCTGTAAAAGCAATATTGCATAGGAACCTGGCATGTTAGGTCCATGAATCAAGGCAAATTGGAAGTGGTCAAACAGGAGATGGCAAGAGTGAACATTGAAATTTTAGGAATCAGCGAACTAAAATGGACTGGAATGGGTGAATTTAACTCAGATGACCAATATGTCAACTATTGTGGGCAGGAATCCCTTAGAAGAAATGGAATAGCCATCATAGTCAACAAAAGAGTCCAAAAAGCAGTACTTGGGTGCAATCTCAAAAATGACAAAATGATCCACTCATTTCCAAGGGAAACCATTCAATATTACAGGAATCCAAGTCTATGCCCCAACAAGCAACGCTTAAGAAGTTGAAGTTGAATGGTTCTATGAAGACTTACAAGACCTTCTAGAACTAACACCCCAAAGTGAAAGTGAAAGAAAGTGAAAGTGAAGTCGCTCAGTCGTGTCTGACTCTTTGCGACCCCATGGATTGTAGCCTACCAGGCTTCTCCGTCCATGGGATTTTCCAGGCAAGAATACTGGCGTGGGTTGCCATTTCCTTCTCCAGGGCATCTTCCCCACCCAGGGATTGAAACCGGGTCTAACACCCCCAAAAGATGTCTTTTTCATTATAGAGAACTGGAACACAGAAGGAAGAAGTCAAGAGATACCTGGAGTAACAGGCAAATTTGGCCTTGGAATACAGAATGAAGCATGGCAAAGCCTAATAGAGTTTTGCCAAAAGAACGCACTAGTCATAGCAAACACCCTCTTCACACAACACAAGAGAAAACTCTACAACTGGACATCATCAGATGATCAATATCAAAATCACATTGATTATACTTTTTACAGGCAAAGATGGAGAAGCTCTATACAGTCAGCAAAAACAAGACCGGGAGAAGACTGTGGCTCAGATTATGAACTCCTTATTGCCAAATTCAGACTTAAATTGAAGAAATTAGGGAAAGCCATCAACCAAATTCATTATGGTTATTCAGTGGAAGTGAGAAATAGATTTGAGGGACTAGATCGGATAGAGTACCTGGTGAACTATAGGTTCATGAACTATAGGTATATGAACTGAGGTTCATAACCCTGTACAGGAGGTACAGATCAAGACTATCCCCAAGAAAAAGAAATACAAAAAGGCAAAATGGCTGTCTGAGGAGGCCTTACAAATAGCCGTGAAAAGAAGAGAAGTGAAAGGCAAAGGAGAAAATAAAAGTTATACCCATTTGAATGTGGAGTTCCAAAGAATAGCAAGGAGAGATAAGAAAGCCTTCCTCAGTGATCACTGAAAAAATAGAGGAAAACAATAGAATGGAAAAGATTAGAGATTCCTTGAAGAATATTAAAGATACCAAGGTAATATTTCATGCAAAGATGGGCACAGTAAAGGACAAAAATAGTATGGACCTAAACAAAGCAGAAGATATTAAGAAGTGGTGGCAAGAATACACAGAAGAACTATACAAAAAAGATCTTCACAACCCAGATAATCATGAACCTGTGATTACTTATCTAGAGCCAGACATCCTATGCAAATTCAAGTGGGACTTAGGAAGCTCCATTGCAAACAAAGCTAGTGGAGGTGATGGAATTCCAGTTGAGCTATTTCAAATCCTAAAAGATAATTCTGTGAAAGTGCTACACTCAATATGCCAGCAAATTTGGAAAACTCAGCAGTGGCCACAGGACTGGAAAATGTCAGGTTTTTTTTTTTTTTTTTTCCAATCCCAAAGAAAGGCAATGCCAAAGAATGCTCAAACTATTGTACAATTGCACTCATCTCACAGGCTAGCAAAGTATAGCTCAAAATTCCAAGCCAGGCTTCAACAGTACATCGACTGTGAACTTCCAGGTGTTCAAGCTGGATTTAGAAAAGGTAGAGGAGCCAGAGATCAAATTGCCAACATCCCCTGGACCATCAAAAAATGATCGTGGCATCTGGTCCCAACAAGGTCAGTCTAGTTAAAGCTTTAGTTTTTCCAGGAGTCATATATGGATGTGAGAGTTGGACTATAAGGAATGCTGAGCGTGGAAGAATTGATGCTTTTGTACTGTGGTGTTAGAGAAGACTCTTGAGTATCCCTTACACTGCAAGGAGATCCAACCATTCCAAGGAAATCAGCCCTGAATATTCAGTGGAAGATTAGATCAAATTGCCAACATCAGCTGGTTCATTGAAAAAGCAAGAGTTCCAGAAAAACATCTATTTCTGTTTTATTGACTATGTCAAGTCCTTTGAATGTGTGGATCACCACAAACTGTGGAAAATTCTTAAAAAGATGGGAATAGCAGACCACCTGAGCTGCCTCTTAGAAATCTGTATGCAGTCAAGAAACAACAGTTAGAACTGGACATGGAACAACAGACTGGTTCCAAATAAGAAAAGGAGTATGTCAAGGTTGCATATTGTCACCCTGCTTATTTAACTTATATACAGAGTGCATCATGAGAAATGCTGGGCTGCATGAAGCACAAGCTGGAATCAAGATGGCTGGGAGAAATATCAATAACCTCAGATATGCAGATAATATCACCCTTATGGCAGAAAGTGAAGAAGAACTAAAGGGCCTCTTGATGAAAGTGAAAGAAGAAAGTGAAAACATTGGCTTAAAGCTCACCATTCAGAAAACTAAGATCATGGCAAGTGGTCCCATTACTTCATGGCAAATAGATGGGGAAAAATTGGAAACAGTGAGAGACTTTAATTTTTTGGCCTCCAAAATCACTGCAAATGGTGACTGCAGCCATGAAATTAAAAGACGCTTGCTCCTTGGAAGAAAAGTTTTGACCAACCTAGACGGTATATTGAAAAGCAGAGACCATACTTTGCCAACAAAGGTCCATCTAGTCAAAGCTCTGGTTTTTTCAATAGTCATGTATGGATGTGAGAGTTGGACTATAAAGAAAGCTGAGTGCTGAAGAATTGATGCCTTTGAATTTTGATGTTGGAGAAGACTCTTGAGAGTCTCTTGGACTGCGAGGAGTTCCAACCAGTCCATCCTAAAGGAAAGCAGTCCTGAATCTTCATTGGAGAGACTGATGCTGAATCTGAAACTCCAATACTTTGGAATCCTGATGGGAATAACTGATTCATTTGAAAAGAATCTGATGCTTGGAATGATTGAAGGCGGGCAGAGAAGGGGATGATGGAGGATGAGATGGGTGGATGGCATCACCGGCTCAATGAACATGAGTTTGAGTAAACTCTGCGAGTTGGCGACGGACAGGGAGGCCTTGCATGTTGCAGTCCATGGGGTCACAAAGAGTCAGACACGACTGAGTGACTGAACTGAACTGAGCATAAATAAAACATGTACAGACTGAGGAAGAAGAAATAAAACCGTCTTTAGTCATGTGCTTAGTCGCTCAGTTGTGTCCACTCTTTGAGACCCAATGGACTGTAGCCTGCCAGACTGCTCTGTCCATGGGGATTCTCCAGGTAAATATACTGGAGTGGGTTGCCATCCCCTCCTCCAGAGGATCTTCCCAAGCCAAGCATCGATCCCAGATCTCCCACATTGCAGGCGGATTTTTTACCCTCTGAATCACCAGGGAAGTCTGAATAAGATTAGTGCTGCTATTTTAAAAAATCCCACAGAGTTCTCATATCTCCTTCTAACATATGAGGACACAATGAGAACAATTTGACTGTTTACTGTGAACCATAAAGAGGGCCTTCACTACTGCATGCTTAGTCATGTCTGACTGTATGGGACCCCATGGACTCTAGCCCACCAGGTTCCTCTGTCCATGGAATTCCCCAGGCTAGAATAACGGAGGGGGTTGCCATTTCCTTCTCTGGGTGGGGGGTGTGGGGAAGAATTGATTAAAAGTCTGTTAGATTTAATAAATGATTATAACAAGATTGTAGTATTTATGTTTATTAAACAAAATTTAATTATGTTTAATATGTAAGTTTTATTTAAATCAGAAGGAGAGAGATGAATAAGTTGAGCCCAGAGGACTTTTAGGGTGGTGAAAGTACTCCATGTTATTATAATGATGAAAATATTTCATTATGTATTTGTTCAAACCCATTGAATGTATAGTACCAAGGATAAACTATAATGTAAATTATAGACTTGGGGTGATTCTTATATGTCAGTGTACATCCATCCTTGGTGAGAAAAGTACCATTCTGCTGAATGATGTTGATAATGAAGATGGAGGATATATGGAAATTCTATAAGCTGCATTTTAAAAGATTCTTAATTAAAAACAGCAATAACAATAACAAATAACTAGGTGACCTTGGGTTTGGGTATGAATTTTTATGAAGTGAAGTGAAGTGAAGTGAGTCGTGTCTGACTCTTTGCGACCCCATGTATTGTAGTCCACCAGGCTCCTCGGTCCATGGGATTTTCTAGGCATGAATACTGGAGTGGATTGCCATTTCCTTCTCCAGGGGATCTTCCTGACCCAGGGATCGAACCTGAGTGTCCCACATTGTAGCCAGATGCTTTACCGTCTGAGCTACCAGGGAAGCCAAAATCATGATCAATGAAAGAAAACAATGGAAATTTGGACTATATTAAAATTAAAAAAAATTACTTGTAAGAAACTTCTAAGAAGATAAAGAGACAACCCACCATCTTCAAGAAAATATTTGTAAAATGCATATTTGGTAAGGAACTTATATCCAAAATATACAAAGGACTCTTAAAATTCAGAAATTCAGTAATAGGAAGACAAACAATATAATTTTTTAAAAATAGCAGATTCATGTTGATGTATGGCAAAACCAATACAATATTGTAAAGTAATTAACCTCCAATTAAAATAAATAAATTTTTTTTTCTGAAATACCTATTTTTTATTTATTTTTTATTTTTTAATTTTAATTTTATTTTTAAATTTTACATAGTTGTATTAGTTTTGCCAAATATCAAAATGAATCCACCACAGGTATACATGTGTTCCCCATCCTGAACCCTCCTCCCTCCTCCCTCCCCATACCATCCCTCTGGGTCGTCCCAGTGCACTAGCCCCAAGCATCCAGTATCGTGCATCGAACCTTGACTGGCATCTCGTTTCATACATGATATTTTACATGTTTCAATGCCATTCTCCCAAATCTTCCCATCCTCTACCTCTCCCACAGAGTCCATAAGATAAATAAATTTATATTAAAAAATTTTTAAAAATGGGCCAACTATTTGCACAAACACTTTACCAAAGATATATATACAGATTTTGGCCAAGCATGTGAAAAGTTTCTATGGACCATTTGTTATTAGGAAATTATAAATTAAAACAATAACAAGATGTCATGACATAATACTAAAATCAGGAAAACTGAACCAAATACTGTTAAACATATGGAAAAACATAAGTATTCACTCATTGCCACTAGGTGTGATAGACATAATTTCAAATTGAATTATACCATATTTTTTAGGAAGAAGTTGATCTAGTGTTTTATAAATAATGTCAATAGAGAAAAATGAAAGAACAATTCCAATACATTCTATGATGTATTGGAATAGATACATAGAATGCATACATATTGGAATAGATACATTGGAATAGATTAAAAAGTGTTCTTTTAATCATACATACACACAGACAAAAACAAATTGTAGGCAAATATGAGTTTTGATAAATGATAAAAATTAAATATGAGTGTAATCCAACAGTATATTAAAAATAATAGACCATATTCATGCAGTGCGCTACTAGGAATCTAATCAAAGTTAAGGGTAAAATGTTACATTGAACAAACAAATGTATAAAATATCAAAATATCTTATGCTCATCTCCTCTTCTCTCTTTCTCTCTTGTGTATGTTTGTGTGTGTATTGTGGGGGTGTGTGTATTGTGGGGGTGTATTGTGGGGGTCTCTGTCTTTCAATGAACTTATTTATTTATATATCTAACTATCTCTGTCTTGACCCAAAAGCTAATTATGTTTCATAAGAAAACCCATGGGGTATTTAAATTAGTATTAGTAATGTGATACTCTGGTGAAATACTCAAACAATATTCTTCCTAAATAAATAATCGAATAAAAAATACAATGGTGGAAAACATACCATTTGTTAATGACATGAGTATACCATGTAGATTCAACAAAGAATGTTCAATATAATGAAGAAATGTTTTAAATGTTACTGAAAGGAGATTTAAATAAGTAGATAATGAAGCATGGTACTCATCTTGTGTATTCTAAAATTAATTCCTGATTGATCAAAAAAATTTAATGCAATCATAAAAATGGAAGCAAAAGAACTTTAAAAGAGACTGTTTATAATGTTTTAGTGAAGAAAGGCATAGTAAGCAAAAAAGAGAAAAAAGGTCCATAAGGCTTAAAATAAGTCCATGACTTAAAAGTCAGTAAGACAAAGTTAAATAACAAATGATAAATATTTGCTTACAAATAGAAATATCTTATGTCACACACACACACATGCATAGTTATTAGTCATAACATACAGCAATTATATATTTTCCACTGCATAGTATTTTAAAATTAAACATACCATATTACATTGTTATACCTTGTTTCTTCTACTCTAATTTCTTCTACAAGTAAATTTGAAATGCTGATGATAGATAAATATAAAAATATGTTTTTCAGGTGTTGTATTTTAAATTGTTTCTGCTAGCAATTTTTAAGACCATACACGTTTCCCCATTAATGTAAATATGCTGTCACTATGTCAGGAGCTGATGTGTTTTGTTTCTCTGTTCACCTTTAAATGAAATGTGTTTTGAAGGATGAAATCTAACATAATGAATATAAATATGAAGCGAAATTACTGAAGTAGCAAAAGAAAAATAAAACACAGAATATATAAATACCTCAGAGTTCTAAAATGTGGAATTAATGCTGACAGTATACTCTGCAGATTGCTTATAGTATCTTTATTGTTGTCATCTGTATTCTGGAGGTTCTCTTGGGATTGCATTTTCTTGCTCAAGGAATTTTGTTGACACATTAGATGTCAGCTTCTAAAAAATTTATGGAGTGGAACAGAAGGGTGTTTCCTTCTTAAAGTTTTATATACCCAAGCTTTCTTCTCCTGATGTGGCAACTGGGATTATCTTTGGATCATGCATTAGGATTTTTGCCAGAATACATTTGAACAGAAAAATAAGGAAAAGAGAGCCCCAAAGTTTGACATGGACAGCAATTCTTCAAGCTTTTAAAAATTAGCAATTTTTATTGGAGAAATCTAAGTAATATAGATATTGATTTGCTGATTTTAGTGTAAGTACATCTTCATATTTTACATAATTAATTTGCATAACATATAATTTTGCATAAATTTATATACTTAATTATCTTATTTTGATTATTTTGTACTTCTGCTATTAGGTATTATCAGGACAGTTTTGCATACATTGCTTTAAAACTAATTCATTGTATTTGATCCAAGAAACTGGGGAAGGCATCCTTCCGTTCATCAAATATTGCCAGCTTAGCCTGCCCAGATGAGAGAAACCAAATCAAATTATCTCCCAACTTGGGCCTTTTTGTCTCTGCATTCTTTCTCTTTGTTTTGTGAGGGATAGCTAAGTTAGTAGGAGCAAGACAGAAATTCAAATGCAGCATTTTACTAAATGGCCCAGTCACTGTATACACCCTTGATGCCTTTTGCTATGTACACTTTACAGCAGGTGACTTATTCCTTAAATTATTGTGAACAGGCCTCAGTCAGTCAGTCAGTTCAGTCACTCAGTCATGTCCAACTCTTTGCAACCCCATGAATAGCAGCATGCCAGGCATCCCTGTCCATGACTAACTCCCGAAGTTCACTCAGACTCATGTTCATCGAGTCAGTGATGCCATCAAGCCATCTCATCCTCTGTTGTCCCCTTCTCCTCTTGCCCCCAATCCGCCCCAGCATCAGTCTTTTCCAATGAGTCAACTCTTCGCATGAGGTGGACAAAGTACTGGAGTTTCAGTTTAGCATCAGTGCTTCCAAAGAAATCCCAGGGCTAATCTCCTTCAGAATGGACTGGTTGGATCTCCTTGCAGTCCAAGGGACTCTCAAGAGTCTTCTCCAACATCACAGTTCAAAAGCATCAATTCTTTGGTGCTCAGCCTTCTTCACAGTCCAACTCTCACATCCATACATGACCACTGGAAAAACCATAGCCTTGACTAGATGGACCTTTGTTGGCAAAGTAATGTCTCTGTTTTTGAATATGCTAAATAGGTTGGTCATAACTTTCTTTCCAAGGAGTAAGTGTCTTAATATCCTGGCTGTAATCACCATCTACAGTGACTTTGGAGCCCAAAAATTAAGCCTGACATTGTTTCCACTGTTTCCCCATCTATTTCCCATGAAGTGATGGGACCAGATGCCATGATCTTAGTTTTCTGAATGTTGTGCTTTAAGCCAACTTTTTCACTCTCCTGTTTCGCTTTCTTCAAGAGGCTTTTTGTTCCTCTTCACTTTCTGCCATAAGGGTGGTGTCATCTGTATATCTTAGGTTATTAGTATTTCTTCCAGCAATCTTGATTCCAGCTTGTGCTTAATCCAGCCCAGCGTTTCTCATGATGTACTCTGCACGTAAGTTAAATAAGCAGGGTGACAATATACAGCCTTGACGTACGCCTTTCCCTATTTGGAACCAGTCTGTTGTTCCATGTCCAGTTCTAACTCTTGCTTCCTGACCTGCATATAGGCTTCTCAAGAGGCAGGTCAGGTGGTCTGGAATCCCATCTCTCAGAATTTTCCACAGTTTATTGGGATCCACACAGTCAAAGGCTTTGGCATAGTCAATAAAGCAGAAATAGATGTTTTTCTGGAACTCTCTTGCTTTTTCTATGATCCAGATCAGATCAAATCAGATTGAATCGCAGCACGCCAGGCCTCCCTGTCCATCACCAACTCCCGGAGTTCACTGAGACTCACGTCCATCGAGTCAGTGATGCCATCCAGCTATCTCATCCTCTGTCGTCCCCTTCTCCTCTTACCCCCAATCCCTCCCAGCATCAGGGTCTTTTCCAATGAATCAACTCTTCACATGAGGTGGACAAAGTACTGGAGTTTCAGCTTTAGCATCATTCCTTCCAAAGAGATCCCAGGGCTGATCTCCTTTAGGATGGACTGGTTGGATCTCCTTGCAGTCCAAGGGACTCTCAAGAGTCTTCTCCAACACCACAGTTCAAAAGCATCAATTCTTCAACGCTTAGCTTTCTTCACAGTCCAACTCTCACATCCATATATGACCACAGGAAAAACCATAGCCTTGATGGAAATTTGATCTCTGGTTCCTCTGCCTTTTCTAAAACCAGCTTGAACATCTGGAAATTCATGGTTCATGTATTGCTGAAGCCTGGCTTGGAAAATTTTGAGCATTACTTTACTAGCTTGGGATATGAGTGCAATTGTGCGGTAGTTTGAGCATTTTTTGGCATTGCCTTTCTTTGGGATTGGAATAAAAACTGACCTTTTCCAATCCTGTGGTCACTGCTGAGTTTTCCAAATTTTCAGGTATATTGAGTGCAGCACTTTCACAACATCATCTTTCAGGATTTGAAATAGCTCAACTGGAATTCCCTCACCTCCACTAGCTTTGTTGGTAGTGATGCTTTCTAAGGCCCACTTGACTTCACATTCCAGGATGTCTGGCTCTACGTGAGTGATCACACCATCGTGATTATCTAGTTTGTGAAGATCTTTTTTATACAGTTCTTCTGTGTATTCTTGCCATCTCTTCTTAATATCTTATGTCTTTGTTATGTCCATACCATTTCTGTCCTTTATCAAGCCCATCTTTGCATGAAATATTCCCTTGGTATCTCTAATTTTTCTTGACGAGATCTCTAGTCTTTCCTATTCTGTTGTTTTCCTCTATTTCTTTGCATTGATTGCTGAGGAAGGCTTTCTTATCTCTCCTTGCTATTCTTTGGAACTCTGCATTCAGATGCTTATATCTTTCCTTTTCTCCTTTGCTTTTCACTTATCTTCTTTTCATAGCTATTTGTAAGGCCTCCCCAGACAGCTATTTTGCTTTTTGCATTTCTTTTCCATGGGTATGGTCTTGATCCCTGTCTCCTGTACAATGTCACGAACCTCATTCCATAGTTCATTAGACACTCTATCTATAAGATCTAGTACCTTAAATCTGTTTCTCACTTCCATTATATAATCATAAGGGGTTTAATTTAGGTCATGCCTCAATGGTCTAGTTGTTTTCCCTACTTCCTTCCATTTAAATCTGAATTTGGCAATAAGGAGTTCATAGTCTGAGCCATAGTCAGCTCCTGGTTTTGTTTTTGCTGACTGTATAGAGCTTCTCCATCTTTGGCTGCAAAGAATATAATCAACTTGATTTCGGTGTTGACTATCTGGTGATGTCCATGTATACAGTCTTCTCTTGTATTTTTGGAAGGGGATGTTTGCTATGACCAGTGCGTTCTCTTCGCAAAACTCTATTAGCCTTTGCTCTGCTTCATTCCGTATTCCAAAGCCAAATTTGCCTGTTACCCCAGGTGTTTCTTGACTTCCTACTTTTGCATTCCAGTCCCCTATAATGAAAAGGACATCTTTTTTGGGTGTTAGTTCTAATAGGTCTTGTACAGGCCTAGGTGAATGTAAATGGATATTAGATATATGTATGTGTATGTATATGTATGTATCTGTTCAAATACATATATATCTAATATTATATACATATACAGAAAAAATATTTCTGATGGGATTAAAAATAATAGGTAGGAAGACCTGTTTAGAATTTCAGGGACAGAAGACTTAAAATATAAGAATTTTTTTAAATTTAATTATATTTTTTAAATTTACAGTATTGTATTGGTTTTGCCATATATCAAAATGAATCTGCCACAGGTATACATGTATTCCACATCCTGAACCCTCCTCCCACCTCCCTCCCCATACCATCCCTCTGGGTCGTCCCAGTGCACCAGCCCCAATTATCCAGTATCGTGCATCAAACCTGGACTGGCGACTCGTTTCATATCTGATATTATACATGTTTCAATGCCATTCTCCCAAATCATCCCACCCTCTCCCTCTCCACAGAGTCCAAAAGACTGATCTGTTTATTATTTAAGGAAAGAACAAACTTCAATTATCCAGTAATATATTATCTTCACATTAGAAAGAACCAGTAATGGGAAAAATAGATTCTGCTGTTTTGAACAGAGCCTTATACAAAATCTATTGGCTCTTCAGCAAAATTTGATGGTGTTCCTACCTATGAAACAATCTTGTGGGTTGATATCCAGGACAATAGAAAATGAAAATAATGCAATATATTTTGCAGTAGAATGTGTTTTTACTCAACAATATATTATTTTACCCCCCAATATTGGCATTCACAAATAACTGTACTACAAATTTTTTATAATTAAAAGGAAATAAGCATCACACTGAATAATCAGAGATTAGACCTATGTTGACATTTTTTTCTAAGCAGGGTGTCATCAGGTAAAATGCCTGGTTGGATAAAGCACAAGCTGGAATCAAGATTGCAGGGAGAAATATCAATAACCTCAGATATGCAGATGACACCACCAGTATGGCAGAAAGCTAAGGAGAACTAAAGGGCCTCTTGAAGAAAGTGAAAGAGGAGAGTGAAAATGTTGGCTTAAAACTCAACATTCAGAAAACTAACATCATGGTACCTGGTCCCATAACTTCATGGCAAATGGATGGGGAAATGAAACAGTGAGAGACCTTATGTTTTGAGTCTCCAAAATCACTGCAGATGGTGACTGCAACCAGGAAATTAAAAGACACTTACTCCTTGAAAGAAAAGCTATGACCAACCTAGACAGCATATTAGAAAGCAGAAGCATTGTTTTGCCAACAAAGGTCCATCTAGTCAAAGCTATAGTGTTTCCAGTGGTCCTGTATGGATGTGAGAGTTGGACTATAAAGAAAGCTGAACGCGGAAGAACTGATGCTTTTGAACTGTGGTGTTAGAGAAGACTCTTGAGAGTCCCTTGGACTGCAAGGAGATCCAACCAGTCCATGCTAAAGGAAATCAGTCCTGAATCTTCACTTGAAGGATTGATGCTGAATCTGAAACTCCAATACTTTGGCCACCTGATGCAAAGAATTGACTGATTTGGAAAGACCTTGATGCTGGGAAAGACTGAAGGCAGGAGGAGTAGGGGGTGACAGAGGATGAGATGGTTGGATGGCATCTCCAACTTGATGGACATGAATTTGAGTAAGCTCTGGGAATTGCTGATGGACAGCAAAGCCTGGCATGCTGCACTTAATGGGGTCGCAAAAAGTTAGACACGACTGAGCAATTGAACTGAACTGACTTTTTCTATAGCAAGCAGATAATTTTGAGAATATTGTTATATATGAGTCATAATATTTCTGAAAACAACAGCATAGAAGAAAATTTTGAAATGAGAAAAAAATACAAAAGGAAACTGGGTGAGAAACTAAAGAAAATCTCAGGGAAAAGTTGTTGGGTACTAAAATAAATGACCAATATTTTCATCTAAGAAAATACAATCCAAGGTAAAGAAAATTGACTTTACATGAGCTATTTTTGCTATCAAACTACATTCAGTGTGAGATAGACAACAAATTAGGATGCAAGAAAACCTTCATATGATTAATAAAGACAGTATTAAAGATACAGTTATCAGAGAAGGAGGCAAAATAATTTTCTATAGCTAATTTGATTGGACAATGCACTTTCCTTTGCATGAGTTTCTTTTAACAAATTTTTAATTCTTCTGAAACATTGTCAGAATTTCCCTTTTATCCTTAGTGAACAATTTAGGCTCATGTTTTATGTTTCCTGTGTAGTTGTCTTCTGAAAATCATTTTTTATCTATGAATAAGCTGGTTTACATAAAGATTGTAACCTATACCCTATAACTACAATGGGAGTTGGTGATGGACAGGGAAGCCTGGTGTGCTGCAGTCTATGGGATGGCGAAGAGTCAGACACAACTGAGCTACCGAACTGATCTAGGAATCAGAAGAAGAAAACCCACATAATTTCAAACACCTTACTTTATATAAAGTGAAAATGAGTGTTATCTTTATGTTTAACTACGCTTGTAGATATTTTGCATTGGAACATTCAGTGCACCTCTACATTTTTAGTTACTCCCATTTCATCATTAAATTTCTACAAAGATTCTATTATACTGAATTATCTTGATTGTAGGATTCAGCTATGTTGATGGTATCCTAGAGTTGGCTTCTTATTGCAATAGTCCCCATGAATGATGCAGTGATTTCTTTCATACTAGTGGATCATTTATATTCCAAATGCCTGTTCAAAAATATTTGCAAAATTCTTGGTGCATCAGATTGGATGGTTAGTGTTCTTTGTCACTGTAAAGTACGTGTGGAAGAGCATATAGTAGGATAAGGATAAATAGTAAATAGATCCATTTTTGTTTCCTCATGTTTGCATATTTACCATATTTATTCTCTGGTTTTACTGAAGAATTTTCTAAGCTGCATGGCCATTTTGTGACAATTATTGTAGTTAAAGTTAGTAAAAATTATCCTTAAACACACTTCCCTAAGCAGATAGATAGATAGATAGATAGATGTCAGTATTTCAGTACTCCAGAAGCAAATGGAGGAGTAAGGATGCTTCATTATGAAATGAAACTTATATTTGGGAATTCCTATCAATTGTGATACATGATGTCCTATTACCTGGAGCCAATAAGGGTACTAATGGCAAGCCATATATAAAATGTTAGTAATGCTTAATATCTCTGTTAATATTAGATGACATCTACATAAATAGAAATTCTAATGTTTTCCCTAAAACTCAATTTTTTGTGCATACTGTGGAGTCCATGACTGTTGAAAATATGACCCTAGATCAAAATAGTGATATAGGATATAGGTTATAATTTTTATGTAAACCAGCTTGAATTCCAATCCTGACTTGGACAGGAATTGGCAGTGTTTAGGTGGATTCATTTCGATATTTGGCAAAACCAATACAATATTGTAAAGTTTAAAAATAAAATAAAATTTAAAAAACAACAACAACAACAAAAAATGTTTCTATTTGGCAAAATCTTCAGATCAGATCAGATCAGTCGTTCAGTCGTGTCCGACTCTTTTAGACCCCATGAATCGCAGCAAGCCAGGCCTCCCTGTCCATCACCAACTCCCGGAGTTCACTGAAACTCACGTCCATCGAGTCAGTGATGCCATCCAGCCATCTCATCCTCTGTCGTCCCCTTCTCCTCCTGCCCCCAATCCCTCCCAGCATCAGAGTCTTTTCCAATGAGTCAACTTTTTGCATGAGGTGGCCAAAGTACTGGAGTTTCAGCTTAGGCATCATTCCTTCCAAAGAAATCCCAGGGCTGATGTCCTTCAGAATGGACTGGTTGGATCTCCTTGCAGTCCAAGGGACTCTCAAGAGTCTTCTCCAATACCACAGTTCACAAGCATCAATTCTTCAGCACTCAGCTTTCTTCACAGTCCAACTCTCACATCCATACATGACCACAGGAAAAACCATAGCCTTGACTAGAAGAACATTTGTTGGCAAAGTAATGTCTCTGCTTTTGAATACGCTATCTAGGTTGGTCATAACTTTCCTCCCAAGGAGTAAAGGTCTTTTAATTTCATGGCTGCAGGCACCATCTGCAGTGATTTTGGAGCCCAGAAAAATAAAGTCTGACACTGTTTCCACTGTTTCCCCATCTATTTGCCATGAGGTGATGGGACTGAATGCCATGATCTTCGTTTTCTGAATGTTGAGCTTTAAGCCAACTTTTTCACTCTCCTGTTTCACTTTCATCAAGAGGCTTTTTAGTTCATCTACACTTTCTGCCATAAGGGTGGTGTCATCTATATATCTTAGGTTATTGATATTTCTCCCTGCGATCTTGATTCCAGCTTGTGTTTCTTCCAGTCCAGCGTTTCTCATGATGTACTCTGCATATAAGTTAAATAAGCAGGGTGACAATATACAGCCTTGACGTACTCCTTTTCCTATTTGGAACCAGTCTGTTGTTCCATGTCCAGTTCTAACTATTGCTTCCTGACCTGCATACAAATTCCTCAAGAAGCAGATCAGATGGTCTGGTATTCCCATCTCTGTCAGAAATTTCCACAGTTTATTGGGATCCACACAGTCAAAGGCTTGGGCATAGTCAATAAAGCAGAAATAGATGCTTTTCTGGAACTCTCTTGATTTTTCCATGATCCAGCGGATGTTGGCAATTTGATCTCTGGTTCCTCTGCCTTTTCTAAAACCAGCTTGAACATCAGGAAGTTCACGGTTCACATTTTGCTGAAGCCTGGCTTGGAGAATTTTGAGCATTACTTTACTAGCGTGTGAGATGAGTGCAATTGTGAGGTAGTTTGAGCATTCTTTGGCATTGCCTTTCTTTGGGATTGGAATAAAAACTGACCTTTTCCAGTCCTGTGGCCACTGCTGAGTTTTCCAAATTTTCAGGCATATTGAGTGCAGCACTTTCACAGCATCATCTTTCAGGATTTGGAATAGTCCACTGGAATTCTGTCACCTCCACTAGCTTTGTTAGTAGTGATGCTTCCTAAGGCTCACTTGACTTCACATTCCAGGATGTCTGGCTCTACATGAGTGATCACACCATCGTGATTATCCGGGTCACGAAGATCTTTTTTGTACAGTTCTTCTGTGTATTCTTGCCACCTGTTCTCAATATCTTCTCCTTCTGTTAGGTCCATACCGTTTCTGTCCTTTATTGAGCCCATCTTTGCATGAAATATTCCTCTGGTATCTCTGATTTTCTTGAAGAGATCTCTAGTCTTTCCCATTCTGTTGTTTTCCTCTATTTCTTTGTATTGATCACTGAAGAAGGCTTTCTTATCTCTTCTTGCTATTCTTTGGAACTCTGCATTCAGATGTTTATATCTTTCCTTTTCTCCTTTGCTTCTCACTTCTCTTCTTTTCACAGCTATTTGTAAGGCCTCCCCAGACAGCCATTTTGCTTTTTTGCATTTCTTTTCCTTGGGGATGATCATGATCCCTATCTCCTGTACAATGTCACCAACCTCATTCCATAGTTCATCAGGCACTCTATCTATCAGATCTAGGCCCTTAAATCTATTTCTCACTTCCACTGTATAATCATAAGGGATTTGATTTAGGTCATACCTGAATGGTCTAGTGGTTTTCCCTACTTTCTTTCATTTAAGTCTGAATTTGGCAATTAGGAGTTCATGGTCTTAGCCACAGTCATCTCCTGGTCTTGTTTTTGTTGACTGTATAGAGCTTCTCTATCTTTGGCTGCAAAGAATATAATCAATCTGATTTCAATGTTGAGCATCTGGTGATGTCCATGTATAGAGTCTTCTCTTGTGTTGTTGGAAGAGGGTGTTTGTTATGACCAGTGCATTTTCTTGGGAAAACTCTGTTAGTCTTTGTCCTGCTTCATTCTGTATTCCAAGGCCAAATTTGCCTGTTATTCCGGGTGTTTCTTCATTTCCTACTTTTGCATTCCAGTCCCCTATAATGAAAAGGACATCTTTTTTGGGTGTTAGTTCTAAAAGGTCTTGTAGATCTTCATAGAATCGTTCAACTTCAGCTTCTTCAGTGTTACTGGTTGGGGCATACACTTGGATTACTGTGATATGGAATGGTTTGTCTTGGAAACGAACAGAGATCATTCTGTCGTTTTTGAGATCGCATCCAAATACTGCATTTCGGACTCTTTTGTTGACCATGATGGCTACTCCATTTCTTCTGAGGGATTCCTGCCCACAGTAGTAGATATAATGGTCATCTGAGTTAAATTCACCCATTCCAGTCCATTTCAGTTCACTGATTCCTAGAATTTTGACATTCACTCTTGCCATCTCTTGTTTGACCGCTTCCAATTTGCCTTGATTCATGGACCTGACATTCCAGGATCCTATGCAATATTGCTCCTTACAGCATCGGACCTCGCTTCTCTCACCAGTCACATTCACAGCTGGGTATTTTTTTGCTTTGGCTCCATCTCTTCATTCTTTCTGGAGTTATTTCTCCAGTCATCTCCTGTAGCATATTGGGCACCTACTGACCTGGGGAGTTTCTCTTTCAGTATCCTATCATTTTGCCTTTTCATACTGTTCATGGGGTTCTCAAGGCAAGAATACTGAAGTGGTTTGCCATTGCCTTCTCCAGTGGACCACTTTCTGTCAGTTCTCTCCACCATGACCCGCCCGTCTTGGGTTGCCCCACGGGCATGGCTTAGTTTTTTGAGTTAGACAAGGCTGTTGTCCTAGTGTGATTAGATTGACTAGTTTTCTGTGAGTATGGTTTCTGTGTGTTTTCCCTCTAATGCCCTCTTGCAACACCTACCATCTTACTTGGGTTTCTCTTACCTTGGGTGTGGGGTATCTCCATGGCTGCTCCAGCAAAGCGCAGCCATTGCTCCTTACCTTGGATGAGGGGTATCTCCTCACCTCCGCCCTTCCTGACCTTCAACGTGGGATAGCTCCTCTAGGCCCTCCTGCGCCAATGAGCCACTGCTCCTTGGACATGTAGCCTTAATAACACTTGTAAGAAATATTAGCTTCTTTACTGAATAGGAAAGGCAGGTACTGACATGCTGCATAATTGCATAAGATAACATAGCTCGTAAATAGAAGGAATGGAATATGAGCCAAAGCAATCCATTTTTAACTTCTACAATATGCTGCTGCCCAAAATCCAGATCACATTAATATTTACTCTTAGGCTTATTGTTAAGATTCAGTGACATGTGAAACATTAAGAATACCGTTTAACACATGATTTTCACTCATTGCATTCTAGTTATTGTAATAGACACTTTATTACCACATGGTTGAGACTACATGTGGGAAGGAGATGAGAAGAAGGGCAGTGATATTCATAGAGAACTGAAACTAGGGACTAAGAAACAGCTTGAAAGTATCCCAAGGTATTAACCATCCTGTCTCTAAATCACTCTTGAGGTTTGGCTGCATCTCTGCTTGAATTTTCTTTCTTAATAAAGGAAATTCTTAAATTAGAAGCTTGATGATTTCAGTATCCCATTCACCATCTTTTACATTTACTGTAATCACTTTGCTTACCTGGTGGCTCAGATGGTAAAGAATTCGCCTGCAATGTGGAAGACTTTTGCTCAATCCCTGGGTTAGGAAGATCCACTGTAGAAGAGAACGGCTACCCACTCCAGTTTTCTGGCCTGGAGAATTCCATGGCAAAAAAACCTTGCAGGGTACAGTCCATGGGGTTGCAAAGAGTCAGATGAGCAACTTTCACTTTCAAATAAATAGTCACTCTGTGTTGCTTATTTCGTTCAATAAAATCCCTAAAGTGTGAAAAGAATGAAAGAAAAAATAATGAATGAAGGCAGGAAGGAACCAAGTTCAATTTTGACCATAGAGTGAAATTTCATAAGTAAAAAAGAGCAAATAATGTTTATTTAGCATAAAAAACAATGGCATATAAAATGGAAAATATGAGCAATTTTACTGATAAAATGTATTCAGATACTTAAATTTACTTTAACATTTGGAAACAGTAATATTACATGAAACACTATTACCAAATATCTCATAAAACATTTGGATCAGTCATTATGTGTATGCGTGTATATATGTGTGTATGATTGCCTACCTTTTGCTTTTCAAAAGTTCCCTGGTGACTCAGATGGTAAAGAATCTGCCTGCAAGGCAGGGGATCTGGATTTGATCCCTGGGTCAGGAAGATGCACTGGAGAAGGGAATGGCAAGCCACTCCAGTATTCTTGCCTGGAGAATTCCATATACAGAGATGCCTGGCAGGCTATAGTCCATGGGTGGCAAAGAGTTGGACAGGACTGAATGGCTAGTGCTTTCACTTTTTGAAAGAATACAGGAAGAATTCTTATCCCATAATGGAAACAACCATAACAAAAATCACATGGAAAATCCCACACAGCTCACCTAATTTATCTGGACATCTGTTACTTCATAAATTAGGTAAATTGTTAGCATTAACATACTGAAGGCAAAGCAAAACAGATTGTTAAGAGTTTGTTCCAGTTCATCTTCCCTCACTTGGCCTACAGATGTTTGACTTAAGATAATTGAGTTCGGAATATCCCTTGTAGTAGGAAATGGCAATGCGCTCCAGTATTCTTGCCTGGACAGTCCTATAAACAGAGGAGCCTAGGGGCCTACAGTCCATGAAGGTGCAAAGGGTCTGACAAGACTGTACAACTGACTGTGCATACACACACACACACACACACACACACCCCTGATATGAAAACCAATCTCATGTTTCTTAAATACCAAATTTAGAGAAAAATCTTTCAGTAAAGACAGAATAACTACTTCGCATCCCTTCTACTGTGAGGAATATTGGGGTGCTTTATACCAGTGGGAAAGCCTTAGAAATTTATATTTGGGATATTTTTCTAATGTCAAGTATTTTCCCAGTTTTTGAATGAGAATATATAATTAAAAGCAAAGTCCCATAGAAAATGGCAAGGAGTGAACACTATTGGGTAATACAATATGTGTTCATTTAAAAAATGTATTTTATTTTATTGAAGTATAGTTGATTATAGTTGATTTTCAATATTGTGTTATATGTGTTAATTATTAATTGGGCTTGCCAAATGAGAACTGTTGAGTCAAGAAATATAGATATAACTAATCTTTTATGTATATTCACAATTAAATGATTCAATTATTTAGATATTCCATGCATCTTAATGGCTGAAAACTTTTTATTGGTTATCTGATCATCCACACATTTGGAACATAATTTATTTCCTAGGAAACCTACACAAAACCAAATAGAATTATTACTTCTAATTACTCTATTTTTTTTTAAATCCTACAGCACCAGCATGATACAAAACCAACTACTTATTTGAAACTAAACAATGGCTTTTCTGTATAAAACTGAATGTAGAGAAATAAATAAACCTTTTTTGTGGTATCTGGATTAATATTTTTATTGTTTCTTTTACATCTGGCAATGGAACTTGAGGGAAGATGCATGTATTTTATCTTAAAAAACAGTGACAGATAAATTTTGAACTCAGCTGGGTTATTTTCTTTTCTGCTTAAGTTACTTTATTAGAGCATTGGCAGATTTCTTTGTTGATAACTTTATAGTCTTGCACATCATATTTAATAATACAAAAAGGAATCTGTATGACCAGTCATGATATAATCAATATCATGTGAATAACAATGTTTAATTACTTCTTGAAGTTTTAATGCCTCCATCTGTCTTTAGTTCACTTAAAATAGTTAATATTCTCTTGTTTTTCTCTTGTCATTTAAGCCATACAGGCTAGCCTATGATGGGTATATGCATCCCTGATAATACAACTAACTATTAGAGTTAAGAGAGGATATGGGTGAGTAATACACTATTGTGTATATGTACCAGCTTTCTTATCCATTCATCTGCTGATGGACATCTAGGTTTCTTCCATGTCCTGACTATTATAAACACTGCTGCAATGAACACTTGGTACGTGTGTCTCTTTCAATTCTGGTTTCTTCGGTGTGTATGCCCAACAGTGGGATTACTGGGTCATATGGCAGGTCTATTTCCAGTTTTTTAAGGAATCTCCACACTGTTCTCCATAGTGGCTGTACTAGTTTGCATTCCCACCAACAGTGTAAGAGGGTTCCCTTTTCTTCACACCCTCTCCAGCATTTATTGCTTGTAGACTTCTGGATCGCAGCCATTCTGACTGGCGTGAAATGGTACCTCATTGTGGTTTTGATTTGCATTTCTCTGATAATGAGTGATGTTGAGCATCTTTTCATGTGTTTGTTAGCCATCTGTATGTCTTCTTTGGAGAAATGTCTATTTAGTTCTTTGGCCCATGTTTTGAGTGGGTCGTTGATTTTCCTGGAATTGAGCTGCTGGAGTTGCTTGTATATTTTTGAGATTAGTTGTTTGTCAGTTGCTTCATTTGCTATTATTTTCTCCCATTCGGAGAAGGCAATGGAACCCCACTCCAGTACTCTTGCCTGGAAAATCCCATGGATGGAGGAGCCTGGAAGGCTCTATTCCATGGGATTGCTGAGGGTCGGACACGACTGAGCAACTTCACTTTCATTTTTCATTTTCAAGCATTGGAGAAGGAAATGGCAACCCACTCCAGTGTTCTTGCCTGGAGAATCCCAGGGATGGGGGACCCTGGTGGGCTGCCATCTATAGGGTCTCACAGAGTCGGACATGACTGAAGTGACTTAGCAGCTCTTCCATTCTGAAGGCTGTCTTTTCACCTTGCTTATAGTTCCCTTTGTTGTGCAGAAGCTTTTAAGTTTAATTAGGTCCCATTTGTTTATTTTTGCTTTTATTTCCAATATTCTGGGAGGTGGGTCATAGAGGATCCTGCTGTGATTTATGTCGGAGAGTGTTTTGCCTATGTTCTCCTCTAGTTTTATAGTTTCTGGTCTTATGTTTAGATCTTTAATCCATTTTGAGTTTATTTGTGTGTATGATGTTAGAAAGTGTTCTAGTTTCATTCTTTTACAAGTGGTTTCCCAGCACCACTTGTTAAAGAGATTGTCTTTAATCTATTGTATACTTTTGCCTCCATTTGAATCAGTTCTAATGAGGTGGATGAAACTGAAGCCTATTATACAGAGTGAAGTAAGCCAGAGAGAAAAACACCAATACAGTATACTAACGCATATATATGGAATTTAGAAAGGTGGTAACGACAACCCTGTAAGCGAGACAGCAAAAGAGACACAGATGTATAGAACAGTCTTTTGGACTCTGTGGGAGAGGGAGAGGGTGGGATGATTTGGGAATATGGCATTGAAACATGTATAGTATCATATATGAAATGAATCACCAGTCCAGTTTCGATGCATGATACTGGATGTTTGGGGCTGGTGCACTGGGATGACCCAGAGGAATGGTATGGGCAGGGAGGAGGCGGGGGGTTCAGATGGGGAGCACGTGTACACCCGTGGCAGATTCATGTTGATGTATGGCAAAACCAATACAATAATGTAAAGTAATTAACCTCCAATTAAAATAAATAAATTTATATTAAAAAAAGAGAAAGGATATGGGTATTGCATCCTTCTTTTTAACTGCTTTAAGAAAAGACAGCCCCATTTTTGCCAGATTGATTTTTGTTTATAAAATTCAGTCTCAAGTTTTCCAAGATGGCACAAATAAGGAAATAAACACAGTGTTTGTGACAAGCACTTAATTATTCTACTTCAGTAAAGAAAACAAAATCAAATAACTTTTATCATGTATTCATTACAATTACATATTCTCAAAATAGTCTGTGGATTGACATCTATTTACAGAATACAATGATTATTTGATTGTCTTCTGGATAACATTTTCTTATATTTTTCATATTTTGCTTTACTTTTTTGTAGTTACCTAAACCATAGCACTTACTTGATAGCTAAGTCTATGGATACCAAATTAAAGAAGTGCTATACAGAATTACTTTGAAACTGTACTTTAATACATAAAATGTTAAGGAAGTTAAAAGAATAATTATAAAATTGAATCTCAACTTTGTTTCAATTGCATCAGCACAAATAGAGGGATTATTGTGAAATGAATTAAGGATTTTTTTTTTTTTTTTAAAAGGTGGTGAGAACTTCCAACTGTAGGAGTGCACTATATGGGGATTTGGCAGTGTGTGCCAGATATCAAAGTGGAGGTTATATGGAAAGTTGCTGACCTGACATCTAAAATACAGACTTTATTGATTGTGAAGAGTGTGAGATGTCTGGCATATTAGTCTTTACTATCAAGGGATTCATACTAACAGAGCTGTCATTTTAAGGATAATTACTAATTGAGACACACTGAAGAATGACCTTGTAAAAAATCTAGGCTTTTAAAGAGTTGGACATGACTGAGTGACTGAACTGAGCCTTAAAGTGCACACAAAATATTTAATAAATAGTAAGAAAAATAATGACAAAAGTTATACTTAGATCTTAAGCTAAACCAAAATTTTTTGGGTAAAACAGAGAATTCCAACATCTATGGCTGGTCAATTATATGAGTGAAATACATGTGTAGATTTTTTTCCCTTTCTTTCTTAAAGATTTTAGTGAACATTTTGTCTTCAAACTTGAAAAGCAAAAGTTTAAACCCACACAAAATGAACATATTCTTAAAAGGATATAATTGCCCAAGACTGAATCAGAAATAAACAGAAGAAAATATGAACAGACCAGTTATTGGTAATGAAATTGAATTAGTAATTTTAAAACACCAACAAAACAAAAGTTCAAGACTATTTTGCTTCACAGGTAAATTCTGAAACTATTCCAAAGAATTGCAGAGGAAGGAACACTTCTGAACTCATTTTATGAGAGCACCATTACCCCGATATCAAAGCCAGAAAAAAAAGATATCACAAAAAAGAAGATTATAGGGCATTATCATCTATGAACATAGATGCAAAAATCCTCAACACAATGCTAGCAGAGTGACTACAACAATACATTGAAATAATAACACACACAAGTGGGGCATATCCCAGGGATGCAAGGTTTATTGAATATATGCAAATCAATCAGTGTGATCCACCATATTAGCAAATTGAAGAAGAAAATTTAAAAGAAAGAAAATTAAAGTGTCAGTCACTCAGTCATGTTCGACTCTTTGGGACTCCAAGAACTGTAGCCCACCAGGCTCCTCTATCCATGGATTTTCCAGGCAAGAATACTGGAGTGGGTAACCATTCTCTTCTCCAATGGATCTCCTGGCCCAAGAATCAAACCTTGGTCTTCTGCATTGCAGGCAGATTCTTTACCATCTAAGCCACCAGGCAAGCCATATGATCATCTCAATAGAAGCAGAAAAACCTTTTGATAACATTCAATATTCATTCAGTTCAGTTCAGTTCAGTCACTCAGTTGAGTCCGACTCTTTGCGACCCCATGAATCGCAGCACGCCAGGCCTCCCTGTCCATCACCAACTCCTGGAGTTCACTCAAACTCAAGTCCATCGAGTCAGTGATGCCATCCAGTCATCTCATCCTCTGTCGTCCCCTTCTCCTCCTGCCCCCAATCCCTCCCAGCATCAGAGTTTTTTCCAATGAGTTAACTCTTCGCATGAGGTGGCCAAAGTACTGGAGTTTCAGCTTTAGCATCATTCCTTCCAAAGAAATCCCAGGGCCAATCTCCTTCAGAATGGACTGGTTGGATCTCCTGGCAGTCCAAGGGACTCTCAAGAGTCTTCTCCAACACCACAGTTCAAAAGCATCAATTCTTCGGCACTCAGCTTTCTTCACAGTCCAACTCTCACATCCATACGTGACCACTGGAAAAACCATAGCCTTGACTAGACGAACCTTTGTTGGCAAAGTAATGTCTCTGCTTTTCAATATGATATCTAGGTTGGTCATAACTTTCCTTCATTAGTGACTAAAATATGCAAAGAATGGGTATAGGGAAAACCCACATCAACATAGTAAAGGCCATCTATGACAAACCTCGGAGAAGGCAATGGCACCCCACTCCAGTACTCTTGCCTGGAAAATCCCATGGATGGAGAAGCCTTGTAGGTTGCAGTCCATGGGGTTGCTAAGAGCCAGACATGACTGAGTGACTTCACTTTCAGTTTTCAATTTCATGCATTGGAGAAGGAAATGGCAACCCACTCCAGTGTTCTTGCCTGGAGAATCCCAAGGATGGTGGAGCCCGGTGGGCTGCCGTCTATGGGGTGGCACAGAGTGGGACATGACTAAGCGACTTAGCAGCAGCATGACAAACCTACAGCTAATATTATACTCAATGGTGAAAAAGTGAAAGCATTCCCTCTATGATTAGCAACAAGACAAAGATGCCCACTCTCACCACTTTTATTCAGCAGAGTTTGGGAAGTTCTAGCCACAGCAATCGAAGAAAAATAAATAAAGGGCCTCCAAATTGTAAAAGACAAATAAAAACTGTTGCTGTTTGTAGATGACATGATTTTTATGCATGGAAGATCCAAAGATGGCACAAAAAATCACTAGATCTCATCAATGAATTTGATAAAATTGCAGAATAGAAAATTAATATACAGAAATCTATTGCATGATATTTGTCTTTGCCTTACTTCACTTAGTATGATAATCTCTAGGTCCAATCATATTGCTGCAAATTACATTATTTCATTCTTTTTAATAGCTAATATTCATTATATATATGTATACATATATATATATATATATACACACACACACATATGTAATGGAATATGTGTGTATATATATAAGTTTTATCCATTCATCTGTTAATGAACAGTTCAATTGCTTCCATGTCTTGACTACTGTAATAGTGCTGCTATGAACAATAGGGTGCATACATCTTTTTGAATCAGAATTTTCATCTTTTCCATATATATGCCCCATAGTGGATTTGTGGGAGCATTTGATAACCATTTTTAGATTTTTAAGAAAACTCCATACTGTTTTCCATACTAGCTGCACCAATTTACATTCCCATCAACAGTATAGGAAGGTTCCCTTTTCTTCACACCCTCTCCAGCATTTATTACTTGGAGACATTTTTTTCGTGATTGTCATTCTGACCCGTGGAAGGTGTTAACTCATTGTAGTTTTGATTTGCATTTCTCTAATGATTAGCACTGATGAGCACCTTTTCATCTACCTATTGGCCATCTGTATGTCTTCCTTACATAAATCTCTATTTAGGTCTTCAATACATTTTTTGAAAGAGTTGCTTTTGTTTGTTTGTTTTTATATTGAACTGTATGAGCTGTTTCTGTATTTTGGAAATTAATCCTTGTTGATCACATTGCTTACAAATATTTTATCCCATTCTGTAGGTTGTATTTTTTTTTTTTAATTTTATTTTATTTTTAAACTTTACATAATTGTATTAGTTTTGCCAAATATCAAAATGAATCCACCACAGGCATACATGTGTTCCCCATCCTGAACCCTCCTCCCTCCTCCCTCCCCACACCATCCCTCTGGGTTGTCCCAGTGCACCAGCCCCAAGCATCCAGTATATCTTAAAATTTTGTTTGTAGTTTCCTTTGTTGTATAAAAGCTTTTAAGTTTAATTAGGTCCCATTTGTTTATTTTTGCTTTCGATTCCACTACTCTAGGTGGGTAGTGGTGGTTTAGTTGCTGAGTTATGCTTGACTTTTGTGACACAGTGGACTATAAACTAAACACATTGAATTAAATCTTAGTTACTGAACCAGAATCAAAGCAGCATGTGTTTCCAGACCTGTTTATGAAGACTCTGAAAAATAAAACAGGAAATTTGAGAAGCTCTCAGTAAGGTACCACCTTTGAGTCTCAGTTTTCTGTGATATTTTAATTAATCTTTTTAGGTAACATTTTACACAAATTAATGTTTCTATTCTAAAAGAACATTGACTTTTTTCTATAATTAATTTATACACATATCTATATAATAGTGATCTTCAAAAATCATAGAAATATTTCATTGTAAATATTAGCTCATTTTCTTTTTATTTCAATATATGACATTGCACTAGTTTAAAATAATGGGCAATAAAGCTGTATTTCACAATGAATTAGTATATTAATTATGAGAAAAATCAGGCCAGCCAAAGCTTCTTCTTCAGTTTCCTTGAAATTTCAATGAATGCCGTTTTACTCAAAAGTAGAGAACATTTTCAGATATCAAATAATGAGTAAATGTCCTAATTATGTGTGATAAATACACTTTATTGAAATTTGAATGTCTACTTTTATCAGTTGCTCTCAAAATGCTTTATGCAATTGAATTGCATATTTCCCATGCAATTAGTTGCACATTTTTCTTTCTATTGATTTAAAAATAACATATGCAAATGATTAAGATTATTTGAGGGAAAATATTATGTAAGAACATACATTAAGTATATGGAGAGTCAGTGGAAATATATGCTATAAGTCTGACCTCAGTGATACATATCTGTAAAATCCATGCTCCTAAAATACTGTTTTTAAATTTCTAGGACTTAAAGGATATGTATGCAGATGAAAGAAACTTTCCATTTTGCTTGCAATTCATTAACACTACTCACAGTAAGTCAGTACTAGTATAAAGACTAGAGATGTCTTCAAGAAAATTAGTGATATGAAGGGAATATTTCATGCAAAGATGGGGACAATAAAGGACAGAAATGGAATGGATGTAACAGAAGCAGAAGATATTAAAAAGAGGTGGCAAGAATACACAGAAGAACTATACAAAAAAAATCTTCATGACTCAGATAACCATCATGGTATGATCATTCACTTAGAGCCAGACATCCTGGACTGGAAGCATCACTACCAACAAAGCTAGTGGAGGTGATGGAAATCCAGCTGAGCTATTTCAAATTCTAAAAGATGATGCTGTGAAAGTGCTGCACTCAATATGCCAGCAAATTTGGAAAACTCAGCAGTGGCCACAAGACTGGAAAAGGTCAGTTTTCATTCCAATCCCGAAGAAAGGCAATGCCAAAGAATGTTCACTCCCACACAATTGCATTCATCTCACATGCTAGCCGGACAAGGCAATGGCACCCAACTCTAGTACTCTTGTCTGGAAAATCTCAGGGCCAGAGGAGCCTGATAGGCTGCAGTCCATGGGGTCGCTAAGAGTCGGACATGACTGAGCAACTTCACTTTCACTTTTCACTTTCATGCGTTGGAAAAGGAAATGGCAACCCACTCCAGTGTTCTTGGAGAATCGCAGGCATGGGGGAGCTGGTGGGCTGCCGTCTATGGGGTCGCAAAGAGTCAGACACAAAAGCGACTTAGCAGTAGCACATACTAGCAAAGTAATGATCAAAATTATCCAAGCTAGCTTTCAATAGTATATGAACTGAAAAGTTCCAGATGTTCAAGCTGGATTTAGAAAAAACAGAGGAACCAGAGATCAAATTTCCAATATCCACTGGATTATAGAAAAGTCAAGAGAATTCCAGAAAAACATATGCTTCTGCTTTATTGACTATGCCAAAGTCTTTGACTGTGTGGATCACAACAAACTCTGGAAAATTCTTAAAGAGATAGGAATACCAGACGACATGACCTTCTTCCTGAGAAATCTGTATGCAGGTCAAGAAGCAACAGTTAGGACTAGACAGGGAGCAACAGACTGGATACAAACTGGGAAAGGTGTACTTCAGGATGTATATAGTTACCCTGTTTATTTAACTTCAATTCAAAGTACATCATACAAAATGCCAGGCTGGATGAAGCACAAACTGGAATCAAGATTAACAGGGAAAGTATCAATAGCCTCAGATATGCAGATGACACCACCCTTATAGCAGAAAGTGAAGAGGAACTAAAGAGCCTCTTAATAAAAGTGAAAGAGGAGACTGAAAAAGCTTCCTTAAAACTCAACATTCCAAAAACTAAGATCATGGCATCCAGTTCCATCACTTCATGGCAAATAGATGAGGAAACAGTGGGAACAGTAACAGACTTTCTTTTCTTGGGCTCCAAAATCACTGCAGATGTTGACTACAGCCGTGAAATTAAAAGATGCTTGCTCCTTGGAAGAAAAGCTATGACAAACCTAGACAGCATATTAAAAAACAGAGATATTACTTTGCTGACAAATTCTGTCTAGTCAAAGCTATGGTTTTTCCAGCAGTCATGTATGGATGTAAGATTTGGACCATAAGGAAAGCTGAGCACCAAAGTATTTACACTTTTGAATGTGGTGTCAGAAAAGACTCGAGAATCCCTTGGACTGCAAGGAGATCAACCAGTGAATCCTAAAGGAAATCAGTCCTGAATATTCACTGGAAGGAATGATGCTGAAACTGAAGCTCCAATACTTTGGCAACCTAATTCAAAGAACTGACTCATTGGAAAAGACCCTGATGCTAGGAAAGATTGAAGGCAGGAGGAGAAGGGGATGACAGAGGATGAGATGGTTAGATAGAATCATGTTTGTGCAAGCTCTGTGATTTGGTGATGGACAGGGAGACCTGGCCTCCTGTAGTCAATGGGGTCGAAAAGAGACACTTTTGAGCAACTCAACTGAACTGACCTGTAAAGCCACTACCAATGCTGAATTAGCAAGTTCTAAATCATTGCCGTAACAGGAAATACAGTGTTAAATTCTAAGCCTCTGACCAAAGTACTTGCGTCAGTTTATCAATACACAACCTTGTTTCATTGGTCGTTCTCTTTAATGATACCTTGTTTAAGATAAATTATTGCTTCATTAATACTGAATTCATGGACAATAGCACAGTTACTCCTGCCTGAACAAATCTTACCTGACACATGTATTTTCTCTATGAGGCACATTGCAGATTTCTTAGCCAGTAGGAACACTAAACAGCACTTCAGCACTATGCTTGGGGGGCATTTTAAACAATGAAATTACCCTCAGAAAACACAAAAATGTGAAAAATATTTCACTGAATTGATCATGAAAAGTACACTTACATTTTCAGAGTTGAAACAAGAAGGCAAATATTACCCTGTGTCACCCCAGCTAGGAACTTGAGACACAAGACACTCTTTTCCTGCTCTGCCCATGTCCAGGAGTGCAAAGTGTGTACTGATTTGGAAGTTACAAGCACATTGTAGTGAGTAGGTGAATTTACAAGTACAGAGTCCATGAAAAGTGATTAACTGTGCTTTTATTCTTAAGTTATCATCTGTATGCCGTTGATTACAAAACTACTCAAACCTTGACTGAGTCCTTGGATCCAGATTGTAAATTCCTTGAGAATTTCCATTTCAATGTGAATTTTAGAAATCCCAACTTTCCTCAAATTTCCTCTTAAAGAGCAAAATCTAACTTTCTGTATTCTGAATAGTATTTTAAATTAAAAAAAAAAATCACAATCAGCTTGAAGCTTTATTCATATTTTATGCTTCTATCTTTAATATGAGCCTCTAAGATCTGGCCTCAATTTTTCCATTCTTTTCCCTTACTCTTTAAACTCCAACCATTAGGATGCATTTAATTTCCTCAATATGCAATGTTATTTCTGGTCTCTGAGTCATTAAGCAACTTGTTTTCTCTGTGTTTGAAACACCTTTTACCCTCAACCTCTTTAATCTATGTAATTGGCCATTCTGCCCTGAGGATTTGTTTTACATATCACTACTTCAGAGAGACTGTTCTTGACTTTAAGGACTGTTTAGAACCACCTTCTTATATACTAATCATTGACTTTGACAATGCTCATTATAGTTGTAATATTTAGAGGGTTTAATTTTCATTGTTACACACTCAGCCTGGAAAAATATAAATGATTATATTCAGTTATTTAAGAAGCATTCTGCTTTTCGGCTACAAACCTGATGTCACTCAACTTAATCCTGCCACTCTTCCAATAAGATCAGCTATTTTAAGATTATATGATACTAATTGTATCAATTAAATTTAGTGTGCTGAAAGAGACTGCAAAATATAGAGAAGCTTTACTCATTCAGCAGTAAATTATCTCTCAACAACAGAAGTCTAGACAGTTTAGATTTACTTTGATCAAGTAATCCTGTGATCCAGTTCCCCTTTATACTATAGCTCTAACATTTCTGATCAGATCATCCTAAACTGCCTGTTTGAAGCTGGGTTTCCTTTGTATTTACATTATAGCCTATCAGTTGAGTTGCTCAATGTGTCCGACTCTTTGTGACCCCATGAATCGCAGCACGCCAAGCCTCCCTGTCCATCACCAACTCCCAGAGTTTATCCAAACTCATGTCCATTGAGTCAGTGATGCCATTTAACCATCTCATCCTCTGTCGTCCCCTTCTCTTCCTGCCCTCAATCTTTCCCAACATCAGTTTTTTCAAATGAGTCAGCTCTTCGCATCAGGTGGCCAAAAATACTGGCACTTCAGCTTCAACATCAATCCTTCCAATGAACACCCAGGACTGATTTCATTTAGATGAACTGGTTGGATCTCCTTGCAGTCCAAGGGACTCTCAAGAGTCTTCTCCAACACCACAGTTCAAATGCATCAATTCTTTGGCACTCAGCTTTCTTTATAGTCCAACTCTCACATCCATACATGACCACAGGAAAAACCATAGCCTTGACTAGATGGACCTTTGTTGACAAAGTAATGTCTCTGCTTTTGAATATGCTATCTAGGTTGGTCATAAATTTCCTTCCAAGGAGCAAGCATCTTTTAATTTCATGGCTGCAGTCACCTTCTGCAGTGATTTTGGAGCCCAGAAAAATAAAGTCAGCCACTGTTTCCACTGTTTCCCCATCTATTTGCCATGAAGTAATGGGGCCAGATGCCATGATCTTAGTTTTCTGAATGTTGAGCTTTAAGCCAACTTTTTCACTCTCCTCTTTCACTTTCATTCTTTGGCATTTCCTTTCTTTGGGATTGGAATGAAAACTGACCTTTTCCAGTCCTGTGGCCACTGCTGAGTTTTCCAAATTTGCTGATGTATTGAGTGCAGCACTTTCACAGCACCATCTTTTAGGGTTTGAAATAGCTCAATTGGAATTCCATCACTTCCACTAGCTTTGTTCGTAGTGATACTTCCTAAGGTCCACTTGTATAGATATATACATACAGGGAAAATGACTTATTTACATGGTAACCATGTGTTTAATGGTCTGATAAACTTCGAGACTATTCCAAAGTGGCTATATTATTTTATATTCCCACAGATCCTAATACTTAATATCTAGATTATCAGTCTCTCCCATTGGAATTAGCACACTTATTTCTAGTCAAATTTCCTTGTGATGTCCTTGGCTTTAGTATTGTGGCAATGGTGGTTTCAGAGAATGAGTTGGGAAGGGTTTTCTCAATTTTTCTTAAGAATATTTTGTAAAGATTTGGTATTTGTTCTTTTCCAAATGCTGGGTAGAAGTGTGTCCTGTAAATAAAGCTGGTTCAAGTATTTTGTCTAGTCTGACAGTATTTGCATTTGGTCAGACTATTTAATCTATTACTTTTAATTTTGTCATTGATATAGTTGAATTCATGTCTGTCATTCACTTTTTAAATTTTCTATAACTTTCATGATTTTTTGTTCCTCTATTTCTTCTTTACTTTCACATTAAGTAAATATATTCTAATATAGTAGTTTAATTTTACTTAATGATTATTTTCATTATTATACTATATTCTAATACTGCTTTATCATTTACCATGTACATTTGAATTTATCTGAATCAACTTCTGATTTATAATAGCTGAATTCTTGTGATATAAAATGTTACTCCTATGTAACTCTATTAACTTTTCCCCTTTTTTGTGGTATTATAATTGTATGTATTATATCTACTAGTATTTTAAAACAAAGAATACATAATTACTACATTTTTATCTGTAGTCATTTCCTTGCTTCCATTCACCCTCTTTGTGCTATTGCTAATATATATTACAATTAAATTATATTTCAATATTTTTTATTCTTGGTTTTATATATGTATATAATTTTATGCAATTGCCTGATTTATAAATATTTACGTACATATATTTGTGTGTGTATATGTATATATGTATAGATGTAATTTTATTCAATTATCTTAAATCAGTGAAGATAAGAAAGAGGAAAAATATTAATTCCTCAGTCTTGTAAAATTATGTAATTACATTCACTGACTTTTCTTTTTCCATGTGGTTGAGAATTATCATCTGGTGTTACTTGCTTTCAGCCTGAAGAACTTCCTTTAGTATTTCTTGGAAGGGCAGTTTAGTTTCAACAGATTCTCAGTTTTGTTGTTTGTTTCTTTTTGCTTTTCTTAATCTAGAAGAGTTTGTCTTAGCTTTTACTTATGAGCAATTTTACTGGCTATAGAATTTTTGTTTGACACTTTTGTTCTTTGAGCACTTTATTATTTGAGCATGTGCTTTCTGGAATTCATTGCTTCTGCTGAGAAGTCATTATTAATCCTGCTGAGGTTCTTTTGTAAGTGATGAGTCATTTATCTCTTGCTGCTTTAGAAAAACTCTTTAAATTAAAGTATAGTTGATTTATTTACAATGTTGTTAGTTTTAGGTGTACAGCAAAGTAATATATCTTATATATATATGTACATATCTTTAATATAAACATACGTGTATGTACATATATGGAAAATGTGGTTATATAAACATAAGGGAATATGTACAGACATATATATGTGTGTACATATACACACCTATATAGGTTTCCCAGGTAGCATTTGTGGTAAAGATCGCACACCAACGCAGGAGACTTAGGTTTGATCCCTGAGTTGGGAAGATCCCCTGGAGGATGAAATGGAAACCCACTTTAGTATTCTTGCCTGGAGATTCTTATGGACAGAGGAACCTGGTGGGCTACAGTTCATAGGGTCACACAGAGCCAGACATTACTGAAGTGACTTAGCACAAATGTATATATATATATATGTGTGTGTGTGTGTGTGTGTGCGTGTGTATAGTGTATATATACATGCATACACAAATATATATATATATATATGTGCTTTTTCAGATTTTTTTCCATATAGGTTATTACAAATATTGACTATAATTCTCTGTGCTATATATTATGTCCTTGTTAGTTGTCTATTTTATATAGTAGTGTATATATGCTAATCCTAAATTTCTAATTTATTCCTCCCCCAACTTTCCCCTTTTGTACCATAAGTGGTTTTTCTATGTCTATTTCTGTTTTGTGTATATATTTTCATTTTTATCATTTTTTTAGATTCCACATATAAGTGATATCGTATATTTTTATTTCTCTCTCTGGCTTACTTCACTCACTATAATGGTCCCTAGGTCCATCCATATTGCTGAAAATGGCATTTTTTTCCCATTGATTTTTATGGCTAAATAATATTGCCTTATATTTATAAACCATATCTTCTTTATTCATTCATCTTTTGGGAGATATTCAGGTTGCTTCCATGTCTTGGTGATTGTAAATAATGTTGCAGTTTTAATGTGATGTTTCCTTAAATTTATTGGTGTTTGTCCTATTTGTAATTCAGTTAGCTTCCAGAATTGTAGATTGTATGTCATCAAATTAAGATGGTTTTTTAGGCATTATTTTCTAACACTTTTTATACTCCTTTCTCTCTCCTTTTTCTGTAGTACCCATTATATGTATTTTGTGTGCTTACAAGTCTCTAACATTTTTCTTAAGCTCTCTCTATTTTATTTTTTTCATCTTTTTTTTTAAGCTTACCTGATCTCTAGCAATCTCTCTACAACTTAGCTTATCTTTCTTCTGCCATTTTATTCTTTTTATTTTTTTTATTTTTTTATTTTTTTTATTTTTTAAATTTTTTATTCCTTTATTTCTCATGTGTTCCCCATCCTGAACCCTCCTCCCTCCTCCCTCCCCATACCATCCCTCTGGGTCTTCTGCCATTTTAAATCTATTGAGCCACTCTAGTAAATTTTTTATTTCAATGGATAAACTTTATAATTCCATAATTTCCATTTGGTTCTTGTTTATGGTCTCTGTTTATATTATCTGTGTTATGTGATATTGTCATTATATCATCATTTTACTTTTTAAATCATGATTTCCTTTAGTTCTATAAACATGTTTATAATGGTTGCTTTAAAATCTTATAAGTCAAACATGTGTTTCCCTTACAGGAGTTTCTTTTTCTTCTTCTTTTTTTGAAATGTGTGCTTATCCTGCTCTTTGCACCGCATTTTCCCCTTTCTTTTCATGCCTTATCATTTTTTTGTGAGAAACTGGACATTTTAGATAATGTTTTGTACCAACATTAGACATCCTGGAATGCAGAGCCAAGTAGGCCTTGAGAAGCATTACTATGAATAAACCTAGTAGAGGTAATGAAATTCCAGCTGAGCTATTTCAAATCCTAAATGCTGATGCTGTTAAACTGCTGCACTCAATATGCTGGCAAATTTGGAAAAGTCAGCAGTGGTTACAGGACTGGAAAAAGTCAATTTCTATTTCAAGCCCGAAGAAGGACAATGCCAAAGAATGTTCAAACTACCACAAGATTGTCCTCATTTCACATGCTAGCAAGGTAATGCTCAAAGTCCTTCAAACTAGGCTTCAGTATATGAAGTTCTTCATGTATATGAATTGAGACCTTCCAACTGCACAACCTGGATTTAGAAAAGGCAGAGGAATCAGAGATCATATTGCCAATATCCATTGGATCATAGAAAAAGCACGGAAATTCCAGAAAAAAAAATCTGCTTCATTGATTATGCTAAAGCCTTCGACTGTGTGGATCACAATAAACTGTGGAAAATTCTTAAAGAGATGGGAATACCAGAATGCCTTACTTGCCTTCTGAGAAATCTGTATGCAGGCCTAGAAGCAACAGTGAGAACCAGTCATGGAACAATGAATTGATTCAAAATTGGGAAAGGAGTACATCAGGCTATATATTATCACCTTGCTTATTTAACTTATATGCAGTGTACATCATGGGGCATGCCATGCTGGATGAATCACAGTCTGGAGTCAAGTTTTCTGGGAGAAATATCAATAAACTCAGATATGCAGATGAAATCACACTAATGGCAGAAAGAAAAGGAGAACTTTGCTTCAGGAGAAGGGAAAGAGCCTCTTGAAGGTGAAAGAGGGGAGTGAAAAATCTGTCTTAAAACTCAAAATTCAAAAAACAAAGATCATGGCATCCAATCCCATCACTTTTCAGCAAATAGATGGGGAAACAATGGAAACAGTGAAAGACTTTATTTTCCTGGGCTCCAAAATCACTGTGGGTGGTGACTGCAGCCAAGAAGTTAAAAGACGCTTGCTCCATGGAAGAAAAGCCATGAAAAACTTAGATAACATATTAAAAAGCAGAGATATCACTTCACTGACAAAGATCTATCTAGTCAAATCTATGTTTATTACTACTGGTATTTCCAGTAGTAATTTACGGATGTGAGAGTTGGACCATAAAGAAGGCTGAGCACAGAAGAACTGATGCTTTTGAACTGTGGTATTAGAAAAGACTTTTCAGAGTCACTTGCACAGTGAGGAGATCAAACTATTCAAACCTAGTGGAAGTTATCCCTGGATATTCATAGGAAGGACTGATGCTGAAGCTGAAGGTTCAATACTTTGGCCACCTGTTGGGAAGAGACAACTCATTGGAAAAGACTCTGATGCTGGGAAAGGGTGAAGGCAGAAGAAGAAGGGGAAAATAGAGGATGAGGTGGATGGCATCATCAAGACAATGGATGTGAGTTTGCACAAACTCTGAGAGAAAGTTAAGGACAGGGAAACCTGACATGCTGCAGTCCACGGGGTCACAAAGATTCAGACACAACTTAGTGACTGAACAACAATAACAACTTTGATTACTTCCTCTCTGATCCCTTTAGGCTTATTATCATCATTTTTTTTTTTTTTTTAATGTTTGAAGGTGAAAGTCATTCATTAGTGTCCAACTCTTTGTGACCCCATGGACTGTAGTCCATGGTATTCTCCAGGCCAGAATACTGGATTGGGTAACCTTTCATTTCTCCAGGGAATCTTCCCAACCCAGGGATCGAAACCATGTCTCCCACATTGCAGGTGGATTCTTTAGCAGCTGAGCCACAAGGGAAGCCCAAATGAAAGTGAAAGTGTCTCAGTCCTGTCTGACTCTTTGCAACCCCATGGACTATACAGTCTACTGAGTTCTCCAGGCCAGAATACTTGAGTGGGTAACTTTTTCTCTTCTCCCGCAGATCTTCCCAACCCAGGAATCAAACCGGGGTCTCCTGCATTGCAAGCAGATTCTTTACCAACTGAGCTATCAGGGAAGCCCTTTTTTATGTTTAGTGACTAGTGGAATATTTAGTGCTGTCTACCTCCTACCCCCCTCAACGTGTTTACCCACACACAGACACACAGACACACATAGTGTTCAGCCTTAAATGGTTTCACTCATGAAATACCAATTATGCAAGGATGGCAGTGATTTAGATAGAAATTTCATACCTGACCATGAAGTGAAGTGAAGTGAAGTCCCTCAGTCATGTCCGACTCTTTGCGATCCCATGGACTGTAGCCTACCAGGCTCCTCCATCCATGGGATTCTCTAGACAAGAACACTGGAGTAGGTTGCCATTTCCTTCTCCAGGGGATCTTCCTGACCCAGGGATCGAACTCGGGTCTCCGGCATTGCAGGCAGACGCTTTAACCTCTGAGCCACCTGACCATAAACAACTGTTAAATTGCACTAGCTGATTATTCTGTTGTTTTCAATAATTCCTTGGAGCATAAATTAATCCAATAAATTCTGCAAACTAATCAAATTCTGGATCCTTTCAAAGAATAGTTGAGATTACTATTTTGTTTGTTTGTTTTGACTCTAAGAGGACTCTGTTCACCTGTCTTATTACAAGTTTATAGAAATGTGTGTTAGATCCTCAGTTGTGACTGACTCTTTGTGAACCCATGGCCTGTATGCCACCAGGCTCCTCTGTCCATGGAATTCTCCAGGCATGAATAGTGGAGTAAGTAGCCTTTCCCACTTGGCCACCTGATGTGAAGAACTGACTCTCTGGAAAAGATCCTAATGCTGGAAAAGATTGAAGGCAGGAGGAAAAGGGGATGACAGTGGGTGAGATGATTGGATGGCATCACCAACTTGATGGACGTGAGTTTGAGCAAACTCTGGGTGTTGGTAATGGACAGGAAAGCCTGATGTGCTGCAGTCCATGGGGTCACAAAAAGTCAGACATGACTGAGCAACTGAACTGAACTGAGCCATTCTCTTCTCTAGGAGATCTTCCTGAAGCAGAGGTCAAATCTGGGTTTCCTGCTTGCAGACTGTCTCCCTGCATTGCAGGTAGATTCTTACTGTCTGAGCCACCAGGGTAGCCCAGGTTTATAGGAATAGCTAAAAACTAATTGGCCTTCAGTTTATTCTATTTTGGATCTCCTCTTAAATTTCTCTCACCACAATCTTAACAGTTCTTGAGAGTGACTTTGGTCTTAAACTTCTTCACTCTTTGTTGCAAATGAATTCAGTTTCTTTGGGACAAGGTCAAGAGCTATCTGTTTTATGATCCATTTTGCCTTATCTATTCCAGGGAACATTTCTGAGATTGGGCTTTGGGGCTGACGATAAGGACAATACCAGGCTTATTTGTGAGTTGCACCTCTAGGCTAGGGGCTGAGCAATTGTTGGGTGGGCAGCAGCCTGTAGTCCTTTTGACTTGCCTGTCCTGGCATCAAATGGCAGTCTCAGAAGCTAGGAGAGCAGTGATGAGGGCACCCATATTCTTAACGTGCCATACTCAAAGTAGACTCTCCATTTCACAAGAGGGGGTTAAGAACAAGAAGGAATTCTCTAACTCTCTACCACATTTTCTTAAGGTTTGCTTTAGCAACAGAGAGCTTGGGACAAGAGGAGAAATGCTGGAATCTTCTTCTTTCCAGGTGAAAGCCCTCCATCTGGATTCTGAGGGTGGGATCCTAGCTTTCTTGAGTTTAACCAGCCAGAGTGGAGTCCCTGCCATGTTGATCTAGAAGGACAGAGGGGAAATTATTGGTTCAAATAACAAACTCTCACCTTTCTAATTGAAATTTTGTAGATGTGTAGATATTTCTTAATTTGCTATCACCCCTTAGGATCATTGGAGAAGGAAATGGAAACCCACTCCAGTGTTCTTGCCTGGAGAATCCCAGGGACGGGGGAACCTGGTGGGCTGGCATCTATGGGGTTGCACAGAGTCGGACACGACTGAAGTGACGCAGCAGCTTAGGATCATTTACAGAAGCTTTAAAATTCCTGTGTATAATTTTTTATCAGTTTTACTGGAAAAGAGTCCAGAGAAGCTCCTCATACTCTTTTGTTGGAGGTAAATCTGTTGAGTTGAATTGACTGAAAGAGGAATCCTGTCTTAAGTGCCAAATTTTGACTTCTGAGGTCCCATCCAACGCAATTATTCTGTTTCCTTTTCTTTATTCCTTACATTAGTTTCTTTTTAATATTTCAAATCTAAAGTCTAATGACTACATGCTTTTTCCTCAAGTTGTTCATATCATTTTTGTTTATAAAGAACCATATTATACTGGCTCATTCTTAAATGGTAAAATGAGTTTAACTTCCTCTTTCATTGTTGCATGAAAACGTGGAAACATGTTCAGACTTAAAAAATAACTGGAAAAATGTGAAAATTATTTTCTCTCATAATTATTATGTTTGAAGTTTATATGATATATTAAATATGCATGACTTAAAACATGAGCAATGTCAGATGATGCATCACAAGACACTCAAATTTTCAGAAAAGTGAGATATCTCCTCTGATAAACATGTGTCAGACACCAAACACAATGACTATGATAAGCCCACCTATTTGATTAGTCTTGAACACATGAAAATTGACTTATATGTTGTCGAAATACCACACAAATTAAAACCTATATCTCTATGTAGTACTATTAATTCATAGGAAGATTTTAAGAGTGACTTAGACTTATTGCAAAGGTGAAAATGAATAAAATATAATAGCCTGAGTCAGTTTACATGCTGCTTTAGAAACATACATTAGTTTTATTTTATATCTTTCCAGAAGACAGATGGTTATTAGCTAAGCTTTAAAATGAAACTTGTATACAAACCAAGTAACAAGCAAAATGCTCAATATTACATTGACATAATTTAACAACTGCAATTACTGGGCAAGGCAGTCTATGAAATTAATGACCTTTGCATGCAGAACTTCTAAACATATACTCTAGTGATTGGGAGAGGTGTGTTAAGCTTAAATCCACAATAATATCTAATAGATTCTGTCCCCAAGTTACTAACTCAATCTCTGGTATAAAATGAGGGTATTAGCATTTCAAGAGTTAAGAAAGTTACTAAGTACCTCATTTTCTACTAGTAGATTTTTAATTACAGGGAGAATTAAGCTTGTGAAATAATGGACATACATTTTCTGCTTCAAAATACAATCATATAAACTATTTAATTCTTAAATGTTGTTAATCCAGGTAATTGTGACAGTAGTATTGACTTTACAAAGTTTTTTTTTTTTTTTTCAGAAACTGAAATGGGATGGATGTTCACAAGTTTTAGTTATATAAATTATTTTTTGAAAAGTAACTTTTTTAGATAAGCACTGTTCTAATTGAAAACAATAAATTTCTATGAAAATAATACTAGTTGGCATTTATAAAGTTATACATTTCAACTCAGTTTGAAATGGTTTACAAAAAATTTTTAAATCTTACCTCACATTTCTTATGCAGCTTGCTATAACTGTTCTAGTTGAAAAAGATAATATTTCTATTTCCATTTTAGTAGATTATCTTAGTAGTGTAGAACTCAGCATCCAAGTAAGAGTTCTGCTTGTCATGTCTAATGAGTGCTGCCTGGAAGCTGATGGCAGAGTATTAGCATTTTTCAAATTTATATGATCAACCTATCCTATCCAGACTCATTTGCAGTGATAGATAGATTAATAAGACTTCCTGGTACTTGTTTTCTTCTATATACCTTTTAAAGCAAAATAGCTGGATCTTCTGCAGATTTGAAAGAATGATCGTATAAATTATTTTGGTTCATTCTGAAATGACACCTCATTCTTAGCTCCCACCAGAAACTGTCAGCATCTTCAGAGTGAAAAACAGAATATAATTTCAAAATCAAATTAGACTTAGAGGAGGGGAAAAATAACTGGATAAGACAGCTGAAAGCAGCAGAGGAAAAACAGCTAAACCATAATAAAGTTTGAAGTTCATTATTCTAGATAATAAATCATTAAGCATAATTTTAAAGGAATAGTTATTAATAGGTGGCATAAGTACTATCAAGTGATTATAATGGTTATATATTAATATAAGTATAATTATTTTTGGCTGAGGCAGTAGAAGAAATCATCATAGGATTAGTTCCCCACACTGATCCCCAAAAATATTTATGTCCTAGGGAAAGAAAAATTTGTAATTAGAAAGTTAAAGAACAATATAATAGTGAAGCACAAAAGACTTATTGAGATAAGAGAATCAAGCAGAATGAAACAATGGAATCCTTGAATGATGGGGTTAAGAAGAATTACACTGTGATCTCAAAGGTTTTGTGTTTTTGAAAGCCAGGGAAATAAGAATCTAGTCAGAGAGTTATGTTATCACCTAAGACATTTGCAACATTGACTTCATTGGCATTGAGATGTTTCTGTGACTTTGTGGGCTGCAGACATTTATGAGTAGACTAGCATACATTACTCATGAGCACAGATGGGATGCCCTGATATAATAAACAGTGATATTTTGGGATGACAAACAATTTTTGTTAGGTAAGACTTAGAGGCATGCCTTTTTTTGAGAATGAAATTTATACAGTGATTTATGCCCATAATCTGATGAAGCAGGAGGATAGGAGGTTTCAGTAGTGTATTAAAAATGTAGTATCCAAAAGCATAATCTATTTGGAAGGGGAAAAATCATGGAAAACTAATTACAGTTCAGTCCTGGCAGTTACATAAGTCAATTCTGCCTTCATTCCATTGGGCAGAGTTGCATAACACAAACCCAAATAACTGCACAAGGAGAAAGCAAATGAACTCAGCCACATATCTCAGGATACACATTAACAAAAAACTAAAGTATCAATATTCAGCAAAAATGCAAATAGTTACTAAGCATATAAAGATGTTCAAATTCACTGTGTGTGTAATAAAAATTCAAACAAAATATGTTGAAAAATTACTCTTAGTAAACATGTATGAAATTCATTTCAACACAAACATTTTGAGGTTTTAATTCAAGAATTTTAAAAATCTCTTAACATTGTTACTTGATTTCAACAGCTTTTTATAAAATAATATGAAATGTAGACAAATATTTATTAGTAAATATGCCATTATAATATCATCTGAAGCACTGACTAGGTTGAATTTTTAATAATGTTATTTCTAAATGCATGAGTTATACGTTTTTTTCTTCTCTTTTGTATTTGTTTATGTTATGCAAATTCACTGATATTAGATTATGTTATTTTAACGTATTTTTAACAAAGGGACAAAAAACAATTTCATCAGTAAGGATTAAGTTCTGCTTGAATAAAAGAAACACAAAATAAAAATGACATCCCAGAGCAGAAATTGTGTTCTCAGTTAACAGGAGACATGTAGCCAGGACTGACTGAATGGTAGCTCGGTTTCATGAGATTCTCAGGGGCCTAGCTTATTTCTATAACACATTTCCACCATGCACCTAATATAAACATCATCTTCATGGTGGGTAGGTCGGTAGGTGCCCAATATGCTACTGGAGATCAGTGGAAAAATAACTCCAGAAAGAATGAAGAGACAAAAACAAAGAAAAAAACAACACCCAGCTGTGGATGTGACTGGTGATAGAAGCAAGGTCTGATGCTGTAAAGAGCAATATTGCATAGGAACCTGAAATGTAAGGTCCATGAATCAAGGCAAATTGGAAATGGTCAAACAGAAGACGGCAAAAATGAGTATCAACATTCTAGGAATCAGCAAACTAAGATGGACCAGAATGGATGAATTTAACTCAGATGACCGTTATATCTACTACTGTGGGCAAGAATCCCATAGAAGAAATGGAGTAGCCATCATAGTCAACAAAAGAGTCCAAAATGCAGTACTTGGATGCAATCTCTAAAAGAACAGAATGATCTTTGTGAATTTCCAAGGCAAACCATTCAATATCACGGTAATCCAAGCCCATGCCCCAAACAGTAACGCTGAAGAAGCTGAAGCTGAACGGTTCTATGAAGACCTACAAGACCTTTTACAACTAACACCCCAAAAAGATGTCCTTTTCATTATAGGGGAATGGAATGGAAAAGTAGGAAGTCAAGAAACACCTGGAGTAACAGGAAAATTTGGCCTTGGAGTACAGAATGAAGTAGGGCTAATAGAGTTTTGCCAAGAGAATATACTGGTCATAGCAAACACCCTCTTCCAGCAACACAAGAGAAGACTCTACACATGGACATCACCAGATGGTCAACACCAGAATCAGACTGATTATATTCTTTGCATCCAAAGATGGAGAAGCTCTATACAGTCAGCAAAAACAAGACCAGGAGCTGACTGTGGCTCAGATCATGAACACCTTATTGCCAAATTCAGGCTGAAATTGAAGAAATTTGGGAGAACCACTAGACCATTCAGGTATGACCTAAATCAAATCCCTTATGATTATACAGTGGAAGAGAGAAATAGATTTAAGGGACTATATCTGATAGAGTGCCTGACGAACTATGGATGGAGGTTCGTGACATTGTACAGAATACAGGGATCAAGACCATCCCCAAGAAAAAGAAATGCAAAAAAGCAAAATGGCTGTCTGAGGAGACCTTACAAATAGCTGTGGAAATAAGAGAAGTGAAAAACAAAGGAGAAAAGAAAAGATATCTCCATTTGAATGCAGAGTTCCAAAGAATAACAAGGAGAGATAAGAAAGCCTTCCTCAGTGATCAGTTCAAACAAATAGAGGAAAACAATAAAACAGGAAAAACTAGAGATCTCTTTAAGTAGATTAGAGCTATCAAGGGAACATATCCTGCAAAGATGGGCTCAATAAAGGACAGAAATGGTATGAACCTAACAGAAGCAGAAGATATTAAGAGGTGGCAAGAATACACAGAACTGTACAAAAAAGATCTTCATGACCCAGATAATCAAGATGGTGTGATTACACCTAGAGCCTGACATCCTGGAATGTGAAATCAAGTGGGCCTTAGGAAGTATCACTACAAACAAAGCTAGTGGAGGTGAGAGAATTCCAGTTGAGCTATTTCAAATCCTGAAAGATGATGCTGTGAAAATGCTGCACTTTATATGCCAGCAAATTTGGAAAACTCAGCAGTGGCCACAGGACTGGAAAAGGCCAGTTTTCATTCCAATCCCAAAGAAAGTCAATGCCAAAGAATGCTCAAACTACCACACAATTGCACTCATCTCACACGGTAGTAAAGTAATGCTCAAAATTCTCCAAGCCAGGCTTCAGCAATACGTGAACCATGAATTTCCAGATGTTCAAGCTGGTTTTAGAAAAGGCAGAGGAACCAGAGATCAAATTGCCAACATCCGCTGGATCATGGAAAAAGGAAGAGAGTTCCAGAAAAACATCTATTTCTGCTTTATTGACTATGCCAAAGCCTTTTACTGTGTGGATCACAATAAATTGTGGAAAATTCTGAAAGAGATGGGAATACCAGACCACCTGACCTGCCTCTTGAGAAATATGTATGCAGGTCAGGAAACAACAGTTAGAACTGGACATGGAACAACAGACTGTTTCCAAATAGGAAAAGGAGTATGTCAAGGCTGTATACTGTCACCCTGCTTATTTAACTTATATACAGAGTATATCATGATAAACGCTGGGCTGAAGGAAGCACAAGCTGGAATCAAGATTGCCGGGAGAAATATCAATAACCTCAGATATGCAGATGGCACCACCCTTATGGCAGAAAGTGAAGAAGAGCTAAAGAGCCTCTTGATGAAAGTGAAAGAGGAGAGTGAAAAAGTTGGCTTAAAGCTCAACATTCAGAAAACTAAGATCACGGCATCTTGTCCCATCACTTCATGGCAAATAGATGGGGAAACAGTGGAAACAATGTCAGACTTTATTTTTCTGGGCTCCAAAATCTGTGCAGATGGTGATTGCAGCCATGAAATTAGAAGACACTTACTCCTTGGAAGGAAAGTTTTGACCAACCTAGATAGCATATTAAAAAGCAGAGACATTACTTTGTCAACAAAGGTCCATCTCATCAAGGCTATAGTTTTTCCAGTAGTCATATATGGATGTGAGAGTTGGGCTATAAGGAATGCTGAGCACAGAAGAATTGATGCTTTTGAACTGTGGTGTTGGAGAAGACTCTTGAGAATTCCCTGGTCTGCAAGGAGATCCAACCTGTCCATCCTAAAGGAGATCAATCCTGGGTGTTCATTGGAAAGACTGATGTTGAACCTGAAACACCAATATTTTGGCCACCTAATTTGAAGAGCTGACTCATTTTAAAACACCCTGTTGTTGGAAAGGTTTAAGGCAGGAGGAGTAGGGGACGACACAGGATGAGATGGTTAGCTGGCATCACCAACTCAATGGACATGAATCTGGGTAAACTCCAGGAGTTGGTGATGGACAGGGAGGCTTGGCGTTCTGCAGTTCATGGGGTCTCAAAGAATCGGACACTACTGAGCAACTGAACTGAACTGAACTGACTTCTCCTATTGCAGCATTCATGGTATATAAAACAGGAAACTGGTAATTGGCAAGAAAGCAGGGCAGAGTGAAATAAACCTCATTATTTTTGCTATGTATATGTATATATAAACAAATATCAAGATATCTGAATAATTTAAATCACTCTGTTGATGAAGAATATAAATTTTAATGTTTAAAGTGTTTTAAATCACAACCAGACTGTAAAAGAATCTTTGAAAGAGAAAATGAAGATAAATGCTGAAAGACAGTTTTATAGTAAGAGATAAAAGAAGGTAAATTTTCATTTAGTATGTTCAGTAAAATATCCAGTTGAAAATCTAGACAGGACATTGTCAGAGTATACATGAATTGGATATAAGAAAGAAAATATTGAAAGTCTAGGAGCATTAAAATACTACCTAAGAACTTTACCATTAATTACATCCAGTTTATTAAAATTGAACAATAAGAAAATTTAAAAGTAGATTGTCTAGATGACAAGAAATAAGTCAAGATCTCATGAAATGACTTTTTTTCCCATATGAAGTTATTATAATTGTAAATCTACAATGCAGTAGAGACAGAGAGAACACCAGAGTGAGTGAGAGCAAGGCATCTTGTAGCTCACTATGAGATACATTTAAATACTCTAAGTAATTTCTCAGTCCATTTTGAGGAAGAAGTAAAATGATAAAACTGTCAAGTATCAGATTTAGTCCTTTGGTAGTAGTGATTTTGTTTTATTTTCTGTAATTAAAACTGTTTACTCATTTCCTGAGATTTTTCAGCAGGTATAAAAGTAGTTTAAGAAACTTAATTGTATTGAATATTTTTAGAATGATGTGATTTTTTTATTGCCATTCATTTGTTTTATTTGCATATTATGATGGCCTTGTCTATTTTCCAATTAGTTTCCCCTGTTTTTAGATATCAAGTGATTCTCACAGAAAAGTCTCAATGTATTTTATTATAGGTTTTATAAAAATGCTCTATCTAGCAGATAATTGCACATTCTAAGACACTTTTATAAGCTTTTACTTCATAGCCCATGAAGCTCAATATTTTGTGAATTTATAGTCCATGAAATAGAGAGCTGGTATTGCAAGAAGTTAAACCATTTAGATTTCAAAAATGAGTGTTAATTCTGAGATTCATTGTGCCATAGGCCAATTGTCTAATGAGTTTGAGAGTAATTTTATTTTTATATATTTAGGACTGACTCTATTACACAAACAAATTTTTACTGGCTACAAAGTCTGAGACTAAAGAAGTTGGATAAAATGAGGAATAGGTTCTCATCTGTAATTTCAGTCACTATGGAGATAGGCACATTCCTGTATCCCGAGATTTATGTAACCCATGGTGAGGTTTGAGAAAACCTTAATCTACTGTTATTAAATATAAACAAATATAAGATGTATCAAAAGTAAAGTCAATAAAAATGCATCAACTCAAGTCCATAAAATCATGGACTATTCAACAGAGTGGCTCTTATTTTGGATGAAGCCTAAATCTCTCTTCTAACCTATATGAAAGGAATTAATACCTGTGGAAAATATACATTTAACATTGACACAGATTTATAATACAGTGCATGGCTGAAAGGAATGTGCTCCTATTTATGTTCCATGAAACATGGAACTAGTTTTGCTACAAAGTAAAAATAACTCTGTGAAAGAGAACTCTGGATTTTAAAAAGTGAAACACTTTATTAAAGCAAGTTAAACATTTTGTTTTAATTTTATTGAAGTATAGTTGATTTATAATGTTGTGTTAATTTCTTCTATACAGCCAAGTGACTCAGATATACATACATATGTATTATTTTTCATATTCTCCATTATGGTTTGTCACAGAATATTGAATATATTTCCCTGTGGTATATAGTGTGACCTTGTTTATCCATCCTATATATAATATTTTGCCTCTGCAAACTATTGAGGCAGGATATCTTAGAGATCTAAGTGTGCTATGTGCAGGGCAAAGCTCTAAGAGGGTGACAGATGTTGTACTATCTCCCTAACCCATTTCACTATGGAACTCACTTTTCATAGAGCTTCACCTAGGAGTAGCATTCCATAGAACACATCAAATTAAATGGTGATGATGATTCTATGAATTCATTCACTTTCTGAGTATACAGACAAGGATCCTTCACAAATAAACATGATTCTCCTAGCCTTATAAAATTTGGGTTTAAAGGAGTTTTTTGGGCATAAACTGCATTGCTTCAGTTGCTTCAGTTGTGTCCGACACTTTGCAACCCTATGGACTGTAGGCCACCAGGCTCCTGTAGGCCACCAGGATACTCCAGGCAAGAATACTGAGAGAGTTGCCATACCGTCCTCCAGGGGATCTTTCTAGCCCGGGGATCAAACCCTCTTCTCTTCTATCTCCTGCATTGGCAGGCAGGTTCTTTACCACTAGTGCCACCTGGGAAGCCTTGAGGTTGTGAAAGTCACTCAGTCATGTCCAACTCTTCGCAATCCCATGGCTATACAGTCCATGGAATTCTCCAGGCCAGAATACTGGAGTGGGTAGCGTTTGCCTTCTCCAGGGGATCTTCCCAACCCAGGGATCAGACCTCAGTCTCCTGCATTGCAGGCAGATTCTTTACCAGCTGAACCACAAGGGAAACCCATAAGGGAAGGAAGCCTGGGGGAATATATTGAGAGGCTTTTTTTTTTTTTTTTTCCTTCTTTCTATTCCATTTCATCCTTCATATTTGATCAGTCCATTATTGAAAAGTATTGTATTATGAACATATTATGTACATAAAATTATACTGAGTGCTGAGAGATAAATGAATTTATGGTCTGGTATCAGTTTTTCTGAGACTTACTATATGGTTCTACCATAGTTCAGTACTTCTGACATCATCTATTTGAACCACTCTAAGGCAGCAAGCAGAGCTAGGCTGGGCCTTCAGCACCCCTTGAATAACTTCACATACATAAGCTCGTTTGAAGTTTCCAGTACCTCTAAGAAGTAAGTCCTCTAAATATCCTGTTTTGCAGTGAGAGAGTGAAATCACAGAAGTCACAGAGCAAAGAAATTGCAGTCTGGATTCAAATCCAGCTTTCTGACTGGAATTCTGCCTCTTTATTTCCATATTTTCAGTATGTACAAGGCTCTAAAAACTAATTGAGTTAGCACGTGTATACCTGTGGCAGATTCATGTCGATATATGGCAAAACCCATACAATACTGTAAAGTTAAAAAATAAAATAAATAAATAAATAAAAATAAATAAAACAGAGTAAACATACAACAGAAAAAAAGAGAAAAGAATGAAGACTGAAGTTAGTTATCTATATTTCATAAATAGTTTTTCCATTTGTTAATTGTGTGACTACCTACACATTACCTAACTTCTTGGCTTCTGGTTATATAATTATGTTCATTATACTTTTTTTTATATGTCTATCTCAAAACAACAAAACATAGATTTTAAACTTTTTAAGGTAGGTTTTTTAGAAACAAATTGTTATTCGGAGTTACAGAGATAAAAAAAAATTATTTGGGATGAAAAGGGTATGCCAGGAAGTATTGAAAAAGAGATAAGGCCTCAGAATTCGCTTCCTTCCTTCCTCGTGCCCAGTCCGAATAAAGGCTACCTTAATAATAACTAAGCATATCAATAGGGATTAAAAGAATTCTCTCTGAAATACTTTGTCATTTTAATATTTTCAGATATGTAAAATTACTTCATATAATCTAGTATTAAACTGAGTGCTACTCTATTGCTAAATTAGTGAATCAAATCTGTTCCCCTACATTTCTTAGAATGCATAACTTTCAAATATTGTATCAATAATATCTAATGCCTATGACAGAGGAAAGATATATTCATTTTTATTGCATTCTTAATATTTATAGCTTTCATCATGCATGAGAATCATCTTCAGAATTCTAAACTGACTTAAACACAGTTCCTTCCACATGTTTTCATGTTTACTGAATTCTTTAAAAGATATCAAATATGTTAATATAGCTGAGATCTAAAAGAACAGAGATTTATTCATTATAAATTTAATTTTATTTGTTTCATTAGGTAAAACTATCCAAAACGTTCCTGAAAGTAGATTTCTAATGTATTGTCAAAGTAGATTTAATCTAATTTTCAATATTTCTGACATATTCAACACAATGGAAATAAATTCCAACAAAAATTAAGAATTTCAGTTGGAAAATAAAATTAGTGGCTACCAGATCTCCTGTGTGTTTTTGGGGAGAATGGGTGGGGCTTACAATTAGTTTTACTGTAATTGTTACTTAGGTAATAATATAAACTTTATTTATATTAAGTTTTCAAATAAATAACATGCTTATCACTGAATATAAAAATAAGTGCATTTCAGAAAGAGTAAAGACACTGGATATCACTTAAAATTAGGGTATGGAATTGTTTAAATTACATGTATAATTTACATTATTCTTAAAGGCTTTCTTTGAGCATTTTTAGTCCACATTTATTTCTCCCTCTGTCAATCCTAATGTATAAATAACTCTTATAGGAACTCATTTAGTATATGAAATCTGTGAGATTATAATCACATGTAGTAACTTTAAAAGATATGGCCAACTTTACATTTTCCATTCTCAGAAACTAGTTATTCTCTTTTTTTTTTTTTTCTTTTTTTCCTCCCCACAGCCCCCACAACAGCGTGAAACTAGTTATTCTCTATGGAAATGCTACACCCCTCATTCTGGTATCTGTGTTTGATAATACAGAAACAATTATACACCAACAAAATGTATATATTTATTTTGTATATTATATAATTAAATATATAATATTTATATATGGCAAAAACATACATAATACCATTTATTCTCACACACTATTATCTTAAGGAAAAACTTGCTTTTAGTAATATGGATTGATTACTTAGTATAGTCTTTGGTTTGCCATGAATTTTGACATTAAATTAAAATATGGATTAAAAAATTTTAAACAAACTGGGATCCCAAAGAGAATTTTTACTTCATCTTCCTCACCATCAACTCTTAGGGGCACAGAACTCTCAGGCCTCTGAGTGCAGGGCTTCTGTTCAGTAGCAATTAATAGGATGATCTGTGGATTTCTGTTCAGTACAAATTTGCTAATAAGAAGGGCAGTGGATTATGAAAAAAAAAATGGATCATGAATACATCTAATTAGGCCTTCATTTCTACTTCTAGAGTTGGAAATACAAAAGAGGTCAAGTTTTAGCACATGATATAAATGCCCACCCAGACACTAGCATGAACTTAAAGAGGACTAATTACAGGGGCTCAATTTGAAGAAAAGCAATGTGTAAGGACAGTCCATAAATTAAGAAGACAAAAGCAATAAATGGCATATACTGTAAATCTTAATTTTCTTTCATGTGGCAAAAATATATATGTTTCCAGGTCAAAGCAGTGGTTTGTAAAAATCTTGAAACCTCTTAGCTCTATGGAGGCTCTAACCTTTTGTCCACTGCCTTTTAAATTAATTCTGTGGGTTAATAGCCAAAAGTATGATGAGTTTTAGTTTTAAAATTAGTCCAGGTGTGGTTATGATAAACCTTCACTAATATATCTGGTTATGTGTATCTCATATCATTTAGGAATTGTTTCTTATGAAACTGATAGTAAAACTCATAGCCTCTTCCTGGAAGGGACACAATGTTTAATTAAAAATAGTATATTCAAAACTCTTTGCATCTACTTAGAGATCTTTCCAAGGCATACGCCGAGGTAACTCTTTTGTTTTTGTTCAGTTGCTAAGTCATGTTCGACTCTTTGTGACCCCATGGACTGCAGCATGCAGGCTTCCCTGTCCTTCACTATCTCCCGGAGTTTGCTCAAACTCATGTCCACTGTATCTATGATACCATCCAACCACTCATCATCTGTCACACCCTTCTGCTCCTGTCTTCAATCTTTCCCAGCATCAATGTAAATGTGTTGGCACTTTGCATCAGGTGTCCAAACTATTGGAGCTTCAGCTTCAGCATCAGTTCTTCCAGTGAATATTTAGGGGTGATTTCCATTAGGATTGACTGGTTTGATCTCCTTACTGTCCAAGGGACTCCTAAGAGTCTTCTCTAGCAACACAGCTGAAAATCATCTTCAGCATTCAGCCTTCTAATTTAGTTTGTACTGAAACTTTCTTTGTATGTAAGATTTGTCTACAAATTCAATGCTTTTGATATATATAGGATTATTCATGTTTCTCTTTTATCTTGTTAGACTTTGGTAGTTTGTCTCTTTCAAGGAACTTATCCATTTTGTATAATTCATCAAATTTATTGGTTAAAAGTGTCTGTAATATTCCCCTAATATATTTAAAAGGAGGTGTGAGCACCCCTGGGAGGAGTCTACTGAATCTCGGTTCTGAAGCAAGTGAGTTCCAGAAAAACATGTACTTCTGCTTTATTGACTATGCCAAAGCCTTTGACTGTGTGGATCACAATAAACTGGAAAATTCTGAACGAGATGGAAATATAAGACCACCTTACCTGCCTGCTGAGAAATCTGTATGCAGGTCAAGAAGCAACAGTTAGAACTGGACATGGAACAGCATGCTGGTTCCAAATCCGGAAAGGAGTATAAAGGCTGTATGTTGTCACCCTGTTTATTTAAATTATATGCAGAGTACATCATGAGAAATGCTGGGCTGGAAGAAGCACAAGCTGGAATCAAGATTGCCAGGAGAAATATCAATAACCTCAGAAATGCAGATGACATCACTCTTATGGTAGAAAATGAAGAACAAGGAACCTCTTGATGAAACTGAAAGAGAAGAGTGGAAAAGTTGATTTAAAACTTAACATTGAGAAAACTAAGAACACAGCATCCAGTCCCATCACTTCATGAAGGAAACAATGGAAGCAGTGAAAGACTTTTATTTTGGGGGGATCCAAAATCACTGCACATTGTAACTGCAGTCATGAAATTAAAAGACACTTGCTCCTTGGAAGAAAAGCTATGGCCAACCTAAACAGCATATTAAAAAGCAGAGACAAAAAAAAAAAAAAAAAAGCAGAGACAGTACTTTGCCAACAAAGGTCCATCTAGTCAATGCTATGGTTTTTCTAGTAGTCATGTATGGATATGACAGTTGGACTATAAAGAAAGCTGAGCACGGAAGAATTGATGCTTTTGAGCTGTGGTGTTGGAGTCTTGAGAGTCCCTTGGACTGTAAGGAGATCTAACCAGTCAATCCTAGAGGAAATCAGTCCTGAATATTCATTGGAAGGAGTGATGCTGAAGCTGAAACTCTGACACTTAGGCCACCTGATGTGAGGAATTGACTCATTTGAAAAGATGCTGAAGCTGGGAAAAATTGAAGGCAGGAGGAGAAGGGGACAATGGAGGATGAGATGATTGGGTGGCATCACCGTCTCAATAGACATGAATCTGAGTAAGCTCCAGGAGTTGGTGACGGACAGGGAGGCCTGGAGTGCTGCAGTCCATCGGGTGGCAAAGAGGTGGACATGAGTGATTGACTGAACTGAACTGAATATACTTAAAAACTGTATGGTAAGTTGATGACTTGTGTCCTTTTTTTGTTTCTTAATGTGTTTAACTGATTTATCAAGTTAGTAAACTTTTGGTTTTATATTTTAGTAGTCAGCCAATGACCTGTCAGAAGATTTTCTTAAATGAGTTGACGTAGTATATAGGCATGGGATCTGTTGTGAGTAGACACCTTCAAATTTAAGAAGTTTTCAAGTAAGTCTTAGCTTTCACTTTCTGCTTCTGGAGGTCCTAATTGTCAGCTAAAAGTGAGGGTTTTGAGCCCTCACTTTCCCAAGTCTTTTCTGGGCATACACACAACCCTGTGTATGAATGTATCTCTCATACTTTCAATAATATGTTGAAGTTTTTCAAAATCTGAAATTTGTAACTAGTTCACTGTGTATTTCCTTCTAATTTTGATCAGGCTCTTATTTGCTCCAACTAAAATGGTAGCCTTAGGCAGCTGTAATGTTATTGATTGAAGTAGATTGCTGTTGTTTTAAAAACACCATGGGAATGAGATTATTCCAGGAGTCCTTGAAAAGCAATTAGCTGTTCTCTGGGTATAGGAATATTAGCGTAGCTTCAAAAGAGGTCAGCCATCACCATTGGCTATAAGCCTGTTGCCTTTTCATGGCTACTACTTCATGGAGCTGAAGATATAGAGGAGAGGTGTACTTCTAAGTTAAAATAAACCTGAAGTTCTCACAAAGTTTACTAGTTTTCTTAGTAGTTTCCTTACTTTTAGCTCATTCTGTGCTAAGCCTTCAAGAATAATGTAAATTATACATATAATTTAAACAATTCCATACCCTAATTTTAACTAATATCCAGTGTCTTTACTCTTTCTGAAATGAATTAATTTCTAGATTCTAAAATAGCTCATTTTGATAACTTTGCTGATAACTTTGTTGTTTTTACCAGGGAGCCAACTTATTAAGGTTCTGTGAGTCCCACCTCTACAATCCCATATTTATTGACATTTTTATTGTATGTTTTTGTTTTATTTCCATATATGATCAAATAACATCTTTTTTTTTTCTTTATTTGGGTCTTGAGATTGTGTTAAGTGTTTTTGTTGTTTAGTCACTACTTCGTTTCTCATTCTTTTGCAACTCCAAGGACTGGAGCCAGCCAGGCTCCTTTGTCCATGGGATTTTCCAGGCAAGAATACTGAATTGGGTTGCTGTTTCTTACTTCAACCCAGCATTGACCCTGTGTCTCCTGTTTTGGTAACTGGAATCTTTATACAATAGTTTAAAAGGTAAGTTTCATATTGATAATTTTGTACAGTTTAATCCTGGTTTGTAAAAGAGATGTATGTATGTTACTGGTGCTTGTCATTAGGATATTGATTACTCAGAAAGTTTCTTCACAATTTGCATGTGTGTATGTGTAATGCGTGTGAAAATTTATAAAAAATATCCAATGGCAAGCAAGGATGGATAATAATAATAATAATTCACTGATAATTTCCAATGTTTGTCATGTGATGAGTACTTCAACCTTCCTAATACCCCCAAGAGTTAAGTACAGTTGGTGTACCCCTGACAGCTAAATAAATTTACTTCTAAAGAAGTTATATGACTTAAATGGCCAGGGACATTTGAGTAAAAAACATATCTCAGGGAGTCTTGTTAGATTAAACTTAAACTGAATTTAATGAAAACAATGTTAAACAAAGAGAGGAAAAGGGTAGGAAGGGAAGCAAGTTAAAAGATAGGAAATCCAAATAAAGTCATTTTTGCCTCAAAAAAAAAAAAAAAGAAAAAGAAAAAGATATGGGATCAATTAATAAGAACAAATAGCAGAACTGAGTAAGCCTATTAAGGAAAGAGAAGTTTTAGGTAAGTCATTCCTGACAAACATGTGATAAGATGCTGACAGGATAGGCAGCATTTGAAAAGAGAAGCAAAGATTCAGAATGAGCTTATCCATGTGAAGTTGGAAATTTAGAAATATAGATCACATCATAAATTTGCTACTTGGTATCTTATATATTCTGCATTCTAACTGCAAAACCATGGATTAAGTGCAATTTCAACTTTAGTTGTAATTAATTTCATTTATCTTCAACTTCAGCCAATTTGTTTTATACTATTAATTATAATATCATAAAAGAAAACAAGGCTAATCAATGACACATAACACAAAAAATCACTTACTAGCTAGAAAAGCTAGTAAGTAGTGATCACTTAAGAATACAATTAAATATTAATTTAAAAGTATTCTCATATATACATGAGAAAATTTATAATAAGTTCAGTTCAGTTCAGTTCAGTCACTCAATCATGTCCAACTCTTTGCGACCCCATGAATCGCAGCACACCAGGACTCCCTGTTCATCACCAACTTCCAGAGTTCACTCAAACTCATGTCCATCGAGTCGGTGATGCCATCCAGCTATCTCATCCTATGTCATCTCCTTTTCCTCCTGCCCCCAATTCCCCCTAGCATCAGAGTCTTTTCCAATGAGTCAACTCTTTGCATGAGGTGGCCAAAGTACTGGAGTTTCAGCTTTAGCATCATTCCTTCCAAAGAACACCCAGGGCTGATCTCCTTCAGAATGGACCGGTTGGATCTCCTTGCAGTCCAAGGGACTCTCAAGAGTCTTCTCCAACATCACAGTTCAAAAGCATCAATTCTTCAGTGCTCAGCTTTCTTCACAGTCCAACTTTCACATCCGTACATGACCACCGGAAAAACCATACCCTTGACTAGATGGACCTTTGTTGGCAAAGCAATGTCTCTGCTTTTGAATATGCTATCTAGGTTGGTCATAACTTTCCTTCCAAGGAGTGAGTTTCTTTGAATTTCATGGCTTCAGTCACCATCTGCACTGATTTTGGAGCTCAAAAAAATGAAGTCTGACACTGTTTCCACTGTTTCCCCATCTATTTCCCATGAAGTGATGGGACCAGATGCCATGATCTTCATTTTCTGAATGTTGAGCTTTAAGCCAAGTTTTTCACTCTCCTCTTTCACTTTCATCAATAAGCTTTTTAGTTCCTCTTCACTTTCTGCCATAACAATGGTGTCATCTGAATATCTGAGGTTATTGATATTTCTCCTGGCAATCTTGATTCCAGCTTGTGCTTCTTCCAGCCCAGCATTTCTCATGATGTACTCTGCATATAAGTTAAAAAGCAGAGTGATAGTATACAGCCTTGATGTGCTCCTTTTCCTATTTGGACCAGTCTGTTGTTTCATGTCCAGTTCTAACTGTTGCCTCCTGACCTGGATATAGGTTTCTCAAGAGGCAGTTCAGGTGGTCTGGTTTTCCACAGTTTATTGTGATCCACACAGTCAAAGGCTTTGGCATAGTCAATAAAGCAGAAATAGATGTTTTTCTGGAACTCTCTTGCTTTTTCCATGATCCACCAGATGTTGGCAATTTGATCTCTGGTTCCTCTGCCTTTTCTAAAACCAGCTTGAACGTCTTGAAGTTCACGGTTCATGTATTGCTGAAGCCTGGCTTGGAGGATTTTGAGCATCACTTTACTAGCGTGTGACATGACTGCAACTCTGCGGTAGTTGAGCATTCTTTGCCATTGCCTTCCTTTGGGATTGGAATGAAAACTGACCTTTTCCAGTCGTGTGGCCACTGCTGAGTTTTCCAAATCTGCTGGCATATTGAGTACAGCACTTTCACAGCATCATCTTTCAGGATTTGAAATAGCTCCACTGGAATTCCATCACCTCCACTAGCTTTGTTCATAGAGATGCTTTCTAAGGCACACTTGACTTCACATTCCAGGATGTCTGGCTCTAGTAATTTAAACAATTAATTATTGGACTGAAAATAAGCTCAGTGTTTACCTGAAATTATTGCTGTCTATTTTATTAATACTTCATATAGGTTTTACTTTGGTCAAGACACTCATAAAATATCCTAATCAAAACTTGAATGACCATATTATTTGCATATGTTAACTAAATGTACATTATTAAAAACAAGAGATAAAAATGATTTGTACATTTTAAAAATAATTTCTAATATATGAACACACTGGAGAAAATACTTAGTTATCAGATACCATTGTACTAAATATTTGGGGTAATTATAATCAATTTTAACTGTATTTTGAATGCATCACAAAATCATTGTTTTGCTTGTATAAGTACAAAGATCAAAAACTTTTGAAACAAAATAATAAACATAACTTGCTAACTAAAATGAAAAATTCTGTGACTTATTTGATGGAAAAATAATACATTCTGTTTTCTCTTTGAATGCTTGACAGATTGTCACCATAGTAACTAATAGATACATCAAGAGAAAATCATTGAAATATATGTTCTTGCAGGTGACTTCTAATCTCACATCTTTCAGCTGCCTTCACACTTATGGGAATCAAAACAAACATTAGTGAAAAAAAAGGAAGTTTCATTTGAAAAGCATTGCCTTTCAAATAGTATTGACTTGTTAAATTTGCATATAGCCAAAGTGGTAATTATGCATTTAGCCTTTAATCTGTAATATCAGTTCCTGCCTATTTAATTGCAATGGAACAATATTCCCTAGTTAGTGTATTTTCTCTTATGTGAAAGTAGTTATTTCTAACTATGCATATGAAAGTTTTTATATGAAAATCTTCCTTTCTAACACATAGAGGTTTATCTGGTGTTCATGTGTGTGTATATGTGTGTATGTGTTTGTAGATTTCTAGAAGTAAGTCTAAAAGACTGTGAATTGAGACATCATCATAACTGATGGACAAAAAATAAAATATTTCAATAAAGAACACTTTGTAATTTCCTCTCTAATGCTATTAATTGCTGTCATTTTTACTTATACTTAAGGCAGCAAATTAGATATTGTATCCACATTTCCTGAACGAGAATAATGCTATTCAGAAACATTAAGTAACTTGACAACTACTTACATCTAATAATCAGTGAGACTGGAATGCCAAATCATGTCTGTCTATCAAGCTAAAGACTTTCCAGTGCAATGTAATGTTAGTTTCTTATTACACATAGAAACCATTGGGTAAATTGGCAGTGTATCAGGCAGGGAAGCTGTGGTTGAGGTGATTGTTGTTGTTCAGTCGCTCAGTTATGTCCAACTCTGTGACCCCATGGACTGCAAGACACCAGGTTTCCCTGTCCTTAACCATCTCCTGGAGCTTGCTCAAATTCATTTCCATTGACTTGGTAATGCCATGCAGCAATCTCATCCTCTGTCATCCCCTTCTCCTGCCTGCAAACTTTTTCAGCATCAGGATCTTTTCTAACGAGTAAGCTCTTCACATTAGGCGGCCAAAGTATTGGAGTTTCAGTTCAGCATCAGTCCTTTCAATGAATATTCAAGATTGATTTCCTTTAGGATTGACTGGTTTGATCTCCTTTCTGTCCAAGACACTCTCAAGAGTCCCTTGGTTGATGGTAATTTTACTCTAAAATCCATAATCTTCCTCCATATGGAAATATTTGATTGGCCAAAAAGTTCATTTGGATGATCATAACATCCATAAGATGTTATGGAAAGACTTGAACAAACTTTGTGGCCAACCATCTTCCCCCAATTTTAGCTAGGCACTTGACTGGTCCTTACTATTTGCCAGCTTTTCTTATATCTATGAGTTGTAGCATTATTAAATTCAGAGCAATGACAAATGAGCAGAAATGATCTATATAATTTTTGAGACTTCTCAAAAAAGATGATACTTTCCCAAGGCCTTTTATATGTTGTTGTCTTTGTGGGTTCATATAGATGTAGAGGGAAGCTAGTTTCAAAGATTACAATAAAAAGAATACTGGTTTCACAGGATGTCAGGAATTCAGATGTCCAAATAACCTTGTGATTGAAACAAGTTTGGCGGTCTTGGAGTTTTCATGATTGGGCTCCCCAGAGGGAAAGAGAGAATAAACTTCTTTTTTAGTTACTATATTTGCAATACTCTTTATTAAAAGAGCTTGAGTTTTACCCTAAATAATCTAGAAAGTGAAGTCGCTCAGTCGTGTCCGACTGTTTGCAACTCCATGGACTGTAGCCTACCAGGCTCCTCCATCCATGGGATTTTCCAGGCAAGAATACTGGGGTGGGTTGCCATTAGACTCTCATTAAAAACTTATTTCAGTTTGGTGTTTCCTAGTTATCTGATACCTAAAACAATTTTATTTACATGATACATTTTAAAGAATCCATTACTGATTTAAATTAACCTTATACCTTTTTCAGAGAAGACAATGGCACCCCACTCCAGTACTCTTGCCTGGAAAATCCCATGGATGGAGGAGCCTGGAAGGCTGCAGTCCATGGGGTTGCTGAGGGTCAGACACGACTGAGCGACTTCACTTTCAGTTTTCACTTTCATGTATGGGAGAATCCCAGAGACAGGGGAGCCTGGTGGGCTGCCATCTATGGGGTCACACAGAGTCGACAGGACTGAAGTGACTTAGCAGTAGCAGTATACCTTTTTAATAATAGAAATAAAAATTCATAATAATAGAAATGAAATTTATAATCCAGTTATTCTTATAATAATCAAATACAAAGGATAAGAGAAGTAACTGAATTTAAAAGCAAGTTCAGAGTTCCATAGCAACCAAAGCTAAAAGTGAAGCAATATGGATTCCTTAGCTTTTGTTGTCCAGTAAAAAAAAAAAAAATCAGCAGTTCATCATCAATAACAATCTTTTTCTTAGCTTAGAATTCTGATAAAATTTTATTTCACTGAGTTTTATGCTAGAAATAGTTAACAATATAATTTATTATTCCATGCATAGCATTTTTACAAAATGCAGGGATACTGGATGGATGGCCATTTCTTATTTTGACTCTGGAGGGTAAATTGTTAGGATGAACTTGGGTAAGAGTCCAGTTTACAGTGCCCTTTCAATATATGAATCCTATAGAGGGTGGACTTTTTTCATGTTTGTAATCTTATTAAACACAAATTAATTGATTACCTTTGGGTAATTAATATATTGCTTTTCTGCATATGAAAATTGATTTGTATTTGTATTTTCTTTTCTTAAAATCAGTATTTTATATAGATTCAAATAACATTGAAAAACAGGTAACAGAGTTTAAATGTAACATATACTTTGAAGAAATTGAGAGATAACAAAGAAGTTCCTTCTGTATAGATTATTTATTGATTATTTGATATTAAAATGAAAAAATGCAAACTTAAACACTTTAGCGAATATGAACTTCATGAAGATTTATGTAGGCAGTGACATGAAAGCTGATGGTAATTATAATTTAAAATAAAATTTATTATCCTCACAAGGAAAAATTCACTTGATTTAGGTAATTCAGCCAAATTGATGTTATTATTTTTAATCTTTGTTTCTTCTAGAATAATTTTGTTTTACTTTAAAATCTGACAATAATGAAAGAAGAATAGTGATTTAGAATGATAATGAACTACCATCTTTGGAGCACTGATTCTTAGAATGTCCACAAATTAGTGTCGGTGGTCAAATTCTAAAAACTATGGATATTTAGATAACTTTTATATATGTAGGTACAAATTGCTAAATTTAGCAAGGCCCATTGTCATCCAGCCAAAGATGGAGAAGCTCTATACAGTCAGCAAAAATAAGACCAGGAGCTGACTATGGCTCAGACTATGAACTCCTTATTGCCAAATTCAGACTTAAATTGAAGATAGTAGGGAAAACCACTAGACCATTCAGCTATGACCTAAATCAAATCCCTCATGATTATACAGTGGAAGTGAGAAATAGCTTTAAGGGCCTAGATCTGATAGATAGAGTGCCTGATAAACTATGGAATGAGGTTCGTGACATTGTACAGGGGACAGGGATCAAGACCATTCCCATTGAAAAGAAATGCAAAAAAGCAAAATGGCTGTCTGGGGAGACCTTACAAATAGCTGTGAAAAGAAGAGAAATGAAAAGCAAAGGAGAAAAGGAAAGATATAAACGTCTGAATGCAGAGTTCCAAAGAATAGCAAGAAGAGATAAGAAAGCCTTCTTCAGCAATCAATGCAAAGAAATAGAGAAAGACAACAGAATGGGAAAGACTAGAGATCTCTTCAACAAAATCAGAGATACCAAAGGAACATTTCATGCAAAGATGAGCTCGATAAAGGACAGAAATGGTATGGACTTAACAGAAGCAGAAGATATTAAGAAGAGATGGCAAGAATACACAGAAGAACTGTACAAAAAAGATCTTCACGACCCAGATAATCACGATGGTGTGATCATTGACCTAGAGCCTGACATCCTGGAATGTGAAATCAAGTGGGCCTTAGAAAGCCTCACTATGAACAAAGCTAGTGGAGGTGATGGAATTCCAGTTGAGCTATTCCAAATCCTGAAAGATGATGCTGTGAAAGTGCTGCACTCAATATGCCTGAAAATTTGGAAAACTCAGCAGTGGCCACAGGACTGGAAAAGGTCAGTTTTCATTCCAATCCCAAAGAAAGGCAATGCCAAAGAATGCTCAAACTACCACACAATTGCACTCATCTCACACACTAGTAAAGTAATGCTCAAAATTCTCCAAGCCAGGCCTCAGCAATATGTGAACCGTGAACTTCCTGATGTTCAAGCTGGTTTTAGAAAAGGCAGAGGAACCAGAGATCAAATTGCCAACATCCGCTGGATCATGGAAAAAACAAGAGAGTTCCAGAAAAACATCTATTTCTGCTTTATTGACTATGCCAAAGCCTTTGACTATGTGGATCACAATAAACTGTGGAAAATTCTGAAAGAGATGGGAATACCAGACCACTTGACCTGCCTCTTGAGAAATTTGTATGCAGGTCAGGAAGCAACAGTTAGAACTGGACGTGGAACCACAGAATGGTTCCAAATAGGAAAAGGAGTTTGTCAAGGCTGTATATTGTCACCCTGTTTATTTAACTTATATGCAGAGTACATCATGAGAAACGCTGGACTGGAAGAAACCCAAGCTGGAATCAAGATTGCTGGGAGAAATGTCAATAACCTCAGATATGCAGATGACACCACCCTTATGGCAGAAAGTGAAGAAGAACTCAAAAGCCTCTTGATGAAAGTGAAAGTGGAGAGTGAAAAAATTGGCTTAAAGCTCAACATTCAGAAAACGAAGATCATGGCATCCGGTCCCACCACTTCATGGGAAATAGATGGGGAAACAGTGGAAACAGTGTCAGACTTTATTTTCGGGTGCTCCAAAATCCCTGCAGATTGTGACTGCAGCCATGAAATTAAAAGAAGCTTACTCCTTGGAAGGAAAGTTATGACCAACCTGGATAGCATGTTCAAAAGCAGAGACATTACTTTGCCAACAAAGGTTCATCTAGTCAAGAGTATGGTTTTTCCTGTGGTCATGTATGGATGTGAGAGTTGGACTGTGAAGACGGCTGAGCACCGAAAAATTGATGCTTTTGAACTGTGGTGTCAGAGAAGACTCTTGAGAGTCCCTTGGACTGCAAGGAGATCCAACCAGTCCATTCTGAAGGAGATCGGCCCTGGGATTTCTTTGGAAGGAATGATGCTAAAGCTGAAACTCCAGTACTTTGGCCACCTCATGTGAAGAGGTGACTCATTGGAAAAGACTCTGATGCTGGGAGGGATTGGTGGCAGGAGGAGAAGAGGACGACAGAAGATAAGATGGCTGGATGGCATCTCCAACTCGATGGACGTGAGTCTGGGTAAACTCCAGGAGTTGGTGATGGACAGGGAGGCCTGGCGTGCTGCGATTCATGGGGTTGCAAAGAGTCGACACGACTGAGTGACTGATCTGAATGATCTGATTGTTATCCAGTGCATCCTCACGTCTCTTACCATGCTGAAGGATGTGTTCGACTATGAGTATCTCCTTTTTTCTGAATCTCATCATTTATCCCCCACATAAGCTAAAAGTATCTTTTTGTTTTGTGTTCTTATAGTTTACCTCATACAATCTTGGGCTTCCCTGGTGGCCCAGAGGGTAAAGAATCTGCCTGCGATATAGGCAATGTGGGTTCGATCCCTGGGTTGGGAAGATCCCCTAGAGGAGGGCATGGCAATCCCCTCCAATATTCTTGCCTGGAGAATCCCCATGGACAGAGGATCCTGGCAGGCTACAGTCCACGGGGTTGCAAAAAGTCAGACATGGATGAATGACTAAGCACACACGACACATAGTCGTTTATTGTATACTTAAATTGTCTTTGCTTTTGTTTGTCTGTAATTTTTCAGGCTTCAGTATGATATTTTTCATGGGCTTTCCTGCTAGCCCACCTGGTAAAGAATCTGCCTGCCATGCAGAAGACCCCAGTTCGATTCCTGGGTCAGGAAGATTCACTGGAGAAGCGATAGGCTACCCATTCCAGTATTCTTCGGCTTCCCTATTACAAATTACAAGCATACTTGTTCTTAATCTAGGTTCTCCCAGGTTAAAAATTTAAGTGTATTCTGCTACTTTTCTTTCATTTTATCTTTATTTCTTTGAATTTTGATCTTTGTTAACTTCTCATACTAAATATTTTTTTATCTTTATTTATGTATTTATTTTCTTTGGAGAATATGAACTGTATCATGCATTCTTCTCAATAGTAAGTTAATATTTTGTCTGGAACCTTGACCTTTTTTCATGAAATATTCCATTGACTTTTTAATGAAATATTCCATTGACTTTTTATGGAATGTTCAATATTCCATTTAGTATTGAATGGAATATTCAATATTCCATTGAAATATTCCAATGACTTTTTATAGCAGTATAATTTCACTGAAGATGCCTAGCTTGGCTTTCAGGTCTCTTTTATCTCACTATCTGGGTTCTAACAGATAATGTAAAGTTGATCAGCCTATATATAAAGTTTGAGTTATTTTTTATCTGAATGCATTCCATTGCTTTCACTTAAATAGAAGCTCATTTGCCAATGTGTATCTATTTTTATTCTTTCATTCCTCCTTGGCAACCTACACCTTACCAGTTTTGAGGAATAAATGGTTGATTTTCTGTTCTCCCCTCCATAATTTACTCCCTAGAGGACTGTTGTCATTGTCACAGAAATAATAAGTTTTCAGAGTCTATTTAAGGGTTTCATAAGTGAAGGTGAAGAACTGGGCTGCCTTTTCTATTTTTATGAATGAAGGTGCACTCAAACACTGGCTCAACACCTAAATGAGATATATTTTACCCATCAGTCTCCCAAATCCTGTCCCCTTTCTCAAGTGTTCACTATATGTATATTAAAGTTTAAATAATTGTCACAAATATGTACATGACACAGAGGTTCTTACTGTTGATTTGTTCAAATCAGTCACTTTTGTCAAATTACTATATATCAGTATAATTTAGAATTTATTATGAATTCCATGCAGCTATCAGCCTGTGTTACTCTGAGTACATATTTCCATGATATACATTTGACCTTTCAGTATGCAAAGCACGTAAGTGTACAGTCTACAGGGGCTCTCCATGGTGACATAGGTATTTTTCAGCATTAGAAATGTGAGGAATATAATGTGTTCTTATCACCTCAAATATCCTGACAAATAGTGAAAAGTAAAATCAATTAAGTATACTAGCCTATCTTAGTGGAAATCTACTCCATGAAACATTAGTAATTAAGCTGTTAATAGCCTCTATCTTAAAAAAATCATTAATCAAAATTTGCTATTCATGTAATTTAAAGAGATTTTATACTCCTCTGTCTTTCTTGCAGATTGAGACTGTTTATTAATATAGGAAAATTATCTTTAGTCTGAAATAATTTCTCAAAATCTTTAATTAGACTTAAAATATTATTAAAACCTGTTTGCCACATAATACCTAGCTACTTATGATAGCACAGTCTTGAGAAATGGCCTGAGAAGTGTTACAAATAATAGTGCTCATTTAAAAAAAACAAATCATTACACAGCTAAGCTCAATATCTTTCATAATACTCACAGGTGTATGATAGTGATCAAGAAATATTTTTGAGTGGCTAATGAATGCTTGGCATTTTACAGATCTATATCTACTTATTTATCTCTATATTTTATTATTTTTACAATTTATTAGGCACATCAAACCATATATCACATATGCAGAATGAAAAACTGAGTGAATTGTTTTCATGATTAAAATATCTCATGAGATATCCATGAGACATTCATCCATAACAATTTTAGTGTGCGCCTTCTCTTAGTTTGCATTATGTTGAAATTTTTCTTAATTCACCATTTCACTTCAAGTATATGGACTCTGTTTAAGCATATAATATGTTGTATTTATTATACTTTTTATTTGTTATTAAATACTATTTAAGTGCTAGGTTTCATAAATAATATAATGGACAGTGCACATGCCTGATTACCCTATCTTAGTGAATTTCTCTAAGTTTTAGGATGTATGTATGCTACAATTTGCATTTTGATTTCAGCAAAGGAAAAGGCAAAAGACGTAGTTGAATACAACATTTAACAAGATTATGGTTTATTACAGAAGCAGAGGAACTGATCTCTGATACTAAATTCTCTGAGGAATACTAAAAGTAAGAGAAGCACATTAATATTAAAGCCATTTAAACAAGTTTCAAACAGCTGTAAAAGATCTAAATACCTTTTTATTTCTTTGCTGAAGGAGTGGGATAGTACATCAGTGACCTTCATTATTAACAACACAGAGATTCCTTCTTCTAGACCCTACTGAATATATCAAAAAGTCATGAACTTATACTAACCAGGTCCAAACCTTTTGTAAGTAAATTAATCACAGTTTAAAAGAGTGAAGTTATTATGAAATATTTTATTTCAAAATAGTTTTTAATATAGAAGACAATTTTAAAAACAGAATTAAATGGAACCAAAAATAATTCAAAATGCTTTTTTCTTTTTCTATCTTTTTAAAGTAACTTTCTTAGAACTTTATATATATAACAGGACTTCCCAGGTGATGCTAGTGGTAAAGAATCTGCCTGTAAAAGCAGGTGACCCAAGAGATGGGGTTCAATCCATGAGTAGGGAAGATCCCCTGGAATAGGAAATGGCAACCTGCTCCAGTATTCTTTCATGTAAAAATTCCAGGGACAGAAGAGCCTCGTGGGCTATAGTCCATAGGGTTGCAAACAATGGGGCATGACTGACTGACTGAACACACACATACAATAATATTTATTGACATATTTATGTACATTGATGTGACAAGGTATATTTTAGAAGTATCTTAAAGCAGTGCTAAATCGCTTCAATTGTGTCCGACTCTGCGTTCCTGTGGATTGTAGCCCTCCAGGCTCTTCTGTCCATGGGATTTTTCAGGCCAGAATACTGGAGTGGGTTGCCATTTCCTTCTCCAATCTTTAAGCAGTGGAATAGATCAACTTAAAGTAGGAGATATACTCAATAATTTTAAAGTCATCTTTTCTCTAACAACAGCAATATATGTAAGTGAGTGAGTGAAGTCGCTCAGTCCTGTCTGACTCTTTGTGACCCCATGAACTGTAGCCTACCGGGCTTCTCCCTCCATGGGATTCTCCAGGCAAGAGTGCTGGAGTGGGTTGCCATTTCCTTCTCCAGGGGATCTTCCCGACACAGGGATCGAACACACAGGTCTCCCACATTCCAGGCAGAGGCTTTAACCTCTGAGCCACCAGGGAAGCCCAATAAATGTAAACTATTTTATAAACACATTTTGGTCATTCTCAACTGTCAGTGAAATGTTTTGATGGGACATTTAAGTCAATTTAATTGAATTTTAGATGTAGCATTTTGACGTATATAACCAAGGCATGTATTCATAGAATGATGCAATGTCAGGAAGTATTCTTTAAGAATTTAGGCTCTGGTAGGACATATTAATGACATATACTTAAGCATGATTGATTCATCCACTGATTAAGCTTGTCCTCAGGTTCAGTGTGTATGTGTGTGTGTGTGTGTGTGTACACTTATGTGTACATTGTGTCCAACACAAAAATATCTAATTTTTAATATTAATAGAATGTACAGCCCTATGTGTCTTCATAGGTCTTCCCAGGTGGCGCTAGTGATAAAGTACCTATCTGCTAATACAGTAGACTTAAAAGACATGGTTTTCATGGGGTCACAAAGAGTTGGACACGACTGAATGACTGAACTGAACAGAACTGAAAAGACATGCGTTAGATCCCCGGATTGGAAAGATACCCTGGACCTACTCCAGTATTCTTGCCTGGAAAATCCCATAGACAGAGGAGTCTGGTGGGTTATCGTCCATAGCATCACAGAAGCGAAAATGACTGAAGTATGGCTTAGTACATATGTGTTTTCATAATTTATAGACCAAAGGGACTATTTTATTGTTAGTTTTAAAATATCCTCTAAAGAAGCTTATTATTTAACCTGGGACCCAATTTAACTATGGTACATTTGTCAATTAAGGGTGTAAAACAAAAAATATGTTAACATATTCAGTAAAATTTTAAAGGATTTTTGAGAGAGAAGTCAATTTGTGCCAAGACAGTTCACAAAATATACAAAGGACGTTATTTGGAAAAATTAACCTCATTTTTTGTTCTTCTTCTTTTTTTTTAAGAAAGCAACTGATATATGTTCTGAGAGTTTGGGGAGCAAAAGTAGCTGCCTGGTTATAGCATTATGCATTTGAGTGAAGAAAATGCAATCAGAATATTTCCACAAATCAAATGCTAGGTTAATCAAGTTAAGTTCTTTCTTATCATAAACCTCATTTTTCTTTGTGGTATTCTCAAAGGGAAATTTTCTGGTGATTTTTAGCCATTGATTCAACTGCCCTCTCCACTGAAATGATCTACATGGAACATTCTCCTTAGAGAGTGATGATCCAAAACTGTCCTCCCTAAATTTATCCTGTCCCTACCAAAAGAACATATCTGCTCATCTCCAGTTCTATGGTCCAATTACTTTCATCTCCCAATGCACACTAATAGCTCAGTGCATTAAGCCCAATAGCACAGTTTTGTTAAACAGTAATAATATAATAAATAATAGTCTTCTAGAAACACACTACTTTAAATCAAAATAATTAAGAGAAATGTGAACATTGTTGGCAATTTGAGAATTAGTGGGAATAAAGGGGCCCTTTAAGGTCATTTTCTAGGTTCCAAACCTACCCTTGAATACTCAGGTTAATGACTTTCTTGTAATTTTTATTATTATTAATTATTAATAATACTGTAATCTATAGTCATCAACCATTAAGACAGCAGACTTTTGATCAGGACACTCTTCTGAATGTTTAAGTGGATAGTCTTCGAAAGCATTTTTTAAAGAACTTTGTTAGATTAATTTGGATTTATCTTTGAGAATCTTAAACTCCAGATACCCACAGCAATCGTCAGCGCTCAATAGTATTCAATCCAAGTGTTAATTCTGATTTCATAGTTTATAAGATTGTGTAGAATTTATTTTTATTAATGGACAGAATAATGAGGTTATATTAATAACTCAAATGTCAAATTCTCAGAATTGTGAAAAATATAAAAATGTGTATTGAAATTGTCATTGTCAGTGTTTACTTCTGAATTTGGGTAAGATTTATTTTTTTTTCCTCTAGTAACATTGTAACAACTTGCCAAGTCTCTTAATGTCTTTTATTCCCAGGGGAGTGGGAACCACAAGACTATATTCACCATAATTTGGCAGCATATTCAGGAAAAACATGTAATTACTTTCAAAGCTAATTTATTTTTGTTTTATAACTAAGAAAATTAAAATAATATTTCATTTAGGATATACACTAGAGACAGAGAAAAATGTTCTTAATTTATCATAATTATTCTTCAAAAATTTTAGTTTTCCTGAAGAAATCCAGTAAGAAGATGTACTTTGCTCCAAATGGTTGAATAGGTGAATCACACTTCTCAGGAGGTTGTCCCAAGATGCAGATGTTTTCCAACTTCATCCACTCCTCAAGTGCTGTCATTAACACTTTTGCTAATCATGTGCTGTACATTATAAGCATGTTCCATCTAGTTCATTTTTTGAATAGATATTTTAATTTAAAGAAGTGATTTTCACATGATTTTTAATTTTACTTCAGCTCCCTGGGACCACTCTCCATTGCCTGTGTGTGATTATTTTCCCTGAAAATAAATGAAACATAGCTGTGAATATCAATAAATAAGTAGGGTACAGTAAATAGTGATAGATGAAAAGACATATAAATTATTTGCTAAAATATTTTAAAGCATTATTAGAAAGAACATTGTTCACCATCCTAATTATTTTCTGTGCTCAGTCATGTCCAACTCTGTGACTGTATGAACTGTATAGCCTGCCAGGCTCCTCTGTCCATGGAACTGTCCAGGTAAGAATACCAGAGTGTGTTGCTATATTTTCTACTTCAGGTTATTTGACCACCTCAGATTTTATCATGTTCTTGAAGTTTGACAGTCTCATTGAGTGCAAAGCATATTGGTACAATAAATACATAGGGTTGTTTCCATCAGTTAACAAAATTATCCAGCATGCACACGGTTACTATTGCACTAGGACAGCATTACTCACCTGCATATGTTCATTTGATTTAGAATATTTCTGAGAGCTTCTTAATAAGACGTGTATATATTCATGTCAATTCCTCTAGATTCTGCCTAAGGGCAAAGAACTGAAAAGTTAATTTATTCTCCTTAAAAAGAAGAAAAGGATAACTATAATCAGGCAGTGAACTAATTGGTACTCCCAAATGACAGTGTAGCACAAGATTTTTATTTCAACTTTATGAAGAAGTCTTGATTATCAAATAGAGAATAAATAAATTATAATTTTAAATCATAGACATATAATTATAACTTTGAAAAAAATGCCTATTTTTACATTTAATCCTGAAATTGGAGTAATGGGGAAAGTCAAACTGAAAGATATACTTAAAATAACAAATCTTTCAAGTTCTCAGGACAATTGAACAAAGATCATGCTATATAGAGTCTTAAAAGGAGTAGTGTTGACAAACAAGAATGACTTAAAATTACCCTATGAAATTCTATTAGTAAAATTATGGAGAAAACAATTACTAGTTTACTTTAAAACTCTCTATACTTATGTATCACTGATGATCTTTTATAAAATAAAGTACATGAGTCAAGTCTTGAGGGATAAACACACTTTTAATTCAGTATTACCTGATGTCTCCTGATAACTGCCACTTAATTTCTATAGGTGTGTGGAATTTTATAATAATATTATTCTTTGCTTATGAAATTCTGGCATACCTTTGCAACTTCTTGACCTAATTAAATAAGATATTAGTAATAATTAGATCTATTTAATTTGACTATAATTTCAAACTGTCTTAGATTGCTTGTATTTAAAGTTAGAAAAGTGATTATCTTAAAATGTCCCTTTGTTGTGTTGTCTTAAAACATTTCATGTGGAACCAAGGTGTCTTTATACTGCATTTATAGGCTGTCATTTTCTTATGTTTTTCACTGATCTTTCTCTATTAATCTTCAGAAATTATTCATTAGGGAAAGCAGGGTTAATTGTGTAACTGGGAGTCTAGAATTGATGAGTGACAGCAGTGGTAGAGCAGTAGTAGGAAAAAAAGTTTATTATTTCTGTACTGCAAAAGCTATGGTATTTTATAAATTCAAAATGGTTTTAATAATAATTGAGTTAAACAGGCTATTTTTTCTGATATTTCATATTTTCCTATTAACTGAAATAACTGAAGAATATATGTAACAGTAATTTGTTCTTGACATAGAATAAAACTTGGTTATTCAATTTTTTCATGGCTTTAAATTTGTTTCATTTAAATATTTCTTTTATAATTTACTTAACCACAGTTGATAATTAAGATTAGAAAGCAAATTTGAGGACTTATTTCTGATTTCAGTTCTTTTATATCTGCATAAAATGATGCAAAATCCTGTCTTATAATCAATTTTGCAAGTTACAGTGATTATATAGTATTTTATATAAGTAGATTAAAAAAGTCATGACAATGTTGCTGCTGCTACTGCTGCTAAGTCACCTCAGTCGTGTCTGACTCTGTGTGACCCCATAGATGGCAGCTCACCAGGCTGTCCTGTCCCTGGGATTAGCCAGGCAACAACATTGAAGTGGGTTGCCATTTCCTTCTCCAGGGTTAATAATAAACTGTTGAGGATAAAAATTCAAATTATGGAAATCAGTTGCATCTGTATGCAGTAAGAGCAAACTATCAGGTAAAGAAATAAAAAATGATAGCCTATCCAAAAACAAAACAAACAAACAAAAACCTTAGGAATTAGTTTAACCAATCAGGTGAAAGAAACTGAAGTAGACACAAATAAATGGAAAGAAATCACATGCCCATGGGTTGTAAGTAGTAATACTGTTAAAATATCCATACTACTCAAAGACATTAGTAGATTCAGTGCAATTCCTACCAAAATCCTAATGATATTTTTCAAATAAATATCAATGTGTATATGTTAATGTCAAACTCCTACTTTATCTTTCCCATTCCCCCCTGGCTATCTCTTTTGGTAACCATAAGTTTGTTTTCTATGTGTGTGAGTCTATTTCTGGTTTGGAAATAAATTCATTTGTATCATTTATTTTTTAGATTCCACATATAAATAATATCATATAATATTGGTTTTTCTATGTCTGATTTACTTCATTTAGTATAATAATCTATAGTTCCATTCATGTTGCTGCAAATAACACAATTTCTTTCTTTTTATGACTAATATTCCATTGTGTGTATGTATGTATATATCTGTATCTTTCTATCTATCTATATACATATGCACACCAAATCTTCTTTGTTCATTCATCTGTGATGGACATTTAGGTTACTTCTATGTCTTGTGAATAGTGCTGATATGAATATTAATGTGAGAAAAAAACATAATAAGAAAGAATGGAGGTGTTCAGTTCAGTCGCTCAGGTGTGTCCTACTCTTTGTGACCCCCATGGACTGCAGCACACTAGCCTTCCCTGTCCATTGCCAACTTCCAGAGCTTGCTCTAACTCAGGTCCATCGAATCAGTGATGCCATCCAATCATCTAATCCTCTGCCATCCCTTTCTCCTCCTGCCTTCAGTCTTTTCCAGCAGCAGGGTCTTTTCAAATGAATCAGCTCCTCACATCAGGTGGCCAAAGTATTGGAGTTTCAGCCCCAACATCAGTCCTTCCAAATGAATATTGAGGGCTGATTTCCTCTAGGATTGACTGATTAGATCTCCTTGCAGTCCAAGAGATTCTCAAGAGTCTTCTCCAACACCACAGTTCAAAAACATCAATTCTTCAGTGTTCAGCTTTCTTTATGGTACCATTCTCACATCCATACATGACTACTGGAAGAACCATAGCTTTGACTAGGTAGACCTTTGTCGGCAAAGTAATGCCTCTGTTTTTTAATATGCTGTCTAGGTTGGTCATAGCTTTTCTTCTGAGGAGCAAGCGTCTTTAATTTCAAGGCTGCAGTTACCATCTGCAGTGATTGGAGACCAAGAAAATAAAGTCAGCCACTGTTTCCACTGTTTCCCCATCTATTTGTCATGAAGTGATGGGACCAGAAGCCATGGAGGTGTTAGGTGCTAACTAATCTTGTAGAAATCGTTTTGCAAAATACACATTGCACACTTTAAACTTACATATGTTAATATCAATATCATCTCAATAAAGCTGGGGGGGAATAAATCCAAAACAAATCATAAACCCCAGGAGACCCACCACTGGGTTATTCCTTGGTTCTTGAGTTCCATAGCCGATCTTCCTTCTTCTCTTCACCTTTTGCATTCTTTTTTATTGTTCATTTTACATATCATATTTAGGGGTTTTAGTTTACTTACTGGGATGACTAGGAAAAACATGTTTATTCCATCTTCCCAGGAGAATAACTCTACCTTCTTGTTTTATAATGGGCTTTCAATGAAAAATATCTTCATGCAAATAAGTATACCTCACAGTATCATTTAAAAAATAGATCTGCTTATGTAAGACAGACAGGATACAATGATTGACACCCTTTTGAGTGTAATTTTAAAGTATGTATAAAAATCTTGAAAACATCATACAGTTAAGTTATAGATGTCTGTCAGCCAGATCTGACCATCTCAATTTTGCTCTTTGATTTGATTATCAATATCAGCTCCCCTTAGAGGTGAAAAATGTCCTGGGAAGGAAGGTGAAAATTTAGTGAGCAGAAAAATGAAGTAAATTGTTTAAATTACAAGGTTGTGACTCAAAGTTTAGATAATCTGATTTTAAGCCAGGTCTTTTTAATTTAGATGGGGTAAAAGAACAAATACATGAAGCAATGCACAATTGAAAGTTTTTTAAGGAAATTAAAGTATAGAATAAGAAGGTAGCAATCCACATGCAAAATATAATCTAGACTCTTGTACAAAAATAATTAACATGAATAAATGCACTTTGATTATGCAAAAAATAATGCATGATTTCTTCAGAATCGGTCATTAACTGGAATTTCCAAAATATAGTAACTTAAATAAATGGTTGGAAGTCATTGATTTGGTAATAATTTGTTTTCCTCATTACTCTCTGGTCCTCAGGATGGGGGCTCCATATTTATAAAGGATATTTCTCATTTGTCTTCCTCAAATGTTTCTTTTGATAAATATTTTTATTTAAACATGTACTTGCAGATGATGGTGGGAAGAATATTAGTCCATCCCCTGGCTACATGAACAATTAACAGCGATGCCAATCACAGTGTTACATTCCCTTCAACACAGCTCTTGTTCCAAGGATAAATTCACAATTGAAGCCAGCTAATCAGAGCAGTTTCTTTGTGGTTACAGACAAATCATGTAACCACAAAGAAGTGTGACTGAAGATGTCTAGGGCCAGGTGTTTCAATTTTGGGAGAAATTGCTCAGAGAGTATTATGCTGACAATTTTGAGAATATGAAAGCAAAGGAGTGATGGCATTTGTGTCATCACAACTCTGTTTACCTTGAAGACCAATCCCATCTGCTTCACAAATTTTCCATTTTCAGTGTCTTAATTATTTCTTTCATATGAACACAAGGAATCCTGATTGCACACTTCTCAAATATCTCTGATATGGGTAAATATGTATATATTAGATGATATTTCCTTCTTTGAACAGTATTTTTTGGTGCACTTTTGTTTGTCAGGAACATTTTGATTTGACAACTTGAAGAATGTTTGGTTTAAAGGAATCTCTGTTGTCCTTCAAATGTACTTCTCCCAGTCAACTTCAGTAAGCCAACTTACCTGTTCAGGGACTTCATGTTTTAGAAGTGCAAAAGTTTATAGCATGCTGTGGTTATATTCCCTATGATTACAGAATGTATCTATTATGTGCTTCTTGTCACCAATTACTACTTTAAGCAGATACATTAGAATAGAATGTACATATTGCTGTGTTGTGTGCTTAGTCTCTCAGTCATGTCCGACTCTTTGCGACCCCATGGACTGTAGCCCACCAGGCTCCTCTGTCCATGGGGATTCTCGAGGCAAGAATCCTGGAGTGGGTTGCCATGCCCTCCTCCAGGGAATCTTCCCAACCCAGTGGTTGAACTCAGGTCTCCTGCATTGCAGACAGATTCTTTGCCACCAGAGCCACCTTGAAGCCCTTAAGCAGATATATTAGAATAGAATATATATATTAATTCATATTAAATATTAATAATAATTTTACTACTAATAAATATTGCTAATATGGCCTGATGTCTTTATCATCCCTGTCAAAATATCAAAATTTCTCTCTCTACATCTCTCCCTGAATCTCTCTTGTAACTGCTATTGTGGTGGCCATGGTCCTTGGGATTTAGACTTTCAGTTTGAAGGAAATCTGAAAATGTTACATTGTAATGTTAAAAGATGGCAGTTTAAGATGACCTCTCAATGAAATTTGTACTTAAGAACAGAGTCAAAACCTAAACCGTAAGTACTAAAGACTAAAGGTGAGATTTTTGACACTATTTTAAACTGGATGGTTAAGATATTTTAAGCACTAGGAACTATTTGTTCCTTCTGCCCAAGGATAAAACAAGTTTAAAGTTTTAGTATACATCTTAGATGAGATTTAAACAGATTCCTGGAGTCTTAGAGTTAAACAAAAATCTCTAGATACTATATCAATCCTACACATTTACTATAGAGATAAAAATCTGACAAGCAGAGAGGACATTAACAAAGCCACATATGGATTCTGAATTCTGGCTTGGTACTTTCTCTTTCTATGGTACTTCCATGTTTGGAGTAATATAAATAGACTTGGACTGGGATTGTATGGCAAGGGGCTATATTCTCCAGGAACTTTGATGGGGACCTAACTCCTAATGTTCTTCATATATGTGTGTTTGTGAAGTTACTATCCATTTGTTCTGCTACGGCATGTAGCTTAAAGATAAATAGTTTGTAATTGTATTGGCATTATCATTTGTTTACTTTTTAAGATGAATAGTGATTTAATTTTTATTTTTCAGATATCCAAGTCAACAATTCATATTTGAATATCTCTCAATATGTCTGTTTTATTTTGTATAACATACAAACGTCTTCTTAGTTTCCAGATGATTTTGTTTATAGTTTATTTTGAAGTCTAAATTATTATATATTAGTTTTAGGTATGCAGCATAGTGATTCAAAATTTTTAAACTATCCTCCACTTATAGTTATTATAAAATATTGGCTATATTCTCTGTGCTAAGCAATATATCCTTGTAGCTCATTTGTTTTGTAAATAGTAGTTTGTATGGGGTCCTCCACCTTCCTTCTCTCAACTGGTAACCACTAGTTTGTTCTCTATATCTGTTATTATTATTTTTTGTATTCAACAGTTTATCTGAGTTTTTAGATTCCACACATTATAACTTATACTGTATAACTTTTAGCTTATTAATTCACTTTCTTGCATTTGATTTCTTTGCCATAGGAAACAGATTCCCCCAAATAGTGTTATGATTTATATCAAAGAATGTTATGCCTGTGTTTTCTTCCAATAGTTTTATGGTAGCTAATCCATTTTGGGTTTATTTTGGTATATGGTGAAAGAAAATGTTCTAATTTTATTATTTTACATGTAGCTGCCCAATTTTCCTGCTACCACTTTTTGAAGAGACTGCCTTTTTCTTTCCCATTGTATTTTCTAGCTCCCCTGGTCATATATTAGGTGATCATAAGTGTATGGGTTTATCTCTGAGCACTATATACTGTTCCATTGTTCTGTGTGTTTATTTTTGTTCCATTACCATACTGTTTTGATGACTGCAGCCTTATAGTGTAGCCTGGAAATAGGGAGCATGATACTTTCAGTTCTGTTCTTCTTAAGATTATTTTGGCTATTTGGGGTCTTTTGTGTTCCCATGGGCTTCCCTGGTGGCTCAGATGATAAAAAATCAGCCTGCAATACAGGAGACCCAAGTTCATCCCTGGGTTGGGAAGATCTCCTGAAGAAGGGAATGGCTACCCATTACAGGGTTCCAGTAATCTTACCTGGAATATCCCATGGACAGGAGAGCCTACTGGGCTACAATCCATGGGTTCATCCAGAGCCGGACATGACACGCTGACTAACACTCTGGGCTTCCCAGGTAGCACTAGTGGTAAAGAACCTGCCTGCTAATGCAGGAGACATAAGAGACGCAGATTTGATCCTTGGGTTGGAAAGATCCCCTGGAAGGAGTACATGACAACCCAGGGCAGTATTCTTGCTTGGATAATCCCATGGAGAGAGAAGCCTGGCAGGCTATAGTCCATAGGGTCACAAGAGTTGAACATGACTGAAGGGACTTAACATGCAGGCATGCATGTCTTCCCATATTAATTTTAAAATTATTTCTTGTTATTTTTTGAAAAATGTTGGTACTTGATGGGGATTGCAGGGAATCTGTAATTGCCTCGGGTATTATGGTTATTTAAACCATATTAATTCTTCCAGTCCATGAACAAAGTATATCTTTCCATCTTTTTGTGTCATCTAAAATTTCTTTCTTCAGTTTTTTAAAAATTAATTAATTAATTTATTTATTTTTACTTTACAATATTGTATTGGTTTTGCCATACATTAATGTGCATCTGCCACAGGTGTACACGTATTCCCCATCCTGAACCCCCCTCCCACCTCCATCCCCATACCATCCCACTTTCAGGGATCATTTCTATAGTTTGTTCTACAGTTTTTGAAGTGCAACTATTTTACTTCATATATAGCTTTTTTGTTCTTTGATCATTAAGTTGTGTCAAACTCTTTGTTATCCCATGGACTGTAGCACACCAGGCTCCCCTGTTCTTCACTATCTCCTAGAGATTGTTCAAATTCATGTCCATTGAGTAGATGATGCTATCAGACATCTCATCCTCTCTCATCCCCTTCTCCTGCCTTCAATTATCCCCAGTATCAGGACCTTTTCCAATGAGTTGGCTCTTCACATCAGGCGGCCAAAGTTCTGGAGCTTCAGCTTCAGCAGCAGTATTTCCAATGAATATTCATTCAGGGTTGATTTCCTTCAGGATCAACTGGTTTGATCTCCTTGCAGTCCAAGGGACTCTCAAAAATCTTTTCCAAGTTTACTGTATCCTGCATCGAACCTGGGGCTACTGCACTGGAATGATCCAGAGGGATGGTATGGGGAGGGAGGTGGGAGGGGGGTTCAGGATGGGAAACACCCATGGTGTACACCACGGTGTACACCCGTGGTGGATGCATGTTGATGTATGGCAAAACCAATACAATATTGTAAAGTAAAAAATAATAACAATAATAATAATGAAAAAAAAATCTTTTCCAGCACCACAATTCAAAAGTATCAATTCTTTGGTGCTCAGTCTTCTTTATGGTCCAACTCTCACATCCATACATGATTACTGGAAAAACTATAGCTTTGACTACAGAAACTTTGGTTGGCAAAATTATATCTCTGCTTTTTAATATGATGTATAGGTTTCTCACAGCTTTCCTTCCAAGGAGCACGCCTCTTTTAATTTCAGGGCTGCAGTCATGGAACCTAGTGATTTTGGAGCCCAAGGAAATCAAATCTGTCAGTTTCCATGTTTTCCTCTTCTATTTGCCATGAAATGATGGGACTGGATGCCATGATCTTAGGTTTTTTGAATGTTGAGTTTTAAGCCAGCTTTTTCACTCCCGTCTTTCACCAAAAGTCTCTTTAGTTCCTCTTCACTTTCTGCCATTAGAATGTCATCATCTGCGTATCTGATGTTGTTGATATTTCTCCTGGAAATATTGATTCTAGCTTGTGATTCACCCAGTCAGACATTTTGCATGATGCATTCTCCTTGGAAGTTAAATAAGCAGAGTGACTATGTATAGCCTTGCCGTACCCCTTTCCCAATTTTGAACCAGTCTTGTTTCATGTCTGGTTCTACCTGTTGCTTCTTTTTTTTTCCAGTTTTATTTATTTATTTATTTATTTTACTTTACAATATTGTATTGGTTTTGCCATACATTGACATGAATCCACCACAGGTGTACATATGTTCCCCATTCTGAGCCCCCCTCTCATCTCCCTCCCCATCCCATCCCTCTGGGTCATCCCAGTGCACCAGCCCCGAGCACCCTGTATCATGCATTGAACCTGGACTGGTATTGCTTCTTGACTTGCATACAAGTTTCTCAGGAGGTAGGTAGGTGGTCTTATATCCCCATCTCTTTAAGAATTTTCCACAGTATGTGTTGTGATCCACACAGTCAAAAGCTTTAGCATGGTCAGTGAAGCAGAAGTAGTTTTTCTGGAGTTTCCTTGCTTTATTCCTAGGTATTTTAGTCATATAAAAATATGATGGTAAATGGAATTGTTTCCTTAATTTCTGTTTCATATCGAGTTTTGTTAGAGTGTAGAAATACAGTGAAATTCTGTATATTAATTTTGTATTCTGCAACTTTACCAAACTCATTGATGAACTCTAGAAGTTTTCTGGTGACATCGTTAAGATTTTCTTTGTACAATATAATGTCATCTACAAACAATGACAGTTTTACTTTCTCCTTTACAGTTTGGGTTTCTTTTTATTTTCCGATTGCTGCATCAAAGACTTTCAATAGTTTATTGAGTAAAAGTAGCAGGACTGGGCACCCTTCTTGTTTCTGACTTTAGAGGAAATGCTTTCACCTTTTCACCTTTGAATATGAGGTTCAGTTCAGTTCAGTTCAGTTCAGTCACTCCGTCATGTCTGACTCTTTGCGACCCCATGAATTGCAGCACACCAGGCCTCCCTGTCCATCACCAACTCCCGGAGTTCACTCAGACTCACATCCATTGAGTCAGTGATACCATCCAACCATCTCATCCTCTGTTGTCCCCTTCTCCTCCTTCCCTCAATCCCTCCAAGCATCAGAGTCTTTTCCAATGAGTCAACTCTTTGCATGAAGTGACCAAAATACTGGAGTTTCAGCTTTAGCATCATTCCTTCCAAAGAACACCCAGGACTGATCTCCTTCAGAATGGACTGATTGGATCTCCTTGCAGTCCAAGGGACTCTCAAGAGTCTTCGGCCATGCACAAGGAGGAGAAGAGATAATGTAGGTGAAAAGTAGCATACACCCCTAACACATTTATCCAGTAATTTGCATATTCAGTTCAATTTACCAAATTTGTCTAACTGTCCTCAGATACTATGCTCTTTGTTAGGCATTATAGAATACAGTATAAAAAGAAAGTCATACCATTTACTCTGAAGTAATTAACCTTTAGCATGTAATGACTAAATTAAAGCAAAATGAAAAGTATATTTAAACAAGTCCTAAAATTAGGATTGGAAAAGGGGTTAAACCGATAGTTATAAATTACTTGCTATATGTCAAATGACATTTTATCTTAGGGGAATAAAGTAGAGACCAACTTTTAACTGATGGTGTGAGACTGGGAATGGTCAGTCGGAGAAAAGATAATATAGAGGAGACATCTGAGAGTATATAACTGATATAAACAGAAGTATGACAACTGTGAAATCTGTCTTATACTCAAAATAGTAAATTATTTACTTCAAAAAAATGTTCTTATAAGGAAGAGGTTCCAGATAAAGTTAGGCAGATAGATGCAAATAATACCAAGAAAGGTGAGTACCAGAGAAGGTCTTTAATTAGCACTGTATGAAATGAGATTTACCATAAGTTTTTGAGAAGGGTTAAGATTTAGAAAATGCACTGCAGAACTCCTGGAAGAATAGAGTAGGTTAGGGAAGGAAAGGAGTAATATCATAACACATTTGAATCTGCAATTTAAGGAAGATTTTAGTAGGAACAACAGTAAATAAAAGGAAACAACAGAAAACATGGATTCTTGATTTTTTTTTTCTGAAAGTATACATGTATTTATATCTTTTACAAAATAAAATGTTTGCTAGTTATTTCTTTTTGGTTCTAGAGGGACAATGAAAATGGATATTCTGGCAGCTGTCTATTCTACATTAAATGCATATGTTGCATGGCTTTTGGCAATCAGCCCAGTATCATCATGCCAGGAAGAAATAAATTATATGTCAGAAATGAGTCTCAGGTTATGCCATTGGAAATTATCACATGGCCTTTCCCCTCACTCTATAAGATTTGTTTTCCCAATGGGGTAATTTAAGAATACCCTGTACAACAGCAATTTATTGAAAAAGTGATTGCTTCATGATCCATGATACTGTGCTCCACCTGGGACTGGCTAGCTCTTAAATACACAGCTGCCTAAGTGGCTGCCTTGGCATCACTAGTATTCACTGTCCCCTATATTTCTTGACTGTCTTCAGAAAGGAACTCAGTATGAAATCAAAAGTCTTTTCAACATTCCCAATTTAGACAAACTAAAGATGTATAGTTCAGTGCCAAAATGCCATTGGCCTGTTTTGTCCTGATTTTTAATACAAGAACCACTTTATTAATTAAACCAATGATATTAATGCAAATAATAGATGGGTTAATGATATTTAAGAATTTATTAACATTTTAATATTTTTGGTCTCTAAAAATACTTCCTAGTAGGAAGATTTTGCCTTCTCCCTATCTCTTTCTTAATCCTTAACTGACTGAAATTTTTTCTTTACTTTGCCTCCAAGTATTTAAGTGGTCATAGTATATCCACATCACTATGAGTCTCCTTTCTTTCTTGCAACTTATAGCCTTCTGGCTTGATATTTCTTTCCAAGTAATTTTCTCCAGCTTCCCAGCCTCTGTGACTAAGTAATCATTCTTATATTTTCTATGGATTCAGTTAACTGTTAAAAGAAAATAAAACTGAGTAAATAATGTATGATTCAGTTCAGCTCAGTCTCTCAGCCATGTCCGACTCTATGCGACCCCATGGACTGCAACATGCAAGGCCTCCCTGCCAACTCCCAGACTTTACACAAATTCATGTCCATTAAGTCAGTGATGCCATCCAACCATCTCAACCTCTGTCATTCCCTTGTCCTCCTGCCTTCAATAGTCCCCATTCTCAGAGTCTTTTCAAATAAGTCAGTTCTTTGCATTAGGTGGCCAAAATATTGCCATTTCAGCTTCAGCATCAGTCTTTCAAATGAATGTTCAGGACTGATTTTCTTTAGGATGGACTGGTTGGATCTCCTTGCAGTCCAAGGGACTCTCAAGAGTCTTCTCCAACACCACAGTTCAAAAGCATCAATTCTTCGGCACTCAGCTTTCTTTATAGTCCAAGTCTCACATCCATACATGACTACTGGAAAAGCCATAGTTTTGACAAGATGGATCTTTGATGGCAAAGTAATGTCTCTACTTTTTAATATGCTGCCTACGTTGTTCAGAGCTTTTCTTCCAAGTGGCAAGCGACTTTTAACTTCCTGGCTGCAGTCACCATCTGCAGTGATTTTGTAGCTCCAGAAAACAAAGTCTGTCACTGTTTCCACTGTTTTCCCATCTATTTTCCATGAAGTGATGGGACCAGTTGTCATGATCTTAGTTTTCTGAATGTTGAGTTTTAAGCCAACTTTTCACTCTTCTCTTTCACTTTTATCAAGAGACTCTAGTTCTTCTTTGCTTTCTGCCATAAGGGTGGTGTCATCTGCATATCTGAGGTTATTGATATTTCTCCTGGTAATCTTGATTCCAGCTTGTGCTTCATGCAGTCCAACATTTTGCATGATGTGTTTTGCATATAAGTTAAATAAACGGAATGACAATATACAGCCTTGACGTACTCCTTTCCCTATTTGGAACCAGTCTGTTCTTCCGTGTCCAGTTCTAACTGTTGTTTCCTGACCTGCATATGTGTTTCTCAAGAGGCAGCTCGGGTGGTCTAGTATTCACATCCCTTTAAGAATTTTCCAGAGTTTGCTGTGATCCACACAGTCAAAGGCTTTGGCATAGTCAATAAAGCAGAAGTAGAAGTTTTTCTGGGACTCCCTTGCTGTTTTGATGGTCCAACAGATATTGGCAATTTGATCTCTGGTTCCTCTGTCTTTTCTAAATCCAGCTTGAACATCTGGAATTTCATGGATAGCATACTGTTGAAGCCTGGCTTGGAGAATTTTGAGCATTACTTTACTAGCGTGTGAGATGAGTGCAATTGTGCAGTAGTTTGAGCATTCTTTGTCATTGCCTTTCTTTGGGATTGGAATGAAAACTGACTTTTTCCAGTGCTTTGGCCGCTGCTGAGTTTTCCAAATTTGCTGGCCTATTGAGTGAAACACTTTCACAGCATCATCTTTTAGGATTTGAGATAGCTCAACTGGAATTCCCTCACCTACCCTAGCTTTGCTTGTAGTGATGCTTCCTAAGGCCCACTTGACTTCACATTCCAGAATGTCTGGCTCTAGGTGAGTGATCACACCATCATCATTATCTGTATTATGAAGATCTATTTTGTATAGTTTTCTGTATATTCTTGCCACCTCTTCTTAATATCTTTTCCTTTGTTAGGTCCATAATTTCTGTCCTTTATTGTACCTATCTTTGCATGAAACGTTCCCTTGGTATCTCTAATTTTCTTGAAGGGATCTCTAGATTTTCCCATTCTACTGTTTTCCTCTATTATTTTGCATTGATGGTTGAGAAAGGCTTTCTTATCTTTCCTTGCTATTCCCCAGAACTCTACATTCAAATGGGTATATCTTTCCATTTCTCCTTTGCCTTTCACTTGTCTTTTGTTCACAGGTGTATGTAAGGCCTCCTCAGACAACCATTTTGCCTTTTTGCATTTCTTTTTCTTGGAGATGATCACTCCCTCCGGTATAATGTCAGGAACTTCTGTCCACAGTTCTTCAGGCACTCTATCAGATCTAATTCTTTGAATCTATTTGTCACTTTCACTGTATAATCATAAGGGATTTGATTTAGGTCATAACTGAATGGTGTGTGCCACAGTCAGCTCCTGGTCTTGTTTTTGCTGACTGTATAGAACTTCTCCATCTTTGGCTGCAAAGAATATAATCAATCTACTTTCAGTATTGACCATCTGGTGATGTCCACGTGTTGTTGGAAGAAGGTGTTTGCTATGACCAGTGTGTTCTCTTGGCAAAACTCTGTTAGCCTTTGCCCTGCTTCATTCTGTACTCCAAGGCCAAATTTGCCTGTTACTCCAGGTATCTCTTGACTTCCTCCTTTTGCATTCCAGTCCCCTATAATGAAAAGGACATCTTTTTTGGGTGTTAGTTCTAGAAGGTCTTGTAGGTCTTCACAGCACCGTCCAACTACAGCTTCATTAGCATTAATGGTCAGAGCATAGACTTGAACACTTTACCTTAAAAATGAAGATAGATCCTTCTGTTGTTATTGAGATTTTATCCAAGTACTGCATTTTGGACGCTTTTGTTGACTATTATGGCTACTCCATTTCTTCTAAGGGATTCTTGCCCACAGTAGTATATATAACGGTCTTCTGAGTTAAGTTCATCCATTCCAGCCTATTTTAGTTCAATGATTACTAAAATGTCAGTGTTCACTCTTGCTGTCTCCAATTTGCCTTGATTCATGGACCTTACATTCCAGGTTCCTATGGAATATTGCTCATTACAGCATCGGACTTTACTTCCATCACCAGTCAGATCCACTACTAGGTGTTGATTTTTCTTTAGCTCTGTCTCTTCATTCTTTCTGGAGTTATTTCTCCACTGACCTCAGAAGCACACTGGGCACCTACCGACCTATGGAATTCATCTTTCAGTGTCCTATCTTTTTGCCTTTTCATACTTTTCATGGGGTTCTCAAGGCAAGAATACTGAAGTGGTTTGCCATTCCCTTCTCCAGTGGACCACATTTTGTCAGAACTCTCCACCATAACCCATCCATCTCGGATGGCTCTACTAAGCATGGCTCCTAGTTTCATTGAGTTAGACAAGGCTGTGGTCCATGTGATCAGATTTGTTAGTTTCTTGTGATTGTGGTTTTCAGTCTGTCTGCCATCTGATGGAGAAAGGTAAGAAGCTTATGGAAGCTTTCTGATGGGAGAGACTGAGTGAGGGGGGGAATTGGTTCTGATTGGTGGGGCCATGTTCAGTAAATCTTTAATCCAATTTTCTGTTGATGGGTGGGGCTGTGTTCCCTCCCTGTTATTTACCTGGGCCAAACTATGGTGGAGGTAATGAAGATAATGGTGACCTCCTTCAAAAGGTCCCTTGCAGCACTACTACACTCAGTGCCCCCAGCCCTGCAGCAGGCCACTGCTGACCCACGCCTCTGCTAGAGACTCCTGGACACTTATGGGCAAGTCTGAGTCAGTCTCTTGTGGGGTCACTGCTCCTTTCTCCTGATTCCTGGTGCACAAAAGGTTCTGTTTGTGCCTGCCAAGAATTTGTTTCCCAGTCCTGTGTAAGTTCTGGCAGCTCTAGGGTAGGGTTAATGGCTACCTCCTCAAAGAGGGCTTATGCCATACCCAGGTCTGCTGCACCCAGAGCCCCTGCCCCTGTGTCAGTCCACTGCTAACCTGTACCTCCACAGGAGACACTCAAGCACAGTTCTGTCCAAGTCTCTGTGGGGTCTCTGGGTCCTGGTGTGCACAAGGTTCGTTTGAGTCCTCTGAGCATTTCTGACTGGTATGGGGATTGCAATATACAATTAGGCATGCATTATCCTTAAACCTAAGAAGAATACTATTTGAATCAAATTCAGTTTTGATAAAGTTTTAGGACAAAGTAAGGAATTACAAAGTGGTGGTGATATTTTGGAGCCAAATGCAGAAAATATGTGACTACAAATACCTTTTAGATGACTGACAAACCACTGACTCTGTGAAGCTAAGGAAACATAAAAAGCAGTATTGTACCTGAGTCGTCCTTATGCTAACTTGGTGTTTCCCAAACTTGTTTTTAAAAAAGCTTTATATTTTAACCTCATCAACCCCCTAAGGAAATTTAATACTACATATATATATATACATACTGGGGAAGGCAATGGCACAGTACTCTTGCCATTGCCCGTACTCTTGCCTGGAAAATCCCATGGATGGAGGAGCCTGGTAGGCTGCAGTCCATGGGGTCGCTAAGAGTTGGACACGACTGAGCGACTTCACTTTCACTTTTCACTTTCATGCATTGGAGAAGGAAATGGCAACCCACTCCAGAATTCTTGCCTGGAGAATCCCAGGGACGGTGGAGCCTGGTGGGCTGCCGTCTCTGGGGTATCACAGAGTCAGACACGACTGAAGCGACTTAGCAGAATATATACATATGTATATACCTGATGTGTACTATATGAATATCTGTGCTTATATATAAACGAGTCAGATTATTTTCACTCCTAAAATCAATTTTTGTCCCCATGATGATGATGTCTCCTCTAATCAGAATGCATGCTGTAATGTAGTTTTAGGATATGATATGATATAAAGTCATATCTCCAAATTCAAAGATGAGACAGAGTCAGAGAGCTGTGATAAAGCATGTATTATGTGGGAGAGTTAATTGTTACTCAGTAAGAGAGTAGTTCTTATAGGTAGTAAGTTAGTAGTTAGGTAGTAGTACTTACAGGTAGTACTGTAAGAACTATCAGGGCATGGTGTTGACCTTATAAATTATATGTAGACAATTTTAAAAATCAACAAGATTAACACCAGTATAAATCCGACTGGATTATAGGACACATAAGTAATCTTTTATCAAAAATCTCTATAGAGTGTTATTTTTCTTTTAATAAAGGAAAATCCTAAAGTATCTCTGGGTATACTAATCAAATTATTTATTTCAGCAAGAAGAAAACATTAATCTGTGAGATTAAGTTCACAATTTATGAACAAGAAAATATTTAGTTTATTACTTTGGCCTATTTGCACAGGGGATATATGGAAATCAGATCCTAGCAAAGTGCAATTTTAGTGTCCTGAATAAAAACTGGGAAATATTGACTGAGACAGGGGCTAGAAAGCTACCTTGGCCAGAATCCTGTGGTATTCTTCTATTTGCCTTTACTCTTGTATCAGCAGGGATTTGGTTTGGGAAATGCTTGCACAGTTAGCCAGAGAGTCTGCCAATATCTAGACAAATACTCTCGCAAACTTGGAGAGTTTCACACAATACAGAGCTAAAAAAACATCATGCAAAAAGACTCATAAGAGAATCTCTGTGATTATTAAAGTCTATTTTAATCATTTTATCTCTCTTAATTTATTTTGATAATATCAATGTGTCTTTGTTAATGAAAAGTCACTGAACACCTAAACATTAGTTGTTTCCTATTAAGAAATTTCAGAGAAGGCAATGGCAACCCACTCCAGTACTCTTGCCAGGAGAATCCCATGGATGGAGGAGCCTAGGTGTTAGTTCAGAAACTGCTCACATGTTGCCATCTGGGAATGAAAATGTTTCAGTATATAATTAGAAGGTGTATTTTTTCATCAAGTATATAGCAAAAGCCTGTATACCAGTCTTTATTTAATCAAAAGGGAAATAGATCAAATAGGATTATTCTGCATTATTCTAACTATAGAAAATTTGTGAGCATTATGTATATAGTCAATAAACATTTTAATTAATATCCATTTACTTTGAGTGTCTGAATAATAAAAGTCAAATGAAAGAACAAATTTTGTTTATCAAAATAATTTGGAGGTTTTACAATTGCATATGCAATCATTGGTATATCTTGTATTTGTTCTGATAATTATTTGCAGTATGCTCTTCGATGTTTATCTCTCTGTATATCTTATTAAAATTTTACATAATAAATGATCTGGAACACTCAAATAATGAGTAATTATAGAAGCATAAATACAAATATAAAGGAAAATAAGATTAAATGTAATTAAATGATGCAAATTCAGCTTTATGCTTTTTCAAAACATAGAAAAATCAATACCTAAAAATAAAAAAATATAAATACCAGACACTAAATAATGCAGAGTACTTTCTTTTAAGCTATGGTTAACTATAATTTCTTTACAATCCAAAATATAACATCTGATAAGGACCATTTTCAGGATTATCAAGGTTGTGTTGGTATATACTGTTATTAGACTGTCATCAAAAGTTTTAAGAATTAATTAAATATACAGAATATTTTATGACAAAATCTCTTTTTTCTTGCATATAGATGCATGTTTTTGTACATATTCTAAGTAAAAGAGTAGAGAATTGACAGTGTAATAAATTTTATTTACATTCAGAGAGAGAAATTAAGTTACTACTAGTGGCTGCTATTACTACCCAGTTCAGTTCAGTTCAGTTGCTCAGTCATGTCCAACTCTTTGCAACCCCATGAACTGCAGCATGCCAGACCTCCCTGTCCATTACCAACTTCTGGAGTTCACTCAGACTCATGTCCATCCAGTCAGTGATGCCATCCAGCCATCTCATCCTCTGTCGTCCCCTTTTCCTCCTGCCCCCAATCCCTCCCAGCATCAGAGTCTTTTCCAATGAGTCAACTCTTCACATGAGGTGGCCAAAGTACTGGAGTTTCAGCTTTAGCATCATTCCTTCCAAAGAAATCCCAGGGCTGATCTCTTTTAGAGTGGACTGGTTGGATCTCATGGCAGTCCAAGGGACTCTCAAGAGTCTTCTCCAATACCACAGCTCAAAAGCATCAATTCTTCGGCGCTCAGCCTTCTTCACAGTCCAACTCTCACATCCATACATGGCCACTGGAAAAACCATAACCTTGACTAGATGGACCTTTGTTGGTAAAGTAATGTCTCTGCTTTTGAGTATGTTATCTAGGTTGGTCATAACTTTCCTTCCAAGGAGTAAGCGTCTTCTAATTTCATGGCTGCAGTCACCATTTGCAGTGATTTTGGAACTCAAAAAAATAAAGTCTGACACTGTTTCCACTGTTTCCCCATCGATTTTCCATGAAGTGATGGGACAAAATGCCATGATCTTCATTTTCTGAATGTTGAGCTTTAAGCCAACTTTTTCACTCTCCTCTTTCACTTTCATCAAGAGGCTCTTTAGTTCCTCTTCACTTTCTGCCATAAAGGTGGTGTCATCTGCATATCTGAAGTTATTGATATTTCTCCCAGCAATCATGATTCCAGCTTGTACTTCCTCCAGCCCAGTGTTTCTCATGATGTATTCTGTATATAAGTTAAATAAGCAGGGTGACAGTATACAGCCTTGATGTACTCCTTTTCCTGTTTGGAACCAGTCTGTTGTTCCATGTACAGTTCTAACTGTTGCTTCCTGACCTGCATATAGGTTTCTCAAGAGGCAGGTACTACTAGTACTCTAATCCTAGCATCCCTTACCAATGTCTGAACTTCAAATGACCTATGATAATGGTGATAAATTCAGGTGAAAAGACTCAAAAATATATGTATGCAGATGGATTAAAAAATAGAATTGACATTTTAAAATAGATAATAGATAGGTTAATACATGATAGGTATATAAAGACTTACACAAAAATAAACAGTAACTAGGAAAGAAGGTATAAAATCAGCTTCCTGGAAATGTTTATTGTTATTCATTTGAAGAGTTTTAAGTATGTTTTCCTCTCTGGGAATAGTAATTTAATCAACCTCAACCTCCTATATATTTTTGGCTATCCAACTTAATCTTTCATTCCAGAATGTCCCCTTGCTTTCTCCCCCAAGACCTTCGCTTTAGTCTACTTCTTTTTATAAAGAAAGAGCTGCTCATGTGCTTTTATCAAGACATTTAGTATATGACTTTTCTGATTGTAGTGTTAAATCAAGTGGATGACTTGTCCTAGGAACAAAGAGGTCTGTGTTGATAAAGAAAAGGATTTTTATTGCGAGGCCAATCGTCTGCGAGTCAGAGGTAACAGTATGTGAAAGAAAGCATAAATCCCTAGTTTGCTTCAGTGAGGATGAGGAACATTAAGGTTTTGAGAAAAATCCTTTTTGCCAAATTACTAGTTATATAAATGCCAGGGGTGTGGGCTTAGTGACTAAGTGTTAATTGCTCAGTCGTGCCCAACTCTTTGGGACCCATTGAACTATAGCCTGCCAGGATCTTCTGTCCATGGAGTTCTCTAGGTAAGAATATCAGAGTGGGTCACCATTTCCTTCTCCAGGGGATCTTCCCGATCCAGGGATCAAATCCTGGTCTCCCACATTGCAGGCGGATTCTTTACCATCTGAACTACCAGGGAAGCAGGTATACTGGATCTATATTAGGCTATATCAGCTATATGTGGATTGTTTAAAATTGGTAGACAAACATAGAGATTGTGAGTCTGAATTAAGGAAAATCAAGTTTTAATGTCATTTAAAAATGTGACTTAAGCATGTAATTTGCTATGTAGAGACTTAATACTGAAATTAAAAATAGAATATGTGATATAAGATGAAAGCTATATGATACGAAATACAATGGACAATCTTTGGGGTAATAGAATATTTTGCAAATTAAATGTATCATATAAAATTATCAAATAATTTAAAAGTAAGAGCTCCTTTTTCCTACAAAGTAAGAAAGAAAGTAAGAAATCACTTAAAATTATCTGATCTCTAACATTTTTCTCCTTTTTTGTAATTACTGTTGTATCCTGGCATTTAGTAGTATTATACATAAAATGTGCACAGTAATTTTTAGACCATCTGTTATTGGTATCTGTTTTGTTTTTTTATTTTTTTTTAATTATAATAACTATCATGAATTCTGAAATGGAGTATTCTTCTGGCCTTCTGGTTAAGATCATTCATACATCTGCTTCAGAAAAATTGAAGTGAATATGGCATAGAATGAGCTCTGTGATCTACTATGGCTCATTTATTTCTAACTGTTATAACTAGAGGTGTGTCTGAAATCTTGGTGACATAAAAATATTCTAAAGATAGACTTTGATTTGAATGTGCAATATTAATAACATTCCTCTTTACACATGACTGACCAGGAAAAATTGAATCTCTTCTTGTCTCTTTTCACAGTCTTAAATCATTGATATTTGTGGTGTTTTGCCTTTTTCTACATTTTCTATGAATTATAAATACTAGCACAAAAATGTTTACTTTTCTTAAGACTAGGTTCATTCTTTGACATAAGTCACTTCTTGGAGATTTATAAAGTCTCCCTGGTATTTCTCTTTCATCTTAGAAAAAGTAATAAGCACAAAAAGTCAAGCATTTGTATGTTAATACAGCTTTGTTCTTTACTAAAGTGTGAAAGTGTTATTCACTCAGTTGCATAGACTCTTTGCAATTCCATGGACTATAGCCTGCCAGGCTCCTCTGTCCATGGGATTCTCCAGGCAAAAATACTGGAGTGGGTGGCCATTACCTTCTCCAGGAGATCTTCCTAACCCAGGGATGAACTCAAATCTCCACATTGCAGTTGGATTCTTTACCATCTCAGCCACCAGCAGAGCCCGTTCCTTACTAAGGACCCATTCTTTGGTTTAGAAATGAATAACATGACAAAATGATTTGACTTTGTCAAAGTTCCAAACCACTATCACTGTAAAACTATTGCCATACAACTGAAATAAATTGTAGTTTAATGGTGGAAGTGTGGGTCCACAGTGCATTGACACTTCTTTTTGTTTGTTTACTTCTGTCAGACATGTTCTCTTCACTGGAGAAATGGGAATTGAATATGACTGTAGACCAATCCAGGATGTTAATTTACACCCCTTTTGTTTAGCAATAAAGTGCAGTTTCACAACACAGTAAAAAGGATGACATATTAAATAAAATATACTGTCAGTTTTGAAATATACATGCCTCTTTTCATGCTGAAAACAATCATGTTAACAGTTGAGCTTCCTCATGTGTTTCCCTACCAAACATTCAACTTCTCCAGTTTATTCAGATGTCACTTTGATAATCAAACCCTTCTGCAACCCAAAGATTTTCAAATATCAATTTTGTCATTACTCAACTTACAAAACAATAAGTGAGCATAAAAAAACTACATAGACAAAAAAGTTATTAATCCTGTAAAAATGTTTTGAAGGGATTCAAAACAATTAGTATATAATGAAGCTTAAAAGTTATAAACATATTTTCAGCTGTGTATTTTTCTTTAAAGAAAATAATTTTGAAATAATCTAATACTAGGTGAGGGTTCTGAGACGTGACAGTCTTGAGACTAATGAATGTCTATGGATTCTGCCTGCATCATCTCTAACATCAAATTCAGTACCTATACTTGTAGTGGATAGTAAATGGAATTTAAAAGTGAATGCCTATGTTAAAAACAAAGGATTGTATCATGTTATGATGAGTTTCACATCCACTCTCATATTATCACATTATTTTTCATCTTTGCATATATGATTTACATACAATGAAATGTGCATGTATTTGATTTACATACAATTAAATGTAAGATTCTGTGCTTTATTATGCCTATAGTTGCATGAAATATTCCCTTTGTGTCTCTAATTTTCTTGAAGAGAACTCTAGTCTTGCCCTTTCTATTGTCTTCCTCTATTTCTTTGCATTGTTCACTTAGGAAGGCTTTCTTATCTTTCCTTGCTATTCTTTGAAACTCTGCATTCAGAGTTGGGTATATCTTTCCTTTTCTTGCTTGCCTTTCTCTTCTCTTCTATTCTCAGCTATTTGTAAGGCCTTCTCAGACAACCATTTTGCCTTTCTTTGTCTTGGGGATGGTTTTGACCACCACCTCCTGTACAATGTCACAAACCTCCATCTATACTTCAGGCACTCTGTCTATCAGATCTAATCCCTTGAATCTATTTGGCACTTCCACTATATAATCATATGAGATTTGATTTAGGTCATATCTGAATGGCCTAGTGGTATTTCCTACTTTCTTTAATTTAAGTCTGAATTTGGCAATAAGGTGTTCATGATCTGAGCCACAGTCAGCTCCCGGTCTTGTTTTTGCTGACTGTATAGAGCGTCTTCATCTTTGGCTACAAAGGATATAATCAATCTGATTTCGGTGTTGACCATCTGGTGATGTCCATGTGTAAAGTCTTCTCTTGTGTTGTTGGAAAAGGGTGTTTGCTATGACCAGTGCACTCTCTTGGCAGAACTCTACTAGCTTTTGCCCTGCTTCATTCCATATTCCAAGGCCAAACTTGCCTGTTATTCCAGGTGTTTCTTAACTTCCTACTTTTGCATTCCAGTCCCCTATAATGAAAAGGACATCTTTTGGGGATGTTAGTTCTAAAAGGTCTTGTAGGTCTTCATAGAACCGTTCAGCTTCAGCTTCTTCAGCTTTATTGGTTGGGGTATAGACTTGGATTACTGTGATATTGAATGGTTTGCATTGGAAAAGAACAGAAATCATTCTGTTGTTTTCAAGATTGCCCTCAAGCACTGCATTTTGGAACTTGTTGACTATGCAGCCTACTCCACTTCTTCTAAGGGATTCTTGCCCACAGTAGTAGATATAATGGTCATCTGCAATAAATTCACCCGTTGCTTTCCAGTTTAGTTCACTGATTCCTAAAATGTGGATGTTGCTTTTGCCATCTCCTGTTTGACCATTTCCAATTTACCTTGATTCATGGACCTAACATTTCATGTTACTATGCAATATTGTTCTCTACAGCATTGGACTTTACTTCCACCACTAGACACATCCACAATTGAGTGTTGTTTCTGGTTTATCTCAATATCTTCATACCTTCTGGAGCTATTTCTCTGTTCTTCTCCAGTAATATATTTGGCACCTACCAACCTGGCGAGTTCATCTTTCACTGTCATACCTTTTTGCCTTTTCATTCTGTTCATGGGATTCTCAAGGTAAGACTATTGAAGTTGTTTGCCATTCCCTTCTCCAGTGGACCACGTTTTGTTAGAACTCTCCACCCTCACCCCTCCATCTTGGGTGGCTCTACATGGCGTGGCTCATAGTTTCATTGACTTAAACAAGGTTGTGATCCTTGTGCTCAGTTTGACTAGTTTTCTGTGGTTGTGGTTTTCACATGTAACTCCAATCTATATCAAGCTATAGAACATTTTATACACCTTAGACAATTCTCTTGTGCTCCTTTGCAATGAACTTTTTCTTCATTCCATGAAAGAACCAGGTTGATTTCTCTCACTATTAATCAATTTTTTTCTGTCTTTAAAATTCTGTATACATGGTATAATGTAGTATGTGCATTTTGTTTTCATAATTCAGAGCTTCCTTCATTCAGCATAAACTTTTTGAGAGTCTTCCATGTAGTCTGCATTGGTTGTTTGTTGGTTTATACTGCTAATTAATGTTTCAGTATTTTATTTTTAAATTTCTTTGTTGACTAATGATGTTAATATTCTTTCCATATGTAGTTTGAATGTTTCCAGAGATGTTTTGTGAGATATCTGTTCTAGTTTTTCACCATTTTTATTAGATTATATTCCTCTTATTATTGCTACTCGTGTTCTTTTTATATTCTGGATATAAGTTCTTTGCTAGGCACTTTTATGCAAACATTTTTTCCCAGCTGATTGCCCTTTAATTTTTTTCAATGATATTTTGAAGAGTAAAATTTCTAATATACCTGAAGTCCAATATTACTACAGTATTCTACAGAATTACCTTTTAAATATTAGTGTTGTATATTTGTGTACGGTATGATAAATAATTGATTATAGTGAAGATATTCTATGGGTTTTCTTTTTTAACTGAGCTTAGATTTAGTATTTTATATTTATAAACAGATGATGGTAGGGATGAACTAGGGATAGATGCATTATTTAACAGACAATGGTTTGCTGAAGATAAAAGTATTTTTGCCATGAAATTACTTTCATAGAAAATTGAATAATGTTTGTGTGTGTGTATATTTTCTATTTCCATATTCTGTACACTTTTTCAGAACTATGGATGGAAGTTCATGACATTGTACAGGAGACAGGGATCAAGACCATACCCATGGAAAAGAAATGCAAAAAAAGCAAAATGGCTGTCTGAGGAGGCCTTAAAAATAGCTGTGAAAAGAAGAGAAGTGAAAAGCAAAGGAGAAAAGGAAAGATATAAGCATCTGAATGCAGAGTTCCAAAGAATAGCAAGAAAAGATAAGAAAACCTTCCTCAGCACTCAATGCAAAGACATAGAGGAAAACGACAGAATGGGAAAGACTAGAGATCTCTTGAAGAAAATTAGAGATACCAAGGGAACATTTCATGCAAAGATGGGCTCAATAAAGGACAGAAATGGTATGGACCTAACAGAAGCAGAAGATATTGAGAACAGGTGGCAGGAACACACAGAAGAACTGTACAAAAAAGATTTTCACGACCAAGATAATCACAATGGTGTGATCACTCACCGAGAGCCAGACACTCTGGAATGTGAAGTCAAGTGGGCCTTTGAAAGCATCACTATGAACAAAGCTAGTGGAGGTGATGGAATTCCAGTTCAGCTATTTCAAATCCTGAAAAATGATGCTGTGAAAATGCTGCACTCAATATGCCAGCAAATTTGGAAAACTCAGCAATGGCCACAGGACTGGAAAAGGTCAGTTTTCATTCCAATCCCAAAGAAATGCAATGCCAAAGAGTGCTCAAACTGCCACCCAAATGCACTCATCTCACACACTAGTAAACTAATGCTCTAAATTCTCCAAGCCAGGCTTTAGCAATATATGAACCGTGAACTTCCAGAGGTTCAAGCTGGTTTTAGAAAAGGCAGAGGAACCAGAGATCAAATTGCAACATCTGTTGGATCATTGAAAAAGCAAGAGAGGTCCAGAAAAACATCTATTTCTGCTTTATTGACTATGCCAAAGCCTTTGACTGTGTGGATCACAATAAACTGTGGCAAATTCTGAAAGATATCGGAATACCAGACCACCTGACCTGCCTCTTGAGAAACTTACATGCAGGTCAGGAAGCAGCAGTTAGAACTGGAAATGGAAAAACAGACTGCTTACAAATAGGAAAAGGAGTACGTCAAGGCTGTATATTGTCACCCTGCTTATTTAACTTATATGCAGAATATATCATGAGAAACGCTGGGCTGGAAGAAGCACAAGCTGGAATCAAGATTGCCTGGAGAAATGTCAATAACCTCAGATATGCAGATGACACCACCCTTATGGCAGAAAGTGAAGAGGAACTAAAAAGCCTCTTAATGAAAGTGAAAGAGGAAAGTGAAAAAAGTTGGCTTGAAGTTCAACATTCAGAAAACGAAGATCCTAGCATCTGGTCCGTGATGGGAAATAGATAGGGAAACGGTGGAAACAGTGTCAGACTTTATTTTTTGGGGCTCCATAATCACTGCAGATGGTGACTGCAGCCATGAAATTAAAAGATGCTTATTCCTTGGAAGGAAAGTTATGACCAAACTAGATGGCATATTGAAAAGCAGAGACATTGCTTTGCCAACAAAGGTCCGTCTAGTCAAGGCTAGGTTTTTTCCTGTGGTCATGTATGGATGTGAGAGTTGGACTGTGAAGAAAGCTGAGCGCTGAAGAATTGATGCTTCTGAACTGTGGTGTTGGAGAAGACTCTTGAGAGTCCCTTGGACTGCAAGGAGATCCAACCAGTCCATTCTGAAGGAGATCGCCCCTGGGATTTCTTTAGAAAGAATGATGCTAAAGCTGAAACTCCAGTACTTTGGCCACCTCTTGCAAAGAGTTGACTCATTGTAAAAGACTCTGATATTGGGAGGGATTGGGGGCAGGAGGAGAAGGGGACAACAGAGGATGAGATGGCTGGATGGCATCACTGACTGGATGGACGCGAGTCTGAGTGAACTCCAAGAGTTGGTGCTGGACAGGGAGGCCTGGCGTGCTGCGATTCATGGGGTCATAATGAATGTGACACGACTGAGCGACTGAATGGAACCGAACTGTAAAATTTTTCGTTGATTTATATATCATTTTCTTAAACCAACACCACACCTTCTTGATTAATAGTAGTTTTAAGGTCAAGTAGTTTTATTATTCATATTTATTTTCCTGATTTCCTGTCTCTCAATATCTCATTCTCTCACTCTCTCCCTCACTCCCTTCCTTCCTTTCTCTTTTCCTCCTTGGCTGTTTTAGATCCTTTTCATTACAATATGGAGAAGGAAATGGCAACCCACTCCAGCGTCCTTGCCTGGAGAATCCCAGAGATGGGGGAGCCAGGTGGGCTGTCGTCTCTGGGGTCGCACAGAGTCGGACACGACTGAAGCAACTTAGCAGCAGCAGCATTACAATATAAATTTTAGAATATCTCATTAATTGGGATTTTGAAATTGGATTTTGATGACTCTAGATAAATTTGTGGAACATCTTAAAATATATTTTTTCCAATATTAAATTGCATATGTCAATTTTAAAAAATATTTTTCCCTCAGCTTATTTAAAAATTTTCCAGATAGAAATCCTTTCTTAAATGTAGTTTTTTTTAATATTTCATGATTATGGTGCTGTACTAAATGGTATTTTAAAATTTTTTCCATGTTTTGGTTATTTAGTTATATTAGAGTCTTGTTATGTTCACTCATTAATTCTAGTAATTTTGAGGGGGTCTATTCTGCATGAAATTTTAAGCAAAAAATTCTGAAAATAGATTCTTTTTTTTCATCACCCTTTCTAACTTTTATACGTTTTGTTTGTAGTATATATACTACATTGGCTAGGAATCTAGTACAATATTGAATAAAATAATAAGACAAATCATTCTTGAATTGTGGCTCTTTTAAAGGAGAAAGCAATTAGTCTTTGGTCATTATCTGTGATATCAGCTGCAAGGTTTTAGTAGGTGTTCTTTATAAGGTTGAGAAAGGTTTACTCTGAGCTTGTTGAAAATCTTTGTGATAAACATGGCATATTTATTCAAATATTCTTTCTGCTTTTTCTATTCAGATAATTGTGTGATTTTCTTTCTTTTTTCCTATTAATATGATAAAAATCTCATGGACAGAGGAACTGGTGGGCTTCAGTACTTGGGTGTCACATAGCACACACACACACAGTCTATTGATTTATTTTCAATTGTTGAATGAACCCTTCATTCTTAGGGTAAATCTTGCTGTTAATGATAGATTTATCCTTTTTATACAGTGCTGACTTCAATGTTCTAATATTCTGTTAAATGCATTTGCATTGGCTCAGACGGTAATGAGTCAGCCTGCAATGCGGGAGATCCAGTTCCATCCCTGGGTTGGGAAGATCCAATGGAGAAGAAATGGGAACCCACTCCAGTATTCTTGCCTGGAGAATCCCATGCACAGAGGAAATTGGCAGGCTGCAGTCCATGGGGTTGTAAAGAGTTGGATATGATTGAGTGACTAACACTTTCAGTTTTCACTTTCACTTAAATACTTTTGTCAGACTATTGTATCAATGTTATATTGGCCTTGTAAATTAAATTGGCTACTGTTCCCTTTACTTAAAGAGTTTTCTTAGAATTTCTATGATTACTTTCTTAAAATTTTTGTAGAATTCAGTAGAGTAAGCATCTGGGCATGATTTTTGTTATATGTATTTTGATTATAGATTAAAATAATAATTTATGAATAATTCAATAATATATAGTTCTTCAAATTTATCTGATCCAGAGTAAGTTTGGGCAAATTGTTTCAAATTACTGTCTATATGGTAAATTTTATTTTCTTAATATTTCATTTCAATATTTAATTGATTTCCAATCATTTAAGATCTTTGTCCCTAATATTTTTAATATATATGTTCCCCATCTTTTCATTTCTAGGCAATCTTATTATGGACTTAAAATTTTTCTGAATTTGTTCTAAAAAGTGACTTTTGACTTTATTAACTTTCTGTATTATCTCTTTTAAATTTCTTAGATTTATGTTCTGATATTCACTATTTTTCCTACTTTCTCTGAAAGAAATATTATTTTTTTATTTTCTTACTATGTCGTTTTCTCTGTATACATTCAATATTTGCTCTTTAAAATAGCATTCCAGCAATTTGACTGTGATGAGCATAGATTATTTGTCCCCTAAATTAAGGTTTTTGAGTAACTATCAGTTCAGTTCAGTCGCTCAGCTGTGTCCGACATTTTGTGACCCATAGACTGCAGCACGCTAGGCCTCCCTGTCCATAACTAGCTCCCAGAATTTACTCAAACTCTGGAGAAGGAAATGGACACCCACTCCAGTATCTTGCCTGTAAAATTCTATGGACTGAGGAGCCTTGTAGGCTACAGTAAATCGGGTCGCAAAGAGTCGGACACGACTGAGCGATTTCACTCACGCATGTCCATTGAGTCGGTGATGCCATCCAACCATCTCATCCAATGTCGTCTCATTCTCCTCCAGCTTTCAATCTTTCCCAGCATCAGGGTCGTTTCAAATGAGTCAGCTCTTTCCATCAGGTGGTCAAAGTATTGGAGTTTCAGCCGCAACATCAGCCCCTTCAAAGAACACTCAGGACTGATTTTTAGGATGGGCTGGTTGGATCTCCTTTCAGTACACGGATTCTTAAGAATCTTCTCCAACACCACAATTCAAAAACATCAATTTTTCAATGCTCAGCTTTGTTTATAGTCCAACTCTCATATCTATCAGTCAGTTCAGTCACTCAGTCATGTCCGACTCTTTGTGACCCCATGAATTGCAGCGTGCCAGGCCTCCCTGTCCATCACCAACTCCTGGAGTTCACTCAAACACACGTCCATCGACTTGGTGATGCCATCCAGCCATCTCATCCTCTGTCGTCCCCTTCTCCTCCTGCCCCCAATCCCTCCCAGCATCAGAGTCTTTTCCAATGAGTCAACTCTTTGCATGAGGTGCCCAAAGTACTGGAGTTTCAGCTTTAGCATCAGTCCTTCCAAAGAAACCCAGGACCAACCTCCTTTAGAATGGACGGGTTGGATCTTCTTGCAGTCCAAGGGACTCTCAAGAGTCTTCTCCAACACCACAGTTCAAAAGCATCAATTCTTCGGCGCTCAGCTTTCTTCAGTCCAACTCTTGCATCTATACATAACCACTGGAAAAAACATAGCCTTGACTAGATGGACCTTTGTTGGCAAAGTAATGTCTCCGCTTTTGAAATGCTATATAGATTGGTCATAACTTGCCTTCCAAGGAGTAAGCATCTTTTAATTTCATGGCTTCAATCACTATCTGCAGTGATTTGGGAGCCCCCAAAAATAAACTCTGAAACTGATTCCACTGTTTCCCCATCTATTTGCCATGAAGTGATGGGACCAATTCCGTGATCTTCGTTTTCTGAATGTTGAGTTTTAAGCCAACTTTTTCACTCTCCACTTTCACCTTCATCAAGAGGCTTTTTAGTTCCTCTTCACGTTCTGCCATAAGAGTGGTGTCATCTGCATATCTGAGGTTATTGATATTTCTCCCGGCAATCTTGATTCCAGCTTGTGCTTCTTCTAGCCCAGCGTTTCTCATGATGTACTCTGCATATAAGTTGAAAAAAGCAAGGTGACAATATACAGTCTTGACGTCCTCCTTTTTCCATTTGGGACCAGACTGTTTTTCCATGTCCAGTTCTAACTGCTGCTTCCTGACCTGCATATAAGTTTCTCAAGAGGCAGGTCAGGTGGTCTGGTATTCCGATATCTTTCAGAATTTGCCACAGTTTATTGTGATCCACACAGTCATAGGCTTTGGCATAGTCAATAAAGCAGAAATAGATGTTTTTCTGGAACCCTGTTTCTTTTTCGATGATCAAGAGGATGTGGGCAATTTGATCTCTGTTTCCTCTGCCTTTTCTAAAACCAGCTTGAACCTCTGAAAGTTCACGGTTCACATATTGCTGAAGCCTGGCTTGGAGAATTTTGAGCACTACTTTACTAGCATATGATATGAGTGCAATTGTGCGGTATTAGAGCATTCTTTGGCATTGCCTTTCTTTGGGATTGGAATGAAAACTGATCTTTTCCAGTCCTGTGGCCACTGCTGAGTTTTCCAAATGTGCTGGCATATTGAGTGTAGCACTTTCACAGCATCATCTTTCAGGATTTGGAATAGCTCAACTGGAATTCCATCACCTCCACTAGCTTTGTTCGTAGTGATGCTTTCTAAGGCCCACTTGACTTGACATTCCAGGATGTCTGGCTCTAGGTCAGTGACCACACCATCGTGATTATCTGGGTCATGAAGATCTTTTTTGTACAGGTCTTCTGTGTATTCTTGCCATCTCTTCTTAATATCTTCTGTTAGGTCCATACCATTTCTGTCCTTTATTGAGCCCATCTTTGCATGAAATGTTCCCTTGGTATCTCTAATTTTCTTGAAGAAATCTCTAGTCTTTCCCATTCTGTTGTTTTCCTCTATTTCTCTGCATTGACTGCTGAAGAAGGCTTTCTTATCTCTTCCTTCTATTTTTTGGAACTCTGCATTCAGATGCTTATTTCTTTCCTTTTCTCCTTTGCTTTTCGCTTCTCTTCTTTTCACAGCTATTTGTAAGGCCTCCCAGACAGCCATTTTGCTTTTTTGCATTTCTTTTCCATGGGGATGGTCTTGATCCCTGTCTCCTGTACAATGTCATGAACCTCATTCCATAGTTCATCAGGCACTCAATCAGATCTAGGCCCTTAAATCTATTTCTCACTTCCACTGTATTATCATAAGAGATTTGATTTAGGTCATACCTGAATTTTCTAGTGGTTTTCCCTACTTTCTTCAATTGAAGTCTCAATTCCAGATCAGCCCTGGGTGTTCTTTGGAAGGACTGATGCTAAAGCTGAAATTCCAGTACTTTGGCCACCTCTTGTGAAGAGTTGACTCATTTGAGAAGACTCTGATCTTGGGAGGGATTGGGGGCAGGAGCAGAAGTGGATGACAGAGGATGAGATGGCTGGATGGCATCACTGACTCGATGGACGTGAGTCTGGGTGAACTCCGGGAGTTGGTGATGGACAGGGAGGCCTGGCGTGCTGGGATTCATGGGGTTGCAAAGAGTCGGACACAACTGAGCGCTTGAACTGAACTGAATGATCTAGTGGTTTTCCCTACTTTCTTCAGTTTACGTCTGAATTTGGCATTAAGGATTTCATGATCTGAACCACAGTCAGCTCCCGGTCTTATTCTTGCTGACTATATAGAGCTTCTCCATCTTTCGCTGGAAAGAATATAATCAGTCTGATTTCAGTGTTGACCGTCTGCTGATGTCCATGTGTAGAGTCTTCTCTTGTGTTGTTGGAAGAGGGTGTTTGCTATGACCAGTGCATTTTCTTAGCAAAAGTCTGTTAGTCTTTGCCCTGCTTCACTCCGTATTCCAAGGCCAAATTTGCCTGTTACTCCAGGGGTTTCTTGACTTTGTACTTTTGCATTCCAGTCCCCTATAATGAAAAGGACATGTTTTTGGGGTGTTAGTTCTAAAAGGTCTTGTAGGTCTTCATAGAACCATTCAACTTCAGCTTCTTCAGCATTACTGGTTTGGGCATAGATTGGATTACTGTGATATTGAATGGTTTGCCTTGGAAATCAACAGAGATCATTCTCTCATTTTTGAGATTCCATCCAAGTACTGTATTTTGGACTCTTGTTGACCATGATGGCTACTCCATTTCTTCTGAGGGATTCCTGCCCACAGTAGTACATATAATGGTCATCTGAGTTAAATTCACCCATTCCAGTCCATTTTAGTTCACTGATTCCTAGAATGTCGACGTTCACTCTTGCCATCTCCTGTTTGACCACTTCCAACTTGCCTTGATTCATGCCTGACATTCTAGGTTCCTATGCAATATTTCTCTTTTCAACATCGGATCTTGCTTCTATCACCAGTCACATCCACGACTGAGTATTGTTTTTCCTTTGGCTCCATCCCTTCATTCTTTCTGGAGTTATTTCTCCACTCATCTCCTGTAGCATATTGGGCACCTACTGACCTGGGGAGTTCCTCTTTCAGTATCCTATGATTTTGCCTTTTCATACTGTTCATGTGGTTCTCAAGGCAAGGATACTGAAGTGGTTTGCCATTCCCTTCTCCAGTGGACCACATTCTGTCAACCCTCTCCGCCATGACTCGGCTGTCTTGGGTGGCTCCACCAGCATGTCTTAGTTTCATTGAGTTAGACAAGGTTATGGTCCTCCTGTGATTAGATTGACTAGTTTTCTGTGATTATGGTTTCAGTGTGTCTGCCCTCTGATGCTCTCTCGCCACACCTACCATCTTACTTGGGTTTTTCTTACCTTGAACGTGTGGTATCTCTTCATGGCTGCTCAGCAAAGCACGGCTGCTGCTCCTTACCTTGGACAAGGGGCTACCCTGAGTCCGAGGTCAGGGGTGGCAGCTGGGAAGAGCTACCCATGCCATACATTACTAGTATAAAAACCATAGCTTTGACTATGTGGAACTTTGTTGGCAAAGTAACATCTCTGATTTCAATATGCTATCTAGATTGATCATAACTTTCCTTTGCAGGAGTAAGCATCTTTTAATTTAATGGCTGCAGTCGCCATTTGCAGTGATTTTGGAGCCCAAAAACATAGTCAGCCACTGTTTCCACTATTTACCCTTCTATTTGCCATTAAGTGATGGGATCAGACACCATAATCTTAGTTTTCTGAATGTTGAGCTTTAAGCCAACTTTTTCACTCCCCTCTTTAACTTTCATCAAGAGGCTCTTTAGTTTTTCTTCACTTTCTGCCATAAGGGTGATGTCATCTGCATATCTGAGGTTATTGATATTTTTCCCGGCAGTCTTGATTCCAGCTTGTGCTTAATCCAGCTCAGCGTTTCTCATGATGTACTTCGCACATAAGTTAAATAAGCAGGGTGATAATATACAGCCTTGACGTATTGCTTTTCCTATTTGGAACCAGTCTGTTGTTTTATGTCCAGTTCTAACTGTTGCTTCCTGATTTCCATACAGATTTCTCAAAGGCAGGAAAATTAGAGCTATCAAGGGAACATTTCCTGCAAAGATTAGCTCAATAAAGGACAGAAATGGTATGAACCTAGCAGAAGCAAAAGATATTAAGAAAAGGTGGCAAGAATACACAGAACTGTACAAAGAAGATCTTCATGACCCAGATAACTACAATGGTGTGATGACTTACCTAGAGCCAGTCATCCTGGAATGTGAAGTCCAGTGGGCCTTAGGAAGCATCACTACGAACAAAGCTAGTGGAGGTGATGGAATTCCAGTTGAGCTATTTCAAATCCTAAAAGATGATCCTGTGAAAGTGCTGCACTCAATATGCCAGCAAATTTGGAGAATTCAGCAATGAATGGCCACAGGACTGGAAAAGGTCAGTTTTCATTCCATCCCAAAGAAAGGCAATGCCAAAGAATGTTCAAACAACTGCACAATCGCACTCATCTCACACGCTAGTAAAGTAATGCTCTAAATTCTCCAAGGCAGGCTTCAGCAATACGTGAACCATGACCTTCCAGAGGTTCAAGCTGGTTATCTATTTCTTCTTTATTGACTATGCCAAAGTCTCTGACTGTGTGGATCACAATAAACTGTGGAAAATTCTGAAAGAAATGGGAATACCAGACCCCATGAGCTGCCTCTTGAGAAATATGTATTCAAGTCAGGAAGCAACAGTTGACTGTAAATAGTATCTCTGTCATCACCACTTCTGTAAGTCACTATGCTTTATTGAATTTGGGGAAATTTCCTTTATATTGTTTTCAAAATATATTTTTTTTCCACTAAATAGTTTCTCCTTCGAATTCTTGTTTTTCCAGAGATGTCTCCTGCTTTGTGTATTTTATTTAAACTATATTTTTTCTCTCTCTGTGTGTGTGAGTACTTAGTTACTCAGTTATGTCTGACTTCTTGCCACCCCACGTACTGTAACTCACCAGGCTTCTCTATCCATGAAATTTTCCAGGCAAAATTACTGGAGCAGGTTGCCATTTCCTCCTCCAGAGGATCTTCCCAACCCAGGAATTGAACTTGTGTCTCTTCAGTCTCCTGCATTGTCAGGAAGATTTTTCACTACTGCCCTACAGATTTTCTGTTGACTTCTCATCACATTTACTGATTCTTTTCCTATTTTCAAATCTTTATAAAACCAACCAGTGAATTTTTCTATTTAGTTATTGTAACTTTCAATATCTGGTTTATTTCTTTTTTTTTCTTTTCTCTACTTAGCGTTCCTAAATCTTCACTCTTTTGATCATACTATCCTTTAGTTATATCAACACATATTCCTTTAGTTCTTTGGATATAACAGCTGCCTTAAAATACTTTGCTAGAGCCAACTTATGAACCATTGACATTGATTTGTTTCTACTGTCAATGCCTATCTTCTTGACTAGGAATCCTGTTTTCCTATTTCTTTGCCTACTTAGTAATTTCTGTATACCAAACATTGTTCATGTTTTGTTACAGAGATTAGGAGTATGTTATTTTCTTCTGAAAAATATGTATTTACAGTCTACTATGTAGTTTAATTACTGGTTGATACCTTGAATGATTTTGTAGGCTTTATTTTTTATTTCATTTTAGAGAAGATCCAAAGTGTTACACAAGCCTCTCAACCTAAAAATTCTGTCTCCTACAGGTTTTGTTTAAGATCTGGTAGAACAAGTCTAGAGAAAGACTTACTACCGGTTAGTCTTTTATTGTAATATGAGACATTTCAAGTGTCTCAGCTGGATTCTCAGGGTCTTAGTCACTTGTTACCTTTGTATGTATGAATGAACTGGAGTTCCACTATTTCTCACACACACCTCTGTTCATGTACATAGTCTGATCCTCAACCAGGGACTCAAACCTCAACACAGAGCTATGGGAACTCCCTTAATATAGTTCCTTTTTTTCTGTAATCATATTTCACAAGTTCCATCTGATTCAGCTGCTCTAAACTCAGATATCTGCCACTATCCCTTCAAAGTAGAGCTATAACTCTGAATGAGTGCTGACCACTATACCACAAATAGGAAATTGCACCCAGACATATATTTAAGACCATGTGGAGCACAGTTAATTCCTTTATCCTATTTTATCAGTGCCGCAGAATTTCTTGATTTGTTTTATAATAGATAAGAACACTGCTATATATTTTTGTGCATTTGTTATCTTTTAAGGCCATAGGGCTTCCCTGATAACTCAGTTGGTAAAGAATCTGCCTGCAATGCAGGAGACCCTGGCTTGATTCCTGGTTCAGGAAGATCCTCTGGAGAAAGGATAGTCTACCCACTTCAGTATTCTTGGGCTTCCCTTGTGGCTCAGCTGGTAAATAATCTGCCTGGAATGTGGGATACCTGGATTCAATCTCTGGGTTAGGAAGATCCACTGGAGAAGGGAAATACTACACACTCAAGTATTCTCGCCTTGAGAATTCCATGGGGTCGCAAAGAGTCAGACATGACTGAGCAACTTTCACAAGGCCATAGAACTAACTTGGTGCCAGCTACTCTGTCATAACCAGAAGCACAGTTTTAAGTTATTTTAAGCCTCTGTGACTGTTATGACACATCATTTCCTATATTCAATAGTATTATTTCAAAAGACAAAGATTTCTTAAAATCAAAAATTTTCTATTAAACCACTGTGACTAGGCCAATACAAGAAAAGTTGAATTTTTCCCTTTGATGTGTTTTCCATGGCCATGTGAAAAGCAGATACCACGTAACTAAATTTTGTGATATTAGTTCTCTTATTTGTAGGATGAGGCTCAATATTCTAATACTGTCATTTTATTATTAAAGTCAAATTATAAACACCTAAAAACATATGCATACATTAAAAGATGGTACATATTACATATTTAAAGAAAACAATCATCCGTTTAATAACAGAATTCAAAGCCAGAGGCTCCTTCGGATTTAGTATATTACTCAGAATAATGATTCCTAAAGCATTATTTTTATAACATTTACTATTTTCTATGTGTTATAAATATTGCTACTTGATTTTCAAAAATTTTATGATGTAAATTTGTTTGACTGGATGCCTTCAAAGCCAATAAGCAATTACATAATACCAAAACCACGTTCCTTTGATTACTCATACGTTTTCTATCCTTTCAGTCATATATAAAACTCTAATATAAAAGTAGTAGAATCAGTAAATATTTCCTGACACAGTATAAATGGTTTACTGTTAGATACAAGTATAAACGTACATTTTCTATGACAATAACGTGACCTTCCTCCTCATATTGAGTGAACTCCGGGAGTTGGTGAGGGACAGGGAGGCCTGGCGTGCTGTGGTTCATGGAGTCGCAAAAAGTCGGACACGACTGTTGCCCTCTTGCAACACCCACAATCTTACTTGGGTTTTTCCTAACTTGGACCTGAGGTATCTCTTCATGGCTGCTCCAGCAAAGCACAGCCACTGCACCTTACCTTGGACAAGGGGTATCTCCTCACCACCACCCCCCTGACCTTGAAAGTGGAATAGCTTCTCTAGGCCCTCCTGCACCCGTGAAACCACCGTTCCTTGGAAGTGGGGTTGCTCCTCTCAACTGCCGTCCCTGACCTCGGATGTGGGGTAGTCCCTCTCAGCTGCTCCTGCGCTGTGGTAGCCTGGCACTTTCGGCTGCTGCCCCTGATCTTGGATGTGGGGTAGCTCCTCTCAGCTGCTCCTGCGCTGTCCCAGCCTGGCATTCTCGTCCACTGCCCCTTACCTCGGACATGGGGTAACTCCTCTTGGCCGCCGCCCCTCGGGCATGGGGTCCTTCCAGCTTCTTCCTCTGACCTTGGACGTGGGATAGCTCCTCTTGGCTGCTCTTTGTTTGCTGTCGCAGCCACCTGTGCTATGTGCACCGTCGCAGCCGCCACGGATGTAGAAGTACATAATTGCACGGGTCACTAGCTCAAGAAAATATATTTTGATTTTCAAAACAAACCCTAAATTTGTCCAAACGTGAAGGGAAATATTTGGCATAGCGGTGTTCAACACTAGCCTTCTAGAATATTATGTATGACTTTATTTTTATTCTGATTCAGCTGTCTAAAGGTGGAAACAAAATAGAATATAAAGTTTTTAAGTTGGTTAACACGTAAAAGCAACACAAGAGAACTGATAACACAAGGACATTATTAGAAATCTCATTAAAAGGTAAGCAAACTGAAAATTATATGATCATTGGATAAATTGGAGCACTTATTGGATATAGGTTGATCTACTTCAGTATAAGTGGTTTGCTTCAATATAAGTGATTTGGATAAGGAGTGGAGGGAGATAAGGATGAAACAAGCTCTTAATTGTTGAATTTGGGTTCTAGATTCATAGCTGTTCATTACAGTATTCTATTTTTATGTATTTGCTATTTTCAAATAACTTCAAAAAGTTATCAAATTGTTACATGATAGCTTTTATTCTTCTGTGTACTTACTTTTGTAAGTCAGGAGATAAAGCCTTATTAGGGAAGGATGTGGAGGTTTAAGCAGGATATAGCTTAGAATGGATAAGTTAAGTAATAGTATGAAGAGATAACCATGGCTAAACACAGCTATATCAGGAATATTCAAATAACTAAGACCAAACAGAGGAAAGTAAAACAAAGAAAATAAAAATTTGAAGAAGCTGGGTGAAAAGAGAAAAATAAAGTTCAAATAAATATAGACAAACATGTTAGTGGTTTGGAGTAGAACATAGAAGAATATTTTTCTAAATTCCTGCTGGGATCATTTGGTTACATCTCAAAATCATGAAATCCAGACTGATGGGATCATTTCCTCATTGAGGCAGGTTGCAGGTGGCAAGGCAGGAAGAGTTAGTTTGCTCTTGATAGGCTTGTATTTGGACAGAGCAGAAGGTAAAAATTAAGCTTCCTGTTGGAGTGGGCTTTTATCCATTTTATGACAATCTTTTATTACAGTGCATCTCTTTCTCTAAGTTAATGTGTACTATAATTCCATGCATCCTTAGCATTTACGTCTTCTAAAATACCTTCTCTACCCTGAGTATTTATATTTTGATTATTTCTTGTTTCTGTGCATTTTGCTAAACATGACTTTGATTATCTTTACTGAAGCTCGTTTTCTTAAAATGCCTACTTTTAGCTATATAAGATGGTATTACTTATTTGTCCCTGTTAATTTTCACAACTTTTTCTATTTGCTATGTTCATATTTTTATATTATATAGCTTTGTTCTTCAGAAAGCCAAATGTACTTGGTAATGCTTTTCTCTTCATGAAGGACTGCCAAGTCCCATGGATTTGAGTGTGACTCATTCAAGGAACTAAGCAATAGTGTGGAAAATTATTCTTCACTGTGTCAGACAAATAGTGCTTCTATCAATTAATTTTGCAAAACATGAGAATTATATAAAATACAGAATCTGCAGTTTCATGATTAGTTTCCCATATTAAGTTGCAAAATGTAAGCATTTGCTTATACTGTTGACTATACTATTTTATTCTTCCTTTGCTGCTGCTGCTGCTACTAAATCGCTTCAGTCGTGTCCGACTCTGTGCGACCCCATGGACTGCAGCCTACCAGGCTTCTCCATCCGTGGGATTCTCCAGGCAAGAACACTGGAGTGGGTTGCCATTTCCTTCTCCATTCTTCCTTTAGCTTTTGTGAAAAACAAAGTTAAGAAAAAGTACACCTTCTTTTAAGCTGGAGTTTCAGACATTTTCAGAATAGTATATTCTTTTAGTTTTAGCATGTACTTGGTATCTTCACCTATATATAAAGTATTAAAGTACCAGATTTATCTCAAAATTCTTCATAGTCATTTATTTTCTTAACTAAATACAGTGAACTTTAGTCTCTCTGAAACCTATCTGCTGGATCAGAGAGAATAAATATGCCTCAACAACAAAGCAAAACCATGTTGGAAATAGCATTGGACTAAAATGCAAGTGTATTTAATAGACTCTATCCATTTCCCTCTTTATTGGCTTAAAATTTACATCAGGCACAACAAGCAATATGTTTCCTGATAAAAATCTGTTGGAAGCAGCAAAGAATGAGCTCAAAATTTGACTCAGGAATTTTTTTCCTTGTATGCATACTTTATTTTCTAATTTGTGAGATTAATTTTGAACAAGACCTTCAGAGATAGCTTGTAATTAAGAGATTAGGCATTGAAAAATGTTCAGGGTCTGAATCTGATGTTTCCACTTATTAGTGTGTGACTTTGGATTTTTTCTTAACCTTTTTAACTTCAACATACAAATAATTATAATGCATAACATATATAAGTTTTGATGAAAATATACATGAAAGTCTATCAAAATATCTGATAAATGTAACAACATGATATTTTCAGACAATTTTTATCGTACAATATATTCTGATACTGTAAAGAACTATAAGGTATTCATTTAAAATTCAATACTGATACTATAGCTATAATTTTACAGACAGTATTTCCATAAGCTACCACCAAATTGCTTTTGGAGTACCTTGTAGAACAGTCACAAACACAGACACACAACCTGGTGATTCCACTAGCAAAAATTGGAAAAATCATGTAATTACAAAATTTTAAAAACTATTCAACTCTGTTTTGAATTCTCACTTGTGAAGGTCTCCTCTGCTTCCCAGAGTGGAAAATTCTTGGAGAGATGACAACACAGGAAAAATTTTCCTTTCCAATGCACTTAAAATATAATTCTCTGAGAGGTGTAAAACATTGAAAAAAACCGCAAACTTCAGAAGGATCTAGAGGGTTTTAATACCATCCAGTGGTAAAAATAATATATTTTATTAGTCAACAAGAGAAATATACATTGACTTTGAAGATGAAATATTCACAATATACCTTTCATCAAATTCTGAGAATAATTTCCCATTAGAATTTTAAGATGAAGGAATCCTCACAAGCTATCTGATATAATTAAAAAGTCTGTATTAAATGTGAATAACTATGTTAACTATTTTTAATTTTATTCTAAAATTTATCCTTCTAATGTAAATAAGGCATTATCTCTGAATCACTAGGTATTATTTAGTGGATGCAAAATAAAGGAAATAAATAATCTTTTAATTTTGGGTGATGAAACAATAGAAAAAAATAGTTAAAAGTAGGAAAATATTTTCTAGAATGGCTCTAAGATCAGGAATATTGAAATTTAGGTAGAGAGTAATATATATATATATATATATATATATATATATAAAGTTATAAAATAAAATTGGCTGTGTTTATAGCACATCCAAGAAAAAAATATATCCTGTACCCTTGTTAGATGAAATAAAAGGATTCAAGTCACAGGGGGAAAAAAAATTGGAAATTTTAATCAATCATAATTTATGGTTCTTCCTACTCTTTGAAGGTGTACAGCTATGAACAAGTAAATATGGGTAGCTAAAACTTATTTATAATTTAGAGCAGTTGAAAAGAATATTTCTGATATGAAAACTAATGGGAACAAAGAGATCTCTCAGTTCAGTTCAGTTCAGGCGCTCAGTCGTGTCCGACTCTTTGCGACCCCGTGAATCTCAGCATGCTAGGCCTCCCTGTCCATCACCAACTCCTGGAGTTCACCCAGACTCACGTCCATCGAGTCAGTGATGCCATCCAGCCATCTCATCCTCTGTCCTCCCCTTCTCCTCCTGCCCCCAATCCCTCCCAGGATCAGAGTCTTTTCCAATGAGTCAACTCTTAGCATGAGGTGCCCAAAGTACTGGAGTTTCAGCTTTAGCAGCATTCCTTCCAGAGAAATCCCAGGGCTGATCTCCTTCAGATGGACTGGTTGGATCTCCTTGCAGTCCAAGGGACTCTCAAGAGTCTTCTCCAACACCACAGTGCAAAAGCATCAATTCTTCGGCGCTCAGCCTTCTTCACAGTCCAACTCTCACATCCATACATGACCACAGAAAAACCATAGCCTCAACTAGACGAACCTTTGTTGATAAAGTAATGTCTCTGCTTTTGAATACGCTGTCTAGGTTGGCCATAACTTTCTTTGCAAGGAGTAAGGGTCTTTGAATTTTAAGGCTGCAGTCATCATCTGCAGTGATTTTGGAGCCCCCAAAAATAAGGTCTGACAGTTCCCACTGTTTCCCCATCTATTTCCCATGAAGTGATGGGACTGGATGCCATTATCTTCATCTTCTGATGTTGAGCTTTAAGCCAACTTTTTCACTCTCCACTTTCACTTTCATCAAGAGGCTTTTTAGTTCCTCTTCTGTTGGGGGCCAGAGTGAGGTACTCCGCCCATGACAAAGGTCATGAGGAAGGAGGCTCGACATACGCAAAGGTGGGATCGAGCTTCAGGAGTCCCCCTGGAACTCCTTGAGCATCTACCCCCATAACCAGAGCCTGCCTACTTTACTACTTTGTGCTCTCACCTACATCTCTGACTTTACGGGGGGCTGTCCTCCACCACCTCTTTCGGAGAAGGAGTTAACCTAGAGCTCCAGTTAATAATAATTCCTGGGCGTGATAAGAGTGTTTTAACCTACAAACTCCTCTGAAGGTTCTCTAGCCTGCCTGACAGGCTTGTCCGGCCACATGTGATTGCTCACAGCCTCCCAACCGTGAGAGGCACGAGATGCTTTAAACCTTCTAAAAACAGGTTCCTTAGAAAAGTTAGAAAAGTATTAGTATAAGTATAATGGGCTGATTAGAAATTGTATTGGTGAAGGGTTTTTCATTTGTTGAGCCAATGTTTGTTGCTAAGTCTCCACATCCCCTGCCCTTACACACATTAATGAATATATAGAAGAAATAAGTATTAACCTTTGACATTAATCACGTTAGACCTTAGGCTAAGTAAATTCTTTCCTTAACTAAAACCCACTACACCGTCACCCTATAGGAATGTAACTTTATTTGGGTGGCGTCTGTTTTAAGAATAATCACCCCTGGAGAAATAAGTGTCCTGGTTGACTGACCGCTGTCACAAGGAGAGGGTCATAAATTGTCAGCAGGCCCCCCTGGCCAGAAGATGATGTAACACCCCTAAGACCTCTGTATACATTTGTATGAAGCACCTGACTTTGATAAAAGTCAGGACTGCTGACCCTGCGTGACTTTTGCATAACATCTCAGTGTATAAAAGTAGACCATGGAAAATAAAGAATTGGGATCAGTTTCTCGAAATACTGGTCTCCCCATGTCGCTCTCTCTCTCACTCTGGTTAAGTCTCCATCTGGAGCACGGAACCCGCCATGCTTACTAATTATGCCTGGGCTTCTAAGATCCGACGGGGAGGCCTCAGTGTCTCCTCTCCTTCGGGAGAACGGAAGGACGCCTGCGGCCTACGTAAGTGGTGCAAACTTCTTGTCTTGAAGTTTTATTGGTCTCCCGCGTAAACCAAGCTACTCAGCCTCTTTTCTCCACTGAATTTTCCTACTGAGCTATCCTCATCCTATTACTCTTTATATCTTTGATAAAATATTTAAATAAATAGGTCGCCGATGCCGTCCCCGCTTCGAATACCCTGGATCAGCCGGGGCAGGACCCCGGCACTCTTCACTTTCTGCTATAAGGGTGGTGTCATCTGCATATCTGAGGTTATTGATATTTCTCCTGGCAATCTTGATTCCAGCTTGTGCTTCTTCCAGTCCAGCATTTCTCATGATGTACTCTGCATATAAGTTAAATAAACAGGGTGACAATATACAACCTTGACGTACTCCTTTTCATATTTGGAACCAGTCTGTTGTTCCATGTCCAGTTCTAACTGTTGCTTCCTGACCTGCATACAAATTTCTCAAGAGGCAGATCAGGTGGTCTGGTATTCCCATCTCTTTCAGAATTTTCCACAGTTTATTGGGATCCACACAGTCAAAGGCTTTGGCATAGTCAATAAAAAAGAAATAGATGTTTTTCTGGAACTCTATTGCTTTTTCCATGATCCAGTGGATGTTGGCAATTAGATCTCTGGTTCCTCTGCCTTTTCTAAAACCAGCTTGAACATCTGGAAGTTCACAGTTCATGTATTGCTAAAGCCTGGCTTGGAGAATTTTGAGCACTACTTTACTAGCGTGTGAGATGAGTGCAATTGTGTGGTAGTTTGAGCATTGTTTGGCACTGCCTTTCTTTGGGATTGGAATGAAAACTGACCTTTTCCAGTCCTGTGGCCACTGTTGAGATTTCCAAATTTGCTGGCATATAAAGTGCAGCACTTTCACAGCACCATCTTTCAGGATTTGAAGTAGCTGAACTGGAATTCCATCACCTCCACTAGCTTTGTTAGTAGTGATGCTTTCTAAGACCCACTTGACTTGACATTCCAGGATGTCTGGCTCTAGGTCAGTGACCACACCATCGTGATTATCTGGGTCATGAAGATCTTTTTTGTACAGGTCTTCTGTGTATTCTTGCCATCTCTTCTTAATACCTTCTGCTTCTGTTAGGTCTATATCATTTCTGTCCTTTATCGAGCCCATCTTTGCATGAAATGTTCCCTTGTTATCTCTATTTTTCTTGAAGACATCTCTAGTCTTTCCCATTCTGTTGTCTTTCTCTATTTCTTTACATTGATCGCTGAAGAAGGCTTTCTATCTCTTTTTGCTATTCTTTAGAACTCTGCATTCAGATGTTTACATCTTTCCTTTTCTCCTTCGCTTTTCGCTTCTCTTCTTTTCACAGCTATTTGGAAGGCCTCCCCAGACAGCCATTTTGCTTTTTTGCATTTCTTTTCCATGGGAATGGTCTTGATCCCTGTCTCCTGTACAATGTCATGAACCTCATTCCATAGTTCATCAGGCACTCAATCAGATCTAGGCCCTTAAATCTATTTCTCACTTCCACTGTATAATCATAAGGGATTTGATTAAGGTCCTACCTGAATTTTCTAGTGGCTTTCCCTACTTTCTTCAACTGAAGTCTGAATTTGGCAATAAGGAGTTCATGATCTGAGCCACAGTCAGCTCCTGGTCTTATTTTTGTTGACTGTATAGAGCTTCTCCATCTTTGGCTGCAAAGAAAATAATAAATCTGATTTTGGTGTAGACCATCTGTTGATGTCCATGTATAGAGTCTTCTGTTGTTGGAAGAGGATGTTTGTTATGACCAGTGCCTTCTCTTGGCAAAACTCTATTAGCCTTTGCCCTACTTCATTCTGTATTCCAAGGCCAAATTTGCCTGTTACTCCAGGCGTTTCTTGACTTCCTACTTTTGCATCCCAGTCCCCTATAATGAAAAGGACATCTTTTTTGGGTGTTAGTTCTAAAAGGTTTTGTAGGTCTTCATAGAACCATTCAACTTCAGCTTCTTCAGTGTTCCTGGTTGGGGCATAGACTTGGATTACTCTGATATTGAATGGTTTGCCTTGGAAGCGAACAGAGATCATTCTGTCTTTTTGAGATTGCATGCAAGTACTGCATTTTGGAATCTTTTGTTGACCATAATGGCTACTCCATTTCTTCTGAGGGATTCCTGCCCACAGTAGTAGGTATAATGGTCATCTGAGTTAAATTCACCCATTCCAGTCCATTTTAGTTCACTGATTCCTAGAATGTCGACGTTCACTCTTGCCCCCTCCTGTTTGACCACTTCCAATTTGTCTTGATTCATGCCTGACATTCAAGGTTCCTATGCAATATTGCTCTTTATAGCATCGGACCTTGTTCCTATTACCAGTCACATCCACAGCTGGATATTGTTTTTGCTTTGGCTCTATCCCTTCATTCTTGCTGGAGTTATTTCTCCACTGATCTCCAGTAGCATATTGGGCACCTACTGACCTGGGGAATTCCTCTTTCAGTATCCTATCATTTTGCCTTTTCATACTGTTCATGGGGTTCTCAAGGCAAGAATACTGAAGTGGTTTGCCATTCCCTTCTCCAGTGGACCACATTCTGTCAGTTCTGTCCACCATGACCCACCCATCTTGGCTTGCCCCACGGGCATGGCTTAGTTTCATTGAGTTAGACAAGTTTGTGGTTCTCATGTGATTATATTGACTAGTTTTCTGTGAGTATGGTTTCAATGTGCCTTCCGTCTGATCCCCTCTTGCAATACCTACCATCTTACTTGGTTTTCTCTTACCCTCGGCGTGGGGTATGTCTTCACGGCTGCTCCAGCAAAGTGCAGCCGCAGCTCCTTACCTTGGACGAGGGGTAACTCTGCACTGCCCCCCTTCCTGACCTTCAACGTGGGATAGCTCCTCTAGGCCCTACTGTGCCCGCGCAAGAGATCTCAAGTTTTTCCCATTCTATTGTTTTCCTCTATTGCTGATTGCTGGGAAATAGATGGGAAATAGTGGAAACAGTGTTAGACTTTATTTTCTTGGGCTCCAAAGTCACTGCAGATGGTTACTGTAGCCATGAAATTAAAAGACGCTTACTCCTTGGAAGGAAAGTTATGACCAACCTAGATAGCATATTCAAAAGCAGAGACATTACTTTGCCAACAAAGGTTCGTCTAGTCAAGGCTATGGTTTTTCCTGTGGTCATGTAGGGATGTGAGAGTTGGACTGTGAAGAAGGCTGAGTGCCGAAGAATTGATGCTTTTGAACTGTGATGTTGGAGAAGACTCTTGAGGGTCCCTTGGACTTCAAGGAGATCCAACCAGTCCATTCTGAAGGAGATCGGCCCTGGGATTTCTTTGGAAGGAATGATGCTAAAGCTGAAACTCCAGTACTTTGGCCATCTCATTCGAAGAGTTGACTCATTGGAAAAGACTCTGATGCTGGGAAGGATTGGGGGCAGGGGGAGAAGGGGACGGCAGAGGATGAGATGGCTGGATGGCATCACTGACTCAATGGACGTGGGTCTGTGTGAACTCCAGGAGTTGGTGATGGACAGGGAGGCCTGGCGTGCTGCGATTCATGGAGTCGGGAAGAGTCAGACAAGTCTGAGCGACTGAACTGAACTGAACTGAACTGAGGAAGGCTTACTTATCTCTCCTTATCTTACTTACTTACCTTACTTACTTATCTCTCTTTATCTTACTTATTCTTTGGAATTTTGCATTCCAATGGGTATATCTTTCCTTTTCTCCTTTGGCTTTGAGTTCAGTTCAGTTCAGTTACTCAGTCCTGTCCAACTCTTTGCGATCCCATGTTTCGTAGCACGCCAGGCCTCCCTGTCCATTACCAACTTCCAGGTTTCACTCAGACTCAAGTCCATCAAGTCAGTGATGCCATCCAGCCATCTCATCCTCTGCCGTCCCCTTCTCCTCCTGCCCCCAATCGGTCCCAGTATCAGAGTCTTTTCCAATGAGTCAACTCTTCACATGAGGTGGCCAAAGTACTGGAGTTTCAGCTTTAGCATGATTCATTCCAAAGAAATCCCATGGCTAATCTCCTTCAGAATGGACTGGTTGGATCTCCTTGAAGTCCAAGGGACTCTCAAGAGTCTTCTCCAACACCACAGCTCAAAAGCATCAATTCTTCGGCACTCAGCCTTCTTCACAGTCCAACTCTCACATCAATACATGACCACAGAAAAACCATAGCCTTGACTAGACGAACCTTTGTTGGCAAAGTAATGTCTCTGCTTTTGAATATGCTATCTAGGCTGGTCATAACTTTCTTTCCAAGGAGTAAGCGTCTTTTAATTTCATAGCTGCAATCACCATCTGCAGTGATTTTGGAGCCCCCCAAAATAAAGTCTGACACTGTTTCCACTGTTTTCCCATCTATTTCCCATGAAGTGATGGGACCAGATGCCATGATCCTCGTTTTCTGAATGTTGAGCTTTAAGCCAACTTTTTCACTCTCCACTTTCACTTTCATCAAGAGGCTTTTGAGTTCCTCTTCACTTTCTGCCCTAAGGGTGGTGTCATCTGCATATCTGAGGTTATTGACATTTATCCAGGCAATCTTGATTCCAGCTTGTGCTTCTTCCAGCCCAGCATTTCTCATGATGTACTCTGTATATTTGCCTGTATCTTCTCTTCTTTCTCAACTATTTGTAAGGCCACCTCAGACAACCATTTTGCTTTTTGCATTTCTTTTTGTTGTGGATGGTCTTCATCACTGCCTTCTTTATAATGTCACAAACATCTTTCCATAGTTCATGCACTCTATCAGATCTAATCCTTTGAATCGATTTGTGACTTCCACTGTATAATCGTAAGGTATTTGATTTAGGTTATAACTGAATGGTCTAGTGGTTTCCCCTACTTTCTTCAATTTAAGTCTGAATTTGACAATAAGAAGTTCATGATCTGTGCCACAGTCAGCTCCTGCTCTTGTTTTTCCTGACTTTATAGAGCTTCTCCATCTATGGCTGCAAAGACCATAATCAATCTGATTTCCGTATTGACCATCTGGTCATGTCCATGTGTAGAGTCTTTTCTTGTGTTGTTGGAAGACGGTGTTTACTATGACCAGCGCATTCTCTTGGCAAATCTCTGTTAGCCTTTTACCTGCTTCACTTTGTACTCCAAGGCCAAATTTGCCTGTTACTCCAAGTATTTATTGACTTCCTCCTTTTGCATTCCAGTCCCTATAATGAAAAGAACATCTTTTTTTGGGTGTTAGTTCTAGAAGCTTTTGTAGGTCTTCACAGAACCTTCAACTTCAGCTTCTTCAGCATTACTGATTGGGGCATAGACTTGGATTACTCTGGTATTGAATGGTTTACCTTGGAAACAAACAAGATCATTCTGTCATTTTTGAGTTTGCACCCAAGAACTGCTTTTGACTCTTTTGTTGACTTTTATGGCTACTCCATTTCTTCTAAGGGATTCTTGCCCACAGTAATAGACATAATGGTCATCTGAGTTAAATTCACCCATTCCAGTTCATTTTAGTTCACTGATTCCTAAAATGTCAATGTTCACTCTTACCATCTCCTGTTTGACCATTTCCAATTTGCCTTGATTCATGGGTGTAACATTCCAAGTTCCTATGCAATACTGCTCTTTATAGCATTGGACTTTATTTCCATCACCTGTCACATCTGCAACTGAATGTTGTTTGTCTTTGGCTCTGTCTCTTCATTCTTTCTGGAGTTATTTCTCCATTAATCTCTAGTAGCATATTGGGCACCTACTGACCTGAGGAGTTCACCTTTCAGTGTCCTATCTTTTTGCCTTTTCATACTGTTCATGGGTTTTCAAGGCAGGAATACCAAAGTTGTTTGCCATTTCCTTCTCTAGTGGGCCACGTTTTGTCAGAAATCTCCAGCATGACCCTACCTACATCTTGGGTGGCCCTAACAAGCATGGCTAATTGTTTCATTGAACTAGACAAGGTTGTGGTCCATGTGATCAGTTTTGTTAGTTTTCTGTGATTATGACTTGAGTTTGACTACCCTGTGGGAGTTAGTGATGGACAGGAAAGACTGGTGTGCTGCAGTCCATGGGATTGCAAAGAGTCAGACAGGACTGAGCAACTGAGCTGAACTGAATGGGAACAAGAAACTCCTAATGAAGAGTTTCTCTTAGATAATAGGGAAGGGAACTGAAGGCAAGATAGTCAAATATGAATATGTGTCTGTTTTTGGTGAGTGAGAGGGAAGGGGAAATAAAGGCAAAGAACATTCATTATAGAAGAATTTGCTGTATATCTGCATGACAGGGCAGTCTAACAGAGATGATATTGGTCGAAGATATTCAAATAACTGAAGCATAGAAAAAATGTTTGGAACATAAGTTGAAAAACCATTACTACATATACGTGTTTGTGAGTTTGATGTGTATAGAACACATAAATAGTTCATGATTACAATTCTTTTTTGTAGAACAACAGATAAACAGTATCCTGAGATTAATGCTTCATCAGATAAGTGTACAAACAGCACTTGAGGAAGTTTTTATTGAAATAAAAGTGGAGATTTCTCTAATTACCTACTTAACAAGTACTTTGGTCAGAAACCTTCACACAGAACTTTGCAGATAACTTTTCTTAAAAATAGAAAATGTCATTATATAGTACACCAATATAATTAAACTCTAATATCTTTCCTTATGCTTCAAAACTTTATTAAAATGGTTAAAAGGAACTATGCAATTAAGATATAATCAGCTTTCTTTTTGCAGTATCCTGTTGAGAACCAGATGAAAAATCATCATACATAGTCATTTCTCTATCAGTACAAAATATCATCTATTACAAACATTACCAATTCGTTCATTAGTCATAACAGCAGTGTTCTCATTTGAAGTGATCAATTACTAATGATTTTAAAATTCAGAAGCTCTGGGCTTCCTCTAATTATTAAGAAAATGATTGCATCCTATTGAAACATCATGCACAAGTATAAACTTAGCATATCTTCCCAGAGGAATGATGTTTCTACAGTAACTAGCTATTTTAACACTAATAATATGCTAACATGAAAGATTTCGATATCATCATATAGATATTCATAAACATATTTTGATAGAAGCATTACTGACATATACCTTAAATAAGCTTTAACTTAAGAATTTTTTATCAATAGAACATAAAGATTTCAAAGCAAAATACACATTTGAGTAATATAGGCATTTTAATTGTCTTCTTAAGAAAAGTAGAATTTGCACATTTTTGTTTTACCTTTTTGGATTTTTAAAAATTGGAGCATATTGCAATTGGAAAAATAACTTTTTCATTATTTTCTTATATCAGACTTCTGGAAAATAGTATGGTAATATCATTTAGAACAGTCTCTACTTTGTTCCTTTTGTCATTATCAGATTATGAAAGATAATATTATACAGACAAATACTTAAGTGATTCTTGTATAATTGAACACATTTTCATTTACTAAACATTCTCTTTTGGGGAAGGCAATCCATAGAAGACACTGAAGAAACAGATAAAAAACATAAGTGAAGATCTCTAGAGCTGCCAGCTACTCAGTATTTGGAGTTCCAATATTTATTTTGATGCCACACAATTTTAAACCATGAAACTTTGGGGATCATTTCATTTTCTCAGCCCTGGTTACCTTTTCAACATTCTCTCAATTGTCCACTTTTCCCCCCTCATTCTAAATTGTTAGCCAATTTATATGAAGTCTTGGTTTCAGCTACCATCTGTTTTAAGATAACTCTCCACTCTTCCAATTTTACTTTCTCTAAAACTGGGTAATAAATATGATGAATTAAGTACAGGGCCTAAGGCATGATTTGTTAGTTCACTCTTCCTATTCTCTCTGTTAAAGGTATTTCTAACTCTGAAGCTTCAGCTTTGTATAATTGTTAAACATTAAATATTTTTTATATTTTACCCACTTAGATTATTCTGCATTTCAACAGTATAGCCAGTAACTAAAATGCCCTTAGCCCCATCAGTTCAGTTCAGTAGCTCAGTCGTGTCCTACTCTTTGTGACCCCATGAATCGCAGCAAGCCAGGCCTCCTTGTCCATCACCACCTCCCAGTGTCTACCCAAGCCCATGTCCATTGAGTCAGTGATGCCATCCAAACCATCTCATCCTCTGTCATCCCCTTCTCCTCCTACCTTCAGTTTTCCCCAGTATCAGGGTCCTTTCCAATGAGTCAGTTCTTCACATCAGATGGCCAAAGTACTGGAGTTTCAGCTTCAGCATCAGTCCTTCCAATGAATATTCAGGACTGATTTCCTTTAGGATTGATTGGTTGAATCTCCTTGCAGTCCAAGGGACTCTCAAAAGTCTTCTCCAACACCCCAGTTCAAAAGCATCCATTCTTCGGTGCTCAGCTTTCTTTATAGTCCCATTTACCCTCAAAAAGATTTCATGTAAACTTCTGTAAACTTGAACTTTTATACATATGCCCACTAACTCGGGGTGAAGCAAACTGTTCCCAACATCTCTGAGGATTAATCGTTAATAATAATGTTGCTGTACTCTGAGGAAAAATAAGTCCTCTATAGAAAGATTAATGCACACTTTGTGAAAAATGGGTTAATTATCAGAGATTTGAGATTGCTTCAAGATATGCAGAGGATACCGTTTTAATGGCACAGAGTAAAGAGGAACCAAAGAGCCTCTTGATGAAGGTGAAAGAGGAGAGTGAAAATGCTGGCTTAAAATTCAACTTTCAAAAAATGAGCATCACGGTATCCAGTCCTATCACTTGGCACTTGGTTGTCATGTGGTTGTATGCCATCACTGACTCAATGGGCATGAGTTTGTGCAAACTTAGGGAGATAGTGAAGAACAGGGAAAACTGGCCTGCTGTAGTTCATGACTTAATGACTGAAAAACAACAATAAGCTGCTTTATTTAGGGAGTTCTGGACAGATCTTAATGTACCATTATCAAATATCATGTGAAGTGAAAGTGTTAGTCACACAGTTGTGTGCGACATTTTTGTGACCACATGGACTGTAGCCCACCAGATTCCTCTATCCATGGAATTCTTTAGGCAAGAATACTGGTGTGGGTAGCCATTCTCTTCTCTCTAGCAGACCTTTCCAACCCAGAGATTGAATCTGGGGCTCCCGGATTATTCTTTACTATGTGAGCGACCAGGGGATCAGGGGAGGTATTAAATTCAGTGAACAGTTGTTTAACTTGTGTTGAACACTGATCTTTCCTAGTGCCATGATAATGAATTTTTGGATTGTAGAAAATAATTCAAGTAAGTCTGCTTAAAAGTCAGTCACATTAGAATTTTACAACTTCAACCCGAGGCATAAATAATGTGTCAGACAAAGAAAGTGGAAAATGGAGAAATATTCTTGACTTATTCTTTGCAGATGCTGTGTTAATGCATCCTCATAAGAATTTATGGGTTGGATATCATCAGAACTTCATAAATGAAAAAAAAAAGTCATAAAAAGTAAATAAATTTTCCAAGATCACAAAGCTAATAATTTGAATAAAACTTCAGGTCTGCATGACTCTTTCTAAGAAATCAGTGCTAAGAAAACAGAGATAAATATCTGAACATTGTGTCTGCTTGTGTTTTAAGTTTTATTATGGAAAATCTTTCACCAGGGCTACAATAAACACTAGGATCTCAGGATCTTATTAATGGGGTTGGCATAAGGAAAAGGTAGTGAGATCAAGCAAGTAGATATGCTGTTGTAATATTAATAACAAGTCTTCCTGTTCCAAAGATGTAATTGACATGTTCACTTTATCGAAACAAATGGAATCACTGTCTTTTCATGGACACATTTCCTTCCCACCTGTCCAAATAGTTGTCAGAATTTACATTTATTTTCCAGTTTTGAGAAAAGAATTCAGGAAAGTGTTTCAATCAGTTCAGGAGGCTGCTTCTCTTCAGATTTAGGATAATTGTAATATTAAAATGCATCCTAAACTGAAATAAATAAATATCAAGTGAAATGTTTTCCATTTGTATTTTTTCTAGGGAAATGATTTGTGTATTTCAACATTCTTATTGTAAAGTATTTTGTTTAAGTAATACTGAAATTTTAATTAATCTTATTTCTCACAAAATTTGTTTCTAACCAAATGCCTGTAAATGTAATTTGCTATTCAGTGTATGAGACACTAAGTTACTTGGTGCATGATCTTACTGAAGTGAAGACTGAATGTTTGATCCCTGTATGACCTAGCTGACATTATAGAAAATAGATCCTTGGTCAGAGACAGTGTATCTAGTTCTGTGTAATGATTAGCTTCAAGAAAATCTAAACTAACACAACACTTGAAGTTTCATCTACTATAGGAAAGATAATTCAAAACACATGTTGCATTCATAATGCAGGAGTAGAAAAATATTCATAAAAATGTGTTTATTTTAATGTTACAAAAACTAGGATTTTTAATAATTGACTTTCTAACAATGAATCCAGAGCAAGAGTGAAAAGAACATTTAAGGCTGTTCAGCGAATTAGGTATATCATTCTTTAAATCCAGAAGGGTAATGCATAATCTTGTTTTTCACCTGTCAGCTTAAATATCAGAGAAAGCTTCCACTTATTTCTAAAGTTTCAAGATACTTTTGTAAGAGAGCTTTTATGGTAATCGAAGTCTGAGATAGCCTTTTTCACACAGATAAGATTTCCAATGCAACCTATTTTCCTAATCATATGGGCACTATTCCAAATGCATCAATAAAATCCTGCAATCCTGCACTGTATTTTTTTTTTATTTATTCATTTATTTATTTTTAAAATTTATTTATCTTATTTGGAGGCTAATTACTTTACAGTATTGTAGTGGTTTTTGCCATACATTGACATGAATCAGCCATGGGTTTACATGTGTTCCCCATTCTGAACCCTCCTCCCACATCCCTCCCCATCCCATCCCTCTGGGTCATGCCAGTGCCCCAGCTCTGAGCACCCTGTCTCATGCATTGAACCTGGACTGGCGATCTGTTTCACATATGATAATATACATGTTTCAGTGCTATTCTGTCAGATCATCCCACCTTCACCTTCTCTCACAGAGTCCAAAAGACTGTTCTAAACATCTGTGGAATCCTGTACTTTAAAATCAGATGTTCTTTTGGCTCTAGTTTCCTCTTGTATATTCAAAAGGTTTCAGTAAGATGTATTATTTCCACAGTTGCACTTCCATAATATAATGATGCTTACTGAAATATATATGGACAAATTACTAGCCTTTCTCCTAGAGTAGAAAATGAAAACCTATTCCAGTGTTCTTGCCTGGGAAATCCCATGGACAGAAGAGACTGTCGGGCTACAGGCTGTAGTCACAAAGAATCGGACATGACTGAAGAGACTGAGCACACTAGCTTTTCTAAACCCACAATCAAATCTTATCAGACTTAAGTAGAATGTACATACAAAATTATCTAATCTGACACACAGAAAGCAATGGGCACGTAATAAATATTAATTTCTCTGCTTATTTGAACATAATATTAAGCCCTTAGAACATTTATTAATTAAAATTTATATTTTTATATTTAATTTTAGAATATATGAAACAAAAGATGATTAATAAAATGATGTTAGAATCACGTCATCACAAAATATTTATTCAATAGTCAACTAAGTGAATGAATGCATATATCCATAGTAGTTATGCATTTTTATTTTTTAATTGGAGGAAAACTGCTTTACAATGCTGTGATGGTTTCTCCTGTATAACAATGCAAAAGGCCAGAATTATACATATATAGACTCCCTCTTGATCCTCCCTCCTCTCCCCCTCATCCCACCTCTTGCTCTAGATCATCACAGAACACCTGGCTGGGCTCCCTGTGTTACATAGCAACTTCTCAGCGGGCGGAGTTCCTCACACTGGCTCCTGGAAGGAGGCTCGGCATACGCAAAGGCGGATGGAGCCTCACTCAGCAGCTGTCTATTTCACACGTGGTAGTGTACGTATGTCTATGCTACTTTCTCCATTTGTCCCATTCTGTGTTTCACTATTTTAACAAGTTGGATAATCTATTTTTTAAGTATTAATCATTTATTTTTTAATGTGTAAGAAGTTGCCTAACATATCGGAAGATATTCTTCAGATTATTTATTGGGAAAGATTATAATCTTATTTTCTTTCTTTTTAATTTTATTTTATTTTTAAACTTTACATAATTGTATTAGTTTTGCCAAATATCAAAATGAATCCATCACAGGTATACATGTGCTCCCCATCAATATACATTTTATTAAATTTTGTATAGCTCTAATTTAGTGATCATTTTTTGATGAACTAAAAAAGTTAGAATGCTGTTTTCTAACTCAAGTGGAGAAGACTAGAACCTGGGAAGTTAAAACTCAAGAAAAATAAATATTTGAAACATAAAAATCAATAAAAGTAAGTGTCATTTGCTGGCAAAATAAGTTATATTTTCCAAGATAAGTAAAATATTTAATAGGAAAGAATATTTGATGAAATGCTTATATAAAAAGTTTAAGCACTAAGGCAACACTTTTACACAGATCACTAGATATTTGTTTATAAATGATAAAAAATTATCTGTCATATCCCCTTCTTTTACTCTTAACTATTTTGGGAATATCTAATACATCATAATGTATCATTTGCTACTATATGTATATACATTTCAATTTAATATGACATATAAATCATTACTTATAAGAATGTTTCACATACCTTTTGTATGAATCCAAAGAAGCGTAACTTCTCTTTAAATAATTAAAATGAGCAAATGGATATAGAGACACATTAAAATGAATAGATGTAACATATGTTAGTATCCAGGTAGTAGATAAGATTCTAAGTATGCAGATGATTAAGTCTCCTTATAGCTTTCTAATGTTACAGTACTGAATACACAAAGTTATTATGGCAAATTTTCCAAATTCCATTTTAAAAGATAAATTCCTTGAAGAGACAGACATTTACTTACTATTCCCTGTACCTGCCCAGTATTCTACACTTAATAAATGTTGAATGAATGAATGGATTGAACGAATAAATTAGAACTTGCTGACATTGTTCTATATTGCTAGTTTAGAATGCCATAACAATTATATTTTTAAGAAAAAATAAAACCTCTAAAGCGTATTTGTAGATCTTTCTACTGAGTTAGCACGGAATTTTCAATGATACAAGTTTGGTACACTGACTACAGATAACTATTCCATGAACTCCCTGTAACCCCACTTTTTGTGTGTGTGTTTGTGCAAGGAGATTATTCTATAATAATCATTGACACAGAAAAATTCCCTAAGCAATTCAAAAGTATTTCACATGAGCATTTCTATATATACTTATAATCTCAAAATCTCTAATAGCTATTGTCTTATTTTTTAGAGCAACAAGTATCAAATTTTAGCATAGAGCACCTATTTGATCCCCTTAAGATGACAGGTAAAGGAGAACCTTTGTGTAATGGAAACACTTAGTTTAGAAGAGTGGAACCTGCCGCTATAAAGTAATTTTAGCATGTAAAAATCTCGGTCACACTCACTAGAATAGAAACTGGATTAAATTAAAAGAGTTGACATTTCACAGAATTTGAAAATCACATGCATAGTTCTAAAAAAGAATACCGACAAAATTACTTTTGGGAGAAAATACAAAAGAATTCCATGTAAGAGAAAGAACTGATAATTGAATAACCTCAATTTAAGGAAGCAATGAGCAGTAGTTATCCCCCAAATTAGTGCAATTTCAGGAAGGGTATATATATATATATATATATATATATATATATATATATATATATGGAACACAGAGATAATGTATAATATTTTATTATTGCATATATTATATATTTATTTTTTGAAATAATTGACATATTCCAGTTACTGAAAACAATCTTAGATATTTTATTCTAATACATTTTATATTTCCATTTTCAGTGAAAAACAATCTAATAGTTTTTATGATTTTGTTGCTTTTTTTTCTCATTTTACAAAATCAAACATTTTTGCATTAAAATGTAACAAACTTCTTTTCTTTATACCTATTAAAATTGTTTTATATACATGGTAAATTTATAAGTGGGCTTCCCTGGTGGCTTAGCAGTAAAGAATTTGCCTGCAATGCAGAAGCCACAGGAGAGGTGGGTTCAGTCCCTGGGTTGGGAAGATCTGCTGGACGATGCCATGGCAACCCCCTCCAATATCCTTGTCTGGAGAATCTCATGGACAGAGGAGCCTGGCGGGCTACAGTCCATAGGATCACACAGAATCGGGCAGGACTGAAGTGCTTTTGCATGCATGCATGCAAATTTGAGTATGGTTTTGTATTTGTTCCTAGTGCTTGTTTTATAATGGCCAAAATTACCTTTATTCCAATACTTTGTTTAATTTTTGAAACACAATTATTTGAAAATATATTTGATTTAGATTTTAGCTTTAAAATATAATTATCACTCTGAAACTTATATAAATTCACTTAATAGAATGATTATAGATTGGAAACCTCAGGCAACTTCAAACTTTTGAACTTATTACTTTGTGTATTTGAAAAACTGTAATCAGTAGATTCGATTGTTGATGCTATATTATTTTACAGTTAAAAATAAATCCACAAATCAAAAGTATAGCATGAATTTTCTATTCTCCTGATTACAAATGATTATTTTCTTCAGGACAGTTTTAAAGTCTTGCTTAGTTTTCTATATTTGGCAAAGGGAATATGCCCCTTGTCTTAGTCAGTTTGGGCTTCTACATTGAAATACTGTAGTCTTCGTGGCTAGACAACACCAGACATTTACTTCCTATAATTAGTAAGAGACTGGACATGCAAAATCATGGTGCCAGCATGGTCAAGTTCCTGTGAGAACTGTTTGTAGGTTACAGACCTCTAACTTCTCTTTGTATCCTCACAGGTTGGAAAGTGAATTATTCTTTCCCCTCTTCTTACAAAAGAATTAATCACATTCATGAGAGCTCCACCTTCAGACCTAATTAACTCCAATAAGCTCCATCTTCAAATATCATTATATTAGGTATTAGCTTTCCACATATGAATTTCACATGGTCACATTCACTTCACGACATTTTCAATATTATTCATAAGTCTTATGTGTATGTCTCTATATATTCATATTTATGTATATTTAAGACAGTGATAAAACAAATAATATTAATATTAAAACTTGCTTGAAATGTCACAAATTGAATACTTACATTAAATTTAAAAATATTTCCATAAAGAACTACTTCTCCTAAGCTCTCGGCATAAGAAAGTAGTTTAACAAGATGATTTTCAAAGTCTGAAAATTGTTCTTTCTTAAACATTTCCTATGATCCTGTCTAAGCTACACAGCTGGATTTCTCCCAGGCCAGCTGGGGGCAATGGCAGGCTTGGCAACATCTTGACTATTGCATAATGCAGGTACTTGCTTCTGAAGAGTTTCCACACTGCTCAAGTTACAGCATGTGGAGTTCTGCCAGATCCACTGGTTGTTTTGGAGAAGGGGGAATCTAAGAGGGAGGAAACAATAACAAAATACCATCGTCACCTCTATTATTCAGTTCAATGCATTTTTATTTGATATCCGTTGAGAAATCTTCTTTGATCCACATATTATTTAGAAATATGAACTTTCATGGGAAATAGATGGGAAAACAGTGAAAACAGTGTCAGACTTTATTTTGGGGGGCTCCAAAATAACTGCAGATGGTGACTGCAGCCATGAAATTAAAAGACGCTTACTCCTTGGAAGGAAAGTTATGTCCAACTTAGATAGCATATTCAAAAGCAGAGACATTACTTTGCCAACAAAGGTCTGGCTAGTCAAGGCTATGGTTTCTCCTGTGGTCATGTATGGATGTGAGAGTTGGACTGTGAAGAAGGCTGAGCGCTGAAGAATTGATGGTTTTGAACTGTGGTGTTGGAGAAAACTCTTGAGAGTCCCTTGGACTGCAAGGAGATCCAACCAGTCCATTCTGAAGGAGATCAGCCCTGGGATTTCTTTGGAAGGAATGATGCTAAAGCTGAAATTCCAGTACTTTGGCCACCTCATGTGAAGAGTTGACTCATTGGAAAAAACTCTGATGCTGGGAGGGATTGAGGGCAGAAGGAGAAGGGGACGACAGAGGATGAGATGGCTGGATGGCATCACTGACTCGATGGACGTGAGTCTGAGTGAACTTCGGGAGTTGGTGATGGACAGGGAGGCCTGGCCTGCTGCGATTCATGGGGTTGCAAAGAGTTTTATATGACCGAGCGACTGATCTGATCTAATACCATTAATAGTCTGTGATGCTTTACATTTCATAAAAAATTATTTTCAAGGTATCTTTAATCAGATGTTGGATTTCAGAGGTTAAAATATATTTTCAAGTTGATCATTTTAAAATATATTATATTAATTGAACTCAGATGCCAATTAAAATATTTTGGAGGGAAAAGAACTTATCATTCTATTCTACATAATTAAAAGAGAATTCTCAGCTTTATGGTCAGTTTCCTTCAGTCATTAGATTATGCCATTGATCTTCTATATTATCAATGTATTTCCAATCTTCAGGTATACTGACTTTAGCTAAATGAATGTGAAATTATAATAAAAGGCAAACTCCTTGCCTTTGCTGTTACCACATCATTCAGTTCAGTTCAGTTAGGTTCAGTTCAGTCACTCAGTCGTGTCCAACTCTTTGCGACCCCATGAATCACAGCACGCCAGGCCTCCCTGTCCATCATCAACTCCCAGAGTTTACCCAAACTCATGTCCATCGAGTAGGTGATGCCATCCAGCCATCTCATCCTCTGTCATCTCCTTCTCCTCCTGCCCCCAATCCCTCCCAGCATCAGGGTCTTTTCCAATAAGTCAACTCTTCACATGAGGTGGCTAAACTACTGGAGTTTCAGCTTCAGCGTCAGTCCTTCCATGAACACCCAGGACTGATCTACTTTAGGATGGACTGGTTGGATCTCCTTGCAGTCCAAGGGACTCTCAAGAGTCTTCTCCAACACCACAGTGCAAAAGCATCAATTCTTCGGTGCTCTGCTTTCTTCACAGTCCAACTCTCACATCCATACATGACCACTGGAAAAACCATAGCCTTGACTAGACGAACCTTTGTTGGCAAAGTAATGTCTCTGCTCTTGAATGTGCTATCTAGGTTGGCCATAACTTTCCTTCCAAGGAGTAAGCGTCTTTTAATTTCATGGCTGTAATCACCATCTGCAGTGATTTTGGAGCCCTCCACAATAAAAATACTGTCCTGCAAAACATTATAAGCCACGGTTAGAAATGATTGTTATCTTTCTTTTCGTCCCTCTTAAAATCAACTTTCAAAAGTCGAGGATTTCAGAAGTAATCTACAGAAAACATACAGTAATTGAAACTCACCTTATATGACTATTTAATGACAGAACTTAAATATTTATGTCCAGTTGCTAGAGTCCAAATAGTTGAAGACTAATAATAAATAGGTGATAATAGAGAATCTACAACTGAGTCGTGTGACTCTATTTTTAATAATTTTAATAAAATTAAAATTGTTCTGCTAATAATTTAGTCTAATGTGGAAAAGTGAAGCAAGAAATTTTAAGATTCTTATGTGAATTGTTTAGATAAAAAAACACTCAAGCACTCTTTTTTTTTTTCCAGTTTCATTTTTTTTATTATTTTTTTTGTTGTTTGTTTTTTATTTTATTTTTTAATTTTACATTATTGTATTGGTTTTGCCATATATCAAAATGAATCCACTACAGGTATACACGTGTTCCCCATCCTGAACCCTCCTCCCTTCTCCCTCCCCATACCTTCCCTCTGGGTCATCCCAGTGCACCAGCCCCAAGCATCCAGTATTGAGCATCGAACCTGGACTGGCTACTTGTTTCATATATGATATTATACATGTTTCAATGCCATTCTCCCAAATCATCCCACCCTCTCCCTCTCCCACAGAGTCTGAAAGACTGTTCTATACATCAGTGTCTCTTTTGCTGTCTCGTATACAGGATTATTGTTACCATCTTTCTAAATTGTATATATATGCATTATTATACTGTGTTGGTATTTTTCTTTCTGGCTTACTTCACTCTGTATAATATTAGAACTGATTCAAATGTATTCTTTTTAATGGCTGAGTAATACTCCATAGTGTATATGTACCACAGCTTTCTTATTCATTCATCTGCTGATAGGCATCTAGGTTGCTTCCATGTCCTGGCTATTAAAAACACGTGTCTCTTTCAATTCTGGTTTCCTCAGTGTGTATGCCCAGCAGTGGGATTGCTGGATCATAAGGCAGTTCTATTTCCAATTTTTTAAGGAATCTCCACACTGTTCTCCATAGTGGCTGTACTAGTTTGCATTCCCACCAACAGTGTAAGAGGGTTCCCTTTTCTCCACACCCTCTCCAGCACTTATTGCTTGTAGACTTTTGGATCACAGCCATTCTGACTGGTGTGAAATGGTATGCTTGCCTCACTGCTACTCTAACTCAAAACACTTTCTGCTTAATTATCCAGGGGAAAAAAAAAATCAATATAGAAAATAATTTTAATTGACTATTTGTTCCTTTGATAAACATTTTCTCAGAATTTAAAATTAGTTTACTGTGAATGTTTTCATGGATATCAGATATTAATATGTTATTAAACATGTCAAGAAAGATAATTCCTTAACAAGATACTAAAAAAAGCTCTTTAATGATGTTAAAAACATAAACTAAGTTAGAAACCTAATTCCAAAGGGTCAGAATTGCATAAATCACAAGAAATTTTGAGACTAGATTTTTTAAAATATAAACCTGTAACAGCATTTTTTAAAAATAGCTGATCTCAGAGTTATAAATTACCTTAATTACACACACTGTTTTTCTGTTGATAAATAAACTTAATGAATCTGTTCTCCAAATATTGCTTCAATAAAAATGAATTATTTTTTCTTTTTAAAAAGTATTTGTGCATATTACTTATCAATCATTTTTGCCAGAATATTGACATCAACATCTTATGTGAAAGCTATAATAAACATAAAATATAACCACTTTCAACCACTTTCTGCTTCAGCTTACAGAAACTTTATTCTTTCATCAAAGACCATCCTTTCTTTTTTCATAATTTATTTACTTTTTGTCCCAAGTGCAATTTTTATAATTCTTCACAGGCCCAATGACCTAATATATTTAGTAAGAAAATAATATTTTGCCTCCCTGTTCTCTCATTCTATCCACAGTTGCATGAACTTCACTTCCTTAGTATGGCTGAGTTCTGATTTTAGTATTTAACAATAAGCTATTAAAAAGTAATTATCTGTAGATTATTTTATTTCTTGTATTATATTTGCTAAAGGTTTAACCAAGAAACCTTTGCTTATTTCCTACTGTTACTGATTATCAGATGCTTTTTGAAAGTTAGTATTTCAGATTATTAAGCATTTTATACTTTTTGATATGCTATCTAACAATGCCTTAAATTTCATGTATTATATAATGTGTCTCATTCTTTTGAAAAATATTAAAACCATGTGCCAAACACTGATTATATCTTAACAAATACTAGCCCTTGTAAATATACCTGATAGTGGCAGAGAAAATGAAATTTTCCATGCAAGTTGGTGCATACAAAAACAATCATATCCATGAGGCAAATGTCCCATTTACCTGTTTTTCTTTTGTAACAGATATATCGATATAATTTACATATGATAATATTCATTCAATGAGTGCAGCCAAACGGTTTTTTTACTGTAATCAGAGTTGTGCAACCATTACTGTATGAATCTTAGAATATATTCCTCACCCCAAAATAAACTGCTTATTTAGCTACCATGCTCAATTCCCCATTCCCTACAGTGCTTGGTAACTACCTTTGGTGAAAGTGAAAGTTGTTCAGTACTGTTCGACTTTTGCGACCCCATGGACTGTACAGTCCATGGAATTCTCCAGGCCAGAATGCTGGAGTGGGTAGCCTTTTCCTTCTCCAGGGGATCTTCCCAACCCAGGGATCGAACCGGGGTCTCCTGCATTGCAAGCAGATTCTTTACCAATTGAACTATCAGGGAAGCCCCCTGACCTACTAGTCTACTTTTTATCTGTCTTGATTTGCCTATTCTGGACATTTCATATAAATAAAATTATAAAATGTATATAGTCATTTCACTTATGTTTTCAAGATCTATTCACATTGTAGCATATTTCAGTACTTCATCTGTTTTATGACTATTATTTCATTGTGTGATTATCACATTTATTATTCATTCATCCATTGATGGACATTTGATTTATCTAACTTTTGGCTACTTGAGTAATGTTGCTATGAATAGTCATGTTTTTGTGTGGACATGTTTTCATTTATCAAGGGTATAAGCTTAGAAGTGAAATTACTTGGTTAAAAAATTAACTATTTTTAACATTTTTAATTTCTGCCAGCCTATTTGGGAAAGGTGTCTGAACCATTTTACACTCTCACCTGCAGTGGATGAAAGTTCTGATATTTCCATACCTTTATCCACTCATTATTATTATCTGTACTTTTACTGTTGCCATCCTAGTGGATGTGAAGTGACATTTAATTACAGTTTGATTTGCATTTCCCTGATGACTAATGATGTTGTGTCATATTGTGTGCTTAGTGCCATTTGTATATCTTTTGTAAAGATGCCAATTCAGTTCCTTTGTCCATTTCATAATTATGCTATTTGTCTTTTTATTATTCTATTGTAAGAGTTCATTACATATGCTAGGTTGATGTTGTGGTTGTTTTTTCAGTCACTCAGTTATGTCTGACTCTTTGCAACCCCATGGAATGCAGCATGCCAGACTTCCACATCCTTCACCGTCTCCTAGAGCTTGCTCATACTCATGTCCATTGAGTTGGTGATGCCATCCAACCATCTTGTCTTCTGTTGTCCCCTGCTCCTCCTGCCTTCAATCTTTCCCAGCATCAGGGTCTTTCCCAATGGTCTTTTCCAGGGTCTTTGGTCACATCAGGTGACCAGAGTAATATGCCAGATGCAAGTCCATTATGAGCTATATGATCTGAAAATATTTTCTCCCGTTTCATGTATTGGTTTTCTTTTCATGGAAGTGTAATGTCCTTTAAGTCACACAAGTTTTTGATTGTGATGAAATCATTTCCTTTTTTTTTTTTTTTTTTGCATGCTTGTGTTTTTGATGTAAGAAGACATTGCCAAACCCAAAATCACCCTTATGTTTTGTGGGAATTTAAATGTTGCTATTTTCTCAAGGCCCTCCAAGTCTGGAGACTGTTCTGTCTTACCCTTTCCTTACATGCTATTTCTCATGCTCTTAAGGCAGATGAACTGGAGCCTATTATACAGAGTGAAGTAAGCCAGAAAGAAAAACACCAATACAGTATACTAATGCATATATATGGAGTTTAGAAAGATGGTAATGATAACCCTGTATGCGAGACAGCAAAAGAGACACAGATGTATAGAACAGTCTTTTGGACTCTGTGGGAGAGGGAGAGGGCAGGATGATATAGGAGAATAGCATTGAAACATGTAAATTATCATATGTGAAATGAATCACCAGTCCAGGTTTCATGCATGATAGAGGGTGCTCAGGGCTGGTGCACTGGGATGACCCAGAGGGATGGGATGGGCAGGGATGTGGGAGAGGGGTTCAAGATGGGGAATACATGTACACCCATGGTGGATCCATGTCAATGAATGGCAAAACCAATACAATATTGTAAAGTAAAAATAAATAAATAAATATAAATAAATACATTTTAAAATTAAAAAAAAAAAGGCAGATACTTTGGTGGACACGTCAGCCTCAACAGATGTTGTTCTACATGCAGAAAAAACTTCCTTATCTTCAAAGCCTTATTATTGCTTTGCTGAGCCCTATTACTGAATTCCAGACAAGTCCTCAATAAATATTCACTCAGCATTTTCTTGGGGAGTTACTCTTTCACGAGCTCTTCCTGCACTGTCTCTCATAATCCTGTGTTGTTGTGAGAATTAATTCAGTGTGACACGCGACATGCCATGTTTCTTCTAACACTTGTATAATTTTCGTTCTAATGTTTATGCTTTCATCCATTTAACTTTTGTATACATTGTGAAGTAGGCATCCAGCTTCATTCTTTTGCATCTAGCTATCCAGTTGCCCTAGCAACATTTATTAAAGTAATTTCCCCCATAACTTATATTGAGATAGTTATTATGGTTCAGTTGACTGTATCAGAGGAGTTTTTCTGTATTCTCAGTTCTATTCCATTGATCTATATGGTTATCCTATACCAGCTCCACACTGTTTTGATTATTATTGCTTTGTGGTAACTTTGAAATCAGAATGTATGTCACACAACTTTGTATTCTTTCAACTGTTTTCACTTTTCTAGCTCCGTTGAGCTAGAAAAGTCCATAATTTTAATAATCAGCTTGCCAGTTTCTTTAAAGAGAGCAACTGGGAAAATAATAGGGGTTGTGCTGAATTTGCAGATAACTTTAGGGATTATTGTCATTTTAACAATTTCAATATTATGTCTTCCAATTTATAAACATGTTGCAGATTTTCTTTAACTTAGGTCTCCTTTAATTTATATCAGTAGTGTTTCTTAGTTTTCAAAAAGTATAACTTTTACCCTTTTGTAGAGTTTAAATTTTATCCTTTTTGATGCTGCAGTAATTGGAATTATTTTATTTATTTAATTTTTGTATTTCTCATTAAAATTTATTATTTTTTGTATATCCTTCTTGAGTGTGCTTAATATGCGCTTAATGTTGTCACATATTTCTCTGAGCTTTGCTTTTATTTTTATCTTTTTCTCTCTGTTCTTCAGATTCCATAATCTGTTGTACTTTTCTTTCTTCAGGTTTGCTAATTCTTACTTCTGCTTATCCCTTCTGGTATACTTTTTATTTCACTTATATTGTAATTCTTAACTCCTGAATTTCTATTTGGTTTATTTTTTCATTCCAATCCCAAAGAAAGGCAATGCCAAAGATTGCTCAAACTACCACACAATTGCACTCATCTCACATGCTAGTAAAGTAATGCTCAAAATTCTCCAAGCCAGGCTTCAGCTATACGTGAACCATGAACTTCCAGATGTTCAAGCAGGTTTTAGAAAAGGCAGAGGAACCAGAGATCAAATTGCCAACATCCGCTGGATCATGGAAAGAGCAAGAGAGTTCCAGAAAAAAAAACATCTATTTCTGCTTTATTGACTATGCCAAAACCTTTGGCTGTGTGGATCACAATAAATTGTGGCAAATTCTGAAAGAGATGAGAATACCAGACCTCTTGAGAAACCTATATGCAGGTCAGGAAGCAATGGTTAGAACTGGACATGGAACAACAGACTGGTTCCAAATAGGAAAAGGAGTACATCAAGGCTGTATATTGTCACCCTGCTTATTTAACTTATATGAAGAGTACATCATGAGAAACGCTCGGCTGGAAGAAGCACAAGATGGAATCAAGCTTGCTGGGAGAAATATCAATAACTTCAGATATGCAGACGACACCACCCTTATGGCAGAAAATGATCAGATCAGATCAGTCGCTCAGTCGTGTCCGACACTTTGCAACCCCATGAATCGCAGCACTCCAGGCCTCCCTGTCCAGCACCAACTCCCAGAGTTCACTCAGACTCAAGTCCATCGAGTCAGTGATGTCATCCAGCCATCTCATCCTCTGTCGTCCCCTTCTCCTCTTGCCCCCAATCCCTCCCAGAATCAGAGTCTTTTCCAATGAGTCAACTCTTCACATGAGGTGGCCAAAGTACTGGAGTTTCAGCTATAGCATCATTCCTTGCAAAGAAATCCCAGGGCTGATCTTCAGAATGGACTGGTTGGATCTCCTTGCAGTCCAAGTGACTCTCAAGAGTCTTCTCCAACACCACAGTTCAAAACCATCCATTCTTCGGCACTCAGCCTTCTTCACAGTCCAACTCTCACATCCATACATGACCACAGGAAAAACCATAGCCTTGACTAGGCGAACCTTTGTTGGCAAAGTAATGTCTCTGCTTTTGAATATGCTATCCAGGTTGGTCATAACTTTCCTTCCAAGGAGTAAGTGTCTTTTAATTTCATGGCTGCAGTCACCATCTGCAGTGATTTTGGAGCCCAGGAAAATAAAGTGTGACACTGTTTCCCCATCAATTTCCCATGAAGTGATGGGACCAGGTGCCATGATCTTCATTTTCTGAATGTTGAGCTTTAAACCAACTTTTTCACTCTCCACTTTCACTTTCATCAAGAGGCTTTCTAGTTCCTCTTCACTTTCTGCCATAAGGGTGGTGTCATCTGCATATCTGAGGTTATTGATATTTCTCCCGGCAATCTTGATTCCAGCTTGTGTTTCTTAAAAAGCCTCTTGATGAAAGTGAAAGAGGAGAGAGAAAAATTTGGCTTAAAGCTCAACATTCAGAAAACATAGATCATGGCATCTGGTCCCATCACTTCATGGGAAATTGATGGGGAAACAGTGGAAACAGTGTCAGACTTTATTTTTCTGGGCTCCAAAATCACTGCAGATGGTGACTGCAGCCATGAAATTAAAAGACACTTACTCCTTGGAAGGAAAGTTATGACCAACCTGGATAGCATATTCAAAAGCAGAGACATTACTTTGCCAGCAAAGGTCCGTCTAGTCAAGGCTGTGGTTTTTCCAGTGGTCATTTATGGATGTAAGAGTTGGACTGTGAAGAAAGCTGAGTGCCAAAGAATTGATGCTTTTGAGCTGTGGTGTTGAAGAAGACTCTTGAGAGTCCCTTGGACTGCAAGGAGACCCCACCAGTCCAGTTTAAAAGATGTCAGCCCTGCATGTTCTTTGGAAGGAATGATGCTAAAGGTGAAACTCCAGTACTTTGGCCACCTCATGCAAAGAGTTGACTCATTGGAAAAGACTCTGATGTTGGAAGGGATTGGGGGCAGGAGGAAAAGGGGACAGCAGAGGATGAAATGGCTGGATGGCATCACTGACTCGATGGACTTGAGTTTGAGTGAACTCCAGGAGATAGTGATGGACAGGGATGTCTGGAGTGCTGCGATTCATGGGGTCACAAAGAGTCAGACAGGACTGAGTGACTGCACTGAACTGAATTGAAAGACTAGCAACTGGGGAACTCTCCATCCCCTTTCTGATGTCTATGTCAGAAGCTTTCTCTGTCCCTTTTTGTAATTTAGTAAAATTCTGCTATACAAAAACTTGAGGGATCAAGCCTAGTCCCTGGTTCCGAAATTAAATCTTTGGAGATCACAAATCTGACACTGTTCACCATAAGCTATTGGTGTTAAATCTGATATGTGATTGACATCCCAGCCTCTTGTTATTGCCTGTTTCACTCTGCTCTATGGGTCCTATTTTCTCAATTATTTGTATAATTTTTTTAAAAACTGGACATTTTAGTTAATTTATTGTAACAACTCTGGGTACCTGCCATTTGTAATTTGTTTGCTTATTTGTTTAGTAACTAGCTGGATTATATTAGTGAAGCCCATTTTCCCTACATGCAAAGATCCTGACATTGTCCCTGTTGGCATGTGCACAGGCAGGTGTCATGACAGTGGTTTAGTAGTGTTTTGTCTCCCCCCCCCCCTTTCTTTTTTTGCTAACAGCTCTACTATGAAGCTCTACTAATTGTTTGCTTATCAGTGTATTGTTTTCAACAATTCTCCAGAGAATAATTTGTGCCACAGTCTGATTTGATTAAATTTGAGGTCCTTTACAGAGTTAGTTTAGGAATTCAGTGTTTGAGGTTTTATCTGCCTCCAGGAGAACTCTTCTTGGCTGTCTCTTTCTGGTTATTCTGGTAAAACATATTGGTCTATACTTTAGTCTATATCGCTGATAAGCTGCCAGTCTTCTTTTAATCGCTTTATTATTTTTTAGAGCATCCTTAAACATGAAGTTTACTGTATTCTATTTCAAAGAAAATTCTTCAGGAAGAATTTTGGAGCTCTCTGTTTTATTCCTGGTGGCTCAGGAATCCACCCACCAATGCAGGAGTTTCAGGTTTGATCCCTATGTCAGGAAGATCCTGTGGAGAAGGAAATGTCAACCCAATCCACTATTCTTGCATGGGAAATCCCATGGACAGAGGAGCCTGGCAGGCTACAGTCCATGGGGTTGCAAAAAAGTCAGGCATGATTCAGCAACTAAGCAACAATGGCAGCAAAAATATACCCTGAAAAAAAAAATCTGTTAGCCATGGCTCCAGAGTGACATATTTCTCCCTGAATGACTTTCCTACCTTAGAAGCTGAGCAGTAGGCTGGTGATGATAGCCTCTGATCTTATTGGCATGTATTCTCTAAAGTGGAAACTATATCCTATGAATAGGCTATGGAGAAAGCAATTAGAACCCTAGCATTTTCAGTATCCTGTGATGGCAGTAGAGCCTCTGTATTCTCACCTTCTCAGCTGCACTACAGGAACTTAGTCTCTGGACAAAGTAACAGGACAGAGTGGTAGGGCTGGGGCACATGGGATGAGAATCGCTCATATTCAATCCCTCCCAAGGATATTCCATATTCCATGACTAGGAGTTTGGGGCATAAGGAATACTGTGTTCTTGGCTATACTTATCTGGAATAAAGTTCCTGTTATATCGGTCTGGTAGGGGGAAAAGGAATCATGATTCAAGTGCCTTAGATTATCAGTGTTCTTACAAAGTTTGAATAAATGTGTCTTCACTTACTGTATGCTCTGAGATACATTTCCAAAGTTTTTAAATTTTTGTTTTCCCCTTTCAGCAGTTTCTTTGAAGATTTAATCCCACAGAGCTCCTTTCATTGCCATTTTAGCAGTGGAACTCACATATACCTACTTTATACAGTGATGATAATGGTAATAATTATATGACATTATAATATAATTATCAATAACAATAATATTATCTTATATGCAGAATAAACATCACAAAGATGTTTAAAATATATACTTTTTCCAGATACTTTAGTATCTGATAAAACACATTTAATTGTGGTTCCTCTATAGCTAAGATTAAGTTGTGTGTTTTCAGTAAACCAGAAGTATTTATGACATTGTTCCACCTTTTGAACATATATGTGTGTGTTTGAGATTCTCTTCCCCACAAATCTGGAGTTTCTTGAAGATATGAGAGTCCTTCTTACTATGTGTATTGTCTGACACATATCTCAAAGACTACTTTTAGGCTTTTAATATGCTAGTTAGTTTATTGCTTGGTAAATGATAACTATCTTTCTAGGTATTTGGAAATATAATTAGCTTTTGTTTTGTGTAACCACAAACTGTTGCATTTGACAGAGTATAAAATAATTTGGGTAAGCAGTCAAGAATCTTCTTTGGTTCATTGTGATTTGGAGACACAAAATCCTACTATATACTCTAAAATCTCCTCATCTACTTTTCCTAAATGAAAGTTTGTATAGTTATCATGATAGTTGAATAATAATTGGGGTTGAACTGAAAATACCATTTGTAATTTTTTTTTTACTATATTTTCAGCTAAACAGAGTTCCACGGACATCTTTGGTAAAGAATTAGGTGACTGAAGACATAGGTTGCCTAATTATCAAAATTTTGGTAAGTTGATGTAATTTCTAGAAATTACCTATTGTGGACTAACAATTCTCAATACACTAGCCTAGCTTTAGAGAGGTGTTCTTCAACTGACAGCTTATCTTTTAGAATCAACATTTAATAAGTAGAATAGCAATAATGTGACTGGAAAACTGGTAATCTAGTGGCTTTAATTAAAACATTTTCCAAGCTACAAATTTATCCAAGAAAGGATTTCTTGGAAAAATTTAAGTTATTCAGGAATCACCAGTGCCATGCTTGCACAGAGCAGGAGTTTGACGAGTACTTACTTGAATGAATGTACTTGATCCAGGTTATAAATGCTTTAAAAAGGTCTCAGTCTTCCTTCTTTTCTTGAAAATCTGGAAATAGTTGGTGGTTTGATCTTCTCAGGGTAAGTTAATTATCCCAGAAAACCTACAAGCTAGTCAAGGGTTAGTAAGGTGAGAATTTCTATTTAGTATAAAAATGGGGACAGACCCTGTGTGGGAGATTTTAATTAAAGCAATCTTCTATCAACATAATTAATATTTTTCACTTTTATATACACAAGAATAACCCTAAATATTTAAGGGTACTATTTAAATTATTTTATAGTATTTTAATGCTTGAAGTTAGTCAATAATTTTGTAATAATTTAGACGTATTACTGTCACTCAGCTATATATCCAAATATTCTATGTGAAAATGACAAAGAAATTTCTATATCTTCTGCACTGAAACTGTATACCTTGTAATTTTTTATAAAACCACTGATAAATTATGAAAATTATTTACATATTTCATTTACATTAATTTAAACCTATGTATAAGTTCATGTATTTCTTTTGCTCTGTGTATCTGTGTGTTTGTGTATTCAGATGTGCCCCCTTATAAAGAACAATTATGAAACTGAAAAAAACAGGCTAAAGGGCATATACACCTAAATGCCAGCTATAAAACATATACTTACAAAGTCATTCATTAATTTTCAATTTACTGAGGAATTATCTTTGCCTCTAAATTATGACAAAATTAAGTATACCTTTGTTAGAATACTTTATTTTTTTCAAAATAATTCTCAGTATAAAATATATATGTATACACTATCCAGGATTTGTATGCAAACCCAGTGTTGTGCTCATTAGAGATCTTCAGTTAAATAACTTGAGGATCACGTATCTTTAAAGAAAAAAAAAAATTCTCTGACATTTATTAAGTGAAACTGTAGAATTGTAGTTTAATTTATCCTACTGTGCTAAATGGTGATGTATTCTTTGATGTTGCCTGTTCAATCCCGGGGTTGGGAAGATCCCCTGGAGAAGGAAATGGCAACCCACTCCAGTATTCTTGCCTGGAAAATCCCATGGATGGAGAAGCCTGACAGGCTACAGTCCATGGGGTCACAAAGAGTCAGACACGATTGAGCGACTTCACTTTCTTTAAAGGAAAGTAAGTATAAAGATAAACTGCAATTTTAATGTAGGACACAGACAAGCAAATCAGAACAATCCACTTCTAGAGAAAGATTTCATACCCAAATTCTTAAAATTCATGTCTTCTTCCCTTATTAGGATGAACATAACATATTCCAGTATTCATTGCAGTCCCCATTTACATCTATTGTCCCAACATAATTATTAGACCTGTGCCACTTTATTATTTAAAATTTTCTAACTTGGACATTAATTTATATAGTTATTTAAAAATTTATTTACTGGAAAATTTTGACGTTTTCTTATTTGGGAATTTTTGGAAATTCTGACATTCTATTACTTAAGTATTGTTTCAGGTGAGACCCTAAAAGAGTCTTTACAAAATCTTCCCCTAGGAGGGTCAAAATATTAACCTACAGTATTAACTAAAATCAAATGGTGCGTGTATGCTAAGTTGCTTCAGTTGTGTCTGACTCTTTGCGATCCTGTGGACCATAGCCTGCCAGGCTCCTCTGTCCACAGGATTCTCCTGGCAAGAATACTGGAGTGGGTTGACATGCCCTCTTCCAGGGGATCTTTCTGACCCAGGGATCCAACCCGTGTCTCTTTTGTCTCCTGTATTGACATATAGGTTCTTTACCACTAGTGCCATCTGGGAGGCCCACAATCAAATGGTATTGATTGTTTTAAAATATTTTATTCAGCTTACTTAAAAAAAATTAAGATATTCTAGTATGAAAACTATTTGTACCATTATTATTTTTAATTAATTAATTTATTTTAATTGGATGCTAATTACTTATGATATTGTAGTGGGTTTGCTATACATTCATATGAATCAGCCATGGGTGTACATGTGTTCCCCATCCTGACTCTCCCTCCCACTTCCCTCCCCATTCCATCCCTCAGGGTCATCCCAGTGCACCGGCCCTGAGCGCCCTGTCTCATGCATTGAACCTGGATTGGAAATCTATTTCACATATGTTAATATACATGTTTCAATGCTATTCTCTCAAATCATCCCACCCTTACCTTCTCCCACAGAGTCCAAAAATCTGTTCTTTATCTCTGTGTCTCTTTTGCTGTCTTGCATATAGGGTCATCGTTACCATCTTTCTAAATTCCATATATATGTGTTAATATACTATATTGGTATTTTTCTTTCTGACTTACTTCACTCTGTATAATAGGCTCCAGTTTCATCCACCTCATTAGAACTGATTGAAATGCATTCTTTTTAATTGCTGAGTAGTATTCCATTCTGTATATGTGACACAGCTTTCTTATTCATTCATCTGCCCGATGTTCATTTAGGTTGATTCCATGTCCTAGCTATTGTAAACAGTGCTGCAATGAACATTGGAGTACATGTGTCTCTTTCAATTCTAGTTTGTAAAATTGCTTTTATAGATATTTTTATAGATCATTTCTGTGTCCAATAAAACATAACTAGCCTAATGTCTCTAAAATTGTTACCCATTTTATTCTTAAAATTAACAAATGTAACATAATAGTTTTGAGATTTGTTCATATTATATCCTAAAACATAGCATATATTTAATTGCTTTTAAATCTTAACTAATATTAAATTACTTCATTTTTGTTTGTCCATTCAACAATGGAGAGATACTTGGATTGTTTTTAGTTTGTGACTATTATGAACAATGCTGGTTTTCACATTCACAAATATGTATGGTTTCATTTCTCTTGGATAGATTCCTGACTGCAAATGCTGAATTGTATAAGTGCATGTCTAACTTTTAAGGAAATGACCAAACATTTTCCAAATTGGCTGCACAATCTACATTCCCGTTAGCTTGATATATTTCCAAATTTTCCACTTCCTTGTCAACACCCTTTATTGTCTGTATTTTGTCTATATTAAGTGCATACTCTAGTATATGTGTGGTGTTATTGTGAATTTAATTTGTGCTTCTCTAATGACTAATAAAATTTAACACATTTTCATGTCTGTATCTTATTTGGTGAAATATTGTTTCAAAGTTTTTTCATTTTATATTTGTGTTTTTGTTAAGCTGTATGTGTTATGTAAATTTAGGAAAATTCCTTTTTAAAATATATCCTTTTCAAGTATTTTCTCCAAATTTATATCTTACTTTTTTCTTTTTAATTAATGGCATCATTTGAAGCACATATTTTTTAAAATTTTGATACAAACATAAGACCAGAAACTATAAAACTCCTAGAGGAGAATATAGGCAAAACACTCTCTGACATAAATCACAGCAGGATCTTCTATGACCCATCTCCCATAATATTGGAAGTAAAAGCAAAAATAAACAAATGGGACCTAATTAAACTTAAAAGCTTCTGCACAACAAAGGAAACTATAAGCAAGTGAAAAGACAGCCTTCAGAATGGGAGAAAATAATAGCAAATGAAGCAACTGACAAACAACTAATCTCAAAAATATACAAGCAACTCCTACAGCTCAATTCCAGGAAAATAAACAACCCAATCAAAAAATGAGCCAAAGAGCTAAACAGACATTTCTCCAAAAGAAAACATACAGATGGCTAACAAACATATGAAAAGATGCTCAACATCACTCATTATCAGAGAAATGCAAATCAAAACCACAATGAGGTACCATTTCATGCCAGTCAGAATGGCTGCTATCAAAAAGTCTACAAGCAGTAAATTCTGGAGAGGGTGTGGAGAAAAGGGAACCCTCTTACACTGTTGACGGGAATGCAAACTAGTACAGCCACTATGGAGAACAGTGTGGAGATTCCTTAAAAAACTGGAAATAGAACTTCCATATGACCCAGCAATCCCACTGCTGGGCATACACACCGAGGAAACCAGAAGGGAAAGAGACATGTGTACCCCAATGTTCATCGCAGCACTGTTTATAATAGCCAGGACATGGAAGCTACCTAGATGCCCATCAGCAGATGAGGTACATATACACAATGGAGTATTACGCAGCCATTAAAAAGAATACATTTGAATCAGCTCTAATGAGGTGGATGAAACTGGACCCTATTATACAGAGTGAAGTAAGCCAGAAAGAAAAACACCAATACAGTATACTAATGCATATATTTGGAATTTAGAAAGATGATAACGATAACCCTTTATGCGAGACAGCATAAAAGACGCAGATGTACAGAACAGTCTTTTGGACTCTGTTGGAGAGGGAGAGGGTGGGATGATTTGGGAAAATGGCATTGAAACATGTATAATATATATGAAACAAATCACCAGTCCAGGTTCAAGGCAGGATACAGGATGCTTGGGGCTGGTGCACTGGGATGACCCAGAAGGATGGTACAGGGAGGGAGGTGGGAGGGGTGTTCAGGATGGGGAACACGTGTATACCCGTGGCAGATTCATGTTTATGTATGGCAAAACCAATACAATATTGTAAAGTAATTAGCCTGCAATTAAAATAAATAAATTTATAATAAAAAATTGCATGTTGTTTTTTTCTCTTTATGAGATATATTTTGTTATTATATGTAAAAACTCTTTGCCGAAATCCACCTCCTGATGATTTTCTCCTGTGTGTTCTTATAGAAATTTTATGGTTTTAGCTTTTACAGTTATTAATATTAATACGAGTAATTTTGAGCTAAGTGTTTTGTTTGATGAGGAAAAAAATCCAAGTTATTTATTATGCATGTGAATATCCAATTGTTCCATATTTATTGGTTGAAAATACTATTCTTTCTCCCATTATCTTGACACCTCTATCAAAAATCTGTATTTGAAGACATTCAATGCTCTTCCATCCATTACTATTTTATATTTTATATCTCCATGTAAGTTTTAGGATATATATATACACACACACATACACACACACACACACACACACACACACATATATATATATATATATATACACACACACATACAACTTCTACCAAGAAAGCTTTTGGGATTAAGTTTTGATTCAGTTGACAGGATTTACAGTCCAGTAATATTGAGTTTTGTCCATAACCATCAAAATCTCTATTTATATCTTCTTTAATTTTTCTTAGCAAAGTTTTATAATTTCCATTATATGAAAATCATATTTTCAGTGTTAAATTTATCTGAGAATTGTGTAATTTATAATTCTATAGTAAATTAAGTGACTTTAAAATTTTTATTTTCAGATTGTTTATTATGAGATATTGAAATATAATTGATTTTTTATATACTTTGTTAGCATCCTGCAACCTTGGTATATTCAGTGATTAGTTATATCAGCTTTATTATAACTTACTCTGAGTTTTCATCAATACAGCAATATTATCTGAAAAGGAAGACAATGTATCTCTGTCTTTCTGATATGGATACTTTTTATTCCTTTCTATTACCATGATGAGTTTGTGGGCATAGCATATTGCAAATAGTATTTCTTTATTGCCCTTTCAGTTCCATTAGATCTGTTGTGATGTCCCTTCTTTCATTTCTGATTTTATTGTGTCATTTCTTATAACCTACAATTAGACTGGATAAATGCTTATAGATTTTATTCATCTTTTCAAAGAATCAGCTATTCATTTCATAGAATTTCTCTATTTCCCTTTTTCAATTTCATTTATTTCTGTGCTAATTCTAAATTCTTCATTTCTGCTTATTTAATTTTACTTAGCGTTTTTTTTCTAGTTTCCTAAGTTGGAAAATAGTTTATTGATTGTATAGGTTTCTTTCCAATATATGCATTCATTGCTATAATTTACCTGTAAGCACTGCTTTTATTCCGCCCCCATAATATTGGTAAGTTGTGTTTATATCTTTATTTCCAAAATTCTTTTAATTTCTGTTGATATTTTATTTTTTTAAATTTTATTTTATTTTTAAACTTTACATAATTGTATTAGTTTTGCCAAATATCAAAATGAATCCGCCACAGGTATACATGCGTTCCCCATCCTGAACCCTCCTCCCTCCTCCCTCCCCATACCATCCCTCTGGGTCGTCTCAGTGCACTAGCCCCAAGCATCCAGTATCGTGCATTGAACCTGGACTGGCATCTCGTTTCATACATGATATTTTACATGTTTCAATGCCATTCTCCCAAATCTTCCCACCCTCTCCCTCTCCCATAGAGTCCATAAGACTGTTCTATACATCAGTGTCTCTTCTGCTGTCTCGTACACAGGGTTATTGTTACCATCTTTCTAAATTCCATATATATGCGTTATTATACTGTATTGATGTTTTTCCTTCTGGCTTACTTCACTCTGTATAATAGGCTCCAGTTTCATCCACCTCATTAGAACTGATTCAAATGTTTTCTTTTTAATGGCTGAGTAATACTCCATTGTGTATATGTACCATAGCTTTCTTATCCATTCATCTGCTGATGGACATCTAGGTTGCTTCCATGTCCTGGCTATTATAAACAGTGCTGCGATGAACATTGGGGTACACATGTCTCTTTCCCTTCTGATTTCCTCAGTGTGTATGCCCAGCAGTGGGATAGAAAATCTGTTGATATTTTAGATTAGTTCCACTGTGATCTAAAAGCAGACATTGTGTGATTTCTATCATTTAAAGTTGTTCATGTTTTATGGCCCAGGATATGATCTTTTGTCCTTGTGAGTTTAAGAAGAATATGTATTCTGCTGTTTTTGAATGACGTAGTCTATAGATGCCAATTATATTTGATTGATTGATTGTGTTTTGAGTTCAACTATGCCCTTACTGATTTTCTCCCTGACTGATCTGTCCATTTCTGATACAGACATGTTGATGTCTCCATTTATGATAGTGGAATCATCTCTTTCTTTTTGCATTACTATTACTTTTTTTCTTTTTTTTTCCCCTCAAAATTATGATACTCTATTGTTAGGCACACACTTTAAGGATTTTTTTGTCTTTTTTGACAAAAACAAGAAGAATCTAAAATAAGTGAATTAAATACATTTAAATATTTTATTTATCTCCTTTTTGTGGTGGTAATGATAGTAACTGAAGCTTAGCATTGGAGGGAATTAACTTAACTAACACTGTGTTCATAAGTAAAATAACAATTCACAAGTATGGTATTCAGAAGACTAGATATAGAAATATTAATAGGTGCTCTTTGGAAAAAGTATTTTTAAAGTCAACCATGGTCAGGATGCACAAATATTTAGCTCTTTTCAGCCATTGCTTTCTTTCTTGAAACGTACTGCATGCTAGCTTAGTAAAAAATTCAAGAAGTCTTACAATAATAAAGAATATATGACTGTTCATTATACCTCAAGGTGGAAAAAGAAAGAATATACAAATTTGTTCAATAGTTTGCCAAATTAGAACACATGTATAGGGACTTTATTGGAGAAGGAAATGGCAACCAACTCCTGTACTCTTGCTTGGAAAATCCCATAGACAGAGGAGCCTGGTAGGCTACAGTCCATGGTGTCGCGAAGAGTCAGACAGGACTGAGCAACTTTACCTTCACTTTTCATTTTCATGCATTGGAGAAGGAAATGGCAACCCACTCCAGTATTCTTGCCTGGAGAATCCCAGGAATGGAAGAACTTGGTGGCCTGCTGTCTATGGGGTCACACAGAGTCGGACACGACTGAAGCAACTTAGCAGAGCATAGGAACTTTATTAGCATAATTCTTACATTTCAAGTAATTCAGAGGTACAATTCCTCAATATATGAATATACTAATGAAAAAGAAACATTTTAATTAGCTAATCCACATGTAGATTATTATTCATCTACCATTGTTTTTAAATGTATATTATCATCTGTGTTTATTAATATTATGTTGAATATCCACATAAGTTGCTAGAGCAGAGTAGATTATTGCTGTTTATTTACAGCAAACAATGATTACTTGTTTCATTCTCCCCAATTCTTATTCATGAGGTGACTCAAAAGTAGACAAAGGTCTTGCCACACATATGGAGTCTGTATTGCTAGTGAGGAACCCTAAATAAAATTAATCTAGGCCCTTATTTACATGTTGTATCACTCCCATCCAAAAGAGTCTCCTTGGAAATATAATGGAAAAGATACTGTTTTCTGACTCTTAGCTCCGTGGAATATAAATAAATCTCTCCATGGCAAAGATAAATAAGTTCATTGTCTCCTTATTTACAACCTAGAATGTCTTCAAGGTTCTAAGTTTCAACCAACCTTGAAATGTAAGTATACAACTCAGGAGATAAATCTCTCTGGAGTTCTCTCTATCTAATTAGTTATAAATTACCTTTCAGGAGATGGTTTTTGCCCAGACCTCAAATATCAATAACATTTGTTCAGAATGTCCAAAATGCATAAACAGAACTATCATTTCTTCAGGGTCACATCATAATGTAGTAATTAATGAAAATGTTAATAAGATTACTGTTTTTATTTTAATATAAGCATACATAAACAGTAATTTAGTCAATGTTAGAAACTCTGTATAATTTGTAGTGTTATTTTCTTAGTCTACATAAACATAAGAGAATGGAATGGTAACAACAATTATGTATACTTAATATCAAAATGTAATGTTGTGAAAAATATTTGAAATTATGACTAACCTTCCCTGCTAAAATATATCGTGGGGTTGATATTGACCTTTACCAAATGTATGGAACTGTTTGGAGACTACTTTTAGAGATGAAAGGAAAGAAATCCTTAATCTTAAAAGTAGGCCAAGGAATCTCTGTAAATATTAGCTAAATGTTATATATATTAAAAAAAAAAAAAACTACTGAAAAGAGAATGTATTCTCTCTTCTCATGTGCAGTATTGTATGGAATAAGTTCATCTGATAAAAAAAAAAAACAATTCCCCCCTAATCATTTAAACAGTAAAATATATATAGTAATATATGAGTCCATATATGTGATACAACATGATGTATGAATAAATTTCTATGCATATGTAGCTGTGCATTACACAGGTCAATTTCAGAAATTGGTATTAGGTTAATTGTACCATTGAATCGTTCATTTTATTATGAAAATAAAGTTTGTATACTAATAGCTAAGATGGGGACATCACTTACCTTTCCATATAATAAAAAATGTATTAAGCTTAAATATACAGAATTATAAGATACTTAAATATGAGAATCATAGTTAATTCTTTAAAATAAATAATATAGTCATTAAAATAAACAGTATAGCTATGAAATTAATTTTAACTTTTACTCTGTATAATGCAATTGATAATTCAAAAAGTTAAAGACACTTTCTACTTTATCGACTATGCCAAAGACTTTGACTGTGTGGATCACAATTAACTGTGGAAAATTCTGAAAGAGATGGGAATACCAGACCACCTGACCTGCCTCTTGAGAAACCTGTATGCAGGTCAGGAAGGAATAGTTAGAACTGGACATGGAACAACAAACTGGTTCTAAATAGGAAAAGGAGTACGTCAAGGCTGCATATCGTCACCCTGCTTATTTAACTTATCTGCAGAGTACATCATGAGAAACGCTGGGCTGGAAGAAGCAGAAGCTGGAATCAAGAGTACTGAGAGAAATATCAGTAACTTCAGATATGCAGATGACACCACCCTTATGGCAGACAGTGAAGAGGAACTAAAAAGCCTCTTGATGAAAGTGAAAGAGGAGAGTGAAAAAGTTGGCTTAAAGCTCAACATTCAGAAAACTAAGATCATGGCATCCAGTCCCTTCACTTTATGACCAATAGATGGGGAAACAGTGGAAATAGTGTCAGACTTTATTTTGGGGGGCTCCAAAATCACTGCACATGGTGATTGCAGCCGTGAAATTAAAAGATGCTTACTCCTTGGAAGGAAAGTTATGACCAACCTAGTTAGCATATTAAAAAGCAGAGACATTACTTTGTCAACAAAGGTCCATCTAGTCAACGCTATGGTTTTGTGTGAATGTGAGAGTTGGACTATAAAGAAAGCTGAGTGTGAAGAATTGATGCTTTTGAACTGTGGTGTTGGAGAAGACTCTTGAGAGTCCCTTGGACTGCAAGGACATCCAACCAGTCCATCCTAAAGGAGATCAGTCCTGGGTGTTCATTGGAAGGACTGATGTTGAAGCTGAAACTCCAATACTTTGGTCACCTGATGCAAAGAGCCAACTCATTGGAAAAGACCATGATGTTGGGAAAGATTGAGGGCAGGAGGAGAAGGGGAAGACAGAGGATGAGATGTCTGGATGGCATCATTGACTTAATGGACATGGGTTTGGGTGGACTCTGGGAGTTGGTGATGGACAGGGAGGTGTGCTGTGGTTCATGGGGTCGCAAAGAGTCGAACACAACTGAGCAAGTGAACTGAAAGATGTTTCCAGTTGAATTTTATTCAATTTTTCATTCATGCATGAATGTCTTTTTATGTGTTTACAATTAAACATCCAGTAAAAACATAATGGTATAATGAGTAATGCAATACACATCCAAGAACTCACCTCATAGCAAGCACCATGCACTCTCTTCCCCAATCCTGTCCCAGAGGTATGAGTATTTCATATTTGGGTTTTATCATTTCCATGTGTTTCTTTAAAATTTTGCTACAAACTTATATGTATTGCAAAACAATATACATTTTTGCTTATGTTGACTTTAAATAAATGGAACTGTGCTATGTTTTCTGTGACTTGCCTCTTTTGCTTATCCAGTCCATGGAGGGATACGCCACAATTTAACCTTCTGTTGTCAGGTATTTTCATTGTTTCCCTTTTTAAAATAACTAACAATATTACTATAAAGTTTCTTTTTCAGGTGTCTTTATATATGTTGGTTCTGATGAATTTCACTTTGGGGCCTAGTTACCTTATATGTTTGAGTATTCTTGAATGTTTTCTGTCCAACCATTTAAAAAATGAATCCGTGTCAATTCTTTGAAATTTGGGATAATAATCCCTCATCCTTCATCCTTTGCATAAGCTTCTCTGAAGTTCCTGGGAACAGTGACAGGTATGGGATACTGTTAAGTAAATTATTCACTTGATGTTATTTGGACCTCTGAGATGACATAAATCAGTGTTTAAATTTGCCCAAGAACACATAATTCTTCTTGCTCCAAATCAACTCAATTTTAAGAACAACATCCTGAGTGAAGGGACATTTTTTACCTCCAGATATCTCTACTCTGAAATAGTAGGTATTCCTTTAAATTTAGTTATTTTGAAAAGGGCCTCTTAGTAGATTTTCCATTTTATGTATATCCAGGGCTTGCTTCTGTTTTGCTTACTACCACAAATTATTAAAACCGAATCTTAAATGTGAAGAATAGACAACTGCATTTAGGGAAAAATAAAAAAAGGAGGCATTAAAATTGATATCTTTTGTGTCTAAATTTTCATCCTATTTGGTCATTTTTATTTTTTTTTAATTTATTTTTAAAAGGTTCGTCTAACTTTCCTGCAAGGTAAGATCATTCAAAATTATAGACAGTATTAAAGATAGCATGTCCAATGTGATCATTCTAAATACAAAGATGGTCATTCTGCATTAACTTAAAATATTTTCACATCTCTACTGTACAATATATTAAACATAGATTCCTCAGCGACACAATCGGCAAATTTCTTGATAGTGTTTTGCTATTTAACAATTGTAATTGAGATTATTTATCATTATTCCTTCTCTCGATCATGTCTGACTCTTTGTGACACCATGAACTGCAGCACGCCAGGCTTCCCTGTCCTTCACTGTCTCCCACAGTTTGCTCAGACTCATGTCAATTGAGTCGATGATGCCATTCAATCATCTCACCCTCTGTCGTTTCCTTCTTATCCAGCCTTCAATCTTTCCCAGCATCAGGGTCTTTTCCAGTGAATAGTTCTTTGCATTAGGTGGCCAAAGTATTGGTGCTTCAGCTTCAGCATCAATTCAGTTCAGTCGCTCAGTCATGTTTGACTCTTTTCAACCCCTTTGGACTGCAGCATGTCCGGCTTCCCTGTCTATCACCAACTCCTGGAGCTTGCTCAAACTCCTTCAGTCATTCCCAGCCAATCTTCTTCAATCTTCCTGCCTTCAGTCTTCCCCAGCATCAGGGTCTTTTCCAGTGAGTCAGTTCTTCAAATCAGGTGGCCAAAGTGTTGGAGTTTCAGCTTCAGCATCAGTCCTTCCAATGAATATTCAGGACTGATTTCCTTTAGGATTGACTGGTTGGAGCTCCTTGCTGTCCAAGGGACTCTCAAGAGTCTTCTCCAACACCACATTTCAAGAGCATCAATTCTATGCCACTCAGCTTTCTTTATGGTCCAGATCTCACATCCATACATGACTACTGGAAAAACCATAGCTTTGACTAGACGAACTTTGTTGGCAAAGTCATATCTCTACTTTTTAATAGGCTGTCTAGGTTGGTCATAGCTTTTCTTCTAAGGACCAAGGGTCTCTTAATTTTATTGCTGCAGTCACCATATGCATTGATTTTGCAGCCCAAGAAAATAAAGTCTGTCACTATTTCCATTATTTCTACATTTATTTTCCCTGAAGTGATGGAATCAGATGCCATGATCTTAGGTTTTAGAATATTGAGTTTTAAGCCAGCTTTTTCACCCTCTTCTTTCATTTTAATCAAGAGGTTCCTTATTTCCTCTTCACATATCACCATTATGGTATATTTGCATATCTGAGGTTATTGATATATCACCTGGCAATCTTGATTCTACCTTGTGTTTCATCCATCCCACCATTTCACACGATGTATTCTGCATAGAAGTTAAATAAGTAGGATAACAATATACAGTCTTGACATACTCCTTTACCAATTGTGAACCAGTTTGTTGTTCCATATCCACTTCTATCTATTGCTTCTTGACCTGCATACAGATTTGTAAAGGGGCAGGTAAGGCGGTCTGGAATTCCCATTTCTTGAAGAATTTTCCACAGTGTTGTGATCTACACAGTCAAGGGCTTTGATGTAATCAGTAAAGAAGAAGTAGATGTTTTTTTTGTTTGTTTGTTTTTAATTCTCTTGCTTTATCTAGCATCAGTCCTTTCAATGACTATTCAGAGTTGATTTCTTTTAGAATTAACTGGTTTGATCCCCATGCTTTCTAAGGGACCCCCAAGAGTCTTACCCAGCACCACAGTTTGAAAGCATCAATTCTTTGGTGCTCAGCCTTCTTTATGGTCTAAGTCTCATATCCCTATGTGACTACTAGTAAAACTGTAGCTTTGACTATATAGACCTTTGTTGGCAAAGTGATGTCTCTGTTTTTTTAATACACTGTCTAGGCTTGTCATAGCTTTTCTTCTAAGGAACAAGCACCTTTTTATTTCATGGCTTCAATCCCCATATGCATTGATTTTGGAGCACAGGTAAATAAATCTGCCACCGTTTCTGTTTTTCCCCATCTATTTACAATGAAGTCTGCCAGAGTCCAGCTCCAGCAGCCAGGGAATCAGTCTGAAGAGATGAGCTGTTTTGGTGGGGAATGATGTAGTCTCTGACTCAAGATACAGGGCTACATGTTTATTTTAAGCATCAGGTCTTTTATACTTTGACAAAAGCATTAGGTCAGAGGTTTGACATTTTCAGTTCCTCCTCACCCAGATTTATTGTCTCATTGTTGCCCTTCAAAGTTCCTGCTTCAGAGATTCTCTCAGAAACGTGTTTACCTGTGATTACCTTGTAACTCATGCTTGTCTGGGCTGCATACCACATTCCTCAGTTTACTTCTTATCTTTCTAAATCCTGCTTGCCTCTAGTATCCTAAGCTCACTGTCTCCTAAAAAGGCTTCTAACTATTCTTAATTATTCTTAAACCCTAAACTGAGCAAACTTCCTTTGCCATAAACATTTCCCTCACAAACAGGTCCCAGATAACAATCCTTCCCATGGCCTCAAGCTGTGGTCTACATGCTCATCCTGGGACATTCTTTGTAAAAATCCTTGAACAAATGTCAATGGTTACTTTATAGATTACTTTCTGGGCACAACTGCAGAAGGCTTTGTGTATTCTCATGCTTCTCTCAAGAACAATAAGCACCTTAACATTCTTTCCAGCCAACTCAACTGAAGAAAAGAAAGAACAAGTCAGAATCACAAAACTTAACTGTTTCATCCCGGGACCGTGCCTGTGGAATGAGGAGAGGGGGTTGGGGCCATGCTTGCATTTTGTCAGTAATGCCTAATGCAGCTCCTGACAGAAGTCATGGGACCAGATGACATGATCTTCGTTTTCTGAATGTTGAGTTTTAAGTTTCAGTCTCCTCTTTCACCTTTGTTAAGAGGCTCTTTAGTTCATCTTCACTTTTTGCCATAAGAGTGTGTCATCTGCATATCTGAGGTTATTGATATTTTTCCTGGTAATCTTGATTCAAGCTTGTGTTTCAACACCAGCATTTGGCATGATGCATTCTGCATAGAAATTAAATAAGCAAGGTGACAATATACAACCTTGCCATGCTCCTTTCCCAACTTTGAACCAGTGCATTATTCCATGTCTGGTTCAAACTTTTGCCTCTTGGCCTGCATACAGGTTTCTCAAGAGGCAGAAAAGGTGGTCTGTTATCCCCACATTTAAAAAATTTATAAATTTAAGAATTATGGCCTTAATTCAGTTCAGTTCAGTTGCTCAGTCGTGTCCAACTCTTTGCAACCCCATGAATCACAGCACGCCAGGCCTCCCTGTCCATCACTAACTCCCGGAGTTCATTCAGACTCATGTCCATCGAGTCAGTGATGCCATCCAGCCATCTCATCCTCTGTCATCCCCTTCTTCTCCTGCCCCTAATCCCTCCCAGCATCAGAGTCTCTTCCAATGAGTCAACTATTCGCGTGAGGTGGCCAAAATACTGGAGTTTCAGCTTTAGCATCATTCCTTCCAAAGAACATCCAGGGCTGATCTCCTTCAGAATGGACTGGTTGGATCTCCTTGCAGTCCAAGGGACTCTCAAGAGTCTTCTCCAACACCACAGTTCAAAAGCATCAATTCTTTGGCACTCAGCTTTCTTCACAGTCCAACTCTCACATCCATACATGACCACTGGAAAAACCATAGCCTTGAGTAGATAGACCTTTGTTGGCAAAGTAATGTCTCTGCTTTTCAATATGCTATCTAGGTTGGTCATAACTTTTCCTCCTAGAGTAAACGTCTTTTAATTTCATGGCTGCAATCACCATCTGCAGTGATTTTGGAGCCCAGAAAAATAAAGTCTGACACTGTTTCCACTGTTTCCCCATCTTTTTGCCATGAAGTGATGGGAGTAGATGTCATGATCTTCATTTTCTGAATGTTGAGTTTTAAGCCAACTTTTTCACTCTCTTCTTTTACCTTCATCAAGAGACTTTTTAGTTCCTCTTCACTTTCTGCCATAAGGGTGGTATAATCTGCATATCTGAATTTATTGATATTTCTCCCAGCAATCTTGATTCCAGCTTGTGCTTCCTCCAGCCCAGCGTTTCTCATGATGTACTCTGCATATAAGTTAAATAAGCGGGGTGACAATATACAGCCTTGACGTACTCCTTTTCCTATTTGAAACCAGTCTTTTGTTCAAAGTCCAGTTCTAACAATTGCTTCCTGACCTGCATACAAATTCCTCAAGAGGCATGTCTTGTGGTCTGGTATTCCCATCTCATTCAGAATTTTCCACAGTTTATTGTGATCCACACAGTCAAAAGCTTTGGCATAGGCGGTAAAGCAGAAATAGATGTTTTTCTGGAATTCTCTTGCCTTTTTGATGATCCAGCGGATGTTGGCAATTTGGTCTCTGGTTCCTCTGCCTTTCCTAAAACTAGCTTGAATAACTGGAAGTTCACGGTTCACGTTTTGCTGAAGCCTGGCTTGGAGAATTTTGAGCATTACTTTACTAGCATGTGAGATGAGTGCAATTGTGTGGAAGTTTGAGCATTCTTTGGGATTGGAATGAAAACTGACCTTTTCCAGTCCTGTGTCCACTGCTGAGTTTTCCAAATTATGCTTATTCCAATTAGTACCTTCCAAATGCGTCTTATTTTGTGCAGTAGTTTACATGTGTGATCTTTCAAATTGGATGAAATTATACATAATCAATGTTTATTTATTGCAGTAAATATCCCACAAATAAACATTTATCCCAATGTTTATTTATTCCTTTTATTTGCTTATAACTCCCTCTTTCATCTGTAATCTTCATTTTGACTTCAACGTTTCTTTTGCTGGAGCACATCCTTTGATGAGGTTGAATTTGTGGTAAGAGCTTACAGTTTTTTTAAATGCTATTTCATTTCATTTGTGAAAAAAATTTTTAATTACACATAAGATATTTGACATAATTGTACCTTAAAATAATTCTAGGATACCATTATATTGCTTTCTGACATCCAAGGTTGACTTTAAGAATTAACTTTGAAGTAATCTGTAATTTGACATATGTAAGCTTAGTTTCTCACAGCTTTCTCTTAATATATGTCAGTGTGGATTTCTTGTGGTATTCTTCCCAGAATTTGTTTTCCAAAGGTGAAATGCACTCATTTTTTACTGCTTCTAAAATCTACTTTCTTCTATTTATCTATTATCTCATTCTAAATCACCAATTTGAAAGATACTCTCAGTTTTCTTTCTTTCTCCATTGTACTTATCCTCCATTATTGTAATTATCCCTTTACCTATATTTGTCAAAGATAGATTTTACATTTGAAGGTTTTTTTTGTTTGTTTGTTTGTTTTTTAATCTCTGAGTACCTTTTAGTGGTGGACAAGTATTTTAATCTGACTTACTTGAATGTCCAAATGTGTCCACAGATGTACAGGCTACATAGACCATAGTCTGATAATTACTCCAATATAGTATAGATTATTCTTCACATCATTATTGTTCATTTCCATATCACTTTAATTGATTTATATGGGCAACTTTTTTTATGTTTTCTTCTCAGATTTTATCGAGAAGCAAGTAGAGATTTCTTCCCTAAGTTTATATGAGCAGGTGCACATGCTCAGTTCAGTTCAGTTGCTCAGTCATGTCCGACTCTTTGCGACCCCATGAATCACAGCACGCCAGGCCTCCCTGTCCATCACCAACTCCCGGAGTTCACTCAGACTCACGTCCATTGAGTCCGTGATGCCATCCAGCCATCTCATCCTCTGTCATCCCCTTCTCCTACTGCCCCCAGTACCTCCCAGCATCAGAGTCTTTTCCAATGAGTCAATTCTTCACATGAGGTGGCCAAAGTACTGAAATTTCAGATTAAGGATCATTCCTTCCAAAGAACACCCAGGGCTGATATCCTTTAGAATTGACTGGCTGGATCTCTTTGCAGTCCAAGGGACTCTCAAGAGTCTTCTCCTACACCATAGTTTAAAAGCATCAATTCTTTGGTGCTCAGCTTTCTTCACAGTCCAACTCTCACATCCATACATGACCACTGGAAAAACCATAGCCTTGACTAGACGGACCTTTGTTGACAAGGTAATGTCTCTGCTTTTGAATATGCTAACTAGGTTGGTTATAACTTTCCTTCCAAGGAGTAAATGTCTTTTAATTTCATGGCTGCGGTCACCATCTGCAGTGATTTTGGACACATCATGTCTAATTCTTTGCAACCTTGCAGACTATAGGCCACTAGGTTACTCTGTCCATGGAATTTTCTGGGCAAAAATACTGGAGTAGGTTGCCTTTTCCAACACCAAGGGATCTTTTTAACCCAGATGGAACCTGTGTCTCTTGAGTTTCCTCCTTTGACAGGCAGATTCTTTATCTACTGAAATACTTGGGTCACCATATATCTTTATATCAGAATCGACTGAAAAGAAATGTCTAACACTTATTACAATGCCCCATTCACCAGATCTGTGAGTAAGAGATGTCTAACTCTCTGAGTTCTCCCCTGTTCTTTATGTAGACATGTACATAAAATGGGGCTTCTCTTGTGGCTCAGAAGTTAAAGAATCAGCCAGTAATACAGGAGACTCAGGTTTAATTCCTGTGTCAGGAAGATTCCCTGGAGAAGGGATTGGCAACCCACTCCAGTATTCTTGCCTGGAGAATTTCATGGGCAGAGGAGCCTGGTGGGCTATGGGTTACATAGAGTCAGACACAACTGAGCAACTAACACACATACATAAAGAAAGGAAGATGAGAGAAAATCTGAAACAAAAGTATTAAAATATGTTGGATAAATAAGGGGATATAATATCAAATATATGAAGAGCAAAATTTTTAATGAGTTGCAGAAAATAATATTATTCATATTTCAAGTAAGTCTCCTTGCCTTTTCACTAGAGGTAGAGCTAAGTCCATTCTTGTACATGCACTCATACATACTTACACATATGCATATGCACAAACACACACTCATATGGATAGCGAAGTCACACCTCCAAGGCCACTTTTGTTTACCACAAGTTTATACCCAATAAGTACAAGTATAAGTAGAGTCAGTGTTCTAAGAAATAAAATGATTTTTACACCATTGCTTTGAAGGCTAAGTCATATGCACAGGATGGATGATGGAAAATGTCTGAAAAGTGTTACTGTCTGTGGTCTGAAATATGTTAAAATAAAAGGAACTAGTAAAAGCTAAAAGGAGTGTTAAAAATATTTGGCACACTATTACACTGTTAATTTATATTCAGATAAGGTTTGAATTCTCCCATGGAGAATTTACTGGAGGTTTACGTAACTTATGGCATAGATATTAGAGCTGAGCCTTAGCTAATAAGGGGCATGGCAAAGAGATTATGAGTTATAGGCAAAAGGCACAGTCCATGTGTATTCATACAAAATCTACAGAGTAACTAACTCAAATAGTCTGTAAAAAAAAAGTCTGCCAACTTTGTACACTGAAATTCCAAGAGCATTTTTTTGTGGGACTATTTTGTAGTATGAGAATTTCACAGTTTGCACCACAGGACATTTTAATCAATAGTTCTGTTTTACTGGAGTAGGTATAATTTTAAAAACTAGGACAAAACCCCAGATTGTAATATTAGAAATATATTATTTGCTTCTATAAATGTCTGTTGAAATGGAACGGTGATATTATCATTACTGTCAAATAAGATTTTAATAATATGGGCTTACTTCAGGACTTATGGTTTGAACAATATTTAGGTTACATATAAGATTATAATTTTAACTAAAACAATAAATGTATTATGTGATTGATACTAGTTAGAAATGGCTTAATCAAAAAGTGTTTTCAAATATTGCTTATGACTTTTGATAATGTATTTACTATTCATTTCTCATCTTAGACAGTTTAGTAAAATAAAGAAATGTACCTTTATTGAACAACATGCACATTTGCAGAACTTTGGATTGTCATTTTCAACCTAAACAATCTTTTCAAGTCACTGTAATTTTAGCTGTAGAAGAATAATAATGCTCTTTAATGTGAACTGGAGAACAATGTATAGTGAAGAAAATTATTGAGCCTGTAAATTCTCTTTTATCACTTAGTGTTTACATATTTAGTGTTTACCTTTTCATCAGTGGGATATAAATAATACACAAGACCCAAGAAGTGCTATCAAGCCAAGTATAATTTTCTTCTGTTTATATTTACAACTTAAATATAGTCCTCACTATCATATTTTTCTGTACTACAAGGTTATACCAAGCCATCCTCTTTTTTTTTTTCCTACTTTCTCCCAAGATTGAGATAGCTAGATCGTTCATTTGTTGGTTTTCGGTGTTTACTTCAGTTGTGGATGGCTTTTCTCAGCATCATATCTTAAACCCAGTGAGAATTCATCCCTTATTATGACACTTGCTTAGTCTTGAACAGGAAAGAAATCAAACTAGTCAATCCTAAAGGAAATCAACACTGAAGAGTCATTGGAAGGACTATGCTGAAGCTCCAATCTTTTGGCCACCTGATGGGAAGAGCTGACTCATTGGAAAAGACTCTGATGCTGGAAATGATTGAAGGCAGGAGAAGAAGGGGATAACAGAGGATGAGATGGTTGAATGGCATCACTGACTCAATGGACATGAGTTTGAGCAAACTCCAGAAATGGTGCTGGACAGGGAAGCCTGGAGTACTGCAGTTCATGGTATCACAGAGTCAGACATAACTTAGCAACTGAGCATTTATTTGCTTAGTCTAGTATCAGCCAGGTCTCTGTTCCACTAGGAAGTTATCTTCTGGCCTCTTGATTTCCTAAGACTTAAGCACTGCAGTTTTCTTCTTATTAAGTTATGCACTGCCTTCAGTACCTCTTATAAAACTGTGCATTTAACAAAAATTTTTAACTATTAATTTCTCTAATAAAATGTATTTCCCTCTTAGCAGTATTACCAATGGAAGAACATATTCTTTCCAGATACTATATTTAATTTAGTTTTCTGGTCTTGGAAAATAAACTAGTTCTCTTTTCCTTAAGTTTCCTTGTTTGTAAATTGATGGGCTTGGTGAGAATCCTTCAGTAATTGCATTAGTCAAAAGTATGGGCAGTATATGACTCTTACCTTGGGCAGTTAAGGGTCTGGAGTTTGAACTCCTGTGATTAACATTTCCTTCTCAGAGTTTTCATTGATTAGATAAACCAACAAAAAATCATGGAATTCTGGAAACACACACAAACACACAAAGTGGTTTTACCAGTGAATCAACGCTGAAAGAAATATTCACGATAGACTTTATATATTTAACATGCAGCACTTTTAGAAACGTCACAACATTGCAGAATCTATAAGAAAATATGTATTACTTTCCAAGTGTAATTTTCAAAGGCAGATTATTGTATAATAATATAAAGCATAGTGATATGTTACCATTTGAAGTATCACAATAAGTATTAGATGAAATATATCATTGTGACAGCTATTTTTCCCCTAGAACTTATGAATATGTTAATATATAAAGAAAATGTATCCTATTAAAGAATATCATTAAATAGATTCACACGTGAAATAGAATAACCCAATAAATATAAAATTGCTTGTCATATAAATATTTAAAATATTTTAGCTAATTAACATGTGAGAATGGAGAAGACAATGGCACCCCACTCCAGTACTCTTGCCTGGAAAATCTCATGGATGGAGGAGCCTGGTAGGCTGCAGTCCATGGGGTCGCTAAGAGTCGGACACGACTGAACGACTTCCCTTTCACTTTTCACTTTCATGCATTGGAGAAGGAAATGGCAACCTGCTCCAGTGTTCTTGCCTGGAGAATCCCAGGGATGGTGGAGCCTGGTGGGCTGCGGTCATGGGGTTGCACAGAGTCGGACACGACTGAAGCGACTTAGCAGCGGCAGCAGCAGCAGCATGTGAGCTAGTAATTATCCAAAGCACTGATCCAGTGGCTCTCTGTTAAGTATCTAAATTAAAGTCAAGAAAGTCTTCATCAGTTGTTAGCTTGCTTAGTCATTTTTTCAGAATTTCTCCAAATGTTTTAGTTGTAATGTACTGAGGTGGTTTTCTAATGCAATTAGTTGCTATACAGAACAGTGAATATTTGTAATATATTTCAGGATAAAATGTTGTCTTATTCTCAGAAAAAAAGTGTCACTATTAATAATAGCTGGTTTTAATTTAATATATTTTTATTTTTATTCTCATGTCCCTTGATTGCTTTTCTATATTTGCTTGGGTATATTGGTGCTATTTTTATTTTAGTTTTTTCTTCTTTGATATGATTTCAGAGTTTCAGTTCAGTTCAATTCAGTGGCTCAGTAATTTCCAACTCTTTGCGACTTCATGGACTACAGCACGACAGGTGTCACTGCCCATCACCAACTTCCAGAGCTTGCTCAAACTTATGTCCATCGAGTCAGTGATACCATCCAACTATCTCATCCTCCGTCGTCCTCTTCTCCTCCAGCCTTCAATCTTTCCCAGCATCAGGGTCTTTTCCAGTGAGTCAGTTCTTCAAATCAGATGGCCAATTGTTGGAGTTTCAGCTTCAGCATCAGTCCTTCCAATGGGTATTCAGGACTGATTTGTTTTAGGAAGGACTGGTTGGATCTCCTTGCTGTCCAAGGGACTCTCAAGAGTCTTTTCCAACACCACAGTTCAAAAGCATCAATTCTTTGGTGCTCAGCTTTCTTTATAGTCCAACTCTCACATCCATACATGACTACTGGAAAAACCATAGCTTTGACTGAATGGACCTTTGTTGGCAAAGTAATGTCTCTGCTTTTTAACATGCTGTTTATGTTGGTCATAGCTTTCCTTCCAAGGAGCAAACGCCTTTAATTTCATGGCTGCAGTCACCATCTGCATTGATTTTGCAGCCCAAGAAAATAAAGTCTGTCACTGTTTTCATTGTTTCCCCATTTATTTTTCCCTGAAGTGATGGGATTGGATGCCATGATCTTCAGTTTTAGAATGCTGCATTTTATTTTTTTTTTTTTAATTTTATTTTATTTTTAAACTTTACATAATTGTATTAGTTTTGCCACATATCAAAATGAATCCGCCACAGGTATACATGTGTTCCCCATCCTGAACCCTCCTCCCTCCTCCCTCCCCATACCATCCTTCTGGGTCGTCCCAGTGCACTAGACCCAAGCATCCAGTATCGTGCATCGAACCTGGACTGGCAACTCGTTTCTTACATGATATTTTACATGTTTCAATGCCATTCTCCCAAATATTCCCACCCTCTCCCTCTCCAACAGAGTCCATAAGACTGTTCTATACATCAATGTCTCTTTTGCTGTCTCGTACACCGGGTTATTGTTACCATCTTTCTAAATTCCATATATATGCGTTAGTATACTGTATTGGTGTTTTTCCTTCTGGCTTACTTCACTCTGTATAATAGGCTCCAGTTTCATCCACCTCATTAGAACTGACTCAAATGTATTCTTTTTAATGGCTGAGTAATACTCCATTGTGTATATGTACCACTGCTTTCTTATCCAGTCATCTGCTCATGGACATCTAGGTTGCTTCCATGTCCTGGCTATTATAAACAGTGCTGCGATGAACATTGGGGTACATGTGTCTCTTTCCCTTCTGGTTTCCTCAGTGTGTATGCCCAGCAGTGGGATTGCTGGATCATAAGGCAGTTCTATTTCCAGGTTTTTAAGGAATCTCCACACTGTTCTCCATAGTGGCTGTACTAGTTTGCATTCCCACCAACAGTGTAAGAGGGTTCCCTTTTCTCCACACCCTCTCCAGCATTTGTTATTTGTAGACTTTTGGATCGCAGCCATTCTGACTGGTGTGAAATGGTACCTCATTGTGGTTTTGATTTGCATTTCTCTGACAATGAGTGATGTTGAGCATCTGTTCATGTGTTTGTTAGCCATCTGTATGTCTTCTTTGGAGAAATGTCTATTTAGTTCTTTGGCCCATTTTTTGATTGGTCGTTTATTTTTCTGGAGTTGAGCTGTAGGAGTTGCTTGTATATTTTTGAGATTACTTGTTTGTCAGTTGCTTCATTTACTATTATTTTCTCCCATTCTGAAGGCTGTCTTTTCACCTTGCTAATAGTTTCCTTTGATGTGCAGAAGCTTTTAAGGTTAATTAGGTCCCATTTGTTTATTTTTGCTTTTATTTCCAATATTCTGGGAGGTGGGTCATAGAGGATCCTGCTGTGATGTATGTCAGAGAGTGTTTTGCCTATGTTCTCCTCTAGGAGTTTTATAGTTTCTGGTCTTACGTTTAGATCTTTAATCCATTTTGAGTTTATTTTTGTGTATGGTGTTAGAAAGTGCTCTAGTTTCATTCTTTTACAAGTGGTTGACCAGATTTCCCAGCACCACTTGTTAAAGAGATTGTCTTTAATCCATTGCATATTCTTGCCTCCTTTGTCAAAGATAAGGTGTCCATATGTGCGTGGATTTATCTCTGGGCTTTCTATTTTGTTCCATTGATCTATATTTCTGTCTTTGTGCCAGTACTGTACTGTCTTGATAACTGTGGCTTTGTAGTAGAGCCTGAAGTCAGGTAGGTTGATTCCTCCAGTTCCATTCTTCTTTCTCAAGATAGCTTTGGCTATTCCAGGTTTTTTGTATTTCCATACAAATTGTGAAATTATTTGTTCTAGGTCTGTGAAGAATACTGTTGGTAGCTTGATAGGGATTGCTTTGAATCTACAAATTGCTTTGGGTAGTATACTCATTTTCACTATATTGATTCTTCAAATCCATGCGCATGGTATATTTCTCCATCTATTAGTGTCCTCTTTGATTTCTTTCACCAGTGTTTTATAGTTTTCTATATGTAGGTCTTTAGTTTCTTTAGGTAGATATATTCCTAAGTATTTTATTCTTTCCGTTGCAATGGTGAATGGAATTGTTTCCTTAATTTCTCTTTCTGTTTTCTCATTATTAGTGTATAGGAATGCAAGGGATTTCTGTGTGTTGATTTTATATCCTGCAACTTTACTATAATCATTGATTAGTTCTACTAATTTTCTGGTGGAATCATTAGGGTTTTCTATGTAGAGAATCATGTCATCTGCAAACAGTGAGAGTTTTACTTCTTCTTTTCCAATTTGGATTCCTTTTATTTCTTTTTCTGCTCTGATTGCTGTGGCCAAAACTTCCAAAACTATGTTGAATAGTAATGGTGAAAGTGGGCACCCTTGTCTTGTTCCTGACTTTAGAGGAAATGCTTTCAATTTTTCACCATTGAGGATAATGTTTGCTGTGGGTTTGTCATATATAGCTTTTATTATGTTGAGGTATGTTCCTTCTATTCCTGCTTTCTGGAGAGTTTTTATCATAAATGGATGTTGAATTTTGTCAAAGGCTTTCTCTGCATCTATTGAGATAATCATATGGTTTTTATTTTTCAATTTGTTAATGTGGTGTATTACATTGATTGATTTGCGGATATTGAAGAATCCTTGCATCCCTGGGATAAAGCCCACTTGATCATGGTGTATGACCTTTTTAATGTGTTGTTGGATTCTGATTGCTAGAATTTTGTTAATTTTGTTAAGGATTTTTGTATTTATGTTCATCAGTGATATTGGCCTGTAGTTTTCTTTTTTTGTGGGATCTTTGTCAGGTTTTGGTATTAGGGTGATGGTGGCCTCATAGAATGAGTTTGGAAGTTTACCTTCCTCTGCAATATTTTGGAAGAGTTTGAGCAGGATAGGTGTTAGCTCTTCTCTAAATTTTTCATAGAATTCAGCTGTGAAGCTGTCTGGACCGGGGCTTTTGTTTGCTGGAAGATTTTTGATTACAGCTTCAATTTCTGTGCTTGTGATGGGTCTGTTAAGATTTTCTATTTCTTCCTGGTCCAGTTTTGGAAAGTTGTACTTTTCTAAGAATTTGTCCATTTCTTCCACGTTGTCCGTTTTATTGGCACATAATTGTTGATAGTAGTCTCTTATGATCCTTTGTATTTCTGTGTTGTCTGTTGTGATCTCTCCATTTTCGTTTCTAGTTTTGTTGGTTTGATTTTTCTCCCTTTGTTTCTTGATGAGTCTGGCTAATGGTTTGTCAATTTTATTTATCCTTTCAAAGAACCAGCTTTTGGTTTTGTTGATTTTTGCTATGGTCTCTTTTGTTTCTTTTGCATTTATTTCTGCTCTAATTTTTAAGATTTCTTTCCTTCTACTAACCCTGGGGTTCTTCATTTCTTCCTTTTCTAGTTGCTTTAGGTGTAGAGTTAGGTTATTTATTTGACTTTTTTCTTGTTTCTTGAGGTGTGCCTGTATTGCTATGAACTTTCCCCTTAGGACTGCTTTTACCGTGTCCCACAGGTTTTGGGTTGTTGTGTTTTCATTTTCATTTTCATTCGTTTCTATGCAAATTTTGATTTCTTTTTTGATTTCTTCTGTGATTTGTTGGTTATTCAGCAGCGTGTTGTTCAGTCTCCATATGTTGGAATTTTTAATAGTTTTTCTCCTGTAATTGAGATCTAATCTTACTGCATTGTGGTCAGAAAAAATGCTTGGAATGATTTCTATTTTTTTGAATTTACCAAGGCTAGCTTTATGGCCCAGGATGTGATCTATCCTGGAGAAGGTTCCATGTGTGCTTGAGAAAAAGGTGAAATTCATTGTTTTGGGATGAAATGTCCTATAGATATGAATTAGGTCTAACTGGTCTATTGTATCGTTTAAAGTTTGTGTTTCCTTGTTAATTTTCTGTTTAGTTGATCTATCCATAGGTGTGAGTGGGGTATTAAATTCTCCCACTATTATTGTGTTATTGTTAATTTCTCCTTTCATACTTGTTAGCATTTGTCTTACATACTGTGGTACTCCCGTGTTGGGTGCATATATATTTATAATTGTTATATCTTCTTCTTGGATTGATCCTTTGATCATTATGTAGTGACCTTCTTTGTCTCTTTTCACAGCCTTTGTTTTAAAGTCCATTTTATCTGATATGAGTATTGCTACTCCTACTTTCTTTTGCTCCCTATTTGCATGGAAAATCTTTTTCCAGCCCTTCACTTTCAGTCTGTATGTGTCCCCTGTTTTGAGGTGGGTCTCTTGTAGACAACATATGTAGGGGTCTTGTTTTTGTATCCATTGAGCCAGTCTTTGTCTTTTGGTTGGGGCATTCAACCCATTTACATTTAAGGTAATTACTAATAAGTATGATCCCATTGCCATTTACTTTATTGTTTTGGGTTCGAGTTTATACACTGTTTTTTTGTTTCCTGTCTAGAGAATATCCTTTAGTATTTGTTGGAGAGCTGGTTTGGTGGTGCTGAATTCTCTCAGCTTTTGCTTGTCTGAAAAGCTTTTGATTTCTCCTTCATACTTGAATGAGATCCTTGCTGGGTACAATAATCTGGGCTGTAGGTTATTTTCTTTCATCATTTTAAGTATGTCTTGCCATTCCCTCCTGGCTTGAAGAGTTTCTATTGAAAGATCAGCTGTTATCCTTATGGGAATTCCCTTGTGTGTTATTTGTTGTTTTTCCCTTGTTGCTTTTAATATTTGTTCTTTGTGTTTGATCTTTGTTAATTTGATTAATATGTGTCTTGGGGTGTTTCTCCTTGGGTTTATCCTGTTTGGGACTCTCTGGGTTTCTTGGACTTGGGTGATTATTTCCTTCCCCATTTAGGGAAGTTTTCCACTAATATCTCCTCAAGTATTTTCTCATGGTCTTTCTTTTTGTCTTCTTCTTCTAGAACTCCTATGCTTCGAATGTTGTAGCGTTTAATATTGTCCTGGAGGTCTCTGAGATTGTCCTCATTTCTTTTAATTCGTTTTTCTTTTATCCTCTCTGATTCATTTATTTCTACCATTCTTTTTTTTTTTTTCAATTTTATTTTATTTTATTATTATTTTTAAATTTTATATTATTTTTAAACTTTACATAATTGTATTAGTTTTGCCACATATCAAAATGAATCCATCACAGGTATACATGTGTTCCCCATCCTGAACCTTCCTCCCTCCTCCCTCCCCATACCATCCTTCTGGGTCATCCCAGTGCACTAGCCTCAAGCATCCAGTATCGTGCATTGAACCTGGACTGGCATCTCGTTTCATACATGATATTTTACATGTTTCAATGCCATTCTCCCAAATCTTCCCACCCTCTCCCTCTCCCACAGAGTCCATAAGAATGTTCCATACATCAGTGTCTCTTTTGCTGTCTCGTACACAGGGTTATTGTTACCTTCTTTCTAAATTCCATATATATGCATTACTATACTGTATTGGTGCTTTTCCTTCTGGCTTACTTCACTCTGTATAATAGGCTCCAGTTTCATCCACCTCATTAGAACTGATTCAAATGAATTCTTTTTAATGGCTGAGTAATACTCCATTGTGTATATGTATCACTGCTTTCTTATCCAGTCATCTGCTCATGGACATCTAGGTTGCTTCCATGTCCTGGCTATTATAAACAGTGCTGCGATGAACATTGGGGTACACGTGTCTCTTTCCCTTCTGGTTTCCTCAGTGTGTATGCCCAGCAGTGTGATTGCTGGATCATAAGGCAGTTCTATTTCCAGGTTTTTAAGGAATCTCCACACTGTTCTCCATAGTGGCTGTACTAGTTTGCATTCCCACCAACAGTGTAAGAGGGTTCCCTTTTCTCCACACCCTCTCCAACATTTATTATTTGTAGACTTTTGGATCGCAGCCATTCTGACTGGTGTGAAATGATACCTCATAGTGGTCTTGATTTGCATTTCTCTGAAATGAGTGATGTTGAGCATCTTTTCATGTGTTTGTTAGCCCTCTGTATATCTTCTTTGGAGAATGTCTATTTAGTTCTTTGGCCCATTTTTGATTGGGTCATTTATTTTTCTGGAGTTGAGCTGTAGGAGTTGCTTGTATATTTTTGAGATTACTTGTTTGTCCATTGCTTCATTTGCTATTATTTTCTCCCATTCTGAAGGCTGTCTTTTCACCTTGCTGATAGTTTCCTTTGATGTGCAGAAGCTTTTAAGGTTAATTAGGTCCCATTTGTTTATTTTTGCTTTTATTTCTGATATTCTGGGAGGTGGGTCATAGAGGATCCTGCTGTGATGTATGTCAGAGAGTGTTTTGCCTATGTTCTCCTCTAGTAGTTTTATAGTTTCTGGTCTTATGTTTAGATCTTTAATCCATTTTGAGTTTATTTTTGTGTATGGTGTTAGAAAGTGTTCTAGTTTCATTCTTTTACAAGTGGTTGACCAGTTTTCCCAGCACCACTTGTTAAAGAGATTGTCTTTAATCCATTGTATATTCTTGCCTCCTTTGTCAAAGATAAGGTGTCCATAGGTGCGTGGATTTATCTCTGGGCTTTCTGTTTTGTTCCATTGATCTATATTTCTGTCTTTGTGCCAGTACCATACTGTCTTGATAACTGTGGCTTTGTAGTAGAGCCTGAAGTCAGGTAGGTTGATTCCTCCAGTTCCATTCTTCTTTCTCAAGATCAGAGAAAGCCTTTGACAAAATTCAACATTCATTTATGATAAAAACTCTCCAGAAAGCAGGAATAGAAGGAATATACCTCAACATAATAAAAGCTATATATGACAAACCCACAGCAAACATTATCCTCAATGGTGAAAAATTGAAAGCATTTCCTCTAAAGTCAGGAACAAGACAAGGGTGCCCACTTTCACCATTACTATTCAACATAATTTTGGAAGTTTTGGCCACAGCAATCAGAGCAGAAAAAGAAATAAAAGGAATCCAAATTGGAAAAGAAGAAGTAAAACTCTCACTATTTGCAGATGACATGATCCTCTACATAGAAAACCCTAAAGACTCCACCAGAAAATTACTAGAACTAATCAATGACTATAGTAAAGTTGCAGGATGTAAAATCAACACACAGAAATCCCTTGCATTCCTATACACTAATAATGAGAAAACAGAAAGAGAAATTAAGGAAACAATTCCATTCACCATTGCAACGGAAAGAATAAAATACTTAGGAATATATCTACCTAAAGAAACTAAAGACCTATATATAGAAAACTATAAAACACTGGTGAAAGAAATCAAAGAGGACACTAATAGATGGAGAAATATACCATGTTCATGGGTTGGAAGAATCAATATAGTGAAAATGAGTATACCATTCTATCTTCTAATTCACTAATCCTATCTTCTGCCTCTGTTATTCTACTATTTGTTGCCTCCAGAGTGTTTTTAATTTCATTTATTGCATTATTCATTATATATTGACTCTTTTTTATTTCTTCTAGGTCCTTGTTAAACCTTTCTTGCATCTTCTCAATCCTTGCCTCCAGGCTATTTATCTGTGATTCCATTTTAGTTTCAAGATTTTGGATCAATTTCACTATCATTATTCGGAATTCTTTATCAGGTAGATTCCCTATCTCTTCCTCTTTTGTTTGGTTTGGTGGGCATTTATCCTGTTCCTTTATCTGCTGGCTATTCCTCTGTCTCTTCATCTTGTTTAAATTGCTGAGTTTGGGGTGTCCTTTCTGTATTCTGTCAGTTTGTGGAGTTCTCTTTATTGTGGCGTTTCCTCACTGTGTGTGGGTTTGTACAGGTGGCTTGTCAAGGTTTCCTGGTTAGGGAAGCTTGTGTCGGTGTTCTGGTGGGTGGAGCTGTATTTCTTCTCTCTCCTTTCGAAGAGTTGGGTTGCTTTTCTGGGTGCCTGATGTCCTCTGCCGGCATTCAGAAGTTGTTTTGTGGAATTTACTCGACGTTTAAATGCTCTTTTGATCAATTTGTGGGGGAGAAAGTGTTCTCCCCCTCCTACTCCTCCGCCATCTTGGCTCCTCCCCACCTCGGTTTATTTTTCTAATATTGGTTGGTTGCCATCAGGACACAAACCTTCTGAAAGTTACTTGGGCGGCTGAGCCGGTGCCGCTGGCCAGAATGCTGCATTTTAAACCAGCTTTTTCACTCTCCTCTTTAATTTTCATCAAGAGGCCCTTTAGTGCCTCTTTACTTTCTGCCGTAAGAGTGGTGTCATCTGCATATCTAACGTTATTTATATTTTTCCTGCCAACCTTGATTCCAGCTTGTGCTTCATTCAGCCCAGCATTTCGCATCATGACTCTGCATAGAAGTTAAATAAGCAAGTTGACAATATACAGCCTAACATACTCCTTTCCCAATTTTGAACCAGTCTGTTATTCCATGTCGGGTTCTAACTATTGCTTTTTGACCTGCATACAGATTTCTCAGGAGGCAGGTAAGGTGGTCTGCTATTCCCATCACTTTAAGAGTTTTCCAGTTTGTTGTGATCCATACAGTCAGAAGATTTAGCGTAGTCAATGAAACTGAAATAGATTTTTTTTTTAAAGTCTCTTTCTTTTTATATGATCCAATGGATGTTGGCAATTTTATCCAATGGATGTTCCAGAATTTAGCCAGCCTAATAGCAGTGAGTGAGGAGTTCACATGGACTCTTGTGTTCAGGTGCATAATGCCTTTAATTTATTTATTTTTTTATTTCATCTAAAGTCTCTCAGATTGTCACAGAGAGTGGATTGAAGCAACCAAGCTGCCATAGCCAAAAGCAAAAATCAGCATTTCAATTTAGTTTACTTCTACTTTTGACATAACAATATTCTTCATTCCCCTCCCAGTTTATTCCAATGTGTTTGATTAAGTGATATCTACTTCTTAAAACCAATTTTCTGTTTTTCAATCATAAATTAGTTTTGCTTCTATTGGAGAAAGAGATGGAAACCCACTCCAGTATTCTTGCCTGGAGAATCCCAGGGACAGAGGAGCCTGGTGGGCTGCCATCTGTGGGGTCGCACAGAGTTGGACACAACTGAAGCAACTTAGCAGCAGCAGCAGTGTATTCTATAAGTAAGGTAATGAATTCTAAAGTCAGAGTGACTCAAGTTCAAATCCTAATTTCCCACTTCCTATCTTCGTGATCTTTGAGTTAATCTATCTTAGTTTTCAAACTTCCTTATTGTCTAATGGAGGTAATAACTGCATCAATCCCCTGGCTTGTTGTGAAATTTAAATAATTGAATGCATGCAACTTTTTCTGGTAGTTAGTAAACATTAAGCACATTTTAGCTAGCATCATGCATATATTTTACAAATTCTCCAATTTATTCTATGAAATATATCTCACATGGATAATGTGTAGCATGACATTTCACAATTGTGTGCTATGAGTAATAATTTAGAGATATGAAAAATTCTGACAGAACTTAGAGAAGTACGATCAGCCATATCTCTTTGTGTATCATAGTACTTATCAAATATAGAGTATTGCAATTGGAGACTGGACACCTGGTCTTTCTGGGTGGCTCAGTGGTGAAGAATCTGTCTGCTAATCAGGAGATGTTGATTTGATCCTTGGGTCAGACAGATCCTCTGGAGAATGACATGAAACCCTCTCCAGTATTCTTTACTGGGAAATCCCATGGACAGAGGGGCCTGTGGGGTCTACAGTCCATGAGTCAAAAAAGAGTAAGACATGACTTAGTGATTAAACAATGACAACAACACTGAAACATAATAAGGATATGTGATTAAGATCATAAAATTGTTCATGAGTAGAAGTACAGAAAGCATAGGTCAGTTCAGTTCAGTTGCTCAGTCATGTCCGACTCTTTGTGACCCCATGAATCGCAGCATGCCAGGCCTCCCTGTCCATCACCAATTCCCAGAGTTTACCCAAACAAATGTCCATCGAATTGGTGATGCCATCCAGCCATCTCATCCTCTGTTGTCCCCTTCTCCTCCTCCCCCCAATGCTGGAGAGCCCAGCATCAGGGTTTTTTCCAATGAGTCAATTATTTGCATGAGGTGGCCAAAGTATTGGAGTTTCAGCTTCAGCATCAGTCCTTCCAATGAATACCCAGGACTTATCTCCTTTAGGATTGACTGGTTGGATCTCTTTGCAGTCCAAGGGACTCTGAAGAGTCTTCTCCAACACCACAGTTCAAAAGCATCAATTCTTCGGCACTCAGCTTTCTTCACAGGCCAACTGTTACATCCATACATGACAACTGGAAAAACCATAGCGTTGACTAGATGGACCTTTGTTGGCAAAGTAATGTCTCTGCTTTTCAATGTGCTATTTAGGTTGGTCATAACTTTCCTTCCAAGGAGTAAGCATCTTTTAATTTCATGGCTGAAATCACCATCTGCAGTGATTTTGGAGCCCAGAAAAATAAAGTCTGACACTATTTCCACTGTTTTCCCATCTATTTGCCATGAAGTAATGGGACCAGATGCCATGATCTTCGTTTTCTGAATGTTGAGCTTTAAGCCAACTTTTTCACTCTCCTCTTTCACTTTCATAAATAGGTTTTTTAGCTAGTTTAATTAAAATTGACAATAAGCAACATTCTACAGAAAGTCTCTAATAATTCTTTACATGTATCCTATTATATTAATATATATGAGTCATTATTTTGGGCCTAACTAAATTGTCTTCAGTAAAGAATCTGCCTGTAATGGCAGGAGACCAAGTTCAATCCCTTTGTCTGGAAGATCCCCTGCAGAAGGAAATGGCAACCCACTGCAGTATTCTTACCTGGGAAATCCCATGGACAGAGAAGCCAAGTGGGCCACAGTGCATGGGGTCACAAGGAATTGGACATGACTGAAAAACTAACAGTTTCAGTTAAATTGTCTTTAGCCTATATGCATGTGAATAATAGTATCAAGAAAGCAAAGAAAGTGTTCTTCTGTAAGTAATTTTATACAATATAAATATCTTAATTTCTAATTTTGCTTGTTACCACCTATGCTTAATATTGTATTTACATTTTCACGTATGCATTTATCTGTGTCACTTCGTCATTGTTGTTGTTGTTCAGATGCTCAGTTGCATGTGATTTTTTGTGATCCCATGGACTGCAGCATACCACACCTACCTGTCCTTCACAATCTCCCAGAATTTGCTCAGACTCATGTCCATTTAGTTGATGATGCCATCCAACCATCTCATCCTCTGTTGCCACCTTCTCCTCCCGTTCCCAGGGTCTTTTCCAATGAGTAGGGTTTTGGCATCATGGGGCCAAAATATTGGAGCTTTAGCTTCAAAATCAGTCCTTCCAATGAATATCCTGAGTTGATTTCCTTTAGGATTGACTGGTTTGATCTACTTGATGTTTGATCTCCTTGCTGTTTGGAATAGAGGAATTGTAATTCAGACCATTTATAAACCAAAAAATATACATAAAACACAATTATTTATATACTGTTAAATTCAGGATTATCAAATTACTTCTGTTAGTGTCTCTTAAGTTACAGTGTAAATAATCAGTATTGAAAAGCCAAAAATAAATATTTATATACACACACAGAGTATATATCATACATAATATATTTTCTGTTTGCAATTATCAATTACATATAAGTTACACATTACAGAGATTGAATACCTATAATTTTTAGAAAACACCTGCTTTCTATATTAAGTTCTACACATATGAGGTATAAATGGATATATTCAAAATAAAACAGAATCATTAAATAAATCAAAATAAATTAACTTGAAAGGAACATTTTTTAAAATGCAATTTATAAAGGCATTTATATTCTCTAGACTTAAAATACTTTCACTTTTGGCACATTGAACTTATACTATGATGACATTTAAGCTGCCATAAAATTCCTCTCCTTTAATATGTTATTTTTTCTTCTATTTAAATAATATCCTGTTTTAATTTATGACTTGTTTTAGTGTAAACAGAAAACTAAGAATTCATGAAGCACAAAGTTTACAGATTCCTGAATTTTATAAAATTATTACCACAACTCATTCAAGTTGAGATATACACAAATACTAGCAAATCAAAAGCTTACCCATATCCTTTCCCAAATTTGTAGCCTTCTTTCTTTCCAAAGATCATCACTATCACTTACTTTTCCTTACCTAAACTAGATATTTAGTACCAAAGGCATGTAGATTTTTAAAAAATATATATTATTAATCCATAGTTAATTGAATCATGTATATAGAACTCTTGATATGGAACCCTTGGATACAGAGAGATGATTGTGTATCTACCTCTAAATGCCACGATTTTTATTAATATATAGAAAATCCATTACACACACATTATGAGAGCTAATAAATTTAATAAAATTACAGAGTACAAGATCAATGCAAAAATATCAAGCATATATCAGCAATGAACAATCCCAAAAGAAATTTCAGAAAACCAATTATACTTAAAATAGTATCCAAAAGAATAAAATGCATAAGAATAAAGGTAACAAAGGAAGTGGAAGACTGGTACACCAATACCTGCCTAACAGTGTTGGAATAAATTAAAGAAGGTCAAAATAAATAGAATGACTCTTTATATAGATGAAATGGAAGACTATATTGTTAATATAACAATATTCTCCCAGTCTACAGATTCAGTGAAATTTGCATCAAAATCCCAATGGCTTTTCTTATAGAAATAGAAGGTAACATGAATTGCAGAGTAATTCTAAAAAGAAAAAATGGAAGGAATCACACCTCGCAGTTTCAAAACTAACTACGAAGATATGGTAATCAAAACAATGTGGTACTAGTATTAGGATAGACATATATATCAATGGAATAAAATCAATGTCCAAAAATAAATATGTACCTCTATGACCAACTGATATTTTGACAAAGTTTTCAAAAGTATTCCATGAGGAAAGAATGATCTCTTCAACAAGTGATTCTGATAAACTGTATATTCATATGGAGAAGAATAAAAGTTGACTCCTTCATTAAACCTTATATAAAAATTAATTCTAAATGGATTAATGACCTGAATATAAGGACTTAAATTATAAATAACTTAGAAGAAAACATATAGATAAATCATGGCTTTGAATTTGGTAACAAAATCTTAAATATGATAACATGTTACTCAAGTTGCAGGAGTAATAAACAAATAACAGAAAAATAGAAAAAATTGACTTAATCATAATTAAAGCCTTTTGCATATTAAACAGCATTATCAAAAATGCAAATGCACCCTACAGCATGGGAGAAAATGCTTGCAAATAATATATTTGATAAGGTTCTAATATATATACATAAAATTATAATTCAACAACAACAAAAACAACAAATTGAAAATGGGCAAAAGACATGAATAGACATTACACTAAAGAAAATATGCAGATGATCAACAAGCACATAAAGTAATTTGAAACATAATTATTTATGCAAATCAAAGCCACTTTTAAGATATAATCTCACATTCACTGACGTGGACATAAAATCAAACAAACCAACAAATATGGTGAATAGCAAGTGTCAGCAAGGCTATGAATAAATATGAACTAACATGCATTGTTAGTGGAAATGTAAAATGATTCAGTCACTGTGGAAAACAGTTCAAGAACCCATAAGGAAGTTAAAAATAAGATTACCAGATTACCCAGTAATTTTACTCACATATGTACTCAAATACTTAGACATAAATGTACACATAGCAGCACTATTTACAATAACCAAAAGGTGTAAACAACCCAAATATCCATCAATAGATGGATGGGTAAATAAATTATGTGATATATAATTTGGATTATAATTGGGTCCTGGAACCAAACCCCCACAGTATCTGCAGGACAACAGCATAATGAAATCCCATCCTAGAGCCATCCTAATCACACTGTTAAACTGCCGTAGACCTGATATTGACTAAACAATTATGGCTGAATAACATATAGATATATATTATGGATCCATAAAGAGAATAATTCCCTTTATACATTTAACAGATTCACATAAGGTAATAAGAACTTCTTTATAATATTTAATTATAAAACTTACTAACAATTATTTTTGATATAAAGTCAGGACACATGAAAATCATGGACCTTCACACTCTTTTTTATTTTTTCCTATTCTTTTGATTGTTGTTGTTTTTAGCTGTTTTTACTGTTATGTCCCAGATCACTTAATCTTAATCACCATTTTACAGACAAATATCTTAGGGCACTGAAAGATTAAGTGATTTGTGCAGAATCATCAGTGATTATAAGCAGTAAAGCCAGGATTTAAAATGTCGTGGTCTAACTCCAGTTCATGCTCTGATTTATGTATGATACTGACTCTACATTTTTATGTGTTTTGTAGATGCATTTATTTAAAACATGGTAGATTATTTTGTACTGAATCATGTTTCCACAATTAGACTATGAGTCATTAAGTTCCTGGTTTTATCCACCCGTATAACCCTAGTCTCCTGCCAGAATCCAGTGTCCAAGTGTGGCACTGAAATTATGACAATTAGGTCATGCATATAAAATGAGTGAATGAAGTTTGATAATTGCAGAGGACTGTGAATCTCAGAACTAAGAAAGGAAAAGGATGATCAGCCTTGGGAGCAAAGGTTAAAATAAAACCATAATGTTTCATTTTTAAAATCTGAATTTTCTCTCTTTGTTGCAAAGTCAAAGAAGAGTAGCTAAATGAAAGTTTTGAGAAATTTGCAAGCCTCACTTTAAACAATATTCTTTGTAGGGTTACCTTTATGACATACCATATGCATAGTATTAACTCAGTAACTTCAATTTGATATTGTCTCAAGTGTTAGAATAATTCTAAATTTCACTAAAAGTGTTTGAGGTGAATCATCTGAAATGCTTCCTAAATGGACTTACACTTCCCTTTTCATTCTTCACTCAGGGTTTTAAAAATCTGACATACATCACAGCAGGATCCTCTATGACCCATCTCCCAGAATATTGGAAATAAAAGCAAAAATAAACAAATGGGACTTAATTAACCTTAAAAGCTTCTGCACATCAAAGGAAACTATTAGCAAGGTGAAAAGACAGCCTTCAGAATGGGAGAAAATAATAGTAAATGAAGCAACCGACAAACAACTAATCTCAAAAATATACAAGCAACTCCTACAGCTCAACTCCAGAAAAATAAATGACCCAATCAAAAAATGGGCCAAAGAACTAAATAGACATTTCTCCAAAGAAGACATACAGATAGCTAACAAACACATGAAAAGATGCTCAACATCACTCATTGTCAGAGAAATGCAAATCAAAACCACAATGAGGTACCATTTCACACCAGTCAGAATGGCTGCGATCCAAAAGTCTACAAATAATAAATGCTGGAGAGGGTGTGGAGAAAAGGGAACCCTCTTACACTGTTGGTGGGAATGCAAACTAGTACAGCCACTATGGAGAACAGTGTGGAGATTCCTTAAAAACCTGGAAATAGAACTGCCTTATGATCCAGCAATCACACTGCTGGGCATACACACTGAGGAAACCAGAAGGGAAAGAGACACATGTACCCCAATGTTCATCACAGCACTGTTTATAATAGCCAGGACATGGAAGCAACCTAGATGTCCATCAGCAGATGAATGGATAAGAAAGCAGTGGTACATATACACAATGGAGTATTACTCAGCCATTAAAAAGAATACATTTGAATCAGTTCTAATGAGGTGGATGAAACTGGAGCCTATTATACAGAGTGAAGTAAGCCAGAAGGAAAAACACCAATACAGTATACTAACGCATATATATGGAATTTAGAAAGAAGGTAACAAAAACCCAGTGTACGAGACAGCAGAAGAGACACTGATGTATGGAACAGTCTTATGGACTCTGTGGGAGAGGGAGAGGGTGGGAAGATTTGGGAGAATGGCATTGAAACATGTAAAATATCATGTAAGAAACGAGTTGCCAGTCCATGTTCAATGCACGATACTGGATGCTTGGGGCTAGTACACTGGGAAGACCCAGAGGGATGGTATGGGGAGGGAGGAGGGAGGAGGGTTCAGGATGGGGAACACATGTATACCTGTGGCGGCTTCATTTTGGTATTTGGCAAAACTAATACAATTATGTAGTGTTTAAAAATAAAATAAAATTTAAAAAAATAAATAAAAAGAAAAAAGAAAAAATACTTACTTAAAAATCTTTTTCAAATTTAACTGTTTACATACTTTATTTTTTATTTAATCAAGAATTTAAAACATTAGTCTCTGCCCATTTATTCCATTCCTTTGTGTTATCCTTATGAAAAAAGGGTATTTATTTCTATGCTGTTCAGAGATATCTGAGAAATAACTTTATATTTTACATGTACCTTTCCTCTGAATGAATATAAGTTAAACTTTGTACCAAGACCTCATGTAAGTTTCTCTCTTATTCTTTAATCAGTTTTACAATTATCCATTGTAAGAATGAAACATACCTTATTTAACCATTTCATGATTATAAGATTTCAGAATGTTGCCATTTTTATTTCAAATTATTTGGCTATAAATAGTGTATTTACATCTATATGTAATTCTAATACCATTAACTGTATCTGATGATGAATCTACAATGATATCTATATTATTGACATCAACATAGGTATAGCTTTAGGTGATTATACTATTTCTATTGAACAGATTTCTATAAGAGAAAATATAAAATTATTGTATCATACAATAATTATAAAAGTAATCTAATATATAAATAAGTACATAATATGAACAATTTACAAAATTTAAAATGTTCTACTACACACAGAATTTTGGGTAATCAAACTGAAATTAAAATGGCAATTCATACTTATAAGACTGCCAAAAAATAAAATAATAGTTCAGTTCAGTTCAGTCTCTCAGTCATGTCTGATTCTTTGCAACTCCATGGACTGCAGCATGCCAGGTCACCATGTCCATCACCAACTCCCTGAGGTACCTTTAACACATGTACCTTGAGTCAGTGTTTCCATCCAAGAATCTTATTCTCTGTCATTCCCTTCTCCTCCTGCCTTCAATCTTTGCCAGCATCAGGGTCTTTTCAAACGAGACAGCTCTTCCCATCAGGTGGCCAAATATTGGAGTTTTAGCTTCATTATCAGTCCTACCAATGAACACTCAGGACTGATCTCCTTTAGAATGGACTTGTTGGATCTCCTTGCAGTCCAAGGGACTCTTAAGAATCTTCTCCAACACCACAGTTCAAAAGCATCAATTCTTCGGTGCTCAGCTTTCTTTATAGTCCAACTCGCACATCCATATAGATCAGATCAGGTCAGATCAGTCATTCAGTCGTGTCCGACTCTTTGCGACCCAATGAATCACAGCACGCCAGGCCTCCCTGTCCATCACCAACTCCCGGAGTTCACTCAGACTCACGTCCATCAAGTCAGTGATGCCATCCAGCCATCTCATCCTCTGTCGTCCCCTTCTCCTCTTGGCTACTGGAAAAACCATAGCCTTGACTAGATGGACCTTTGTTGGCAAAGTAATGTCTCTGCTTTTTAATATGCTGTCTAGGGTGGTCATAACTTTCCTTCCAAGGAGTAAGCATCTTTTTTTTTTTTTTGCATCTTTTAATTTCATGGCTGCAGTCACCATCTGCAGTGATTTAGGAGCCCCCCAACATAAAGTCAGCCACTGTTTCCATTGTTTCCCCATCTATTTGTCATGAAGTGATGGGACTGGATGCCATGATCTTAGGTTTCTAAATTTTGAGATTTAAGCCAACTTGTTCACTCTTCTCCTTCAATTTATCAAGAGACTCTTTAGTTCTACTTCACTTTCTGCCATAAGGGTGTTGTCATCTACATATGTGAGGTTATTGATATTTGTCCTGGCAATCTTGATTCCAGCTTGTGCTTCTTCCAGCCCAGCATTTCTCATGATGTACTCTGCATATAAGTTAAATAAGCAGGATGACAGCATACAGCCTTGACATAGTCCTTTTACTATTTGGAACCAGTCTGTTGTTCCATGTCCAGTTCTAACTGTTGCTTCCTGATATGCATACAGATTTCTCAAGAGGCAGCTCAGGTGGTCTGGTATTCCCATCTCTTTCAGAATTATGCACAATTTATTGTGATTCGCACAATCAAAGGCTTTTGCATAGTTAATAAAGCAGAAATAGATATTTTTCTGGAACTCTCTTGCTTTTTCCAAGATCCAGCAGATGTTGGCAATTTGATCTCTGGTTCCTCTGCCTTTTCTAAATCCAGCTTCACTATCTGGAATTTCACAGTTCATGTATTGCTGAAGCATGACTTGGAGAATTTTGAGCATTACTTTACTAGCGTGTGAGATGAGTGAAATTGTGCAGTAGTTTGAGCATTCTTTGGCATTGCCTTTCTTTGGGATTGGAATTAAAATTGAATTTTTCCAGTCCTGTGGCCACTGCTGAGTTTTCCAAATTTGCTGGCATACTGAGTGCAGCACTTTCACAGCATCATCTTATAGGATTTGAAATAGCTCAACTTGAATTTCATCACTTCCACTAGCTTTGTTTGTACCAATGCTTCCTAAGGCCCACTTGACTTCATATTCCAGGATGTCTGGCTCTAGATGAGTTATCACACCATCTTGATTATCTGGGTCATGAAGATATTTTCTGTATAGTTCTTCTGTGTATTCTTGCCACCTCTTTCTAATATCTTCTGCTTCCGTTATGTCCATACTATTTCTGTGCTTTATTGAGTCCATGTTTGTGTGAAATATTCCCTTGGTATCTCTAATTTTCTTGAAGAGATCTCTGGTCTTTCCCATTCTATTGTTTTCCTCTCTTTCTTTGCATTGATTGCTGAGGAAGGTGTTCTTATCTCTCCTTTCTATTCTTTGGAACTCTGCATTCAAATGGGTATATCTTTGCTTTTCTCCTTTGCTTTTCCCTTCTCTTCTTTTCACAGCTATTGGTAAGGCCTTCTAAGACAGGCCATTGCTTTTTTGCATTTCTTTTTCTTGGGGATGGTCTTGCTCCCTGTCTCCTGTACAATGTCATGAAACACTGTCCATAGTTCATCAGGCCTCTGACTATCAGATCTAGTCCCTTAAATCTATTTCTCAGTTCCATTGTATAATCATAAGGGAACCTAATAAACCTATGATTTAGGTCATACCTGAATGGTCTAATGCTTTCCCCTACTTTTTTCAATTTAAGTCTGAATTTGGCAATAAGGAGTTCATGATCTCAGCCACAGTCAGCTCCCAGTCCTGTTTTTTGCTAACTGTATAGAACAAAGAGTATAATCTTTGGGAATTATACTTTAGCTGCAAAGAGTATAATCAATCTGATTTTGGTATTGACCATCTGGTGATGTCCATGTGTAGAGTCTTCTCTTGTGTTGTTAGGAGAGGGTGTTTGGTGTGACCAGTGTATTCTCTTGGCAAAACTCTATTAGACTTTTCTATGCTTCATTCTGTACTCTTAGGCCAAATTTACTTGTTACTCCAGGTGTTTCTTGGCTTCCTCCTTTTGCATTCCAGTCCCCTATAATGAAAAGAACATCTCTTTTAGGTGTTAGTTCTAAAAGGTCTTGAAGGTCTTCATAGAACCATTAAGATTCAGCTTCTTTAGCATTGCTGGTTGGGGCATAGACTTGGATTTCTGTGATATTGAATGGTTTGTCATTCTGTCATTTTTGAGATTGCATCCAAGTACTGCATTTTGGAGTCTTCTGTTGACTAGGATGGATACTCTACTTCTTCTAAGGGATTCTTGCCCATAGTAGTAATTATAATGGTCATCTAAGTTAAATTCACCACAGCCTTGTCTAACTCAATGAAACTATGAGCCATGCCTTGTTGGCCACCCAAGACAGACGGGCCATGGTGGCAAGTTCTGACAAAACATGGTACACTGGAGAAGTGAATGGCAAATCACTTCAGTATACTTGCCTTGAGAACCCCATGAACAATATGAAAAGCAAAAAGTAGGACACTGAAAGATGAAGTCGCTAGGTCAATAGGTGCCTGGTATGCTACTGGAGATTAGTCAAGAAATAACTCCATAAAGAATGAAGAGATGGAGCCAAAGCAAAATCAACACCCAGTTGGGATGTGACTGGTGATGGAAGCAAGGTCCAGTGCTATAAAGAGTAATATTGCATAGGAAAGGTCCATGAATCAATGCAAATTAAAAGTGGTCAAGCAGGAGATGACAAGAGTGAACATCAATATTTTAGGAATCAGGTAAAATTATTATAGTGTATATAAGTAATTTTTTCTTCTTTTTCCTCTCCCTAACCTTTCTGGTCATTTTTCTTTTCTTTTTTTTTTTTTTTTTTTTGTCATTTTTCTTTCTTTTTTTTTTTTTGGTCATTTTTCTATTCTGAATTACTTGGGGGTAAATAGTGGAAACAGTGTCAGACTTTATTTTTTTGGGCTCCACAGTCACTGCAGATGGTGACTGCAGCCATGAAATTAAAAGATGCTTACTCCTTGGAAGGAAAGTTATGACCAACGTAGATAGCATATTCAAAAGCAGAGACATTACTTTGTCAGCAAAGGTCAGTCTAGTCAAGGCTATGGTTTTTGCAGTGGTCATGTATGGATGTGAGAGTTGGATTGTGAAGAAAGCTGAGCACCAAAGAATTGATGGTTTTGAACTGTGGTGTTGGAGAAGACTCTTGAGAATCCCTTGGACTGCAAGGAGATCCAACCAGTCCATCTAAAGGAAATCAGTCCTGGGTGTTCATTGGAAGGACTGATGCTGAAGCTGAAACTCCAATACTTTGGCCACCTCATGCGAAGAGTTGACTCATTGGAAAAGACCCTGATGCTGGGAGGGATTGGAGACAGGAGGAGAAGGGAACGACAGAAGATGAGATGGCTGGATGGCATCACCGACTCGATGGACATGAGTTTGGGTAAACTCCAGGAGTTGGTGTTGAACAGGGAGGCCTGGCATGCTGTGATTCATGGGGTCACAAAGAGCTGGACAAGACTGAGCCACTGAACTGAAGTGATTCATCATATTAGTTGCGTTTGTCTCCATTTAATTTCAATGCCTGCAAGTCTGTGTTCACAACAGTGAAATGGGCAACATTCAGAGAAGAAAAGTAATTGAGGAAAACAAACATATTCTGCTTGGAACAATTTGACAAGAGCTCTGCCTTCAATCTTCATTTATCTAAATTGAGAGTCCTGCCAGAGAATCAAAGCTATCTATTTATGTGGAAATGGCCTAATTTAGAATATTAATATATTGTCCTAAAAGTAAGATTTTTATTTGCTAATGCCAATAATTTTTTCTTTGATATTATAAAATATCAGTAGATATTTACATTGATATGTTAGGTAAAATTATGGCTAGGATTTTCTTTACAAATATTTAATTTCCAACCAAATGTATTATTTCTTTTGTATTGAAAAATAATTCATCATACATGAAAGTATATGTCTTTAGGGCTCAAATAAAACTCAAGTGAGATCAGTGATATTTTACTGGCTACCATAACTTGTATTTTTCTTCTAGGAAAGCTGGGGTGCTGCCAATTATGTTGTTCAGAAAAAAGTCAACAAAACAACAAATAAGAATTTGAGAGTTTATTATAAATATATTATCCTGCTTGATTGACTCACTTTGGTGTTTGCCTTAAATATGGTTAAAAAAAAAAAAGGAATATAATGAACTAAACATTACAAACACTGACCATGCATTTATTGATCTGAAAATTTATACAATGCAGATTTAGATTTTTTTTTAATGTCCAAAATGAGTTTGGGCTAGATAATATTCTAATTCTTTACTAGCCTGCTGTTGCTAAGTCGCTTCAGTCGTGTCCGACTCTGTGGGACCCCAGAGATGGCAGCCCACCAGGCTCCCCCATCCCTGGGATTCTCCATGCAAGAACACTGGAGTGGGTTGCCATTTCCTTCTCCAAAGCATGAAAGTGAAAAGTGAAAGTGAAGTCGCTCAGTTGTGTCCGACTCCTAGCGACCCCATGGACTGCAACCTACCAGGCTCCTCCGGCCATGGGATTTGCCAGGCAAGAGTACTGGAATGGGGTGCCATTGTCTTTACTAGCCTAGCTCTCTACAATTCTTAAGGAAAAATGAGTGATGACATATTCCTATCAGAATATAGGAATATTTATAGTATATATAATATATATTATATATACTATATAGGAATATATATAGTAAATATATATTATTTACTTTTCAAATAATATATAATTATTAAAAAAATTGTTCCATTCATTTCAACAATGTATTTCAGAAAAATTGCAAAGGTTTCTGATTTTGTAATGCTTTGAAGAAGGGACTCAAATAAGTTTGAGAGATAGCTAAAATGCCTATTGATATTTTATAGCCTTAGATAAGTTCTGGAATATAAAAATCACTTAACTTTATTCAATTTATTATAATCTAAATATTTTGAAAGGAGACTTAAACCCTATGACACAGATCCAACATCCCTTCAGATCAAGCTGTGACTTGCAATTACACTCCCAGAATCAAAAGCTTGTATTTATGTTTCAAGACATTTGGTATTCTACTTTTTCCAAAGTATATTTCTTATACCTGTTTAAGAATATCAATGATAATTTTTAAGATAATTCACAAAATTGAAGAAAAATGATATTTTAAATTGATAGCAGTAGCAAAAATTTTAAAAAAATTATTGATATAGACGTAGTTCTATTTTAGGACTATTATATGTCCTGTTATTTGCCTATTATATATGTCCATAGACATAGCCCATTGATATAAATTCTGTTGAAAATCTGATAATATATAATATTTCAGATAAAGTATACTATTCTCAAGCCTAATAATTTAGAATTAAGATCAATGCAGCACTATTTGGAATTCAGTTAAAATATCAAAATTTTACATCCATTGAAAGATGTGACATTTCTGAATTCACTTAATCTTTGAAAACATTCTGCAATACTCACTATATCTGATTTTTTGGAACCATCTATCCTAAGACATTTTTCCACATGCAATTAGTTACCTAAATAAATATTTTTCACAAGTGCAACTAATTTCTTCATAAATGTTTCATTTGTACCAAATAGGCAAATTTTATTATTCTATATCCCAAGGCATGGCATAATCTCTGGTACTGGGTAAGTACTAAATAAATACTTGTAAAATTAATCAAAGTATTGGATTTACTCCAATACTTTGCCCACCTGATGCCAAGAGCCAATTTACTGGAAAAGATCCTGATGCTGGGCAAGATTGAAGGCAGGAGAAGAAGGGAATGACAGAGGACGAGATGGTTGGTTGGCATCACTGACTCAATAGACATGAGTTTGAGCAAGCTCCAGGAGTTGGTTATTTATAGGGAAGCCTGGCATCCTGCAGTCCAAGGGGTTACAAAGATTTAGATACGACTGAGTGACTGAACTGAACTAAACTCAAAATTGATCAAAATTAGATAATTAATTTCTACAAAGGCCTACTTACAGATTGTCAAGAAATGAGTAAACTTCACTACTCAGTGTTTTTAACCATATGTAAGTATTTAAATTAAGCTCTCAGTCAAGGTTAGTCAAATTTCTTCTCTCCCCAGATAGTCTCATTGAAAATTAAAGCCACCTGTACTAATATTGGTCAGTATTGTTGTTTTGCATAAGTAGTGAGGCAATGTGAAATACATATTCCTCATGTGTTTCAAACTTTACAAGAGATATTAGATAGTAAAAGAAAAAATATAATTTCATATAAAGCCTTAACAAGAGTACTTATTTGTCATAATATTAGAGAAAGCAGGGTAGAGAAGTTGGAATACAAAACATAAGTAAATTTAGTTTTCTCTATTAGTGTGGGTAAGGGACAAGAATTAAAACTATAATTTATCCATGGAGAAAAAAAAAAAAACTTTGTTTCAAATCAGTTTTAATTCTTGCATAGATGTAGTAACAACTTTATTGCATTGATGGAAAAACAGTTTAACACTTAAATAGAAGCAAATGGGTTAAAATTCTCATTTGAAGTGCCATTTGCAATACTCAAAGGAACTTCACATTTGGCTGAAAAAGCACACACTGTCATTCAACTAGAGTGCTGTAAAACTTCTGGCAGGCAAAAAAGGCATTATTACTACTGTTATTATCATCATCATCACCATCATCATCATCACCATTATTATGAAAAAGGGCACTCATCCTCCCCCTAGGAATTCTAACATGGATATAGTCCAGCTTGTATGAATTGTGCTATACATTAAAAAAATGAATAAATGAAAGGATGAGAAAGTAGCTCCAATGTTTTATTACCTTAAAATCTGGGACTATAAAGAGACCTTAACTTTACAATGTAAAATTATGGGAGAATAAAATGGCACAATGTGCAATAATTTACAATCAATTTAGTATATGTCAAGTTATAAATCTGTTCTTCAAATAGATTTCTCACTGTTGGAATGAGCCTTTAATTTTAATGTTTATGTTTGTTCCTCTATGCTGCTCCTTCAGGAATTGTTTTAATAAAATTTCACAATACTCAAAGATACGTTTGACCTGTTCGAATCATAGCACTTTATATATATGTGAAAAACTTCACAATTTGTCTATATATTCAGGCTGAAATATTCAAAACGTGGCAAAAACTGAAAGGTATAGGAAAATTGCATATTTGAGTTTCCTTATTGACATTTATCTTAGCAAATATACATTTTCATATTTAAGGGCCTATTGAAGAGAAATAATTTTGCATTTAGGTGCCAAATTTGGTGTCTGAGTTGAAACAATGGTTTCTATTTTAGAGAATGTTCAATATTTCTAGGGTGATCTTCAGCATTTTTCAAGGTTATTTGAAGAATAGAAAGAAATCCTTGAACTAATGTATTTATTTTGTTGTGCTAGAACCTTAGCTAGAATACAGTATGTAGTGTGATGTGTGTTACAGAGACCTCTAGCACATTGCGTTTTTCATAGTTTATCTCCTCAGAACACAGTTGTTTCACATAGTTTCTAGACTGTTAATGTTTTTCTTCAGCAACATTATTCCAGAAATGTTTGAAACATTCTCAAGCAATGCACTGAACAGAGTGTACAATCAGATATTTATGGCAGGATGAGAAGAGCAATGAAAACTAAAATGCTTTACCTTCATTGCAAAGAATACTTGCTGTAGGTGAATCATGTTAAATTAGACAAAGAATCATTTCTACCTGATACCGTGAAAAGATCCACAAGAACATTTTAAAGAGGGGAAAGAAAGTGAAAATATCTTCTGCTCCAGGGAAGAATTCAGTTTCCTGAAAACTCCAAAGAAGTGCTTAAAATATATTTATTTTTATTTTAAGTGAATAAAACATATAGTTTCACTGAGCAAAGCATTTATTGGTCCCTTCCCAGAGAAATCAGCCAAGTCTGAGGAAAACTATTTGAAACTTATATGGAAAAAATTTTAGAAGACAAAGTAGAGGCCACAAAACAAAACAAACAAAACAAAAAAACAGACCTTAGGTATTAAAAAAAAAAAAAAAGGTAAGTGGAAGTAAGTTAGCCGACAAAAAAGAAGGGAAAGGATGAGATAATTGTGTGTCTGTGTTATCTGTCCTTATTTGTGTGAAGAGATGCACAACTACCAACATTTGCTAAACTGCTACTTTGTTGTTGTTGTTCAAGTATGCATGCTTACATATATTCTTGGATATTTAAAGCCTTTTCTCGTTGGAACTAAAATATTATTTCTAATTTGACTAATGTCCAATTTGTTAATTATTAAACATTTAGCACTGATCTCATTAATCACATACTACCTAAAGTAATCTGGCTTTACCAAGTGGCACTAGCGGTAAAGAACCCACCTGCCAATGCAGGAGACATAAGAGACCTGGGTTTGACCCCTGTGAAAATTGCAAAGATCCTCTGGAGGAGGGCATGGCAACCCACTGCAGTATTCTTGCATTGAGAATCCCATTGACAGAGAAACCTGGCGGGCTACAGTACATATGGTTGCAAAGAATCAGACACAATTGAAACATCTTATTCAGTTCAGCTCAGTCACTAAGTTGTGTCCGACTTTTTGTGACCCCATGGACGTCAGGCTTCCCTGTCCATCACCAACTCCCAGAGCCTACTCAAACTCATGTCCATCCCGTCGGCAATGCCATCCAACTATTTCATCCTCTGCCGTCCCCTTCTCCTCCCATCTTCAATCTTTCCTGGCATCAAGGTCTTTTCCAATGAGTCGGTTCTTCGCATCAGGTAGCCAAAGTATTGGAGTTTCAGCTTCAGCATCAGTCCTTCCAATAAATATTCAGGATTGATGTCCTTTAGGATTGATAGTTTGGCTCTCCTTGTAGTCCAAGGGACTCTCAAGAGTCTTCTACAAGACCACAGCTCAAAAGCATCAATTCTTTGGCACTCAGCTTTCTTTATAGTCCAATTCTCACATCCACACATGACTACTGGAAAAAACATAGCTTTGACTAGATGGACATTTGTTAGTAAAGTAATATCTCTGCTTACACCTAAAGTAATAAAAATTGATGCATGTGACAAATTACATTTCCACAAACTTTAAAAATGTTGATTTACTTACTCAAAAATAGTTTTCACTATTTGATGGCATTTCAATGCTATTAAATTACACGTTTTAATGTTTTGAACACCTTAAGTATCAGTATAAAATAACACAATGATTATAATTGCCATCAATATTTTTATATGAAATCCAGATACAAAGGTACACATGCTAGGTATTTAGTTTCTTTAATACACTGAAAAATATGTATTCTTATTTTTATTACAAATTCTTATATTATCATATTTTTATTTTTATTTTATGTCTTACTAATTTGAGTTATCATTGAGATTCCATAACCAATGAAATTGGAAAGAAAGTCAAAAATTTGTAGCCAGGGCTCAAGGATTTTATAAAACTTTAACTAGTTCTAATCAAGTACTTTATGCCAAGGTAAGGACTTATTTCTGACTCTTTGGAATAGGCCCCCAACAAGGGTCCTTCTGCCAGCTGTGGCTCCAGCCAACAGAAGGAGACAGAGTTCAGTTCAGATGCAAAGGACAGTTTTATTCTTCCATTTCAGCATGGAGAGGTATGAGCTTAGACTCTAGTGTACACACTTTCCTTGAGACTGTCCTACAGGGTTCTGGTCAGTGGAGGCAGGGCAGAGTCCTTGCTGTCTGGCCCAGGTGTTTTACTTACAACACCTCAAGTTGAAGTGCACCCTGTGCAGCCTCTACACACACCATCTTGCCATGAGTTGTCCTGCACAGCGTTTCTGCCAATTGGGGTGTTAAGCACAGTGGTTCTACACTGGGAATGCTAATCTGGCATGTTTGGTGCAAAGAGTCTATACAGGTTGTAGTACAAAGGAACTAGACTAAGAACAAAAGAAAAAGTGAGACCTTATCACCTAGTTCCCATCTTGTTTCCCCCAGCCCACCAGAGATCCTAGTGGGTTTTGCCAGTGACAGAGAAAGGCTTTGATTTGTTATAGTTAGACATGGCCCATTGCTTGTGGAGATGTCAAATTGTTTACCTGATACACAAGAAGTATGTGACTGCTGGATTTTATGGTAAATATGTTTAACTTCACAAGGAATTTCAAAGTGTCTTCTAAAGTGACCATGTCATTTAACATTCCAACTAGTAATCAGTGAGAGGTTCTGTTGCTTTGCATCCTCATTAGCACTTGGTACTGTTTGAGTTTTAGACTTTCTGTTAGGTGTGTAGTGTGTGTATAGTGCATCACTTTAATGTTTTAATTTGCATGTAACTAATAACATACTATATTTAATATGGTTTCATGTCTTACTTGCCATCTGAATATCTTTTTTGGTGAGATGTCTTCAGTTATGTTTTGATTTTGTGATCCTATCCTTCAGGTTTTTTTTTTTTTTTCCTTTTTGGGAGGCTATCATTTCTCTACCATACATGCAAGTGATACTCATCCATTTCAAGTGAGTCTGTCCTAAAAGTTTCAGGTTGGTTAAACCTTAAAGGTTTTATTCAATTGTCAATGAAGAAATTACAACTTTTTATTTATTTATTTTTCTTTTCAGGAGACATTAAATCTACAGTTAATGTTCACATTCTTCCTTCCACTTCCTAGGTTTAATTTCATAGCATGTTGTTCAAATATGACAGCTCACACCTCCACAAGAACAATAAACACTTTCTAGGTATAAAAAAGCATAAATTTTTATTTGTTCAAGAAAGATTTCTCCAATGAAAGTATTAAAATTATAAATACAACTGCTCTGTGTAGTAGACATCACACAATCACCCACAGTGAGCAAGTTCTTTGGAGTCTTTCCGAGATAACACCATTTTAATTGTCACTGCTTTAAAATTATTAGCTAAATATCTATTTTTCAAAATCATTTGAGGTTATAAAGTGAGGGTTAACCCAAGAATGCATTTAAGTACACTCCTAATGCAAGAAAACTATCCCATCTTTGAAATAACATCTTCCTTTTTCTTCAAGTATTATCATATTTAAAATATAGGTTTTAAATACATGAAGATGATAGATTGCTCATGTTTAAGGATTTTTTTTTCTTTAGAATCACAAGATTATTTGTGCAAAAAGAAAAAGAGAGTGTTTCCCCACCAGTGTGTGATTTTTAAAGGAAGCTTAACCTCCATGGTGGATTTTGTGAATGAAATTTTGAGTTTTCAGTGATATGAGTAAAAGTAAAAATGCTTTTTCTATATTTCTAAAAATGAAAATTGAGTAACTATTTTATAGGTTCTCAAATTGCTTTTTGATTATCTAATTTTCTTGTGGAAATACCCTGTTTGTTTTGTTACTTCATATTCGTTTTGCTAGACTAGCAAGAAGAGTCATTAATTTATCTTTTAATGTTTTTCTTAGTCGTTATTTTCCCAGAACAAGATACCGAGACAGGAATTCAAGTGAAAAGAATGTATGTGATCATCACAGTAAATTCAGGTAGAGGTATAGGGAAGATAAGAAGCCTGCACAAGCGTGCATTTTCAAGCTAAAGCTAAGGTCCATTGGAACTTGATTTTGCCGAAGGAATGAGGAATGGCATTGCCCCAACTCTAAGAAACACTGTTATCCTACCTGAGGATTAAGGGAGCTGTGTGTGTGTGTGTGTTACATTGAGGGCTAATCCCCAAAATTGGTAATTTCCCACCACTTGGACTTGCTGTATTTTGAAAGAGCACCTCCTAAAGCTTAAAAGAGAGAGAAACAGAGACAGAGACAGAGACAGAGAGAGACAGAGAGAGACAGAGAGAGAGAAGACCTAAGTAGAGATAAATCTAAGCAATAGGAAATCTTTAGTATCTACTACAATGGGGTGGTGAGACTATGATATTAGACATGTTTTATTTAAAACTCAGACAAGTGATATGGATCAAAGACTTTTCTGTACTGTCTTTGAGGACATTATATCCCAATCACTGTGGTGATAATATCCCCAGAACCAGTGCCATATAAATTCATGTGCCCACTTCTCTGCTTTTCTGTGCAAATTCCCTTTTGTTTTTTATATTTAAAAATTTTTATTTTTTTCTTGGGAATACAGAGAAATTTCTTATTATTATTCTTTTATTTTTATTTGGCTTTGTTTTTTAATTACTTCTTAAAGGGAAGTTCAGAACTGTCTATTGCAGTTCAGAACTGCAATATTATTTGCAGTGAGAAAACGAAGATCATGGCATCTGGTCCCATCACTTCATGGGAAATAGATGGGGAAACAGTGGAAACGGTGTCAGACTTTATTTTGGGGGGCTCCAAAATCACTGCAGATGGTGACTTCAGCCATGAAATTAAAAGACGCTTACTCCTTGGAAGGAAAGTTATGACCAACCTAGATAGCATATTGAAAAGCAGAGACATTACTTTGCCGACAAAGGTCTGTCTAGTCAAGGCTGTGGTTTTTCCAGTGGTCATGTATGGATGTAAGAGTTGGCCTGTGAAGAAAGCTGAGCACTGAAGAATTGATGCTTTTGAACTGTGGTGTTGGAGAAGACTCTTGAGAGTCCCTTGGACTGCAAGGAGATCCAACCAGTCCATTCTGAAGGAGATCAGCCCTGGATGTTCTTTGGAAGGAATGATGCTAAAGCTGAAACTCCAGTACTTTGGTCACCTCACGCGAAGAGTTGACTCATTGGAAAAGACTCTGATGCTGGGAGGGATTGGGGGCAGGAGGAGAAGGGAACGACAGAGGATGAAATGGCTGGATGGCATTACTGACTCGATGGACGTGAGTCTGAGTGAACTCCAGGAGTTGGTGATGGACAGGGAGGACTGGCGCGCTGTGATTCATGTGGTCGCAAAGAGTCGGACACGACTGAGCAACTGAACTGAACTGAACTGAACTGGAAGAACTTCTCACTGCAATATTATTTTAGTAGTTAGTGATTTATATGCTTATAATTATTCTCTCCTGCTAGGTATAAATTCCATGAAGATAGAGACATTATCTGTCAATCACAGATAGTTTCAATGAAAGAAGTTAATTCTGAACCCCAGCAGTCTGACTCCAGGGCCTGTCTGCTTAACTGGTAAGTTACATTGCTATATAATTTTTGCTTATAATATAATTTCCTTTTAACAAAAGTTTTTCGTGTTTACTATGGAAAAGACAGCATGAAAAATTTTACATGCATTCGTTCATTTAATATTTGCAATAACACTAAGTAAGTATACTATTATTCTCACTATATAGATGAGAGAAATGACTGTTTCAATTGAGGTAAAAGGTAATTAGTATCAGAATTAAAACACAGGACTACCCAAAACAGAAGTTCTGATTGTCCATTTTTTTCTTCCTTATTTCTCTGTTCTTTCCTTCCTTTCTTTCATTCCAGCTTCCTTTCCCCTCATCTGTCTTCTTTCCTGCTCTTACCCTTCCTCATTCCTCTTCCCCTCCTTCCTTGTCTTTCCTTCTTTCTTTACTTTTTAAGCATTTATTGTGATTCACTGATATCTCATCACTTCATATTCAAGGCACTCAAGGTAAAATGATGAACGAAACCAGTATGGTTTATGTTCAATTGAAATGTACATCCTAGTGAAGGGTAAAAACCAACAAAAAATGTAAGTAAACAAATCTGATATTATACAATTTGGTAAACATTGTGAAAGGACCTAAGTGAATGATTAAAATGGAAAATAACAATGAGATCCTCTCATCTAACAAAAATGATATTTTAACTGAAATGTAAAGAATCAGAGAATCTAGATCTGCAAAGTTTAGAGAAACAGAATTTCAGACGTAAGAGCAGCATCTAAAAACATCTTGATTTGAGAAAGAGTTTCTGTGGGCTTATGGAAAACCATTTTGTATGGAAGCTAGTTAGCAACAGTAAATGGGTACATGATAATATTATAATCAATTACAATCTTGAAATTTTGTTATCAAATATCTATTCTTAATAATTCCTATGGTCACTTATGACCAAGTATAATTTGCTCAGAAATTTCTGCTATTATTTTAAAATGTCTTTTAAAAGAGGATTTTGTGTCTTTGCATATTCTGTTCCCCTTTTCCAAGTTTCTCTTAAATTTCTTCCTCTTGGAAAAATGTGTAAGGCCTGTTTTCGCTATCAAAGATTTTCCCCACATTTCTTGAAACAAATATAAATGCTTCCCCCTCTAAATAACTCTTATACTTTTATTGTGGTATTTACCAAACTATAGTTCAAATAATGTATCTGTAGCTCTGTGTCTGAGGGCTTGTAAGGCAATGATTTTTTCTTATTCACTGTGCACTGCATTTAAAAAATATTAGGCTTGTTATGTGTGTTTTAATTTACATGTAGTGAATTAAACCTTCTTAATGTATATTTTTTTTGCATTTTGACACAAAATGTAGTCATGTTGCAGTCGCATCATGAAGTAGAATATTTTCATAAACCAAAATGTTTTCTCAAGCTCTCTGCATTTGAACCTGTCTACTATTCCATTCCCTTGCAATTAGTGATTTGTTTACTATCTCTATAGTTTTGTTCATTCCAAATATCATATAAATAGGGTCATACATCATAAATGTTTTGGTCCTGCTTCTTCTGCATAGCATGATGCTTTTGAATTCCAACCATTTGGTTGTTTATATCAGTAGCACATCTATTTATATTGCTGAGAAGTATTCTATAATATGAATGAACAAGTTTGTTTACATATTTACATTTTGCAGGACATGTTTTCATTTATCTTTGGCAAATAAAGATATTTGAGACTCTTAGGTCAATTAGGGAATGTTTAAATTTATGTTAAAATTGCCAAACTATTTTCTAAAGTAGCTATACTATTTTTCATTTTCAGTATTAATGGATGAGAGCTTATGTTGTTCTTCAATTGTTATTGTCAAATTGTATTCATTTTTTTCCCCTTCCAGTCATTCTATTAGTTATGACATGATTTTAATCTCTCATGTGACAAATGATAATGATAATTTTTCATTTGGTTGTTTGCCATTCATATCTTCTTTGGTCAATAATTCATGAAAGTCATCTGTTATTTTAAAATATTATTACTGAACTCAGAGTTTTTATATGCACTGAATATAAATACTTTATCTGGCAAATGTTTTGAAAATACTTTTTATTTTTCCTTTTCTTTTATTTATTATTATTTTTTAATAGTTACTTTGGAAAGGTAGAAGTTTCTATTTTGAAGTCCAGTTTAGAGATATTTTAATTTTTCTTAACCCAAAATCGCAATGAATCTGTTCAGTGTTTTCTTATAGAAGACATATATTTGATGTCTTACATTTTTGTCTATGATTGCCTTTTAGTTTGTTTGTTGACCTTTTTTTTTTTTTTTAAACTATGTATAAGTTTGAGGTTTACTTGATTGTGTGTGCATGCTAAGTCACTTCAGTCATATCCAACTCTGGGTGACTCTTTGGACAGTAGCCCCCCAGGCTCCTGTGTCCATGGGGATTCTTCAGGCAAGAATACTGGAGTGAGTTGCCATGCCCTACTCCAGGGGATCTTCCTGACTCATGGATCAAACACAATGTCTCTTATGTCTCCTGCATTGGCGGGAGGGTTCTTTACCCCTAATGCCACCTGAGAAGCCCTCACTTGATTGTATATGATATCAAATTTTTACATTACCATTAGGTGACTGAAATGTATTTTTCCCATGGAGTTGCTCGGCACATTTGTATCAGATCTGCTGACTTATAAATGTAAGAAACTATAGGTCCATAATGTACAATTCAAGCCTATCCATTCACCAATTCTACACTGTGTTGATACCACTAGTTTTATTTTTGTCTTGAATTCAGATAGTGTTGAGTCTTCTGTCTTTATTCTGTTTAGTTTACTTGCTTTTCCACATAATGTTATAACTTTTTAAATTATATTTTTAAAAGCTTTCTGGGAATGTAACTGGCTTATGATGAATCTATAAACTCTAATCTCTGTAACATATCCTTATATAATATCACTCTGATACAACTCTAACTTATCAAAATAGTTAATGGTGTAGCATGGCTGTGGCCAACGGTGATAGCCATGCCATGCCTGGAGTTGAAAATATAACAAGTCTTAACTAAATCGCATTACTAGGTATGTATGAGTAATGATCCCTTTAAGAAAAATTTAAATATTAATGTGAGAAGAAAAGTGGTACATGCTCTGCAGAAAATGAAATAATAATGATAAATACATTAAGTTCCCCAGTACAAATAAAGAAAAATGTATGTTTTTTTTTTCAAAAGTAAATACTCTATTTCCCTTTGTACACATTAATTTAAATTTAGAATAATTAAAAGCCTATGAATGCAAAGTGGGTAAGTATACTTTGGAGAAGAGAAAATTGTATTAGTCAATATCACAGTATTAAAAACTGTAGACATCTTTATTAAAATATCAGATTTTTTTTTTTTTTTTAAGGCACGACCTGCAGTGTTTTTCATGAAGTCTAACATCATTACTGGTGATTTGTTTCTAAGTTAATAAAAATGCATACTCTGGGTAACTTCAAATTCATGCCATATATATATATATATATATATATATATATATATATATATATGCTTTTAGCTCTTTCTTTCTTGTCATCATGTTTATGTACCTTCATCAGCCTGTGGCACTTTGTGTTTATTTAGTTTTCCTTAGTGGTCCTTAATTAACAAATGACTTGACATCTTTTCTGTAAAGTGAGACTTAAGCAATATTTCTACTTAATTTATACTTGAAAATGGCACATCACAGGCAAATATTATAAACCTATTATTTTTCTATACAATGATTAATGGGTCTCTAAATAGTTTTGCCAACAAAGGTCCGTCTAGTCAAAGCTATGGTTTTTCCTGTGGTCATGTATGGATGTGAGAGTTGGACTGTGAAGAAAGCTGAGCACCGAAGAATTGATGCTTTTGAACTGTGGTGTTGGAGAAGACTCTTGAGAGTCCCTTGGACTGCAAGGAGATCCAACCAGTCCATTCTAAAGGAGATCAGCCCTGGGATTTCTTTGGAAGGAATGATGCTGAAGCTGAAATTCCAGTACTTTAGCCACCTCATGAGAAGAGTTGACTCATTGGAAGAGACTCTGATGCTGGGAGGGATTGGGGGCAGGAGGAGAAGGTAATGACAGAGGATGAGATGGCTGGATGGCATCACTGACTCGATGGACATGAGGCTGAGTGAACTCCGGGAGTTGGTGATGGACAGGGAGGCCTGGAGTGCTGTGATTCATGGGGTGGCAAAGAGTTGGACACGACTGAGTGACTGAACTGAACTGAACTGAACTGAAATAGTTTTGAATGTTATGAATTTATATTTTCATGATCAGAAATTATATAATAGGAAACTTTGAGAAACAGAATAGTTGAAATAAGAGGATATTGGTGTAATGATGATGTAATGTGATATTGGAAGATCATGTGTTACTCAAAAATAGAATTAAAGTATTTTCTCTAAATAAATTACTATCAGCTGTATTTGTGAAGAACAAACTCATATAGTATGTAATTCTTATCTAGAGTATCCTCTCCTTGCTTGAAGAAAAATAAATAAGTCACATCATTGACACCAGTATTTATGAGAAAAACATCTCTTTTGCCATGTCAGGATCTGCTGTGGTTCCTGTCTCAGGAACCACTTCTCATCACTCAAAAACAATAGACCTCAGAAAAAAAAGAGTTATTCAATCTCCTGTTCCTTTGAACAGAGTGTTTCTCTGAAATTTCTATAATTTTAGCCATGAAACAGTTAATCCCTGGAATTTGGGCAGCAAAATATCTGGATGATGGGCTGACTGTCTTAAATTACCCTGAAAAATATAAATCTTCCTATTGCAGATATATTCAGTTCTTTATTTATGCCATGATATTTTTTGTACTTTCATCTTTAAAATCCTAATACAGTATTGCAAATTTAGTTGTAGGGTTAATAAAACCAGATACCAGACAGATTAATTTATTTTATTAAATAGACTAGATAATTTACCATCATAAAGACAGAGCCTGAGGATAAAACTACAAAGTAATATTTATATCTGTATTAGATACCACGTGGAAAATACCCATATCAAAAAATGTACTTTTACCTTTCCTTCCTTCATATCTTAATATTCACTATAAAAATGTTGGCAGTCAATTTAGAATAACTAAAAAATAAAATATTTTATTATAAAGCTATACAGTAGTTATAATTCTATATTGATTTTTTAATATTTATCATGTTTTTCAAACAAAGTTAATGAGATAGAGACATAAATTTAATCAAAAATGGTACCATAGATTACAATGTCCAATGTAAAATATTACATCCGAGCTCTTACATGAAAAATCCACAAAAACATTAGGTTTGTTAGGTCTCAGATTAGATTTTAGCCTATTTACAAGCCACTTATTTAGCCTTTTAGCATTTTATAGATGCTGACAGAAGAAAAAAGACTCCTGGTTCAAATACAAAATATTCTTAATATTCACAGGGCAGCATAAGTAAAAGGTAAATCTGCATTTTTTAAATAGTTTGGTTGCCCCAGGGTCCCATAGGGAAGAAGAAATATGGGCCAAAATGGTAGGTCTGGTTTATATTATATCTGAGAAATACTGACCTTTGGGGTCCACCACTTAAGAAGCAAGCCTGCTTTTTGTCTCAAATCAAGTTATTATCTTATTCTTTAAGGTTACTTTCTGGAAATTCAGACCTGAAAAATATACCAGGTAAAAGTCCTCGGAACCTTACCATCTAGGCACATCCTATAAGATGTGCAGGAACATGAGAAATCTATGAAAGGATGTCTCTCCCCATAAGGTTTGAGTATACGTATGAAATAAATAGATTCCATCCATGATATAGATAGATAATACATATAGTATATATGCTTTTGAACTGTGATGTGGGAGAAGAATCTCGAGAGTCTCTTGGATTGCAAGGAAATCCAACCAATCAATCCTAAAGGAAATCAATCCTGAATATTTATTGAAAGAACTGATGCTGAAGCTGAAATGCCAATACTTTGGCCACCTGATGGGAAGAACTGATTCATTGGAAAAGACTCTGATGCTGGGAATGATTGAAGGTGGGAGAAGAAGGGGATGATAGAGGATGAGATGGTTGGATGGCGTCACTGACTTGATGGACATGAGTTTGAGCAAGCTCCAGGAGTTGGTGGTGGACAGGGAAGCCTGGTGTGCTGCAGTCCATGGGGTCACAAAGAGTCAGACATGACTAAGCGACTGTACTGAACTGAGCTGACATGTATATCTGATTCAGATTTATGAAATCAAGCATTTTAAGTAAATAATTTTATTTCTCTTCCACATGGAAACAAATCCCTCCAAATAGTCAATGTCAAACTGATCTGTTATCATATTTTTGTTCACTCATTTATTGAGTTCGTTCTGTGCTTCAAGATGGGAAAAGCACAGATGGGATTTGTTTCTTTATTCAGGTAGTTGAGGAGGAAGCTTGTATTTACTTTTTAATATTGCAAATTTTAACAGCTTAAACCAGTTTTGTCATTGATGTCAATCCCTAGGCTTTTCCTTCTTTTTTGAGGGGAATAATATTTAGGAATTGCTCTGAGTCAAATATGTGCACATGTACATGTATGCAGGCACATATGGTATTATGTATTTTGGTCAACACACATTATCTTCAGTTAGGCATCCTCTGTATACTTGATTACTTGATTTACCACTTATGTCTTATAATTTCTCTACAAGAAAAAAAGTTCCAAGAGAAATTTTTTATATAACTAATGAATTGTATTTTTAACGTAATTAAAAAATTGAATTCCAAAGACATTTTGAGGAGGCTATATTCAGCAAGAGTTTGGTATTTAATGTATTCATTGGTGTGGTAATACACAGTAAAATGCACAGAATGTCCTATGTTTAAAATTTTTATTCATATTATATGCAAACATTAAAGAGATTTTTTAAATCAATATTAATATTTTATCATGCAAATTAGGTAGTCGATATGCAGATTATTTCAGAAGAGAAAATTTAACTGGAGATATTCACACCTCTGGTCATTTTTAACCCAAAGCTATATCTTTGACTGGAATATTAAGAGTAGAAGGACTTATGATAATATAGTTTATGTTTATATATTTTCAGAAAAATAAACCAGAGAGGTTAAAAGTAGTCTTTTTATTATAAAGTAGCAAATTAGAAGCAAAACTAGAAAATATTTTTCTCATCTTCCAATCTGGAGCTTTTACCTGGGGATAAAATTTGGATAACTTGTGAAAATGTATCAAAACCTCAAATAGAAGAAATAGGAAAGTACTGATTTAATAAGATTAGGTTAATTAAAATAATAATACTAATAATATTGGCTAACATTTATTGAGAGTTTATTGCATATTGAACACTAAATAATTTTTACATAAAACCTCAAGAAATATATGTACTCATTATTACCACATTTTTCAGATGAATAATGAGGAACCCAGAGGCTTTAGTTAATTTTTCCATAATTAACAAAATAATAAATGATGGACCCATAATTGTATGTTAGTAGTATGACTTTAGAGCAAATATTCTCAACTATTAAAGTGTATATTTGAGGCACAACCTAAAACACAGGTAAAATGTCAAAAAAATAGAATATTAGAAAGAGAACATAATTAATTTCATATGGTTATGCATGAAATGTGTGATCCATTTTAATGCAGGTGGGGAAGGTGGACAGAAATTGAGAACTAGGAATTGATGGCAAAACTCATTCACAGTGCAACAGTTCCTCAACCTGGTAGGTGCAAATGAGGAGATGTGACTATGGAAAATTGTGGGTGCAGACCAAAATAATTTGCCCAAAACATCTTCTATCTTTGGAAGTCTCGAAGAAATTATTAGGAACCATGATTTCAAAGTAGAATTGGGGGGACAAAAGGGTAATATAATAGAATATAAGAGTCCTAAACTAATTCATGGTTCGTTAAGTATCAAATCCTAGATGGTTACATGAGTCCTTTTGATCAGTGTCAGAAGAAATCACCAAGTATTCTTTCCAGGGGAAAATAAGGTCATTTTCACCAAGCACATTAATTTTTCAACTCTACATAAGCTCTGGTGCCTACCTTTCAATTCCTAACTATTCTTATTGACCATGGAGAAGCAGCATGATGAATGTTACTGAGAAATTATGTATCATTTCTAATGACCAAGTCAAGCGTTTCTTTGGACTTTCTCCCACCTCCAATGCCTGGCCCTCCTCTTCTCCTCTATCAGTAACTCCCTTGTAGTACATCATTTTGGGAAACATGAGTCTAGTCATGTTTGCTGCTGCTGCTGCTGCTAAGTCGCTGCAGTCGTGTCCGACTCTGTGTGACCCCAGAGACGGCAGCCTACCAGGCTCCCCTTCCCTGGGATTCTCCAGGCAAGAACACTGGAGTGGGTTGCCATTTCCTTCTCCAACGCATGAAAGTGAAAAGTGAAAGCGAAGTCGTTCAGTCGTGTCCGACTCTTTGCGACCCCATGGACTGCAGCCTACCAGGCTCCTCCACCCATGTGATTTTCCAGGCAAGAGTACTGGAGTGGGGTGCCATTGCCTTCTCTGCTAGTCATGTTTAAATGAGTCTAAATCATATCATAGACATTAGATGCTTCTAGTTTGGTGTTATGTTGACTTAATGGTACCAGTTTGTGAAAACCATTTACTGTCCTTCTTTCAGTTGTGTAAAAGGGGATAACAATGTAAGTCATTGAATGTAATGATTAGTTAATGCATCTAAAGCACTTAAAGAAGGTCTAAAATGTACTGGATGATGGAAGAATAGAAATTTGTGTATGCAGCATTTCAATTCTCTCTAGCAGTTTAGGCAATAAAAGTAATATTACAGATCTCATTCCTTTTTAGCATGTGGTGTTCACAGGAAATAATGCTTTACTTACACATAAACTATTAAGACTAAGCCATTCATTTATATGTCTGTCTAGAGCTTCTATGGAAGAGTCTTTAAACTGTATTTGCATTTTGAGTATAATACAAATTTTAATTTTGCTATAAAGTTATATGGGATAATCTTTGTTGAACACCATTTAATGAAAAGGGATAGCTAAACTAAAACAACTACACACTGCTCTGAGAATTTCCTTATTATTGAAGAAAGAATGGGAAGAATCTCAAATATTATTTCTTTAAATTTTTCTAGTAAAAGGACTCTTGCTTAATTCTTTTAAAAATAGTTTAAACTTAGAAGCCCTAGTTGTGTAACAAGTAAATACTAGAAAATGGCAGGGATGGTGGGAGGCAGGGGCAGTGGCTCAGTTGTAAAGAATCTGCCTGCAATGCAGGAGACCATCTACAATGCTTGGAAGACCCCCTGGAGAAGCAAATGGAAATCCACTCCAGTAGTCTTGCCTGGGAAATCCCATGGACATAGGACCCCAGTGGTCTACAAGCCTTGAGGTTGCAAGAGTGGAACATGACTTAGTCACTAAACCACCACCACCAATTTATTATACACCTGAACACTGAACTACTTAAGGATCATTGTTTGTTTACAAATTTAACATTTTATGGAATATGATTACTTTAAATTGTTGAGATAAAGTAGTTTTATATCTTAGGTTTGCAGAAGTTATGTTGTGTGTTTTACTGCAGTTTAATCTACAACATGTGCATTGCAATATATGAGGGGGACGGATGGAACACAGGGAAATTTGGGGGCAATAAAACTAATCAGTGCAATACTATAATTGTTCATAAATTCCAGTATACATTTGTCAAAACCCATAGGGAGTATAACACAAAGATTGAATTTCCAGGTTCCTCTGTCTATGGAATTCTCCATGTAAGAATACTGGAGCAGTTACTGTGTTAGTCACTCCATCATGTTTGACACTTTGTGATGCCATGGACTGTAGCCCACCAGGCTCTTCTGTCCGTGAAATTCTTCAGGCAAGTATACTAGACGGGTTGCCATTTCTTTCCCCAGGGGATCTTCCTGACCCAGGGATTGAAGCCGGGTCTCCTGCATTGCAGGCAGATATTTTACCATGTGAGTCACCCAGCAGCGGTTAACCATTCTCTTTTCAGGGGGTCTTCCTGACCCAAGAATCTGCTGCATTACAGGTGGATTCTTCACTCTCTGAGCCATCAGGCAAGCCCTTTAAAATATGACCCCTAGGTAATAATAATGTATTAATATTGGCTTATTAATTGTAATGGATATATCACATCAATGTAAGATGTTAACAATAGAAGAGACTAGGAGGTAGGGAGTTGCTGAGGTGTTATGTAGGAAGTTTCTTTACTTTCTACTCAATTATCTTAGTTAGTTCTAAAAGGACCCTAAATTATGAGCCTTTTGATTTAAGGAAAAGTTAATTTAGAATCAGCAAGAAATACTGGAAAAGCAAAACTTTTGGCTTCATCTATACTTTTTTATTTCCTAAGGATGTAGCCTTGTAGTCATTTAAATTATCTGTCCTTTGGTTTGATTATCTAATAATGAAAGTGAAATTGTTAGTCACTCAATCATGTTTGACTCTTTGTGACCCCATGGACTGTAGCCCACCAGGCTCCTATGTCCATGGATTCTCTAGGCAAGAATAGTGGAGTGGGTTGCCATAATGAAATCAATTGTAACTGCCTTAAAATTCTGTGTGTGTGTGTTAAGTCAGATAACATTCATAGAGCAACTAGCACAGTACTAACACTAAACAGATGATCCATAATTAACAGATAGTATCAGATCTCACCTAGTTACATGTTCATTCATTTAACAATTATTTGATGAGTGTTTTCTGTATACCTGGTACCATTTCATGAAGTCCCTGTATTCTTGATAAGTATGGCTTTTGTGCTCAAGAGCCTTTAAACATCTGTCATTTCTAACTAGATAAAACCCCTTACTTTTAAAATATCCAAGGGAATTTTGCTTTTTTATATTGAAAACTAATAGACATAGAATTTTATGTAAATTAAGACAAGAGCTGCTCTACATTCCAATTCTGTAAATAAGTAGTATACTATTTGCAATCTGCAAATATATGGGTTTAGATTTAATCCTATAAATATAGGAATTATAGCATGTTCTTATCACAGAAAGCTATAGGGTTAATTGGTAAATGATAATGTAAATAAAATCATTCTGTTGAGATTTCAACATGGCATCCAAGTACTGCATTTCAGACTTTTGTTAACTATGAGGGCTACTACGTTTCTTCTAAGAGATTCTTGCCCACAGTAGTAGATATAATGGTCATCTGAATAAATTCACCCATTCCTGTCCATTTTAATTCATTGATTCCTAAAATTTTGATGTTCACTCTTGCCATCTCTTGTTTGACCATTTCCAATTTACCCTGATTCATGGAGCTAACATTCCAGGTTCCTATGCAATATTGTTCTTTACAGCATCAGACTTTACTTTCACCACCAGACACAACCACAACTGGGCATTGTTTCCGCTTTGGCTCAACCTCTTCATTCCTTCTGGAGCTATATCTCCACTCTTCTCCAGTAGCATATTGGACACCTACTGACCTGGGAATTTCATCTTTCAGTGTCATATCTTTTGCCTTTGCCTTTTCATACTATTCATGGGGTTCTCAAGGCAAGAAGGCTGAAATAGTTTGCCATTCCCTTCTCCAGTGGACCACATTTTGTCAATAAAAAAAGGCTGAATGCCGAAGAATTGAAGCCTTTGAACTATGGTGCTGAAGAAAACTCTTGAGAATCCCTTGGACAGCAAGGGTATCAAACCAGTCAGTTATAAAGAAAATCAACACTGAATATCCATTGGAAGGACTGATGATGAGGCTGAAGCTCCAGTATTTGGCCACCTGATGCGAAGAGCCAACTCTTTGGAAAAGACCCTGATGCTGGGAAACAGTGAAGGCAGGAGGAGAAGGGGATGATAGAGTTGGTTGGATGGCATCATTGACTCAATGGACATGAGTTTGAGAAAACACCAGGAGATGGTGAAGAACAGGGAGCCTGGCATGCTGCAGTCCATGGGGTAGCAAAGCGTCAGATGACTGACTGAACAACAATAAATAATATCATGACATTATTCCCATGACTTTGTATGTATTACCTAGTATAATTTGTCAGTTGCTCTGCTAGAGGAATAAGTATGACATCACTGTTAGAGGGCATAGCAATCTAGGGAGCTCTAGCAACCATTCAGTCAGATACATGTAAATATAGGTATGGTTTAAAATTTATACAGTATTGAAAATGCATAAATTTTCAAATCTGCAGTTATTTTAACTATGTGTCAAGCAAAAGCAGGGAGACAGTATCAAAGATGATTATTTGAAAAATAAAATTAAAAAAAAGAATAGTTTAGCCTCTGGTTCCAATTTTTGTGTAATATACCAAATTATTGTTATGCAACATAACTAATCAATATCTACATATCACACAGAAGATTCATAAGTAGTCCTAACTAATAGTCTAATGTCAGACTTTGGATCGCTGAATCTGGGACATTATGTAATGTATTTTGTGTCAGTGACATCTAGAGTCATGTTTAGTAAGAATTAGAATGTCAGCAATGGGAACTGAAATATGGGTATTAACACAGAGCTATTACTATCTGGAGTGGGAAGTATATAATATAAAGTGAATGATTTAATACAGACTTTTAAAAAGTAGGGACAAAAATTCCCATTTTATGGGTATAGTCATATATATATATATATATAGGCAATGTATGTATGTGATCTATTTGTCACATACAGTGAGTTTGGAAAACTGGTACAAACTGCACTCAAGAAACTTACAACTCAATTAGAGATATATCATTATCAAAGGTAAATCAGTGTTAATTCAAAGGGACTTGTTATCATTTTAATATATCAAGTAACCACTAAAAATATCTATACAAAAAGGAAAATGGGAGGTAAGAAATTCAATTAAAGAGTAAACAAAAATAAAATAAGGAGGGAACTGAGGAAAAAAAGTAATATGGCATGTAGAAAATAGAATGATATAAATATAAATTTTCATATTAGTAATTGCTTAGTTACAAATGGAATAATCCTTCTCATCAAAATGCAAAAATTGATTGAATGGGATAAAAAAATCTTGATTGAGTTCAGTTCAGTTCAGTTCAGTCACTCAGTCATGTCCGACTCCCTGTGACCCCATGAACCACAGCATGCCAGGCCTCCCTGTCCATCAACAACTCCTGGAGTACACCCAAACTAAAATCCATTGAGTGGATGATGCCATCCAACTATCTCATCCTCTCTCGTTCCCTTCTCCTGCCCTCAATCTTTCCCAGCATCAGGGTCTTTTCAAATGAGACAGCTCTTAGCATCAGGTGGCAAATGTATTGGAGTTTCAGCTTCAACATCAATCCTTCCAATGAACAACCAGGACTGATCTCCTTTAGGATGGACTGGTTGGATCTCCTTGCAGTCCAAGGGACTCTCAAGAGTCTTCTCCAACACCACAGTTCAAAAACATCAATTCTTCTATGCTCAGCTATATTTATAGTCCATCTCTCACATCCAAACATTGCTACTGGAAAAACCATAGCCTTGACTAGATGGGCATTTGTTGGCAAAGTAATGTCTCAGCTTTTGAACATGCTGTCTAGGTTGGTCATAACTTTCCTTCCAAGAAGAAAGCGTGTTTTAATTTCAAGGCTGCAACCACCATCTGCAGGGATTTTGGAGCTGAAAAAATAAAGTCTCTCACTGTTTTCCCATCTATTTGCCATGAATTGATGGGACCAGATGCCATGATCTTCATTTTCTGAATGTTGAGCTTTAAGCCAACTTTTTCACTCCCCTCTTTCACTTTCATCAAGAGGCTTTTAGGTTCCTCTTCACTTTCTGCCATAAAGGTGGTGTCATCTGCATATCTGAGGTTATTGATATTTCTCCCGACAATCTTGATTCCAGCTTGTGCTTCTTCCAGCCCAGCATTTCTCATGATGTACTCTGCATATAAGTTAAATAAACAAGGTGACAATATACAGCCTTGGCGTGCTCCTTTTCCTATTTGGAACCAGTCTGTTGTTCCATGTCCAGTTCTAACTGTTGCTTCCTGACCTGCATACAGGTTTCTCAAGAGGCAGATCAGGTGATTTGGTATTCCCATCACCTTCAGAATTTTCCAGTTTATTGTTATCCACACAGTCAAAGGCTTTGGCATAGTCAATGGAGCAGAAATAGCTTTCTTGCTTTTTTGATGATCCAGTGGATGTTGGCAATTTGATCTCTTGTTCCTCTGCCTTCTGTAAAACCAGCTTGAACATCTGAAAGTTCATGGTTGATTAGTTAGTAACTCTCTAAATTAGACTATGTATACAAAAGCAGAAAAAGTAGAAAGTGAACAAATGAAAAATGATAGTTCATGAAAATAGTAACCAAAGTGACTGGGGTAGATATACTATTATCAGACAATATAAACCCCAAGTCAGTTAAAGAAAACCATAGGATATTATATATTGCTAAAAGAGCCAGTCCATAAATAAGTTGTAACAATTTTATATATATACACAGTTAACAAAAGACCACCAAAATATATGTATAAGAAACTGACAGAATTGAAATGAGAAATGAACCATTCTAAAGTATAATTTGAGACTGCAATGTCCCCTTTCAATAATGGACAGAACAAGTAGACTGAAGATCAATAAGGAAGCAGAGGACATGAACAGCACTACAAATAACTAGTTCCATCAAACATTTATATAGCACTCTACCTAATAACGGGATACATATTCTTCTTAAGTATACATAGAACACTCTCTAGGGTATATCATATGTTATCTCTTTATCACAGACAGACATACACACAAATGGAATGAAACTAAAGATGTATAACAGCAGAAACACTTGAAAAGTTCACAAACATATCAAAATTTAGCAATACATTTTAAAATAATTGCTGTGTGAAAGTATGAATAAAAATAGAAACTAGAGAATTATTATATGAAATGAATATTGGAACAATAGAGACAATGAAAGCAAGAGTTGGTTCTCTAAAAAGGTCCATGAATTGATATACTTTCAACTAGATAGGCTAAGAAGGAGTGAAGATTCAATTCCCTAAAAACAGGAATGAATATAGACTTTACTACCAACTTACATAAATTAAAAGGTTTGTGAAAGTAAAAGTCACTCAGTCATGTCTGACTCTTTGTGAGTCCATGGACTGTCCATGGAATTCTCCAGGCCAGAATACTGGAATGAGTGCCTTTCCCTTCTCCAGGGGATCTTCTCAACCCAGAGATTGAACCCAGGTCTCCCACATTGCAGGCTTATAAGAAAATACAATGAACAATTGTACACCAACCATTAGATATCATAGATGAAACAGAAAAATATACAGAAAATACAAACTACCAGAACTGACTCAAGAAGACATAGAAAATGTAACCAAACCTATAAAAAAATAAAACAATTGAATCAGTATTCAAAATTCCCAGCAAGGAAAATTCCAAATTCCAGGAGTATATGGCTTCATTGTTCATTTTATTCAAATATTTAAAGAAGAATTTATACCACTATTTCTCAAACATATCCAATAAATAGTATAGTATTACCCTGATTTCAAAACCAAACAAATATCCCAATACAAATATTATATAGACCAGTATCCTTTTGTGAATATAGAATAAAATTCTTCAGCATAATACTAAAAAACCTGAGCTAAGCAAAATGTTAAAATTAAACTTATCCTTACTAATATCTTAATTATATCCGCAAATATAAGATTACATTCACAGGTAAAAAAGCTTATGATTTCAATGTCTTTTTCAGGAGCATAATGTAACCCAAAAAAGAAATCCTTCAGTTTTTAATCATTGCTAGCTGTGAGTTATTTCTAGATATTATCAAGTTGAGACTATTCCCCTCCATTCTTAATGTGTTGACTGCTTTTCTTATATACATATTAGATTTCTGTCCATTTTTTTTTTTTTTGCTTCAGTATAAGCAATTGTGTGTGTCTTTAATCTTTTATTCTATTTGGTGTCATATATTACATTGATGGTGTTTCTTATGTTGAATATTTCCTATTTTCCTAGGATAAATTCTATTTGATTGTGGTATATGATCCTTTGCTGGGCTTCCCTGGTGGTTCAGAGGTTAAAGCATCTGCCTTCAATGTAGGAGACCTAAGTTCGATCCATGGGTTGGGAAGATCCCCTGGAGAAGGAAATGGCAACCCACTCTAGTATTCTTGCCTGGAGAATCCCTGGGACGGAGGCGCCTGGTGGGCTACAGTCCACGGGGTGGCAAAGAGTTGGACACGACTGAGAGACTTCACTTTCACTTTCGAAACACCAAAAAAAAAAAAAAGGACAGAAATCTAATATGTATATAAGAAAAGCAGTCAACACATTAAAAATGGAAGGGAACATTCTCAACTTGATAATGTCTAGAAATAACTCACAGCTAGCAATGATTAAAAACTGAAGGTTTTCTTCTTTTTTGGGTTACATTATGCTCCTGGAAAAGACATATTGAAATCATAACCCTTTTTACTTGTGAATGTAATCTTATATTTGCAGATATAATTAAGATTTTAGTAAGGATAAGTTTATAATGGATTAAGGCATACTCTTTTTTAATAATTGAATATAGTTGATTTAACAATATCCTGTTAGTTTCTGGTGTACAGTAAAGTGATTTAATTATATATATGTATGTGTGTGCTCAGTCTGTCAGTCATGTCTGACTCTTTGTGACCCCATGGGCTGTGGCCTGCCAGGCTCCTCTGTCCATGGAATTTTCCAGGCAACAATACTGGAATGGACCATTTCCTACTCCATAGGATCTTCCCAACCCAGAAATTGAACCCATGTCGCTTGTGTCTCTTGGATTGGGAAAAGCCAATACACATAAATATTTCAGATTATATAATTTTCCAGTTTCTTTTCCATCATAATTTATTAAAATATATTGAATACAGTTCACTGTGATCTACAATAGGTCCTAGTTGTTTATCTATTTTATGTTAATATGTGGTAGTTTAGATCTGATACCCCAAATTCCTAATTAATCCCTTCCCCCCATCTTTCCCTATTAGTAATCATAACTTTGTTTTCTATGTCTGTGAATCTGTTTCTGCTTTGTAAATAGGTTCATTTGTATCATTTTTTAGATTCCACATATAAGTGATATTATATGACATTTATCATTCTCTGACTTCACTTAGATTGATAATCTGTAGGTTCATACATGTTGCTGCATTTGGCATCATTTCATTCTTTTATGGCTGAGTAATATTGTGTTGCATATATGTATCACTTATTTTTTATCCAGTCATCTATTGATGAACACTTTGCTTACTCTCATATCTTGGTTACTGTAAATAGTACTGCTATGAACATTGTGGTACACGTATCTTTTCAAAATTAGAATTTTCTACGGATACATGACTGGGGTGGAATTGCAGGATCATATGGTAACTTTCGTTTTTCCCAGAGTACGTTTTAAGTTTATTTTTAATGGTGTAAATGTGCTTTTTAGTTTTTTAAGGAACCTCCATACTATTCTCCAAAAGGGTTATGCCCTAGTTTATATTCCCACCAACAATGTAAAACTGTTCCTTTTTCTCCAAACCTTCTTTAGAATTTATTGTTTATAGACGTTTTGATGATGGCCATTCTGACCAATATGGAAACTCCAAGATGGTGGAAATAAATGGGGAGTAGATGACAGATAGATTGGGAAAAATAGAAACAGTGAGAGACTTTAATTTTTTTTTTGGGGGGGGGGTCTCCAAAATCACTATAGATGGTGACTGCAGCCAGGAAACTAAAAAATACTTGCTCCTTGGAAGAAAAGCTATGACCAACCTAGACAGCATATTACAAAGCAGAGACATTACTTTGCCAACAAAGGTCTGTCTAGTCAAAGCTGTGGTGTTTCCTGTAGTTATGTATGGATGTGAAAGTTGGACCATAAAGAAGGGTGAGCATCGAAGAACTGATATTTTTGAATTGTGGTGTTGGAGAAGACTCTTGAGAGTCCCTTGGACTGCAAGAACATCAAATCAATCAATGCTAAAGGAAATCAACCCTGAATATCCATTGAAAGGAGTGATGCTGAAGCTGAAGCTCCAATACTTTGGGCACCTGATGCGAAGATCTGACTCACTGAAAAATACCCTGATGCTGGAAAAGATTGAAGATAAGATGAGAAGCTGATGACAGATGATGAGGTGGCTGGATGGCATCATGACTCAACGGACATGGATCTGTGCAAATTCTGGGAAACAGGGAGGACTGGTGTGCTGCAGTCCATGAGATCACAAGGAGTTCTACATGACTGAGCTAATGAACAAATACAACAAATATCAGAGAGTGTTTTGCTTGTGTTCTCTTATAGGAGTTTTATGGTGTCATGTCTTATATTTCATTCTTTTAGCCATTTTGATTTTATTTTTTGCATGGTGTGAGGGAATGTTCTAACTTCACTGATTTATATCTAGCTATCCAGCTTCCCCAATGCCATTTTCTGAAGAGACTGTCTTTTCTCCATTGCACATTCTTGCCTGCTATTGAAGATTAGTTGACTGCAGACATGTGGATTTATTTCTGGGGTCTCTGTTCTGTCCCATTGATCTAAATGTCTGTTTTTGTGCCAATATCTGTTGTTTTAATTACTGTCACTTTGAACTATTGTCTGAAATCTGTGGAGAGCTTATGCCTCTAGCTTTAGTCATCGAGTAGGGTGTACTCTTGATCTAATATGACTAGTATCCTTAGAAGAAGAGTAGAAGAGATAGAGATACAGATACACAGAGAGAGGGGAGTGGCATGTAAAGACACACAGAAAATCAGAGGGAAGGCAGCCATGTGTCAATAGAGGCAGAAATTAGAGTTAAACAATTGTAGCCGAGGAATATTAATGATTACCTGCAGTCATCAGAAGGTACAACAGAGAATATGGCCCTTCCGTGATGCTTTGATTTGGACTTCAAGCTTTTGGATATGTAGCTTGAAATTTATGTTGTTTTAAGACACTCAGTTTGTGATGGTTTATGTAGGCTGCAGTCCATGGGGTCGCGAAGAGTCGGACACGACTGAACGACTTCACTTTCACTTTTCACCTTTATGCAGTGGAGAAGGAAATTGCAACCCACTCCAGTGTTCTTGCCTGGAGAATCCCAGGGACGGGGGAGCCTGGTGGGCTTCTGTCTGTGGGGTCACACAGAGTCAGACATGACTGAAGTGACTTAGCAGCAGCAGCATAGCAGATCTAGGAAATTAATACACCCTTAAGATCAAGAAAAAGACACAATTATTCACTCTCATCAATTCTATTTAACATAATACCAGAAGTTCTTATCAGAACATTTAGGCAGGAAATTAAGAAGTATAGGGCCTCCTAGTTGGAAAGAAAGAAGTAAAACTACTTCTAACTTTATATGACATGATCCTAAAATGTCCACAAAAATAAACAATTAGAGCTAAAAAAAAAATGAATTCAACAAATTTGTAGGTTTAATTTCAACATTTGAAAATCAGTTGTACTTTGTACACTAGTAATAAGCCACCTGAAAAAGAAATAAAGGTAAATATTCCATTTGCAATAGCAACAAAAAGAATAAAATTCTAAAAATTAGTTTATCCAAGGAGCAGTAAGACATACACTGAAAACTATAAAACTATAATATGTTCCTGAAAGATACTTAACAAAATCTAATAAATGTAAAGGTATCTTATGTTTAAGAATTGGAGAAATTAGTATTTTAAGATGGAATTTTTACCCAGATTGTCTACAGATTTAATACAATCCTTATATAAATGTCCTTTTTCTCAGAATTAAAAAAAAAGACCCTCAAATTCATAAAATTTAAAATGACTTCAAATAACAACAACAACAAAAAAATGCTTGTTCAAAGTTCAAAGTTAGAAGATTCCTAACATTACTACAAAGCTGCTTTAATCAAAACATTTTGGCACTCATAAAAGGACAAACCTATAGAACAATGGAATAGAATCGAGTACAGAAGTAAACTCATATATTCATGGGCATTTCATTTTTAGCAAGTGAACAGAGATATTTAATGGGAGAAGAATAGACTCTTCAATAGATATTACTGGAAAAACTGCACATCCATGTGCCAAAGAATGAAGAAGGACCCTATCTCATCAAGTAAAAAAATAGCTAAAAAAAGGATCATTGACTTAAATATGGCATGAAACTTGAAGACTTAGAAGAAAACATAGAGTAAGAGTATGTAACATTGGATTCATCAATGGTCTTAGATATAGCACCAAAGCACAAACAACAAAAGAGAACATAGCTGAATTGAGCTTCATTAACACTGAAAATGTGCATCAACAGACATTACTAAGAGAGGAAAGACAACCTGCAGCAAGAGAATATTTGAAAGATCACAAAACTGATCAAATCCTAGTATCCAGATGACATGAAGTACCCTTTTTAACTCAACAATAAATAGACTATGAGTAAAGAACTTGTACAGAACTTTCTCCAGAGAAGATAAACAAATGGCCAACATGAAAATATTAAAAGATTAGATATGTTGATGAAAATGTGTAGTAATTAGAAAATGCATACATTGTTAATAAAATATAAAATATTGTACTACTCTAGAAAAGTGTGATATCTCAATAAATGAAACATAGAATTACTTTACAACACAAGAAGTTTTCTTCTAGTGTATACTTTAAAGAATCATTAACTCTATATGATACATTTGTATAAGAATGTTCAAAACTACACTGTTGGACACAACTGAAGTGACTTAGCATGCATGCATGCATAGGCCAAAAGGTAGAAACAAATATTATTCAACTGACAAATGGATAAACTAAATATATAGTATATAATGCAATATTATTCAGTAAGAAATAATATTACTGACTCTTACAACACAGTGAATCCTGAAAACATTACACTAAGTAAAAAAATCTAAACAGCAAAGGCAGAATATTGTATGTTTCTGTTTATATGAAATATGTATAAAAGAGAAATTCATAAACACAAAAAGCCATATTAGTAGTTGTCAGTGGTTAGAGAGGAGTAGAAGTAACTGTCTAATGGGTGTAGAGTTTCTATTTGGTGTGATGAAATGTTTTGGAAATAGAAACTGTAGAATTTTAGAGTACCCTTCCTCATTAAAAAACAATTTGATAGGTTTTTCAATTGTAATAATCCAATTCTTCTTTTCTCAAAACTGCTACATTAAACTGCATGTTCTATATCATACAGGCTATCTTATTTTTAACAAAGTTTCTGTGAATAATTTGATCATTTAGTGCATTGTCACATTAATATTTTTATTTTAATTTATCTGGAGATTTAGTAACTCCATTTTTCGTTCATCTTAATTGATTTCATATGTTCTGACTATATATTCCTTTCTTTGTTAAACTTTGACACATGTAATTTCTTTTCTTAAATATAGTCTGTGGAGTCTCATCATAATTCCTCAATATTGAACTATATTAAATGTGGTTATTGGTATGAAGTTGCATTTTAAATATTGTATATTCAGTTTTGAAACTGAATTATAAAACAATCATAATTAATATTTTATTTCCAATGCATATTGAGGGGTAAAAGATAAAAAAGACATTTTGTTTTATGAAGCCTAAATATATTACTCATATGGATAAAGATATAACTTCAAGAAAACAGTCACAGATGGAAAGAAAAATATTCTCTAATATTAACAACAGACCTCTTTGTGTTTCTCTGAGAGCATATTCACTTACCTTATTAATTAATAAGTTTGCTATCTTGGAAATATATTTAAATACATAGTACTGTCAACCTTGGAGAACATTCTGTGAACAGCTGAATGTACCTTCTGAAATTGCTGTATTATGGCAGTGTACAAAATATTTTACTGTAATTTCTTTGAAGCAGTTGCTATCATTATGGTGTAGTCAAGAAATAACAATTGTTCAATGTACAGCATGATCTTAAACTAGTAAATACTGATATGTCTCTCTTTTCTGAAAGAATATGTGATTTATGTAATTAAGAAAGCATTTTTTATTACCACAACAGTTTCATGATCTGTATTCATATGTGGAGAATAGAAAAGTTTTCCTATATTAATACTTTCTTGGTTTTCTATCCTTTTTAAATAAAAGTTTAAATTTATTAAAGATGTAAGACAGTACAGGGATAGATTCTTTTTCTTTCCACTCTGAGCTACTTGAAAAATAATATATATAGATGTTGATATATTGTTTCATCTATATATTGTATGTACTTGGTCATTTAAACTATCATTTTTTAAAATTTTATTTTATTTTCAAACTTTACAAAATTGTATTAGTTTTGCCAAATATCAAAATAAATCCGCCACAGGTATACATGTGTTCCCCATCCTGAACCCTCCTCCCTCCTCCCTCCCCATACCTTCCCTCTGGGTCATCCCAGTGCACTAGCCCCAAGCATCCAGTATCCTGCATCGAACCTGGACTGGCAACTCGTTTCATGCATGATATTATACATGTTTCAATGCCATTCTCCCAAATCTTCCCACCCTCTCCCTCTCCCACAGAGTCCATAAGACTGTTCTATACATCAGTGTCTCTTTTGCTGTCTCATACACAGGGTTATTGTTACCATCTTTCTAAATTCCATATATATGCATTAGTATACTGTATTGGTGTTTTTCTTTCTGGCTCACTTCACTCTGTATAATAGGCTCCAGTTTCATCCACCTCATTTGAACTGATTCAAATGTATTCTTTTTAATGGCTGAGTAATACTCCATTGTGTATATGTACCACTGCTTTCTTATCCATTCATCTGCTGATGGACGTCTAGGTTGCTTCCATGTCCTGGCTATTATAAACAGTACTGAGATGAACAATGGGGTACACATGTCTCTTTCCCTTCTGGTTTCCTCAGTGTGTATGCCCAGCAGTGGGATTGCTGGATCATAAGGCAGTTCTATTTCCAGGTTTTTAAGGAATCTCCACACTGTTCTCCAAAGTGGCTGTACTAGTTTGCATTCCCACCAACAGTGTAAGAGGGTTCCCTTTACTCCACACCCTCTCCAACATTTATTATTTGTAGACTTTTGGATCGCAGCCATTCTGACTGGCATGAAATGGTACCTCATAGTGGTTTTGATTTGCATTTCTCTGATAATGAGTGATGTTGAGCATCTTTTCATGTTTGTTAGCCATCTGTATGTCTTCTTTGGAGAAATGTCTATTTAGTTTTTTGGCCCATTTTTTGATTGGGTCATTTGTTTTTCTGGAATTGAGCTGTAGGAGTTGCTTGTATATTTTTGAGACTAGTTGTCAGTTGTTGCATTTGCTATTATTTTCTCCCATTCTGAAGGCTGCCTTTTCACCTTGCTTATAGTTTCTTTTGATGTGCAGAAGCTTTTAAGGTTAATTAAGTCCCATTTGTTTATTTTTGCTTTTATTCCCAATATTCTGGGAGGTGGGTCATAGAGGATCCTGCTGTGATGTATGTCGGAGAGTGTTTTGCCTATGTTCTCCTCTAGGAGTTTTATAGTTTCTGGTCTTACGTTTAGATCTTTAATCCATTTTGAGTTTATTTTTGTGTATGGTGTTAGAAAGTGGTCTAGTTTCATTCTTTTACAAGTGGTTGACCAGATTTCCCAGCACCACTTGTTAAAGAGATTGTCTTTAATCCATTGTATATTCTTGCCTCCTATGTTAAAGATAAGGTGTCCATATGTGCGTGGATTTATCTCCAGGCTTTCTATTTTGTTCCATTGATCTATATTTCTGTCTTTGTGCCAGTACCATACTGTCTTGATGACTGTGGCTTTGTAGTAGAGCCTGAAGTCAGGTAGGTTGATTCCTCCAGTTCCATTCTTCTTTCTCAAGATAGCTTTGGCTATTCCAGGTTTTTTGTATTTCCATACAAATTGTGAAATTATTTGTTCTAGGTCTGTGAAGAATACCGTTGGTAGCTTGATAGGGATTGCATTGAATCTATATATTGCTTTGGGTAGTATACTCATTTTCACTATATTGATTCTTCCAATCCATGAACATGGTATATTTCTCCATCTATTAGTGTCCTCTTTGATTTCTTTCACCAGTGTTTTATAGTTTTCTATATGTAGGTCTTTAGTTTCTTTAGGTAGATATATTCCTAAGTATTTTATTCTTTCCGTTGTAATGGTGAATGGAATTGTTTCCTTAATTTCTCTTTCTGTTTTCTCATTATTAGTGTATAGGAATGCAAGGGATTTCTGTGTGTTGATTTTATATCCTGCAACTTTACTATAATCAATGATTAGTTCTAGTAATTTTCTGGTGGAGTCTTTAGGGTTTTCTATGTAGAGAATCATGTCATCTGCAAACAGTGAGAATTTTACTTCTTCTTTTCCTATTTGGATTCCTTTTATTTCTTTTTCTGCTCTGTTATTTATTTAGCTGTTCTGAGTCCTGTGACACACAGGATCTTGTGGCCCATGAAGTCTTTGTTAAAGCATATGAGATCCAGTTCCCTGACCAGGGATCAAACCCAGGGCCCCCTGCATTGGGAGCACAGAGTCTTAACCACTGGACACCAGTGAAGTCCCTAAAGTTTCTCCTAGTTTATTTATTGATGAAACTGGCATCAATACTTGTAGAAATTATATGATTTACCCTAAGAAAGAAATCATGCTGGTTTAAGGAACCAGGTACAGTTCTTATCTAAATGTATATATTTCAGGCATGAACAAATACAGGTTGTTGCTCTGTCAACTGTTCTCTCTCTAGTTTCTTTGAGATTCAATCTTTTGCCCCAGAGATCTGCCAAAGGAAATGCTGGAAGTCAACAGGTATGAAAAAATTCCTCCAGTTGAGCAAAAGATAGCATAGGGAAATCATAAATGTTGTAGATAACAAAAGCAAAGCCAGATCAAGAACCAAATGACATTGATGTGGTTCAGAGACGAGCAAAATTATAGCTCTATTTTATAAATAAAACTTCTACCCAACATCATGTATTATGCTTAGTCATTAAGTCTTGTCCAACTCTTTGCAATACCATGGACTGTAGTCTGCCAGGTTCCTCTGTCCATGAGATTTCCCAAACAAAAATCCTGGAGTGGATTCCATTTTCTCCTCCAGGGGATCTTCTCGACCCAGGGATCAAACCCACATCTTCTGCATCTCTTGCTTTGGCAGGAGGATTCTCTTCCAATGAGCCACCTGGGAAGCCCTATCCAACATCTTACTTTTCAGTAATCTCATAGCTGACTTGCAAAATGGTAGTCATATTTGTTTCCTTTCTTCTATCCCAAGTGTTTGTTTCTCATTCTAACCCTAGCCATGTAAACAGTTTGAAGTTCTGAAGAAAAATGAGTGTCTCATCTGACCTAAACAGATTAAAAACAGGCAATAAAGCAAAATCTTAATAATTTTCCTTGTATATCCTAGATTATTTTTTAAAATAAGTGTCATTTTATAAAGTAGTGCATTCACTTCTTCCTACACTCCAAATAATGTCACTTTTGTCTTTACCTTAATGTAATCACTAAATAGGCATACATGTAGCATGAATAGTCAATATAGACAAAAATATCAATTTTAAATAGAAATCATACTTATGGATTGAAATTTGTATCTATATTAGCAAAATAATAGCATTGATTGCATGCTTACTAAAACTGAGGTTTTATATTAAATGTCTCACAGAAATCAATTCATTTAATTGTCATAATATCTTAAAGATATATAGTTATTAATAGGCAGAAACAATATTTGAGTATGATTGTTTAATTCAAGAACCCAAACTATTAGCCATTACACTATAATTTATATAAAAACATAGGAACTATAGGGAAAAAATCACTGAAATTCTTAAGAACCAAAATAATGGAAAACGCATTAAAAAATGACAAATAAGTAGCTAAGTACATCATTCATGATATGTTCTACTTTGAGTAAGAGCATAGATGAAATGCTTTAATTCATATGTATTTGAATAAAATATGTATCAATAAAATTATATCATATCAAATCTTTATAATCAAAATAACATGAGAAACAAGCAAAAAAGAGTACACATTAAATTAGGTTTATTGATTTATTTGGACAGAATTTAAGATTATTAGAGATAATACTATTGATAAAATTACTAACATAAAATTTACTTTAATTTTCAACCTTATCTTGATGAAAATACATATGAAATATAAAGAAATTTTGGAATTTGAAATTCAGAAATTGTGTACTAAACTGCAAACACCAAAGATAATAAGTTTGCCAATTAAAAGAATAAGAGAAAACCAATACAATATTGTAAAGTAACCTCCAATTAAATACATTTATATAAAAAAGAATAAGACATTAATTTCAATATATCAGAACTTCAAAGTTTTTAAGCAAAATAACATAAAGTTCTCAGGCTCAAGAGAAGAAATTGAAAACGATAATAAAATTGTGAGATCCAATGTTCAAACTGCTTTTCACTTACTCATTCTTCTATCAACATTCTGACTCATGAGAGATTTAGTAATCAGGAATAATAGTGAGTCATTCCCTTCTGTCAGAATAGTTTCTATTAGTTGCATACACTGAAATTCCAAAAGTGGTAGAAATGTCTTGAAAGTATACAGTGAAGCATTCTAAATGACTTAAATAAATCTTGCTAGAGATATTAAAGAAACATTCAATTAATTTGAGTGACAAACCTAATCAATTCCTTTATTTGTCAATAATGGGTTTCTAAAGCTCGAAAGTAGATATAGAAAGCAGAAGCCTTCAGAACTTGTTTTGAGGGCAATAGATGATGCATACTACTGATTTTAAAATTGAATTACTATTATTTTCAATTCTTGACTATCTTACTGCCCCACGTCTCAGTCTATGCTCTCCTTAATGTCATTTTATGTTTTCAGCTATCTAATTCTTGGGGCAGATTTCCATGTGGTTTTGCAGTCGATGTCATGTCCGACCTTTTGCAACCCCATGGACTGCAGCACACTATGCTTCCCTGTCCTTCATTATCTTCCAGAGTTTGCTCAAACTCATGTCCATTAAGTTGGTGATGCCATCTAGATTTCTCTATTTCCAGATTTCTATGTATGGCCACAGTTCTTTCTCATTCTTGTGACTGCAAACACTAAATCCTATCTATAGTCTCATTTGACTTTTTAAGCTTACAAATGAGATAAGCGTTGGCTTCTCTTCCCCACTCTCAACTTCCAAACTTCAGATTTGTTATAAAGTTTCATTTTCTGTCCATGCGTTGCCCCTGAAAACAATGTCCTTCCTTTGTCTATACTGTCTGAGTTTAGGGTCTTACTGACATGTGTCAGAAATGCTGCCCAAATAGACTCCTGGGTTTCACTGACCTCTGTTATATTCAGGAAATATGATATACCTTAATTAAATCAGCTCTGCTTATATTACAACCTTCTAACCAAACTCTTAGGTTTTCCTTTATATAATTATTAGTATGTATTTAGAATTCTCTGCAGTATAAGATTTGCCAAATTTATTCCTTCTCATAACCTGAAAATATAGTCTACATTTCAAACACTCAATATTCCTACAAGTAGATTTGTGCTTTGCTATACTCATGCCCAGGTTGTTTTCCCCACATAGAATTTTCCTTATTTTGCAGGAGGTGTGGGAGGTATATCCTTTGTTTGTTTGTTTGTTTGGTTTGGTTTTTTAAATTTATTTTCTATTGAAGGATAATTGCTTTATAGAATTTTATTGTTTTCTGTCAAATCTCAACATGAATTAGCCATAGGCATATAGATAACCCTTCCCTTTTGAACCTCCCTCCATCTCCCTCCCCATCCCACCCCTCTAGGTTGATACAGAGCCCCTGTTTGAGTTTCCTGAGCCATACAACAAATTCCCATTGGCTACCTATTTTACATATGGTAACGTAAGTTTCCAGGTAACTCTTTCCATACATCTCACCCTCTCCGCTCCTTTCTCCATGTGCATAAGTCTATTCTCTATGTCTGTTTCTTCATTGCCGCCCTGTAAATAAATTCTTCAGTATCATTTTTCTATATTCCGTATATGTGTGTTAGAATACAACATTTATCTTTCTCTTTCTGACTCACTTCATTCTGTATAATAGGTTCTAGGTTCATCCACCTCATCATAACTGACTCAAATGCATTCCTTTTTATGGGTGAGCAATATCACATTGTGTATATGTACCACACTTCTTTATCCATTCATCTGTTGATGGACATCTAGGTTTTTTCCATGTTCTAGCTATTGTAAATAGTGCTGCAATGAACAATGAGATGTATGTGTCTTTTTTAACCCTGGTTTCCTCAGGGTATATGTCTAGGAGTGAGGCTGCTGGGTCATATGGTGGTTTTATTCCTAGTTTTTTAAAGAATCTCCATACTGTCTTCCATAGTGGCTGTATATATTTACATTCCAACCAACAGCGCAAGAGCATTCCCTTTTCTCCAAACCCTCTCCAGCATTTATTGTTTATAAACTTTTTGATGATGCCCATTCTGACTGGTGTGAGGTGGTATCTCATTGTAGTTTTGAATTACATTTCTCAAATAATGAATGATGTTGAGCATCTTTTCATGTGTTAGGTAGCATCTTTTCATGTGTTAGGTAGCATCTGTATGTCTTCTTTGGTGAAATGTCTGTTTAGGTCTTTTCCCCACTATTTGATTGGGTTGTTTGTTTTTCTAGCATTGAGTTGTATTAGCTGCTTGTATATATTGAAGTTTAATCCTTTGCCTGTTGTTTCATTTGTTATTATTCTCTCCCATTCTGAGGGTTGTCTTTTCACCTTGCTTATAGTTTCCTTTGCTGTGCAAAAGCTTTTAAGTTTAATTAGGTTCCACTTGTTTCCTTTTGTTTTTATTTCCATTACTCTAGGAGGTGGGTCATAGAGGATCTTGCTTTGATTTATGTCATCGAGTGTTCTGCCTATGTTTTCCTCTAAGAGTTTTATAGTTTCTGGTCTGACATTTAGGGATTTAATCCACTTTGAGTTTATCTTTGTGTATGGTGTTAGGAAGTGTTCTAATTTCATTCTTTTACATGTAGCTGTCCAGTTTTCCCAGAACCATTTATTGAAGTGACTGCCTTTGCCCTATTGTATATTCTTTGTCAAAAATAAGGTACCCATAGGTGCATGGGTCTATTTCTGGGCTTTCTATCTTATTCCATTGGTCTATATTTCTGTTTTTGTGCCAGTACCATACTGTCTTGATGACTGTAGCTTTGTAGTATAATCTGAAGTTGGGAAGATTGATTGCTTCAGCTCCATTTTTATTTCTCAAGACAGCTTTGGCTATTCAGGGTCTTTTGTGTTTCCATATGAATTGTGAAATTTTTTGTTCTAGTCCTGTGGAAAATGCCATTGGTAATTTGATAGGGATCACATTGAATTTGTCGATTGCATTTGGTAGTATATTCATTTCCAAAATATTGATTCTTCCTACCCAGAAACATGGAATATCTTTCCATCTGTTTATGTCATCTTTGATTTCTTTCATCACTGTCTAATTTTCTGTGTACAGTTCTTTTGTATCCTTAGGTAAGTTTATTCCTAGATATTTAATTCTTTTTGTTGCAATGGCGAATGGGATTGATTCCTTCATCTCTCTTTATGATTTTTCATTGTTAGTATATAGAAATGCAAGTGATTTCTCTGTATTGATTTTGTATCCTGCAACCTTGCTAAATTCATTGATTAGCTCTAGTAATTTTATGATACTATCTTTATGGTTTTCTATGTACAGTATCATGTCATCTACAAATAGTGAGAGCTTTACTTCTTCTTTTTGGATCTAGATTCTTTTATTTCTTTTTCTTCTCTGATTTCTGTAGCTAGGACTTCCAGAACTAAGTTGAATAATAGTGGAGAAAGTGGACACCCTTGTCTTGTTCCTGATCTTAGGGGAATGCTTTCACTATTTTACCAGTGAGAATAATGTTTGCTGTAGGCCTATCATATATGGCCTTTACCATGTAGGTTCCTTCCATGCCCATTTTTTGATAAATGGGTGCTGAATTTTGTCAAAGGCCTTTTATTCATCATATGGTTTTTATCTTTCAATTTGTTAATAAGGTGTATCACATTGATTGATTTGAGAATATTGAAGAATCCTTGCATTCCTGGAATAAACCCAACTTGATCATGGGTAGTGAGCTTTTTGATGTGTTGCCGAAATCTGTTTGTTAAAATTTTATTGAGGATTTTTGCATCTATGTTCATCAGTGATATTGGCTGGTAGTTTTCTTTTTTTGTAATGTCTTTATCTGATTTTGGTATCAGGGTTATGGTGGCCTCATAGAATGAGTTTTGAAGTTTTCCTCTGAAAATTTTTGAACGAGTTTTAGAAGGTTAGGCATTAGCTCCTCTCTAAATGTTTGCTAGAATTCTCCTGTGAAGCCATCTGGTCCTAGGCTTTTGTTTTTTGGGAGATTTTTGATCACGAAATTCAATTTCAGTGCTTGTAATTGGGTTTTCCATAATTTATATTTTTTCCTGGTTCAGCCTTGGAAGATTGAACTTTTCTAAGAACCTGCCCATTTCTTCCAGGTTACCCAATTTATCGTTATATAGTTGTTCATAATAGTGTCTTAAAATCCTCTTCACTTCTGCATTGTCTATTGTAACCTCTCTATTTTCATTTCCAATTTTGCTGATTTTATTCTTCTCTCTCTCTCTTTTTTTTTTTTTTTTGATTGATGAGTCTGGCCAAAGGTTTATCAGATTTGTTTATCTTCTCAAAGAACCAGGCTTTAGATTTATTAATCTTTACTATTTTTTTCTTTCATTCCCTTTTCATTTATTTCTGCTAAGATCTTTATGATTTCTTTACTTCTACTATGATTTCTTTACTTCTATTTTTAAAAAATTCTTATTTCAGTTGTTTTAGGTGTAAAATTAGGTTGTCTGTTCGATGTTTTTCTTGTTTGTGAGGTAGGATCGTACTGTTTTAAACTTTACCTCTTAGGACTGCTTTTGCTGCATCCTATAGGTTTTGAGTTGTGTTTTCATTGTCACTTGTTTATAGAAATTTTTTGATTTCTCTTTTGATTTCTTCAGTATCCTGTTGGTTATTTAGAAATGTGCTATTTAATCTCAATATGTTTGTGTTTCTTACATTTTTTTTTCTCTTATAATTGATATCTAGTCTCATAGCATTATGGTCAGAGAGGATGTTTGACATGATTTCAATTTTCTTAAATTTACTGAGGTTTGATTTGTGACCCAAGATGTGGTCTACCCTGAAGAATATTCCATGTACAGTTGAGAAGAAGGTGTGCTCTTCATTTGGATGGTATGTCCTGAAGATATCAGTGAGATCCATCTTATCTAATGTATCATTTAAGACTTGTGTTATTTATTAATTTCCTGTTTTGGTAATCTGTCCATTGCTGCCAGTGAGGTGTTAAAGTGTCCTACTATTATTGTGTTTCTGTCAGTTTCTCTTTTTATGTCTGTTAGTGTTTATCTTATGTACTGAGGTCCTCCTATGTTGGATGTATATATATTTACAATTGTTATGTCTTTCTCTTGTATTAATCCCTTGATCATTATATAGTGTCCTTCCTTATCTCTTGTAATCTTTATTTTAAGGTCTATTTTGTCTGATATGAGGATTGCTACTCCAGCTTTCTTTTGTTTCCCATTTGGATGGAATATATTTTTCCATCCTTTCACTTTCAGTGTGAGGTGTCTTTAGGTCAGAAGTAGGTTTTCTTGTAGACAGCATTTATATGGGTCTTGAGTTTGCATCCATTAAGCCGGTCTGTGTCTCTGGGTTAGAGCATTTAACCCATTTATATTTAAATTAATTATTGATATGTATGTTCTTATTGCAATTTTATTAATTGTTTGGGGTTGATTTTGTAGATATTTTTTCCTTTTCTTATATTTCTTGACTATATAAGTCCCTTTAACATTTGTTGTAGGTTTGGTGGTACTGAATTTTCTTAACTTTTGCTTGTCTGAGAAGCTTTTAATTTCTCCATAAATTTTGAATGAGGTTCTTGCCAGATACTGTAATCTTGGTTGTAGATTTTTCCCTTTCAGTACTTTAAATATATCCTGCTATTCCCTTCTGGACTGCAGATTGTTTTGCTGAAAGATCAGCAAACACATGGAGTTTCCTTTATATGTTAGTTGTTGCTTCTCCCTTGCTGCTTTTAATATATTTTTCTGTGTGTTTAGTCTTTGTTAGTGGAGAAGACAATGGAAACCCATTCCACTACTCTTGCCTGAAAAATCCCATGGCCAGAGGAACCTGGTAGGCTGCAGTCCATGGGGTTGCTAAGAGTCAGACAAGACTGAGCGACTTCAATTTCCCTTTTCACTTTCATGCATTGGAGAAGGAAATGGCAACGCATTCCAGTGTTCTTGCCTGTAAATTCCCAGGGATGGGGGAGCCTGGTGGGCTACCATCTATGGGGTCACACAGAGTCGGACACGACTGAAGCCACTTAGCAGCAGCAGCAGTCTTTGTTAGTTTGATTATTATGTGTCTTGACATGTTTCTCCTTGGCTTTATCCTGTATGGGACTCTTTGTGACTCTGTGACTTGATTGACTATTTACTTTTCCATGTTGGGGAAATTTTCAACTATAATCTCTTCAAAAAATTTTTAATATATTTTATTTTCCTCTTCATCTTCTGGGACCCCTATAATTCTAATGTTGGTACATTTCATATTGTCCCAGAGGTCTCTGAGACTATCCTCAGTTCTTTTCATTTTTTAAAATTTATTCTGCTCTTCAGAAGTTATTTCCACCATTTTATCTTCCAGCTCACTGATTCGTTCTTCTGCTTCTGATATTCTGCTATTGATTCCTTTCAGAGTATTTTTACTTTAATAATTGTGTTGTTTGTCTCTGCATGTTTATTCATTAATTCTTCTAGGTCTCTGTTAATTGATTCTTGCATTTTCTCCATTTTGTTTTCAAGGTTTTTAATCATCTTTACTATCATTATTCTGAATTCTTTTTCAGATATTTTGCCTATTTCCTCTTCATTTATTTGGACTTCTGTGTTTCTAGTTTGTTCCTTCATTTGTGTAGTATTTTGATGCCTTTTCTTTTCTTTTTTTAAACTTGTTGTGTTTGAGGTCTCCTTTTCCCAGGATTCACGATTGAATTCTTTCTTCCTTCTTGTTTATGCCCTCCTAAGGTTGGTCCAGAGGTTTGTGTAAGCTTCTTATAGGGTGAGATTTGTGCTGAGTTTTTTTGTTTGTTTGTTTGTTTTTCCTCTCTTGGGTATGGATGAGTGAGGTGGTAATCCTCTCTGCTGATGATTGTGTTTGTATTTTTGTTTGTTTGTTATTTAGATGAGGTGTCCTGCACAGGTTGCTATTGGTGGTTCCGTGATACCTGGGTCTTGTATTCCAGTGGTTTCCTCTGTGTGATTTCTCATTATCTGATACACCCTAAGGTTGGTTCTCTGGTAATCTAGGGCCTTGGAGCCAGTGCTCCGACTCCAAAGGCTCAGGGCTTGATCTCTGGCCAGGAACAAAGATTTCACAAATGTTTTGTTATGGTATTAACTGAGATTAAAATAAATAGCCAAAAATGAGAAACCAAAGATGAACCCCAGACAAATGGAAGTTACAAAATCAGGCAAATAATGATTGAAATAATGGATTGTACACATATACAACCATGAGAAAAGTCAAACAGTCCAGCAAAAACAAAGTACAATAGATTTTCCTGGCAAAAAAAAATATATATCTCAGCTCATCAGTACAGTTCAGTCACTCAGTCCTGTCTGACTCTTTGCGACCCCATGAATTGCAGCACGCCAGGCCTCCCTGTCCATCACCAATTCCCAGAGTTCACTCAAACTCACGTCCATCGAGTCGGTGATGCCATCCAGCCATTTCATCCTCTGTCGTTCACTTCTGCTCCTGAACCCAATCCCTCCCAGCATCAAAGTCTTTTCCAATGAGTCAGCTCTTTGTATGAGGTGGCCAAAGTACTAGAGTTTCAGCTTTAGCATCATTCCTTCCAAAGAACACCCAGAGCTGATCTCCTTTAGAATGGACTGGTTGGATCTCCTTGCAGTCCAAGGGACCCTCAAGAGTCTTCTCCAACACCACAGTACAAAAACATCAATTCTACGATGCTCAGCTTTCTTCACAGTCCAACTCTCACATCCATACATGACCACTGGAAAAAACCATAGCCTTGACTAAACGGACATGTGTTGGCAAAGTATTATCTCTGTTTTTGAATATGCTATCTAGGTTGGTCATAACTTTCCTTCCAAGGAGTAAGCATCTTTTAATTTCAGGGCTGCAGTCACCATCTACAGTGATTTTGGAGCCCAGAAAAATAAAGTCAGCCACTGTTTCCACTGTTTCCCCATCTATTTCCCATGAAGTGATGGGACCAGATGCACTGATCTTAGTTTTCTGAATGTTGAGCTTCAAGCCAACTGTTTCATTCACTTCTTTCACTTTTATCAAGTTCCTTTCATCAACTTTCATTAAGTTCCTCTTCACTTTCTACCATAAGGGTGGTGTCATCTGCATATCTGAGGTTATGGATATTTCTCCTGGAAATCTTGATTCCAGCTTGTGCTTCTTCCAGCCCATCGTTTCTCATGATGTACTCTGCATATAAGTTCAATAAGCAGAGTGACAATATACAGCCTTGACGTACTCCTTTTCCTATTTGGAACCAGTCTGTTGTTCCATGTCCAGTTCTAACTGTTGCTTCCTGACTTGTATATAGGTTTCTCAAGAGGCAGGTCAGGTGGTCTTGTATTCCCATCTCTTTCAGAATTTTCCAGTTTATTGTGATCCACACAGTCATAGGCTTTGGCATAGTCAATAAAGCAGAAATAGATGTTTTTCTGGAACTCTCTTCTTTTTTTGATGATCCAGAGGATGTTGACAATTTGATCTCTGGTTCCTCTGCCTTTTCTAAAACCAACTTGAACATCTGGAAGTTCGTGGTTCACGTACTGCTGAAATCTGGCTTGGAGAATTTTGAGCATTACTTTGCTAGCATGTGAGATGAGTACAATTGTGTGGTAGTTTGAGCACTCTTTGGCATTGCCTTTCTTTGGGATTGGAATGAAAACTGAACTTTTCCAGTCCTTTGGCCACTGCTGAGTTTTCCAAATTTGCTAGCATATTGAGTCCAGCACTTTCATAGCATCATCTTTCAGGATTTGAAATAGCTCAACTAGAATTCCATCACCTCCACTAACTTTTTTCGTAGTGATGCTTTCTAAGGCCCACTTGACTTCACATTCCAGGATGTCTGGCTCTAGGCCAGTGATCACACCGTCGTGATTATCTTGGTCATGAAGATCTTTTTTGTACAGTTCTTTTATGTGTTCTTGCCACCTCTTTTTAATATCTTCTGCTTCTGTTGGGACCATATCATTTCTGTCCTTTATTGAGCCCATCTTTGCATGAAATATTCCCTTGGTATCTCTAATTTTCTTGAAGAGATCTGTAGTCTTTCCCATTCTTTTGTTTGTCTCTATTTCTTTGCATTGATCACTGAGGAAGGCTTTCTTATGTCTCCTTGCTATTCTTTGCAACTCTGCATTCAGATGCTTATATCTTTCCTTTTCTCATTTGTTTTCTGCTTCTCTTCTTTTCACAGCTAAAATTATGTCTACCTGAACTTAACTAATTAAAGCATAAACCAGAAAACAGAACTAAAGCAAGGTGCCAATTGCATAATAAAGCAATGAAAACAAAACTAACAAATATGTTGAGAGGGAGGAAAGGAAAAAAGAAAGAATAGATATGTAAAGTTAAATAGAGGTAGATGAAGAAAATTTATATACATTAAGGATTAACTGCAAGGGGAAAAGGAAAAGAGTAGTAGGAAAGACAAACAAAGTAATAAATGTAGAAAAAATAAAATAGGCTTAAAAATTAAAATCATATAAAATAGAAATGGAAAAAAAAGAGGAAGCATAAAGAGAAAAGGAAAAATAGGAAAACTCCACAGAACTGCAAAGGCCCAAAGTAGAGGCACACATTATAAGGACTTTTAAAAGTGTGACTGAATATACACATATACATATAGACCCATAAGCAAAATCAGAGCAGTCCAATAAAAATAAAGTACAATAGATTGACCCAGCAAACAAAGGGAACCAAAAATTATATCTACCAGAACAAAACTAACTAAAGCACAAACTGCAAAACAAAACTAAAGCAAGGTGCCAAGCGAGGAATAAAGCAATGAAATTAAAAATAACAAATATGTTGAGACTAAAGGAAAGAAGAAAAGAAAGAAAGAATAGATATGCAAAGTTAAATAGAGGTAAATAAAGAAGATTTTTGTATATTAAAAGATTAACTTCAAGGGGTAAAGAACAGTAGGAAAAGCAAACAAAGGGATAAATGTAAAATAAATAGTAATAGGTTTAAAAAATTAAAGAGAAAAGAAAAAAAGAAAGCTCCCCAGAACTAAAAAAGCCCAGGATAGAAGCAGAGATTTATATCAACAATAAAAAATGTGATTGAGAAAAAAAAAAAGAAAATAAGAAAGGAAAAAAAAAAAGAAAGAAAAATATCCAAAAAAATCTACAGAATAAGTCAAAACATAAGAATAACAATTTTTTTTCTTGAGTCACTGCTGTCAGAGTCCTTTCCCTTGCTAGGAGTCACAGTCCACTTCACGTCCTTAGGATGACCTCTAACACTGCTGATCTCTGGACCACTGTTGGGGCAGCTCAGATTGTAGTCTAGTCCTGCTCCTCTGTGTTCTAGCCTCCAATGTCCACAGCTATCAGAAATAGTGTGTTTTCTTTTGTCAGAGTTCTCAATGACTGTTTATATATTCCATAGACACAGATTCTGCCTAGTTGATCCTGTGGATTTAATCTGCAGCTTGTACAATTGGTGGGAGGGTTTTGGGTCTTCTTCCTTAGTCACACTGCCCCTGGGTTTCAACTGTGGTTTTATTTCCACCTCTGCATGTGGGTCCTTCACTGGGGTTTGCTCCTGAGACTGACCTGGAAGACTTGGGCTTGGACCTTTGAGGGCCAAGTGTGGGGCTTGTTCAGTTGCTTGGGTCACAGGAGTTCTGGCAGCACCAGGTACTCAGGGAGTTGGCAGCTAGGGCAGCAGGAAATATGGTCCTTTAGAAGGGTCGGACATGACTGAGCGACTGAACTGAACTGAGAAGGTATGGCAACCAGTATTGGCCAATCCGCTCCAGTATTCTTTCTGGGAGAACCCCACTTCCTGATAGAGACGCCTGGCAGGCCACAGTCCACAGGGATGCAAAGAATTAGACACTACCAAAGCGACCCTGCGTGCATAGGCACAAGACTTTTTCTGCCTGTGGTGGCTCTGCCCCAGTGAGAGTTGAGTGTAATGGTGGCACAGCTGCTTGGCTTGCAGGGGCCCTGGCAGTGCCAAGTGTGCAGAGACATGGACTGCCTCCACCACAGGAGTTACAGCTCTATCAGAGTCTTTTTTCCAGCCTCTTGTAGCTGGTGATCAGAAGGCCTCTTTGGCCAGTCTTTCTCCATGGTGCCACCCATTCAGGCACTTACAGGGCTTCCTTGCCTGGGGTCTTTCTCTGTTGTTTGGTGCATTAGGCACATAGAGGGGGCCCCCTGGCTGAGTCCTACTCTGTAGATTAGCACATCAGGCACTTAAAGGGGCACCCTGGGTGGGGTCCTACTCTGTAGGTCAGTGCCTTAAGCATTTTATGGGCCAGCCTCTCTATTGTTCAGCTGCCAATGCTGGTGAGTAGGGGGGCAGAGAAGCTATGGTGATGGCTCCACCCACTACGTGTGACTCAGAAGTACTACCTTGCTTCCCTGACTGCCCCGCTTTCCTCCATAGGCATTTCCCACCATAATCTCCTCCCTCACATGCCCTCCATCTGTCTCTCTGCAGTCAACAGCAGCCCTCACCTGGGTATTGATCCACAATCCCTAAACTCCAGCTCCCAGACACTGCACCATCTGGGGTGTGTATGGCTATGGCAAGGACTGTCTGATTCTATTTGGTGTCCACAGATTAGCTGTTTCACTCTCAGCCTTAAATGTTTCTCCTCTGACTCAGACTATTGTCCCAATGTGAGGATCAGACCCCTGCTTCATTTCCCTCACCTGCTGAAGGTAGGTCCATTCATACTAATACTCCTGTTTTTCCCCCTAGTTCCTTCATCCTACCAATTTTTATGTGGGTCTATATATTATTTTCTGCTGGTTCAGGTACTCCTGTCTGTGCTCAGCTGGTGTTCTGCTTGCCTTTTTGTGTCTGAAGGTGTATTCCTGATGTATCTGTGGAGAGAGACGTACTCCACATCCACCTGCTCCTCTGCCATCTTGTTTCTCCCCCCCTTATTTCTTCAGTTCAGTTCAGATACTCAGTTGTGTCCCGACTCTTTGTGACCCCATGAACTGCAGCACCATGAACTGCAGAACCAGGCCTCCCTGTCCATCACCAACTCCCAGAGTTTACTCAAATTCATGTCCATTGAGCTGGTGATGCCATCCAACAATTTGATCCTCTGTCGTCCCCTTCTCCTTCTGTCCTCAATCTTTCCTAGCATCAGGGTCTTTTCTAATGAGTCAGCTCTTTGTATCAGGTGGCCAAAGTATTGGAGTTTCAGCTTCAACATAAGTCCTTCCAAAGAACACCCAGGACTGATCTCCTTTAGGATGGACTGATTGGATCTCCTTGCAGTCCAAGGGACTCTCAAGAGTCTTCAACATCACACTTCAAAAACACCAATTCTTTGTCACTCAACGTTCTTTATAGTCCAACTCTGACTACTGGAAAAACCATAGCCTTGAATAGATGGACCTTTGTTGGCAAAGTAATGTCTCTGCTTTTGAATATGCTGTCTAGTTTGGTCAATACTTTCCTTCCAAGGTGTAAGTGTCTTTTAATTTCAAGGCTGCAGTCACCATCTGCAGTGATTTTGGAGCCCCCCAAAGTAAAGTCAGCCACTGTTTCCACTGTTTACCCATCTATTTCCCATGAAGTGATGGGACCAGATGCCATGATCTTCGTTTCCTGAATGTTGAGCTTTAAGCCAACTTTTTCACTCTCCTCGTTCTCTTTCATCAAGAGGCTCTTTAGCTCTTCTTCACTTTCTGCCATAAGGGTGGTGTCATCTGCATATCTGAGGTTATTGATATTTCTCCTGGCAATGTTGATTCCAGCTTGTGCTTCTTCCAGCCCAGTGTTTCTCATGATGTACTCTGCGTATAAGTTAAATATATGCCTTTATTTATTAACTAAATGTTATTTCAATCATGGTGCCTTTGGAGCCTTAGGTCAGAATGAATCAATATAAGTCTGGCTTATTCTTCTTTGAGTTCATATTTCCTTCTGGTTTGGTAAATTAAGTACAGCATGTATTAAAAATACGATGTATAAATTGATATAAAAATAAACATCAGTTATTTGTTACTCAAATCATCAACTCAGTATGGAATACAAATAGTCTTCTATTAATTCTCATCAAAGTTATTTTTCATAGACAAACCATTGTTAAACTCGGCTATTAAGGATACTTACCTACATAGCTAATATTTTTAAATCATATTCTACCTGTTTTTTTTTTCAAAAATGACATTAGCTTTAAAAAATGAAAATTATAATGGAAAATGCATATTGATAAAAAGGGCCTTATTTTTAAAATTCTACCATTAATTAACTACAGTTTTTACTTTGCAAAGATTATCTAGATATGTATTTGTATTCATGCAAACATGCACATTTAAAACATACTTCAGCTATATTACTAATAGTTTATTTATGACACAATATAGCTTTTTTGTAGCTACTTTGGATAACCCTGAACAAGTCATTGACAATTACTGAATCAAGACTCTCTGGACATTAAAGTGATTTTCAGTTTTGAAGCATTATTATAAATAAGGTAGCCATGGAAATTATAAAACAGATACTTTTGAAAGTAAAAATGGTGTGTATTCATATTGATTTTAATCATGAACAACATTATAATGAATAACATAGTACACATATTTGTAATGTAAGCCATACCTATTTTTATTGTGGCTTCCTAAAGTTTGAATTGCTGTGTAAGAATATAAATATTTTCTATGTCTTCAAACTGCATGTCCCTCAGAAGGAGTGTCAGTATGATATATTCTGTTACCAGCAATTGAAGACAGTAAATATTGTCTGTACTCTCAACAGGCTGAGGGTAGTTTTCTATAATGTTCTGACTTTTAAAAAGGGATTATGTCATAATGTAAATTTTATTTTTATTTTTTAATACTAGTCAGGTAGTATATCCTTTCATATATTATATTGATCATTTTTATTTCTTCTGGAAAATTTTAAAAGTCTAGGAATGCCATTATTTGTTTTTTGTGTAATTTTTTATTTTGTTTTGTTTTATGGATGATTTCTGGCTTCATGAATGCTAAGACTTATTGAGAGCTACTGAACTACTGTAGAGGAAAATAATCACAGACTAATGTAATTTGATTTACTTTCATCATTACCTGAGGTTGGAAATATAAAAAATATTTAAATTTGAGAAAATATATCATTTAAAAATTTACTAATGAATGGATGATGTGGTAATTAACAGTTATAAGGCAAATATTGGATAATGAAGAAACTTACTTGTAAATTTAAAGTTAGGTAGTTTATATAAAAATAGTGAATATGTTAGCAAAACTTTTTTTGTACATGTTATATATGGTCAGATTGATTCATTTGGTATTTTATATATAAGAATATATGCTCATACAATTTTGAGTCAGGTTAGAGTGTTTGCATTTGTAAAGAACATTGGTTGATTTACCTTATAATTTGTTCTTTATTGCATTTTTTGTAAGAACATGATTCAGGAAGTCATCTGCCTTCTAATAAATAAGAATAGAACAGAAAATGTCAATTTCGTGACTATAAATGAGTACCAAGCTGTTCCCTAAAGGACAATTGAATTATTACCCAAAATTATTTGTGTATAATATTAAATGAATAGATTGTACCAAAGAAGTATTTTAACCTCCAAAATTGAGCTACATTATTGATAAGAATATCTGTAAGGAACAATCAGAGAGACAAATTAATTAAAACTTCTCATTGCATCAGTGGCTAAACTCTAATGTTTACTGTGCCTCATGTATGATATGAATGTCAAAATCAATGGTGAATCAATTTGTTGTAATTAGGCTTTTACATATTTACATTTTTAGTATTTGACCTAAATATTATCAGGAGACTAACAATCTATCTTAAGCAATCCTTTTCCTCTATAATTAGATTAATATTGAGATTCTATAGTCAAATCAGGTTAAATAGTTACAATAGTTTTTTTTTTTTTTAATGCAACTGAATTATTGTGCAAATCATTAGGATAACTACTAATCATTGTGGGACAGATATCTACATAAATGTCAAATTAACCATATAATTTTTCTAGCTGAATATGTAATATAGAGAAGCTGACTACTTTAAATTGAACTACCTTAATTATTAGATTTGTTACCCATGCCTTTGAAAAATTAAAAAAAAAAAAAAGGAAAAGATAAATATACCTAAATTTTTTTGCAAATGAAGACTACTCTTCCAAAATATTCTGAGAGGTAATGGAAAAAATATTATCATAGACTATCACATTTTGTTCAGCATTGCATTTGCTATACGATATGGACAGTAAAATCAAGTTAGATATCTGGATTTATAGCTTTATGCATGACTGCTAAGTCACTTCAGTTGTGTCCAGCTCTTTGATACCCTATAAACTGTGGCCTGTCAGGCTCCTCCCTCCATGGGATTCTCTAGGCAAGAATACTGGAGCGGGTTGCCATGCCTTCCTCCAAAGCATCTCCAATCCCAGTCTCTTATGTTTCCTCCATTGTCAGTCAGGTTCTTAATCACTAGCGCCACCTGGGAAGCCATAGATTTTATGCAAGTTAATACATCAGTCAGTTCAGTCAGTTCAGTCGCTCAGTCATGTCCGACTCTTTGCGACCTCATGAATTGCAGCACGCCAGGCCTCCCTGTCCATCACCAACTCCCGGAGTTCACTCAAACTCACGTCTATCAAGTCGGTGATGCCATCCAGCCATCTCATCCTCTATAGTCCCCTTCTCCTCCTGCCCCCAATCTCTCCCAGCATCAGAGTCCTTTCTAATGAGTTAACTCTTCGCATGAGGTGGCCAAAGTACTGGAGTTTCAGCTTCAGCATCAGTCCTTCTAAAGAACACCCAGGACTGATCTCCTTTAGAATGGACTGGTTGGATCTCCTTGCAGTCCAAGGGACTCTCAAGAGTCTTCTCCAACATCACAGTTTAAAAGCATCAATTCTTCAGCGCTCAACTTTCTTCACAGACCAACTCTCACATCCATACACGACTACTGAAAAAACCATAGCCTTGACTAGACGGACCTTTGTTGGCAAAGTAATGTCTCTGCTATTGAATATGCTATCTAGGTTGGTCATAACTTTCCTTCCAAGGAGTAAGCGTCTTTTGATTTCATAGCTGCAATCACCATCTGCAGTGATTTAGAAGCCACAAAAATAAAGTCTGACACTGTTTCCACTGTTTCCCCATCTATTAATACATAAATTAATTCAAATATGATTCTCTGAGTTTGGTTAAATACGGCTGACAAAATTCTGTTAAATATGCACATTATTTCTGAGTACATATTCCAGTGAGTCTTTTTTTAGCTTTCTTCTATCAAAATATTTTCACATATTCTGTTGTAAATTCAGTAACTTAATGATTAAGTTGCTATTCGTTTTAATTATTCTACATGAAGTGTTTAGAAAATATCATATTTTTTCTTTCTGTAGATGTCTTTTTCATCTTTCTAGTGTAATCTGTAAATAGGTGTAGATATTTTTCTCTTATCTTCAGTATATATTTCAGAATACAATAACATTAATTATCTTTCTGCTGCTGCTGCTGCCATTGCTGCTAAGTCGCTTCAGTCGTGTCCGACTCTGTGCGACCCCATAGATGGCAGCCCACCAGGCTCCCCAGTCCCTGGGATTCTCCAGGCAAGAACACTGGAGTGGGTTGCCATTTCCTTCTCCAATTCATGAAAGTGAAAAGTTAAAGTGAAGTCACTGGTCGTGTCCGACTCTTTATGGCCTCATGGACTGCAGCCCACCAGTCACCTGTGTCCATGGGATTTTCCAGGCAAGAGTACTGGACTGGGATGCCATTGTCTTCTCCAAATTATCTTTCTAATATTATTTAATTATAATCCGAACAATTAGCTGTGTTGTCAGTTGGTTACTTTACTATTTAAGTATCATATATAGCATCAAAATTTTAGGTGGAATCTTAAATTTCATATAACACAACAAAGCATAAAAACATATATTAGAAAGGTTGATGTTTAAAACATTGAAAAATGTGCATTTCATATGTGTCTTCTGATCACTGTACAAATAAGAAACCAAACCAGGTAAAACAATAGTCATTTTAAATTAAATTTCAGTGTTATATTCTGCCCATGATTGCATCCTCTAAGAAACTGGGATAAGTCATTCATCTATTATTTACCATATTGTGTTGACCAACTAATATGGGCCAGGTTCTTTTTAAGTATTGAGTGCACATCAGTGTACAAAACAGAAAGAACACACCTGTTCTCATAGCATTTTTTTTTTTTTTTTTTGCAGAATGACAGTGTCACCATAAGAAAAGTATGCAAAGTGATAATGTTACAGGAAGAAAAAACAAAAATCCTAAATTACATTAAAAGCCACAAAAGTATAGCAATGAAAAAAGCTAGCTCAATTAATCAGATGTCCTCTGTTGATTAATGACCATTAATAACAAGAATGAGAAGAAATTTTGTGCAAGTCTTTTTCCTCATTGGTTTCAGAAATATGCCTTGCCCTTTCTTGGTTTTACAGTATTTAACGAGGAGACTGAACTCTGCTGGTTCCACCTGGAACCATTGAAAAAAAAGTATTGTTAGGTGATTGGGAGATGGAAGGATGAAAAATCAAGAGTATTCTCTTCGTGGCTGGTATCTTCAGGAGTTGTCCTGTGCTCTGTGACTCTAGTTTCCAATAGAGAAACCATTTCCACAGAATTCTAGCTCTCTCTATGCAAGCCTTTCATATACCTGTGATACCTCAGCACCTAAAAGGTCCAGGCTTCTTGTGTTAGGTTTCCCTTCTTTCTCCCTTTATTCCTTCAGCCCTATCATTGTTCAATTGCTAAGTCAAGTCTGATTCTTTTGTGACCCCATGAACTGCAGCACACCAAGCTTCCCTGTCTTTCACTATTTCCCTGAATTTGCTCCAACTCCTGCCCATTGAGTCAGCTTAGCCCCATTAGTCGCTATCTCTTTGCTTGTATAAAAGTGCCTTAGTCCTTTTGTCCCTTCTTGTCACCTATTCCACCTCTCGTTACCAATTTCTTATATTGGTATTCTTATTTTAGATTTCTAAACTGTTTTTTTTTTTTCTCTTTTTCTGATTCAGTCTAAATTTATATGTTAAAGTACTGATACTTATGAACTTGGAGAGTAAAAGTGATGCATAATTTTTTTCTATTGTTAGAGTTTTAATACTTTGCTTCATTTTGTTTTAAAGTGTAAATAAGAATTTCTCATTTCTTTTCAAATTCTTTAGTAATAGTAAAGGTTACTTGCTACCACAGAATGCTAGCCATATTACAATAACCCTGTGTAAATGGGTTAGTGAAATTTTCATTAAACAGAATCTTGTGGTGGAAATCCCAAGAAATTCTTTCAAACCGAAACACTATTTTATACCATTATGAGTATAATGAAAAACTTAAAGCATGAGGACATATTCTAAATTGAAGTGTATTTCAATCATAGTTTTATAAATGTTCTATGGTACAAATTCTATCTGGACCCCCTTATGTATTTATTGTTTACAATTTTGACATTCAGTATATTTTTGTCTTTGTGACAAAAGGAATAAAGGGAAAGATAAGTGAGGTAATAGATAAGTGATTCCAAAATGAATTGTATGCTGTATATTTGTCAGTTTTAAATCTACAGGAAGTGTAATTGTTATGAGTACTTTTTATCTTGCTCAGTTTTCCTAATTTCTTTTTTTTTTTTTTTTGCCTTGTAGAACTAAACTCTCTTATTTTATAATTGATATAGTCTCTAACCACATATTTTCAGTAATTAGGCATATTGAAATATTAATTAATGAGAATAGAAAAATATGGAAATAAGCATTGTATTCACCAAAGTGTGACAAGAAAGGAAGGAAGTTAATCAGGACAAAGGATGGATTGTTTAATATGAAACAGTTAAATATGAAATAGATGATTGTTTTCTCAGTAAGGTTATAGCATCGATGTTTACTGGCCCATACATGACTGATAGGAATGCAAATGTAAATGAAGGATACTTAGGCAGCATCTAGTGACTTTATATGGTTACATTTTTTGTTTTCATTTAGTAGGCTTTCTTCTAAAAATTAATTCTAAAAACGTTTAAGATATGATAAGCTAATGAATTGTAGTACTATTAGTAAAGACGAGAAGTGAACCAAAATGTTCATCAATAATGGACTAGTCAACAAACAACAAGGAATCCTCAAGAATGAGTGCTATAAAAAAGAAATGTTCTTCTTTTACATACTGCTTCTTTTACATACTTCTTTTACATACTGCAGTATGTATCTTTTACATATTGCTTTGTCAGTGGCTTTTAACTGGTAGTAATTTTTCACATGTCTAAGACATCTCTGAAAACATTTTTGATTATTACAACTTGGGGTTCCTGCTGACATTGGTTGGTTAGAGGCAAGGGATGTTATTCATCATCTCACCATGTATAAAACAGCCCCTCAAAGCAAAGAAGTATCCAGCACCAAATGTCAGTAGTGCCAAAACTGAAAAATAATTTATTATGGCATTAACACTGGAATAAAACTTTTAAGTGAAAAATATCATGGGAGATAAAAATGAGAATAGTATGTATTGCATATAGATAATATACACCTTGAAAGTAATAAGGGGCTGAAACAAAAATTGTATTGTTTACAGATGTAAATGCCTATTGAGAAAAAACAAAATAAACTTCAAGCAAATTAAAAAAATACAATTTATAAATTAAAACCAAAAATAATTAAAGGTTGAGTTGTAGGGAGGGAATAGGATGCAAAAATAGGCAGAAATCTAGAATTCTCTGAATAGTACTTTATTTCATTTATGTATGTAAAAAGAACAGTCCCCTAAAAAATGAAATAAAAATTCAAGATTGAGTGGTTGTATGATATGTTCAAAATTCTCCAAGCCAGGCTTTAGCAACATGTGAACCGTGAACTTCCTGATGTTCAAGCTGGTTTTAGAAAAGGCAGAGGAACCAGAGATCAAATTGCCAACATCCGCTGGATCATCCAAAAAAAAAGAGTTCCAGAAAAGCATCTATTTCTGCTTTATTGACTATACCAAAGCCTTTGACTGTGTATATCACAATAAACTGTGGAAAATTCTTCAAGAGATGGGAACACCAGACCACCTGATCTGCCTCTTGAGAAATTTGTATGCAGGTCAGGAAGCAACAGTTAGAACTGGACATGGAACAACAGACTGGTTCCAAATTGGAAAAGGAGTACATCAAGGCTGTATATTGTCACCCTGTTTATTTAACTTCTATGCAGAGTACATCATGAGAAATGCTGGACTGGAAGAAACACAAGCTGGAATCAAGAATGCCAGGATAAATATCAATAACCTCAGATATGCAGATGACACCACCCTTATGGCAGAAAGTGAAGAGGAACTCAAAGCCTCTTGATGAAAGTGAAAGAGGAAAGTGAAAAACTTGGCTTAAAGCTCAACATTCAGAAAACGAAGATCATGGCATCCGGTCCCATCACTTCATGGCAAATAGATGGGGAAACAGTGGAAACAGTGTCAGACTTTATTTTTCTGGGCTCCAAAATCACTGCAGATGGTGACTGCAGCCATGAAATTAGAAGACACTTACTCCTTGGAAGGAAAGTTATGGTCAACCTAGATAGCATATTCAAAAGCAGAGACATTACTTTGCCAACAATTGTCCGTCTAGTCAAGGCTATGGTTTTTCCTGTGGTCATGTATGGATGTGAGAGTTGGACTGTGAAGAAGGCTGAGCACTGAAGAATTGATGCTTTTGAACTGTGGTATTGGAGAAGACTCTTGAGAGTCCCTTGGACTGCAAGGAGATCCAACCAGTCCATTCTGAAGGAGATCAGCCCTGGGATTTCTTTGGAAGGAATGATGCTAAAGCTGAAACTCCAGTACTTTGGCCACCTCATGAGAAGAGTTGACTCATTGGAAAAGACTCTGATGCAGGGAGGGATTGGGGGCAGGAGGAGAAGGGGACGACAGAGGATGAGATGGCTGGATGGCATCACTGACTCAATGGACGTGAGTTTGAGTGAACTCCGGGAGTTAGTGATGGACAGGGAGGCCTGGCGTACTGTGATTCATGGGGTCACAAAGAGTCAGACACGACTGAGCGACTGATCTGATCTGACATTGCAAGTGAGGAAATGGGAGCTGAAATTTGAAGTTGAGAAATGTGAAATGCATGTGGATGCAAGGGTATTTTACAAGTAAAATGGGAAAAAAAAAATTTTCAAATCTGGACATTTTGAAATAAACAAGAAAATCTGAAACTGTGTATTTCTGGAAACCAATGTAGACTATCTACTTAAACTGGAAAAAAAAAAGAAATGTGGAAGTAATAATATACTAATTTGCCTTATTTCTCACATTATTCCAGTTATGTTTTGCATATCAACCTCTCCCTATTTCCTTCTATTTGATTAGAAAACATTGTATCCAATATATACTTAGATGAGACACAAACTTAAAAGCAAATCAAATATATATTTATATAGTATGATAATACATCAAACATAAAATATAATATATATTTCTTGGGGACAAAAAATGACAATGTGTTATGGCATTTATATAAATATTTCTCATAAACAGCAAAATCACAAGAACTCACAGTAACACCTCCCTGTTTTGTTAGTTCTCCTTATTTGTTAAGGTGCAAGTTAATACGAATAACTGAGTATCTGAAAAATTTCCCAGAAATTTATTTTTCTAAAGTAAGATGTACAGTTAAACTTTTGTTGTTTTTGGTTGTTGTTGCTGTTCATCACAGTCTGATAATGATGATATTTGCAAGAAAACACTGAATTAAAAGTTGTAATTTTGCCACTAGATCACTAGATGGTATATGGTTCCTTTAAGGAAATTTGAATTAGGAAATGTGTACAACAATAACTTTAGTATTCAATAACAATGTTAACTTTTTTCATTGAATTGTTTTGTTTCTCCCCAAATTTGTATATTACTACTACAAATATTTTCAACAAATATTATTAAATCATCTGTTGTTATATAGTAAAATAACTTTTTAAGATTTTTAATTAAATGTTAAAATATACTATTTTGATTTATAAATTTTTAATATAGTTCCAGGTCAATCTTAGTATATAAATAATAAAAAATATATGTTAAGATATTTATAAAAACATAAATTTTACATTTACTAGTTCTTCAAATATTATGATATATTTAGATTAATATTGAAAATTGATGTCCGATCTAATGTTATGATTTTAATAATAAGCATTCTCCAGGGTAAATAGTTTCAGATTATCATAAGTCTCTTACCATTTCGCACTTTATTGAACTGTATTGATTGATCTTTTAGCCTACTAAGAGAGGTCTTTAGTAAAATACTAAGGAAGTTGGATAATTAGTAATATCTGGGGCTTTCAAAAATGAAAATAGTTATATAGTTAAGTATTTGTGAAATGTATTAAATGTACGCTGCTGCTGCTGCTGCTGCTAAGTGGCTTCAGTCGTGTCCGACTCTATGCGACGCCATAGATGGTAGCCCACCAGGCTCCCCCATCCCTGGGATTCTACAGGCAAGAACACTGGAGTGGTTGCCATTTCCTCCTCCAATGCATGAAAGTGAAAAGTGAAAGTGAAGTTGCTCAGTCGTGTCCGACTCTTAGCGACCCCATGGACTGCAGCCTACCAGGCTCCTCCATCCATGTGATTTTCCAGGCAACAGTACTGGAGTGGGGTGCCATTACCTTCTCCGACTAAATGCATAACCAACTATAAAACATTAAGTGAATTAGCTCAACTAAATTTTAAAGTATTCCTTAAAATGTCTTTATAGAGGTAGAACATTTCTGTTCTTATTCAGAGCTACTGTATGGATGTGAGTCATTTATGTAGATACTTTTTGCAGTAAAATTGTAGAAAATGCCTTGAATATGCAGAAAAAAAAGGATTTTATATCTAAGGAAATGTAGACTACAAATTATGATATTAAAAAGTAGTTAATTTTAAAATAAAATATGGTATTGGTATTATTCTTTAAAATGGATTTAAAATTTTTTTTTTCATTAATCAACATAACCTTGTGTGGATTTCAGCCAATGTGGCTGAAATTTTTCCAGTTCCACTATTTTTACAGCTGACAAAATGAAGTAAAAGTGCTAGGTATAACACAACATGCTGCTGCTGCTGCTGCTAAGTTGCTTCAGTTGTGTCCAACTCTGTGCGACCCCATAGACAGCAGCCCACCAGGCTCCCCCGTCCCTGGGATTCTCCGGGCAAGAACACTGGAGTGGGTTGCCATTTCCTTCTTCAATGCATGAAAGTGAAAAGTGAAAGTGAAGTCGCTCAGTCATGTCCGACTCTTCGCGACCCCATGGACTGCAGCCCACCTGGCTCCTCTGTCCATGGGATTTTCTAGGCAAAAGTACCACAGTGGGGTGCCATTGCCTTCTCCGATAACACAACATAGAGGACTATAAACGGTAGACTGTAAAGGAGAACAGCCTACGGACTTTAGGGTTTAAGAAAAATTCATGGGGTGGACACTCCAGTGCTCTTGCCCTGAGAGTCCCATGGATGGAGGAGCCTGGTAGGCTGCAGTCCATGGGGTCACTGGGAATCAGACACGACTGAACGACTTCACTTTCACTTTTCACTTTCATGCATTGGAGAAGGAAATGGCAACCCACTCCAGTGTTCTTGCCTGGAGAATCCCAGGGTTGGGGGAACCTGGTGGGCTGCCATCTATGGGGTCGCACAGAGTCGGACACTACTGAAGCAACTTAGCAGCAGCAGCAGCAGCAGCAGCATGGGGTGGAATATCCTAGTTTCTATATACACTGAGCACAGTTTGGCAAAAGCTTCCAATCCAGATTTGCAAAAAGGTAGAGACAAAAGGAGCTTCAAAAGAAGTCAGTTCTTAGTCACAAGACTCAAAAATGGTGTCCTAACAACAAAAACTCTTGTCAATACTGCTGCATATGAATGAGTTCCATTCTAATGGCAAGTTACTAAGTCCTATTTGTTGTAAGGCTGACAAAGTTAATCTATGTACCCAAATAACAATTTTTTTTTTAATTTCTTGAAGAAATTTAGAGATACCACAGGAACATTTCATGCAAATATAGACACAACAAAGGACAGAAATGGTATGGACCTAACAGAAGCCGAAGATATTAAGAAGAGGTGGCAAGAATACACTGAATTATACAAAAAAGACCTTAATGACTTGGCTAACCACTGGTGTGATCACTCTCCTAAAGCCAGACATCCTAGAATGCAAATCAAGTGGGGTTTAGGAAGCATCACTATGAAAAAGACTAGTGGAGGTGATGGAATTCCAGCTGATCTATTTCAAATCCTAAAATGTGATATTGTGAAAGTGCTGCACTCAATATGCCAGCAAATTTGGAAAACTCAGCAGTGGCCACAGGACTGGAAAATAGTTTTCATTCCAATCCCAAAGAAGGACAGTGCCAAACAATGTTCAAAGTACCAAATAATTGCACTTATTTCACAAGTTAGCAAAGTGATGCTCAAAATTCTTCAAATTATGCTTCAAAACTATGTTAACTGAGAAATTCCAGAAGTCCAAGCTATATTTAGAAAAGGCAGAAAAACCAGAGATCGAATTGCCAAATCTGTTGGATCATAGAAAAAGCTAGAAAATTCCAGGAAAAAAAAAAAAATCTACTCCTGTTTCATTGACTACAATAAGGCCTTTAACTTTGTAGATCACAACAAACTATGGAAAATTCTTAAAGAGATGGGAATACCAGAGCACCTTATCTGCCTCCAGAAAAACCTGTATGCAGGTCACAAAGCAACAGTCAGAACCAGACATGGAATAACAGGCTGATCCCAAACTGGGAAAGAAGTACATCAAGGCTATATATTGTCACCCTGCTTATCTAAATTATATGCAGAGTACATCATGTGAAATGCCAGCATGGATGAATTACAAGCTGGAATCAAGGTTGCTGGGGAAAATATCAGTAAGCTCACATATGCCCTGACACCACTCTTATGGCAGAAAGCAAAGAATAAATTAAAAAGCCTCTTTTTGAAGGTGAAGGAGGAGAGTGAAAAAGCTGGCTCAAAACTCAACATTCAAAATACCAAGATCATAGCATCTGGTCCCATCACTTCATGGTGCATAGATGAGAAAACAATGAAAACAGTGACAGATTTTATTTTCTCAGGCTCCAAAATCAATGCAGATGGTGACTGCCACCTTGAAATTAAAAGACACTTTCTCCTTGGAAGAAAAGTCATGACAAACCTAGAAGGCATATTAAAAAGCAGAGACATCACTTTGCCTACAAAGGTGCATATAGTCAAAGCTATTGCTTTTCCAGTAGTCATGTACAGATGAGAGAGTTTGTACAAAAAGAAGACTGGGCACTGAAAAACTGAGGCTTTCAAACTGTTGTGCTGGAAAAGACTCTTGAAAGTCCCTTGGACAGCAAGGAGATCAAACCAGTCAATCCTAAAGGAAATCAACTCTGAATAGTCATTGGAAGGACTGATGCTAAAGCTCCAATACTTTGACCACCTGATGCAAAAAGAGGACTCATTGGAAAATACTGATGCTGGGAAAGATTGAGGGCAGGAGGAGAAAGGGACAATAGAGGATGTGATATTTGGATGGCATCATCAACTCAATGAACATGAGTTTGAGCAAACTCCGGTAGTTGGTAAAGGACAGGGAAGCCTAGCATGCTGCAGTCCATAGTGTTGCAAAGAGTGGGACCGAACTGAGTCTCCCACATTGCAAGCAATTCTTTCCCAGCTAAGCCACAAGGGAAGCCTAAAAATACTGGAGTGGGTAGCCTATCCCTTTTCCCGGGGATCCCCTCTACCCAGGAATTGAGCCAGGGTTGCCTGCATTGCAAGCGGATTCTTTACCAACTGAGCTATGAGGGAATCCTGTACTAATTAAAAAGGATGGTAGTAATTAATACACAAAGGGCTTCCCTTATGGCTCAGCTGGTAAAGAATCTGCCTGCAATGTGGGTGAACTGGGTTCAATCCCTGGCTTGGGAAAATCCCCTGCAGAAGGGAAAGGCTACCCACTTCAGTATTCTGTCCTGGAGAATTCCATGGATTATATAGTCCACAGGGTTTCAAAGAGTTGGACAGAATTGAGCAGCTTTCACTTTTCACACTTTTTTCCACAGTACCTTTAAAAGTATAGTAGTATTAATACAGTACATACAGGGACTGGCATCGAGAAAACAGGCAAGAATTACTGACTGGAAGAGGGAGAAAGATGGAAGATGGTAGAGCTGAAGGATCATCAGTAATAGGAGACAGAGGGAAAGCTACAGTTTCACCCATGCATGAGGTTGATGGAACATATGTTTGCATCTTTCAGTTCAGTTCAGGTGCTCAGTCATGTCCATTTGCAACCTCATCAACTGAAGCATACCAGCCTTCGCTGTCCGTCACCAACTCCCAGAGATTTCTCAAATCATGTCCACCGAGTCAGTGATGCCATCCAACCATCTCATTTTCTGTCATTCCCTTCTCCTGCCTTTCAAAATCAGGGTATTTTCTAAGGAGTCATTTTTTCACATAAGATGGCCAAAGTATTGGAGCATCAGTCCTTCTGATGAACATTCAGGACTGATTTCCTTTAGGATTGACTGGCTTGATCTCCTTGCAGTCAAAGGGACTCTCAAGAGTCTTATCCAATACCACAGTTCAAAATCATCCGTTCTTTGGTACTCATCTTCCTTTATGGTCCAGTTCTCACATCCATACATGACTACTGGAAAAACCATAGCTTTGACTATATGGACCCTTGTTGGCAAAGTGATGTCTCTGCTTTTTAATATGCTGTCTGGGCTTTTCATAGCTTTTCTTCAAAGGAGCAAGCATCATTTAATTTAATGCCTGCAGCCACCATCTGCCATGATTTTGGAGACCAACAATATGAAGTCTGTCACTGTTTCCATTGTTTCCTCATCTAAACACCATGAAATGATGGGACTGAATGCCAAGATCTTAGTTTTTTGAATGTTGAGGTTGCATCTTTGAATATCTGCACCTTGAAGCTTCCTATGTATGGAACTTACTGGACTTTCCCTACTCCAATAAAGCACCAGTAAGACAACCAACACTCCTCTCCCAGTGGTTTCAGTGAGGCTGAGAGGGTAAGTAAACTTTTATCCCAATTTGATGGCTAATGAGTCAGGTGGCCTTACAGATATACCCTCATCCTATGTTATCAGTGGGGCCAAGCAGGAAGCTTATCTTCTTCTATCCTCTCCAGGCAGAAACTGACAATACTCCGGTTCCCCTGTCAAAGATAGTGTCAGGGACTTCCCTGGTGGTCCAGCGGTTAAGACTCCATGCTCCCAATGCAGGAGGCACAGATTTGATCCCTGGGAAGAAAGATTCCACATGCTACACAGTGTGACCAAAAAACAAGGATAGAGTTAGTTTTGTTGAAGACAGTTGATCTTCCAATACTTGCTTAGTTGAAGTAAGTAGTTCTTCAGATTCCTTTGCCAGGATAGTGCCAGTGGGGTCCACTGGAGATTTTAACCCCTGTGCCACCCATCCTCAATCCGGAAATAATAAAACTTAGTGGACCAGGATGATGAAGGGCCAGGCACCACTCTACTTCACCAGTACCCCACTGGTGTCAGAAGACTCCAGTGGGAAGTTGAGATTCCACATTCATTTGACATCAAAAAAGAATGAAATGTTGTGATGTGGGCTAGTTGGACTGCAGTTATATTCATGCCTTACCTTAGTGTCAAAAGGGCCCAGTGGGACCCAGTAGAGCTACTACCCCAATCCTGTAGTAATAAAGCATTGTGTACAGGTGGCAAATAAACACATGAAAGATATGTGTCATCACTTGCCATTAAAGAAACACAAGTTGAAACCACAATGAATCATCAGTAAAAACATATCATGATGGCTAAGTGTTAAAAGTGTTGTCAACACCAAATTCTGGCAAGACTGAAGAGAAACTGGATCACTCAAACATTGTTGGTATAGAAATGCAAAATATTATAGCCACTGTGGAAAAGAGTGTAAGAGTATCTTATAAAACTAAAAATGTACTTACCATAAAATCAAGTAATTGTGCTCTGGGACATTTATTCCAAAGAAATGAAAGCTTATGCCCACACAAAATCCTGTACACAAATATACATAGAAGCTTTATTTGAAGTAGACAAACTGGAAAAAATCAAAATGTCCTTCAGTTGGGTGAGTGTTTGAACAATCTATCATATATCTCTAACATAAGAAACAATTCAGGAGTAAAAACTGTTTCTATAAGATACAGTTTGGATGGATCCAAAGAAAAATATCCTGAGTGAAGGCAGAATCTCAAAAATTTGCCTATATGTGATTCCGTTCATGTCCACTTCTTAAAAATAACAAGATTGTAAAGACAAAGAATAGATTAGTGATTGCTGAAGATTAGGGAGGGAGGGCAGAAGTGATGTGGCTGTGACTGTGAAAGGACAACACAAACCATATTTGGGATTATTCTGTGTGTTGACTGTGATGGTGGTCACACAAATACTTACGTGTTAAAACTGCATAGAACTAAATACATATACACACAAAGACACTCACACATTTGCATGTAAAACTAATGGAATCTGAGTAAAGTGGATGGATTGTATCAACCTTAGTTTCTTGGTTGTGGTGTTTTACTGTACTAATGCAAGGTGTTACACTGGGGGCACTAAGAAAGGGATATATGGAATTTCTCTTGCAATTGTATTTCTTACAATAGCATATGAATACAGTAAAACAGAAACAAGAAAACTTGTGGTTGATTGTACATTTATTTTATAGATATGAAATTAGATTTTTTCTTCTTTAACTGTAAATGGGGTATCTAGAATTTGTCAACTTCTAAGTAACTTTCTACTACATTATTTTCCTCACTTGTGATATGTGGGTAATAGTTATAAGATATATAGAGTTGTATCTCATAAATAGAACACACACAAAAATGTTAGTTATTATTGTTTTTTCTATTGCCAAGAGCTATGCATAGCACTTGGAGAAGGCAATGGAAACCCACTCCAGTACTCTTGCCTAAAAAATCCCATGGCCAGAGGAGCCTGGTAGACTGCAGTCCACGTGGTCGCTAAGAGTCGGACACAACTGAGCAATTTCACGTTCAGTTTTCACTTTCATGCATTGGAAAAGGAAATGGCAACCCATTCCAGTGTTCTTGCCTGGAGAATCCCAGGGATTGGGGAGCCTAGTGGGCTGCTGTCTATGGGGTCACACAGAGTCAGACACAAGTGAAGCAACTTAGCAGCAGTAGCAGCAGCATGCATAGCATTGGTTTTACAGAACTTTAATGCTTTATATTTTGCATTACCACCATTCAGAATAATAACTAATATGTAATAGACATCGAGTGTACATCCATCGGAAGCAAATGTATGAAGGAAAACATGTTATTTCATTTTTTTTTTTTTTTGGAGTCCCCTAGAATAAATCCTTAGAGCCTCTGACTTAACCCCTTTAGATTATGACTTTCTGTTAAATTATGAAATATATATTTTATTCTGTTGTTGAATACTATATGCTGGACTCATTTTAGTCCAATACTTAGAATTGTAGAAACATATGTGTCCGACTCTTTGCGACTCCATGGACTGTAGCCTATCAGGATTTTCCAGGCAAGAGTGCTGGAGTGGATTGCCATTTCCTTCTCCAGGGGATCTTCCCAACCCAGGAATTGAACCCGGGTCTCCCTCATTGCAGGCAGACGCTTTACCGCATGCATATACATTCTACAGCTGTATCTTTAGTATCGATTTATGAATTAAATCCTGTTTTGTCTCTCAATATGTTATGCTTGATAGTTTTAAGATTGAACAACGACTTCTGAACTCTTTGTAAAGGCAATTTAATTTACATATCAATTCATTCTGAGCATCTAGTGAATGTCAGTTGATTTAAAAGAATGCACTTACTGCAGTTGTCCCCAAATTGCTTTAAGATAAATACTACTATTTCCATTTGACAATTGAGAAATGTGATATACAGAACAGTAAAATAATTAGTGCAATTTCCATACTAAAAAAAGACAGAGGCTGGATAAAACCAGTGGTGTCCTGGTAAATTTTTAATAGCCAGCTGCCTAGGGTGGGAGTAGGGGTGGAGCTGGGAAATATCCCTGATTTTATAGCATTTGCTGACTGCCCTACTGTAGATACTCTCATGACAGATTTCAGGCTACCTCACTGAATTGATACTTTCTGCTGCCTTCAGTGTAATAATCAAATTCTTCATAACTGGCCCTAACATAGAGTTATTTTGCTACGTAACTTTTAAAGTCATGAACAAATTCGAGTCTACAGTCTCATAATTTTTGCCTCAGAATGTGGAGAGACTTACCACATGATGATTTCCACTTTGTTTATTTTTAATACAATTGAATGCACTCGCAGTTGAAAATAAATTTGGATCGCTGTTGTATAAGTAGTTTAAAGAGTCAAGTAAAACTTTTCAATTTTATTTTCCTTTTTATGTTGTGCTTAATTTTCAACATTAGGCTGGTTAAATATATGTTCTTTATGAAGAAAAGAGATCACTCAAAGGTTCCAAGAAGCACTAATGAAACAAGTGGGCCAACATTTTCAATTAGTCAATCTTATTGTAGTAATTTAATATTTACCTCTTTCTGAATAGGTCTATAAAAGTTTGTTACCTATTAAGGTGTCTTCTTTCAAAACGATTGCCAAGGGCTATATAAAAGACATAAAACCAATGGGACATTTATTTATATTGAAAACAATCTCAGCTAAATAATTAACACCTGTTTCACATTCTGCAAACAAAGTTTGCCTATTTCTTTTATTACATTTAAAAATTACAGATAATTATAGGAATTTGTAAATAAGAATAAAATTTTGCTTGAGGAGAGCTTAATATTTTTTTCAACTAAGGCAACTTTTTTGGAGTAGTGATACAGTTCCATCTCCATAACACAACCGTGGTTTTCTGTCAGCGTTGTATGGAATTCAGAGAAAGAAAGATGAAGTAAATGTGGCAAAATTGTGAACCTAGATGAAGAATTATTGGGTTGCCGTTATACAATATTTGCAACTTTCCTAAGTTTAATTTTTTCAAAGTACAGTTCCCTTGCAAATGGAATATAAATGATGTTACAATATGCTTCTGCTGTTTGTTTGGCCCTAAATCTAGCCTACTGTAATGTGTTGGTAGTAGGTTAAGGTCAGGCATGAGATAGGCAAAACTAAAGAAATTTGGGCATAGCTAATCTAGCAATTTATTCACACAATTCAGAGCAGAAGTTTCTGGGTCAGACACATAAGTAATTTATCAGTGTAAAATGTGTGATAAATTGGGGAATTAAAATGGAATTGACAAAAACTAATGAATCCAGGCAAAGTTAGTTGTTAATCAGACCAGAGAGAACTAGGCTCCTCATAGAGCAAGTAGGAACCCCTGGAAGGACCTCAGGAGGTTCAGGAGCTCTCACTTCCAGTCATTACACTACCCCCATGCCTAGTTGCAATTTTGTTACTTGGGGATGTATTTTTAGAATGTAAGAGTGATTAACTTCTCTAAACATCAATTTCCACATCAGATAAATAAGAATAGCAATATTTAATTAAATGAATTCTGGGAAGATCAAAAAAATGGTATGCTCACGATCCACCAGAGACTGTAGGCTGCTAGAAGAGAACATGTTACATTGAGATAATCTCTGAAAGTCTCAGCACTGCATATAGGGAAAACCCAATAAGATTTAGGTTTCCAAATCCCTTAAATATAAGATAGTTTCAAAAGGATGTTTTATACTTTAGAATCTGAACTATAGTTTTATGTTGCCTAAATTTTTATTTCTTGTTTTTATTCTTAGAAAAGTTCAGAAGCAAAATCTTGGAGTTTAAAAATAAGTCAAAATGTTTATGGAAGATTTAGGGGAAATCACCATGTCTCTAACCTTTAAAGATGTACTTTCAATATGAGATGATGGACAAATGATCTATCAGCATATGTGCAAGGACTTCCATTTTTATAATATTACTGTTTAAAATACTTTGCATATTCAAGTCAGATATTAATATAGCTTGAATATATTAACTTTTCTCTTGGGCTTATTGTACTAAACTGTTGCCAACTTGGAAAATGAAAAGTAAAGTAATCACTTATAATAATCTATATTCTACAAAGTAAGCAGTAGGATTTATTTTTAATCAATATTTTATCAAGTCCTTAATTCATGTTTGCCCTTATAGGTTATATTTTACTAAAAATAGTATGTTTACAAAATTTTTTATACTTTCTTTTCTCTCTCTGGTCATTATTAATACTAGATTTATCACAGCTTAAGAGTCTCCAGTTAGAGAGTATCCTCTAAACATTTCTCTATATCAGGATAACTGGGAATAGAAGAAAATAAAAAAAATAAAAATAAAGTAATAATACATTTTATTATTTAATAATTATAATTATTTTCTGATAGACTTGTTGATTCCTGAGTGCTTTATAAAAGATTTGTTTACTACAAATATGGAATAGACTTCAAGTAAGAAAATAGGAAGAAAAAATGTATTTTTTTTTAGAAAATTGTAGTTTAGAACAAAAATTCCTGCAGAGTATATTCAGTGAAACTTTCAAGACATTTCAAAAACATGACTAGCTTAAATATTCTGAGGAGGCTTCCCTGGTGGCACTGGGGGTAAAGAACCTGCTTGCCAATGCAGAAGAGACATAAGGGATCTGGCTTGATCCCTGGCTTCAGAAAATCCCCGGGAGGAGGGCCTGTCATCCCACCCCAGTATTCTTGCTTGGAGAATCACATGGACAGGAGAGCCTGGTGGGCTACAGTCCATAGGGTCACAAAGAGTTGGACACGACTAAAGCAACTTAGCATGCATGTGTGCAAAAATTCTGTGAAGTATCAAATTATTGAAGAGTTTTAATTTGTTTTTAATGCTTTCATTTTGTAGGCAATTAATGTGTAAACACTGTATTTTCTAGAGAAAAAGTTGTTTAAAAGTAATTAAGAATGTATTGTATTAAATGGAAATCAAAATCAATAAAAGAAAGACTGACATATGTTTTAAGAAGTCAAAATTGAATGAGATAAATAAGTATGGAAGTCCAATTTTGAAGTGGGTTAGAGAAAGTTATTAAAAAAAAAAAAAGCCTTTAACCCTCCATGCAAGATTGTTGACAGATCCCAAACAGATATAAAAATCTTGAGAGAGTAGGGAAGATATACTAGTTTGGCTTTTATCATGCTTTGTTTGTGCAACTGGGGTCAGGATTTTCACACTGGCTAGGGTTGAGTTTTTTTTTTTTTTTTTTTTTTGCCCATTTTCCTTAATTACCATTCTGCTATTTAAAATTAATCAACTCAAATGACAAGTGCTCAGACCAGAAGCCACCTAGGGTTGAGTTATTTGAACTTTATGTCAATGGAGCATGGAATGTTCTTATTGGTTTGCCTAGATGTGGGGCAAGAGGAAAGCTACAGGGAAGGTTCTATAAACTTGTCAGCAAACATCAAATATAAAATCAAACTTTTTATTAAAAATCTATCTTTGATAATTAGGCTGATGACTGAAATGGAACATGTCTAATTAAATTGAACTTGTTTAAATAAGCCTTATTGCTCTTATATTTATACTTATACGCAGAGTACATCATGCAAAATTTTGGGCTGGATGGTCAATACTGAAACAATATTGAATATGTTTTTTACAGCCAAAGATAGAAAAGCTCTATACAGTCAGCAAAAACAAGACCTGGAGCTGATTGTGACTCAGATCATGAACTCCTTATTGCAAAATTCAGGCTTAAAATGAAGAGAGTAGGGAATAGCACTAGGTCATTCAGGTATGACCAAAATCAAATCCCTTATGATTATACAGTAGAGGGGATGAATAAACAGAGGACCTGAAGAAGTATGGATGAAGGTTTATATATTGCACCAGAAGCAGTGACCAAAACCATCCAAAAGAAAAAGAAATGCAAGAAGGCAAAGTGTTTGTCTAAGGAGGCTTTACAAATAGCTGAGTAAAGAAGAGAAGCTAAAGGCAAACAAAAAAGAGAAAGATATACTCAACTGAATGTTGAGTTCCAAAGAACAGGAAACATAGATAAGAAAGCCTCCTTAAAGAAACAGTACAGAAAAACAGTGAAAAACAATAGAATGGGAAAGACTAGAGATCTCTTTAAAAAAATGGGAAATATCAAAGGAAAATTTCATGGTATGATGGGCATGATAAAGATTAAGGACCTAACTGAAAGAGATGTTAAGAAATGGCAAGAATACACAGAAGTAAGAAACACAAAAGGTCTTCATGACTCAGATAACCATAATCAGGCAGAGCTTGACATCCTGGAGTGTGAAGTTAAGTGGGCCTCAGGAAGTTTTACTACAAGTAAAAGTGCTGTATATCTGAGATATTTCATGTCTTAAAAGATGATGCTGTTAACCTGCTGCACTCAATATATCAGCCAATTTGCAAAACTCAGCAATAGCACAGGACTGGAAAATGCCAGCTTTCATTCTAATCCCCAAGAAGGACAATGCCAAGAATGTTCAAACTATCATACAGTAGTGCTAATTTCATATGCAAGCAAGGTTACACTCAAAATCCTTCAAGTTAGGCTTCAGCAGTACATGAGCTGACAACTTAAAGATGTACAAACTGGGTTTAGAAAAGTCATAGGAACCAGAGATAAAATTGTCAACATCTGTTGGATCATAAAAAAGCAAGGGGATTCCAGAAAAACATCTACTTCTGCTTCATTGACTACAATAAAGCCTTTGGCTGTGTGGATCGCAATAAACTGTGGAAAATTCTTAGAGAGATGAAAGTACTAGACCACCTTACCTGTATCATAAGTAACCTATGTGTTGGTCAAGAAACAATACTTAGAACCGGACATGGAACAACAGAGTGGTTCCAAATTGGGAAAGGAGTACGACAAAGCAATATATTATCACCCTGCTTATTTAACTTATATGCAGAGTACATCATGTGAAATTCTGGGCTGGATGAATAGAAAACTGGAATCAAGATTTTTGGGAGAGATATCAATAATCTCAGATATGCAGATGACACCACCCTTACAGCAGAAAGGGAAGAGGAACTAAAGAGTCTCTTGATGAAGGTGTAAGAGGAGAGTGAGAAAGTTGGACTGAAACTCAATATTCAAAAAGCTAAGATCAGAGCATCCAGTCCCATCACGTCCTAACAAATAGATGGGGAAACAATAGAAACAGTGACAGGTTTTATTTTATTGGGCTCCAAAATCACTGCAGATGGTGACTGCAGCCATGAAATTAAAAGATACTTGCTCCTTGGAAGGAAAGCTAGGACCAACCTAGACAGCATATTAAAAAGCAGAGACTTAATTTGCCACAAATGTCCATCTATTAAATGCTATGGTTTTTCCAGTAGTCATGTATGAATTTGAGAGTTGGACCATAAAAATGTTGAGCACCGAATAATTGATGCTTTTGAACTGTGGGTTGGAGAAGACTCTTAAGAGTTCCTTGGACTGCAAGGAGATCCAACCAGTCCATCCTCAAGGAAATTAGTCATGAATATTCTTTGGAAGTACTGATACTGAAGCTGAAACTCCAATACTTTGACCACCTGATGCAAAGAACTGACTGTTTAGAAAAGATTCTGATTCTGGGAAAGATTAGAGGCAGGAGGAGAAGGGGACAGCAGAGGATGAATTGGTTGGATGGCATCACTGACTCCATGGAATTGAGTTTGAGCAAGCTTCGGAAGTTGGTGATGGACAGGGAAGCCTGGCATGCTGCAGTCCATGGGGTTGCAAAGAGTCGGACACGACTGAGTGATTGAACTGAACTGAACTGAATGGTGACCTTCTTGGAAGGAAAGTTATGACCAACCTAGATAGCATATTAAAAAGCAGAGACATTCCGTTGCCAACAAAGGTCCCGTCTAGTCAAGGCTATGGTTTTTCCTGTGGTCATGTATGGATGTGAGAGTTGGATTGTGAAGAAGGCTGAGTGCCGAAGAATTGATGCTTTTGAACTGTGGTGTTGGAGAAGACTCTTGAGAGTCCCTTGGACTGCAAGGAGATCCAACCAGTCCATTGTGAAGGAGATCAGCCCTGGGATTTCTTTGGAAGGAATGATGCTAAAACTGAAACTCCAGTACTTTGGCCACCTCATGCGAAGAGTTGACTCATTGGAAAAGACTCTGATGCTGGGAGGGATTGGGGGCAGGAGGAGAAGGAGACGACAAAGGATGAGACGGCTGGATGGCATCACTGACTCGATGGACGTGAGTCTGGGTGAACTCCGGGAGTTGGTGATGGACAGGGAGGCCTGGCGTGCTGCGATTCATGGGGTAGCAAAAAGTCGGACACCGCTGAGCGACTGAACTGAACTGAACTGAAGAGGGCTTATGCCGGGGCCGGGGGAGGGGCTTCCAAGACTGCTGCTGCCAGTGCCCCCATCCCTGTGGTGAGACCCTGTTGACTTACCCTTCACAGGACATCCTCCAGCACCACCAGTTAGTTTTGTATCTGTCTCCTATGGGGTCACTGCTCCTTTCCTCTGAGTCTTGGTATGCACAAAATTTTGTTTGTGCCCTTTGAGTCTGGAGTATCTGTTTGCTCTAGTCCTATGGAAGTCCTCTATTCAAATCCCGCTAGACTTTAAGGTCAGATTACCTGTGGATTCCCAATCCCTTTATCAGATTCCCAAGCTGGTAAACCTAACATGTGGCTCAGAACCTTCACAAGACTGGAAGAACTTCTTTGGCATTATTGTTCTACAGTTTGTGGGTCACCTACCCAGCAGAAGGAGATTTGATTTTAGCACGATTGCACCCCTCCTACTTACTGTCTTGCTGTGGCTTCTTCTTTGTCTTTGAACATGGGGAATCTTTCTTTGGTGGGTTCCAGCCTCTTCCTGTCAATGGGTGTTCAACAATTAGTTACGATTTCATGCTGTCACAGGAGGAGATGATCACATATCCTTCTACTCCAGCATCTTCAGCTGGAAGTCTCTAAATACTGTTTTTCTATAGTCAGTCATTATTATTATATTATATCTAATATTCTTCATAGAGATAAATCGTATAGCTCCAGGTTGCATCTATTGTATTTTAAATATGTGTACCTTTGCCTCTATAAGTGGAATTTAAATAAGTTAATATAGATTTAAATCAAATACTAGTCATGATAGATTTACGTTTTTTGATATAACAGCTTATACAAATATAAATGATAGCCTATTTGTTCCACAAAGGGACTATAAACATCCTAATGGATGGAAGTAAGCTACCAATTTCTTCCTTTTATAATTTTCTTTCAGATATTTACAGTTAAATATTTCAACCAAAAGATCTAGGCATTTGTATCTCTTTAGAGATATCCTTGTAGTGAAGGGGGAAAATTGAATATGTATACTTAGTAGTCATAGTTCTATTATAGACTAAATTTTATTTGTTTTTAAATAACTTAACTAGATACTTTTAGATGGCCTTTCCCAGAACATTCTGAATATATTTTTTTTTTCTTACATTCTACTACTTTACCTATTGAGATTTTCATTATTCAGAAAGGAGTGTGGTCAGCATCTTCTAATTGTGTTTCTGACATTTGATTAAAAAAACAAACCTAATGAATGTTAAAAATGGATTTATCTTAGGAGAAAGAGGAGCATATAATGAAATTAATATTCCACCTCTTATATTTTCAACAAAATTAAATTGAAAAAGATTCTTTCACATTTATTTGCATAAGAAAGTACTATTGTATATGTTAACAACATTTTCAAATAGTGTAAGATTTTTCAATCATTTTGGACATATTAGTTGCGTTTAAAACTAGAAGGAAAAATAAGTGTACTATCTTATGTAAATTCTAACTTAAATAGTTATCTAAAATTAGTTTTTAATGTTTTATATTCAAAACTAGATTGTATTAAACTTTAAAGACTAGTTTTAACTATAGTTACTTTTATTTTATATAAAGGATTATTAATCCTCTTTGCTAACAGAAATGTACTGCAAGTATAGTATGTGTTGTATATTATTATACATTACATATATGTAGTATATGTAAATAATCTATTTTTAAAATAAACCAATTTTCAATTCTCCAAGATATCTAGGTCTACTATACTGTCTAAAAAGCTTAAAAAATACTGAATATAATAGGAACCATAAACAATTATTTTTTACTTTTGCTTATCTAAACCAGAATTTTTACATCACTTAAATGTTATTAATAACTTGATAGAGATCAATGACTACTATATCTCTGTGATGGCTATTAATAATTATGATACAGTAATTAATTTATACATATATGTATTCAATTTAATTGTACATGTATATGTACATAAATTTGCAAATATAAACTATATACTATATATATCTATATATACATTTTTTACTTTTCTCATGAGTTTACATACTCTGTACTTCTCTGTGATCTCTCTGTGTATTTCATAACTGTAAGTAAATTTTGAAGTCAGAGAAAAAAAATCCCTGTAGGTAGTAATTTGATAAATGGTCTCAATTTAGAGTTAAAATATTATAGTAAACTGTGTGTATGTCTGTGTAACAGAGATATGTATTTGTATTAATTATGGTTAGAAATACCAATTTAATTCAAAAGTAAAAGACTTAAGTCTTTTCTAATTTGATGAGTCAAAACTGAAAATTTGACCTGTGATGGATTCATTTTGATATTTGGCAAAACTAATACAATTATGTAAAGTTTAAAAATAAAATAAAATTAAAATTACAAAAAAAAAAACCTGAAAATTTATGAACATGCAATCAAAATGTTTATAATAGTATAAAACAACAAAAACAACTAACTGAGGACTCATGGCATAAAGGAATTTAAGACTAAGTTGTGAATATTTATTTTCCTACCACTGTGGATATTTCAATATAATGATACTCTATGTTATCATACACGTATAACTGCTGTCTTACAGAAACAGAATCCCTCTTTCAGGTGTTGTGGTCAAATAAGGTTGTTGCATATATTGTCTTCCACCATCTTCTTCACTCTCCCCTCCCCTGACTTAAAAGTACTCATTTCCTCCTCTCTCTTTTTAATGATGGGAGGGGCTGGCTGTAATGAAAATACCAGTAATTACTCTCTCAGACCAGTGCTTAAATACTGAGGGTCAACGTTTCAAGATTCTTGCTGCAAGAATGAAGCAGTCATGCTAAATGAAGCCTCAAATCATCAAGCCTCAATATCATCTCTATATTTGTTTCTCTAATACACCAAGAGTAATATAAATGTATTACCCTAAAGATTAATTTAACAAAATAAAAGCTGATAAACAGGTCTAGTGTTTTCCCTTTTTTACCTATTGAATCATATAAAATTATTCATATGCTTTTAAATGAATAGAAACTGGGACCTATCCTTGTAACAGAGCACTTTCAGTTCAGTTCAGTTCAGTTTCTCAGTCATGTCCGATTCTTTGTGATCCCATGGACTGAAGTACGCCAGGCCTCCCTGTCCATCACCAACTCCCAGAGTTTACCCAAACTCATGTCCATTGAGTCAGTGATGATATCTAACCATCTCATCCTCTGTCGTCCCCCTTCTCCTCCTGCCTTCAATCTTTCCCAGCATCAGGGTCTTTTCAAATGAGTCATCTCTTCACATCAGGTGGCCAAAGTATTGGAGTTTCAGCTTCAACATCAGTCTTTCCAATGAACATCCAGGACTGATCTCCCTTAGGATGGACTAGTTGGATCTCCTTGCAGTCCAAGGGACTCTCAAGAGTCTTCTCCAACATCAGAGTTCAAAAGCATCAATTCTTAAGCACTCACCTTTCTTTACAGTCCAACTCTCACATACATAAATGATTACTGGAAAAACCATTGCCTTAACTAGACAGACATTTGCTGGCAAAGTAATGTCTCTGCTTTTGAATATGCTGTTAGGTTGGTCATAATGTTTCTTCCAAGGAGCAAGTGTGTTTTAATTTCATGGCTGCAGTCACCATCTGCAGTGATTTGGGAGCCCTGAAAAATAGTCTTCCATTGTTTCTGCTTTTTGTCCATCTGTTTGCCATGAAGTGATGGGACTAGATGCCATGATCTTAATTTTCTGAATTAGAGTTTTAAGCCAACTTTTTCACTCTCCTCTTTAGCTTTCATGAAGAGGTGCTTTAGTTCTCCTTCACTTTCTGCCATAAAGGTGGTGCCATCTACATATATGAGGTTATTGATATTTCTCCCAGCAATCTTGATTCTAGCTTATGCTTCATCCAGCCCAGCATTTTGCATGATGTACTCTGCATATAAGTTAAATAAGCAGTGTGACAATATACGGCCTTGACATACTCCTTACCTGATTTGGAACCAGTCTGTTGTTCCATGACCAGGTCTAACTGACCAGGTCAGCTTCCTGACCTGCTTACAGAATTCACAAGAGGCAGCTCAGGTGGTCTGGTATTCCCATCTCTTGAAGAATTTTCCACAGTTTATTGTGACCCACACAGTCAAAGGCTTTGGCATAGTCAATAAAGCAGAAACAGATGTTTTTCTGGAACTCTCTTGCTTTTTTGATCATCCAGCCAATGTTGGCAATTTGATCTCTGGTTCCTCTGCCTTTTCTAAAACTGGCTTACACATCTGGAAGTTCACAGTTCATGTATTGCTGAAGCCTGACCCGGGGAATTTTGAGTATTACTTTGGTAAGGTGTGAGATGAGTGCGATTGTGCAGTAGTTTGAGCACTCTTTGGCAATTGCCTTTCTTTGGGATTGGAATGAAAACTGACCTTTTCCAGTCCTGTGGCCACTGCTGAGTTTTCCAAATTTGCTGGCATATTGAGTGCAGCACTTTCACAGCATCATCCTTTAGGATTTGAAATAGCTCAACTGGAATTCCATCACCTCCACAAGCTTTGTTTGCAGTGATGCTTCCTAAGGCCTACTTGATTTCACATTCCAGGATATCTGGCTCTAGGTGAGTGATCACATTATAGTGATTATCTGGGTGAAGGTCTTTTCTGTACAGTTCTTCTGTGTCTTCTTGTCATCTTTTCTTAATATCTTCTGCTTCTGTTAGGTCCATACAATTTCTGTCCTTTATTGAACCCATCTTTGCATTTAATGTTCCCTTGGTATCTCTAATTTTATTGAAGAGATCTCTAGTCTTTCCCATTCTATTATTTTCTTTTATTTCTTTTCATTGATCACTGCAGAAGGCTTTCTTATTTCTCCTTGCTATTCTTTGGATCTCTGCATTCAAATGGGTATATCTTTCCTTTTCTCCTTTGCTTTTCACTTCTCTTATTTTCACAGCTATTTATAAGGCATTCTCAGGCAGCCATTTTGCTTTTTTGTATTTCTCTTTCTTGGGGATGTTCTTGATACCTGTCTCCTGTACAATATCACAAATCTCCGTCCATAGTTCATCAGGCACTCTGTCTATCAGATCTAGTCCCTTAAATCTATTTCTCACTTCCACTGTATAATCATAAGGGATTTGATTTGGGTCATACCTGAATGGTCTAGTGGTTTTCCCTACTTTCTTTAATTTCAGTCTGAATTAGGCAATAAAGAGTTCATGATCTAAGCCACAGTCAGCTCCCGGTCTTGTTTTTGCTGACTATATAGAGCTTCTCCATCTTTGGCTGTAAAGAATATAATCAATCTTATTTTGATCTTGGCCATCTGGTGATGTCCATGTAGAGTCTTCTCTTGTGTTGTTAGAAGAGGGTGTTTGCTCTGACCAGGCATTCTGTTGGCAAAACTCTATTAGCCCTTGCCCTGCTTCATTCTGTACTCCAAGGACAAATTTGCCTGTTACTACAGGTATTTCTTGACTTCCTACTTTTGCATTCTAGTACCCTATAGTGAAAAGGACACTTTTTTGGGGTGTTAGTTCTAAAAGTTCTTGTAGGTCTTCATAGAACCATTCAACTTCAGGTTTTTCAGTGTTATTTGTCAGGACATAGACTTGAATTTGGAGAAGGCAATGGCACCCCACTCCAGTACTCTTGCCTGGAGAACCCCATGCATGGAGGAGCCTGGTGGGCTGCGGTCCATGGGGTCGCTAAGAGTTGGACACAACTGAGCAACTTCACTTTCACTTTTCACTTTCATGCTTTGGAGAAGGAAATGGCAACCCACTCCAGTGTTCTTGCCTGGAGAATCCCAGGGACGAGGGAGCCTGGTGGGCTGCCGTGTATGGGGTCACACAGAGTCGGACATGACTGACGCGACTTAGCAGCAGCAGCAGCAGACTTGAATTACCGTGATACTGAATGGTTTGCCTTGAAAATGAACAGATATATTTCTGTCATTTTTAAGATTGCATCCAAGTACTACACTTTGGATTCTTTTTTTGACTATGATGGCTACTCCATTTCTTCTAAGGCATTCCTGCCCATAGTAGTAGATATAATGGTCATCTGAGTTAAATTCACCCATCACAGTCCATTTTAGTTTGCTGATTCCTAGAATGTCGACGTTCACTCTTGTCCTCTCCTATTTGACCACTTCCAATTTGCCTTGATTCGGTGTTGGAGCTGCGAGTGGCTGAGATGAGCTACCCAACATCCAAGGTCAGGAGGGGCGGCTGTGAGGAGATACGCCACGTCAAGGTCAGGAGTAGCGGCTGCGCTTTTCTTGAGCAGAGATGAAGACATACCCAATGTCCAATATAAGAGAAACCCCAGTAAGACAGTAGGCTCTGAGAGAGGGCATCAGAGGGCAGACAGACTGAAACCACAATCACAGAAAACTAGCCAATCTGATCACATGGATCACAGCCTTGTCTAACTCAGTGAAACTAAGCTATGCCATGTAAGGCCACCCAGGACTGATGGGTAATGCTAGAGAGTTCTGACAAAATATGGTTCACTGGAGAAGGGAATGGCAAACCATTTCAGTGTTCTTGCCTTGAAAACCCCATGAGCAGTATTAAAAGGCAAAAAGATAGGACACTGAAAGATGAAGTCCCCAGGTTGGTAGGTGCCCAATATGCTACTGGAGATCAGTGGAGAAATAACTCCAGAAAGAATGGAGTGATGGAGCCAAAGCAAAATCAACACCCAGTTGTGGATGTGACTGGTGATAGAAGCAACGTCTGATGCTATAAAGAGAGCATTTTAGGCTACTATATAACATTCCTTAAGAAAATAAAGATATGAATTCTTTAAACATAGCATTTATCTTTAATTTAACAAATTAATTTTTAAATAATTATGATCAAATATTGAATATTGAATTTGATTTTTTCTGAAATTTTATTCTTGTAGGAGACATACTTGAACTAAACAAATAAGATACATCATCCTTTTTTATATTTAAATAACATCATAAAATCTCTCATAATTGCTTTACATTCAGAATATACACTATTCTCAAAAATCTACATGTATTCAGCCTCAAAATAAAATTATTTTAAAATCAGCTAATTACTTGCCATTGCACTAGTGCACATATTCACAACTCTTTGCTAGAACTTTTTAACACAGTTTTAATTACTTCTGCTTCTTAGAGAATAATGATATGGTGCCAATCTTCCCAGGTGACTCAGTGGTAAAGAATCTACCTGCCAATGCAGAAGGCACAGCAAAGAAGTTTCAACCCCTAGGCCAGGAAGATCCCCTGGAGTAGGAAATGGAAACCCACTCCAGTGTTACAGTCTGGAGAATCCCATGGACAGAGGAGTCTGGCGGGCTACAGTTCATATTTCAAAGAATCAGACACAACTTAGTGACTAAGCATGCACACTGATACATATTGGTTTATAGCAATGTCTCTGATTCAATCTATCACCACGATTCATTCTAGTCTTCCATTCTTTTTATCTTTTAACTTCTCTCTGTGACAGTGAGAAGCCTGAATCCCACTGCCCGCCATCCATTTACTTATTTATTCAATCCCAGTAGACAGATAAAATATCTTTAGAGTAGTTAATCATCTCCCCTTGAGAAATGAACTTGAGTACAGTATTTTAAGTTTCTTTAGCTTTTCAATAGGTAATCAAAACACCATTATTCCAAAATTGCTTTGATCAATTCCTACATTACGTTAACCAAGAGATGAAAGTTAATATTATCAATGATGTCATAAAGATAACAATTTCACTTGATATGAAAAGACAAAAAGGGCTTTCCCTCTGATTTTTTTTTTCTGAAAATGCAGGCTAAATTTAAACATGAGAAAAACAGAAACAAATCGATTAAGATTAAGGTCACTTTACAGAATACCTGGACAGTACTTCTCAAGACTATGAAGATTATGAAAAGCAAGGAAAAACTAAGAAACAGTCACAGACAAGTGGACACTGGAGAGACATGACAACCAAATTTTGATTTTGTGGATAGGATCCTAGTACAGAAAGAGGATATAATGAAAAACTGAAATCCAGATAAAGATAGAGTTCAGCTAAGAGTAGTATAGCAATGTCAGTTACTCAGTTTTGATGAATGTACAATAGCAATGCAGGATGTTAAGGGTGAAGCTGAGTGAGTGGTATACAGAAACATTCGTTGTACTATCTTTGTAAATTTTCTATAAATCTGTAAAAAATCTTATATGATAAAACCATGCAAATTGGTTTCCTTTACCTTTACTCTAAAAATTTTGGTTTGTTTCTTGTCAGATATGTTACATACATTTTGGGTATGTCTGTTTTAGTTTTATAGTGAATTTATGATTTTAAAGTTATTTTTGCAAAGTCATATCTATTTTTGCAATCTTATAGTCTCATTTTCAACTTTCATAGAAAATTTTCAACTCACTTCTTGTGGCTTAACATTTTTCCTTTTGATTTCTAGGAAATGTCACATAGGGCTTTATATAAAGGTTATATTTATTTCATAAGTGTGTGTGTGCTAAGTTGCTTCAGTCCTGTCTGACTCTTTGCAACCCTACGGACCATTGCCTGCCAAACTATTCTGTCCATAGAATTCTCCAGGCATGAATACTGGAGTGGGTTGCCATGCCCTCCTCCAGGGATCTTCCTGACACTGGGATCAAATGCACATCTCTTATGTCTCTTGAATTGGCAGGCAGGTTCTTTACAACTAGTGCCACCAATGTAATACTTTTATTTGGGGAAACTGGCATGTTTTAAAAGTATAAATCTATTTATAATCTTTGATTCTCTCAAAGCTTATTTATAATTTGGTTCCTAGGACAATAATTCCATTTGTCTCAAGCAAAATTTCAATAAAATTCTATCGTACAAAGTATGTATCTATTTTGTGTCAAAATTAATTTTGTTTTGCAGACTGAAAAGAAAGTCCCCATAGTTTCCCTAGATGGAAATCACATTCCCAATGCAGTCATTTTGGATATCTCATGGCTGTGTTGTTTCAGTCAGTATTGACATAGAGAAGGACTCTCCTGCAACTTTTACCTGGCTTTTGAGACTTATCATGTATTTTTCACTGTGTAAGTTAGAGAGACAGTTACTCCATCAGTGCAGATTACCATAGGTAATGATCCTGCAAGCAGTGTGCTATGCTGTGCTGTGCTGTGCTGTGCTTAGTTGATCAATAGTGTCCAGCTCTTTGAGACCACATGGACTGTAACCCACCAGGATCCTCTATCCATGGAATTCTCCAAGCAAGAATACTGGAGTGTGTTGCCATACCCTCTTCCAGGGGATTTTCCCTGGAAAATCCAGGTTCAAAACCACAGGATCAAATCCAGGTTTCCCACATTGCAGACAAATTCTTTACCATCTGAGCCACCAGGAAAACCCAAGAATACAGGAGTGGGTAGCCTATCCATTCTCTAGGATGTTTTCCCAATCCAGGCATCAAACTGGGGTCTCCTGCATTGCATGCGGATTCTTTATCAGCTGAGCTACCAGGGAAGACTGCAAGCAGCATAACTTCCCCAAAAGATAAAATTGAAAATAAAGAGGGATGGTATGGGGAGGGAGGTGGGAGGGGGGTTCAGAATTGGGAACACGTGTACACCTGCAGCGGATTCATGTTGATGTATGGAAAAACCAATACAATATTGTAAAGTAATTAGCCTCCAATTAAAATTTAAAAAAAGAAATTAAAAAAAGAAAATAATGGAGTATTACTCAGCCATTAAAAAGAATACATTTGAATCAGTTCTAATGAGGTGGATGAAACTGGAGCCTATTATACAGAGTGAAGTAAGCCAGAAGGAAAAACATAAATACAGTATACTAACGCACATATATGGAATTTAGAAAGATGGTAACAATAACCCGGTGTACGAGACAGCAAAAGAGACACTGATGTATAGAACAGTCTTATGGACTCTGTGGGAGAGGGAGAGGGTGGGAAGATTTGGGAGAATGGCAATGAAACATGTAAAATATCATGTAGGAAACGAGTTGCCAGTCCAGGTTCGATGCATAATGCTGGATGCTTGGGGCTGGTGCACTGGGACGGCCCAGAGGGATGGTATGGGGAGGGAGGAGGGAGGAGGGTTCGGGATGGGGAACACATGTATACCTGTGGTGGATTCATTTTGATATTTGGCAAAACTAATACAATTATGTAAAGTTTAAAAATAAAATAAAATTGGAAGAATAAAAAAAAAAAGAAAAAAAAAGAAAAAAAAAAGAAAATAAAAAAGTTAAGACAATGGAAATATTCAAAAGCAAAAGTGACAATAAGTAACAAAAATCATGAAACCTTATAAGCTATTCATAATCTCCAATATTAGATTAAGCACACATAGTGATGAACAGCAACAACATGTATGTACTAATAGGAGATGGTATACAATTCTCTCCAGGATATGGGTGTGTGTGTTTACAGCCCTCATATTCTATTCTGCTTTCAGGTGAGAAACAGAGGAGAAAGCATGGTAAAAAAACTTCATATTTGTACATTAACCTACAGACAGAAGAAAATTCTGAGGATTATTAAGGATTTCAGGAAAATAAATTTGTGATAGGAGGACACAGTAATGAGAAAATGAAAGAAACAGGGAAAATTAAGTTGAGCAGCTATTATAGGAAATCTTTTTTGTTGTAACACTTAGCATTTTTAGGAACATTTGTGTGTTTTAGGCACAATGTCCCCTTCACCAGCTTCTTAAGATGCTATCTGAAAAGATATACTATTTTTAAAGGGTTAATGTGAGTGATCTTTTTTGTTCTTGTGTGTGTGACTCAACACAGCCTTTTTATTTTCAGTTATTTAAATAATTTAAGAGCTTTAGAACCATTCTACTTGAAAGTAACATTCAACCATCCCTTGAAATTCATATGCACCATTATTGTGCTAAGAAAAATCAGGTGCCATGTGTTGGTTAAAAATCCTTTTTAGAAGTGCCTTTCAGACACATAAGTTACACATCAAAGACAAAACTTTACCTATTCAAAAAGTGAAAATCCTTATGAAGTCATTCAAGTTCCAAAATTCTTAATATATAAAAGGCTGCAATAATTGTATTAGGAATAATATATCAGTAATTCTAATTGCCCCAAAAAACTAGGTCACTAACTTAGTTTAGTTCAGAATAATTAATTGTACATTGGCATTTTTCTATGAAAGATTATTACTTAAAGCAGATATCTGAGTTTTCAAGCATGTATACAGTCAGAAAGACATCAGCCAGAGGAATTTCATGATTAGTAACACAAAGGAGCCATCTTTGTGTGTAATGTAGAAAGCTATGCATCTAGAGAGGGCTGAGCTGTATAATCAGAAGTTGGAGATTGGTAATGGAAGTCAGAAAGTTTTTCCACCTTGAAGTAAGAATCAGAATCGATATCCACTTTTGGAGATAGAAAATTTTGTTAGGAATAGGTTCAAGAAGCAAAAGGAACAGAATTTTAAAAAACCTTGGATCACAAGAAAAAAGGGATGTAAAAAATAGTCTTCAACAAGTGAGAAAAAATCCTAAGGGACAGTAATTAATTATACATGATGGGTTTGACCTATAAAAATATTAATAACTATCATATTTACATTAAGTTTGCTTAATATGATTAATATGAGAAAATACCATTTAATACTAGTTTTAATTCCTAAAGCAAATATTGAAATTGTTAAAATATGTAATATTAGTTATTTCTTTTGCTCCTGGGGCTTTAGAATCAACACTTTGAAACATTTAATAACTCCAATGTTTGTATTCTATCATACCTCTGAGAAATGGATAACTTCTGTAGCTCTCTGCACACTTTGAAATGTCAGATCATCATGCCTGACTGTTCATCTTTTGTATCCTCTTTTTTTTTCCTACTAAATGCCAGCATTTCTCTTGAAACTTGCTACATGAGAGGCAAACTGTCATATCTACAAGATTCTTTCTGGAATCACCTCCACATTGCCAGGTCCTCAAAGTGACACTTGCTGCCAGTGTTTAATGTAACCACCTCACACCCCCCCTACATATTGGTTGTTGTTTAGTCACTGGATCTTGTCTAGCTCTTTGCGACCCCATGGACTATAGCCCACCAGACTCCTATGTCCATGGGATTTTCAAGGCAAGATTACTGAACTGGGTTGCCATTTCTTCCTCCAGGGGATCTTTCAGACACAGGGATCAAACCCACATTTCCTGCTTACGCTGAGCCACTGGGAAGGCTGTACCTGCTACCTTACACTTTTTACCAACCTCAAGGTTGTGGTTACTTATTGCAGGGGATGTGCAACATTTGGAGTCACTAAACCTCTTTGAATTCCCTCCCTCTCTTTTGGGCTTTACAGTTCAAAGATAGAAACCAGAAAAGTCTTTTTTCCAGACTACCCTAAGTCTAAGTATAGGTATAGCCAATCACACACGTTAGTGTCAAACTTTTTTTTTTTTATCTTTTGATCTCTTTCTCTTTTTTTTAATTTTATTTTTTAACTTTACAATATTGTATTGGTTTTGCCATATATCAACATGAATCCGCCACAGGCATACACATGTTCCCCATCCTGAACCTTCCTCCCTCCTCCCTCCCCGTACCATCCCTCTGGGTTGTCCCAGTGCACCAGCCCCAAGCATCCAAACTTTGATTAAGGAAGGGAAAGAGGAAGAAAGACTCAAGATGGGGAATCAGTCTTCTGGAAAGTACAGTGTCAGAAGAGAGATGTTTATTTCTTCTGGTGCAGCACTGGAAGGGTTCTGGTATCCTCTGTCAAGCTGGATCATTTGTGCAGACTGTGAGGGATACTTGGGTGCCATTCCAGAGAACTTTAGGTCTCTCTGGCTCTTGTGGAAGGATATTTAACATTCACTAATGTATTTATGTTCTGTGTGTATTCTGATTTTGAAACTACGCAATGTGGTAGGAAATTTTGCAGTGGTCATCAGTTGTTTTCTCTCTAATTGTGTCCTGAAAGAATATTCTCTTTGCTAATTGGTTCCATTTTTTTTTTTTTTTTTTTAGTAAATACATTCATTAGGAAGACAAAACTTTATTGCATGAAGAGTTGTGCAATGACCCTTGACCAAACAGTATCTGAAAAATGACCTGAATTACTGGAGGAAAATTACATAGATTTATATTAACTTTCAAACAGAGTGTTAGATAAAATACTTGTCCAATTTTACATGGTGAATTCCTCTGTAGACATAAAACTATGAAGATAAATTTTGATAAATGAAGATGTTTCTGACACAAACATGAGTTCCAAAATTCTTAGTATATTACAGGCTGTACTTGTTGAGAACTACATAATAGTAACTCTAATTGCCTAAAAATTAGATAACTGACTTTACTTAATTCTGTGAAGTCATTGTACATTGGCATTTTTCTATACATTTTCTCATAAAATGATAATTTTCTAAAATAGTCTTGAAAGTATAGAGTACTCATTTAAAATTTAAGAAAAATTGAATGATAGATGAACCTACCATAGACATATGTGAGCTTAACATGAAAATAATATCTGGTTAATAACATAAAGCTTATTAAATATATTCATTGGAAATTAATACTAATAATATTTAGTAAAAATAAACATTTGCCATACTAACTGTTTGTGCTACACATCATTGGAGTAATTCGATGTGAAAAGGAAATTTAATTCAGTATGTCTGAATAGCCAAATTAAAAAATATGTAATATGCTCTAATGGCTCATCTTATTTTATACCAACTTTCATGTGATTAGTTCTTATTAGTATCCTACCCTCATTTACTCTTCTTTTAAGGATCTTGTTTTCATAATCCACTTTTGTAGGTTTTGAAGATCAGTCCTAGGTATTCTTTGGAAGGAATGATGCTAAAGCTGAAACTCCAGTACTTTGGCAACCTCATTCGAAGAACTGACTCATTGGAAAAGACTCCAATACTGGGGGGGATTGGAGGCAGGAGGAGAAGGGGACGACAGAGAATGAGATGGCTGGATGGCATCACTGACTTGGTGGACGTGAGTCTGAGTGAACTCCGGGAGTTGGTGATGGACAGGGAGGCCTGGCGTGCTGCAATTCATGGGGTCGCAAAAAGTCGGACACGACTGAGCGACTGAACTGAACTGAACTGAACCAGAGAATTACTCATTAGCCTGGCAAAAAATTAACTATAGAGAAAAAGGAGTTCGTCAAGGCTGTATATTGTCATCCTGTTTATTTAACTTATATGCAGAGTACATCATGAGAAACGCTGGACTGGAAGAAACACAACTGGAATCAAGATTGCCGGGAGAAATATCAATAACCTCAGATATGCAGATGACACCACCCTTATGGCAGAAAGTGAAGAGGAACTCAAAAGCCTCTTGATGAAAGTGAAAGTGGAGAATGAAAAAGTTGGCTTAAAGCTCAACATTCAGAAAACGAAGAACCTGGCATCTGGTCCCACCACTTCATGGGAAATAGATGGGGAAACAGGGGAAACAGTGTCAGACTTTATTTTTCTGGGCTCCAAAATCACTACAGATGGTGATTGCAGCCATGAAATTAAAAGACGCTTACTCCTTGGAAGGAAAGTTATGACCAACCTAGATAGCATATTCAAAAGCAGAGACATTGCCAACAAAAGTCCATCTAGTCAAGGCTATGGTTTTTTCAGTGGTCAGGTATAGATGTGAGAGTTGGGCTGTGAAGAAAGCTGAGCACCGAAGAATTGACGCTTTTGAACTGTGGTGTTGGAGAAGACTCTTGAGAGTCCCTTGGACTGCAAGGAGATCCGACCAGTCCATTGTGAAGGAGATCAGCCCTGGGATTTCTTTGGAAGGAATGATGCTAAAGCCGAAACTCCAGTACTTTGGCCATCTCATGCGAAGAGTTGATTCATTGGAAAAGACTCTGATGCTGGGAGGGATTGGGGGCAGGAAGAGAAGGGGACGACAGATGATGAGATGGCTGGATGGCATCACTGACTCGATGGATGTGAGTCTGAATGAACTCTGGGAGTTGGTGATGGACAGGGAGGCCTGGCATGCTGCGATTCATGGGGTCACAAAGAGTCGGACACGACTGAGCGACTGATCTGATCTGATCTGATCTGATAGAGCTCTTTCCTTCGGTCACAACTGAGCAACTGAACTGAACTGATGAGACTATTAGTTTAGAGCTTTTTCTCTTTTTAGCTATTATTATAACATAGCTGGTTGTATTTTCTGGATGACATAACAGAAATGTTTACCAATATCTACCAGCACTAATGCATGCAATCTTTATGTTTATAATAGCTTTTCTAATTATAAATTATTAATATAAATATAAATCTATGCAGTGATATTTATATTCAAACTCAAAAATAATATCAAGTAAGTTGCTCATGAACACATGTTGGTTCAGAGGGCAAAGAATCTACTTGCAATGCAGGAGACCCAGATTCTATCCCTGGATTGGAAAGATCCCCTTGAGAAGGAAATGGCAACCCACTCCAGTACTCTTGCCTGGAGAATCCCATGGATGGAGTAGCCTGGCAGGCTACAGTCCATGGAGTCACAAAGAGACAGACACGACAAAACAACAAACATTTTCACATGTCACGAAATCTTGACTACACACACAAAAAGCATGCTGCTGTCTTCTCTTTAATATAAATAAAATATACTAGCAATTGTAGTCTTACCGTATAATATAATACATTGGTCCTGCTATAGGTGAAACATTGCAAACAGAAAGTAAGGGATTTATAATGAGTGATTATTTTTACAGTGGGTTTATTTTTTTATGATTGTTCAGCTTTATTTTTTTGTTTTAACTTAGATAAATATATTTCATATGCATAGTTTATATATCTTAATTAATTTCTACAAAATGTTTCTCACAATACATACTCACTATAGGTCAATAACCTCTATCAAGGAATCATCATATGCTTGAAGGAGAAACTTCTGATTAACTGAAGAATACATAATTCTTGTTTTTCAGGAATATAAAATAATATGATAATACCTATCACATAGAGTGAACTAAGAAGTAAGTCTTCTAAAACAGTGAGTGAGTTGTGATTACCCTAGTGAAGGCAATGTTAAGTTGCTTTACTCTTGTCCGAATCTCTGTGACCCTATGGACTGTAATCTGCCAGGCTCCACTGTGTCTGATCCTTAGGTTGGGATGATCTCTTGGAGGAGGAAATAGCAACCCATTTCAGTATTCTTCCCTGGAAAATCCTGTGAACAGGAGCATGGCAGGCTACAATCCATGGGGTTGCAAAGAGTCAGATAGGACTGAGCACACTCACATGCATTATCAACTACAATCACTGTATTACATATTAGATACTTAGATCTTATTCATTTATAATTGAAAATCTGTACCCTTTTACAAATCTTTCCTTATTTCCCTTTTCCTACAGCCCCAAGGAAGCAACATTTTACCCTCTGCTTCCATGAGCTCAACTTTTTAAAAAGACTTTTTCATATAAATGATACGATACAATAGTTGTCTTTTTCTGTCTTATTTCACTTGCACAATGTCTTTCAGGTTCATCATGTTTTCACAAATGGTAGGATTTCCTTCCTTTTTAAGGTTGAATTAAATGAGAGATAGATAGTTGATAGATTGATAGATAGAGATAGATGTAAAACATTTTATTATCCACTTATCCATCACTGGATATTTAGGTTCTTTCCATATTTTGGCTATTGTAGCAATGAACATGAGTGTACAAATGTCTCTTCAGGAGAGTAATTTTATCTCGTTTGGAAATATACACAGAAATTGGATTCATGGGTCACATAATAATTCTATTTAATTTCATGAGGAATTTCCATACTGTTTTCCACGGTCACTATACCAGTTTACATTCCCTACAGTGTACAAAGGTCCCTTTTTTCCCACATATTGCCACCATATGTTAGCTCTTATTTTTCTGATAATAGGCATTCTTACATGTCAGTTTAGTCAGTCCAGTTGTTTAGTCATGTCCGACTCACTGTGACCCATTGAACTGCAGCACACCAAGCTTTCCTGTCCATCACCAACTCCTGGAGCTTCCTCAAACTCATGTCCATCAGGTCAGTGATGCCATCCAATCATCTCATCCTCTGTTGTACCCTTCTCCTCCTGCCATCAATCTTTCCCAACATAAAGGTCTTTTCCAATGATTCAGTTCTTCGCATCAGGTGGCCAAAGTATTGGAGTTTCAGCTTCAACATCAGTCCTTCCAATGAACATTCAGGACTTATTTCCTTTAGGATGGACTGGTAGGATCTCCTTACAGTCCAAGGGACTCTCAAGAGTCTTATCCAACACCATAGTTCAAAAGCATCAATTCTTTGTTGCTCAGCTTTCTTTATGGTCCAACTCTCACATCTATACATGACTACTGGAAAAATCATAGTTTTGACCAGAGGGACCTTTGTTGCAACAGTAATGACTCTGTTTTTTAACATGCTATCTAGGTTGGTCATAGCTTTTCTTCCAAGGAGTAAGCGTCTTTTAATTTTGTGGCTGCAGTCACCATTTGCAGTGATTTTGGAACCCCCAAAATAAAGTCTGTTACTGTTTCTGTTATTTCCCCATGTATTTTCAATGAAGTGATGGGGCCAGTACTATGATCTTAGTTTTTTTTAAATATTGGGTTTTAAGCCAGATTTTAAAATCTACTCTTTTAATTTCATCAAGAGGCTCTTCAGTTCTTACAAGTATGAAGTGAAAAATCATTATGATTTTAGACTTTCATTTCCCTGAGGATTAAAGATGTTAAGTAATTTCTCATGTGTTTCTTTGTAATTTGTATATCTTCACTGGAATAGAATGCACTGTCATAGCAAACACATTCTTCCAACACACAAGTGAAGACTCTATTCATGGACATCACTAGATAGTCAATGTCAAAATCAGATTGATTATATTCTTTGCAGCCAAAGATGGAGAATCTCTATAGAGTCATAAAAAAACAAGACCAGGAGCTGACTGTGGCTCAGATCTTGAATCCTTATTGCAAAATTCAGACTCAAATTGAAGAAAGTAGGGAAAACCACTAGACCATTCAGGTATGACCTAAATCAAATGCCTTATGATTATACAGTGGAGGTGACAAATAGATTCAAGGGATTAGATCTGATAGACAGAGTGCCTGAAGAACTATAGGCGGATGTTCCTGACATTGTACAGGGGACAGTGATCAAGAACATCTCCAAGAAAAAGAAATGCAGAAAGGCAAAATGGTTGTCTAAGGAAGCCTTACAAATAACTGAGAAAAGAATACAAGCTAAAGGCAAAGGAGAGAAGGAAAATATATCCATTTGAATGCAGAGTTCCAAAGAACAGCAAGGAGAGTTAAGAAAGCCTTCCTCAATGATCAATGCAAAGAAATACAGGAAAACAATAGAATGGGAAAGACTAGAGATTTCTTCAAGAAAATTAGAGATACCAAGGGAATATTTCATGCAAAGATGGGCACAACAAAGCACAGAAATGGTAGGGACCTAACAGAAGCAGATGATATTAAGAAGAGGTGGCAAGAATACATGGAAGAACTACAAAAAAAAAATCTTCATGATCCAGATAATCATGATGTTGTGATCACTCACCTAGAGCTACACATCCTGAAATGCAAAGTCAAGTGGGCCTTAGGAAGAATCATTACAAACAAAGCTAGTAGAGGTGCTGGAACTCCAGTTAAGCTATTTCAAATCCTAAAAGATGATGCTGTGAAAGTGCTGCACTCAATATGCCAGCACATCTGGAAAACTCAGCAGTGGCCACAGGACTGGAAAAGGTCAGTTTTCATTCCAATCCCAAAGAAAGGTAATGCCAAAGAATGCTCAAACTACAGCATAATTGCTCTCATCTCACACGCTAGTAAAGTAATGCTCAAACTTCTCCAAGCCAGGCTTCAACAGTACATGACCCATGAGCTTCCAGATGTTCAAACTGGATTAAGAAAAGGCAGAGGAACCAGAGGTCAAGTTGCCAACATTGGCTGGATCATCAAAAAAGCAAGAGAGTTCCAGAAAAACATCTACTTCTGCTTAATTCACTACCCCAAAGACTTTGACTGTGTGGATCACAATAAACTGTGGAAAATTCTTCAAGAGATGGGAATACCAGACAACCTGACTTTCCTCTTGAGAAATCTGTATGCAGGTCAGGAAGCAACAGTTAGAACTGGACATGGAATGACAGACTGGTTCCAAATAGGAAAAGGAGAATGTCAAAGGCTGTATATTGTCACCCTGCTTATTTAACTTATATGCAGAGTACATCATGCGAAATGCTGGGCTGGAAGAAGCACAAGCTGTAATCAAGATTGCTGGGAGAAATATCAATAACCTCAGATATGCAGATGACACCACCCTTATGGCAGAAAGTGAAGAGGAACTAAAAAGCCTCTTGATGAAAGTGAAAGAAGAGAGTGAAAAAGTTGGCTTAAAACACAACCTTCAGAAAACTAAGATCATGGCAACGGGTCCCATCATTTCATGGGAAATAGATGGGGAAACAGTGGAAACAGTGTCAGACTTTAATTTTGGGGGCTCCAAAATCACTGCAGATGGTGATTGCAGCCATGAAATTAAAAGACGCTTACTTCCTGGAAGGAACGTTATGATCAACCTAGATGGCATATTGAACAGCAGAGACATTACTTTGCCAACAAAAGTCCATCTAGTCAAGGCTATGGTTTTTTCAGTGGTCAGGTATAGATGTGAGAGTTGGGCTGTGAAGAAAGCTGAGCACCGAAGAATTGACGCTTTTGAACTGTGGTGTTGGAGAAGACTCTTGAGAGTCCCTTGGACTGCAAGGAGATCCAACCAGTCCATTCTAAAGGATATCAGTCCTGGGTGTTCTTTGGAAGGACTGATGCTAAAGCTGAAACTCCAATATTTTGGCCACCTTATGTGAAGAGTTGACTCATTGGAAAAGACTGATGCAAGGAGGGATTGGGGGCAGGAGGAGAAGGGGTCGACAGAGGATGAGATGGCAGGATGGCATCACTGACTTGATGGATGTGAGTCTGAGTGAACTCAGGGAGTTGGTGATGGACAGGGAGGCCTGGCGTGCTGCAACTCATGGGGTCACAAAAAGTCGGACATGACTGAGCGACTGAACTGAAATCACTGCAGGTGGTGGCTGTAGCCATGAAATTAATATCCACTTGCTCCTTGGAAGAAAAGATATGACTAACCTAGACAGCATATTAAGAAGCAGAGACATTACTTTGCCAACAAAGATCTATCTTTTCAAAGCTATAATGGTTTTTTTCAGTAGGCATGTATGGACCTGCCAGTTGGACTATAAAGAAAGGTGAATGCTCAAGAATTGATGCTTTTAAACTGTGGTATTGGAGAATACACTTGAGAGTCTCTTGGATAGCATGGTGATCCATCCAGTCCATCCTAAAGGAAATCAGTCAAGCATATTCATTGGAAAGACTGATGCTGAAGCTGAAACTCCAATATTTTGCCCACCTGATCTGAAGAACTGACTCATTTGAAAAGACCCTTATGCTGGGAAAGATTGAAGGCAGTAGCAGAAGAGGACAACAGGATGAGATGTTTGGTTGGCGTCACCATCTCAACGGACATGAGTTTGTGTAAGCTCCAGGAGTTTGTGATGGATAGGGAAGCCTGGCGTTTTGCATTCCACAGGATCTGGAAGAGTTGGACATGGCTGAGTGACTGAATTGAACTGATTCTTTACAAGTAGATAGTTTTAAAAATACATTTTGATTTGCTTTAAATCTACCTAATCTTTCCTGTTCTCCAAGTCACCGTTTTTATGTATTATTTTTTATATACTGCATTTTAGTTGCTCTATTTTCTGATTCCATCCTAGCAAACTAATTTTATTTAGACATAAGGCTATAAATACAGATGTCCCACATGTGTTTATAAAGAAAATAAATTATATAACGAAGAAAATGAAGAATTTACACATATATTTATATTTGGCAGGAAAATGAGATGGAAGAATACTTTAGTAAAACATTTTCCTATTTCAGTAACCCTTGTAGTAGAAGGCTTACTATATTTCACTGTTATTTTAATTGCCATCTTTCATTCTAAGCTAAATAAAAATTATTCTGTAAATTAGCTCTCATTTACTAAAATATATTTCATCACATAGTACTCTTAAGCACTTCTGGTTTTGGTGGTAACATAGAAATATATGTATAAAATAAAACAACAGCAATTAGATTGAATCTTTTGAATTATGAATGAATGCTGTATGAATACAGTGTTTTGGCATTCATGTATTTGTGTTTAACTAAACATATTTAATAAAATTTTAGCAGAGTTTAGATTTTTTTTTGTACTTTAGAAAAGTAAATTCACTTTGAAAGACGTTGTTTATTTTTAAAATCAAGTTGTTCTCTAGGCAGTACAAGCAATACTATTTTTCTATAAATTATAATTAACTCTTCTATATCATGGAAAATCATGGCTAAGCTATGTTGAAGCCAAAGAAATATGGCTGCAGAAACATTGTAGAAAGTTACAATGTGCTGATATAAAAAATAAAAATAACTAACTTAGAGTATTTAACCAAGTAGCCATGTGTCTTATGTTATTCCGACATATTTAGAACCCAATTTAAAGAGATCAAACCAGTCAATTCAGCAAATAAATATAAATTCTTAAATGTACTTATTTCACTTTTCTGAACATGTATGGCTTCAAAATACAATTCTAATTACTCTATCACAAGAAATACATCTATTTTTCTGTCTGAGTAACTTACCTAATTATTAATACTCTGCATCAGTATACTTCAGATGAAATACTAGTTATCTCCTTTACCTGTCTTGTAGTTGTTCAGTCGCTAGTCATGACCGACTCTTTGCAGTTCATGTGACCCCCATGAACTGCAGCACACCAGGCTTCCCTGTCCTTCAGTATATCCCAGAGTTTGGTCAAACTCATATCCATTGAATAAATGATGCCATCCAACCATCTCATCCTCTGTCACCTCCTTTTCCTGCCTCCCCTCAATCTTCCCCAGCATCAATTTTTTCCAATGGGTTGACTCTTTGCATCAGGTGGCCAAAGTATTGGAGCTTCAGCTTCAGCATCAGTCCTTCCAAAGAATATTCAGGGTTGATTTCCTTTAGAATGGACTGGTTTAATCTCTTTGCAGTCCAAGGGACTCTCAAGAGTCTTCTCCAGCAGCACAGTTCAAAAGCATCAATTCTTCAGCACTCAGCCTTCTTTAGGGCTTCCCTGGTGGCTCAGAGGGTAAAGCGTCTGCCTACAATGCAGGATACCTGGGTTCAATCCCTGGTTTGGGAAGATCCCCTGGAGAAGGAAATGGCAACCCACTCCAGTACTCTTGCCTGGAAAATCCCATGGACGGAAAAGCCTAATAGGCTACAGTCCATGGGGTCCCAAAGAGTTGGACATGACAGAGTGACTTCACTTTCACTTTCAGCCTTCTTTATTGTTCAGCTCTCACAACTGTACATGACCATTGGATAAACCATAGCTTTGACTATAAGGATCTTTGTTAGCAAAGTGATGTCTCTACTTTGTAATGTGCCGTCTAGGTTTGTCATAGATTTTTTCCCAAGGAGCAAGCATCTTTTAATTTCATGGCTGCAGTCACTATCTGAAGTTATTTTAGAGCCCAAGAAAATAAAATCTGTCAGTGTTTCCACTTTCCCCATCTATTTGCCATGAAGTGCTTGGACTGGTTGCCATGATCTTACTTTTTTGAATGTTGATTTTAAGCCAGCCTTTTCACTCTCCTTTTTCACTCTCATCAAGAGGCTCTTTAATTCCTCTTCACTTTCTGCCATTAGAGTGGTATCATCTGCATATCTTAGGTTGCTGATATTTCTCTGGCAATCTTAATTTCAGCTTGTACTTCATGCAGCCTGGCATTTTGCAGGATGTACTCTGCATAGAAGTTAAATGAGCAGGGTGACAATATACAGCCTTAATGTACTCTTTTCTCTATTTTGAGCCAGGACATTATTCCATGTCTAGTTCTAATTGTTGCTTCCTGTCCTGCATACAGGTTTCTCAGGATACAGGAAAAGTGGTCTTGTATTCCCCTCTCTTTAAAAATTTTCCACAGCTTTTTATGATCCACACAGTCAAAGGCTTTAGCATAGTCAGTGAAGCAGAAGTAGATTAAAAAAAAAAAAAATCCCTTGCTTTTACTATGATCTAATGAACTTTGGCAATTTGATCTCTGGTTCCTCTGCCTTTTCTATATCCAGCTTTTACATCTGGAACTTCTTGGTTCATGTACTGTTGAAGCCTAGCTTGAAGGATTTTGAGCATTAACTTGCTAGCATGTGAAATGAGTGCGATTGTATGGCAGTTTGAACATTCTCTGATGTTGCCTTTCTTAGGGAGAGGAATGTAAACTAACCTTTTCCAGTCCTGTGAGCTATTGCTTTCAGATAGCCATGTAAATTACTTTGTAAATGTTTATACAATATATTTTTATAGAATCAGTTCAGTTCAGTTGCTCAGTCGTGTCTGATTCTTTGTGACCCCATGGACTGCAGCATGCCAGGCCTCCCTGTCCATCACCAACTCCCAGAGCTTACACAAATTCATGTCGATTATGCCAACTAAACATCTCATCCTGTCATCCCTTTCTCCTCCTGCCTTCAAACTTTCCTAGCATCAGGGTCTTTCCAAATGAGTCAGTTCTTTGCATGAGGTGGCCAAAATATTGGAGTTTCAGCTTCAGCATCAGTCCTTCCAATGAATATTCAGGACTGATCTCTTTTAGGATGGACTGATTGGATCTCCTTGCTGTCCAAGGGACTCTTAAGAGTCTTCTCCAACATCACAGTTCAAAAGCATCAATTCTTTGGCACTCAGCTTTCTTTATAGTCAACAATTCTCACATCCATATATGACTACTGGAAAAACAATAGCTTTGACTAGATGGAGCCTTGTTGGCCAAGTAATGTCTCTGCTTTTTAATATGCTATGTTGGTCATAACTTTTCTTCCAAGGAGCAAGAGTCTTTTAATTACATGGATACAGTCACCATCTGCAGTGATTTTGGAACCCTCAAAAATAGTCTCTAACTGTTTCCACTGTTTCCCCATCTATTTGCCATGAAGTGATGGGACCAGATGCCATGATCTTAGTTTTCTAAATGTTGAGTTTTAAGCCAACTTTTTCACTCTCTTCTTTTACTTTCATCAAATGGCTCTTTAGGTGTCCTTTACTTTCTGCCATAAGGGTGGTGTCATCTACGTATCTGAGGTTATTGACATTTATCCTAGCAACCTTGATTCCAGCTTGTACTTCATCCAGCCCAGCGTTTCTCATGATGTACACTGCATATAAGTTAAATAAGCAGGGTGACATTATACAGCCTCAGTGTACTCCTTTCCATTTGGAACCAGTCTGTTATTCCATGTCTAGTTCTAGCTGTTGCTTTGTGAGGAAGGTCAGGTGGTCTGGTATCCCCATTTCTTGAAGAATTTTCCAGAGTGTGTTGTGACCCAAACAGTCAAAGGCTTTGGTATAGTCAATAAAGTAAACGTAGATGTTTGTCTGGAACTCTCTTGTTTTTTCGATGATCCAGCCAATGTTGGCAATTTGACCTCTGGTTCCTCTGCCTTTTCTTAATCCATTTTGAACATCTGGAAGATCACGGTTCACATACTGTTGAAGCCTGGCTTGGAAAACTTTGAGCATTACTTTTCTAGCATGTGAGATGAGTGCAATTGTGCTGTAGTTTGAGCATTCTTTGGCATTGCCTTTCTTTGGGATTGGAATGAAAACTGACCTTTTCAAGACCTGTGGCCTCTGGATGATTTTTCTACTTAGAAACAGTTTTATTTTTTGTAAATATAACAGAAATACATCCATATATTCCTTAGCTTCCAATTTATTTGTCAGATTTGTTATTATACATCACCATTCCTAACATGGTTTTTAAACTCTGTATTCATGTTCCTATTTCCTTCTCTATCTACTGTGCTATAACAGTAATTGACTCTTTCCATCTTTATTTTATTTTCTCATCTGCCTCCTAAATGTATGCTTTTTTACTCTCCATTCTCCAGAGACTTTACTTTTTGCTTTACTTTACTATAGACTTTGTGTTAACTGCTTATAATTTCTTTCTAATTTCCATGTACCCTTGAAATATAAATTTTACTCTCCATATACATACCAATCACCACAGAATATAAGTGAGGTATGTTAAATATCATCAGTTCAGTTCTGTTGCTCAGTCATGTCCGACTCTGTGACCCCATGGACTGCAGCATGCCAGGCCTCTCTGTCCATCACCAATTCCCGGAATTTACTCAAATTCATGTCCATTGAGTCAGTGATGCCATCCAACCATCTCATCCTCTATCGTCCCCTTCTCCTCGTGTTTTCAATCTTTCCCAACATCGGGTACTTTTCAAATGAGTCAGTTCTTTGCATCAAGTGGCCAAAGTATTGGAATTTCAGCTTCAACATCAGTCCTTCAAGTGAACACTCAGGATTGATCTCCTTTAGAATGGAATGGTTGGATCTCCTTGCAGTCCAAGGGACTCTCAAGAGTCTTCTCCAACACCACAGTTCAAAAGCATCAATTCTTTGGCATTCAGCTTTCTTTATAGTCCAACTCTCACATCCATACATGACTACTGGAAAAACCATAGCCTTGATTAGATGGACCTTTGTTGGCAAAGTAATGTCTCTGCTTTTTATTTTTTAATTATTTATTTATTTGATATTTTTATTATAAATTTATTTATTTTAATTGGAGGCTAATTACTTTACAATATTGTATTGGTTTTGCCATACATCGACACGAATCTGCCACGAGTATACACGTGTTCCCCATCCTGAACCCCCTCCTACCTCCCTCCCGGTACCATCCCTCTGGGTCATACCAGTGCACCAGCCCCAAGCATCCTGTATCATGCATCGAACCAGGACTGGCGATTTGTTTCGTATGCTGTCTAGGTTGGTTATAAATTTCCTTCCAAGGAGTAAGCATCTTTTAATTTCATGGCTGCAGTTACCATCTGCAGTGATTTTGGAGCTCAAAAAAATAGTCTCTTATTGATTTCCACTGTTTCCCCAACTATTTGCCATGAAGTGATGGGACCGAATGCCATAATCTTAGTTTTCTGAATGTTAAGCTTTAAGCCAATTTTTTCACTAATAATATTCTAATCACCCCTGACTACACTTTGATTTCACTGATTCTATCCTTTTGTTTCTTTTTATTCTTGTCAAAATTCATTCAGGTCATTTTTTAGCTCACAGTAATTATCCATTGGAGAAGGCAATGGCACCCCACTCCAGTTCTCTTGTCTGGAAAATCCCATGGACGGAGGAGCCTGGTAGGCTGCAGTCCATGGGGTCGCTAAGAGTCGGACATGACTGAGTGACTTCACTTTCACTTTTCACTTTCATGCATTGGAGAAGGGAATGGCAACCCACTCCAGTGTTCTTGCCTGGAGAATCCCAGGGATGGGGGATCCTGGTGGGCTGTCATCTCTGGGGTTGCACAGAGTTGGACACGACTGAAGTGACTTAGCAGCAATTATCCGTTTAGTGACTCTTAATGTATCTTTGCATCTAATTCTATTTCAAAGCACTTTTAACCATTACTGTTATAGGTCATATAAATTCTTTATGTATTCAACAGATCAAAGATCAAAAAGTTGTACATCAAACTAAAATAGTAATTCATTTTGACAAAAAATCTTTGACCTAACTTTAGTCAGACTACTGAACCTTCTCCTATGCCCACCTGTGCAGTTCCTTATAAAATCTAGTGTTAGCAAGAAACATACTAATTCAGTTTAACTGAAATCCCTAAATCCTGAATGCCTGCTCATTCTCAAAATCTGATCCTCATCCTCCTCCATTCTCCAGGTGATATCTGCTTACTCTGGCCTGTCTTCAGCTGGGAATCCTGTTAGGTTGGTTCAGCCAGAGTCACCCTTACTCTTGATGTTTCCTCAATAATTTTTCACCCACTTCCCCTCCTTGACTATTTTTGGAGTTGAGTCCATGTCCCTCACTATAAAATCCCATTGCAGTAGTCCCTTTAACTAGTATCATAATCTTGAATAAAGTCTACCTTATCATCTTTAACAATTATCACTGAATAATTTTTCTTTAATAATTTGGAATTCAGATTCTATGTGAAAATTATATAATATTTACCTTTACACACACATAGAACTTTGTTGGAAATTTTTGCCCCTAAAGCTGTGAGATAATCGAATTATAATTAGTTTTAAGAATCAGAATTATCAACTCTAATTTCATGTTATTTTTTATCTAAACACTTATTTGGAGCACTGTCAAAATATACATAGATTTGGATTTTATAAATATTTATCACTCATACATAAAAACAGACTATTAAAAATCAATGCAACCTTTTCTATTTTTTTTTAATTGGCCCATGAGTCTTTTAAGTTCTTCAATTAGGTAGATATGATAACTCATAATTTATTAGTCACATTTTTCCCCAAGGCAGTCAATATGCTACTTAAGGGCAAATAAATAAATAAAAATCCCTTCATTTGTGACTTTAATAAACTTTGTGTCTATACTTCCTCACTTTATTCTGTAATGTCTTTATTTAATAATATTTTAATGTTTTCAAATCTGCCACAGCTTTTTAACCTTTTCTTAATTCTCTTTCAAATAAAATTTGAAAACATTATACACTGCCAGAGTATATAGATTAAATTTTCTTATTTGTTTCTTTTATTATCATTTTAAAAGCTACATAAATGTTGATTTTCAAGAGCAAAATATTTCCATAGACAGCTCTCCCATTGCAGATATCCCATAGAGGAAACTTTTTTTTTTTTAATCCCTTTAAGCTACCTAGACTGGTATTGTATAAATACTGTAATAATTAGATCATATTGACAATTAACCCACCCTAATGACTCTATTTTAAATTTATTATCACTACAAAGACCATATTTCCAAATAAGTTCACATTCTGAAATACTAGAGGTTAGAACTCCAATATATCTTTTTGAGAGGAATAATTCATACCAAATACCTATAATTTTAGTTATTTTCTTTGATGAGGGTGTGGTACTATACACACTCAAAAATAAAGGACATATGCTTGTATATTTATCTTTGAAACACTTTTAATATTTTGTACCTAATACATAATGGCATTTATCTAGATATACTTTGTTTTATGTTTTATCATAATTTATTTTTTTAAGAGGGAGTGGGTGAGGTAGGATGATATATTCTTTCCAATAGTGGCTAAAAATTAGCTACAATATTATTAGTTTATACTTTAAATTTTGTGAATATGGAATTACACAACACATATAGAAAATATTAAAATCAGAATGGGCTATTTCACAGTCCCCAAATCACAGATTTTTTTTCTTTCTAGTTTTGCTTTCAATTGGCATTTGTACTCTGTTTGTTATAGGGCCTGGCACTGACATAAATCATTCACAGATTTATATCAAAAGCATTGAACTCAGTGGGTAAACATAGTTCCAGTTGTTATTTTTGAAATCATTTTCCTATTTTTAAAATTTGGTTTGTTATGATCTGATCAAGATTATTTTAAAGGTTTGATGATATCAAACCAAATAAGATATATTTCATATACCCAAGATCTGTTAATGAAAAGAGAGACAAGATAGAAAATAACCCAGAAAAACTCAATATTAGGAAAGCATTATTTTATCACTAGTTTTACCTAAAATATTTGGCTGTAAAAATCAACAATTAGAACAAAACAGCTGGTTTGGTTTTGTCTAATTTTGATTTTACACATGGCAATTGAAAAAAATGAATTTCTAGAGGCTTCTCTGTGCCAGGAATTTAGATATTTACAATATTTCTCTTTAATAAGGCCCAGACTCCCTAAACAGAAGGCAATTCCTATTCTTGGGATAAGGAAGAACACAGAAACTAGAAAATGCATATACTGTTAACTGTATCTTAAGAGCTTTTGAATGTGGCTTTTGAGGATTCTAAAAACCAATCCAAAATAAAAGTAATTTGTAACTTCAGAGAAAAGAACAACCATAAACAAATCAAAATATTAGTGCAATGGCATTCAGACTAAGCAAAAAAACACATTTTGATTCATGTGAAAGAAAATTAGGCTAAAAATTTGGTCACAGTTAAAGCCAGCATATTTTTTAACTTAGTTTGAATGATATGTTCAGCAATTCTCTGTCCAAAACATATTTGACGATATTGTTAATTAGGTCTTCCTGCTCAGTAATATTTACATATTAATATAATTGGTCTCAAATCCCAGTTACAGAAGGACAGATGATACACAAAAAAAATTTCACCTATATGAGTTATGTAGAATAGTTGAAATCAAAGAAGCAGAGTAGATAAATGGTTTCCAGGGGCCAGGACTAAGGTGGGGGAGTAGGGAGTTGTTTTTTGTCAGGTATAGGATTTCAGTAATTCAGGATAAATATTTCTAGAGATTGTCTGTAAAACACAGTATATATATTTAACATTACTTTATCATCTGCTTAAACTTTTAAGAGGTTGGATCCATGTTAAGTGGTCTTACCATAATCAACATTTTTTAAAGATAAATTTGATAAAAATAAAAACAGTGTTTTACATCAAACAAAATTATCAAATAATTGATGACAACCTATAAAATGAGCAAAATATTTGCAAATCATTTATCTTATAAGGGTAATATCCAGAATGCCAAAAACATTTACAACTCAACAACAAAAAGACCAGCAACATAATTTTAAGATATGCAAAATGTTTGAATAGAAATTTTTCCAAAGATGGTTTAAGATTCCCAGCAAGCACTTAAAAAGATATTTAACATCATTGATATTTAAGGAAATGCATTTTAAAACTACAATGAGATACCACTTCACACCCACTCAAGTGTATACTAAGAAGGATGGAAATAACGATTGTTGGTATAGATGTAAAGAAACAACACTTATTCATTGCTAATAAGAATGTAAAAAGATACAGCCACTGAAGAAAACAGTTGGGTAGTTCTTGAAGGAGTTAAAAATAGAATTATCATATAAACTGGTAATTCTACTCCTAGGTATATATCAAGAGAAATGAAAATGTAAATCCGCATAGAAATTGTGCAGGAATGTTTATAGCAGCATTATTCTTAGTATCAAAAGGTTGAAACAACCCAAGTATCCATCATAGGTCAATGTATAAACAAATTTTTCTATATACATAAACATGATTATTCAAGCACAAAACAGAATGAAGTATTGACAAATGTAACCACCTGGATGAACCTTTTAAACATGCTAAGTGAAATAAGCCAGACTCAAAACGTCACCTGTTGTACAATTCCTTTCAAATGAAATATTCAAAATAAGCAAATATATAGAGCCAGGGGGCAGATTAGTGGTTATCAGGATATGAGGGAAAAGAGGAACACTTAGTGATTATTTAATGGGTATGGGTGTTGATTATTTGATGGAGTAATGAAAAGTTGAAATGAGAGAGATAGCAGTTACACATGATTGCAAATAAACTAAATTCCACTGAATCATATACTTTAAAGTAGTCATTTGTGTTTTATGTGCAGTTCACTTTCATTAAACAGACACACATTCACACACACATGGTCACACACACACACACACACACAAATGTGAATTCGATTCCCAATTCTTCAATTTGAAGTTTTCATCCTCCAGGAAAACATAGTGTTGAAAAACAGTCCTCCCTTTCTAAGAGTATGAATTGAAAGTATAAAGTTAATCCAGTTTTTATTTTTGGATTTATAAAAAATATGTATATAGAACACTAATGTGACTATGATATATGCTTATATTTCCTAAAATTTTTCAACTAGAATTTACTGTATTGCTGACAGAAATTGAAATATATGTAATGGGACAGTTTTATTTAAAATTCTTAGGATTAGTGAGTAAAATTTTCTAAATTCTGCATCCAGTTTCTCAAGATATGCATGCTTTCTTTGTGTACAAAGAGTAAAATAATATCTTTGTATGTTCAAATTTTTCTATTATCAAGTAAACTGAGCCTTGAAAACAACTTGCCATGTTCTCTGACTTACACCTATTTCAGTGTTAACACAAGTAATCTACTTAATGCTATTTTTTGCAATACTATCTTTATACTATGTCAAGTTCTTCTCAAGAATGTATGGTACTTCAGGGATTTACTTGCTCTATGCAAAATAAGCGTGAAGCTATTGCTCTGTCTTCTCTGTCTTGTTAGCCCATAGGGAGCTAAAGAATAAACACCAGGTGCATCCTGTGCTAAGTTTTTGAGTACTACTTGCCTTTATTTAGGACAATATGACAAACTTGAAATGCACTAAATGTTTTATGACAGATACTGACAGAAATCACTGATTTTTTTTTTCCTAAAGAAAAGAAAACTGGTGTAAGAATAAAGAATTTACAATGACTAGCTGACATGCATTAGAATTAGCCAGAATCTTGATTCTTTTCCATAAGATTTCCCACATTTAAGTATCTTGCCCTCAGGATTGTTTTAGGAAAATCCAGTATTTGTAACAACACAAGTCAGGGCGAGGTTACACATAACAGGATGCTTGAAGAAGTACCGATGGACTGGGGAATATAGAGTTTAATATCAACAGGTTCAAAATGCTGACAGATTGGACATACTTGCTAAGACATCTGATCCCATAGGAAAAGTGCATCTCAGACACTGATAGCTGATCTGACTGTTACATTTTACTGGGAAAAGAAAAAGAAAAAATGTGTTAAGTCTGAATGATCTTCTAGTTTTCTGATTAAATTTTGTGATTCTGCTAGATTTTAATTATTCAAAAAAGTATTATAAACTGAGAGCTAAAGCAATTATTTTTTAATGGAACTTGTTTCTATTTTATTTGTGAAGCTGCTGACATAGAAATTTAAAGTGAAACTGATAGTCAGTCAGTCATGTCCAGCTCTTTGCGATCCCATGGGCTGTAGCCCACCTAGCTCCTCTGTCCATGGAATTCTCCAGGAAAGGATACTGGAGTGGGTAGCCATTCCATTTTTCAGGGATCAAACCCGAGTCTCCTGCATTGCAGGCAAATTCTTTACCGTCTGAGGCACCAGGGAAACCCTGACATAGAAATGAGTACAAAAATGTATTAGTTGAGATTTTGTCCTATGAAAAGGTAATTCTATGTATACCCTTAAAATACTTATGTGTGCATGTATATATATGTATGTGTGTGTGTGTGTGTTAGTCGCTCAGTCATGTCCGACTCTTTGCTTGCAACTCCTTGGACTATAGCCCACCAGGTTTCTTGGTGGAATTCCATGGAATTCTCCAGACAAGAATTCTGGCGTGGATTGCCATTCCCTTCCTTCTCTAGAGAAACTTCCCTAACCAGGGATCAAACTCTGGTCTCCTGCATTGCAGGCAGATTCTTTACCATTTGAGTTACAGGGAAGTCTCTCTATGTATACATATATATATATATATATATATATATATATATACACACACACACACATAGCAGATTCTTAAGCGTTTGATCTACAGGGAAGTATGTATATATATAAATATGTATACATACATACATGCTGCTGCTGCTACTAAGTTGCTTCAGTTGTGTCTGACTCTGTGCAACCCCATAGATGGCAGCCCACCAGGCTCCTCTGTCCCTGATTCCCATGATTATGTCCAATAGTATTTTCAGAGTCATCATTACAAGGAAAATATATGGACAAAATATGTTAATAATTGTTCTCTTAAATGTTCTGAAATTTAAATCAGATAATATCATGTCTCTCCTAGTAGATTTTCCAGTATATGCATGTGGATATTTCTAATGGTAAGGAAGATTTGATCTAGAGGCAGCAAAGATGAGAGTTGCCTGTCACTGGGAATTAGTACAAAGACAAGGTTTCAAGTGAGGGTATTGATTAACTTACAAGAGGAAGGAAGGTACTTTTAGAATATATGACTAGATATTTAAAGATTTCTTTAAATTTTTATGTTCAAGAGCTAAATGTTTTTCTCTCCTTTATCTGAAATCTAAAAATGATCAAAAATAAAAGCATAAAACAGTATATTTTATAAATTCAAATGACAAAATATTAAATATTCATATTTAAGTGTTATAGTTTGTCCTGCTCCCTTTATAACAAGATATATGTGTGTATACCACATACATATATACACACATATATACATTCATATACACACAAATTTAAATGCATGTTAAAATTTAATTAGAATTAATGGAAGTAGTCTTTGGAGGGTAAAAAAAGTTCGTTGTATCAAGATTTTAGAGCAAATTGCTTTGTTAAGATACTATCAATATTTAAAACTTAGTCATGTTTTAATGACTAAGAGTTAAAAAAAAAAAGAAAGAAAACCTTGGGCATTGTTGGTATACAGTCTAGCACATAGAAAACTCTATTGTAAAACAAATCATTTTACCAGTCTCCATGATTCAAAGAGACAAAATCTGGACTGGACTGTTGTGCTTCTTATGGTCAGAAAATTAGAATAAAATTTAAAGTCTGGATTTAACTATACTAATTTTGGTTATACAGGTTATACATCTTATGTAAACAGGTCATCATTTTAATTTAACTCATTGAAATTTCTTAAGGGCAAATATTGCCTTATCTTCCAAACAGAAATATTGCCAACTTCAAAAATGGCAAAACCAATACAATATTGTAAAGTTAAAAAAAATAAAATAAAATAAAAAAATCTGCTTGCTGCTTCCACCATATTTCCATTGATTTGATCCCTCCATATCTGAACCTAGACAGGTTCTGTAGGAAACTATGTAATATGGAAACTGTAACTGTGTAATATAGTAATGGGAGTACATGGATACTTAATATAGACAATTGTGTCCTAATTTTTCCCTAAGCTGTCACAAACAATTTTGGAAAAAAATTAAAAAGGATTTTAACCAATTCAGATATTTGCACACAGTTCTCAAAACTTCTTTTAAGAAAACTTCTCAGCCACATCAGAGCAAAAAGAAACATTTACATCTGTAGCTATCAACTAGTTTCTAGTGTTATTTTAAAAATATATTAAATATAATTACAGAGAAGAGACCATTTTCAGTTTCAAAATAATGAGAGCAAAAGCAAACAATTTTCTTCCTTCAATTTTCGTCAGTTTTGTAACATTACTCTGGAGCTATATGTAAATTCTCCTTTCTAAATGTAACAAAAGATTTTCAAAGAGTTCTTAAAAAATAAAATGTGTTTTTATTTATTCTTCTTCTCTGTCCCTTAATCCTCCATTTACCTTGATGTTAATTCCTGTTTGATTTTTATGTCTTCGTAAAAATATTTTACATGATAAGAGAGAGGAACTTAAATAACTTTATATAGTAAAATATAAAGGCCAACATACTTATTTTATATGTTTATATATAATTCCACAAAAATTTATAAATAATTCTAGAGAAATCCTAATTATAAAATCAGAAATTGAGTTTCATAAGTGAGTGAAAGTTGCTCAGTTGTGTCAGACTCTTGTGATCCTATGGACTATACAGTCCATGGAATTTTCCAGGCCAGAATACTGGAGTGGTAAGCCTTTCCCTTCTCCAGGGATTCTTCCTAACCCAGGGATGGAACCCAGGTCTCCCACATAAGCCACAAGGGAACCCCAAGAATACTGGAGTGAGTAGCCTACCCTGTCTCCAGCTTATCTTCCCAACCCAGGAATCGAACCAGTGTGTTCTGAATTGCAGGTAGATTCTTTACTAACCCAATGGATTTCATCAGATCAGATCAGATCAGTCGCTCAGTCGTGTCCGACTTTTTTGCGACCCCATGAATTGCAGCACGCCCGGCCTCCCTGTCCATCACCAACTCCTGGAGTTCACTGAGACTCATCTCCATCGAGTCAATGATGCCATTCAGCCATGTCATCCTCTGTCGTCCCCTTCTCCTCCTGCCCCCAACTCCTCCCAGCATCAGAGTCTTTTCCAATGAGTAAACTCTTCACATGAGGTGGCCAAAGTACTGGAGTTTCAGTTTTAGCATCATTCCTTCCAAAGAAATCCCAGGGCTGATCTCCTTCAGAATGGACTGGTTGGATCTCATGGCAGTCCAAGGGACTCTCAAGAGTCTTCTCCAACACCACAGTTCAAAAGCATCAATTCTTCAGCGCTCAGCCTTCTTCACAGTCCAACTCTCACATCCATACATGACCACAGGAAAAACCATAACCCTGACTAGACGGACCTTTGTTGGCAAAGTAATGTCTTTGCTTTTGAATATGCTATCTAGGTTGGTCATAACTTTCTTTGCAAGGAGTAAGCGTCTTTTAATTTCATGGCTGCAGTCACCATCTGCAGTGATTTTGGAGCCCAGAAAAAGAAAGTCTGACACTGTTTCCACTGTTTCCCCATCTATTTCCCAGGAAGTGATGGGACCGGATGCCATGATCTTCGTTTTCTGAATGCTGAGCTTTCAGCCAACTTTTTCACTCTTCTCTTTCACTTTCATCAAGAAGCTTTTTAGTTGCTCTTCACTTTCTTCCATAAGGGTGGTGTCATCTGCATATCTGAGGTTATTGATATTTCTCCCGGCAATCTTGATTCCAGCTTGTGTTTCTTCCAGTCCAGTACTTCTCATGATGTACTCTGCATATAAGTTAAATAAACAGGGTGACAATATATAGCCTTGACATACTCCTTTTCCTATTTGGAACCAGTCTGTTGTTCTATGTCCAGTTCTTAGAGGAATTAACTAATGTATTTCTCCATTTTTTATACTACTATCTCTCTGCTTCCTAAATACTAACCAGAAATAACAACAAATCAATGTATCAAAATAGTCTATTTACTGATACTTACTTCTGAAATTAAGTTTCTTAACACTTTCTTCCATGTTTCCTAGTTTATTAATCTATTTAACTAATGACTTTAATTTTTTTTCTGAACTTTTAGTGAATCTCTGATCTGTTTTTATGCTCCTCATATTCCTCCTCACTATGGAGGGAAGAAGAAAAAAAATAATTCCAAGCATATTCCATTTTTAATTACAAGCATACCTTGGAAACATTGTGAGTTCAGTCTCAGACCACTGCAATAAAGTAAGCATCATAATAAAGAAAGTCACATGAACTTTTTGGCTTCCTAGTGCATAGAAAAGTTATGTTTATACTATACTGTAGTCTGTTAAATGTGAATAACATTATGTCTAGAAAAGAGTGGACATATTTTAAAAAAAATTTTATTGCTTAAAAAGTCAAGCCATAATCTGAACCTTCAACAAATCTAATCTTTTTGCAATAGTAACATCAAAGATTACTGATCTCAAATCATCATAACAAATAATAACAATAATGAAGAAGTTTGAAATATAGCATGAGTTACCAAAATGTGACACAGAGACATGAAGGAAGTAAGTGCTTTTGGAAAAAATTAACACTAATTGATTGGCTAGAAGTGGCATTGCCACAAATATTCAATTTATAAAAAGTGGAACATATGTCAAGTGAAATATAGCCAAGTGCAATAAAACAAAGCATGCCTATAACTCTTGTTAATTAGTGTCTAAATTTCTGATAGTCATAAGCAGGTTTCATGTTTTGTAGTGCATGCCCATAGTTAAGTATCAAATGAAGATCCAATATTAGAGTCAACATAAATATGTGGAGTTTATTTTACTTTCACTTTTATATGTAATGTGTTCTTTTTATTTCAAAGGCAAAATATAAAGTTCAATATGCTATTTTATATAAATTTAAGGAAACCAAATATTCCATAAAGAGAAACCCAAATGTCCTGAAATGTAGTAAATCTTTTAACTGGAAATGTATAAAAGTTATTTAAACATTTATCTAAAAGTTAATTAAAAGTAAAGATCATTTATACAACAAAAAATATAATTAAAAAAGAATATTTTTGTAGTGTTTGTTCATTATATTCTCTGCAAGATTACTTTGATTCCTTTTCAAATGCCTTAAAGAAAAGATTCTTTAATAATAAATGACTGACTGCACTCCTAGGCTGTGTTTTCACTCATCCAGTGATTGTTTCTCTAGTTCATCACCTAGAAATACATATAGTCATTTTTGTGTTGATAATTATTAAAATTTATACATCATTAGTCTTTTGTATCAGAAGTGACTTTGCGATACACTATATATAGATTGAACATTGAATATTCAATTGAACATTGAATATATAAGAGTGAACATTGACATTTTAGGAATCAGTGAACTAAAATGGATTGGAATGGGTGAATTTAATTCAAATAACCATTATATCTTCTACTGTGGGCAAAAATCTCTTGGAAGAAATGGAGTAGCCCTCATAGTCAACAAAAGAACCTAAAATGTAGTACTTGGGCACAGTCTCAAAAATGACAGAATGATCTCTGTTTGTTTCCAAGGTAAACCATTCAATATCACAGGAATCCAAGTCTATGCCCCAACAACTAATGATGAAGAAGCTGAAGTTGAATGGGTCTCTGAAGACTTACAAGACCTTCTAGAACTAACTACAACAACAAATGTCCTTTTCATTAAAGGGGACTGGAATGCAAATGTAGGAATTTAAGAGATACCTGAAGTAACAGGCAAGTTTGGCCTTGGAGTGAAAATGAAGGAGGGCAAAGGCTAACAGAGTTTTGCCAAGAGAAAACATTGATCATAGCAAATACCCTCTTCCAAGAATACAAGAGAAGACTCTACTTATGGATATCACCAGATGGTCAATACTGAAATCAGATTGATTATATTCTTTCCAGCTGAGATGGAGAAGCTCTATACAGTCAGCAAAAACAAGACAGGAAGCTGACTGTGGCTCAGATCATGAACTCCTGTTGCAAAATTCAGACTTAAATTGAAGAAAGCAGGGAAAACCAGTAGACCATTCAGTTATGACCTAAATCAAATTTCTTACAATTACACAGTGAAAGTGACAGATTGAAGGGACTAGATCTGATAGACTGAGTGCCTGAAGAACTATGGATGGAGGTTTATGATATTATACAAGAGTCAGGGATCAAGACCATCCCCAAGAAAAAGAAATTCAAAAAGTCAAAATGGTTATATGAATAGGTCTTACAAAGAGCTGAGAAAAGAAGAGAAGTGAAAGGCAAAGGAGAAAAGGAAAGCTATACCCATCTGAATGCAGAGTTCCAAAGAATGGCAAGGAGATATGAGAAAACCTTCCTCAGTGATCAGTGTAAAGAAATATAGGAAAAAATAGAATGGAGAAGACTATAGAGATCTCTTCAAGAAAATTAGAGATATCAAGGGAATATTTCATGCAAAAAGGGGCACAACAAAGGACAGAAATGATATGATACTAACAGAAGCAGAAAATATTAAGAAGAGGTGACAATAATACACAGAAGAACTACACAAATCTTAATGACCCAAATAACCACAATGCTGTGATAAGTAACCTAGAGGAATTCAGGCTGGATTGCAAAGTCATGTGGCCCTTAGGAAGCATCACTATGAACAAAGCTAGTTTAGGTGATGGAATTCCAGTTGAGCTATTTCAAATCCTAAAAGATGATGCTATGAAAGTGCTGTACTCAATATGTCAGCAAATTTGGAAATCTCAGCAGTTGCCACAAGACTGGAAAAGGTCAGTTTTTATTCCAATCCCAAAGAAAGGCAATGCCGAAGAATGCTCAAACTACAGAACAATTGCACTCATCTCATATGCTAGTAGAGTAATGCTCAAAATTCTCCAAGCCAGGCTTCAACAGTACTTGAACCATGAACTTCCATATGCTCAAGCTGGATTTAGAAAAGGTAGAGGAATCAGAGATCAAATTGCCAACATCTGCTGGATCATTGAAAAAGCAAGAGAGATTCAGAAAAGCATCTACTTCTGCTTTATTGACTATATCATAGCCTTTGACCTTGTGGATCAAAACAAACTGTGGAAAATTCTGAAACAGATTGAAATATCAGACCACTTACCTGCCTTCTGAGAAATCTGCATACATGTCATGAAGCAACAGTTTGAACCTGACATGGGACAACTGGCTGGTTCCAAATGGGAAGGAGTACATCAAGGCTGTATATTGTCACCCTGCTTATTTAAATCCTATGCAGTCTACATCATGAAAATCCTGAAGCACAATCTGGCATCAAGATAGCCAGGAGAAATATCAACAACCAAAAAGCCTCTTGATGAAAGTGAAAGAGGAGAGTGAAAAAGCTAGCTTAAAACTCAATATTCATAAAAAGAAGATCATGGTATCCGGTCTCATCACTTCATGGCAATTGAAATAGTTGCAGACTTTCTTTTCCTGGGCTCCAAAATCACTGTGAACAATGACTGCAGCCAAGAAATTGAAAGACTCTTGCTCCTTGGAAGAAAAGCTATGACAAACCTACACAGCACATTAAAATGCATAGACATTACTTTGAAGACAAACTTCCATCTAGGCAAAGCTGTAGTTTTTCCAGTATTCATGTGTGGATTTGGACCGTAAAGAAAGCTGAGTGATGAAGAATTGATGCTTTTGAACTGTAGTGTTGGAGTAGACTCTTGAAAGTCCCTTGGATTGCAAGGAGGTCCAACCAGTCCATCCTAAAGCAAATTAGTCTTGAATATTCATTGGAAGGACTGAAGCTGAAGCTGAAGCTTCGATTTTTGGCCACCTGATGTGAAGAACTGGCTCATTTGAAAAGACCCTGATGCTGGGAAAGAGTGAAGGCAGGAGCAGATGGGGACGACAGAGGATGAAATGATTGGATGGTATCACCGTCTCAATGAACAAGAGTTTGAACAAGCTCTGGAAGTTAATGGACAGGGAAGCCTGGAGTGCTGAAGTCCATGGGATCACAAAGAGTCAGATACAACTGAGTGATTGAACTTTATATAAATTATAAAATTAAAAGAAATATGCAGTTTTCTAGCAATATTCATATACAACAAAATACTAGCACTGAATTTAAGAGCATATAAAAGGAGTCATACATCATGTTCAAGTGAGATTTATCCCAGCCATAAAAGTATAGTTTACAATTCACAAAAAAATAAATGTGATATATCACATTGACAAATGGAGATGAAAACTCACATGATCATCTTAATAGGTGCAAAAAATATATTTTACAGATTCGATGTACCTTCATGATAAAAACTCTTAACAAAATGGATAAAGATGGAATGTAGCTCAACATAATAAAGGCTATATATGACAAGTCCACAGTTAAAATCATACTTAAATGTGAAAATCTGAAGTTCTTACTCTAAGGTCAGAAACAAGATAAAGATGATCATTTTAGCTACTTTTATTTGCTATTGTGCTGGAATTCTTAGAGCAATTAGGTGAGACAAAGAAATAAATGACATCCACATTACAGCAGAAGAAGCAAAACTGTCTCTACTTGTAGATGAAATAGACTTAAATATAGAAAATCCTACAGACTTCTCCCAAAACTATTAGAGCTAAGAAATGAGTTTACTAAGATGACAAGATAAAAAATCAACATACAGAAACCAGTTTCATATCATACACTAAATATGAGCTATCTGTAAGAGAATATAAGAGAGCAATCTTAAATGCAATAGCATCAAAAAAAAAATAAAACAATTATGAATAATTTAACCAAGGTGGTGAAATATCAGTATGCTAAAAAGTATAAGACCTTAATGAAATAAACTGAAGAAAACATATAGAATAATTAATATGATTAATTGTCTATTTTACCCAAAGCAATCTACAGATTCAATTCAATCCCTATCAAGATTCCAATGACAATTTTTAGAGAAGTAGGGAATAAACTATCACAAATATTTGTTATTATTGTTGTTGAGTCACTAAGTAATGATCAACTATTTGTGACCCCATGGACTGCAGCATGCCAGGCCTCCTTATCCCTCACCATCTCCTGGAGTTTACCCAAGTTCAAGTCCATTGAATCGCTGATGCCATCCAACCATCTCATCCTTTGCTGCCCTCTTCTTTTGCCTTCAATCTTTCCCAGCATCAGGGTCTTTTCCAGTTAGTTGGCTGTTTGCATCAATCAAAGTATTGGACCTTCAGCTTCAGCATCAGTCCTTCCACTGAACATTCATCATTTTCCCTCAGGATTGACTGGTTTGATCTCCTTGCTATCCAAGTGAGTCTCAAGAATTCTCCAACACCACAATTAGAAAGAATCAATTCTTCAGCAGTCAGCCTTCCTTATGGTCCAATTTTCACATCCATACATGACTAATGGAAACACCATAGCTTTGACTATACAGACCTTTGTCAGCAAAGTGATGTCTCTGCTTTTCAATACACTGTCTAGGTTTGTCACAGCTTTCCTTCCAAGAAGCCTGTGTCTTCTAATTTCATGACTGCAGTCCATCAGCAAATGGATAAATATAGAAAATGTGGCAAGATATGTACATACATATTTATCTATATAAACTGTTAATTATTAATCAGAAATAAAATGGGAGGAAGTATTGTCATTTGTCATTTGTAACAACATTTGAACCTGGAGGACATTATGGTAAATGAAATCAACAGACAGAGAAAGATATATACAGTATTGTGTCACTTTGTGGAATCTGGAAAAAAAACAACGTCATAAAAACAGAGAATATAAAGGTGATGGCAGGAACACTTTCTTTCGTTTCAATTAGTGGCAAATCTGATCAGTTTATGTGGTAAAGATTGTCATTCTCAATCCCACTGAAGTCATTGTGCAATTTATATACTAAGAGTCTGCTGCTGCTGCTGCTGATGCTGCTGCTGCTGCTAAGTCACTTCAGTCATGTCCGACTCTGTGTGATCCCATAGACGGCAGCCCACCAGGCTCCCCCATCCCTGGGATTCTCCAGGCAAGAACACTGGAGTGGGTTGCCATTTCCTTCTCCAATGCATGAAAGTGAAAAGTGAAAGTGAAGTCATTCAGTCGTGTCTGACTCTTAGCGACCCCATGGACTGCAGCCTACCAGGCTCCTCCATCCATGGGATTTTCCAGGCAAGAGTACAGGAGTGGGGTGCCATTGCCTTCTCCGAAGAGTCTTTGCTAGGGATTGCAAAGAGTTGGACACTACTGAGTGACTTTCACCTCTACTTTGGTTAATTGTTTATAGTCTTAGATAAATTACCTAATTTAATTGTACATCATATTTTTTCCTTTGTTAATTGAAGATGATTATAGTATCTACCTTATAGAGGTGATATTAATATTAAATGCATTGATAATTATAAAGTGATTAGAAATAGACTGGCCTATGATAAGTATTCTATAGTGTTGCTAAGTAGGGAAATAAGGACTACTGTCAAAGGAAAAAAAAATTAATGGACTAAATCTTAGTGAATGAAATCAATCCAACAAATACTGTATGTATGTTGTCTCTTATGATAATCTTTACCATTATAATTAACACGTCAGATATATTTGAGAATTGTTTTATGCATAACTTTGTGAAAAAAATTAATTCCAATTCCTAAAATGGAACTTGTGTAGTTGTGGGTTTTTATTAGTTAAATATTAGATTACTTCATTTGATAAACTGATAGTTAAATAATTTTATAATATAGAATGTATCCTAAAATTATAAGAAAATAATTGATCTTATACATATACTGAGACATATAAAATAGGTAATATAACATTACTAGACCCTACAAATACCTATAGTGTTTAATATCTATACAACAAAATAAAGGGGATCACTGACTTATGTTAACTACATTACTTCAAGGATTCAAAGATAGCACTGATTGTAAATTAATGATTATATTATCTACTAAACTTAATAAAGCTATAAATTAAATCGTACAAAAATGTATTCTTACCACATACTTTTTGTTACATATTTATAGAGATCTTTTAGACATAATACACCCTATATACTCATTTTGATGCCAATGTCATGTGTAAATCAAAGGAAAATTTAATGAAATTAACCAGTTAAGGTATTCTTAGAGTCATCCTTGTTTGTGTGATTGTTTTCCTATCAACAAGAGTGATAGGAAAACAGTATGTCTATAAAGAAATTTACATTCTTTTTTTTCTTTTACTTTTTATTTTATTTTATTTATTTTTATCTCAGTTTTATTTATTTATTTTTACTTTACAATACTGTATTGGTTTTGCCATACATTTACATTCTTTTCTTTACCTCTTTCTCCAAGCCGTTAACAACACTTTATGCTTTTTTTTTATTATAAAATAAGTAAAGCATTTTAAGAAAATGGCAAAAAACAATATATCTTCTTCACATTTCCCCTGATTATTTTTCGGATAAAGCATCCAGGGATTGCAGTTGTCCAGTTGTGTTATTGGTAATTTCAGCCATGCTCATGAATTGTCCAAGTAATAAAATCTCTATCATGTCTGCCTCAGGCTGACAGAAACTATAAAAGACATTGGTTTTAGGTATATTCAGATTGCAGAGATGTTAAAATGTAAGAAAAAAGTATGTTTTTAGGATCAATGGAATTTGATATCTAGGAAGCAGACTGCTAGATGTTTAAATTTAATATTTAAATTTAATTTTTAAAGATTAAAACAAAAAACAATACAAAAACAACAAAATCACACTTGGTGGACCTTAGGTTCTTTGTATAAGTCCTACAGTTAATCAGCAAGTGAATCAGGAATTAATCTCAGATCTTTGGGCTTCCAAGCTGGTACTGATTCTATTATATTGCATGATTTAGGATTTCTTAATTCAGGGATCCTTAATATTAGAAATATAAAATCATATTTATCTCCTATAGGGTGACAGCATTAACTGAAAGAAAAAAAAATCAACATAGTTTTATTAAATGTGTGCAATATGTAGGATATTATAATAGGAAGTAAGTAAGATGAATAAATTCTAATCTTGGAAGTGGTAAAGGATGAAGAATGGAGAGAAAAGGGGCTAGCAGACTATTACAGATAAATAGAGTTAAAAGCAGAAAGCAACAATAGCTATACTTGGTGTTTCTTGAACAGAAATAAATCTATCCCAGGTGTGAAATGTTTAGAGTGGGAACAAACTTTTAACATTATCAGGAGGTTAAGACTCACAAAAACTAGTTCTAGTCTTTTTAAAGTTCCTTCATGCCAGTGGCTTAACTTAACCTAAATGTTTTCCCAGCATAACTCATAAGAGTTTTTGTAGTGAATGTGTGAATTGCATGTTCAGTATTAAATGACTATAAATTATTCTTAATAATTCTTAAAAGAAGATTGTCTAGGCCTATGTGAAGTCCTTGATCTAAATTAAGAATTTAATTAGACAAAAGAATAATGAAGATAATACCCCCCATTAAATGAAGAGTACACCCAAGATAAAAATATGTAAACAGATAACAATGAAAAGGGAAGTGGAATAGAGAGTTTTTGAGGTAAACTTTTTTCCCTTAAATATATTTTCACTGGTCACTAAAAAGACTTAGAAGTGCTCATAACACATTAGTAATGAACAGACTTAATGTTCAAATTATGGCCTCTAACATTTCCCACTAAAATGAGCAAAGTAAAAGGCTGATTCCAATTCTGGAACAGAAAACATGAAAGATGAAGCAGGGAAGTTATACAAACCTGCCGATAACATGTAAATGGATATAGGAATGAAGTTAAAGGAAATGTCACTGCTCTAAGATGGCAAAGGGGGTTATTATAAAAAATAATCACTGCAATAGACTGAAATATCTAAAATACATTTACATCCATGATTTCATTAAAAATTCATTGGTTACCTTTGGATACTAGAGTACTATTGATAATTATTTAAATTAAAAAAAAAGAAAAGGAAAATAATTGAGAATTTATCCTGCCTTTCTTTTATATAGTTCAGGGACTCAAAATAATGAATATGGACATGATTGAATTAGATTGTCACCCTTTTAAACCTCTTATGAAGTAATGCATAATAAGCAAATATCAATAGATATTAGGTAAATTCTAGTTAGAAATTTATGAATCATGCTGATATTGGAATCCAGTGATGAATTTTGACAAAAGTGAAACAATTTGACAGTACTTTAGTAATAAAATAAGAAATATGAAGCCACAATTATGAGGTAAAATCACGGCTAAAATAAAAGAGTTTTAACAAAACATATAAAATTAATTACCAGTTTACGGATATAAGGTGGGTAGAGGAATGTGTTAAATGAATTTAGCAATCTGTCAGACCTTGCAAGTGAGAATATATGTAAGACAAATGTCTGACTTTAGATTCACCAGTAACTGGTCTTTGAACAATAATTATAATGCAGGCACCGTGAATGTGGCACATGGGAGCAGGGAAGGGATAAAACCATAGACCCTGCATTGTAAACTAGCTACCACTGGGGGGAGCCAAAGCCTAATCCCATCATGCTGCTAACTGCTAAGAAAAGATAGATATGATACCCTTCAGAGGCATTCCACCCAAGGGCCTAGGGAGACGGCATGTTTTTGCATCTATACCCTCATTTTTTTTGTTATAATTTTATCTCGAGGGCATTAATTATAATTTTCCATCCATAATGAGTGGTTTTCCAAAGCTTTAAGGGAAGCCCTCAGGCCAAACATCAGATACTGGTTATACTAAAAGGTAAAGGGCACTGACTTCACTAGTTTCTACCAGAGATAATGTATTCAACAAATATATGTCATGGGAATTAGAGGAGGAAAAGGCTATAGACTCAAAGAAACTTCATATATTACTGAGAACTACTATACATATTTTTTATATTAATTTTGGTGATAGTTTTAGGGAGATACACACATACACACACATTGAAGCTGAAGCTCCAATACTTTGGCCACCTGATGCGAAGAGGCGACTAACTGGAAAATGCCCTGATGCTGGGATAGATTGAGAGCAGGAGGAAAAGGGCACAGGAGAGGATGACATGATTAGATAGCATCACTGACTAAATGGATATGAATTTGCACAAACTCTGAGACATAGTAAAGGACAAGGAAACCTGGCATGCTGCCATCTATGGGGTCATAAAGAGTTGAACACGACTTAGTGACTAAACAACAACACACAGATGCACATGTATATGCACATATGTGTATATACATGTCAAATCTCATAATGGTGTACAGTTTTAAATATGTGCAACTTATTGTATGCCATTTATACGTCAGAAAAGTGGTTTCAAACAATAATGGGAAAAGAAAACTTAAGAAACCATACCAACCAAATTTTTTAAAAAAGATTTAATTTGGTCTTAATTAAAACAAAGATAGTCTAAAAACACAGGAATATAACTTAAAAAACATACATACAACAGACGGAATTTAGATGATATTAAGAAACTACAATTAATTTTCCTGAATTCAATATTGATCTTCTAATTATGTTAAAGTATTATCTGTTCAATATTATGTCTGAGATTTATTTATAAATACACTTGTAAAGAGAAAAACTGCTTCTGTGGACAGCATAGAAAGCAAGAACATGCCACAATTGTCTACTTTGTTATTTCCTCTTTTTTCCTATTTCCTCTAATTTTGTCTGAAGTATTCCATAATAAAATGTTAGAGATAGCAACTTTAAAACCAAAATGAAGAAAAAAAAAACTGCTTTTTGCAAGTAGATTAATTAAAAAAATCTAATTATTATTACTTTCAACATAGCACTGCTTTTGTTTTGAATTTTATAAATGTCTGGGTTTTAAAAGCTCTACCATATACCATGATTTACCCCATAGTGTTGTTTCACCATACAAACCAAAATGTTCGGCAGTCTATATAAAAATAAAATATAATAGTTATTTTACTACTATCTTTATTCTGCATAGAACATAGACTTTGTTTTATTATGTGCTTTCATTTTTAAAGCATATAATCTATTTCATCAAATAATAAACATAATTCTTGATTGTAGTAATTTGAAGCCATATTCACTGCTTCCAGTTTCCAGTTTAATTGAACATATAATAGGGCAGAATGTTGAAAATAAAAATAGAATGGCATATATTTAAAAAAATATTTTCTAAAGTTAAAGAGAAAAAAAAGTAATGAGGAAAAGATAACTTGGAAAATTCAGTTAATTTAATATGCAGTCAGGTCAATATAGTGTGTTGAAAATCCAATCAGACATTGACACTTTCTGCAACAAATGCAGTTTTAATACAGCCTAATTAGTAGAGAGAAAGACAGTCTGCTAAAAGAATAATTTTATTTTTTATTCAGGATAACTGCTACATCATAATGATGAAAGATTTGTTGTAAGTGTAAGACAAAGTTGAGCTTATAATGCGGCAATTGGTTTTTTCAACAAATACATGACCTATAAGTAATGAGTTCCTTTTTAATGTTGAAAATAAGGACTTTGCAAGACTCTGATATATCTTTGAGTTACTCCGCATGCTGTTCAGTCATTAGAAATGAATGTAAAGGGGTTGAGGGGAAAGGGAGACTGAAGTTCTATTTATATTTTATTATATAGTAGCATTACCTTGAAACACTGAGGCTATAATTTATAAGGAAAATATAAATAAAAAAATATTCTAAAATACATAAACAAGAAAAGAAACTAATGCAAAAAAAAAAAAAAGCCTCATTGACTATAAACTAAATAAAACAACTTTCTTAAACAAAGGCTTGTAGGGTATTTAAATGGAGTAATGAGACAGAATGAAGACATAGTAAAAGCACATTTTATAATCAAAAGAAAATTTGAATGAGTTACTAACTAGTCTTTCAAAGGTATGGGAAATATTAACTTGTGCCAACTATATCCTATTTGTCCACTTGAGATCTTTAGGTGTATATTTCTAATGCCTGGAATTCGTTTCTGTTGTCTTCAGTGCAGATGATGTTCATATTTTCTAAAACAATTGACTAACACAGTTTTATAGATTAAAAAATACATGTTTCAAAAGAGATGTAAAAGTGAAATGATTTTTACTCTATTATAAAAATAATTTTTAGAGATATTAAAGTGTTAACTATTAATATTCTTGTTCAAATTTTTTTGTATTCTATTAATATTGATTTGAGATAAAGGAGTGTAAGGAAATACTGTGGGAAGTTTTTCATAAGTGACATACTGCTTTATTTCTAGTATTAACATAGTTACTTGCAAACAAAAACTAAATATTCTTCTTACATTTCTAACATCTTCTAGGAGGCAGTAGTAGATATTTACTACGGAAACAAATATTTATGGAATGATGTCCATATATCTGAGAAGCATTAATATGGGCAAAGAGCAAAACATTTAACTGAAATTTTTAGGAATTTTTAATAATAAAATATCAAGGTGGATTTTTTTTCTATTTTAGACTATGTATTTTCCTGAAAATCAAAGAGACCAAATTATATTAAACGCCGTTTCACACCTCTTATTTTTTATCTGCATTCTCAGTTCAGTTCAGTTCAGTTCAGTCACTCAGTTGTGTCGGACTCTTCGTGACCACATGAATCGCAGCACGCCAGGCCTCCCTGTCCATCACCAACTCCTGAAGTTCACTCAGACTTATGACCATCGAGTCAGTGATGCCATCCAGCCATCTCATCCTCTGTTGTCCCCTTCTCCTCCTGCCTCCAACCCCTCCCAGCACCAGAATCTTTTCCAACGAGTCAACTCTTCACATGAGGTGGCCAAAGTACTGGAGTTTCAGCCTTAGCATCATTCCTTCCAAAGAAATCCCAGGGCTGATCTCCTTCAGAATGGACTGGTTGGATCTCATGGCAGTCCAAGGGACTCTCAAGAGTCTTCTCCAACACCACAGTTCAAAAGCATCAGCTCTTCAGTGCTTAGCTTTCTTCACAGTCCAACTCTCACATCCATACATGACCACTGGAAAACCATAGCCTTGACTAGACGGACCTTTGTTGGCAAAGTAATGTCTCTGCTTTTGAATATGCTATCTAGGTTGGTCATAACTTTTCTTCCAAGGAGCAAATGTCTTTTAATTTCATGGCTGCAGTCACCATCTGCAGTGATTTTAGAGCCCCCAAAAATAAAGTCTGACACTTTTTCCTCTGTTTCCCCATCTATTTTCCATGAAGTGATGGGACCAGATGCCATGATATTAGTTTTCTGAATGTTGAACTTTAAGGCAACTTTTTCACTCTCCACATTCACTTTCATCAAGAGGCTTTTGAGTTCCTTTTCACTTTATGCCATAAAGCTGGTGTCATCTGCATATCTGAGGTTATTGATATTTCTCCTGGCAATAGTTTCTCATGATGTACTCTGCATATAAGTTAAATAAGCAGGGTGACAATATAGAGCCTTGATATACTCCTTTTCCTATTTGGAACCAGTCTGTAGGTCCATGTCCAGTTCTAACTGTTGCTTCCTGACCTGCATATAGGTTTCTCAAGAGGTAGGTGAGGTGGTCTGGTATTCCCATCTCTTTCAGAATTTTCCACAGTTTATTGTGATCCACACAGGCAAAGGGTTTGGCAAAGTCAATAAAGCAAAAATAGATGTTTTTCTGGAACTCTCTTGCTTTTTTGATGATTTAGCAGATGTTGGCAATTTGATCTCTGGTTCCTCTGCCTTTTCTAAAACCAGCTTGAACATCTGGAATTTCACAGTTCACATGTTGCTGAAGTCTGGCTTGGAGGATTTTGAGCATTACTTTACTAGAGTGTGAGATGAATGCAATTGTGCAGTAGTTTGAGCATTCTTTGGCATTGCCTTTCTTTGGGATTGGAATGAAAACTGACCTTTTCCAGTCCTGTGAGCACTGCTGAGTTTTCCAAATTTGCTGGCATATTGAGTGCAGAATGTGGTCCACTGTAGAAGGGAATGGCAAACCACTTCAGTATTCTTGCCTTGAGAACCCCATGAACAGTATGCAAAGGCAAAATGATAGGATACTGAAAGAGGAACTCCCCAGGTCAGTTGGTGCCTAATATGCTAATGGAGATCAGTGGAGAAATAACTCCAGAAAGAATAAAGGGATGGAGCCAAAGCAAAAACAATACCCAGTTGTGGATGTGACTGGTGATAGAAGCAAGGTCCGATGCTGTAAAGAGCAATATTGCATAGGAACCTGGAATGTCAGGTCCATGAATCAAGGCAAATTGGAAGTGGTCAAACAGGAGATGGCAAGAGTGAACATCGACATTCTAGGAATCAGCAAACTGAAATGGACTGGAATGGGTGAATTTAACTCCGATGACCATTATATCTACTACTGTGGGCAGGAATCCCTTAGAAGAAATGGAATAGCCATCATGGTCAACAAAAGAGTCCGAAATGCAGTACTTGGATGCAATCTCAAAAACGACAGAATGATCTCTGTTCATTTCCAAGGCAAACCATTCAATATCATAGTAATCCAAATCTATGCCCCAATCAGTAATGCTGAAGAAGCTGAACGGTTCTATGAAGACCTACAAGACCTTTTAGAACTAACATCCAAAAGAGATGTCCTTTTCATTATAGGGGACTGGGATGCAAAAGTAGGAAGTCAAGAAACACCTGGAGTAACAGGCAAATTTGACCTTAGAGTACAGAATGAAGCAGGGAAAAGACTAATAGAGTTTTGCCAAGAAAATGCACTGGTGATAGCAAACACCCTCTTCCAATAACACAAGAGAAGACTCTTGTGATGGTTATGGACATCACCAGATGGTCAACACCGAAATCAGATTGATTATATTATTTGCAGCCAAAGATGGAGAAGCTCTACACAGTCAGGAAAAACAAGATCAGAGGCTGACTGTGGCTCAGATCATGAACTCCTTATTGCCAAATTCTGACTTAAATTGAAGAAAGTAGGGAAAACCACTAGACTATTCCGGTATGACCTAAATCAAATCCCTTATGATTATACAATGGAAGTGAGAAATAGATTTAAGGGACTAGATCTGATAGATAGAGTGCCTGATGAACTATGGACAGAGGTTCGTGACGTTATACAGGAGACAGGGATCAAGACCATCCTCATGGAAAAGAAATGCAAAAAAGCAAAATGGCTCTCTGAGGAGGCCTTACAAATAGCTGTGAAGAGAAGAGAAGCGAAAAGCGAAGGAGAAAAGGAAAGATATAAGCAACTGAATGCAGAGTTCCAAAGAATAGCAAGAAGAGATAAGAAAGCCTTCCTCAGTGATCAATGCAAAGAAATAGAGGAAAACAGCAGAATGGGAAAGACTAGAGATCTCTTCAAGAAAATGAGAGATACCAAGGGAACATTTCATGCAAAGATGGGCTCGATAAATGATGAAACGGTATGGACCTAACAGAAACAGTAGATATTAAGAAGAGGTGGATATTAAGTAGATATTAAGAAGAGGAATACACAGAAGAACTGTACAAAAAAGATCTTCATGACCAAGATAATCACAATGGTGTGATCACTCACCTAGAGCCAGACATCCTGGAATGTAAAGTCAAGTGGGCCCTAGAAAGCATCACTACGAACAAAGGTAGTGGAGGTGATGGAATTCCAGTTGAGCTATTTAAAATCTGCATGTTAGTCAGTGGAAACTGAAAAAAAAAATCATGTTAAACAAAGCATGTTTCATCACAAACTGTCAATGATAGAAAATAACCGTCACTTTTCTGTGTGTGCTTAGCCGCACAGTCGTGTCTAACTCTGTGTCCCCATGGACTATAGCCTGCCGGGGGGATTCTTCAGGCAAGAATACTGGATGGGTTGCCATGCCCTCCTCAGGGGATCTTCCCAACTCAGGATTCGAACCCATGTCTCCCACATTGAGGTCAGGTTCTTTGCCATCTGAACCACCAAGGAAGCCCAAGAATATTAGAGCGGGTAGCCTATCCCGTCTCCAGGAGAACTTCCCAAGCCAGGAATCTAACTGGGGTCTCCTGTGTTGGAGGCAGATTCTTTCTCAGCTGAGTTACCAGAGAAGCCCCACTTTTTTCTCTACATATGTGCTTATTTTATGATTACAATTGCTTTAATTTCTATGACTAACTTTATACGGGCTTCCCTGGTGGCTCAGAGGGTAAAGCGTTTGCCTGCAACGAGGGAGACCCAGGTTTGATCCCTGGGTCAGGAAGATCCCCTGGAGAAGGAAACGGCAACCCACTCCATTATTCTTTTTTTTTTTTTTTTAATTTTATGTTATTTTTAAACTTTACAATATTGTATTAGTTTTGCCAAATATCAAAATGAATCTGCCACAGGTATACATGTGTTCCCCATCCTGAACTCTCCTCCCTCCTCCCTCCCCATACCATCCCTCTGGGTCGTCCCAGTGCACCAGCCCCAAGCATCCAGTATCGTGCATCAGACCTGGACTGGCGACTCATTTCATACATGATATTATACATGTTTCAATGCCATTCTCCCAAATCTTCCCACCCTCTCCCTCTCCCACAGAGTCCATAAGACTGTTGAGAATCCCATGGATGGAGGACCCTGGTAGGCTACATTTCATGGGGTCGCAAAGAGTCTGACACAACTGAGCGACTTCAGTTTCACTTCGACTGTAACTTTATACTATTTTAAAGTTCCTTATATGTGTCTTTATTCATTGTTAGTATGAATTCTTCATTTTTTATGAATGATATAGTCATCTTTTTCAATATCTCTGCATAAATTAAGATGTGTTCAGTAATAACTTATTGAGTGCTTACTATACTTTAGGTATTTTAACAGGTGCTAGAAATAAAAAGATATATATAATATAGTTAGTTACATAAGGAATGCAATGTAATTAGACTATGAAAATATGCATTAATGGAAATATATAAATGATGAGATCTAGCTAAACACATAGGGATTAAATATGACATGAGGAGAGCAGAAGAAATATTACTGAAGTATTTCAGAGAGGAACACCATTTACAGTGTGGAATTTGGCAACATGTGCAAGGCAAGTCATGTGTGAGACATGTCTGGCTCATAAAGAATTCACAATGATTTCTAACCTACTCTATAAGGGAAGTGGTAAAGTTAAAGCAAATATGAGAATCTCTCTCAGCAGAGGGAGCTGGAGGAACACTATTGTAGGGAGAGGCATGATATCAGCAAGATGTGAGAACAACTGGTAGAGCCCCAACCATGCTCTACCACATGGTCTCTTTGTGACCCTGAAGCTTCAGTCTGATGACAACCTTTCACAGCCCTTTCCACAAGAAAATCAGAGTCCCTGTGAGCGGTGCAATCTGAAGGTATCCTGGTCCCACCAGTTTCCTAGAATCCACTGCACACACCAACAATTGCTAATCCCCTCCCCCAACTGCACCCTGGAGGGTGGCCAATTGCTTGCCTTCTAACTGATTAGCTCTTCTCCCACCAAACCAGCCACTATCTTTAGAGCTGATCTGGTGTGTTCTGAACTTCTTCTGAATTTATCCTCCTTTAGATAATTTTCCTCAGTCCTGAAGTACCATACAGAATTTCCTGATGCCTAATAGTTGCTTTTTTACTATAGTTGATAATACTTTTACAAAATGTCCCATTTAACCTTCTGTGTAGTTTTTTGTAGTCTTTATCTCCTGATTAGACTCAGACTGCTGCATCATTTTAATTTGGCCTTCTCATTCACAAAGTATGGACATTAACATATTTCTTAAAGATAATTTACAAATGACTTCTTGTGTTCATAAACAAAGCAAATCATGGAAAATGCATTGAAATATTTTAAAATACCATTCTTTACTTGATGTTATGGATGATTTTAATTCTGGACAGAATGAATATATATTTTCAGGAAAGTAGCATCCTAATTAAAATATTACACATGGGTTACCAAAATAGAAGTTTATTTTAGAAGTCTAATTTAATGGAGTTCATTGAATATCCATTTAATATCAAGAGTTCATGAGTTTAAAGTTTCTTTTAATTTACTGATGCCTTTGACATAACCTATATTTAGAACTGGTAACTGACTACAATCACATCTGACAAGAGAAAGGAGGAAAAATGCATATAAAGAAAACAATTAAAGTTATGTACACTTTCTTGAGATTTTATCAAAAGAAAACTTAGCATTTCATTTTTCTCTTAGTTCATAAATTAATGTAATAAATTAAAGACAAATTTCTAAGACTTGGCCTGTAATGCACTTAATACATTAAAAAAAATGAATGTAAACTGTTCGGGGTCCTACATATTATTCAGATTACATAGAAGTACTAAATATTCAAGCCCCAAATGCTCTAACTCAGAAAAATATGATTTATATATACCCGAGATAGGAAATTCCTAAGCCACATTATAAGGTTACAAATTACATTTGAGAGCTAAAAAGTTTAGCTTTATTTGACAGTAATTTAACTAATGATATGCCTTGGTGGCTCAGAGAGTAAAGAATCTACCTGCAATGAAGGAGACCTGGGTTTGATCTCTGGTTTGGGAATATCCCTCGGAGAAGGGAATGGTTACCCACTCCAGTATTCTTGCCTGGAGAATTCCAGGGACAGAGGAACCTGGCGGGCTATAGTGCATGGGATCACAAAGAGTTGGACACGACTGGAGGAACTTAGCACACACACACACACACGAGGGAAATTAATTTAACCAGCTTGTGAGAAAAATATAGTTTGCTAATTTTGTGACACCAAAGATAACTAACACTATAAATCTACTTTATTCCAGTGTTACCTAAGTGATCATTACAGATTATATAAATACAGTATTGGGCTCTCTCTTTTAATTCATTCCTTTGTTCATTCTGGCTCAGACTAGAAAAGTTAGTGTCCAAGCTCTGGTTTGGAACAAATAACAACACTGTCTACTGGGCACTATAAAATTCTAACTCCTCACCACTGCATATGCATTAAATCACTGGTCTACTGATAAAACAATAGTTCAATAAATTGGTATTGGTGGGGAAACATAAACGAAGCCTCAAAAATGTCTGCCTCAATTGTCCCACTTGCCTGAAGTACAAGGGAACAAGGAAGCCTGTTCACACTGCTCCTGGACATTTTAAACTGCCTAATGGACTGTTTGAAATCTAGCAAATGGGTTTTATACAACTCCCTTAATCAAGTGGATATAAATAGGTTTTAGACATAGTCTCTATATTTTCATATTGGACTGAAGCTTTCCTTGCAAAAAGGCACCTGCCTCTTCTGTGACTAAAGTCCCTTTGGAAAAGATTATCCCTGCCTGAGGAACTCCTCTTGAACTTCCTATTGACTGAGGAACCAATTTTACTGATCAGGTACTTTAATTTCAGATAAAAAGTAATGGAGGGTTTTCCCTACTACCCTTCCTTCTTTCTCACATGTGACCTTAGTAAGGGCACTTTACCTCTGATGTTACTCACTACAGCTTGGAAATGTCCTTTTGGGGTTTGAGGGACAACTTGCTGGTGATACTAGAAAACCTGACCCTTGCTCAGCAATGCTTTCAGATAAGATCTTGATCAAAATGTAGAAATGTAAAAAGTTAATAAACAGATCTAACCTCAATTAATCACATTTTGCAACCTGGTAATTTCATCTACTGGAAAAGATACCTTCAGAAGAACTGTCTTACCCTTGTTGAAGAGAACCTTATCAGATACTGCTACCCACCCCTTGTGCCACCAAACTCCAAGGAATAGACTTTTAGATTCATGTGACACACCTAAGGAAAGTACCAAACACTGACTGGACCTGCACCTCATGTGGTAACTTGAAAGTAAACATTTGCCAGAACTGAAGCAGACAACGTCTGATGAGACGGTTTTCCTAAGATGTGTGGACCAGGCCTGCTGAAAGTATGATGTCAAATCTCTAATGATGACATTATGCTTCAGTTGATTTTCAATATACTGCATCATTGAACTTTGTATTTAATTCATCCCTATATACATGTCCTTGGCCATATCACTTTGATTTGCCCACTGCTTGACTCTGGGCTTGGTCATGTAATTTGCTTTAATCAACTGGATTTTAGTAGACATGATGTAAGCTTGAAATGAATGTACATGATTGGATTTTCCTTCTTTCTCTCCTACTTCTATCAATACTAAAAGAATATGCCCAGACTTGTCTAGTGGAGTATAGAAGAGACATGTGAACTATAACAGAGTTGCTCTAGTCATCTCAGGTGTGGGCAGCATAAACAAGAAAATAAGCTAGTAGATTCTCTGGACAAATAAATGACCCTAAACAAGAATAACAAATCGTCAACTGAGCGAGAGAGTATTGGATATTGCATATTTTTACTTTACCTAGTTATTTAAATTTTAGTATATTTTTTATAGAACATTAATAGAAATGAGTTCGTTTTAAAAACTGAGATTTTTGTTGTGGTTTTTGTTTAAGATTGTTAACAATCTGCATCAATTCTGGTTGATACTCTTAAAAACAAATAACTAGATTTAAAATAAAAAGCAATCTCCCATTGAGCTTTCTTCATTTCTATTTAATATTAACACTTCCATATAAAATAGAACTGCAATGTGCACTTGATAATAGCAACAGCTGCTTACTGATGAGTTTTGAATCCTGAGATATTTTGATGGTTAACCCCCACTGGGAACTTTGTCAGTGTCAGTACCTATTAATAATTGCTGACAAATTATCAACAGCACAGGAGCAAGGTTTCTGTTGATGATTTGTGGAAAAAAAATATGGTAACTTTGACATTGTCTTAAGTTTCTTGTAGGAGATATTTCATTTTGATATGAAAAAAGACAAAGTCAATTTCAAAAAGTTTATGTGACATTGGTAGAGAATATATAAATAGTTTCTCTCAATGTGTTTTGGTTGTTGTTGTTTCAATATGATTTTGTGAAATGGAGAAAGTGCATCTGGAATAGCACTGGTTGAACACAAGTATAACAAAAAGGTAGAAAATTCCATTAGCAGAACAGGTTTTTAGGAACTTAAAAATGGCATTTTCAAGTGTGTTTTCATTTACAGCATTATCATTTTCAGTTTTCTTTAGAAAGGTAGAAATTCCTAATGTAGCAACCTGGGTAATCAGATAGAAGACAAAGACAGAGTAGAGATTAAATAAGATTTTTTTCCCTCTACTTTTATTTTTCTCAAAAAGACATTAGATATAACAGAGCATAGCCAAGATAGTAAATCATTTTAGAAACAATTTTCTCTTCAGAATGCAAATTTCCCATAAAAATCACAGAGTAGACGTCTGTGTAGACATAGTGCATCTTCATTTTCTTAGGAACTGTGAGTACAACTCAAATTTCATTCTCTTAAGAAAATTACATATTAGGGCAATTTTTGAATAGTGAAAATAGAAGCTGAATTCTACCTCCACTTAGGATACGAAAAGTTGCTATTGACTGTCACCCTCATCCTAACAAAGAAAGCAGTCTCCTCTCAAAAATATATACGTAGATAGAATCTAAACTCCTATAGTATCAGTGAGAAACCTAATAACAGAAACATAAATTTAGGAAAATAGGAGGAATTGTTCATATTGATTAGAAGCTCAATTAATCAGATAATACAATAATCATAAATGTGTATGTCCTAGTAGCAGAATTGTAAAGTTCATGTGAAGAAAAGATAATTGACAGGAGAAAGAGACAAATCAATGATTATAATTGCAGATGTAAACACCTCTCTTTCTTTCAGTAATATTTAAAACAAATAGAAAAAACTATAAGACATTTTCAATACCATCAATCTGCTTGACCTAATTAATATTTATAGAACACTCTACCCAACACACATTTGAAATGTATGGAACATTTGCTGTATATTGAAGAATAAAGCTAGTCAATATATATCAAAAGATTGGAATCAAAGAGCATATATTCTGATCACAATATAAATACATAAGAAATTAGTAAAAAAAAAACAATAAGGCATACAGTTTTTAAAATTAGGGAGTTAAAATAACTGTAAATAGACAAGGTATTAAAAGATAAATTACAAAAAAATAGAAAATATTATTATTAGAAAAATTATAAGAAATTACAAAAATTACAAGAAAAAAATAGAAAATATTTTTAATTCAGTGATAAACCGTAGCCTACCAAAACCTGTGAGTTGAAAATAGAGCAGTTTTTTGAGTGAAATTAACAGCTTTTTTTTACAGTATAGAAAAAGAAAGGTCTAAAAGTAATTATTTATGCTTCCAACTCTAGAGTAATAAAATAAACACAAAACAACTAGAAGACAAGAAATAATAACACAAACCATTGAAAATGCAAAATAAAAATAGAGAAAAATTATAAAGTCAAAATCTGTTCCTTAAAATGATTAATAAAATTGAAGCTTTAGTAAGATTGATCATAAAAAGTAGACAAAACACCAAATTACACACACTAATTTTAAAAAACAGTACTGATCATACAAAGAATAAAGAACATTTGTGGGGCAATATGAATGACTAATAATTCAAGAAAACAGATAAAATATAAAGTTTTGTGGAAAAAGTATTTGTTAAAGTTGATACTAAAAGAAACAAAAGTAAAAGTCTAAATAGTCTCTTATTTATTGGTTATATATATAGAATTAGGAATTTAAAATAATTCTTACCACAAAGAAAATGCCAGGTCAATGTGGATTCATTGGCAATGTCCATTAAAAATGTCAGGAAAAATAATACCAAAATCACACAAGTCTTTCAAAAAATGAAGGATGGAATGTTTAACCTGTTTTATTATGCATATGTAATCTTGATGCTAAAAGGTAAGGTATTTAAAGGCAAAAAATATTTTAAAAATCTTAAAAAAAAATATCAGACAGACACAACTTAGTTAGCGGACAACAACAGCAACTGGTGGCTCAGTGGCAAAGAATCCACCTGCCAATGCAGGAGACATGGGTTCAGTCCTTGGTCTGGGAAGGAACTAAGCCCATTTGTGGTTGCTTAGTCACTCAGTTATGTCCAACTCATTGCAAATGCATGGACTGTAGCATGCTAGGTTTCCCTGTCCTTCATTATCTCCTGGAGTTTGCCCAAACTATGATGCCACCCAACCATCACATTCTTTGTCACCCACTTCTCCTGCCTTCAACTTTCCCAGTATCAGATTTTTTCCAATGGGTTGGCTCTTTGCATCAGGTGGCCAAAGTATTGGATCTTCAGCTTCAGCATCAGTCCTTCCAATGAATATTCAGGGTTGATTTCCTTTAGAATTGACTTGTTTGATCTCCTTCCAGTTCAAGGGACTCTCAAGAGTCTTTTCCCACATCTCACTTCAAAAGCATCAGTTCTTCAGAGCTCAGTGTCTTTATGGTCCAAATCTCACCTCCGTACATGATTGCTGGGAAAACTGTAGCCTTGACCATACAGACATTTTTGGCAAAGTAAGATTTCTGTTTTTTAATATGCTATCTAAGTTGTATAACTTTTCTCCTAAGGAGCAGTTGTCTTTTAATTTCATGGCTGCAGTCACCATCCACAATGATTTTGGAGCCCAAGAAATTAAAGTCTATCACTGTTTCCATTGTTTCCCCATCTATTTGCCATGAAGTGATGGGACTGGATACCATGATCTTTGTTTTTTGAATGTTGAGTTTTAAGCTGGCTTTTTCACTCTCCTCTTTCATCTTCATCAAGAAGCTCTTTAGTTCCTCTTCCATAGTTCCTTTAGTTCCTTTCTTCCATAAGGGTGGTGTCATCTGAAATTCTGAGGTCATTGATATTTCTCCCTGCAATCTTGATTCTGCTCTTGCTTCATCCAACCCTACATTTTGCATGATGTATTCTGCATAGATGTTAAATAAGCAGGGTGACAACATACAGCCTTGATGTACCCTTTTCCCAATTTTGAATTAGTCCTTTGTCCATGTCTGATTCTAGCTTTTCCTTCTTGACCTGCATACAGATTTCTCAGGAGGCAGGTAAAGTGGTCTGGCATTTCCTTCTCTTGAAGAGTTTTTGTTTGATGTGATCCACAGTCAAAGGTTTTAGTGTAGTCATTGAAGCAGAAGTAGATGTTCTGCTTCTAAGCCCATGCACCACAACTATTCAGCATGTGTTCTAAAGCCTTGGAGCCACAACTAGTAAGCCTACATGCTGCAAGTACTGAAGCCAGAGTGCCCTAGATCCCATGTTCTACAAGAGAAGCTACTGCAATGAGAATCTTGTTCACTGCAACCAAAGAGTAGTTGGTTCTACTCTGCAACTAGAGTAAAGCCGGCAAAGCAACAAAGATCCAACAAAGCCAAAAGAAAATTATAAAAATAAATAAATACATTTAGCAAGGTTGCTAGATACAAGGTTGTTATGCAAAAAAATAAATTTCTAGCAATAAATCAATAAAACTGAAATTAAGAAAAACAAAACTATTTACAGTAGCAAGAACTAGTGCAAGTTACCTAATATAATAACAAATGTTTAAGAAATTTTCACCAAAATTACAAAACAAACATTGTTAAGGTGAATTAAAGAAGATATAAAATAACTGGAGATATACACTGTCATCATTAAAACTGAAAAACTCAGTATTGTTAAGGTATCTTTTCTCCCCAAGGTGTTGTTTATTTTTTTAAGAAATTGACAAGCTGATTCTAGAACATATATGAAAAGAAAACAGATGTATATTATAAAAAATAAACTTGAAAAAGAAAAATAACTTTGCAGGCTTTTATTACCTGACTTTGAGACTAAAATATGATTATAATACTAGTATTGGTAGAAGCATGGAAAGATACATTAGGAGAACAAAAGAGAGATGTGTGCATTTATAAATAATAAGTGATGTGTGCATTTATAAATAATAGAATGTGTATCAAAACAATCCAAAGGGGAAGGAATGTATTTTGAACCCAGGGTTCTGGAACAGCTGGATATATATGTCAAAAATTTACCCTATATACCTTTTATATCAACCTCTATATCACAAAAATAGTTAAGAGGAATTATAGATTTAAATATAAATATTATTGCCATAAAGTTCTTAGAAGATCAAAGATAATTTTCATGAATTACATTAAGGTGAATTTATTGGAAAGAGTATAAGAAAATAATAATATTAAAGATAAAATGATAATTATAAAGATAAATATTTCTTCTCATCAAAAGAGAAAATCAGTGGAGGTGAGAAGCACTGTAAAAGCATATACCAGAAAATTGACTAATATGCAAAGTATGTAAAGGACTTCTATACATCAACAGTAAAAATAAAACAAGACAACAAGACTATGAAAAATAGCAAAAGACTTGAAAAAATCCTTTAAAAAGGGATACATATACACCTTTTATATATGTGGCATATTTTTATAAATGTGGCAAAAGTACATGTGAAAAGGCACAAGGGCAACATCAGTCCACCTATAGTAACCATTCTCAAAAGGAGACAGAGAATGAACACTAAAACCTATCCTTTCTCACCCTAAATATAAGGCATTATTTCCATTATCCAATTACAGCCATAAGTCTGGGGTCAAAGTAATCCACTGATATTCCATTAATGGGAATGGGGATTATTGAGGCACAGAGCAGGGTGGATCTGAATGGAGTTTGGATCTGAAGGGAGAAAGGAAGAGCAACTAGCACAAATCTCTGATAGCATCATTTTCTCCCCAAAAGAAAAATGAACAAATATATTGAGGGCAATAGAAGAAAGGAGGGCAGTGAGATAGATAACTGCCTCCAAATATAATGTCCTTTCATTTTTTTTTTTTTCCTGAGGCTGTTTAAGTGAAAATATTTCTTCTGCATCTGCTAGTTCAATATCTTTGTCAAGGATTTGGGGAAGCTTGAAATTTTTTATTTCAGTTATTACCTTACTTTCAATCTAGCAAATTAGCCTGCCAATTTCATGGATGCTGGCCAAAGACATAAAACTATGGAGTTGGAGATAAAGGAGATTTTGTTACTCAAATCATAGAAATGGCCAGAAAATCTGCAGCTGTGCTTGTTCCCTAAACCCCAGTTCTCAAGAGTATCACAAACACAGTTGAGTATGTTATAGAGGAACTCTGATGTTAGGATATCCTGATATTTTACAACAAGTTGTAAGCCTACAGAACTTTTGCCCCAAAGGGGGACGTTATCTTTAGTAAACAGGACAGTAAACAAACTTAACCTTACTTCAGAGGTAAACATTATCTATGTCTTCCAAGGCTTTTAGATATACAGGAAGCATTGTAAAAACCATTCAGAAAAAGACAGTTGGTATCTCTAGTTGCAAAATGGACAGAAACTCGAGAGACACAGCATTTTTCCTAGAACTCCATCTCCAATCCATCACAAACAAGCAAACAAAAATCTTCTTGAATTAAAAACACACACACACAAAATCTATGATGTCTCTGTGCCTATGTGTGTGCTAACTCACTTCAGTCTTATCCAGTTCTTTTGCTACTCCATGCACTGCAATTCACTAGGCTCCTCTGTCCATGGGATTCTCCAGGCCAAAAGAGTAGAGCAGGTTGCTATTTCCTCTCTCAGGGGATCTTCTCCAAAGTACAAACATTACTTGAGTTTTTCTATTCAAGACTCATTCTGAGGATAATTGGCAAATATTCAATACTTTGTTCATAACCAAAGGATTTTATTGACCGGTTTGAAATTCAGTCTTAATACACATTGTTTCTGTGCATATTTTAAAATCTTGTGGTGAGATATATGAAACAATCTAAATAGGCTCTCTATGCATTCTCTATGGTAATGTCACAAGCAGGGTTATTATGTCACATCCAGGGATATTGACAGGTTACAACAGATGTGGCTCAACATTTTTCTCTATTTAAAATGCTGACAGCGGCCATTGGTATATTGGAGGAGTATAATGTTTTCATAAATTAACTCCTAAAAAATGAAAAATTTGTCAATTTCTTTCAAGGTTACCACTCATTATGATCCTCTGAGGTCCCAAGGAAAGCTAGATATAAACTTCCTTCATCTGTGACTTGCACAAAGCACAGAATTCTTTGACATCTGTGCCAGCTCTTCCTCTATTTAAACTACATTTAGCTTCTGAACTAATGAAAAATGTTATCTTTAAATAAAATGGTGATTTGATGCTTGAATATTTTATAAACTAAAATATTTTTCTTATTCTATATATTGAGGTGACAATACAAATTGAATGTAATAATCAGCAGTATTTTAGAACAATGAAATTTTGAAAAGTAGACCTCATTATGTTAGAGCCTAATATTAATAGTTCATACTAGGCAGGCAATTTCATAAATGTAAATGTGTTAGTTCTAAGCATGGGGCTGACCCAGTGGCTTAGAGGTAAAGAATCTGCCTACAATGTAGCAGCCGAAGGAGACATAATTTGATCCACAGGTCTGGAAGATCCCCTGAAGCAGGGCATGGCGACCCACTTCAGTATTCTTGCCTGGAGAACCCCATGGACAGAGGAGCCTGGTGGGCTACAGTCCAGAGGTTGCAAAGAGTCAGACAGTACTGAAGAAACTTAGCAAGCATGCATACATCTCCAAGCATATGAGTTTTTCTCATGCTTTAGGGTAGTTGAGTTTTCAGAATGCCTGTCCATATTTGGCATTTTCTATAATTTCCTTGCAGGTGTTGCAGCAGTTTAAGACTTTAGCTTAGATAGATAGAAAATAATTAATTTTGTATGGGTTTAATTGAATAATATATTGGGCAAAATTTGATTTTTAAATTTCGCTTATTTTTATTTTTAATATTTCAATCTCAATGCCTAAGTAGAATCCTTATATTGGTAAGGAGTGTCAACATATTTCTGAGTTAAATCATTTTTGTCCATGTACTCTTCAATAAGAACATCTATCATGACTTGGGAAAGATAATATTCTGATTATTTATGCAATTAATTGAGAAGATAAGCATTGGAACACATATAGAATACATGCTTAGAAAGTGTGGCTGTAGCCTGGACACTGAAGGATGTTCATGCTATGTCAGATATCTGAAAACAGAAAGGCTTTTCAATGCTGTGAAGCAAGGATGTACTGTGGTTTGAAGGATAAATAATGTCAAACAGGTCAATCTGCTCTAGATGTTATCTTTCAATTAAATGTCAGGGCAATTCCATGGAAAGTAGATATTGTGTAACAGAACAAAAAATAGTACTATTCATGCAATATTAAGTTTGATATAAGGAAAATAATAAAATACTACTTCAAGGGCAAGAAATACAGAGATAAGCTTTTAAAAAGTCTCAAATTTGAAGAAAGTGTTGTTGAAAATGTATTGTTGAGTTCAAATGAGTTCCAAAGCAATGGGAGCTTGGGATTTTTAAAATCAAGAAAGGAAAATAATCATTATTATTTCTTTATTCTAGCCTTTCCCTTGCATTGCATAAGTTTTCACTCAACTGCAAATTTCAACCTCTGGATCCATAATTATTTATAGTGCACAGTGAGAATATGTCTCATTAATTTTCATAACTATATTTAGCCAAGTAATATATGCCATGTATATTTTCTATCCATTCTTTTCTGCATTCCTCTTTACTCTATTCCATCATTTGCTGTCACGTTTTCCATATGATTCAGGCACCAAGGTTTCAAAGTGGTGGTGGATTACATGGAATTTTTAAGGCCCTAAGATCGCCCTGAGTTTTATTTATAAGTATATATAGAATGCCTCCCTTTCCCCCAGTCACTTGTGTTTTCCATGTTTACATGGACAATGAAATAGTAGAATTATCCTAATACTACAGTATCCCAAAGAAACTTTTAATGAAAACTGTAGTTTCCATTGTGCAATCATTTTTGCTATGCTATGCTATGCTAAGTTGCTTCAGTCATGTCCGACTCTGTGCGACCCCATAGACGCAGCCCACCAGGCTCCGCTGTCCCAGGGATTCTCCAGGCAAGAATACTGGAGTGGGTTGCCATTTCCTTCTCCAGCAATCATTTCTACACATCACACTTTCATTCTCTTTTCTTTTTCAAATCACCTATTGTTTGAGAACTGAGCAGAAGTCCAAGGCAAGGAAGCTTACCTAGGCTGCCTTTATTGTTTTTAGTCCCTAAATCTTGTCTGACTCTTTGTGACCCGCATGAACTGCAGCACCCCAGGCTTCCCTGTCCTTCACTATCTCCTTAAGTTCGCTCAAACTCATGTCCATCGAGTCAGTGATACCATCCAAGTATCTCATCCTCTGTTGTCCACTTCTCCCCCTGCCCTCAAACTTTCCCAGAATCAGGGTCTTTTCCTTTGAGTCAGCTCTTTGCATCAGGTGGCCAAAGTATCGGAGCTTCTGCTTCAACATCACTCCTTCCAATGAATATTCAAGGTTCATTTCCTTTAGGGTTGACTGGTCTTTTCTAAACCTATATCCTCCTTTTTCCCATAAAAATCTTAATTCTTGATTTCATTTTCCAATTTGTTGAAACCACTTAATAAATTGCCTTTTTCAGGATTATATTTCACTGTTCACAAACAGCTTATGATGCTGACTGGGAAAGAAATTGGAAACAGAGATAACTAATAAATGATATAAAATTCAAGATCTGTATTATATAGAACAATTATAAAAACTGTCCTTTATAAACAGTAATTTCAATATATTGCAAATATCATACATGAGATAGAAATTTTAAATCATTTTGTGAACTATTAGAAATAAAATATAAAGGTTGAAAGTATCAAGGATGATTCTTCGGAGGAAATAGCATTAAAGGAAATAGCATTCTATGTAGTACTCAAAATATAATTTCTATTTTGAAAGAGGGAAATTAAGCATAAAAGAATATGGAAATATGTTAGATTATGGAAAGAATTCAGTAAGAATACCAAGGACTGTTTTTTTTAAAAAGCCCTAATTTCTCATTAATTTTTTTTGAAAAAAAAAAAAAGATTCAAAATAGTCTTCCTTTTTTAAGAGGTCAAGGACAATAATATTTGCCTCTAGGAAAACAACTGGTCTCTACAATAATAGTAAATTTGATTGTTATGTTGATGCATGATGCTAAGATAACTTAAATGGTCTCATAATATAAAATTTACAGATTAAGACAAAAATATAATTTTTAAATATTTCATTAAATTTAACATTTTTAAGTCATGCATTTTAATTTGTTCTTTAATAATATATGTTTTTTTAAAGTATAAATTACAGAGGTGACCAGTACTCAATTATTTCCCCCTTATCATAATGCCCATTGCTGCTGCTGCTGCTGCTAAGTCGCTTCAGTCGTGTCTGACTCTGTGCGACCCCATAGACGGCAGCCCACCAGGCCCCGCCATCCCTGGGAATCTCCAGGCAAGAACACTGGAGTGGGTTGCCATTTCCTCCTCCAATGCATGAATGCCCATTAACCAAATTTAATTAGCTGGCTGATTTGAAGCATATGTATTTAAAAGACCTTTTCTCAAATCTTTCCCCTTCAAAGTTAGCACTTCTTACATGTTTGTGCTATTACAGGTTTTTTGTTTGATAAACAGTATCCTTTTCAAGAAATTGCATGCTATAGTATAAATACATATCCTGTTGATTTTCAAAGTATCACATCTTGACATTCATAAGCAAGTTGAAAGATAATTCTGTGTGTGTATGCACTGTTCTCAGTTGTGTCTGATTCTGTGACCCCATGGACTGTAGCACGCCACTAGCCTCCTCTGTCCATGGAATTCTCCAGGCAAGAATATAAGAGTGAGTTGCCATTTCCTTCTCCAAGAGATCTTCCTGATCCAGTGATCAAATCCATGTCTTCTGTGGCTTTTGCATTGACAAGCGGATTCTTTACCACTGAGCCACCTGGGAAGCCCAAAGATAATACTACGACTCAATATTTGCAGTATTTTTCAGCTTCACAATAACGTACAGTTTATTTATGATAATCATGGACATGCTTTGTAGACAGATGAATCACCTCAGGTTCTAAATTGATAAATCATTTAAAATGAGTAACCTAAAATGTATCTTTGCTTATCACTACTTTCTTAAAATATATTTCATGTACAATTATCTTTAATAGGAAAGCAATTATACACCTAATTTCTTCAATTATAAAGAAATCAAATATCAGAATCTTTAGATCGACTTCAATATATTCCATAGTTGTACTGAATTTGTCCAGTTAATAATAAAATATAATAAATAAAAATTCATGTTCTAATTTTGATGTTTTGTTAGTTGAAGTAAGAATATACATTTCCCACCACTCCATAGTTCTACATATGTTTACAGTTCTACATATGTTTACAAGAAATTTTTTCTTGGTTTATAGAGGAATGAGAAAATAAAGAATTCTACTTAGTATCATGTCTTAATTATGGTTAATTATGGTTAATTATACACCCAGGCCTGTATATATATTTTACATTGTAATAAACATTTTACTTCATCAAAAGTAAAAAAAATTGTTTGCAATTCTCTTCAAAATGTTTTCCTGAGCTTTATATTTAATGTTATGTGGAATGGAATGTCTGTACATTGGAGGCCCTTTTAATGAGATACTGAAATTATGATTGCATATTAATACTACCAATCTATTCTGCCCTAGAAATTGACTAAAAGAAACAGAACTCCTCCATGCTTTGAGGTAGATTGCCTGTTATGAGAATAACAAACCAGATACCCATCCATAAAAATAGAGAGGAATTCATATCTGAAAAGTTATATGAAAAATGAGGCACAGATTTCACAAGGTTCGAATATTGCATAATATTATTTTGCACAGAGAAAAGTGAGAAAACAATTTCTTCTTTTTTTGACTGGTCTCTAAGTCTCTTGGTGTCTTAAAATTTTGCCTCATTGGTTATTACAAAAATAATAAAAAAAATCATCTTTGAAAGGGAATTCATCCCTGACACTCAGAAACACCTAAAATGTTTGCTCTGGAAAGAAATCCTTGGTCATATATAACAGATATAATATGAGAAGCTAAAAATACATGGAGAAAGGCCCCAGCTTTTTCAATCCTGTAGATTCTATTATCTTCTGCTGATTCTTTAGGTATTAAACATTCTATTATATGACTGAACACGTCCTTTCAGCTATGTCACTTTAACTACCATTGCATGGGAGTCTTAGATTAAAAGCTTTTAAAGCCTGTGTAGTTTCATTCACTGTATCAGGGTGCAGGGATACAAGTCAGTATATCTTGAGGAGCAAAAATTTTGAAACTGAATGTCAGCACTTTTCTCCTGTGTGTTGCTATTCTATGTCCTAATATCTTGTTATAAATATTAAAAAAGGAGTGTTTCAAAAATAATTAATGTGTTTTATATAAGCACATGAGAGACACTAAAACTTTAGCTCTCAAATTTTATTTTCCCTGACTCTGAAGGTTTTCTATCTAATATATTTATATGTTTATATATTTATATGACCTTCTCTGAAAATATATGTAAACCAACTTCATTTTCTGTTTTATGCCTGGTTTGTTTGTTTTTTGTTTCTATAACTAGTTATATTTTCTGTTATTCTTCATTATACCACCTTGGGGAAAAATAAACACCTTAATTTATATTGAACTTAGGAGAAAAACTAGATTCCAATAAAATATATATTTCTGTATTTATAAATGTATGTGTGTAGGAGAGGAGATATCTGTAGTATGTGCCTGTGTGTGTGTGAATATATAGGGATGATTCTAGAGCTTCTACTTTCCAACCACAAGGAACTAGGTGGTTCATTTAGAATAGGGCATCATATACTGAAAGTTGTTCTCCAGAATACAACTTCCACAGAATATCAATATGTTTTGCTGTTAAAAGAGAGATTTATTGATCACAAAAAAATGGGAAAGATCTTTTTAAATATATAAATTTCTTTATTGCAAGACTTCTCAAAGGTGTCAGTTGAATTATGACTCAGTAGAATCTCATCTAAGACATAACTAAAAAAAAAAAAAAAAAAAAAATTCCAGTGTTTCCACAGATCTCCTCTTAGGGTTGATCTACTAAGGGATGAACCTTGAAAAATGAGAAATTTGAGGATCAGAGAGCTTAATCATCCTAAAACTGATAATATCTGAGATTCTAACAGAGTTCTGAATTGACACGTATGGTCCATCAGCCAGATCAATGTGACTTAGCCAAAATTTGAGAACGTCAGGAAATAGTTCGTGAGACACCATGTATCAGAGAAGAGTTTTCATTTTGTCATTGAAATAAAAATATAAAGAATATCTTAATAAAAAGGATGGTGTCTGTGTTTCCAGTGCTGAGAGAAAAACAATTATACGTTTTACAAAATAATAATAAAATACATATTTTGGACTCTGTAGGTGTAAAAATGTAAGGTCAAAATGGTAAGAATTTGATTGAAGTGGTCAGTTTGTTTAGTTGCTCAGGCGACTTTGTCTCAGTGTCTCTTTGTCACCCCATAGACTGCAGCATGCCAGGCTTCCCTGTCCATCACCATCTCCCAGAGTTTGCTCAAACTCATGTCCATTGAGTCGGTGATGACATCAACCCATCTAATCCTCTCGTGCCCCTATCCTCCTGCCTTCAATTTTTCTCAGCATCAGGGTCTTTTCAAATGAGTCAGTTCTTCACACCAGGTGGCCAAAGTATTGGAGTATCAGCTTCAGCATCAGTCCTTCCAATGAATATTCAAGGCTGATTTCCTTTAGGATTGACTGGCTTGATTTCCTTTCAGTACAAGAGATTCTAAGAGTCTTCTCCAACATTACAGTTCAAAAACATCAATTCTTCAGTACTTAGCTTTCTTTATGGTACAACTCTCACATTCATACATGACTACTGGAAAAACCATAGCTTTGACTAGACAGACCTTTGTCAGCAAAGTAATGTCTCTGCTTTTTAATATGCTGCCTAGGTTGATCATAGCTTTTCTTTCAAGGAGCAAGCATCTTTTAATTTCATGGCTTTCTCACCATCTGCAATGATTTTGGAGCCCAGAAAATAAATTCTCTCACTGTTTCCATTGTTTCTCCATCTATTGGCTATGAAGTAATGGGAATGGATGCCATGATATTCATTTTTTGAATGTTGAGTTTTAAGCCAGCTTTTTCACTCTCCTCTTTCCTTTTCATCAAGAGGCTCTTTAATTCCTCTTCACTTTCTGCTGTAAGGGTGGTGTCATCTGCATATCTGAGGTTATTTATATTTCTCCCAGCAATCTTGATTCCAGGTTGTGCTTCATGCAGCCTGGCATTTTGCATGATGTACTCTGCATACAAGCTAAATAAGCAGGGTGACAATATACCACCTTGATGTACTCCTTTCCCAATTTGCAAACAGTGCATTGTCCATGTCTGGTTTTAGCTTTTGTTTCTTGGCCTGCATACAGACTTTTTAGGAGGCAAGTCAGGTAATCTGGTATTCCCATCTCTTTAAGAATTTTCCACAGTTTTTGTGATTGACACACTCAAAGGCTTGGTGTAGTCAATGAAGCAGAAGTAGATGTTTTTCTGGAATTCTCTTGCTTGTTCTGTGATCCAATGGTTGTTTGTAATTTGATCTCTGGTTCCTCTGCCTTTTCTAAATCCAGCTGAACAGCTGAAATTCTCAGTTCATGTACTGTTGAAGACTAGCTTGGAGAATTTTGAGCATTACTTTGCTAGTATGTGAGATGAGTACAATTATGCAGTACAGACATAATTTTGAAAGGTAGTAAAATATTGTGAGGTCACTCATGTATATTAATTTGTTTTATTTAGCCTACAATGGAGAATTATGAATATGATATTTTGTATATGATTTTCCATCTTTAAATGCATAGTTTTCAATACTTTTTTGTAGGTCTTTTAAAGCAATGTGTCTTAGAACATAGATATATTCTTCCTAGTTAATAAAATGCAAATGTTGGAAAGGAACAGGTTTTAGCACTCCAGTAGCAGAGCAGTAAAAAACATCAGAGTCTTAGTGCATATTCTCATTTTATATTTTAAAGACATTCATCTATGTTATGAGTTTTAAAATGGCCAATCATTTTTATGCATAGTGTCACAATATTTTTCATCCAGGAAATATATATAACTTTCCTTGACTATTTAAATACCTCCTGAGCAGTTCATAAAAGTATTTCAAGAAAAATTATAATTTTATTTCAATATGTATTAGGCTGTCATTCATTGTTCCAGAAAAGGAGTTATGTTCCCTCTTACTCTATAGAAAGTACATAGACATTCATCTTAACTTATAAAGACAGTTAGGATAAATTAAATATCTCTAAATTCACTTATTCTACAAAATCAGACAGGAGTTTTCTAAAAGTTGCGTCTAAGGAACTAAAAGAATATTGATAGAGAAAAAACCATATTTATTAACCTGAAGTTTGGACAATATTAGTACAGGGTAATATTAGTTCTTTTCAAGTGTAATTTTTCTTGCATAAACAAATGTCTAATATTATAATAGCAGCACTTCAAATAGCACTTAAAATCTACCTTTAAGTGGAAGAGCAGAATATGCGTGGAGTCCAGCATACAGTGGAAAGAGGGTGACAGTCACACCCCCAGGACCCAGATTCACAGTATCTAAGGATGAACTTAATCAGAACATAATAGAATGCTCCCCTCTCACACCCACTTGCACGGTAAGAAAACTCAGATAAAACTAACCATGAAATACACCAGGGAGAACCACAAGAGATAAATACTATGTGGTGAGAAGCTGCATAGTAGGAGGGATCAGAGACAAACTAGGAGCAGAAATTGAGAAACTCTCTGAAAAACTAACCCACATTCTAAAAGATAAGATCTTAATTCTTAAGAATTTCATGTTCAAGGTACACTGTAGATAAGTTTCAAATACAATCCAATTTCTGACTCTATTAATATACACAGTACAGGCCTTGCAGAAAAGAGGAATAAATCTGTTTCTATTCTCCAAAACATCAAGTTTGGGTTTAAACAAAAAGTATGCCATACAAGACACATTTTGTGTCTTCAAGGTAAACACAGTCTGAAGATGGAAATCAGGCTCAGATATGATATAGATATTGATACTATCAGAGGGGGAATTTTAATATATGTGATTAAAATGTTAAAGGCTCTAATGGAAAAGTTAAACATCATGCAGATCACATAGGTAATATATGCAGAAATGTTAAAAATGTAACTAAGAATCAAATAGAAAAACTAAAAATCAAAGGAAGAGATCAAAATGAAGAATGTTTAATGGCTTGTCATTAGACTCAACACAATTGAAAAAATAATTAGTGAACCTGAAGAAAGATGAAGACAAAATAACCATATTGAAATACAAAGAGAAGAAAAGAGTCCAAGAGTTGTCAGTATCAGACACTTTAAGACACATATAATTGGAATCTAAGGAGGTGAAAAAAGAATGAGAATTATTTGAAATTATGTCTGATATTTTTTTCTAAAATCAGTAATAGACACCAAAATAGAGTTGACAGGAGCACAGAAAACAATGAACACTGTAAAACCAAAAAAGATTATACATAGGCACATCATATTCAAATGCTAAAAACCAAAAACAAAGATGAAGTCTTGAAGACAGCCCAGATTAAACAAAACATATTAACCTATAGTAGAAGGGTAAGAATTACAGCAGACTTCTCATGAAAACTCTGCAAGCAAGAAGATTAAGGAGAGAATTTTTCTAAGTACTAGAAGAAGAAAAATAAAATATAATTTTAGGAAAGTATACCCATGTAAATATTCTATAAAGTGAAAGAGAAATAAAGAATTTTTCAGAACAACTAAAATAGGGGAGATTCTTCTAGCAGACCCCTTCTAAAAGTAATATTAAAGGAAGATTTTTAGTTAGAATAAATATAATACAATGCTGAAACTTACATCAAAAAACAAAAGAGAAAATTTTGGATATAGTATAAATTTCCTTCTTTGTTTATTTCTTTTTTAATTGCTCTGAAAAACTGCTTGAATCAAAAACAGTAACAATTATTTTGTCCTCAGAACATATTTAAAGCTAAAAACAAATGATCAGACATTGAAACTATTTTTAAGCTATGAATTAGGTTTTACTAGGTGACTAGCAAAAATTACATAAAGTAATTCAGAATAAATAGGGCAAGATACAGAAAGATGTAGTTACTTGTATCTCAGAGTTTTTAACAACCAGTGTGTGAGTTAAATTTATTTGCTCTGTATAGTTACAAAGAATTATATATTTGACCTCTGGAAGATAAGCAGAAAAAATAAAGTTAGAAATGTTTATAATTGTTTCTAATGAGGTACCATTCCATTAATTTTTAAAACATTTCAAAAAGTATATATAAGTATATATCATTTTATATAAATGCTTATATGTGATTTCTTGTTTCTACTCAATCTTTCTATCCATGTCACTTTTCCACCACTAATTAACTGTATTTCCAACTTAATTTATATTTTCCAATGGTTTTCTCCATGCCTATATAACTGTAGAGACATAAAGCACATACAAACAGTAATAACAAACACTATGCTGCTGCTGCTGCTGCTAAGCCACTTCAGTCGTATCTGACTCTGTGTGACGCCGTAGATGGCAGCCCACCAGGCTCCCCCATCCATGGGATTCTCCAGGCAAGAGTACTGGAGTCGGTTGCCATTGCCTTCTTCAAACACTATGCTAACTGCACACAATTCTAAGTGTTTTTAAGATATCATCTCACGTAATATTTAGATTAACTGTATCAGTCAGTTTTCCCTGTAGCCAAACAAGAAAGAATTTGCCTGCAATGCAGGAGACCCAGGGGTTAATCCCTGGGTCAGGAAGATCCTTTGGAGAAGGGAATGGCAATCCACTCCAGTTCAGCTTTCTTGCCTGGAGAATCCCATAGACTGAGAAGCCTGGCAGGCTATAGTATATGGGTTCGCAGAGTTGGAAATGACTGAGCGACTAAAACTTCACTTCATTTTACTTATCAGTCAGGCAGTTACTATCATCTCTGTTTTTCAGATAGGAAAATTTAGACACAGAAGGGTGAATCAGCATGCAACAGCACACAGCTTTTAAATTGCATATTTAGAATTCAAATTTAGGCCATCTGTATCCAGCGTCCATGTTCTGTTTGCTTTTAATTTTTATTGGAATATAGTTGCTTTACAATGCTGTGTCAGTTTTTTTTACTGTACAGCAAAGTCAATCAACTATACATATACATATATCCCCTCTTTACTGGTTTCCTTCCCATTTAAGTCACCACAGAGCATTGAGTAGAGTTCCCTGTGCCATACAGTAGGTTCTCATTAGTTATCTATTTTATATATAGTATCAGTAGTGTACAGGCATCTATGGTCTTAACTGCCATGTATCTTGCTTTTCACTAGCTCCTAACTAGAGAAAAATATTCAGTCTCCTACATTGCATATATGATATCATTTGAATCATATGATATTACTTCTCAGATGATAATGTGGAAGAAATAACTAGAGAAATCCTTTAATTAAATTGTACATTATGTTAGGTTAATTAAATGCACCTTAAGACAGAAAGAAGGTATTATTTTAGTAGAAGAAGGGGAAATTGCTAATGAGCTAAATACAATATTTATGAAGTTTTTATTAAACTGTCTTATTTAATTGTCTTCACTGACTTGACTAATTTTGTCTCTGGTAAATTACACTCTAAATTGTTGTTATTTTTAGTAGCTCTTAAATAAGATGTTCTAATGAATGAAATTTGGCAACCAGAAAGAATAAATAAACACATATCTCCATATATTTAAACTGTGTTGATGAGCTTCTGAGATATAAATTCAACTCTACATTTTGAGTAAATAGCAGAGTGACATTACTCTTAATCTAAAAGCATCTACACAGATATATTGCTATATGTGGAATGGGACCAAGAGACATTATGGTAATGTTGAAAGAACTGAATGATTTTAAATTAGATTTTTTAATCGCTATGCCACAGACTCTTAGATTTGAAGTGGTAATTAAGCAGCATTCTAATACACCTAGATTTTATATTTGCAAATTATTGTGATTTTATATGAAATCTCAAGAAGTTCTGGGAAGGCAATTTATTTCTTTGTAATCACACTTAAAATTTGTAATTTAAATCCAATCTCATATTCATGAGACATGTTTCTTAAAAACAACTTCCAATATTAAGACTGTGCCAATAAATGAACATTTTAAATAAATACAAAAGATATTAAAATGCAAAATGTCATAGGTGTAAACTAGAAGGATTCATTTATTTCTTAAATTTTGGCTTGAATTTTGGTTTTGTTAAAATATTCTTTTTTGTTTTAGTCAATAATATTTTAGATTTAGAAAATAAAAGTTGATCTAAGTTACCCCAAAAGAAGAAATCAGACAAGATAAACATAAACACACACACACACACACAGGCAATGTGGAAGGGGAAGTGGAGATACTTTGCCATATTATAGAAAATAAAGCCAAATGGATTGGAAATGCTATAGGACTACCTGAGATGTTATAGATAAAAAGCCACTTAGACCTGGAATCAAATTTCTCAGAACCTCTCTGTGAAGTGTCTTATCTCATCTACTCTATTATGTCAGCAAACTGGGTTTTTCTTCTCCATAACCTTATCAGGAAATGTCTATTCCAATAAAATTCATGATTGTATTTTCTCTCGTTTAATACTATTAGAGATTGACTGCATTCTCAATCAGCAAACCAAAATTTCTGATGAGAACATCTGCCTGGTCAAGTTGATTAATTTATCACCAACTGTGGTGTTGGAGAAGACTCTTGAGAGTCCCTTGGACTGCAAGGAGATCCAACCAGTCCATTCTGAAGGAGATCAGCCCTGGGATTTCTTTGGAGGGAATGATGCTGAAGCTGAAACTCAAGTACTTTGGCCACCTCATGCGAAGAACTGACTCATTGGAAAATACTCTGATGCTGGGAGGGATTGGGGGCAGGAGGAGAAGGGGACGCCAGAGGATGAGATGGCTGGATGGCATCACTGACTCGATGGACTTGAGTCTGAGTGAACTCCGGGAGTTTGTGATGGACAGGGAGGCCTGGCGTGCTGCTATTCATGGGGTCGCAAAGAGTCCGACACGACTGAGTGACTGAACTGAACTGAACTGAACCAGAGAATTACTCATTAGCATGGCAAAAATTTAACTATAGAGCTCTTTCCTTACTAAGAATGGTGGCAGAAAACATACATGAGTTCTTTATTAACTATTAAATAGTTTTTAAACTATTTAATATATTAACTATATAACTATAGTTACCATATTAACCATATAACTAATATATTAACTATATAACTATTAACTATATTTAAATAATATTTTCACTGTTGTGCAGTACAGTGTGAAATATACAAGGAGTTTTGCTGTGCTAATTCACTTCATTCATGTCTGACTCTTTATGACCCTATGGACTATAGCTCACCAGGCTCCTTTGGGGGGATTTTCTAGGCAAGAATACTGGAATGTGTTGCTATTTTCTTCTCCAGGGGATCGCCCCCAAGTAGGGATGGAACCTGTGTCTCTTAAGTCTCCAGCATTGGCAGACAGGTTCTTTACCACCTGGAAAGCCCCTATAAGGAGAAACTAAGTACATGAAAATTGAATTTATTGGTCTTTAGAATAGGTAGAGGAGGAACAATTATTTGATAGAAATTTTAAAATTTCATTAGAATTTTTTTCTGAAGAGAGAATACATTTTAAATCTGGATACTACTTATAAATGAACAAGTCAAATCAGTAACAGTCACTGATGTCTAACTCATGTCAATGTATGTATAATAAGTGCTCAACAAATATTTCTTGATGAATGGAAACTATAGATTTCGTTCCTCATAAACTTATGGGCTCCTATATTGTCATTCAAATAGGAAACAATTGAAGTTAAGGTGTTCTTAAATGTATTACAAAAAGATTACCACTAATAGGGCCCTAGCTTTTTTTGTCATATCCTTGTGTATGTGCTCGGTCATGTCTGATTCTTTGCAACCCCATAGACTGTGCCCACCGGGCTCCCCCATCCATGGAATTTTCCAGGCATCTCCTTCTTCAGGTGATCTTCCTGCTCCAAGGATCAAACCTGAGTCTCTTGTGTCTCCCACATTGGCAGGCGAATTCTTTACCACTACTGCCACCTGAGAAGCCCCATTATACCCTTGGCAAGAAATCAAATTAAATCCATGTAAATAAATACCTGCTCTGTTTCAACAGGTAAAATATAAGTTTTCTGATTCATATATTTCTTTCCCAAGATATTGCATTACTATTTATTTTATTCTATAAATTTCATCATGAAACTGAAAACTAATTTTAAATCTGAAAAAATAAATTACAGGGATTCATTAATATGAAAAATGTTCTCAGTGAATAGAAATTCTGAATTTTCTTAGCCTTGTTCTTACAGCGTTGTTTAGTTGCTGTGTTGTCTGACTCTTGCGACACCATGGACTGTAGCCCACCAGGCTCCTCTGGCCATGAGATTCCCAGGCAAAAAAACTGGAGTGTATTGCCATTTCCCTCTCTAGGGAATCTTCGCTACTCAGAATTGAACCCAGGTCTCCTGCACTGACAGAGAGATTCTTTCCACTCAGCCACCAGGGAAGCTCCTTCATATCTTACAGAGTTTTAATTAATACTTTAATTGACTAACTCCAAAGATTTACATTTAAAGCTGTTTCTTTTCTAGTTGTTAATTACTCTTCTGTTAAGTAAATAAATATTTCAAGTGTGCAGTGCTCCAAATCTGTTAGAATATTACTGTGTTTTGTTTTAAAGGGGGGAAATATTCAAAACATAATTGATATTGGGATAGAAATCTTACTGAAACAGAACTGTCTTCACATACATACTACTTCAATTCAAATTATCTTCAAAATGGTCTTCTAATTGCAATTGAAATATAAAACATATATAAGCATACACACTCATATATACAACCTTTTGACAATTTCATACACATAAACTTCATTTCAAAAAATAGGTAATATTTCTCTTTGCTATACTTAAATTATTTTTATTCTGTTTTGTTTTATTGCAAATTGCTTAAAAGAATATAGAACTTTCTGTAGCCTTGCTGCTAAATCTTTTGATTATAGGATTTACTGGTTTGATTCATGTGATTTATTTTAAATATATCACATTAGTTTCTTTTTTTATATGCTTAAATTTCTTAAAATCTAATTTGACTGTAATGCTCTCAATCCATTATTTGGACAAGTCTGTTACTTTTTATTTGTTGTTTACACAAATAATGTATTATTCCAATTTGAAAATAATAACTTCTATAATATTTGTACTTGCTGTACCTAAACTTTTCAATTATACCCACTTCAATATGTGTTTGTTGTTTAGTCACTAAGTCATGTCCAACTCTTTTGGGACCCCATGGACCATAGCACACCAGGCTCCTCTATCCATGGGATTTCCCAGGTGATAATATTGGAGTGAATTGCCATTTCCTTCTCCAGTGGATCTTCTCAACCCAGGAATCAAACCCACATCTCCTGCATTGGCAAGTGGATTCTTTACCACTGAATCAGCTGGGAAGACCTTTTTAAAGTATAGCTGCCTTAATTTATGTATGTTGTGATTGTAATGGTTCTTTAATTTGGCTATGTAAAAAAATTATTAAGGGCTTCCTCAGTGGCTCAGTGATAAAGAATCTATCTGCCAGTTCAAGAGATGCAGAGTTGATCCCTAGGTAGAGAAATTCCCCTCAAGAAATGGCAACCTACTGCAGTATTCTTGCCTAGGAAATCCCATGGACAGAGGAGCCTAGTGGACTATAGTCCATAGGGTAACAAAAGAATAGAACTTAATTCAGCAACATAAGAACAGCAACAGCAACACAATAGAATCATTGCTGAACTTTCAGAAATACTAATGCCTGCCTATTTAACACATCCAGAAATTTTCTTTATTTGATTTTGCAGAGTACAGAGTTCAGTCAACACTCCTTAGGTGATTCTAATATGCAGCCAAGTATGAGAACTAACTTCAGTTTGGGGATTGCCACTGAGTAAAATGCTTATATTTAAAATATGAACCCTTAGAATTTAAACTTTTTAAAACTATTACTCTAAAATTGCAACTAATTAACATCTTAACAAAGAACTGTACAAAAAAGATCTTCATGACCCAGATAATCATGATGGTGTGATCATTGACCTACAGCCAAACATCCTGGAATGTGAAGTCAAGTGGGCCTTAGAAAGCATCACTACAAAAAAAAAAAAAAAAAGAAAGAAAGCATCACTATGAACAAAGCTAGTGGAGGTGATGGAATTCCAGTTGAGCTATTCCAAATCCTGAAAGATGATGCTGTGAAAGTGCTGCACTCAATATGCCAGCAAATTTGGAAAACTCAGCAGTGGCCACAGGACTGGAAAAGGTCAGTTTTCATTCCAATCCCAAAGAAAGGTAATGCCAAAGAATGCTCAAACTACCATACAATTGCACTCATCTCACATCCTAGTACAGTAATGCTCAAAATTCTCCAAGCCAGGCTTCAGCAATATGTGAACCGTGAACTTCCTGATGTTCAAGCTGGTTTTAGAATAGGCAGAGGAACCAGAGATCAAATTGCCAACATCCGCTGGATCATAGAAAAGCAAGAGAGTTCCAGAAAAACATCTATTTCTGCTTTATTGACTATGCCAAAGCCTTTGACTGTGTGGATCACAATAAACTCTGGAAATTTCTGAAAGAGATGGGAATATCAGACCACCTTACCTGCCTCTTGAGAAACATGTATGCAGGTCAGGAAGCAATAGTTAGAACTGGATGTGGAATAACAGACTGGTTCCAAATAAGAAAAGGAGTTCGTCAAGGCTGTATATTGTCACCCTGCTTATTTAACTTGTATGCAGAGTACATCATGAGAAACGCTGGACTGGAAGAAACCCAAGCTGGAATCAAGATTACTGGGAGAAATATCAATAACCTCAGATATGCAGATGACACCACTCTTATGGCAGAAAGTGAAGAGGAACTCAAAAGCCTCTTGATGAAAGTGAAAGTGGACAGTGAAAATGTTGGCTGAAAGCTCAACATTCAGAAAACGAAGATCATGGCATCTGGTCCCACCACTTCATGGGAAATAGATGGGGAAACAGTGGAAACAGTGTCAGATTTTATTTTTCTGGGCTCCAAAATCACTACAGATGGTGACTGCAGCCATGAAATTAAAAGACGCTTACTCCTTGGAAGGAAAGTTATGACCAACCTAGATAGCATATTCAAAAGCAGAGACGTTACTTTGCCAACCAAGGTTCTTCTAGTCAACGCTATGGTTTTTCCTGTGGTCATGTATGGATGTGAGAGTTGGACTGTGAAGAAGGCTGAGCACTGAAGAATTGATGCTTTTGAACTGTGGTGTTGGAGAAGACTCTTGAGAGTCCCTTGGACTGCAAGGAGATCCAACCAGTCCATTCTGAAGGAGATCAGCCCTGGGATTTCTTTGGAAGGAATGATGCTAAAGCTGAAACTCCAGTACTTTGGCCACCTCACACAAAGAGTTGACTCATTGGAAAAGACTCTGATGCTGGGAGGGATTGGGGGCAGGAGGAGAAGGGGACAATAGAGGATGAGATGGCTGGATGGCATCACTGACTCGATGGATGTGAGTCTGAGTGAACTCTGGGAGTTGGTGAGGGACAGGGAGGCCTGGAGTGCTGCGATTCATGGGGTCCCAAAGAGTAGGACACGACGGAATGACTGATCTGATCTGAACATATTAAAAATAAACATTAATTTGCATACCATAAAATTCATTCTTTTAAAGTGTACAATGAAGTGATATTTAGTGTAGTTACAAAGTTGGGCAACCATCAGCCCTATCTAATTTCAGAATAATTTCATCAGTGCCAAAAGAAACCCCATACCTATTAGCAGGCAGTCTACATTTCTCTATCCTATAGTAACTACCAGTCCACTTTGTGTCTGAGTAGATTTGTCTATTTTGGACATTTCAAATAAATTCATATAATATGGAATAATTTCTCAATTACTTGCACCTACAATTTCTTTCATCAGTGTCTTATGATTTTCCATTTAATTTATTCCTAGGTATTTTATCCTTTTTGATTATATTGTAGATGATATTGTTTTATCTCTTTTTCAGATATTTCATTTGTTACTGTTGAGATATGCGCCTGAATATTAAATGTTGTTTTGTACCTTGAAAATTTACTGAATTCCTTTATTAGTTCAAACATCGTTTGTTATTATTAGGACTTTATAAATATAAAATTGTTTCATTTGCAAATAGTGACTGTTTCCGTTCCAATTGGGATGTCATTTTAAAATGTATTTATCTTAATTGTTCTGGTTCAGACTTCCCATACTATGATTAATAAAAGTGATGATAGTGGACATCACAGATTTGTTCCTGATCTTAGAAGAGGGGTTTAAAACCTCTCATCATTGAACATGATGGTAGGTCTTGACTTGTCATATATGATTTTATTATATTGAAGTATGTTGCTTCTGTGCCCAATTAGAGTTTTTTTTTTTTTTATCATGAATGGATGTTGAATTTTGTCAAATGGCTTTTTACTTCATCTACTGAAATGATTATGGGCTTTATATATTCATTTCTATTATTGTGATGTATTACATTCATTGATTGTCATGTATTGAACCATCCTTGCCACAAAGATGAGTCTCACTTGATTATGGTATATGACCCTTTCAATATGCTGTTGAAATCATTTTTTAAGTTAAGAATATTTGCATCTGTATTCCTCAGAGATATTTTTAATACTTTTTTGAAGTGCCCATATATGATTTTGACATAAAAGTAATGCTGGCCTCATGAAATGAGTTTGAAATTATTCTCACCTATTTAATTTTCTGCATGAGTTTGAGAAGGATTGGTATTAATTATTCTTTAGATTTTTGGTAGAATTCACCAGTGAAACTATGTGGTCCTGGACATTTATTTACTGGGAACTTTTTGTTCCTCATTCAGCATTCTTACTTGTTGTCTATTCAGATTTTCTATCTTATTCAGATTCATTCTTTTTTAATTAATTTTTTAATTAATTTAATTACTTTACAATATTGTAGTGGTTTTTGCCATACATTCACATGAAACAGCCAGGGGTGCACATGTGTCCCCCATCCTGAACCCCCCACCCTCTTCCCTTCCCATTCTATCTCTCAGGCTCATCCCAGTGCACCAGCCCTGAGCACTCTGTCTCATGCATCACACCTGGACTAGCAATCTATTTCACATATGGTAATATACATATTTCAATGCTATTCTCCCAAATCATCCCACCCTCGCCTTCTCCCACAGAGTCCAAAAGTCTGTTCTTTATCTCTTTGTATCTTCTGCTGTCTCACATATTGGGTCATTATTACCATCTTTCTAAATTCCATATATATGCATTAATATACTGTATTGGTGTTTTTCTTCCTGACTTACTTTACTCTGTATAATAGGCTCCAGTTTTATCCACCTCATTAGAACTGATTCAAATGCATTCTTTTTAATAGCTGAAAATATTCCATTGTGTATACGTACCACAGCTTTCTTGTCCATTTATCTGCCGATGGACATCTAGGTTGCTTCCATGTCCCAGCTATTGAAAACAGTGGTGCAATGAACATTGGGGTAAACATGTCTCTTTCAATTCTGGTTTCCTTAGTAGTGTATGGTTCTTGATAGGTAATGTCATGCAAAATACCAGGCTAGATGAAGCACAAGCTGAAATCAAGACTGCTGGGAGAAATATCAATAACCTCAGGAATGAAGATGACACCATCCTTATGGCAGAAAGAGAAGAGGAACTAAAGAGCCTCTTGAGGAAGGTATAAGAGGAGAGTGAAAAAGCTGGCTTAAAACTCACCATTCAGAAAACTAAGATCATGGCATCTGGTCCCATCACTTCATAGCAAATAGTTGCAGAAACAATGGAAACAGTGAGAGAATTTATTTTCCTGGGCTCCAAAATCACTACAGATGGTGACTGCAGCCATGAAATTAAAAGACACTTACTCCTTGGAAGAAAAGCTATGACAAACCTAGACACATATTAAAAAGTAGAAACATTATTTTGCTGACAAAGGTCTGTATAGTCAAAGCTATGGTTTTCAAATAGTCATGCATGAATGTGAGATTTGGACCATAAAGAAAGCTGAGTACTGAAGAATTGATGTTTTTGAACTGTGATGTTGGAGAAGACTCTTTAGAGTCCCTTAGGCTGCAAGGAGATCAAACCAGTCAATCCTAAAGGAAATCAGTCCTGAGTATTCTTTGGAATGACTGATGCTGAAACTGATGCTCCAATACATTGACCAACTGATGTGAAGAGCCGATTCACTAGAAAAGATCCTGATACTAGGAAAGATTGAAGCCAGGAGGAGGATGGGAGGACAAAGGATGAGATGGTTGGATGGCATCACTAGCTCAATGGACATCAGTTTGAGTAAGCTCCAGGAGATGATGAAGGACAGAGAAGTCTGGCATGCTCAGTCCATAGGGTAACAAAGAGTTGAACATGGCTGAGTAACTGAACAACAATAATTCTGGGGACTTATTTATTCTAGGTTATAAAATCTGTTGAGGTATAATTGATGATAGTTGTTTCTGTCATATAATCTTGATTTCTAATTTATCTCTGTGTTTCTGGCAGCTAATGAGATTCTCCAGTTTATCTTTTCTATCGTCGTACATTTATGTCCTTCAATGAAGTTCTACTCTTCTCTAGTCTTACTTCTTCATGTCCTTTTAACCCATAGAAAATACTTTCTTTAATTGTCTAATTTTATTTCACTCTTGTCACTCCTATTCTCTACTCAAAATATTTGTGTTACTTTACCTTGATCACCAACCAAAAACTTGATAATAACTTTATTCCAGTACAGTATTGCTTCCTTTTTTTTTTCGGTTTAATTTGTGTAGGGATCGAATTTTGCCTAATCCTTAAATACCTCTGTTCATATTTACTGATTACAATAGTTAGTACATATTCTTACCATTATTTCTTTCAACTTTTTGAGATATAACTGACAGCACTATATGAGCTTAAGATGTATAGCATAATGATTTGACTTACACTAATCATTAAATGATTACCACAATAGATTTAATGAGCATCCATAATCTCATTGAAGAAGTGGAGAACTTTTTGCCTTGTGTTGAGAAGTCTTAGGATCATCACCGTTTTTTGAAAATATACTTCAATTTATAAGATGAAGCTTAGTTCACTATCCTTTGAATAAAGACTAGACTGAGTAAGCTACTTCCAAATAATAGTATATCTAAAGAGAAAAATGGCAACATTGAAGTGAAGAAACCAGACAGACACTTAGCCAAGTGATCAAGTTAACATCAGCAGTCATAGGTCAGGTCAATAGTATATGCATACTGCCTTTGTAGTATTTCTTTCCAAAACTCTATGGCTTCAGTATAATCATGAAAAAGAAAATTAAAGTAAAAATTGAGAGTCATTCTACAAAATATATGACGCAAATACTTGACCTTAAAAAGTATCAGGGATGTAAGGGAAAAAAAATTACAGATTGCTTTGGAGAAGACTAAAGAAACTGACTGATGAACAGCAAGGTGATAGCTTGGCTTGAATCCTAAAATAGAATAAAAATGTTACTGAAAAACTGGTGAAATATAAATAGTTCTGTAGTTAGTATAGCTTACCAATGTTAGTTGCTTGGTTTTGATGAATATGCCATGCTTACACTGATAATCGGAGAAGGCAATGGCACCCCACTCCAGTACTCTTGCCTGGAAAATCCCATGGATGGAGGAGCCTGGTAGGCTGCAGTCCATGGGGTCGCTAAAAGTCGGACACGACTGAGTGACTTCACTTTCACTTTTCACTTTCATCCATTGGAGAAGGAAATGGCAACCCACTCCAGTGTTCTTGCCTGGAGACTCCCAGGGACCGGGGAGCCTGGTGGGCTGCCGTCTATGGGGTCGCACAGAGTCGGACACGACTGAAGGGACTTAGCAGCAGCAGCAGCACGCTGATAATAATATTAAAGAAAGATAGATGAAAAGTACAAGGGAACACTCCACACTATCTTTGTAACGGTTTGATAAGTGTAAAATTGGCCTTCCCTGGTGGCTCAGCACTATAGAATCCTCCTGCCAATACAGGAGATGCCGATTTTATCCCTAGGTCAGGAAGATCGCTTACAGAAGGAAATGGCATCCCACTGCAATATTCTTGCCTAGGAAATCCCATAACAGAGGCGCTTGCCTGGCTACAGTCCATGGGATCACAAAAGAGTCGGACATGGCTTAGCGATTGAACAATAAAACAACAAAATCCAAAATTATTTAAATATAGAATAGCAAAGAAGAGATGAGTAATATCCTATCCACAAGTGGATATTCTCAGAATTATAAAGATTAAATTTTTACCTAAATATATTATCAGTGAAAGATATTTAATTTAACATGTATGTATGTGTGTATATATATATATACACACACACACACAAGATTTATGGCAGAATTTGAAAAGTTGGTTATAAAGTTACATGCAATTAGAAATCCCAAGGCTTTGTTGTAAAAAGAATAGGTAGATATGTGTGTGTGTGTATGTATTTTATACATATGAATTCACTGATATATTTTGCAATTATATGTATTACATAATTAATTATAAGAATGATATATATACAGTAACATAATAATTAAGACATTAAAGTATTGTTCCAGGATGGGTTAATAGTATGTTATTTTTTCCCAGCTGACTAATAAGATTTAGATTGTGCAGCTGTGCTCTTTATTTCTTACTCTCCTGGCCCACTAATCTTAGAATTGGCCAGTGTCTTTCCCATCACTCCTGTTTGATGTTCCTGGAATTATCCCCACTTCAATGAGGATTGTTAATCCAATTCACACTTCTGGTTTAAAATAAAAATCATTTTTTTTTTCTGGTCTTTTTCTGACTGAATAAGGAGCGATAATCCATATTATAAACTTAATACTTTTGCAATACTTATGAGAGTTGCAATTTTGTCCTTATCTATATTTTCTAAAGTATTTTCTAAAGATACAACTTCCTTATCAGTTTAAGAGAAGTGCCAAAACAAAATACCTTAAATTGGGTGGCTTAAACCACAGAAACGTATTTTCTCACAGTTATGGAGGCCAGGCAAAATCAAGTTGTTGCCGCGTTTGATTTCACCTGAGGCTTGTCTCCTTGACGTGCAGCCAGTCGCTTTCTGCCTTTGTCCTTACCCTGCTTTTCCTTAGTGCACACATCCCTGACGTCTCTGTGCTTCCAAAAGTACATCACCTATATTTGATTAAGGCCCTGCCCTGATGGATTCATTTTAACTTTGTCACCTCTTTAAATAATTTATCTCCAAATATGATTTCCTTCTTAGATATTGGGACTTGGGACTTCAACATATGAATGTTAGGGAGACATAGGTCAGCCATAATATTCTCCACTTGATTGAGCTTCATAAGGATATGACACATGTCTGTCTTGTCCATAACTGTGTTGTTGTTTAATGAATGAATGAATATGTATACATTACCATGCCCCATATGTGGAAATAAGTTGTGACTTTGTTTTTATTTACAAAATAGTCTAAATTAAGTTGAATGCCTCAATTTATAAACAATTGAACAGCTTAAAATAGGTAGAAATACATTCACAACCTGAGACAATGAGAGTAATTTTGAAGTTAAATATAATACTTATGTTACTAAGGTGACAATTTTGTCATTTCTTTCTTACTTTATTTTATGGAGTTTAAGAGTAATATCATTAAAACAAACAAACAAAAATCAATGTGATAAAACTATACTAACCTGTGTGTTCTTGAACTATATTTCTGAAGCTGGTTCCTTAAGAGACTTTAGTGTATGCTTTTCTTGAGCTGTCGCCTTGTTAACAGGCAATCATTTTCCTGAGTGAATTTTTATAACAGTTCTTATGTAAAACTTGGCTCTTCAAAAGTTTTCTTATTTGTGTCTTTTTTTAAAAGGATAGAATATTAATATATAATTTTATTTGGATATCATACAGGCATGAACCTAACAGAATCCCCAAAGAACATACAGTTAAGGAATGTACAAATTACATGAACTGTTTTTCTGTGCATGTATTTTCAGTAAAATTTTATTACTTAAAAATATTATTTTTTATTCAGTAAAATTTTATTTTAGTATAATATATACACAGAGAAGTTTCTATGTTAAGTTCATAGCTCAGTTCATTTTTAAGTAAAATCACTAATGTAATCAGCACCCAAATAAGAAATAGAACCAGTTTTCTCTAATGCATCCCTCAAGTTGGTAAACTCCTTCCAAGCTAATACCAGGACTTTTATCTCCATAGATTTTTCTTTAAAGATTTCCAATTTTATGCAAACTAAATTATGCTTGATATACTCTTTTAAATCTAGCTTCATTTGAAGTCATTCAGAAATATGCTTATGAATCCATTTGCATTGTTGCACATAGCAATTGTTTGTATAGTAAATATATTTCAATTTGTCCATCCTACTGTTGATGAATATTTGGGGTGTTTCTATCATTTATTTTTCCTTATTTGACATAAATGCTTTTGGAACTCTTAAAACTGTGTTTAGTATAAATATCTACGTTGGACCTACACTGATTAGAATTTCTATGTCATAATATACATATATTTTCGCTCTTAGTAAATTCTGCCTAAGTGGCAATACAGTTTCCATTTTGCTCACTCTTTCTTGGGATATTCACCCTTAAAACCCAGCCACCATACTTTGAGAAAGTTAAAAATATACAACTCTAGTTGATGTCTCACCTTACAGCACACATTAACCACCCAACATTTCAGTAGGAAAACCCTTGGATGAATCTAACTTTCAACTGTCTTGACACACTGATTCGTGCCAAGTGGAGAAGAGAAGAGCAGTCCACACTGACCTGAAAAATTGCATATTTGCAGGCAAATATGCTGGACTGGAAGAAACCCAAGCTGGAATCAAGATTGCCGGGAGAAATATCAATAACCTCAGATATGCAGATGACACCACTCTTATGGCAGAAAGTGAAGAGGAACTCAAAAGCCTCTTGATGAAAGTGAAAGTGGAGAGTGAAAAAGTTGGCTGAAAGCTCAACATTCAGAAAACGAAGATCATGGCATCTGGTCCCACCACTTCATGGGAAATAGATGGGGAAACAGTGGAAACAGTGTCAGACTTTATTTTTCTGGGCTCCAAAATCACTACAGATGGTGACTGCAGCCATGAAATTAAAATATGCTTACTCCTTGGAATAAAAGTTATGACCAACCTAGATAGTATATTCAAAAGCAGAGACATTACTTTGCCAACAAAGGTTTGTCTAGTCAAGGCTATGGTTTTTCCTGTGGTCATGTATGGATGTGAGAGTTGGACTGTGAAGAAGGCTGAGAGCCAAAGAATTGATGCTTTTGAACTGTGGTGTTGGAGAAGACTCTTGAGAGTCCCTTGGACTACAAGGAGATTCAACCAGTCCATTCTGAAGGAGATCAGCCCTGGGTTTTCTTTGGAAGGACTGATGCTAAAGCTGAAACTCCAGTACTTTGGCCACCTCACGAGAAGAGTTGACTCATTGGAAAAGAGTCTGATGCTGGGAGGGATTGGGGGCAGGAGGAGAAGGGGATGACAGAGAATGAGATGGCTGGATGGCATCACTGACTTGATGGACGTGAGTCTGAGTGAAGTCCGGGAGTTGGTGATTGACAGGGAGGCCTGGCGTGCTGCGGTTCATGGGGTCGCAAAGAGTCGAACACGACTGAGTGACTGATCTGATCTGATCTGATCTGATGTATGCTCCGAGGGCTTCTCAAAGTGGTGTTAGTGGTAAAGAAGCCACCTGCCAATGCAGAAGACATAAGAGACATGGGTTTGATTCCTGAGTCAGGAAGATCCCAAAGAGCAAGACATGGCAACTCACTCTAGTACTCTTGCCTGGAGAATCCCATGGACAGAAGAGCTTGGAGGGCTACAGTCCATAGGGTTGCAAAGAGGCAGACACAACTTAAGCAACTTAGCACACATGCATGCATATACACTGCCATTGTTTTGATCCACTAAATTTTGGAGTAGTTGGTTATGCAGCAATTAATAATTGGAAAGGGAGGGATTTCACTAGCTTGTAGATGACAATGAAATAGTGAAAGATTTATCATATCTGCAACATCTAGACATGTCTAGATGTTACCCAGTCCAACCATGCTCTGCTTGCTGCACTACAGGCCAATAAAATTGGAGACAAGGTTTTGAGGCAAGAAATACATCTTTATTAGTAAAGTTGACTCACAGAGACAATGGAAGACTAATATTTCGAACTAACCATCTTGTTGCTATCTTTATGCCAGGTTCTTTTATAGAACAGAGAGGGGAGGAGTTGAGGAAGTAAAGTAAAAAGGCCATTATCTTGCAGATATCTCCTAGAATGGCCAATGTCCATGAAGGGTGTGTTAATCTCTTCTTCCTTAAAGACATTTAGAGGTGTTGGTTGTTGTGCCCTCAACTAGGGACAGGTTTCCCTGTCCTTCACCATCTCCCAGAGTTTGCTCATACTCATGTCCAACTTAATCCAACCATCTCATCCTCTGCCTTCCCCTTCTCCTTCCATCAATCTTTTCCAGCATGAGGCTCTTTCCCAATGAGTGGGTTCTTCACATCAGGTAGCCAAAGTATTGAAAGTTCAGCATCAGCATCCGACCTTCCAATGAATATTCAAGGTTGATTTTCTTTAAGATTGACTGGTTTGATCTCCTTGCTATCCAAGAGACTCTCAAGATCACCAGCACCACAAATCAAAAACATCAATTCTTTGGCACTCAGCCTTCTTTATGGTCCAGCTCTCATATCTGTACATGACTACTGGAAAAAACCATAGCTTTTACTGTATGAAACTTTGTTGGCATAATGATGTCCCTGCTTTTTAATACTCTGTCTAGGGTTGCATAGCTTTCTAAAATTTAGCCAAAACCTCTGTCTCTTTCTGTCTCTGTTTCTTCCTCTCTCTCTCTATCAAAAAGAAAGTCAAAAAGAAAAAAAAAATCTAGTTTAAAAGATTATAATGTAGACTTTTTAAACTTAACTTTGATGAAATATAATTCAAGCAAGAAAATGTGCCCATTTTAGAATGAGTTTAACAAATGTGTATGCTTGTGTAGTCAGCACTACATAGTAGTGCTGAATGCACTATTAGATATATAATGCATTCATAACAATGAAAATTTCCTGTGACATTTTTCTTCATTTGCTGTCTATCACTACAGATCAGAGAAGGCAATGGCACCCCACTCCAGTACTCTTGCCTGGAAAATCCCAGGGGCGGAGGAGCCTGGTAGGCTACAGTCCATGGGGTCGCTAAGAGTCGGACATGACTGAGTGACTTCACTTTCAGTTTTCACTTTCATGCACTGGAGAAGGAAATGGCAACCTACTCCAGTGTCCTTGCCTGAAGAATCCCAGGGATGGTGGAGCCTGGTGGGCTGCCATCTATGGGGTCGCACAGAGTCGGACACGACTGAAGTGACTTAGCAGCAGCAGCATCACTACAGATTAGACTTGTCTTACCTAGAGCTACTCATAAATGAAATTATACAGGATGAACACTTGTATGTTTCATTTTTTGTTCTTTATAAACTTATGGAGATTTAATCATCATCTTTTTGGGGATTCACATATTTAGGAGTGTAATCACTGAGTTGTTTATAAAAGACACATCAAACTTTTCAAGAAACTTCCATACTGGTTTTCCAAATGGTTTTAACCCTTTTATTTCTCACTGGGAGCATTCTTTGTCCTCCACATCTTTGCCAACAGTCAGTCTTTTTGGTATTAGCCATATTATCTGGGCTTCCCATGTGGCACTAGTGGTAAAGAACTCATCTGCCAATACAGGAGACATAAAAGATGTTGGTTTGATCCCTGGGTTAGGAAAATCCCCTGGAGGACATGGCAACCCTTTACAGTATTCTTGCCTGGAGAATCCCCATGGACAGACTAGCCTGGTAGGCTGCAGTTCATAGGGTTGCAAAGAATCAGACATGACTGAAGTGGCTTAGTACATATTGTATTATCCGTAGGTTTATAGTGGTATATTTGTGTGTGTGTGTGTGATTTTAGTCGTTCAGCAAGTTTTCTTGTCCTTATCAGTCATCTGTGTATCTTATTTCAGGAAGTGTCTGTTCAGATATTTAGCACATTTTTATTGGGTTATGTTTCATTATTGAACTTTAAGAGCTTTATGCCATTTAGATGTTAGTAATTTGCCAGATACATGTATTTTTTTATTGTGAATATTGTCATATTCTCTGTAGCTTCATTCAAATGTTTTTAGTTATAATTTTCCAGATCAGAATATTTTAGTATCTGTGAACTTCAATTTTATTTTTCTTCTTTTATAGATTGGATTTTTTTTATTATTATTTTTCCCACTCCATGTTTATGAAGATTTATTCCTATCCTTTCTTCTATAAATTTAGTAGTTTTACATTTTACCATTTATGTTTCATTTTGAGTTTTTGTTGGAATATCTGAATATTTAACTCTTAATTTTACTATTGAATTGACTGAGTCCTTTTGTAAAAAAAAATCAGTTCACTATGGGTATATCTCAGACCCTACTTTGTTCAATTAATTTATATTTTTATCCTTAATCCAACAAACAGTTGATTACTGTAGCACAATAATACAATTTATATCAGGAATTTTTGACTATTCAGTGTTTTTGCATTACTACATATATTTCCTATTGATTTATTATTTAGTCTTCATTATATCCTAATGTGATTTTGACCAAGATCATAGTGAATCTGTACTTCAAATCAGGGAGAATCATCATCTAAAACTATGGATTTTTGATGCAGTTATTTATACCTTTCTTAATTTCTCTCAGAAATGTTTTATATTTTTCAAGTTTGAATCTTGCACAAGTTTGTTAACTTCTTCTGAATTTGATTTTTAATGGTAGCATAAGATACACCTTTAAAATGTCTAATTCTTATGTTTCTTGTTAATCTATAAAAATATAAATGATATTTTACTTTTAACTTATGTCCAGTGACCCTTTTATTGATTAATTCACTGACTAAACTATGTAATTATAGTAGGTTTTGTTTTGTAGTTTCCTTAGAAATTTCTACAGGCACATTTCTGCCACTTAGCATGTCTATTTGATAACAAACACTGTAAATATTATAATTTCAAATGTTCAAATATTATTTTTTCCATCTAAAAAGGAAATTTGGAGATTTAATTTTAAGGCACTTGCATTATATGCAGGTCATTTTGATTCCTTTGAGACCTGTTTTAAAACTTCGCTTCAGTTCAGTTCAGTTCAGTTGCTCAGTCATGTCCGACTCTCTGTGACCCCATGAATCACAGCACTCCAGGCCTCCCTGTCCATCAACAAATTCTGGAGTTCACTCAGAATCACGTCCATCGAGTTGGTGATGCCATCTGGCCATCTCATCCTCTATCGTCCCCTTCTCTTCCTGCCCCCAATCCCTCCCAGCATCAGGGTCTTTTCCAATGAGTCAACTCTTCACATGAGGTAACCAAAGTATTGGAGTTTCAGCTTTAGCATCAGTCCTTCCAATGAACACTCAGGACTGATCTCCTTTACGATGGACTGGTTGGATCTCCTTACAGTCCAAGGGACTCTCAAGAGTGTTCTCCAACACCACAGCTCAAAAACATCAATTCTTCGGCACTCAGCTTTCTCCATGTCCACCTCTCACATCCATACATTACCACTGGAAAAACCATAGCTTTGACTAGATGGACCTTTGTTGGCAAAGTAATGTCTCTGCTTTTCAATATGCTATCTAGGTTGGTCATAACTTTTATTCCAAGGCGTAAGCTCCTTTTAATTTCATGGCTTCAATCACCATCTGCAGTGATTTTGGAGACCAAAAAACAAAGTCTGACACTGTTTCCACTGTTTCCCCATCTATTTCCCATGAAGTGATGAGACCAGATGCCATGATCTTAGTTTTCTGAATGTTAAGCTTTAAGCCAACTTTTTCACTCTCCTCTTTCACTTTCATCAAGAGGCTTTTTAGTTCCTCTTCACTTTCTGCCATAAGGGTGGTGTCATCTGCATATCTGAGGTTATTGATATTTCTCCTGGCAATCTTTATTCCAGCTTGTGCTTCTTCCAGCCCAGCGTTTCTCATGATGTACTCTGCATACAAGTTAAATAAACAGGGTGACATTATACAGCCTTGATGTACTCCTTTTCTTATTTGGAACCAGTCTGTTGTTCCATGTCCAGTACTAACTGTTGCTTCCTGACCTGCATACAGGTTTCTCAAGAGGCAAGTCAGGTGGTCTGATATTCCCATCTCTTTCACAGTTTATTGTGATCCACACAGTCAAAGGCTTTGGCATAATCAATAAAGCAGAAATAGATGTTTTTCTGGAACTCTCTTGCTTTTTCGATGATCCAGCAGATGTTGGCAATTTGATCTCTGGTTCCTCTGCCTTTTCTAAAACCAGCTGGAACAAACTTTGCTTATGCAGAACTAAAATAGATGTTCTCGAGGGATATCTTGAGATGGATGAGATGCCATCTGGCCATCTCATCCTCTGTCATCCCCTTCTCCTCCTGCCCCCAATCCCCCCCAGCATCAGGGTCATATACTTATATATACTGAAATTTATATACTTATACTGAAATACTTATACTGAAATTTATCTTCTTGTAGTTTGTTATTGAAAATCCCATTTAGTGTCCAAGTACTCCCCATTCTGGCTGGTCTGACCTTGCAAGTCTTTCTAGCCTGTGTGATCTCTGGAAATGGTTCATTTTAAAACTTTCCATTGTGTGTGTTGTGGGTGGTGAGGGTAGGTGTAGGTGTGGTTTCACCTTTGCATGTGCAGTTCAATATAGAGCAAAGATCCTCTATATATTTCTGAGGTGCTTTCTGTGTATATTTCCTTGATAGAACTCTGCCCTACAACTTCCAGCTGCCTCAGCCGCCCCAAATGTCAATTATCTCTTTTAACTCAGTGAGACCTTCAGGCTCTTTGAATACTTGCTCTTTGTCCTTGAATTTCTGAAACTGCCTTCAGGCATAATGCCTGGGCAATTGGAGTGCTTATTTCCATCTCTCAGGGATCACAATCTGTTGCTTCCTCTTGTCCAAAGTCTGCTAATTTTTGCTTCATATAGCTTTGTAATTATGTATGGTAAGATTTCAAGTCATAAATGGCCTATTCTGGCATGGCCAGCAAGTTAAGATGCAAAATATAGTTTATATGAAAAACAAATTATGCAAGTTGTATAATTCAGCTATATAAAACTAGTAAATCCTCTTGTTTCAGTATCAGACTAAGTGCACTTTAAATTAATATACCTCTAAAATTTAAAATAAGTGGTCGGCCATGTTATTGACCATCTATTGATAGCTATATGGGGGGAAGATAGATAGATCTAGATATTCTTGTAGTGGGAGAAGAATTTGATGTTTTCTCAATTTATTCAAATACTGCATATAAAAAGTAGAGGGTTGATGATGACAATATATTTTGAAAAGGTATGGTGATCATAAAAACACAAAACATGACTAATAATAATTTATATTGCATTTTGAAAAAAGTTAAAAATCCATATTGTATCTATTGATAAACTATATCAATATGGAAGGGAAGTTATGACCAACCTGCTGCTGCTAAGTCACTTCAGTCGTGTCTGACTCTGTGCGACCCCATAGATGGCAGCCCACCAGGCTCCCCTGTCCCTGGAATTCTCTGGGCAAGAACACTGGAATGGGTTGCCATTTCCTTCTCCAATGCATGAAAGTGAAAAGTGAAAGTGAAGTTGCTCAGTCTTGTCTGACTCTTAGAGACCCCATGGACTGCAGCCTACCAGGCTACTCCATCCATGGGATTTTCCAGTCAAAAGTGCTGGAGTGGGATGCCATTGCCTTCTCTGTGACCAACCTAGACAGCATATTAAAAAGCAGAGACATTACTAGGCCAAAAAAGGTCCATCTAGTCAAGGCTATGGTTTTTCCAATGGTCATGTATGGATGTGAGAGTTGGATTGTAAAGAAAGGTGAGTGCCAAAGAATTGATGCTTTTGAACTGTGGTGTTGGAGAAGACTCTTGAGAGTCCCTTGGACTGTAAGGAGATCCAATCAGTCCATCCTAAAGGAGATCACCCCTGGATGTTCATTGGAAGGACTGATGTTGGAGCTGAAACTCCAATACTTTGGCCACCTGATGAGAAGAGTTGACTCATTTGAAAAGCCCGTGATGCTGGGAAAGATTGAAGGCAGTAGGAGAAGGGGACAACAGAGGATGTGATGGTTGAATGGCATAACCAACTCAATGGAGATGAGTGTGAGTAAACTCCCAGAGTTGGTGATGGACAAGGAAGCCTGGCGTGCTGCAGTCCATGGGTTTACAAATAGTCGGACACAATTGAGCGACTGAACTGACTGACTGATGTAGGTAGATAAACGTGAATTAGACCATTCTCAGGGTAAAGTTGGAGGATTCATTAGCTACAGAAATTGACCCTAGGCTAATTTTCATCGTACTACAGACTTCATAACTTTGTATCCTCTAAAAGTGAAAGTGAAAGTCACTCAGTCTTTGTGACCCCATTAACTATATAGTCCATGGAATTCTCCAGGCAAAATACTGGGTGGTTTGCCATCTTCTACTCCAGGGGATCTTCCCAACCCAGGGATTGAAGCCAGGTCTCACACATTGCAGGTGGATTCTTTACCAGCTGAGCCACCAGGAAAGCCATTGTATGCAATAGAACCATCTAATTAATTAATTAATTACTTTGCCTGCACTGGGTCTTTGCTGTGTGTGGGCTTTCTGTACTTGCAGCTAGCAGGGGGCTACTCTTTTTTGCGATGTGCAGGCTTCTCATTGCAATGGCTGCTGTTGTTTCAGAGCACAGGCTCTAGGTGCCCAGACACAGTAGTTGTGGCACATGGGCCTCATTGCTACATGGCATGTAGAATCCTCCTGCACCCAGGGATTGAATCCATGTGCCCTGCAATGGCAGGCGGATTCTCATCCACTGTACCACCAGGAAAGTCCCCAAATCATCTATTTTTAATAATCTCTTTGGTTACAATACCAGAGAATATTATTTACTATACTCTAATAGCTGGAGAAGGAAATGGTAACCCACTCCAGTACTATTGCCTGGAAAAAAATCCCATGGATGGAGGATCCTGGCTACAGTCTGTGGGGTCACAAAGGGTGAGGCTCTAATTCTATACTACTAATGTCCTTATAAGAAGGTGAAGAGATACTTGAGAGCTCACTTCTGTACTCTCTTCCTCTTCACATATGCACTTGCAGGCGTGCACACAACACACACATGCACAGAGGAGAAACCATGCTTGGACACAGTGAGAAGGTAATGGCCTATAAACCAGGAAGAGGATCCTCATTAGGAACCACGCTGACATCTTTATTTTGGTCTTATAGATTCATAACTACGAGAAAATTAATTTCTATTGTTTAAGCCACCCAGTCTGCGATACTGTGTTATGGATGCCCAAGCAGAGTAATACATAAGTCAATGTTATCTTCACGTTTAAAGCATTGGTAAATAAATGGTCAAGATTCTTAAACTTACTGTTAAATATTTCCAGTCAAAGTAAAACAGACATTAGGATATTTTAAAATATAAACTACAATAGTTGATGTAACTTTAAAAAAAATCATCATACCTAAGCACCTCTTGCTCATTTCTATCCCTGGTGTTCTGATGATTTGTTATCTTTTTATAAAAAAATTACATTTGGAACTACACTTTGTCATTAACAATGATCAAAATTTTTATGCAAGAATTGATCATAGGAATCATCATGTGATCGTAGAAAATTTTCTATAATAACTCAAGCAGCTTTACTTCAGAAACAAGATCGACCATTTTCATGAGATACTAGACTACTTATCATATTACTTAAATTATTCATATTCTTTTAAGAGCATAATTTTAAATATGAATGAGTTATATCACTATGTGTGGTAGGGGATTGATAGTTAACTAATAACATTCTGTGATAGCTATATTAAAAATCAGAAGTATTAAAACAAATTAAAGGCTTATTTTAAAACATCATATTAAATAATAAATTCCATTACCTGAGCTTAGAAAATGTTGGTAGTTAAAAAAAAAAAAGAATTACAAAAGAGATGAAACAGTATGTACAAAATACTTATCCCAAAGAAGTGCTTAAAGCTCCATTAGAATTAATCTGGAGTAAAACTTACCAGTCTTGTTGACCACTCATTGGCATTCAGGATCCCATGGCACTCTTTGAAACAGCAGAGGTATTAACCCTGAAGTTCTGGCCTTATTCCAAATCTATTAATTAAATACTCCCTACCTTATATTCCCCACATATTTCCAATTAGGAAAATTATTCTCAATTTCTCTTTGATATTGCTATTGGGAAATGTTCTGGCACAAATCTCCTGTATCGTTCTCTCTGGAATTTAATTTCAGTACAGCTTGAAATTTGGGATAAATGACATCTTTATATTTAAGGTGTTCTGACCACTAATAAACTGTGGCAAAAAGGACAATTGGACATTTCATAGAACATGTTGTTCAGATAAAACATGTCATTTTGTGTGCATGTTTGTGTATATATAAGAAATATTATTAATGTAATGAATATTAAATTTCTTAATCATAAAACATCAAAATAGAAGAAAAGTAATTGAAACTTCCAGGATATTCTTAATGTAGAGGGAGGAATTTCCTGACAAGACAGCAGAAGTTATACTAATCAAAAAAGAGATAGGAATTGCCAAGTTTTTCCTTTTTTTTTCACTTTCAAACCTCTACAGCTGGTTACGTGGGGGAAGAAACAGATGGGATGTATTATATATATTTAAACAGCCTTTGACATCACATCAAACACCTTGGCTTTTGCTCTGTAAACGGAACTTAACTATTTTCCCACTTATTGCAGTCATAGCATTATTTACATTTTATTTGAATGTTAAAGACTAGACAAGTAATTGAAAATATATAAATATGTTAATTTGTGTATCACAAAACAAAGTGATATCAAAGAGAGAACTAAACATTCTATTTTAAATTAATGAACAGTGAACTATTTTTTTATTTTCTGAAAAATGTGTTAACCAATTGTACTAGTTGAAAATTATCTCTTTTAATCTCTTGGCATTAAGAATAATTCTAAGTCAGTATTTATTTCAGGAATGTTTTCACAGATTAAAAAGTGAATATGGTATAGAGGCTACTGCCAAAAATAATCCTGGGTTTCTGACAGGCCTATTTGTTGTCGTTCAGTTGCTAAGTCGTGTCCAACTCTTTGCGACCCCATGGGCTGCAGCACATTAGGCTTCCCTGTTTTTCACTGTCTCCTGGGGTTTGCTCAAATTCATGTTCATTGAGTCGATGGTATTATCTAATTATTTCATCCTCTGCTGTCCCCTTCTCCTTTTGCCTTCAATCTTTCCCAGCATAAGCATTTTTTCCAATGAGTCAGCTCTTCACATCAGGTAGCCAAAGTATTGGAGCTTTAGTTTCAGCATCAGTTCCGCCAATGAATATTCAGGGTTGATTTCCTTTAGGATTGATTGATTTGATCTCCTAGCTGTCCAAGGTACTCTCAAGAATCCTCCGGCACCACAATTCAAAAACATTTACAAATAGAGTCATATTTGAAAAGACAGAACTTAAGATGGATTCATTAATTCATTTATTAATCCAACAAATATTATTTGAGTATCTACCATGTGATATATATATTTTTTAAATTTATTTTTGGCTATGCTGGATCTTCATTGCTTCATGGGTTTTTCTATAGTTGTGGTGAGTGGGGCTGCTCTCTAGTTGCAGTGTGAGGGTGAGGGTTTCTCATTATGGTGGCTTGTCTTACTTATTGTAGGGCATAGGTTCCAAGGTGCACGGACTTCAGTAGCTGTGGCACATATTAGTTGCAGCTCCTGGGCCCTACAGCAGAAACTCAATAGTTGTGGTGCATGGGCATAGTTGTTCCATGGCTTGTAGGATCTTCCTGGATCAGGGATTGAACCCCTGTTTCCTGCATTGGCAGGCATATTCTTTACCACTGAGCCACGAAGGAAGTCCTGGTGATAGACATGAAGGGAATAAAATAAAGCAAAGTCTTTAAGAGGATTACATTTTATTGGGTAAGAAGACAGTAAACACCCAAATGGTGTCAAATGGCAAAGGAGCTGTGAAGAACAGAAAGAATAAAGAGATACTTGAGAAAAGAATATTTATTTTCCTAAAGTGACCAGAGATGTTAACTTCTAGCCAAAGAGTTTAAATAAAACAGAGTATTTTTTCCATTTCTTTAAAAAGAACTACCTAAATTGTAATTATGATTTTATAATTAATTTTATCTGACTTCTATGACTTCCAATATAAAATACATTTGCTAAAACAAAATGTGTTAATATAAATGGGATAATAATCTTCTGGAGGAAACTGTTACATGCCTTAATTGTCTTAGTAAGAATGAGTAGCATAAGCTATCTCTAGTGTTGACACCTTATCTGAATCTTCACTTTTTGACATAAATTCAAACACATATGATTTTTATGTCAAAAAGTGAAATTTTGAATTGTTGAAATTTTTAACAATTGTTGAAATTTCATAAAGTATTTATCTATGAAGCTCCAAAAAAATTAACATCATGTGATTAAGTAGTTTATATTTATTAAAATTGTCATGACTTATTAACAGTGTGTTTTCAGCTTGATCAAATTATTGGAATAACATGTTTAGTGATTTACTCATCATTTATCATAGCCTTAGAAAATGCTATTGGCTATATATTTTGCAGCTGCCAATTAATATTTGTTACTATCATCTCGACCATGTCAGAATTCTTCCTTGCAACAGTTTTAGTTCTAAATTTGCCTAAAATGTTTGTCTTAATGTAAATTTCATATAACGTTGCTTTTTATTGTATCCATTCATTCACTGTTTGGTTTTATTCTGCATTCTTTCCAGAAAGGGTGATTTTTTTCAGTTTAATTTATTTCACTTTTTTATATTTTTATATTTTGTTCTCTTATTTATGAAAATTACTCCACATAAATTTAGCCAATATCAGTTTTATTTTATGCTGATTTTGTGAAAATAAAAAATAGTAGATTTGCTTCTTGGAAAATATATGAGAAAATCACAATGTATCTTCTGAGATATTTTTAGTATTACATCGAGTAGATTTCTTTAGTATCATTTTATGTACCATGTATTTCTATGCTTATTTTGACAGATCAGAGTAGAACAATGAAGTGAAAATTGGTGGATAAAAGTGGAAAGTTAACAAGGAAAATGGACCTCTATCATTTTTCTGTTTGTAAAAATAGATTTTGTTCACATCTGTAAAATTATAATGTATAAAAATTTGAAATACTGATGTTATATGTACCAATTCCTTCCATCTTACTTGAATATGCAATTTTAGAAAACCATTATTATAATAAGAAGAAAAGAATAGCTTCCTCCATTTTAATTAAATGTTTCTTAATTAAATCCAGTTTTTACTTTTTAAGGGAAGGAATTATGTTTACCCTCATATATTACACTTAATAGAGAACAAAATACAATACCTAGATAGGGGAGAGGCAAAATCTTTGTTGGCACAGGTCCCTCTCTAATAAATATGCTTCACACTTTTAATTAGCTAAACCTTCTCAAATTCTGGAATTTATCTCAATAATCACTGATATCTCTATACTAAATAATATGGTTTAAACAACTTGCAAGTTACTTGACAGTCACCTTAAATTTTGGATATTTTAATTCAGAGCTTTAATAAGCAAGTGTAAAACTCCAAATTCTATCTCTATAACAATGTGCAGTTACTGAAATTTCTACATAAGTTAGTAAATACAAAATGGAAACAACGTATTGTGGAATGTATAGCGTTTTATTAACAAATGACGATAAAAGGAAAACAACAACAACAAAAGGAGCCAATGATTATTACAGTGTACATGAAGTAAGATTCTTTGTTTCAAAAGTGCAAAATGTTTCATATTTTTCTATGCTAGCTAAGGTCTTCCCTGGTGGCTCAGTGGTAAAGATTCTGCCTGCCAGGGGACACAGGGGACACAGGTTCAATCCCTTGGATGAGGAAGTTCCCTTTGAGAAAATGGCAACCCACTCTAGTATTCTTGCCTAGGAAATCCCACTGACAGAGGAGCCTGGTGAGCTACAGTCCATGGGGTCCAAAAAAGTTGGATACGACTTGGCAATGGACTTCCCTGGTAGCTCAGCTGGTAAAGAATCTGCCTGCAATGCAGGAGATGCTGGTTTGATTCCTGGGTCAGAAAGATCCGCTGGAGATGGGATAGCTACTCACTCCAGTATTCTTGAGCTTCCCTTGTGGCTGAGCAGGTAAAGGATTTGCCTGCACTGTGGGAGACCTAGGTTCAATCTCTGTGTTGGGAAGATCCCCTGGAGTAAGGGAATGGCTACCCACTCCAGTATTCTGACCCTGAGAATTTCAGGGATTGTATAGTCCATGGGGTTGCAAAGAGTTGGACAAGACTGAGTCACTTTAACTTGACTTGACTTAGCAACTAAAACAACAATGTTAACTTGAGTAACAAGGGCAAAAAGAATGAAGAAGATAAGAGTCATAACAGTGATAACATTGGATGTGGTTTTGAAAATTATTGGAAAATACTTTTTGAATAAATTATTGGTAAGATAATTCTGTGTTTTTATTTGTAACAGTGAGCACAATATTATTTTGTAATTGAATGAGAATTTTAAATATTCTTTACTATACATAAGGTTTGAATATTTTAAAAGAATGCAATTAGCCCTCTGAATCAGTAGGTTCTGAAGATTCAACCAAACTCCTATAGAGTACACACTTAGCTGTATCCATGGAGTCAGAATTGTGCTCATATAGAGGGCGAACAGTGATATGCCATTTTAAATATGGAACTTGAGCATCCATGGATTTTGATAATCCAGAGTTTCTGGGAATCAGTTCCTTTTGGATATTGGCTATCAAAACAACTGTCTATTAATTTCTAGCATAATTGTATAATCACATATGCTATACATAATTCAAATATATATATTTAAATATATATTTTTGTATGTACATGAAATAAAAAAAAATAGAGATCCACTAGGCCTTATAAATAATTTGCATCTCCCTATATACTCTTCCTTCATCCCATACTTTCCTACCTAAACAGTAGGCACTGTACCGAGTTTTTTATTTACTGTATAGTATATACATATACTTTTGATTTCTTAATTATTAATGAAGCAGCCTTGACTAACTCAATGAAACTAGGCCATGCCATGTGGGGCCACCCAAGGCAGATGGGTCATGGTGGAGAGGTGGATTGTGGTCCACTGGAGAGGAAATGGCAAACCATTTCAGTATTCTTGCCTTGAGAACCCCATGAACAGTATGAAAAGGCAAAAAGATAGGGCACTAAAAGATGAACTCGTCAGGTTGGTAGGTGCCCAATATGCTACTAGAGATGAGTGGAAAAATAACTTCAGAAAGAACGAAGGGATGGAGTCAAAGCAAAAACAACACCCAGTTGTGGATGAGACTGGTGATAGAGGCAAGGTCTGATGCTGTAAAGAGCAATATCACATAGAAACCTGAAATGTTAGGTCCATGAAGCAAGGCAAATTGGAAGTGGTTAAATAGGAGATGGCAAGAGTAAAAGTCACCATTCCAGGAATCAGTGAACTAAAATAGACTGTAATAGGTGGATTTAACTCAGATGCCCATTATATCTACTAATGTGGGCAGGAATCCCTTAGAAGAAATAGAGTAGCCATCATAGTCAACAAAAGAGTCTGAAATGCAGTACTTGGATACAATCTCAAAAATGACAGAATGATCTCTGTTCATTCCAAGGCAAACCATTCAATATTATGGTAATCCAAGTCTATGCCCAAATCAGTAACGCTGAAGAAGCTGAAGTTGAACGGTTCTATGAAGAGCTACAAGATCTTTTAGAAATAACACCCACAGTAGATGTCCTTTTCATTATAGGGTACTGGATGCAAAAGTAGGAATTCAAGAAACACTTGGAGTAACAGGCAAATTTGGCCTTGGAGTACAAAATGAAACATGGTAAAAGCTAATTGAGTTTTGCCAAGAGAACACACTGGTCATAGCAAACACCCTCTTCCAACAACACAAGAGAAGACTCTACACATGGACATCACCAGATGGCCAACACTGATCAGATTGATTATATCCTTTGCAGCCAAAGATGGATAAGCTCTACACAGTCAGCAAAAAACATGACCAGGAGCTGACTGTGGCTTAGACCATGAACTCCTTATTGCCAAATTCAGACTGAAATTGAGGAAAGTGGGGAAAATCACTAGACCATTCAGGTATGACCTAAGTCAAATTCCTTATGATTATACAGTGGAAGTGAGAAATAGATTTAGGGGGCTAGATTTGATAGACACAATGCCTGATGAATTGTGGACAGAGGTTCGTGACATTGTACAGGAGACAGGGATCAAGACCATCCCCAAGGAAAAGAAATGCAAGAAAGCAAAATGACTGTCTAAGGAGGCCTTACAAATAGTTGTGAAAAGAAGAGAAGAGAAAAGCAAAAGAGAAAAGGAAAGATACACCCATTTGAATGCAGAGTTCCAAAAAATAGCAAGGAGACATAAGAAAACCTTCCTCAGTGATCAGTGCAAAGAAATAGAGGAAAAACAATAGAATGGGAAAGACTAGAGATCTCTTCAAGAAAATTAGAGATACCAAGGGAACATTTCCTGCAAAGATGGGCTCAATAAAGGAAATAAATGGTATGGACCTAACAGAAGCAGAAGATATTAAGAAGAGGTGGCAAGAATACACAGAACTATACAAAAAAGAACTACACGACCCAGATATTCACGATGGTGTGATCACTCACCTAAAGCCAGACATCCTAGAATGTGAAGTCAAGAGCGCCTAAGGAAGCATCATCACGAACAAAAGTAGTGGAGGAGAGGGAATCCCAGTTGAGCTACTTCAAATCCTCAAAGAAATGCTATGAAAGTGCTGCACTCCATATGTCAACAAATTTGGAAAGCTCAGCAGTGGCCACAGGACTGGAAAAGTCAGTTTTCATTCCAATCCCAAGGAATGTTCAAATTACCACACCATTGCACTTATCTCACATGCTAGAAAAGTAATGCTCAGTATTCTCCAAGCCAGGCTTCAGCAATACGTGAACCGTGAACTTCCAAATGTTCAAGCTGGTTTTAGAAAAGGCAAAGGAACCAGAGATTAAATTGCCAACATCCACTGGATCATTGAAAAAGTAAGAGAGTTCCAGAAAAATATCTATTTCTGCTTTATTGAATATGCCAAAGCCTTTGACTTTGTGCATCACAATAAACTCTGGAAAATTCTTCAAGAGATGGGAATACCAGAACACATGACCTGCTTGAGAAACCTGTATGCAGGTCAGGAAGCAACAGTTAATACTGGCCATGGTACAACAGACTGGTTCCAAATAGGAAAAGGAGTACATCAAGGCTGTATATTGTCATCCTGCTTATTTAACTTATTTGCAGAGTACATCATGAGAAATGCTGGGCTGGATGAAGCACAAGCTGGAATCAAGATTGCCAGGAGAAATATCAATAACCTCAGATATGCAGATGACACCACCCTTATTGCAGAAAGTGAAGAGGAACTAAAGAGCCTCTTGAGGAAAGTGAAAGAGGAGAGTGAAAAAGTTGGCTTAAAACTCGACATTCAGAAAACTAAGATCATGGCATACGGTCCCACCACCTCATGGGAAATAGATGGGGAAACAGTGTCAGACTTTATTTTGGGGGCTCCAAAATCACTGCAGATGGTGATTGTAGCTATGAAATTAAAAGACGCTTACCCCTTGGAAGGAAAGTTATGACCAACAGATATAGCGTATTAAAAAGCAGAGACATTACTTTGCCAACAAAGGTCCGTCTAGTTAAGGCTATGGTTTTTCCAGTGGTCAAGTATGCATGTGAGAGTTGGACTATAAAGAAAGCTGAGTGCCAAAGAACTGATACTTTTGCACTGTTGGAGAAGACTCTTGAGAGTCCCCTGGACTGCAAGGAGATCCAACCAGTCCACCCTAAAAGAGATCAGTCCTGAGTGTTCATTGAAAGGACTGATACTGAAGCTGAAACTCCAATACTTTGGCCACCCTAATGCGAAATTCTGACTCATTTGAAAAGACCCGAATGCTGGGAAAGATTGAGGGCTGGAGGAGAAGGGGACTACAGAGAATGAGATGGTTTGATGGCATACCCACCCGATGCACATGGGTTTCTGTAGGCTCCAGGAGTTGGTGATGGACAGGGAGGCCTAGCGTGCTGTGGTTCATGGGGTCACAAAGAGTCGGACAGGACTGAGTGACTGAACTGAACTGAACTGAAATAATATTTTGAATGCATATCACTCACTGGACTTCCTTGGTGATTCAGTAGTTAAGACTTCACCTTACAATGCAGGAGGTGCATGTTTCATCCCTGGTTGGGGAAAAAGACCCTGCCTGCTTTGGGGCCAAAATCAAAATATAAAGCAGAAGCAATATTGTAACAAATTCAATAAAGACTTTAAAAACTGTTCACTTCAAAATATCTTTTTTAAAAATTTTATTTTATTTTTAAAGTTTACAATATTGTATTAGTTTTGCCAAATATTGAAATGAATCCACCACAGGTATACCTGTGTTCCCCATCCTGAACCCTCCTCCCTCCTCCCTCCCCATACCCTCCCTCTGGGTCGTCCCAGTGCACCAGTCCCAAGCATCCAGTATCGTGCATCGAACCTGGACTGGCGACTCGTTTCATACATGATATTATACATGTTTCACTGCTATTTTCCCAAATCTCCCCACCCTCTCCCTCTCCCACAGAGTCCATAAGACTGATGTATACATCAGTGTCTCTTTTGCTGTCTCGTACACAGGGTTATTGTTACCATCTTTCTAAATTCCATATATATGCGTTAGTATACTGTATTGGTGTTTTTCTTTCTGGCTTACTTCACTCTGTATAATAGGTTCCAGTTTCATCCATCTCATTAGAACTGATTCAGATGTATTCTTTTTAATGGCTGAGTAATACTCCATTGTGTATATGTACCAAATCTTTTTTAAAAAGCATGTCATGTGTGTTTCTTCTATTGTAAAATATATATCTTAATTTTGCTCATTTTAATTCAAATTTTGTAGTTCTTTTACTTTTTATACTAAATCTTTATTCCATTGTGACTTTCACCTCTAATTTGAAAATCATATTTATATTTCAAATTTTAATATGTTTTGTTCTGATATCTTCTGTTTAAATAAAGCTTTAATTTTAATATAGTAAAATTTATCCATATTTTTTGCAGGTTCAGCTTTTTTTATCATCTTTAAGACATCTTTCCCCACCGTAGTGTCAGAAAACTTGCTCATGGCTCCTATATTTTCTTCCAAAACTTTTAAGGTTTTTGTTTTTCAAATTTAAGTTCTAAACCCATCTGGAATTGATATATATATGCATTGACTATAATAGGCAATAGGCAAAGAATTGTTTTAGCATCATTTAGTGGATATCAGGAAGTTATCAGTCTTTTCTGATAGCTTAGTTGATGAAGAATCTGCCTGCAATACCAGAGACCACAGTTGGATTCCTGGGTTGGGAAAACCCCTGGAGAAGGGAAAGGCTACCCACTCCAGTATTCTCGCCTGGAGAATTCCATATAGTCTATGGGGTCACAAAGAGTTGGACACAACTGAGCGACATTTACAATCTTTATCTGCTGATTTAATTTGGTTAAACAATCCAGTAAAATCATATCCTAGTTTTTTCCTATTACATCTGATTGGTTAATTTTTCTATTTCAGTACCACACTTTTATTTATTATAACTTCATATGAAGAGCCCTCAAATTGCTTTCTGAAAGCCTTTAAGCTATTTTGGAAACTAGTCTTTCACATATAACTATGAAAATTAGTTTGCCCAAGTTTCATAATCAACCTGTCAGATAATTATTAAATTTTAATTGCAACTTTTGCTCAATTTGAAAAGAATTGCTGTATATACAGAGCTAAAATTTTTCCCCCGAGACTATGGATTAAGTTTCTCATTTTTAATGATATAAGTATCTTTAATGTTTAACAATATTTTAGTAGTTATATTACTATTTGCTATTTATATTAATAGCTTTTTTATTCTTGAATTTATTTATACCTGTTTAATAATATCTATAGTTGTTTTTAAATGGTTTACATTAAGATGCAATTTTTTAGCTAGTAAATCATTAGCATACATATATCCTTTGAATTTTCTTTTAGAATGTTGGCTTTATTTCTTCCTTTCTATGATCCTTTGCTTTATTTTCCTTGTCGTAGTCCTTTGGCTAGGATGTGAGTACAATGTAGAATGAAATGTATTATACAGTTACCTATGTCATATTCCCTGTTTTAAATGAATTATTCCCATTCTCAAAAATGTTGTTTTGTACTGGTTTTTAGTAGATACTATTTATTACATTGATAAAGATTTACTTAACTCTCATAAAATATGTTGAATTTTATCAAATAATATCTGCATATCTATGAAATAGTCCTATTTTTTCCTCTGAGACTATTAATGTAATAAGTGTATTTTTATACATTTCTTATGTGATATAACTCTTGAATTTCTTTTTATAATATTAATTTAGTTGGGATATTTTTAATATTTTTAAATATTAAAAAATTATTTTGAAAATATTTCTGTGTTCTGACTGTTAATATTTTAAGGATCATGAAGTTTGCATTTATTATTATGACTGAGGTAAGTTGCAGATTTACTTTAATAACAACAAAAATATCTGAACTCATGATGTGTTTTTTTTTTTTTTATAATATCATGAACCAACAACTGTCCTTCTTGAATTCAGTAAATTGTTTCTCCCTCACAAGTGTTATTATATTGGCCTTCACTTTGTTAGTCGTATCTTTTTTCTCCTATTTATAATGGATGCTTTGAATCCTAATAATCTTATCCAAGGTGAAACCTAGCCTCCCTAATATGGCATGATCGACAAACAGAAATTTTATACTTTCCAGTCCATCATTCTGAACAGTGATGAAAGCATAAAACCCTGAATTTAAGATTAATCCTGTAGGACACCAGTTGTTTTATCCCCTGTCTCCAGACTGACCCCTGTTTATTGCTTTCTGATTACAATTTAGTCAGTTGCCTGCTGACATAATAGCTATATAAGCTAAACTATATTTTCCAAGTACATTGATAAGGATATTAAGCTCAATATACTATGCACTAAGGACTCAAAAACCTCACTAATGCTACATTAATGTTAGTACATCACAGTGGTATTTATGAATACCCCAAATCCCTTGGAGTTATACTTGGCAGTAGCTCAAGGTATAATAATAAGGAAGTCACCAACCATCTGTCAGTACAGCTGGGTGAAGGTAACAAGTTCATAACAGTGAGAAAACAAATTTAAAGCAATGGGTGATCATTGGTGACATTTCAAGAAAGAGTTTGGTTATAATGTACCATTTCAAAAAATCTAAACACTTGCTCTGCAATACCCCAATATACTCATTTTTCTCTGTTGCCAGTTAACGATCTCAGTGAGTAATTTCAGCCAACTATTTCTGATGTGCTTACCTTTCCAAAGGCAAAAAAGCAATCTTGATATTTAGTTAAGTATTTTAGTTGTCTCATAAGAATTCATAAGTAAAGAATTTCCTCGTATGTGTACATAGAGTAATAATTGACAAACCAATATAATATTGCCTCCCTGATTATCGATTTCCAAATTAAATAAGTTGGTACTGATTAAAATGACAAGCAAAGAGTCTAGGAATAAACTGTGAATTTTCCCAGATGTTCACCAATAGATCTTTCATACCTCTATATCACTCAATAAGTATGTTGAAACCTTTTATTTTTCATATGCTAAAATAATCATAATCCCTAATTATATTAGAGCCCATTGTAGGAAACAGAAAGTATTAGTACAAAAAGACATAATGAAAGGAATGTATTTCTCAGAACTATAGGAATTTAAGTTATCCCTGAATATTAAGTTCAAGGGAAAAAAATCATGGTTACAAGTGAAAAGTCAGGAATATGCCTCTGTTCTCTCTGTGCTGTGCTTAGTTGTTCAGTCATGTCTGCTTCTTTGCGACCCCATGGGCTGCAGACTGCCGGGCCCCTCTGTCCATGGGGATTCTCCAGGCCATAAAACTGGAGTGGGTAGCCTTTCCCTTCTCCAGGGGATCTTCCCAACCCAGGATCGAACCCAGGTCTCCCACATTGTAGGCAGATTCTTTACCAACTGAGGCACTAGCATTCTGGCCTGGAAAATTCCAAGGACTGTAGAGAGTCGCAAAGACTTGGACACGACTGAGCGACTTTTACTGCTCTCTCTACTACACCACAGATACCTCTCACATAGCTGGTACCACCAACCAGGGTTTGACTACTTGTTGCTTTAGAAGTGCTCAAGTATTTTTGTCTTAGAACAAAAAGCTTCATGGAAGAAAGTTAAACTCTAAAAAAGTGCAGCCTGTTCCTTACAAAAATCATTAACATTCTGAGTCATCAGTAAGTACTTGATAAATATTTTGTGACAATTTTGAGTTGATAAATATTCATGAAATATGATGTCATATACTTATTAGAGATGATAATGTTCTGAGTTAATTTTAAAATAGTTATGATAAAGCATATATTTCAAGTATATGTTAAGGAAAGAAAATAAAATTTATTAAATGTATTTTGGCATTTTATTTGTTTGCCATTATTTTCTGTAGAGTGTGTTTATGAGAATAACACATATTTCCATGAAAGGGCATATTTTTAAAAATCTCCTTGATTTTAATTTTAAGTTTTACCTTAAACAATCATTAAATTAAGATTTATTAAAGCCACATCTTTCAGACTAATGAAGTTCCTTGATATATAATGCGAACACTTTGAAGGTAGATTCTTTCCAACCACAGGAGATTGAAAGCTAAATGACAGATTAACTTATTCAAGAAGCTAGTTGAAGAAAATGGTAAGACTTAGAGTTGAAGTATGACTTCAGCGTCTTCTGTTCTCTATTCAACTGAGGAACTGTAAATAGAGCAAAGTAGAACTCCAGCAATGAGTGAGTCACTACAGTTTGCAGAGATGGAGCATCTTGGGGACAAAAGGAATATGCATGTCTACACATGGAAAGATAAGTGTGGCAGTAAGAATCCCACTTGTTTCTGGTTATTCGTGCCTAAATGAGTAGAAAGGATTTGGAGATGTAGGCAAAAGGAGTCATCAATCCAGTTGTTGAGGGTTAAATAGTATGAATTTTTTGTTAGTTTATTTATTTATTTTTTGCAGTATAATTTAAATTTATTGTTTTAATTAGAGGCTAATTACTTCACAATATTGTATTGGTTTTGCCATACATCAACATGAATTCACCACAGGGTGTACACGTATTCCCAATCCTGAACCCCTTCCCACCTCCCTCCCCATACCATCCCTCTGGGTCATCCCAGTGCACCAGCCCCAAGCTTCCTGTATCCTGCATCGAACTTGGACTGGCGATTCGTTTCTTATATGATATTATACATGTTTCAATGCCATTCTCCCAAATCATCCCCCCACCTCTCCCACAGAGTCCAAAAGACTGTTCTATACATCTGTGTCTCTTTTGCTGTCTCGCATACAGGGTTATCATTACCATCTTTCTATATTCCATATATATGCGTTAGGATACTGTATTTGTGTTTTTCCTTCTGGCTTACTTCACTCTGTATAATCTGCTCCAGTTTCATCCACCTCATTAGAACTGATTCAAATGTATTCTATTTAATGGCTGAGTAATATTCCATTGTTATTATTGTAATTGTATTGTTATTGTAATACTCCAATGGCTTTCTTCCATTATCTGCTGATGGACATCTAGGTTTTTTCCGTGTCCTGGCTATTATAAATAGTGCTGCAATGAACATTGGGGTACACATGTCTCTTTCAATTCTGGTTTCCTCAGTGTGTATGCCCAGCAGTGGGATTGCTGGGACGTATGACAGTTCTATTTCCAGTTTTTTAAGGAATCTCCACACTGTTCTCCATAGTGGCTGTACTAGTTTGCATTCCCACCAACAGTGTAAGAGGGTTCCCTTTTCTCCACATCCTCTCCAGGATTTATTGCTTGTAGACTTTTGGATCGCAGCCATTCTGACTGGCGTGAAATGGTACCTCATTGTGGTTTTGATTTTCATTTCTCTGATAATGAGTGATATTGAACACCTTTTCATGTGTTTGTTAGCCATCTGTGTGTCTTCTTTGGAGAAATGTCTATTTAGTTCTTTGGCCCACTTTTTGATTGGGTCGTTTATTTTTCTGGAATTGAGCTGCAGGAGTTGCTTGTATATTTTTGGGATTAGTTGTTTGTCAGTTGCTTAATTTGCTATTATTTTCTCCCATTCTGAAGGCTGTCTTTTCACCTTGCTTAGAGTTTCCTTAGTTGTGCAGAAGCTTTTAATTTTAATTAGATCCCATTTGTTTATTTTTGGCTTTATTTCCAATATTCTGGGAGGCGGGTCATAGAGGATCCTGCTGTGATTTATGTCAGAGAGTGTTTTGCCTATATTTTCCTCTAAGAGGTTTATAGTTTCTGGTCTTACATTTAGATCTTTAATCCATTTTGAGTTTATTTGTGTGTATGGTGTTAGAAAGTGGTCTAGTTTCATTCTTTTACAAGTGGTTGACCAGGTTTCCCAGCACCACTTGTTAAAGAGATTGTCTTTTCTCCATTGTATATTCTTGCCTCCTTTGTCAAAGATAAAGTGTCCATAGGTGCGTGGATTTATCTCTGGGCTTTCTATTTTGTTCCATTGATCTATATTTCTGTCTTTGTGCCCGTACCATACTGCCTTGATGACTGTGGTTTTGTAGTAGAGCCTGAAGTCAGGCAGGTTGATTCCTCCAGTTCCATTCTTCTTTCTCAAGACTGCTTTGGCTATTCGAGGTTTTTTGTATTTCCATACAAATTGTGAAATTATTTGTTCTAGCTCTGTGAAAAATACCGTTGGTAGCTTGATAGGGATTGCATTGAATCTATAAATTGCTTTGGGTAGTATCCTCATTTTCACTATACTGATTCTTCCAATCCATGAACATGGTATATTTCTCCATCTATTAGTGTCCTCTTTGATTTTTTTCACCAGTGTTTTATAGTTTTCTATATGTAGGTCTTTAGTTTCTTTAGGTAGATATATTCCTAAGTATTTTATTCTTTTTGTTGCAACAGTGAATGGAATAGTTTCCTTAATTACTCTTTCTATTTTCTCATTATTAGTGTATAGGAATGCAAGGGATTTCTGTGTGTTGATTTAATATCCTGAAGCTTTACTATATTCATTGATTAGCTCTAGTAATTTTCTGGTGGAGTCTTTAGGATTTTCTATGTAGAGGATCATGTCATCTGCAAACAGTGAGAGTTTTACTTCTTCTTTTCCAATTTGGATTCCTTTTACTTCTTTTTCTGCTCTGATTGCTGTGGCCACAACTATGCTGAATAGTAGTAGTGAGAGTGGGAACCCTTGTCTTGTTCCTGACTTTAGGGGAAATGCTTTCAATTTTTCATCATTGAAGATAATGTTTGCTGTGGGTTTGTCATATATAGCTTTTATTAGGTTGAGGTATGTTCCTTCTATCCCTGCTTTCTGGAGAGTTTTTATCATAAATGGATGTTGAATTTTGTCAAAGGCTTTCTCTGCATCTATTGAGATAATCATATGGCTTTTATTTTTCAATTTGTTAATGTGGTATATTACATTGATTGATTTGTGGATATGGAAGAATCCTTGCATCCCTAGGATAAAGCCCACTTGGTCATGGTGTATGATTTTTTTAATGTGTTGTTGGATTCTGATTGCTAGAATTTTGTTAAGGATTTTTGCATCTATGTTTATCAGTGATATTGGCCTGTAGTTTTCTTTTTTTGTGGCATCTTTGTCAGGTTTTGGTATTAGGGTGATGGTGGCCTCATAGAAAGAGTTTGGAAGTTTACCTTCCTCTGCAATTTTCTGGAAGAGTTTGAGTAGGATAGGTGTTAGCTCTTCTCTAAATTTTTGGTAGAATTCAGCTGTGAAGCTGTCTGGACCTGGGCTTTTATTTGCTGGAAGATTTTTTATTACAGTTTCAATTTCCATGCTTGTGATGGGTCTGTTAAGATTTTCTATTTCTTCCTGGTCCAGTTTTGGGAAGTTGTACTTTTCTAAGAATTTGTCCATTTCTTCCACGTTGTCCATTTTATTGGCATATAATTGCTGATAGTAATCTCATCTGATCCTTTGTATTTGCTGTCTGTCCTGATCTCTCCATTGTCATTCTAATTTTATGGATTTGATTTTTCTCCCTTTGTTTCTTGATGAGTCTGGCTAATGGTTTGTCAATTTTATTTATCTTCTCAAAGAACCAGCTTTGGCTTTGTTGATTTTTGCTATGGTCTCCTTTGTTTCTTTTGCATTTATTTCTGCCCTAATTTTTAAGATTTCTTTCCTTCTACTAACCCTAGGGTTCTTTATTTCTTCCTTTTCTAGTTGCTTTAGGTGTAGAGTTAGGTTATTTATTTGACTTTTTTCTTGTTTCTTAAGGTATGCCTGTATTGCTATGAACTTTCCCCTTAGGACTGCTTTTACAGTGTCCCATAGGTTTTGGATTGTTGTGTTTTCATTTTCATTCATTTCTATGCGTATTTGATTACTTTTTTGATTTCTTCTGTGATTTGTTGGTTATTCAGCATCGTGTTGTTCAGCCTCCATATGTTGGAATTTTTAATAATTTTTCTCCTGTAATTGAGATCTAATCTTACTGCATTGTGGTCAGAAAAGATGCTTGGAATGATTTCAATTTTTTTGAATTTACCAAGGCCAGATTTATGGCCTAGGATGTGATCTATCCTGGAGAAGGTTCCGTGTGCACTTGAGAAAAATGTGAAATTCATTGTTTTGGGGTGAAATGTCCTATAGATATCAATTAGGTCTAACTGGTCTATTGTATCATTTAAAGTTTGTATTTCTTTGTTAATTTTCTGTTTAGTTGATCTATCCATAGGTGTGAGTGAAGTATTAAAGTCTCCCAGTATTACTGTGTTATTGTTAATTTCCCCTTTCATATTTGTTAGCATTTGTCTTATATATTGTGGTACTCCTATGTTGGGTGCATATATATTTATAATTGCTATAATTTCTTCTTGGATTGATCCTTTGATCATTATGTAGTGTCCTTATTTGTCTCTTTTCACAGCCTTTATTTTAAATTCTATTTTATGTGATATGAGTATTGCTACTCCTGCTTTCTTTTGGTCTCTATTTGCATGGAATATCTTTTTCCAGCCCTTCACTTTCAGTCTGTATGTGTCCCCTGTTTTGAGGTGGGTCTCTTGTAGACAACATATATAGGGGTCTTGTTTTTGTATCCATTGAGCCAGTCTTTGTCTTTTGGTTGGGGCATTCAATCCATTTACGTTTAAGGTAATTATTGATAAGTATGATCCCGTTGCCATTTACTTTATTGTTTTGGGTTCGAGTTTATACACCATTTTTGTGTCTCCTGTCTAGAGAATATCCTTTAGCATTTGTTGGAGAGCTGGTTTGGTGGTGCTAAAGTCTGTCAGCTTTTGCTTGTCTGTAAAGCTTTTGATTTCTCCTTTATATTTGAATGAGATCCTTGCTGGGTACAGTAATCTGGACTGCAGGTTATTTTCTCTCTTCACTTTAAGTATGTCTTGACATTCCCTCCTGGCCTGAAGAGTTTCTATTGAAAGATTAGCTGTTATCCTTATGGGAATCCCCTTGTGTGTTATTTGTTATTTTTCCCTTGCTTCTTTTAATATTTGTTCTTTGTGTTTGATCTGTGTTAATTTGATTAATATATGTCTTGGGGTGTTTCACCTTGGGTTTATCCTGTTTGGGACTCTCTGGGTTTCTTGGACTTGGGTGATTATTTCCTTCCCCATTTTAGGGAAGTTTTCAACTATTATCTACTCAAGTATTTTCTCATGGTCTTTCTTTTTGTCTTCTTCTTCTGGGACTCCTATGATTCAAATGTTGGAGCGTTTAATATTGTCTTCGAGGTCTCTGAGATTGTCCTCATTTCTTTTAATTCTTTTTTCTTTTTTCCTTTCTGATTCATTTATTTCTACCATTCTATTTTCTATTTCACTAATCCTATCTTCTGCCTCCGTTATTCTACTCTTTGTTGCCTCCAGAGTGTTTTTGATCTCATTTATTGCATTATTCATTATATATTGACTCTTTTTTAATTTCTTCTAGGTCCTCGTTAAACCTTTCTTGCATCTTTTCAATCCTTGTCTCCTGGCTATTTATCTGTGATTCCATTTTGATTTCAAGATTCTGGATCAATTTCACTATCATTATTTGGAATTCTTTATCAGGTAGATTCCCTATCTCTTCCTCTTTTGTTTGGTTTGGTGGGTATTTACCCTGTTCCTTTACCTGCTGGGTGTTCCTCTGTCTCTTCATCTTGTTTATATTGCTGAGTTTGGGGTGGCCTTTCTGTATCCTGGCAGTTTGTGGAGTTCTTTTTATTATGGAGTTTCCTCGCTGTGGGTGGGGTTGTATCGGTGGCCTGTCAAGGTTTCTTGGTTAGGGAAGCTTGTGTCGATGTTCTGGTGGGTGGAGCTGGATTTTTTCTCTCTGGAATGCAGTGAAGTGTCTAGTAATGAGTTATGAGATGTCAGTGGTTTTGGAGTAACTTTGGGCAGCCTGTATATTGAAGCTCAGGACTGTGTTCCTGTGTTGCTGGAGAATTTGCATGGTATGTCTTGCTCTGGAACTTGTTGGCCCTTGGGTGGTACTTGGTTTCAGTGTAGGTATGGAGGTGTTTGATGAGCTCCTATTGATTAATGTTCCCTGGAGTCAGGTGTTCTCAGGATTTGGACTTAAGCCTCCTGCTTCTGGTTTTCAGTCTTATTTTTACCGTAGTCTCAAGACTTTTCCTTCTATACAGCACTGTTGATAAAACATCTAGGTTAAAGATGAAAAGTTTCTCCACAGTGAGGGACATCCAGAGAGGTTCACAGAGTTACATGGAGAAGAGAAAGGGGAGGAGGGAGTTAGAGGTGACCCGAATGAGATGCTGCTGCTGCTGCTAAGTCACTTCAGTTGTATCTGACTCTGTGTGACCCTATAGATGGCAGCCCACCAGGCTCCCCCGTCCCTGGGATTCTCCAGGCAAGAACACTGGAGTGGGTAGCCATTTCCTTCTCCAATGCATGAAAGCAAAAAGTGAAAATGAAGTCACTCAGTCATGTCTGCCCCTCAGCGACCCCATGGACTGCAGCCTTCCAGGCTCCTCCATCCATGGGATTTTCCAGGCAGGAGTACTGGAGTGGGGTGCCACTGGATGAGGTGGAATCAAAAGAGGAGAGAGCAAGTTAGCCAGTAATCACTTCCTTATGTGTGCTCCACAGTCTGGACCACTCAGAGATGTTAATGGAGTTATACAGAGAAGAGAAGAAGGAGGAAGGAGACAGAGGTAGCCAGGAGGATAAAAGGGTTGAATAAAAAGGAGAGAGACAGATCCAGCCAGTAATCAGTTCCCTAAGTGTTCTCTACCATCTGGAACACACAGAGATTCAGAGAGTTGGGTAGAGAAGAGAAGGGGGAGGGAGGAGACAGAGGCGACCTGGTGGAGAAAAAGGAGAGTCCAAAGGGGGAGAGAGCAGTCAAGCCAGTAATCTCATTCCCAAGTAAAAATGCGTACTGAAGATTGGGTTCTTGAAGGTACAAAACTCATAACAAATACTAAAAACAAAGATTAAAAATCTAGAGTAGAGGTTGGATTTTCAAAAATACAATATTAAAAAAAGAAGAAAAAGAAGAAAAAAACGAAATCACAAAAGTTATTTAAATATATATATATATGAAGTTTGCTTTAAAAAATAGTCTTTTTTTTGAAAAATAATAGTAGGTTATAAAAATGAAAAATTAAAGGAATAATAGAGGACTTAAAATTTTTTAAAAAGTTAAAAAAAAAAGGAAAAGAATGATCATAAAAATAGTAAAAATACATCTAGGACTTTCTCTGGTGTTTTTGTGGGCACTGTGGGCTCAGTTCATTTTCGGATAGTTCCTTGGTCTGGCTTATATTTCTCAAAATCTATGGGCCCCTTCCTATGTAGTTGGTACTAACTATAGGGTTTTAATCTATTGCACCTGTCACTTCCAAGGTGGTTCCCTCGGTTTTAGCTTCTTCTGTTTGCTGATCTCTTCAGTGTCTGATTTCTGCCCTGATACAAGGGAGGGGGGCGGTGGTGGACACTTTTTTTTTGGGGGTGGTGGTGCTCACTTGTTCAGTCACTCTGTGGGGAGGGAGGGACACTGCAGACAAATAACACTGGCATGTGCTTGTAGTGTCTCAGCCACACTGGGCCTGCCCCCGCTCACGGCGCATGCACCCTTCCTGCCCACACAGCTCAGGCTCTAGATTGCTCCGCCAAGAACTGTCTGAGGCCGGCCCTGGGCTGCATGCACCTCCCAGGTCTAAGCAGCTCAGGTTCAGGCACTCGGGTAGTCCGCAGAGGCGCACACTCCGTTGGGCCTGTGTTTTGTGCCCTTCCCAGCTCTGAGCAGTTCGGGTGATGAGGTGTTTGGTGAGTGTGGTCACTGAGACTTATCACCTCTCCCATCCCTGCTGCTCGGTTTTCTGGGTGTACAATCGGCGCACCTTCCCAGGAGGATGATGACTGTCCAGAACCCCAAGAAGTCTTAGTTAACAAAGAGGCCTGCTTGCAGTTAAGTAGATAATGTCTCTCTGGGGCTGCGATTGCCCCCTTTCGGCTCTGGCTGCCTGTCACCAGAGTTGGATGGTCTGCAGCCAGCTAGTTCTGTTCAGCCCTTTGTTCTGTGCTTGGGCCTGGAGGTGTCTTAGGGCTATTCGTGTGGTAGCTATATCACAGTCTGGTTTGCTAGACCAAATTAGTTCGCTCTTACTCTAAGCAATGCAGCCCGCGTCTCCCTGCCCAGCCCCTGCTTGCTAGTGGCAGGTGCAGGCCTCTGCGCTGCTTCTCCGCTGGGGGAGTTACCGTTGGGCTCATAATCTGTGGGTTTTAATTATTTACTTATTTTTCTTCCCTATTATGTTGTCCTCTGTGCTTCCAAGGCTCGCTACAGACTTGGCAGTGAGAGTGTTTCCTAGTGTTTGGAAACTTCTCTCTTTAAGACTCCCTTCCCGGGTTGGAGCTCTGTTCCCACCTCTTTTGTCTCTTTTATTGTCTTTTATATTTTTCCTACCTCCTTTAGAATACAATGGGATGCTTTTATGGGTGCCTGATGTCCTCAGCTGGCATTCAGAAGTTGTTTTGTGGAATTTACTCAGTGTTTAAATGTTCTTTTGATGAATTTGTGGGGGAGAAAGTGGTCTCCCTGTCCTATTCCTCTGCCATCTTAGGACCGCCTCCTTGTTAGTTTATTTAAACTAAATTTTAAAGATAAAATCTTTTGGAGTATTTAAAAACTTTAGAAATTATCATGAATAAATTTCCCCTTAAGTTGTTAGAATTGAATCTGTCCAGGTGTTATTAAAATTTTCTGACCTTAGAGTATATGTATTCTTCTATTTGGGAGGCCATCAGCCTATGTGCATGTGTGCTCAGTCACTTCAGTTTTTCAGTTGTGTCCAACTCTGTGGCCCTGTGGACTCCCCACCGGGCTCCTCTGTTCATGGAATTATCCAGGCAAGAATATTGGAGTGGGTTGTCATGCCCTCCTCCAGGAGATCTTCCCAACCCAGGGATCAAATCAACATCTCCTACATTCCAGGTAGATTCTTTGCCACTGAGCCATGGCAGAAGCCCCAAGCCTATATGTATGCTGTTTGGAAATAAGTTGATTTTGTTATATTGAAACGTTTTTATAAATATCAATATTATTAACTCCATGGATAAACTGAGATTTGTGTGTGTTACTTGTTAATTTTTTCATGATACATATTTTGATGTAGGTATCTTTTTGAGGCCACTTGTCAATATTCTTTAAATGAGCATTATATATACAAAAGAGCAGTGGCTTGGTGACGTATTTTTTATATTAACTATTGCTTATGGATCACATTTTCCTGATTCTTTGTACACGTTGTAATCGTCTGGTTTCTGATTGACATTCTGAGTGATACATTTGAGGAAATCTAGAGTATGTTTTCTTCCTTTAAAAGATAGTGAATTTTATAATGACAGGCATTACATAACAGGATCATCTTGATTTTTTCAAACTTGGTTTAGTGCTTTGTCAGGAATACTTTGTTTCACCTCACTGATGCTTGAAAATGGTTCTTACTCTAAAGTTTGATCTTTGACTCTAATATTTGAGCTCTCTGGACTCTCAATTAGAAGCACCAAAGGACTGAGCAACATCCATACTCTGAGTTGGGGGAAACTCCACCATTTCTTATCACAGCAAAATTTTAATACTTTTGTTAATCTCTTTTAACCCCTATATTAAGTATTCTCTGCTAGGCCTACTGGGCCTTACTCTTGGCATGCAAACTCAGTTACTGCCAAGGCCTCAGGGAGAGTTTCCAAAGGAACTTCTGGAGATGCTTCCCAGTGATGTTTTCCCTTTTCTTACATGGTCTGTCACTCATATCCTGACTACTTCAGCAAGATTGCATGTGATCTGTGCCTCCTTAGCTCAGCAAGATCACATCTTACTACTTGAGTTTACCTTCCTAAGCCATGGTGTGGAAAATGCTCCCAGGCTAATTGCCAGAGTGAAAGGAGTACTGAGCTCACTGGTTTCCATTTATTCAGTTATCACAGTCCTGTTTTGTTGTCCACTGACTTCACATCATATATTTTTCCTCTTGAATGGAAATCTGTAATATTTATATGAAAATTTATTTAGAAGTGAATTTAGTAAAGGTAGAGATATGGAAAGAATCTGTGCTGTGATACATTGTCAAGATAACTGTTTCAAATACACTCATTTCAAATTACAAAGAATAAACAAATTATTTTTACAGTTGTATTTTTCTTCCTCCTTTATCTCTATGAAAAGAAAAGAATAATATTATAACTTATACTTCATTATAATAAAACCTTCCCAAATAAAAAGAAAAGCAAGAAAGAAAAGTGGTTATCTGAGGAGGTCTTACAAATAGCTAGAGAATGAAGAGAAGTGAAAAGAAAGCGAAAAGAGAAAGGTATACACAACTAAATACAGATTTCCAAAATACAGCACAGAGATACAAGAAGGCCTTCTTCAATGAACAGAGTATAAAACTAGAAGAAAACAACAGAAGGGGAAAGACTAGAGATCTCTTCAGGAATATTGGAGACATCAAGGGAACATTTTGCCCAAAGATAGGCACAATAAAGGACAGAAAAGGTAGATATCTAATAGACACTGAAGAGATCAAGAAGAGATGGAAAGAATACGTGGAAGAACTGTATAAAAAGCATCTTTATGAACCAAATTACCACAGTGATATGGGCAGCCACCCAGAGCCAGACATTCTGGAGAGTGAAGTCAAATGGGCCTTAGAAAGCACTTCTGTTAATAAAGCCAGTGGATGCAATGGAATTCCAGTAGAACAGTTAAAAATAAAACCTAAAGTATGATGCCACCAAGGTGTTGTATTTAATATGTCAGGAAATCTGGAAGACTCAGCAGTGGCCACAAGTAATCCTCATCCCAGTTCCCAAGAAGGGTAATACTAAAGAATGTGCTAACCATCAGATAATTGCACTCATCTCCCATGCTAGTACAGTCATGCTTAAAATCTTGCAAGCTAGGCTTCAGCATTATGTGAACCAAGAACTTCAAGATGTCCAAGCTAGTTTAGAAAAGGAAGAGGAACCAGAGATCAAATTGCCAACATTCCCTGGATCATAGAGAAAGCTAGGTAATTTCAGAAAAACATTTACCTCTGTTTTATCGACTATACCAAAGCCTTTGACACTGTGGATCATAATAAACTGTGGAAAGCTCTTAAAGAGATGGGAATACCAGACCATATTACCTGTCTCCTGAGAAACCTGTATGCACATCAAGAAGAAACAGTTAGAACCCTGTATGGAAGAACTGATTGGTTCAAGATTGAGAAAGAAGTACACCAGGGCTGTCACCTGGTTTGTTTGATCTATATGATGAGCACATGGAAAATGCCAGGCTGGATGAGTTGCAAGCTGGAATCAAGATAGGCAGGAGAAATATAGACAAGCTCAGATATGCAGATGATACCACTGTAATGGCAGAAAGTGAAGGGATCTAAATAGCCTTTTGATGAGTGTAAAGGAGGAGCACGAAAGAACTGGCTTAATACTAAATATTAGAAAAACTGAGATCATGGCATCTGGCCCCATTACTTCATGGCAAATAGAGGGAGAAAATGTGGAAATAGTGACAGATTTACTCTTCTTGAGCTCTAAGAGCACGGCAGATGGTGTCTGCAGACATGAAATCAGACTTTTGCTTCTTGGCCAGAAAGCCAAAAGAAACCTAGACAGTGTGCTGAAAAGCAGAAACATTACTCTCCTGACAAAGGTCCATATAGTCAAGGCTTTGGTCTTCCCAGTGGTAATGTACGTTGTGAGAGCTTGACCATAAAGAAAGCAGGGTGCTGAAGAATTTATGCCTTCAAACTGTGGTGCTGTAAAAGACTCCTGAAAGTCCCTTGGACACCAAGGAGATCAAACCAGTCAATCTTAAGGGAAATCAACCCTGACTACTCATTGGAAGGACTAATACTGAAGCTGAAACTCCAGTACTTTGGTCATCTGATGGAAACAGCTACTTAGTGGAAAAGTCCTTGATACTGGGAAATATTGAGGGCAGAAGGAGAAGATGGAGTCAGAGAATGAGATGGCTAGCTGCAATGGACATGAACTTGGGCAAACTTTGGGAGATGGTGAGGGACAGGGAGGCCTGGCGTGCTACAGTTCATTGGGTTGCAAAGAGTAGGACACGACGAGGTGACTGAACAACTACAATACTACATTCCTATTCTCTACCATATTCACATACAGTTTTATCATTATTTCCTAACATTATTCAAAGACCCAAATGTATGATACTGTTGTGAATAAATTAGACATGAAATCACTTGTTCTATGATAAAAATGGAATTAAGATGATTGTTTTGATTTTTCTGTAAGTGCCATTTAATATTATTTTCATATTTTTGAGGTATAAATAAGATTGTATGTTATATACATGCAAATATATTTTATTTAGATAAGAATATATTAAAAAGTTTATAATAAGTCATTACAAATTTCTCCTTGGTTCTTCTCTTTAATTGTTTATATAATATTTCTAGAAAAATACTCACAGCTCACAAACCCTAGTAAGAATGTCTCCAGATTTCTAAAGATGTCTCATTATTCCTCAGGAACAAATCCATTTCCACAGTATGCCTACTACACCTTCATGCGTTACAGTTACTCAATGTGGCTCTGTCTGGCTTAGTTGTCCTAGCCTGCTGCATTCACCACTGCTTTGCCCGTATGTTAGGTGCTAATGCTGCTCAACCTGGTACAAACTCCAATAATAATGTAATTTCTACTTGGAATCTATCCCCCTTCAGATAACTAAAATACTCCTCAAACTAGTCCAACTCAACACTTCTAGATCCCTTTCCAACAGGATGGGTTGTCACTCAAGAAACTATCAGTATCTTTTCCTCCAGCATAAACACAACTCAACTTCTCTTAGTTCCTCCTTCATATTTATTGGGTATGTCAGTAGAGAAATATGTGAAAACTTCATTCCTATATACAGATTGGGTTCATTCTCCAAACAGATAGACTGCACAAATATAGACCTCTAAGGCCAATGAAGTCATTCTGTTGAACTACTTTGTATTTGTTGAACTTTGCAGAAGAGTGAGTGAAAGCTAAGGTTCAAACTGAGTCCCTGCTACACTAATAATACAACTAATAATAATAAAACCCTTTTAAATTATCATTTATAAAAAGAATCTAATGTGTTTATTTATTGAGACTAAAAAAATAACAGAGCAATGTATCATGATATTTATCAAGGAGTACAAAATTCAGTGTCTGGCTTTTTCACCTATTGTAGTATGAAAGTGAAAGTCACTCAGTCATGTCTGACTCTTTGTGACCCCATGGACTATACAGTCCACGGAATTCTCCAAGTCAGAACACTAGAGTGGGTATCCTTTCCTTTCTCCAGAGGGTCTTCCCAACCCAGTGATCGAACCCAGGTCTGCATTGCAGGTGGATTCACTACCAGCTAAGTCACAATATCCTTCAGCAAATTATTTTTTTTTCTCAGTCTGTAATATTGTGATGTAATAAGAATACACATTTTAGCCTTTATCTCTTGTTCCTGAACAGATTTCCTAAAACCTTTGCAGTTGTCTTAGGAATAAAGGTGTTAAGAGCATCTTTATTCTAATATTTGGTCCTTGATACCAGTTCCTGACACAGTGCTTCTTAATACCTTAGAATTTCCTGAGTGACAGGAGAATGTTCTATTCTGAGGAGCTGATTCTTGGTGACTCCTGGGTAACATCAGGATAGGGATGGCTGCCAGAAAGACCAAAAAAGCCATGATTAGAAGTTTGGAGATTTTAGCCCAACTATTCATTCTCTCTAGGGAGCAGAGATGAGCTGGAGATTGAGTTAATAATCAATCATGCCTATATATTGAAGTCCCTGGTGGCTCAGTCAGTAAAGAATTTGCCTGCAATGCAGGGGAACACCTGTAGGATTTCCTGGGTTCAATCCTTGGGCCAGGAAGATCCCCTGGAGAAGGAAATGGCAACCCACTCCAGTAATCTTGCTTGGGAAATTCCATGGACAGAGGAGCCTGGTGGGCTAGAGTCCATGGGGTCGCAAAGAGTCAGACATGACTTAGTGACTAAACCACCTATACATTGAAGCCTCCATTAAAAACCCTAAACAACAAGGTTGATGAAACTTCCAGGTTGGTGAAAACTTTCACATGCTGGGAGAGTAGTGTACCCTAATTCCATGGAGGCAGAACTTCTGTGTCTGGAACCCTTCAAGATCTCTCCTTATATATCTCGTTACCTGGCTGTTTACCTGTGCTGTTATTTTTCAGTCACCAAGTCACATTTTGTAGGACACTTGGAAGCTATGTCCATGGGATTTTCCAGACAAGAATAATGGAGTGGGTTGCCATTTCCTCTTCCAGGAGATCTTCCCAACCCAGGGATTAAACCTGCATTAAAGGGGAATTCTCTACCACTTGAGCCATTGAGGAAGCCTCTCTAATTCAGTACTAATCATTAAAAAAGTATAGGTGTTCTTCTATAGATACTTATGCACACTGTAAGTTCAGTTCAGTTCAGTCTATTACTCCTATCCAACTTTGCAACCCCATGGACTGCAGTACGCCAGGCTTCCCTGTCCATCACCAACTCCCAGAGCTTACTCAAACTCATGTCCTTCAAGTTGGTGATGCCTTACATTAACTAGAATAGGCTTATTAGGCAGATTCATGTTGATGTATGGCAAAACCAATACAATATTGTAAAGTAAAAAAAAAATAAAAAAAGAAAATAAAATTAGAAGGAAAAAAAAAGAAAATATAGACATGGGTCATCCATTTAAATAAAATGCAGTTTGTAATTAAAGCGCTATAAAAACTCAGTTAAAAGGTTTGAAATTGTCAATGTTATCTTAAAAAACTACAGTAAACGTAGAACTTCATCTTTAAATTGTATAAAAGGTGAAGGTAGTTTAGTAGGAGAGAGTGTAAGGTAGGGTTGAAACTACTAAGTAGTGGAAATAAAAGCAAGATTCATAGCACTGGAGAGCGTATAGGAAGAACAAGGAAAGTATGGTGTTATGTACAACATTCTAGCTATTACCTTTGCTACCTCCCACTCTGCTACTATACTTTGCATTTAGCAGCTAATACATGGTGGCACACAACGCTACGTTTTAGAAAATGCTATGTATAAACTAATGAAAATCAAGTAACATATTGATTTCATTTCCCCATTTATCAATCACAGATGAACTAAAGATGCCTTATAGAACAACAAATTGTATTTGATGCTTTAAAATCAGATAAGGCCATAGGTAGACTGGCTTATAATGAGTCTAGAACAGTTAATGAAGTGTGATCCTGCTTATAAATGTACTAATAACATAAATAGTTTTGTATTTGTCTTGCTTTACACAGAAAAGGGTTTGCTAGACTTAAAACTTGGTGCCTATATTATATAGGGAACTTAAGAAATATTGGCTTATCCATGGTACATAATTCACATGCCCTTGAAAGATAAATAATAAACTAACCTGTATGAACTGTGGTGTTGGAGATGACTCTTGAGAGTCCCTTGGACAGCAAAGAGATCAAACCAGTCAATCCTGAGGAAAATCAACCCTGAATATTCATTGGAAGGACTGATACTGAGGCTGAAGCTCCAATACTTTGGCCACCTGATGCAAAGAGCCAACTCTAATTAAAGACACTGATGCTGTGAGAAATTGAAGGCAGGAGAAGAAGGAGACAACAGAGGATGATGGTTGGATGGCATCACAGACTCAATGGACATGAGTTTGAGCAAATTCTGGGAGATAGTGAAGGACGGGGAAGCCTGTGTGTGCTGCAGTCCATGGGGTTGCAAAGAGTCAGACATGACTGAGCAACTGAACAACAACAAAAACCTGTGTGCATGCTAAGTTGCTTTAATTGTGTCCTACTCTTTGCAACCCTATGGACTATATCTCACCAGTCTCCTCTGTCTATGGGATTATCCAGGCAAGACTGGAACTGATTGCCATTCCCTTCTCCAGGGGATCAAACCTCACCTCTTATGTCTCCTGCATTGGCAGGCAGGTTTTTTTTTTTTACCACTAGTGCCCCCTTGGAAGCCCCAATTAACTAATTTATGTAGAATTAATTTTGACTTAAACAAATGTGACAAAATTTTGATTTAGTAGATAAAGAATTAGTAATAATACTAAAAATTCTCCTTGATCTTGAAATGTCTTTTTCCTAATCTTAGGATAGCACCATTGACATTACCCACAGTACAATAATATGAAGTTTTATTGTTTTATTACAGAATACTAAATAGTTTCAATAAGGGAAATTATTTTTCATATACTGTCATATAGGGAAAGCCAATTTGTAAAAGAATTATGAAATGCTTCATCAGTTAATTTAACTATTTTTGAAACATGCATTTACATTATGTAGCTCTCAGGATAATTCTTTAGAGACCAAGGGTTCTAAGAAATAGAATAAGAAAATAAATCTTTTATCTCATAATTATGTTTTATCATCAATTACACAATATCAAAGAATGGAGTAATAATGATAATGTCTTTCAAATCATTTTGTATAAATTAGAAGTACAATAAATAGAAATGGGCATCTTATATTTATTTATGTCCTTTCTATTTCAATAATCAAGGTGGCTGAACATTCAGGGATAAACCAGAGAAGAAGCTGACAAAATGAAGGCAAAACATAAAACTGCTATGCAAGTAAACTACCTCTCTCTGATGACTGTAGCCAAAACAGAATAAAAAAGAGGGAGAAACATAACAGCCTCTATATGTCTCATGAAATAATAAAAATAGTAATACATAATTGTAAGATATTAATGTTTTTCTGTCATACTAATTGGAAATCTTAGTCACTTATTTGATGATTTAATGTTAAACAAGTATGTATAATAAGATACAATGGTAACTTAGAGAATCAAAGGAAAGGCAGGGATCTGGGTCTCTGGAACATAAATGAGAAGCCCTTGGAAATACTACAAAAAGTTTTCTCTTTGCCTTCTCTCTCTGCTCTACTATTTATCTGTTAGCTTTCTTCAAGATAAAAGATGAGGGAAATGGTAGGAGTAATACTATTGGTAGTAATCTACTCGTAGTAAAACAATGTAACTGAAAGTGCACTAGCAGAGTGCACTAATTTTCAACTATTTCATAAGTAATTATCACAAACTCAATGGCTTAAAACAATACAAACTTACTGTTTTACATTCTGTAGCACAGAACTCCAACACAGGGCTCAAGAGACTAAAATCAGAGTGTTGGTCAGCTACATTTGTTTCTAGAGAAGGATTCGTTTTCTTCTTCATCTGGGCTGTTGACAGAATCACTTCTTTGTATCCCTATGACAGATACTGCCATATTCTTGCTGGCTGCCAACGGAAGGCTATTCTTAGCTTTTAGAGGCCACTCTCATTCTTTGGCTTGTGTTTCCCTTCCTCCTTCCAAAAGGCCAGCAAGGGCAAGTTGAGTTCTTTTTATTCTTTGACTCTCTCCTTTCTTCCCTTCTCGCTGACCAACACTTCTACTTGATTCTTCTATTTTTAAGAAGTCCTGTCATTAGATTGTTCCCATTAGGATAATCCAGGCTATTTTAAGATCCATAATCTTTTCCCCATCTGTACCTTTTGGGTTTCCCTTGTGGCTCAGCTGGTAACATGGTATCTTTTAAAGTAATATATTCTCAAGTTTTAGATTAGGGTGTGGATATCAGATATTAGGGACAGCATTATTCTGACTATCAGAAAGAGATAAATCTTTCTATTCTTTCAGAATTAACCCATTAAAAATATACATTTGCTTTTAAAAAGTAAATGCAAAGCTAAATGAAAAGTAAATGCAAAAGTAATAAAAAAATATAAGAAAAAATGTTCTGAAATTAAACAAATTGAATGCTTAAGAAATGAAAGAAACTACATGAGGATAAGAGAATTAATAATCACAAAGAAGGTTATGAAAATGTTAATTTTTAAAAATTTATTTTATTGAAGTATAGCTGATATACAATGTTGTGCTAGCATTTGGTGTACAACAAATTGTTTCAGTTAAATATAAGTATTCAGTGAAATATGCATATTCTTTATTATATTATTTTACATTATGGTTTATTACAAGAAATTAAATATATTTTGCGCTATGCAATATGACCTTATTGCACCAGCTAATCCCAAACTCCCCACCCCTCCCTCCTCCACGGTCTAACCTAAAGATTATCATACTAAGGCTATGAAATTTTTAAAACATAAAATCAATAAGTAACAAAAAATTAATGGAAAAGTGGTTGCAAAGTAGAATAAGAACATGAAAACCATAAATGTAAGCATAATATTTTAAAACAATGCTAATATACAGAAAGTTAAGCATTTAAATGTAAAATAAATATGACTTTACTAACAAAATCAAAAAGCACAATAAAAATAAAAATTTATAAAATCAATATCATAATTAAAAACACCAAAGTTTCTCAATGATTTGTAAAACAGCAATCAAATGTTAACCTCTTACACTTAGTAAAGATGCTCAAAATACAGGGGCAATATTTTTTTGAGGCACTTCCCTGCTAAATATAAAAGGAAACTTAAACCACAGTTGTTAGTCAAGCTTGTTCATGGTTTTACAAATAGAAAGCTACCTTAAATTTTAAAACATCTGTGTACCCAGAGAACCAGGAAACATTATTTCTGTTGGTAAAAATTTGCCTGTGCAATTAATCCAACTTTAAAAAATTGATGACTCCTGCCAGCAGTAAAAGTTGTTACTTTATATTGGATGGACTGATGAACAAGACTGGCTACACTGTGATTGTATTACCAACAAATTCAATTATTCTGCTTAATTTCTCTGTCAGTATCTACCTTATCCAAAAGTTATCAGGCTTTTTGAATATCTTTTTTAAAAAAGAGGAAACTATTTAAAAATCTGTGGGTATTTCTTACCTTTGATTCCAAATTATCATTAATTTTTTATTCAGCTCAGTTCAGTTCAGTCACTCAGTCGTGTCCGACTCTTTGCAACCCCATGAACCACAGTACGCCAGGCCTCCCTGTCCATCACCAACTCCTGGAGTCCACCCAAACCTATGTGCATTGTGTTGGTGATGTCATCCAACCATCTCATCCTCTGTTGTCCCCTTCTCCTCCTGCTCTCAATCTTTCCCAGCATCAGGGTCTTTTCAAATGAGTCAGCTCTTCACATCAGGTGGCCAAAGTATTGGAGTTTCAGCTTCCACATCAGTCCTTCCAATGAACACCCAGAACTGATCTCCTTTAGGATGGACTAGGTGGATGTCCTTGCAGTCCAAGGGACTCTCAAGAGTCTTCTCCAACACCACAGTTCAAAAGCATCAATTCTTTGGTGCTCAGCTTTCTTTATATTCCAACTCTCATATCCATACATGACAAAAACCATAGCCTTGACTAGACAGAACTTCACTGGCAAAGTAATGTCTCTGCTTTTTAATATGCTGTCTAGGTTGGTCATAACTTTCCTTCCAAGGAGTAAGCGTCTTTTAGTTTCATGGCTGCAATCACCATCCGCTGTGATTTTGGAGCCCAGAAAGATAAAGTCAACCACTGTTCCCAATGTTTCCCCATCTATTTGCCATGAAGTGATGAGACCGGATGCCATGATCTTAGTTTTCTGAATGTTGAGCTTTAAGCCAACTTTTTCACTCTTCTCTTTCTATTTCATCAAGAGGCTCTTTAGTTCTTCTTCACTTTCTGCCACACTATTTATATTTTAATTTTATAATTATATTAATAAAGAGTTGAGATAACTTTAATATTAATATACCAGCACTTACATTTTTGTTTGAATATTTAATGTCTAAGGGAGCTTTTGTATGTTTTAATCAATAAATTAATTATTCAAGATTATGAATATACTAACCAATTTTCTCATAATTTTAAATATACCCTACAAATTTAGTAAATTTCCTTATAATCTTGTATGTTTTTAAAATTAATAGTTCTCAATTCATTTTGTTCTTTGATTTTCAATTAACTTACAAGTTAGAATATTAAATTTTATTGAACAATTAATGCTGCTTGCAAACTTAATTAAATTATCTTAATATGTTTTAAATTGTAAATTACAAATTTGAAATAGCTGAATCTCTGAGGCATTTCAATGGTCCTAAAACATAGGCCAAATATACTCAGATTTAAAATAGAAATTACATTTCCTTGTATAATGAACACACTATTTATATTTTAATTTCAAATGATACTTCTGAATCATTTCTGCTTTATCTCTGTTTATACAGTTCCATAATTTCAGATAATATTATCAGTCATGGCTCTGACAGGAAAAAAAATCTAGCATATTTTATTATGCAGAGATTTTAATTCAAGGACTACCTATATAGATGAGATCAAGGCTAAATGGACAGAATATCGGAACTATAATACCAGAGATTTATACAGTCAGAAGCCCTTACTACTCCTGGACCTGAAAGGACAATTCGAGGAAATAGCAATAACAGTAGCCCATTGAGATCTAAGAAGTATTAAGAATGGACTTCACTGTGGGAGATTTAGCTGTGGAGAGTGCATCCAGGAACGTCTTCCTTTCCTGATGTCACTAGACATGCAGAATGTAACTCCTCAGTGAGTCCTGCTTCTTCTTTGTATGGAAACACATTAAAGATTGAAATCTTGGCATAAGAACTGTATTACATACCTAATTGTTCCTCATGATGTGGAATTGCAAAGAATCAGACATGAATGACCCAGCACACACACACACACACACACACACACTCACTCACTCACTCATGAATACCAGTATATGCAAAGTAACAGACTTCTATCCCTTTTAATGAAATAACTGGAAAAATAGTGTTAACAAAGTTTCTCATTAATGCTTATCCTTTCTTCTGATCACCCACTGCACGGTACTAATCCCACCCTACATCTCTCCCAACTCTGCCCTGAACTTCACCCCACTGAGAGATATCAGTCACAGAAGTTTACATATTATTTTGAAGGTTATAATAAGCCTCCAAACTCAGCATCTCCTCTCTCCACTTTAATAAGATTTTTTTTTTAATCTGAGGAAGTTTGGCTCTAATTAGATACAATTTTCTTTGTTCACTCAAAGATTCCTTTTTTCTTAGTTGTACATCATATATGTTTGTATGTGTGTGTGTGTGTACACTCAGTTGTTCAGTCCTGTTGGACTCTTTGAGACCTCATGGATTATAGATCTCCTGGCTCCAATGGCCATGAGATTATGTCAGCAACAATACTGGAGGAGGTTCCCATTTCCTTCTCCTGGGGATCTTCCAGATCCAAGGATCCAACTCGATCTCCTGTGGCAACTGCACTGGCAGGTAGATTCTTTTCCACTGACAGACCAAGGAAATCCCATCAGTTCAGTTCAGTCACTCAGTTGTGTCCAACTCTTTGTGACCTCATGGACTGCAGCATGCCAGGCCTCCCTGTCCATCACCAACTCCTGGAGTTTACTCAAACTCATGTCCATTGTGTCGGTTATGCCATCCAACCATCTCATCCTCTGCTGTCCCCTTCTCCTCCCACCTTCAATCTTTCCCAGCATCAGGGACTTTTCGAATGAGTCAGTTCTTTTCATCAGGTGACCAAAGTATTGGAGTTTCAGCTATAGCATCAGTCCTTCCAATGAATATTCAGGATTACCTTTAGGTTGGATCTCCTTGTAGTCCAAGGGACTCTCAAGAGTCTTCGTTCAAAACCACAGGTTCAAAAGCATCAGTTCTTCTGCACTCAACTTTCTTTATAGTCCAACTCTCACGTTCATATATGACTACTGGAAAAACCATAGCTTTGACTAGATGGACCTTTGTTGACAAAGTCATGTCTCTGCTTTTTAATATGTTGTCTAGGTTGATCATATCTTTTCTTTCAAGGAGTAAGCGTCTTTTAATTACATGGCTGCAGTCGCCATCTGCAGTGATTTTTTTGATCCCCAAAAAATAAAGTCTGCCCCATTTATTTGCCATGAAGTAATGGGACCAGATGCCATGTTCTTTGTTTTCTGAATGTTGAGCTTTAAGCCAACTTTTTCACTGTTCTTTTTCACCAAGAGGCTTTTTAGTTCTTCTTTGCTTTCTGCCATAAGTGTGGTGTCATCTGCATATCTGAGGTTATTGATATTTCTCCCAGCAATCTTGATTCCAGCTTGTGCTTCATCCAGCCCAACAGTTTTCATGATGTGCTCTGCATATAAGTTAGATAAACATATGTGTCATATATATTTATACCTTTCCAATTGTACATTTTTCCACCTTGAAGTATATGTGTAGCCTTACCTATTTCTTGGTAATCCTAAATTTAGGGCCTCATATGGGTGAGTTCTTTCTTACAATTTATCTTTACATATTTTAAGGAAATTGGAAGGTGTTGTGAGATTTAAAAAAAAAAATATTAGTGACTTTTATTTAATTAATCAAAATAGTATTCTTTCTCCCAGGTAGTCTTATATGATACACGATTTGCTTCTAAAAATATTGTTAATTTTACCTATAACAAGAAGAGTTTACAAAATACCATACTGATTTTACTCTACCAGCTATAATTAATGAAATATTTGAGAATTAGTATTTTTCAGATGTTTCTAGATTCTAAGTAGAGGAGGTCATAATATACAAAAATTGTTAGTAGGATGTGTTCTCACATCTCATGAAAAGTAATATTTTAGGGCAAAAAGATCATTCTCTCCATAGTATGTTTTACCAGAATTGTATTCAACACTCTATCTTGTTCATAAGCATATATTCTTAACTGTACTTAATAAATTTTAACTAGCTATTTGTTGCTGAAAATCTTTCTTAAATGATAATCACTATAATTGATCTATCATCCACTGTTGTAATATAATATCTGTTAACAGCAGTACACTATGGGAGGAAAAATAGCATAGTGGATTTGTTGTTATTATTCAGTCGTTCAATTGTGTCCGACTCTTTGTGACCCCATCAACTGCATCCTGTTCTTCACCATCTCCTGAGAACTGCTCAAACTCATGTCCATTGAGTCAGTGATGCCATCCAACCATCTCATCCTCTGTCACTTCCTTCTCCTCCTGCCTTCAATCCTTTCCAGAATCAGAGTCTTTTTCAATAAGTCAGTTCTTCACATCATAGTTGATTTATGTGCATACAAATCCATCCTTGGGAAATTTATTGGACATCTCTGGGCTTTAGTTTCCTGATTTGTCAAGTAGGGATAGTAAAAACATCTGTTCCATAAGACTATAATTACATGTATATTTCTAAATAAAGTATTTAGGACAAAGTCAGGTACATAGTACTTAGCAAAAGTTGACTATTTTTGTTTGAAAATCAAATATATATATAATACAATGTTATATTACATATACAGTAACAGAGGAAAAAACTCTGGCTCATTTACAATGTCTGTATTAATTCATCATGCTAATTAGTATACTAGTTCATGTTTGTAGTATTAAATTACTTAATGCATATAAAATTTGGGGGGATATAATTTTTATTTGTCTCTTATTTCTTAAGCTCTTATTTAGAGATAATTGTAGAATTACAATCAGGTTATTGACATTGATGCTCAGCCAAGGTACCAAGTATTTCCACCACTCAGGAATTCTTCACATGTCCCTTTTATAGATACCCAACCTTTCCCCCATCCTCCCTCTCCCCTTCTTAAAGCCTGGCAACCACTAATCTTTTTCTTTTTCATATAATTTTGTATTTTAAAAGTGCTATGTAAGTAAAGTCAGTGTGTAACCTTGGAAATTGGCTTTTTTTCCGACTCGGTATCTCTCTGAAGTTTTACCTAGGCTTTTGCATTTAATCAATAATCTGCTCCTATTTACAGCTGAGTAGAATTTTATGGTACAGATGTACCACAATTGGCTTAACCATTCACTCTAGAACATCTGGGTTGATTCCAGCTTTGGTCTATTATGACAACATTTGCATATACATTTTTGTGTGTATACATTTTCTTGTCTCGTTTAAATAAATGAGTACAGTTGCTGTGTTCTATAGCAGTTGTATGACTTTGTTTTTTAACAAACTTCCAAAATGTTTTCCAGGAAAGCTGTAACACTTTATATCTCCACAACAATATATGAGTAATCCAGTTTTTCCATGTCACCAGAATTTACTGTTGTCTCTCTTATTTCTTTTAGTTTTTCTGATAGATGTGTAGTGATTTTTCTTTGTGGTTTTAATTTACAGTTCTCTAATGGCTGACAATGTGGAATATCCTCTAATGGCTGACAATGTGGAATATCTCTTCATGTGCATATTTACCATATGTATATCCACTTCAGTGAAATGTTATTTCATATACTGGATATTTTCTACTAGGATTTTTAATTTTTATGTTGAGTTACTAGATTTTTTTACATATTCAGTCCTTTCTCAGATACCTGATTTGCAAATATTTTTGCCCACTCTATAGATTGTCTTTATATCATCTGAAATCCTTCACAGAATAAAAGTTTTGAAGTTGATGAAGTCAGTTTATCAACGTTTGCTTTGATATATTGTGCTTTTGGTATCAAGCCTAACTTTTTTTTTTTTTACTTAATCCCAAATAGCAGTGAGTCTCTCATTATTTTTCCCATAAATTTCATAGTTTTATTTACATGTAAGTCTGTGATCCATTTTAAGTTTTGTATGACAGTGAAAGTAAAGTGAAAATCACTCAGTCGTGTCCAACTCTTTGTGACCCCAAGGACTGTAGCTCACCAGGGTCCATGGAATTCTCCACACAAGAATTCTGGAGTGGGTTGCCATTTCCTTCTCCAGGGGATCTTCTCAACCCAGGGATCAAACCCAGGTCACCAGCATTGTGGGCAGACTCTTTACCGACTAAGCCACCAGTGAGTATTAAGTCAAGGGAAGTTTAAATCTTGCCTATGAAATGGATGACCCATGGATGTCAAATTTCTACAACACAATATGTTGAAAAGGCTATCTTTCCTCCACTTAGTTTCTTGTGCACCTGTGTCAAAAAATAATAATTTTGTCTCTTTTGCAATTCTTATTCTGTTCCATTGATTTATATGTCTATCCCTCTGACAATACCACACTGTCCAGATTACTCTAGCTATACAAGTCATGAAATGAAATAGATATATCCCACCTACTTGATTCTTTCTAAAAGTTGTTTCAGCTCTTCTAAGTCCTTTATCTTTCCATATAAATTTTATATCATTTTATCCTTATCAAGAAACTTCTTGTTAGGATATAGGTGTTGTGCTAAATCTGTATATCAGTTTGGGGAGATGACATCTATGTAATGTTGAGTCTTCTAATCCTTGAGAGAATTCTTTAAGTTCTTTGACTTCATCAGCATTTTGTAGCTTTAGCATACAGGTCCTGATGTGTTTTGTTAGATTTGAACTTAAATGTTTCATTTATTTTGAGAAATTATAAATAGTGTTGCATTTTTAAGTTGCTGTGTCCATTTCATATATGAATAAAACTGACTTTTAAATTTTTTAAAGTTTAAAAGTTAAGCTTTTACAATTAAAAATTTTAATAATTCATTAGTATTTACTCTTGATCTTCCTGAGCTCACTTATAAGGTCTAGGGATTTGAAGTTTTTCATAGACTCTTGCAGTCTTATAGCAGGATAATTATAGCTTCTGCAAAGAGAGATATTTTTATTTCCTTCTTTACAACCATTATGGTTTTTATTTTCCTTTTTGCCAATTGCACACTAGTATTTCTAGTACTATTTTGAAAATTGTGGTGAGAGCAGATATACGTGCCTTGTGCATGATCTTGGGGATAAGACCTTCAGTCTTTCATCACAAAGTGTTATGTGAGCTATAGGTGTTTTGTAGATACCTTTATTAAGTCGAGGACATTCTCCTTTATTTCTATGTTACTGAGAGATTTTATCAGCAATAGATGTTGGATTTTGTGCTTTTTGAACATTGATTGATATCATCATATGATTTTGCTTATTTTTTTCCATAATATGTTAGGTTACATAGTTTGACTTTTCAAATATTGAACTAGCCTTATTTACCTGGAACAAACTCCACTGGTTATGCTTTATAAATCTTCATATATATTGCTGAATTCTATTTGCTAATAGTTTGATATTTTATGAGAAATATTAATCTGCAGTTATATTTTTTCTCATTTTTGTGATCTAGTTTTCATATCAGGGTAAAACTACTTTTATGACCTAAAATGCAATACATTCCTTATATTCTAGTAGATATCTTATAGAATTGACATTTTTTTTTAAACAGTTGGCAGAATTTTCTAATCAAACTATTTGGGCCTTTATATTTTTATTTTAGCATATTAAATACTAATTAAATTTGCTTGATTGTTATAGGTTTTGGTACATTGTGCTTTTGAATAATTGATTCATTTCAACTAAGTGGTCAAATTTATGTTGTTTTTTAGGGTTTCTCTAACATTCTTTTGAAATCTGCAAGAGCTCTAGTATCCTTATTCTGTGTCTTGTTTCTTTTTTCAATCTTGCAGAGTTTTGTCAATTTTATTAATTAAAACAACTCTCATTTAACTGAGTTTTGTATGTTGTTTTTCTGTTTTCAATGTTATTGATTGATATTGATATCACTATTTTGATAATGCTGGTTCCTCATTGTATGTTTATTTGTTTTTTTAAAATATGCTTCAGGTAGAAACTTTGATAATTCAATTTGAGTCATTTTCTGTTTTAGTGCTATAAACTTCCCTCTCAGCACTGTTTACTGTGTCCCACAAATTTCTGCATGTTATAGTTTCATTTTTATTCAGTTCACTGTTCTTTCTGGTTTGCCTTGAAACTTCCTCAATAATTCATTAGTATTTAGAAATGTGTTATTTACAAGTGCTAAAAAAATTTCCTGTTATCTTTCTATTGTGGATTTCACCCTACTCCAGTACTCTTGCCTGGAAAATCCCATGGATGGAGCAGCCTGGTAGGCTGCAGTCCATGGGGTCGCTAAGAGTCGGACACGACTGAATGAATTCACTTTCACTTTTCACTTTCATGCATTGGAGAAGGAAATGGCAACCCACTCCAGTGTTCTTGCCTGGAGAATCCCAGGGACGGGGGAGCCTGGTTGGCTGCCGTCTCTAGGGTTGCACAGAGTCGGACACGACTGATGCGACTTAGCTGCAGCAGCAGCAGCATGCCCATCTATCTATCTTTTAATTGCTATATTCAGATGATTTACATTTTACTTAATTAGGGCTAAATCAATTTTTATTTTCTGTTTTTGATTTCATTTTTTTCTGTCTTTCTGTGGGTTATTTGAAAAATTTTAGAGTTCCATTTTAACCTATTGATAATATTTCTAGTGTATGTTTATGTATAAAAATCTCCATACATAAAGAGAGACACCTCAGTTCAGTTCAGTTCAGTCACTCAGTCGGGTCTGACTCTTTGCGACCCCATGAACCGCAACACACCAGGTCTCCCTGTCCATCACCAGCTCCCGGAGTCCACCCAAACACATGTCCATTGAGTCAGTGATGCCATCCAACCATCTCATCCTCTGTCATCCCCTTCTCCTCCTGCCCTCAGTCTTTCCCAGCATCAGGGTCTTTTCCAATGAATCAGCTCTTCACATCAGGTGGCCAAATTACTGGAGTTTCAGCTTCAACCTCAGTCCTTCCAATGAACACCCAGGACTGATCTCCTTTAGGATGGACTGGTTGAAATCTCCTTGCAGTCCAAGGCACTCTCAAGAGTTTCTCCAACACCACAGTTCAAAAGCATCAATTCTTTAGCACTCAGTTTTCTTTATGTATTCTTCCAAATGTTATTGTCTAACTTCCAATTCATTGGTTCTTCCTTCTGCTCCTTTAATTCTGCTATTGAGTCTGTCCATTTCTTTTCCCCCAGTTATTATATTTAAGCTTTAAAATTTACAGTTGGCTCTTTTTTATATCTTCTATTTCTTTGGTGAGATTTTCTTTTAAGTTTTTCAAGCAAGATTATTATTACTCATTGAAAAATTCCATAATAGTTTCAAATCTTTGCCAGATATTCTCATATATCCTTCATTTCAGTGTTGGTGTCTGTTGATTTTTTTTTCCATTCAATTTGAGATTTATCTGGTTCTTGGCATGATGAGTAACTTGATTAAAACCTAAATATTTTGAATATAGTAAGAGTCTAAATTTTAAATCTGTTTTGCTGGCCTTCTCTAACAGGACTGCAGCAAAGGACATGCACTCATTACCTTTTTACTTTCAGGTGGAATTTGAGATCCAGGTTTCACACTTGGCTTTAGTTGACATCCAAGGTTGGAAGGTGGGCTTGTTGTTACTCCTGTGTTGCGGTGAGAGTTTGAGAAATAGAGCTCCTCAGTAGGCCTTCAGTAAAATGTCTTTGGTTATGAGGGGTAAAAGTGACTCATTTCTGCTCCCCTCATTGTTTTCACTATACAGAGGGGAGTGACATTTTTTTTCCTAGGGGATGGTGAATGGTATAAATTACCACTAGGACTCTGCGAAGATGAAATAAATGTATTTTTCTCTAATTCTTTGACTAAGTATCAATACAAATAAAATCTCTGGAAATTGTATATGAAACAAGCCTAAGAAAATTATTAAAGGTGGCTCACTGGGAAGACCAGGAGGTTAGTTTCCTTGGTTTACTTTTGCCTTATATATGCCAGACTTGGAGTAAACAAAGCAACCTGAAATACCAACAGGTACATACAAAAATGTCTCAACAAAACTCTGCTCTCCCAAAGTACCAGAAAAGAAGTAGCCTAGAAATGCAGAAAACTTTCAGACTACTCTGCTCTATCCCAGAAAAAGTGCCACACACACACACACACACTCACACACAAATGGCCTCAAAGCAGTAAATACCAACATGATAGTTGAGACACTATGCTCAAAAAATGTAAGGAGCATCTTCCAAACACCTTCATACTTCCAGGTACCTAATCCTCAACTCCAGCCCCTTCCATAATATCAGTGAAGATCATCCCCATCCAGAAGCAAAGAGAGATCCTTCCACATCCAAACAGGAAAATAATTTTATTTTTAAGAATATGAAAACATCTTAATTAATAGGATATGTAAATAAGTATTTAAAACATGACTATAAATCTTAGTTTCCTGGGAAATTATAAAAATAAACAATGGATAGCCATCTGAGAAAAAAAATATAGCAGATTTTCACACACACAAAAAAAACTAATCTCTCTCTAAATGAATATATTATTATGTGTTTTGTGAATTACTGTTATAATAGTACCATAGTTTTGTCAAAAAAAATGGATTGAGCATTATGTAAATTAATATAGGAGAATCAAATGCATTTAACAAAGATATCTTGATGAGAAATACTGGGCCATTATCTGTTATATTTCTGACTTGATATTTCTAAAAAACAAAAGGGAAGGGTTGGAAAAGCCAGATTTTGAAATGGTCTGCACATTTCTCTGTGATCTCAGACTTATTCTATACAGCTGTGTTAACTATCTATCATTTTCCTAAGATCTGCACACAATTAAATCAAGACAACTTTAGTTTGACTACTGTAAATTCAAAAATATCCATTTGAATGCTTATCATGTCTAGGACACTTTCTTAGCAAAAAAAAGGGTACTTTGAAATTAAATGACATTTTCATGGACCAGCATAATGATTTCTTTCAAATATAAAGACATTTCTTTGGAATCTTTGTACAAATAGACTGAAATTACTTGAACTATGGCTATCACACATATTCATATATTCTTATTTACCAAAAAGTGCTTAATAATCCCATGAAAAATATGTGACATTTTTAATTGTAGCATGAAAATTCTACTAATTTATGTAAATTCTATATACAATGTTAGTATTTTAATATTATTGACAATTATTGAATTAATACATAAAATGGACATTTCATAGAATTGAGATATGCTTCTTTAATATTTGCATAATGTATAGTCCAGTTTGATAACATGTAAGTACTGAAAAAGCATATCATTTTCATGTAATCATTTTCCAGCATCTAATGGGAAGGTGGAGCACATTGTTGTTGCTGTTAAGTCACTAAGAAGTGTCCAGCACTTTGCAACCACATTGACTTTAGCACACCTGGCTCTTCTGTCCTCCACTATCTCCTCCTGCAGTTTGCTCAAATTCATATCCATTGAGTTGATGATGCTATCTAACCATCTCATCCTCAACTGTCCCCTTGATCTTTTGCCATCAATCTCTCCCAGCATAAGGGTCTTTTCAAATGAGTCAGCTCTTTGCATCACATGACCAAAGTATTGGAGCTCCAGATTGAGCACCAGCCTTTCCAATGTACATTCAGGGTTGATTTCCTTTAAGATGGACTGGTTTGATCTCCTTGTTGTCCAGTTCAGTTTCATTCAGTCTCTCAGTCATGTCCAACTTTTTGTGATCCCCTGGGAAGCAGCAAAACAGGCTTCCCTGTCCATCACCAAGTCCTGGAACTTGCTCAAACTCATGTTCATTGAGTCAGTGATGCCATCTAATCATCTCATCTCTGTTATCCCATTCTCTTCCTGTCTTCAATCTTTCTCAGCATCAGGGTCTTTTCCAATGAGTAAGTTCTTTTCATAAAATGGCCAAAGTATTGCAGAGTCAGCTTCAGCATCAGACATTCCAAGGAATATTTAGGACTGATTTCCTTTAGGATGGACTGGTTGGATATCCTTACAGTCCAAGGGAATTTAAAGAGTCTTCTCTAAGACCACATTTCAAAAGCATCAATTCTTCAGTGCTCTGCTTTCTTTATAGTCCAGCTCTCACATCCACACATGACTACTGGAAAAACTGTAACCTTGACTAGATGGAACTTTTTTTGGCAAAGTAATGTCTCTGCATTATAATATGTTGTCTAGGCTGGTAATAGGTTTTTCCCCAAAGAGCAAGCACCCTTTAATTTCATGGCTGCCATCACCATATATAGGTGGTCTGATTTTTGGAGCCCAGAAAAATAAAGTCTCTCACTTTTTCCATTGTTTCCCCATCTATGTGCCATGAAGTGATGTCATGATCTTAGTTTTCTGAATGTTGAGTTTTAAGCCAACTTTTTCACTTTCCTCATTCACTTTCAAAAAGAGGCTCTTTAGTTCTTTTTTGCTTTCTGCCATAAGGGTGATGTCATCTGCATATCCGATGTTATTAATCTTTCCCTCTAGCAATCTTTATTCCAGCTTGTGCTTCATCCAACCCATCATTTCACATGATGTACTCTGCATATAAGTTAAATAAGCAGGTGACAGTAAACAGCACTGACATACTCCTTTCCCACTTTGGAACCAGTCTGTTGTTCCATGTTCAGTTCCAACTCTTGCTTCTTGACCTGCATACAGATTTATCAGGAGGCAGGACAGGTGCTCTGGTTTTCCCATTTCTTGAAGAATTTCCCACAGTTTGCTGTGATCCACACAGTCAAAGGCTTTGGTGTAGTAAATAAAGAATAAGTAGAAGTTTTTTCTGGAATGTTGTTGCTTTTTCTATGATCGAGCAGATGTTGTCAATTTGATCCTATGCCTTTTTGAAATCCAGACTGAACAACTGGAAGTTCACAGTTCATGTACTGTAGAAGCCCAGCTTGGAGAATTTTGAGCATTACTTCCTTTCTCATGTGTGCTGAGTGCAATTGTTCAGTAGTTTGTGCATTTTTTGGCTTGCCTTTCTTTGGGATTGGAGTGAAAACTGACCTTTTCCAGTCCTGTGGCCACTGCTGGGTTTTGCAGATTTGCTGGCATATTGAGTGCAGCACTTTCACAGCATCATATTTTAGGATTTGAAATAGCTCTACTGGACTTCCATCACCTCCACTAGTTTTGTTCTTAGTGATGCTTCCTAAGGCCTACTTGACTTCACATTCCAGGATGTCTGGCTCTAGGTGAGTGATCACACCATCGTGGTTATCTGGGTCATGAAGATCTTTTTTGTATAGTTCTTCTGTGTATTTTGCCACCTCTTCTTAATATCTTCTGCTTATGATAGTCCATACAATTTCTCTCCTTTATTTTGCCCACTTTTCCATGAAATATTTCCTTGGTATCTCCAATTTTCTTGAAGAGATGTCTAGTTTTTCCCATTCTATTTTTTCCCTCTATTTCTATGCATTGATCCCTGAAGAAGGCTTTCTTATCTCTCCTTGCTATCCTTTGGAACTCTGCATTCAAACGGGTATATCTTTCCTTTTCTCCTTTGCCTTTCACATATTTTCTTCTCTCAGCTATTTGTAAGGCATCCTCAGACAGCTATTTTGACTTTTTGCATTTCTTTTCTTGGGGATAGTCTTAAGAACTGTCTTTAGTACAATGTCATGAACCTCCATCCATAGTTCTTCAGGCACTCTGTCTATCAGATCTATTCCACTGAATCTATTTGTCACTTCCATTGTATAATCGTAAGCGATTTGATTTAGGTCATACCTGAATGGTCTAATGGTTTTCCCCGCTGCTAAGTCGCTTCAGTCGTGTCTGACTCTGTGCAACCCCATAGACGGCAACCCACAAGGCTCCGCCTTCCCTGGGATTCTCCAGGCAAGAACACTGGAGTAGGTTACCATTTCCTTCTCTAATGCATGAAAGTGAAAAGTGAAAGTGAAGTCTCTCAGTCATGTCCAACCCTCAGCAACCCCATGGACTGCAGACTACCAGGCTCCTCTGTCCATGGGATTTTCCAGGCAAGAGTACTGGAGTGGGTTGCCATTGCCTTCCCAATGGTTTTCCCTACTTTTGTAAAATTCAGTCTGAATTTGGCAATAAGGATTTCATGGTCTGAGCCACATTCAGCTCCTAGTCTTGTTTTTGTTGACTGTATAGAGCTTCTCCATCTTTGGATGCAAAGAATATAATTAATATGATTTTTTTATTGACCATATGGTGATGTCCATGTGTAGAGTCTTCTCTTGTGTTGTTGGAAGAGGATTTTGCTATGACCAGCTTGTTCTCTTGACAAAACGGTGTTAGCCTTTGCCCTGCTTCTTTTTGTACTCCAAGGACAAATTTGCCTGTTACTCTAGTTATCTCTTCACTTTCTTCTTTTTCGTTACTGTCCCCTATAATGAAAAGGACATCTTTTTTGGGTGTTATTTCTAGAAGGTTTTGTACGTCTTCATAGACCATTCAAATTCAGTTTATTCAGTATTAGTGGTTCAGGCAGAGACTTGGATTACAGTGATATTGAATGGTTGATCGATTATACCAGGCAAGATGTCAGAGTATAAGGACATGTGCTTATCTTCTCCTGCAAAAACTCCAAAATTACAAGTTTTTGCTGAACAACCATTGACAGGAGAATGTTGGATCTCACTAATAAAAGTTACTGACTTCCAAGGACAAAGGAGAAACCCCAGCAAAATGGTAGGAGTGGTGAAATCGCATTTAGAATCAGACCACATACCCACCAGAGATGATCAGAGGGCTCAAACCAAACCTTGTGCACACCAGGAGACCCTACAGAGACTGAGCCAGACTTGCCATTGAGTGTTTGAGTGTCTCCTGCAGAGTTACGGGTCATCAGTGGCCTGCCGCAGGGGCAGGAGCTCTGGGGGAAGTAGATCTGGGTGTGGCATAAGCCTTTTTGGAGAAGGTTGCCATTAACCCCACCATAGAGCAGCCAGAACTTACACAGGGCTGGGGAAACAGACTCGTAGAGGGCACAAACAAAAGCTTGTGCACACCAGGACCCAGGAGAAAGGAGCAGTGACCCCACAAAAGACTGACCCAGACTTTCCTGTGGGTGTCCAGGAGTCTCCGGTGGAGATGTGGGTCAACAGTGGCCTGATGCAGGGTCGGGGGTACTGAGTGCAGCAGTGTGTGCATAGGACATTTTGAAGGAGGTTGCCATTATCTTCATTGCCTCCACCATAGTTTGATCTCAGGTCAAACAACAGGGAAGGAACACAGCCTGGTCCATCAACATAAAATTGGATTAAAGATTTACTGAGCATGGCCCCTCCCACAGAACAAGACCTAGTTTCCTCCACAGTCAGTCTCTCCCATCAGTAAGCTTCCATAAGCCACTTATCCTCATCCATCAGAGGGCACAAAGAATGAAAGCCACAATCACAAAAAAAAAAAAAAAAAAAAAGTCAAACTGATCACATGAACCACAGCCTTGTCTGACTCAATGAAACTATGAACCATGCCCTGTAGGGCCACCCAAGACGTACGGGTCAAGGTGGCGAATTCTGACAAACTGTGGTGCACTGGATGTCAAACCACTTCAGTATTCTTACCTTGAGAACCATATGAAAAGCTAAAAAGACACTGAAAGATGAAGTCCCCAGGTTAGTAGTTGCCCAATATGCTACTGGAATAGAGTGGAGAAATAACTCCCAAAAGAATGAAGAGACAGAGCCAAAGCAAAAAAAACACCCAGTTGTGGATGTGACTGGTGATTGAAGTAAAGTCTGATGCTGTAAAGGGCAATATTGCATAGGAACCTGGAATGTTAGGTCCATTAGTCAAGGTAAATTGGAAGTGGTCAAACAGGAGATGGCAAGAGTGAATATCAACATTTTAGGAATCAGTGAACTAAAATGGACTGGAATGGGCAAATTTAATTCAGATGACCATTATATCTACTACTGTGGGAAAGAATCCCTTAGAAGAAATGGAGTAGCCCTCATAGTCAATAAAAGAGTCTGAAATGCAGTACTTGGGTGCAATCTCAAAAACAACACAATGATCTCTGTTCACTTCCAAGGCAAACTTGCTGTCCAAGGAACTTTCAAGAGTCTTCCCCAACACCACAGTTCAAAGGCATCAGTTCTTCAGTGCTCAGCCTTCTTTCACAACTTCCTGGGATGTGAGCATGTGAGGCTAATTTGGATGTGAGGTCCAACTCTCACTTCCATACATGAGTACTGGGTAATACCATAGCTTTGGCTATAAAGACCTTTGTAGTCAAAGTGATGCCTGTGCTTCTTTTTAATATGCTGCCTACTTTGTCATAATTTTCCTCCCAAAGGACAAGTGTTTTGTTTTGTTTTAATTTCATGGCTGCAGTCACTATCTGCAGTGATTTTGGAGCCCAAGAAAATAAAGTCTGTCACTGTTTGCATTGTTTCCCCATCTATTTGACATGAAATGATGGGACTAGATGCCATGATCTTAGTTTTCTGAATGTTGAGTGTCAAGCCAGCTTTTTCACTCTCCTCTATCACTCTCATCAAGAGGTTCTTTAGTTCCTCTTCACTTTCTCCATTAGAGAGATATCATCTGTGCTCTGAGATTATTGATATTTCCCCCGGCAATCTTGATTCCTGCTTGTGATTCATCCAGCCTGGCATTTTGCATGATATACTCTGCATAGAGATTAAATATAAACAGAGTGACAATACAGACTTGTGGTACTCCTTTCCCAATTTTGAACCAATCAGTTGTTCCATGCCACTTCATGGATCACAGCCATGTCATGGCGAAGGAGCTTGCATAACTCAATGAAGCTATGAGCCATGCTATTCAGGGGTACCCAAGATGGACAGGTCATAGTGAAGTATTCTGACCAAACGTGTTCCATTGGAAAAGGAAGTGGCAACCCGCTCCAGTACTCATGCCTCAAGAACCATGGACAGTATGAAAAGGTAAAAAAGATATGATGCCAGAAGATGAGCCCTCTAGGTTAGAAATTTGAAAATGAAAGTCACTCAGTCATATCCGACTCTTTGCAACCTCGTGGACTGTAGCCCACCAGACTCCTCTGTCCATGGGATTCTCTAGGCAAGAATACTGGAATGAGTTGTCATTTCATTCTCCAGGGGGATCTTCCCAACCCAGAGATCTAACCTGGGTCTCCTGCATTCCAGGCATATCCTTTTCAGCCACCAGGGAAGTTATCTAATATACTACTAGTGAAGAGTGAAAGACAATTACAATAGTTCCACTAATGAGCTATGAATGAATCTGCTGAACCAAAGCATAAATGATGCTCAGTTGTGGATATGTCTGCTGATGAAAGTAAAGTTCAATGCTGTAAAGAACTATAATGCATAGAAGCCTGGAATATTACATCCATGAATCAAGGGAAACAGGATGTGATCAAGCAGGAAATGGCAAGAGTGGACACTTACATCTTAGAAATCAGTGAACTAAAATGGACAGGAATGGGAGAATTTAATTTAGATGACCATTATATCTACTACCATGGGCACAAATCCCTGAGAAGAAATGGAGTAGCTCTTATAGTCAACAAGAGTCCGAAATGCAGTACTTAGGTACAGTCTCAAAAACAACCGAATGATCTGTTTCCAAGGTAAACCATTCAGAATCACAGTAATCCAAGTCTATGTTACAGCCACTGATACAGAAGAAGCTGAAGTTTACTGGTTCTGTGAATACCTGCAAGACCTTCTAGAGCTAACACCAAAAAAAGATGTCCTTTTCATCATGGAGATTGGAATGCACAAGGAGAAAGTCCAGAGATATCCAGAATAACATGCAAGTTTGGTCTCAGAATACAAAATGAAGTGGAGGACAAATGTGTTAACTATAAAAAAAAGTTAATAGAGCACAGTTATCTATTTTTCAAATTAAAAAAATTAAAACCTTAAGAATATAAAGTACCTGAAAGATAAGATTTTCTATTTAAGGACCCCAGATTAATTTAAGCCTGGAGTAATTTTTTTTTCCTAAAATATAGAACTAGCTTAGTAACTACCAATACTTTTAGGAGTTTGGTCATGTTGTTTGTATGAAATTCTGAGGCTTTGATTTAAATCTTTCCTTGTATTGTGATTTCCATTAAATGTATTGTACTAAGTGAAACTTGTTAAATAAATCTTCCTTTTAAAAACTGGAAAAAAAAAAAAAGAACTAGCTTAAAGATTTTAAGCAAATACTTATTTTCCAGATATTTTACAGGATGTGTGCATACTAACAATGGATTTTTCCAAACAACTTATTGTCATTGTATTTTTTTTAGTAGAAATGAAAGTTTATTTTACTTAATAATACTGTCATTGTATTTTTAACACAAGTTTTGAAAGAAGGAGTGTTCAGAGCAGTAAATTTATATGCCAAAAAGCTACATATTTTCAGAGTAAAAACATTTGGGCATGAATCAGTCAGAGTGGAAACAAAACTCTTTGTGATTGGGCAGATATGAGCAGTAAATCTGCAGTATATAAGGATAATCTTGAGAAAATAAGTGAATGTAATTTGGGATGCCCCTGACTTAATGACCAACAATAGGACAGAAACTGGGCATTGCTTTACAAATTTGTTTAAGGTAGCTATTCATTGAGCTAATCTGTTGCTGGTGTCATAAACACAAGAAAAGACAATGCCAATATTTTTTAAGGCTCACACTCAATAGAAAGGCCAAGAAAAATTTAAATCTTTTAACCATTGAAATGATACAGAAGGCTAAAGAAGTACATTAGTTCAAGAAAGTGATGCATATTTCATAACTAATAATTCTCATAATAACCTACTAAAGATAGCTACTAAAAGCTTACTAAGATTAATTACAAAATGGCACACATTGAAATACAGAAAGCCCATTATTTGTGGATGGCTGTCTAAAGAATGGTATGCCCAGTGGCTCAGTGGTAAAGCACCAGCCTGCAATTCAGGAGACACAGGAGACATGGGTTGTATTCCAGAGTCTGAAAGATTTCCTGGAGGAAGACATTCACTCCAGTATTCTTGCCAGGAAAATTTCATGGACAGAAAAGCTTGGCAGGGTACAGTCCAAGGGGTGCAAAGTGTTGAACATGACTAAGCACACACACATGTCAAAAGAGAATCCTTTTTGTTGTTTTGTGATTATTTTACTATCAATCTTTCCCAATGGACCACAAACATCAATCATAAGGAGAGGACTACATTCACCTGTACTTAATGATTGTATGCTTAGTACATAGTGCAGTAGATGTTAGCTGAATGAATAATGATAATCTTGCCATTATATGGCATATATAATACTGTATATAAAGTATGCCACATGTAATATGTTAGGGATTGGACTCATTCCTCTATATTTTCATATAGCAATTCTGAGGGCAAAAACAGTTCTAAAATGTTCTAATGAAAATATCACTTCAGATGCCAAACTAGTTTCTTGAAGGTGGCAATAAATTTGGAATGAGTGATTTATTCATCTTTATTAAGGACTCTGTGCCCACATGTGCAACATTTTGTTCGAAGACAAGGAAAAGAAAATACTTGCATTTTGTTATGGAGGAGGAGTGGGCAGTATCTAAAGAAAGAACATTATGAATAAAACTTGTTCACTTTAGATGTAATTAACCTTCTTGTGCCATCTGCAGTACTAATGTGATGGGATTATTATACTGCCCTAATGTATCTGAATTTCTATTCATGTTTTCTCCACTAAATAAATAAAAGTGGTTGACTAAGATGACATTTGCTTTAACTGCTCATCATAGAATTTTTTTCTAAAGCTATATTGCCCTGTTAAATGCAAATTATTAAATAGATGATATTTCATGAGAGGTTGTGAACCTAATTATACTAAATGTCATCATTTTATTTATTAAAAGATTTTGAAAAATTGCTCAGTAAAAAGGATGAATACCTAGATTCTTATGATATTTAAATTATTCCATTAACCAAAAATAATTTTATAAGGCAAGTTTAATTGACAGTATACTTAATTTATATTTATAATCCATTTGAGTTATTTATGGATAATTTAGGGTTTCCCAGTTGGTGCTAGTGTTAAAGAACCCAGCTGGCAAAGCAGGAGACACAAGACATATGTTCGATCCCTGGGTCGAGAAGATCCCCTGGAGAATGGAATGGCAACCTTCTCCAGTATTGGAGTTCTTCCATGGACAGAGGAGTCTGGTGGGCTACAGTCCATGGGGTCCCAAAGAGTCAGACATGACTGAGCACACACACACACACAGACACAGCTGCATGAATATTGTAAACATCATATGTCTACTGTGAATCATGTTAGGTTTTGAATCTTATAGGACTTAAGGAAACATCTGTTTGAAGAATCTTTATATTGATAGAGTTATGTTCCTTGAAAAAGACATCAGCCCAACTAAAGTATCCATGTACTTGAATCCAGCATTTACATTATAGACATATTCAGTTCTTGCTCTTGTCTTCTCAAGCCTTCAATAAGGGAATGCACAAGCCGTGTTTGAAAAGTCAATGTGTGCACCCCATTTACGTCTCTTATCAAGACTGGCCTATACATACTATTGACCAATATAAATGAGACATTTCTCGCATTTAGACAACATTTCATGGGCATTCTGTCGTTCAAGCTACCAACTTGTGGTTTCATCTTTTATAATATGTTGAGCTTAAACTTTTCATACAATTACAGACCATACCTTCTGATTTTTGTAAACACAAAACATAATGGCCTTTTCCCCAACTATTTTTTCTGACCCTGGATGTCATTAATTTAAAACACAGGTCAGAAATAATTTGTAACTTAGGAAAGTTCTTACCTCTCCACAAAATTTGGAACTAAATTAATCAAAGAGAAAATCATAGCTTGAGTTTATTATAGATAATGTGCAAACAATAAAAACATGAATAATGAGGATCAACTGCACTTCAATGCTGTTCACTTGTTATTGTAACTGTTTTTGTTTAAGACAGTCATAACAGTGAAACTCAGATATTGACTCATTTTTCATGCTAATCAATAAAACAGTTCATCCCTTTAAACTGAAATATTAGTCTCTTACTGTATATTGCATTTAGTGGTATCTGAGTTTCAAATCCATCAAAAGTACATATTAATAAGCACAAATCATTGTATAGTACAAATATTCATAAGCCTATTTTTAAGTTAGCCTTGGAGAATGTCTAAATCATGCATTTTTCCTTTGTAAATTGTACATTTATGCTGAATTGTCTATAATTAGAAAAGTGTTAATTAATGTTTATATTTTACTTGGATTTTAAGATTAAATATTCGCTTGTTTAAAACAAAACAAAATAATACAGCTGTCTGACTGCTATAAGCCTATAAGAAGGACATCAGGGTCAACATGGAGCATAATCAACAGGGGCATAATCTATTAATTTATGATCCTTAAGGGATATCAACCAGTTAAAGTATTTTAGCTATAAAATTCCTGGCAATTGCTATAATTATGGATAAGAGAATGACATGAAATCTAGCTGTAGTTACAGCTCTTTCATGGCACTGCAGCAGAGTGTCAGAAGGCTTCTGAAAATATTACATTCCAGGACTCTTAAATACATTTGGTTTTACTTGGTGATGAAACTTTGACTTCTTCAAATGTGGTGAATCTCATTTGTATAAAAGCAATTATATATATAGGCTAAGATTTAAAGCATGCTGTGGAGACTGTTCAATTTGTTCAAATTTGGTAGTGATGGTAAGTGGAAGAATGATTTCAAATAATTAAGTAAAATTTAATTATTTTAAACTTTATAATGATTTTCTTATAAAGGTAATATCATTTTAATTCATTTTCCATGATTATATGAGCCAATTGAGCATGATTATAAAATTTTGTATGGGGCTTCCAAGGTGGCACTAGTGGTAAAGAATCCACCTGCCAATGCAGGAGACCTAAGAGATGTGGATTCCTTCGATGCTTGGGTTGGGAAGATCCCCTGGAAGAGGGCACAGCAATTCATTCCAGTATTTTTGCCTGGGGAACCTCAGGGACAGAGGATCCTGGCTTGTTACATACAGTTCATAGGGTCACAAAGAGCCGGACACTACTGAAGCAACTTAGCACACATAAAATTTTATATAGACTTGAATATTCAATATTGTTAATTCATATATGTCTTATTATTTGACTTATAGGTGATTGATAAATAATATGCTGTGAACTCTGGCATATATAAAAGAAATACAGCTGTAATTCCTTGTGAAAATCACGTTTTTGTTGAAGGAAAGCCACATTTCACATGGGAACATGTACTAAGAGCTACATCTATTTATGCTAAAATACATTAAACTAGTTGTTTTATATTTTTAGTGCAAAAAATGTTCTATAGACTACTTACAACATGTTCTGAAAAATGAAGTTGTATATTAGATTTTAAAAATTAGATGAGCTGATGTGGACTTGTTAAAGAGAGGAATCAGAATGTTATCTCTCAAATTTTCCCAAGAAAAATAATGTGAAATTTAAATAACATATTAAAAGTTAACCAAGAAATTAAAGCAAATATACTACTTGCACAAAATATTAAATCTTTATCATTATCAATTAACTCTCAGTTTCCAAATGTGTTAATGAGCTTCTCCACGTACAAGAACTTGTGTATTTATCATTTGGTTATGGTCATGATCATGATCAAGCCTACTGAAGTTATTACTCTAAATACCTTAATGATATGAAAAAATAAGAATCAGAATAATATTTATTAACACTTTGACACATTGCTAAAGTGGCTAATTTATACCCAGGGAGTAATTTACAAATGCTGAGCATCTGGATGTTTACATATTAAGCTTCCTCAGGTGAATGATTTCAGGTAATACTCAGAAATACTTTTAAAGACATGACACCTGCTCTATAACAGTTTGCAAAACTAAAGACAAACACACGCTGATTTATATAATCAATGTTATAATTAAACACGTATAAATTAGAAAATCTGGCCATGTCAAAGTATGAAATAAATTCATCTTAGAATAGAATTGCATTTTATATACCATTTTAGTTTTATATACATATATTATATATAAATGTGTTTATGTGTATACATCTGAGCATGCTTTATTATAAAATCTTTTTTAAAAGAAATATAGTTTCATTATAAGCTAAGAAATTTGAACAAAGGAGGAATTGTGAGATCTGTCCTTTGAGATACATTTTTCTTCCAGATTTTATGTCTATTTGACAAAATGATGAAATTTAAGCCTATAATGTAATGAGATTATTCAAATTTTCCTACCTAAAGACCATAATTCCTATAGGCCCCTCAAAACAGCTATCAAGGAGAGTGTTTTGCCTATGTTCTCCTCCAGGAGTTTTATAGTTTCTGGTCTTACGTTTAGATATTTAATCCATTTTGAGTTTATTTGTGTGTATGGTGTTAGAAAGTGTTCTAGTTTCATTCTTTTACAAGTGGTTGACCAGTTTTCCCAGCACCATTTGTTAAAGAGATTGTCTTTTCTCCATTGTATATTCTTGCCTCCTTTGTCAAAGATAAGGTGTCCATACGTGCATTGATTTATCTCTGGGCTTTCTATTTTGTTCCATTGATCTATATTTCTGTCTTTGTGCCAGTACCATACTGTCTTGATGACTGTGGCTTTGTAGTAGAGCCTGAAGTCAGGCAGGTTGATTCCTCCAGTTCCATTCTTCTTTCTCAAGATCGCTTTGGCTATTCGAGGTTTTTTGTATTTCCATGCAATTGTGAAATTATTTGTTCTAGCTCTGTGAAAAATACCGTTGGTAGCTTGATAGGGATTGCATTGAATCTATAGATTGCTTTGGGTAGTATCCTCATTTTCACTATATTGAGTCTTCCAATCCATGAACATGGTATATTTCTCCATCTGGTAGTGTTCTCTTTGATTTCTTTCACCAGTGTTTTATAGTTTTCTGTATGTAGGTCTTTAGTTTCTTTAGGTAGATATATTCCTAAGTATTTTTTTCTTTCTGTTGCAGTAGTGAATGGAATTGTTTCCTTAATTTCTCTTTCTGTTTTCTCATTATTAGTGTATAGGAATGCAAGGGATTTCTGTGTGTTGATTTTATACCCTGCAACTTTACTATATTCATTGATTAGTTCTAGTAATTTTCTGGTGGAGTCTTTAGGATTTTCTATGTAGAGGATCATGTCATCTGCAAATAGTGAGAGTTTCACTTCTTCTTTTCCAATTTGGATTCCTTTTATTTCTTTTTCTGCTCTGATTGCTGTGGCCAAAACTTCCTAAACTATGTTGAATAGTAGTGGTGAGAGTGGGCACCCTTGTATTGTTCCTGACTTTAGGGGAAATGCTTTCAACTTTTCATCATTGAAGATAATGTTTGCTGTGGGTTTGTCATATATAGCTTTTATTATGTTGAGGCATATTCCTTCTATTCCTACTTTCTGGAGAGTTTTTATCATAAATGGATGCTGAATTTTGTCAAAGGCTTTCTCTGCATCTATTGAGATAATTATGTAGTTTTTATTTTTCAATTTGTTAAGGTGGTGTATTACATTGATTGATTTGCGGATATTGAAGAATTCTTGCATCCCTGGGATAAAGCCCACTTGGTCATGGTGTATGATATTTTTAATGTGTTGTTGGATTCTGATTGCTAGAATTTTGTTAAGGATTTTTGCATCTATGTTTATCAGTGATATTGGCCTGTAGTTTTCTTTTTTTGTGGGATCTTTGTCAGGTTTTGGTATTAGGGTGATGGTGGCCTCATAGAATGAGTTTGGAAGCTTACTTTCCTCTGCAATTTTCTGGAAGAGTTTGAGTAGGATACGTGTTAGTTCTTCTCTAAATTTTTGGTAGAATTCAGCTGTGAAACCATTTAGACCTGGGCTTTTGTTTGCTGGAAGATTTTTTATTACAGTTTCAATTTCCATGCTTGTGATGGGTCTGTTAAGATTTTCTATTTTTTCCTGGTCCAGTTTTGGGAAGTTGTACTTTTCTAAGAATTTGTCCATTTCTTCCACATTGTCCATTTTATTAGCATATAATTGTTGATAGTAATCTCTTATGATCCTTTGTATTTGTGTGTTGTCTGTAGTGATCTCTCCGTTTTCATTTCTAATATTATTGATTTAATTTTTTTCCCTTTGTTTCTTGATGAGTCTGGCTAATGGTTTGTCAATTTTATTTATCCTTTCAAAGAACCAGCTTTTGGCTTTGTTGATTTTTGCTATGGTCTCTTTTGTTTCTTTTGCAAAACACTCTCCGACATACATCACAGCAGGATCCTCTATGACCCACCTCCCAGAATACTGGAAATAAAAGCAAAAATAAACAAATGGGACCTAATTAAACTTAAAAGCTTCTGCACATCAAAGGAAACTATAAGCAAGGTGAAAAGACAGCCTTCAGAATGGGAGAAAATAATAGCAAATGAAGCAACTGACAAACAACTAATCTCAAAAACATACAAGCAACTCCTACAATTCAATTCCAGAAAAATAAATGACCCAATCAAAAAATGGGCCAAAGAACTAAATAGACATTTCTCCAAAGAAGACATACAGATGTCTAACAAACACATGAAATGATGCTCAACATCACTCATTATCAGAGAAATGCAGATCAAAACCACTATGAGTTACCAATTCATGCCAGTCAGAATGGCTGTGATCCAAAAGTCTACAAGCAGTAAATGTTGGAGAGGGTGTGGAGAAAAGGAAACCCTCTTACACTGTTGGTGGGAATGAAAACTAGTACAGCCACTATGGAGAACAGTGTGGAGATTCCTTAAAAAACTGGAAATAGAACTGCCTTATGACCCAGCAATCCCACTACTGGGCATACACACTGAGGAAATCAGAATTGAAAGAGACATGTGTACCCCAATGTTCATCGCAGCACTGTTTATAATAGCCAGGACATGCAAGCAACCTAGATGTCCACCAGCAGATGAATGGATAAGAAAGCTGTGGTACATATACACAATGGAGTATTACTGAGCCATTAAAAAGAATACATTTGAATCAGTTCTAATGAGGTGGATGAAACTGGAGCCTATTATACAGAGTGAAGTAAGCCAGAAAGAAAAACACCAATACAGTATACTGACGCATATATATGGAATTTAGAAAGATGGTAACAATAACCCTGTATATGAGATAGCAAAAGGGGCACTTATGTATAGAACAGTCTTGTGGACTCTGTTGCAGAGGGAGAGGGTGGGATGATTTGGGAGAATGGCATTGAAATACGTATAATATCATATATGAAACGAGTCGCCAGTCCAGGTTTGATGCACGATACTGGATGCCTGGGGCTGGTGCACTGGGACGACCCAGAGGGATGGTATGGGGAGGGAGGAGGGAGGAGGGTTCAGGATGGGGAACACATGTATACCTGTGGTAAATTCATTTCAATATTTGGCAAAACCAGTACAATATTGTAAAGTTTAAAAATAAAATAAAATTAAAAAAAAAGAAATGAATTTGTGTTAAGCAACTATAAAAAATAATAAAAATGATCAAATATTTTTCTTGGAAAAAAATGCTATCAAAACACATACAGTGAGATATTCCCTATGTTTAATCTTCTGATATAAATGCAATTATCCAATAGTGTATCTATTTGCATTTTACGTACATCTCCCCAATTCAGAGGTCATTTTTCTCTTCTTTTCCATTCCTCTCCTCTAATTCAATTAACCCCAAGATGTAACTCCAATCCCTGTTATTTACAAGAATTAAAAAAAAATATCTTTATAATTTTTACAAATATAATCTTTACGAAAACCTTTCCTGTCTGGCTTTTGCAAAACTATACAGACTCATCACTGTGCCATTTCCCATTCCTGCACGATAGGCTTCTTGTGATCCTCTGAATTTGTTATTTTTCTTATTTTTGCACATTACTATTCACTCTTTGGAAAAACTTATCTCCATTTCCATCTGCTAAATTTGTGTTTTTCCTTTAAAACTTTATTTAAATATAATCCTTTTTGCAAAGACCTGCTTGATACCTTCAAGCTCAACTTCTAGCACATTCACTAGATTCTCTTAGTACTTCAGTTCAGTTCACTTCAGTCGCTCAGTCGCGTCTGACTCTTGGCAACCCCATGAATCTCAGCACGCCAGGCTTCCCTGTCCATCACCAACTCCCGGTGTTTACTCAAACTCATGTCCATCGAGTCGGTGATGCCATCCAGCCTCTCATCCTCTATTGTCCCCTTCTCCTGCCCCCAATCCCTCCCAGCATCAGGGTCTTTTCCAATGAGTTATTACTTAATAGGGCTATATTATTCTAAATATCAGTTACTTTCCTGCATATTTATCTTTATTACTCCGTGTGGTCCTTGAAGTAGGTTAACTGTCTTGCTTTTTAAGATATCCAAATCTTTGCATATTTATAGGATTTTATTAAATATGTGTTTGAAAAGGGAATATTTTGAATCCAAAGTAAGGATTCAAACTTGTTATAAAATGGATAAATTGAATAGAATAGTTCAGTCAGTTTGTCGCAAGCCACTGCCCAACTATTAATACTAAGCCTATTTCTCGCTATCTAAGATTTTATTACTATTATGGGAGGGCAATACTACAAGATGTCTTTTTCCATACTGGTCTGAGTAAGCTGCACTGTGGTTACAGATATACCATACAGACCTCCAGATTGTGGTGATTTAGCACCAGAAAAGATTATTTCTTGCTCAGATGAAGTTAAATATGAGTCTGCTGATATTCTTCTCTGTGACTTAGGGTTTAGACTTCCTCCATTTTGATGCTGTATCAACTCAATATTTGACTTCCCAGATCTCAGTGACAGGATTATTATTCAATTTTATACTTAGAAAAAGACTGAGATATTATAGATAGACTTGACCATTCATTAGTAAGTAGGTAATTTAGCTTCAATTCAGATATTTAACCACTGTGTTATACAGCCAACCCAGATGCTGGCATGCATGCCAAGTCACTTCAATCATGTCCTACTCTGCGTGACCCCACGGACAGCAGCCCACCAGGCTCCTCTGTCCATGGGATTCTCTAGGCAAGAATACTGGAGTGGTTTGTCATTTCCTTCTCCAGCCAATGAAAATAATGCATATTAAAAGATTTATATTTCTTGGCCCATAGCAGGATCTCAGTAACTCTTATTTTCCCCATTTTATCTACCAGACTGAAAGACCTTTGAATATAAATGTTTTTTCTTATTAATATTTTTCTTCTCAATACTTAGCATGAGAACTGGTAAACAGTAGGCAGTCAATAAAATTAATTTGATGACATTGTCATGGGAAAGCTATAGGATGCTAAATAAAGGAAACTAAATATAGTTTATTTTCTTTCTTATGCATAGATATCCTCACCTATTAAAATACACGTTAAAACCTTTATGTTATAGTGAAATAGATTATGCACTGCATATTTCATTGCAAATAATTTTAATTTATTTTAAACAGTGAATTTGCTTGGTTTTAGACTATGTTCCATTTTGTGATTGTTAAAGTAGTCTCATATGTGAAATCTGAAATTTTAACTGTGGGAAAAGATAATCATGTCTAGAGTTTGCTACTGAGAATTCAAGGAGCATTGTATTTAGAAAATCGCTTTTAGAGGGCTAACAATTAAATCACATGCATAAACACAAACACACACACAGTGTTTAAGTGTAATTTAAAATGATTTAATTCTGCCCAAAGTAAAGGTCTCAGAAATGCCAACAAATTCAGCTACATTGCAGACCAGAAATGTCTGGGCACTATATTTAATAATGCACAAATACTCAGTTGCTCAGTTGTGTCTTATTCTTTGTGATGCCCTAGATTGTAGCCTACAAGGCTCCTCTGTCAATGAAATTTTCCAGGCAAGAATACTGGAATGGATTGTTATTTTCTACTGCAGGGGATCTTCCCGATTCAGGGACTGAACCCACATCTCTTGCATCTCCTGCACTGGCAGGCAGGTTCTTCACTGCTGAGCCACCTGGGAAGCCCAAACAACCTTGCCCAGATTGTGCAGCGTTGAAAAAGAGGCATTTTTTTCAAATTAGATTTTTTCTTGTTACTTTTGTCTCTGTATAATCATATTTTTTTCCATTATGGTTTATCATAGAATATTGAATATAGCTTCCTGTGCTACACAGTAGGACCTTGTTGTTTATTCATTCTATATATAATAGCTTACACCTGCTGATCTCAAACTCCAATCCTTCCCTCCTCCACCACCCTCCTTCTTGGATACCACAAATCTGTTCTATATATCTGCGAATCTGTTTTTGTTTATTAGATATGTCCATTTATGTCATATTTTAGATTCCACATTTAACTGATATAATATATTTATCTTTCTCCTTCTGACTTAGTTTGCTTAGTATGATAATCTCTAGGTCCACCCATGTTGCTGAAAATGGCATTATTTAATTCATTAATGGCTGAATAATATATATATGTATATATTATATTATAACATTTTATATATAATATATAATTTCAATGGCTGAGTTTTATATATATATATATATATATATATATTTACACATTACATCTTTATCCATTTGTCTGTCGATGAATGCTTAGGTTGTTTTCATGTCTGGACTATTGCAGATAGTGCTGCTATGAACACTGGGTGCATGTATCTTTTTAAACTATAATTTTGTTTGGGAATACACCCAGGAGTGGGGTTGCCCCATCATTCGGTAGTTCTATTTTTAGTTTTTTAAGTAACCTTCATACTGTTTTCCACAGTGGCTGAACGTATATACGTTCCCACCAACAGTTTGAGAGGGTTACTTTTTCTCCACACCCTCTGCAGCATTTATTATTTGTAGACATGTTAATGATGGACTGGTGTGAGGGTTTACAAATATTTTCTTCTAGTCTGTAGCTGCCTTTTCATGTTTATGGTTTCCTCTTCTGTGCAAGAGCTTGTAACCTTGATTAGGCCCCATTTTTTTTAATTTTTGCTTTTATTTCTATTGCTTTGGGAGACTGACTTTAGAAATCATTGATATGATTTATGTCAGAGAATATTTTGCCTATGTTGTCTTCTAGGAGTTTTATGATATCTCATCTTTATTTAAGTCTTTAAACTATTTTGAGTTAATTTTTTGTGTATGGTGTGGGGTTGTGTTCTAGCTTCATTGATTTACATGTGGCTGTCCAACTTTCCCAACTTCACTTGCTGAAGAGACTCTCTTTTCCCCATTGCATATTCTTGCTTCCTTTGTTGAAGATTAATCATCCATAGGTGTGTGTGTGTGTGTGTGTGTTATTTTTGGAATCTCGATACTGTTCCTTTGACTATATGTCTGTTTCTGTGCCAATAACATACTGTTTTGATGGATGTAGCTTTGTATTATTAAGTCTAGGAGGATTATACCTCCTGCTTTCCTCTTTTTTCTTCAAAATGGCTCTGGCAGTCTGGGTTTTTTATAGTTCCATATGAAATTTAAGATTATTTGTTTTAGTTCTGTGAAAAACTGTCATGGATATTTTGATAGATATTTCATTAAATCTTCAGATTGCTTTGGGTATTATAGCCATGTAAACAATATTAATTCTTCCAATCCAAGTGCATGTGGTATCTTTCTATTTCTTTGAATCATCAACAATTTCCTTTATTAATGTTTTGTAGTTCTCAGCATATGTCTTTTGCCCACTTGGTGAGGTTCATTCCTATTTTTTAATGCAACTTTAAAAGGTATTGTTTGTTTACATTTCTTTTCTGATATTTCATTGTTAGTGTAAAGAAATGCAGCTAATTTCTATATGCTAATCATATATCCTGTTACCTTGCTGAATTCATTTATCAGTACTGGTAGCTTTTGTATAAAGTATTTAGGGTTTTCTATATACAGTATATCATCTATGTAAAATGACAGTTTTATCTCTTCCATACCAATTTGAATACATTTTACTTCTTTTATATGTCTTATTGTTGTGGCTAAGACTTACAAAACTATGCTGAAGGGATGTGATGAAAATGGGTATTTTTGTCTTTTTCCAGATTTTAGTGAGAAAGCTTTCAGCTTTTCAATGTTGAGTATTATATTGGCTGTGGATTTCTCACACATAGCTTTCATTTAATTATGTTGAAAAATGTTCCCTCTATACCAACTTTCATAAAGATATGCTATATCTCCTGACTCTATTGGGGAAACCTTCCCAGTAGAGTACTGCAGGATGAGAATCTGAAATAACTTCTAGTATACCCTACTGCTAAGTCACTTCAGTTGTGTCCGACTCTGTGCGACCCCATAGATGGCAGCCCACCAGGCTCCCCCGTCCCTGGGATTCTCCAGGCAAAAACACTGGAGTGGGTTGCCGTTTCCTTCCCTGATGCATGAAAGTTGAAAGTAAAAGTGAAGTTGATCAGTCGTGTCTGACCCTCAGTGACCCCATGGACTGCAGCCTTGCAGGCTCCTCCACCCATGGGATTTTCCAGGCAAGAGTACTGGAGTGGGGTGCCATTGCCTTCTCTGATACCCTACTAGATAGTGCCTATTATATCAAGTAGAAAGTGGTAACACTTTTAATTGACAATTGGTATAATTGTGGATGAGTTTCCCAGGTGGTGCTCATGGCATGATCCTTGGGTTGGGAAGGTCTCTGAAGGAGAATATGACAACCACTCTAGAATTCTTCCCTGGAGAATCCCATGGATAGAGGAGCCAGGCAGAATATGATAGGGTTGCAAAGAGTCACGCCTGATTGAAGCGACTTAGCAAAAGCAGCAGGAGCATAACTGTGGATGGCTTCTGATTTCACTTTTATTTCCGTGTATTGTGTTTAAAGAATTCGAAGTATGTTCCTGATTTTATGATACTAAGTTGTAATGCAGTTGTCATTTTATTGAAAGTGTACAAGAGCCCCATGAAATTTATAAAGCATACCCTTGTATAGCTTCAATTGCTAGAATTTAAATTAATGTTATAAAAAAATGCTTTCACAGTTTACCTTGTATGTATGTAAAGGTAAGTATTTAATTCTCACTCTTCACTTTTAACTAACAAATTAAGAAAAAGTGAAACCTACAGAAACTGTGTTAGAACCTTATATACTGTTCTGGTCCTGGTTGAACTCACCTTTGGCAAGTCCCATAGCTACTCAGATTATTAGTGAACTAATAAAAGATATTTGTTTAGCTTCTATTCTATAACCAATAAAAATGACTGTATCATAATACCAATTTACATGAACAAAAAGATTTACAATTGAGACGTGAAGAATTTAACACATACTCAAAATAGAAAGAAGAAAAGATACTGAAATAGAAATTTACATTGGATTCTATTTAAAGTTTTTTTTTTTTTTTTTCCATTTTTAAACATGAAATTTCAGGGCTGTATAGTAAAGAAAGAGTTTATAATTTGCTTAAGTGGTAACTAACTGGTTGCCAGATATGCAGTTTTCTGCACAGAAAATTATTGAGGAAAAGATAAAAGATTTTTATTGTAGGGAAAGGAAATTTACAGAAATATAAAGCAAAATATTAATTCCCAATTCAATGTTGAAATAAAGACAATCTTTGAAACTGTTTAACTGTCATTGCAAGCAGTAAGAGAATATAACACATACTTTTGAAATCATTCTTAAATTCTGATTTCACATGAATATGTATGAAAATAATAAGCAACTGTGTCAACTCTTCAGTATTAATGAACTTGATTTGCCCTATGTGAAGTTTATCTGCAGATACGTGGATCACCGAATTAATATAGAGACGGCTAGATTTAGAAGTATTAATAGAAATTTAGGATCTTTATTTCCTTTTCAATATGTTTATTATATAAGCTTCCAGTGCATAATTGAAAAACAAATTACTTTATGATGAAACTTGACATCTAAGAACCTGGCTTCTACACTAAAATTTCACTAGGGCAAAGGAAAAACAAATCAGTGTTTTCTTTAGTATCTCACTATGGAGCAGTTTTTGGAGTTTTCATTTGTTTTATTTTGGTTTTAATCCACTGAAAACTTGACCTTTTGCAGAATGTGGCTCAAGTGAGATTTTGGATACTAAGGCTTCCTTGCCAAAGAGAAATAAATTTAATATCCTTCTGGTTTTAATATCAAAGTAAAGGATTCATGTCTTTGACCTCATACTATGGAAAACTATTTAATCTTGTCTTTAACATTTGTTTAAGAGACGTGCTAATAACAATCACACCAAGGGGATCCACTCAACCATTAGAAGACCAATGAACACAGCAATAAGAAAGATAATAAAGACAGTTTCACGTATAAAAAAATTATTGGTTTTCAAAGTTGGGATCTGGGCCAGAAAAGAAAATACTAAAGACTAGCTAGGGGCAGCAAGTGTGATCAAATATATTCCTGGCAGAAGACACGTAAGAGAATACTCAGATGCAATTACAGGAGATGTCACCTCTTATGAATTACAGTTTGCAGAATCCATTTGTAAAACACTTCTGGAAATTTCCTGTCCTCATAAAAACAATGCTTCTGTTTGACACTATCATAAAGAACAAGTAAATATTAATTAAAGATTAGGAATCATTAAAAAAAATAAACTTTGATGACAAGACAATTTTTGAAATTTCAACTTTGTTCAAGTTATTTATGTTTTCATTTGGAGAAAATGAAGGAATAATTGTGAAAAAAAAATTTCCTAAGAAATTAGTAAAGGTCTTTCCATCAAAGACATGGTAATTTATTCAATAGCATATTTGAAATGGGCTTTCCTGGGGGCTCAGTGGTAAAGAATCTGCCTACCAAACAGGAGATACAGGAGTCACAGGTCCCATCACTGGGTCAAGAAGATCCCCTTGGAGAAGGAAATGGCAACCCACTCCAGTATTCTTGCCTGGGAAATCCCAGGACAGAGGGGCCTGGTGAGCTACAGTCCACAGGGTCACAAAGAATCAGACATGATTGAGCATGCATGTATATTTGAAATATTTCAAAATTAACTTACTGTAGACTAATTAGCTAATTAATTAGTTAGAATCAAGTCTGAGTGTATATATGCAGAGCAAAAGAAGGTATATACATAAATTAAATTTGTGTTTTTTGACTAAACTTAAGTATTTTCACCTGACTAACCAGATTATTAAGTTTATAAGATTCCTATATTAAATAGTTCATCCTTTTTTTTTTTTTTTCTCTCCCAAGGAGGAAATCTAGTCAAGCAGATAGGGACATGACAGTGGTCAAAAACATATTCAAATCCTGGAAAAACATAAAGGTATAGAGAAATTTCAGTCTAATAAGCAAATTTGTGGAGGGATTTCTTGGAAATAAAAAGCTGAATGATTATTAAACAGTAAAAATATAAGAATATGGTGTTTATAACATGTTTTTGGCTACTTGAATTGTATAAAATTAAGAAAAAAAGTCATATAATATTATGAGAAACTAGCTTGTTTCACATACTTTATTAAAGGGGTAGAAATATTTTCATAAATTTCCCAGGAAAATATATGTAATCCTAACTAATTAAATTTAACAATTAAATTTAGTTTCACAAAATGATAATGAAGTCATTTCTGAAATCCAGCTAATTCTCAGCAGTTTCTCGAGTGTTTAACACTAGAGGATTTATTATAAATGATATTTATTATGAATTCTATTACTATATGTCTTAGCTAAGGCTACCATACAAAATACCATAAATTAAATGGCTTCACAGCAGAAATTTGTTTCTCTAAGTTTGGAAGCTATGCATCTGAGATCAGCATGCCAGCATGGAAGGTTTTTGGTGAGAGTTCTGTTGGCTTGCACATGGGGGAGAGAGAGAGAGAAAGAAATTTCTCTGTTCTCTCCTATAAAGTCATTAGTCCCACAATAAGGATTCCAATAATAACCTAATAATTCTAGTTACTTCCCAAATGCTGTGTCTCCAAATACTGTCACCTTGTGTGTGTGGTGTTAGAGCTTTAGTATTATATATAAACTTTGGTTAAACACAACTATTCAATCCATAACAATATAATTGCACCCCTCTGTGCAAATGGAGGAGAAGGCAATGGCACCCCACTCTGGTACTCCTGCCTGGAAAATCCCATGGACGGAGGAGGCTGGTGGGCTGCAGTCCATGGGGTCACTAAGAATCGGACACGACTGAGCAACTTCACTTTCACTTTCATGCTTTGGAGAAGGAAATGGCAACCCATTCCAGTGTTCTTGCCTGGGAAATCCCAGGGATGGGGGAGCCTGGTGGCCTGCCATCTATGGGGTTGCACAGAGTCAGACAGGACTGCAGCACCCTTTATGTGCAAATGGAACACTGAAGAGTCACTTACCTAGTCTATTCTTTGCCCACTTCCAAATAAGAGGCATTTAAATAGCCCACTAGTTCATATGTATAAATTCATACTATAGTTGTTCTACAATGGACAGGTGAAGGAGAGGCAAGTACAATGAGTTAGAATTTTCTCAAAGGAAGAATGCCTTGAGGTTGACGGCACTATAAAAATATGTATTTTTAAGTAGCAAAATGACTTAATAGAACAACTTATTAGAACCATCATAATAATAATGTCCCAGTTTTAATATTTTCCTTAGTGGAGAATAGAATTATACTCTTACCAATATTGATAATATTTGAGTACACATCTTATAAAAGGATTAAACCATAATTGTGAAAGACATACTGACAATATTGTTTTCAGTAGAACAAATTATGAGCCTATTGTATAAATAGCATTTTATTAACAGTAATTCAGATTTTTGTCTGATATTTAGAAAGGCATTTGCTTCAGACTTTTGCATAACAAATTCTTTAACTCTAGACTAGTACTGTCCAATATAAAAGTAATGGAATAACATATATAATTTTAAATTTTTGTAAGTACTATCTTTTAAAATATAGCATAGTATGACAGTGAGGAAGGAGGTGGAATCTTAATAATATATCTTATTTAAACCAATATTTCTAAAATATTATTTCAGCATTAAATCAAAGATTATTAAGGCATTTTCATACTGTTTTCAAAATATTTTACATTTTTGGCACATTTTATCAGACTAGCCACATTTCAAATGCTTAATAGCTATATTTGACTAGTGGCTACTGTAAGAGATACTACCTCTCTAGTCTTTTTATTTAAAGGAGATTAGATTAAGTCATAAAGATTATAGACTGGAATGAAAATATTCAAGTCACAACTAAATGCAGCGTTTTTCTCAGACAATGATATACAATAAGTCACAAAATTGAAATTAGATGGAAAATGTGGAAAATACAAGTCCTGAAAAAAGAAAAAAATCCTAGAATCCTATGCTAATATATTGTTTTGTGTGAATACACACCAAGCTGAACTAATAGATCCTAAAATCAGTACCAAATGCTGTAATGAGTGAGATAATTCAAGAACCTCACTTGGCAGGTTTTGGGAGTTGACCCTTCAGTGAGAATTTTGTTGCATTACACTAGACATACTGACATGGATTCCTCTAAAGGCTGAACATATTCAAAATCCATTTAGCAGAGCAAAGAAATAGGAAATTATGTTAATTTGGGTAAAACCTAGAGGGATTTGTTAAAAGACTGGGTGAAGTATGGGAAAATTGAATATGTTTACCCTATCTGTTCCAGCCATGAAATAAAGTTATATTGTGCCTAATTGCATAATTCTTTGTCTAATGTTGAGAATACTTTATGGTAATAATGTCTGTGATATTAAATATTGAAATAGAAAGGGATGCAATGCTTTAGATAGTTTTGCTTTGAGCTTCTCACAATAGCTATGTCTCTAAATGTACTGTTATTAATTATTCACTGCCTTCTCATATTCTTCTTTTATGTTGATAAATTCTTTGAAGTCAATATAGATAATTAGTGGTCTTCCTTTGCAGCTCAACTGATTGCTTCCTTTTTTAGATTAGCCCTGAATACAGAGGCCATGTGCCAAGTAATCCTGTTGAATATTGGTGATTAACTCAGCGGTGGGTGGGTAACTTAGCCAAATGTACCAGATGTAAAATTAAAAAAAAAAAAATACATGCTTAATATTTGCCATTAGTGAAAACAGAATGAAATATCCCTGTATATAAATTCATTTCTGTGAATTTTGGTGAGAAGATCCATGAATTTCTACTACTGAATTCCCTTGGAGAGAACTGGTTTCATCACATCCTTAGCTATGATAATTCAGCTAATTTCTTATATTATGCCTGAAGCCTCAGAATCTTCCAATAATTTGCCTCATTAATTTAACTAGCTGGAATAAGTTTCTGTCTCTGTACTTATAATAAATTTAGCTAACTCACAAATTAAGACCAGTTGTATTTGCCAGGCTTTCACTGTTCTATCAAGCCAGAAGCTTCAGGATGGTGGAGAACATCAGGATCATCATAAAATACAGAAAAAAACTACAGAAAATAAATGTATTTAGAATTAGCTATTGGGTCTATTTGGGCAAAGGGCAATGTGCTTCCCCTCCCAATCACAGATGGGATTCTTTTTATCAGTAAATAAAATGGGTGCCTATGTGCTCTGTCATGTCCAACTCTTTGAAACCAGGCTCCTCTCTCCATAGGATTTTCCAGGCAAGAATACTAGAGTGGGTTTCCACTTCCTCCTTCAAGAGATCTTTCCAAACCAGAGGCAGAACCTGGGTCTCTTGTGTCCCCTGTACTGTCAGGTAGATTGTTTACCACTGATGCCACATGGGAATCCTTTTATCAGCAAGTTTATAGCAGATTACCTTGAACCATGGACACTAAGGAGAATAGTGACACAAGAGAATAGTTCATGCAAAAATGGGCACAATAAAGGACAGAATCAGTATGTACCTAACAGAAGCAGGAGATATTAAGAAAAGATGGCAAAAATACACCAAATACTATACAAAAAAGAGCTTCATGACCCAGATAACCACGGTGGTGTGATAACTCACCTAGAGCAAGACATCCTGGAATGTGAAGTCAAGTGTATCAGGTATATCAAGTGTATTAGGAAGTATCACTATGAACAAAGCTAGTGGAGGTGATGGAATTCCAGCTGAGCTATTTCAAATCCTAAAAGATGATGCTGTGAAATGCTACACTCAATATGCTAGCAAATCTGGAAAATGCAACAGTGGCCATGGGACTGGAAAAGGTCTGTTTTCATTCCAAGCTCAAAGAAAGGCCATGCCAAAGAATGTTCCAACTACTGCACAGTTGTACTATCTCACACTCTAGCAAAGTAATACTTGAAATTCTCCAAGCCAGGCTTCAACAGTACATGAACTGTGAACTTCCAGATGTTCAAACTGGATTTAGAAAAGGCAGAGAACCAGGGATGAAATTGCCAACAGCCTTTGGATCCTCAAAAAAGCAAGAGAGTTCCAGAAAAACATCTACTTCCACTTTATTGACTACACGACAGCCTTTGATGGTGTGAATAACAAGCAACTGTGTAAAATTCTTAAAGAAAATTGAATACCAGACCACCTGACCTCCCTCCTGAGAAATCTGTATGCAGGTCAAGAAGCAAGAGTTGGAACTGGACATGGAACAGAAGACTGGTTCCAAATAGTAAAGGAGTACATCAAGGCTGTACATTGTCACCCTGTGTATTTAAATTATATGCAGAGTACATCATGAGAAGTGCTAGGTTGGATAAAGCACAGTCTGGAATCAAAGTTGTTGGGAGAAATATCACTAACCTCAGATATTCAGATGACACCACACTTATGGCAGAAAGAGAAAAAGAACTAAAGAGCCTCTTGATGAAAGTGGAAGAGGAGGGTGAAAAAGTTGGCTTAAAACTCAACATTCAGAAAACTAAGATCATAGTATCTGGTCCCATCACTTCATGACAAATAAATGGGGAATCAATGGAAACAATGAGAGACTTCATTTTGGGGGGCACCAAAATCACTTCAGTTGGTGACTGCATCCATGAAATAAAATGACGTTTGCTCCTTGGAAGAAAAGTTGTGACCAACCTAGACAGCATTTTAAACAACAGGGACATTACTTTGCCAACAAATGTCCATCTGGTCAAGCTATGGTTTTTCCAGTAGTCGTGTATGAATGGGAGAGTTGGACTATAAAGAAATCTGAATACTTTGAATATACACTGAATATACTCTGAATATAAACAAATCTGAAGAATTGATGCTTTTGAAGTGTGATGTTGGAGAAGGCTCTTGAGAACTGTGCAGTAGTTTGAGTATTCTTTGGCATTGCCTTTCTTTGGGATTGGAATGAAAACTGACCTTTTCCAGTCCCATGGCCACTGCTGAGTTTTCCAAATTTGCTGGCCTATTGAGTGCAGCACTTTCACAGCATCAACTTTCTTTGCTTTATTGCTTTCTACATTTTTTTTTCACAGAATATAATTTCCATAATAAGAAGATACTATATTGAGAGACCATAAATAAGCAAGTACCTTAATTTTAGACCAAACACAAATACTCTGAATTAATCCTATGCAAATTAAATAGAAATATGAATTTTCCTGTACAATGTCATGAACCTTCATACATAGTCCATCAGGCACTCTGTGTGTCAGATCTAGTCCCTTAAATCTATTTCTCACTTCCACTATATAGTCATAAGGGATTTGATTTAGGTCATACCTGAATGGTCTAATGGTTTTCCCCACTTTGTTCAATTTCAGTTGAATTTGGCAATAAGGAGTTCATGATCTCAGCCACAGTCCGCTCCCAGTCTTGTTTTTGCTGACTCTATAGAATTTCTCCATCTTTGACTGCAAAGAATATAATCAATCTGATTTCGGTGTTGACCATCTGATGATGTTCATGGGTAGAGTCTTCTCTTGTGTTGTTGGAAGAGGGTGTTTGCTACAACCAGTGCATTTTCTTGGCAGAACTCTGTTAGCCTTTGCCCTGCTTCACTTCGTAGTCCAAGGCTAAATTTGCCTATTACTCCAGGTGTTTCTTGACTTCTTACCTTTGCATTCCAGTCCCCTATAATGAAAAGGACATCTTTTTCTGGTGTTAGTTCTAGAAGGTCTTGTAGGTCTTCATAGAACTGTTCAACTTCAACTTCTTCAGTGTTACTGGTCTGGGCATAGACTTGGATTACTGTGATATTGAATGGTTTGCCTTGGAAATGAACAGAGATCATTCTGTCATTTTTGAGATTGCATCCAAGTACTTCATTTTGGAATCTTTTGTTGACTATGATGGCTACTCCATTTCTTCAAAGGGATTCCTTCCCACAGTAGAAGATATAATGGTCATCTGAGATAAATTCACCCATCCCAATCCATCTTAGTTCGCTGATTCTTAGAATGTCGATGTTCACTATTACCATCTCCTGTTTGACCACTTCCAATTGGCCTTGGTTCATGGACCTAACATTCTAGGTTCCTATGCAATATTGCTCTTTACAGCATCAGACCTTGCTTCAATCACCAGTCCCATCCACAGCTGGGTGATATTTTAGCTTTGGCTGCATCCCTTAATTTTTTTGTAGTTATTTCTCCTCTGACCACCAGTAGCATATTGGTCACCTATTGACCTGGGGAGTTCATCTTTCAGTGTCCTGTCTTTTTGCTTTTTCATGCTATTCATGGAGATCTCAAGGCAAGAATACTGAACTGGTTTGCCATTCCCTTCTCAAGTGGACCACATTCTGTCAAAAAAAAAAAAAAAAAAAAGCAAAATATCTGTTTGAGGAAGCCTTACAAAGACCTGTGAAAAGAGGGGAAGTGAAAAGCAAATGCGAAAAGGAAAGATATACCCATTTGAATGCAGAATTCAAAAGAATAGCAAGGAGAGATAAGAAAGCCTTCTTCAGTGATCAATGCAAAGAAATAGAGGAAAACAATAGAATGGGAAAGACTAGAGGTCTGTTCAAGAAAAATAGAGATACCAAGGGAATATCTCATACAAAGATGAGCTCAATAAAGGACAGAAATGGTATGCACCTAACAGATGCAGAAGATATTAAGAAGAGGTGGCAAGAATACACAAAAGAACTGAACAAAAAAGAACTTCACAGGCCAGATAATCACAATGGTGTGATCACTCACTTAGAGCCAGACATCCTGGAATGTGAAGTCAAGTGGGTCTTAGGAAGCATCATTATGAACAAAGCTAATGGAGGTGATGGAATTTCAGTTGAGCTATTCCAAATCCTAAAAGATGATGCTGTGAAAGTGCTGCACTCAATATGCCAGCAAATTTGGAAAACTCAGCAGTGGCCACAGGACTGGGAAAGGTCAGTTTTCATTCCAATCCCAAAGAAAGGCAATGTCAAAGAATGCTCAAATACCGCACAATTGCACTCAACTCAAATGCTCGTAAAATAATGCTCAAAATTGTCCAAGCCAGGCTTCAGCAATATGTGAACCGTGAACTTCCAGATGTTCAAGCTGGTTTTAGAAAAGGCAGAGGAACCAGAGATCAAATAGCCAACATCTGCTGGATCATCAAAAAAAAAAGAGAGTTCCAGAAAAAACATATACTTCTGCTTTATTGACTATGCCAAAGCCTTTGACTGTGTGGATCACAATAAATTCTGGAAAATTCTGAAGGAGATGGGAATATCAGACCACCTGACCTGCCTCTTGAGAAAGCTGTATGCAGGTCAGGAAGCAACAGTTAGAACTGGACAAGGAACAACAGACTGGTTCCAAATAGGAAAAGGAGTATATCAAGGCTGTATATTGTCACCCTGCTTATTTAACTTCTATGCAGAGTACATTATGAGAAATGCTGGTCTGGAAGAAGTACAAGCTGGAATCAAGATTTCTTGGAGAAATCTCAATAACCTCAGATATGCAGATGACACCACCCTTATGGCAGAAAGTGAAAAGAACTAAAAAGCTTCTTGGTGAAAGTGAAAGAAGAGAGTGAAAATGTTGGCTTAAATCTCATCATTCAGAAAACTAAGATCATGGCATCTGGTCCCATCACTTCATGGCAAATAAATGGGGAAACAGTGGCTGACTTTATTTTTCTGGGCTCCAAAATCACTGTGCATGGTGAATGCAGCCGTGAAATTAAAAGTCGCTTACTCCTTGAAAGGAAAGCTATGACCAACCTTGATAGCATATTAAAAAACAGAGACATTACTTTACCAACAAAGGTCCATCTAGACAAGGCTATTGTTTTCCCAGTGGTCATGTATAGATGTGAGAGTTGGACTGTAAAGAAAGCTGAGTGCCGAGGAATTGATGCTTTTGAAGTGTGGTGTTGGAAAAGACACTTGAGAGTCCCTTGGACTGCAAGGAGATCCAACCAGTCCATTCTAAAGGAGATCAGTTCTGGGTGTTCATTGGAAGGACTGATGTGAAAGCTGAAACTCCAATACTTTGGCCACCTGTGTGAAGAGCTGACTCATTTGAAGAGACCCTGATGCTGGGAAAGATTGAGGGCAAGAGGAGAAGGGTACGGCAGGGGATGACGTTGTTGGATGGTATCACCGACTGAGTGGAGATGAGTTTGGGTGAACTCTGGGAGTTGGAAATGGACAGGGAGGCCTGGCATGTTGCTTTTCATGGGTTTGCAAAGAGTCTGACACGACTGAGCAATTGAAGTGGGAAATTTTCAATAAAGCAGTACTCATGATGAATGATGAAAAGCACTTGCTGAAGTTTAACAGCAGAGAATAGGCAAGGGAAATAGGGAAAACATGATATGGAGTGGGAGTAGGATAAGAAGATATATAGTGTGTATTCCTTGGTGGAAGCTAAAAATATTAAATATAAACATAATTTAAAATTAATATAAAGATGTAGGCAAAGAAATAATACATTTTCAAAATATTTAATTGCTATTTAACAATCCTTGTTAGTTACCATTTCCACTGTCTTATTCATATCCCTTCTATTTACACCACTTTCTTACTTACATTTTCAAAGTGCATCTAACTCACATTTCAAAAAATTATAAGCTAGAATGTACGCCAAGAATGAGAAGTTATCACTATCCTTATAGATAGAATATCACTTAACTCAATTTCCATCTTTTATGATGATAGAAAATAAAATACAGGTGAAAGCAATGCATAATAACTATTATACACTTGGGTCATTCCAAAACCATTCGCGCCTCCCCTCTGTGAAAAACTGTCTTTCATGAAACTGGTTCCTAATGCCAATAAGTCTGGGGACCACTGACAGTATCTGAGAAGGAAATAATGATATAAATAAAAGAACACTGAATCTGAAAATATGAATAACATGTAGATTTTTTTTTTAAGTAAACTATAATAGATGCAAGTATAGAAGCAAGCACAACAGACATGAATGCCTATGGTGCATTCTAGATGGCAGTGAACAAACTGTCTGGACCAGCAAAAGGGGTACATAAAATTAAACTGTAGAAGGTCGTGAAATATTAGGCAAACAACTTTTCTTTTCATCCTCTGAGCACTGTCAAATTATTAAAATTGGGGCACAGATCTAAGGATTTAAAAGATTAAAGTTTAATTTTGTTACATTACAACTATTATCTAAGGTACTATTTTTGCCTAGATTTCTTTTTTTTAATCTTTACATCACTATTTTATTCATGTATTGCTTATGTAATAAAAAACAATAAGCAAAATCAACATGCTCCCATTGGAGGAATCTTGTATATTTATACGAAGGACAAACAAGTAGAACAAACTGTAACTCTCTTGTCTATAAATAGCTTCTGTTATCTATATATCTACATTTGGTATCTTTATTCTACTTTATTTTTCATTATATTTATATTTATTTATTTTTATTTATGTGTTTTTTAATTATTTTACTTTATTTTTTAGCTTTACAAAATTTTCTCCAATTTCTTCTGTCAAAATTTGCATGGATTGGACCAAGGAGAAATTGATGGAGTAGAGACTAATTAAAAAGTCATGGCCAAAGTCCTGGTTGAAGAATTTGAAAAGCATACTAACAGGAATTGTTACAGATAATTTAAAGATGAGGAAATCTTTCCAAGAATGGGAAAACTGGAAAATTTTCTTTTGATGGAAATGTCCTCATAGTCAAGTAGAGAAAGAATAAGAGAAGTTAGTTAAGAGAAATGTAGCATTCATTATACGGATGGAAAAAGAATGAAGAAAACACTTGTAAGAAAGAGGTTTTTAGTTTAGAAATTATCAACATAATATTGAGACTTGGATTGTATTTAGATACATGAACCGTGAACTTCCAGATGTTCAAGCTGGTTTTAGAAAAGGCAGAGAAACCATAGATCAAATTGCCGACATCCGCGGGATCATCGAAAAAGCAAGAGAGCTCCAGAAAAACATCTACTTCTGCTTTATTGACTATGCCAAAGCCTTTGACTGTGTGGATCACAATAAACTGTGGAAAATTCTGAAAGAGATGGGAATACCAGACCACCTGACCTGCTTCTTGAGAAACCTATATGCAGGTCAGGAAGCAACAGTTAGAACTGGACATGGAACAACAGACTGGTTCCAAATAGGAAAAGGAGTACATTAAGGCAGTATATTGTCACCCTGCTTTTTCAACTTATATGCAGAGTACATCATGAGAAATGCTGGGCTGGAAGAAGCACAAGCTGGAATCAAGATTGCCTGGAGAAATATCAATAACCTCAGATATGCAGATGACACCACCCTTATGGCAGAAAGTGAAGAGGAACTAAAAAGTTTCTTGATGAAAGTGAAAGAGGAGAGTGAAAAAGCTGACTTAAAACACAACATTCAGAAAACTAAGATCATGGCATCTGGTCCCATCACTTCATGGCAAATAGATGGGGAAACAGTATCAGACTTTATTTTTGGGAGTTCCAAAATCACTGCAGATGGTGATTGCAGCCGTGAAATTAAAAAACTCTTACTCCTTGGAAAGAAAGTTATGACCAACCTAGATAGCATTTTCAAAAGCAGAGACATTACTTTGCCAACAAAGGTCCATCTAGTCAAGGCTATGGTTTTTCCTGTGGTCATGTATGGATGTGAGAGTTGGACTGTGAAGAAGGCTGAGCACTGAAGAATTGATGCTTTTGAACTGTGGTATTGGAGAAGATTCTTGAGAGTCCCTTGGACTGCAAGGAGATCCAACCAGTCCATTCTGAAAGAGATCAGCCCTGGGATTTCTTTGGAAGGAATGATGCTAAAGCTGAAACTCCAATACTTTGGCCACCTCATGCGAAGAGTTGACTCATTGGAAAAGACTCTGATGCTGGGAGGGATTGGGGGCAGGAAGAGAAGGGGATGACAGAGGATGAGATGGCTGGATGGCATCACCGACTCGATGGATGTGAGTCTGAGTGAACTCCGGGAATTGGTGATGGACAGGGAGGCCTGGCTGCGATTCATGGTGTCGCAAAGAGTCGGACATGACTGAGCGACTGAACTGAACTGAACTGAACTGAGATTATCAGGAGTTCTCAGAGATTCTTAGAGATGAGTGTGAGTTCAAAGAGCTTTAAATATGAACTGACACCTTTAAACACCATCCAGAGAATACCAAAAACATTCTAACACATGACCATGTGTTTTAAGTAATATCTTAGTCCTAGATGGCAGAAAACTGATAATAGTAATACACTTTGATTAATATAAAATATTCACAGTAAATGAAGGACAAATATTTCAACAAAATTCCATTGGGGTTAAAATGAAGGAAAGAAGGAAATCTCTAAGCCTGTATGCTCAGTTGCTCAATTGTGTCCAACTTTTTGCAACCCCATGGACTATATAGCCTTCCAGGCTCCTCTGTCCATGGAATTTTTCAGGTAACAATACTGGAGTGGGTAGTAATTTCCTCCTTCAGGGAATCTTCCCAACCCAGGGATTGAACCCACATCTCTTCTGTCTCCTTCTTTGCCATTGGATTCTTTACCACTGCATCATGTGGGAAGCCTTATAAGCCTGAAATTTCATTAAAGGAATGTGCTCAAAGGGAACAATATAGGAAACCCAGTACTCTGAGATGAGAAGGCAGTATGGTAATAAGAATAGAGAGATATCTAGTGCACTGTATAATGAATATAAATAGAAATATTATAGTGTTATTGTAGTATATAATATATTGTAACAGGTATGTAATATGATAAATATTGCTACATCACAATCATACTATGATGTATAAATTTATCAGAGTAGCACAATGGACACCTTAAACTTACATCAGTTCAGTTCAGTTCAGTTCAGTCGCTCAGTCGTGTCTGACTCTTTCCCACCCCATGAATCGCAGCACGCCAGGCCTCTCTGTCCATCACAAACTCCCAGAGTTCACTCAGACTCACGCCCATTGAGTCAGTGATGCCATCCAGCCATTACATGTTACATGTCAAATTTATCCCATTTAAGAAATGGCAAATCTCTGAACCTATTTTATTTTTTTAATCTTTTTATACCATATTGGATTTTAGCTGATTAACAATGTTGTGATATTTTCAGGTGGACAGCAAAGGGACTCAGTCATATATGTATATGTATCTGTTCTCCCTCAAACTCCCCCTACTACCATCCAGGCTGTCACATAACATTAAGCAAAGTTCCTTGTGCTTTACAATAGTATCTTGTTGGTTATCCATTTTAAATATACAGCACTATGTACATGCTGATCCCCAACTCCCTAACTAGTCATTCCTCCCATTGTTCACTCCTGGCAAAAAAAAAAAATGACCTTCTAGTGAATAAGCTGCTTGCAATTTTAGGGCTCATCTCATTTATTTTCTTATTTATAGGTACTATAGATCTGAACTGCTTTTGTCTAGTACTAACAACTATTGTCTGATATGTCTTATATGCATATAATTTTCTAGTTGTTTAAAGCAGAAAAAAAAAAAATCAGTTGTGTGCTAAATCTTGGCCATAAATTGAACCTTCCATAATTTGGCTTTAAGTACAGCTGAATAAAAGATGAGCCACTGACATCTAGGAATTTTGAAGACAAATTTTAGAGCCATGTCATAATAATGCTATAAACTAATTGGTAAGTGATGCAAGTAATAGAATTAGTATTAAAATGTTTAGCAATGTTTGTGATCTTTACATACTCAATGATTAAAATATCACCAATGTTTAATATTTGCTGTAAGGACTACTGTGCTAGCTCTTATTCAGTTGTTTTTAAATTTGTTACTATTTTCAGAATTGTTAAGAGCTCAAATCTGATCAAATATTTTATTGTGTTATGCATTTATAAATTTGAAAATAAATCCTGCATTGTCGAGATGAAAACTCTCTGTATTAGTGATGAAATTTCTAGTCATATGTGACTTGAGGCTAAAATTTATCCAGAGATTTAATCACATCACCATGAGCTTCAGCTATCACTCCTCTCATTTCTTTTGTTTCCTTTAACTTTGTTTTCAGGCAAACGCTTCCATGAGGTGATGGAATAATTGCTGAATACCCTAAGTTATTAAGACACTGAAAAAAACAGTGTCTCACTTTCTTGATGGCTCTAGAGGAAATTATAAGGCTTCCTCTCATTGGACCATAAAATGCCTATTACTCTAGACAGTGTAACAAATTGTTCTTATTTTTTAAGTCTAGGTCACAGCTTTATGCATGCAGCTGAGATCAGTAAGCCCTGTGAAAACCATATGAAATGAGTGAGAAAATGATCAACTCAATAAAAAAAAGATTCTGTTTACATAAGTGAAATTGATGCTGGATAGAAAAAAATGCATCAAATATATACTAAATATAATGAAACTCACTCTTGGAGGCAAAGCAAAATCTTGTGTGCACCAGGACCCAGGAGAAATGAGCAGTGACCCCACAAGAGACTGAGCTAGACTTGCTTGTGACAGTCCAGCATCTCCTGCAGAGGCATGGGTCAAAAGTGTCTGACCTACCATGGGGTCAGTTGTACTGAATATGACAGTCCTGGCATAAGTCTTTTGAAGGAGGTCACCATTACAAACATTACCCCTACCATAGTTTGGCCTTCAACCAAACTACAAGGAGGGAACACAGCCCTGCGCATCAAGAGAAAATTGATTTAAAGATTTACTTAGCATGGTCCCATCCATCAGAGCAAGACTTAGATGCCCCCACAGCCAGTCCCTCCCATCAGGAAGTTTCCACAAGCCTCTTATCCTTAATCATCAGAGGGCAAACAGAATGGAAACAAAAATTACAGAAAACTAACCAAACTGATCACTTGTATTACAGCCTTGTTTAACTCAATGAAACTATGAGCCATGCCTTTTAGGGCCACCCAAGACAGACAGGTCATGGTGGAGAGTTCTGACAAAATATGGTCCACTGGAAAGAGGGAATGGAAAACCACTTCAGTATTCTTGTATTGAGAACTCATGTACAGTAAGAAAAGACAAAAAGATGACACTGAAAGATGAAGTCCCCAGGTCAGTAGGTGCCCATTATGCACTGGAAAAGCGTGGAGAAATAGCTCTAGAAAGAATGAAGAGGATGATTCAAAGTGACAATGCCCATGTGGATGTGACTGGTGATAGAAGTAAAGTTTAATGCTGTAAAGAACAATACTGTATAGGAACCTGGAAAGTTAGGTCTATGAATCAATATAAATTGGAAAGGGTCAAAAGGTGATGGTAAGAGTGAACATTGACATTTTAGGAATCAATGAACTAAAATGGACCAGAATGAGCAAATATAATTCAGATGCCCATCATATCTAATACTATGGGCAAGAATCCTTAGAAGAAATGGAGTAGTGCTCATAGTCAAAACAGTCTGAAATTCAGTAAATGGGTGCAATCTTAACAACAGCAGAATGATCTTTGTTCGTTTCCAAGGCAAACCATTCAATATCACAGTGATCTAAGTCTATGCAACAAGCACTAATGCCAAAGAAGCTGAAGTTGAATGGTTCTATGAAGACCTATAAGATCTTCCAGAGCTAACACTAAAAAAAAAAAAAAAAAAAAAAAAAGTCCTTTTCATCATAGTATATCGGAATGCAAAAGTAGGAAGTCAAGAGATACCTGGAGTAACAGGCAAGTTTTGACCTTGGAGTACAAAATGAAGCACGGCTAAAACGAACAGGGTTCTGCCAATAGAACACACTGGTCATAGCAAACACCCTCTTCCAACAACACAAGAGAAGACTACAAATGGACATCCCCAGATGATCAATACTGAAATCAGATTGATTATATTTTGCAGCCAATGATGGAAAAGCTCTATACAGTCAGCAAACACAAGACCAGGAGCTGACTGTGGCACAGATCATGAACTCCTTATTGCTCAATTCAGACTGAAATTGAATAAAGTAGGGAAAACCACTAGACCAATCACATATGACCTAAATCAAATAAATCCCTTATGATTATACAGTGGAAGTAGCAAATAAATTCAAGGGATTAGGTCTGATATATAGGGTTCCTGAAGAACTATGGATGGAGGCTCATAACACTGTACAGGAGGCAGTGATCAAAACCATCCTCCAGAAGAAGAAATGCAAAAAGGCAAAATGATTGTCTGAGGAGGCCATACAAATAGATGAGAAAAGAAGAAAAGTGAAAGGCAAAGGAAAAAAGGAAATATGTATCCATCTGAATGCAGAGTTGCAAAGAATAATAAGGAGAGATAAGAAAGCCTTCCTCAGTGATCAATGCAAAGAAATAGAGGAAAACAGTAGAATTGGAAAGACTAGATATCTCTTCAAGAGAATTATAGATACCAAGGGAACATTTCTTGCAAAGATGGCACAATAAAGGACAGAAATGGTATGGACCTAACAGAAGAAAAAGATATTAAGAAGAGGTGGCAAAAACACAAGAAGCACTATACAAAAAAATATCTTAATGACCCAGATAGCCACAATGGTGTGATCTGACCTAGAGTCAGACATCACAGTGAGTGAAGTCAAGTGCGCCTTAGGAGGCATCACTACAAACAAAGCGAGTGGAGGTGAGGGAATTCCAGCTGAGCTATTTCAAATCCTAAAGGATGATACCGTTAAGTTCTGCACTAAGTATGCCAGAAAATTTGGAAAACTCGTAAGTCTGGCCACAGGACTGGAAAAGGTCTGTTTTCATTCCAATCCCAAAGAAGAGTAATGTTAAAGATTGTTCAAACAACAAAGTTTGTGTGTGTGTGTGTGTGTGTGTGTGTGTGTGTATGGGGGGGCGGAGGGCAGATGCAGTATACAATCATTATGAGCTCTTGAGTAGCTTTGTTTTAGTTTTATAAGCGTAATTCCAGAGGTATTTTAGATGTGATACAGGAATGAGCAAATAAGTAAGGCTGTTGGAAGCTAAGATAATCCCTATAGGATGTACTAATACGGAATGGGTGGAGGATTAGAGCAAGGTATTGGTGTGAACTCAGGATTCTAAAATATGTATGTATATGTCAGCAAATCTGGGAAACTCAGGAGTGGCAACAGAACTGGAAAAGGTCAGTTTCATTCCAGTCCCCAAAAAAGGCAATGCCAAAGAATGCTCAAACTACCACACAATTGCACTCATCTCAGATCAGATCAGATCAGTCGCTCAGTTGTGTCTGACTCTTTCCGACCCCATGAATCGCAGCACGCCAGGCCTCCCTGTCCATCACCAACTCCCGGAATTCACTCAGACTCACTTCCATCGAGTCAGTGATGCCATCCAGCCATCTCATCCTCTGTTGTCCCCTTCTCCTCCTGCCCTGAATCCCTCCCAGCATCAGAGTCTTTTCCAATGAGTCAACTCTTCGCATGAAACGGCCAAAGTACTGGAGTTTCCGCTTTAGCATCATTCCTTCCAAAGAAATCCCAGGGCTGATCTCCTTCAGAATGGACTGGTTGGATCTCCTTGCAGCCCAAAGGACTCTCAAGAGTCTTCTCCAACACCACAGTTCAAAAGCATCAATTCTTCGGCGCTCAGCCTTCTTCACGGTCCAACTCTCACATCCATACATGACCACAGGAAAAACCATAGCCTTGACTAGATGAACCTTTGTTGGAAAGTAATGTCTCTGCCTTTGAATATGCTATCTAGGTTGGTCATAATTTTCCTTCCAAGGAGTAAGCGTCTTTTAATTTCATGGCTGCAGTCACCATCTGCAGTGATTTTGGAGCCCAGAAAAATAAAATCTGACACTGTTTCCACTATTTCCCCATCTATTTCCCATGAAGTGGTGGGGCAGGATGCCATGATCTTCGTTTTCTGAATGTTGAGCTTTAAGCCAACTTTTTCACTCTCCACTTTCACTTTCATCAAGAGGCTTTTTATTTCCTCTTCACTTTCTGCCATCAGGGTGGTGTCATCTGCGTTTCTGAGGTTATTGATATTTCTCCAGGCAATCTTGATTCCAGCTTGTGTTTCTTCCAGTTGAGCATTTCTCATGATGTACTCTGCATATAAGTTAAATAAACAGGGTGACAGTATACAGCCTTGACGAACTCCTTTTTCTATTTGGAACCAGTCTGTTGTTCCATGTCCAGTTCTAACTGTTGCTTCCTGACCCACATACCAATTTCTCAAAAGGGAGATAACGTGGTCTGGTATTCCCATCTCTTTCAGAATTTTCCACAGTTTATTGTGATCCACACAGTCAAAGGCTTTGGCATAGTCAATAAAGCAGAAATAGAAGTTTTTCTGGAACTCTCTTGCTTTTTCCATGATCCAGCGGATGTTGGCAATTTGATCTCTGGTTCCTCTGCCTTTTCTAAACTGCGACAGGTGCACCAAAGTGCAGGCGGCTGTGACGGGCGTGCCAAGCACGGTCGAGAGGAGCCACCCCACGTCCAAGGTCAGGGGCAGAATCCGGGAGGACCCCATGCCTGAAGGGCAGCGGCCAAGAGGAGTTACCCCAAGTCCGAGGTCAGGGGCAGCGGCTGAAAATATCAGACTGCGATGGTGCAGGAACGGCCGAGAGGAGCTACCTGGCATCTGAGGTCAGGGGCGGCAACAAGAGGAGTTACCCCATGTCCGAGGTCAGGGGCGGAGGCTGGGAGGAGATACCCCACGCCCCTAAGCCCTAGGCCAGGGGCGACAGGTGGGAGGAGCTACCCCACTTCCGAGGAGTCATGGCTGTGTGGGCACAGGAGGGCCTAGAGGAGCTATCCCACATTGAAGGTCAGGAAGGGCGGTGGTGAGGAGATACCCCTCATCCAAGGTAAGGAGCAATGGCTGCACTTTGCTGGAGCAGCCGTGAAGAGATACCCCACGTCCAAGGTAAGAGAAACCCAAGTAAGACGGTAGGTGTTGCAGGAGGGCATCAGAGAACAAACACAATGAAACCATACTCACAGAAAACTAGTCAATCTAATCACACTACGATCACAGCCTTGTCTAACTCAATGAAACTAAGCCATGCCCATGGGGCAACCCAAGATGGGCGGGTCATGGTGGAGAGATTTGACAGAATGTGGTCCACTGGAGAAGGGAATGACAAACCACTTCAGTATTCTTGCCTTGAGAACCCCATCAACAGTATGAAAAGGCAAAATGATAGGATACTGAAAGAGGGACTCCCCAGGTCAGTAGGTGCCCAATATGCTACTGGAAATCAGTGGAGAAATAACTCCACAAAGAATGAAGGGATGGAGCCAAAGCAAAAACAATACCCAGCTGTGGATGTGACTGGTGATAGAAGCAAGGTCCGATGCTGTAAAGAGCAATATTGCATAGGAACCTGGAATGTCAGGTCCATGAATCAAGACAAATTGGAAGAGGTCAAACAAGAGATGGCAAGAGTGAATGTTGACATTCTAGGAATCAGCAAACTGAAATGGACTGGAATGGGTGAATTTAACTCAGATGACCATTATATCTACTACTGAGGGGAGGAATCCCTCAGAAGAAATGGAGTGGCCATCATGGTCAACAAGAGAGTCTGAAATGCAGTACTTCGATGCAATCTCAAAAACGACAGAATGATCTCTGTTCATTTCCAAGGCAAACCATTCAATATCACAGTAATCCAAGTCTATGCCCCAACCAGTAACACTGAAGAAGCTGAAGTTGAACAGTTCTATGAAGACCTACAAGATCTTTTAGAAATAACACCCCAAAAAGATGTTCTTTTCATTATAGGGAACTGGAATGCAAAAGTAGGAAGGCAAGAAACACCTGGAGTAACAGGCAAATTTGGCCTTGGAATACGGAATGAAGCAGGGCAAAGACTGATAGAGTTTTGCCAAGAAAATGCACTGGTAGTAGCAAACACCCTCTTCCAAAAACACAAGAGAAGACTCTATACATGGACATCACCAGATGGTCAACACCAAAATCCGGTTGATTATATTCTTTGCAGCCAAAGATGGAGAAGCTCTATACAGTTAGCAAAAACAAGACCAGGAGCTGCCTGTGGCTAAGACCATGAACTCCTTATTGTCAAATTCAGACTGAAATTGAAGAAAGTAGGGAAAACCACTAGACCATTCAGGTATGACCTAAATCAAATCCCTTATGATTATACAGTGGAAGTGAGAAATAGATTTAAGGGCCTAGATCTGATAGATAGAGTGCCTGATGAACTATGGACAGCGGTTCATGACATTGTACAGGAGACAGGGATCAAGACCATTCCCATAGAAAAGAAATGCAAAAAAGCAACATGGCTGTCTGGGAAGGCCTTACAAATAGCTGTGAAAAGAAGAGAAGTGAAAAGCAAAGGAGAAAAGGAAAGATATAAACATCTGAATGCAGAATTCCAAAGAATAGCAAGAAGAGATAAGAAAGCCTTCTTCAGCGATCAATGCAAAGAAATAGAGGAAAACAACAGAATGGGAAAGACTAGGGATCTCTTCAAGAAAATCCGAGATACCAAAAGGAACATTTCATGCAAAGATGAGCTCGATAAAGGGCAGAAATGGTATGGACCTAACAGAGATGGCAAGAATACACAGAAGAACTATACAAAAAAGATCTTCACAACCCAGATAATCATGATAGTGTGATCAATGACCTAGAGCCAGACATCCTGGAATGTGAAATCAAGTGGGCCTTAGAAAGCATCAAAACAAAAAAGCTAGTGGAGGTGATGGAATTCCAGTTGAGCTATTCCAAGTCCTGAAAGATAATGCTGTGAAAGTGCTGCACTCAATATGTCATCAAATTTGGAAAACTCAGCAGTGGCCACAGGACAGGAAAAGGTCAATTTTCATTCCAATCCCCAAGAAAGGCAATGCCTAAGAATGCTCAAACTGCTGCACAATTGCACTCATCTCACACACTAGTAAAGTAATGCTCAAAATTCTCCAAGCCAGACTTCAGCAATATGTGAACCGTGAACTTCCTGATGTTCAAGCTGGTTTTAAAAAAGGCACTTATCTCACATGCTAGCAAAATAATGCTCAAAGTTCTCCAAGCCAGGCTTCAACAGTACGTTTACCTTGAACTTCCATATGGATTTAGAAAAGGCAAAGGGACCAGTGCCCACATCTGTTGTATGATAGAAAAAGCAAGAGAATTCCAGAAAAAAAAAAAAAATCTACTTCTGCTTCATTGATTACACTAACGCTTTTGATTGTGTGGATCACAACAAACGATATAAAATTCTTCAAGAGAAGGGAATACTAGACCACCTGACCGGCCTCCTGCAATACCTGTATGCATGTCAAGAAGCAACAGTTAGAACAAGACATGAAACAACGGACTGGTCCAAATTGGGAAAGGAGTATTTAAAGGCTTTATATTGTCACCCTGTTCACTTAACTTCTATGCAGAGTACATCATGGGAAATGCTAGGTTGGATGTAGCACAAGCTGCAATCAAGATTGCTAGGAGAAATCTTGATAACTTCAGATATGCTGATGACACCAGCCTTATGGCAGAAGGCCAAGAAGAACTAAAGAGCCTCTTGATGAAGGTGGAAGGAGAGAGTGAAAAAGCTGGTTTAAAATTCAACACTCAATAAACTAAGGTCATTGTATTTGATCCCATCACTTCATGAAAAATAGATGAGGAAATAATAGAAACAGTGAGAGACTATATTTTTGGGCTCCAAAATCGCTGCAGATGGTGACTGCAGCTAGGAAGTTAAAAGAACCTTGAACTTCCTTGATCCTGTGAATAAAAGCTATGACCAACCTAAACAGCATTCTGAAAGGCAGAGACATTACTTTGCCAGCAAAGGTCCAACTAGTCAAAGCTATGGTTTTTCCAATAGTCATGTACGGATGTGAGAGTGGACCATAAAGAAAGTAGAGTGCTGAAGCATTGATGCTTTTGAGCTATTTTGTTGGAGAAGACTCTTGAGAGTTCCTTGGTTTGCAAGGGGATCAAACCAGTCAATCCAAAGTGAAATCAATCCTGAATATTGATTGGAAAGACTGGTGCTGAAGCTGAAGCTCCAATACTTTAGCCACTTGATGCAAAAAACTGACTCTTTGGAAAAGACCCTGATGTCGAGAAAGATTGAATTTGGGAAGAGAAAGGGATGACAGAGTGTGATATGGATGGATTACATCACTACGTCAATGGACATGAGTTTGAGCAGGCCCTGGGTGTTGGTCCTGCAAAGAGAAGCCTGGAGTGCTGCAGTCCATGGGGTTACAGTCAGATATGACGGAGTGACTGAAATGAACTGAAAACCTACTGATATCTCCATTTATTTTCAGTAGATTTCATTCCATGTAAAATTTTGCACTATTTCCCATGTTAAATATAATTATCTCCTTCACCAACATGGTTAATCTTCAGGTATGTTCTATTATCTACCCAAAGGATAAAATATCAGCAGTATTAAATTTCATGTAAGGTAGTTCAGTATATAGCCTTGGCTACTTTTTGTCTATCACCACCTTTACAAATCTTCACTTCATAAATATCTTTTCACCTTATTCTGCAATAAAATTTTATCCTTCTCTAAGTTTTCAGAAAATTCTCACTAGCCTATAACTTTCTTTAAAATATATGAAAGTGAAAGTGAAGTCGCTCAGTCATGTCCGACTCTTTGCCACCCCGTGGACTGTAGCCTACTAGGCTCCTCCCTCCATGGGATTCTCCAGGCAAGAGTACTGGAGTGGGTTACCATTTCTTTCTCCAGGGGATCTTCCCGACCCAGGGATCAAACCCAGGTCTTCTGCATTCCAGGCAGACGCTTTAACCTCTGAGCCACCAAGGCATCTTAATAATAAGAGTCTGCTACAATCTTAGTCCAAGACAGTATCTTGCACCAAACTTTGAGCAGGCTCCCAGCTGCTAACCACGTCTTCCTGAGATTCTGGATGATTGACATCCAGGATGGTGACCAGGAGGGTAACAGCCTGAGATCAGCTCTCCAGAGGAGACATTCAGCACCCCTGAGGCAGTGCTCTCAAGGTATACCCAGGAAACTGAGCCGCCTGGACCAGGGTGGTGACTAAGATGCATGGCCTACATGAGACAGTGCGCTGGCCAAGCACCTGGTGGCCTGAATGGCTCAGACCTAGGAATGGCACAAAACATATGCCCAACCCCCAGAGACTGAACCAGAACTATGTCTGAGTGTCTCCTTTGGAGGTAGGAGTCAGCAGTGGTCTGCTGCAGAGGCTCTGGGTGCAGCAGAGATGGGTATAGCATAAGCCTTCTTGGAGAAGGTCATCATTAACCCCACCATAGAACCACTAGTACTTTCACAGGACTGGGGAAACAGACTCTTGGAGGGTGCAAACAAAAGCTCTGCACCAAGATCCAAAAGAAAGGAGCAGTGACCCCAAAAGAAACTGACCCAGGCATGCCCATGAGTGTCCAGGTGTCTCCAGCAGAGGCGTAGGTCAGCAGTGGCTTGCTTCAGGGTCGGAGGCACTGATGCAGCAGTGTGTGCATGGGACCTTTTGAAGGAGGTCGCCATTATCTGCATTACCTCCACCATAGTTTGGCTTCAGTTCAAGCAACAGGGAGGAACACAGCCCCAACCATTAACAGAAAATTGGATTAAAGATTTTTAATCTTTAAAAATTAAAGATGAACATGGCCCATCCCATAAGAACAAGACCCAGTTATTTCTTCAGTTAGTCTCTCCCATCAGGAAGCTTCCATAGAAACTGCAAATTACAGAAAACTAACCAAACTGATCACTTGGATTGCAGCCTTATTTAACTCAATAAAACTATGAGCCATGTCTTGTAAGGCCTCCCAAGTCAGCCATGGTGGAGAGTTCTGACAAAACTGGGTCCACTGGAGAAGGGAATGGCAACCCCTTCAGTGTTCTTGCCTTGAAAACCCCATGAACAGTATGAAAAGGCAAAAAGATGTGATACTGAAAGATGAAGTCCCCAGGTCAGTTCAGAATTTTTCAGTCGCTCATTCGTGTCCCACTCTTTGAGACCCTATGAATTGCAGCATGCCAGGCCTCCCTGTCCAACACCAACTCCCGGAGTTCACTCAGACTCACGTCCATCGAGTCAGTGATGCCATCCAGCCATCTTATCCTCTGTCGTCCCTTTCTCCTCCTGCCCCCAATCTCTCCCAGCATCAGAGTTTTTTCCAGTGAGTCAACTCTTCTCATGAGGTGGCCAAAGTACTGGAGTTTCAGCTTTAGCATCATTCCTTCCAAAGAAATCCCAGGGCCGATCTCCTTCAGAATGGACTGGTTGCATCTCCTTGCAGTCCAAGGGACTCTCAAGAGTCTTCTCCAACACCACAGTTCAAAAGCATCAATTCTTTGGCACTCAGCTTTCTTCACAGTCCAACTCTCACATCCATACATGACCACTGGAAAAGCCATAGCCTTGACTAGATGGACCTTTGTTGGCAAAGTAATGTCTCTGCTTTTCAATATGCTATCTAGGTTGGTCATAACTTTTTTTCCAAGGAGTAAGCGTCTTTTAATTTCATGGCTGCAATGATTTTGGAACCCCAAAAAATAAAGTCTGACACTGTTTCCACTGTTTCCCCATCTATTTCCCATGAAGTGGTGGGACTGGATGCCATGATCTTCATTTTCTGAATATTGAGCTTTAAGCCAACATTTTCACTCTCATCTTTCACCTTCATCAAGAGGCTTTTTGGTTCCTCTTCACTTTCTGCCATAAGGGTGGTATCATCTGCATATCTGAGGTTATTGATATTTCTCCAAGCAATCTTGATTCCAGCTTGTGCTTCTTCCAGCCCAGCCTTTCTTATGATGTACTCTGCATAGAAGTTAAATAAGCAGGGTGACAGTATACATACTGTCATACTTCTTGACATACTTCTTTCCTATTTGGAACCAGTCTGTTGTTCCTTGTCCAGTTCTAACTGTTGCTTCCTGACCTGCATACAGGTTTCTCAAGAGGAAGGTCAGGTGCTCTGGTATTCCCATCTCTTTTAGAATTTTCCACAGTTTATTGTGATCCACACAGTCAAAGGGTTTGGCATAGTCAATAAAGCAGAAATAGATGTTTTTCTGGAACTCTCTTGCTTTTCCGATGATCCAGATGATGTTGGCAATTTGGTCTCTGGCTCCTCTGCCGTTTCTAAAACCAGCTTGAACATAAGGAAGTTTATGGTTCACATATTGCTGAAGACTGGCTTGGAAAATTTTGAGCATTACTTTACTAGTGTGTGAGATGAATGCAATTGTGCTGTAGTTTGAGCATTCTTTGGCATTGCCTCTCTTTGGGATTGGAGTGAAAACTGACCTTTTCCAGTCCTGTGGCCACTGCTGAGTTTTCCATATTTGCTGGCATATTGAGTGCAGCACTTTCACAACATCATTTTTCAGGATTTGAATTAGCTCACCTGGAATTCCATCACCTCCACTAGCTTTGTTTTTATTGATGCTTTCTAAGGCACACGTGACTTCACATTCCAGGATGTCTGGCTCTAGGTCAGTGATCACACCATCGTGATTATCCCAGGTCAGTAGATGCCCAATATACTACTCAAGATCAGTGGAGAAATAACTCCAAAAAGAATAAAGAGACTGAGCCAAAGCAAAAACAGCATCCAGTTGTGGATGTGCCAGGTGATGGAAATAAATTCCAGTTCTGTAAAGTGCAATATTGCATAGGAACCTATGCAGGTTAGGTTCCTATTATCAGTTGTTAGGTTCATGTATCAAGGCAAATTGAAAGTAGTCAAACTGTAGATGGCAAGAGTGAACATCAACATTTTAGGATTCAGTGAACTAAAATGGACTGGGCCAGATGGAATTTAACACAGATGACCATTATGTCTACTACTGTGGGCAAGAATCCCTTAGGAGAAATGGGGTAGCCATCATAGTCAACAAAAGAGTCCACAATTCAGTACCTGGATGCAATCTCAAAAATGACAAAATGATCTCTGTTCACTTCCAAGGCAAACCATTCAATATCACATTAACCCAAGACTATGCCCTGGCCAGCAATGTTGAAGAAGCTGAAGTGGAACGCTTTCTATGAAGACCTACAAGACCTTCTAGAATTAATTTGCAAAAAAAGATGTCCCCTTCATTATAGGGGACTGGAATGGCAAGGTAGGAAGTCAAAAGATACCTGGAGTAACAGGCAAATTTGGCCTTGGAGTACAGAAGTAAGCAGGGCAAAAGCTAAGAAAGTTTTCCCAAGAGAAGGCACTAGTCATAGCAAACACCCTCTTCCAACAACACACGAGAAGACTCTACACATGGACATCACCAAATGGTCAATATCAAAATCAGATTGCTTATATTATTTGCAGCCAAAGATGGAGGAGCTCTATACAGTCAGCAAAAACAAGACCAGGAGTTGACTGTGGTGCAGATCATGAGCTCCCTATTGCCAAATTCAGACTGAAATTGGAGAAAGTTAGGGAAAACAACTAGACCATTCAGTTCAGTTCAGTCACTCAGTCAGGTCCGACTCTTCACAATGCCATGGACTGCATCATTCCAAGCTTTCCTGTCTACCACCAACTCCCAGAATTTACACAAACTCATCTCCATTGAGTTGGTGATGCCATCTAATCATCTCATCCTCTGTTGTCACCTTCTCCTCCTGCCTTGAATCTGTCCCAGAATCAGGGTCTTTTCAGATATGACCTAAATCAAATCCCTTATGATTATAAAGTGGAAGAGACAAACAGATTCAAGGGATTAGATATGATAGAGTGTCTGAAGAAGCATGGATGGAGGTTCGTTGCATTGCACAGGAAGCAGTGATTAAGACGATCCCCCCTAAAAAAAGAAGTGCAAAAAGGCAAAATGGTTGTCTGAGGAGGCCTTACAAATAGCTGAGAAAAGGAAAGATTGAAAAGGCAAAGGAGAAAAGGAAAGATATAACCATTTGAATGCAGAATTCCAAAGAATAGCAAGGAGAGATAAAAAGTCTTCCTCAGTGGTCAATGAAAAAAAAAAAAAAAAGAATAAAACAATAGAATGGAAAAGACTAGAGATCTCCTCATGAAAATTAGAGATACAAAGGAATAGTTCATGCAAAGATGGGGATGATAAAGGGAAAAAACAGTATGTACCTAACAGAAGCAGAAGATATTAAGAAGAGGTGACAAGAATGCACAGAAGAACTGTGCAAAAAAAGATCTTCATGACCCAGATGACCATGATGGTGTGATCACTCACTTAGAGCCAGACATCCTGGAATGTGAAATCAAGTGGGCCTTATAAAGCATCACTATGAACAAAGACAGTGGAGGTTATGGAATTCCAGTCAAACTGTTTCAAACCCTAAAAGATGATGCTGTGAAAATGCTGCAATCAATATGCCAGCAAACTTGGAAAACACAGCAGTGGCCACAGGACTGGAAAAGGTAAGTTTTCATTCCAATCCCAAAGAAAGGCAATGTCAAAAAATGTTCAAACTACTGCACAATTGCACTCATTTAACATGCCAACAAAGAGATGCTCAAAATTCTCCAAGCCAGGCTTCAACAGTATATGAACTGTGAGCTTTCAGAGGGTCAAGCTTTATTTACAAAAGAAAGAGAAACCAGGGATCAAATTGTCAACATCCTTTGAATCATCAAAAAGCCAGAGATTTCCAGGAATATCTACCCTTGCTTTATTGACTACACTAAAGCCTTTGACTGTGTTAATCACAACCAACTGTGGAAAATTCTTCAAGAGATGGGAATACCAGACCGTCTAACCTGCCTCCTGAGAAATCTGTATGCAGGTCAAGAAGCAACAGTTAGAACTGGACATGGAACAACAGACTGGTTCCAAATCAGGAAAGGAGTATGTCAAGCCTGTGTACTGTCACCCTGATTCTTTAACATATACAGAATGCATCATATGAAATGCTGGGCTGGATGAAGCACAAGCTGGAAGGTTGTGGGAGAAATATCAATAATCTCAGATATGCAGATGACACAACCCTTTTGGCAGAAAGCAAAGAAGAAGTAAAGAGCCTCTTGATTAAAGTGAAAAAGGAGAGTGAAAAAATTGGCTTCAATCTCAACATTCAGAAAACTAAGATCATGGCATCTGGTCCCATCACTTCATGGAAAATAGGGAAACAATGGAAATTGTGAGGGACTTTATATTTTTGGGCTCCAAAATCACTGCAGATGGTGACTGCATCCAAGAATTAAAAAGACTCTTGCTTCTTGGAAGAAAAGCTATGACCAACCTAGACAGCATATTAAAAGGCAGAGACATTACTTTCCCAACTTGGTCTGTCTAGTCAAAGCTATGGTTTTTCCAGTAGTCATGTATGGATGTGTGAGTTGCACTATAACGAAAATGAGTGCTGTAGGATTGATGCATTTGAACTGTGGCATTGGAGAAGACTCTTGAGAGTCCCTTGGACTGCAAGGAGATCCAACCCATCAATCCTAAATGAAATCAATCCTGAATATTCTTTGGAAGGACTGACACAGAAGCTGAAACTCCAATACCTTTGCCACCTGATGGGAAGAACCAACTCCTTGGAAAAGACACTGATGCTGGGAATGTTTGAAAGCGTGAGGAGAAAGGGATGACAGAGAATGAGATGGTTGGATGTCACCACTGATGCAAGGGACATACGTTTCAGTAGTCTCCAATATTTGGTTGATGCACAGGGAATCCTCAAGTGCTGCAGTCCTTGGGGTCACAAAGAATTGGACAGGACTGAGCGACTGAACTGACTGACTGAACTGAATAATACGAGTCTAGTAAATAGGTGACTGATATAATAGAATTTCTTCCATTTTTATTTCTATTTGAATTTATTTATTTTTTTATTTTTTATTTTTAAACTTTACAAAATTGTATTAGTTTTGCCAAATATCTATGCCTATATCAAGTGTGGAAAACAAATTATATTTTTATTTTATTTAAGAAACTAATCTAGATGAGCTCAATAATAGATGACTGTACTAAATATCAGAGAAGGCAATGGCACTCAACTCCAGTACTCTTGCCTGGAAAATCCCATGGACCAAGGAGCCTGGTGGGCTACAGTCCATGGGGTTGCTAAGAGTCGGACATGACTGAGCGACTTCTCTTTCATTTTTTACTTTCATGCATTGGAGAAGGAAATGGCAACCCACTCCAGTGTTCTTGCCTGGAGAATCCCAGGGATGGGGAGCCTGGTGGGCTTCCGTCTATGGGGTCACACAGAGTCGGACACGACTGAGGTGACTTAGCAGCAGAAGCATCAGTACCAAATATATAGTGGAATCATTGGGGAAAAAAAAACAGGGAGGGAAAAATCAATCAGAAGAGGATTTGAAGCAGCAGAAATTATATGTTTAAAGGTATGGAGGTATTAGTTCTTCTGACAATAGTGTTTGGAACTTTTAAGGAGATGAGACTAAGGAATAAAAAGACCAGAATTGAGAGGTATTGTATTTCATGCAGAATTCACTGTTTATTCTGTGGATATGAATGTCATTGACATTTATTTATTTTCTGTTGTTGTTTTTCAGTCCTAAGTCGTGTCCCACTCTTATGACCTCATGGACTGTAGAATTCCAGGCTTCCTTGCCCTTCTCTGTCCCCTTGAGTTTGCTCAGATTCATGTCCATTCAGTTGATGATGGCATTCAACCATCTCATCCTCTGTCATTGCCTTCTCCCCCTGCCTTCAAACATTCCAAGCATCAGGGTATTTTCCAATAAGCAGACTCATTGCATCAGGGGAACAATCTACTGGAGCTTCAGGATCAGTCCTTCCAATGAATATTCATGGTTGATTTCCTTTAGGATTGACTGGTTTGATCTCCTTGTTGTCCAAGGGACTCTTAAGAGTCTTCTCTGGCACCACAGTTTGAAAGCATCAATTTTTTCGTACTTATCCTTTATCATGGTATAACTCTCACATCCATATATGACTGGAAATACCATAGCTTTGAATATATAGACTTCTGTCGGCAAAGTGATGCCTCATCTCTTTAGTATGCTGCTAGGTTTGTCATAGCTTTCCTGCCAAGAAGCAAACATGTCTTTCAATTTCATATCTGCTATCATTATCAACAGTGATTTTGAAGCCTAAAAAGAGAAAATCTGTCACTCTTTCCACTTTCTCCACTTCTATTTGCCGTGAAGTGATGGGACCAGATGCCATGATCTTCATTTTTTGAATGTTGAGTTTCAATCCAGCTTTTTTACTCTCCTCTTTCACCTTCATCAAGAGGATATTTAGTTCCTCTTCACTTTCTGCCAGTAAAGTCTTGTCATCTGCATATCAGTTATTGATATTTCCCCTAGGCATTTGAATGCAGCCTGTGATTCATCCACCCTGGCATTTTGCATCATGTGCTCTGCATATAAGTTGTATAAGCACAGTGACAGTATACAGCCAGTCTTACTCCTTTTCAAATTTTGAAACAATCCATTGCTCCATGTCCAGTTCTAACAGTATTTCTTGACCTGCATACAAGTTTCTCAGGAGGCAGATAAGGTGGCCTGGTATTCCCATTTCCTCAAGAATTTTCCACAAGTTTCTGTGATCCACGCAGTCAAAGACTTTTCATAGTCAATGAAGCAGAACTAGGTGTATTTTGGAAATCCACCCCCTCTCTCTCTTTTTTTTTTTTTTTTGATTATCCAGTGGATGTTGGCAATTTGTTCTCTGGTTTCTCTGCTTTTTCGAAATCCAGTTTGTACATCTGGAAGTTCTCAGTTCACATACTGCTGAAGACTATTTTGAAGGATTTCCTGCATTACCTTGCTAGCATATGAAGTGAGCACAATTGTACAAAAGTTTGAACATTCTTTTTACTGCCCTTCTTTGAGATTGCAATAAAAACTAACGTTTCTCAACTCTGTGGCCACTGCTGAGTTGTCCAAACTTGCTGACATATTGAGTGCAGCATGTTAGCAGCATCATTGTTTAGGCTCTGAAATAGCTCAGCTGTAATTCCATCACCTCCAATAGTTTTGTTTGTAGGCTTCCTAAGGTCTGCTTGACTCAAATTCCAGGATGTCTGGCTCTAGGTGAATGACCACAACATCATGATTATCTGAATCATGAAGATTATTTTGTATAATTTTTCCATGTATTATAGCCACCTCTTCTGAATCTCTCCTGCTTCTGATATTTTTTTTCCCTTCATCAAGCCCTTCTGGCTTGAAAATTTCCCCTTATATTTCTAATATCTATGAAGAGATTTCTAGTCTTTCCCATGCAATTGTTTTCCTCTTTTTCTTTGCATTGTTAACTTAGGAAGGCCTTCTTATCTCTCCTTGCTGTTCTTTGAAAGTCTGCATTCAGTTGGATATATCTTTCCTTTTCTCCTTTGTCTTTTGCTTCTCTTCTTAGCTCTTTGTAAGCCTCCTCAGACAACTACTTTGCTAGCTTGCAATTCTTTTTCTTTGGGATTTTTTGTTGAATGCCTCCTATACAATGTTGCAGACCTCCATCCATAGTTCTTCACATACTCTGTGTACCAGATCTAATCTCTTGAATCTATTCATCATCTCCACTGTATAATCAAAAGGTATTTTTAGGTCATACCTTAATGGCTTAGTGGTTTTCCCTACATTCTTCAATTTAAACTTGAATTTTGCAATAAAGAGTTCATGATCTGAGCCACAGACAGCTGTAGGTCTTGTTTTTGCTGACTATATAAAGCTTCTCCATCTTCAGCTGCAAAAATTGTAATCAATCTGATTTCAGTGTTGACCATCTTGTGATATCCGTGTGTAGATCGTCTCTTGTGTTGTTGGAAGAGGATGTTTGCTATGACAAGTGTGTTCTATTGACAAAACTGATAGCCTTTGCCTTGCTTCATTTTGTATTCCAAGGCCAATCTTCACTGTTACTCCAGGTATCTCTTGACTTCTTACTTTTACATTTCAATCCCCTATCATGAAAAGAACAACTTATTTGGTGTTAGTCATAGAAAAGTTCTTGTAGGCCTTCGCAGAACCATTCAATTTCAGCTTCTTTGGCATCAGGCATTCTATCTTCATCATAGACTTGGATTACTATGATGTTGAATGATTTGCCTTGGAAAGGAATCAATATCTTTCAGTCATTTTTGAGATTGCACCCAAATATTGCATTTCAGACTCTTTAGTTGAGTATGAGTGATACTCCATTTCTTCTAAGAGATTCTTGCCCACAGTAAAATGTTCATCTGAATTAAATTTGCCCATTCCCATTTGTTTTAGTTCACTGATTCCAAAAATGTTGATGTTCACTCTTGCCCTCTCTTGCCTGAGCATGTCCAATTTCCCTTGATTCATGGGCCTAACTAATATTCCATGTTTCTTGGGAATATTTTTCTTTACAGCATTGGGCTTTACTTTAATCATCAGACATATCTGCAATTGAGCATTGTTTCCACTTTGGCTCAGGCTCTTCATTCTTTTTGGAGCTATAGTAGTTGCCCTTTGCTCTTCCCCAGTAGCATATTGGAAACTTTCTGACCCATAAGGTTCATCTTCTGGTGTGATATCTTTTTGCTTTTTCATACTGTTCATGAGGTTTTCAAGGCAAGAATACTACAGTGGGTTGCCATTTCCTTCTAAATTGTACCATATTTTTTTTCAGCATTCTCCACTATGACCCATGTCTAAGCTAATATTGCAAGTCGTGGTTCACAGCTTCCTTGAGTTACACAAGCCCCCTCACCAGGACAAGGTTTTCAATTAAAAAAAAAAAATGCACTGAAATATAAGGAATTGTAAATACTATGAAAAGTGCTAGTATCTCAGTCATGTCTGACTCTTTATAATCCTGTGAACTCTTTCCCACCAGGTTCTCTGTCCTCCTTCCAAAAGGAATGAAATAACCTTACAGGTAAAAATGCTGCAATTTCAAGAAGATACCCTTTCCAAAATATGGATCGTCATTAATACTTTGTGTGCTTAGTCGCTCAGTTGTGTCCAATTCTTTGTGACACCATGGACTGTAACCCACCAGGCTCCTCTGTCCATGAGGATTCTCCAGGCAAGAATATTGGGGTGGATTTCCATTCCCTTCTCCAGGGAATCTTCCCAAAACCAGGGATCAAGCCCAGGTCTCCTGCATTGCAGGCAGATTCTTTGCTGTTTCAGGAACCAGGGGATCCTTCATTAACACCTTACAAAAAATTTTATACATAAAAATTGAAGGCATATATCCAACATATTGGCTTCCCAAGTAGCTCAGTAGTAAAGAATATGTCTGCCAATGGAGGAGACAAAGACAAGAGGATTCATTCCCTGTGTCAGGAAGATCCCCTGGAGGAGGATACGGCAAGCCACTCCAGTATTCTTGCCTGGAGAATACTATGGACAGAAGATCTTAAAAGAGTTGGACATGATTGAGCATGTATACATTATTCTTATTCAACATATAGCTAAAAGCACATTAAGCTCGTATAATTATAGCTTGTTTTCATTCAAGCCTATTGATTAACTCAGTGAAATTTAAGCATACTTGACTTTCGTGAATTATATGCTACAGTGATTATAGATGAAACCTTAGAAAAGTCAAGGATGTGCTGATTATGTTTTGGAAAACTAGTCAAATGTATGATTGAAATGTTACCAAATTAAGAAAAGGATGAAACCTAAATTAATTAACCAATGATTTGCTACATTTACATTATTTGATGAATTTGAACACAATTTAGAAACAAGTTGAGATTGTGGGATTTAATAAACCAAAAAAAAATCTAGTATTAGATATGCGTTCAGTGTAAAAGTGAGTTTGGTAAAAAGTTTGGGAAAATCACATGGAATTAAATATAAAGTTCTAAAATAGGACAAATCAAATCCCTTATGAGTATACAGTGGAAGTGAGAAATAGACTTAAGGGACTACAGCTGATAGATAGAGTGCCTGATGAACTATGGATGGAGGTTCATGACATTGTACAGGAGACAGGGGTCAAGACCATCCCCATGGAAAAAAAATGCAAAAAAGCAAAATGGCTGTCTGGGGAGGCCTTACAAATAGCTGTGAAAAGAAGAGAAGTGAAAAACAAAGGAGAAAAGGAAAGATATAAGCATCTGAATGCAGAGATCCAAAGAATGGCAAGGAGAGATAAGAAAGCCTTCTTCAGTGATCAATGCAAAGAAATAGAGGAAAACAACAGAATGAGAAAAACTAGAGTTCTCTTCAAGAAAATTAGAGATTTGTAGACTTTTGGATCGCAGCCATTCTGACTGGTGTTAAATGGTACCTCATAGTGGTTTTGATTTGCATTTCTCTGATAATGAGTGATGTTGAGCATCTTTTCATGTGTTTGTTAGCCATCTGTATGTCTTCTTTGGAGAAATGTCTATTTATTTCTTTGGCCCATTTTTTGATTGGGTCATTTATTTTTCTGGAGTTGAGCTGTAGGAGTTGCTTGTATATTTTTGAGATTAGTTGTTTGTCAGTTGCTTCATTTGCTATTATTTTCTCCCATTCTGAAGGCTGTCTTTTCACCTTGCTAATAGTTTCCTTTGATGTGCAGAAGCTTTTAAGGTTAATTAGGTCCCATTTGTTTATTTTTGCTTTTATTTCCAATATTCTGGGATGTGGGTCATAGAGGATCCTGCTGTGATGTATGTCAAAGAGTGTTTTGCCTATGTTCTCCTCTAGGAGTTTTATAGTTTCTGGTCTTACGTTTAGATCTTTAATCCATTTTGAGTTTATTTTTGTGTATGGTGTTAGAAAGTGTTCTAGTTTCATTCTTTTACAAGTGGTTGACCAGATTTCCCAGCACCACTTGTTAAAGAGATTGTCTTTAATCCATTGTATATTCTTGCCTCCTTTGTCAAAGATAAGGTGTCTATATGTGTGTGGATTTATCTCAAGGGTGTGGAGAAAAGGGAACCCTCTTACACTGTTGGTGGGAATGCGAACTAGTACAGCCACTATGGAGAACAGTGTGGAGATTCCTTAAAAAACTGGAAATAGAACTGCCTTATGGCCCAGCAATCACACTGCTGGGCATACACACTGAGGAAACCAGAAGGCAAAGAGACACGTGTACCCCAATGTTCATCGCAGCACTGTTTATAATAGCCAGGACATGGAAGCAACCTAGATATCTATCAGCAGATGAATGGATAAGAAAGCTGTGGTACATATACACAATGGAGTATTACTCAGCCATTAAAAAGAATACATTTGAATCAGTTCTAATGAGGTGGATAAAATTGGAGCCTATTATACAGAGTGAAGTAAGCCAGAAGGAAAAACACCAATACAGTATACTAACGCATATATATGGAATTTAGAAAGATGGTAACAATCACCCTGTGTACGAGACAGCAAAAGAGACACTGATGTATAGAACAGTCTTATGGACTCTGTGGGAGAGGGAGAGGGTGGGAAGATATGGGAGAATGGCATTGAAACTTGTAAAATATCATGTATAAAACGAGATGCCAGTCCAGGTTCGATGCACGATACTGGATGCTTGGGGCTAGTGCACTGGGACGACCCAGAGGGATGGTATGGGGAGGGAGGAGGGAGGAGGGTTCAGGATGGGGAACACATGTATACCTGTGGTGGATTCATTTTGATATTTGGCAAAACTAATACAATTATGTAAAGTTTAAAAATAAAATAAAATTAAAAAAAAAATTAGAGATACCAAGGGAACATTTCATGCAAAGATGGGCTCAATAACGGACAGAAATGGTATGGACCTAACGGAAGCAGGAGATATTAAGAAGAACTGGCCAGAATACACAGAAGAACTGTACAAAAAAGATCTTCATGACCAAGATAATCACAATGGTGTGATCACTGACTTCGAGCCAGACATCCTGGAATGTGAAATGAAGTGGGCCTTAGAAAGCATCACTATGAAAAAAGCTAGTGGAGGTGATGGAATTCCAGTTGAGCTATTTCAAATCCTAAAAGATGATGTTGTGAAAGTGCTGCACTCAATATGTCAGCAAATATGGAAAACTCAGCAGTGGCCACAGGACTGGAAAAGTTCAGTATTCATTCCAATCCCAAAGAAAGGCAATGCCAAAGAATGCTTAAACTACCACACAATTGCACTCATCTCACACACTTGTAAAGTAACACTCACAATTCTTCAAGCCAGGTTTCAGCAATATGCGAACCGTGAACTTCCAGATATTCAAGCTGGTTTTAGAAAAGGCAGAGCAACCAGAGATCAAACTGCCAACATCTGTGGGATCATGGAAAAAGCAAGAGAGTGCCAGAAAATCATCTATTTCTGCTTTATTGACTATGCTAAAGCCTTTGACTGTGTGGATCACAATAAAATGTGGAAAATTCTGAAAGAGATGGGAATACCAGACCACCTGACCTGTTTCTTGAGAAACCTATATACAGGTCAGGAAGCAACAGTTAGAACTGAACAAGGAACAACAGACTGGATTCAAATAGGAAAAGGAGTACATCAAGGCTATATATTGTTCACCCTGCTTGGTTAACTTCTATGCAGAGTACATCATGAGAAACGCTGGGCTGGAAAAAGCACAAGCTGGAATCCAGAATGCCAGGAGAAATATCAATAACCTCAGATATGCAGATGACACCACCCTTATGGCAGAAAGTGAAGAGGAGCTAAAAAGCCTTTTGATGAAAGTGAGAAAGGAGAGTAAAAAAGTTGGCTTAAAGCTCAACATTCAGAAAACGAAGATCATGGCATCTGGTCCCATCACTTCATGGGAAATAGATGGGGAAACAGTGCAAACAGAGCCAGACTTTATTTTTCTCGGCTCCAAAATCGCTGCAGATGGTGATTGCAGCCATGAAATTAAAAAACGCTTACTCCTTGGAAGGAAAGTTATGACCAACCTAGATAGCGTATTGAAAAGCAGAGACATTACTTTGCCAGCAAAGTTCCATCTAGTCAAGGCTATGGTTTTTCAAATGGTCATGTATGGATGTGAGAGTTGGACTGTTAAGAAAGCTGAGTGCCGAAGAATTGATGCTTTTGAAGTGTGGTGTTGGAGAAGGCTCTTGAGAGTCCCTTGGACTGCAAGGAGATCCAACCAGTCCATTCTAAAGGATATCAGTCCTGGGTGTTCATTGGAAGGACTGATCCTGAGGTTGAGACTTCAATACTTTGTCTGCCTCATCCAAAGAGTTGACTCATTGGAAAAGACTCTGATGCTGGGAGGGATTGGGGGCAGGAGGAGAAGGGGACGACAGAGGATGAGATGGCTGGTTGGCATCACCGACTCGATGGACATGAGCTGAGTGAACTCTGGGAGTTTTGTGATGGACAGGGAGGCCTGGCATGCTGTGATTCATGGGGTTGCAAAGAGTCGGACACGACTGAGCGACTGAACTGAACTGAACTGAACTGAAAATAGGACTAACATAAGAATAGCTGAAAAATAATGTTTTACTCTCTCTGGTCAATTGAATAAATAGTGTTCATTACGAGACAAATTATATTTCTTTAATTGTCCTTTTGCTTTCTGGTATTTCAGAAATCAATTTTGTGATTGAAATATGAATATTAAATGACTATTATTTTCATACATTATTTGTTACCTGCTTCCAGTACCTAGCAAAGTGCCCAACATAGGAGCTCATTTAATTTTATCTTGATGTGGTTTTTTGTTATTTTTGAAAAAAAAAAAATAGTACAAGCCTGTCATGATGATAGCTGCTACATATGATTGAACAATAGGGTATGTCCATGTCTAATTGACCTAAATATCATTCAGCCCACTAACTGTACTTCATGTACACTTAAACACATTAACTTCTCAGAATAACTTCCCAAATTCATCTACATTCCACTAACGACTCCTGATTTGGAGGGCTCTGAAGTTTGATATAATTCAGAATCCTCATTTCAAAAATACAAATATTAGTGTGGTATCAGTTAATCAAACAGTGGTGTGGTACTACTAATCTGAACTAATATCAGGATCTCATAACTTCTATTTCTTGCCCTTTCTCTTACACCATTACACTATGACACTGTACTATATTTGGCACATATTTTAGAAGTATAATATTTGTTAAATTGATGACTAGAATTGAGGGTCTGAGTTTGGAGTTTGTCAGCCAACAGTCATATTCATCAGTTTGACTGCTAGTATTGGAACATCTGTAAGACAAATTTGCTAAGTCATTATAGAACCCCAATAAAATGGCATTTATTCTGTAATGCATTAATTTATTAATAAATTTATTAAGTGATTATTACATGTTATATATTAGTCTAGTGATTGTGAATACAGCTATTAATAAAATCCCTGCCCTAACTGAGATAGACAGGATAAGATAGACATTAAAGAAATAACAGTTTATTAGATGGTATTAAGTGCTATAGAAAAAATTAGAGCTGAGAAATGGGACAGGCAACATCAGAATGGATTTTATATAATTTTAATAAAGGAGGTCAGTAAAAGTCTCACTAACATATTCATATTTAAAGCCATGTAGTTATTGGGGGAAAGAGTATTCTAAGGAGAATATCAAGAGCACATGCCTTGAAGTAGGAATGATTTTGTAAGAAACAAAAAAGGTAACTTGACTGTAGTAGACCAGTTGAGGGCAGAAGATGTAGGAGATGGGGTCAGAAAAGGAAGATGGAGCCAGGCTCATACTGGCTTCTACATCAGACTTTTTCACTGACTTTTTTCCTAACAGGCAGGACTGCTTCAGAAGGTTTTATGCAGAGAGTTGAAATGATCTGATGGATATTTCAATAGTATCATCCTACGTATGCAATGCTGAAAATAGACTTAAGGGGGTAAGGGTCAAAACAAGAAAACAGTTAAGAGATAATGCTGTAATCCTTCCTGGTCAACTACACAGTGAAGGATAATAGTCTTACAGATAACCAGGACATTGATAAGAATTGCTAGGATTGTAGGTTCAGAGTTCTGTAAATAGTCTTACCATATACTACATTCCATAACAAAAAAATCCTTGCATATTAAAAAAAAAACACTAATGTGAAAATGAAAAAATCACATTGCTTTATAGATTATATTAATGTAGGCAAATATTAAAGATTTTTCAGTGTAAATTATGCTTGCATTCAGATTGTAAATTAACTGCAAAATAAAATGCTTTGTATCATTGATTTATGTATCCACATGAATATACTTTTAAATTAGCAACCTGGTAATTCAATTACATTATTCTTAATTACTGAGAACTATTTTGTCCATTCTGACAAAACATGGTCCACTGAAGAAGGGAATGGCCCCCACAGTATTCTTGCCTTGAGAATGAAAGGCATTTGCCTTTTTTCTTGCCATGAAAAAAGGCAAAAAGATAGGACACTGAAAGATGAAGTCCTCAGGTCAGTAGGTGCCCAATATTCTACTGGATATCAGTGGAGAAATAACTCCAGAAAGAATGAAGAGATGGAGCCAAAGCAAAACTTGTGGATGTGACTGGTAATGGAGGTAAAGTCCGATGCTATAAAGAGCAAAATTGCATAGGAACCCGGAATGTTAGGTTGATGAATCAAGGCAAATTGGAAGTACTCAAACAGGAGATGGTAAGAGTAAAAATTGACATTCGAGGAATCAGCAAACTAAGATGGACTGAATGTGGTGAATTGTGCTCAAGAATCCCTTTGAAAAAATGGGGTAGCCATGATAGTCAATACAAGAGTCCAAAATGCAGTACTTGGATAAAATCTCAAAAATGACAGAATGGTTTCTGTTTGTTTCCAAGGCAAATCATTCAATATCATAGTAATCCAAGTCTATGCCCTGACAAGTAACGCTGAAGAAGCTGAAGCTGAATGGTTCCATGAAGACCTACAACACCTTCTAGACTAACATTCAAAAAAGATATCCTTTTCATTATAGTGGACTGAAATGAAAAAGGAATTCAAGAGATACCTGGAATTTGGCCTTGGAGTACAGAAGTAAGCAGGACAAAGGCTAACAGAGTTTTGTCAAGAGAATGCACTGGTCATAGCAAACACACTCTTCCAACAACACAAGAGAAGATTCTACACATGCACATAACCACATGGTCAATACCGGAATCAGACTGCTTATATTCTTTGCAGCCAAAGATGAAGAAGCTCTATACAGTCAGCAAAAACAAGACAGGGAGTTGACTGTGGCTCAGATCATGAACTCCTTATTGTCAAATTAAGACTGAAATTGAAGAAAGCAGGGAAAACCACTAGACCATTCAGGTATGACTGAAATCAAATCCCTTATGATTATAAAGTGGAAGTGACAAATAGATTTAAGGGATTAGATTTGATAGACAGTATGCCTGAACAAGTATGGACAGAGGTTTGCGACATTGTACAGAAGGCAGTGATTAAGACCATCCCCAAGAAAAAGAAATGCAAAAAGGCAAAATGGTTGTCTGAGGAGGCCTTACAAATAGCTGAGAAAAGAAAAGATTGAAAAGGCAAAGGAGAAAAGGAAAGATATAACCATTTGAATGCAGAGTTACAACGAATAGCAAGGAGAGATAAGAAAGCCTTCCTCAGTGATCAGTGCAAAGAAATAGAGGAAAACAATAGAACGGGAAAGACTAGAGATCTCTTCAGGAAAATTAGAGATACCAAGGGAATTTTCATTCAAAGATGAGCACAATAAAGGACAGAAACTATATGGACGTAACAGAAGCAGAAGAGATTAAGAAGCGGTGGCAAGAATGCACAAAAGAACAATACAAAAAAGATTTTCACTACCCAGATAATCAACATGGTGTGATCACTGACCTAGAGCCAGACATCCTGGAATGTGAAGTCAAGTGGGCCTTAGAAAGCATCACTATGCACAAAGCTAGTGGAGGTGATGGAATTCCAGTTGAGCTATTCCAAATCCTGAAAGATGATGCTGTGAAAGTGTTGCACTCAATATGCCAGCAAATTTGGAAAACTCAGAAGTGGCCACAGGATTGGAAAAGGTCAGTTTTCATTCCAATCCCAAAGAAAGGCAATGCCAAACAATGCTCAAACTACCACACAATTGCACTCATCTCACACGCTAGTAAAGTAATGCTCAAAATTCTCCAAGCCAGGCTTCAACAGTATGTGAACCATGAAATTCCAGATGTTCAAGCTGGTTTTAGAAAAGACAGATGAACCAGAGATCAAATTGCCAACATCCGCTGGATCATCAAAAAAGCAAAAGAGTTCCAGAAAAACATCTGCTTCTGCTTTATTGGCCACACCAAAGCCTTTGACTGTGTGGATCATAACAAATTGTAAAATTCTTCAAGAGATGGGAATACCAGAACACCTGATCTGCCTCCTGAGAAATCTGTATGGAGGTCAAGAAGCAAGAAGTAGAACTGAACAACAGACTGGTTCCTAATCAGGAAAGAAGTATGTAAAGGCTGTATTTGTCACCCTGCTTTTTTAACTCATATACAGAGTACCTCATGCAAAATTCTGGGCTAGATGAAGCACAGGTTAGAATCAAGAATGCTGGGAGAAATATCAATAACCTCAGATATGCAGATGACACCACCCTTTTGGCACAAAGCAAAGAAGAACTAAAGAGCATCTTGATGAAAGTGAAAGAGGAGAGTGAAAAAGTTGGCTTAAACCTCAGCATTCAGAAAACTAATATCATGGCATCTGGTCCCATCATTTTATGGCAAATAGATGAAGAAACAATGGAAACAGTGACAGACTTTATTTTGGGGGGCTTCAAAACTACTGCAGATGTTGACCGCAGCCATGAAATTAAAAGACACTTGCTCCTTGGAAGAAAAGCTATGACCAACCTAGACAGCATTGGCAAAACTAATACAATTATGTAAAGTTTAAAAATAAAATTAAATTAAATTAAAAAAAATAAATAAAAAGCAGAGATATTACTTTGCCAACAAGGTCCATCTAGTCAAAGCTATTTTTTTCCAGTAGTCATGTATGGATGTGAGAGATGGACTATAAAAAAAAGCTGAGTGCCAAAGAATTGAAGCTTTTGAACTGTGGTGTTGGATGAGACTTTTTAGAGTCCCTTGGACTACAAGGAGATCCCACCAGTCCATCCTAAAGGAAGTCAGTCCTGCATACTCATTGGAAGGACTGATGTTGAAGCTGAAACTCAAATACTTTGGACACCTGATGCGAAGAGTGGACTCATTTGAAAAAACTCTGATGATGGGAATGTTTGAATTTGGGAGGAGTAAGAGATGACATAGGATGAGATGGTTGGATGACATCACTGACTCGATGGACATGAGTTTGAGTATGTTCTAGGAGTTGGTATGGACAGGGAATCCTGGTGTGCTGCAGTCCATGGGGTCACAAAGAGCTGGACATGGCTGAGCAACTGAACTGACTGATTTTTCTACTATTTTTTGTTCATTATACAGAAGAAGCACGTCATTTAGAATGATAATGCTACAAATTCCTTAGCATATATTTTTCCTAAGCATAAATTAATATAAAATGAAAATTGTTAATTAAAAAATGACTTTTTATGATCAATAAAAATCATTTTAATAAAATTATATTCTTAAACACTGTATATCAAGGGCACACCAAACATAAACATATGTTTTTCTGTCATATTCATAACTCCAAAAGAGAATTTAGAAACTTCATCTACTTGGAGTGGAAGGATTGTTCCTGTACTAGTATGACACCTAGAACAAGATCAGGTCTTGGGATCAATGCAATTTTTTCTAGATCCACCATTTAACAGTAGTCTAGACTTGTACACTCAGTAACAGTGAAAACATACACATTTTCATTTCAGTTTGCCCTTATAATTTTTAAAAATATTATCATATTCAGTTGATGATTCTGTCTCTGAAAGTTTCTTGCCAGCCTGACACTTAGTAACTGACATCTGGCTCAGGATGGTATTTTAAACATGTCCAAAAATATTCAGAAACAGCATGTTATAGCTTAAAAGGTTAGCATAGCACTTTTGATGGTAGATTTTAATTCGCTTTCATTCTAGCAAGAATAAAAGAGATTACTTGAAGAATCAGGTCCATTAGATGCTTGCTTAAGTCATCATAGAACTTAGATCATGGTTGAAGCAGTAAAGAACTCAGGATTACCCTCTTTGGGGCCTATGATCTATCAGAGTGTTCAAAGGATTCAGTAGCTTGATAGGCAGTAAAGAATAAAGGACCTAAACATATTTATGAGAGAGGTTTGCCAACTAATTGAATAAATAAAGACAGGAATGAGAATGACTGATATAATACCACTATTACTTAGGTCTCTATAAATTGGTGGTTGGAGAAGGAAAAGGCTACCCACTCCAGTATTCTTGCCCGGAGAATCCCATGGACAGAGGAGCCTGGCAGGTTAAACCCCGTTGGGGTCGTAAAGAGTGACACGACTGAGAAACTAATGCACACAACCTGGTGGTGTTATCTAAGTAACTTATCCTCCTAAAAGTGTCACTTTATTCACTCCATCATTTCTATTAAAATATGTCAATACATACCTAAACTCATAGGTGATTCATTAGTAAAAGTTTAGTTATTATATTTATCTTAAGTGCTGAATTATTAGCCTCTAGATTTAATTCATCTGGTCATTTTCCTCTCATATCCCTGTATCTATTAATACTTACTTTTTTTTTTCTATATTACATCATTATTTTATTTTCTTACTTTAACCAACCATCTCTTTATCCTGTGAATCTATTTATCTTGAAATTGAAAGGAAACCTAAAATTAAAAAAATAATACATATCCAGCTTATTACAAGAAGCTGGTTCTATTAATAGTTAAATATTAGAAAGATTTCAGAGAAATTTGAAATCTCTGATTTTAGAGAAAGTGAACGTTTATATTGATGTCATTGCAGAATCATCTCAAATAAAATTAATGAAGAAAGATGCATTCTGTATCTGCTCACTTTAACCCTAGCTTATTTTAAGAGGAAATAATAGTTATTTAAATCCGGGTAGGTCACTGAGTACTGAAAACGGGGGTCAATGGAGAGCAAACAAAGATTCATTTTTAGATCAAGGTTCTAACACTAGGGAATGTTCCAAGAAACATTTCATTTTCAAATGAATTCCTTCCACTTGGAGCCAAAGGTCAGTGAGCTAGCATTAGTTAAAGAGGTCGCAGCTGCCTCAAAGTTAAATAACAGACAAAAGTCACTTACAGCAGTGTCTCTCTAATCCATAGTGTGTCTCCAAGGGCATCAGGCCAAAGCAGAAAACAGAGATTTGGTAAAGGTGCTAACAAGTGCTGTGATCAGCAAGCATCTTTGGCTGAGAGCTGAGGATTAGAAGCTTTTTTGTTCTCCACACAGAAGAAAAACATTCTACTTATGCACAGTTGCCTATTGAAGTAAATGCAAATATTTGGAATTGATCAATCTATTATAGCAAAACATAGTCAATTACAATACTGCTTAAAATCCAGATATTTCAGAGTAAACATGAGAAATTTTAATATTTTTTTAAAATTCTATAGTCATGACATAATAGTCAACCTAATACACAGGTGATTTTTTTTTTAATCAAAGTCTTGAAGTGAAAATATTTTGTATTTTGTTGAAAACATCAGTACCACAAACCCGGTTTTGTACTCTCAGAGAAATAAATATTGATTTCCGTGCTTCATCTCTTACCAAAGACAGGCGACTGCTTTCATTGCTCTGAATATTTTACTGTTTTACATTTGACATATTGTTAGCATTGAATTTTTATTGATTCATTGTTCTTTCTTCTCAAAAAGGCATTTATATTATTCTTTTGTGATAGACAAGACAGAAAAATGAGGCTGAAATTAATGTCGCACTCCTTATACCATAGCTTCCTTGTCAAGTATGATTTATCTAATTTTGGCCTTACTATCACTGAATTTGCAAGCATTTATTGAAAACTCAGCTGTTTTCTTATTACATTCTTTTTAGCAAATCAGCCTTCGAAATTATGCATATTATGAAACAATTAATTTGAACCAGAAGCCGCTCAAAATATTTCATGTGAATGAAGTTTAAACATCTCACTCTTGATTACTGACAATTGTTATCTGGTGCTTTGTGTAGGCAGGTGTTATGACTCTAATGTTAACTATCTTTGGAGAAATTAACCAATGCAATCCAGTGTGTGTGTGGACACTGACTTGATCTACTAGGTTTTATTTTATTATAGTCCTTATATGCAAATCTGACTGAATAATTCAGAATAAATATTAAAACAATATTGATCTAATTCACCAGGCTTCTATTTATTTTCATATCAAATGGATAAATTCAGGAATTCATCCAGTTGTAAAACAAACCAAGGAAATTACCCAAGCACGTAAAAAAGTCAATATATTGTTAGAAAAATATTTCTTAAATCTACAGATTAAATTCTAAAACAGACATAAAAGCTATTCATGAACAAATATTTATGTTATTGTTTATCTTACCCTTCTCTCAAAAAAACTATTTGAGGAATACTTAAACACACACACACACACACACACACACAAAACAGCAAAAATGTGTCCTGCAGAGACTCCATTTAGATATTTCAATGGTTAATAACTCATGGATAATTTTGAAGACTTTCTACTAGACTCACTCAGGAAAAAATAATGCATATCAAGATTTTATTATAATTTGCTTTATAAATTCTTGAGTAAGTTATAAAATTTAGTTTTAAAATTTGATTGGGACTTTTTGCTAAACATGTAACAGTTTATCAGTTTTAAGAGTGTTGATTTTAAAGTCATCATAGTGTCCAGAATATACTTAGTAATGATAATTCTGATTGAAAACAACAATGATTGCCATAGAGAATAAAAAGGGAAAGACAGGGAGGGCAGAAGATGTTAATATTGTTCATCAGTTGATCTGTATAAAAAGACGGATATGGAAGAAAAAAAATATTCTACAACATTTTTTATTCGGTGATATATATGCCTATAAATGTAAACAGAAGGATCAGTATCTTGGTGTCTTGAGACATCTCTATCTCTACTTATACATGACTGTCTTCTTTCTTGCCCTTACATCACCTTCCATTTGTGCATGTATATGTCCCGATTCCCTTATCTTATAAAGTCAATAGTTACATTGAGTAAAATACGTATTAGTGAGAGTTAAGAGTTCTCCAGAGAAACAAAAGCAATAAAATGTATGTGTATATAATTGTGAATTAATACAATATATAAACAGTTAAAATAACTGCTTCCTCAAGAAGTAGTATTTTACTTGTTTTAAGAGTATGAAAGAAAATAATGTGGAAAATAATATTACTTTTGGTACACTTGCTACTTGCTGTTAATTGTCCTGGAAACTTTATGTAGACAGTCTCACTTGTTTTTCATAATCAATCTGAAAATTAAATAGTTTATTTTCTTATTTTGAAGGTAAAAAAAAACCTGAAGTTCAACAAATATGTATACTTTTTCCAACACCAATCAAGGTGATAAAAGATTTTTTACAAGTTGTTGCCATTTCTTATTATTGCCAATAAAACAATTTTGATGAACTTTTATAACTCATAAAATAAAAGGAGAGATGTGAAATTTCTTCACTGAAGATGGAAATCTACAACTACACATACAGTCAGATGGTCAGAATTAATTATCGGTCTCCTAAGGACTCTACTTTTGAGGTAAAAAATCTCTGAACATTTCCATTTTTGTCACTCTAAATTCAAATTCCTAAGTGATAGGGATTGAGTAGTCTTGTAGTTATCATATATTCAACCATTAGCTAGGGGATAGCAGAGTACTTTAAATGGAAGTCCCACAAAAACTAAATTAATGGGAAAAGTCTGCTGTTATCAAATAAAGGGGAAGAGGCACAAGTATTAGGCAGACAAAACCCACTGATATCTGTCTGTTTTAGCTAGTAAGTGTTAAGGTAAACTCTAACCCAAGTTTGGATGAAAAGTCCATTAGATTGTCATTTTTTTCTCATATGAAACACCTATTAACAGCTTCCTTTCTAATTGAGAATCAAGAATTTTGTCTACTGTTTGCTGAAACAATTATTTTTCTCAGTGAAAAGATTTTTTTATTGAGGTACAATTGACATATAACATTCTATTTGCTTCCGATGTATAACCTAAAGATTCAATAGTTGTATATATGGGAAAATGATTACCATAAGTCTGTCACCATACATAGTTACATATTTTTTTCACGTGATGAAATCTTTTAAAATCTACTCTTTTAGCAATTTTCAAATGTGCAATACAGTATTATTATCTATAGTCACCATGCTGTACATTAAAACCTTAGAACATTTATTTTATAACTGGGAATTTGTACCTTTTAACACTCATCATCCATTTAGACTCAATTCCCACTCCCTGCCTCTGCCAATCACCAATCTGTTCTCTGTATTTGTAAGCTGCTTTTTTTTTGGGGGGGGGAGGGGGGCAGGTATTTTTTTGTTTTGGTTTGTTTTAGATTTCACATTAAACTGTCTGTGTTTCTCTGTCTGTCCACAATGAAGATTTGACAACAAAATATATTTGAATCTTCTTGACAGTAAGAATTTTAGTCTCTGCAGTATACCAATAGTCAAGTGTGCATTTTTGATAAGAAAACTAATAGGATAGCAAATCACCATGAGAGGAAATTTTCTTTCTAAGAACCCTCTTTATGAGAACATTAACCTTAGTATGTTTTAAAGAAAGAATTCTGATGAAATCCTTAATCAATGAGTACAATATTGCATTTGAAAAACAATCCTCAAGATGTCATTGAACATAAATAACACAACTGTAATTTAATTACCATATTTTCAATGTTATTCTATCTCCATAACTTCTACTTTAAGAATCTTCTAACTCATAAATAGAGATCTACTGTGACCTTACATTGTCAGTATATCTCATGAATAGAGGTTATAAAAGATAATGTCATTTCCATTCTAAATTTCCAGAGCCAATATTATTCTTCAGCATTATTGCATCCATAATTTTTGTACACTAGTGAAGCTTGATATTTATAATACCATTCATTTGCTGCTGTTTATTATATTTTACAATCATTATCAAGAAATTTAGAGTGAATGAGAGGGAGAAGGGATTAATAAACAAACATTTTCTATGCCACTTTGATTCACTCATTACAGTGATGCTGCAAACTATTATACTAGTTTGTAATGTAAGGCATTCTTTTTACTTTTCAAAGACTTTTTCTAAAATCATAACTTGGTATGTCTATATAATTGCTATTATATTCACAGTAAATCAAGAATAACATAAATAGATATAATTGTCCTACTGCCATGGATTGAATTGTATCCATGTAAAAGGATATGTTGGTATATAAAATAAAAAAGTTTCTTTTTTTAAAGGTATTTTGGAGTCCTAGCACAAAGTACCTTGACACAGACTAAATGTAATTTATATGGAATTAGGCTATTTGAAGATGTGATTAGTTGAGTTCACACTGGATCAGGGTAGGCACTAATCCAAAATGACTATTGTCCTTAGAAGAATATGACCATTAGAAGACCCAAAGATACACTTGGAGAACACCATGTGATTATGAAGACATAAATTGGAATCATATGGCTATAAGTCAAGGAACATCAAAGATTACTGAAAAATCACTAGCAGCTAGCAACAGGTGTGGAAGGATTCCCCTACAAGTTTCACAGGGAACATGGCCCTGTTAACAACTTTATTTCAGACTGCTAGCCTCTAGAATTATGGACAGTAAATTTCTTTTTTTTTAAGCTCCCCAGTTTGTGGTACTTTGTATATCAGTACTAGGTAACTAATACTTATTTTAGAGAGCAACGGATATATTAGATGTTAAATTCAAACAGATATGACAGCTTTTAAATGTATATCTTGAAAGGCAATGCCTAACATGACTGTATAGATTCTTAAATATAAACACTAAAAACTGTAGGAGTTGGATATAATCTTGGTACAATTGCAATGCCCATCAAAAGGTAGAAGATATGTTGAAACAAATGTGGCATTATATATAAATTTGCAGAAAACCTTTCAATTTTATGTTTTAGAATCTATTTCCATCTCCTTAACATAACATGATGTTATTCAACTTTTGGCTTTTTTGGCTATTTTCACTTCTTAATATTTTCATCGACTCTCTTTTGATGAGTTCACCAAGTTCCCTTTCACTTCTGTCCTTTAAACTCTCTATGAAATAGTCTTTTCTCCTTCTTCATTTAGCAGCTAAGACTGCTAAGGAAAAAAAGAAAGTATTCAATGACATTCGTTAAAGATGGTAAGGCAGACTTTATTCAGGGACAGTTTTTAGCACAATGATATCAAATTCTGGAGGTCTATAAACTATTCTTTTCCTCTTTACATCTCCTGCACCCAATCAGGACTATAAAAATAACTCCTGTATTTTCTACAAGCTTAGCATAAATATAATAAGGCAGAGTAGATTATTCCTTTCTTACTAGAAATGAAACCCATGCTTCCTCTCCAACATGCTATAGTATGCTGGTTTATGATAAGCATGTTCTTTAAAAAAATAAATAAATCATTTTTATGGGAGTTGCCCTCATGTTTATTTCAGATGGCAAAAATGCTAAAAAGGACCCACATGCATAATACAGTGTGGTTACATGGATGAAATTGAGGAAACTTTCCCTTTGCTTGACAGCAAATCACTATAATATGCATTACTGTAGGATTCTCTCTAGTGTATTCCAGTAGCAGGGATTTGTGCAGTCATTGTGGTGGGTTAATGAACTAAACTCTCAAATTAAGAGATCAGAATTAAAATTATTTGTGTGCTGTACATTTTATGTATAAAATAAGTAGATAATTGTTCAAAGCTATTAAATTACCTCCTTATCCCCAGTCCTCTTCAGGAGATGCCTGATTCTTCAGACTGAAGTGTTTATCCACACTGAAGTATAATTGAACTTTATCTTTTTGAAGTATTCAGCCACATTTAAGTCTTTAGAAACTTATACTAATGATATCAAGAGAAATGAGGATTGAAAATTTAGGGGGGGAAAAAAAACCTACGTTTTAAAGGGAATTCTTATGGCTATAAAATGGTCCTGGAAGACAACATTTAGATAAGATTCACATGGATACAACAGTCAGAAATAAGTAGTCTTACTTTAAAAGTTCTTCTAATTTAAATTTGCTAACAAATGGTTAGGGAATGTTTAAAAATTTGCTTAACACAAGTGACTCAAAATTTTTCTTTTGCTGATCATAAAATATTTATTTCACTGAGATACAATTTTATTTGTATAAATATTCTTGAAACTAACAAAAATGTTATTTCAGTTTGATATTATTAGCATACTTAACAAAATAAAGTCATATTTTAATATAAAAAGAACACATACACAATGTGGGTAAAATGACAAAAAGTATATGTAGAAGATTTTCTTAAAAATAATAATCATGCTGTTATAGTTAGATACATTGAATAAAGGAATTTAATACTATTCAAAGGCTATTTTATAAACCCTAGAACTCTATGAAAGTTAATTCACCAGATTCTGTGTACTATAAAATCTGCTTCCTGCATTTTGGCAACTACAAATGTATGTATGCTACTTTATTAGTATAGGAAAATTGACTATAAGAGATATAATTAAAAATAAAGTTTTCACTTTAATGAAATGGATTAGAGTTAATTATATATATATATAATTATATATATGTATATACAGTTACATATGTATATACATATGTATCCCAACATATGTATATACAGTTAAATATATATACTTAATTTAACTGTATATACATATGTTGGGAGCCGCGTTAGGCATTACTGACAAAATGGAGGCACGGCCCCAACCCCCTCTCCTCATCCCGCAGGCACGGTCCCAGGAAGAAGGAATTAGGTCTTGTGATTCTGACTTATTTTTTCCTTTCTTAGGCTGGAAAGAATGCTAAGGTGCTTATTGTTCTTGAGAGGAGCATGAGAAGGCACAAAGCCTTCTGCAGTTGTGCCCAGAGAATAATCCATAAAGTTAACCATTGACATTTGTTCAAGAATCTTTACTAAGAATGTTCCAGGATGAGCATATAGGCCACAGCTTGAGGCCATAGGAAGATTGTTATCTGAGACCTGTTTGTGAGGGAAATGTTTATGGCAAAGGAAGTTAGCTGAATTTAGGGTTTAGGAATAATTAAGAATAGTTAGAAGCTAAAATTTAAGGAATGTTGTAGTGTTAGCATATTTTACTATAGCTTATAGAGATTAGGAATTTTAGAGACATTAATAGCTAGAAGCCGTTTTTAGGAGATAGTGAGCTTAGGATACTAGAGGCAAACAGGATTTAGAAACATAAGAAATAAACTGAGGGATGTGGTATGCAGCCCAGACATAAGCATGAGTAAACATGATTCTGAGAGAATCGCTGAAGCAGGAACTCTGTTTCAAGAGCAACAATGAGACAATAAATCTGGGTGACAGGGAACTGAAAATGTCAAACCTCTGACCTAATGCTTTTGTCAAAGTATAAAAGAGAACCTGAAGCTTGAAATAAACATGCAGTCCCACACCTTGAGTCAGAGGCTGCATCATTCTCCGCCGACACAGCTCACCTCTTCAGGCTGATTCCCTGGCTGCTGGAGCTGGACTCTGGCATACATATGCAGCGAATTTTTCTTTATTTATATCACACACACACACACACACATACACACACACACAGTCAAAATGTAACAAGTAAAAAGTAACACCTCAGTGTCAGTGCTTGATTGCTTAGTCACGTCTGACTCTTGTATCCCCATGTACTGTAGCCACCAGTCCTCTGTTCATGGGATTTTTCAGGCAAGAATACTGGGGTGGGTTGCAATTTCCTCCTCCAGGGAATCTTTCTGACCCAAGGATCAAAACTGCTACTCTTGCTTGGCAGGCAGATTCTTTAAGACTGAGTCACCTGGGAAGCCAAAAAAATTAATACCTAATTTTTAGAGGAGCTATCCCACATTGAAGGTCAGGAAGGGTGGCGGTGAGGAGATACCCCTCATCCAAGGTAGGGAGCAATGGCAGCGCTTTGCTGGAGCAGCCGTGAAGAGATACCCCACGCCCAAGGAAAGAGAAACCCAAGTAAGACGGTAGGTGTTGCAAGAGGGCATCAGAGGGCAGACACACTGAAACCATACTCACAGAAAACTAGTCAATCTAATCACACTAGGACCACAGTGTTGTCTAATTCAATGAAACTAAGCCATGCATGTGGGGCAACCCAAGATGGGCGGGTCATGGTGGAGAGATTTGACAGAATATGGTCCACTGGAGAAGGGAATGGCAAACCACTTCAGTATTCTTGCCTTGAGAACCCCATCAACAGTATGAAAAGGCAAAATGATAGGAAACTGAAAGAGGAACTCCCCTACTCTTCAGTAGGTGCCCAATATGCTACTGGAGATTAGTGGAGAAATAACTCCAGAAAGAATGAAAGGATGCAGCCAAAGCAAAAATAATACCCAGGTGTGGATGTGACTGGTGATAGAAGCAAGGTCCAATGTTATAAAGAACAATATTGCATGGGAACCTGGAATGTCAGGTCCATGAATCAAGGCAAATTGGAAGTGGTCAAACAAGAGATAGCAAGAGTGAATGTTGACATTCTAGGAATCAGCTAACTGAAATGGACTGGAATGGGTGAATTTAACTCAGATGACCATTATATCTACTACTGCAGGCAGGAATCCCTCAGAAGAAATGGACTAGCCATCATGGTCAACAAAAGAGTCTGAAATGCAGAACTTGGATGGAATCTCAAAAACGACAGAATGATCTCTGTTCATTTCCAAGGCAAACCATTCAGTATCACAGTAATCCAAGTCTATGCCCCAACCAGTAATGCTGAAGAAGCTGAAATTGAATGGTTCTATGAAGACCCACAAGAACTTTTAGAACTAACACCCCCCCCCCAAAAAAAAAAAAAAAGATGTCATTTTCATTATAGGGGACTGGAACGCAAAAGAAGGAAGTTAAGAAACACCTGGAGTAACAGGCAAATTTGGCCTTGGAATATGGAAAGAAGCAGGGCAAAGACTAATAGAGTTTTGCCAAGAAAATGCACTGGTCATAACAAACACCCTCTTCCAACAACACAAGAGAAGACTCTATACATGGACATCACCAGATGGTCAACACCAAAATCTGATTGATTATATTCTTTGCAGCCAAAGATGGAGAAGCTCTATACAGTCAGCAAAAACAAGACCAGGAGCTGACTGTGGCTCAGACCATGAACTCCTTATTGCCAAATTCAGACTGAAATTGAAGAAAGTAGGGAAAACCACTAGACAATTCAGCTATGACCTAAATCAAATTCCTTATGATTATACAGTGGAAGTGAGAAATAGATTTAAGGGCCTAGATCTGATAGATAGAGTGCCTGATGAACTATGGAATGAGGTTCGTGACATTGTACGGGAGACGGGGATCAAGACCATCCCCATGGAAAAGAAATGCAAAAAAGCAAAATGGCTGTCTGGGGAGGCATTATAAATAGCTGTGAAAAGAAGAGAAGTGAAAAGCAAAGGGGAAAAAGAAAGATATAAGCATCTGAATGCAGAGTTCCAAAGAATAGCAAGAAGAGATAAGAAAGCCTTCTTCAGCGATCAATGCAAAGAAATAGAGGAAAACAACAGAATGGGAAAGACTAGAGATCTCTTCAAGAAAATCAGAGATACCAAAGGAACATTTCATGCAAAGATGGGCTCGATAAAGGACAGAAATGGCATGGACCTAACAGAAGCAGAAGATATTAAGAAGAGATGGCAAGAATACACAGAAACTGTACAAAAAAGATCTTCATGACCCAGATAATCACGATGGTGTGATCACTGACCTAGAGCCAGATATCCTGGAATCAAGTGGGCCTTAGAAAGTATCACTACGAACAAAGCTAGTGAAGGTGATACAATTCCAGTTGAGCTATTCCAAATCCTGAAACATGATGCTGTGAAAGTGCTGCTCTCAAAATGCCAGCAAATTTGGAAAACTCAGCAGTGGCCACAGGACTGGAAAAGGTCAGTTTTCATTCCAATCCCAAAAAAAGGCAATGCCAAAGACTGCTCAAATACCGCACAATTGCACTCATCTCACACGCTAGTCAAGTAATGCTCAAAATTCTCCAAGCCAGGCTTCAGCAATGTGTGAACTGTGAACTTCCTGATGTTCAAGCTAGTTTTAGAAAAGGCAGAGGAACCAGAGATCAAATTGCCAACATCCGGTGGATCATGGAAAAAGCAAGAGAGTTCCAGACAAACATCTGTTTCTGCTTTATTGACTATGCCAAAGCCTTTGACTGTGTGGATCACAATAAACTGTGGGAAATTCTTCAAGAGATGGGAATACCAGACTACCTGATCTGCCTCTTGAGAAATGTATATACAGGTCAGGAAGCAACAGTTAGAACTGGACATGAAACAACAGACTGGTTCCAAATAGGAAAAGGAGTACGTCAAGGCTGTATATTGTCACCCTGTTTATTTAACTTATATTCAGAGTAATCATGAGAAATGCTTGACTGGAAGAAACACAAGCTGGAATCAAGACTGCCTGGAGAAATATCAATAACCTCAGATATGCAGATGACACCAGCCTGATGGCAGAAAGTGAAGAGGAACTAAAAGGCCTCTTGATGAAAGTGTAAGAGGAGAGTGAAAAAGTTGGTTAAAGCTCAACATTCAGAAAACGAAGATCATGGCATCTGGTCCCATCACTTCATGGGAAATAGATGGGGAAACAGTGGACACAGTGTCAGACTTTATTTTAGGGGGCTCCAAAATCACTGCACATGGTGACTGCAGCCATGAAATTAAAAGACACTTACTCCTTGGAAGGAAAGTTATGACCAACCTAGACAGCATATTCAAAAGCAGAGATATTACTTTGCCAACAAAGGTTCGTCTAGTCTAGGCTATGGTTTTTCCTGTGGTCATGTATGGATGTGAGAGTTAGACTGTGAAGAAGGCTAAGCACCGAAGAATTGATGCTTTTGAACTGTGGTGTTGAAGAAGACTCTTGAGAGTCCCCTGGACTTCAAGGAGATCCAACCAGTCCATTCTGAAGGAGATCAGCCCTGGGATTTCTTTGGAAGGAATGATGCTAAAGCTGAATGCTCCAGTACTTTGGCCACCTCATGTGAAGAGTTCACTCATTGGAAAAGACTCTGATGCTGGGAGGGATTCTGGGCTGGAGGAGAAGGGGACGATAGAGGATGAGATGGCTGTATGGCATCACTGACTCAATGGATGTGAGTCTCAGTGAACTCCGGGAGTTGGTGATTGACAGGGAGGCCTGGTGTGCTGCGATTCATGAGGTCGCAAAGAGTCGGACATGACTGAGTGACTGATTTGATCTGATCTGTTCTGATATAAAGCTAAAAAGCAAATGTAAAAAAAATCTTAAAATTTTTCTAAGCAATGCAGAATGGATTTGAAAATGAAAGTTAAAAATAAAAATAGAAATTCAAGATAATGGATGATTAAGATTATGTGAATGTAGTAAGCACTATATGTCTTCAAAAGAGAGAAAAATCCATTGAGAAAAGCCTTATTTGAAAAGATAATAAAAACAGTCTTGAAGACTAGAGAGCATTTGGGTAAAAGGTAAGTAAGAAAACTAAAATTTACTTGAGTTTAGTGAATATTTATATAGTTTGATAGGATAAATTTTTCTTAACAGTTCAGATGAAATAAAGAAGGTGTAATAACCTGGTATCTATGGTAGACTGAATAGATGATACCCAAGGATGTCTTTACCCTAATCTTTGAAAACTGCAGATATACAACCTTAGGTATTGCAGGCATGATTGTGAACATTTAGATGAGATGATTATCTTAAAGGGCCTACTGTAATCACAGGGTACTTCTAGAAGGAAGGCAGGAGGATCTGAATCAAAAAAGGCAACATGAGGACAGGCAGCAGAATCAGGGAAAGAGATGTGATTATGCTCACTGATGGCCCTGAAGATGGAGGAAGGGGCCATGAACCAAGGAATGCAGTTGGCCTCTAGAAACTGGAAAACGGATTCTTTTTTCAGAGTCTTCAGGATAAAATAGCCCTTGGTTACCCTTTGACTTCAAGTCAATTAAGAGAGATTTCAGACTTCTGGCCTCCAAAACTGTAAGATAATAATATTTTAAACCACCAGTTCTGTGGTAACTTGTTACAGTAGTAGGAAACTCATATAAGATCATTCACCATCACTGAGCCCTGACTCCTAGGTATTTTGCCATGAATGTGAAGTAAGCGCTTTGAGGTAAAAAAAAAAAAAAAAAAGGCAGAATAATGCAAAGCAGCTAGTGCTGATGGAAAGAAGAGCCACAGTGAAGAAGACAATGAAGAAGAGCCACATTAAATTAGTTAACTAAGTCACAATTAATTATAAATAATTAATTAAAATGTAGTGGTCTGTAAGTATTTCCCATTTTGTAAACTGTGGCCACTTTTTACTCTTTGACATCTCTCATCTCTATACACACACATTTGCACTTTTTAATTATATTTATGTATTTCTTCATTATACTAATGATTCTATAAATTTTTGTATGTAGAAATACTATTAATATAGGTTTTATATTTTATTCCATTGGCAATATAACTTAGAATTCAATTCAATTCAGTTCAGTTGCTCAGTCGTGTCCGACACTTTGTGACCCCAATGGACTGAAGCACTCCAGGCCTCTCTGTCCATCTCCAACTCCTGGAGTTGATGCCATCCAACCATTTTATTCTCCATCGTCCCCTTCTCCTCCCTCCTTCAATCTTTCCCAGCATCAGAGTCTTTTCAAATGAGTCAGTTCTTCGCATCAGGTGGCCAAAGTATTGGAGTTTCAGCTTCAACATCAATCCCTCCAATGAATATTCAGGACTAATTTCCTTTAGGATGGACTGGTTGGATCTCCTTGTAGTCCAAGGGACTTCCAAGAGTCTTCTCCAACACCACAGTTCACAGTTCTTCCTTCTTAAGAAAACCTCGCTCAATTAAATATAGTCTGTGAACTTGAGACTTAGTATAGAAAAAGTTAAATTCTTAGGTTTATAATTTCCAAATAATTGAAACTCACTTTAAAAACACTGATCTAGAAAACCAAGCCTTCAAATGCAAGAGCCAGATTTTATGAGATAAATGAGTTTTTCAATTCCAAATTTTGTGTCTTAAAATCTTCCATCAAAAAATGTTATACCATTAAAAAAACCTCCATAATGATATAATATCCAGCTTTTACTGAGCCTCAATGGCACCCCACTCCAGTACTCTTGCCTAGGAAATCCCATGGACGGAGGAGCCTGATAGGCTACAGACCGTGGGGTCTTGAAGAGTTGGACACAACTGAACAACTTCACTTTGACTTTTCACTTTCATGCATTGGAGAAGGAAATGGCAACCCACTCCAGTGTTCTTGCCTGGAGAATCCCAGGGACGGGGGAGCCTGGTGGGCTGCTGTCTCTTGGGTCGCACAGAGTCGGACACGACTGAAGCGACTTCACAGCAGCAGCTAAGGATAATCAATAGTATCAGCATTATTCTTCAAAACTATATTAGAATTTGTCACTATACCATTTAGAAAATTTTCACTTGAAAGAGTCACAGATCTCACCCCAAGCAACCATAAACAATAGCAGCAAGTTATTGGTGCACATATTTGAAAATTATGGAAAAGTAAAATGTGTGTTTTCTTCAAGGACACATTTAGTTATTTTATCTTTTCATACTCTCTTTCTTGTTTAACGTTGGTTATCTGCAATTTTCAAGAGTTTTTGTGCTTTCTTTTTTTTTAATTTAGCCATGTGTAAAGTGTAACTATTTTTTCTTTTTATTTTATTTTTTAACTTTAAAATATTGTATTGGTTTTGCCATATGTCAACATGAATCCACCACAGGTACACACGTGTTCCCCATCCTGAACCCTCCTCCCTCCTCCCTCCCCGTACCATCCCTCTGAGTTGTACCAGTGCACCAGCTCCAAGCATCCAGTATCATGCATCAAACGTGGAATGGCGACTCGTTTCATATATGATATTAATGTTTCAATGCCATTCTCCCAAATCATCCCACCCTCTCCCTCTCCCACAGAGTCCACAAGACTGTTTTATACATCGTGTCTCTTTTGCTGTCTCGTATACAGGGTTATTGTCACCATCTTTCTAAATTCCATATATATGCGTTAGTAAACTGTATTGGTGTTTTTCTTTCTGGCTTACTTCACTCTGTATAATAGGCTCCAGTTTCATCCACCTCATTAGAACTGATTCAACTTTTTAATAACTTCTCCAAAAAGGGAGAAACTTCCTTTCTAGAAGCCAATAACCAAACTCCCCTCAAGTAGAATCAGGAGTATATAGGCTGAATGAATATGACCAGTAAGGGTGTATGATCTGCTGCTTAGCTTGAATCACACTGGGGCTATACTAGAGCTGGAATTGGGGACCATGTATATCTTGCACAAATGGGCTGAGTTGGAAGTGTGCATTGGTATGGTATAGGCAACTACTAGCTTGAGAAAGCTAAGTATTTGGGAATTTTACCAGGTAGTTGAAATCAACCACACTGGGAGCATTTACAATAGGAAAACCAGCAAACACTATAAATCAAAGCCCTTTTAATTTTTTTTTTTTTTAATTCCAGGAGACCCACTTAACCAACATATTGCTAATTGGGTACCACTACGATGGCTGGATGGCATCACTGACTCGATGGACATGAGTCTCAGTGAACTCCGGGAGTTGCTGATGGACAGGGAGGCCTGGCATGCTGCGATTCATGGGCTCGCAAAGAGTCGGACATGCCTGAGCGACTGATCTGATCTGATCTCATCTGACCATATAAATTATAAACATGTTATGGTATACTTGTTCACTGGAATACAACTTCATAATAAAAGCTACCAATAAATTCAGCAATATTGACAATCTCAAAATAAATATAATAAATGATAGAAATCTCAATCTTTCCCTGCAAAAACACTTTATCATTCAATTTATATTATATTCTCAGTTCAGTCAGTTCAGTCACTCAGTTGTGTCCAACTCTTTGCAACCCCATGGAATGAAGCACACCAGGCCTCTCTGTCCATCACCAATTCCTGGAGTTTATTCAAACTCATGTCCACTGAGTTGGTGATGCCATCCAACCATCTCATTCTCTATCATCCCCTTCTCCTCCTGTCTTCACTGATTTCCTTTAGGATGCAAGGATCTCCTTGCAGTCCAAGGGACTCTCAAGAGTCTTCTCCAACACCACAGTTCAAAAGCATCAATTCTTTGGTGCTCAGTTTTCTTTATAGTCCAACTCTCACATCCATACATGACTACTGGAAAAACCACAGCTTTGACTGGATGGACCTTTGTTGGCAAAGTAACGTCTCTGAAACGACTGAGTGACTGAACTGAACTGAACTGAAAATTAAGTCTGTCACTGTTTCCTATTATATTCTAGAAAATATAAAAATTAGGTATGGTAATAGAAAGCAATTCAGTACTTGTCCTGGGTTGTTGCAGGACCAATAAGTGAAAGAATTACAATGAATCTCTTGGGGAATGATGCATAAGTTAAACATCTTGATTGTTTCTTGGTTGCTAACATACTCAGATTTATCAAATGATACATTATATATAAGACCACTTTATCGTACAGTGATTAAAATTCAATAAAGTTATTAAAGACAGAAAATAATTGAAAAGTTAACAATTAACAAAAATGGCATCATTAAGAAAATTAAAATTCAAGCTACAGACTGAAAGAAAATAATTGCAAATATATATCTAAGAAAACATTTGTATCCCAATTTAAAAGGAATAAACCAATTCAATAATAGGACAAAGTCATCTTTCAAACAGTCAAATATTGTATACATATTTCACTGAAGAATTATATAAGTAGGTAATAAATACATGAAAAGTGAAGTTAAAAATACAGTTGAAAGTGAAGCCACAATAAGCTATCATAAAAAACCCACTGTACTGTCTGTAATAAAAATGATTCCTTGTATTAGTTCATTAGGACTGCCATACCAAAGCATAACACTCTAGGTGGTTAAGCAAAAGCAATTTATTGTCTAACAGTTTTGGAGGCTACAAATATGAGATCACTGTTTCAACAGTGTTGGTTTCTTTTGATGTTTGTGAGGAAAGTTTCTATTGTCAGTATCTCTCCTTTGTTTCAGATCTCTGCCTTCATTTTCACATGTATTCTCCTCGTATATGTCTTTTTGTGTCAAAATTTCCCTTTTTATAAAAATATCATTAATATTGGGTTACAACTCACTCTATAACCTCATTTTAACTTGATTATCCCAATAAATACTTTAACTCAAAATCTGCTCACATTTTGAGGTACTGGGGGTTAGAGAACTCCAACTATCTTTTTTGAGAGGGCACACTTCAACCCATGGCAACATTAACATCAAATATCAGTGTGAAGGTGAACACCTTGGATCACTCATGTAATTTTGGTCAGAATGTAAATGGTATAGCCACTTGGGAAACTATTTTGTCAATAAATTTAAAAATAAATTTAATCTTCCCTTACTATCCAGCAATTTAATTCCTAGGAATCTGAGTAAACACACAAAGAAATTACAGATTTATAATAGTATTGTTCAAATTATGCATAGATTTTCATTGCAGCCAAAACTGGATACTGGATATTATTCAAATATTCAACCAAAATTTGATATAGCCATACAGGAGAACACTATTTGCAATAAAAATGAACACAAAACAACATGGAGGAACTTGAACAAAATATGATACATGAAGTGTCAGATGCAAAGCATATAATCTTGTTTATGTTGAATGTCAAAGAAAGATAATTCTATAGAAACAGAAAGTAGATAAGTAGTTAGCTGGAGCTGGATAGAAGCTACCCTGTATCTATTGGAAATTGATTTCTAATAGATACAGGGAAAGTTAAGAACTGATGGAAATGTTTAAAATTGAATTGGTGTGATTTTAGAACTCTGTAAGTTTACCAAAAACTGTACACTTAAAAATTAGTGAATCTTCTGCTATTTATATTATAGCTTCATAAAACTTCTAGAAATAAATCTATTTAATAACAACAAAAGTTACTTGCACAAGGATATCAAAGGGACTGTAATATACAGAAGTGGATAGATTTAAATACATTTTGGAGATAAAATAAATGTAGTTTACATAAAGCTAGAGATTGGATTGTGATGAAACTGTGACATATAGGTATCTGACTTTAGAAAATGACTGTGTGATCATTCTTTTTCAGATAAAGGAAATAAATATGAAGAACCATTTCTGGGGAAAGAAAATCAAGAGTGTAGCAGTATAAATTCTAACTTTAATGAGATAATTATGAGTCATCCAAGAGAAGACAATTAAAAGCTTGAGTATATAGTGATGTCATAGCTTGAAATATATTTGTTATACACCAGCATTTAGGTACCGTTCAAAGCATGGAAAGAAAACACCATTTAACCAAAATAAGGAAAGAAATGTAAATCTAGAAAAGAACAAGAAGAAATTCCAGGTAGGGAAATAAGAAATGACAAAAGAGTCTGAGAAAAGCAGATTCTTTTTATTTCTCAGTAGTAGAAACACAGAGTAAGAGAGTTAGATATAGAGACTGAGGTAGAGTTAGAGATGGAGGTAGAGACTGAAAATAGTAAGTGATAGAGATAAAAAATAGAGAAACTAACAAGAGCAACATTTATCTCAGAGATTATGGGCAGGTCATTGTATGGGAGTAAAGTATTCATGCTGATAATTAGTGGTAAATATTTTTAGAAATGTAATTTTCCAGTGGCAGACCTTGAATGCAACAGGACATAATTTGAGCTTTTTGTCTGCACAATTGGATCAGTTAATGTTTCTGAGTAGAAAAATTGTATGCTGAGAATGTTGGCTTAAGAAAAAATAAATTCAGTAGAATGATTTGGGGGATTAGACCTTTAAAAATATGTACATGTATTAATTAAGGTCAGATAATTCAGAAAGATATTCAAATAATTTCAATCATTGCACACAAAATTCACTTAATATGATATTTTCCTTCAACCTTGGAAGAACACAAGAATATTTTCCTTGGATATGACAGAATATTAAATTGTATTTCTGCTATTAGAAAAATGCATTTTACCTGGGGAAAATGTAGATACAAATTTTAACATAGTTACAGTACCATAGAATTTCTACCACATCATATATGTACCAAGTGTTTGTATAGTCGATGCTTAAAACCCAATGATAGGGCAATGGTCACTGTCAAATACTGTACATCTGCTCTTGATGATTAGGAAAATTTCTATCCATGTGTAGCTTACTTTCCCTTGGGGATTAAAAATAAATCTAAATCCTCTTGTCTATGACAATTAAGTAAATAAGGAAACATCCCCTTTTTTGTTTCTATGGATTAAAGAAGCACATTTCTGTTAAGTATGTGTTATATGATTGTTGTTCTCCTTACTCCATTTGGAAATCTAGATAAACTTAATTTTTATCTATTCATGTCTCTTCGATTCTATTAGTTTCTTCACAAACATAAAGAGCGAGTTAAGTGGATTAGTGGTTTTAAAACTTTGTTCAACAACCTTTTTCAAAATATGAAATTCAAATATATCAGACATTTGAAAGTAGTGATATTTTGAATGCCACACAAACCTAGCAGTCATTTCCTAACATATCCCACAAGAATTTTAAGTATCTATTAATCATAGTTTGAACATTATTATGATTAGATAATCACAGTTATTTTGAAGGTCCAGTATTATGTTTCTAATGATTAGCTTCCTTTAACAGTTATCTCTTTCTGAAGCAGACTTCTCAGTAAAGAATCTGCCTGCAGTGCAGAAGACAATAGTTCTATCCCGAATTCCAAAAGATCCCCTGGAGAAGGAAATGGCAAACCACTCCAGTATCAGATCAGATCAGTCGCTCAGTCGTGTCCGACTCTTTGCGACCCCGTGAATCGCAGCATGCCAGGCCTCCCTGTCCATCACCAACTCCCGGAGTTCACTGAGACTCATGTCCATCGAGTCAGTGATGCCATCCAGCTATCTCATCCTCTGTCATCCCCTTCTCCTCTTGCCCCCAATCCCTCCCAGCATCAGAGTCTTTTCCAATGAGTCAACTCTTCCCATGAGGTGGCCAAAGTACTGGAGTTTCAGCTTTAGCATCATTCCTTCCAAAGAAATCCCAGGGCTGATCTCCTTCACAATGGACTGGTTGGATCTCCTTGAAGTCCAGGGGACTCTCAAGAGTCTTCTTCAACACCACAGTTCAAAAGCATCAATTCTTCAGCGCTCAGCCTTCTTCATAGTCCAACTCTCACATCCATACATGACCACAGGAAAAGCCAAAGCCTTGACTAGACGAACCTTTTTTGGCAAAGTAATCTCTGCTTTTCAATATGCTATCTAGGTTGGTCATAACTTTCCTTCCAAGGAGTAAGCATCTTTTAATTTCATGGCTGCAGTCACCATTTGTAGTGATTTTGGAGCCTAGAAAAATAAAGTCTGACACTGTGTCCACTGTTTCCCCATCTATTTCCCATGAAGTGATGGGACCGGATGCCATGATCTTCGTTTTCTGAATGTTGAGCTTTAAGCCAACTTTTTCACTCTCCACTTTCACTTTCATAAAGACTTGCCTGGAAAATCCCATGGACAGAGAAGCTTGGCGGTCTGCAGTCCATGGAGTCGCAAAGAGTCAGGCATAACTGAGGGACTAATGCTTTCACTTTCACACTGAAGCAGACAGATTCCAGTTCTCTGGCTTCTGATTAGCATGGTGATGGTGATTTAGTTCCTAAGTTGTGTCCAACTCTTGCAACCCCATGAACTGTAGCCTGCAAGTTTCACTAAGATATCTCATGGCTGTTTTTTTGTAGTTTTTATACTCTGATTGCTAATAATACTGAGAGTATTTAAATATATTTATTGGTTATTCAAGTAGTGTATTTTCTATGATGTGCTTGTTCATAGATTTTACCCATATTCTACTAAATGTTCTTTTTTATTTCTTAGCTTTTTCAGAGGTTTATTTTATTATTGATATAAATTTTACCTATAGTTTTGTGCTATAACTCTTTTCTCAAAATTTGTGTTACTGGTGTTTTGACTTTATGCACTCTACAGATATCTTTAATTTCATCATAATTACATTTTTTGACAATGTTTTTAATGATTTCACCTTCTTATGTTTTAAATTCCTTTCATACTGTGAAGGCACAAATATAGCCCTCATATTTTCTTCTGAAAATTTTAAAGAATTCTCATTTGCATATATATTATACTTAAAAAGTTTTATTTTGTAATCTAGTTTGAATAGAAATAAAGAGTTTTATTTTTTTTTAGAGGGGAAAAATTTCTAGCTAGATTAATTAAATAATCTATCTTTGATGGTGGTTTAGTTGCTATGTCATGTCCAACTCTTGTGACCCCATGTACTGTAGCCTGCCAAGCTTCTCTGTCCATGGGATTTTCCAGGCAAGAATACTGGAGTGGGTTGCACTTCCTTCTCTAGGGGATCTTCTTGAACCAGGCAGGGACTGAACCTGGGTCTCCTACATTGCAGGCAAATTCTTTCACCAACTGAGCCACCAGGGAAGCTCAAACTACCTTACTCCTCCCAAATTTATTTTATCCAAGTCATTTTTTAAAATATATGAACATGTATAATGTCTCAGTTCTGTTCCATATATCCTAACCTATCGATGAAATACTACTGCTGCTGCTGCTGCTAAATCGCTTTAGTCGTGTCCAACTCTGTGTGACCCCATAGACAGCAAGCAGCCCACCAGGCTCCACCATCCCTGGGATTCTCCAGGCAAGAACACTGGAGTGGGTTGCCATTTCCTTCTCCAATGCAGGAAAGTGAAAAGTGAAAGGTAAGTCGCTCAGTCGTGTCTGACTCTTAGTGACCCCCATGGACTGCAGCCTACCAGGCTCCTCCATCCATGGTATTTTCCAGGCAAGAGTGCTGGAGTCGGGTAGGCTATCCTAATTATACTTTATTATGCTTTTGTAGATTCTGATTTATAAAATATTTGTACAGTTTTTCTCTCCAATTATGTTATTAGCTCAAGGGAAACACTGTATTACTATTTTAAGATATTTGCAATTAACAAAATAAGAGAATGTTAATGAATGGAAAGATGATAGGAGGGGGAAAATAAGGAAGGAAAGAGGGAAAGAAAGGAAAAGAAGGAAGAAAGTAAGAAAAGAAAGAAAGGAAGAGAAAGAGAGAAAAGAAGGAAGGGAGGAAAGGAAATAGTAAGGAATGGAGAGAATTTTCTTTTTCTCTTGTTTCAATATTTTTCTAAAGAAATAAATATGATTCCAGAAAATTGATTGAAAAAATCACAGAAAATCGCAAAAAAAATCAAAAGCCAAAAAGGAATGGATGTATTTTATTCCCTAAGTTAATAATGATCTATAAATAAATGTAAAATATTATTCATCCTTAGTACAAATACTTAAGTACTGGAGTATACTTAGTATAAGTCTCATAATTAGAAGATTGAGGTGAGAATTCAATTTTCTTAGGAAATGAATAGATTTGTCTCTACTACTTTCAAACTACAAAATAAGCAGTGTATCTATACTCCTTTCCTCTCCTTAAAGAGAGTAATATTTGCCTTATAGTAGTGGTAGAAGTGTTAGCTGCTCAGTTGTCTCTGACTCTATATGACCCTATGGACTGTAGCCTGCCAGTCTCCTCTGTCCATGGAATTTTCCAGGAAAGAATACTGGTGTGGGTAGCCATTCCCTTCTCCAGGGTATCTTCCTGACCCAGCAACTGAACCCTGGTCTCCTGCATTGCAGGCAGATTCTTTAGCGTCTAAGCCAGCAGATCAGCCCATCTACCTTATAAAATGGTTAAAAATTAAATAATATAATGTATACAAATACTTCCCAGTATCTGAAAACATTATGAAATAAATACATTTCACTAATTACAAAAATAATTACTTAGAATTGTCAGGAGGGAAATTTACACTGATTAATTTTGAGGTATCTATTGCTTCAAGTGGTACACATTAACCAACTATTCTGGGGTCATGAATTTTGTCTTGCTTTGGTTTATTCTGTTGTTTTTTGGTTTTCATTTGGTCACTGGGGGTATAATTTTAAAATTAAAATGGTGATATATGATGTCTCTATTTTTACCAGTTAAAATGAATTCAGTCAAATTAAATTTTATTTTGTATATGTGTTCTGATAGGCTAATAAATAAAAAAGATAAATTTTAATGATAAATCTGCAATTAAAATTATAATAATAATGTAGTAGAATCATATCCCAAAGAATAAATTTTATATGATCCATACCTATATAAATAAATGATTGAACAAATGAGTTGGAAAGAGATTAGGTAAATATTTTATTTCATGCAGAATAATTCCAAATAATTGATGGAAATTTTCCTATCTAAAGGAGGTTGGTCAGAATTGGCTGCATATATATATATATATTTCTCTGGGCCCTCTCTGTCAAGAATCCTTCTGCCAAAAGACAGAAAAGGATAACTTTACCTGGCAAACACAACCTTAGCCAGATGATCCAAGATAATACAAACAGTGACAAGCCATGTTGATAGTCTGTATTCTCAATATGATGTGATGAGACTGGCACTTTATCCTAAAGCCCATATGTGCTAAATCACTTCAGTCATGTCCAACTCTGTGTGACTCCATAGACTGTAGCCCTCCAGGCTCCTCTGTCCATGGGATACTCCAGGCAAGAATACTAGAGTGGATTGCCACTTCATTCTCTAAGGGGATCTTCCCAACCGAGGGATTGAACCTGCATCTCTTAAGTCTACTGTGTTGTCAGGTGGGTTGTTTACCACTAGCCCCATCTGGGAAACCCACAACTTCAGTCTAATCATGAGAAAAAATATCACACTATACAAATTAAAAGATATTCTACAAAATAGATGGTTTTACTCCTCAGAATTGTCAGGGTGTTCTGAAACAAGCAAAGTCTGAGAGACTCTGATGCAGCATAGCCTAAGTAGACATGACAACTAGAAGTAATGTAGTATCCTAGATGGAGTCTTGGGACAGAAAAAGGCTATTACTTAAAAGCTAATGACTTTACTTAATAGTAACAAGTTTATTATTATGGTTTATTTATGGTTTACAACAATGGTTTATTAGGTCTGACAAACATATCATACTAATGTAAATGGTAATAATAGAGAAAACTGAATGTTCCCCTCCCTATTAGTGTGTCTTATGTGTACCCAAAGACACAGTATCTTCGCAACTTTTCTGCAAATCTAAAACTATTCTAAAGTAAATTTTTAAAAATCTCTGTGAACAAAAGAAGAGTTAAATGACTATGAACATGAATTATTGTCCTTATATTGCACCAAAATGTAATTAATTGTATTTATCAAACACAGCTAGAGTTTTAAAATCATTATAAAGAAAGACCTGTAAAATTAAATCTAGATGAGATAAAGTAAATGTATTTCTGTTTTTCAATTGAGGGAAAATATATTCAGTGAGAAAGAAATTGGCAGTATCTGAAAGTATAAATAAACATTAATCATTATGGGGAATATTGAGTTAGCTTATAAATATTAAATCAACAAAGAAGAAAAAAGAAAATAGAATATTTGGGCAAGTTAAATTATAGTATTTCAACACAATTTTTATAATTTTCAACCATGAACCATATAACAAATATGTTATTAAATATGATCAAACCTCATTATGCAACTAATTCATATGTGATAACTAACTAAGGCATATGTTTTTAGAAAACTAAATACTAAAAATTGTTCCTCAAGTACATAGTTTTGTTTGACTAACCTCTATAGTTTGGAGAATTATTTTTGTTTTGGAAAACATTAAAGTACTGGTTTACTATAAGCAATAAACATATCTATTGAAAAAATCTCAGAGAGAACAAAAATCTATTATATCTTCTGTTTTCTGTAGGGGTGTTTTCACATTAAGATGAGTGAACAAATCAATTCAAAACATCTCATGTGGTATAACATTTACTGGAAACTTATTATTTCTCTATATAATAATGATTTCCCCTACAATTTTAAATATGTTTAAAGTAACAGTAGACATCAACAGCAATGTGAGATTAATAGTTATTGAGTGCAAAATGATTGCTGAAGTCTTCAAAGTGCATAGATTTTGAAAGCTTTACTATTATGACCTTCTACCTTTCTAATATGCCACAAATGCACCAGATAGAGTAAGCAAAAATCAATTTAATAATTCAAAATCAGTCAAATATTCTAACCACAGTGCTTATGGTCACATTAATTGATTTTTTAAAACGTGGCAAAAATGCAAACTTAAAACATTAACCCAACAGGATCTGAGGTCATTTCCAAGTCAATGTGATAAATGATTTCAGGTTCATCAGTACTTAAATTTACAAGTTGGGAGTGTTGTGCAGCAAAACAAGAAATACTGATGCTGATCATGTTTCATCTGCAGTTTTCAGTCTTCATTTAGTGCATGACTGTTTTGTTCCTTTCCTTTCTTAAATAGTTCAGTGACTCCTTATAATCCATAGATATATTTTTCAAGTGGAGTTCAAATACTTCCATTGATTCATGGAACTATTCTCAGAGTTGCAAGAATTATCAAAATTATTTTTATTTTGTCTTTGCATTTGAAGAAATATGCATACTTCCACACACAGACATACTTTAAAGTATGATTTAAATGCCTGAATTCACAATCAAATTCATATTTTAAATCATTTTGGTACCAACTAGTATTTTTGTAACCGGGAAAGATGTTAAAAAGTGAATGTGTATGAATTTAAATGCAAAAATGCCATATATATATATATATATGTATAGATATATATATGTATATTATTAGACTGAATAAAAATTGATATGACTTACATATGAATAAGGAAAAATGTTACTAGGATTATGACCCAATAGGCATAATAAAAGATGAAAAAATGTAGGCATTTCAAAAGCAAAACACTTTCATACTCTGTTGGATATTCATATTTTGAAAACATATGTTATAGAGACACAGTGCTTATAATTTTGTAAGAGTTCATTAGTTCAGTAACAAAGTCTAAATAAAAAATTTTCTACAAATGACTTATTTAATATATGCTCTTTAGGGACTGACAACTAAAAAAAGAGCTTAATTGTTAACAGCAATTTTGTCAGTGATAACTATAATATTATGTGTCTAATAATAACCTAAATTGATAATAATAAATAAATACATACATTTCTACTTTAAATTCAGCATCTGTGATTTAGTTTCCATAAATCAACATCAACTATTATAACCATGTTGCAAATTCCTATTTTATTTAAAAGTTTCTTTGCCTTTACATTACATGTCTAATTTATTGTTATACAACACTATGAGTGTAAAAGTTTTAAATAAAAATGTAAGTGTGTGTATATTTATTTAAAATTGTGATATAGTATCATGACAACATTAGAAAGCTGTGAAAATACCATTTCACACACTCAGTAAGTAAAAATAGAATATCTTCAGTTTCTTTTGAGATGTTTGTTTATTAATGTTAGTACTACCTTCTTTCATGGGCTTCCTAATTGGTGCAGTGGTAAAGAATCCACCTGCCAAGTCAGGAGATGCAAGAGGTGCAGATTGGATCACTGGGTTGGGAAGATCCTCTGAAGGAGGAAATGGCAACCTATTCCAATATTCTTTCATGGAAAATTTCATGGAAAGAGGAGCCTGGTGGGCTAAGGTCCATGGGGTTGCAGAGTCAGAAATGACTGACCACACATGCACATTTCCTTCTTTTATGGTTATACAATGATCTTGGAAAGGAAACTAATGAATACTATTTCTACTCTGTTTTCAACAAATTTTCCCTGGAGTCATCAAACTCCTCATTTTCCATCTATAATTTTTCTCTCTCTGGAATATATATATATATATATATATATATATGAAATAAATATATATAGTTAAAGGTTTGTTTTTTCTTGTAATTAAATGATAAAGTAATTGCTGTATTTGTTTGTTTCTATTTTGCTGGGACCTTATAAATAGGACACATTGAAAAATGACTTATTAGTCATGTATGAAAAAATTTATTTAATTTGAAATCTAAGCTCCTGTTTATAGCTAGAATCTACTTACACATTTTTTTTACTGTAATAAACTTAAAAATTGACCAACACTATGGTAAGTCTATATGACAAGGATTTTTAGGCATTTTATAATACAGTAGTATAATATTCATTTCACATGCTAACATTCTTCAAGCTAATGCTCAACATTCTTCAAGCTAAGCTGTAGCAGTGCATGAACCGAGAACTTCCAGATGTTCAAGCTGGATTCAGAAAAGGCAGAGGAACCAGAGATTAAATTGCCAACATCTATTGAACCATAGAAAAAGCAAGAAAAATCCAGAAAACTTCTGCTTCATTAACTACACTAAGGCCTTTGACTATGTGGATCACAACAATTTGGAAAATTCTTCAAGAGAATTCTACAAGACCACTTTTCCTGCCTCCTGCGAAACCTGTATGCAGGTCAAGAAACAACAGTTAGAACCAGACATGGAACAATTGACGGGTTAAAAATTGGGGAAGGGTAAGTCAAGGCTGTATATTGTCACCCTGCTTATTTAAATTATATGCAGAGTATGTCACATGAAATGCAAGCTGGATGAAGCAAGACTGGAATCAAGATTGCCAGTAGAACTTATCAATAATATCAGATAAGCAGATGACACCACCCTTATAGCAGAAAGCCAAGAGGAGTTAGAGAGCCTCTTGATGAAGGTGAAAGAAGTGAGTGAAAAAGCTGGCTTAAAACTCAACTCAATCAAAAACTAAGATCATGGCATCCGGTGCCTTCACTTAATGACAAATAGATGGTGAAACAATGGAAATGGTGACAAACTATATTTTCTTGGGCTCCAAAATCACTGTGAATGGTGACTGCAGCCATGAAATTAAAAGACACTTGCTCCTTGGAAGAAACCTATGACAAACCTGGCCAACATATTAGAAAGCAGAAACATTACTTTGCTGACAAAGGCCTGTATAGTCAAATGTTGCCTTAAAGGTCCAGGAGTGAGTGACAAGAATGAAAACAGAACATGAAATCTGGTGCAATGGGTTAGGGGACCTGCAGCCTCTATTGGACTGAGGTGCAGAGTCCACTCTGAGCTCAGCGTTTATTCCTAATTGCAGACTACAAAACTTTCTATGATCTATCTTTCCTAAGACACCACACTGATGAAGTCCAAATCTCCTTGATTTTGCACCAGGCCATTCCCTGCTGTGATAGTCTCGGGAACACTCTGCAAGTGCGTAGGCAGTGTTCATACCTAATGCCAACCCAGTGTTCCAAGGTCCATGCTTTCATGATCCCAGTCATATTCCCTTCTGGGTCTGGCCTTGGGGTCTGTAACAAGGCTATTATTCTAAGAAAAACATGAAAAATAATCATCAACAGTTTCTTGATATATGCAGTTTTTCCAGGTGCTATTTCTATGAAATTTCTCAAGGCAATGAAAGTACATTATTAGAAATTCCCACTACAGTCAAAGCTATGTTTTTTTCAGTCGTCATTTATGAATGTGAGAGTTGGACTATAAAGAAGGCTGAGCACTGAAGAACTGATGCTTTTGAACCGTGGTGTTTGAGAAGACTCGAGAGTCCCTTGGACTGCAAGGAGATCAAACCAGTCAATCCTGAAGGAAATCAACCTTGAATATTAATTGGAAAGACTGATGCTGAAACTGAAACTCCAATCCTTTGGCTACCTGATGCAAAGAGCCGACTCTTGGAAAAGACCCTGATGCTGTGTATGTTTGAAGGCAGAAGGAGAAGGGGCTCACAGAGGATGAGATGGTTGGATGGCATCACTGACTCAATGGACATAATTTTGAGCAAGCTCTGGGAGATGGTGAAGGACACAAAAGCCTGGCAAGCTGTAGTCCACGAGGTTGCAAAGAGTCAGACATGACTGAGCAACTGAATAACAACAACAATACAACAGGTAGTACATATGTATGATAAATTAGAGAAAGGAAACAAGACCGCAGAAATGACTCCAACTTTCTGCCTAGAGGCAATTTCATTAACTAAGATTCATACAGAGAAAACACAAATGGTCTCATTCATTTGAGGAAACAGATTGAGTTGAAAGAACTTGATACAATTAGAACTGAAGGGATGAAAGCACTGGAGACAATGGATTCCAGAATCCATTGAGCTGGAATTCTTGAGCAGAAAGGAGCTCAAGAATCTTTCTTGGGGTCCACTTGAGTATTTGTCTGATGACCAAGCCAGTCAGAATTCATAAGTGGACAAAATGGTAGAGTAGGAAGAATCTGAGTTCACCTCCTCCCAAGGCACATCAAAATTGTAACTATTTATAGCATAACTACTGATGAGAATAACCTGAAGACCAGCAGAAGAAATCTACAACAAAATATAAAGAAGGAACCACAATAAGAAGGGGTGGAGGGACAGAGACACCATGTAGTCAAAACTCATAGCCCCAGGTAGGTGATCCACAGACGGTAGAATAATCTCAATTGCAGAGGTTCTCCCTTTATAGCCCAAAGCCTACTGAAATTATTCAAACTAGCTAATCCTAAACTGTTCATCCTGCCCTTTTCACCCTTTCCTCAGAAATTCCAACATAGGTTCTAGCCTAAAACTATAATTAGCTCCTTCTTCAGTTTTCTGACTAAAACCTGGTATTTTTCCTGTGGCCCTATATGGGGAGCCATGCCTCTTGTTTGTTTGACAACTGTGTGTAACATTAAATATGTCTTTCACTGACACTGACCTCTCTTAAGTCACACTGATAAATTGAGACATGGGCCCAGAATAAAGTAAAATATATAAACAATCCAAAAGTAACATGGTAGGCTGAGTAGTCACTCCAAAATATGTCCATATTGCAATATCCTAAACCTGTGAATATTACCTCGCTGCTGCTATGTTGCTTCAGTTGTGTTTGACTCTTTGTGACCCCATGGACTGTAGCCCACCAGGTTCCTCTGTCCATGATATTCTCCAGGCAAGAATAACTGGAGAGGGTTGCCATACCCTCCTTCAGGGGATCTTCTCAACCCAGGAATCCAACCCATGTCTCTTATGTCTCATGCATTGTCAGGCAGGTTCTTTATCACTAGTGCCACCTGGGAAGCCTGAATATTACTTATCTTCCAGGAAAACATGATTAAGTGAAGAATCTTGAGAGGAGGAGCTTACTTCAGATTATCTCAGTAAGGCATAAATGAAATCACACACACCTTGAGAGATAGAGAGACAATGAGTTCCAACATACAGAGGAAAAGGAAATATGAAAATGAGAGAGCAGAGAAAAATTCAGCCGCAGCCCAAAAATGTCCGTTAGAAGCTGGAAGTGACATTGACTCTAAGGCCCTCATATGAAACATGTATGCATGCGTGTTAAGTTGCCTCAATCCTGTCCAACTCTCTAAACCCTATGGAGTGTAGCTCCTCTGTCCAGGGTATTCTCCAGTAAAAAATATGGAAGTGGATTAATATGCCCTCCAGCAGGGGATCTTCCTGATTCAGGGATCAAACCTGTGGCTCTAATGTTTCCTGCAATGACAGGGGAGTTCTTTACAACTAGTGCCACCTGGGAAGCCCAAATAGCCCTACCTAAAGCTTAATTAACTGAACTGAACTGAAAGCTTAATTTCAGATTTTTGGCTCACAGAAATATGAGATAACAAATTTTTGTTGGATTTAAGCCACAAAATTGTGGCAACTTCTTCAGTTCAGTTCAGTCGCTCAGTCATGTCTGAAACTTTGCGACCCCATGGACTGCAGCACTCCAGGCTTCCCTGTCCACCTGGAGCTTACTCAAACTCATGTCCATCAAGGCAGTGATGCCATTCAACCAACTCATCCTCTGTCATCCCCTTCTCCTCCCACCTTCAATCATTCCCAGCATCAGGGTCTTTCTAGTGAGTCAGTTCTTCGCATCAGGTGGCCAAAGTATTGGAGTTTCAGCATCAGTCCTTTCAATGAATATTCAGGACTGATTTCTTTTAGGAGAGACTGTTTGATGTCCTTGAAATCCAAGGGACTCTCAAGAGTCTTCTTCAACACCACAATTCAAAGGCATCAATTTTTTGGTGCTCAGCTTTCTTCACAGTCCAACTTTCACATCCAAACATGACTACTGGAAAAATCATAGCCTTGACTAGATGGACCTTTGTTGGCAAAGTAATGTCTCTGCTTTTTAATATACTGTCTAGGTTTGTCATAACTTTCCTTCCAAGGAGCAAGCTTCTTTTAATTTTATGGCTGCTGTCATCATCTGCAGTTAGCATCAGTCCTTCCAAAGAACACCCAGAACTGATCACCTTTAGAATGGACTGGTTGGATCTCCTTGAAGTCCAAGGGACTCTCAAGGGTCTTCTCCAACATCACACTTCATAATCATCAATTCTTCAGTGCTCAGCTTTCTTCACAGTCCAACTTTCACATCCATACATGACCACTGGAAAAACCACAGCCTTGACTAGATGGACCTTTGTTGGCAAAGTAATGTCTCTGCTTTTCAATATGCTATCTAAGTTGGCCATAACTTTCCTTCCAAGAGGTAAGCACCTTTTAATTTCATGGCTGCATCATCATCTGCAGTGATTTTGGAGCCCCAAAAAATAAAGTCTGACACTGTTTCCACTGTTTCCCCATCCATTTCCCATGAAGTGATGGGACTGGATGCCATGATTTTAGTTTTCTGAATGTTGAGCTTTAAGCCAACTTTTTCACTCTCCTCTTACACTTTCATCAAGAGGCTTTTTAGTTCCTCTTCACTTTCTGCCATAAGGGTGGTGTCATCTGCATGTCTGAGGTTACTGATATTTCTCCAAGCAATCTTCATTCCACCTTGGGCTTCTTCCAGCCCAGGGTGTCTCATGATGTACTCTGCATAGAAGTTAAATAAGCAGGGTGACAATATACAGCCTTGATGTACTCCGTTTCCTATTTGGAACCAGTCTGTTGTTCCATGTCCAGTTCTAACTGTTGCTTCCTGACCTGCATATAGGTTTCTCAAGAAGCAGGTCAGGTGGTCTGATATTCCCATCTCTTTCAGAATCTTCCACAATTTATTGTGATCCACACAGTCAAAGGCTTTGGCATAGTCAATAAAGCAGAAATAGAGGTTTTCCTGGAACTCTCTTGCTTTTTCTATGACCAGCAGATGTTGGCAATTTGATCTCTGGTTCCTCTGCCTTTTCTAAAACCAGCTTGAACATCTGGAGGTTCACGGTTCATATATTTCTGAAGCCTGGCTTGGAGAATTTTAAACATCACTTTACCAGCATGTGAGATGAGTGCAATTGTGTAGTAGTTTGAACATTCTTTGGCATTATCTTTCTTTGGGATTAGGATGAAAAATGACCTTTTCCAGTCCTGTGGCCACTGCTGAGTTTTCCAAATTTGCTGGCATTTTGAGTGTATCACTTTCACAGCATCATCTTTTAGGACTTGAAATAACTCAACTGGAATTCCATCACCTTCACTAGCTTTGTTTGTAGTGATGCTTTCTAAGGCCTACTTGACTTCACATTCCAGGATGTCTGGCTCTAGGTGACTGATTACACCATCGTGATTATCTTGATCATGAAGGTCTTTTTTGTACAGTTCTTTTGTGTATTCTTGCCACCTCTTCTTAATATCTTCTGTTACCGTTAGGTCCATACCATTTCTGCCCTTTATCAAGCCCATCTTTGCATGAAATATTACCTTGGTATCTCTAATTTTCTTGAAGCGATCTCTAGTCTTTCCCATTCTGTTGTTTTCCTCTATTTCTTTGCATTGATTGCTGAGGAAGGCTTTGTTATATCTTCTTGGTATTCTTTGGAACTCTGTATTCAGATGCTTCTATCTTTCCTTTTCTCCTTTGCTTTTCACTTCTCTTCTTTTCACAGCTATTTGTAAGGCCTCCTCAGACAGCCACTTTGCTTTTTTTCATTTCTTTTCCATGGGTATGGTCTTGATCCTGTCTCCTGTACAATGTCATGAACCTCCGTGTATAGTTCACCAGGCACTCTACCTATCAGATCTAGGCCTTTAAATCTATTTCTCACTTCCACTGTATAATCATAAGGAATTTGATTTAGGTCATACCTGAATGGTCTAGTGGTTTTCCCCACTTTCCTCAGTTGAAGTCTGAATTTGGCAATAAGGAGTTCATGATCTGAGCCACAGTCAGCTCCCAGTCTTGTTTTTGCTGACTGTATAGAGCTTCTCCATCTTTGTCTACAATGTATTTAGTCAATCTGATTTTGGTGTTGATCATCTGGTGATATCCATGTGTAGAATCTTCTCTTGTATTTTTGGAAGAGGGTTTTTGCTATGACCAGTGTCTTCTCTTGGCAAAACTCTATTAGCCTTTGCCCTGCTTCATTCTGTATTCAAAAGCCAAATTTGCCTGTTGCTCCAGGTGTTTCTTGACTTCCTACTTTTGCATTCAAGTCCCCTATAATGAAAAGGACATCTCTTTTGGGTGTTAGTTCTAAAAGGTCTTGTATGTCTTCATTGAAGTATTCAACCTTAGCTTCTTCAGCATTACTGATTTGGGCAAGGACTTGGATTACTGTGATATTGAACGGTTTGCCTTGGAAATGAACAGAGATCATTCTGTCGTTTTTCAGATTGCATCCAAGTAATACATTTCAGACTCTTTTGTTGACCATGATGGCTAGTCCATTTCTTCTGAGGGATTCCTGCCCACAGTAGTAGATATAATGGTCATCTGAGTTAAAGTCACCCATTCCAATCCATTTTAGTTTGCTGATTTCTAGAATGCCGACATTCACTCTTGCCATCTCCTCTTTGACTATTTCCAATTTGCCTTGATTCATGGACGTAACATTCCAGGTTTCTATGCTATATTGCTCTTTACAGCATCAGACCTCACTCAAAATATCCCCAAATAATTATAAAAATCTTAGGAGAAAAAAGTACATTTCTCATGCATATTCCTCTTTAAGGAAAATTCTCTAATCTCTGCTTTTAACAAACCAGTTATCTCTAAATGCATCCTGCCTAGAATGTTTGGAATTGCCGATATGTAGAACAGCTCTAACCTTTGAGTGCTTGTGTGACTTTTCCACAATATCTCAGGAATAATACCAGCCTGTGTTTTTAGATAGAGCTGGAGATATTATGTCCATTTGAATCATGATTGTGAATGATCAGAGAGCAAGATCATGGATTATTCTATAGAGAAGTAACAGTTCATCACTGAACAAATAAATAAATAAGTTTCTGCAGCTGCAATGGCTGTATTATTGCCTGTGGAGAGATAAAATAAGTTTTCTAGATCTTCACAGTTCCAAGAATAAATAATAAAATTGACAGAATATACACTTAAGATATTCTGACTCTAGCAATCCAATTTATCCAGAAGCAGAATAAAGCACAATAAGAATGTAAAAAGGCTTTATAATTTTGTCTGTGTGGAGGAAAATTTCGAGTTTTCCAAAGGAAATCTTCGAAAGTCAGGGTTTCCTGAGTTCAGTTCAGTTCAGTTCTTTTGCTCATTCGTGTCTGACACTTTTGACCCTATGGACTGCAACACACCAGGCTTCCCTGTCCAGCACCAACTTCTGGAGCTTACTCAAACCCCTGTCCATTGAGTCGGTGACGCCATCCTACCATCTCATACTCTGTCGTCTCCTTCTCCCCTTGCCTTCCATCTTTCCCAGCATCAGGGTCTTTGAAAAGACAAGAGTAAAGGAATTGCAATCCAAAATTTAATGTGCATATGGATCACTTGGCATCCTGTTAAAATGTCAATTTTGATTCAGAGACTCTTATTCTATATTTCTAATAAGCTCTCAGAAGATGAGGCACTGCTACTGGTTTCAAGAGAAGCCTTTTATTAGCAAAACAGTAGAGTTTTCAGGGGAATAATCAAAGAATAGAATGTAAACAAGCATTACTCAAAGTCTCTAGAGATCAAATGATAGAAATATGGTTTTGAGAATGACCATCTAAGTGAGGATATATTAAACTTTAGGGAAATCCTGAAGCACTTGCTTTGGATTCATTCAGCAAGAGAAGTGCCAACTCTGTAAATTTTCTGTTTTAAATACAATGTATTAATAGAAATTTTGAGGTACAGTAAGGCCCACAGATCAGAAGACTATTTTCATTGAAAGTTTATTATTCAGTTTCAAGACGATGGGCGACAGGAAAGCCCAAAGTTGAGTCAGGAGGCAGAAGGAAAAGGGAGAATTGTGGACAAAAACCTTTATTGTGGCTTCTTCCAGTAGAACAGCAGCCAGAGAAGCTGAGGTTTGGCTCAGTTGAATGGTTTCAGCAGGCTATGGGGGTTAGGTGCTGTCTCTAATTGTCTGATAGGGCTTCTCTGATGGCTCTATGGTAAAGAATCCACCTGTGATGAAGGAGATGTGGATTCAATTCCTTGAGACTATCCCCTGGCGAAGGTAATGGCAAACTCACTCCAGTATTCTTGCCTGGGAATTCCCATGGAAAGAGGAGCCTGGTAGGCTGCAGTTCATAGGGTCACAAGAGTCAGACACAGTTTAGTGACTAAACCACCACTTACTTGTCTAATAGCTGGCCTTGAGGAAATTAGGGCAAAAAAAAAAAAAAAAAAAAGACTGACCAAGATTGCAAGAGCCTCTGGATTAGTTGATTTGTATCTGAAAAGTGTGTTTGTGGGCAAGTTTTTTGCTGTCTGTATGAACTGGCTTACCCTAGGAGGGGCAGCCCATCTAGAATCTGCAAGGTCCCAGATGTCACAGCATCAGAATACAGAAAATAAAACCCATGGTTAATACAATGCAGGCATAAAAGATACAGGCAGACAGGAAGACATGGTCAGTTCTAAATTTGGGAAATAATGGGGGTGGTTTTCTATGTAAGAGATCCTTAAAATATATTGAGGAATAAATGGAATTTTCCCAGGTTCACTAATAGCAGATTTTATCTGATGCAAAAGGATCAGTTAGGCAAAATCAAACCAGTTTGTTTGTGGGCATATTGGAGATCCTAGAAGTAATAAGGTATGGTTAGAAAATTTGTAACTGAAAAGGAATTAACAGACAAGACTGAACATGATCTTATAATCCCCCTCCAAAGTAGAACTTGGAAAAACAAGTTAGAAGAAGTACACATCATACTCCTTCCTTCTAACTTGCCAACCTCTCTTCCCAATCCAATGTGATTGGTTATTTTCACCTGAATTATAATCTGATCCTATGGGAATTGCTTGTTTGGGCCTACCAATAGCAGTAGAATTTAAACTACTGGCTGTTGTTTCTACACTGTTGTCATTTTTTTTGCCATGTGTCATCAAAATTTTTGTCTAATAAAGTAATCGAACTATTCTCTTGTGAATTAGGAAGAATGAGTGCAATTATCTCATATTCATTTCTGCCCTCTAGACTTACACTGACATGGTTATATGTGGAAAACATTGTCTATGAAATCAGATAATTGAGCTGAGAAGTGGTCCAAAGATACTGAATGACTTGCTTCCCAGGAGGTACAGTGGTAAAGAATCTACCTGTCAATGCAGGAGATTCAGGAGGCCCGGGTTCCAGCCTTGGGTCAGGAAGATCCCCTAGAAAAGGAAATGGCAACCCACTCAAGTACTCTTACCTGGAAAATTCCATGGACAGTCAGTCTGGTGGGTACAGTCGATGGGGTCACAAAGAGTCAGACATGACTGAGCACACACATGCACACAAGCACACACACACACACACACACACACACACACATATGCATGTACAACACAGTATTCATCAAGGAGAAAATAGTAAATAAATGATGTTTATATTATTGTGGATCTGTTCCCTACTAATCACTTTACTGACATTATTTTGTTCTCATTAAGAATCTGTAAGTGGGCTTCATTCCTGAATCTAAAATGAGGACATAAGGATCACCTGAATGCTTTCAGACATGCAGATTATTTCAGATAACTCATCCCCAGAAATTGAGACCCTGCAGGCCTGTTGTGGAACACAGAGAAGAATCTGAATCTTAATATATATATCACATATATCACATATATCACAGACCATTCCAATATAGGTGATCTTGGCCCATATTTTAAGAAGCATCAGATTAATTCACTTATCAATATAATATAGCAAGTAGTAGACTTACATTTGAGTATAATATCTGTTCTTATTCTCTTCATCATGATCTAAGACAATAAATCTTTCTCAGAATATTCTAAAGATAGCTTTATCATTCTTTTTACAAGTTCAGAAATTATTTATGAAATATATTTCCTTATACAAAAGTAGACATGACAGAAGCTGGTATGAAACCAACTGTTCTTTGTACCAAACAGGAAGATTTATGAAGGCTGTTCTCCAGATTTGAAACATCTAATTACCCTTACTATAATGGCTTTCCTCCTCTTATAGATCTAGAAAATTAAGTTGCCTATTTTATAGTAAAGCATAAGATATAGGAAAGCAGTCTTATTCCATCTTATAAAGTCAAAGACAGTATGTGAAATCTGATGTGAAATATTTTACTGATAGACTTGAAAATTGGATTTATGAAAATATTATGTTTTTACTGCTCATTCTTAATCAGTTCACATAAGGTATAAGTTTTTCTTAAAATTTAAAATGGAATTTATAGATATTATAAAGTTAAACTTCATCAAAATTCTACAGTGAGTAAAATTTCAGTTTACTAGAATATCATTTATAATGGCATATTTGTCAAATGAATAAAGCCATAAAGCTAGTAGCTTACTACTTTTTGCTCTGCTAATAATATGCTTTTTTTTTTAACCTAAGCCACATTTATTTAACTTCACTAATTTTATCTTCCTTTATCTATAAAATGCTTTAAATATAAATTTATATACTAAGGGTAGCAAAAATAATAAGAATGCTTCTTTGGAGGAGGATACTGAACAACAATAAATTTCTGTTGATTTTTCCTGCTTCTTGATCTATGACAGAGGGGAGATTTAAAATGATCTTGTTGTGGGGTAAACACTATGAGTGAGAATGTGTTTAGTCAATTTCATAGTGATAGATTGAGTGTTAAGTCTTTTTTGGTCCTATGTGGGAAACTCATAAGAATCAAGAAAGCATTATTTACATTCTTGTGGTAGAATATCTGTAATTGATCAGATCAAATGTAAAGCTAAATATATGCCACAGAAGACTTACCAACTGAAATCTCCCTCTCTCTTTATTTGTGTGTGTTATTTGTCTAACTATCATGAAGTTGGATTGTTAGGCTGTGAATTTTCCGCATGACAGACAAGGTGGCACTTCTTTTCCCTCCACTCAAATCTAGGTGAATAAGGCTCTGAGTATCAGTCTGGAGCATTTCACATTTCTCTAGTTAGACAGTTTCTAGAAAGCAAATCTGTTGATCTTCGTGTGCTTACCTGGGCAAAGGACAGAGAACTGAGGAAACATGACAAGAATAGACATAGGGTGGCAGGTAAACAGCCTGAACTCCTGCTGTTTAGAATAACAAGTTAGTTTCCCAAGGATTAAAAGAGAACCAAATGTAAGACAGCTATACTAGAGTACACTTGTCATTCTCAATCTAGAGAAACATCTGCCAAACGGGGCCTTTAGCAGCAAAAGTTTACTGAAAGAGAACTACTGAGTGAAAAAACAGGATTTGTACTCTCTCAAACTGAGATACAGTACAATGATAGTCCTCTGAAGACTCTGAAGAAGACACATCCTTGAGACAGCTGACATTTTGATGGTACTATGAAACAGGCATGGACGACTAGCTGATGTTCAGATCAGCAGCAATTGATAGACTATTACAGCACCAATTAAGCTGGAACCATCTGTTCTTATTCCACTCCCACCCCAGAGTAACTAGAGACTCTGAATTGGAAGAAGGATGAGATTTCCTAGCCTTCTCATCAGTCCTCCTTCCCATCTTTTGACAGCAGGGTAGGTCTAAGTATCGAGGTAGACAAAAACCCTATCACATCCCATTTCATTTTAGGGTTTTTAAATCTTAAGGCAGTGTATAGATGGATAAGAGGAGGAGTGGAGGTTGGATGTGAGTGATTCTTCAAGTAAACACACTTGTATCAAAGGATCCAAACTAATATACTACAGCTTTCTTATTTTTAGAAAATTTTGTGAATATTTCATGAAATGCCCCTCAATTGGCATCTAATCTTCCATATAAATCTTTTAAAAAGCCTAAGCAGTTCTAATTTCAGTCTTTTGATATCCATAACAAAAAATTGCATTGGGAAGTCCTGAATGCCAGAATTATTATAATGCTGTATGATATAATGAAGATACCTTTATTTTATTCTAAAGCAGAGTAGTAAAAAAGGAATTCAATAATGCAGATGAGAAACACTTATTGTTTTTATTTTCCTCCTGGAAATCTTCTTTTTTATAAGTTTTTTTTTTTTTTTAATAAAGTTTTGGAGGATTAGTTTTACTGAATTGGGGGGATTTCTAGAAAAGTGTAGGTGTCCATTCCACTTCTGTTTTAAATATATAATGTCTATTGTGCTGTGCTCAGCCGGGTCTGACTCTTTGCGACCCCAAGGACTGTAGTCCTCCAGGCTCCTCTGTCCATGGGATTTCCCAGGTGAGAATATTGGAGAGGATTGCCATTTCCTCCTCCATGGTATCTTCCAGACCCAGAGATCAAACCCATGTCTCTTATGTCTCTTGTATTGGAAAGCATATTCCTTACCACTGGCACCATCTGAGAAGCCAGTATATAATGTCTAGCATACTTATATTTATTAAAGTTAAAGGCTTATTCATTTCTGTGGTATATATAATTCAGGTGATTGTAAAACAAGGAACCATTGTTTTCTTACTTATAAATAAATAAGATCTCTAGTGTTTAAACAAAAGGCATTCTTTATTTTAATCACATTATAATAAGTCACAAAGATGGGATATTTTATTAAGATTTGTTTTTGCATGTGTGTAAGAGAGATTTTGGAGAAGGAAATGGCAACCCACTCCAGTGTTCTTGCGTGGAGAATCCCAGGGACGGGGGAGCCTGGTGGGCTGCCATCTATGGGGTCACACAGAGTTGGACACGACTGAAGTGACAGTAGCAGCAAGAGAGATTTTAAAAGAATAATCATACAAATTGTGAAATTATTTGTTCTAGCTCTGTGAAGAATACCGTTGGTAGCTTGATAGGGATTGCATTGAATATATAAATTGCTTTGGGCAGTATACTCATTTTCCCTATATTGATTCTTCCAATCCATGAACATGGTATATTTCTCCATCTATTAGTGTCCTCTTGGATTTCTTTCACCAGTGTTTTATAGTTTTCTATATATAGGTCTTTAGTTTCTTTAGGTAGATATATTCCTAAGTATTTTATTCTTTTCATTGCAATGGTGAATGGAATTGTTTCCTTAATTTCTCTTTCTATTTTCTCATTATTAGTGTATAGGAATGCAAGGGATTTCTGTGTGTTGATTTTATATCCTGCAACTTTACTATATTCATTGATTAGTTCTAGTACTGGATGCTTGGGGCTGGTGCACTGGGACGACCCAGAGGGATGGTATGGGGAGGGAGGAGGGAGGAGGGTTCAGGATGGGGAACACATGTATACCTGTGGCAGATTCATTTTGATATATGGCAAAACCAATACAATATTGTAAAATAAAATAAAATAAAATTAAAAAAAAGAATAAGCAAAGCTTTCTAAACTGTCTTTGTTTTGTTCCTAATACAATGGCAATAAAATGATATTGCTATTGAAAAGATAATTTCGATCTCAGGTCATAGGCAGGTGTGAATGTATTAATGTAAAATTTAGGCATAATATGTTACTGTTATTTCAAAGGGAAATTAGAGATTAGATTATTCTCTAACCATCAGTTTGTTATCTTTGATATTTGTAGATACCTGTCAGTTATGTGTATGATAGATTAATAATTAACTTCTAACTTACATATGTATTATTATCTATGAGAATAATACAACTTGCATGATTTATGTATGTTACTTTCCTGGTAAATAAACCCAAACTGAGAACTATAAAAATAAGGATATAAACATCAAAATATAAAACAAAAAAGTTAATAAAATGTTGACTAATACATTCTAATGGATTAACTAACTGTTAATAACTATAATTTAACTACTCCCTATCACATGATTAAGAACAAATAGGATAAATTATTTATGTGTACCTGTGACATAAATATGATAGTTATTGCAAATGTTTAAAATTCTGATAGCATTCTAAGGAACATAAATTTTCTCAAAGGAAGAAACCTAAAGGAAGATTGAAATCTGTGTCTTACAAAAGCTTTGTCTTCCTCAAAAGACATGTAAGTGAGTGAAAACTTGATGTGATTTACTAAACCTATGGCTGTGATTGTCTCATAATTTGTTTTCCTGCTACAGTTGTACATACCTTCCTTCATAAACTTTTTACATACCTGATTCTCCTACCATTTTTTGAAGCTGAACACTAATAGATGATAGGCAGTTTTTTTTAAGATGAGGAAACTGAGGCTTAGAAAGGTAAGCCAGTTGAATAGTTCACACAGCCCACAATTGACTAAGGCAGGATTTTAAACTCTTACTTTACAATACCCTCACTGTTATAAAATAAATAAAATAGTATAAAATAAAAATGTCAACTATCCTGTGGAAATTTGAGGTCAAGATATTTAATTTTTTTTTTTACAAAATCAATACTATATTATAAAGTAATTAGCCTCCAATTAAAATAAATAAATTTAAATTAAATTAAGATATTTAATTTTTTAAGTTAATTTTTCTGGAACTCAGACCATCCTCTGAAGGAACAAAGACTCTGAAACAGTGGGATTCTAAAGCTAAATCCATCCTAGAGATGTTAATTTTTATCATAATTTTCTCTATTAAGGCACAAATTGGCACAGATGAGGCATATTGGTATTTTTACTCTTGAACTTGTATTGTATGTAAACATTCTCTCTGTTCTGGTATACAAATATTTTGAATTCTTCAGTGAATGCTTCATAAGATTTGTAATACTATATTAAAGGAGAATGCTGTATGCAGTTGTGAAATACAAGAACATTATACAAAGCCAGACTTAGTATGTATGATACAGATAATAAAAGAAATATTTTATAATAGACAAAGTCTAGGCCTGAGATGTGTGATGAGCATAGTTGGATATCAGCACCCAAAAAGTGCAAAAACTCTGTAGGTGTGAATGAAAAAAAAGCTGCCTCATAAGAACTGTGGAAATAGATATTAGACTGGGTCTTCTTTTTCTGGGTGAAGCTAGAAAGTCAAAAGTTCAAAAATCTTCTCTGAGAATTTCCAAATCACACTCAAATATTTTGGGTTGTTGACCCTATGGCCACATTTTCCCCACAAAAGACTCTAGGAACAAAATTAAGTAGTCCTAAACCAGTCCCATCACTTCATGGGAAATAGATGGGGAAACAGTGGAAACAGCGTCTGACTTTATATTTTGGGCTCCAAAATCACTGCAGATGGTGACTGCAGCCATGAAATTAAAAGACGCTTACTCCTTGGAAGGAAAGTTATGACCAACCTAGACAGCATATTGAAAAGCAGAGACATTACTTGGCCAACAAAGGTCCGTCTAGTCAAGGCTATGGTTTTTCCAGTGGTCATGTATGGATGTGAGAGTTGGACTGTGAAGAAGGCTGAGCACCGAATAATTGATGCTTTTGAACTTGGTGTTGGAGAAGACTCTTGAGAGTCCCTTGGCCTGCAAGGAAATCCAACCAGTCCATTCTGAAGGAGATCAGCCCTGGATTTCTTTGGAAGGAATGATGCTGAAGCTGAAACTCCAGTACTTAGGCCACCTCATGCGAACAGTTGACTCGCTGGAAAAGACTCTGATGCTGGGAGGGATTGGGGGCAGGAGGAGAAGGGGACGACAGAGGATGAGATGGCTGGATGGCATCACCGACTCGATGGACATGAGTCTGAGTGAACTCTGGGAGTTGGTGATGGACAGGGAGGCCTGGCATGCTGCGATTCATGGGGTCTCAAAGAGTCAGACACGACTGAGTGACTGAACTGAACTGAAATTGGTTTTAACTTCAAGGCCTTGGAAGAAGTGAACACCCTTTATGGATAACTATACTTGAGAGCTGGTCTTCAAAAAATTATCTTTGGTAAATTTTCAAAAGATACGAATTAATAATGAAAATAATTCTTAAATTTACAAGGGAAAATATAAATTACAGAATCAAAACTATGAAACTGAAATATTTAGACATAGAATATGATTTTCAAAATTTTAAAATTGCATAACAAAGGAACAAGCACACAGAGATGAAATCCTCTTGGAAGAAAGGGGCCAGCAGTGGGAGATTAATTCACAGACAGCCTTGAACTAGGGTCTGGTTAACTGCAGGAAGTCTCTTCCCCTGAAGTTACTATTGCTGCTGCTGCTGCTAAGTCGGTTCAGTCGTGTCTGACTCTGTGTGACCCCATAGACAGCAGCCCACCAGTTACAGCCTTCCACATTTAACTTGCAGTTGCCAACTCAGCAAGATAAGGGTGTAAGGTCTTAACATTCCACATTCTTTTAGGTTTCTCCTTCAGGTCACACCAGATCCAAAGTTCCCAACGAGGTTGGCTGAATCTTTGGGAGACCTGTATCATAGTTCCATTTCTTCCTCTGCCCAGTTCGTCCTTTGCCTGGTTCTCTCCCTTTCTCTCACAGATGATGATACCTAATTAACATCTGAAATAATTAAAGTTTATCTCAGTAATATTCACTTCTTGAAGACTCAGTGGGCAATAGAATCACATAGAATTTTTTAATGAAAAAGAAGCTATGTATATATTTAAAATTGCAAATTTAAAACATAATGGTCAAACTGCAGATTAGACAGATCAAGTAGGAAACACTAAATAAAGCTTTGGGAACAATGTCGAACAGTTCTCTGATCACAAATTGTAAATGGACTAACCTCTTCAACTAAAGTACAAAAATTACCAAACTGAATTAAAAATAAATAGAAAATAAATCTAGGCCATATTTATTAACAAGTGGTGGTGTTGGTTTAGTCACTAAGTCATGTCCAACTCTTGTGACTGTATGGACTATTATAGCCTGCCAGGTTCCTCTGTGCATGGGGTTTCCTAGGTAAGAATACTGAAGTGGATTGCCATTCCCTGATCTCCAGGGGATCTTCTTGACCCAGGGATTGAACCTCAATTTCCTGTATTACAGGCAGATTCTTTGCCACTGAGCCACCTGGGAAGCCCTTATGAACAAGAATCATATCTAAAAAATATAATACAAAAAGAGGAAAAGTAAAGTGAAGGAAGTTTTGAGGTATTGGCTGTACCTACTAGACAATGAGAGGGCTTACCAGGTGGTGCTAATGGTAAAGAGCACAGCTTCCAATGCAGGAGATGAAAGAGACGTGGGTTTGATCCCTGGGTCAAGAAGATCCCCTGGAGAAGGGAATGGTAACCCACTCCAGTATTCCCTCTGAAAAAAAAATCCCATGGACAGAGGATCCTGACAGGCTATAGTCCATTGGGTCACAAACGGTCCGACATGACTGAGCACGCACACACACATGTACATCAAACAACAACAAAACATGAAAAACTTGTTACTATATTAAAACAGTTCAACTGCTACACTCACAACTTTTTTGAAGACAATGTTATCTTGCCTCACTCATGCCTTTCCATGAACTCATTAGTGATGAAGCTACTAACAAGAATAACTCTTATTTGAGAACATGAGCAGCCGATTACAATCTGAATAGTTCTTTTAGACACACATCTTAAAAAAAAAGAAAAAAAAAAAAAAACAAGAGATATAAATCCTCTTGATGGGAGTAGATGAGCTCTCTCTGAGTATTCCTAATGTCATGCTCAGCACTAGTCCAGCTACCACTGTGGTGTCACTTTGCTTTCCTCTATGCTTGGTGTGTACTACATATTTAATGAAGTGTTAAAAAATAATGTACATGCATCTAGACAACTCAAGTAAAAAAGAAGAGTGAAAAAAAGAAAGTAAAAATTATTAAAATAGGAAGGTAAAACATATTGAACCTTGAAAATGCTCAGATATCAATTTTCCCAGATTTCACACTTGTTACAGTTGTTCACCAATAATAGCAACAGATAAACATAATATTTTAAGAAAATTTATTATTATTTTTGTTTCCAAGTCAATTGTATAGATGATAATTTACATGTGGCAGCAAGACTAGGCTATGAGAAATATCAGTAAGCCAATTTTATTAGAAGTGGGGTAGTAGTTTTCAGTTCAGAGTACTGAGGGTACTGAACATAAACAAAGTTGGTTATTTTTATTTATTTTTTTTTTGAGTTTTTAAAGAGTTTCATAAATATGGTCTAGTACAGAAACCAAGAATATTTTGTTTGATAAAATTCCTTGGCTTCTAATTTTCAGTATAATTTCACTTTTTGTTTTTCTAAAAAAAATCATTTATTATATTAGTGCCCAATTTCTAATATCAGTAGCACGTTCTGCCTTGCCAAAAGAAAACCCCAGTAGAGCAGTAAATGAGATTAAGGTTGAGCCCTAAATGTAGAAAACTGCTAAAAGAAAATATTATTTTGGTTATGTTGACCTTTTACTTTTATTGGTAAAGCTTAAATTGGAGGGAAGAAAAAGAAAAAAAATAACCAAAGCCAAAGTAAATATTATACTCAGACCTTCAAATATAAGCATTTTTCATTTCTCTTTGCAATATATAACATAATTATTAGGTGGGAATTTCTGCACAGAAACATCTCTTCATAAAGAATTATTAAATTTTTTTAACAGAAACAAAATGCATGCAAATTCAATATTTTGATTGGAAAGTAAATATGGATATACAAAGATATATATTTTTTCACTGCAGAATACTGTGTTATTTTGTGTCTGGCTAGTACTCCAGTACTCTTGCCTGGAAAATCCCATGGACGGAGGAGCCTGGTAGGCTGCAGTCCACGGGGAAGCTAAGAGTCGGACACGACTGAGCGACTTCACTTTCACTTTTCACTTTCATGCATTGGAGAAGGAAATGACAACCCACTCCAGTGTTCTTGCCTGGAGAATCCCAGGGATGGGGGAGCCTGGTGGGCTGTCATCTCTGGGGTCGCACAGAGTCAGACATGACTGAACCGACTTAGCAGCAGCAGCAGTGCTTTATGGATCAAACGACATTGTAATTGCTGTGGTGGTATCCTAAATGATTGATTTATTCACTCATTTAACAAATATTTTTCAGTCACTTATGTGGTATCATGCATTTGCTATACTGGGCACTGAGATTATGGTGGTTAAAACAAACAAACAGAAGAAAAGCATTAACTTTTCCCCTTTGTCAAATTTCCATTTATCAGAGACAGAATAAATCAAGTTAATAAATTGTTTAAATATTATTATCAGTCTATGATCGGCTGCTATTCATTCCTATTCCCGTTAACAGAAAAAAAAAAAAATCCTTGAAATAATAAAATATATTCCTTTCCTCCCCTTCCTGAAATTCAGTTATTGATTTCAACTCATGTTGGACAGACTTTTCCCCTGGTTTCACTGAAATTGTTTTACTCAGCATCTTTCATAAGGTATGCCTTTGAAACTTCCAAAGATTTTTCTAAGGGTTAGTTTTGTGTCCATAATGGTTATGTAAGTTACAAGTTAGCTATATCTATTATATAAAGTTAATTCTTGCCCTCCTCCAATTATTCTTTTCTTTAGTCACATATGTAAATTGTCTATAAGAAAATAACAGTGTTGCTTGGAGAGAGGGAATTACCAGCAGAAAATGAAAAGTGTCCAGTGTTGGAGTTGAGAGAAGCATGGAGGAGTATGAACAACAGTGTTGACTTCTAGTGAGCCATTGGGGAATAGATCTGATGCCGGGAGCCAGCATGGGAGTTCCCATCCATGACAAATGTCATGCGGAGAGGCCTGATATGCAAAGGTGAGTCAGGACTCGAGGGGCCCCCTGGATCTGCTTGAGCATCTACCCCAAAATCAGAATCTGTCTGTTCTACTATTTTACAACTTTCACCAACTCCTCTGACATTAACGGGGGGCTATCCCTGACCACCTTTCTTTGAAGAAAATCAACTTAAAGCTCTAGTTAATTAGCCTCCCGGGCATAATAGGAGTGTTTCAATCCAAACCCCTCAGATGGCTCTCTAACCTGCCTGACAGGTTTACCTGGACTCCTACAGCTACGCATACAATTGTTTACAGCCTCCCAACCTTGAGAGGCACGGGAAGCTTAAGATTTTCAAATAGCATAGAACCTCTCAGGGAGTTAGAAAAAAAAAAAAAAAGAACTGGTGGAGAATTTCATTGTTGAGCCAATGCTTGCTGCCAAGTTTCCATATCTCCTGTATTGCATCCTTGGGAATATATTAATTAATACAGTTGGTATATAGAAAAAATAAGCAGTGGCCTTGGTGTTAACAGCTTAGACCCTTAACGTAATAAATTCTTTCCTTGTTGTGAGCCCACTGCACCTTTGCCCTATAGGAATGCAACTTTATCTAACACTTTGATGGCGCCAAACTTTAAAATAATTACTCTTAGAAAAAATAAGTTTTCTGGTTAACTAACCTTTATCAGAACAAAGAGTTATAAAATGTTAATAGGCCTTCTGGCCAGAAGATGATGTAAATCACCTAAAGTATTTGTATACGATAAGTTTGCAGAAAAGAAAGCCTGGTCTCGATAAGGATCAAGGACTGCCGACTTTGCATGACTTTACACCCCCTATTATCCTCTATGCACAACTTAAGCCTTATATAAGCTCCCTTTGAAAATAAAGCTACAGGCCTTGCTCATCAGGCTTGGTCTCCCCGTGTCATTCTTGCTTCCCTTTCTCTCCTTTTCTTCACTGTTTTTCCTTCAGGATGACTGAATGGAGCATGGGGGCTCTCTGAGACCACTTACCTGCCTGGGCTTCTAAGACCCACTCAAGAAGGTACCTAAGGTGGGGCACCTTCAGCTATTCGAGAGGGCGCCTGTGGCCTCCATGGTCAGAGCAAGTTCGGTGTCACGAAGTTTATTAGTTTCCCACGTAAACCAGTCAGATCAAGCCTCTGTCTTTCTCTTTTATCTATTCTTTCAATCGCCAATGTCGTCTTCCTGAAGATATCCCTGGATCCAACCAGGGCTGGACCCCAGTAATCTGACAAATTATTCAATGGATATTAGGTGCTCTTAATTAAGGGTGGTTGCAAAGGAAGTACAGATAACTAATGTTAGCTAGAAATCTCTTGCCTAAACTATTCACTTATCAAATATCAACGTTTTTAGTGGAAACAAACACCACTTTATTTTGCTCAGATCTTTTTAAATTCCTTAATCACAGTATTCATCAATACATATTTTAATCTTTTGTTCATGTTTCTAAATTCTACGAGTTTGTAAGATTCATAAACATTTTCATTTGTAGTTGAATTTCTTAGTAAAAATATCTTCATGTGTACATGTGTGCTTAGTCACTCAGTTGTGTTGGACTGTTTGTGACCCCATGGACTGCAGCCTGCCAGGCACCTCTGTCCTTGAAATTTTTCTGACAAAGATACTGGAGTGGGTTGGCATTTCTTCCTCGAGTGAAAAATATCTTCATATGTTTTCCACGACAAATGCTAGCTTAACCAACTTCGAACATTTCACTTTTGAATCCCAAGGGCTAATATACCACTCATTACATAGTAAAGCAACATTCATTAAATTCATGCTAAACAAAAGGCATCAACTTGTAATCACTAATGAAAATAACATGATAAGATCATAGTAATTAACTTATAGTATTTTTAGTTATACCCTCAGAGATCTTTATCCCATAAGAATTTTAAACCATTGGTTACTGATTACCAAGTTGTGTATTAGGCATCTAACAATGCTTTATCATTTCTTTTCGTAGCAGATGATTTTAATTGATTTTTTTGTTTAGAAGTAGTTTACATCATTAGAGAGCTGGTATATCAATACAATGAAACATTATCTGTCTATAATAAGGAACGTGGGAGACACATGTTAATATGGAATAATCTCACATATATATTTGTGTAGAGACCAAATTATATTTTAATTTGGTATATGTATAATATTTTACTATTTTCATGTATAATAGTATGCATAATATTTGACTATTTTTAAGATCAGTGGTAGCACTGTGAATATATATGATTAAAAAATATATGTGTGTGTATTTTACTTATAGAAATATTATAAGGAAATAAAAATACTTTAACAAATGGTTACTCATCAGAAGAGAAGAAACAGAGCAGAAGGGAAAAGAATTGAAATTTAACATCTCCAAATACATTTTGATGTGTATATTACCTCTGCAATCATATATTTAATATTCAAAATTTAAAATTAAAACAATCTCAAAACACTGAGAACAAACTAAAGCAAATGAATATCATTGTATATCATATTACTGACATAACCACACTGAGAGAATAATTTTTCAAATGACTTTAGATATTGTTTTAACTATATATTCTAATAAAATATTTTCTAAATACTAACACAATAATGACAATTTAATTTATTCATCTAATCATTAAAAATTATATTAATGTTAATAATTTGAAAAATTTTAACTAGGAAAAATGTAAAATAATAATGCTAATACTGACAGGGATTAACACACTTTCAGTAAGAAAGAAAGAGTAAAAATAGGAAATAAAATTTTTTTATAAATATTATACTGCTAAGTTTGAATTAGGACTATTATTATGAATTTTTGTGCTTTCTTATTTTAAAATATATTAAATATTAATTATATATTATTAATTAATTAAATTTGTTTGTGCTCTCCAAGAGTCTCTGTTTCCCCTGTCCTGTGGAAGTTTTGTAATCAAATCTTGCTGACCTTCAAACTCATTTTCCCTGAGGAACTTCTTTGGTATAAATGTTCTCCAGTTTGTGGATCACCCACCTGGCAGCTCGATCCTCTAAGAGGATTTATGCCATATTCTGTGCCTCATATTATAGTACTTTTTATATACAATTGAAAGAAATTAAATTTAGAAGCAAAAGAAAATAAAATCTATTGGCATAATCAGTATAAATTCTCACAGAATTGTAGAATGTTCTATATCAATTTAGTAGGAGAGAAATGTCATCTACTGAGTGATTATATTTTAAAAGTTGTACATTTTAAATCACTGAAAGTGTTAGTAACATGTATAATCAATTATATAGAGTTCTCCTGCCCCAAAGTACACTGAATTTGAATTACATATGTTCTCTAGCATTGCATTTTTAAAATTAATTCTGTAGAACGTATTATCAGTTCTATAATAGTAACACTCAAATCAAGACTATTAGTGCAAGATACTTAAGATTCTCCAAAGAGAATATTTGAGAGAATTATTTTGTTTAAGAGAATTATATATGTTCATAAGTCCTAGTTTACAAAATTTTACTTCCCATATTGACCTCTCTAGAGCAAAGTCTGGATTTTTTTTTTCTTTCTATAAATGACCATATAGCAAATACTTTAGTCTTCGAAGACCATGTGGTTTCTGTTACAAACACTCAACTCTGCCCTTACAGATTGCATAGACAACAGGTAAAATAAAGGGCATGTCTGTGCTGCACTAAAACTCTATCTACAAAAATAGACTGCAGTCTGATTTGCCCAGCTAGTTATAGTTTGTCAGTTCTGCTCTGGAAGAAAGAAGTGTACTTTGAGGGGATCATGAGTATTAGACTTAAAGTTCTTCCCAAAACGAGGATTGCCTAAATTAATCAATTACAAAGAAATGAAATGAGAAGGCATTGCACAAGTTTTCATATATTTATACTAGGCTAAGTTTCCTCAGCAATCAATGCAAAGAAATAGAATAAAACAATAGAATGGGAAAGACCAGAGATTTCTTCAAGAAAATTAGAGATGCCAAGAAAATATTTCATGCAAAGATGGGCTTGATAAAGGACAGAAATGGTATGGGCCTAACAGAAGCAGAAGATATTAAGAAGAGGTGGCAAGAATACACAAAAGAACTGTACAAAAAAGATCTTCATGACCCAGATAATGACGATGGTGTGATCACTCACCTAGAGCCAGACATCCTGGAATATGAAGTCCAGTGGGCCTTAGAAAGCATCACTACAAACAAAGCTAGTGGAGGTGATGGAATTCCAGTTGAGCTATTCCAAATCCTAAAAGATGATGCTTTGAAAGTGCTGCACTCAATATGCCAGCAAATATGGAAAACTCAGCAGTGGCCACAGGACTGGAAAAGGTCAGTTTTCATTCGAATACCAAGAAAGGCAATGCCAAAGAATGCTCAAACTACCGCACAAGTGCACTCATCTCACATGCTGGTAAAGTATGCTCAAAATTCTCCAAGCCAGGCTTCAGCAATATGTCAACCATGATCTTCCAGTTGTTCAAGCTGGTTTTAGAACAGGCAGAGGAACCAGAGACCAAATTGCCAACATCCACTGGATCATCAAAAAAGCAAGAAAGTTCCAGAAAAAAACATCTATTTCTGCTTTATGAATATACCAAAGGACTTGACTGTGTGGATCACATTAAACTGTGGAAAATTCTGAAAGAGATGGGAATACCAGACCACCTGACCTGCCTCTTGAGAAATTTGTATGCAGGTCAGGAAGCAACAGTTAGAACTGGACATGGAACAACAGACTGGTTCCAAATAAGAAAAGGAGTACGTCAAGGCTGTCTATTGTCACCGTGCTTATTTAACTCATATGCAGAGTACATCATGAATAATGCTGGGCTGGAAGAAGCACAAGCTGGAATCAAGATTGCTGGGAGAAATATCAATAACCTCAGATATGCAGATGACACCACACTTATGGCGGAAAGTGAGGACGAACCAAAAAGCCTCTTGATGAAGGTGAAAGAGGAGAGTGAAAAAGTTGGCTTAAAACTCAACATTCAGAAAACGAAGATCATGGCATCTGGTCCCATCACTTCATGGGAAATAGATGGGGAAACAGTGGAAACAGTGTCAGACTTTATTTTAGGGGTCTCCAAAATCACTGCAGATGGTGACTGCAGCCATGAAATTAAAAGGAGCTTACTCCTTGGAAGAAAAGTTATGACCAACCTAGACAGCATATTGAAAAGCAGAGACATTACTTGGCCAACAAAGGTCCATCTAGTCAAGGCTATGGTTTTTCCTGTGGTCATGTCTGGATGTGAGTTGGACTGAGAAGAAAGCTGAGTGCTGAAGAATTGATGCTTTTGAACTGTGGTGTTGGAGAAGACTCTTGAGAGTCCCTTGGACTGCAAGGAGATCCACCCAGTCCATTCTGAAGGAGATCAGTCCTGGGTGTTCTTTGGAAGGAATGATGCTAAAGCTGAAACTACAGTACTTTGGCCACCTCATGAAAAGTGTTGACTCATTGGAAAAGACTCTGATGTTTGGATGGATTGGGGGCAGCAGGAGAAGGGGACGACAGAGGATGAGATGGCTGGACGGTATCACTGACTTGATGGACATGAGTTTCAGTGAACTCCAGGAATTGGTGATGGACAAGGAAGCCTGGCGTGCTGCCATTCATGGGGTCACAAAGAGTCAGACACAACTGAGTGACTGAACTGAACTGATGCATGACCTAAAACAAAATGTACACAGTTAAATACAACCAATACATGCTACTAAGCAAAGAAATCACTTTATTAAGAAAGCTGTTTTTGTAATAATGATATGCAATAAATATTCTAAAGTAATTCTGACATCAGTATAACTTATATTTAATATATGTTGCATTCTAATCAGAACATTAAAAATTTGTTCAACCCAGAAAGTATATAATATATATGAATGTATTATATATATACATAAATATATATGTACTTTATTCCACAGAATCAAGTATTTTTACTAGATTCAATAAATAGAGTACAGAGATTAAAATCAGAAAGAACCATATTTGTATATGCTGAAACTTGTGTGTGTGTGTGTGTGTGTGTGTGTGCTTGTAGTGTGTCTTTATGTGAATATAAAAAAAATCTGTTGAGGTCATATGATATTAGTGAGATTTACTTTTTCAGATAGCCCATATACCACTTTCAGTTCAGTTCAGTTCAGTTCAGTCGCTCAGTCATCTCAGACTCGTTGCAACCCCATGAATCCCAGCATGCCAGGCCTCTCTGTCCATCACCAACTCCCGGAGTTTACTCAAACTCATGTCCAGCAAGTCGGTGATGCCATCCAGCCATCTCATCCTCAGTCGTTCCCTTCACCTCCTGCCCCCAATCCCTCCCAGCATCAGGGACTTTTCCAATGAGTCAACACTTTTCATGAGGTGGCCAAAGTACTGGAGTTTCAGCTTAGCATCAGTCCTTCCAATGAATACCCAGGACTAATCTCCTTTAAGATGGACTGGTTGGATCTCCTTGCAGTCCAAGGGACTCTCAAGAGTCTTCTCCAACACCACACTTCAAAAGTATCAATTCTTTGGCACTGAGCTTTCTTCACAGTCCAACTGTCACATCCAGACATGACCACAGGAAAAACCATAGCCTTGACTAGATGGACCTTTGTTGGCAAAGTAATGTGTCTGCTTTTGAATATGCTATCAAGGTTGGTCATAACTTTCCTTCCAAGGAGTAAGCGTCTTTTAATTTCATGGCTGCAATCACTATCTGCAGTGATTTTGGAGCAAAAAAAATTAAAGTCTGACACTGTTTCCCCTGTTTACCCATCTATTTCCCATGAAGTGATAGGACCAGATTCCATAATCTTCGTTTACTGAATGTTAAGCTTTAAGCCAACTTTTTCTCTCTGCGCTTTCACTTTCATCAAGAGACTTTTTTTTTTTTCACTTTCTGCCATAAGTGTGGTGTCATCTGCATATCTGAGGTTATTGATATTTCTCCCAGCAATCTTGATTCCAGCTTGTGCTTCTTCCAGCCCAGCGTTTCTCATGATGTACTCTGCATAGAAGTTAAATAAGCAGGGTGACAATAGACAGTCTTGACGTACTCCTTTTCCTATTTGGAACCAGTCTGTTGTTCCATGTCCAGTTCTAACTGTTGCTTCCTGACCTGCATACAAATTTCTCAAGAGGCAGGTCAGGTGGTCTGGTATTCCCATCTCTTTCAGAATCTTCCACAGTTTAATAGGATCCACACAGTCAAAGGCTTTGGTATAGTCAATAAAGCAGAAATAGATGGTTTTCTGGAACACTCTTGCTTTTTCCATGATCCAGGAGATATTGGCAATTTGATATCTGGTTCCTCTGCCTTTTCTAAAACAGCTTGAACATCTGGAAGTTCACAGTTCATGTACTGCTGAAGCCTGGCTTGTAGATTTTTGAGCATTACTTTACTAGCGTGTGAGATGAGTGCAGTTGTACCGTAGTTTGAGCAGTCTTTGGCATTGCCTTTCTTTGGGATTGGGATGAAAACTGATGTTTTCCAGTCCTGTGGCCACTGCTTAGTTTTCCAAATTTGGTGGCATACTGAGTGCAGCACTTTCACAGCATCATCTTTCACTATTTGAAATAGCTAAACTGGAATTCCATCACTTCCACTAGCTTTGTTCATAGTGATGCTTTCTAAGGCCCACTGGACTTCACATTCCAGGATGTCTGGCTCTAGGTGAGTGATCATACCATCGTGATTATTTGGGTCATGAAGAGCTTTTATATACCACTTTACATTCCCCATTGATTTGGCTAGATGTATAATTCCTTGTAGACACCTGGTGGCTCCATAAGGCAAGAGCAGCAGTAGCATATCTGAACACTACTTTATCTTGACTCTTGGTTTTCTTGCTCCAGTCAAAAGCTCTCAGTGGCATCATTCCCCAAAACAGAGTTCTGCTAAGGTTGAGAAAAACAACGGTTTCACCATAGTAGATACCTCTTATCCTTACTATTTTGTCACGTCCAGGAAAATGAATAATGTCATTGATACACTTACTTTTAAGGAACTATGTATAAATGTTGAGGTCTCCTGATTGTCAACTGAAATTCATAGGCATAAGACTCATGTGCATCTGTGAGAAAAATTTTTGATACTCTTCTATCAGCAAACAATCTATTTCTAATTTTATATTGACCAGAAAAGCCTGTCACTTATACTAATTTAAAGCAAGTTTTACAAATGCAAAGAAAAACATAAAACTTTAAAGGTAAAAATGTATAAGAACCAACTGGTATAAAGAAAAACTGAGATGGGAAAACCAAAAGGCATGAGATGATAATATAGTATTTACTGAACAAGCTTTTATTAAATACTTAAAAGGAAATACATGAAGGGAATTAGAAGATGAGCCACATAAGTAGTCTGTCTCCCTCTATGTAATTCCACTATTTTATTTCTATTTCTCTTCAGTCAAGAGCTCCCATTTATGGTCTCAGATTTGTTCTAATCACTGAACCAATTCTGACAAAAGTTTGAAGTTTAGGGTCTCCTAGAATCTAATCCATTATGTCTTTGTATTAAGTAAACCTTTTGGGAAGAGAACTTTCAGAGAGTATTAATCAGATCTTGGGTTAAGCACAATTTATTATCAAGAAGTCCATTGTTTTGGTAAAAGAATGTCTGTGCCCAGTATCTTTATCTTTTCAAATTGTGAACCCACTGCTGCTGCTGCTGCTAAGTCACTTCAGTCGTGTCCTACTCTGTGTCCCTACACGTGTCCTACTCGTGACCCCATAGATGGCAGCCCACCAGGCTCCCCCATCCCTGGGATTCTCCAGGCAAGAACACTGGAGTGGGTTGGCATTTCCTTCTCCAGTGCATGAAAGTGAAAAGTGAAAGTGAAGTCGTGTCTGACTCTCCACGACCCCATGGTAGGACTACCTACCATGGTAGGGCATACCAGTCCTAGCCCAGGGAAGACTGCAGCCTACCAGGCTCCGCCGTCCATGGGATTTTCCAAGCAAGAGTACTGGAGTGGTGTGAACCCACATACATATCTAAATCTTACTTTTGTGTCCATTCTACATATACGATCAACTAACTTGTCTAATATACCTGATTCTTAAAAGAGTTAGTACCATATATAATCACTAGTGTTAACTCTATGAATCACAAAAACAATACCTTGTTCTACCTTTTGTAAACAGGTATCTCACGTGCTCTCCTGGACTTATTTGGTTGGATTTCCATAAGCAAAACACTGTATTAACTCATACCCCAAAGCTTATGTGAGCTACCATCAGTTCAGTTCAGTCCATTCGCTCAGTCAAGTCCAACTGTTTATGACCCCATGAACTGCACCACTCCAGGCCTCCCTGTCCATCACCAACTCACAGAGTTCACCCAAACTCATGTCCATTGAGTCGGAGATGCCATCCAACCATCTCATCCTCTGCTGTCCCCTTTTCCTCCTGCCCTCAATCTTTCCAAGCATCAGTGTCTTTTCCAATGAGTCAGATCTTTGCATCAGGTGGCCAAAGTACTGGAGTTTCAGCCTCAGCATCAGACCTTCCAATGAACACCCAGGACTGATCTTCTTTAGGATGGCTGGTTGGATATCATGGCAGTCCAAGGGACTCTCAAGAGTCTTCTCCAACACCACACTTTAAAAGCATCAATTCTTCAGTGCTCAGCTTTCTTTATAGTCCAACTCTCACACCCATACTTGCTGCTGCTGCTGCTGCTGCCAAGTCGCTTCAGTTGTGTCTTACTCCGTGCGACCCAAGAGACGGCAGCTTACCAGGCTCCCCTGTCTCTGGGATTTTCCATGCAAGAGTACTGGAGTGATTGCCATTGCCTTCTCCACACCCATACATGACTACTGGAAAAACCATAGCCTTGACTAGATGGACCTTTGTTGGCAAAGTAATGTCTTTGCATTTTAATATGCTGTCTAGGTTGGTCATAACTTTCCTTCCAAGGAGTAAGCGTCTTTTAATTTCATGGCTGCAGCCACCATCTGAAGTGATTTTGGAGTCCCAAAAATAAAGTCTGACACTGTTTCCACTGTTTCCCCATCTATTTGCCATGAAGTGATGGGACTGGATGCCATGATCTTAGTTTTCTGTATGTTGAGCTTTAAGCCAACTTTTTCACTCTCCACTTTCACTTTCATCAAGAGGCTCTTTAGTTCTTCACTTTCTGCCATAAGGGTGGTGTCATCTGCATATCTGAGGTTATTGATATTTCTCCTGGCAATCTTGATTCCAGATTGTGCTTTTTCCAGCCCAGTGTTTTGCATGATGTACTCTGTATATAAGTCAAATAAGCAGGGTGACAATAAACAGCCTTGACATACTCCTTTTCCTATTTGGCACTCCCTAATGTTTCTAATGATGACCCATAATGGCATCAGTCCTGTAATACAGGAGCAAATCATGGGTTAGGATCCTGGCCAATGTTTCCTTAACCCTTGTCTCACTCCCAATTGTCAAATTTCCCAATATATTCTTAGATTGAGAAGAGAAAGACAAAACCTTTAATGATGTCCTGTGGTTAGTCAAATTTGTTTTTTTAACTTGTTACTGAGTTAATAATTTGACTAAAATAATCCAATTTAAGCATGTTAAAAAGGAATTATTGGAAGAAAATTGACAAAAGAATTTTAAAAAGAGCTTTAGAAATAAAAGAGGAGGTGGGTTACAGGTGATTTGTGTGCATGTGTGTGTGCACGCTCAGTAGCCTTTCACTATTTGTGACCCCATGGGTGGTGGCCTCCCAGGCTCCTCTCTCCATGGGGTTATCCTAGCAAGAATACTGGAGGGAGTTGTTATTTCTTCCTCCAGAGAATCTTCCTGACTCAAGGGTCGAAACTGCATCTCCTGTACCTCCTGCTTTGGCAGGTGGATTCTTCACCACTGAGCAATCTGAGAAGTCCTGATACAAATGACTGTATTTCACATTATAGCAAGGTCAGTGGCACAGCAGTATTCATGAGGATTGAGTCAAGGGCAATTATACTAAGAAGTGAGTGAAAGAAAGGAGTATTTATGATCAAAGTCCATAGTGTGTATCCACAAAGATACAGATACTCCAGATAGTCTGTATATAGCAGACAAATGAAAGGAATGCCTAGAATGTAGGTTGGATCTTTCAGAGGAAGATCATAAATGCTAAACTGAAGATGTGCATCCTCAGTTGTTCAGTCATGTCTGACTCTTTGCAACTCCATGGACTGTAGCCCACCAGGCTTCTCTGTCCATGAGATTTTTCAGTCAAGAAGGCTGGAGTGGGTGGCAGTTTCCTCCTCCTGGGGATCTTTCTGACCCAGGGATTGATTCTGTGTCTCCTGTGTCTCCTGCATTGCAGGCAGTTTCTTTACCTCTGAGCCATCAGGAAGCCCCAAACTGAAGATATTCTTCTCAATTTGCTAATTAATTAGGAACCAATGATGCCTGTCATTTTGAGAGTTGATTTTATCAGCTGTGCTTTAGGCTATCCTAAGTCAAACGGTTTGGAATAGGAGAAATTGATGACTGGGCAACAAGTTAGAGCGTTACTGAAATAATTTAAGCAAGAACTAAGGCCAAACTGCATACTGTTACTAAAATTCTGGGCTTTCCTGGTGATTCAGAAGGTAAGGAATCCAGTTGTAATGCAGGAGACCCCGATTCAGAGACTGGGTTTGCTACGTGGGAAAGATTCCCTAGAGAAGGATATGCCAACCCACTCCAGTATTCTTATCTGGAGAATCCCATGGACAGAGGAGCCTGGCAGGCTACAGTCCATGGGGTCCCAAATACCTGGACACAACTAAGCAACTAGGCACACACACACTAGAATTTTTAAGGTGCAAGATAACCCAAAGTCTGATTGAAACTGACTGAGTAAAAAAAAAGAAGGAGAAAATCAGAGATGATTCTAAGCTGAATAAATATGGGAACCATGTTACAAACAGAAATTCTTGATGATTTGTTTCTTTAAGGAAAATTTGATTATTTTTGTAGAGCCTAGATACACTATCATTGGCAGTTCACTTAAGGGATTGGAAAGTATGCCATAGCAGGGACCATGGCATTCAAGTTTAATATTTTGTAATTCTGATATTGCAGAAAACCAAAGGTGGGAGGAAGTGTATGGAGGAGTCATCATTTATGATTGGCTGATATGCTAATTAAATTTCACTACAAACAACCTCCCTCCTAAATTTTTGTTTGGGACTATAGAAGAAATACAGGAAAGAAAAGAAAAGAAAAAAAAAAAAGGTAAGAATCAAGAAAACAAACAGGTCAAAGAAGTTTAGCTGCAGGGGGTTTTGAAGTTCAAATACATAACATAATTATATTATATTATATTTAACTATATAAAATTTGATTATTAAATATGTAATGAATTGAACATTTTATATAACTCCTGTGTTTCCTATTGTACTTAATTTTGAAACTTTACAATAAATGTCATTACATATACATTCATTATTAAATACAATTGATGACAATTCAGCTTGCAATGGTATAGTAAAAAATTATTATTTCTAATGTAACAAAAATATTTGAAAATCTGTGTTTCACTTTTCTAATATATCATAAATTTGAAGTTACTAATATAATAAAGCCTACAATATCCAAAGCAGTTAATACACTTATTGATTAACTACTGATGCAATAAAATTCTAAGGAAGAAGCATAAGTAAATTAAATAACATTCTATTATGTTAAAAGATTTAAAAAATAAACATGTTATAGCTTTATCAGATTAAACAAATGTTTTCTCCCCGTCAGCTCAAGATTGAACCATATTCATTTCCATTTAGCGATTTTAAGGTTTTGTTTTCAAAGTGGCTGCAATTATTATATTTTCAGCACCTGGAACACTGATAACGCATCATGGATAGTGCTCAAAAAATTCTGTTGGGAAAAAAATGAATGAATAAATGGTTGTATAAATGAATCAATCACCTGATTTCTCAACAATAAAAGTTATTTTCTACTATATATTTACAGTCTGTCAGCATGTATGCTGAATAAAAGCTAATTAATTATATCATTAATTCTCACATGATTCTATGAGACAAGGATCTCTCAAGTAAGGAAACAAAGTTAGGAATGATTATGAAATGTTAAGGTCTTACAGGTAGAATAGAGTGGAGTTACTATTGGAACTCTGTCCATTTCTTTGCCACACCACTGATTTTAAAGTGCTGTCTAGTCCCATATTTTCCCTTCTTTCTCAGAGTCTTTCCTACCTGTTTATTACTCATTTATTTTCTAAAAAATCATCCTTAGAGATACTGCTTTAAATTTTTGGTCTAATGTAACCATTTCAACTCATGTTTTTATTTTAGCCATTCCTTATCATAAACGAATCTGACTAGCTCATCTTAGGTGGCTCATTGTCATTCAGGAGAGTAAGATTGAGCAAGTTAATGAAATTTTCTTTGCCTCATCTTCTCCAGTGGTAAATTTAAAATATACCTGTTCAGCCTTTATTGCTGGGCCCCTAGGATTTGTAACCAATAAATATTAGAATTCATTAATGTGAAAAATACCGAGGGACTAAATGTTTCCCCAGATGTTCAACATGTTAATTTAAGAGTTTTACTACTCATAATTTAAGCTTATGTTTTATTATATATATATATATACATATTTTCTTTAGCTTATGGATTTTAACTCCTTCATGTTTTGTAAATATGCTTACCTATTCTTTTGTACCCTTTTTTCATATTTCTTCTTAAATATGATTAGGTTTGCAAATCTTGCAGATTTTCACTACAGTTTTCCATTTAAAATCTCCAACATGTTCATCCTTCATTTTTCTCCTATTTGTTGGTTAGAAAGTACACTAATATCATCTTTAGAATGACCTAATGAGTACCAACATACTGATAAGTCTTGTCAGTATCTGGCAACCCTGCCGTGACTGATAAGAAATAAATCATAGCCAACATCAATGTGAGAGGAAAGCTCTATTGTAGAAGAAAATTCATTCTGCTGTGTATATTGGGTTTCTGAATACAGAACTAAATTACATCAGTAAGAAGTTTCATAGTAGCAGTGTGTTTAGATTGGTCTATGAGAGAAGGTATCTACAATCTAATAAAATTCTTTCATAATATTTATTTATTTTTATTTTTATAAAGTTATTTAATAAGTCTTATAAAGATAAAGAAATGTAAGGGAAAGGGAAACTAGTTTTTTTTTTTTTTCATTCATGCTGAAACTATGTAGCTGAGACAAATTTAAGTGTAGCAGAAATGGCTGGGAATATCAACTCTTCACTAGTCTTTTCATTGTATATTAACTCCTTAGTAGTCTCTCATGTTAAATGGGAAAAGCATGTAGAACACTCAAAAATATTTCTGCAGTATCTTACCCTCAAAGTAAGCATCTACTTTTGCCTCAGTCTCCAAGAAAAATCCTTCCTCATAGGATTTGCATCACAGAGGAATATTTCTCGTTATAAGTCCCGTTCTAAGTTTTGTACTCCCAAAATGATAAGGTCTCTTTGGACTAAGTATCTATCATTTCATATTTCTTCATTAAGTGACTTTACCACCAAAGTCTTTCCTGTAACACTTTTGGTAATACCATGGAATACCCACCACCTACCATCACCACATTCATTTCATTCTAAAAAAAATTATCTCAATGAATACCCCAAAGCAATAAAGTTGACTAAAAGCCTAATTTTAATTATAGCTAGAAGGAGTGTGTGTGTGTGCGTGTGTGTTTCAATAGTCAAGTATAGTATGCTAAAGGCTTTACAGTACTTAACCATATGTAACTTTGGCCTGTTGGCATGGGCTCCTGTCATCTAGGGGTAACATAAATAAAAAGTAAAGACAATAGTTTCAAGGTATTTTTGGTTTTACTTGATGTCAACTTTTCTCAGGACAGCCTACTGAGGAGCAAAAGCAAACAACCCTAAGAGACCTTACTCACTCATAAATAACCTTGCAGATGACATTCTCACTCTCCACTACAAGAGGTTCAGATACTTCAAAAGCTAATTGAAATATATATGTTTACCAGCTCCTCTATGTAATTTCTGCATGTATTTCCTTTTTTCCAATTTGCTTATTTGGAAATGACAAGTCATTTTCCAAGAGAAGACTCAATTAGACCTCTATTGCTAAAGAAGAATCTCTCAAAACTAGCATTTTTCTCTAATGCTTTGTGCCTGAGACTTAAGGAGTCTATTAAAAAGGCAGGATTTTCTTATTAGAATGCACAGACTTGATGATTGTGTCAGAATAACAGTTACCAGCATTGTAGAATTTAAAAAAATCAAAGCAAAACTCCATTAAATGTCACTGCTGCTGTTGCTAAGTCGCTTCAGTCGTGTCCGACTCTGTGCAACCCCATAGACGGCAGCCCACCAGGCTCCCCCCATCCCTGGAATTATCCAGGCAAGAACACTGGAGTGAGTTCCCATTTCCTTCTCCAATGCATGAAAGTGAACGTGAAGTCGCTCAGTCATGTCTGACTCTTAGCGGCCCCATGGACTGCAGCCTACCAGGCTCCTCCATCCATGGGATTTTCCAGGCAAGAGTACTGGAGTGGGGTGTCATTGCCTTCTCCAATTAAATGTTACTAAGAATACAATTTATAGAAAGAGATGAAATGGCTAAGATATAATTTTAAACCAAAACAATATTGAAAGTTCTAGTGTAAATATAATTATTTCAAAATCACTATTTTTAAAAGTACTAAAATAAAATACTTCCACTATTTCCATGGTAAATTTTTTTCATTTTATTCAACTTACTATTTGGTTCTTTTGTCTTGTTTTTCTTCTCATGGCATCAGAAATATATCTATGCTGCTGCTGCTAAGTAGCTTCAGTTGTGTCTGACTCCGTGCGACCCCATAGACGGCAGTCCACCAGGCTCCGCCGTCCCTGGGATTCTCCAGGCAAGAACACTGGAGTGGGTTGCCATTTCCTTCTCCAATGCATTAAAGTGAAAAGTGAACGTGAAGTCGCTCACGCATGTCCGACTCTTAGCGACCCCATACCCCGACTCTTAGTCCGACTCTTAGGACTGCAGCCTACCAGGCTCCTCCATCCATGGGATTTTTCAGGCAAGAGTACTGGAGTGGGGTGCCATTGCTTTCTCCAAACATCTATAGCAGTCATTAAATTGCTATCATTTATTTTTGGTACTTTTTGGTTTATTTCAAACACAGAAATTACAATATTTACTATTTATTTAGAGACTTCACTGGTTGCATTGCTCAATATACATTTTTCTGTATATAATTGTTCTAACAACTTTCTGATTCATTTAGCTGATGACAAAACTGAGGAGCAAGGTAAAAACAAACATATGCAAGGTCTTATAGCTGGTTAAGTGAATTAGCCAAGATTCAAAGTTCTTTTTTGAAATGTACATTTTCTGTTCATTTTCTTTGCATAATAATTGAAAGGACTTTAGTTATCATTAAGTCCAAACAGCTTATTATAATGATGAAGAAACTGAGGTTCCCAGAGGTTAAGTGGATGACCACCAGGAGGTTTGAGGCATAGCTTGAACATCAACTAGTTGCCCCTAAGCCATTAATTGTAATAATTGTTACATTTGCAGGTTTAGTTGCTGTGTCCTAGCATTTCCAAACATGAATTAGTACGATGGCAGTGTGGCTGATTGTTTTCCTCCTCATACTAGTGTTGCTCTCATCTTTCATACAACTTCAATACCTTTCTTTACGGTGGCTAGTAAACTCTCTTAGAATAATCATCTCTGGAAATGTTTGTGTTCCAGAAAATCCAGAGAGTAAAAGATTGGAGAAAATTGTTGAAAATCTCCAGAAAGTCTAGAGGAAGTTCTAAGGATGAGGTCTTTGAATTTGGTTAGAAATGCATTCAGGTTTAATCTTTAGGTAGATAATTGTATCATTCAAGTGTAGGAAGAATTGAAATCATTTTAAATGGGTGAAGAGTACTAGCCTTTTTCCTCCATCAAGGATGTTTTAGACGATTTTCTCAATTAGTGTAATAGAAGAAAAATCATTACTCTCGAGAAATGAAGCTGTTAATACATCCTACTAAATTGCAAGAAGTTTTGAAGTGTGTTTACAAAGAGCAGATTTGCAAGCCTTGCAGGTCAAAATTTGAAAAGCATGTTAGTCGAATGCTTGAAAGTCTTTTAAACAAAAACAATATTTATTTGAGCCTCACCGTGCCCAGTGAAACCAAGCACAGCAGTGAAAAGTAAAGGTTGAATTAATGTCAGCAACTTGAACAAGAAAATGAGCAGTAACTCAGCAGCATGTATTTCTTATTTTCATATGAATATCTATTTCACACTATCTGCTCCCCTGTAGCTCATCATCTTACTTTTAGAACAGATAATTTTTATTGCAGGGTACTTTCCTAATTCCCGTGTAATACAGAGATGTTTGATAATTTTTTACCATTCACTTATATAAATTTTATACATATGCATATTTTGATTGCCTTGTTTTCAGTTAATATCAAGAGATTATTAGAGTGAAACAAAACTAAGCAGTAGAGTTTGTGTATAGATGTCTATTGTCTCAATAATACTATATAATGATTAAAATCAATGGCTCAAAACTATAAGTATGTAGCACACAGGATAGTAGGCTAGTCACTTACACTGACTCAAGGGTACAGTTGTTTTGACCCCAGGTGGGCTCTCTCACACATTTAATATTTGGATGTGTGTTGGCTGCCTGTTGCCCGGTTCTTGACTAGATTGTCCAGAGTGATTCAGCATCCTCCAACAGGCCAGCCTAACCAGGTTCTCATGTTGAAGCAGAAGAGTATGTGTAAATAAGTGAAAACACAAAGCCCATGAGATCCAGGCTCAGAACCAGACACTGGCCACTTCTGACTCATTCCAGTAGCCAGTACAACTTACAGGCCACCACATATCCAGAGAAAGGAGAAACAGACTCCATATCTTTAGTGAGATGTGGTGCAAATCATATGGCAAAAGGTGGAGATTTACAATCCATTCCATGAAAATATTGCAATAAAATCAGTTTTGTCTTAGTGAAATATTGTGTGACATTCAATGCTTTCATGAGTTAAGACAGTTTAATTTAGATTAAAATTGTTCTACAGTATATAAAACTTCTTAGAATTACAGATGAAGGGAAATTTTTTTTTTCTTATTTTTTTTTTTTTGCAGCCAGCACTATCTTATTTATTATAAAGGTACACCGTGGAGAACAGACCTGACTGGATACCGAAGCCTGGAATGGTACATGCGAAAATGTACAGTACTATACAGAAAAGTGCATTGTCACAACAGATTAACAAAACATTTGTTTTCCCTTCCAGAACTAGAAAAGCATCCCCCTTTACTTTCACCTCAGAGACAAGGAAATGTCATGGTAAGAGGCAGTACAGAGCCGAGGAGGACAGGATGGCCATCAGCAGCTCGTGAGCGGGAGAGGTGTCGGGGACCCAGAGAGTGACTGTAGGGAGGGAAAGGCACAGTCACGGCTAAGGGGAAAACGATGTCTGATGACCATGACCTGACCATGACGGACGAGGATGCAAGACTGGACAATACTGAGCACCGAGGCACAGAAAGGTGGGCATGGCGAAGAAGCTGGGAGAGAGTGGAGTTAAGTTTCAAAACACTCAAGTGGGCGAGGAACTGGGTGTCAGGGAGAAGTGTGTGGGGCAACAGTAAAGAGCAAGGCTAAGACTCCTCTAAAATAGAAAGGCACTTTCACATGTACATACTACAGATGTACATTGACACGATTAGGTAACAGTCACAAGCAGGAAGCCACCAGTACTGCAACTGATCAAACCAACAGGAAAGGACAATACTGATTTAATTACGTGGGCAGGAGTTAACTCTTAAGTCAGTAGGTAAATAGCAGTCTCTCCTGTCACACAGCCACTTACTATACTTTAAACGTCTATAATAACCATCACACTATACATTGAACTTGGAAGAATGTTCTAAAGGGGGGCATTCACAAATGCACGGTTTATATATTTTCTTTTACTAAACAGTTTCTAAGATAAGCATTATGGAACCCAGTACAATTATTTAAACATACAAAATTCCCTACGTAATTTTAAGATACAGGTACCATTTTGATTATAATACAGACTATTTTTTTTTTAAAAGAAAGTATACTAGGGTGGGTAAGTGAAAGCTCAATTTCCAGTTTGTTTTATTGATTTGAACAAAGCTGTGCCAGAGTCACCCTGCTCCATGCCTGACACCCCAGCCCAGCTGGAGGTTGGCTTTTAGTTCAGGTGCTAGCCTCCATTAGGGAGCTCTGTGGGAAGAGTCTCCACTTCTAAGCTGCCCCACAGTTCCAAGTCTCCATGGGAAGTAACTCAGAGCCGAGACTCAGCCCCCAGCGCACTTCCTGCATTCATGGCCTCTCATTACTGTGGTCAGGAATGACATCCCAAATCTGAAGTCTTCCAAACCCAACAGAACCATAGGCTCTTAAACTTTGGATTTCAGAGACTATAATTACCAAACTAAAGTTTCTTTAGTTTATAGACCCTAGAGGCTATGTCTCATTCCCAAATACTAAGGAGGCCTCCATGTCCCTGGTTTTTTTTTTTATTTCCTTTTTCTTAAATTATGAACCCATTTTTGGGAATGGCAAAAGAACAAAGACAGAAAACTCATACAATTTGACCCTTGGTGCTCTATATCCATTGATCACTGCTTATATTCATTTCAGTAGATTAAGTGGGATCCTGCTATACATTATTCTATGGATTGCTCAAGGGGCATCAAAAGATTACATTGTGTGAAAACGTGCAAAATCGTTAAACAATGGCATTTATGCCCAACTTGAACATGGAGCTCTACAAAGGGCCATTCAACAAACTGAAATAATTTTCAGAACACTCATCAGAAAATATGTTTTAAGAACAGTTCACTCTATGCTAATGATTCACTGCAAGCATCCTCACCCAAACCCAAAGGCCAATTTGGTAAATCTACTTAAGTGAGTTCTATGGATGGGATGTGAACATTCAGTTATATCAGCTGTGAATACATATTCTTGTGTAAGTGGAGTCAGGTAATCTTTGTAGAACTATCATTTACCCATCACCAAAATGACTCACTTCCCAAACTGCACATGAGGATCTATGATAAGATTCTTAAAACTGGGGTATAATCTTTTAGGAACTTATTTTCTTTCTTCTCTTCCCATTCCTTGAGGGCTACACTTTGGCTGTCAAGAGGACCACTTGCAGGTAAACCCTCGAAGGAACTCATTGGGTGTTTTTTTTTGATCCTTTGTGAAGGGGCCACCTTGTCTTATCCTTGGACTCTTAGACTTTTACTAAACAAAGTAAGGATAAGTGAGTCCTTATTGAGTCCTTACTCACTCTGAGGTCACATCCTTTCCTGGGAATTGAAGGGGAAAAAAAGCCTCAGGTGACAACAGAGTAATAGCGAAGACGGAGACAGGTAAAGAAAGGGAGTGATGGGAGAGGGTTAGGAGCTGTTTCCTGGAAGAAGGCACAGCCTCTGAGGCTCTGAGGTCTGGAGCAGCGTGTCCTCTGCCTTCCAAGGCAGCAGAGTCCTGATGTGGAGGGTGGAAAGGCAGTCCTCATCCCATCACAGGTGTCAACACCAAAGGGACGAGACACTGGGGAAGGTTACCAGGGAGAACTCTGAAGAAATGGCATTGCACGAGTAAGATCTGGAACACTTAAAGCTTGTACAAGCACCCTCCCCAAATGAGTAAGTTCAAAACACCTCTTCTCTTTTGATGCCTCTTCCATCAAATAAGGAAGTGGCTTTATAAGAACCTTCTTTAATTTCTAAAAGATTTAAAGTTTCCTCCACCATTACTTCCACCCCTTTCTCTGTTTCTGTTTCCCTATTGGACAACAGAGAATTAAGAGAGCAAAGTGGAATCGAGAAAGAACTGGGAGATTATTCTTAAAAGTTTTGATGTTCCAGACATTTGGGAAGATTGTCCAGAAGGCTTGGTGCTACTCGGAGCTCAGTCCTGGCTGGGTTTCCACGGTTTCCAAAGGTGCTGAAAGGCTAATAAAGCTCAAGGAAAAGGTTGGGAGGGTTGCGCAAGATGCTGGGCTGGGCCTCTTTATCAAAATGGGTAAAAAGGATGGTTGCAAAAATTCAGAGGTTTACAATACCTGGAAATACCTGAAGTAATTTGTTTCACTATTTAGTCCATTTGTGAAATCAGGCTGCAGTCAAGCAACCAGCAGTGTGATTTTCAAAGGTAACAATACCTCATAAATGAAACCTCTCTTTGCATTAGAATGATCAGACTGGCAAACTGAGGTAGAGATCAAAGTAACGATCTTGAAAAATCCCCAGCTTCCCTTGCCAGCTGTCTCTTCGAGCTGTGGTCTGGTAAGAGCCAGACCAACGCGGGAAGACGACCCCATGGTTCCAGCATGATCTCCTCCCAGTTGTTCAGCCTGGAACCAGGGCTTGCTTTGTTTTTTCCCAACTGGTCTCTACATCACTCACATAGTCAGCTCCAGTCCATCGGGATCCCCTTTCTCTGACATCCTCACCCATAGTCTTTCTTTAGCCCATATTTATGCTCGGTTTCCCCTCTATCTTAAAAAGAATACCTTGAACTCTGTTTTTTTTCTAAGGTACAGATCACCGCTGTTCTATCAGCAGCCACTTATGCCATCTGTAAGCATTGTATCTACTCTGTCACTGAACTTACTGATGAAGAGGGTTGGTTTGTTTGCTTTTGGGGTTCCCCCCCCTAAAAATGGATAGCCAGAACTAATCCCTCTGGAACACTTTGATTTCAAACTGGCAGCCAATCGCATGCCCACCTAAGAGTTACAGTATGGACTTTGATTTCTCAGCTCAATGGGGAATGCATCAGTGTGGAAATTTTTTATTATAAAAATTGTTACTAATTTTAAGGTCTTTTAATGGACATTTATTAAACATTTATGTGTACATTGCACTATGTGTTGGGGGCAAAATGATGACCAATCCACTCAAGGTAGTTCAAGGTAGACGGTTAATTTTTACATTACCTTCACAGAACTTACAATATAGTAAATCCAATAGCATCATTCAAAATCCTCAAAACTTAAAATTTTATAGAATTAAAGATAAAAAGCTAGTGGATGACAGTGACCATTAATCCATTGTTAGAATTAAGAATACATTTAGAATGGAAAGCACGGTATACAAGCTGATTACCATTAGGAAAAAGAACATCAGATAAATGTACAGGGAATATTTAAAATGTGTATATTTTCCTTAATATGATTCCTTAATATGAATTTCCAGAATAATTTGTTGACAAATTTTTTATTATTTGTAAAAGAAACATTTAGATAGGCAAAACAGTAATTATTAGACATATCTTGTAGATAAACTTAATTTAGAACAGTTATCTATTAGTAATTTGTTCTTTTTCCTCATCTCATGTGTGTTGGATTTAGGACATTAAGTCTATGGCACCTGATAGCTAGTCTAATGTTCTGTCCTTATGAAGTCTAGCTTAAGTTATTTTCTAAAACAAATGGGGTTCCTATTCATATATGATTGTTCACACTGTGCCACTGTGAGACTTCATGAGAATTCTTTTCATTAATGACAGTTAAGCTATGTTTTCTCTGGCATACATTTGAATTAGAAGAGTGTATTTATGGCTCTTATCCCACTTGAAAAATTAAAGGTGACCTAATATTCCTCACTTTCACTTTCATTTAATATTCCTCAAAATGGAATTTAAGACATACCCAGTGATTTGCAAGAGGTTGTTCAAGTTTTATTACTTTTGGAAATCATAGAGTTATTTGAGATATCAGTCTCTCTTTACTATGTCTCCATGAGTACTGTGAAGCATCTCTGAAAACCATTCTTATTGAATACTAAAGTGAGGTGCTAGCCTGTAGCACATGTGCATAATTCATAAAGGAAATAGTTACCTGACTCTAGCACCCCACAGCTAGGCTAGTGAAATATATACAAGATGTAGAGGTGGGAGGACTCCAGAAGGAAAGCTTAGTTGAGCCCTGCTGTCCATGTTCAACCAAGGCAGAGAGTACAGAGGTGTCTGCTGCTTGCAAGACAGGCTGAAACTGGACCACCTGGAGAGCCTGACGTGTATTATTTGCATTTTGAGAACTGTCAGGACCTGTGCTGGGTTAATGCCTGAGAATGTTAGCGTAGCTAATGGTGGGTCAAAAATAGAACAGTAAGGAGATCAAGTCAGTCAATCCTAAAGGAAATCAACCCTGAATATTCATTGGAAGGATTGATGCTGAAGTTGAAGCTCCAATACTTTGGCCACGTGATGCAAAGAGTCAACTCATTGAAAAAGACCATGATGCTGGGAAAGACTGAGGGCATGAGGAGAAGGGTTGACAAAGGATGAGATAGTTGGATGGCATCACCGACTCTGGACATGAGATTGAGCAAACTCAGGGAGATAGGACAGGAAGGATAGGAAGCCTGACACGCTGCAATTCATGGGGCTGCAGAGTCAGACATGACTGAACAAAAACAAATGAGAATGTTAAAATAGATAATGGTCTGTCAAAAAGACAAAGTGTAGGGATCTATATTTTTAAACTTATCTAGACTTACATCATGGAAGGCAAAGAATATGATTTGGGTGCCAGTGAAAATCTGAACCATTTAAAAAACTACTCAATAATACAAACTGGGAGGAAAATAAGTCTAATACTGTGGGGCAGGTAGAATCCAAAATACATTTTATTTTACTGCATCCATATCATGTTCTCTGACATACTGGTTAAATTTCTTCTGCCACTTCAATTCATAGTATGGTTTCCTTTGTGTGTTGCTTTTTAAAATGTTTATTTATTTTTTTTTTGGTGTGATATAATTTTATTTTATTTTTTAACTTTACCATATTGTATTGGTTTTGCCATATATCAACATGAATCTGCCACAGGTATACACGTGTTCCACATCCTGAGCCCTTGATTGTTGCTTTTTAAAAAGTCAGTATGATAGAGCTTACTTTTTTCTACTACCGGATTTTTATATTTAGTATTTCAAATGCTGCATAATACAGGTGATTTCCTTCCTGTGTCTGGAAATTTAGGTAGGCTTCTATTGTTCTGGTTCTTTCTTTTTATTTATTTAATTATTTTAGCCACTTAATGTAATCCTGAAACTAACATAATGGTTTCATATGCCCTTCTTTCAGAGAAGGCAATGGCAACCCACTCCAATACTCTTGCCTGGAAAATCCCATGGACGGAGGAGCCTGGTAGGCTGCAGTCCGTGGGGTCGCGAAGAGTCAGACACGACTGAGCGACTTCACTTTCACTTTTCACTTTCATGCATTGGAGAGGGAAATGGCAACTCACTCCAGTGTTCTTGCTTGGAGAATCCCAGGGATGGGGGAGCCTGGTGGGCTGCCATCTGTGGGGTCGCACAGAGTCGGACACGACTGAAGTGACTTAGCAGCAGCAGCAGCCCTTCTTTTAAATCATTGATTCCCAAGCTTCATGCCATATTTTTTTTAAAACAAGTGCTAGTTTGTATGACCTAATATTTTAAAACATGTACTTTGTATATGAAAAGTATGGGATTGCAAAGATTATTTTTACTCCTTAAATAAACGCAGTGTGAATGCTTCTGGTAACATCAGATCTCATAGCAATTTCTTATTGAATCTAACTATGATTATTTTTCCATTAATGGTTTATTTAAATAAATAATTGTTGCTCTACAGTTTGGTATGACATGGAGCCAGACAAACCAAACCAAGGACTCTGTTTACTATAGCTCTCCCAATTTCCTTTTTCATATTTATAAAAGTGTTCTCCTCCCCTTGTTATGAGAGGACTTGCATATGGGTCACTGTGGTTGCAGACCCCAAATTGTAATTCTCTGCTGTTCCCAAATAACCTGTATTTGCTGAAGAAATATTTGGGAATCTCTGTGTTTTAGGTTAACATTTCAGAAACGCCATGTTGACTTGAAAAAAAATGTAGAATGTCTGTTAATTTAAATAATTTATGTATGTTGTATAAACAGAAGAAATAGTGTCATACTTTCTTTTTTGACCATATTTTAATTTCACTTTTGTCTCCATTATTATTATCTATAATATGAATGAATATATGCATACATTCTATTATTTATATGTACATATTGTGTTATGTTGGGAACATGCAATTTCTGATAATAAAATTCTTTTCATCTAATTTTTTGTCATATTACCAACAGTATTTCTTTTCCCAAAAGAGACTGGGCTTGGACAACACAAAGAAAAAATCTACAACAGTGTATATTGGAATTCTCATTATCAGCAGCAATTTTTACACCAACACATTCTTATGATCATGGCATCTGGTCCCATCACTTCATGGGAAATAGATGGGGAAACAGTGGAAACAGTGTCAGATTTTATTTTTGGGGGGGCTCCAAAATCATTGCAGATGGTGATTGCAGCCATGAAATTAAAAGACACTTACACCTTGGAAGGAAAGTTATGACCAACCTAGATAGCATATTCAAAAGCAAAGACATTACTTTGCCAGCAAAGGTCCGTCTAGTCAAGGCTATGGTTTTTCCTGTGGTCATGTATGGATGTGAGAGTTGGACTGTGAAGAAGGCTGAGCACCGAAGAATTGATGCTTTGAACTGTGGTGTTGAAGAAGACTTTTGAGAGTCCCTTGGACTGCAAGGAGATCCAAGCAGTCCATTCTGAAGGAGATCAGCCCTAGGATTTCTTTGGAAGGAATGATGTTAAAGCTGAAACTCCAGTACTTTGGCCACCTCATGCGAACAGCTGATTCATTAGAAAAGACCCTGATCAAAAAATGGGCCAAAGATCTAAATAGACATTTCTCCAAAGAAGACATACAGATGGCTAACAAACACATGAAAAGATGCTCAACATCACTCATTATCAGAGAAATGCAAATCAAAACCACTATGAGGTACCATTTCACACCAGTCAGAATGGCTGCGATCCAAAAGTCTACAAATAATAAATGCTGGAGAGGGTGTGGAGAAAAGGGAACCCTCTTACACTGTTGGTGGGAATGCAAACTAGTACAGCCACTATGGAGAACAGTGTGGAGATTCCTTAAAAAACTGGAAATAGAACTGCCTTATGATCCAGCAATCCCACTGCTGGGCATACACACTGAGGAAACCAGAAGGGAAAGAGACACGTGTACCCCAATGTTCATTGCAGCACTGTTTATAATAGCCAGGACATGGAAGCAACCTAGATGTCCATCAGCAGATGAATGGATAAGAAAGCCGTGGTACATATACACAATGGAGTATTACTCAGCCATTAAAAAGAATACATTTAAATCAGTTCTAATGAGGTGGATGAAACTGGAGCCTATTATACAGAGTGAAGTAAGCCAGAAGGAAAAACACCAATACAGTATACTAACGCATATATATGGAATTTAGAAAGATGGTAACAATAACCCTGTATACGAGACAGCAAAAGAGACACTGATGTATAGAACAGTCTTATGGACTCTGTGGGAGAGGGAGAGGGTGGGAAGATTTGGGAGAATGGCATTGAAACATGTGAAATGTCATGTATGAAACGAGATGCCAGTCCAGGTTCAATGCACAATGCTGGATGCTTGGGGCTGGTGCACTGGGACGACCCAGAGGGATGGTATGGGGAGGGAGGAGGGAGGAGGGTTCAGGATGGGGAACACATGTATACCTGTGTTGGATTCATTTTGATATTTGGCAAAACTAATACAATTATGTAAGGTTTAAAAATAAAATAAAATTAAAAAAAAAAAAAAAAAGACCCTGATGCTTGGAGGGATTGGGGGCAGGAGGAGAAGGAGACGACAGAGGATGAGATGGCTGGATGGCATCACCAACTAGATGGACATGAGTCTCAGTGAACTCCGCATGTTGGTGATGGACAGGGAGGCCTGGCGTACTGGGATTCATGGGGTCGCAAAGAGTCAGACACGACTGAGCAACTGAACTGAACTGAACAAGTTAGAACCTAAGAAAGATGAGTTATTCCCTATGCATTTTTGTTTTTGTGATACCATGTAACAGATGGAATTTTATGTTGTGTTACATTAGTACAATGTTAAATTTCAATTTCAATTAATAATCTTTATACTTTTCTTTTAGGCACATGGGGTATTTTAATCATTTATTTCCCTTCTAATTAGTTTTTATTGCTGAATTCATTCTGAATCAGGAAGTCATTAGATTCTCAAACATTCACTGGCTGAATTTACTTATGCTCTAATAAAATTAATTAGTCCTTTGAAAAAATATGATGCAATTTTTATTTTGATCAAGCTAGTATTAAATTGGGGATTCCTTGGTTGCTCAGAAGGTAATGAATCTATATGCACTGCAGGAGACAGGAAACATCATTAGAATTCCTGGATCAGGAAGAGCTCCTGAAGAAGGGAATGGCTACCCACTCTAGCATTCTTGCCTGAAAAATTCCAAGGACAGAGGAGCCTGGCAGGCTACAGTCTATAAGGTTGCAAACAGTTGGACAAGCCTGAGCGTGACTAAGTGACTGAGCAGGCACACAGACCTATATCTATAAATAGTTGATAGGTAGAGATAATGCCAGACAATTAAGCCTTTGCTCTCCAGTAGGGAAATATTTCTTTTCTTTTCTTTTCTTTCTGTCTTTAGCAAACTCTTAACCCTTTAAAACCTAATTCTCATATCTTTTAGATGTGAAGGCTTGATATATAAAAACAAACAAAAAAAACAAACATCATATTAGAGACTTGATGACCATTATATCTACTACTGTGGGCAGGAATCCCTTAGAAGAAATGGGGTAGCCATCATAGTCAACAAGAGTCCAAACTGCAGTACTTGGATACAATTAAAAAAAAAAAAAAAGAATGATCTCTGTTCATTTCCAAGGCAAATCATTCAATATCACTGAAATCCAAGTCTATGCCCCAACCAGTAATGCTGAAGAGCTGAAGTTGAATGGTTCTATGAAGATCTACAAGACCTTTTAGAACTAACACCCAAAAAAAGATGCCCTTTTTATTATAGGGGACTGGAATGCAAAAGTAGGAAGTCAAGAAACACCTGGAGGAACAGGCAAATTTGGTCTTAGAATACAGAATTAAGCAGGGCAAAGGCTATAGAGTTTTGCAAAGAGAACACACTGGTCATAGCAAACACTCTCTTCAAACAACACAGGAGAAGACTCTACATATAGACATAACCAATGGCCAACACCAAAATCAGATTGATTATATTATTTGCAGCCAAAAATGGAGAAGCTCTATATAGTAAGCAAAAACAAGGCCGGGAGCTGACTGTGGCTCAGATCATGAACTCTTTATTGCCAAAATCAGACTTACATCGAAGAAAGTGGGGAAAACCACTAGACTATTCAAGTATGACCTAAATCATACATACATCATCCTTTATGTATGTAGAGTGAAAGTGGCTAGATTTGATAGACAGAATACCTGATAAACTATGGACAGAGGTTCATGACATTGTACAGAAGACAGGGATCGAGACCATCTCCAAGAAAAAGAAATGCAAAGAGGCAAAATGGCTGTCTGAGGAGGCCTTACAAATAGACGTGAAAAGAAGAGAAGCAAAAATAAAGGTAAAAAAGAAAGACATAAGAATCTTAATGCAGAGTTCCAAAGAATAGCAAGGAGAGACTAAAAAAAAAAAAAAACGACTTCCTTGGTGATCAATGCAAAGAAATAGAGGAAAACAATAGAATCGGAAAGACTAGAGAGCTCTTCAAGAAAAATAGAGATACCAAGGGAATATTTCCACCTAAGATGGGCTCAAAAAGGACAGAAATTATATGGACCTAACAGAAGAAGAAGATATCAAGAAGAGGTAGCAAGAATACACAGAAGAAGTATACAAAAAAGATCTTCAAGACCCAGATGATCACAATGGTGTGATCACTCACCTAGAGCCAAATATCCTGGAATGTGAAGTCAAATGGGCCTTAGAAAGCATCACTAAGAACAAAGCTAGTGAAGGTGATCGAATTCCAGTTGAGCTATTTCAAATCCTAAAACATGATGCTGTGAAAGTGCTGCATTCAATATATCAGCAAATATGGAAAACTCAGCAGTGGACACAGGACTGGAAAAGTCAATTTTCATTCCAATACCAAGAAAGGCAATGCCAAAGAATGCTCAAACTACTGCACAGTTGCACTCATTTCGCACGCTAATAGAGTAATGCTTTTCACTGTGTGGGTCACAATAAACTGTGGAAAATTCTGAAAGAGATGGGAATACCAGACCACCTGACCTGCCTCTTGAGAAACGTGTATGCAGGTCAGGAAGCAACAGTTAGAACTGGACATGGAACAACAGACTGGTTCCAAATAGAAAAAGGAGTTCGTCAAGGCTGTATATTGTCGCCCTGTTTATTTAACTTATATGCAGAGTACATCATGAGAAATGCTGGGCTAGAAGAAGCCCAAGCTGGAATCAAGATTGCCAGGAGAAATATCAATAACCTCAGATATGCAGATGACACCACCCTTATTGCAGAAAGTGAAGAAAAACTAAAGAGCCTCTTAATGAAAGTGAAAGAGGAGAGTGAAAAAGTTGACTTAAAACTCAGAATTCCGAAAACTAGATCATGACATCCAGTCCCATTACTTCATGGGAAATAGATGGGGAAACAGTGGAAACAGTGTCAAACTTTATTTTGGGGGGGCTCCAAAATCACTGCAGATGGTGATTGCAGCCATGAAATTAAAAGACGCTTACTCCTTGGAAGGAAAGTTATGACCAACCTAGACAGCATATTAAAAAGCAGAGATGGTACTTTGTCAACAAGGTCCGCCTAGTCAAGGCTATGGTTTTTCCAGTAGTTGTGGATGAATGTGAGTTGGTCTATAAAGAAAGCCAAGCACCACACAAGGGCTAACAAGTTCCAGGGCAAGACATACCAAGCAAATTCTCCAGCAACAAAGGAGCACAGCCCTGAGCTTCAAGATACAAGCTGCCCAAGTCAGCCCAAAACCATAGACATCTCATAACTCATTACTGGACACCCACCAGAACACCGACACAAGCTTCCCTAACCAGGAAACCTTGACAAGCCACCTGTACAAACCCACACACAGCGAGGAAAAGCCACAATAAAGAGAACTCCACAAACTGCCAGAATATAGAAAGGACACCCCAAACTCAGCAATTTAAACAAGATGAAGAGACAGAGGAATACCCAGCAGATAAAGGAACAGGATAAAAGCCCACCAAACCAAACAAAAGAGGAAGAGATAGGGAATCTACCTGATAAAGAATTCCGAATAATGATAGTGAAATTGATCCAAAATCTTGAAATCAAAATGGAATCACAGATAAATAGCTTGGAGACTAAGATTGAGAAGATGCAAGAAAGGTTTAACAAGGACCTAGAAGAAATAAAAGAGAGTCAATATAAAATAAATAATTTCATTTATTAATGAAATTAAAAACACTCTGGAGGCAACAAATAGTAGAATAACAGAGGCAGAAGATAAGATTAGTGAATTAGAAGATAGAATGGTAGAAATAAATGAATCAGAGAGGATAAAAGAAAAACGAATTAAAAGAAATGAGGACAATCTCAGAGACCTCCAGGACAATATTAAACGCTACAACATTGGAATCATAGGGGTCCCAGAAGAAGAAGACAAAAAGAAAGACCATGAGAAAATACTTGAGGAGATAATAGTTGAAAACTTCCCTAAAATGGGGAAGGAAATAATCACCCAAGTCCAAGAAACCCAGAGAGTCCCAAACAGGATAAACCCAAGGCGAAACACCCCAAGACACATTTTAATCAAATTAACAAATATCAAACACAAAGAACAAATATTAAAAGCAGCAAGGGAAAAACAACAAATAACACACAAGGGAATTCCCATAAGGGTAACAGCTGATCTTTCAATAGAAACTCTTCAAGCCAGGAGGGAATGGCAAGACATACTTAAAATGATGAAAGAAAATAACCTACAGCCCAGATTATTGTACCCAGCAAGGATTTCATTCAAGTATGAAGGAGAAATCAAAAGCTTTTCAGACAAGCAAAACCTGAGAGAATTCTGCACCACCAAACCAGCTCTCCAACAAATACTAAACGATATTCTCTAGACAGGAAACATAAAAACGGTGTATAAGTTCGAACCCAAAACAATAAAGTAAATGGCAACGGGATCATACTTATCAGTAATTACCTTAAACGTAAATGGGTTGAATGCCCCAACCAAAAGACAAAGACTGGCTGAATGGATACAAAAACAAGACCCCTACATATGTTGTCTACAAGAGACCCACCTCAAAACAGGGGACACATACAGACTGAAAGTGAAGGGCTGGAAAAAGATTTTCCATGCAAATAGGGACCAAAAGAAAGCAGGAGTAGCAATACTCATATCAGATAAAATAGACTTTAAAACAAAGGCTGTGAAGAGAGACAAAGAAGGTCACTACATAATGATCAAAGGATCAATCCAAGAAGAAGATATAACAATTATAAATATATATGCACCCAACACGGGAGCACCGCAATATGTAAGACAAATGCTAACAAGTATGAAAGGAGAAATTAACAATAACACAATAATAGTGGGAGACTTTAATACCCCACTCACACCTATGGATAGATCAACTAAACAGAAAATTAACAAGGAAACACAAACTTTAAATGATACAATAGACCAGTTAGACCTAATTGATATCTATAGGACATTTCATCCCAAAACAATGAATTTCACCTTTTTCTCAAGCGCACATGGAACCTTCTCCAGGATAGATCACATCCTGGGCCATAAAGCTAGCCTTGGTAAATTCAAAAAAATAGAAATCATTCCAAGCATCTTTTCTGACAACAATGCAGTAAGATTAGATCTCAATTACAGGAGAAAAACGATTAAAAATTCCAACATATGGAGGCTGAACAACACGCTGCTGAATAACCAACAAATCACAGAAGAAATCAAAAAAGAAATCAAAATTTGCATAGAAATGAATGAAAATGAAAACACAACAACCCAAAACCTGTGGGACGTGGTAAAAGCAGTCCTAAGGGGAAAGTTCATAGCAATACAGGCACACCTCAAGAAACAAGAAAAAATTCAAATAAATAACCTAACTCTACACCTAAAGCAACTAGAAAAGGAAGAAATGAAGAACCCCAGGGTTAGTAGAAGGAAATAAATCTTAAAAATTAGAGCAGAAATAAATGCAAAAGAAACAAAAGAGACCATAGCAAAAATCAACAAAACCAAAAGCTGGTTCTTTGAAAGGATAAATAAAATTGACAAACCATTAGCCAGACTCATCAAGAAACAACGGGAGAAAAATCAAATCAATAAAATTAGAAATGAAAATGGAGAGATCACAACAGACAACACAGAAATACAAAGGATCATAAAAGACTACTATCAACAATTATATGCCAATAAAATGGACAACATGGAAGAAATGGACAAATTCTTAGAAAAGTACAACTTTCCAAAACTCGACCAGGAAGAAATAGAAAATCTTAACAGACCCATCACAAGCACGGAAATTGAAACTGTAATCAAAAATCTTTCAGCAAACAAAAGCCCAGGTCCAGATGGCTTCACAGCTGAATTCTACCAAAAATTTAGAGAAGAGCTAATACCTATCCTGCACAAACTCTTCCAGAAAATTGCAGAGGAAGGTAAACTTCCAAACTCATTCTATGAGGCCACCATCACCCTAATACCAAAACCTGACAAAGATCCCACAAAAAAAGAAAACTACAGGCCAATATCACTGATGAACATAGATGCAAAAATCCTTAACAAAATTCTAGCAATCAGAATCCAGCAACACATTAAAAAGATCATACACCATTACCAAGTGGGCTTTATCCCAGGGATGCAAGGATTCTTCAATATCCGCAAATCAATCAATGTAATACACCACATTAACAAATTGAAAAATAAAAACCATATGATTATCTCAATAGATGCAGAGAAAGCCTTTGACAAAATTCAACATCCATTTATGGTAAAAACTCTCCAGAAAGCAGGAATAGAAGGAACATACCTAAACATAATAAAAGCTATATATGACAAACCCACAGCAAACGTTATCCTCAATGGTGAAAAATTGAAAGCATTTCCTCTAAAGTCAGGAACAAGACAAGGGTGCCCACTTTCACCATTACTATTCAACATAGTTTTGGAAGTTTTGGCCACAGCAATCAGAGCAGAAAAAGAAATAAAAGGAATCCAAATTGGAAAAGAGGAAGTAAAACTCTCACTATTTGCAGATGACATGATCCTCTACATAGAAAACCCTAAAGACTCCACCAGAAAATTACTAGAACTAATCAATGACTATAGTAAGGTTGCAGGATATAAAATCAACACACAGAAATCCCTTGCATTCCTATACACTAATAATGAGAAAACAGAAAGAGAAATTAAGGAAACAATTCCATTCACCATTGCAACGGAAAGAATAAAATACTTAGGAATATATCTACCTAAAGAAACTAAAGACCTATATATAGAAAACTATAAAACACTGGTGAAAGAAATCAAAGAGGACACTAATAGATGGAGAAATATACCATGTTCATGGATTGGAAGAATCAATATAGTGAAAATGAGTATACTACCCAAAGCAATCTATTGATTCAATGCAATCCCTATCAAGCTACCAACAGTATTTTTCACAGAGCTAGAACAAATAATTTCACAATTTGTATGGAAATACAAAAAACCTCGAATAGCCAAAGCGATCTTGAGAAAGAAGAATGGAACTGGAGGAATCAGCCTACCTGACTTCAGGCTCTACTACAAAGCCACAGTTATCAAGACAGTATGGTACTGGCACAAAGACAGAAATATAGATCAATGGAATAAAATAGAAAGCCCAGAGATAAATCCACGCACATATGGACACCTTCTCTTTGACAAAGTAGGCAAGAATATACAATGGATTAAAGACAATCTCTTTAACAAGTGGTGCTGGGAAAACTGGTCAACCACTTGTAAAAGAATGAAACTAGAACACTTTCTAACACCATACACAAAAATAAACTCAAAATGGATTAAAGATCTAAACATAAGACCTGAAACTATAAAACTCCTAGAAGAGAACATAGGCAAAACACTCTCTGACATACATCACAGCAAGATCCTCTATGACCCACCTCCCAGAATATCAGAAATAAAAGCAAAAATAAACAAATGGGACCTAATTAACCTTAAAAGCTTCTGCACATCAAAGGAAACTATTAGCAAGGTGAAAAGACAGCCTTCAGAATGGGAGAAAATAATAGCAAATGAAGCAACTGACAAACAACTAATCTCAAAAATATACAAGCAACTCCTACAGCTCAACTCCAGAAAAATAAATGACCCAATCAAAAAATGGGCCAAAGAACTAAATAGACATTTCTCCAAAGAAGACATACAGATGGCTAACAAACACATGAAAAGATTCTCAACATCACTCATTATCAGAGAAATGCAAATCAAGACCACTATGAGGTACCATTTCACACCAGTCAGAATGGCTGTGATCCAAAAGTCTACAAATAATAAATGTTGGAGAGGGTGTGGAGGAAAGGGAACCCTCTTACACTGTTGGTGGGAATGCAAACTAGTACAGCCACTATGGAGAACAGTGTGGAGATTCCTTAAAAAACTGGAAATAGAACTGCCTTATGATGCAGCAATCCCACTGCTGGGCATACACACTGAGGAAACCAGAAGGGAAAGAGACACGTGTACCCCAATGTTCATCACAGCACTGTTTATAATAGCCAGGACATGGAAGCAACCTAGATGTCCATCAGCAGATGAATGGATAAGAAAGCTGTGGTACATATACACAATAGAGTATTACTCAGCCATTAAAAAGAATACATTTAAATCAGTTCTAATGAGGTGGATGAAACTGGAGCCTATTATACAGAGTGAAGTAAGCCAGAAGGAAAAACACCAATACAGTATATTAACGCATGTATATGGAATTTAGAAAGATGATAACAATAACCCTGTGTACGAGACAGCAAAAGTGACGCTGATGTATAGAACAGTCTAATGGACTCTGTGGGAGAGGGAGAGGGTGGGAAGTTTTGGGAGAATGGCATTGAAACATGTAAAATATCATGTATGAAACGAGATGCCAGTCCAGGTTCAATGCACGATACTGGATGCTTGGAGCTAGTGCACTGGGACGACCCAGAGGGATGGTAAGGGGACGGAGGAGGGAGGAGGGTTCAGGATGGGGAGCATATGTATACCTGTGATGGATTCATTTTGATATTTGGCAAAACTAATACAATTATGTAAAGTTTAAAAATAAAATAAAATTTAAAAAATAAAATAAAAAATAAAAAAATTTAAAAATTAAAAAAAAAAAAAAAAAAAGCTGAGTGCAAAGAATTCATGTTTTTGAAGTGTGGTGTTAGAGAAGACCCGTGAGAGTCCCTTGGACTGCAAGGAGATCCAACCAGTCCATCCTAAAGGAGATCAGTCCTGGGTGTTCTTTGGAAGGACTGATGTTGAAGCTGCAACTCCAATACTTTGGACACCTGATGTGAAGACCTGACTCATTTGAAAAGACCCTGATGCTGGGAAAGATTGAAGGCAGGAGAAGTGGATGACAGAGGATGCGATGGTTGGATAGCATCACTGACTCAAAGGCCATGAGTTTGGATGAACTCTGGGAGTTGGTGATGGACAGGGAGGCCTGGCTTGCTGTGGTTCATGGGGTCGCAAAGAGTCGGACACGACTGAGTGACTGAACTGAACTGAAATGTTAATTTCTTAAGATTCTAAAATTCTTGTGTAGGAAGTGAAATATAGATAGAGTGATTAAAAATAAAGTTATTTGAAAAAGCAAATATATACTTTTAAAGTAAATTAACAACTCCAGCCTAATTTTGGTGTTAAAATTTTCCTATATAGTTTCTTAGGTGATTTTTTTTCCAAAAAGCAGATCCATATTTGAGAACTATTAAGAAAAATTGGTTAACAATTTTATATTTAGCTTTTTTGGTCCCACATCTTGAAGTTTGAACTCAGTGGCCCAAGAATCTGCACTTGAAAGTACTCCAAATATTCTAATCCTCAGTCATACTTACAAAGAAGTTTCTCCAGACATCTTTTAAATGTTCAAGCAATGAATGTATATCTTCATTAATAGGTAACCAGCCAATAAATTATTTCCAAAGAAATGCTTCTATACAATTTGGATTTCTTGAAAAGATTTCATTTTCTTAATTTTTCTTAACATTGTTCCAATTTTCTATGTACTGCCTTATTTAATCATTTAAATATTCATTGACAGTTTAGAATTCAAGGCTTTTGAGAAACAAAGATGAAAGCAACACAATTGTATCTGGAATTTCATATGTTAGAAGAAGTGTGTAAAAAGAAAAGAATAACATAATATGTAAAATAATTTGTAATGACTAAATATTTAATTCATATTATTCAGCAGATAGTTCCTGGGTTGCTTGTAAGTCCTCTGTCTTCAGCAACAGGTGCAGATAGCAGATTCTGAGACAGGTGCAGGGGTTCAATGCCTAACAGATTGCATCAACATGCTAATTTCAATGACATGAGATAAATATAAGGTAACAATATAAGTGAAAACGTAGTAACAGGGAAATCTAATTTAGAAGAGACTAGAGCTCCTCAATCCTGGCTTCTCATTGAATAACTTAGGGTATTTTCAGTAACTTAAATAGCCAGGTAGCATCCTAAGCCAATTAAAATAAAATATTTTCTTTCAGGATCCAAATATCAGTATTTTATAAAATTCCAGATAATCCAAAAGTAAAGCAAAATATAAAAATCTTCTAGGTAGGGATGGCATTCTGGAAGACAGCATTTTTGTCTGATTTATCTATCAGTTCAGTTCAGTTGCTCAGTTCTGTCTGACACTTTGGGACACCATGGACTGCAGCACACCAGGCTTCCCTGTCCATGGCCAACTCCCAGATCTTGCTCAAACTCATATCCATTGAGTCGGTGATACCATCCAGCCGTCTTATATCCTCTTCTCCTACTGCCTTCAATCTTTCCCAGCATCAGGGTATTTTCCAGTAAGTCAGTTACTCACATCAGGTGGCCAAAGAACTGGAGCTTCAGATTCAGCATCAGTCCTTCCAATGAATATTTAGCACTGATTTCCTTTATGACTGACTGGTTTGATCTCCTTGCAGTCCAAGGGACTCTCAAGAGTCTTCTCCAACACCACACTTCAAAGCATCAACTTTTTGGTGCTCAATTTTCTTTATGGTCCAACTCTTATATCCATACATGACTACTGGAAAAACCATAGCTTTGACTAAATGGGCCTTTGTTGGCAAAGTAATGTCTCTGCTTTTTATTATTCTGTCTAGATTTGTCATAGCTTTTCTTCCAAGAAGCAAGTGTCTTTTAATTTCATGACTGCAGTCACTGTCCACAATGATTTTGGAGTCTTAGAAAATAAAGTCTGCCACTGTTTCCATTGTTTCCCCATCCATTTGCCATGAGTTATGGGACCAGATGCCATGATCTTCATTTTTTTTAATATGTTGAGTTCTAAGTCAGCTTTTTCACTCTCCTCTTTCACCTTCATCAAGAGGCTCTTTAGTTCCTCTTCATTTTCTGCCATAAGGGTGGTGTCATCTGCATACTTGAGGTTATTGATATTTCTTTCTGCAGTATTGATTCCAGCTTGTGCTTCATCAGTCTGACATTTCACATGATGTACTCTGCATATAAATTAAATAAGCAAGGTGACAGTATACAGCCTTGATGTACTCCTTTCCCAGTTTGGAACCAGTCCATTGTTTCATGTCAGGTTCTAACTGTTGCTTCTTAACCTGCATACAGATTTCTCAGGAGGCAGGTCAGATGGTCTGGTATTCCCATGTCTTGAAGAATTTTCCATAGCTTGTTGTGATCCACACAGCCAAAGTAGTAGTTAGCTAGATAAAAGGAAAAATGAATATGGGTCAAGAAGTGAATCAAGAAGTTTTCCGGAGGGAGGAAAAATATTGCATAACTTATGGATTTGCAGATATTAGTAAAATTGAATGCAAAGAGTTGAGTGTGTTGTGGAATGTAGGAAAAATAAAATATAGAATCTGGTAAATTCATTGAATGTTTGAATTTGTCCTAAAGATGATGGTTCTTAAGTGTTTGTGAGCTTAAGGATCACTTGATAAGTTATGTAAAAAATCATATTCCTGTATTTCCATTCCCAGAGACTCTGATTCTGTAGGTCTGGAATGGGAACCAGGTGTATTGTGTTTAAATAAATATTTATACATTAGTTTGATGTATGTAGTATAGTAACAGATACATAGAAAGAAGGAGAAGGACAAATTTCCACCCTACTTTTTAGAAAGACCTTTATGAGAAAGGAATTAGTTTGAGAAACTCAACACTAAATACTGGGACACCCAGTCTCCTCTAGGGTTTGTTGCAACAGAGAAGACAAGAGGTGACTGAAACTTAGATTTGACTGGTAGCAATGTAGATGGATTATATTTTACTTTTGGTTATTACATTTTATTTTTTAATTTTATTTTATTTTTAAACTTTACAATATTGTATTAGTTTTGCCAAATATCAAAATGAATCCACCACAGGTATACCTGTGTTCCCCATCCTGAACCCTCCTCCGTCCTCCCTCCCCATACCCTCCCTCTGCATCATCCCAGTGCACCAGCCCCAAGCATCCAGTACCGTGCATCGAACCTGGACTGGCGACTCGTTTCATACATGATATTATACATGTTTCAGTGCCATTCTCCCAGATCTCCCCACCCTCTCCCTCTCCCACAGAGTCCATAAGACTGATCTATACATCAGTGTCTCTTTTGCTGTCTCGCACACAGGGTTATTGTTACCATCTTTCTAAATTCCATATATATGCGTTAGTATACTGTATTGGTGTTTTTCTTTCTGGCTTACTTCACTCTGTATAATAGGTTCCAGTTTCATCCATCTCATTAGAACTGATTCAAATGTATTCTTTTTAATGGCTGAGTAATACTCCATTGTGTATATGTACCACTGCTTTTTTATCCAGTCATCTGCTGATGGGCATCTAGGTTGCTTCCATGTCCTGGCTATTATCAACAGTGCTGCAATGAACATTGGGGTGCACGTGTCTCTTTCTCTTCTGGTTTCCTCAGTGTGTATGCCCAGCAGTGGGATTGCTGGATCATAAGGCAGTTCTATTTCCAGTTTTTTAAGGAATCTCCACACTGTTCTCCATAGTGGCTGTACTAGTTTGCATTCCCACCAACAGTGTAAGAGAGTTCCCTTTTCTCCACACCCTCTCCAGCATTTATTGGAAATAAAAGCAAAAATAAACAAATGGGACCTAATTAAACTTAAAAGCTTCTGCACAACAAAGGAAACTATTAGCAAGGTGAAAAGGCAGCCTTCAGAATGGGAGAAAATAATAGCAAATGAAGCAACTGACAAACAACTAATCTCAAAAATATACAAGCAACTCCTACAGCTCAACTCCAGAAAAATAAATGACCCAATCAAAAAATGGGCCAAAGAACTAAATAGACATTTCTCCAAAGAAGACATACAGATGGTTATTACATTTTATAAAAATTTTATATTTTACATATTTTGTTTCTAATAATACATTTTTGTGTCTAATAATAATTGACCTATTTTGTTCTTTTTTCCTTTAAATCAAACTGGATGATTCATATTGATGTATGGCAGGAACCAACACAGTATTGTGAAGTAATTATCCTCCAATTAAACATAAAATAAAATTTAAGAAAAAAGAAAAATGATGAAAAAAATTCCTTTGATGTCATTTTTATTCTCTATTGTAAAGGAAATAGTAATTCCTTTAGTTTTCTTTAAGGTTAACCCAATTATTCAGGGAACAGCAGCCTTGTCAATTGATTTAAAATTGGCTAGACAGCTAAGGAACATGATATGAGGTGTACATTAATAAAGTTTGATTTATTGTTTCCCTATAATTTTACTTATACAATATAGAAATATAATAGTAAATGATATTTAATTTTTGTTTTAACTTGAATCAAAACTTTTCATTTTCACATTTGACAATTCAGTTTAAGAAGTAATCTTTAATTAGATTTTAATTTTATTCTGTCTACCCCGGCTTCAACCTTAGTTCTTTATCAACCTTAGTTCAATGTTCTTAAAATTAGCACTTAAAAGTACAACACAAGATGTGAATTTTTTGTAAAGTCTAAATAATGATAAATAAATTATTAAATACTTCCTTTGTAAGAGCTTATTTTCATATGTCTAATCCTACATATCATAAGATTTCAATGTGGAAGAAGGGTTAAACTATTAATAAAATAAAACTTTTAGCTTAGCTCTCTATTTTCTAACTGTCATTCTTTCTTTCTAATATCATAGATAATTACCTATTTCTCCATGCCTAACTTAACTTTTTAAATTACTTTTTACTTTTTTTTACTCTTTTTTTAATACATAGATTTTTCTTTTTTTTAGATTTTTAAAATTTATTTATTTTTAATTGAAGGATAATTGCTTTACAGAATTTTTCTGTTTTCTGTCAAACATCAACATGAATCAGCCATAAGTATACATATATCCCCTCCCTTTTGTACTTCCCTCCCATCTTCCTCCTAAACCTACCCATCTAGTTTGATACAGCATCCCTGTTTGAGTTTCCTGAACCATACAGCAAATTCCTGTTTGCTATCTATTTCACATACGGTAATGTAAGTTTCCATGTTACTCTTTTCATACATATCACCCTTTCCTTCCCTCTCCCTATATCCATAAGTCTATTCTCTATGTCTGTTTCTCCATTGTTGCCCTGTAAATAAATTCTTCAGTACCATTTTTCTAGATTCCGTATATATGTGCTAGAATACAATATTTATCTTTCTCTTTCTGACTCACTTCACTCTGTATAATAGGTTCTAGGTTCATCCACCTCATTAGAACTGACTCAAATGCTCTCTTTCCATGGATGAGTAGTATTCCATTGTGTATATGTACCACACCATCTTTATCCATTCATCTGTCGATGGATATCTAGATTGCTTCCATATTCTAGCTATTGTAAATAGTGCTGCAGTGAACAATGGGATATATGTGTCTCTTTCAGTTTTGATTTCTTCAGGGTATAGGACTAGGCGTGGGACTGCTGGGTCATAAGGTGGTTTTAGTCCTAGTTTTTTAAGGAATATCCATATCGTCTTCCATAGTGGCTGTATTAATTTACTTTCCAACTAACAGTGCAAGAGCATTCCCTTTTCTTCACACCCTGTCCTGCATTTATTGTTTGTAGCCTTTTTGATGATGGTCATTCTGACTGGCATGAGGTGGTATCTCATTGTACTTTGGATTTGCATTTCTCTAACAATAAACAATGTTGAGAATCTTTTCATGTGTTTGTTAGCCATCTGTATGTCTTCTTTATAAAAATGTCTGTCTAGACCTTTTCCCCATTTTTTGATTGGGTTGTTTGTTTTTCTGGTTTGGAGTTGTATGAGCTGCTTGTATATTTTGAAAATTAATCCTTTGTCAGTTGTTTCATTTGCTACTATTTACTTCCATTCTGAGGGCTATCTTTTCACCTTGTTGATAGTTTCTTTGATGGGCAAAAACTTTTAAGTTTAATCAGGTCCCACTTATTTACTTTTGTGTTTATTTCTGTTACTCTAGGCGGTGGGTCATAGATGATCTTGCTTTGATTTATGTCATTGAGTGTTCTGCCTATGTTTTCCTCTAAAAGTTTTATAGTTTCTGGTCTTACATTTAGGGATTTAATCCACTTTGAGTTTATCTTTGTGTATGGGGTTAGGAAGTGTCCTAATTTCATTCTTTTACATGTAGCTGTCTAGTTTTCCCAGAACCATTTACTGAAGAGGCTATCTTTGTTTGCCCCATTGTATATTCTTGCCTCCTTTGTCTAAAATAAGGCACTCATAGGTGCATGGGCTTATTTCTGAACTTTCCATCTTGTTCTATATTTTTGGCCTATGTTTCTCTTTTTGTGCCAGTACCATACTGTCTTGATGATTGCACCTTTGTAGTATAATCTAAAGTCAGGAAGGTCGAACCCTCCAGCTCCATTCTACTTTCTCGAGACTGCTTTGGTTATTTGGGGTCTTAACGTTTCCATATGTATTGTGAAATATTTTGTTGTAGTTCTACGAATAATGCCATTGGGAATTTGACAGGAATCACATTGAATCTGTAGATTGAATTTGGTAGTATATAGTCATTTTCATAATATTGACTTTTCCTACCAAGGAATCTGTTTGTCATCTTTGATTTCTTATATCAGTGTCTTATAATTTTCTGTGTACAGTTCTTTTGTCTCCTTCAGTTTCAGTTCAGTTGTTCAGTCATGTCCGACTCTTCACAACTCTATGGACTGCAGCACACCAGGCTTCCCTGTCCATCACCAACTCCCAGAGTATACTCAAACTCGTATCTATTGAGTCGGTAATGCTATCCAGCCATCTCATCTTCTGTCATCCTCTTCTCCTCCTGCCCTCAATCTTTCCCAACATCAGGGTCTTCTCTAATGAGTCAGCTCTTTGCATCAGGTGGCCAAAGTACTGGAGTTTCAGCTTCAACATCAGTCCTTCCAATGAACACCCAGGACTGATCTCCTTTAGGATGGACTGGTTGGATCTCCTTGCAGTCCAAGGGACTCTCAAGAGTCTTCTCCAACACCACAGCTTAAAAGCATCAATTCTTTGGGGCTCAGCTTTCTTTATAGTCCAACTCTCACATCCATACATGACCACTGGAAAAACCATAGCTTTGACCAAATGGATCTTTGTTGGCAAAGTAATGTCTCTGCTTTTTAATAAACTATCTAGATTGGTCATAGCTTTTCTTCCAAGGAGCAAGCATCTTTTAATTTAATGGCTGGAGTCACCATCTGCAGTGATTTTGGAGCCCCCCCCCCCAAAAAATAAAGTCTCTCACTGTTTCCCCATCTATTTGCCATGAAGTGATGGAACCAGAGGCCATGATCTTAGTTTTCTGAATGTTTAGTTTTAAGCCACCTTTTGTCTCCTTGGATAAGTTTATTTCTATATATTTAATTCTTTTTTTTTTGCAATGGTGAATGGGATTGATTCTTTCATTTCTCTTTCTGATTTTTCATTGTCAGTATATAGAAATGCAAGTGATTTCTGTGTATTGATTTTGTATCCTGCAACTTTGCTAACTTCACTGATTAGCTCTAGTAATTTTCTGAATATTATCTATAGGGTTTTCTATGTATAGTATGTAGAGTATCCTGTCATCTGCAAACAGTGAGAGCTTTACTTCTTTGTTTTCGATCTTGATTCCTTTTATTTCTTTTTCTTCTCTGATTGCTATAGCTAGGACTTCCAGAATTACATTGAATAATAGTGGTGAAAGTAGACACCCTTGTCTTGTTACTGATTTTAGGGGGAATGCTTTCAGTTTTTCACCATTGAGAATAATGTTTTCTGTAGGCTTTTCATATATGGCCTTCACTATGTTGAGGTGGGTTCCTTCTATGCCCATTTTTTGAAGAATTTTAATCATAAATAGTTGCTGAATTTTGACAAAGGCTTTTTCTGCATCTATGGAGATTATCACATGGTTTTTATTTTTCAATTTGTATGTATAGTGTATCACATTGATTGATTTGCAAATATTGAAGAATCCTTGCATCCCTGGAATAAACTCAACTTGATCATGCTGTATGAGCTTTTTGATGTGCTCTTGAATTCTGTTTGCTAAAATTTTATTGAGGATTTTTGCATCTATGTTCATCAGTGATACTGGCCTGTAGTTTTCTTTTTTTTCTGTTGTCTTTTTCTGGTTTTGGTATCACAGTGATGGTGGCCTTGTACAATGAGTTTGGAAATATTCCTTCCTCTGCAATCTTTTGAAAGAGTTTTAGAAGGATAGGCATTAGTTCTTCTCTAAATGTTTGCTAAAATACTCCTGTGAAGCCATCTGGTCCTGGGCTTTTGTTCTTTGGGAGATTTTTGATCACAGCTCAATTTCATTGCTTGTAATTGGGTTGCTCATAATTTCTATTTCTTCCTGGTTCAGTCTTAAAAGATTAAACTTTTCTAAGAATCTGTCCATTTCTTCCAGGTTATCCAGTTTATTACCATATAGTTGTTCATAATAGTCTCATAATCCTTTGTGTTTCTGCACTAGCTGTTGTAACCTCTCCTTTTTCATTTCCAATTTTGTTAATTTGACTCTTCTCTCTTTTTTTCTTGATGAGTCTGGCTAAAGGTTTGTAAATTTTGTTTATCTTCTCAAGGAACCAGATTTTAGTTTTATTAATCTTTAATATTGGTTCTTTCATTTCTTTTTCATTTATTTCTGCTCAGATCTTTATTATTTCTTTCCTTATATTAGTTTTGGCTTTTGTTGTGGTTCTTCTTCTTTTTCCAGTTGTTTTAGGTGTAAATTTCAGTTCAGTTCAGTTCAGTTCACTCAGTCGTGTCTGACTCTTTGCGACCCCATGAATCGCAGCACGCCAGGCCTCCCTGTCCATCACCAACTCCGAGAGTTCACTTAGACTCACGTCCATTGAGTCGGTGATGCCATCCAGCCATCTCAACCTCTGTTGCCCCCTTTTCCTCCTGTCCCCAATCCCTCCCAGCATCAGAGTCTTTTCCAATGAGTCAACTCTTTGTATGAGGTGGCCAAAGTACTGGAGTTTCAGCTTTAGCATCAGTCCTTCCAATGAACACCCAGGACTGATCTTTAGGATGGACTGGTTGGATCTCCTTGCAGTCCAAGGGACTCTCAAGAGTCTTCCCTAACACCACAATTCAAAAGCATCAATTCTTCGGCGCTCAGCTTTGTTCACAGTCAAGCTCTCACATCCATACATGACCACTGGAAAAACCATAGCCTTGACTAGATGGACCTTTGTTGGCAAAGTAATGTGTCTGCTTTTGAATATGCTATCTAGGTTGGTCATAACTTTCCTTCCAAGGAGTAAGCGTCTTTTAATTTTATGGCTGCAGTCACCATCTGCAGTGATTTTGGAGCCAAAAATAAATAAATAAATAAATAAATAAATAAAGTCTGACACTGTTTCCACTGTTTCCCCATCTATTTCCCATGAAGTGATGGGACTGGATGCCATGATCTTCGTTTTCTGAATGTTGATCTTTAAGCCTACTTTTTCACTCTCCTCTTTCATTTTCATGAAGAGGTTTTTTAGTTCCTCTTCACTTTCTGCAATAAGGGTGGTGTCATCTGCATATCTGAGGTTATTGACATTTCTTCCAGCAATCTTGATTCCAGCTTGTGCTTCTTCCAGCCCAGCGTTTCTCATGATGTACTCTGCATATGAGTTAAATAAGCAGGGTGACAATATACAGCCTTGACGTACTCCTTTTCCTGTTTGGAACCAGTCTGTTGTTCCATTTCCATTTCTAACTGTTGCTTCCTGACCTGCATATAGGTTTCTCAAGAGGCAGGTCATGTGGTCTGGTATTCCCATCTCTTTCAGAATGTTCCACAGTTTATTGTGATCCGCACAGTGAAAGACTTCGGCATAGTCAATAAAGCAGAAATAGATGTTTTTCTGGAAGTCTCTTGCTTTTTCGATGATCCAGCAGATGTTGGCAATTTAATCTCTGGTTCCTCTGCCTTTTCTAAAACCAGCTTAGGTTGTCTATTTGATGTTTTTCTTGTTTCTTGAGGTAAGATTATATTGCTAAAAAATTCCCTCCTAGAACTGCTTTTGCTGTGTCCTATAGGTTTTGAGTTGGCATATATTCATTGTCATTTGGTTCTAGAAATTTTTTTTATTTCCCTTTTGATTTATTCAATAATCTGTTGGTTATTTAGAAATGTGTTGTTTAATCTCCATGTGTTTGTGTTTCTTACACTTTTATTCTTGTAATTGATATCGAGTCCCATAGCATTATTTTTGGAGAAGATGTTTGATATAATTTTAATTTTCTTAAATTTCCTGAGGTTTGACTGTGACCCAAGATGTGGTCTATCCTGGAGAATGTTCCATGTACACTAGAGAAGAAGGCGTATTCTTATGCATTTGGATGGAATGTCCTGAAGATATCAATGAGATCCATCTTATCTAATGTATCATTTAACACTTGTGTTTCCTTATTAATTTTCTGTTTTGATTATCTGTCCATTGGTGGGATTGGGGTGTTAAAGTCTCCTAATATTATTGTGTTCATGTCAATTTCTCTTTTTATGTCTGTTAGTGTTTGTCTTATATATTGAGGTACTCTTATGTTGGATGCATATTTACAATTGTTATGGTCTTCCTCTTGGATTGATCCCTTGATCATTATGTAGTGACCTTCCTTATCTCTTGTAATCTTCTTTATTTTAAGGTGTATTTTGTCTGATATGAGGATTGCTACTCCAGCATTCCTTTGCTTCCCATTTGCATGGAATATATTTTTCCATCCTCTCACTTTCAGTCCATATGTGTCTTTAGGTATGAAATGGGTTTCTTTAGACCATATATATGGGTCTTGTGTCTGTAGCCATTCAGACAGTCTGTGTCTTTTGGTTGGAACATTTAATCCATTTACATTTAAGGTAATTATTGATACATATGTTCCTATTGCCATTTTACTAATTGTTTGGGGTTGATTTTGTAGATCTTTTTCCTTCTCTTGTATTCTTGACTATATAAGTCCCTTTAACATTTATTGTAAAGCTGGTGTGGTGGTACTGAATTCTCTTAACTTTTGCTTGTCTGAAAAGCTTTTTATTTCTCCATCCGTTTTTAATGAGATCCTTGATGGGTACAGTAATCTTGGTTGTAGATTTTTCCCTTTCAGTACTTTAAATATACCCTGCTATTCCCTTCTGGTCTGCAGTTTTTGCTGAAAAATCAGCTGTTAAGCATATGGGGTTTCCCTTATATGTTACTTATTGCTTCTCCCTTGCTACTTTTAATATTCTTTCTTTGTGTTTAGTCTTTGTTAGTTTGAATAGTATGTGTCTTGGTTTTCCCCTTGAGTTTATCCTGTATGGGACTCTTTGTGCCTCTTGGACTTGATTGATTATTTTCTTTTCCATGTTGGGGAAATTTTCAACTCTAATCTCCTCAAAAATTTTCTCCTACTTTCTTTTTCTTGTCTTCCTCTGGGACCCCTATAATTTGAATGTTGCATTTGATATGATCCCAGAGGTCTCTGAGACTGACCTCAGTTCTTTTTATTCTTTTTGCTTTATTCTGGTCTTCAGAAGTTATTTCCAACATTTTATCTTCCAGCTCACTGATTCATTCTTCTGCTTCAGATATTCTGCTATTGATTCATTATAGAGCATTTTTGGATAAGGCAATGGCAACCCACTCTAGTACTCTTGCCTGGAAAATCCCATGGATGGAGGAGCCTGGTAGGCGGCAGTCCATGGGGTCACTTGGAGTCGGACACAACTGAACGACTTCACTTTCACTTTTCACTTTTATGCATTGGAGAGGGAAATGGCAACCCACTCCAGTGTTCTTGCCTAGAGAATCCCAGGGACTGGGAAGCCTGGTGGGCTGCTGTCTATGGGGTCACACAGAGTAAGACACAACTGAAGTGACTTAGCAGCAGCAGCAGAGCATTTTTAATTTCAGTAATTGTGTTGTTTGTTGCTGTCTGTTTATTCTTTAATTCTTCTAGGTCTTTGTTAATTGATTCTTACATTTTCTTCGTTTTGTTTTCAAGGTTTCTGATCATCATTGCTATCATTATTCTGAATTCTTTTTCAGGTAGTTTGCCTATTTCCTCTGCATTTATTTGGACTTCTGTGTTTCTAGTTTGTTCCTTCATTTGTGCAGTATTTCTCTGCCTTTTCATTACTCTTTTTTTTTCTTTTTTTAACTTATTGTGTTTTTATCCTTTTCCCACTCTTCAAGGAAAGTTAAATTCTTTTCTTGAAGAAGGTTGAATTCTTTCTTCCTTTTGTTTTTTGCCTTCCTCAGGTTGGTCCAGTGATTTGTGTGAGCTTCATACAGGGTGAGATTTGTGCTGAGATTCTGTTTGTTTGTTTTCCTCTGATGGGCAAGGCTGAGTGAGGTGGTAATCCTGTCTATTTATGATTGGGTGTGTATTTTTGCTTTGTTTGTTGTTTAGATAAGGCCTCCTTCACAGGGCGCTACTGGTGGTTGGGTGATGCCAGGTCTTGTATTCAAGTGGTTTCGTTTGTGTGAGTTCTCACTATTTGATACTCCCTAGGGTTAGGTCGCCTGAAAAATCCTGTGGACGGAGGAGCCTGATGGGCTGCAGTCCATGGGGTCGCTAAGAGTCGGACACAACTGAGCGACTTCACTTCCACTTTTCACTTTCATCCATTGGAGAAGGAAATGGCAGCCCACTTCAGTGTTTTTGCCTGGAGAATCCCAGGGACGGGGGAGCCTGGTGGGCTGCCGTCTATGGGGTCGCACAGAGTCTGACACAACTTAAGCAACTTAGCAACAGCAGCAGCAGGGTTAGGTCTCTGGTAGTCTAGAGTCTTGGACTCAGTGCTCCCACTCCAAAGGCTCAGGGCTTGATCTCTGGTCAGGAATGAAGATTCCACAAATGGTTTGTTTTGGCATTGAGTGAGAGTAAAACAAATATCCAAAAACGAGAAACCAAAGATGAATCCCAGACAAATGGCAGTTATAAAATCAGGCGTGTAATAATTAAAATAATGGAATATACACATATACATATATACCCATGAGCAAAGTGAAAACAGTCCAACAAAAATAAAGTTCAGTAATTGACCTGGGAAACAAAGGAAATCATAAATAATATTTACAAGTTAAGAAAAAAAAACTAACTAAAGCACAAACTGGAAAACAAAACTAAAGCAAGGTGCCAACTGGGGAATAAAGCAATGAAAACAAAACTAACAAATATGTTGAGAGGAAAGGAGAAAAAGAAAAGAAAGAAAGAATAGATATGCAAAGTTAGAGGTAGGTAAAGAAGATTTGTATACATTAAAGATTAATTGCAAGGGGAAAAGAACAGTAGGAAAGGCAAACAAAGGAATAAATGTAAAAAATATACATTAAAAAATTAAAATTATAAAAAGGAGAAAAAAAACAAAAACAAACAAACAAACAAACAAAAAAAAACAGAAGAAGAAATGAACAAGGAAAACTCCACAGAACTGCAAAAGCTCAATGGAGAGGCAGAGGTTTATAACAACAATAGAAAGGGTGACTGAATATACACATACACATATACACCAATAAGCAAAATCAAAACACTCCAACAAAAATAAAGTACAATAGAATGACCTAAGTGAAGTGAATGAACAAAGTGAAGTCTCTCAGTGGTATCCGACTCTTTGTGACCCCATGGACTGTAGCCTATCAGGCTCTTCCGTCCATGGGATTTTCCAGGCAAGAGTGCTGGAGTGGATTGCCATTTCCTTCTCCAGGGGATCTTCCCTACCCAGGAATTGAACCGGGTCTCCTGCATTGCAGGCAGACGCTTTACTGTCTAAGCAACCAGGGAAGCCAAAGGAAACCAAAAATTACATCTACCAGAACAAAACTAATTAAGGAACAAACTGGAAAACAAAACTAAAGCAAGGTACCAATTGGGGAATAAAGCAATGAAAATAAAACTAACATATATGTTGAGAAGAAAGGAGAGAAAAAAAAAGAAAGAAAGAAAGGATATGCAAAGTTAGAGGTAGATAAAGAAGATTTATATAAGTTAAAAATTAACTGCAAGGTGAAAAGCAAACAAAGGAATAAATGTAAAAAAAATAATAATAGGTTTAAAAAAGTAAAATTATAAAAAGAGAAAAGAAAAAAAAAAGAAAGAAAGAAAAAACTCCACAGACCCTCAAAAGCCCAATGTTGAGGCAGAGGCTTATGACAGCAATTTAAAAAATGTGACTGAGGGAAAAAAAAAAAAGCTCAGAAGCTTAACTGGATTTCTTAGTGCCAATAAAATGGACAACTACAACAGAGGGGGAAAGGCGGGGTGGGGGGGGGAGGGCGTGAGGAGGAAGAAAAGATGCAAAAGAATGTACAGAACAAGCCAAACAAATAAGACTAATAAATGTTTTTCTTGAGTCACTGCTGTCAGAGTCTTTTCCTCGCTTGGAGTCACAGTCCAACTTATCTCCCTAGGATGCTCTCCAATACTGTGCTGATCTCTGGACCTGCTGTTGGGGTAGTTCAGATTTTAATCTGGTCCTACGCCTGTGTGTTCTTGCCTCCAATGTACACAGCTATTAGAACTAGTGCGTTTTCTTTTGTGGGAGCTCTCGATGGCCCTTTATATATTCCATAGACACAGAATCTGCCTAGTTGATCATGTGGATTTAATCTGCAACTTGTACAGCTGGTGGGAAGGTTTGGGGTCTTCTTCCTTAGCCACACTACACCTGGATTTCAATTGTGGTTTTATTTCCACCTCTACATGTGGGTCATCCACTGGGGTTTTGCTCCTAAGGCTGCCTTGGAGGACTTGGGTTTGCCCCTATGAGGCTCAGGTGTGGAGATGGTGCAGCTGCTTGGGTCGCAGAGGTTCTGGCAGCACCAGGAACTCAGGGAGGTTGGCAGCTATGGCGGCAGGAAATATGGTGCTCTAGAAGGGTATGGTAACCAATATTGGCCAATATGCTCCAGTATTCTTGCCTGGAGAACCCCCTCTCTGACAGATAAGCCTGGCAGGCCACAGTCTACAGGGTTGCAAAGAGTGAGACATGACCAAAGCGACCCTGTGTGCATAGACATGAGACATTTTTTGCCTGTGGCAGCTCTGCCCCAGTGAGAGTTGAGCTTGAAGGTGGTACAGCTGCTTGGCTTGAGGGGAAACTGGCAGTGCCAAGCTTGCAGGGACACGGACTGCCTCCACTGCAGGAGTTATGGCCCTATCAGAGTCTTTATTCAAGCCTCTTGTAGCTGGCGATCAGAAGGCCTCTTTCTCCGTAGCTCCACCCATTCAGGCACTGAGAGGGATCCCTTGCCTGGGGTCCTTCTCTGTTGTTCCACACATCAGGCACTTAAAGGGGCACCCTGGATGGGGTCTTACTCTGTAGTTCAGTGTGTCCGACATTTTGATGGGCCAGCCTCTCTATTGTTCAGCTGCCAATGCCAGCATGTGGGAAAGAGAGCCTATGGTGATGACCCCACCCACTACGTGTGACTCAGCAGTTGTGCCTTGCTTCCATGGCTGCCTGGCTTTCCTCCACTGTCATTTCCCACCACGATCTCCTTCCCCACGTCACTTCAACCCATCTCTCCACAGTCAAGAGCAGCTCTCACCCTGGGATTGCTCCACAATCCCTAAACTCCAGCTCTTACCCACTGCACCTTCTAGGGGACCAGTGCTCCTGTCCAGGGTATGTATGGCTGTGGCAAGTACTGTCTGATTCTCATTCCATTTAGGCTGCCACAGATCAGCTGTTTCACTCTCAACCTTAAATGTTTCTCCTCTGACTCAGACAATTGCCCTGATATGGGGAGCAGACCCCTGCTTCAGTTCCCCCACTCACTGAGGGCAGGTCCAGTCCTACTAACATTCCTCTTTTTCGCCCTAGTTCCTTCATTCCTACTGAGTTTTGTGTGGTTCTATATATTCATTTCCACTGGTCAGGTACTCCTGTCCACTCTCAGCTGGTATTCTGCATGCTGTTCTGTGTCTTAAGGTGTATTCCTGATGTATCCATGGAGAGAGATATACTTCATGTCTACCTACTCCTCCACCATCTTGTTCTTTCTACTTTTTTACTTTTAAGATCTTATGCTAAGCAGCAATACATTTTGGTATTTCTTCTCTCAATACTGTCCATAAATTCTTGCATACACTGACATAACTTATCTTTGTGATTTTCCCATGTCTAATCCTCTTAGAAAAAAATTCACACCTTACTCAAATCATCTACCAGGTTACTTTTTCATATTTTATTTTGATGGGTATAGTTTATTTCCTTGTGCTTATTATTGCATCTTAGAAACTGCCAGCTTCCAATTTTGCTATAGACTTTCTGTCAATGTGTTCTTTCCAACCAGTTGTCTGAGCTTGCTGATGCATATATTTTTAAAGTCCATTTTCTTGGTTCTTTCATTCCCTTCCAATTCATGATCATTATCTCCTAAATTGCCTTCCACTATTACATTTTCAGCATATGAAATGCAGGTAATGAAAAACATTGCAGGATTTGTCACCTATTTTGAAATTTAGTGTATTTAGAAAAGTTTTAAAAGCTCAAAGTATTTTTTTTATTTTTATATTTTGACAATTTATTTTAAAAGTAAGTAATCAATGTTTTAAAAACATGTTCAAGTAGTTTACAGGTTATCCATTTACTTGGCAGTGTATCTTTGGGTGCTTGAATTTGCTGAAATATCACCTATTTGTAATATCTTAGGAAAACTGCCCAACTTTGATTGATATTTTAGTATATTTTTAAAAACTGATGTTAATTTCTACCAGTTTACTTTGGGTCTGTGTTTCACTTCAATTTTGTTCTTTTATTCTGAAAGGAATCATACTGTTCTTATCAATCAGTTTTATAATTTTTAGTATTTAAATACAATGATTATTCACTATGATTTTTATAGTTACAGGGTAACACTACTCTAACAAAACTGATATCCATCCAGCTACTGGTAGTGGCAGACTAACAAGTAACACCAGATATTCATTTATAATATTTTCGAAAATGAAACCAATTTTTACCAAAGTTTGGATTGCAGACCTAGAAAATCTTTGAGAAATCACCTGTTGATGAACAATAATAAAAAATGTTCACTAAGAAACTCATATTTTTTATCATATCTAAAACAGGTATGTACATCAGCATGCATTTATACTATCAGTAACCTTATTTTGACCTTGCTTTCAATGAGTCTTTCAACTCTAGAATACATTCTTTTAAGCATATATAAACATTTTAAAACTTCTCATATATAGGATTGTAAAATATTCACAACAAATATCAAATAATTCATATTATACAAACTATGTGACCAATCATGATATAAGTAACAAAAAAAAATTAAGCTTCCATATTTTGGGAAAATAAACTTTTAATAACTTATGGATGGAAAAAAAAAAAAACTTAGAACTAAGGGACAATAAAAATACCACATGTTCAACATTTGTTTAATGAAAGTAAAACAGTATTTATAAGGAAATGTATAGTCTTGAATGCACATATTGCCAAAGGGCAAAAACTGAAAATAAAATATAAATAAATAAAATGAATGAGGTAATATAGAATTTTATAATCTTGAAAATAAACAGCAGAATAAAAACAATAATATTAAAAGAAATTGTAAAATTGAAACATACAATAATTAAATCATAATCTATATGTATTATACATAATAGGAAAGGTCAACAATATCAACTGGCTAATTGAAAAGATTAACATAATACAAACACAGCATGTTTGTCAAGTTAAAAAGACAAGTAGACACAAATTAATAGTGTAAGGGCAAAGATGCTACAATTATAGAAGCTGTCACTGATAATGAACAAATTTAGGGCATAAATGTTAAAGCATTAATCAATTTTTATAAACATAGTCATCATATCTGGCTGAAACTCAGATTGAAAATTATCAGTTCTGAATCCATAAAACTAGTTTTAAATATATTTAAAATCTTGCGCGCGCACACACACACACACACACACACCATCCCAGTTGTTTTAATAGTAATTCAGAGGATAATTCCTGGAACAGACAAATCCAATCTCTACAATTCTTCCCTAGAAAAGAAGGATTATTATTATGCAACTCATTTTGTAATGCTGTCCTGACAAGGACAAGAGAAAATAAAATTTTATAAGAATGTTGCTTATGAACACAGGTAATAATGTCAAAAATTAAGCATTAGTAAATCAAATATGTACTCAGTTACTTCAGTTGTGCTCAGCTCTTTGCAATTCCATGGACTGTACCCTGTCAGTACCCTGTCTGCCCATGGGATTCTCTAGGCAAGAATACTGGACTGGGTTGCCATTTCCTCTTCCAGGGGATCTTCCTAATTCAGGGATGAAACTCTTATCTCTGGGGCTCCTCATTGGCAGGCAGATTATTTACCACTAAATAGTAACAATAAAATAACTATGCATCATGACCTTTCATCCCCACCATGACAGGTTTCTCTATCTTTCACAATACAAAATAATATTACCTGGCAGGAGTAACAAAAGATGATTTTGAAATGTAATTTATTGTTGTTGTTATATTTTTCAATACAGTGTCTGCTCATCAATTCAGAGGATATTAAAGCTGAAAAAATTCACTGTTTCACTAAGAACAAAGTCTCATAGCTAGAGACACACATTCACAGAAACAAATGTGATCAGTTAGGTCTCTCTATTGCTGTTCAAATATTGATCATACATTGGAAGCAGGAGTGTTGCAGGGTCAACTGAATCATTTCTTGTTTCCAGTTGCTTGTATTTGAGGCAGCTGTCACTGTGTGATCTAAGGATTTGGCCTATTTAAGCCTATTTGGAGAAACTTTGTGGTTGTAGTTTTTACTTGCAAAGCATGTTTCTCTGGAACCTTTGTTGTGTGAGACTAAAACATAGAGCATGGTTTTCTATGAGCACCAGGAACACAGTGAACATATGCTTTCAAGAATCTGCTGAAATTGCTATCTAGACAAAATGAGATATTGCCTAACAATTAAGGTAAATTAAGCAGCTGTTTCATACTATACTGTGCTAATGCTGCTTCAAAATTGTAAATTGTTGATGGGAGATCAGAATGAGAAAGAAACAATATCATTTCACATTTCTATAGCCATTCATTTTATGATTATCATAAGAAGCAAGTATTTTTGCAGCTGATAGTGACTAGAAGTAAAATACGACAGTCTAAGGAAGCTATTTAAACTGAATTAATAAGAAAAACTAATAGAATAAAAAATATGCCAGTTGATCATTTTTTGTGTTTCTTTTTAAAGTCAGACTTACTGAATGCTCATGTCAAACTACTCTCAAGAGTTAATTGACATCAACGTTAGGCATGTCACATTTTCTTCTGAAACTGAAAAATGTAAAAGAATAAACTGGAAAATATACTGCACTCTTTAATATCTGAGAGGCTAATGAGTACTCCAACAATATTAAAAACCTGTCCTACAGAATTAAAATATGAGTACTTAAGATTCAATATTGAAGGGCATGGAAAAGAAAAGGAATAACATAGGTTCAATTAGAACAGGTACGTTGTCACTATTTTGTTCAGCTAATTATACTTTTTCATGATATTTGAAAGGCTTAAAAGAATTTGTGAGCTATGTATAAAGATTAGCAGTTAAAAAAAAAAGTAAAAAGCTTTGGGGGAAAAAAAAAAGGAGTTGTCCCATCATTTAAAAGTGAAAGTATTAGTTCCTCGGTTATGTTTGTGACTCCATGGAATGTGGCCTGCCAGGTTCCTCTCTCTATGGAATTCTCCAGGCAAGAATACTGGGGTGGGTAACCAATCCCTTCTCCAGGGAATCTTTCTGACCCAGAGATAGAACCCAGTTCTCTGTAGGCACATTCTTTACCATCTGAGCCACCAGGGAAACCCATTGTTGGCCTACCTCTTATGATTCTTTTGTCTCAGACCTTGCAATTTGTTTTCCTTTTCTTTTAATCTGCATTTATTTTATAAATATTCTTAAATATTTGAGAAAGAGAAAGATCACTTGATTTATTTTTACCTATCTAAGCACAATAAACAAATTTCCATTGTTCACATATATGTAAATATCTCAAAGAAAAAAACATTTTCCCAGTATTATTGAGTAATTAACTGACATATATCACTGCATAAGTTTCAGAAATAGAGCATGGCAATTTGATCTATATATACTATGAAGTGATTACAACAGTAGGTTTAATCAACATCCATCATCTCATTAGGATACAGTAAAAAGAAAAAAGATTTCTCCCTGTAAAAGAATTTCTTAGGATCTATTCTTTTAAGAACAATTATATATAATTATATGTGTGTGTGTGTGTGTGTATGTGTGTGTGTGTGTGTGTGTGTGTGTGTATCTGAAGCAGTAGGGTTAACTATAGTCATCATGTTGTGTATTACATCCTTAGTACCTCTTTATCTAATAACTAGAAGTATGTACCCTTTGACCATCTTTCCACAATTCTCCCTCCCATGACCATTACTGAATATAGTAATGAAAACTTATTTTACATAACAAGTATCTCATGTACATTTCTCTGTACAATATGGGTAGTCAATAAATATGAAGTAAGGACAGGAGCAAACCCCATTCATTAAATGTATCCATGTCCATTTTGGAAATATATTTTAGAACTTGCCAAGAATCTAAAAGTTTTGATCTATTTTTCCTTTTTTTTAACTAAAGTTTTTAAATTATATTATTTTAGGTTATACTATTATACTGTGCTACACACTATCATTCATTTAAGGAATTTCAGTGACATTAAGGTTTCCATATGGTGGGTGATTATCACAAAAGGATATAATGAAGCATGAAGAGAATGAAAAATATTTTTTTTTCTATACATTGCAAGGTAACCCAGGGACAGAACATATAAATTCTCAAAACTCTGACTCCTGGTTCTATGTTAGACTGCATTCCTATTATTTTCTATGTATTTGCTTGACATTTGTCAGTATTTTCTAGTTTTTTAGTCTTTTTCTATTCTTTTCACTACCCTTCTGATCTGACGGAAATAAGGAAATTAAAATTCAAGTTAAGTCTGATTAATTGAATTTTCCAGACTGAATTTCTAATTATTTATTTTCATATATTTATTCACAGTATCAGTAAAACTTCTCTAGCTTTATGGCCTAATCTATTTCAAACTATTAAAATCACAATCATTAATTAACATAATTTATGGTAAAACAGATTTTTAGGTAGGTCTTGTTGCTGTTATTTTGGTTGTTTCAACATCTGTATAGCTGTTTAGATTTTACAAGCACTTTTTAAAGCAATTTTCATTTTGTCTTGTTACTAGAGTAATATGAGTGGTACCTATAAGAAATGCTTGTAGACAGATATGGGAAATCAAGAATTGGAGCGGTGATTTGATTATGTTTCTCCAGGAGTAAAATATGTAATTTCTTGTTTATCAGGGGAACACAGTGAAACTATTTTTTTTAGGATGTTTAGTACATATTAGAGCATGGAGTACTATAAATTCTCACCCTCTTTATCTTGACATATATACACAAACCAAAGGGCCATTGTTTGACTGGGACCTGGTTTGATTAGAACTCTTAGATAGCAATGAGCTGTAAAGTATGAGAGTGGGAAAGTAGAAGTCAGGAGACTGCTGATGACTGTTATTTGGCAAAAGAAAAGTGAAAGTTGGAAGACTTCAAGGGAAAGTTATTTATGCACCCATTTAAAATACTCTTTACTACTACTTCTACAATTTTTAAATTGAAATTTAAATTTTTTTAAAATTTTTATTGGAGTATTATTGATTTACATTGTTGTGTTAGTTTCAGGTGTACAGCAAAGTGAATCTGTTATATAAATATATATATTCATTCAATTTAGATTATTTTTCCATATAGGCCACTCTAGGGTGTTGAGTAGAGTTCCCTTTCCTATACAGTAGGCCAAAATTACTTTTCTATTTTATATATAGTAGTGTGTATGTGTCAATACCAGTCTTCCAATTTATCCTTCTCCCTCTTATCCTCCAGTAACCATGAATTTATTTTCTACATCTGTAACTCTATTTCAGTTTAGTAGAGAAGTTAATTTGCAGCCTTTTTTGAGATTCCACATATAAGTGATATTATATGATATTTGTCTCTGTCTTACTTACTTCTCATTATGAGAATCTCTAGGTACATCCTTGTTGCTGCAAATGGCATTATTTTGTTCCTTTTATAGGTAATATGAGTATTACCATCATATATATATACCACACCTTCTTTATTCATTCTTCAGTTGATGGACATTTATGTTGCTACTGTGTCCTGGCTATTTTGCCTAGAGTTGCAGTGAACTTTAGGGTGCATGTATCCTCTTGAATTATGAATTTCTCTGGATATATGCCCAGGAGTGGATTGCTGGATCACATGGTAGCTCTATTTTTAGTTTTTTAAAGAACCTCCATACTGTATAGTGGCTATACCAGGTTGCATCCCAACAATAGTGTTCAAAAAGAAAATCCTGAAACTGGGAGAGAGTATTTACAAATGAACACACCGACAAGGAATAAATCTCCAAAACATACAAACAATTCTTTTATATTGACCACACTGCAGCTGCTGCTAAGTCGCTTCAGTCGTGTCCGACTCTGTGCGACCCCAGAGATGGCAGCCCACCAGGCTCCCCCTCCCTGGGATTCTCCAGGCAAGAACATTGTAGTGGGTTGCCAGTTCCTTCTCCAATGCATGAAAGTGAAAAGCGAAGTCGTTTAGTTGTGTCCGGTGTGATGCCATGGACTGCAGCCTACCAGGCTCCTCCATCCATGGGATTTTCCAGGCAAGAGTACTGGAGTGGGGTGCCATTGCCTTTTCCGATACTGACCACACAAGTCAATATAAAAAACAAAGAACCTACGTTATCCTCTAGGAGTTTTATAGTTTCAGGTCTTATGTTTAGATCTTTAATCCATTTTGAGTTTATTTTTGTGTATGGTGTTAGAAAGTGGTCTAGTTTCATTCTTTTACAAGTGGTTGACCAGTTTTCCCAGCACCATTTGTTAAAGAGATTGTCTTTAATCCAATGTATATTCTTGCCTCCTTTGTCAAAGATAATGTGTTCATAGGTGCATGGATTTATCTCTGGGCTTTCTATTTTGTTCCATTGATCTATATTTCTGTCTTTGTGCCAGTACCATACTGTCTTGATGACTGTGGCTTTGTAGTAGAGCCTGAAGTCAGGTAGGTTGATTCCTCCAGTTCCATTCTTCTTTCTCAAGATCGCTTTGGCTATCTGAGGTTTTTTCGTATTTCCATACAAACTGTGAAATTATTTGTTCTAGCTCTGTGAAAAATACCGTTGGTAGCTTGATAGGGATTGCATTGAATATATAAATTGCTTTGGGTAGTATACTCATTTTCACTACACTGATTCTTCCAATCCATGAGCATGGTATATTTCTCCATCTATTAGTGTCTTCTGATTTCTTTCACCAGTGTTTTATAGTTTTCTATATATAGGTCTTTAGTTTCTTTAACTAGATATATTCCTAAGTATTTTATTCTTTTCGTTGCAATGGTGAATGGAATTGTTTCCTTAATTTCTCTTTCTGTTTTCTCATTATTACTGTATAGGAATGCAAGGGATTTCTGTGTGTTGATTTTATATCCTGCAACTTTACTATATTCATTGATTAGTTCTAGTAATTTTCAGGTGGAGTCTTTAGGATATTCCATGTAGAGGATCATGTCATCTGCAAACAATGAGAGTTTTACTTCTTCTTTTCCAATTTGGATTTCTTTTATTTCTTTTTCTGCTCTGATTGCTGTGGCCAAAACTTCCAAAACTATGTTGAATAGTAGTAGTGAGAGTGGGCACCCTTGTCTTGTTCCTGACTTTAGGGGAAATGCTTTCAATTTTTCACCATTGAGGATAATGTTTGCTGTGGGTTTGTCATATATAGCTTTTATTATGTTGAGGTATGTTCCTTCTATTCCTGCTTTCTGGAGAGTTTTTATCATAAATGGATGTTGAATTTTGTCAAAGGCTTTCTCTGCATCTATTGAGTTAATCATGTAGTTTTTATTTTCAATTTGTTAATGTGGTGTATTACATTGATTGATTTGCAGATATTGAAGAATCCTTGCATCTCTGGGATAAAGCCTACTTGGTCATGGTGTATGATCTTTTTAATGTGTTGTTGGATTCTGATTGCTAGAATTTTGTTAAGAATTTTTGCATCTATGTTCATCAGTGATATTGGCCTGTAGTTTTCTTTTTTTGTGGCATGTTTGTCAGGTTTTGGCATTAGGGTGATGGTGGCCTCATAGAATGATTTTGGAAGCTTACCTTCCTCTGCAATTTTCTGAAAGAGTTTGAGTAGGATACGTGTTAGCTCTTCTCTAAATTTTTGGTAGAATTCAGCTGTGAAGCCGTCTGGACCTGGGCTTTTGTTTGCTGGAAGATTTCTGATTACAATTTCAATTTCCGTGCTTGTGATGGGTCTGTTAAGATTTTCTATTTCTTCCTGGTCGAGTTTTGGAAAGTTGTACTTTTCTAAGAATTTGTCCATTTCTTCCACATTGTCCATTTTATTGGCATATAATTGCTGATTGTAGTCTCTTATGATCATTTGTATTTCTGTGTTGTCTGTTGTGATCTCTCCATTTTCATTTCTAATTTTATGGATTTGATTTTTTTCCCTTTGTTTCTTGATGAGTCTGGCTAATGGTTTGTCAATTTTATTTATCCTTTCAAAGAACCATCTTTTGGCTTTGTTGATTTTTGCTATGGTCTCTTTTGTTTCTTTTGCATTTATTTCTGCCTTAATTTTTAAGATTTCTTTCCTTCTACTAACCCTGGGGTTCTTCATTTCTTCCTTTTCTAGTTGCTTTAGGTATAGAGTTAAGTTATTTGTTTGACATTTTTTCTTGTTTCTTGAGGTATGCCTGTATTGCTATGAACTTTCCCCTTAGGACTGCTTTTACAGTGTCCCACAGGTTTTGGGTTGTTGTGTTTTCATTTTCATTAGTTTCTATGCAAATTTTGATTTCTTTTTTGATTTCTTCTGTGATTTGTTGATTATTCAGCAGAATGTTGTGCAACCTCCATATTTTGGAATTTTTATTATTTTTTCTCCTGTAGTTGAGATCTAATCTTACTGCATTGTGGTCAGAAAAGATGCTTGGAATGATTTCAATTTTTTTGAATTTACCAAGGCTAGATTTATGGCCCAAGATGTGATCTATCCTGAAGAAGGTTCCATGTGCCCTTGAGAAAAAAGTGAAATTCATTGTTTTGGGGTGAAATGACATCACAGCAGGATTCTGTATGACCCACCTCCCAGGAATTGGAAATAAAAGCAAAAATAAACAAATGGGACCTAATTAAACTTAAAAGCTTCTGCACAACAAAGGAAACTCTAAGCAAGGTGAAAAGGCAGCCTTCAGAATGGGAGAAAATAATAGCAAATGAAGCAACTGACAAACAACTAATCTCAAAAATATACAAGTAACTCCTACAGCTCAATTCCAGAAAAACAAATGACCCAATCAAAAAATGGGCCAAAGATCTATATAGACATTTCTCCAAAGCAGACATACAGATGGCTAACAAACACATGAAAAGATTCTCAACATCACTTATTATCAGAGAAATGCAAATCAAAACCATTATGAGGTACCATGTCATGCCAGTCAGAATGGCTACGATCTAAAAGTCTACAAGCAGTAAATGCTAGAGACGATGTGGAGAAAAGGGAACTCTCTTACACTGTTGGTGGGAATGCAAACTAGTATAGGCACTATGGAGAACAGTGTGGAGATTCCTTAAAAAACTGGAAATAGAACTGCCTTATGACCCAGCAATCCCACTGCTGGGCATACACACTGAGGAAACTAGAATTGAAAGAGACATGTGTAACCCAATGTTCATGGCAACACTGTTTATAATAGCCAGGACATGGAAGCAACCTAGATGTCCATCAGCAGATGAATGGATAAGAAAACTGTGGTACATATCCACAATGGAGTATTACTCATCTATTAAAAAGAATGCATTTGAATCAGTTCTAATGAGGTGGATGAAACTGGAGCCTATTAAATGGAGTGAAGTAAGCCAGAAAGAAAAACACCAGTACAGTATACTAACGCATACATATGGAATTTAGAAAGATGGTAACAATAACTCTGTATACGAGATAGCAAAAGAGACACTTATGTATAGAACAGTCTTGTGGACTCTGTGGGAGAGGGAGAGGGTGGGATGATTTGGGAGAATGGCATTGAAATATGAATAATATCATATATGAAATAAGTCACCATTCCAGGTTCGATGCACGATACTAGATGCTTGGGGCTGGTGCACTGGGATGACTCAGACGGATGGTACTGGGAGGGAGGAGGAAGGAGGGTTCAGGATGGGGAACACGTGTATATCTGTGGTGGATTCATATTGATATATGGCAAAACCAATACAATATTGTAAAGTTAAAAAAATAATTAAAGAAAAAGAACCCTATTAAAAAAATGGGCAAAGATCTAAATATACATTTCACCAAAGAAAGATATATAGATGGTCAAAAAGTACATGAAAATATGCTCAACATCACCAATAATTAGATAAATGCAAATCAAAATTTCACACTGGTTAGAATGGCCATCATCACAAAGCCTACAAACAATAAATGCTCAAGAGGGCTCTCTTGCTGATACTTAATCTGGATTACATGATAGATATTTTGGAAGCATGATTTTTGAGGGAAAAAAAGGAGAGTAAAGTGTGTCTGTAAAGTACTAACCCACATTTCAAATTGTGGGGGAGGCCAGAAAAAAAAGGATAAAATGGAAAAATAAAAATGTTATTGGATCCCAAATTTCTTGTGGAAAATAACAAAATTGGCTGCATTTTATTGGCTATTCTTAGGAGGAATAATTTAACAAGAAGAACCATGTGTAATGTTTTGTGTGTGCCTTTAAAAGCAGATTGGATCTCACTGAGGAATATTAGACTTTCTCCACTGACAGAAACCTCCTGCCCAGACCTCTCATAGCAAAAGATAGTAAAAATTCAAATTGAAACTATTTTATTTTGAACTTTTTTTCTGTTTCTAATACCAGCTTAGCTATTTCACATCCAAAAAGATGATACTGTTAAAGTACTGCACTCAATATGCCAGCAAATTTGGAAAACAGCAGTGGCCACAGGACTGGAAAAGGTCAGTTTTCATTCCAATATCAAAAAGTGCAATGCCAAAGAATATTCAAACTACTGTATAATTGCACTCATTTCACATACTAGCAAGGTCATGCTCAAAAGCCTCCAAACTAGGCTTCAATAGTATCTGTGTACCAAGAACTGTTAAAGTACTGCACTCAATATGCCAGCAAATTTGGAAAACTCAGCAGTGGCCACAGGACTGGAAAAGGTCAGTTTTCATTCCAATATCAAAAAGTGCAATGCCAAAGAATATTCAAACTACTGTATAATTGCACTCATTTCACATACTAGCAAGGTCATGCTCAAAAGCCTCCAAACTAGGCTTCAATACTATCTGTGTACCAAGAACTTTCAGATGTACAAGCTGGATTCAGAAAAAGCAGAGGAACCAGAGATCATATTGCCAATCTCTGCTGGATCATAGAAAAAGAAAGAACTCAGTCTTATGGACTCTGTGGGAGAGGGAGAGGGTGGGAAGATTTGGGAGAATGACATTGAAACATGTAAAATATCATGTAAGAAACGAGTTGCCAGTCCAGGTTCAATACACGATACTGGATGCTTGGGGCTAGTGCACTGGGACGACCCAGAGGGATGGTATGGGGAGGGAGGAGGGAGGAGGGAGGAGGGTTCAGGATGGGGAACACATGTATACCTGTGGCAGACTCATTTTGATATTTGGCAAAACTAATACAATTATGTAAAGTTTAAAAATAAAATAAAATTTAAAAAAAAAAAGAAAGAACTCTAGAAAAAAAAAAAATCTGCTTCATTGACTATACTAAAGTCTTTGACTGTGTGGACCACACCAAACTGTGGAAAATTATTAAAGAGATGGGAATATCAGACTACTTTACTTGCCTCCAAAAAAAACCATATGCACCTCAAAAGGAACAGTTAGAAATGAACATGGAGCAGCAAACTGGTTCCAATTTGGGAAAGGAGTATGTCAAGACTATATATTGTCACCCTTCATATTTAACTTTTATGCAAAGTACATCATGCAAAATGCAGGGCTTGGATGAAGCACTAGCTGGAATCAAGATTGCCAGGAGAAATATCAAAACCTCAGATATACAGATGTCACAATCCTTTTAGCAGAAAGTAAAGAGGAACTAAAGAGCTTCTTGATGAAGGTGAAAGAGGAGAATGAAAAGCTGACTTAAAACCCGATATCAAAAAGCTAAGACCATGGCATCTGGTCCCATCACTTTGTGACATATGGAGGGGGAAACAATGGAAACAGTGAAAGATTTTCTTTCCTTTGCCTCCAAAATCACTGCATATGGTGACTGCAGCCAGGAAATTAAAAGATGCTTTCTCCTTGGAAGAAAAGCTATGACCAACCCAGACAGCATATTAAAAAGCAGAGACATTACTTTGCCAAAAAAGGTCCATCTAGTCAAAGCTATGCTTTTTCCAGTAGTCATGTATAGATGTGAGAGTTGGCCCATAAAGAAGACTGAGTCTGGAAGAATTAATGCTTTTGAACTGTGGTGCTGAAGAAGACTCTTGAGAGTTTCTTAGACTGCAAGGAGATCCAACCAGTCCATCCTAAGGGAAATCAGTCCTGGATATTCATTGGAAGGACTGATACTGAAACTGAAGCTCCAATACTTTGGCCACTTGATTTGAAGATCCAACTCAATTGGAAAAGACCTTGATGCTGGGAAAGATTGAAGGGAGGAGGAGAAGGAGATGACATAGGACGAGATGGTTGGATGGCATCATGCACTCAATGGACATGAGTTTGAGCAAGCTCTGGAAGATGGTGACGAACAAGAAAATCTGGCCTGCTGCAATCCATGGGGTCGCAGAGAGTTGGACACGACTGAGGGACTAAACAACAACATCTCCCTGTATATCTAGAATTCAGCAACTTTAACGTCTTCAAAATGAATCTATTCACAGAACAACTTCAGTGAACAATCCAGACTTTACCATAGATTGTTCTGGGAGTAAGATGGGAAAGTGTAAATCAAGCCTATTAAAGCATGTGACTTTAAAAATGCACCTTAGATATTTTGGTCTTTAAATTTACTTTTTAGTCCACACCATAAAAGTGAAAGTTGCTCAGTCATGTCTGACTCTTTGTGATCCTATGAACTATACCGTCCATGGATTTTTCTAGGCCAGAATAATGGAGTGGGTAGCCTTTCCCTTTTCCAGGGGATCTTCCCAACCCAGGGATTGAGCCCAGGTCTCTGGCATTGCTGGCAGATTCTTTACAATCTGAGACACAAGGGAAGCCCAAGAATACTGGAGTGGGTAGCCTATCCTTTCTCCTGGGGATCTCCCTATGCCAAGAATTAAACTGGGGTCTCCTGCATTGCAGGCAGATTCTTTACTAACTGAACTATCAGGGAAGCCCTAGTCTACACCATACTGATGGGTTTTCTTCCTGACATTTGCTCCCAAACCTCACAGGCCACTCCTTTTTTTCAGTCCTCCTAGATTATTCCCCATCAATCTGGAGCAAAAAATAAAAAAGAAAGTAAAATAAAAAATACTCACAATGTTAATATATAGTCTAATTTTTGACTCTTCTGCATGGCAACCCACTCCAGTATTCTTGCCTGGAGAATCCGATGGACGGAGGAGCCTGGTGGGCTACTGTCCACAGGGTCACAAAGAGTCGGACACGACTGAGCGACTTCACTCACTTGCATCTCCAACTTTCATTATCCTGTTTTGGCTAATCAGGATAGTCAGATAAACAGCAGACCTCTTGGTTATTAAAACCCATCCTATTGAATTTCCTTCAAACAAGGGTCAGTAAACTATTGCCCTGAGGGCCAAATCTGGTTCTCCTCATGTGTTTGTCAGTGAAGTTTTATTGGCATGCAGTCATAGTCATTCATTTAAATCTTGTTTATGGGTGTTTTCATGTTGCAATGACAGAGTTCAATAGCTTCAGTAGAGATCTTATGGATTGCAAGGATGAAAATATTTTCTGTCTTGCTCTTTACAAAAAGGATATACCAATCCTGTCTTAGAAAACTGAGATCACAAGTAACAATTATTTGTCATTTTCTTGCATCCTTTATATACTATCTTCATTGGACAATGACAACACATACACAAACACACTCACACACACATACCTCTCTCTATTTCTCTATTTATTTAGTTCTAAGAAAACCTGATTAAGGATACTGATGGAGAGTCCTTTCTATTTTGTATAACTTAGGTGTTAAACAGAGCCTCAATCCTAACTTTGAGCATTATTTTTTCTTAAATAATAGTACAAAATGCATTAATTTTTTTAAACTGATTTCTTATAATAGAGTTTTATACTTTAGTACTATGAAGCACAATTCTAAGTATGAATATGTTAAATAGTTTATAAAGAGTTAAATTATTTATCTTTCTAAGACATTGTAGCTGACAAACAGCAGAACTATAGTCAAGATTGTTAGCCTAAAATAAAATATCAAATACTAGAGAGGAACCTTTATTTCTATTTTAAGTAATTAACTTACATTTATAATTTCTTTGTGAATGAACATTCACTTATTAAAAGACATTTAACTTAATTAATTCAACACTTGGTTTTATATTTTTAGAACAGCTGGAAAGAATTTTATTCTTTACGTCTATGGAAAAGAAAAAAATTAAAGGCAAGAAAATACTACAGATATGCAGAAAGTCATTATTAACAACTCCTAAAATTTCATAATAAAACAGTGATTGCTCTGATCATAGGTCCCGTTTTTCCCTCTTGCACTGATAGTGGAAAACTGGTAAAAAATAAAGTAGTTGAAACACAGCAGTTACAGTCATTAATATGTTCACAACTTGACAGCTTCATGAAGTGAAATAGTATCTAGAAAATAAATACTTTATCAAGGAGGAAAAGGGTATATTTCCTAAGACTGTTTTACAGCAGCTTAATTCTTTAAGAGTTGCGGTTTAAATACAGAGGATCTCTCTTACATATAAAATTTAAATATATATTAAATTGGTAAAGAGAAGATCAGATTCATGAACATAAACCTAAAGTTAGGATCTAAGACTGGAAAATTTTAATGACAACTAGTCAATTTCTGTCATGGTATGTATTGTTAATCATTTTTTATGAAATTATAGTATTTGTTTTAGCTGCCCCCTTGCATAAAAATATTGCCCAAGTAATACATTTAAGCAACACACATTTATTATCATTTGTTGTTCCTATTGTTCAAGATTCCATTATGGAAGGTGTTCTACCTAGGGACACATAAATTCACATTCAGGCTGTCAGGCAGGGCTATAGTCTCCTCTAAATATCTACTGAGGAAGGGTCTATTTCTGAGCTCACTCAGATTGCTCACAGGATATAGTTACTTGAATTAAACTTTAGTTTGTTCTTCTCAACATCTGCCCATAGTTCCGTGAGCTGTGGGCTTTTCCATCAAGGCCATTTTATTCCTCAAAGCTAGTAAAATGGAGAGAGAGACTGCAACAGTCTAGGTACTACAGTTTTATGTGTAAAACCATGTACATCCTGTCATCTTTGCCATAGTCTACTCTTTGGAAGCAAGTCATGGGTCATGTTTGTACTTAAGGCGAGCATACTATATGAGGGCATAAACATCAAGAGGTATGAATTTGGGGAACTACCCTATGATATGTTCATCACTGTAGACTTATTATGGGCAATTGTTTCTATCTTGTTATGACCATGTGATTTTAATAGATTCTGACAATGAAATAGTCCCCTCACACTGAATAGTAAGAATATGACTAAAGTTGGACAATCACAGTATGGAGTGTTCCTAGTGACAGTGATAGGTTCAAGGATGAACTTATTCATAATTCAAGTCAAACCTATTAAAATCATTCCCCAGAAATGCTCTTCTTATAGCTTGTAACAAGATTTCTGTCTTCGTTGGTCTGTAAAGTTCTTTCTGTAGTAAAATGATTCCATGGTAAATGTCATTAAATTGAAACTTGGTGAGTTTTGCTTTTCTCACATCAGTATCACATGATGGAAATTGCAAGGTAGATAATGTGGTGACTTTAGCATTTGAGTAGAAATTACCATAGTTCCTGCCCCCAAAATAAGTCAAATAAAAGCCAAGTGACATTTTAAGCACAGATACAGTCTGGGGAAAGTTTTCTTCAAATGATGACATTGTTTACAATTTTGCTAACAAAACATTTTCCAAAAACCTATAGCCTTTAGAAATATCAGTTGGCCCCTGAATTTGATTTCCCTTGGCTCACACTTACTAATGGCATTAATTCTGATACGAGAAGAGATTCTTAATTTACTTAGGGGTAGAAAATACAAACAATTGAAAGAATATTTTGGTCATTTCTAGTTTGTCCCAAGTTATTGCAACTGTGAAATGCTTGAAATATTACTTAGAGATTATTGATATTTTTTACCAGTTTTATCACAAACCAAGATTAGCATTTAAATGCCAAATTAAAAGCAGCACAAATGATTTCCTAATTATTAGTACAATCTTCATATTGTAAGTTGTAAATGAAGTATAAATAAATATTTACAGATATGCTAAAGCATATACTACCCATCTGACCCCGTCATGTCATCTTGACACATGTATACCTGTGGTGGATTCATTTTGATATTTGGCAAAACTAATACAATTATGTAAATTTTAAAAATAAAATAAAATTAATTAAAAAAATAAAAATAAAAAATTCTTTGAATATAAGAGTATGACCATTCAACTCATGCTGTTCCAAACTCACTCATTCTCATGGATTAGATTCTTGAGGATGAGAATCAGAGTGACCAAGTTGTTGCATAACTTGGAGTCAGTTGAGTTTTCCCCTAGGCAAGCTATGATGGTCACAGAGACTAAACTCTTCTTGTTTTCATAACTGGTAAATTTTTTTCTAGCACATCTAAAAGGTAACCCAAATTAAAATTAAATTTCCTGTGAAATCTGAATAAGCATTAGTTGAATAATTTAAAATTATTTATTCTTTAACGTACCTTGAGACACTTTTCCTGATTGAAAGAGATATTAGAATTGCTAGTGGGGCTGAAATATCCAAAATGTCATTATTATTATTTATTTTTCACATTAGTAGAATAGATAGAGATTCAAATTACCTTCCTGACATTCCTTTACCTGCTTCAACAGAGGAGTGAAATTCCGAAGGTCTCTTCCTTCATTGGTGTGGTGTGCATGCATGCTTAGTCCTGTCCAAATCTTTGCAATCCCATTGACTGTAGCCCATCAAGATCCTCTGCCCATGGGATTTTCCAGTCAAGAATAATGGAATGGGTTGCTATTTCCTTCTCCAGGGGATCTTCCCTTCCCAGGGATCAAATCCATGTCTCCTGAGTCTACTGTGTTGGCGGGCAGATTCTTTACCACTGAGTCACCTGGAAAGCTCCTTCCTTAAATAAAGAAGTTATTAATTGGATGTAAATTCCTTCCAAATATGTGTTTTCACTTCTTGAGGACAAGCGTTTTATTACCATTATTTATATCAGAAAATATGGACAAAGGTATTCAGAAGTATTTATTAATGCTATTGATTATTTTAAGAAATACAATTGAGAAAATTTATTTTTTAAAATTTGAATTTGGAGAGAATTTAAGATATGTAGTAATAAATATCTATTGCTATTTTTCAGCTCCATTATGAGAGAGTATTCCCTGAAGATAAATTGATGTGACAGACACTGGGACAAAAAAGATGATCATAAGTAACAAACAGGCGAGGAAGAGACTTTAGGTGGGATCAGAAAGAGACAGTATTTTTTTTTTAATAGAAGAGAGATTAAAATTTATCTTAAGAATGAACTTGAAGTTATGTTTCTATTTTAACATATTCTGTTTCTCCATAGGTAAACAAATACTGATATTTACATATGTATACATATATATGCTTATATATGATTGCATGTATATAATTATGTGAATATTTAATCATTTTATACATATTTAATTCAGCATATAAAAGTAATTTTCTACTTATTCACTTTGGGGGAATATTCAAAATAATATGTAATTTTTTCATTTAGACATTATTAAAGAATATCTAAATGAGAAGATCCCAGTGCACAACTATGATAAAAATTTAGTGCTTAGATCATTCAAAATATATTATATAATTTCCATCATGTAATAGTGCCTGAAAAATATAAATGTTTTATGAAAAATATAAAGATTGATGCTATCTCAGTGAAAGTTTGAAATTAAAAACAAGGTCAACACATAAACTTTGATTTAGGGACTGTGTTTCTAGAACAAGTGAATATATGCTGTGAGTATGAGAATAAAGATAAAAAGTGCATTTGAATTCATAGAATTGAATCCCAGAGATATGGTTAAAATAAAACAAAGTTTAAAAAATATGATGTGATAAGCCCTACAGGAGGCATATATAGCTGCACATGAAACAACAAAATTAGAATAAGCTTAAAAGGGACAGTGATATTTATAAACCTGTAACATTATTTTAAATAAACAATATAGATTTAATTTTTAACTAACTTGTAATTGTATTTGTACTTTAATATAAAGTATATTTTATGTGGATAGAAACATCCATCAAAGGATTGCAGAAATCGTCATTAAAAATATATGAAGGGTAGAGGAAATAAACCAATTTGTTTAGTAAGTAATAAGAAAAAATGACAAAACATGATAGATCACTCTTGGATTTCCACCAGGTTAAAAATACTTAAGGAATTCACCATGTATATCTATAGACATTCTAAATTAAGAAAGGAGTGTTCAACATTTATATTACTTGTGTCGTGTGCATGCCTTCCTAGAGAAACAGAGTATAAAAATAGCACACTTGCTTTTTGGTGCCTTGGGCCAAGAACACCACCTTTCATTACCATTTACATTTAATTGGAAAATACCAATCTTATGGTCCTCCTAATGCTAACCGAAGGACTGAGACATGTAGCATGTTTTGTGAGAATTGAAGAATTTTGTGAAGAGTATAATCTCTATTATAAAGTCTAATTCTCAATGGCTGACTCATGACATCCAAACTGAGAAACATATAAAGTAGGATGCTAATTAGTTGGCACTGAAAACATATTGCCTCAGGTACTGGATAAAGTATCCCCAAACTCACAATTTGAATAGATAAAGGGGTCATGTTATCTTAGCCTGGTAGATCCTGATGAACCTGTTTCACACTAGAGATAAAATTGCCTCTAATGCCTAAATTTTTATGTTCTTGGACAAAGACTTCAGTGACTGGTGAAGATCACTTATGAGTGATAGGTCCTTTCCCTTAATATATTTGAATACTCAGTCAGATTACAAAGACATCTGGCTGAACTGATAGCTACTCTACATCTCAATATATTTTTCTCCTTTAATCCATTATGCCTTGATTTTAAAAACGAACTTTTATATTTTTCAGCTTTGGGAGGAGTAGGTATTCGTTTACTTTGCTCTGATGTAGAACAAAAAGAGTGAATCCAAATAATTATTGTTTAAAAATTCTGTTATATTCTTTACTTCAGATAAATATTTTCAGAACTATAATATTTTATAATATTATACAATTTAGTTATTTTCAGTTATATTATATATTATTCATAGCAACTATTAACACTAATAGGAAAAATAAAAAACTTCACTGTTCTCACTTTCTATACTGAAACATCAATAACTCTAGCTTTCAATAAATGATAATGGCATCTTCCTCAATTTCCTTTTAGATAGTATCATCAAGCACATCTTCATAGCCAGCATTAGTCATTTAAAACATCAATATATCAGATTTCACTTCAGATATAAACTTTAGTGCCAATAAAATATGCTAAGAATATATATCTATCAAAGAAAAGGCAAATATCACATTTTCTATTTCAATTTAGAAGAACTAAAAAGGAAAATGAAATAAATTTTAAAGGATTGATGATATAAGAGAATATAGCAAATACTTTCTAGTCTATTGATTTAAATAATTCACAGTTTTCCCTCAGCTATCATTCAATGAATGTAACACCACTTTCAGAATGACACAGTTTTTTCCCATCTATTCGTATTTACTACTTAATAATACTGTTAAATTATTTTGATTAGCTTCCTAGGAAAGACTATAGAATGCTCTCATTCTATCTTTCTATAAATATAGTCTATATATTTTATATAGTTATGTATGATATATGTTCAGCAAATGTAAACATTAGCTGAGTTCATCAAGTTTCTACATATAAAGTTGTTAAGATGAATGAGTTTCCTATTAGAGTAATATTATTTATTCTAGTTTCTGTTCTTAATAATTTGGCATCTTTAAGATCATATGAACTCACATTTATTATCTGTAAGCATCAAAAGTCGATCATATCAAATGGTATTCTGAAAACACCAAAAATGTATTCAGTTCAGTTCAGTCCCCCAGTCGTGTCTGACTCTTTGTGACCCAATGAATCACAGCACGCGAGACCTCCCTGTCCATCACCAACTCCCGGAGTTCACTCAGATTCACGTCCATCGAGTCAGTGATACCATCCAGCCATCTCATCCTCTGCCATCCCCTTCTCCTCCTGCCCCCAATCCCTCCCAGCATCAGAGTGTTTTCCAATGAGTCAACTCTTCGCATGAGGTGGCCAAACTATTGGAGTTTCAGCCTTAGCGTCATTCCTTCCAAAGAAATCCCTGGGCTGATCTCCTTCAGAATGGACTGGTTGCATCTCCTTGCAGTCCAAAGGACTCTCAAGAGTTTTCTCCAACATCACAGTTCAAGAGCATCAATTCTTCAGCGCTCAGCCTTCTTCACAGTCCAACTCTCACATCCATACATGACCACTAGAAAAACCATAGCCTTGCCTAGACGGACTTTTGTTGGCAAGTAATGTCTCTGCTTTTCAATATGCTATCTAGGTTACCCAACATAAAATGATAGACAATAAATAATAAAATATTATATAATGAGCTAAATACTATTTGCTAAGTAAAAATGTTAAATAAGAAATTAAAGGACACTTGCTCCTTGGAAGAAAAGCTATGACAAACCTAGGCAGTATATTAAAAAGCATAGACATTGCCGACAAAGGTCTGTGTAGTCAAGGCTCTGGTTCTCCAGTAATTATGAATGGATGTGAGTGTTGGACCATAAAGAAGTCTGAGCGTTGAAGAAGTGAGAAACAAATCACCAGTCCAAGTTTGATGCAGGATACAGGAAGCTTGGGGCTGGTGCACTGGGATGACCCAGAGGGATGGTATGGGGAGGGAGATGGGAGGGGGGTTCAGGATTGGGAACACGTGTACACCCATGGTGGATTCATGTTGATGTATGGCAAAACCAATACAATATTGTAAATTAATTAGCTTTTAATTAAAATAAATAAATTTAATTAAAAAACCGTGGTGCCAGAGAAGACTCTTTAGAGTCCTTTGGATGGCAAGGAGATCAAACCAGTCAATCCTAAAGGAAATCAGTGCTGAATATTCATTGGAAGGACTGATACTGAAGCCAAAGTTCCAATACTTTGGCCACTTGATGGGAGGAGCCGAGTCACTGGAAAAGACCTTGATGTTGGGAAAGATGGGAGGCAGGAAGAAAAGGGCATGGCAGAGGATGAAATGGTTGGATGGCATCACTGACTCAATGGACTTGAATTTGAGCAAGCTTAGGGAGTAGTGAAGGACAGGGGAGCCTGGTGTGCTGCACTACATGGGGTCACAAAGAGTCAGACATTACTGAGTGACTGAACAATAAAGTAAAAATGTAGTATATGATTGTTCATCTATTTCAAGTCCACTTTTCTAATGAAGAAATCTATTCTTCAGCATTGTGAGAAACATCTGCCTACCATGCTTGATACATTTACTTTATTTTCTATTAATTACTTGAAAATGTTTGGATTAAACTTTAATTTTTATACGTGTTTATTAATTTAATAAGCAATGATGTGACAATAGCATTAATTAGAATGTGTTTTATATAATAAATTGAAATATATGAGATATCTAAGTTTAAAAATAAATGTTCAGTATGAAAAAATGAAAAAAAAATCCTACGAATTAAAGTAGAATGGAATTATCTGTCAAAATTTCAATAGAACTTAAATGGCAAACTGTTTTTCTAAGTCAATGTGTGGCAGCAATTATGTGTAAAATATGCAAATGCTATTTGAAACCCATATGACCATAATGAACATTTTAATTTTTCTGCTAATTTCTGCCATCTCAGTCAAGAATATTCAGCATGGTAAAAAATGAGCAAAAATATTAACTGTAATTACTATCTTTTCTTTGGGAATTTTTCTCACTAAAACAAAATATAAAATATAGTCAAGTGTTTCCAAATATGAAGTATAATCAAAGGGACTTCAGAAATTGTGCTGCATTTTTTATTTCAGAATACTTTCAAAAAATGCTAATCTAACAAGGCATTGCAAAACATCTTCCAGTCATTACCTTAATCTGTTATGCCTCAAAATCATGTAAAATACACATCTTCCATGATTGGTGTAAAGTTTTATGTCCTTATTTTTAAATGAGAAATTCATTTTTTATTATATTGTCTGTTAGGATATTAAAGGGAACAGAGGTGGCATTTATCCTCTTTTACAGGTAACTCTCAGTTATTGATGGGCTTCTCAGGTGACTCAAGTGGCAAAGAAGACACCTGCCAATGCAGGAGACACAAGTTTGATCTCTGGGTTGTGAAGATCCCTTGGAGAATGGAATTGAAACCCACTCCAGTATTCTTGACTGGAAAACCTCACAGAGGAGCCTGGAGTTCTATAGTCGATGGGGTGGCAAAGAGTCAGACACGGCTGAGCTTGTGCACACTCAGTTATTGATAGTTTGTAAATGTAAGACTTTTCCTTGAAACCAGTTTGGCCTGTTCACAGTTTTAGTATATTGAATATTGAGCAAAGTTTGAGTTAGCTTAATTCATCTAGTTTTTATTTTTCTCTAAATCATACTTTAAAAATTAAGCTACAAGTACCTGGCCTATAGAATATTTAACAGCTGTCACCTGATCTTCACTTCCTACCTTATATCTATTCACCTCCACGTCCTCCTCTCTGAAACTTTCTCGTTCTTTAAAATTCAGGAAGCTCTTGTTTTTATGGTAGTTAGTCTTCCCTCCATCAGAAGACAATACTCTTCTTTTTCATGTTGTAATTTTATAAATTCTTTGTTCAATAATGGAGGCTTAGTTTGTAACTAGCGAGTGCCACATTCACTAACATTTTAGGTGACATGTCAACCAAGAATGTAAAGAAAACTATGAGAAAAAGAATGCAATTATAGTTTTGTCAGCCTTGGATAGATAAAACTAAGAAAATAATCATAAATGAGAAATCCATAACTACAGTACATAGCTGTGCATATTTACAAGCAAGGAATATAATGTTGAGTTTCATCTCAGCTTCTTATTTTAAGGAGGGAAACCAAAAAGTCTAAAGTAAGTGTTCTGGAATGTTGATGTACTACATTGATTCTATATAAACTATATTCCATCTTACTTAAGGATGTCACCATCTACCCTAAAGAAAAGGTATATTTGAAAGAAAATAAAAGACTATTTAAAAGATACTTCATGAGATAGAACTTCAGGAATGGTAGAGTGAAGAGACCTATAAATTTGCTATTCCATAGAAGCAAACACTGAGAAATTTTTTTTCAAACTCAGCTTTTGTAGACTGTGTAAATTAACCTGACTTGCAACAACTGAGACAGTATTTGTTCAATAAAAAACTATTGAACCTCCAAAAATATAGGATTTGTCACACTGTAGCTTGATGTACTGTACTCTCATTCCTCTCTCCTCAGCTCCATGATACTCATAAAACCAGTAGACTTTACAACCATGGTGGATGTAAAAACTAGCCTTCCAACATCTCAAAAGAGCAGGTAGAATTGAAAGTTTCTCAAAGTCTCACATCCACAGAGCATTCTGACTCTTTGGCATGTGTTGTAGCTTTCATGATAAGCTTCATGTGCAGACTATTGTTATTATTCAACCTCACTCTGAGCTCACTCTCCTCAGCCATTTGCAAAGAATGAAATTTCAAAGTGGCAAGAAAAAGTTTAGTCATCATGTACAAATTTTCTTCAGTAAGACCATCAGTTAAATTTTCAGCAGAGATCATAGAAGATATAAGACAACAAGATGGCATATGCAAAGAATTTAAAGAAATAGAATATCAACTAAAAATTCTATATCCATAAAAAATGTCCTTCAAAGTGGAGACTTAAGACATTCACAGATTAAATTTTTTTAATGAAAAAATAAAGGAAAGAAAATGTGCCTCTAGCCAATTTAGTAACTTAATCTACAGGAAATACCATAAGGAATAATTAAGGCTGAAATGAAAAGATTCCTAGTGGCAACTTGAATCTGTATAAATAAATTAAATGACTTATAAAATAAGTACATAGATAATAATAAAATATAAAAACTGAATATTTTATAGTTGTTGCTGCTGCTGCTGCTAAGTCGCTTCAGTCATGTCCGACTCTGTGCAACCCCATAGACGGTAACCCACCAGGCTCCCACATCCCTGGGATTCTCCAGGCAAGAACAATGGAGTGGGTTGCCATTTCCTTCTCCAATGCATGAAAGAAGTGAAAGTGAAGTCGCTTAGTCATGTCCGACTCTTTGCGACCCCATGGACTGCAGCCTACCAGGCTCCTCCATCCATGGGATTTTCCAGACAGGAGTACTGGAGTGGGGTGCCATTGCCTTCTCCAGTAAATCATACTATTTTCAGAGAATTCTTGGCCAAGTGACTTATTTATAACTTTTGTCTCTCCCAGAGTAGCTTCATATAAAAGGGGAGACAGCTTCATATAAAAGGATTTACAAGAAAAATAAGTATAATTAAACATGAAAAATAAGAAGAATTACTAACTTTATTAATCCAAATAGCAATCACTCTTTCAAAATTTGAGCTAATTAGGACAGAGGAAGAGGGACAAAAGATTACTACCAAACTTGTAGATATATGCCATTGAAAATACATGTTAAGCGTAAAGCTAATTAATTTCACATATCTACTACTTATTTTTGCCAGTGCCAAGAAATAAAAGTTAGAGCCAAATTGCCTATTTCAGATAAATCAGATTTTTTTTAGTTATTATCTATAGATTACAACTATTCCACCACAACTGTTTCATTAGCAAAACAGCCCTATTATCCCTTAAGTTTACCTTATCATATGTGTTTTCTTATGCTGATTTCTTATTAATTTTAAATAATAATTTTAGCTTACTAGCACTAAAACTTTAAGAAGTAGTCATTCTCCTAACAAGTTATAAACATTCTTCAAGGAAAATTACTATTTCTTTGACCTATTCCAATCTATTTTAAAGAATAATTGCATAAAGAAGTAGGTGACTATAAAACTGTGTTGATGCACTTATAATTCAAAAATATAATTTGTGTGAAAATGGTGGTACAAAAGAATGGTGTAACAACAAAGCCATAGTAGAATACAATTTCTGTATATTATTAAAATTAGGTTAATATTAACTAGATTGTTTTAAAAGAATATGCTGGTTGTATTCCCCAGAACAATTAAGAATATAACCTGAAAAACAAGAGAATGAAAAAGGTATGTTAGAAAAAATGTTTAAATCAATGAAGCAGTGATGAAGAAATATAGAAACAGAGATATAAGATATAATGAAAACAGTAACAGAGCAGATATAAAATTCTACCAAATCTGTAATTTTATTAAATGTAAGAGAATTAAATGCCCCACTTTCAACATCAGATAGACTAGTATGCAAAAAATAACCAAAAATGTAGATTTGAAGAATACTATAAGCCAAACAAGTTCAGCAATTTTGCAGGGTACATGATTGACATACAAAAATTAGTTGTATTCAAATACATTAGCAGTGAACAATTGGAAAATGAAGTTAGACAATAATTTCATTTATAATAGCATCAAAAAGAGTCAATTAGTTCAGTCGCTCAGTCATGTCTGACTCTTTGCGACCCCATGAACCGCAGCACACCAGGCCTCCCTGTCTATCACCAACTCCTGGAGTTTACCCAAACTCATGTCCATTGAGTTGGTGATGCCATCCAACCATCTTATCCTCAAGTGTTGTTCCCTTCTCCTCCTGTCCTCAATCTTTCCCAACATCAGGGTCTTCTCTAATGAGTCAGCTCTTTGCATCAGGTGGCCAAAGTACTGGAGTTTCAGCTTCAACATCAGTCCTTCCAATGAATACCCAGGACTGATCTCCTTTAGGATGGGCTGGTTGGATCTCCTTGCAGTCCAAGGGACTCTCATGAGTCTTCTCCAACATCACAGTTCAAAAGCATCAATTCTTCGGGGCTCAGCTTTCTTTATAGTCCAACTCTCACATCCATACATGACCACTGGAAAAACCATATCCTTGATTAAATGGACCTTTGTTGGCAAAGTAATGTCTAAGCTTTATAATATACTGTCTAGGTTGGTCATAACTTTCCTTCCAAGGAGGAAGCATCTTTTAATTTCATGGCTGTAATCACCATCTACAGTGATTTTGGAGCCCCCCAAAATAAAGTCAGCCACTGCTTCCACTGTTTCCCTATCTATTTGCCATGAAGTGATGGACTGGATGCTATGATCTTAGTTTTCTGAATGTTGAGCTTTAAGCCAACTTTCTCACTCATTAAAAAGAGTAGAATATGTATAATTTAACAAAAGGAGTTCAAGAATTCTAAACCTCAAAAAATATTGAATAAATTAAAGAACACCCAAATAAATGGAAAGACATCTTGTGTTAATGGATTGGAAGACTTACTATTCTTTAGATGGCATCTTGAAACTTTAAAACAAAGTTTTAGAAATTTTCAATAATCATGACAGTAAGATATTTATATACAGATACACATGTAATTTAAAAGAATGGAATTGAGAACCCTGAAATAAAACATTAAGTTTAGGGTGAGTTGATGTTGATAACGGTGCCAAGGTAATTACATGAGTGAAAACCTCTGAAAATATTGTCAAAGAAAATGAAAACACTAACTTGAAAACATTTCTGCACCCTCAGTTTTATAGCAACTGGGTTATTTACAATAACCAAGACCTAAGTGTCCACAGATGGATGAATGAATAAAGAAATTGTGGTTACATGTATACAACAGAATATTATTTCTTCAAAGTCCTCCCATTTGTGACGACATGAATGAAGGTATTATGGTAAGTGAAATAAGTGAAACAGAGAAATACAAAAACTATATGATCTCACTAATACAATACCAAACTCACAGAAAATAAAAGATTAAATTTGTGGTTACTGGAGGTGGGTTTGGAGTGTGGAGAAGGGAAAACTGGAGGAAGTGATCAAAAGGTATACAATTCCAGTTATAAAATAAATACTAAGGATGTAATATATAAGATGGTGAATATAGTTAACATTGCTATATGATATACAGGAAAGTTCTTATGAAAGCAAATCCTAAGAATTCTCACCACAAGAAGATTTTTAACTTTCTTTTATAGTATCTATAAGGATATTAACTAAGCATAGTGTGGTAATCATATCACAATATATGTAAATCAAACCATAATGCTGTATCCCTTAAGCTTATATGGTGATGCATGTGAGTTATTTCTCAGTAAAACTGTGGAAAATGAGTGAAAGAGTAGTATTTTCCAGAAATGAGATGGGCATAACTGCATTATCCACAAGCAGGAAAAAAAAAAAAAAAGAATACGGGCCTCTATCTCACCACATACACAAAAACAAAGTATAAAGTAATTGTAGACCTAAATTAAGAGATAATACATAAAACTCTTACAGAACACTTAGAGATAAATCTTAGTGACTTTGGAGTAAGTAATGATGTATTAGATATGATATTAAAAGCCTAGACAACAAAGGAAAGAACAGATAAAAGACTGCATTAGATTAGAGATTTTCCTATAAATGGTATCAATAAAGATAAAAGACAACTCACAATATGGGAAAAAATATTTACAAGTTATTTTTCTGTTAAGGGACTTGTATTCTCAATATATTAAAAAAACACATAGCAATAATAAAATAAGACAAAAACCCAATTTAAAAAAGAGCAAACAATTTAATAGACATTTCATTAAAGAACATTTACAAGTGGCCAACAATCACATGCATGTTCAACACCATTAGATATTAGGGAATTAGAAATCAACACTGCAGATGGACATCTAGGTTGCTTCCATTACTCAGCCATTAAAAAAATACATTTGAATCAGTTCTAATGAGGTGGATGAAACTGGAGCCTATTATACAGAGTGAAGTAAGCCAGAAGGAAAAACACCAATACAGTATACTAACGCATATATATGGAATTTAGAAAGATGATAACAATAACCCTGTGTACGAGACAGCAAAAGTGACACTGATGTATGGAACAGTCTTATGGACTCTGTGGGAGAGGGAGAGGGTGGGAAGATTTGGGAGAATGGCATTGAAACATGTAAAATACCAAGTATGAAATGAGATGCCAGTCCAGGTTCAATGCACGATACTGGATGCTTGGGGCTGGTGCACTGGGACGACCTGGAGGGATGGTATGGGGAGGGAGGAGGGAGGAGGGTTCAGGAGGGGGAGCACATGTATACCTGTGATGGATTCATTTTGATGTTTGGCAAAACTAATACAATTACGTAAAGTTTAAAAATAAAATAAAATTTAAAAAAAAAAGAAAGAAATCAACACTGCAGTGTAATATTGCTTTGCTACCACTAGTACGATTAAGTTTTAAAAATACAGTAACAGGCTATAGCAGTATGGATATCTTTACCCATTGCCAGTAATATGTAACAGTGCAGCCTCTTTGAAAACCTAACAAGTCCTCAAAATGTTAAGCCTAAGAATTACTTTATGACCCAACAATCCCACTTGTAGGTATGCACTCAAGATAAAGAAATGTTGCTGATAAAGATGTACAGAACTGTTCCTGATAACATTACTCATAGTAACCAAAAAGTGGAAACAGCTGATAAATGGATATATTAATTGATAAATGAATAAACAAAAATGTTGAGTATCCATACATGGAATACTTTTCATCTTCTGTCAAGGTTAATCCTGAATTAAACATATGTTAAACAATATAGAAACAACAGAAAATCATTCCTCACACACACAAAAAAATACTTTTGAGCAAGCTATGTACAGTAAGCAATAGAAGAAATCATGTTTATTTTTTTCTACAATTTTTCCCTTTGAATCTCTTTTCTTGACTTGCTCTTTCCCAAGATCCTACTTTCTTCCCACATGAAATTTCATATGTACTATATAACTTTTAAAGTCCCTTTCATATGTGAATATATTGCAGGTATTCTAGTTATTATAACATACCAACAATACATTAGAGATTATTTCCCTCTTAGGTTTAAGAGCTTACAAAGTATGAGATAGTGGAGTGGCAGGAAATAACTGTGGTCTATTACAAGTATCCTTAATCTATCTGCTTGATTGATGTCAAATTAGGGTTCTTCAAGATGAATGAGAAAAGTAGGAGAGCTACAACAATGCAGAATGATATGACAACATTTTCATTTGCTTTACATTCTACTTGCCCTTTCAACATCTTCTCAGTCCTGAGGCCCTTGTAGACAAAGACAAGGAGATAATGAAAAAAATAAACTACTTACTCTTCTTCCATTCATTCTCTCTCTCTCTAATCTTCAGGATTTCCTGCATAGTATTCTAGAATATAGTTTTATTATTTTATCTTTTATTATATTTATTTTTCCATTGTGGAGATTTGCAAAGAGTCCAAATTTAACATCCTGAATAAATATTTTCTACAGCAAAAGAGAAACACACACTCCTCTAAATACATTTACAACTCTTGCTATAATTCACCATGACAGGGTAGACATCCATCAGCATGATCACCATGGTTTTAAAAATGGCCTAAGATTCTGAATAAAACAAATCCAAAACACAAATGTAAAATCGATACTGATTTATTTAGGATGGTGTTGACTATATCATGAGGCAAAGACCACATAAGGACTCAACAATGGTTGTACTAATACGATGTTGAAACCAGCTGGGTAACTGCCCGTTAATAAAGTAAAGCTACTGGAGAGGAAAGAATGATGCTTCAATCAATAAAAATGCTTAATTAAAAAAAGCAAACAACAACAAGCAGGGTGGTAAAGCTCCAGGACGTATTGACATTCATTATAGACATTAATTCTCTTTACTATACCTTTCCCTCTCTTTGCCCTTCAAATTCCATAAAAGTAGCAGGTTTTTTCTTAGGTTTTAATTTGATATTTATCAATAAATACATGTGGCTAGCAACATTATAAAGCTAGAATAATCCCTATTTTCTTTTTAAATCTGAAAATCCACTGACTGACATGAACAATAGCAACTAGAAAAATCAATTGGCCTGTGAACCTGTACACCCAGGATCTGCATTGTGAATGCTGTGTAGTGTGTGACATTTCAAATGAAGCCTGTCTGATTAGATGATTCATGACCCCCATTTACAAATTAGAAGACAGTGCCCGGAATATTGTGAAAGGTTATTTTTGGTCTCTAATTTGTGGCTGTGCAAAGTGAAAGTCATTGTTTTCTTTTTCCTCCAAGAAAAAGAGGTTATTAGAGAAAGTACAATTATTACAATGCCTATAATTACGTATATAAGCAATACACAATTCTAGAATCATTCACAATACATTCGCTTTGTTCATTTTCATTATGTGGGAAGAAATTTTAAGCAGAACCCAACAAGTGGGAAAACTGACAGGTATGAAGGAGTTAGGAGCCAATTAGCTTTTCACTCACTGTGCCAAAAAGATGATTCATACAAAAAAAAAGAAAAGTTTCCATCAGTTGAGTACAAGAAGGCCAATGCAAATATTTATCTGAAATATATCATTTGAGAAAATTTTGGCATGCAGTTATTTGACAATTGTACTACTCTAATCAAATTATCATTAGTATGAAGGAGTTAATTTCTTTTAGAAATATTTTTTAACTTATATGTTCATGAAAATAAGCCAAGTTTTATCTGCATATGGAAAAATATGTGTTAAGTATATATAATAAAATTTTAATCTCTATATAATAAATTAAACATTATATATATATAAATTTTTACCTAGGCATAATGAAACTTCAACATTAAATATATATAAATGCTATTTTTATTTTTCCAAGTTCCAAACAGAAAAGTAAAAACAACAAAAAAAGAAATATTGAATACCAAATTGAATCTCAATATGAAATATTTGAATTGAATGAGACATAACAAATTCTAAGTGAAAACTATTAAAACATACTGTTTCAGTTTAGTTTCAAGGGCTAATAAATCATAGTGAATTAAAGAGAGTTTAGTTTTGTAGCAAGACCTTTCTGAGTTTGAATTCAATCTCCACATGCTTTATAACAGTAAGAAAATTAATCTGTTTCAATATATTCATCAATTAAATGACTATCAAAATTCCAATGTCATAAAGTTACTGTGAGAAACAGACAATATACTTTGTCAATGCATACCAAAGCTCAAAGTTCCTAATAAATACTAAGTACTGCATAAATGTTTATTGCCATTATTAGAGACTTTTATTTTGTTTTGTTTACTATGGCCAAATCTAGCAAGCATGCCATGATAAACTAAATTCTTACTTGGATCAAAACTGTCCTGTACTAAGCATAATATTTAATGTTTTAGAATTTTATTAAACTGGTAAAGCACATTTAAAGGACACATTTCAAAAGTAAAGTCATACATTCATTTATTTACCAAGAAATTTTTGAACATGTCTCATATACTAGGCACAGGTGTGAGGTAGTAAAGATAAAATAGTCACAAAATATAGTCCTTAACTTAATAGAGTTTATAATCTGGGATGGCACAGTGATATTAATCAAACAATTATAAAATCAAACAATTAAACAATTATAAAATCAAACAATATTAATCAAACAATTATAAAAATTATGTAAATTTTCTGGTGTAATAAATGTACAGAAACACATGATACTATATCAGAGAGGTCAGGAAGCTTTCTGGGAATATTATAGTTAAAATACAATGTTAGATACTTATGATTAAAATAGTGCTTAATATACAGCAAAGCAGTGAAATAAAGACTGTGGCAAATCCATTTTCTTAATAATATTTGAGGACATTTTGGTTTAATTTGCAAACAAAATTCATCTAGCTATAGATTTAGGTATTTATTAATACATACAAACGTTGTAGGGAATACACCTTGATATGTCTTTTAGGGGCTTCCCCAGTGGCTCAGATGGTAAAGAATTTGTAATTACATTGCATTATGCAGGAGACATGGGCTTGATCCTTGGTTTGGGAAGATTCTTTGGAGGAGGGATGGCAAACCACTCCAGTATTCTTGCCTGGAGAATTCTATGTACAGAGGAGCCTGGCAGGCTACAGTCCATAGGGTTGAAAAGAGTCGGTCATGACTGGGTGACTAAGCACAGCACAGCATGTCTTTTAAAGAACAAAAGTTTAATTTAAAAAATTTTTTTCCATTATAACAAGTTTTCCTGTGAAGAACTTGTAACATGTTCACTTTCATAGCAGTATAATTATTTTCAAATTGAAGTGCTGCTTGGGTGCTCTGTGAAATAAACTTGAATGATTATGTCTTATCCAGATTCCTTGAAAAGAACACTTTAGAATGTAATTTCATTTAAGGGAAGTAAAGTAATTAGAAAACTAACTTATGTGAAAAAAATGTTACCTGTGTAATTATTTGCCTTCCCAACACATAAATTTGTAGCATTATATTTGACTAGAATGAGATAAATTATAGTCATATAGCATGCTGAGTTGCTACATTGTATTGGTAAGCAGGGATGTATTATGTTAAGAATTTCTGTCCAGTGAAGATAAGAAGGTACTTCTTCTATCTCTGAAGCCCAACTATTCTCATTCTGTATGGAGAGAGAGCTTGGATTTTGAATTCAAGACCTAAAGGAATATGATGTATTATTTACTTTCTAAGTTTTCTTCATGTGGCGACTTTAAAAACTGATAATGCTTCTTAACTTTTTGAAGCATTTATATCAGGAAATTGGCCCTGATATGTTAACATGCCTCATGAATATATGCAAAAAAATATATTAGAAGATAACTTGTGAAGGTGACTTCACAAGTCTTCTAGTTCCCCAAATTCCAGGCTACCTAAAATAAGTGGTTTTTTTGTGTGTGATTTACATGTGCTGTGTTTCGTCACTTGGGATTAAAAATCTTTGGTCAAAATAATAGAGGTGAAGTGTGACTGCAAACAGTTCTTTCCTTCTTACCCAAATCTTGCTAGCAACACCAATTTACATTTCGACTAATAGTGTAGGAGAGTTCTTTTTTTCTTTATACTCTCCTCAGTGTTTATTATTTGTAGACTTTTTTATGATGGCCATTCTGACTGGTGTGAGGTAATAACCTCATTGTAGTTTTGACTTGCATTTCTCTAATAATTAGCCACATTGAGAATATTTTCATGTGCCTTTTGGCCATCTGTTGCTTTATTCATATCAAAGGCATCAATGTATGTCATGGTGGTAAGAAAAATTCTCAGGAATCTATTAGGTGCTCACATATGTCAATCACACTGAAACATAAGAAACTAGTAAAGGCAAGGGGGTAGGGTTTTGCATTCACAACCAGTATCTCTCTCACACTCTTTTTTTTTTGTGTGTGTGTGATCTTAGCATTTTTTTAGTGATCTCTCTTGAAAAGAGAAGGTTAGTTTTAGTAAAATAGAGTATGCCACAATATGAGTTTGTCTATTGTTGTCTTATGATGTAAACTAATTTATTTTTTTGCATTCTAATATTTTCCATAAATTGAAAATTAGTTATAAAGGCTTGGAACAGATTCAGATTGAAATTTACAAAAGGATGTTCTACAGAGGATGCTGTGTTCTTCACGCTACATTATCTGTGCCTGCGTGCTAAGTCGCTTCAGTTGTGTCTGACTGTGTAATCCTATGGGCTGCAGCCCACCAGATTCTGCTGTCCATGGGTTTCTCCAGGCAAGAATACTGGAGTGGGTTGCCATGACCTACTCCAGGGGATCTTCTCTACCCAGGGATCAAACCCAAGTCTCATCTTTAACTTGCAGTGGCAAGCAGGTACTTTGCCACTAGCACCACCTGGGAAGTCCTGGCTACATTATAATATGTTATATAAAATGATCACACATGATGGTGTGATCACTCCCCTAGAGCCAAACATCCTGGAATGTGAAGTCAAGTGGGCCTTAGGAAGCATCACTACAAACAAAGCTAGTGGAGGTGATGGAATTCCAGTTGAGCTATTCCAAATCCTGAAACATGATGCTGTGAAAGTGCTGCACTCAATATGCCAGCAAATTTGGAAAACTCAGCAGTGGTTCCAGGACTGGAAAATGTCAGTTTTCATCCAATCCCAAAGAAAGGCAGTGCCAAAGAATATTCAAACTAACACACAATTGCATTCATCTCACATGCTAGCAAAGTAATGCTCAAAATTCTCCAAGCCAGGCTTCAACAGTACATGAATCATGAACTTCCAGAAGTTCAAGCTGGATTTAGAAAAGGCAGAGGAACCAGATATCAGATAGTCAACATCCAATGGATCATCATAAAAGCAAGAGAGTTCCAGAAAAGCATCTACTTCTGCTTTATTGACTATGCCAAAGCCTTTGATTGTGTGGATCACAACAAACTGTGAAAAATTCTTCAAGAGTTGGGAATACCAGACCACCTTACCTTCCCCCTGAGAAATCTGTATGCAGGTCAAGAAGTAACCTTTAGAACTGCACATGGAACAACAGACTGGTTCCAAATTGGGAAAGGAGTACACCAAGGCTGTATATTGTCAACCTGCTTATTTAACTTATATGCAGAGTACATAATGTGAAATTCCAGGCTGCATGAAGCACAAGCTGAAATCAAGATTTCAAAGAAAAATATCAATAACCTCAGATAGGCAGATGATACCACCCTTATGGCAGAAAGTGAAGAGGAACTTAAGAGCCTCTTGAGGAAGGTGAAAGAGGAGAGTGGAAAAGCTGGCTTAAAACTCAACATTTCAACAACAAAGATCATGGCATCCGGTCCCATCACTTCATGGCAAATAGAGGGGCAGACAGTGGAAACAGTGACAGACTTTATTTTCTTGGGCTCCAAAATCACTGCAGATGGTGACTGCATGCATGAAATTAAAAGACACTTGCTCCTTGGAAGAAATGCTATGACCAACCTAGACAGCATATTAGAAAGCAGAGACATTACTTTGCCAACAGAGGTCCGTGTACTAAAGCTATTGTTTTTTCAGTAGTCATGTATGGTCCGTGTACTCAAAGCTATTTTACAGTAGTCATGTATGGTGACTATAAAAAACTGAATTTTTTATAGTCACCATAAAAAAACTGAATGCCAAAGAATTGATGCTTTTGAACTGGGGTATTGGAGAAGACTCTTGAGAGTCCCTTGGACTGCAAGGAGATCAAACCACTCAATCCTAAAAGAGATCAGTCCTGAATATTCATTGGAAGGACTGATCCTGTAGCTGAAGCTCCAACAGTTTGGCCACCTGACTCAAAACGCTGACTCGTTGGAAAAGACCCTGATGCTAGGAAGGATTGAAAGCAGAAGCAGAATGGGTCAACACATGATGAAATGGTTGAATGGCATCACCAACTCCACGGACATGAGTTTGAGCAAGATCTGGGAGTTGGTGAATGACAGGCACGTTGCAGTCCATGGGGTCACAAAGAGTTGGACACGACTGAGTGACTGAGCTCATAAAATGTAAAATGTTCACCTTTTATGTTGTGATCATAATCACTCAGTTATATTAATAATCGTAATTTCTAGATGTTCCCATTGTAAAGGTCAATTTTGTCCCTCCCACAATTAGCAAGTAATCTAATGGTGATACTCTGGCACCCTTAAATTAGTCAGTCTTCACTACCTTTAAAATTATACTTTTTGACATCTAAGTATGATTCTATTCGAAATCAATTATTGTGGAGGGATGAGAATGGTGATTTTAAATTATGGTTTATTTTAATATTATCTAAAATTTTCCTGATTAAAAGAAGAAGGAAAGGAAGACAAAGAGGAAATGGAGGATGAGGAAGTGAAGAAGAAGGAAAAGGAGGAGGAAAAGACAATGGGAAATGGGGGCTCTTTTTCATCAAGTGGTGATAAGTTACAGTTTCTCCTAACAACACAAGCTAAATCCTCACATATTTTTCTTTTTAATTACCAAATTGACTGTAAGAATCTGATCTAAAAGTGATCTCCAGTGATGGTAAATACCCTTTTTTTCCTCTCACAAATATATGTATATATATAGGGGGATTTTTATTTATTTATTTATTATTATTTATTTATTATTATTTTTTATTTATTTTTTATTTTTATTTATTTCCTCTCACATATATATATATATATATATATATATATATAGGGGGATTTTTATTTATTTAATATTTTGCATCACTTTGCCAGCAAAGGTTTGTATAGTCAAAGCTCTGATTTTTTCCAGTAGTTATGTATGGATGTGAGTTTTGGTCCATAAAGAAAGCTGAGGGCTGAGGAATTGACACTTTCAAACTGTGGTGCTGGAGAAGACTCTTGAGAATACCTTGGACTGCAAGAATATCAAACCAGAAAGGAAATCAGTCCTGAATATTCATTGGAAGGACTGATGTTGAAGCTCCAATCCTTTGGCCACCTGATGTGAAGAGCCGACTCATTGGAAAAGACCCTGATACTGGTGAAGACTGAAAGCAACAGGAAAAGGGAGCAGCAGAGGATGAGATGGTTAGATAGCATCACTGAATCAATGGACATAGATTTGAGCAAACTCTAGAAGATAGCAGAAGATGGTGGAAGACAGAGGAGTTTGGTATAGTATAGTCCTCGGGGTCACAAAGAATTAGACATGTCTTAGCAACTGAACAGCAACAATATTTTACATTCAGTTATAATCAGTGTTATATTTAGAGCATGTATTATCATATTGCCCCAAATTTGCCAGGGAAATTAATGCTTCTTTGAACGTTGTGATGCTTTGGGTGGCTTAGCAGTTAAGAATCTGCCTGGAATGCAGAATACCCAGGTTTGATCCCTGGGTTGGGGAGATCCCCTTGAGGAGGGGATGACAACCCACTCCAGGCAGTATTCTTGCCTGGAGAATCCCATGGACAGAGGAGCCTGATGGACAACAGTTCATGAAGTAGCAAAGAGTCAGACACGATTTACTTACATTTTCACTTTCACTACTTCCAGGAAGAATAATACCTTTTGTTGGAATCATAGTGAGTTATGTGAAGTTGGAGGGACTGATGCTGAAGCTGAAATTCCAATACTTTGGCTACCTGATGCAAAGAACTGACTCATTGGAAAAGACCCTGATGCTGGGAAAGATTGAAGGCAGGATGAGAAGGGGACGACAGAAGATGAGATGGTTGGATGGCATCGCTGACTCAATGGACATGAGTTTGGGTAAGCTCCGGGAGTTGATGTTGGGCAGGGAGACCTGGCATGCTGCAGGGTCACAAAGAGTCGGACACAACTGAACAACTGAACTGAACTGATGCAAAGTTAACAAAATATTGGTAAATATATATCTTTAATGTACTGATGATATTTGCAAAATTTTTCATTTAATGTCTGTAACTTCTAAATTTTCATTTCCCCACAATAAGCTTTTTTAAAGGATACATTTTCTTTTCTATCCTTAAAAGTGATGATAGCATTTATTATGTTCATGGACCTATAGCTAGAAGGAGTGATTAAAATGTACTGATTTAAAAGACCCATAATCTGCATGTAAATTCCTTTTTTTCCCTCAGAGATTCATTCTTCAAGTTTTTTTTCTCTCCCTAATCTTTAGGAACACTAAGAATAAGTATTAATTTTATGCATTAAATAAGCATTAATTTTATATTTATACAAAATTATAACTTTGCAGTTGGAGTATGTAACATAATATAACTTAAGTATCTAAGGTGCACTCTCTAAATGATCTATTTTTTAAAATTTAATTTATATACATATGATCTCTTCCAGGAAACACAAAGAGTTTTCCCTTGAGGACTGTAGAAGCAGAAAAGATGGCAGCATACAATTTTCAGAAATGAACTTTTAATAACAATACACTGCCAAATCACAACGATTTATATGCAATTGTAAAATATAAATACTTAATGTGGTTTTTAAGGCACTGACTTGTATTGAATCAGTCACCTACATAAGTCATGGGTGTTGATTTTTTAAAACATTATTGATTTGTTAAAGAGAAACTTATCTTGGGTCCACAGTTTTTTTCATTATGAAACACTAAGTAGCTAGAGGTTTTTAAAATAGTGGTTCAGCTAAGAGAATCTACTTTAGAAAGGTTAGCTTTGAATTTCTCCTTTAGTGCATCTGTTTATAATCTCTAAGGCCATTTGAAAAATAATTGAAAATATGCCTTTCATTTAGCCAGCCTTTATTAAATTGAGTTTAGTATGTTGATGATCATTGGCAAAGTTGCATCTCTCAGGACACAAAAAATAATGTGACCTTATTAATGCTATCATAAAACATATTTTATGTAGCTTCAGGTAGAGAGAATTTAGCAAAGTATGCTTGCTAATGGTGCATTATACCAAATTGTGGTGTAGGCTTATCATTTTATGTTCTCATTTACTATTGACCCTTGTTTTTACTCTCTCTCTTCCACCTCCATTTCATCAACTATAATATTATTAAGAACATTACAACCATCATAGGGGAAATGTGAAGAATTATAAGTAACAGTACAGGAAATCTGCATTTATTATTGGTAGTGGGTGATCTAGTTAATGATTGTCTATCTTATGTATGATTCATCATATTTAAGATTCTGGACCAGATAGTATTCTATGGGTTGAACTGAGCCCCTTTGCTCCACCAAAAAAATTATATGTTGAGGTCTTAACTTTCACTACTCAGAATGTGAGCCTATTTGGAAATAGTGTTGATGCTGATGTAATTAGTTAGGATGAGGTCATACTGGAATACTTATGGGGCTTCCCTCATAGCTCAGATGGTAAAGAGTTTGTCTGCAATGTAGGAGACCTGGGTTCAATCCTTGGTTCAGGAAGATCTCCTGAAGAAAGAAATGGCAACCCATTCCAGTACTCTTGCCTGGAGAATCCCATGGACAGTGGATCCTGACAGGCTACAATACATGGGGTTGCTAGAGTCGGACACAACTTAGCAATTAAACCACCCCTGCCACCATAGGCCCCACTTCGGTATCTGTCTTTATAAAAGGGGAAGTTTGGATACAGCCATTTAGACAGGGAGAATGCCATCTACAAAATAAATAAATAAATAAATAAAGACCTGCAACAGATCCTTCCCTCACAGAACTCAGAAGAGGCCAAATCTTCCCACAGGTTGAGTTTGGACTTTTAGCCTCCAGAACTCTGAGACAACAAATTGCAGTTGTTTAAGCCACTTAGTTTATGGAACTTTGTAATAGCAGACCTAGCAAACTAGCACACATTATTACTGCATTTTTTAACATATATATAGGGGTGGCTAAGTGATAAGTCAACATGCTATAATGATTTTTAAAGAAGCATAAAGGTAAAGAATATACTTTATTCTATTCAGCATTATTGAGAACATAATACACTTGTTTGCAACCTGGTGACTCCAATTTGGATTGACATTTGTTAGTATGACATATCTATTTTACTTTATTATATAGTCAAAGATGTCTTCACATCATTGAGTCTAATTGTACTTTGCAATGTCTGAAGCAAATTAGATGACATTTTCCCAGGGCGAGAGAAAGTGTGTGTATTGTGTCCAGGAAACTCTCTTTATGGTGCTGAGAAGCATTATTTGCAGATAAAAGATAGAACTGCCAACTCGATGGGTCATCTCAGAAAAGCTTTCTTTTCACTTTGCCCATGACTGTCCAAAGAGGTTGAAAAATAGTGGATATTTATCTTCTTTACATGATCAGCCAATGTAATTAAATGGAAGTAATGACAGTTCCATTGTATTAGGTAGAATGTTAAATCAATATTACATTGTCACTTCACTTGATTCTTAAGCTAAAAAACAAACAAAAAAAAAAGCTTAGCTTTATGAAACCAATTTTGGGAACATTTTTTCTTTTACTTGAACTCTATCTATAATGCAAATTTATACCCCAATTATTTAAAATTTATTAATACATTGACAAAAGATGTTGAAAATATGCTAGTGCCACATTTTAAAAGAAATTTATAGATAACATAATCGTACTGCTGCTGCTGCTGCTAAGTCACTTCAGTCGTGTCCGACTCTGTGTGACGCCATAGACAGCAGCCCACCAGGCTCCCCTGTCCCTGGGATTCTCCAGGCAAGAACACTAGAGGGGGTTGCTGTTTCCTTCTCCAATGCATGAAAGTGAAAAGTGAAAGTGAAGTCGCTCAGTCCTGTCTGACTCTTAGCGACCCCATGGACTGCAGCCTACCAGGCTCCTCTGTCCATGGGATTTTCCAGGCAAGAGTACTGGAGTGGGGTGCCATCTCTGTAATCGTACCACTCAAATTCAAAAAACATATTTAAAGTTATAAATTTTTATATTTCTGCAAATGGAATATTGTAAGTTAAAACAGTTACATTTATAAAACTTTAGACTCTAAAACGTAATTATTTTAAAACAAATAAATTATACATATATTTGCTAATTCTTAATTTGAAATGATGATTATTTCTAATTTTCTGCTATCCCAGTTTCAAAATTGTACAATGCTCCTTTCATTTATTAAAACTTTTTTACTCTCTAATTTTCTCTCAGAAGATTGTTTTCAATAATCTATGATTCAAGCATCAAAATCTCAACTCAGGCCCCTTCCTTTCTCAGCACACAGAAAATAGTGAATAGAAAGAAAACATCTTCCTTTTTGTCCACTTTAATGATTTATGACCTTTCCACTTTTTCCTCATAGGAAAAAAGATGAGACAGATTTTTGTTTATTAAGAACTATGTAACATTTCCATTCATTAAAATCAAAAAGTGTTAGTCCCCCAGAGGAGTTCAACTCTGCAAACCCATGGACTACAGTCTGCCAGGCTCCTGTGTCCATGAGATATCCCAGGCAAGAGTACTAGAGGGGGTTGTCATTCCCTTCTCCATGGGATCTTCCCTACCCAGGAATAGAACCCAAGTCTCTCACACTGCAAGCAGATTCTTTACCATCTGAGCCAACAGGGAAGCCTAATATTTCTATTCATTGAAATCAAAATAATTGATTTTTCTATTTACTTTGTTTTGTAACCCTGGGATTTTGTATTTCCTCACTCTTTTGCCTTTCTTCCCTTAGGGTCCTAGTTATATTTGAGCAGTTCAGTGGTAAAGTTAAAGGCGTGTTTATCAATATCATATTTCACAGTCTGGTCAGGAAAACATATGTACAAGGTATTTTAACAAAGATAATACATAAAGAATTGACTTGGTTGTTGTTGTTCAGCTGCTCTGTGGTGTCTGACTCTTTACCACTCCATGAACTGTAGCACGTCATTCTTCCCTATCCTTCACCATCTCCTGGAATTTGCTCAAAGTCATGTCCATTGAGTCTGTACAACTATCTCATTCTGTGGCATCCCCTTCTCCTTGTGCCTTCAATATTTCCCAGCACCAGGGTCTTTTCTGATGAGTCAGATCTTCACATCAGGTATGATGTGAAGGACTGGACTTTCAGCTTCAGCATTGGTCTTTCCAATGAATATTCAGGGTTGATTTCCTTTAGTGTTGACTGGTTTGATTTCCTTGCTGTCCAAGGTACTTATTTACCTACACCACAACTCTGCACCACAGTTTGAAAGCATCAGTTTTTAACGCTCAGCCTTTTTTATTGTCCAGGTTTCACATCCATACATGAGTACAGGAAAAACCATCAGTTCAGTTCTGTCATTCAGTCGTGTTCGACTTTTTGCGACCCCATGAATTGCAGCACACCAGGCCTCCCTGTCCATCACCAACTCCCGGAGTTCACACACACTCACGTGCATCGAGTCAGTGATGCCATCCAGCCATCTCATCCTCTGGAGTCCCCTTCTCCTCCTGCCCTCAATCCCTCCCAGCACTGAAGTTTTTTTCAATGAGTCAATGCTACGCATGAGGTGGCAAAAGTACTGGAGTTTCAGCTTTAGCATCATTCCTTCCAAAGAAATCCCAGGGATGATTTCCTTCAGAATGGACTGGTGGGATTTCCTTGCAGTCCAAAGGACTCTCAAGAGTCTTCTCCAACAACACAGTTCAAAAGCATCAATTCTTTGGCACACAGCCTTCTTCACAGTCCAACTCTCACATTCATACATGACCAGAGGAAAAACCATAGCCTTGACTAGATGAACCTCTGTTGGCAAAGTAATGTCTCTGCTTTTCAATATGCTATCTAGGCTGGTCATAACTTTCCTTCCAAGGAGTAAGCATCTTTTAATTTCATGGCTGCAATCACTATCTGCAGTGATTTTGGAGCCCCCAAAAATAAAGTCTGACACTGTTTCCACTGTTTCCCCATCTATTTCCCATGAAGTGATGGGACCAGATGCCATGATCTTCGTTTTCTGAATGATGAGCTTTAAGCCAACTTTTTCACTCTCCACTTTCACTTACATCAAGAGGCTTTTGAGTTCCTCTTCACTTTCTGCCATAAGGGTGGTGTCATCTGCATGTCTGAGGTTATTGATATTTCTCCTGGCAATCTTGATTCCAGCTTGGGTTTCTTCCAGTCCAGCGTTTCTCATGATGTACTCTGCATATAAGTTAAATAACCAAGGTGACAATATACAGCCTTGACGTACTCCTTTTCCTATTTGGAACCAGTCTGTTGTTCCATGTCCAGTTCTAACTGTTGCTTCCTGACCTGCATAAAAATTTCTCAAGAGACAGATCAGGTGGTCTGGTATTCCCATCTCTTTCAGAATTTTCCAGAGTTTATTGTGATCCACACAGTCAAAGGCTTTGGCATAGTCAATAAAGCAGAAATAGATGTTTTTCTGGAACTCTCTTGCTTTTTCCATGATCCAGCAGATGTTGGCAATTTGATGTCTGGTTCCTCCGCCTTTTCTAAAACCAGCTTGAACATCAGGAAGTTCACCGTTCACATATTGCTGAAGCCAGGCTTGGAGAATTTTGAGTATTACTTTACTAGCATGTGAGATGAGTGCAATTGTGCAGTAGTTTGAGCATTCTTCAGCATTGCCTTTCTTTAGGATTAGAATGAAAACTGACCTTTTCCAGTCCTGTGGCCACTGCTGAGTTTTCCAAATTTGTTGGCATATGAGTGCAGCACTTTCACAGCATCATGTTTCAGGATTTGGAATAGCTCAACTGGAATTCCATCACATCCCCTAGCTTTGTTCGTAGTGATGCTTTCTAACGCCCACTGGACTCCACATTCCAGGATGTCTGGCTCTAGGTCAGTGATCACACCATTGTGATTATCTGGGTCATGAAGATCTTTTTTGTACAGTTTCTGTGTATTCTTGCCACCTCTTCTTAATATCTTCTGCTTCTGTTAGGTCCATACCATTTCTGTCCTTTATCGAGCCCATCTTTGCATGAAATGTTCCCTTGTTATATCCCATTTTCTTGAAGAGATCACTAGTCTTACCCATTCTACTGTTTTCCTCTATTTCTTTGCATTGGTCCCTGAGGAAGGCCTTCCTCTCTCTTGTTGCCATTCTTTGGAACTCTGCATTCAGATGCTTATATTTTTCCTTTCCTCCTTTGCTTTTCACTTCTCTTCTTTTCACAGCTATTTGTAAGGCCTTCCCAGACAGCCATTTTGCTTTTCTGAATTTCTTTTCCATGGGGATGGTCTTGATCCCTGTCTCCTGTACAATGTCACGAACCTCATTTCATAGTTCACCAGGCACTCTATCTATCAGATCTAGGCCCTTAAATCTATTTCTCACTTCCACTGTATAATCATAAGAGATTTGATTTAGGTCACACCTGAATGGTCTAGTGATTTTCTCTACTTTCGTCAATTTAAGTCTGAATTTGGTAATAAAGAGTTCATGATCTGAGCCACAGTCAGCTCCCAGTCTTGTTTTTGTTAACTCTGTAGAGGTTCTCCATCTTTGGCTGCAAAGAATATAGTCAATCTGATTTCGGTGTTGACCATCTGGTGATATCCATGTGTAGAGACTTCTCTTGTGTTGTTGAAAGAGGGTGTTTGCTATGACCAGTGCATTTTCTTGGCAAAACTCTATTAGTCTTTGCCCTGCTTCATTCTGTATTCCAAGGCCAAATTTGCCTGTTACTCCAGGTGTTTCTTGACTTCCTAGTTTTGCATTTCAGTCCCCTATAATGAAAAGGACATCTTTTTTGGGTGTTAGTTCTAAAAGGTCTTGTAGGTCTTCATAGAACCGAACAACTTCAGCTTCTTCAGCGTTACTGGTTGGGGCATAGACTTGGATTACTGTAATACTGAATGGTTTGCCTTGGAAATGAACAGAGATCATTCTGTCGTTTTTGAGATTGCATCCAAGTACTGCATTTCAGACTCTTTTGTTGACCATGATGGCTACTCCATTTCTTCTGAGGGATTCCTGCCCGCAGTAGTAGATATAATGGTCATCTGAGTTAAATTCACCCATTCCAGTCCATTTGAGTTTGCTGATTCCTAGAATGTCGACATTCACTCTTGACATCTCTTGTTTGACTACTTCCAATTTGCCTTGATTCATGGACCTGATATTCCAGGTTCCTAGAAATGCAAAAAAGCAAAATGGCTGGCTGGGGAAGGCTTACAAATAGCTGTGAAAAGAAGAGAAGCGAAAAGCAATGGAGAAAAGGAAAGACATAAACATCTGAATGCAGAGTTCCAAAGAATAGCAAGAAGACATAAGAAAGCCTTCTTCAGCAATCAATGTAAAGAAATAGAGGAAAACAACAGAATGGGAAAGACTAGGGATCTCTTCAAGAAAATCAGAGATACCAAAGAAACACTTCATGCAAAGATGGGCTCGATAAAGGACAGAAATGATATAGACCTAACAGAAGCAGAAGATATTAAGAAGAGATGGCAAGAATACACAGAAGAACTGTACAAAAAAGATCTTCACACCCCAGGTAATCAGAATGGTGTGATCACTGACCTAGAGCCAGACATCCTGGAATGTGAAGTCCAGTGGGTTTTAGAAAGCATCACTACGAACAAAGCTAGTGGAGGTGATGGAATTCCAGTTGAGCTATTCCAAATCCTGAAACATGATGCTGTGAAAGTGCTGCACTCAATATGCCAACAAATTTGGAAAACTCAGCAGTGGCCACAGGACTGGAAAAGGTCAGTTTTCATTCCAATCCCAAAGAAAGGCAATGCCAAAGAATGCTCAAACTACCACACAATTGCACTCATCTCACACACTAGTAAAGTAATGCTTAAAATTCTCCAAGCCAGGCTTCAGCAATATGTGAACCGTGAACTTCCAGATGTTCAAGCTGGTTTTAGAAAGCCAGCAGAGGAACCAGAGATCAAATTGCCAACATCTGCTGGATCATGGAAAAAGCAAAAGAGTTCCAGAAAAACATCTATTTCTGCTTTATTGACTATGCCAAAGCCTTTGACTGTGTGGATCACAATAAACTGTGGAAAATTCTGAAAGAGATGGGAATACCAGACCACCTGATCTGTCTTTTGAGAAATTTTTATGCAGGTCAGGAAGCAACAGTTAGAACTGGACATGGAACAACAGACTGGTTCCAAATAGGAAAAGGAGTACATCAAGGCTGTATATTGTCACCTTGGTTATTTAACTTATATGCAGAGTACATCATGAGAAATGCTGGACTGGAAGAAACCCAAGCTGGAATCAAGATTGCCAGGAGAAATATCAATAACCTCAGACATGCAGATGACACCACCCTTATGGCAGAACGTGAAGAGGAACTCAAAAGCCTCTTGATGAAAGTGAAAGTGGAGAGTGAAAAAGTTGGCTTAAAGCTCAACATTCAGAAAACGAAGATCATGGCATCTGGTCCCATCACTTCATGGGAAATAGATGGGGAAACAGTGGAAACAGTGTCAGACTTTATTTTTTGGGGCTCCAAAATCACTGCAAATAGTGATTGCAGCCATGAAATTAAAAGACGCTTACTCCTTGGAAGGAAAGTTATGACCAACCTAGATAGCATATTCAAAAGCAGAGACATTACTTTGCCAACAAAGGTTCGTCTAGTCAAGGCTATGGTTTTTCCTGTGGTCATGTATGGATGTGAGAATTGGACTGTGAAGAAGGCTGAGTGCTGAAGAATTGATGCTTTTGAACTGTGGTGTTGGAGAAGACTCTTGAGAGTCCCTTGGACTTCGAGGAGATCCCACCAGTCCATTCTGAAGGAGATCAGCCCTGGGATTTCTTTGGAAGGAATGATGCTAAAGCTGAAACTCCAGTACTTTGGCCCCCTCATGCGAAGAGTTGACTCATTGGAAAAGACTCTGATGCTGGGAGGGATTGGGGGCAGGAGGAGAAGGGGACGACAGAGGATGAGATGGCTGGATGGCATCACTGACTCGATGGACGTGAGTCTCAGTGAACTCCGGGAGTTGGTGATGGACAGGGAGGCCTGGCATGCTGCGATTCATGGGGTCACAAAGAGTCAGACACGACTGAGTGACTCATCTGATCTGATCTGATGCAATATTGCTCTTACAGCATCCGACCTTGCTTCTATCACCAGTCACATCCACAACTGGGTATTCTTTTTGTTTGTCTCCATCCCTTCATTCTTTCTGGAGTTATTTCTCTACTGATCTCCAGTAGCATATTGGGCACCTACTGACCTGGGGAGTTCCTCTATCAGTATCCTATCATTTTACCTTTTCATACTGTTCATGGGGTTCTCAAGGCAAGAATACTGAAGTGGTTTGCCATTCCCTTCTCCAGTGGACCACATTCTGTCAGATCTCTGCACCATGACCCACCGTCTTGGGTTGCCCCACGGGCATGGCTTAGTTTCATTGAGTTAGACAAGGCTGTGGTTCTAGTGTGATTAGAATGACTAGTTTTCTGTGAATATGGTTTCAGTGTGTCTGACCTCTCATGCCCTCTTGCAGCACCTACCATCTTACTTGGGTTTCTCTTACCTTGGACGTGGGCTATTTCTTCACAGCTGCTCCAACAAAGCACAGCCACTACTCCGTACCTTGTATGCGGGGTATCTCCTCATCGCCACCCTTCCTGACCTTCAACGTGGGATAGCGCCTCTAGGCCCTCCTGAGCCTGCGCAGCCACCACTCCTTGGACAGGTGTTGGTCCTCCCGGCCGCCGCCCCTGACCTTGGACTTGGGTAGCTCTTCTCTGCCGTTCCTGCGCCATTGCAGCCTGGCATTCTTGGCCGCCCTTGTCCTCGGACATGGGGTAACTCCTCTTGGCCGCCACCCTTCCAGCATGGGGTTCTCCCGGCTTATGCCCCTGACCTCGGACGTGGGGTAGCTCCTCTTGGCCGCGGCTGCCGTCGTGCTTAGTGCGCCGGTTGCAGGAAAAACCATAGCTTTGACTTTTTGGACTTTTGTCAGCAATAATATCTCTGCATTTTAATACGCTGTCTAGGTTTGTCATTGCTTTTCTTCCAAGGAGCAAGCATCTTTTAATTTCGTGGCTGCAATCAATGTCCACAGTGATTTTGGAGCCCAATAAATAAACTTGGTAGACATGAGCAAATTTAGAAAGAAAAGTGCAGGAAAGGAAAAGAAAAAAAAAAAAAAAAACATGACAGCATATAAATAGTGTAGAAAGCAGCTAAATCCCTCGAACTAAGACAGGAATCAACCAAGTATGGTTCTGGGCCAAATCCAGTGCTCTACCTAATTGTTAAGGCAGACCAAGAATGCTTTTTTAATTTTTTAAATATATCTGTAAGTACCTACACATTCATTAATGTTAACTCTTAGGCTTCACAACTCAGAATATTTATTATTTGGGCTTTTAATAAAAAGTTTGTCCAACCCTGAACTATAGGAACAAAGGGAAGAGGTGTTGTGATAAGGTCCAAGGAGTTGAGTCTTCTGTATCTCTGCTAAAATCTCTGAGGATTTTGCCTTCAGGCTGCTTCTCAGAATGCCAAAAGAAGTTGAAGACTAGAAATAACCATGTCTGGTCAGCTAAAGGGGCAAAACTGAGAGGGGTAATATACAGTTAGGAGTGGCACTTCTTATTCCTTCCTTCTGCCCTCGCTGGTTCTCTGTTCCTTCCTATTGGTGGTTTGCAGATGCTTAGCCCCAGATTTATAATGCTTGGAGCTTTGAATATATGGGGCTGAAAGACTACTGCTTATTAGCCAAGGTGGTGTACTAGATAGCTCTGAATTATCTGGCTAGAGGTATGTTTTTGATTTAGGTGACATAACTTTCAAGACAGAGAGGAGCAATCAAGTATTCCTAGCCTTTGACTGTGTGGATCACAATAAACTGTGGGAAATTCTTCAAGAGATGGGAATATCAGACCACAAGACCTGCCTTTTGAGAAATCTGTATGCAGGTCAGGAAGCAACAGTTAGAACTGGACATGGAACAACAGACTGGTTCCAAATAGGAAAAGGAGTACATCAAGGCTGTATATTGTCACCCTGGTTATTTAACTTATATGCAGAGTACATCATGAGAAATGCTGGACTGGAAGAAGCACAAGCTGGAATCAAGATTGCCAGGAGAAATATCAATAACCTCAGATATGCAGATAACACCACCCTTATGGCAGAAAGTGAAGAGGAACTCAAAAGCCTCTTGATGAAAGTGAAAGTGGAGAGTGAAAAATTTGGCTTAAAACTCAACATTCAGAAAATGAAGATCATGGCATCCGGTCCCATTACTTCATGGGAAATAGATGGGGAAACAGTGCAAACAGTGTCAGACTTTATTTTTTGGGGCTCCAAAATCACTGCAGATGGTGACTGCAGCCATGAAATTAAAAGACACTTACTCCTTGGAAGGAAAGTTATGACCCACCTAGAGAGCATATTCAAAAGCAGAGACGTTACTTTGTCAACAAAGGTCCATCTATTCAAGGCTATGGTTTTTTTGTGGTCATGTATGGATGTGAGAGTTGGACTGTCAAGAAGGCTGAGCACCAAAGAATTGATGCTTTTGAACTGTGGTGTTGGATAAGACTCTTGAGAGTCCCTTGGACTGCAAGGAGATCCAATCAGTCCATTCTGAAGGAGATCAGCCCTGGGATTGCTTTGGACAGAATGATGCTAAAGCTGAAACTGCAGTACTTTGGCCACCTCATGCAAAGAGTTGACTCATTGGAAAAGACTCTGATGCTGGGAGGGATTGGGGGCAGGAGGAGAAGGGGATGACAGAGGATGAGATGGCTGGATGGTATCACTGACTCAATGGATGTGAGTCTGAGTGAACTCCGCATGTTGGTGATGGACAGGGAGGCCTGGTGTGCTGTGATTCATGGGGTTGCAAAGAGTCGGACACGACTGAGCGACTGAAGTGAACTGAAAGAAAACACCCCAATACACCTGAATGTATTCAATATTCTTTTTTTGCTCTTTGCTTTCATTCCAGGTCATGTATTTATTCTTACATATAAATATTGGCACCCTATTGCTTACTCAGATCTCTGTGGCCTGTTTCATTTATTCAGAGTAAGAATCTATTAAGTTTCTACACAGCCTCTTTGCACAGGGGCAGTGTGAGAATGGTAACAAGCATAAGTCAATACTGTCCCTGTGTGAGAAGGAAATAATTTCCATTTTCTTTTTCTTCAAGTCATTCATGCAGGCCAATCAAATTAAGCTCTGATCATTACCTTAACCCAGGCTTTTACCTTTAGAGGTATAAAGCAGTAATACAAATGAATGGAACCAACTATTATTATTTTTTTTTTCCATCCATCCCCTGAAGTGACTCAATATCAATTCATGGTCTTGTTCTCTGTATGTCACTGGGTAGATATAGTATATAAGGGATGCAATCATAATAAATATTCTTGGATTATTGAATTTCAGGAAAATTGAAAAAGTCAAGCTGAATCTTAGAGCACTATCTCTGAGATTAGCAGAATGTATGACCAGAAGTTAATCATATAATATTCACTTTCAATTCCTCTTGAGTTACAGACCTGTTTCTCTCAGCAGAGGTTTGTTTTACATTTGATAATTTGCTTTGATCTTACTATGTACAGTGACCTCTGGACTGAACTGATTATCCTTTGGAAATTTTTACACAATATGAATCTTATTCATATTTTACACAATATGAGTCTTATACACATGAAGTAAATGTCTTGATAAATGAGCAAAAACAGACATAATGCTAATGAGTTAAAATGTGAACATTAAAGTGTTTGGAAAATCTAACAAAAAAGGGTCAATAGACGTGTGCTAGTCCTCTAGGCTACCGTAACAAAATAGCACAGATTGAGTGGCTTAAAAGACAAAAATTTATTTTCTTACAGTTCTGGAGACTGTAAGTTCAAAATCAAGATGCCAGGTGGGTTGGTGTCTGGTGAGACCTGACAAAGATTCTTTTATTGACCAAACATCCCTCAGATTCCTCTGAACTCTTTCAACTAGGCCAGACCTTTGGACTTCCACATTTATTTCTGTGTTCAATTTTAGCAAGAACCCTACTGTCAGTTTAACCAGATGTCCACCTCTACCCTCAGTATCTGATCACTTTCAATGTCTACTTGGGTTCCTTATCCTTGATTATAGCCCAGGAGAGGTCTGATCACCCTGGCCTGCCTTCAGTAAGAATCCTGGTAACACAGTGTAGCCAAAATCTCTCTTATTCCTGGTGTTTCTCTTAGTATTACTTAGTATTCTCTTAATATTCCTGGTGTCTCATCTCTGAACCCCACCACTTTGTTTATGCTCTCTTTGGAGTTGACTTCAAAATTCCATTGCAGCAGTCCCTATGTCTATTGCATTAGTGTCTCCTTGAACAAAGTCCACCTGGCCATTTTGAACAGTGTCATGAATATATATATATATATATATATATATATATATATATATATATATGTATGTATATTTTTTTTTTCCTTCAACAGGGCTCTCCTCTTGGATTGCAAATGTCCACCTTCACTGTGTACTCATATGATCTCTTTGAGTGTGTGAAGGGAAAGAGAGAGCAAGTGAGCACGCTGATGTCTGTTCTTATAAAAACACTAATCCCACTGGGTCAGGGGCCCACCCTAATAACTTCACTTAGCATTAATTACTTCTTTATAGGCTCTATATCCAAATACAGTCAGACTGGGGGTTAGGATTTCAACATACAAATCTTGCAGGAACACAAACCTTCAGTCTATAATCAAATGGATAGCTGTGGAGACTTATATGATAAGTCTAATGTGTAGTCACATGTTTGAGCTTCATTAAAATTAAAACATCTCTTATCTCCCAGCTTAGCCTGCTTCTTATAAAAAAAGCCTAAAATAGGAAGAAAAAGTGTAATCACTTTTATTCTGATCATCAGTGTTGCTTTTCTTCTATATCCAGCCTCACTTCATTTCAGCCTCATTTTCTGATTTCTCTAGGGTTGGAATGAGGAGGAACTGGGGTGAAAAAAGAGTCAGGAAAAGTTTTATTTATTTGACAATGACATGAACATGTGTCATTTTCTTATAGCCAAGAGAGGTATTTTCAGCTAAATTTTCTTTTGGTTGGATTTGTGGACTTTTCAGAGACTATCACTATAGATCGCTGCTCTATAGATTCCTTAACATATTTCTTCTTCTCCCTCACTGCTAGCATTCTGTTCTCAATGTCTGATTTATGATAATAGATCTCATACAGATGTTCCCTTTTGGAGTTTCACAAGGTGACTCTCTTGAAAAAACCTCTTTAAGACAGTTCCAGGACAATTCTCTTTGTTGACTGTTTCTAGATGGAATATGCCCTGGTATCTTCTGTCCAGTTAAAGACTGTCTCTTACACAGCCATCTCAGTCAATTGGATGGTCATCCAGCATCTTCTTGGGCCTTCAGGCTCCTTTAGGCCTATCTAAGATCAGCCATTGTATTCGTCTAATCCTCAGATGTTAAGGAAAATAGATGAAACTCTCTGAATGTTCTCCTAAAACTCTTTGTATTGGCTGAAAATGATATGGAAGCATCATTTTGTGCAACAGCTGCTATGAAAGGGGCCACACACCATACTAACAATTCTATCCAAAGAACTTCTCTGCCTATTTGTCTCTTTAGCTTTTCCACTTTTATACACTCTAAGATGAGTGACTAAAGGTTGCAAAACTAATATTTGAATATCTTTATGCTTATCCTTTCTCAAGTGGTCTGGAAATACTAAAACATTGGGTTCATAACTTCAAGGTCCTATTTTTTGGAACATTCAGAATTGTCAGTAGCAATCCTATTTGATGTCCTAGTATAATACAGAAAGGATTATAAGAGAAGTGTCAGAGTACCACAGATAATGCGGACAAAATTTTTAAATCATTTATAGCACTTTCTTAAATCAGCTCATTACTAATTGTTGGCCAGGAAACAATTGTCCTAAGCTATATACATAATTTTGTTATGTCATTATCAAGTCCTCTATACTGGCAACTGAATGAATGGAAGTCTTTTTTTCTATTTCAGGGCATAGAGAACTATGTTCAGAATTTCTTGTGAATAAAATACACTGTATAATTAATTGCATGTGAAGCACATCATTCAGTTGAGAATTAGTTTATGTTTTCAAAAGTTTTCATGGGCTGAAATTGATCATACATATTTCATACTATTTTAAATTTGTAAACTTTTACATTTGGTATAATTTAGTTCCAACTGTATTACAAAATGAATATCAGATAATATCTTGAGGCAAACTAAGGGAAAAGTGCATTATCTGGTAAACTGAAATGTTAAGTCATTAATCATATTCTTCCTCATAATTTTTTTTTCAAAGACAGAGTGTTTGCATTCAAGTCTCATAGGAAGGCTTATAATTCATAGCCATATTTAAAGTGAGAAAACTGGTCATATTTAATATTTGTTTAAATTCTCTCAGTCTTCATCTATTCTCCTTCAACCTTAATTTCATGTACTCTAGAGGCTAGAAAGTTAGAACAAACAAGCAAAATGACTTTCCCAAATTTCTCTGAAGCTATGGTTCTTCAAGTAGATGCACTCAGAGTTCAATTCAGTTCAGATGCTCAGTCGTGTCTGACTCTTTGTGACCCCATGGAGACTGTAGAACATCAGACTTCCCTGTCCAGAACCAACTACTGGAATTTACCCAAACTCATGTCCATTGAGTCGGTGATGCCATCCAGCCATCTCATCCTCTGTCGTCCCCTTTTCCTCCTGCCCTCAATCTTTCCCAGAATCAGGGTCTTTTCTAATGAGTCAGCTCTTCGCATCAGGTGGCCAGAGTACTGGAGATTCAGCTTCCACATCAGTCCTTCCAATGAACACCCAGGACTGATCTCCTTTAGGATGGACTGGTTGGATCCCCTTGCAGTCCAAAGAAATCTCAAGAGCCTTCTCCAACAGCACACTTCAAAAGCATCAATTCTTTGGTGTTCAGCTTTCTTTATAGCCTAGCTCTCACATCTGTACATGACTACTGGAAAAACTATAGCTATGACTAGACAGACCTTTGTTAACAAAGTAATGTCTCTGCTTTTTAATATGCTATCTAGGTTGGTCATATCTTTTCTTCCAAGGAGCAAGAGTCCTTTAATTTCATGCCTGCAGTCAACATCTGCAGTGATTTTGGAGCCCCCCCCAAAATAAAGTTTGTCATTTTTTCCACTGTTTCCCCATCTATTTTCCCTGAAGTGATGGGACCAGATGCCATGATCTTCGCTTTCTGAATGTTGAGCTTTAAGCCAACGTTTTCACTCTCCTCTTTCACTTTCATCAAGAGTCTCTTTAGTTTTTCTTTGTTTTCTTCCATAACGGGGGTGTCATCTGCATATCTGAGGTTATCGGTATTTCTCCCAGCCATCATGATTCCAGCTTGTGCTTTAGCCTGCCCAGTGTTTCTCCTGATGTACTCTGCATATTAGTTAAATAAGCAGGGTGACAATGTACAGATTGACGTACTCCTTTCCCAATAAAGAACCAGTCTGTTGTTCCATGTACAGTTCTAACTGTTGCTTCCTGACCTGCACACAGATTTCTCAAGAAGCAGGTCAGGTGGTCTGGTATTTCCATCTCTTTCAGAATTTCCCACAGTTTGTTGTGATCCACATAGTCAAAGGCTTTGGCCTCATCAGTAAAAAAGAAGTAGATGTTTCTCTGGAACTCTCTTGCTTTTTGATGATTCAAGGGATGTTGGCAATTTGATCTCTGGTTCCTCTGACTTTTCTAGATACAGCTTAAACATCTGGAAGTTCATGGTTCACATACTGTTGAAGCCTAGCATGGAGAATTTTGAGCATTACTTTGCTAGTGTGTGAGATGAGTGCAATTGTGCGGTAGTTTGAGCATTCTTTGGCATTGCCTTTCTTTTGGATTGGAATGAAAACTGACCTTTTCTAGACCTGTGGCTGCTGATGAATTTTCCAAATTTGCTGGCATATAGAGTGCAGAACTTTCACAGCAGCATTTTTTAGGATTTGAAATAGCTCAACTGGAATTCCATCACCTCCACTGGTTTTGTTAGTAGTGATGCTTCCTAAGGCCTACTTGTCTTAGCATTCCAGGATGTCTAGCTCTAGGTGAGTTATCATACCATCGTGATTATCTAGGTCGTGAAGATTTTTTTTATGTAGCTCTTTTGTGTATTCTTTCCACGTCTTCATGATATCTTCTGCTTCTGTTAGGTCCATTCCATTTTTCTCCCCTATTGTGCCCATCTTTGTCCATGACATTCTGGGTATGAACTATTCCCATGAATATGGATGTAATGCACAACATAATTATAGTAATCCTACTATATGCTGTATATGCAGATGGTTAACAGAGTAAATCCTAAGAGTTCTCATCATAAGGAAAATGTTATTTTATGTTTCTTTAGTTTTATATCCATACAAGGTGATGATATCCACTAAACTTATTGTGATCATAATTTGATGATGTATGTAAGTCAAATCATTATGATATACATCTTAAACTCATACAGTGTTGTATGTTATGTATCAAGAAATCTAGAAGATAATTTTTTTTTAATCTAGGAGAAAAAGATTATACAATTGTTGCTGTTCAGTCCCTCAGTCATGTCCGAATCCACGCGACCACATGGACTGCAGCATGCCAGGCTTCCCTGTCCTTCATCATCACCCAGAGTTTCCTCAGACTTCTGTCCACTGAGTCGGTGATGCTACCCAACCATTTCATCCTCTGTCATCCCCTTCTCCTGCCTTCAGCCTTTCCCAGCGTCAGGGTCTTTTCCAAGGAATCATTTCTTCGCATTATGTGGCCAAAGTATTGGAGTTTCAGCTTCAGCATCAGTCCTTCCAATGGATATTCAGGACTGATTTCCTTTAGGATCAACTGGTTGAATCTCCCTGAAGTCCAAGGGACTCTCAAGAGTCTTCTCCAACACCACAGTTTGAAAGCATCAACTCTTAAGTACTCAGACTTTTTTGTTGTCCAGCTCTCACATCCATACATTACTACTGTAAAAACCATATCTTTGATTATACAGACCTTTGTAGGCTGAGTAACATCTCTGCTTTTTAATACACTGTCTAGGTTTGTCACTTATACAATAGTTTATTCTATAAGAGTTTTCAAATATTTATAAAATAAGAATTTAATAATGTGTATGAAGATATATACTTATTACATCAGATACATAAGGGAAGATATTTTTATATTGACTAAACATATTTATATAGGTGAACTGAATAGAAATTTGTTTCAGTCAATATATTAACCCAAACAGCTGTAAATGGCTGTAACTGTAGTTTGCTTTTGATTAGTGGCCTTATAACCTGGATTCAGTGATGTCTATTTAAATAGTTGAGATGCTAGAAATTCCTTGGTTTTATATAGAGTAAATTAGCAAAATATATATGCATATAGCATAAATAATATAAAGGTGAGTCCTGCGAAGGCCAGGTAACAACGTGTCAGATACAAAGAATAGTTGTCTTTAAAGACAGTATAGGCCTTAAAAATGATGTGAGCAGCAGGGATGTTTTTACAGGGACTAATTGAAATTATATGTTTTAGCAACCCAAAATGTTGATTAGACCTTTAACTCCTATTTTGATCTATATAACAGAAAAAGAAAACTGTACATTTAGCTAAAGAAGACCTAATATGTGTCATAAGGAGAGAATTCATGTGCCCTCACTAAATTCTAATATTTGAATCTTTTACAGTAATCATGACTCCACTAGCATCATGTTATGTTGTACAAGATGTACCTGTGTGATGAAATGGAGCCCACGAAAGCATTTAGACAACCCTCAACATTTCATAAAAATATGATTAATATGATAAAACATTACCAGATCCATTTAATCATTCTCTGTTTCCCATTAAATTGGCTTTTGCCACTATGTCTAAATTTTGCTTCTCTCAAAGGCTTTACTGTGATTGATAACACCTCCTCTCTTGGCTCCTGATTATTTGTCAGTGAATCACCAGGTATTTATTTCACTAATTTGCCAAATGTGACTCTAACTCTTTGATCATAAACTGAACATGCCACCTACTTTTTGTTTCTCAATAAAGTATCAGCTAATGAATGTCAAGCTTTTAATTTCCAGCCACTTTCAATTTCCAGCTAATAAAATGCCAAGTTTTCAATTTGCTAAAAATCTATAAGCACCTCAGTAAGATACAGAATGTATTTCCCCAAAAATTATATGTTGTAAATATAATCTTCAATGTGGTTTTATTAAGTTGTGGGACCACTCAGTTCAGTTCAGTCTCTCAGTCATGTTCGACTCTTTGCGACCCCATGAATTGCAGCACGCCAGGCCTCCCTGTCCATCACCCACTCCCGGAGTTCACTGAGACTCACGTCCACCGAGTCAGTGATGCCATCCAGCCATCTCATCCTCTGTCGTCCCCTTTCCCTCTTGCCCCCAATCCCTCCCAGCATCAGAGTCTTTTCCAATGAGTCAACTCTTCGCATGAGGTGGCCAAAGTACTGGAGTTTCAGCTTTGGCATCATTCCTTCCAAAGAAATCCCAGATAGAAGTAGTTAAATTTAGATGAGGGCTTGAAGGAAAGACCACTATAATGGAATTAGCATTGTTACCGGAAGAAGAGACCAGAATTCTCTCTCTCTCTGTCAGTGACGATACATGAGAAGGTGGCCATCTGCTAGCCAGAAAGAGAGCTCTCACCAAAAATGGAGTATTTCAGCACTTTGATATTGGACTTCCCAACCTCCAGAAGTATGAGCAAAGTCTATTGTTTAAGACTTGCAGTCCACGTATTTTGCTACAATCCGTTGAATAGGCTAAGAAAATTCAAATGGCCTTTTTTTAATTTTCACAGTGAAAATCCTAAAGGGCTTTAATAATGTAATTTAAGACTTACTCCTATGGGAAACATTGCTCAGTCTCAGATATTGGTTGGAAAAAAGTGGTGAAGGAAATATTAAAGTTGTGCTTTTACTTTCTCCACCTTGTTAAAATTTATAGTATGTGCTTTTCTTACTTAAAAAGGTTGCATAAGCAGAATTTGGAAAATATAGGAAAGTATAGAGGCAGATATTCCATAATAAATATTTTTTATATTGTGTTAATTTCCTTAAATTAATTATTAAATGCATATATAATATAAAACCATATATACATATTATATGTGCATGTAAAGTTTGCATTATATATATATATATTTTATAACAATATTTTCATATATGTTTTACATATGTTATTTTTTTAGGCGGGATGGGGAGGGCATGGCAACTCACTCCAGTATTCTTGCCTGGAGAATCCTATGGACAGAGGAGCCTGGTGGGCTATAGTCCATAGGGTCACAAACACTCAGACATGACTGAAGCAACTTAGCATGCACTCACTCCTTTTTTAGCTTGAAAATTTCAAATCATTATTATACATTCTTTGAAACCAATTTTTTAGTACATACACTATGCTACCATATGGATAAACAATAATTTATTTAACAAATCTGAATTAGTGAAGTCATTAAGGTTGCTTGGATGTGAGTACTTGTTTAACAGATGTAATATGAAAAGTTATAGTTCAGCAGTATTTTTCAACACATGGTTGAAATTTACTGAAATTTCAGGCCTTATTTACGTGAAATATGTATAATTTTCACTTTACATATTTTTGTGAGTTGACATACATTAAATTGAATATACTTAGTGTAGCATACATGCTCAGTAGCTCAGTTGGTCTGACTCTGTGTGACCCCATGGACTGTAGCCCACCAGGCTTCTCTGTCCATAGATTTCCCAGCAGGAATACTGGAATGAGTTGCCATTTCCCTCTCCTTAAGATCTTCAAAACCCAGGGATTGAACCCATGTTTTCTACATTGGCAGATGGATACTTTACCCTGAGCCACCTAGGAAATCCACATGTAATGATTTGAAATAAATTATAGTTCTTTCCTAACCTCAAAAAAAAAAAAAAAAGAGGAGTCTTCAGACTTAGATTATTCTTTATGTATTTAAGGATACATGTTGTTATATATCTTCTAAAACACAGTGCACTCATGCAGAATTTTATTGTTTGTATTGTGCTTTCCTTTCTAGACTTATTTCTTCATTTTTTTAACATGATGTATTTCCTTGTTACTTTTGTTATTGTGTAAAATGTATTCCTAGTTGTCTTTCTATTCATTTTTATCCTACTTATGGTAAATGCAGTAAGCTACATCCAGAGTTATGAAGATAATGATGATCATGGTGACAAAAACAATATCAGTGTAATTCCCTGATTCTTTATATCTTACCCATATCCAGATTGTCCCCTGAAAAGACTGTTGATTCCTTTTCATAGTTGTGTGGTTTAGGAATTGGTAAGGAGATTGCAGTGAAGAAAAAAAAAAGTTGAGTGGGACTGAGCACTACTATCCAGTGCCTAAAAACCATTGCCTTTTTCCTTCCCATTTTTTTAATTTGTTTCTAGCTATTCTGAATAATTGAGAAGAACTGACCACTAAAATGGGGAAGGCAATGGCACCCCACTCCAGTACTTTTGCCTGGAAAATCCCATGGATGGAGGAGCCTCGTAGGCTGCAGTCCATGGGGTCGCTAAGAGTCAGACAGGACTGAGCGACTTCACTTTCACTTTTCACGTTCATACATTGGAGAAGGAAATGACAACCCACTCCAGTGTTCTTGCCTGGAGAATCCCAGGGACAGGGAAGCCTGGTGGGCTGCCATCTATGGGGTCACACAGACTCGGACACGACTGACCACTAAACCACTAAAACTAAAGTTTGTGTGTGTTTATTATTTTCTACTTTTGCAAATTTTTACATGTTATTGTGGTTCTAATTATGTATTCTATTTCTTTTCAGAACAGCTTGATAAGCAGTATTTGTCTCTAAAACTATTCAAGTTTTCTATTTTATTGCTATATTTTTATTAGAAGTATGTTTTACATATCCGTTTTTTGTTCTTGTTTCGTTGCTAAGTTGTGTCCAACTCTTTTGTGACCTCATGGACTGTAGCTCGCCAGGTTCCTCTGTCTGTTGGATTTCCCAAGCAAGAATGCTGGAGTAGGTTGCCACTTCCTTCTCTAGGGGATCTTTATGCCCCTGTGACTGATCCATGTCTCTTGCATTGGCAGATGGATTCTTTACTATTAAGCCACAAGGGAAGCCCTTTTATATATCTATAGTCATCACCAACTTTTAATATTTTGCATTCTTACAACTCTTTATACTTTTTATTCATCAATCTTAATAGAGGTTTATTATTGTTGATTTTTTACAATACCTTTATTTTGTGTTTCAGTTTAGAATTTTTATGCTTGTCTTTATCATTTCTTTAATTTCCTTTCTTTAAGTTTGCTCTGCAGTTATTTCTCCAACTTTTTAAGTTTCATCCTGAGACCATCATTCTAGGTGCTTTAATGAGATAAACTTTGAGAGTGAGTACTATTTTACCAAGTTAATTTCGATTTTCTTTTAATATCTTTTCTCATAATCTTTCCCCTTACATTCTTCAAAGTTGAGCAATGGATTTAATTGATGTTGGATTTAATAAAATGTTAGTTCTCAGTCATGTCCCACCCTTTGTGACCCTATGGATTGTAGCCTGCCAAGACCCCTCTGTCCGTGGAATTCTCCAGGCACTGAATTGGGTAGCCATTCTCTTTGCCAGGGGATCTTCCTGAACCAGAGATCTGAGCCACCAGGGAAGTCCATTGATTTAATAGAATAAAGAATTTTAGGCGATCAGTAGCAAATGCAATTGATTTTTCAGTCTATTTGGCTTACATGTTTGTAAGCTTCAATGTATAATTTAACCCATTTCAATTATGCTTCTACCATTACAACTCAGCCAGTATGCTCATGTATAATGGGCAAGTTATTTTCTTAACAGAATACAAAAACTCTATTTCCATTTCTTAAAACATGTACTCCATTGATTTCCATACACTACAATTTTTCTTTTTGTTGTATGGAACTATTCTCTCCTTTTTCATCCTCCTGCTGCCTCTTGTATGTTTATGTGTAATTGCTCTTCAGTAGTTGATCTGAGACCTTTATTCACTTTTTGCTGTGCATATTTTTAATTTAGTTTACCTCTTCATATATCTCAAAATATATCTGTAAACAATTCTTCAGTTTGTTCTTGCTGACAGGTCTTATCTTCTGAACTGCAGACTCTTCAAGCTGATCCTTCCCTTATCATTGCCCTTTGGATGCCTACAGTATCACTGCCTGTTCCAGGTGAGTTACTATTTTTCTTATTTTCCCTAAATAACTCTTGTATACATTCTTTATTCTTGAAGTTTAGCAAATTTGCCACAGTGTATGTTGGTTTTGTTATTTATGTTTCTTTCTTTTTTTCCCCTTCAAATCCCTGACTCTATTCTGGCACTGAATCAATCATTTCAGGAAAACTTCCTTCAGTTATTAAGTGATTGGCTTCAAAGCTATGTGTAAAATTCTGTAACTTTACTCAAAGTTGCTTAAGTAACCTATGTGATTGCTTAATAGGAAAAATCTCAAATTATTTGCTCTGATATTTTGAGGCCAGGGATTTACACCCATATTCAAAAAGCACATGAGCTATTATAGTAGAACCACTGTAATGTTCAAGTCACAGTTTCTGTTGGTGGAGACTTCCAGAAAACTATGAGAGTGATAATCCTCATTCCAAAGTACAGTGTTATATAAGGATAAAACATTGTTAGAACTCAGTGCTGTAGTATTAAATGTTGTATTCTACTCATTTTAAAGCTGAACTGGTCCCTAAGATTAGTCTTTCAATCAAATTTGCACAACATAATCACAGACCTTTTACAAGAGTGTCATTTGACTAACCCATTAGCCCTCTACAAATTAACACAATTGCTTATAAGGTGTTAAATACATTACAAAGCCTAACATGTTTGTTATGCTCCATATCATAGCACCTGTTAAACAGCCCACCACAGCTGTACTTTCTGCAGATTACAGGCCATTAGGCAAGTTATACAGTACCTTCATTTTATAACCTAATTTCTTTTCTTTTGGATGAGACTTTCTGGATCATAAAATGAGAACTTTTCATAGCTCTTCATTGACTGAGATGAGGAGAGTGATTTTTAAATTATTAGGATGCTCAAATACAACTTGCAGATGCTATGGTAAAATGCAGTAGTAAAATATTTCATTAACTTTTAATCTGATTTAATACTGTTTTCTACCCTTTGACGCTAGATATCTTTAGATTCATCATGATCTTTATGGAACAATTTTTGAAGAAAAGTTGAGAGTAAAACTATAGAGTAAGGAAACATAAAGACCCTTATTAAAAGACTTTTTCAGAGTCCAGACAGTTGCCAAATGGAAGAAACATCTGGCATCTATTTTATTCCCTCATTAATTTTTAAGCACTTACAGGTTGTCTAAATCATCAAAACCCTCTGTGTATGCAGGCACATACATAGGAAATTACCCCTTAGAGTAATAAAGAATATAAAATAGATGAGGCAATTTATTCACTTATTCAAGATTCAGTAGTTCAGAGCATTAGGTATTCTGCTAGGTACTGACAATAAAACAATGAGAAAATCTAACTTCCTAACTTGGGCCTTGGTCTCATGGAGCTTACAGTTTCTTGGGGAAGGCAGAATTTAATCAAATGTACCAGAAAAACAACAAACAAAAGCAGTAAGGCTTCACACACACACACACACACACACACACACACACACACACACACAAATGTAGTATTATAAGCAGGTAATATTGGAGAAGAGTATGTAGAGAGGAGATGAAATATTAGAGTATTCTGGGGAAAGAATGATACACAGTTACAGTAATTCTCTGGAAAGGACTGTACAGAAAACACTAGGAACATTGAAAGAATGCTGGTATGGCTGGAATACAGAACCAAGGGGAAAGATTGCAATGGCTTAGTCTGCAGTTCACCTCCATCTCATCCCTACACCTCACCTCAGAGCACTGAGCTCATCTCCCTGTGTTATACAGCAGCTTCCCACTAGCTATGGTAGCATATATATTAATATGTCAGTGCTACTCTGTCAGTTTGTCCCATCTTTTCCTTCCCATGCTACATCCATAAGTCCATTCTCTATGTCTGTATCTGCTTTTCTGCTTTGCAAATAGGTACATTGTACCATTTTTCTAGATTCTGTGTATATACCTTGATATATGATACTTGTTTTTCCCTTTCCAACTTACTTCACTTTGTATGACAGACTCTAAGTTCATTCACCTCACTAGAACTGACTCAGTTTCATTGTTTTTTATGGCTGAGTAATATTCCATCATGTATAAGTACCATGACTTCTTTATCCATTCATCTGTCAGTGAACATATAGGTTGCTTTCATTTCCTGGATATTATAAATAGTGCTGCAATGAAAACTGGGATAGTATGTTTTCGAATTATGGATTTCTTAGGGTGTATGTCCAGGAGTGGTATTGCTGGGTCATATAGCAGTTTTATTCCTAGTTTATTAAGGAATCTACATATTGTTCTCTATAGTGACTGTATCAACTTACATTCCCAACAACTGTGCAAGAGGGTTGCCTTTTCTCCACATTTTCTCCAGCACTTATTGTTTATAGATTTTTTTTTTTTATAATGGCCATTCTGATGGGTATGAAGTGAGACCACATTGTAGTTTTGATTTGCATTTCTCTAATAATGAACAATGTTGAGCATTTTTTATGTGTTTGCTGGACTTCTGTATGTCTTCTTTGGAGAAATGTCTATTTAGGTCTTCCACTCTTTTTTTTTTTTTTCATGTAACCCTCAAATAGAACCCTTCTTCAAAAAGAAACAACAAAGACCCATTGGAAAATGGTACTATAAGAGTGAACAAAATTTAAATTATCAGAGAACATTTACAACATACTATACCATTCAATGGAGAAGGCAATGGCATCCCACTCCAGTACTCTTGCCTGGAAAATCCCATGGATGGAGGAGCCTCGTAGGCTGAAGTCCATGGGGTCACTAGGAGTCGGACACGACTGAGCGACTTCACTTTCACTTTTCACTTTCATGCATTGGAGAAGGAAATGGCAACCAACTCCAGTTTTCTTGCCTGGAGAATCCCAGGGATGGGGGAGCCTGGTGGGCTGCCGTCTGTGGGATTGCCCAGAGTCGGACATGACTGAAGCGACCTAGCAGCAGCAGCAGCATACCATTCAAAGTATTATGAGGTGTGAGTAATCGACAACTGTGCTCCTTGACTGGGCTGGTAACTAGTAGGTTGACTAAGGAGAGTGGCAGAATGTGATCAAGATATCACCTTTGTTAATGGTAAAGCCATAGGGATGCTTATGATTATCTTTGGCCAAATGGCTTAGGAAAACTATACTCAAAAGTGAGTAATGACAATTACTGTACTAAAGGCAAAGTTATATATCACCAAGGAAGATATGAGGTTGAATAGACTGTAAAAGTTAAACTAGTGAATTAGCAACAGTATACAGACAGTTGTATACCAAAAGAGAAGAAGGAAAAGGGAGTGGTTCAGTCATGTTTGCTTGCTGTTTCTCTTTCAAACTTACTCATAAGGTGAGATATCCCTCATTCCTTAAAGTTCATTGGTGGAGAGATGATTGCTACTCAAATGGAGCACTCTTGACATTAAAAAAACAAAAAAGTAAGTAAATAAAAATTTAAGGCTCTATTTAATATTTTGCCTTTTTAAATTGCTCTTAACTATTAACTCGGAGAAGGCAATGGCAACCCACTCCAGTACTCTTGCCTGGAAAATCCCATGGACAGAGGAGCCTGGTAGGCTGCAGTCCATGGGGTCGCTAAGGGTTGGACACGACTGAGCGACTTCACTTTCACTTTCATGCATTGGAGAAGGAAATGGCAACCCACTCCAGTGTTCTTGACTGGAGAACCCCAGGGATGGGGGAGCCTGGTAGGCTGCCTTCTATGGGGTCGCACAGAGTCGGACACGACTGAAGCGACTTAGCAGCAGCAGCAGCATCTATTAACTGGGGTCTGGCTCTTTCTCTTTGTAAAGGGGTTCAGCAGTTTCTTAAGGAGGTCTTTGCCAGTTTCCCTAAAGTCAGCTCTAATAATGAACCCTTCTTTGGATGTCGTAATAGGCATGAGCAGTATAATTTTTGCATTCGGAAGTTAAGAATTGGCTCTAAAGAATAATTCAATAAACCTCAAGCAGCTTATAATGTAAGTATGAGATAGTATTCACATTCAATTTTTTCCCAAATCATACCCAATCTGTGTAGTAGAGTTCATCAAAAGTTCTAGAATGAGACTAAAAGGCAACATAAAAATTCCAATAATAAAGTGCCAATGATATGAAGATAACCAAAATCTAATTCTTTATAAAATTTCCAGGGGAAAATTAAAACTGAAAAGATCAAGTCCTTTTATAGCTTCAAAGATGAAAGAAATTATGTTGAAAATAAAGGTTTTTTTTTTTTTTTTATGATGTTCTAAACTCCAATACTTTGGCCACCTGATGGGAAGAACTGACTCATTTGAAAAGACCCTGATGCTGGGAAAGATTTAAGATGGGAGAAGAAGGGGACAAGAGAGGATGAGATGGTTGGATGGCATCACCTACTTAGTGAACATGAGTTTGGGTAGACTCTGGGAGTTGGTGATGAACAGGGAGGCCTGGCATGCTGCAGTCCATGGGGTTGCAATGAGTGAGACACAATGGAGCGACTGAACTGAACTGAAAGTACATATCTTTAAATTCTTATTTATTTACGGTTTCTTTTGTTATACAAAACCCTTTAAATTTAATTAGGTCTCATTTGTTTATTTTTATCTTCATGACTTTAGGAGTCAGTTCTAAAAATATACTGCAGCAATTTATGTGAGAGAGTCTTCTGTCTATATTTTCTTTTAGGAATTTTATAGTAAACAGTCTTACATTTACGTCTTGATTTTGAGTTTATTTGAGTGTATGGTGTTAGAGAATATTCTAATTTCCTTTTTCTACATGTAATTGTCCAGTTTTTCCAGTAACAGTTATTAAAGAGACTGTCTTTTCTCCATTGTATATTCTTGGCTCCTTTGTCATACATTAAGTGACCACAAGTGTGTGGGTTTACTTCTGAGCTTTCTCTCCTGTTCCATTGATCTATAGGTCTGTTTTTGTGCCATTACCATACTTATTTGATGACTGTGGCTTTGTAGTATAGTCTGAAGTCAGGGAGTCTGATTCCACCAGTTTCACTTTACTTAGTCAAGATTGCTTTGACTAACTCTAGTCTTTTGTATTTCCATACAAATTTTAATTTTTTGTTATTGTTCTATGAAAAAAATGCCATTAGTGATTTGATAGGGATTCCATTGAATCTGTAGATTGTCTTGAGTATTATAGTCATTTATACAATCTTTCTATGTTATCTTTGAACATGTACCATGTTAATACCATATTTGTATTAACTTTGATTTCTTTCATCAGCATCTTATAGCTTGCAGAGTACAGGACTTTTGCCTCCTTGGGGAGATTTATGCCTAGGCATTTTATTTATTTATTTATTTTTTGATGCAATTGGAAATGGGATTGTTTCCCTTGTTTCTCTTTTTATCTTTCACTTAGTATATAGAAATGCAATCAATAGTAAGATCCAAAAAACTGAAATTGTTACTAATTTCTTATTATATTAAGTTTTATCGAGAATTATGTCTAGATGGAACTGGGTATGCCTTAAATACAGAAACACAATAAATGAGGAGAAGGCTTTAATAGACACAAACACAGATATCTTAAAAATTTATGAATTCTTAATGAGACGTAGATCAATTAAGCAGGTAAGTAGTCATCATGGACGTGTAGACTAAAGCCAATTTTTAAGATTTCCCACTCTTAAAAGTCTCAAAGAATTCAAAGAACAAATACAATTTTTAAAAGATAAGTCCCCTAGGCAACTAATTTTATTTTTCTTAGTGTTATTCTTTAGCTTGCATGCTAAGTTGCCTTAGCCATCTCTGACTCTTTGTGATATGATCCTGTGGATCATTGCCTGCCAGCTTCCTCTCATGGATTCTCCAGGCAAGAATGTTGGAGTGTGTTGCCATGCCCTCCTCCAGGGTATCTTCCCCACCCAGGAACTGAAACCATGTCTCTTACATCTTGTGCATTGTTAGGTGGGTTCTTTACCACTCGCACCACCTGAGAAACTCATCCTTTGACTTACAATGCACTTAACTCCAGGCAAATTTATTTTTCCAAAACTCTACTTAACATTGTTAAATGCTATAACAAAGATTCAATGAAGCCTGGATAATAATACAATGCTGATATACCAGTATCAACACAATGAGATAACCAACCTCTGACAAGATGCTTCTGTTGATGTTTCTGAGTCTTGAGACTGAGACTTTATTGGAGACCGATATTTCTGCCACACACTATGACATTGCTTTTTAAGCATTGTCCTCGAGAACTTTCATAGAACATAAAAATAAAATAAAAACTGAGCAAATCATGAAACAATAACAATGAAAATAATTTATGCTTGCTAAGTAATTGTTTACTAGTTTTATAATAACTCATGTTATAGAGGTAAATCAAATAGCTTTATGACATTTTTCAAATAAAGCTGTGCTACTTCTCTTAGAAAATATTTATCCACCCTGCCTCTACCTTCTGTAGACAGAGAGTGAATAACTATTATGCTTAAGAAAACCCAAGTGTTAACTGATTTGGAAGTGAGTTGAATTCTATGTGTTGAGAGTATGTACCATCCATATGATGTGATGAAAATGACAAGTTACCTCTAGTATTCTCAGAATAACCATTGTCGAATTATGACAGCAGCTTCAGACAATTAAGGATTAAGTGACATTTTGCAACATACCTGATCAGTAGTTCTCAAAATGTTCAAGGTCATCAAAAATAAATATCTGAGAAACTGGCATAATCTAGAGGAGGCTGAGGAGATATGATGATGAAATAAAATGTGAAATACTAGCTGAGATCCTGAGACCAAAAAAAAGTACATTTGGTAAAAACTAAAAAGGAAACAAAATATGTACTTTTGTTAATAATAATATCAATATTGATTTATTAGTTGGTACATATGTAGCAAATGAATGTAAAATATTAGTAATAAGGAAAACTACATTTGGGGTAGATGGGAACTTTATCTCTGCAACTTTTCTGTAAATCTAGATCTATTCTAATATAAACATTTCTGTAAAATTTGTATAGTTATTTGAATTGTTTGATTTGTATTCTAGTTATATGCTCAAAGGAACTTAGATATAGTTCACCAAATGGAATTATTTTGTAAGAGTAATCCTAGAAATAGCATAGTAAGCTTATGCTAATTGCCACTTTGTTGTTATATCTGTCCCCTTTAAAGCAGTACATATGGCTCCTTGAGTTATAATTAAATCTATTAGTCATTTTTGGTTCTTACAGTTTTTTACAGATGTTTATCTTACACAAGTTGATAAAAACAGTACGAAAATAGACTATTAAAATATTTAAGAAAGCTATCCTTTGTTTATCATTACTGTATTTAGATTGCTTTGGTGTATCTTGTCCTCCTTGGCAGTCATTCCAGTTCTTAATACATAGAACTCTACTAGCTTTGCAAGCACCAAAATCTAATTAAGAAGAAAGCAACATTATGAGCTTGATATTTCTTCAAGTGATGGATAAAAAATAGTAACAAAAAACATTTTCAAAGGTTGGTGCAAATGTCCACTCCAAAACTCCATATGAACCTAAAGATATATCTCACATGTATTATAATTCTGTTCACTGTTCTCTAAACATTCTCAGTACTTTATGGGTAACTCTTTAAATAGCCTTATTGAATATGTTTAAAGCATATGATTGAATATGTTTTAATGTGTGTGTGTTTGTAGAACCATCACATCACCACAATCATGACAGTGAATATAACCATAACACCAAAAGTATCCTGGTGCCACTTTGTAATACTTCCCACCCTTCATGCAATTCCTTTTCCCTAAGCAAACAATCACTCATCTTCTTTATGTCACTATAAATTTGATTCCATTGTCACCTAGAATATTACAGAAATCGATTAATATATCCTTCATCTCATTTCCCTGATAATTAGTGATAGTGAATACTTTTCCATGTATCTGTTGACCATTTGTATGTCTTTTCCAGAAAAATACCTATTCAAAACCTTTGTCTGTTTTAATTGGATTGTTTGCATTTTTGCTTTTAAGCTGTATGAATTTCTTATTATTTTTTACAGGTATACAATTTATATCTATCTATCTATCTGTCTGTCTATCTATTAATGCAGTATTATTCAGCTATGAGAAAGAAGGAAATCATGTCATTTGCAACGACATGAATGGACCTTGATGGAATTATGCTAAGTGAAATAAGTTAGATAGAGAAAGACAGGGGCTTCCCAGGTGACTTTGTGGTAAAGAATCTGCCTGCCAATGCAAGAGATGCAGGAGAGGTGGGTTAGATCCCTGGGTCAGGAAGATCCCCTGGAGGAAGAAATGGCAATCCACTCTAGTATTCTTACCTGAAAAATCCCATAGACAGAAGAGCCTGGTGGGCTACAGTCCATTGGGTTGCAAAGAGTGGAATACAATTGAGAATACACACACACACAGAAAGGCAAATACTGTATGATCTCACTTATATGTGGGAATTAAAAAAAGCCAAACTCACTTAAAAAAAAAAGAATAAATTAATATAGTATATTACCTTTTTGATATGGCTTTTTCATGTAGCATAATTATTTTGAGATTTATCCATTTTGTTGTGTGTATCAGTAGTCTGCTCCTTTTTTTCCTCAGTAGTATTCTTTTGTGGGCTTCCCAGGTGGTGCTAATAGTAAAGAACCCACTTGCCAATGCCAGAAACATAAGAGACATGGATTAGATCCCTGGGTCAGGAAGATCCCCTGGAGGAGGGCATGGTAACCCACTCCAGTATTCTTACCTGGAGAATCCCCTGGACAGAGGAGCCTGGCAGATTATAGTCCATTGGGATGAAAAGAGTCAGACACGATTGAAGCAACTTAGCAAGCATGCATCCAGTATTTCATTGTATAAGTATACCAAATTTGTTTCTCCATTCATTTGTCAGAGGGTGTTTCCAATTTGAGGTAAATAATTTGATACAAATACTTATACAAGTTTCTGTATAACTGTACATTCCTTTTTAATGAATGGAATGACTAGATTTTAGAGTAAGCATATGTTTAACTTTTTAGAAACTGCCAAATTATTTTGCAAAGTGATTGCATCTTTTTACTCTCAACTGAAGTATTTATCTTAAAATTAACTTATGTAGGTTATATAAACCCATAAGTAATAATAAAAATACAGAGTAGTTATAAAAAGAAGGTGTGTCATGTTTGTACCTACTTTGTATACCCTTGAAATTGGTACTTAGATTTCTCATTATAAATTTCTAGCTTCATAGTTTTCTAGGCTTACTCAAATAGCTTCATGTTGTCAAATTAGCTTTCCCAAACTCGGAGAGCTACTTGTTGGAAGATCTAGTACATGAATGTTACAGTTAATTGTACTACATATTCAGGGCATTTGTTAATCACATTAAGATAAATAATAGTTATAATTCTGAAGCAGGAGATAGATAGACTACAGGTTAGATATTTACAACTGGCCTCCTGTTTGTCTTTCATCAGGTACAAAAAGTAGGCTTCAGGCTGGATACTTAACAACTGTTAGCATTTCTGAGACAAGATGTAGGTGGGCTCCAGTTAAGACATATCAAATCAGCCTCCTGTTTGCCCTCTTTAATGAAAGAAACAACAGAAACAGTAAATAGCCAGAGTTTGCCTCTTGTAAACATCTTAAGGTAATAGTCATGGTAATAGCCAAGGTAATAGTCATGGTAAAAACATGTGTACATGCTAAATTCCTTTGGTCTTGTTTGACTTTAGGCCACCAGCCTCCTCTGTCCTTGGGATTCTCCAGGCAAGTATACTGGAGGGGGTTGCTATTTTCCTTCTCTAAGGCATTTTCCTGAGATAGGAATCAAACCTGGGTCTCCTGCATTGCAGGCAGATTTTTTACCATGTGAGCTACCAGGGAAGCCAAAAGAGAGGCAAAACCCTGTTTAAGTAAAGGATTGAGGGATATCCATTCCCCCCTCTTTTGGGACAAGAGAGGAATTAGACATGCATAGAAAGGCTCCTTACGGATCAAAAATAAGGGGACAATGCCAGGCCATAATAAGCGTTGTTCCTCCCAGAAGCCTTCAGTTCAAGATCCATCTTGGTTGAGGGGTGAGCATGCACCCAGGCAAGGTCCTAGGGTAGATCAGGCATGGAAAAAGACACCAAATATCTGGCCTGAAGGAAGACAAAGACCTGGAAGAAGCGACCTATATGAATGACTTAAACACCTCTGACGTAATGACCTGCCTCATTAGGAGGGATGCCCACACACTTCCTCTCCATGAGTGTATGTCAGCCTTGCTTCTGTCTTAACTAAACAAACTGTTTCTCTGTGTGCTCTCCCACTTGTTGTGCTATACCTCTAATAATACAGTTTGTACCTATATTTGCAGTTTTTGCCTCCATGAAAAAATGCATTTTTTCCACTGGGGGTTAAGATCCAGGGAAAAATAGCTTCTAGCTTCTAGCCCTTGCTGGTCTGGTTTCTAGGATTTCTTGTTCTCATAAGGTTGCCCAGGTTCAATTCCTGGGCAAGAATTAAGATCTTGTTTTGCACCACTGTTCCAGGTTGCCTGGCAGAGATCAACTCTGAGGTCTATAAAAGTGCTTCTTGGCTTGAAATTTACTTCCATATCTCATATTTCTCATATAATCATATAGCCACTCAATCTTCTATTTCAATCAAATTATTTGACATAGCAATTATTAGATATTAACCAGTAGAAGAAATGTATATATGTATTTCTTTTATATTAAATTCCCATAAGGTAAATGTGAGACAGAAACAATATAGTGAAAACTGTTCCTAAGACATTTGCCCTATTTCCCTTATATCTAAGCTTACTAAATTAATAATACTTAGATATTATCAAACTATGCCATATATGATTATATAGTACACTCTTTGGAAAAGAGCTCCAATTGTTTTGTTTTAATCTTTGGGCTGCATGTGGGATCTTAAGTTTTGTTAAATAGGAAGTTAGGCATGAGCAATAAGGGATGGTCTAGCCAAACAAGATTCGAAAGTGAAAGTGAAGTCACCTAGTCGTGTCCAACTCTTTGCGACTGCATGAACTGTAGCCCACCAGGCTCCTCCTCCGTCCTCCTCCAGGCAAGAATACTGGAGTGGGTTGCCATTTCCTTCTCCAGAGAATCTTCCCAACTGAGGGATCGAGCCCAGGTCTCCCGCTTTGCAGGCAGACGTTTTAACCTCTGAGCCACCAGGGAAGCCTAACAAGATTCGAGTTGATCTCTAAATCTCACCCCAGACATTCCCCAGTGTGGCCCAGGAGAGCTCACACATACCCTAAAAAATAACCACAGAAGTCTCCACCTCCAGCACATGTGCATACAGTGGATACAAACTAACCACAGGGGCTTCTCCAAATACAGCACATGTGGCCTTGACGCATAGCTGGATCTTCAAGTTATCTTAGGCAGCCAGTTTGGTTCAGTTCAGTCGCTCAGTCGTGTCCGACTCTTTGCAACCCCATGAATCGCAGCACGCCAGGCCTCCCTGTCCATCACCAACTCCTGGAGTTCACTCAAATTCACGTCCATCGAATCAGTGATGCCATCCAGCAATCTCATCCTCTGTCGTCCCCTTCTCCTCCTGCCCCCAATCCCTCCCAGGATCAGAGTCTTTTCCAATGAGTCAACTCTTTGCATGAGGTGACCAAAGTACTGGAGTTTCAGCTTTAGCATATTAAGGGTTCACAAATATTCTATACATACATACATCTGATTATAACAGATTCAATTATGGGAGAAGCATGCACAATAGAGTCTGTTGTTATGTAACTAGCAACTGTTAATCAAAACTATGTCAATCAATGTCCGCCTAGATGAATATGTAAAAGCTCTGTCTTGCAAACCCTGTACCTCATTATTCTGGTTCCAGTGCCTCTCTCGGCTTGGCCCACCTCTCCCTTGATGTGCTCGTTCTGTTCTTTCTTCAATAAACGTGTTTTACCAGGTGTAAGACCTCAGATTCTTCTTTGTGTCATTGCCAAGAACTCAGGCCCTCCCTTACCTCCCATAACAGCTCCCCAATCAGGGATGGAACTGCGCCCCCTGCCTTGGCAATGCAGAGTCAACCACTTGACCCCCAGGGAAGTCCCAAAGCTCCAATTTTGAACCAAAATTTATAGTATTATTACAGTTTTGAAATTTTAATCTCAACTTTTAAAAAAATAATTTAAGCAGTGATGCTTTTTTTCTAAATGATTTGGTGGAGATGAGTCATCACTATTGGGATAGAAAAACCCTACCCACACAAAGTTATAAAAGCACCTGGAATATTATTCTAGTAAATAGTATATAACACAGCTCAAACTCTTCATGGGGTAACATCTTTTAAAATTCACACTATCAATGTAAACCTAGACCGCCCATCATTTAACTAAAAGTACATTTTTCCGTGCTTTGTATAAATCTTTTCAACATGCATTATTGTTTTGCTTTTATTAATTACTGTTTAGTGCCATTGCAAGGTTTTTTTTTTTTTTTTTTTGGTCTTTTGGTGTACAGTACTCTGAAAAATTTGGACAAATGGACATAGAACAACATGTATGTATGGATGTGAGAGTTTGACTATAAAGAAAGCTGAGCCCCAAAGAATTGACACTTTTGAAGTGTCATGTTGGAGAAGACTCTTGAGAGTCCATTGGACTACAAGGAGATCAGTCCTGGGTGTTCATTGGAAGGGCTGATGTTGAAGCTGAAACCCCAATACTTTGGCCACTGAATGTGAAGAGCTAACTGATTTGAAAAGAACCTGATTCTGGGAACGATTGAAGGCACGAGCAGAAGGGGATGACCTATGATGAGATGGTTAGATGGCATCACTGACTCCTTTGACATGTTTGAGTAAACTCCAGGAGTTGGTCATGGACAGGGAGGCCTGGCATGCTGCAGTCCATGGGGTCGCAAAGAGTCAGACACGTCTGAGTGACTGAACTGAAGAATTCTTCAGTATACACAAATCAGTCAATATGATACACCATATTAACAAATTGAAAGATATAAAGCATGATCATCTCAATTGATGTAGAAAAAACTTTTGACAAAATGCAGCAACCATTTATTATTAAAAATCTTGAACAAATGGGCATATAAAGAAACTACTTCAACTTGGTAAATGCCGTATATGATAAGTCCACAGCAAACATTATCTCAAGGTGAAAAACAAAAGTTTTCCTCCTAAGATCAGGAACCAGACATAAGTGTCCACTCTCACCACTACTATTCAACATAGTTTTGGAAGTCGTAGGTATGGAAATCAGAGAAGAAAAAGAAATAAAATGAATCCAAATCAGAAAATAAGAAGTAAAGCTCTCACTGTTTGCAGATGACATGATAGTATACATAGAAAACCATAAAGACAGTATCATAATATTACTAGAGCTAATCAGTGCTTTAGCAAAGTTGCAGGATACAAAATCAATACACAGAAATCACTTGCATTCTATTGTACTAACAATGAAAATCAGGAAGAGAAATTAAGGAATCAATGCTATTCACCATTGCAACAACAAAAAACTTGGAATAAACATACCAAAGGAGACAAAAAAACTGTATACAGAAAATTATAAAACACTCATGAAAGAAATCAAAGATGACATAAACAGATGGGAAGATATTTATTCTACGTTCCTGGGTAGGAAGAATTAATATTGTGAAATGACTATATTACCAAATGCAATCTAGAGATTCCATGTGATCCCTATCAAATTACCAATGATATTTTCCACAGAACTAGAACAAAAAAATTCACAATTCATGTGGAAATACTAAAGAGCCCAAATAGCCAAAACAGTTGAGAATGGGGCCGGAGGAATCAATCTCCTTGACTTCAGATTATACTACAAAGCTACAGTCATCAAGAGAGTATGGTGAAGTGAAGTGAAGTCACTCAACCATGTCTGACTCTTAGCGACCCCATGGACTGTAGCCCACCAGGCTCCTCTGTCCATGGGATTTTCCATGCAAGAGACTGGAGTTGGGTGCCATTTCCTTCTCTGTAAAACCACCATATGATCCAGCAATCCGACTCCTAGGCATATACCCTGAGGAAACTAAAATTGAAAAAGACACGTGTATCCCATTGTTCATTGCAGCACTATTTACAATAGCTAGAACAATGAAGCAACCTAGATAGCCTTTGACAGATGAATGGATAAAAAAGTTGTGGTAAATATACACAATGGAATATCACTCAGCCATAAAAAGGAATGCATTTGAGTCAGTTCTAATGAAGTGGATGAACTTAGACCCTATTACAGAGTGAACTAAGTCAGAAAGAGAAAGATAAATATTGTATACTAACGCACATATATGAAATCTAGAAAGATGGTACCAATGAAATAATTTGTAGGGCAGCAATGGAGAAACAGACACAGAACAGACTTATGAACGTGGGGAGAGGGGAGGAGAGAGTAAGATGTATGGAGAGAGTAACATGGAAACTTACATTACCATATGTAAAATAGATAGCCAATGGAAATTTGCTGTCTGTCTCAGGGAACTCTAGAGGGGTGGGATGGGGAGTGAGATGGGAGGGAGGTTCAAGAGGATGGGGACATATCTATACTTAGGGCTGATTCATGTTGATGTTTGACAGAAACAACAGAAGTCAGTAAAGCAATTATTCTTCAATTAAATAAATAAATTTGGATTTTAACAAATGTAAAGAGAAGGGATTTTCTACAGTGCCTTATCTGGTACTATTATACTTGAGCAATTGAAATTATTTAATTCCTGTATAACTGGCTCTGTATCTGAAGTGCAGGGAAATCCAGAGATCATGGACATGTTTAATAACTTTCCTTGGTTCCTTATTCCTTTCTCATACTGTCATTATTAGATCTCTTTACAAGAGAAACCCCCCAAATTAATGGTCTTTCCAGGAGGAAAAATTTGAATTCATGTATTCTCTGTGTCAAACTATGATAACAAAAGGTAAATAAATAAAGGAAAAAGAAAAGTAAAAATAATAATAATAATAATAAAAACAGCAAGGTCATTTTGCTAGAAATGTAGAATTATTCTGATATTTCCATCTTCCAGTAGGTAAGAGTGGACAGATTCCTTTATATCTACCATTCAGGTCAATTCATGGATTTTCTGATAGTTTGGAAAATCATCTGGGCTGAAGCACGAAGGAAGCAAACCAATAAAAATTTAGAAGAGTAATAAGAGTGACGGGAAGTGTTCCACACTATACACACCTGTGGTATTTAAAGCCTTGAAGAGACTTTAAAAGTGTAAGCAAATGATCCCTGAGGACATGATAATTTCCTAAGACACAGACCTATGTCTGTCCAGTATGGGGGCTACCAGTTACCTGGGCTATAAAGTGCTTAAAGAGTTACTCCTGCCAACTGAAGTGGTGGTGCATGTGTAAAATGCACACTGATTTTCAAGGAAGAATGCAAAATGTTTCATGGATAGTTTTTATATTGGTTATACATTGAAATGATAATGTTTGAGATAGTTTGGGTTACATAAAATGTATCATCAAAGTTAATATAACCTGTTTCTTTTTATACTTTTAAAATACCACCTCTAGAATTGTTGATGGAGAAGGAAATAGCAACCCACTCCAGTATTCTTGCCTGGAGAATCCCAGGGACAAAAGAGTCTGATGGGCTGCCATCTTTGGGGTTGCACAGGGTCGGACATGACTGTTGCAACGTAGTAGCAGCAGAAGCTAGAATCATTGAAAGTACAATAAGATGGGGTACATATATGTTAAAACAGTGGAATATTCAGTTCAGTTCAGTCACTCAGTCATGTCCGACTCTTTGCAATTCCATGAATCACAGAACGCCAGGCCTCCCTGTCCATCACCAATACCCAGAGTTCACTCAAACTCATGTCCATCAAGTCGGTGATACCATCCAGCCATCTCATTCTCTGTCATCCCCTTCTCCTCCTGCCGTCAATCCCTCCCAGCATCAGGGTCTTTTCCAATGGGTCAACTTTTCGCATGAGGTGGCCAACGTATTGGAGTTTCAGCTTCAGCATCAGTCCTTCCAAAGAACAGCCAGGGCTGATCTCTTTTAGGATGGACTGGTTGGATCGCCTTGCAGTCCAAGGAACTCTCAAGAGTCTTCTCCAACCGAACAGTGCAAAACCATCAATTCTTCAGCACTCAGCTTTCTTCACAGTCCAACTCTCACATCCATACATGACCACTGGAAAACCTATAGCCTTGACTAGACGGACCTTTGTTGGCAGAGTAATGTCTCTGCTTTTGAATATGCTATCTAGGTTGGTCATAACTTTCCTACCAAGGAGTAAGCATCTTTTAATTTTATGGCTGCACTCGCAATCTGCAGTGATTTTGGAGTCCCCCAAAATAAAGTCAGACACTGTTTCCCCAGATATTTCCCATGAAGTGATGGGACTAGATGCCATGACCTTAGTTTCCTGAATGTTGAGCTTTAAGCCAACTTTTTCACTCTCCACTTTCACTTTCATCAAGAGGCTTTTTAGTTCCTCTTCACTATCTGCCATAAGGGTGGTGTCATCTGCATAGCTGAGGTTATTGATATTTCTCCTGGCAATCTTGATTCCAGATTGTGCTTCATCCAGCCCAACGTTTCTCATGATGTACTCTGCATATAAGTTAAATAAGCAGGGTGACAATATACAGCCTTGACGTACTCCTTTTCCTATTTGGAACCAGTCTGTTGTTCCATGTCCAGTTCTAACTGTTGCTTCCTGACCTGCATATAGGCTTCTCAAGAGGCAGGTCAGGTGGTCTGGTATTCCCATCTCTTTCAGAATCTTCCACAGTTTATTGTGATCCACAGAGTGAAAGACTTTGGCATTGTCAATAAAGCAGAAATAGATGTTTTTCTGGAACTCTCTTGCTTTTTTGATGATCCAGCGGATTTTGCCAATTTCATCTCTGGTTTCTCTGCCTTTTCTAAAACCAGTTTGAACATCTGGACGTTTACAGTTCATGTACTGCTGAAGTCCGGATTGGAGAATTTTGAGCATTACTTTACTAGCGGGTGAGATGAGTGCAATTGTGCAATAGTTTGAGCATTCTTTGGCATTGCCTTTGTTTGGGATTGGAATGAAAACTGACCTTTTCCAGTCCTGTGGCCACTGCTGAGTTTTCCACATTTGCTGGCATATTGAGTGCAGCACTTTCACAGCATCACCTTTCAGGATTTGAAATAGCTCAACTGGAATTCCATCACCTCCACTAGCTTTGTTCATAGTGATGCTACCTAAGGCCCACTTGATTTCACATTCCAGGATGTCTGGCTCTAGGTGAGTGATCACACCATAGTGATTATCTGGGTCATGAAGATCTTTTTGTACAGTTCTTCTGTGTATTCTTGCCACCTTTTCTTAATATCTTCTGCTTCTGTTAGGTCCATACCATTTCTGTCCTTTATCGAGCCCATCTTTGTATGAAATGTTCCCTTGGTATCTCTAATTTTTTTTTACAAGATCTCTAGTCTTTCCCATTCTGTTGTTTTCCTCTATTTCTTTACATTGATCACTGAGGAAGGCTTTCTTATCTCTTCTTGCTATTCTTAGGAACTCTGCATTCAGATACTTATATCTTTCCTTTTCTCCTTTGCTTTTCGCTTCTCTTCTTTTCACAGCTATTTGTAAGGCCTCCTCAGACAGCCATTTTGTTTTTTTGCATTTCTTTTCCATGGGGATGGTCTTGATCCCTGTCTCCTGTACAATGTCACGAACATCCATCCATAGTTCATCAGGCACTCTGTCTATCAGATTTAGTCCCTTAAATCTATTTCTCACTTCCACTGTATAATCATAAGGGATTTGATTTATGTCATACCTGAATGGTCTAGTGGTTTTCCCTACTTTCTTCAACTTAAGTCTGAATTTGGCAATAAGGAGTTCATGATCTGAGCCATAGTCAGCTCCTGGTCTTGTTTTTACTGACTGTATAGAGCTTCTCCATCTTTGGCTGCAAGGAATATAATCAATCTGTTTTTGGTGTTGACCATCTGGTGATGTCCATGTGTAGTCTTCTCTTTTGTTGTTGGAAGAGATTGTTCGCTATTACTCAGCCATAAAAAAGAGTGAAAATGTCATTAGCAGCAACATGAATGGATTTAGATAGAGATTATCACATAATAAGTGAAGTAAGTCAGAGAGAGAATGACAAATACCATATGAAATAGTATATGGAATCTAATTTTTTTAATGATACAAATGCACTTATTTACAAGACAGAAACAGGTTCACAAATTTCAAAAATAAACCTATGATTACCAAAGGGGAAATGTAAGGGAAGGAACAAATTAGGAATTTTGTATTAGTAAATGCATTCTACTATATATAAAATAGATAACCAACAAGGACCTCTTGTACAGCACAGGGAACTCTACTCAGTATTCTATAATAGTCTTTATGGGTGAAAAATCTGAAGAAAAGTGAATATATGTACATGTATAACTGAATCACTTTCCTGTGCACCTGAAACTAATACATTATAAATCAACTATACTCTAATAAAATTTTATAAATGAAAATAAAAGTGTTAGCAAGTGGTACAATTACTATTCAGAAACTTCTGTCAAATATATGGTTAATAATAAATATGCATCCTCTTGGCTCAAACAAGGATATTGTAAATTGAGAAGAAGTCTTTCAAGCCACTTGCAGACACATTCTTTAATGCCTCAAAGAGCAACATTTAAAAAGCAATTTGTAGACAGAAAATATAATATCTAACATAATTACCTTCTAGGTGGTTGCTTATCTTGTAGAGAAGCTCTCATTATTAGAGAACAAGATTCTGTATGATATAAAAATATATAACACTACTTATACTTGATAAGCTGCTATTGTTATAATTATTAACATATTCTAACAGACATTTGGGGCAACATAATTAAAGATTTAAAATTTAAAATGTCCTCCTCCTCACAGCTGGTAAACTGTTACTAAAAATTAATTTTCTTAAATGATGCAGTGCAGAGTTATACTTCTTTTTTGGGGAAAAGAGGAACATGAAAATTAGAACTAAACTTTTTTGCTATATTTGATATTTAAAGCACTGATTTTTAGCTTTATTATGTCTGAACAAATTATGAAATCATGCTTTTAAAAGTCTTCTCTTTAGTGTCTAATTTCCACCCTGACACAAGGGGGTGATGGTGGACACTTTTAGGCTCACTTGTTCAGTCGTGCTGTGGGGAGGGAGGGACACTGCAAACAAATGACACTGGCATGTGTTCACAGTGTCTCGGCCACACTGGGTTTGGCCCCACTCACAGCATGTGTGTTTTCCCTGTCTACACTGCTTAGGCTCTAGGTTGTTCTGCCCAAAACTGTCTGAGGCTGTCCGTGAGTTGTATGTACTTCCCAGGTCTAAGCCGCTCAGGTTCAGGTACTCAGGTAGTCCTCAGAGGTGCAGACTCAGTTGGGCCCGCATTTTGTACCCTTCCCAGATCCGAGCAGCTCAGGTGACCAGGGTTTGGTGAACGTGGTTGCTGTGACTTGTCACCTCCCCTGTCCCTGCTACTTGGTTTTCTGGGTGTACAACCTGTGCACCTTCTCAGGCGGATGTTGACCATCCAGAATCCCAAGAAGTCTTGGTTAGCAATGAAGCCTGCTTGCAGTTTGGTAGATAATGCCTCTGTGGGGCCATGATTGCCCCCTTCCAGCTCTGGCTACCCTCACCTGCCTATTACTGGAGGGGGATAGGCTGGTCTGCAGCTGGCTAGCTCTGCTCAGTCCTTTGTTCTGTGAGCAGGCCTGACCGTGTCCTAGGTTAGGGCTTTTCACATGGAAGCTAGCCCACAGTCTGGTTTGCTAGCCCAAGTTAGTTCCCTCAGATTGCCCTCGGGGCATTCAGCCCCAGTCCTTACTCCAAGCAATGCAGCCCGAACCTCTCTGCCCAGCCCCCGCTTGCTAGTGGCGGATGCAGGCCTCTGCACTGCTTCTCCGCTGGGGGAGTTACCATTGACCAGCAAACAGAAGAAGCTAAAACAGAGGGAACCTCCTTGGAAGTGACAGGTGCAACAGATTAAAACCCTGTCGTTAGTACCGACTACATACGAAGGGGCCTATAGATCTTGAGAAATATAAGCTGGGCCACAGAACTATCCAAAAATGAACTGACCCCACACTGCCCACAACAACACCAGAGAAAGTCCTAGACATATTTTTACTATTTTTACTATCATTCTTTAATTTTTCAAAATTTTAAAAAAATTTTGTCCTTTATTACTCCTTTAATTTTCATTTTTATAACCTACTATTACTTTGCAAAAAAAAGAGAGACCCTATTTTTTAAAGCAAACTTCATATATATATATATATATATATATATATATATAATAACTTTTGTTACTTTTTTTCCCCATTAATATTGTATTTTTGAAAATCCAACTTCTACTCTAGACTTTTAATCTTTGCTTTTTGGTATTTGTTATCAATTTTGTACCTTTAAGAACCCAATCTCCCATTTTTACTTGGGAGCAAGATTACTGGCTTGACTACTCTCTCCCCCTTTGGACACTCCTTTTTCTCTACCAGGTTGCCTCTATCTCCTCCCTCCCCCTTCTCTTCTCTACGCAACTCTGTGAATCTCTGTGTGTTCTAGATGGTGGAGAACACTTAGGGAACTGATTACTGGCGGGATCTGTCTCTCTCCTTTTGATTCCCCCCTTTATCCTCCTTGCCACCTCTGTCTCCTTCCTTCCTCTTCTCTTCTATGTATAACTCTGTGAACATCTCTGAGTGGCCCAGACTGTGGAGCACATATAAGGAAGTGATTATGGGCTAGCTTGCTCTTTCCTCTTTTGATTCCACCTCGTCTCATCCTTGTCACCTCTATCTCCCTCCTCCCTCTTCTCTTCTCCATGTAACTCTGTGAACCTCTCTGAGTGTCCCTCACTGTGGAGAAACTTTTCATCTTTGACCTAGATGTTTTATCAATGGTGCTGTATAGATTGAGAGATCTTGAGGCTACTATAAAAATGAGACTGAAAAACAGAAGCAGGAGACTTAAGTCCAAATCCTGAGAACACCAGAGAACTCCTGATTCCAGGGAACATTAATCAACAGGAGGTCATCAAACCCCTCCATACCTACACTGAAACCAAGCACCACCCAAGGGCCAACATAGCATGCAAATTCTCCAGCAACACAGGAACATAGCCCTGAGCTTCAATATATAGGCTGCCCAAAGTCACGCCAAACCCATTGACATATCACAACTCATTACTGGACACTTCACTGCACTCCAGAGAGAAGAAATCCATCTCCACCCATCAGAACACCTACACAAGCTTCCCTAACCAGGAAACCTTCACAAGCCACCAGTACAACCCCACCCACAGCGAGAAAACTCTGCAACAAAAAGAACTCCACAAACTGCCAGAATACAGAAAGGCCACCCCAAACACAGTAATACAAATAAGATGAAGAGATAGAGAAATATCCAGCAGGTAAAGGAACAGGATAAATGCCCACCAAATCAAACAAAAGGGGAAGAGATAGGGAATCTACCTGATAAAGAATTCTGAATAATGATAGTGAAATGACCCAAAATATTGAAATCAAAATGGGATCACAGATAAATAGCCAGGAGACAAGGACTGAGAAGATGCAAGAAAGGTTAAACAACGGCCTAGAAGATATAAAAAAGACTCAAAATATAATGAATAATGCAATCAGTTCAGTTCAGTTCAGTCACTCAATTGTGTCTGACTCTTTGCGACCCCATGAATCACAGCACGCCAGGCCTCCCTGTCCATCACCAACTCCTGGAATTCACTCAGACTCACGTCCATCGAGTCAGTAATGCCATCCAGCCACATCATCCTCTGTCGTCCACTTCTCCTCCTACCCCCAATCCCTCCCCAGCATCAGTCTTTTCCAATGAGTCAACTCTTCGCATCAGGTGGCCAAAGTACTGCAGTTTAAGCTTTAGCATCATTCCTTCCAAAGAAATCCCAGGGCTGATCTCCTTCAGAATGGACTGGTTGGATCTCCTTGCAGTCCAAGGGACTCTCAAGAGTCTTATCCAACACCACAGTTCAAAACATCAATTCTTCATGCTCATCCTTCTTCACAGTCCAACTCTCACATCCATACATGACCACAGGAAAAACCAAAGCCTTGACTAGACGAACCTTTGTTGGCAAAGTAATGTCTCTGCTTTTGAATATGCTAACAAAGTTGGTCATAACTTTCCTTCCAAGGAGTAAGTGTTTTTTAATTTCATGGCTGCAGTCACCATCTGCAGTGATCTTGGAGCCCAAAAAAATAAAGTCTGACACTGTTTGCACTGTTTCCCCATCTATTTCCCATGAAGTGATTGGACCAGATGCCATGATCTTCGTTTTCTGAATGTTGAGCTTTAAGCCAACTTTTTCCTCTCCACTTTCACTTTCATCAAGAGGCTTTTTAGTTCCTCTTCACTTTCTGCCATAAGGGTGGTGTCATCTGCATATCTGAGGTTATGGATATTTCTCCCAGCAATCTGGATTCCAGCTTGTGCTTCTTCCAGTCCAGCATTTTTCATGATGTACTCTGCATATAAGTTAAATAAGCAAGGTGACGATATACAGCCTTGACGTACTCTTTTTCCTATTTGGAACCAGTTTGTTGTTCCATGTCCAGTTCTAACTGTTGCTTCCTGACCTGCATACAGATTTCTCAAGAGTCAGATCAAGTGATCTGGTATTCCCATCTCTTGAAGAATTTTCCACAGTTTATTGTGATCCACAGAGTCAAAGGCTTTGGCATAGTCAATAAAGCAGAAATAGATATTTTTCTGGAACTCTCCTGTTTTTTTGATGATCCAGCAGATGTTGGCAATTTGATCTCTGGTTCCTCTGCCTTTTCTAAAACTAGCTTGAACATCAGGAAGTTAAATGATATCAAAAACACTCTGGAGGGAACAAATAGTAGAATAATGGAGGCAGAAGATAGGATTAGTGAGGTAGAAGATAGAATGGTAGATATAAATGAATCAGAGAGGAAAAAAAGAAAACAAATTAAAAGAAATGAGGACAATCTCAGAGACCTCTGGGACAACGTTAAATGCCCCAACATTCGAATCATGGGAGTCCCAGAAGAAGAAGACAAAAAGAAAGACCATGAGAAAATACTTGAGGAGATAATAGTTGAAAACTTCCCTAAAATGGGGAAGGAAATAACCACCCAAGTCCAAGAAACCCAGAGAGTCCCAAACAGGATAAACCCAAGGTGAAACACCCCAAGACACATATTAATCAAATTAACAAAGATCAAACACAAAGAACTAATATTAAAAGCAGCAAGGGAAAAACAACAAATAACACACAAGGGGATTCCCATAAGGATAACAGCTGATCTTTCAATAGAAACTCTTCAGGTCAGGAGGGAATGGCAGGACATATTTAAAGTGATGAAAGAAAATAACCTACAGCCCAGATTACTGTACCCAGCAAGGATCTCATTCAAATATAAAGGAGAAATCAAAAGCTTTACAGACAAGCAAAAGCTCAGAGAATTCAGCACCACCAAACCAGCTCTGCAACAAATGCTAAAGGATCTTCTCTAGACAGGAAACACAAAAAGGGCGTATAAACTCAAACCCAAAACAACAAAATAAATGGCAATTGGATCATACTTATCAATAATTACCTTAAACGTAAATGGGTTGAATGCCCCAACCAAAAGACAAAGACTGGCTGAATGGATACAAAAACAAGACCCCTATATATGTTGTCTATAAGAGACCCACCTCAAAACAAGGGACACATACAGAATGAAAGTGAAGGGCTAGAAAAAGATATACCATGCAAATAGAGACCAAAAGAAAGCAGGAGTAGCAATACTCATATCAGATGAAATAGACATTAAAACAAAGGTTGTGAAAAGAGACAAAGAAGGACACTACATAATGATCAAAGGATCAATCCAAGAAGAAGAGATAACAATTATAAATATATATGCACTCCACATAGGAGCACCGCAATATGTAAGACAAATGCTAACAAGTATGAAAGGGGAAATTAACAATAACACAATAATAGTGGGAGACTTTAATATCCCACTCACACCTATGCATAGATCAACTAAACAGAAAATTAACAAGGAAACACAAATTTTAAATGATACAATAGACCAGTTAGACCTAATTGATATCTATAGGACATTTCACCCCCAAAACAATGAATTTCACCTTTTTCTCAAGCACACACGGAAACTTCTCCAGGATAGATCACATCCTGGACCATAAATCTAGCCTTGGTAAATTCAAAAAAAATTGAAATAATTCCAAGCATCTTTTCTGGCCACTATGCAGTAAGATTAGATCTCAACTACAGGAGAAAAACTATTAAAAATTCCAACATATGGAGACTGAACAACACGCTGCTGAATAACCAACAAATCACAGAAGAAATCAAAAAAGAAATCAAAATTTGCATAGAAATGAATGAAAATGAAAACACAACAACCCAAACCCTGTGGGACACTATAAAAAGAGTGCTAAGGGGAAGGTTCATAGCAATAGAGGCATACCTCAAGAAACAAGAAAAAAGTCAAATAAATAACCTAACCCTATACCTAAAGCAACTAGAAAAGGAAGAAATGAAGAACCCCAGGGTTAGTAGAAGGAAAGAATCTTAAAAATTTGGGCAGAAATAAATGCAAAAGAAACAAAAGAGACCATAGCAAAAATCAACAAAGCCAAAAGATGGTTCTTTGAGAGGATAAATAAAATTGACAAACCATTAGCCAGACTCATCAAGAAACAAAGGGAGAAAAATTAAATCAATAAAATTAGAAATGAAAATGGAGAGCTCACAACAGACAACACACAAATGCAAAGGATCATAAGAGACTACTGTCAGCACTTATGCTAATAAAAAGGACAACCTGGAAGAAAGGGACAAATTCTTAGAAAAGTACAACTTTCCAAAACTGAACCAGGAAGAAATAGAAAATCTTAACAGACCCATGACAAGCACAGAAATGGAAACTGTAATCAGAAATCTTCCAGCAAACAAAAGCCCAGGTCCAGACAGCTTCACAGCTGAATTCTACCAAAAATTTAGAGAAGAGCTAATACCTATCCTACTCAAACTTTTCCAGAAAATTGCAGAAGAAGGTAAACTTCCAAACTCATTCTATGAGGCCACTATCACCCTAATACCAAAACCTGACAAAGATGCCACAAAAAAAGAAAACTACAGGCCAATATCACTGATGAACATAGATGCAAAAATCCATAACAAAATTCTAGCAATCAGAATCCAACAACACATTAAAAAGATCATACATCATGACCAAGTGGGCTTTATCCCAGGGATGCAAGGATTCTTCAATATCCACAAATCAATCAATGTAATACACCACATTAACAAATTGAAAAATAAAAACCATATGATTATCTCAATAGATGCAGAGAAAGCCTTTGACAAAATTCAACATCTGTTTATGATAAAAACCCTCCAAAAAGCAGGAACAGAAGGAACATACCTCAACATAATAAAGCTATATATGACAAACCCACAGGAAACATTATCCTCAATGGTGAAAATTTGAAAGCATTTACTCTAAAGTCAGGAACAAGACAAGGGTGTCCACTCTTACCACTTCTATTCAACATAGTTTTGGAAGTTTTAGCCACAGCAATCAGAGCAGAAAAAGAAATAAAAGGAATCCAAATTGGAAAATAAGAAGTAAAGCACTCACTGTTTGCAGATGACATGATCCTTTACATAGAAAAACCTAAAGACTCCACCAAAAAAATTACTAGAGCTAATCAATGAAAATAGTAAAGTTGCAGGATGTAAAATCAACACACAGAAATTCCTTGCATTCCTATATACTAATAATGAGAAAATAGAAAGAGAAATTAAGGAAACAATTCCATTCACCATTGCAACAAAAAGAATAAAATACTTAGGAATATATCTACCTAAAGAAACAAAAGACCTATATATAGAAAACTATAAAACACTGGTGAAAGAAATTCAAGACGACACTAATAGATGGAGAAATATACCGTGTTCATGAATCGGAAGAATCAATATAGTGAAAATGAGTATACTACCAAAAGCAATCTATAGATTCAATACAATCCCTATCAAGCTACCAACTGTATTTTTCACAGAGCTAGAATAAATAATTTCACAATTTGTATGGAAATACAAAAAACCTCGAAAGCCCAAAAAAAAAAAACCTCGAAAGCCAAAACAATCTTGAGAAAGAAGAATGGAACTGGAGGAAGCAACCTGCCTGACTTCAGGCTCTACTACAAAACCACAGTCATCAAGACAGTATGGTATGGGCACAAAGACAGAAATATAGATCAATGGAACAAAATAGAAAGCCCAGAGATAAATCCATGCACCTATGGATACCTTATCTTTGACAAAGGAGGCAAAAATATACAGTAGAGAAAAGACAATCGCTTTAACAAGTGGTGCTTGGAAAACTGGTCAACCACTTGTAAAAGAATGAAACTAGAACACTTTCTAATACCATATACAAAAATAAACTCAAAATGGATTAAAGATCTAAACATAAGACCAGAAACTATAAAACTCCTAGAGGAGAACATAGGCAAAACACTCTCCGACATACATCACAGCAGGATCCTCTATGACCCATCTCCCACAATATTGGAAATAAAAACAAAAATAAACAAATTGGACCTAATTAAACTTAACAGCTTCTGCACAACAAAGGAAACTATAAGCAAGGTGAAAAGGCAGCCTTTAGAATGGGAGAAAATAATAGCAAATGAAGCAACTGAAAAAGATCTAATCCCAAAAATATACAAGTCACTCCTACAGCTCAATTCCAGAAAAATAAATGACCCAATCAAAAAATAGGCCAAAGAACTAAACAGACATTTCTCCAAAGAAGACATACAGATGGCTAACAAATACATGAAAAGATGCTCAACATCACTCATTATCAGAGAAATGCAAATCACAACCACAATGAGCTACCATTTCATGCCAGTCAGAGGGGCTGCTATCCAAAAGTCTACAAGCAATAAATGCTGGAGAGGGTGTGGAGAAAAAGGAACCGTCTTACACTGTTGGTGGGAATGCAAACTAGTACAGCCACTATGGAGAACAGTGTGGAGATTCCTTAAAAAACTGGAAATAGAACTGCCATATGACCTAGCAATCCCACTGCTGGGCATACACACCGAGGAAACCAGAATAGAAAAAGACACGTGTACCCCAATGTTCATAGCAGCACTGTTTATAATAGCCAGGACATGGAAGCAACCTAGATGTCCATCAGCAGATGAATGGATAAGAAAGCAGTGGTACATATACACAATGGAGTATTACTCAGCCATTAAAAAGAACACATTTTAATCCGTTCTAATGAAGTGGATGAAACTGGAGCCTATTAAACGGAGTGAAGTAAGCCAGAATAAAAAACACCAATACAGGATACTAATGCACATATATGGAATTTAGGAAGATCATAACAACAACCCTATATGCAAGACAGCAAAAGAGACACAGATGTATAGAACAGTCTTTTGGACTCTGTGGGAGAGCACGAGGGTGGGATGATTTGGGAGAATGGCATTGAAACATGTATAATATCATATGTGAAATGATTCGCCAGTCCAGGTGTGATGCATGAGACAGGGTGCTTGGGGCTTGTGCACTGGGATGATGCAGAGGGATGGTACGGGGAGGGAGGTGGGAGGGGGGTTCAAGATGGGGCACATGTGTACACCAGTGGCGGACTCATGTTGACATATGGCAAAACCAATACAATATTGTAAAGTAAAAAAATAATAATAATAAAGAAAGAAAATTTAAAAAATAAAAGTCTTGTCTTAAAATTTATTAGTGTATTAATTTTCTTTGCCCCATCTGTCAAAGACTGTCTCTTTATAGGCAAATTATTATTCTTGCCCACGTGTTGACTATCTAAATACTTTCACCTTTAATACTCTCCTTTTAAATACTGACTTAACATACCATTGTGCTTCTCAACCAATTTGATGTTCCCCAAATTAATGAAAACTAATAAAACTGTCTTTAATATTTTCTTTACTACAGGCAACAATTTTATGTCTTGTTCAATTAAGTTTTAAGTTAGTTTAAAATAAATAAAAGTAAATAATAAAAGCAAAATACCTCTACCACACTTAGTTTAGCAAATAATTTGGCCAGAGTTCCAATAGTTCACAAGTGCATCCTTAGTCATACTAACTAACCTTAGGTAACTTCGCTTTGGCTTAATAATGTACAGTGCCTGTTGACATTCTCATTTCATTCTGAATGCATCTTTGGAAATCTCCTGTCTTTTTAACTTCAAGATACAAACAAAAATTTTGATGCACAAGTCCAGCAGCTGAAAATTAGCTTTAGGTCTTGACCCCTGTATTCTTTTCACCCCCAATTTATGTCTTTAACTCTCACACATCTTCTTACTCTTCCATAAGTCAGGCACAAGTCTGCTAGAGTGAATAAATGAAATATAATATGATTGTAAATTTTTTCCACCAATCTGAAATAAAAGTCTAGGGAAAAGTAGTGGGAGCAAACCTAATTCCATGAATGTGGATACACAAAAGTTTTCTTAATAGTCAAGACCTTAAAAATAAAAATTTGTAGTCAGAAACAACGATTTTCACATTTTTAGGTCTTTATCTTTGTATTCTCCCACAACTACTATAAAAATGGGATTCCTCATCAGGTCCAGCACCAAAGATGAGAGAGGAGTGTACTTGTGTGGATTTACTTTAAATATTCTATTCTTTGTAAGTACTTAGCATATTATCTGCCACAAACTAAGGTACTCAAAAGTATTAGTCACTAAAATTACTTTAAACTTTTTATGGAAGGTGAAACTATGCTCTCTTCATTCTATTTTTAATAAAAGTTATTGAGCATCTCTAGTTGTTTGTATGGCACAGAGAAATTAGATGGTGGCAGGACAGCTCTCTAGAAATTTGGAAAGTGTGAAGTAGTTATAATATATGCATCCAAAGAATTGGTGCAAAATTTACCTTATTTCTACTTGTATTTAAAGTAAGGAAGCTATCAAGGAAAATAGTATTCTCATCAAGTTCCTTTTCCACCTCTTCAGCTGTTCTTTTAAACATTGCTGAAACCTCTGATCAGGGTGCACATGAGCAGACATTTGACAGATGCTTGCCTTTTCCAAGGTGAATCACTTTTATTAAAACATATTGGGAATGGCATTTTACCCTTACAGGATGGCATTTTGAGGTCAGAATAGTACGTGTGCTGCTAAAAATAATATTAGAAAATGATTCTTACCAAATAATAAACACCTGCCATTGTACATATAGAAAAAGGAAGTGAAATACTTTTCATGTCAGAGATTCAATTCTCTTTTTTCTGTTTTATGGTCAAAACCACTAAGAACCTTACATGTCCAATAAATGGAACAATACTTCATTGTCATGCTTCAGATTGCAAACCTTGTATCATTCTACCTCAAATCATCCAAAGCAGCTACTGGACACATAATTAGTTTCCTTTCCTTAAAGGGACATTGGAGACATTTTCATAATGAAGCACAGGTATATTTTGAAAGATGATTATTATTTAATAAAGACAAAAATCATCAGTCTAGGCCAAGACAAAGGCAACATAAAGAGGAATGATGAATGAAAATAAAAGACTTTAGGTCAGTGATTGAGCCTGAAGATATCGTTCTTTTATAAAGCTAATTTGGTATCAAATAAATAATAATCATTTATTTTAGGAAGATTTTCCATATACATAAAATGTCTTTTCATATAAAAAGTAAGAATACTAACATTTCTGTAAAATCACTGATATTCTCATATTATTGTACACATGAACACACCTTTGTTTTCATGCATATCTAATTATCTGCAGTTGGGAGAACTGAATGGTGGGGAAAGGGAAAGGAAGGAAAACATAATGCAAAATGATAATATAGATTTTTGTTTTTACTCAGAACACATCCACTACCAAGAGGAAAAATTAAGCTCAGAAGTCACAGGTACTACACAAAAACTTGATGGTTGATGTGTATTCTACTGGTCACATACAGGAATTGATTCCAGAACATTCACTGAACATCCATTACATTTAAACCTTGTCCTTGACTCTGGCAACTTAAATGAGTAAACCATGTTTCCTAATATCATATATTAATGGTCTAATAGGAAAGACAGACGTACAGCCAGATAAATGTATTAAAATTAGGTATAACATAAATGTGAAAATGGTTTAACAATGGGAATGTGGAAGGAAATCCATTCTTCCTTCACGACATGGAGGAAGAGAGGAGTCCTTATTAGGTATTGGTCTACTATGGAGGTAATGGATGACTTGGGAATTTAAGAAAGACTATAATTTTGCTAAACAGAGAATCTGACTAGGTCATCTAGACCAGAACACCTCTCCAAAGAAAGAAAGATGAAACTTATTACATGATTGCTGCAACACAATGTGGAAAGGGACAAGAGTTAGAAGATGAGTCTGAAGTAAGCCAGAACATAAAAGGCCCTTGAGTAGAATGCCAGGCATTCTAAGATTTAGTCCTTGGCAGAAAGGAGTCTTTAATTTGAAGAATAGGAAGGTAAAAAAGTTCAAAGAGAAAGAAGTTTGGTAGATACTGAAACTTTAAGGGAAAAGGAACTTGTAAGGATACACAGATAAGTGTAAGATTTAGTAACTATTATTTACTGAACACTATTATCATATTTATCACAGTTTATTGTGATCCACACAGTCAAAGGCTTTAGCATAGTCAATAAAGCAGAAATATATGTTTTTCTGGAACTCTCTTGCTTTTTCGATGATCCAGCGGATGTTGGAAATTTGGTCTCTGGTTCCTCTGCCTTTTCTAAAACCAGCTTGAACATCTGGAAGTTCATGGTTCACGTATTGCTGAAGCCTGGCTTGGAGAATTTTGAGCATTACTTTACTAGCGTGTGCTGCTGCTGTTAAGTCACTTCAGTCGTGTCCGACTTGTGTGACCCCATAGACGGCAGCCACCAGGCTGCCCCATCCCTGGGATTCTCCAGGCAAGAACACCGGAGTGGGTTGCCATTTCCTTCTCCAGTGCATGAAAGTGAAAAGGGAAAGTGAAGTTGCTCAGTCTGTCCGACTCTTAGCGACCCCATGGACTGCAGCCTACCAGGCTCCTCCGTCCATGAGATTTTCCAGGCAAGAGTGGGGTGCCATTGCCTTCTCTGTACTAGCGTGTAAGATGAATGCAATTGTGCGGTGACTGCAGCCATGAAATTAAAAGACGCTTACTCTTTGGAAGGAAAGTTATGACCAACCTAGATAGAATACTGAAAAGCAGAGACATTACTTTGCCAACAAAGGTCCGTCTAGTCAAGGCTATGGTTTTTCCAGTGGTTATGTATGGATGTGAGAGTTGAACTGTGAAGAAGGCTGAGTGCCAAAGAATTGATGCTTTTGAACTGTGGTGTTGGAGAAGACTCTTGAGAGTCCCTTGGACTGCAAGGAGATCCAACCAGTCCATTCTGAAGGAGATCAGCCCTGGGATTTCTTCTAAAGGAATGATGGTAAAGCTTAAACTGCAGTACTTTGGCCACCTCATGCGAAGTGTTGACTCATTGGAAAAGACTCTGATGCTGGGAGGGGTTGGGGGCAGGAGGAGAAGGGGACAACAGAGGATGAGATGGCTGGATGGCATCACTGACTAGATGGACGTGAGTCTGAGTGAACTCTGGGAGTTGGTGACGGACAGGGAGGCCTGGCGTGCTGCGATTCATGGGGTCCCAAAGAGTCGGACACGACTGAGCGACTGAACTGAACTGAACTGACTGATTATCATATTTGATCCTGTTCTCATAAACCTGAAATTTATTGCATTCTTACTCATTCTCTTGTTTCTGGTCTAGGAGAATTTACATTAGTACAGCAGGAATCACTTCAAAATTTATAGCAATTTAAGTAATATCTGAGTTGATCAGTTTTCTAGCAAAATCACTCTTCTTACTTAGCAATTCAGCAATATAAAAACAATACTGCAGAAAGTATTTCAAATGTTTGAGATTAAATTGGCTTCAAATACTCTCAGATCCTGTAAAACATAATTCAAATTAAGCAATTTAGATAGGTTTTCTTCTTCATTTATTTTTTTCATTAAATATGTCACCTAAGTATCTTTGTAAGGGGAATTTTAGTTGTTTTTTAATGTTTTTAAAATATATTTTAAATATTCTACAAATCATCAGATTAATAACAACATCCAGTTATTCTAATAGAGTGGTTTAATTATCAATATAGTTAAATTCATAACTAAATTTTATTAATTCATAAAATCATTTGCCTATTTATTTTTACTGAAATATAGTTAATATACAGTAATATTTTATTATTTGCAAGTGTACCATATAGAGATTCACAATTTTTAAAGATTATACTCCATTTATAGTTATTACAGAATATTCGCTATGTTCCCATGTTGTACAGTATATCCTTGTATCTTACTTTATACCTAATAGTTTGCACATCTTAATCCCCTACCTTTATACTGCCCTTCCTCCCTTTCCTTTCTCTATGGATAAGTACTAATTTGTTCTCAATATGTGTGTGATTGCTTCTTTTTGTTATAAATTTCTAATTTGTTATATTTTGTAGATTTCACATTTAAGTGGTATACAGTATATGTCTTTCTCTGTCTGACTTCTTTCACTAAAGCATAATGCTCTCTGAGTTCATTCATGTTGCTGCTGCAAATGACAAAATTTTATTCTTTTTTTATGAATCAGTAGTATATATGCAATCACTTATTCTTTATCCAATTGATGGATACTTAGATTGCTTCCATATCTTGACAATTGTAAATAACAGTGCTATGAACATTGGGGAGCATGCATGTTTTCAAATTAATGGTTTTATTTTATTAGGATATGTACCTATGAGTGGAATGACTGAGTCATCTGATAGTTCTATTTTTAGGGTTTTTTTTGAGAAATCTCCTTACTATTTTTCATAGTGGCTGTACCAATTTACATTCTCCCAACAGTATGCATGTGTTCCCTTTTCTCCACATCCTTACCAACAGTTGTTTTTTGTATTATTTTTCATGATAGCCATTCTGGCCAGTATGAGCTGATCTCTCATTGTTTTGATTTGCATTTCTCTGCTAACTGAAGATGTTGCACATCTTTTCATGTGTTTCTTTCGAGAAAGGTTTGTTTAGTTCCTCTTTGAAAAAACATCTCGTCTGTTCTTCTGGCAATTTTCTAAATTGAGTTGTTTGTTGTGATATTGAGTTGTATGACCTGTTTATATATGTTAGATATTAACCTCCTTTGGTCATATCCTTCACAATATTTTCTCCCAGTCCATATGTTGTCATTTCATTTTGTTGAAGATTTCCTTTGGTATGAAAAAGCTTTCAAGTTTACTTAAGTCCCACTGTTTTATTTTTGATTTTACTTCCTTTTTTGAGAGAGGATCAAAAAAAATATTGATAAAATGTGTGTCAAAGTGTTTTGTCTACGTTTTCCTCTGAGAGTTTTATAGTGTCTGGCCTTACACTTTTGTCTTTAATCCACTTTGAGTTTTTGCATATGCTGTTAAAAATTTTCTAATTTCATTCTCCTATATGTAGCTGACCAGTTTTCCCAGCACCAATCATTTTTTTTATTTTGTTTTTATTTTTTTATTTTATTGATTTTAATTGGAGGCTAATTACAATATTTTAGTGGTTTTTCCATTATCAGATCAGATCAGATCAGTCTCTCAGTCGTGTCCGACACTTTGCAACCCCATGAATCACAGCACACCAGGCCTCCCTGTCCATCACCAACTCCTGGAATTCACTCAGACTCACGTCCATTGAGTCAGCCATGCCATCCAGCCATCTCATCCTCTGTTGTCCCCTTCTCCTCCTGCCCCCAATCCCTCCCAACATCAGAGTCTTTTCCAATGACTCAACTCTTCGCATGAGGTGGCCAAAGTACTGCAGTTTAAGCTTTAGCATCATTCCTTCCAAAGAAATCCCAGGGCTGATCTCCTTCACAATGGACTGCTTGGATCTCCTTGCAGTCCAAGGGACTCTCAAGAGTCTTCTCCAACACCACAGTTCAAAAGCATCAATTCTTTGGCGCTCAGCTTTCTTCACAGTCCAACTCTCACATCCATACATGACCACAGGAAAAAGCATAGCCGTGACTAGACGAACCTTTGTTGGCAATGTGATGTCTCTGTTTTTGAATATGCTATCTAGGTTGGTCATAACTTTCCTTCCAAGGAGTAAGCGTCTTTTAATTTCATGGCTGCAGTCACCATCTGTAGTGATTTTGGAGCCCAGAAAAATAAAGTCTGACACTGTTTCCACTGTTTCCCCATCTATTTCCCATAAAGTGATGGGACCAGATGTCATAATCTTCATTTTCTGAACGTTGAGCTTTAAGCCAACTTTTTCACTCTCCACTTTCACTTTCATCAAGAGGCTCTTTAGTTCCTCTTCACTTTCTACCATAAGGGTGGTGTCATCTGCATATCTGAGGTTATTGATATGTCTCCCAGCAGTCTTGATTCCAGTTTGTGTTTCTTCCAGTCCAGCGTTTCTCATGATGTACTCTGCATAGAAGTTAAATAAACAGGGTGACAATATACAGCCCTAACGAACTCCTTTTCCTATTTGGAACCAGTCTGTTGTTCCATGTCCAGTTTTAACTGTTGCTTCCTGGCCTGCATACAAATTTCTCAAGAGGCAGTTCAGGTGGTCTGGTATTCCCATCTTTTTCAGAATTTCCCACAGTTTATTGTGATCCACACAGTCAAAGGCTTTGGCATAGTCAATAAAGCAGAAATAGAAGTTTTTCTGGAACTCTCTTGCTTTTTCCATGATCCAGCGGATGTTGGAAATTTGATCTCTGGTTTCTCTGCCTTTTCTAAAACCAGCTTGAACATCAGGAAGTTCATGGTTCACATATTGCTGAAGCCTGGTTCGGAGAATTTTGAGCATTACTTTACTAGCGTGTGAGATGAGTGCAATTGTGCGGTAGTTTGAGCATTCTTTGGCATTGCCTTTATTTGGGATTGGAATGAAAACTGACCGTTTCCAGTCCTGTGGCCACTGCTGAGTTTTCCAAATTTGCTGGCATATTGAGTGCAGCACTTTCACAGCATCATCTTTCAGGATTTGGAATAGCTCAGCTGGAATTCCATCACCTCCACTAGCTTTGTTCATAGTGATGCTTTCTAAGGCCCACTTAACTTCACATTCCAGGATGTCTGTCTCTAGGTCAGTGATCACACCATCGTGATTATCTGGGTCATGAAGATCTTTTTTGTACAGTTCTTCTGTGTATTCCTGACATCTCTTCTTAATATTTTCTGCTTCTGTTAGGTCCGTACCATTTCTATCCTTTATCGAGCTCATCTTTGCATGAAATGTTCCTTTGGTATCTCTGATTTTCTTGAAGAGATCCCTAGTCTTTCCCATTCTGTTGTTTTTCTCTATTTCTTTGCATTGATCGCTGAGGAAGGCTTTCTTATCTCTTCTTGCTATTCTTTGGTACTCTGCATTCAGATGCTTATATCTTTCCTTTGCTCCTTTGCTTTTCACTTCTCTTCTTTTCACAGCTATTTGTAAGGCCTGCCCAGACAGCCATTTTGCTTTTTTGCATTTCTTTTCTATGGCAATGGTCTTGATCCCTGTCTCCTGTACAATGTCACGAACCTCATTCCATAGTTCGTCAGGCACTCTATGGATCAGATCTAGGCCCTTAAATCTATTTCTCACTTCCACTGTATAATCATAAGGGATTTGATTTATGTCATACCTGAATGGTCTAGTGGTTTTCCCTACTTTCTTCAACTTAAGTCTGAATTTGACAATAAGGAGTTCATGGTCTGAGCCATAGTCAGCTCCTGGTCTTGTTTTTGCTAACTGTATAGAGCTTCTCCAACTTTGGCTGCAAAGAATGTAATCAATCTGATTTCGGCATTGACCATCTGGTGATGTCCATGTATAGAGTCTTCCCTTGTGTTGTTGGAAGAGGGTGTTTTTTATGACCAGTGCATTTTCTTGGCAAAACTCTATCAATCTTTGCCCTGCTTCATTCCGTATTTCAAGACCAAATTTGCCTGTTACTCCAGGTGTTTTTGACTTCCTACTTTTGCATTCCAGTCCCCTATAATGAAAAGGACATCTTTTTTGGGTGTTAGTTCTAAAAGGTCTTGTAGGTCTTCATAGAACCGTACAACTTCAGCTTCTTCAGCATTACTGGTTGGGGCATAGACTTGGATTACTGTGATATTGAATGGTTTGCCTTGGAAACAAACAGAGATCATTCTGTAGTTTTTGAGATTGCATCCAAGTACTGCATTTCAGACTCTTTTGTTGACCATGATGGCCACTCCACTTCTTCTGAGGTATTCCTGCCTGCAGTAGTAGATATAATGGTCATCTGAGTTAAATTCACCCATTCCAGTCCATTTGAGTTCACTGATTCCTAGAATGTCAACATTTACTCTTGCCATCTCTTGTTTGACCACTTCCAATTTGCCTTGATTCATGGACCTGACATTCCAGGTTCCTATGCAATATTGCTCTTTACAGCATCGGACCTTGCTTCTATCACCAGTCACATCCACAGCTGGATATTGTTTTTGCTTTGGCTCCATCCCTTCATTCTTTCTGGAGATATATCCACTGATCTCCAGTAGTATATTGGGCACCTACTGACCTGGGGGGTTCCTCTTTCAGTATCCTATCATTTTGCCTTTTCATACTGTTCATGGGGTTCTCAAGGCAAGAATACTGAAGTGGTTTTCCATTCCCTTCTCCAGTGGACCACATTCTGTCAAATCTCTCCACCATGACCCGCCCGTCTTGGGTTGCCCCACAGGCATGGCTTAGTTTCATTGAGTTAGACAAGGCTCTGGTCCTTGTGTGATTAGATTGACTAGTTTTCTGTGGGTATGGTTTCAGTGTGTTTGCCCTCTGATGCCCTCTTGCAACACCTACCGTCTTAGTTGGGTTTCTCTTACCTTAGACGTGGGGTATCTCTTCACGGCTGCTCCAGCAAAGCACAGCCATTGCTCCTTACCTTGGACGAGGGGTATCTCCTCACCGCTGCCCTTCCTAGCCTTCAGTGTGGGATAGCTCCTCTAGGCCCTCCTGCGGCCGCGCAGCCACTGCTCCTTGGACGTGCGGTTGCTCCTCCCCACTGCCGCCCTTGGCCTCGGGCTTAGGGGAGTGGGTTGCTCCTCCCGGCCGCTGCCCATGGCCTCAGGCCTGGGGGCGTGGGGGTAGCTCCTCCCAGCCGCTGCCCCTGACCTCGGACGTGGGGTAACTCCTCTTGGCTGCCGCCCTTCAGGCATGGGGTCCTCCTGGCTTCTGTCCCTGACCTCGGACATGGGGTGGCTCCTCTTGCCTGCACTATGGTGCACCTGTCACAGCCGCTTGCATTATATTGACATGAATCAACCTTGGGTGTACATTTTTTCCCCATCCCATCCCTCAGAGTCATCCCTGTGCACCAGCCCTGAGCACCCTGTCTCATGCATGGAACCTAGTCTGGTGATCTTTTTTACATATAATAATATACATGTTTCAATGCTATTCTCTCAAATCATCCCACCCTCGCCTTCTCCCACAGAGTCCTAAAGTCTGTTCTTCACATCTGTGTCTCTTTTGCTGTCTCCCATATAGGATCATTGTTACCATCTTTCTAAATTCCATATATATGTGTTAATATACTGTACTGGTGTTTTTCTTTCTGATGTACTTCACTCTGTATAATAGGCTCCAGTTTCATCCACCTCATTCGAACTGATTCAAATGCTTTATTTTTAATGGCTGAGTAATATTCCATTGTGTATATGTACCACAGCTTTCTTATCCATCTTATCCTAGATGTCAATGGACATCTAGGTTGCTTCCATGTCCTGGCTATTATAAGCAGTGCTATGATGAACATTGGGGTACATGTGTCTCTTTCAATTCTGGTTTCCTCAATGTGTATGCCCAGCAGTGGGATTACTTCCCAGCACCACTTATTGAAGAGACTATCTTTTCTCCATTGTATTTCTTGTCACTTTTGTCATACATTAATTGATATAAGTCCATGAGTTTGTCTCTGAGCTTTGTTTCATTGATCTGTTGTCTCTTTTTGTGCCAGTACTAAATTTTTGATGACTGTATCTTTGTCTTGTGATCTGAAACCAGGGAGTATAATTCCACCAGCTCTGTTCTTTCTCAAAATTGTTTTCCTGTTTGGGTTCATTTGTGTTTCCATACAAATTTTAAAATTATTTGTTCTAGTTCTGTGAAAAATATCATTGGTATTTTGATAGGGACTGCATTGAATCTGTAGATTGCCTTGGATAATATGGTAATTTTAACAATATTAATTATTCCAATCCAAGAATATGGTATATCTTCCCATTGGTTCATGTCTTCTTCAATATTTACAAGTAATTTTTCTTCTCATCATTGTTCAATAGTTCTCATATACTTAATAGAATTTTTTATTTTAAAATAAAAATTATAATGGTGTTTTCTAATATATTTAAAGCAGTTGTATACAGTTTAGTTTTACCCATGTACTGTGGGCTAACTGTATCCTCTCAAAGTTCATTCACTGAAGACCTAACACCCCATATCTTATTATGTGATTGTATTTGGAGACAGGGCTTTAAGAGGTGATTAAGAAAGGCTATTAGGAAATTCCCTAACCTGATATGACTGGTGTCTTTGTAAGAGGAGAGATGAAGTCAGAGGGAGATACTAAAGATGATCTTATGAAGAGGCAGAAACAGGGTGGACATCTCCAAACCAAGGAGAGAGGCCCCAGGAGAAACCAAATCTCCTAACACCTTGACATTGGACTTTTAGCCTCCAGAACTTTGAGAAAATCTTTCTGTTGTTTAAGCTGTCCAATCTGTAGTGTTTTGTATGGCAACACTAGCACATTAATACAATAGGTTTTCTTGAGGGGTGCATGTTACTTCTTTTTACTCAGAGCATTTGTTTTCATTGGAGAGAGCCTGGGAGAGCATGAGCTTTATATCCAAACCAATGTAAGTCAAAATCCCAACAAAGCTCTTTAAAGTGCCTGATTTGCTAAAACTTACTGAATTTCAATAAGCCCATTTATTAATGGGAATAATTGCAATTAAATGATTTTACAAATAGTGAACTAACTGAAATCATTAATTTCACTGACAGTTTTTTTTTTTTAACATGGGAAAGACTTTGCTTACATTGGGAAATCTTTTGTTCTCCTCAAATAAAATATTTACTTATTGTTAAGTTTTTTTTTTTTAAGAGACTAACTCTTGTTTATTTTACTATCTCTTGGTAATCCTAAGTAGCTCTAATTTATTCAAGGTTATCTATTTTAAAGACCCATGCTCTTTATAAATGATAATGATTAAAACATCAAAACCTCAAAATACAATAACCACTGTAAGTAAATAATACCAAATACACTGATAACCTACAGGTATATATCATTTCCTTCTCCATTGGCACCCAACTCCAGTATTCTTGCCTGGAGAATCCTGTAGACAGAGGAGCCTGGCGGGCTGCTGTCCATGGGGTCACCCAGAGTCAGACACAACTGAAGTGACTTAGCATATATCATTTATTTCTCAGGATTGGATAAGACTCAAAGAAATGAAAAATCATTAATCCCTTCATTTTATACTATTTAAATTTATACTAATTATATTACATTAAAAATTTAGTTTTCCTCAGTCATTCTAGCGATTATTAATGAGCTCAATTGCCACATGTGGCTAGTAGGTATTGTATTGATCTGTGAAGATATGGAACATTTCCATTATCTCAGAAAGTTTTATTAGATCCTGCTGCTAGTCATTAATAACTTCAATGAACCTATATAAGAAAGTTCAAAAAATTTAATAAGAAAAACAAGAGTTTTAAAAATGCCTTATTTCTGGCACTCAAATCCCACAAAGGTTTTAAAGTGTTCATAAAATTATGATCCATGCTTAATTATGAGAATATTAAATATGCACAGTCTTCTGTGTAAATAAGTATTACAAAGTAAAGTTTTCTTTTTTATAATAAAATTGAAAATATGTCAGTAAACTTGGCTTCATTTCTTTTTTGATAATCATGGAAGTAGGTAATTAAATGATGCTTATTAAAACTCCCTCTAGCACTCAACATTTCAAAATAATGTGCTTCCCATCATTGGATATCAAAGAAAAGGAAAAGAAGAAAATGAATAGTTAAGAGACCATTCAAATTAATTTATTCCATTAAAATAGCTATCTATGGATATCAGTTTTTATTACACTGTGCAGCCTACAGGATTACAATGATATTAGAGAAATATCTCATCTAGTTCAAAGTAAATGAGAATAGATACTTAGGATAACCAGGAAGAATCTTTGCTTAAAAAAAGTGTTTTGCAAAGCTGTTTCTTTTCATTTTTAACTGCCACCTAAAAAGTAATATAATAGATCAAGCCAAAACTGGTTTTCTAGCACTATAATAATCATACATTAGATTTAGGTACAGAAAACATTTAGAATATTTTATTAATAAGTATAATCATTTAGTAATATAAATTAATTTTTGACCAATCATCCCTCTTTCCTTCCCCCTGCCTCCCCTACAATCACTGATTTTTTTTTTTTTTTTTTACTATCTATAGTTTTTTCCTTCTCCAGAATGTTGTATACTTAGCATTACATGGTATGCAGCCTTTCAGACTGGCTTCTTCCACCTTGCAATATTTATTTAAGTTCCTCCATGCCTTTATGTGGCTGCATAGTTCATTTTTAATGCATTTTACTTAATTTTTAAAATTTGTTTTTTGAAGTCTATCAGAATTTATAATTATATTTTGAAATAATTGAAGACATTTAAAAAATGCTGTAGAAAGCATTCATATGCTCTTCACTGAGCTTCCCTGATATTAATTCTAACCAGAGTACAATTATCAAAACTACAAAATTAACATTTGTACAATACTAATTTTTGAATTACACATTGAATGCAGTTTTGTCTGTTTTCCCATTAATGTCCTTTCTTGGTTCAAATAAATAATCCTCTTGAATCTGGCATACAACCTGGGGTTCAACAAAGAAAGGGAAAAGTGAAAGTTGCTCAGTCCTATGTGACTATTTTCAACCCCATGGACTGTACAGTCCATGGAATTCTCCAGGCCAGAATACTGGAATGGATGGGTAGCCTTTCCCTTCTCCAGGGGATCTTCCCAAACCAGGGATCAAACCCAGGTCTCTTGCATTGCAGACAGATTCTTTACCAGCTAAGCTACAAAGGAAGCCCTCAATCAAGAAAGAGAACCTTAAACACATAGGGAGAGTAGAGTGGCAATTAACTTTTTTTCTGTCCTTAGATGCTAATCCAAACATGTTTTGTGTTCAAGAAATGGAACCTTAAATACAAAAATGTTTGAGTTAGCATCTAAAGACAGAAAATAAGTTAATTGCCACTCTCCCTATGAAGAGAGGAAATAAGAAATAAGCAAACCAAACTGATAAGAAGGCTTGAAAATTGTAAACTCAATATTTTATCAGAATGAGTGAGATAGGACAGGTCTATGTTTGCTGGAAATAAATTTTGTTTGATAAAGTACAGAAACTGACCATAAGAAGTGGGTTTTCACTTATATATATATATATATATATATATATATATATATATGTGTGTGTGTGTGTGTGTGTGTGTGTGTGTGTGTGTATTTCAAGTCAACTATTAAAAATATTAAGCAACATTTTTTCCACTCTTTTTTTCCCTTAATTATATGAAAAAAATTAATTTTAAAAACATTACAAACCAAAGAAGTGTTCATCTTTTTAGATGTGATTTTCATTAGAGTGGTGATGAGAAGGGTGACATTTTCACAACCTCTCCTACCATCCTAGGAGGGTCCATCAAAACAATTCAAGATGAAGGCATGTTGTTTAAAAAAAGAGATTTGTGTGAATGCCTCAAACTCTTTAAAAATACTAATCACATTCATCTGACTTTATAGTTTTCAAGTAACATTTAATAAGGATAAGTAGTTTTTATATTAATTTAACAGTGTTAATAAATACTTTATCTTCTGTTTAAAACCATTTCTTCCCCAATTTTTGTTCACATCAGTAAATTACATCGATTACCCAGTTGCTCAAACCAGTAATAGAGTTGTCATTCTTGATTCCTCTCTTCCTGTATATTATTCATCTAGACGTACATTAAATCTTCAGCAAGTAGAAACTCCATATATATTAGTTCTGTTCTCCTATCTTTATTGGCACCGCTACCTCTCCCCAATCCAAACCACTACTCTTCCTCACATGGATTAGTGGAATAACTCCTTCTCTTTCCATCTTACCCCTGACTCCTTTCTAAATTGAATCTTACAGTAGTGATAGTGTCCTGTTAAAAATATAAATTGGTCAAATTACTCCCTTGATTAAATGCATTACAGAGTCCTGATTAAATGAAATAAATATTGATTCCTTTCAATACCTATTGTGACTATCCAAAGGTCCCACATCCATTACTAGTGTTCACACTCAAGCTTCCCTGTTTCTGATCATTTCTTGAACACATCATTTTATTTTTTTCTCAGTTTTGCTAAGAAGTACATTTTTTAAAAACACTCTCAGTGCAAATGTGTCCTGTTTGGTTAAACAAAACCCAAATTAAAAACCTATATCTCATGTTACACATACATTCTTTAACTGAATATTTTCCACACAACAAAATTCAGCAATCATTCACAATAGAACATATCTTATTTTACTTTAAATTGTTTCCTAAGGTGCATTATAAAAGAATGTATCCAAGGAACTTTAAAGAGTAAAATTTTGAAAAATGAAAAAAACAATTTATTTTATAGTATCAGCCACTCAATTATATTTTAGTCTATCAATGAAATAAAATTATCTAATTTATTCTGCTATAAATTTCAGTTCTGAGTGTGAACAAAAAATAAACATTCTCAGTACTAGTCAAAGTTTATAGAAAATAATGAATTGTCTTTTTCTATCTTTATTAATACTTCAAACCATGAATGTCTTTTGTCAATAACCTGGGAAGCCATCTCCTTGAAACGAAAACATCAAGAAAGACAGTGTCTTACCTCTCAATCTTTATTGAAGGCTAAGAGCCTAACTTCCACAAGCAACCATTAGCAAACACAGGTGGCCTGAGTTTATTGACCATACTCCTCCCTAAGGCTCCCAATAATTGTTCACTAGGTCACCCCAACATGTAAAACCTTTTTCTTTTGTTTTAGCAATTTATTCTCTCCCCCTTTCACAGTAGTCTTCAGTAAAGTCTTCCTTTTTTCTTTATCTGGCAAAATTTCTCTGATTGTTTGTTTATTTAGATATTTGTTGAAAGTATCATTTCATTCATGTATCAGGAATCAGATCAAAATGATGAACTGAAAGGATATATCCTTATTATGTTTCACTAAACTTTTGATGTGTGCCTTTTCTTTGGTAAAAATTATAAAAGACACCATCCAAGCCAAATTCATAAAAGGGACACAGCTTACAATATTCTCTTTACAAAAAATTTCTTTCATGATTCAAATGAAAAATTTTCCACTTTGTTATACATCTTCAAACAGTCTCATACAGAATAATTTAATTCTTATTTGGAAAGTGGCCCTAGTTGGGAAAGCGCTAAAATTTGAAGACTACATATTTAACATTATTGACAAAGTGTGAAAGTGTCAGTTGCTCAGTCATGTCCAACTTTTTATGACCCCATGGATTGTAGCCTGCCAGGCTCCTCTGTCCATGGGGATTCCCCAGGCAAGAGTACTGGAATGGGTTGCCATGTCTGCCTCCTGGGGATCTTCCCAAACCAGGGGTCAAACCTGTGTCTCTTATGTCTCCTGAAGTGGCAGGGCAGCTTCTTTACCACTAGCACCACCTGGGAGCCTTCCAACAACCTTCTATTATTTTTCAAGTAAGAATATTTGTCTTATTATTATTAGAGCAAAGAGGCTACATGCACACACACAAAAAAGTGTTTAGAATTCCACACATTTCATTGTTGTATACTGATTTCTTATGTGTTACCTATCATTAGATAGAACAGAAAACATGCATGCAGTTTTATTTTAGTCAGAATCTATTAAAAAATTCAGTCTTTCAAAAATGATAGATGCTTTCAAGAGAGAGGAAAAACTAAAGAGCAATTAAGGATAATTGAAACCTCATTGTCTTTAAAAGGCATCTTTTCTGAAGAGTTGAGCATAATACCTTGCAATTGTGACTGCAAAAAGCAAATACCTGCACAGGAAATGTGAAACACTTGGCTAAACTTCTAAATATTGCTAACTATGTCAAATAATTGCAAGAAGGAAAGAGTGGTTAGACTAGTATGAATAGAACCTTTAGTATAGTCTAAACAGCCTGGAAAAATCACTGTAAATGGTGACTGCAGCCATGAAATTAAAAGACGATTACTCCTTGGAAGGAAAGTTATGACCAACCTAGATAGCATATTCAAAAGCAAAGACATTACTTTGCCAACAAAAGTTCGTTTAGTCAAGGCTATGGTTTTTCCTGTGGTCATGTATGGATGTGAGAGTTGGACTGTGAAGAAGGCTGAGTGCCAAAGAATTGATGCTTTTGGACTGTGGTGTTGGAGAAGACTCTTGAGAGTCCCTTGGACTGCAAGGAGATCCAACCAGTCCACTCTGAAGGAGATCAGCCCTGGGATTTCTTTGGAAGGAATGATGCTAAAGTTGAAACTGCAGTACTTTGGCCACCTCATGCGAAGAGTTGAGTCATTGGAAAAGACTCTGATGCTGGGAGGGATTGGGGGCAGGAGGAGAAAGGGACAACAGAGGATGAGATGGCTGGATGGCATCACTGACTCGATGGACATGAGTCTGAGTGAACTCCGGGAGTTGGTGATGGACAGGGAGGCCTGGCATGCTTCGACTCATGGGGTCGCAAGGAGTCGGACACGACTGAGCGAGTGAACTGAACTGAAACAGCCTGGAAAAGTTTTACCCAACTATTTGGATAAGAAGACCAACACATTCATCTTAGGTCCCTTATATTGATCTGTTCTACTCTAGATTTATGCCCTATTTAGCATAATCTTTCATACACCTTTCATAAAAACTGTTGCCTGTACATAAAGGGAAAATTCTCTTTCCCACTGGTCTCAGAGAAGTTAAAGAAAGAAAACAAGTGGGAAATTAATTTTTTATAAGCATTTATAAGATGAAATAATGTCATCAATTCATTTTAACAGTTGAGTAAAGCAGGGACTTGGCATAAATTATGATTACCACAAACCTTCAGTGACCAAACACAGTTTCCCCCATAGGACTACTGTCTTGCTATTCTCACCCTTTTCTGACTGATATACCCATCACTAGGGCTTCCCTGGTGGCTCAGAGTTTAAAGCATCTGCCTGCAATGTGGAAGACCTGGGTTCAATCCCTGGGTCCGGAAGATTCTCTGGAGAAGGAAATGGCAACCCACTCCAGTATTCTTGCCTGGAGAATCCCATGGAGGAGGAGCCTGGTGGGCTACAGTCCATGTGGTCCCAAAGAGTTGGACACGACTGAGCAACTTCACTTTCACTTTTCACTTTCAGGGAAAAGATCCAAGATAGGGAAAAAAATGAAACTTATTATTTAGTAAACAACTGTGTCAAAATCACATTCATTGCTTGGTTGGGATTCAAATAATAGTCTATTTTAACAGTGTTGATTCATTCATCAAGTAAAATTGTCATTGTCTCAGAAGAAATAAAAGCAATATTTGAATATATATGTTAAGACAATGTCATAATGAATATAGGTTAACCATAGATAGACCTTTTGAAAACATGGTTACAACAGTCATTAGTGTTGATAAATTTTTGAAAATGTTGGTCAGATAAAGAGATCTGGGGGAAAATTTTTTAACATGTGGAGAAAAAAGAAACATCAGAGCTAGGAAGATGTGTCTAGCAAAGTAAGCACAAATGCAAATAGGAAAAATATCCCTGCTCATTTTATACTTAACCCAGATCTATTTGTTTTCATTTGATGTTCATTCACAGCTAATTCTCCTCTCGTCATTCATGTCAAATTTCCTCTTTTTTTTTATTTACAAAAGAGCTACAGGGATATACTTAGATAGGACAACATCCTGTTTCAGAGAATTAAAAGTGATTAAGGTAGTAATGGCTTAAGTGCCTATAAGGATATTGAGCCAAAGGAATTTGCTTCAACAAATTTGTGCAAAATTAAATTTTAAATTTCATATAAACTCACAACTATAAATATGGTTAATATAATACCTGCAAGATAAGTCAGATAAATTTACTAATTTACAAATCCCTACTTTTTATTTTTCATATGTTTTCTTTCCTCCTACATATATTCTTTCTTCTCAACTTATATTTAAGGTGATAAAAATGAAAAGATAATAACAATGTCACCTATTATGGCATATACATGAAACAAATACTCTGGACCAGTGGCTGAAAATAGGGCAGTAAAGGAATAAATAATATAGTTTTAAGTAGGGCTTTAAAGGAATATATAATATAGTTTTTAGTTCACAAATTTTTAGGAAAATCAAAGAGATAAAAAAAATTTAATAGAGAATTAAAAACCCCTCCTTTTCTACAATATGCATCAAAGGATTTTTTTCCAATAATGTTCCGTAATGCATAAAATGGTAAGGTTTGAAAAGTTGTAGAAGGAGAATTATCATAACTTAGAGCAGTCAGCTAAATCAATCTGTCCTTGAGGAAAAATCTTCAGCAGCTATTTTATCCAATTACTGAACAATTGACAGATATCACAAAACTTCCGGTTGTAACTATTGTAGCAAAGGGCACTAAGTGCTTATAACTGGTTTCAATGGGGGATTCAAGTGACAGAAAAAGAAATAAAAAGTGAATTTAATATTGTTAAAGTTTGATGTATATGACAGAATATGAGAACAATTTTCATGGATTGAAAAACAAGTGAAGGAAACAATTAATAGACTTTTGCTATATATCTTCATCCAGTTATAGACATATATACATTATCTAGATCTAGGCCTATATAAAGAGAGAGGATTTATCATTTATATATATATATATATGGAGAGATGTGTTACCATACATATATCATATAGGATAGAAGAAAATCTCTAATGATAGGTAACACATTTTGAGTGTGGCAGTTTTTCATCCAAAGTCTTTTCAAAGGTCCTTTTGCACACTTCCTATTATCAAAGTGTGGAAAACAAAACATTTCTTTTAATTCATAAAATCAACATTTTATGATATTAAAAAGAGGAGGGGAAGGTGCTTTTTGATTTTCCTTAAGGAAATGGAGACTCATTTTTGCATGGCATGGAGAGGCCTGTCACCATGCTACCACCCTCACAGTCCTTTTCTACAGGACTCTGTTCTTAGTCTACAGCTGCCACCTGAGAAAGTATCCCTAAGAAATAAGTCCTTGCCCTTTCTGTAAGTGAGTAAGTTGAATAAATCAAGATTACATAGTCTACTTTGGATAACCAAGCCTTGTCTAGGTAATGGTTAATGGTGATGCTTAATGTAGAAAGACATTTTCAGTCAGTGACTTAGAATCTTTCAGTCAAACATAGACTTGCAGGATTTAGAATTAGAAAATATTTTCAGAAAACCATGCCATTTTGTTAACAATAAGTAAAAGGAGTTGAAATAATTTACAGAAATTGGTCATGTATTACCATAGTTCACAAGATACTTAAACATACAAGTAACTAAGAGCTATCAATCAACCAGAAACCTATAGACAGGAACATATCTCCTGAATAATTTTTTTTTTTTAATCACTTTGTAGAGTTTTTAAAAGCATAATGTCAAATTCATAACTTCAGAGATTTGGGGGTCCATTGACATGGAGTGTAAGTTGGTCATCATGGCCTTTACAATCTCCTAAATTAACGGAGTTGGTGATGGACAGGGAAGCCTGGTGTGCTGCACTTTATGGGGTCGCAAAGAGTCGGACACGACTGACTGACCTGAACTGAAATTAATTCTAATGCCCAGGCAAGGCTGAAAAAACCTGGCGTAAAAAGCTATGATTGTCTGGTTGCAGCAAGAGAAGTATAAGTACTAATAGAAAGTGATATTTAGAGTTGCATTGGACTTTTCCAGTTCAAATTTCTCTGAGACCTGCTTGGGATTTGGGAGATACTCACCATCTATGGGGTCACACAGAGTCGGACACGACTGAAGCGACTTAGCAGCAGCAGCAGCAGCACATTTCTTAGTGGTAATTTTATATTCTATTTGTAAGCCCTGGATGGTGTGAAAGAATAATATTTTTTTTTTCCATGTAGAAGACAGAGACTTATTTGAATACCTAATCTATATTATGTTATGTACTTTACATGAATTCACTAATTTCATTAAAAGAAGAAGAAGAAGAAAAAAAAAAAGTCACAAGCAATTTATATCCTTGTTTTAAAGAATAGGAAGCAGGAAAGGAAAGGTAAAATAAATTCACACCAATAATAAACAATAATAAACAGGATTAAAATCCATGTACTCTAGCTTAAAATTTCATATAATTCTGAACTCAATTGATTTTTACAGGAAATCATTTAAATTAATAAAAAGAGTACTTTAAACACTGCTCACTCCACACACTGGAATAGACAACTGGGGATGAGTGTTTCCTATCTCCTCTCCACCCACCACTATCTTTAGAGCCTCAGATAAGGCTCTTATGGAAAAGCAAAACAGAAACTAAACCCAAAACCCCTGAGTTTCAGGACCACAGAAATATCTGGGCAAGTAAGCATTCCTCTTGACAATCCTGTTTGTAAAGGTTAAAGACAAAGCAAAGACAAAAAACAAAGTTAAAAAAAAAAAAAAAGTTATCCCAAGCCTCTACTTTAAACCCCTGAGAGGACAGACAGCTCCATGAGCTCCCTCCAGGTCTGCAGAACCTGGTTTGTGTCCCCAGCATTGTGGGATGGCACTGTGTTTGTAGGCTGGGGGTCTGGCCTCGTGGCCAATGTGATGGATACCACTCAGGGTGTGTGCCACACCCCACTCACTCAGCGTCAAGCAGGGGTGCAGCTGGCCCTTCAGTTCCAAGCCAGTGGGCCTGGTGGCACATTTCTGTCCTCAAAGCAGTGGCCAGACAACTTTCCTCCCTGATCTGTCGCTGTTTTCAAAGCCTCTGAGAATCATTCTTTTCTACTCCTTCAGGATGTTCTCTTAAACCAACCTGGCAACTACTGGACTTCTCTGAATAGGACTTTGTTGTTGTTGTTGTTTAGTGGTTGTGTCTGACTTTTTGTGATCCCATGGACTGTAGCCCACCAGGCTCCTCTTTCCAAGGCAAGAAGACTGGAGTGGGTTGCCATTTCCTTCCAACTCAGGGATTGAAACTGTCTCCTGAATTGGCAGATAAATTCTTACTCAGTCCTTACTATCTCACCTTGCTGAGAGGCAGGGAGAGAACTTCTTCCTCTGGACAGCACTATCTAGGTAGGGAAGTGAGGGTGAGGAGATTGCATAGCTGTTTTAGCTAAGGGACACAAGATGGACATCCCCAGATCCAGCCAAGCTGTCAAGATAACAATGTAGGATTGGTAATGTTGAATGCAGCATTCATTTTTACTTTGTGGATGCTAATGTTATAGAGTTCACTGTTGTACATAGTCTGTTTTCTATTTTTTAATAAAACTACAGCATCATTGCATAATTCTGGATGGTAATAAACTTGAATAATCAGATTTCTTAGAGAAAAACTGTTCACTTCAAAATATGCTTCTGTTACAGAATGGCACGAGAAAATTTTATTTTATTTCATTTGATACACACATGTTAAATGCTTTGTGCTCAACAACAATTGATAGGCACTGTGGATACAGTGGAGCATGAGAACTCTCTGCGTCCATAATTAAAGAAGCTCTCAGGATTTGATCAGTTACTTTTAAATTTAAGCTAAGTTGAAAATGCATGCCTACTATTGTTTGGCCAGGCACTCTTGAACAAACACTTTCAATACATTATCATAAGAATGTTATATATTGAAGTTTTAGAGCAACAATTCAGGCAGATATTAGTAATCCTTTTGTAAAATGAGAAAAGTCGATTTTATAGAGAATAATTTACCCATTTCTGTGTAGATAATGGGCTTCCCTTGGACTGCAAGTGGATAAAACCAGTCAATCCTAAAGGAAATACATTTTGAATATTCTTTGGAAGGACTGATGTTGAAGCTGAAGCTCCAGTCCTTTGGCCACCTGACACAAAGAACTGACTCACTGGGAAAAAACCCTGATGATGGGAAAGACTGAAGGCAGGAGGAGAAGAGGACAACAGAGGATGAAATTATTGGATGGCATCACCGACTTGAAGGACATGAGTTTGAACAAGCTCTGGGAAATAGTGAAGGACAGGGAAGCCTGGCATGCTGAAGTGTATGGGGTCACAAAGAATCAGACACAACTGAGCTGAACTGAATGGGCTTCTCAGATGGTGCTAGTCATAAAGAACCTCCCTGCCAATGCAGGAGACATAAGAGATGTGGGTTCAGTCTCTGGGTGGGGAAAATTCCCTGCAGGAGAGCATGGAGACTCACACCAGTATTCTTGCCTGGAAAATTGCATGGACAGAGGAGCCTGTTGGCTGCAGTCCATTGGGTGGCCCAGGTGGCCCTAGTAGTAAAGAAGCCACCTGTCAATGCAGGAGATCCAGGTTTAACCCCTGTTTTTGGAAGATTCCTCTGGAGGAGGAAATAGCAACCCGATCCAGTACTCTTGCCTAGAGAATCCTATGGACAGAGGAGCCTGGCGAGCTACGTTCCATAGGGTTGCAAAGAGTCTGATAAGACTAAAACAACTTAGCACACACACAGATGCAGATAATAAAGACACCAAGATTTAAATTCATCTCTTACTGTCAAGACTTTACTCTCTTCATGTCTTCCATTAACTCATTGCTATTGAGACCAAAAGAAAAAACAAACAAACAAACAAATCTATCAGTCAATCAAATAAAATACTGATAAATTTTTAATATGTATCTAATGTTTAAAGCCTTTGACTGTGTGGATCACAATAAACTGTGGAAAATTCTGAAAGAGATGGGAATAACAGACCACCTGACCTGCCTCTTGAGAAACCTGTATGCAGGTCATGAAGCAACAATTAGAACTGGACATGAAACAAGAGACTGGTTCCAAATAGGAAAAGGAGTACGTCAAGGCTGTATATTGTCACCCTGCATATTTAACTTATATGCAGAGTACATAATGAGAAACGCTGGGCTGGAGAAAGCACAAGCTGGAATCAAGATTGCTGGGAGAAATATCAGTAACCTCAGATATCAGATGACACCACCATTATGGCAGAAAGTGAAGAAGAACTAATGAGCCTCTTGATGAAAGTGAAAGTGGAGAGTGAAAAAGTTGGCTTAAAGCTCAACATTGAGAAACTAAGATCATGGCATCCAGTCCCATCACTTCATGGGAAATAGATGGGGAAACAGTGGGAACTTTATTTTTCTGGGCTTCAAAATCACTGCAGATGGTGATTGCAGCCATGAAATTAAAAGACAGATTCCTTGGAAGGAAAGTCATGTCCAACCTAGATAACATATTCAAAAGCAGAGACATCACTTTGTCAACAAAGGTTCATCTAGTCAAGGCTATCATTTTTCCTGTGGTTATGTATGGATGTGACAGTTGGACTGTGAAGAAGGCTGAGCACGGAAGAACTGATACTTTTGAACTGTGGTGTTGGAGAAGACTTTTGAGAATCCCTTGGACTTCAAGGAGATCCAACAAGTCCATTCTGAAGGAGATCAGTCCTGGGATTTCTTTAAAGGAATGATGCTAAAGCTGAAACTCCAGTACTTTGGCCACCTCATGCAAAGAGTTGACTCATTGGAAAAGACTCTGATGCTGGGAGGGATTGGGGGCAGGAGGAGAAAGGGACGACAGAGGATGAGATGGCTGGATGGCATCACTGACTTGATGGACATGAATCTGAGTGAACTCTGGGAGATGGTGATAGACAGGGAGGCCTGGCGTGTTGTGATTCATGGGGTCGCAAAGAGTCCGACACGACTGAGTGATTGAACTGAACTGAACTGATGGCTTTTCCAGTGGTCATGCATGGATGTGAAAGTTGGACTATAAAGCTGAGTGCCAAAGAATTGATGCTTTTGAACTGTGGTGTTGGAAAACACTCTTGAGAGTCTCTTGGACTGCAAGGAGATCCAACCAGTCCATCCTAAAGGAGATCAGTCCTGGGTGTTCATTGGAAGGACTGATGTGGTAGCTGAAACTCCAATATTTTGGCCACCTGATGCAAAAAGCTGACTCATTTGAAAAGACCCTGATGCTGGGAAAGATTGAGGGCAAGAGAAGAAGGGGACGGCAGAGGATGAGATGGTTGGATGGTATCACCGACTCGATGGACATGGGTTTGGGTGGACTCCGGGAGTTGGTGATGGACAGGGATGCCTGGCATGCTGAGGTTCATATGTCGCAAAGAGTTGGACGCGACTGAGCAACTGAACTGAACTGAATGTTTACCATTATATCAGAAGCAGTATTAGGTTTATATCACTGTTATAGCAAATGACAAAAACTTTGTGGCTTAGAAACACCTTAGGTTTATTATCTTACAGTTCTAGACCTCATAAGTCCAAAATGGGTCTTAGGGGGCTAAAGTCAAAGTGTTAGGAATGCTCCGTGCCTTTTAGAGGTTCTGGAAGGAAATCTGTTCCTTGCCTTTTCCAACTTCCAGGGTGCTCATGGAAGCATTACTCTGACCCCTGTTTCCTCTGTCACATATTTTTAATTCTGACACTTATATGCCTCTTTTAGAGGAATCTTTCAAATTATATTTGCCCCACTTTAATAATCCAAAATAGTGTTTTTAATGTAATCATATATGCAATGTACTTTTGCCAAATAAGGTAGCGTATCACAGGTTTTGGAGATTAGGTTGTAAACATCTTTGTAGGGCCTTTATTCTGTTTACCACAAGTTGTGAACACTCTCTCCTTTAATGTTCATAACTTCATACAGTGGGTGTTGTATAATGATAGAGCTGAAGTTTAGAGTGCAAGAGATTGTCCCCAGTCCCCAATAATACAGATTCCAGTACAAAGTACATAATTAAATTTATGTAACATTCCCTTTTGCTGCCTCTGACATTTTATGTTCAGTGCTCACAAGAGATGCTAAAGTTTGTCATATTCTTATAAAAGACAGATATCTAATCTTTACTGCTATATTCATTGAGCTGCTGCTGCTGCTGCTAAGTCGCTTCAGTCATGTCCAACTCTGTGCAACCCCATAGATGGCAGCCCACCATGCTCCTCTGTTCCTGGGATTCTCCAGGCAAGAATACTGGAGTGGGTTGCCATTTCCTTCTCCAATGCATGCATGCATGCTAAGTCGCGTCAGTCATGTCCAATTCTGTGTGACCCTATAAACAGCAGCCCACCAGGCTCCTCTGTCCATGGGATTCTCTAGGAAAGAATACTAGAGTGGGTTGCCATTTCCTTCTTCCATTCATTGAGCATCTACTATCAAAAAATATCTAATATTATCATAACAAATTGTGATTTGAAATGAGTAACAGAATTCTATTATTCTCTCATTTAAAAATATTATAATCCCTGCAAAACTTAGAGGGGAATAAGAAAATGTTTCTTAGTCTTACTTCTCATTGGAAACAGACTTGAGACAAACGGTTGCACGCAGGCAGTTTATTTTAGGAAATGATCCTAAGGAACAATAATGAGAGACTTGGAAACATGAAACAGGAGAGGTTGAAAATGCAATAGAAGTCTGTGTTGCTGGACTTCTTACTGATGTGAGCAACAGTAAGTAAATCCTTTTAACTATCCTTGGGGAACCTTGTCGAATGCACTGCAGACTTTTTTGCCTTCTAAACAACAAAGGGTGGCAGTATCTTCACAGACACTTTCTTCCCACCGATGAAGGAGTGTCCCAGTTTTTGTTAAACCTTGCAATTTCAGGTTTGTGCCTTAATCAAAATCACTGAGCTGATTCCTGTAGGAGTCCCATGTTTCCAAAGATGCCTCAGGGGAGAAAGCAAGAGATGCATATTTCAGCCCAGGTTAAGTGCTTGCAGGTTATACCTAAGGCAACTGTTCACCATAGTAACCAGTAAAAATTGGCGTTAAATGAAGGCGAAAAGGATGTGTGACAAAGGATCTAGATATGGAATGAACACTTTCTTTTATGTTATAATAATTTGTATTTCCTTCTCCCTATAGTTCAAAAAAATGATCAAACATTATGTATAGTGTAATAAACCTGATTAATTCTTTCAAAAGTTTTATTTCACATGAGTATATACACAAAAATATACAAATTGAACTATGCTTGTTCATTTGAGTTTCAAAAGTTCACTAGATATGATTGGTTGCATTTTTAGCAGATGTATCAGTGGTAAGATGAGGTTTTCTTTACATATGAGAACATGAAGACAATGCTGAACTGTGTATCTGCAAATATTATGAGAATCTGTTTTCAACTGTTGCTCATATTTATCTCTTTATAAATAGAATGGATTTATACCTCTTTTGTGGCTTTCATGAAATAGAATTTATATAGCTAAAATTGTGAATGTACTGGAATGTCTTTGGTGTCTGTTTTGCTCTTTATCCTGTTCACAGCGCCGATTGTCTTTCTGTTCACACTGTTTGCACTGGTACCTAAACTCAGAGTAGGCAAGGCATGAGCTGAGAGGCTAGAAAAAGACTCGAAAGCCATAGGAACTGCAGACACATTTATTCTCTCCTGGCTGGCACAGCAGCCATAACACGGCCTCTCTGCTGGCTGATGCAGCAGCTGTCGCAACAGCCATAACATAACTGTAATGTAGCAATGACATGGCCACAACATAACCTCATATAACATAACCATGGTGTTGCTCCAATGTAGCCCTAATGCAGCAGTTGCCAGGGCTTTCATGGTGAAGCTCATATAGCCCTACCACACACAGCAACTTGTGACCAAGCAAGTACCTCAGTGATGCACATGCACAGTGCTAAGTGTTCTCAGCCATTATATAATCATTATTCACAAAATGTGGGGTGAGAGGGGGTGAGGTCATAGAGCCTGACCATCCATCTTGGCTAATTTGTTCTTCCCCTACAGTGTCATAGCCCTCCAATAGAGAATGACAAAATAAAGCACAGTCCCTAGACTAACACATTCCTCAGTTTTCCAGTTTCCACCTATACTGTTTTTTTTTTAATTATTATTATTATTAATTCTTGTTCAGTATTTCCTTAGATTTAAAAACCTATCAAAGTTAAATTTTTTTTCTTCTGACTATTCAGTACTTACTTAGCAAACTCTACTTCTCTCTTCTCTGTGGATCCTGATAAGTCCAATAATTCAGCAATGTATTCATGTTGCAAAATGAACAGTCCTTTATATAAACCTTGCCAGTGTTGACTGAGGGAGATCACAGGTACTGATTGTGACCTATTGTGGTATATTTGCTTTCTGAAAGAGCTTTCTGTCCCTACTTCTTCCAACCTGCTAATGGTTTTCATTCTGATCATAATATTTGACCTATTCCTTCCCCTTCATACCAATGTTGATTTTTTTGTTTTATGTGTATAGCAAACAAAAAAGTAAGATTTATAACTGTCTTAAATAAAAGGAGGTATATGGTTTAAACAAAGGAACCAGTGATTATAGGTTATAATATGTGAAGTACACCTGCTTGTCAGTTAAGATAAGCTCCAGCCACAAACTCAGTGCACTATCAATATCTTCCAGGACTTTGTTTCTTTTTTTGTTTATTTGTTAACCCAGGTTTGTGCCTCAACAATGCATCTAAGGAAGAAAATCAGAGGCTGCCTCTCTGTTGATGTGATAGAAGGGCATCAACAATCTCACTCACTGGTGACTATATCTGATTTCTTTGTTTTCCTCAAATGTATAGATTTCACAGTAATAGGATAGTATGGTAGTCCAGATATTAGACCACTTTGGTTCAAACAGCACTTTCATTTTCTGTCTGTATGACCACGGGCATGTTCTTTTAAAACTTTGTTCCTTAGCTTTTCATCTGTTCAATGTGGATAAAACTATTCCCTGTGTATATAATTCTAGTGAGAAGAAATAAATGAGTTAATTCATGGAATATTTTTAAAAGAATTGTTCAAATATTAAATGCAATGTGCCAGTAATTATTATATGGAACCTGGAGGCTCCCCTTTAAATATGCCTTCCCCCCAATATGCACTTTTACACTGGTCATTCTGGGCACATAATGATAATCCAAGATCTAGATTGAAAGAAGGACTGGTATTTATGAATTATAGCATCGGAGGAAAGAGTAAACATTAAACACAGCACCCATAAATTAAGGCAACAAGAGAATGGTTATCACTGCCCTTTTCCTCTGAGTTACCTCCCCAAAGTCTTTTTTAATGGATCAACAGGTCCATTATTATGCTTCCAAATTAGTTACCTGGGAAGAAGACAGAAGATATAGCTATATTTACAATTTGTGAAAGAGAAGGAGTAAGGCAAGGAGGGCGAGAAAGAGAGAGAGAGACAAATATACATAGAGAAACTGTCATCTTTTTCCTTATTTATGCTTATATTTTTTTAATTTATATTTTCATCTAATTCTTTAAGTTTTCCAAAGTCTACCAACATGGAGGCAAAAGTTACTTATAATTTCTCCTTTTTTGTTTCATATTATTAGATCTTGAATGCTTTTAAACTTTCTAACTCCAATAACTTCACTTTTGTCCACTAGTAAATCAATGTTAGCTTTCCTTGAAACATTTCATTCTTAAGAGATTAAATTATAAATAAAATAAAAAAATTTCCAGTAGAAGTTTACATTTTAGAGGAGTATTCCTTTATCCCTTATCAAAATAAATGATTTTGCAAAATAAACATGCCAAGCTCAAGAAGCACTAAGAGGAAGTTTCAAATAGAAGGCTAATGAGAGAGCCGGACCATAAAGAAAGCTGAGCACTTAAGAACTGATGTTTTGAACTGTGGTGTTGGAAAAGACTCTTGAGAGTCTCTTGGACTGCAAGGAGATCAAACCAGTTAATCCTAAAGGAAATAAACCCTGAATATTCACTGAAAGTACTCATGCTAAAGCTAAAGCTCGAAAACTTTGGCCACTTGATGCAAAGAACTGACTCATTTGAAAAGACCCTGATGCTGGGAAAGATTGAAGGCAGGAGGAGAGGGGATGACAGAGGATGAAATGGTTGGATGGCATCACCAACTCTATGGACATGAATTTAAGCAAGCTCTGAGAGTTGGTGAAGGACAAGGAAGCCTGCTGTGCTGCAGTCCATGAGGTCGCAAAGATTCGGACACAGCTAAGCGATTGAACTGAACTGAATTGAACTGTACAACTGTCAGATTCTGTCACATGTTTGATTGTTAGTCAGAGTAACCTCAAATCTATTAGAAGATGTTTTTTTCTTTGTTTTGTAAACCCACAAGGAGGAAGTATGAGCCCAGGTGGCAAAGTGGTAAAGAATCTGCCTGCCAATTTCAGGAGAGCCAAAAGACACAGGTTCGATCCCTGGATCAGGAAGATCCCTTGGAGGAGAGCACAGCAACCCACTCAAGTATGCTTGTCTGGAGAATTTCACGGGCTGAGAAGCCTGCTGAGCTACAGTCTTTGGGGTTGCAAAGAGGCAGGCAGGACTAATGTGACTTAGAACAGCACAGCACAGGATGAAGAAATCGATGTGCTAGTATGAAAGAGAGAAGAAGATGGCATTCTTGTTCAATCAAAACGTGTCACATATTATTTTCTGCTTCAACTGTTTTTCCTTCTGTACATCATCTAAATATAATTGATGGCTATAAAATTTCATAGTAAAACATTAAGAAAATATTTTAAAATTTTACTATTTAGACCAACATTTATAAATTTGAAATTACACTAAAAATACATTTTTTGACCCTCACTGTGTTTGCTGAATTTCAGCAACATGGAGAGAAAGTTTTAATTATGTCGCTGTGCTTTCTTTGGTTCAAAAGACTATAACTGTGACCCTTGTCACCAGAGAGCACTCTGTAATGGCAAAGTCATATTGTAATGCCCACACATTTACACGTAACTCCTCCCACATAGTCTAATTATTGTTTGTTGAAATTTAGTTATATCAGAAAATTCTCTGTAACTTTTATGCATGTAATTTACTTCACTTACTTTTGATTAATTTGTTCTACTCTTCAAACATAAATTATTGTTATCTAATTGTTATCAACAAAATATATTTCTAAATAAAATACAATTTGATAAATTTTAAACTGAACACTAGATCATTAAGTTTGGATGCTAAAAATTGGCTTAAGTTTCTAGTGGAATTTCACAAAGTATTACTCTTTTGTTTCTTAAAAATAAAAGCCATGCTGTGTCTAAACTTAAATGATAATATTTTAAAATGAGAATGGAAGACTTCTCACTTTTATCAGTGAACAATGTAGTTAGCAAAATATTTTAATGGAAAATATATATCTTGTTAAATGAACACAAATATTTCAATACTTTCTAATTTGGTACATAATTCATTTTCAAAGTATTGATCTAATTTATTTTTAAATAGTTTAAAAGATGCAAATAGGGTAATAGACATACATATATGAAAATATGAAATACATATCAAATCATATGTATCATATCATAGAGACAGAAAAGCCTATAGATCTGTATCAGTAGTCAGGGTTTCACTAGAGAAACATAGCTAGCAGAAATAGAATCTCCTTTCCCTCTGTTTTTCTCTCTATATATATAATTTACCATGTATGATCATGTATGCATGTCATTATATCTATATGTCTGGTAACCTGGTTCAGTTCAGCTCAGTTGCTCAGTCATGTCCAACTCTTTGCGACCCCATGGACTGCGGCATGCCTTGCTTCCCTGTCCATCACTAACTATTGGACCTTATTCAAATTCATGTCCATCCAGCCCCCTTCTCCTCCCATCCTCAATCTTTCCCAGCATCAGAATCTTTTTCAATGAGTCATCTCTTCACACTAGGTGACCAAAGTATTGGAACTTCAACTTCAACATCAGTCCTTTGAATGAGTATTCAGGGTTGATATCCTCAGGATTGACTGTTTGATCTTCTTCCTGCCCAAGAGTCTCTCAAGAGTCTTCTTGAGAATCACAATTCAAAAGCATCAGGTCTTCAGCATTCAGTCTTCTCTATGGTCCAACTGTCACATCCATACGTGGCTGCTGAAAAAACCATGGATTTGAGTGTATGGACTTTTATCAACAAAATGATGTTTCTGTAATATGCTGTCTGTATTTGTCATAGCTTTTCTTGCAAGAAGCAAACATCTTTTAATTTCATGGCTGCAGTCATGGTCTGCAAGGATTTTGGAGCCAAAGAAAATAAAATCTATAACCTCTTCCACTTTATCCCCTTCTATTTACTGTGAAGTGATGGAACTGAATGCCATAAATTAGTTTTTTTGAATGTTGAGCTTTAAGTCAGCCTTTTCAATCTCCTCTTTCACTAAAGGAACTAAAGAGACTCTTTAATTCTTCTTCACTTTCTGCCATTAGGGTGGTATCATCTGCATATCTGACGTTGTTTATATTTCTCCCTGCAATTTTGATTCTAGCTTGTGATTCATCCAGCCTGACATTTTGCATGATGTACTCTGTATAGATGCTGGGAAAGATTGAAGGCAGGAGGAAAAGGATACAACAGAGGATGAGATGTTTGGAAGGCATTGCTGACTCGATGGTGGAGGACAGAGGAGCCTGGTATGCTTCAGTCCATGAAGTCACAGAGGGTTGGACATGACTGAGTGACTGAACAACAACTCTGTATAGAAGTTAAATATGCAGGATGACAATATACAGCCTTGATGTATTCCTTTCCCAATTTTGAACCAATCTGTTGTTTCATGTCTAGTTCCAACTGTTGCTCCTTGATCTGCACATAGTTTTCTCAGGAGACATGTAAGGTGGTCTGGTATTCCTATCTCTTTAAGAATTTTCCACAGTATTTTGTGATCCAACACAATCAAAAGCTTTATCATAGTCAGTCAAACAGAAGTAGATCTTTCTTCATTCCTTTGCTTTTTATATGATCCAATGATTGTTGGCAATTTGATCTCTGGTTCCTCTGCCTTTTCTATATCCAACTTGTATATCCGGAACTTCTTGGTTCACATACTTTTGAAGCCTAGCTTGAAGGATTTTGAGCATTACTTTGCTAGCATGTGAAATGAGTGAAATTGTATGCAAGTTTAAACATTCTTTGGCATTGCCTTTTTTAGGGATTGGAATGTAAACTGACCTTTTTCAGTCCTGTGGCCAGTTCTGGGTTTTACAAATTTGCTGGCATATTGAGTGTAGCACTGTAACAGCATCATCTTTTAGGACTTGAAATAGATCAGCTGATATTCTACCACCTCCACTAGTTTTGTTCATAATGATGCTTTCTAAGGCCCACTTGAATTCACACTACAAGATGTCTGGCTCTAGTTGAGTGCCCACACCATCGTGATTATCCAGGTCATTAAGATATTGTTTTTGTATTGTTCTTCTGTGTCTTTTTGCCATCTCATCTAATGGCAAATTTCATAAATGTGTACGGTGATGGATTCTAACTCTAATCCTGATCTTTTTCTAACTCTAATCCTGATCTTTTTCTAACTCTTTCTAGATAACTATTAAGAGAGGAAAATATAAAGGATGTGTCAAGAGTTTGTTTTAAAATAATAACTGTGAAAAGAGAAATTGAAAGTTGCTCAGTAGTGTACACTCTTTGAAACCCCATGGATAGTCTATCCCTTCTCCAGGGGACTTTCCAAACCCAAGGGTCAAACCCAGGTCTCCTGCACTGAAGGTGGATTCTTTACCAACTGAGCCACCAAGGAAGTATGATCATTGAAGTTGCATTTTTTAATTCACAGAAAGTTTCTTGCATGCAGATGTTTGTCAACTGGTCCAAATTCTGACTTTCAATGATATTATATCTGGGGAAAATCTAACAGCATTCTGATCACTATGGTCTTATTTGTTTGATGCTTCATGTTTGGAATTGAATTAGATGACTCTGTATGCTGGTTGCACAAAGGTGGGGAAGATTGGAAGGGACAGTCAAGAGGGAAGGGAAATATAAATGCATACACACAAACACACACACATGCACACACACACACAGCTGATTCATGTTGTTGTATGGCTGAAATCAACACACACAATGAAACTATGAGCCATGCCATGTAGGGCCACCCAAAACGGATGGGTCATGGTGGAGAGTTCTGACAAAATGTGCTCCACTGGAGAAGGGAATGGCAAACCACTTCAGTACTCTTGCCTTGGGAATCTCTTTAACACTATGAAACACAAAAAGAGAAGACACTTAAAGATGAAATCCCCAGATCAGTAGGTACCCAATATGCTATTGGAGATCAGTGGTGATATAACTCCAGAAAGAATGAAGAGACAAAGCCAAAGCATAAAAAACCCAGTTGTGGATGTCACTGGTGATGGAAGCAAGGTCCAATGCTGTAAAGAGCAATATTGCATAGGAACCTGGAATGTTAGGTCCATGAATCAAGGCATTTTGGAAGTGGTCAAACAGGAGATGGCAAGAGTGAACATCGACATTTTAGGAATCAGCGAAATAAAGTGGACTGGAATGGATGAATTTAACTCAGATGACCATTATATCTACTACAGTGGGCACAAATCCCTTTGAAGAAATGGAGTAGCCATCACAGTCAACAAAAGAGTCCAAAATTCAGTACTTGGATGCAATCTCAAAAATGACAGAATGATTTCTGTTTCCAAGGCAAATCATTCATATAATGTTAACCCAAGTCTATGCCCCAACCAGTGATGCTGAAGAAGTTGAGGTTGAATGGTTCTATGAAAATCTACAAGACCTTTTAGAACTAACATCCAAAAAAGATGTCCTTTTCATTATAGGGTACCGGAATGCAAAAGTAGGAAGGTCAAGAGACACCTGGAGTGACAGGCAAATTTGGCCTTGAAGTACAGAATGAAGCAGGGCAAAGGCTAATACAGTCTTGCCAAGAGAACGCACTGGTCATAGCAAACACCCTCTTCCAACAACACAAGAGAAGACTCTACACATGGACATCACCAGATGGTCAACACCAAAATCAGATTGACTATATTCTTTGCAGCCAAAGATAGAGAAGCTCTACAGTCTGCAAAAACTAGACCGGGAGCTGACTGTGGCTCAGATCATGAACTCCTTATTGCCAAATTCAGACTGAAATTGAAGAAAGGAGGGAAAACCAATAGACCATTCAGGTATGACCTAAATCAAATCCTTATGATTACAGAGTGGATGTAAGAAACAGATTTTAAGGGACTAGATCTGATAGGCAGAGTGCCTGATGAACTATGGATGTAAGTTCATGACATTGTACAGGAGACAGGGATAAAGACCATCCCCAAGAAAAAGAAATGCAAAAAAGCAAAATGCCTGTCTGAGAAGGCTTTACAAATAGCTGTTAAAAGAAGGGAAGCGAAAAGCAAAGGAGAAAAGGAAAATATAGCCATTTGAATGCAGAGTTCCAAAGAATATCAAGGAGAGACAAGAAAACCTTCCTCAGTGATCAGTGCAAAGAAATAGAGGAAAACAAAAGAATGGGAAAGACTAGCGATCTCATCAAGAAAATTGGAGATACCAAGGGAACATTTCCTGCAAAGATGGGCTCAATAAAGGAAAGAAATGGTATGGACCTAAGAGAAGCAGAAGATACTAAGAAGATGTGGCAAGAATACACAGAAGAACTATGTAAAAGAGATCTTCAGGACCCAGATAATCACGACGGTGTGATCACTCATCTAGAGCCAGACATCCTGGAATGTGAGGTCAAGTGGGCCTTAGGAAGCATCACTATGAACAAAGCTAGTGGAGGTGATGGAATTCCAGTTGAGCTATTTCAAATCCTAAAAGATGATATTGTGAAAGTGCTACAGTCAATATATCAGCAAATTTGGAAAACTCAGCAGTGGCCACAGGACTGTAAAAGGTCAGTTTTCATTCCAATCCCAAACAAAGGCAATGCCAAAGAATGTTTAAACTACCACACGTTGCACTCATCTCACATGCTAGTAAAGTAATGCTCAAAATTCTCCAAGCCAGGCTTCAACAATTCCTGAACCATGAACTTACTGATGTTCAAGCTGGTTTTAGAAAAAGCAGAGGAACCAGAGACCAAATTGCCAACATCCACTGGATCATGGAAAAAGCAAGAGAGTTCCAGAAAAACATCTATTTCTGCTTTATTGACTATGCCAAAGGCTTTGACTGTGTGGATCACAATAAACTGTGGGATATTCTTCAAGAGATGGGAATACAAGGCCAACTGACCTGCCTCTTGAAAATCTGCATGCAGATCAGGAATCAATAGTTAGAACTGGCCATGGAACAACAGACTGGTTCCAAATAGGAAAAGGAGTATGTCAAGGTTGTATATTGTCACCCTGCTTATTTAACTTATATGCAGAGTACATCATGAGAAACACTGGGTTTGATGAACAACAAGTTGCAATCAAGATTGCTGGGAGAAATATCAATAACCTCAGATATGCAGATGACACCATCCTTATGTCAGAAAGATAAGGAGAATTAAAGAGCCTGTTGATGAAAGTGAAAGATGAGAGTGAGAAAGTTGGGTTAAAGCTCAACATTCAGAAAACTAAGATCATGGCATCTGGTCCCCTCACTTCATGGCAATAGATGGGGAAACAGTGACAGAATTTATTTTGAGGGGCTCTAAAATCTCTACATATGGTGACTGCAGCCATGAAATTAAGACACTTAGTCCTTGGAAGGAAAATTATGACCAATCTAGACAGCATATTCAAAAGCAGAGACATCCCTTTGCCAACAAAGGTCCGTCTAGTCAAGGCTAAGGTTTTTCCAGTAGTTATGGCTGGATGCGAGAGTTGGTCTATCAAAGGAGCTGAACACCAAAGAATTGATGCTTTTCAACTGTGGTGTTTTAGAAGACTCTTGAAAGTCCCTTGGCCTGAAAGGAGATCAAACCAGTCAATCCTATAGGAAATCAGTCCTGAATATTCTTTGGAAGGACTGATGCTGAAGCTGAAGCTCCAATACTTTGGCCAACCAGTGCAAAGAGCTGACTCATTTGAAAAGACCCTGATGCTGGGAGAGATTGAAGGTGGGAGGAGAAGTGGCCGACAGGGGATGAGATAGTTGGATGGCATCACCAACTCAATGGGCATGAGTTTGGGTAAACTCCGGGAGTTAGTGATGGACAGGGAGGCCTGGTGTGCTTCAGTCCTGCTGCTGCTGCTGCTAAATCACTTCAGTTGCGTCCAACTCTGTGCAACCCCATAGACAGCAGCCCTCCAGGCTCCACTGTCCCTGGGATTCTCCAGGCAAGAATACTGGTGCGTTGCCATTTCCTTCTCCAATACATGAAAGTGAAAAGTGAAAGTGAAGTCGCTCAGTCTGTCCGACTCTTAGCGACCCCATGGACTGCAGCCTACTAGGCTCCTCCGTCCATGGGATTTTCCAGGCAAGAGTACCAGAGTGGGGTGCCATTGCCTTCTCTGGTGCTGCCATCCATGGGGTCGCAAAGATCTGGACACTACTGAGTGAGTGAACTGAACTGATTATGACCTAAAAGAAAATTATTCAGTACACTTTTACATCTTCTTCTGTAACATTGTGTAAGTCAGCATTATTCTGTATATTAGCGCTCTAAGCAGCATTTTTTACTTATTTAATTGAGTGACATATATTATCTTATTTGGGTATTTCTGTATTAGTTCACAAACTTAATTCAACCCTCTCATAAAATGTATTTATATATTTGCTAAATAAACATTGTAACCTTCCCTAGTGGTATGCAATAATCCTTTGGTATATGTATCATATTCTTTTATATTTTATACTGAAATTTATTTCATATATAGCTTATGTAGAACCAGAATATTTTAAACTTATTATACCTATATAATATATCATAGTGATGATAAAGCTTTTCATTATATTTTATTATTTTGTTCAATATTAACAATAACCAGTATAAAGATCTCCACCCAGTTATTGATTGTTCTGCTTTTCAACCCTCTTTCTTTTCGTTAGTCTGGTGTTATACTGGTGAGGAATTTGGTATTATTTAATGTGTTTCAGCCTTATGGCTGATATTCGTCATAAAAGTTTGTCACTAATTTTGAAACTATAATTGTATCCCCTTCATTCCATGATGATAATTAGGAGAAGATGAGATTATACCCCATGAGACAGGCCCTTTGAAATCTTTGATGAAAACATGATTTATGATTATTCTACAAATTAGTGAATATGAAATCATACAGTCTATGAGAGAATAACTTGTATATGATTTGTCATTTGAGCTCTTATTTCAAATCTAAACTATTAGTTGTATTAGAGGCACTTTGTAAAAGAGAAGCTTTATGTTATTTTCCTGAGTTTATAACATCTCATTTATTTTAATTTTCTCATTGATTAATATCTGAACAAAATCAATTTATGTTCTGTAGCTTGCAAATGGTCGTTCTGTGCTTTTCCCTTTTATAGTCCTATAGATCAAATTCATGTTAACCATAAATTTCTTGGGGAAAATGTGTATGATATAGTTTTAACAGTTTCTCCTTAAAAAACACCATATTACATAATATTTGTAAAAGAATATTCAAATATTACTTAAAATAATGAGACCACCGGATTCTCTTTTTTAATTCTGCTTTGATAAAGCTAGAATATGTATGGAGATGTTTACTTATTGGAAAAATGTGGTTGTTGGGGAAGATTAGCCATTAGGAGATCTTAGACATTCACAGAAAACATTTTACAAGGAAGGAAATAGTACTCATTATTGGATTAACAGTAAATTGATCAATCTGAAAAAATATACATCCTCTATTACTACTGAAATTATTAATGTGTATTGAAATGCATGTAGGAAGATAAGCTTCAGTAAGCCCACATAATAACTCATTTGACATGAAAAATATTCTGTTTGAACATAAAGCTGCATAGAGAAAGAATGGTGACTTTTTCTTCAGTCTGAATTAATTTATCTTACCCAAAACTTTTACCTTTTAGAATATATGGATACAGGATAGATATAGATATGCATATACATATATGCATATTTGATTTTTTTTTCTAGCATAAATTGTGGCAGCAGAAAAAATCAGTAGCTTTTGGGGCTATGGAGTCAAGGTAAAATAGCATGTGTAGGGCATTATTAGAGATGACCTTCTCTGCAAGTGGGGATAAAATAAATAGATAAGTTACTTGACAAAATATCCAAGGTTGATAAGGACATGTATCTTCCTCCATTTTGGGGTATAAGACATAAATAAGAATCTTTCAACCATTCTTTTCCACAAAATAAAATAGTTTTGTTTGTTTGCTTGTCTTTCAATTGTTGCATCTGTTTCCTTGTTAAGATTTTGTTTCCTTTTGCATCTTAGCCGTTTATAGTTAGAAGCTTGTTTTTTTTTTTTTTTCTTTTTAATCAGGGTAAGTAATTCAGCACTAGTTATATATTGGTATGAAATATAAGGAAGCTGATTAATATGACAAACATTACGTACCTATTTTAATGACACATAGAATCTCTTTTGATATGAACTTTACTGATAGATTAGCTTTTTGTTCTTAATCTGTGTGATGGCTCCCTAAAATATTAAGAAGGATTGTATATAAATGGAGTAATAGGTAGAGAATGATGTAACTCGTTTTTTATTTTTTTTATAACTTGTTTTTTAAACAAGGACACTTTCAGTAATGAAAAGAACACACAAAATAATTATCAGGTATCAACTGATCTATTAAAGGCATAAACTCAGACTTTCTTTGGAAGATTCAAGAATAGTGATAGCACAATATGCAGTAAAATTTACAGAATTCTTCCAGATTCCCTCATATAAAAGAAATATCTCTTCTTACATCATACTTCTTTATACTTTGAATAAACATGAGTATAGCCATTCCAGATGGCTGAAATATAAAGGTGGAATTATTCTATTTAAGAAGTCAAATTATAATGAATAAACGTCATTAGTGTGTAAATTGTCTAGGCTACTTTCATTATTCTATTTTCTTAGATTAATGCATCAAACTGGAGAAAGGACACTTCTGAGAAATTTTGTTTCAAGGAGAAGTGTGAAATATAGGATGGTTCCAGGGCACAGGAGTACAAATTATCCTCAAATGTTAGTGGAGGCTAGTCTCACTGCCTAAATGACTGGGCTGGCTTTAGGATTAGTGAGTTCTTGAAAGGGAATGCATAACTTGGGTAAAGAGACAGACAACACAAAAAGACAGCACACAAATATCCATCCCTTAACTCACCAGTTTATTTCATGGATATTTCAGGCTTCAGTCAGTTCAGTCACTCAGTCGTGTCCAACTCTTTGTGATCCCATGGCACGCCAGGCTTCCTTGTCTATCACCAACTTCCAGAGCTTGCTCAAACTCATGTCCATTGAGTTGATGATGCCATCCAACCATCTCATCCTCTGTCGTCCGCTTCTCCTGCCTTCAATCTTTCCCAGAATCAGGGTCTTTTCCAATGAGACCAAAGTGTTGGAGTTTCAGCTTCACCACAATCACAGAAAACAAATCAATTTCAGACTTACTTTAGAAATAAAATATGTTAAGAGTTTCAGAGTTGTAAAGGATAGCAGAGGTAACTTAAAATTCCTCATTTTTCAGATGAAGTTATTGAAACTTACAGAAAGTGAGAGATTTGGCCAAGATTAAAAATTTTTAAGAAATGTTACTATTGTCTTCTTAAATGAAAAAAAAATGTAGATAAAAATAAATTTTAAAACATACTCACCATTCAGTTTTGAGATAATAAGAGTATAATAGAAGTGAGTAAGAGATAGAAGTGAGTAAGAAAGAGTGTTCCTAAAGGATTTGTATAGCTTAATGAAAATTTAAAAATTTAGCAGAATAAGACATTCATTGACTACTTGTCACTTGAATTGTTAGGACAAGAATTAACTACTTTTATTATTTTTAACATTTGGGTATTCAGCAGTAGCAGAATTAAGTATCTAAAGTATTCTTAGAAATTTAGTAGAGATTTTTACAGCTTTGACCTTTCACTATTTCACACTAGGATTGGTTGCCAATTCTTTCTATTCCCACAGGTTACTGAGGCTATAAAAGAGAAGGGAATTGAATAACTAGCAAATTAGATGTATTATATGAAAAGGCCAAAAGGAAGTCTATAGCTTCATAATTCATGGAAAGTATAAGATATCAAAACATCGGAATGACAAGATATGTACTATGTGGGAAGGTAGGCGGGTGTTTTTTAATGCTTGCTAATAACTAGGTTTTTTAAACTCTCAGAATTCAACCTTGAAACAAAGTTTTACATTCCAATAATGTAGGACTGTCCAGGGGATTGCTGATAATGCTCTCATCCCGTTGGATGCTGACTAGACAGCTCTGATGAATGCTGCCCTGTAAAGACTGTGTAATACCAGCGACAGAAACTAACTTGAGATGACATAAAGCAGGAGGGACTGTATTAGGGCATATATTAACTCTGATTCTTTCTGATTAAAGGCAGTAATTTTTGTTCCTACTTTCTTATATATAAGACTAAAAAAAAAAATACTATATCAATCATCTACCCCTTCAACAACATCCCTGGCTCCCTCTATATCAAAGTGAAAGGACAGCATAAAAATTGTGCTTATTTGGAAGTATTTAGTGAACTTCTTACTAAGTGACTTTACTTTAACATATTCACATGGCTGAGGTATTTGAGTCATATTTGCAAAAAAAAAAAAAAATTACATTATAATACAAAACAAAATGGGCTTCACAGGTGGCACTAGTGTTAAACAACCTGGCTGCTAATGCGGGAGATGGTCAGGAAGATCCCTTGAAGGAGGGCAGAGCAACCCATTCCAGTATTCTTGCCTGGAAAATCCCATGGATAGAGGAGCCTGGCAGGCTACAGTCCATGGGTTTGGGAAAGAGTCAGACACAATTGAAGTGACTTAGCATCTGTGCATGAATAAAACAAAATAGAAGAAATATCAATATGATATTTAGCTGATAAAATGTTAACACTTTATGTGTAATAAAATTCGTGCATGTTTTATGTATTGAGACCAAGAGGAAACTACTAACCAAATAGTTCAAAACAGATATTCTCTCTTAGATCAGATAGTCTGGCAAAGGAAATAATTTTATTGCAACAATAATTATACAGCTAGATATATAAGAATAAATGGATTTGTAAGATATTCTCTAAAGGGAAACAATAAGTTGCTAATAGGACAAAATATAAATCATGATTTATGCAACAGTTATTAAGTGAAATTCATATATTGACAATCTATTTTGTCTCAGCTATTAAAAAATTGCAGTGTTATTTAATATCATTGGTAAGGTATTAGAAGGCTCAGTCACTCAGTTGTGTCCAATTCTTTGTGACCCCATGGACTCTATCCTGCCAGGCTCCTCTGTCCATGGAATTTTTCAGGCAAGAATACTGGAGTGGGATGCCATTTCCTACTCCAGGGGATCTTCTGACCCATGGATTGAACCTGTGTCTCCTGCATTGGCAGGCAGATTCTTTACTAGTGTGCCACGTGGTACACAAGCCCCCATACTACACTTGATCTTAGCTAAAAGGAAATTATAAATATTAAGAAATATAAAATGTTATGAATTTATAAATATATATGTATACCATAGCTATTTCTATACATAGACATAGAAAAATCTATGAAATAATAGATATAGAACATTTATTTCACTAAAGATATCATTATTACCAAATATATGCTAAAGGTTACTGGCCTTATCTTATATGCATTTAGGTTAAATTTTGAATTTAATAGATCTTATACAATTAAATATCTCACCTATAATTGTTCTCGAGTGTATGGTTGCATTAGATAGTTGCATAATTATAAGCTGGCTTAGAGAATAACTATATGAAACTATTTCTAATATAAAACTATTAGTAACATGAAGTTATTTCTAAACCACAGGGAAATAGTATAGAATGTTTTTATAAATTCAGTTTTTATGAGATAAATAGTAAGCTTAGCTCTTTGGGAATGCTTATTTTCATCATGAGGAAAGTAGAATGGACATCTATGAGAAATGGAATATATTACAAGTTAATGCTTGTGTTATGATCTAGCAAAATCAAGAAGAAAATTGACTAAGGAAAAAAAAGAAGTAAAAACTGAGGAACCAAACTCCCACACACAATACACACACAAGGTGTCCTATGCAGCGCAAGTGCTGGATACAAAGTTGCATAAAATATGGGCCTATGCTTTTACTCACTAAGGAAATAACTTCTAAATGCAAAAGTACTCCGTAGTATTGTGATTCTGTAATGTTTTTGAAATATAGCTTCAAATATAGTTTTAAAATCATATCTTTATTTTGCTTATTTGATATGCTTGCTACGTATATATACACATGCCCACATACACACAAATGTACACTTAAGATTTCCTCACTAAATTGAAATTTCTCACTTATAAAAGAAGTTTACTGTTAACTTCTCCAAGGCAAGGGTTTTCTTTTGCCCCTGAAAATTATCACCTAAACACAGCAACACAACACATGTCACACAGAAGGAAATCAATTGTACTTTGTAAGATTAATGGATTTAACAATTAATTAATGCATCTATAAATAATAATGACAGAAAACCTAAATTCTAAATGAAGTTTGTTCACCTTTGATTAAATTGCTTTAACTCTGTTTATAATATTTCCCCAAACCTCACTGTTGAGCATTATAACACTGAGAACTTTGATTCTTCATCTCAGAGATACACATTCTTAAAAATTGTTTTAAAACTTGAAAACTAATTTCAGTTTTAAAAGCCACAAATATGACTAAACATTTTAATTTAGAAAAAAACTAAAGCAATATCTGCTTCCTTCATTTACATATTTGAATTAAGTTGCATCTAAAAAGTTTTAACATTCAAAGAAAATATCTTTCATTTGTACATTTCAAATGCCAAGTATAAAATACTTCATATCTAGAAAATAGGCCTTTGGAATCTAAACTCATTATCACTGAAGTGTGAACTTCTAATTGTAGTACTTTTAATAATATATCTTCTACATATATATTTCTCAATGCCTACAAATTCAGGAAATGGGAAATTGAGAAGCTATAATGCAGAGGAGATTTATGCTAAGAAGATTCTGAGTTGTCACGATTAAAAATTTTCCACCCATTATGTGAATCTTATTGATCATTGCAGGAAGCATAAAAATGTGCTGGTCATTGATTTTCTTTGGCTACTGAATGTATTAGGCCTGACACATGTGATGGGTGGGCAAGTTTTCAAAGAAAGCTCAGTTAAGCTAATCTTAGTTCAGAGAAATAGTCACAATGGAATAAGAAAACTTGTAATTGCCGAAGCAAATAGAAGAGTCAGAGGACTATATTATTAGCCATATCAGGATAAAAATTAGATATGAGCCTTCCCAGGAGGCCACAGTAAAATGCATCAAGGCTTTGGTGCTGTTTTCACAAATGCAGCAATTACTGGATAAATTGGGTTTTAGCTTCTCACCCTTCAGTCAAGATAGTGAATGCAAAGCAATTAGTTGTTTCTGTCTTCTTGGTTAAGGGAGCGTATCAGAATTCCATCAAGTTCATAAAAATATAAATGAAGACATTAGATAATTGCATCCCACACGTGAGGCTGATAGTAATGCTGCTACCTATAAAGAGTTGGACATGACTGAGTGACTGAACTGAACTGAACTGATAAACTCAATATTTTGTTTCTAATGATTATTTCCTTAAAATCCATGTTCATCCATAAGTTGTATCATAGGTTACTAGACTAGAAAGAATGATCGCAAATGCAAATTGTAAAGACTTTTCCCTGGGAATCAAATTCCATTAAAAAATAAAGCTGGAAAGTATGATCTTACATCTCTGTTGGAAGCTGTCTACTGACATTAATACAATGTCAGAGTACAGTGTTATCTCTCAGTAGTACAGGATGGTGTCAAAATGCTATGTATATTTTTCCAGTACATTAAGTACCAGGGCACTGTGTATGCTTTAGGTGAAGATTAATTAAATTAGCACAAACCAAGTGGTCTTCTATGCCCACGAACAAGCACTGTATATTTTTTCAATCACCTTTCTCATTTTTCCATGCCATTTAACATAGAAGCATGCAATTCAAATTGGTAAGAATAAATGAAGACATATAGAATATTAATATCATATCCCAATTTAGTGAAACCCAAAAAGAAAACCACCATTCCCTGGGTATACTAACATGCCTTTCAGTGCCTTTGGAAATGTGTCCTTCAATACAAAAAAAAAAAAAAAAATTGTAAGTTATCAATCATGGGTGGTATATTTGAATTTTTAAATACATATTTTGCCTTTTGATATATTATCAAAGTATTATAAAAATTAAGTACTTAAAAATATTACAACTGTGTATTGGTTTGCAAACTGTCCCCAGAATACAAAGGGCAAGAATTACAAAGAAAGAAACAGGCCACTCCAGGTTTATCAATGGCAGATTTAATAAGCAAGGGGACTTACTTCTTAAGTTTGTCTTGGATGACTCCAAGATGAGTAGATTGACATACCCATCCACCAGAATCTTAAATTTTATATAGAGGCTTCACTGGGTTCAGTTACATTATACTATCCAGATGGTCAGAACAACACATTGCTTTCTGAAGGTGTCATCCTTGAAAATGGCTCTCACTATGGAAATGGTGAGACCAGCACACATGATAAGGACAGGAGAGAGGGAGAAGAGCCTGGGTGACGGCTTCGTTCCAACTCAAGGATAAGCTGGATGACCACCTCCAACACTCCACCAGTCCTCACTGGCTCTTACAATCTTCCTTTCCCCTCCCATTCCCATCCTGCCCTCCTGTCTTCTGCGATGTACCCTAGCCATCAGCAAGAGGTTTCATAGCATGGTGGTGGCTCTTTGGTGGCTCTCATTCTGCACTGGAGGCAGATACCTACAGTAATAATACAGGCACATGTGTGAAGAAAACACAGATAATGATAGTGATTCCCAAAATAAGTGACTTTTTTTTTCTTTTTTGCCAAGAATCCTGTGATCCAAACCATTATTTATGAAGTCCCCTAGGCTGTGGGTTGGATCATTCAGGTTGTTCACTTGTGACATCATGTGATGATACATTAGCAGATTTATCACTTATGAACACACAACATTCTGTTTAGCTAATGGCACAGATTCCGCCTTGCAGGTCAATAATAATATTCAAGTTCATTCTATTTTCGAGGACAGTTTTTGTCATTAAAGATTAGTGTTCAGTAAAGACAGGCTTTGTTAGCTATCATTTAAGTCTTGTTGGGTGAATTTAGTAAGGGCTACAATATCCTCCAGGTCAATGGATAGAACAAAGATGGCAACCAAATGATTGCACCAGTGGGAAATGAATGTGCCAATCTGGCCTTGAGGAGAGGGTAACTTAACTTGTTTGTGGGCATTATTCATGATGGTAGGGGGTGGAAGTACTGTCAAGCAGGAGGAGTGGACTAGGGGTGACATAGGCCGGACTAGGACCTCCATATTCTCCACTTTTTCAATTGCATGTGTATAATATGTTTCAGCAGGTCCAACTTGCAGTAGAACAAAGGGATTGCAGTTCCCCCTCACCCAGGGGTACAAAATAACTAAACATTCCCAGTAGGATATCTCATTGCAAATTCCAGTAAATAGCACCTTTCACAAACTCAGTGGGACTTGGTATTCTCAGCAGCATAGCACTTTGATTGAACATGAGAGCTGGGTCAGTAGCTCTCCCATAACTTGCATACCTTTACAATATTGGATGGTATGTGTCTCCAATCTAGCACATGACTTACAATTCAAATGTATTAAAGCTTGGTTTGTATGTGTATGTGACTTGTTTAGTCATGTCCAACTCTTTGCAACCCTATGGACTGTAGCCCACCAGGATCCTTTGTCCAAGGAATTGTCCAGGTAAGAGTATTGGAGTGGGTAGCCATTCCCTTCTCCAGGGGATCTACCCAAACCAAGGGTCAAACCTGGGTCTCCTGCACTACAGGCAGATTCGTTACCATCTGAGCCACCAGGGAAGCCCATATTAAAGCTGAGAGTAGTACTTTATTCCCCTTGGCCAGATGATTTTACCCAGCAGTTTAATCTGTTGTTTAACATTCCTTTTTTTTTTTTTTTTTCCATCAGCCCTGTTGCTTACCAGTTATAGTGGAGCTAGAACTTCCAACGTCATGTTTTTTTGCCTAGTCTTATGTATTATGAACTTTGATATATGAACCCTGATCACTGTCTGTTCAATGAGGGTATCATGGTACTCAGTTTCACTAATCTTCTAATGGTGGCAGTCAGGTTTTCACAGTAACAAAAAATTTGGGTTAGGCCTGATAACAGTGTCCACACAAATCAAGGCATATTTGGAACCTTTCACTCAGAGGGATGGGGCCAATATAATTGATTTGTCAGTCCCTCATCAGTTGGGAACTCTGATGGGAAGCCTCATGCTCCTTTGGTCTTGGGTATTCTTTAGAACACACAAGACATACTGTTACTGCTTTAACCAAGTCACTGTATTTTAAGGGCAATTCAATAACCTTGTCTACAAGTCATTCTTCATGGGTGTTCTGGTGGCTGGTCTTTCTGTGTACCCAATCTGCTGTATCTATTAAAATGTTGGCTGCTAGGTCTTGTAGTTGGGCTAGAGCATCAGTTTTTTGATTGTCAGTGGGTGTTAGCACCTCATGGGCCAGGATATGCAAAACAGAGAGGGCTGCCCCAGGCTCTTAAAAGTGAACCCAAATGTCTTTCCACATATCTTGATCCCACAAGGGCTCACTGGTAATTATCTACCCCTCAAATTCACATTGTCTAAAACTCAAGGTTAATTCATTTAGAACAGCCCAACTGTCATGCAAAGAGTTAATGGCCAAAGTTTATGAGTGATCACCAGCCAAACCACCTTGAATTTAGCCCATCAGCTGCTATGGTTCATTCCTGTTTCCATCCAGATAGTGTCAGTGTTGGGCTGAATGGTAACTGCAGTCCATCTGGGCACCTTGCCCCTGACTAAGCCCACCTGTATACCAGGCATCAGCTACTGTTTCCCTACTCCCTATTTAGGGACCACAGGAACCACTACTGGAATAGGGCCTGAGATGTTTGGAGAATATACATACTCTACAAAACCTAGCTGAACTCACAATTCTGGAGGACAGGATATTACTCTGCTGCAAATAGGCAAGTCACTTAATCACAGTAAGAACTGGAGCCATGGAAGGAAGTACTGACAGAAACTATTCACAACCTGCTCCTAGATAGGAAGAGAAGTTTTTACCTCAGTAAGCTGTTTCTTCATCAGATGCTCTACCTGAAGGAGCACTGTGTAAACTGCAAGGAGTTGCGGCTCTATGGGGCTATATAGGGTTCTGTCACCTTCCAAAGTTTCTTCCTTCCGTTGTCTCTGCCACAATGCCCAATCCATTCCTTCTGAGGGTCACAGTTACATCTGTCTTAAGTGGTCAGTTTTCCTGGGAGATGCCCAGAACTTTAATCTGCTTCACTAGTATTTATACTGGAGAAGGTGATGGCACCCCACTCCAGTACTCTTGCCTGGAAAATCCCATGGGTGGAGGAGCCTGGTAGGCTGCAGTCCAAGGGGTCGCGAAGAGTCGAATACGACTGAGCTACTTCACTTTCACTTTTCACTTTCATGCACTGGAGAAGGAAATGGCACCCCACTCCAGCACTCTTGCCTGGAAAATCCCGTGGGTGGAAGAGCCTGGTAGGCTGCAGTCCCTGGGGTCGAGAAGAGTTGGACACAACTGAGCAACTTCACTTTCACTTTTCACTTTCATGCATTAGAGAAGGAAATGGCAACCCACTCCAGTGTTCTTGCCTGGAGAATCCCAGGGAGGCGGAGTTGAACACGACTGAAGTGACTTAGCAGCAGCAGCAGCAGTATTTATACATTCTCAAAGATGGCTTGCAGCCCTAGCCTCACACATACCCTTTATTTACCAAGTGGTATAAGGGAAAGAGGCACTGTGCCAGGTGGGGAATAAAAGTAGTCCTTTAAAACACCCCCCAATCCCTAAAAATGGCTTGTATCTCTTTCACATTGTTAAGGGTAGGATAGGCTTACATGTTCTGAATTACAACTCTGGAACAACAGAAGTCTTACCCAACCAAACAACTCTCCAAAACTTTATAGTGGTGCCTGAGCCTTGACTTTTCTGTGGGTTCACTGCTCATCTCTTTTCTTTGCAGTTGTTTCAGCAAGGTTTGCAGAATGTCCTGCAGAAAGGCAGTCTTCACATATGAGCATTATACCATCAGTGTAGTGGGCCCATTTTACTAATGTGGGGAAGGAGAACAGGTACATCAGGCTACCATCCCATTACATATTGTGGGACTCTGTGGGTAGCCTTGGAGAAACATTTGAAAAGTCCATTGTTGCACCTTCCACATGAAAGCAAATTGATCATATGACTCAGAGTCTGGGGGTGTACTGAAAAATGCATCTGCTAAGTCCAGTACAGCATGGTGAGTTCCTAGGACCCAGGCCAAGTTTACCTATGATGGTGATAATCTTGGATACAGCTGTGTGGTTGGGGCAGTGCTTTTTTGTTGTTGTTGTTTTAATTCACAGTCATCTACCATTAGCCATCTGACTTTATTTCACTGGCCATACTGGGCTGTGGAAAGCATTATGGGCAGGGTGTACAATACCCAGTAGGTGCATTTCTTGGATAGTTTCTCTTTTTTATTTATACTCCCACTCCCAGGCAATTTATATCAGTAATCACCCTTTAGTGTTTCTCCTCAGCATAATTTGATTACTCTAACTCAGAGGCAGAATTAACTGACAGTTTTTCCCGAGTTTGACCTTGAGGATATCAATGTCTAATATATTTTGTAGTCCTGAAAAGATAAATTCCTCCTATTCTCATTGGAGAAAACACCAATTTTCAGTGCCAAAAGAACCATAATGATTTGCCTTCCATAACCATCAATGGTATTGAGAGGGGCAGAGCAGCTGCCTATGGTTTATTTCTGTAGGAACAGTGAATAGACAGCTCAATGTGAAACCCCTGAATGCCTCTAGAAGCCCTCACCTAGAAGAAATCTTGACCTACATCTTACACCATAGGCATAGGAGGCATGCATCCTTAGTAGAACTGTATCACTGAGTTCTCTCTAGAGCAGGCATCATAGGGGCAGGTGAGGCAGGTCTGAACTGTTGTTCAAATTTTAAGACCTTTATAGGCAGATCAACATAGCACCAGGTTGCCAGTCTGTTTTTTAGGTGGAATCCTGGCAGCAATGAGGTCAATTCACATTCAGTTCAGTTCAGTCACTCAGTCGCGTCTGACTGTTTGCGACCCCATGAATCACAGCACGCCAGGCCTCCCTGTCCATCACCAACTCCCGGAGTTCACTCAGACTCATGACCATTGAGTCAGTGATGCCATCCAGCCATCTCATCCTCTGTCGTCCCCTTCTCCTCCTGCCCTCAATCCCTCCCAGCATCAGAGTCTTTTCCAATGAGTCAACTCTTCGCATGAGGTGGCCAGAGTACTGGAGTTTCATATTAGCTTCAGGCTTATTTTACTGGACTCTTGTAGAGGCCAGCCCACTGTGGCAGTCATTCATTTCTCTTCTTATCACAGTGCAATATGCACAGTTTCTCAAACAAACACGTTAGGCTAGCTGACATTTCAGGGATGTACCCATACACAAACATCTAACATATAGATAATCCCTCTCAACCTAGATGTAGGTAGCTAACTTGGAATTCCCCATGTGGATACCTCTTTTCCAAGGCTCATTTCTTTAGTCTCCTGGCTGGCTAGCCAATTTTTGGTCCACCAACTGGCTCTATACATGGAGGGAAAGAAGAGACTGAAAAACACCCTGACAAACTACCCCAGATTGGCATGTAGCAGGTTTAATAAACAAGGGAACGTATAAAGGAGGCTTGTCTTAGATGGGCATAAGTGAGCAGATGTTTGCACCCATGGGTCAGAAAAAGTTTAAAGGGGGTTCGGGGGTTCAGTAACATACCATCCAGTTGGTCTTGACAATAAGTTACTCTCTCAAGGTTGCATCTTCAAACATGGCTCCTCCTGTAGAAGGGGGATCAGAATGTACATTCCAAGGATGAGGGGACAGTGGTGAAGAACATTTAATTGAGCTCTAATTGAGTTCCCAGTTGGGGACGTCTAATGCGGTCCAGCTCATGGGTCAGCTGGCAGTCATGTCCTCCAGATAACCTCCTCTGACATTATAGTATGTCATTACTGTTACTTACAACCTGGCCTTTAGGGGCATGACACCTGTGCAGAGTAAGACCAGGTCAAGAAAGAAGCTCAGCAGTAGTTTCTAAGGCTTCGTATTTGAGGAAAGTGAAGCTCATGTGATTCCATTTATTTGCTTGCGTTTTTTTTTTTTTTTTCTGAGCAAATTAATTACAGTATCAGGATTTGAATATAGAACTTCACATTATAAGTCTAATGCTCTTTGTTCCTGCTCCAAATGTTTCTAGTGATTCTTTTTCTTTAATTAAAAATCCAAGAAGTAGTTTAAAGACTGATGTGCTGTAATTGAAAAAAAATGGCACTGGTTATGGAACCCAATAGGCTTTAGAAGATATATAATTTTACCTCTTTGGATCGATTTTACCTCTCCTCTTCTAACATTCTACCATTTTCTGAAAAAAAATAATTCCTATAACATTTTATTTTTCTCCATGACCCTTATATATATATATATATTTTTTTAAGGGGCAGGTTTCATTTTCATTATGGTTTGTTTCAAAATATGCATTTTAAAACTCAGATAGAAATGATGACATTATATAAATACAACTGCTGTAAGGAAAACTAAAATGTTTTAATGATAGAATTTCCTCTGGGGAGCATATGTTTTGTAAGTGATATGTCATATAATGTTGTACTGAATATGACCAAAACCTTATCAAGAAACCAATTTATACTCAACAACTACTTGCAGAATACTTAGGTAAAGAAATTTATAGCACAACTTCATACTGTATTCTAGTATGGAGATTGGAGGGACATGGAGACAATGTGGAGTCTTGTTAGAGGATGAAGACCAAAGTGAAAATAGAAATGTTGGATTTAGAGAAGGTTTGATAGTTTTCTCTAAATATTTGAGACTATCTTATAAATATGGCTTTGTCATGTTTGGCGTATTTCCAAAGCATAGATATGGAAACTATGGGTAAAAGTTACAGAGATAGGCTTTGGTTCAAAAAAGGATAAACAATTTATTTTGAGAGTTAGAAATTTACAAATAGGAATGATCTGACCCATTAACGTTGGACACACCAAAATATTAAGGCTCAAAGACTCTTTCCTGATAAGGCAGCATTGTTTTCTTAGGCTTATCATAAGAAGACAATGACTTAAAACAGTACTGCAAATTTCTTAATGTTATCTATTTAACAGAGGAAAAACTAAATCAGCTTTAAAAGTTGAGGGTTTGTTGAAATTTCAATCTACTATTGGTAATTCCTTTTGAAGTTCTTATGTATTTTCACTTGATTATTACAAAAAAGAAAAATCAGTTCAGTCACTCACCTGTGTCTGATTCTTTGCAACCCCACTGGACTGCAGCACACCAGGTTTTATGCATCATTAATTCCTGGAGCTTCCTCAAACTCAAGTCCATCAAGTTGGTGATGCCTTCCAACAATCTCATTCTCTGTGGTCCCCTTCTCTTCCTGCCTTCAATCTTTCCCAGTATCAGGGTGTTTTCCAAGGAGTCAGTTCACATCAGGTGGCCAAAGTACTGGAATTTCAGCTTCAGGATCAGCACTTCCAAAGAATTTTCAGGACTGATTTCCTTTAAGATTGACTGGTTTGATGTGCTTTCTGTCCAAGGGACTCCCATGAATCTTCTCCAACACTACAGTTCAAAAGCACCAATTCTCTGGTGCTCAGCTTTCTTTACAGTCCAACTCTCGCATTCAAACATGATTATGGGAAAAACCATAGGTTTCATTAGAAGGGCCTTTGTCAGCAAAGTAATAATTCTGCTTTTTGATATGCTGTCTAGATTGGTCATAGCTTTTCTTCCAAGGAGCAAACCTTTTAATTTCATGCCTGTGGTCATCATCTATGGTCAGTGATTTTGGAGCCCAAGAAAATAAAGTCTGTCACTGTTTCCACTCATTGCCCATCTATTTGCCATGAAGTAAAGCAAAACGGCTGTCTTGGGAGGCCTTACAAATAGCTATGAAAAGAAGAGAAGCAAAAAGCAAAGGAGAAAAGGATAGATATAAACATCTGAATGCAGAGTTCCAAAGAATAGCGAGATAAGAAAGCCTTCTTCAGAGATCAATGCAAAGAAATAGAGGAAAACAAAAGAATGGGAAAGACTAGGGATCTCTTCAAGAAAATCAGAGATACCAAAGGAATATTTCATGCAAAGATGGGCTCGATAAAGGACAGAAATAGTATAGACCTAATAGAAGCAGAAGATATTAAGAAGAGATGGCAAGAATACACAGAAGAACTGTACAAAAAAGATCTTCATGACCCAGATAATCACGATGGTGTGATCACTCATCTAGAGCCAGACATCCGGGAATGTGAAGTCCAGTGGGCCTTAGAAAGCATCACTACGAACAAAGCTAGTGGAGGTGATGGAATTCCAGCTGAGCTATTCCAAATCCTGAAAGATGATGCTGTGAAAGTGCTGCACTCAATATGCTGGCAAATTTGGAAAACTCAGCAGTGGCCACAGGACTGGAAAAGGTCAGCTTTCATTCCAATCCCAAAGAAAGGCAATGTCAAAGAACACTCAAACTACCGCACAATTGCACTCATCTCACACGCTAGTAAAATAATGCTCAAAATTCTCCAAGCCAGGCTTCAGCAATATGTGAACCGTGAACTTCCTGATGTTCAAGCTGGTTTTAAAAAAGGCAGAGAAACCAGAGATCAAATTGCCAACATCCGCTGGATCATGGAAAAAGCAAGAGAGTTCCAGAAAAACATCTATTTCTGCTGTATTGACTACTCCAAAGCCTTTGACTGTGTGGATCACAATAAACTGTAGGAAAAATCTGAAAGAGATGGGAATACCGCACCACCTGATCTGACTCTTGAGAAATTTGTATGCAGATCAGGAAGCAACTGTTAGAACTGGACATTGAATAACAGACTGGTTCCAAATAGGAAAAGGAGTTCATCAAGGCTGTATATTGTCACCCTGGTTATTTAACTTATATGCAGAGTACATCATGAGAAACTCTGGACTGGAAGAAACACTAACTGGAATCAAGATTGCCAGGAGAAATATCAATAACCTCAGATATGCAGATGACACCACCCTTATGGCAGAAAGTGAAGAGGAACTCAAAAGCCTCTTGATGAAGGTGAAAGTGGAGAGTGAAAACGTTGGCTTAAAGCTCAACATTCAGAAACGAAGATCATGGCATCTGGTCCCATCACTTCATGGGAAATAGATGGGGAAACAGTGGAAACAGTGTCAGACTTTATTTTTCTGGGCTCCAAAATCACTACAGATGGTGACTGCAGCCATGAAATTAAAAGATGCTTAGTCCTTGGAAGGAAAGTTATGATCAACCTAGATAGCATATTCAAAAGCAGAGACATTACTTTGCCAACAAAGGTTCATCTAGTCAAGGCTATGGTTTTTCCTGTGGTCATGTATGGATGTGAGAGTTGAACTGTGAAGAAGGCTGAGCACCAAAGAATTGATGCTTTTGAACTGTGGTGTTGGAGAAGACTCTTGAGAGTCCCTTGGACTGCAAGGACATCCAACCAGTCCATTCTGAAGGAGATCAGCCCTGGGATTTCTTTGGAAGGAATGATGCTAAAGCTGAAACTCCAGTACTTTGGCCACCTCATGCGAAGAGTTGACTCATTGGAAAAGACTCTGATGCTGGGAGGGATTGGGGGCAAGAGGAGAAAGGGACGACAGAGGATGAGATGGCTGGATGGCATCACTGACTTGATGGACATGAGTCTTAGTGAACTCTGGGAGTTGGTGATGGACAGGGAGGCCTGGTGTGCTGTAATTCATGGGGTGGCAAAGAGTCGGACACGACTGAGCAACTGATCTGATCTGATCTGATCAGAATGGAACGGGATGCCATGATCTTTGTTTCTGGAATGTTGAATTTTAAGGCAGCTTTTTCATTCTCCTTTTTACTTTCATCAAGAGGCTCCTTAGTTCTCCTTCACTTTCTGCCATAAGGATGGCATCATCTGCATATATGAGGTTACTGACATTTCTCCCAGAAATCTTGATTCCAACTTGTATTTCATCCAGCCCAGCATTTCACATGATGTACTCTGCATATAAGTTAAATAAGCTGGGTGACAATATACAACCTTGATGTACTCCTTTCCTGATTTGTAAGTAGTCTCTTGTTCCATGTTCAGTTCTAACTGTTGCTTCTTGACTTTCACACCGATTTCTCAGGAGGCAAGTAAGGTGGTCTGGTATTCCCATCTCTTGAATTTCCACAGTTTGTTGTGATCTACACAATCAAAGGCTTTGGCATAATCAATAAAGCAGAGATAGATTTTTTTTTTTTGTATTCTTTGGCTTTTTGATGATCCACCAAATGTTGGCAATTTGATCTCTGGTTTCTCTGCCTTTCCTAAATCCAGTTTGCACATCTGGAAATTCATCATTCATGTACTATTGAAGCCTGGCTTAGAGAATTTTGAGAATTACTTTGCTAGCGTGTGAGATGAGTGCAAGTGTGTCGTGGTTTTAAGTTTCTTTAGCATTGCCTTTCTTTGGATTGGAATGAAAACTGACTTTTCCAGGCTTGTGGCCATTGCTGAGTTTTCCAAATTTGCTGGCATATTGACTGCAGCACTTTAATTGCATTATCTTTTAGGATTTGAAATAGCTGAACTGGAATCCCATTGCTTCCACTAGCTTTGTTTGTAGTGATGCTTCTTAAGGCCCACTGACTTTGCATTCCTGGATGTCTGGCTCTAGGTGAGTACGATCACACCATCGTGGTTATCTTGGTCTTTAAGATCTTTTTCTATAGTTCTTCAGTGTAGTCTTGCCACCTCTTCTTAAGATCTTCTGCTTTTATTGTCCATACCATTTCTGTCCTTCTCCCCATACCTTTATTCTGTCATCTATTTATTATTTATTTAAAAAATCTAAAACTGTCATTGACATGTCAACTTTAGTAAAATGAAGATCCCCTGGAGAAGGAAATGGCAACCCACTCCACTATCCTTGCCTGGAAAATCTCATGGACAGAGGAGCGTGGTGGGCTACAGTCCATGGGGTCACAAAGAGTTGGCCATGACTGAGCAACTAACACTTAACACTTATGTTTCTATCAGCACTCCAATACCCTTCTCTCCTTTCCATCCTGTAGGTGTCAAAAATCGTTACAAGGCAATATGATGATAAGCATTAAGACAGAATGGTAAAAATGAGATAAAATGTGAATGAAGAAAGATGACTCTTAAACAACAGGATGTAATCTAAATGACCTACTTATAGGCTTGTAAAGATATATCTCAAGAGATCCATAACCTTGCTGCTTTAAAATTTTTACCATAGGATCTATTTTGTTTTGTTAAACGGTCCCTGCATCCCAGATTTCTTGAAATAATAGGCTATAGCTACATATTTTTGCCTCTGTAGAATATGATCAAATTCAGTGACAATGTCCATAGAAAATATAAACTGTGGTCTTTTTTTCAGCTGTACATAAAAAAAAATTGTAATTATTTTTCTCTATTTTGATGTATTGGATATTTCATTGTCCAGCAAAAAGTCAGTCTGTGGATTTTGCTATCACAACTCTAAGCAGCAAGATGATGAGTCATAACAAGTTTTGCTTATTATCTTGCTCTAAGCAACAAGATGACAAGTTTTAAATCATATGGAAATAGTAATTAATATAGTAAGAATTATAATAAATAAGTTACTATATGCCTATTACAAAAGCCATCTTCTTTTATCTTAATTATCTGGTATATCTGAAATCTGTGTAACTTAGAATGGATAACTAAGCTTTATCAATAAATTAGTAAGATAATGTAATTTGCAGTTGAAACAAAGAATGAATTGAAAGTCATAATGTTGTTGCTCATTCACAAGCATTGTTATCTGTCTTTTCAATGATTACCATATGAAAGTTAAATGATATGAATGTTTAATAAAGAACTTTGTGAAACATATGTTAAAATTAACTATTGGACTTGATATTTGGCAAAACTAATATAATTATGTAAAGTTTAAAAATAAAATAAAATTAATTAAAAAAAGAATTAACTATTGGTGTTTCATTTCAGGTCAGATATAATCTACCCCCCTCCCCCAATCATGGTATAGCAGACCAGTGGAGTGACTTGTGGATTTCTCTTGCAGGAATATGAGGAATAGCATAATTTTTGAAAGATAAAATTCTGAAATATTTATGCATGTCACATCACAGTGATCTGGAATATAAATGCAAGAGTTAAGGAGTAATTATAATGTCTATATATGTGCCCAAGCAATAATATACACAAAACAGTTATAATGTCATTTTATTAGAACTAGAAATAATATTTACCAATTGTAATATTAATCTATGTACAATGAAAGTTATTCTCTGATTATGATATCAGAATACCTTATCCAGTATTATTTGACTACCTGAAAGTGTACCAGAAGGGCTCCAAAGCATAAGTGAAATAGATTTATTAGGCATTATTAAATATATAAATTAAACATATACTATTTTATTCTTTCCCAAACATGTTTCAATTAACTATTTTTTCACATTTTGATATTAAAGAGTGTTTTAGAACCAAAGGCTTCCCTGGTGGCTCAGACAGTAAAGAGCCCTCTTGCAATGCAGGAGACCCAGGTTCGATCCCTAGGGCAGGAAGATTCCCTGGAGAAGGGAATGGCTACCCACTCCAGTATTCTTACCTGGAGAATTCCATGGACAGAGGGGCCTGGTGGGTTATAGTCCATGGGGTCACATAGAGTCAGACATGATTGAGTGACTTTCACTTAGTCCAAAGGAGTATAGATGGAATATTTGTATATACACACACAAGAAATTCACTAAGATAAAACATTTCTTGGACAAATGGATTCAAATAAGGAGGCGATTTTGCTTAGCTTAATTTAAGTTTCGGTGTATTGATCTCTAAAATGTATAGATAGATCACTCCAGTACTCTTGCCTGGAAAATCCCATGGACGGAGGAGCCTGGTAGGCTGCAGGGGTCACTGCAGGGGTCATGGGGTCACTAGGAGTCGGACACGACTGAGAGACTTCACTTTCACTTTTCACTTTCATGCATTGGAGAAGGAAATGGCAACCTACTCAGTGCTCTTGCCTGGAGAATCCCAGGGATGGGTGAGCCTGGTGGCCTGCCGTCTATGGGGTTGCACAGGATTGAAAACAACTGAAGTGACTTAGCAGCAGCAGCAGGCATATTAAGGGGGTAAAGCAATCAAAGAACAGAAAAGTACTTTAGCTTTCCTCATTGTTCAGATTATGTAGATATGTACTTATTTTCACATTAAAATTTTGAAATAATACAAAGAGACTGTTACATGTTACAGTGAAGATCTGGAAAGTAGGATTGGGAAAGAAGAGATTTAATTTTTATTTCTCATGTGTTTGAATTATGTTGTGGCTATGTATAATTTTTATTATGGCAAGTGAAGAGTCACAATGGTTGTTAAATTATGATTTCTAGGATAATTTCTCATTAATGTAAACTAAATGAAATTTATTCAATTATAATTGTAGATAAATGTTTTTTTTATCATTTTGGCCTATAGCAAAATAAAACAAAATGAAGATAAGAAACTCTGATTATTAACTAAATTTTTTATTGGTTGATCATTGTGGATTATAACAGTATGCAATATGTATTTTTCAATAAAGTTTTTCACTACATATATTTGTAGGAATCAGTTCTGGTATCTTCTGGAATTTGACATAAATTTGGTTTTCCTCCACTGCAAGAAGTCTTGTCTTAAAGTATATTACAAAAGTTGCCTCTGTTGCTGTTCTTATATTCAAGCAAAAGAAAACATATATCTGAAGATGGGCTTCCCAGGTGGCTCTCGTGGCCACTTACAAATGTAGGAGACTTAAGCAACACAGGTTCGAATCCTGTGCCAGGAAGATCCCCTGGGGATGGGCATGATAACCCACTCCACTATTCTTGCTTGGAGAATCCCATGGACAGAGGAACCTGGCAGGCTGCAGTCCATATGGTGGCAAAGAGTTGGACACAACTGAGGTGACTTAGCATGCATGCACTCATACTTGAAGATACTTAAGTGAGAACATGTGATTATATAATTTAGAAATGGTCTTGTTTGTTATTAACTTGAAACAGATGATAAACAATGATTTTATGATTTGGACAAATGATGTCAATTACTTCAAAATAACCGACATTTCTAAAATTTAAAGTTGTTTATAAATTAATCAGTAGAAATGGCACTTCATTTTTTACTTGCTGGCAAAATTGTAGAAGAATTACAAAATTCTGACTATATTTATAAAACTGAAAATGTTGTTAAGTTATGCTGTAACCACATATTTTTGACTTGCTTCTAAATCCCATAAAATATCCCTGTGAAGTCATTATAATTGTAAACTTTCATTTTGATGATTTTATTCTGGTTCAATGTTTTCCAGTTCAGTTCAGTTCAGTCTCTCAGTCGTGTCCGACTCTTTGAGACCCTATGAATTGCAGCACGCCAGGCCTTCCTGTCCATCACCAACTCCCGGAGTTCACTCAAACTCATGTCCATCGAGTTGGTGATGCCATCCAGCCATCTCATCCTCTGGAGTCCCCTTCTCCTCCTGTCCCCAATCCCTCCCAACATCAGAGTCTTTTCCAATGAGTCAACTCTTTGCATGAGGTGGCCAAAGTACTGGAGTTTCAGCTTTAGCATCATTCCTTCCAAAGAACACCCAGGACTGGTTGGATCTCCTTGCAGTCCAAGGGACTCTCAAAAGTCTTCTCCAACACCACAGTTCAAAATCATCAATTCTTCGGCACTCAGCTTTACCTCCTGGCAAAATTAAAAAAAAAAAAATTCTAAGTTTGTTTTCTATTTTAACATTTTAATTAATATTTTATTTTAATATTTTAAATTATTTATTTTAATATTTTAATTAAATTTTATTATTTAATCTTTTAATATTTCCATTTATATTTTAATATTATTTTAATATTTCTATTAACTGTTTTAATAGAAACATTTTAATATTTATTTTAAATTTCTATTTTAATATTTCTGCTAAATGTAGTAAGGGGAAAAGAATTTAAAATTTAAATTCACTTTAATTTCATTACTAAATACCCATTAGGGAAAACATTTTTCTGTGAAGATAATTAATAATTTTAAAGAGTCTTTTCAACTTGCATTTTCCTGCAAGAAAATAGATAACACAGACATTTGGGAAAATAGAAAATTTGTATTTCTAGATCTGATATGATCCATATATACACTGGGAATGTGACAACATGAATATCCAAAATTAAGCATAAAAAATGTATATTATTTTTGCAAAGTAGGTCCCACAAATAATAATCTATTAATATCAAAAATAAATAAAAGATTTTGCCCCTTATATGCTTACCTGGTTTCTAATTTGTTTTCAAAATTGTGAAAAGATACTTCCTGACAGAGAGGTTTTACTTTATGAGCCCCTTCTCTTATATATTCTCTCATACATACATTTCCAAAATGTCTATCAAGTAACTATTCTCTGTAATGAATTACTTTTTACCTCTATCGGAAAACATAGTATTTGGAGGGGTAGAGGAAGAAAACATTGCTAAGTAAGGTCCATCCTGAGTAAAGTGTAAGCACTAAACACATGTCATTATTTTTGTATACAGCCAATAGCAAAAGGTAGGTGGCAAACTTTTATTATTTTTGTTGTTGTTGTTTTGTAATATTTTTTGACTCAAATACATGAATGTATTTCCTAACTGGGGGGTGGCGATTAACTGTGAAAATTTTATTTTTAAATGTTTAAAGTAAAGATGTCAGTGAGTAGTTGAATGGGTGATGGGTGATGAGATGAGGTTGACAAAAATGGCTAGGCAAGGCTCTGATACCAAATCAGCCTGTAGGACTAAGTCATCTGAGAAAATATGGGAGCAATTTAATCAGGAAACATGATTTAATGGTATGTGGAAAGCAACATTTTAATGAAAATATAAAGCTAATATTAGAATAAAACTGAATTATGTGTAAATCTTCAGAGTTATTTAAATAAATTTGTTGAGAATTAGTGTGACTTAGAGGAAACATAACAATTCAAATCTTGATTTTGCCAATTAAGAAGTAATAATTGAATTTACCTGAATTATTTAAATAATCTGCAATTCCTCTTCACATGTTAAATGTGTACAAGTTATATTCCAATAATTAAGTGAGATTAAAAATGCAGTGTTCAAATAGGTGAATGGATCCATAGAAAATGTTCCATACTGTTATTATTGTTAATGCTTTATATTTTATTAATAGCATAATTACTTTGTTATAGAAGAGAATTCTCCTTCAATATGTGGAGACACTGTGTCTACAGTAACTTTAAATTTTAAGTCATTTGGTCGTGACTAAAATGTTGATGTAGGAAAATATAATAACAAGACCTTTATTGCTGTTCTTGTGAAATTAAAGTTTTCTGAGGCCAAACACTAAAGTCCATTAATTTCATGTCCAGGCTCAGAGGAGCCTTATAGGCTATACAGTGCATGGGGTTGCAAAGAGTCAGACATGACTGAAGTGACTTAGCAAAGCATTTAAACAATAAAAAACTCCATTAATATTAACTCTCCTTTTCAGAAAGAGTTTTACCACATCCCAGCCTGACAACACCAACATCAAGATTTATCAAACTGTTAATAAAAATTTTCAGTATCAAAAGATTATGTCTAAAAAACTTGTTTACATTATATTCAAATTAGGCTGTTCTATCTGAAAGATAATATTGTTTATCTGAACATTTTCATGTTAATATTTAAATTCCCCAGTGCAAGGAGATGATCTGATATTTAGGAAAAAATTAATGAATGTTTGCTGAAATAATTAACTGATTTATTAACTGATTTCTTATGTCAGTGTCTAAAGTCATTAATATTAGGCTATTCAAGAACTAAAGAATACGTATAAGTAAAAGCAGTATTTGAATCAAATGTAGAATCACTAGAATAAACATTTGAATTTCCAAGTATACAGTTCAAAATGCTATTAAAATATATAACATGTTATACTCTAAGTTATCTGTCCACCTTATTACTTGTTCTCTCTCCTCTTCTGGATATTATTTTGATCCTCTATTAGTGCCTTGCATATAGTAATTAATGCTTATTGAATATGTCAGTGATGATGCATAGAGTAAAACACAAGAGTGCAAAGATAAAACTAGCTTTCTTTTTGGACAAAGGGTTCACAATGATTATTGGGAATTTATCCTTTTCTGAATGACCCATGTAACAGATGGTTTTTACTGTCTATGACTGTAAGACAGTAAAATATTCCAAGTTCAAATATGATTTTGGAGAAGGTATCAGGGCAAAAAACAAAATTGTATGAATTTAATAATTTTTAAGAACAGTATTGAAGGCTCTTTCCAGTATTTTCATGATATACATTTTAATTCTTGTTTTCCAAAAGAGAAATCCTGTTCAAGAAGAGTATGACCTCTGCTATGACTTAGAACGAATTAATAGAAAATAAAACTGGCAATAATTTTTAAAAGGTGAATTCCCAATACCTTATACAATATTCTGAGACTCCTTATATTTCATTGTCCTCTGGCTTCAGGACACATTCCATTGGTAGCACATTTCTTGCATTAAGGATCTTACAATATTAGTAGTAAATTTTATTACTTTATCTATGTTATCTTTTATAGTGGCAGAATCTTAGCCCTAGATTTATGCATCAGGTGTATGATCTAGCAGAAACTATTTCATGGAAACGTTTTCTTCTGTCTAAAATTTCCCTGCTGGTAATTTTACCAGCAAAAACAACCACTCTGCTTTGTATTGACTTTCAATGATGCTTTTTATAGGCATCAGTTCAGTTCAGTTCAGTCATTCAGTCATGTCCGACTCTGTGATCCCATGGACTGCAGCATGCCAGGCTTCCCTGTCCATCACCAACTCCATCACCAACTCCCAGAGCCTCCTCAAACTCATGTGCATCGAGTCGGTGATGCCATCTGCAGGCATGCTATGCTATGCTAAGTCACTTCAGTCGTGTCCGACTCTGTGTGACCCCATAGACGGCAGCCACCAGGCTCCCCCATCCCTGGGATTCTCCAGGCAAGAACAATGGAGTGAGTTGCCATTTCCTTCTCCAATGCATGAAAGTGAAAAGTGAAAGCAACGTCGCGCAGTCGTGTCCGACTCTTAGCGACCCCATGGACTGCAGCCCACCAGGCTCTTCCGTCCATGGGATTTTCCAGGCAAGAGTACTGGAGTGGGGTGCCATTGCCTTCTAAATGCACTTTCTCTCATCTAAGAATATGAAAATTTTTAGACATTTGTGTACTGATATTTCTCTGTCATTGGGAAGGTATTGCTGACTTGTAAACGACAATCTTTCATAATGTCCTCCCATTGAGGAAATCTAGACCCAGTGAAAATACACCATGGGACGTCCTTGATACACAATTTCCATTTTAAAGATGCCAAAGATCGAAGCATATTGAGATATTAAGTGTGTTAGATAAAATTACATGTAGAATAAATATTACAAATTAAAATTGAGCTCCACGTGCTCATGTGCCCAGTCACATCTGACTCTTTGTGACCCCATGGACTGTAGCCCTCCAGACTCCTCTGTCCATGGGATTTCTCAGGCAAGAATACTGTGGGTTATCATTTCCTACTCCAGGGGATCTTTCCAACCCATGGATCAAATCTGCATCTCTTGTGGCTCTTGCATTGCAGGTGGATTCTTTACTTGCTGAGTCATCTGAGAAGACCAAATTGAATTCCATAAGAATTAAAAATAAAATATAGCAATAAAATGCATACAGCTTTCTCTTTTCACTCTTGTGTTTTTCTCTATGCAATATTCTTGCCTGGAAAATCTCCACGGACAGAGGAGCCTGGCGGGCTACAGTACATGGGGTTGCAAAGAGTCAGACACAACTGAGCGACTAAGCACACAAGAATTAAACATCAAATACAGCAATAAAATACATATAGCTAACATGAAACATTTTAGCTCATACATATGAAAAGTATCAAGTTCTTTATGTTTCCTATTATTGCTGTAATTACCATAAACATAGTGACTTAAACAGTACAAATGTATTCTCTTAAACTTTTGGAGTTCAGAAATCCTAAGGCAGTTTCACCAGGCTAATTGCAAAGCCATTTTCATGTGGAAGCTCTGAGGGGAGAATCCTTATATTTGCCTTTCTGTTTTTTTTTTTTTTTTTAATTTTTTTAACTTTACAGTATTGTATTGGTTTTGCCATATATCAACATGAATCTGCCACAGGTATACAGGTGTTCCCTATCCTGAACCCTCTTCCCTCCCCATACCATCCCTCTGGATCATCCCAGTGCACCAGCCCCAAGCATCCAGTATTGTGCATTGAACCTGGACTGGCGACTCGTTTCATACATGATATTATACATGTTTCAATGCCATTCTCCCAAATCATCCCACCCTCTCCCTCTCCCACAGAGTCCAAAAGACTGTTCTATACATCTGTGTCTCTTTTGCTGTCCCATATATAGGGTTATTGTTACCATCTTTCTAAATTCCATATATATGCGTTAGTATACTCTATTGGTGTTTTTCTTTCTGACATACTTCACTCTGTATAATAGGCTCCAGTTTCATCCACCTCATTAAAACTGATTCAAATGTATTCTTTTTAATGGCTGAGTAATACTCCATTGTGTATATGTACCACAGCTTTCTTATCCATTCATCTGCTGATGGACATCTAGGTTGCTTCCATGTCCTGGCTATTATAAACAGTGCTGCTATGAACATTGGGGTACACGTGTCTTTTTCCATTCTGGTTTCCTCAGTGTGTATGCCCAGCAGTGAGATTCCTGGATCATAAGGCAGTTCTATTTCCGGTTTTTTAAGGAATCTCCACACTGTCCTCCATAGTGGCTGTACTAGTTTGCATTCCCACCAACAGTGTAAGAGGGTTCCCTTTTCTCCACACCCTCTCCAGCATTTATTGCTTGTAGACTTTTGGACAGCAGCCATTCTGACTGGCATGAAATGGTACCTCATAGTGGTTTTGATTTTCATTTCTCTGATAATGAGTGATGTTGAGCATCTTTTCATGTGTTTGTTAGCCATCTGTATGTCTTCTTTGGAGAAATGTCTATTTAGTTCCTTGGCCCATTTTTTGATTGGGTCATTTATTTTTCTGGAATTGAGCTGTAGGAGTTGCTTGTATATTTTTGAGATTAGTTGTCAGTTGCTTCATTTGCTATTATTTTATCCCATTCTGAAGGCTGTCTTTTCACCCTGCTTATAGTTTCCTTTGTTGTGCAGAAGCTTTTAAGTTTAATTAGGTCCCATTTGTTTATTTTTGCTTTTCTTTCCAATATTCTGGGAGGTGGTTCCGGCTTGTAGAGCTGCACTGCAAGTCATTGACTTGCCATTTCCTCCATCATCTTCAAAGTCACCAATATAATATCTTCCTATCTCTCTCTGCTTTTCTTTTCACATCTCCTTGTTTCTCTAACCTATTGCTTCCTTCTTGTAAAGATTCCTATGATTCAGAGCCACCCATATAATTCAAGGTAAAGTCCTCATCTTATAATCCTTAATTCAGTAACATCTGAAATTGTATTTTGCCATATTAGGTAACAGTCACAGCTTGTGTGGATTAAGACATGGACTTCTTGGGTGAAGTGAAGTCATTATTTAGCCAATCATAAAGTCTCAATATTAGACTTAAAGTGTTAATACTCACAATAAAATTATGCTTATTTGGATTGTATAATAGAACATTATGATTGAAATTCTTTCTTCTCAATAATATCTGAATTTCACTCATGTCTTGACATTTATTTATTTTATTTTTATTTTAATGATGCCATGTAATTATTATAAGTAATGTTAGTATTTCATTACATTGCATAGATTCAAGCCTTATTTTCAAAAAGTGTTTAAGATATTTAGTACTTATATTTAAGTGGCAGAGCAATTTTTTTTTTCCTTTTTCAACCTTAAATCATGATATTAGAGGAGATAATAAATATGCTATCATTAAACTCAACAAACCAGTGTATAATTCTAAATGCTCCATTATTAAAAATGCATAAAATATCAGTGAACATGCTCCCAGATTTTGAAGAGTCTGACAGGAGTGATTTAGTAATTCATTCATTTGAAAGCATTTAAAGCCAGGTTATCAGAAAAACTAATATTTTAGAAAATCTGAGACAAAAATGATAAATATCAGTAAGCCTAGGAAAAATAAAACCAACCCAGAGGGAGGGTAGGGGAGGGAGGAGGGTTCAGGATGGGGAACACGGGTATACCTGTGGCGGATTCATTTCGATATTTGGCAAAACTAATACAATATTGTAAAGTTTAAAAATAAAATAAAATTAAAAAAAAAAAAGATTGTAGTAATAAATAGCATCAGGATTTCCCTGGTGGTTCAGACAGTAAAGCGTCTGTCTATAATGCAGGAGACAAGGGTTTGATCCCTGGGTTGGGAAGATCCCCTGGAGAAGGAAATGGCAATCCACTCCAGGACTCTTGACTGGAAAATCCCATGGACAGAGGAGCCTGGTAGGCTACAGTCCATGGGGTCGAAAAGAGTCAGACACGACTGAACGACTTGGTCTTGGATCCAGAGGAATCACATTTAAATCTTGATTTTGTTGTGTAGCTTTGCTGAAGACTGGCTTTTTGTTGCTTAGTTTTGCTGAAGACTGGCTTTATTCATAGACAGCTTTCCTAATAGGCAATTATTAACTTTTACCAAATGTTAACACATGTTTTGGGAGCATGGTAGTCTGTTTACAAGTCAGAAAGTGAAAGTGAAGACTCTCAGTCATGTCCGACTCTTTGTGACCCCATGGACTGTAGTTTACCAGGCTTCTCCATCCATGGGATTTTCCAGGCAAGAGTACCAGAGTGGGTTGTTATTTCCTTCTCCAGGTTATCTTCCCAATGCAGGGACAGAACATGGGTCTCCCATGTTGCAGGCAGATGCTTCACCCTCTGAACCACCAGGGAAGCCCATGTCAGAAGTTTTGTTTAATTCTATGATATTTCTAAATTAACTTGTTTAAATAAATTCAGCAAATGAAAAAAAAATGTCCAAAAGTCAATTATTATTAAACTGTCAAACAGTAAAATATGTGGAAAAAGCCTTTAAATGTTAATTCTTCTAAGGTACATTGGTACGTTGGGTGGGACAACTCAGGATAAAGGCAGCGGGCTAGTCAACTTGGTTTATGAAAGGAACTGCTCTCCTTTGAAACAGGAAAGAGTCCCAGATGTTAAACAACTGTCTAGGAACTGAGGGCAGTATTTTGCCTCAAGAGATAATAAGAAATATTATCCTGAGGAAAGTATAAAAGAGAGACTTTTCAGTTAATTTCTCTATCAGATCAGATCAGTCGCTCAGTCACGTCCGACTCTTTGCGAACCCGTGAATCGCAGCACACCAGGCCTCCCTGTCCATCACCAACTCCCGGAGTTCACTGAGACCCACGTTCATAGAGTCAGTGATGCCATCCAGCCATGTCATCCTCTGTCGTCCCCTTCTCCTCCTGCCCCCAATCCCTCCCAGCATCAGAGTCTTTTCCAATGAGTCAACTCTTCACATGAGGTGGCCAAAGTACTGGAGCTTCAGCTTCAGCATCATTCCTTCCAAAGAAATCCCAGGGCTGATCTCCTTCAGAATGGACTGGTTGGATCTCCTTGCGGTCCAAGGGACTCTCAAGAGTCTTCTCCAACACCACAGTTCAAAAGCACCAATTATTCAGTGCTCAGCCTTCTTCACAGTCCAACTCTCACATCCATACATGACCACAGGAAAAACCATAGCCTTGACTAGATGAACCTTTGTTGGCAAAGTAATGTCTCTGCTTTTGAACATGCTATCTAGGTTGGTCATAACTTTCCTTCCAAGGAGTAGGTGTCTTTTAATTTCATGGCTGCAATCACCATCTGTAGTGATTTTGGAGCCCAGAAAAATAAAGTCTGACACTGTTTCTCCACTGTTTTCCCATCTATTTCCCATGAAGTGATGGAACCAGATGCCATGATCTTCGTTTTCTGAATGTTGAGCTTTAAGCCAACCTTTTCACTCTCCTCTTTCACTTTCATCAAGAGGTTTTTGAGTTCCTCTTCACTTTCTGCCATCAGGGTGGTGTCATCTGCATATCTAAGGTTATTGATATTTCTCCTGGCAATCTTGATTCCAGTTAGTGTTTCTTCCAGTCCAGCGTTTCTCATGATGTACTCTGCATAGAAGTTAAATAAACAGGGTGACAATATACAGCCTTGACAAACTCCTTTTCCTATTTTGAACCAGTCTGTTGTTCCATGTCCAGTTCTAACTGTTGCTTCCTGACCTGCATACAAATTTCTCAAGAGGCAGATCAGGTGTTCTGGTATTCCCATCTCTTTCAGAATTTTCCACAGTTGATTGGAATCCACACAGTCAAAGGCTTTGGCATAGTCAATAAAGGAGAAATAGATGTTTTTCTGGAACTCTCTTGCTTTTTCCATGATCCAGCGGATGTTGGCAATTTGATCTCTGGTTCCTCTGCCTTTTCTAAAACTAGCTTGAACATCAGGAAGTTCACGGTTCACATATTGCTGAAGCCTGGCTTGGAGAAATTTGAGCATTACTTTACTAGCATGGATCATGGAATTGTTTCCTTTCTGAATCGTAGAGTATGTTAACTTCTTCGTCCCATATCCAAGCTTTTGTATCAAGGTTGTCAAGAATAGTAAATCTAGGGACTTCCCAGAAGTCCAGTTGTTAAGACGCCTCATGTACAGTGCACGGGTGCAAGTTCAATCCATAGTCAGGAAACTAATATCCCACGTGTTGTGTGTTTCAGTAAAAAAAAAAAAAAAAAGTAAATCTATACAATTTATACTTGTTTTAAACTATATAAGAAAACTACTAGTATAGTTTAACCATGCAAAATCTATTTATATATATTCCCTTATATTTATCTTTTCTGATATAATTTATTTTCTGCAATTATTTCTCTTCTCTTCCTTGGAATTGTTTTTGATCTGTCTGAAGAACTATTTTCAGGATTCCTTTTTGAAAGTGTGAAGTGAAGTGTTACTTGCTTAGTCATGTCCAATTTTTTGCAGCCCCATCAGGCTTCTCTGTCCATGGAATTCTCCAGGCAAAAATACTAGACTGGGTTGTCATTTCCTTCTCCAGGGGATATTCCTGATCAAGGGATTGAACCTGGGGCTCTTACATTTCAGGCAGACTCTTCATCATCTGAGCCTCCAGGGAAGCTCTGACACTTTTTGATGTAAGGGCAATTTTTAAATTTATTTTTAAAACTGACTTTTGTTCTAAAGTATTTTTTTACTAGTTGTGAAATTCTAGTTTGTTGATACCCATCATGTTTTTACTTCTTTTATTCCTGTTTGGTGGTCAGCTATATACCTTGTTGCATTTTCATGGTAATGTATCTTTTTTTTGAGTGCTTTTATGATTTTCTCTTATGCTGACTTCCAGTGATTTGCTTATGATAGGTAAACAGGGTATTTTTTGTTTGTTTGTTTGAGAGATACAATACATTTACTCAGCAATGGATTTACCATACTTAAATTTTATCTTACTGTACTTAATTGAATATTTTAACGTTGGGGATTTTAAAGTTTTTGTCACTACTTTCATTATCCCAAATGTTTGGGAAGCTGATTTATTGATTCTCTTGTTTACTAGTCATACAGCACTGTCTGCCTTGAAGCTTGGTATTCATAGATTGAGTGCTTGATCTTATATATGAAAAAAATAAAATGTAAGGATTTAATAACTTTATGCTCAAGCTGTTTTAGAAAAGGCAGAGGAAGCAGAGATTAAATTGCCAACATCTGCTGGATCATGGAAAAAGCAAGAGAGTTCCAGAAAAACGTCTATTTCTGCTTTATTGACTATGCCAAAGCCTTTGACTGTGTGGATCACAATAAACTGTAGGAAAAATCTGAAAGAGATGGGAATGCCACACCACCTCACATGCCTCTTGAGAAACCTATATGCAGGTCAGGAAGCAACAGTTAGAACTGGACATGGAACAACAGACTGGTTCCAAATAGGAAAAGGAGTACATCAAGGCCATATAGTGTCACCCTGCTTATTTAACTTATACGCAGAGTACATCATGAGTAACGCTGGGCTGGAGGAAGCACAAGCTGGAATCAAGATTGCTGGGAGAAATATCAATGATCTCAGATATTGAGATGACACCACTCTCACGACAGAAAGTGAAGAAGAACTAAAAAGCCTCCTGATGAAAGTGAAAGAGGAGAGTGAAAAAGTTGGCTTAAAGCTCAACATTCAGAAAACTAAGATCATGGCATCCAGTCCCATAACTTCATGGCAAATAGATGGGGAAACAGTGGCTGACTTTATTTTTGGGGGCTCCAAAATCACTGCAGACAGTGATTGCAGCCATGAAATTAAAAGATGCTTACTCCTTAGAAGGAAAGTTAGGACCAACCTAGATAGCATATTAAAAAGCAGAGACATTACTTTGCCAACCAGGGCCCGTCTAGTCAAGGCTATGGTTTTTCCAGTAGTCATGTATGGATGTGAGAATTGGACTATAAAGAGACCTGAGCACCAAAGAATTGATGCTTTTGAACTGTGGTGTTGGAGAAGACTCTTGAGAGTCCCTTGGCCTGCAAGGAGATCCAACCAGTCCATCCTAAAGGAGATCAGTCCTGGGTGTTCATTGGTAGGACTGATGTGGAAGCTGAAACTCCAATACTTTGGCCACCTCATGTGAAGAGCATACTCATTTGAAAAGACCCTGATGCTGGGAAAGATTGAAGGCGGGAGGAGAAGGGGATAACAGAGGATGAGATGGTTGGATAGCATCACCGACTCAATGGACATGGGTTTGGGTGGACTCCAGGAGTTGGTGATGGACAGGGAGTCCTGGTGTGCTGTGGTTCATGGGGTCGCAAAAAGTCGGACACAACTGAGTGACTGAACTGAACTGAACTGAACTGTTCTATCAGAAAGAAGCAACTTATTGTCTTCTAAATTTATGGAGTAAAGGTATGATGATCTTAAATGAAGCAAGGACTGAATTTTATCAAAAAAAAATCTTTGCAGTTTTAATAAATCTGAGTCAATCTTTGGTTCTTCCCTACTTCTAGGGAAAATTCCAGCCTCCCAGATCTTTTTCTCCTCAAATCAGAGACTCTGTGAATTTTCACTTTATTTCTTTCTTCTATTATATTATTCTAGAAGTATAGTTGACATACAATATACACTTCTTCCTAACTCTCTACTTGTGTTCCTTTCAATGTTTTTAAGTATATAAGCTATGTCTCCCACTCTTGAAAGACTGATCTTATGTAGGATGTGTCTTTCACGGTGCATTGACACAATGTCCACTGTTTACTACAGCCAGGTGCTGAAGAGGTGTCCCCTGTGGGACTGAGAGTGCCCTCCTGTTGTGGTTGGGCCATGATCACTGCCCACATGTTGATGGGTGGGGTTGGCTCCCAGGCCAGCTGCCTATGAAGTCCAGTTGTCACTGCAATGGATGCACTGGTAGGTAGGACTGATCCTCAGCCCATCTGTCTTTGAGGCCTGGTCATATCTGCTGTCAGAGAAGGCAATGGCACCCCACTCCAGTACTCTTGCCTGGAAAATTCCATGGACGGAGGAGCCTGGTAGGCTGCAGTCCATGGGGTCGCTAGGAGTCGGACACGACTGAGCGACTTCACTTTCACTTTTCACTTTCAGGCATTGGAGAAGGAAATGGCAACCCACTCCAGTGTTCTTGCCTGGATAATCCCAGGGACAGGGAAGCCTGGTGGACTGCAGTCTATGGGATCACACAGAGTTGGACACAACTGAAACAACTTAGCAGCAACAGCAGCAGCATATCTGCTGTGCGTGTGCTGGTCAACAAGGCTGGCCCCCAGTATGGCCATCTTCAAGGCCTGGCTGGGACTGCAGCATGTGTGCTGAGAGAGAGGGGCTGGGCCCCAGCCTGCTTGACCGAGAGGGCTGGCCATGACTACTGGGGGTTCCTTAGTGAGGCTGGTTGGGAGGCTCCGCTAAGACTCTTGTAGACACACTGGTGTACAGTGGTGGCCTCCTGGAGATGGAGCTGATATAAAGGGATACTGGAGCTGGCAAGGGTCATCCTGGGTTGGGGCAGGAGTGATGGTGCTGGGCTGGGCTGACCATGGGGCGGAGAGGGAGGTGAGCTGGCTTTTAAGGGTGCCAGTGCTGAAGAGAGTAGCTCTCCAAGTAGGGCAGTAGGAGTTGCTTTGGAGAGGCCGACCCCTGAACTCACAGGTTGGGTGTCTTTGGTCTTCAGGGAAATGCCAGAGCTAGGCACATGGTATTAGTTAGGGTTATGGAGAATGACAGAAATGGTGTTCACTGGTGCTGAGCCAGCTAGATGGGACAGAAAAGAAAATTTTCATCCACCAGCCCTTCTGTCTCTGGAGAAAGTTCCACCAGATCCCTGCTCTTCCAGAATATGTCCCAAATTAGTCAGTCAAACTCCTCTAGTATGACCCATGTGCTTTTCAAGCTGCTGCTGCTTCTGTGCTGGGACCTGGAGCAAGTGAATTTGTATGTGAGTCCTTAAAAAGCAGAGTCTAGTTTCCCCACAGTTCTCTAGCTTTCTCATCATATGCCCCACTGGTTCTCAAAGCCAGGTTTTAAGGGGACTTGTTTTCTCAACTCAAGTTCCCCAGGCTGGGGTGTCCAACACGGTGCTCAGACCTCCGACTCTTTAGGGCGGCCTTCTGTGCTAAAGATATCCCCCTTCCTTGTGAGTCACTGCCCTGGGGGATTGAGTTCTGAATGGGCTGCATAACTGCCCCTCCTGCTCTCCTCAGAGAGTCCTTTCCTTTTATTCTTAGTTGTAGAAAATCTGTTCTGCTAGACTACAGGTCATTCTCAGCGATAGTTGTTCTACTTGCAGCATAATATGATGTGTCTGTGACAGGAGGTGAGCTTAGCATCTTTCTATACCACCACCTTCATCTGGAACTCTTTCACTATGTTTTTCAAAGGTTCCTGGCATAGAATTTTTAGCTCTTTGCTCCATACAATCCCATATTTTGGCAAACATCTTGTAGTGAACACTTAGCTATGTTTCTGAAACCCTGGCATCTCCAATTTTTTTCAGTCAAGCTGAAGCAACCATGAAAGTTCTGATTATTTATTTTCATAAGTAGAGGTATTTTGACGGAGGTCAAGCATGGATTCTCAGGCTCTAGCACTCCCCAGGTTGTTTTTCCTTGGAGTCACTGTTTCACTTAGCACACTTTTTGCTGCAAAAGGACAAGGTGAAACAACAGTAAACTAAACAATAGAGTATATAGTTGCATGTGTGCTCAGTCACTCAGTCTTCTTTGACTCTGTGACCCATGCACTATATCTCACCAAGCTCCTTGGTCCATGGGAGTCTCCAGGAAAGAATGTAATGTGCTTAGTGGCTCAGTCATGTCTGACTTTTTGTGACCCCATGGAATGTAGCAAGCCAGGCTCCTCTGTCCATGGAGATTCTCCAGGCAAGAATACTGGAATGTGTTGCCATGCCCTTCTCCAGGGGATCTTCCCAACCCAGGGATTGAATCCAGGTCTCCAGCACTGCAGGCAGATTCTTTACCATATGAGTCACCAGGGAAGCAAGAATATTGGAGCAGATTGTCATTTCCTATTCCAAGAGATATGCAGATGACACCACCATTATGGCAAAAAGTGAAGCACAAAGAGCATCTTGATGAAAGTGAAAGAGGAGAGTGAAAAAGTTGGCTTAAAACTCAACATTCAGAAAACGAAGATCATGGCATCTGGTCCCATCACTTCATGGCAAATAGATGGAGAAACAGTGGAAACAGTGACAGACTTTATTTCTGGGGGCGCCAAAATCACTGCAGATGGTGACTGCAGCCATGAAATTAAAAGATGCTTACTACTTGGAAGGAAAGTTATGACCAACCTTGACAGCATATTAAAAAGCAGAGACATTACTTTGTCAACAAAAGTCCCTCTAGTCAAGGCTATGGTTGTTTCAGTAGTCAAGTCCACCCTAAATGAAATCAGTCCTGAAAATTCAATGGAAGGACTGATGTTGAAGCTGAAACGCCAATACTTTGGCCACCTGATTTGAAGAACTAACTCATTTGAAAAGACCCTGATGCTGGGAAAGATTGAAGGCAGGAGGAGAAGGGGATGATAGTGGATGAGATGGTTGGATCACATCACCAACTCAATGGATATGAGTTTGACTAAAATCTAGGAGTTGGTGATGGACAGGGAGGCCTGGCATGCTGCAGTCCATGAGGTCGCAGAGTCAGACAGGAATGAGGGACTAAATTGACCTGAACTGAACTGAGTTCCATGAGATCTTCCTGACCCAAGGATAGAACTCACATCTCCTCCATTGGCAGGCAGATTCTTTATGACTGAGCCACATGGTAAGAACATATATTTATTTTAACAGACAAAGAAAAAAAGAAATCATGAGGCAAAGTGGTTCCAGAGTCAGTTAATTCATTGATCCAATAGTATAATATCATTAAGGACCTACAATTCTTTATTATTTTACTCTTCCATGCTGAAAATATAAATTTCTTTCTCATGTCATTATAGTTACTTCAAGTATTGTTTCTGTATATAATGGTATTCAAAGGCAAAAAGGAGTGAGAAAAAATTTTAGCCTGACAGCAGGTCTCCCCTTATTTAATCTTAGTATGCAGATTATATAGTGTATCAATTAGCCTTTGCTGCAATTTTTAAAAAATCCCCGAATCTACTTGCTCATGAGTATGTGTGATGGCAATTTGTACCGAACTAAAATTGCATGATTTGTGTTTAACTCATTTTGTTGTAAGCTGAGCTTGCATCTGTATTCAGCTGATAGTTTATGGTCGTGTATGTGATGAGCACTTGGCTCTCAGAAAGGCTGTTGAGTCACTTATCTCCAGAATGATATTATGGGATTTCACAATAAATGTGGTCACAGAGTTGTTTCAAAAAGAAAAACAAAAATAACAAAAAATGACAAGCTATAACACATAGGTATGTTTTATGTGTCTGCTTGCATCAGAAGTACTTTTGTACCATTTGGCAAAGCACAGATTCAAGATTTTCAGAAATAGACACTTAAGGGAAAATGCTGCAAAGTCAAATTATTAAAAAAAAAAAAAGTGTGCATACTAGGATTGTAGCCATGTTTACAATCTACCAAACTTTAGCATGTCTATACTTAAGCCAATTATATCAAAAATAATTAAATTATCATTAGAAAAATATTAATATGAGTCTAATTCTAGAACAGAATTGGCATTTTAACATAGGAAAAAGGCTGGGAACTGGCAAAAGACATGAGTTGGCAAAAATGTCTAACTCTATTCAGCCTTCCCTGAACATGCAAGGGGCATGTAACCCAATAGATCATTTAGAAGTTCTTATTCAGAAACTTAATCTTAGGCATAGAAACAAGCACTAGAGTTGGATGTGAAAATATTCTATGTTCTACTTCTAAAAATATTGTCAATTCTTTCTTTCTACCTTGAGCCTACTTCTTCCCCATATACTTCAAAGAACGCTATAACTGTCAATAAGTATCAACAATCCAATGTTTGTTGCTTTCCTTAAGGAATCTTTCTGAGACATTTCTTAATTGAAATATTTTATTTTTATCAGTAGCTTACTGTTAAATCTTAATGCTCACCCTCTTTTGATTGAACATTTATCAAAAATAAGAAATATTTACAAATTCCCTCCTTGAAGGAAGATGTAGATTGATGCATTTTATAGATATCCTAATTATTGAATATTTATGAGGGTTCCTTTGGTGTTAAAAATAAATAAATATATTAAAGGGCATGTATGGACTGCAGATGTTAATCTGTTAACTAACAAGAATTAAGATCAATTTAATTTTGTCCACCAAGGTCTGTAAGATAAAGAAAAATGTAGTTTTTCTTTTTACCTATTTTCCATGATATTTGAAACAGTGGCTACAGATTCAGCTAAATCATTTATATTGAAACTGTATGATCGTTATTTAGAACTGCACTGTTTTATTTATGAAAGAGATCACTGTTTCAAAAATCTTATTTCAGAAGACTAGTTCAACCCAGTCTAACTCTGACTAGATAATTATAATTTATATAATAATTAAAATGTTCAGATTGGTTTTATTCTCAGATAGGTTGTAATGAAGCTTTATGGGTAGCTATAGTTAACCTTTACTGATATTTATTATGCACATTTAGGGATCTTGAGGTTGCTGAACATGCAGTTCTCTCAAACCTGCATCAGGTGGCATGGCTTCAATACCATACACAGCAGGATGTAAAGCCATAGTATATGAGGAGAGAAAAGAAACAAGTAATTGTTAGAAGTGATATTAAGAGGTCACTATTTCATGTTTGTTGTAATTTATTTCATTTATTCCCCTCTTTGGTGTTGTTCAGTCACTCAGTCGTGTCTGAGTCTTTGTGATCCCATGGACTGCAGCAAGCCATCCACCCCTGTCTTTCACCATATCCCAGAACTTGCTCAAATTCACGGTTATTGAGTTGGTGATGCCATCCAACCATCCATCCTCTGTCCTCCCCTTCTCCTTCTTTCATTGTATGTGTTATCACATAGTTTTCTCCAAACCAGCTCTGGTGCTCAGTGGTTCAATCTACCCAGTCAACCTGTACAAGATGGATGACATCATCCTGTTTTCTATCGGCTGGACTTTTGTCCTCTCCAAGGTTAACCAAAGAGATCCAGCAAGGCTCTGCTCTGAATGACAATATAATGGAGACTAAACCTTTATGCAGTGTCATAATGTTTAAAATATCAGAGCTGTGCACATCTGTCTCATAACTCTTTCATTAGTCTCTTTGTTACATCTGTTTCTAGAATGCTTTCTTTGGGGGGTTCCAATAAGCTTCCTGAGTTTGCATTCACTCACATCAAGGACAGAACCACAGTAGGAGATATGGATGCATAGTTCAACATGAAACTGTTGCTTAAAATATAACAGCACTGTTATTTTAGGCTTGACATAAGAGCCAAAGTTACCCACCGACTTTTGAATATGAATACTAAAATCTTTTGCCTGTATATCTTTCCTGTCCTCTTCCCTCATTACTTCTTCTACGTATTTCACTCATCTCATTCAACCACCACAGATAGGCTACAATCCACCACCTTCAGGAGCGGCAAGGAAACATCAATAGAAGGTATGTGTAAACAAATTTCACTTTGAAAAATTCAATTCCATTCCAAGTATCTTCAACCTTAACCCTAATCCATCTCAAGGAAATTTAAAGTTTCATCTTTTTTCCCCCCAAAACTGGCAATCACAATAGCCAGTGTACATTAGTTAGCCAAATATTGGGGGCTTCCTACTGTTATGGTCAAGAATTCACATTTACTTATTTAATTGCTTTTTCCAGTAGCCTCTGTTGTATTCTTTCTATATTTCAGGACATGCAGCTTTTTTTCTTTCCTCAGACAGTGCTTGATACACCATTAAGCCTGAAACTATACAGAATCTTAGGAGTTATCCTGTTAATATAATAGCCTGCTGCCATTTTATATATGCATATATGCACATATGTATACATATACATGGATGCATCCATATACAAATATATACACATTCATATATATGGATGAATATACATAAACCTTTGTGTGTGTGTATATATATATATACCTATATATATACATATATACCTATATATGTATATATAGAGAGTATGTGAGTATACGTGTATCTCTTTATATAATTTATCTATTATATCTATATCTATGTATATTAACAGAAATGCTATACTTTTGAATCAAAGAGCTGGCTTTTTCTTTATTCACGGAACAATCTTTGCCACACTGATTCCTCATGCTCCAATTCTCTTCATGGCAGTGCACTGAGAGCAAAATGTCTCTTGATATTGCACTAGAAGAGAGAGATCCTGGATTTATCATATCTGGAGATTATATAAGCTGTTGGTACATCTGCCTATTCTCCCTCTGGGAATAGAGGGGGTGTTATGTGTTACATCACTTCAGACACGTCTGACTCTGCAATCCTATGGACCCGCCATGCTCCTCTGTCCATTTGACTTTCCAGGCAAGAATACTAGAGTGGGTTGCTGTGCCCTCCTCCAGGGGATCTTCCCAAGCCAGAAATCAAATCCATGTCTCTTACATCTCCTACATTGGCAGGCAGGTTCTTTACCACTAGTGCTACCCCGGAAGCACCTGGAAATACAGGGAGGGAGACATTTATTTTGGAATATAAATAAATTCCCTGGGCATGCAGAATGAGAAGAATGTCTCTAGGTCTTTTTCATTAGCCTGAAATGTAAACAATTGACTCAGGATTCATTATCTTTAAAAAGTAAAAAAAAAAAATGGATCAGGGTAGAAGATATTTTGCATTCCTTCATGGCAATCTCTAACTTCAAAGACATGCTGCTCCTGCCAAGTCACTTCCGTCGTGTCTGACTCTGTGCGACCCCATAGACGGCAGCCCACCAGGCTCCCCCGTCCCTGGGATTCTCCAGGCAAGAACACTGGAGTGGGTTGCCATGGCCTTCTCCAATGCATGAAACGGAAAAGGGAAAGGGAAGTTGTTCAGTCGTGTTCGACTCTTCCCAACCCCATGGACTGCAGCCTACCAGGCTCCTCTGCCCATGGGATTTTCCAGGCGAGAGGACTGGAGTGGGGTGCCATTGCCTTCTCTGTTCAAAGACATTTTGCCCTTAAAAACTCCTTAAATCCAGGTACCAGTGCTCTTTGCTCTGAAAACTCTGGCTTTGCAGAAACAAGAAGATATTTATGGAGCATTTCTCCCCCAACACAAACACAGAGTGCTTCTATTGTTATCTAGTAGTATGGAATCTAAACTCCAAGACACCACTCCCTTATTCCAAACTGTGGCCCTTAAATTAACAGTATTCTCTTCCCCTCTTATTATCCTAGCATAATTTTTTCAATAATCTTATATGATTCAAAAAGATAAAAGTCAACGTCTCACGATAATTCAACATTGGGGACAATAAATATGGGGAAATAAAATTAACAGCTGAATAATTTGTGCTGCCATAGGTCCATTAATTTAACTGTGTCTAATTCAAGCTTCTCTTTTTATCCATTATTTGTTACTACTTAGCAACATAATTTTTGCATCACACAATACACACAAGTTCTTTTATGGAAATTTGTGTTTGTCTAAGTCTTTAAACTTTATTCTGTCATTAAGGAGGAACAGTTTTTGAGCAAGATTCCATCCACAATATTAATGTATGATAATTATTTCAGTAACAATTGGTTTGAAATATTAATGTGGAGAAACAGGAGACTGGGAAAATACAGTAGAGAATATTACAATAATCCAGGTATAATAAGATATATTCATGAGTCAGAGTAGCAATGAAGGTAATAAAAAGGGGGTGTTTAAAGCATGAGACAGATTGAAGAAAGATTGAAGCCAGATTGGGAAAGACTGAAGGCAGGAGGAGAAGGGGACAACAGAGGATAAGATGGTTGCATGTCATCACCAGCTCAATGGACATGAAACAGTGAAGGACAGGGAAGGCTGATATGCTGCAGTCCCTGGGGTCACAAAGAGTCAGACAAAACTGAAAGACTGAACAACAGTAAAGCAGGAGACAGTGGAAGGGAAAAGGATATGACACAGTTTGGAAGTGTGGATACAACGAAAAATTGGAATTCCCCATACCTAAGTGGTGATATTTCATTGTCTAACTCAATGAAACTATGAGCCATGCCACATAGGGCCTCCCAAGATGGATGTGTCATGGTGGAGAGTTCTAACAAAACGTGGTCCACTGGAGAAGGGAATGGCAAACCACTTCAGTGTTCTTGCCTTGAGAATGCCATAAACAGTATGAAAAGGCAAAAAGATGAAGTGCCCAGGTCAGTAGGTGCCCAATATACTACTGGAGATCAGTGGAGAAATAACTCCAGAAAGAATGAACGGATAGAGCCGAAGCATAAAAAAACTGAGTTGTGGATGTGACTGGTGATGGAAGCAAGATCCAATGCTGTAAAGTTAAAAGCAATATTGCACAGGAACCTAAAATGTTAGGTTCATGAATCAAGGCAAATTGGAAGTGTTCAAACAAGAGATGGCAAGAGTGAACATCGACATTTAAGGAATCAGCAAACTAAAATACACTGGAATGGGTGAATTTAATTCAGATGACCATCATATCTACTACTGTGGGTAAGAATACTTAGAAGAAATGGAGCAGTCATCATGGTCAACAAAAGAGTCTGAAATGCAGTACTTGGATGCAGTCTCAAAAACAAAAGAATGATCTCTGTTCGTTTCCAAGGCAAACCATTCATATCACAGTAATCCAAGTCAATGTCCTGACCAGTAACACTGAAGAAGCTGAAGTTAAATGGTTCTATGAAGAAATACAAGACATTTTAGAACTAACACTAAAAAAAATGATATCCTTTTCATGATAGGGGACTCAAATGCAAAAGTAGGAAGTCAAGAGATACCTGGAGTAACAGGCAAATTTGGCCTTAGAGTACAGAATGAAGCAGGATAAAGGCTAATAGAGTTTTGCCAAGAGAATGCACTGGTCATAGCATGCACCCTCTTCCAACAACACAAGAGAAGACTCTAAACATGGACATCACCAGATGGTCAACACTGAAATCAGATTGATTATATTCTTTGCAGCTAAAGATGGAGAAGCTCTATACAGTCAGCAAAAACAAGACCAGGAGCTGACTGTGACTCAGATCATGAACTCCTTATTAACAAATTCAGACTGAAATTGAAGAAAGTAGGGAAAACCACTAGACCATTCAGATATGACCTAAATCAAATCCCTTATGATTATAGAGTGGACGTGAGAAATAGATTTAAGGGACTAGATCTGATAGAGTGCCTGATGAAATATGGATGGAGGTTCGTGACATTGTACAGGAGACAGGGATCAAGACCACCTTCATGAAATAGAAATGGCTATCTGAGGAGGCCTTACAAACAGCTACAAAAAGAAGAGAAGTGAAAGGCAAAGGAGAAAAGGAAAGATATACCCATTTGAATGCAGAGTTCCAAAGAATATCAAGGAGAGATAAGAAAGCCTTCCTCATTGAAACATGTATAATATCATATATGAAACGAATTGCCAGTCCAGGTTTGATGCATGATACTGGGTGCTTGGGGCTGGTGCACTGGGACGATCCAGAGGGATGGTACGGGGAGGGAGGAGGGAAGGGAGGTTCAGGATGGGGAACACGTGTATACCTGTGGCAGATTCATGTTGATGTATGGCAAAACCGATACAATATTGTAAAGTAATTAACCTCCAATTAAAATAAATAAATTAAAAAAAATAAAAATGCCATTGGAATTTTGATAAATACGGGAAAAAAATAAGAAAGGCTTCTTCAGCGATCAATGCAAAGAAATTTAGGTAAACAATATAATGTGAAAGACTAGAGATCTCTTCAAGAAAACTGGAACCAAGGGAACATTTTATGCAAATATGGGCTCAATAAAGGACAGAAATAGTATGGACCTAAGAAAAGCAGAAGATATTAAGAAGAGGTTGCAAGAAGACATAGAACTGTACAAAAAAGATCTTCATAACCAAGTTAATCATGATGGTGTGATCACTCACCTAGAGCCAGACATCCTGGAATGTGAAGTCAAGTGGGCCTTAGGAAGAATCACTATGAACAAAGCTAGTGGAGGTGATGGAATTCCAGGTGAGCTATTTCAAATCCTGAAAGATGATGCTGTGAAAGTGCTGCACTCAATATGCCAGCAATTTTGGAAAACTCAGCAGTGGCCACAGGATTGGAAAAGTCAGTTTTCATTCCAGTCCCAAAGAAAGGCAATTTCAAAGAATGCTCAAACTACCACACAATTGCACTCACCTCACATGCTCAAAATTCTCCAAGCCAGCCATCAACAATATGTGAACCATGAACTTCCAGATGTTCAAGCTGGTTTTAAAAGAGGCAGAGGAACCAGAGATCAAATTGCCAACATCCACTGCATCATCAAAAAAACAAGAGAGTTTCAGAAAAACATCTATTTCTGTTTTAATGACTATGACAAAGCCTGACTATGTGGATCACAATAAACTGTGGAACATTCTTCAAGAGATGGGAATACCAGATCACCCGAACTGCCTCTTGAGAAATCTGTTAGAACAGTTAGAACTGGACATGGAACTACAGGCTGGTTCCTAATAGGAAAAGGAGGACGTCAAGGCTGTATATTGTCACCCTGCTTATTTAACTTATATGCAGAGTATGTCATGAGAAATGCTGGGCTGGATGAAGCACAAGCTGGAATCAAGATTGCTGGGAGAAATATCCATAACCTCAGATATGCAGATGACATCACCCTTCTGGCAGAAAGTGAAGGAGAACTAAAGAATCTCTTGATGAAAGTGAAAGAGGAGAGTGAAAAATTGCTTAAAACTCAAAATTCAGAAAACTAAGATCATGGCATTTGTTCCCATCACTTCATGGCAAATACATGGAGAAACAGTGGTAGACTTTATTTTTAGGGGTTCCAAAACCACTGAAGATGGTGATTGCAGCCGTGAAATTAAAAGATGCTTACTCCTTGGAAGGAAAGTTATGACCGACCTAGACAGCATATTAAAAAGCAGAGGCATTTCTTTGCCAACAAAGGTCTGTCTAGTTAAGGCTATGGTTTTTCCAGTAATCATGTACGGATGTGAGAGTTGGACTATAAAGAAAGCTGAGCACCGAAGAATTGATGCTTTTGAACTGTGGTGTTGGAGAAGACTCTTGAGAGTCCCTTGGACTGCAAGGAGATCCAAACAGTTCATCCTAAAGGAGATCAGTCGTGAGTGTTCATTGGAAGGACTGATGTTGAAGCTGAAACTTCAATACTTTGGCCACCTGTGTAAGAGCTCTCTCTTCTGAAATTACCCTAATTCTGGGGACGATTGAAGTCGGAAGAGACGGGGATGACAGAGGATGAGATGGTTGGATGGCATCACCGACTCAATGGATATGAATTTGAGTGGACCCTGGGAGTTAGTGATGGACAGGGAGGCCTGGTGTAGTCCATTGGGTTGCAAAGAGTCAGACACAACTGAGCGGCTGAACTGAACTGAACTGAAGTGGTGAGAATTTTTTTTTTTTTTTAATCTTTAAGTATAATTAAAGTCACAGATAATGTTAGGTTAGGTGGGAATAGAAAATTCATTAGGAAATATTATGTCTGAATTGATAGAAAGATCAAGTAGAAAGCTACGATACTCTAGGGTGTCACTACCAGAACACTGAGCTGCATTTTTCATGGGTATGGCAAACCCTTATCTTTATATTTTTTGCATTTGAACGACTAGTTTATCCCTGGTCTTACTCACGTGATGATGCTATTTTTCTGGTGATAACTTTTTCTCATAGACAAGTATGCTTTTTTTTATGAAGTCCTAATGCATTTCTAGCTATGTCATTATTTTCAGACACATTAACTGTCATAGGTGACATCAAAACTTCACAATCATTTGTTCTTTTAAATCTTTGCAATATGTTTTGAGTGTGTGTTTGAAAGAATATCTCTTTCTGTCTTAAAAACTCAATTCCACACAGTTCAACCTCATTCTATTAGGGATATTATACATGAGTATTTGCTACCTTTGTTAATTAGTTGTATATTCAAGTCAAGTGAATCAGTACAATTACACTTCTAATCAGGTCTCTTTTCCTATGCAATTTTAATGCATTTTATGTATGAATAGAAAATGTGCTTCTAATATTACTTAATGACAAGTTATTCCTCTTGTGGTATTCCCAAAAATACATTCAGTAATCATTTGCTAGTCTTTTTTTTTTCTGTAGCTCATGGTCGTAATATGTCAACACAGACTCTTAACGTATTTACCTCCTTTTGGAGATATTTCATGTGAATTACAGGGACTGAAACTTAAAAAGTTTTTAAAGTATCTAAGATTACACAGCTAATATTTTGTTATAATTCAAGAGCAAAATATCCTGAACCTTGAACTAATGTAATTTTGTAATTTATTTTATAAAAAAAGAATAAGCTCATGTTAATGCATAAGCCTATCATTTGAACTCTCTTGGAACATTGCGTTTTAAGGTATGATACACAGTACATGTCATATCAGAGGCTGGTAACAGTGCTTAGGAAAGCAAGCCCCTAATTTCTTGTTTAGTGGCTGTACTTTGTTGAACAGATAAATGTAACAGAAATGGACACATATGTAGCATGTAGTAAGTTTGCTTTTTCATAGAAGTCACTACAATTGTTAAACAGGTAAAAGCAACATGCCATCATACTTTCAAACTATAAACTTATTTGATTTAGCCTGGGAGTGTGTTTATTCTGCCATAGAAGAAAGGAGTGAACATAAGAACTTCATGTGTCTGGATAAAATCATTAATATAGCTCTGTCTTTTAATAGTACACTTTTTGTGACTTGTAGGTTTAAATATGCAGTTGGATAAAAAATTTCTTAGAATACACATTTTACCATGGCTTGTGTTGAGAAGTAACGCTAATTCTCCCTGGCTCAAATTTTAAGTGACATTAATTTAAGGGAAGCATGCTTTCCTGAGCATGTACCTTGGATGCTGGAAATTTGCAGACAGTGGAAACTGAATCATAATGATGAATACATTCATAGTGGAACTGGTGCAAAATCAAATCCTATCAATCTATATCTTTGAGGTAGAAAAGTAGTTGAATTAAAGTGTATTTTGTAGGAATTTTCTACCTTTTGTTTCAATCGTGTGCCCTTTCATTACAAATAAATAACCTGAATTAGCTCAGAGAGAACTAATTATCAATATATTTGTAGGAACACTTCCTATTTTTGAAATGCTTTATTTGTAGAAATGGCTTTAGGGAGCACATATGAAGAATGCCATGGAAGCAACCTTATGATAAGTCATTTGTTTTTCTGTAATCTGTCTTATTGTTTATCTTGTTAAGAAACTTGTTGAGCAATTCTGCTGGATCTTCTGGCACCTGACAGGAGCATCATCAGTCACTGCACAGGCTTGGCCTACAAACTCTTTTAGGAGATTCAGGAGGGATATGGATTTAAATTTTAAACTGGTTTCTGTCAGTGTGACAAATGAATGCCAGAAAATTGTAGGACAATGGTAGAATGTTGACATGCATGCCAAAAGTAACGGGCCTGTCTTCGACTAGAATCAAGAAAAATAACGTTAAAATATCTCCAGGTTACACCATTACTATCATTCTATGTCTGAGGCATTATTGAAACTTAGAGCCCTGTATTATGTTCAGAGGTAACATAACTGATTACTCAAAGTAAATAAACCCAGAGAGATTTTTTTTAAATCCTATTAATAAGGCACTGATTCTTAGCATTTTCTTCTGAAGAATTGAAATAAGTAAGAATAAGATAAGGGCATATCAAATTTTCTCCCAGTTTATTTTTCTGGAATTCATTTTGTTGGCAAATTGATTGTAGCTATATTCTTTAGTATCTATATATAATAGTGAGATTCCAAAGTGTGTTATCTTATGCAGATTTTTAAAATATGTTTCTGCTAGAAAGAACTAGAAAAGAGTACTATATTTTGGCAAAGTGCATTTTAATAGACCTAGGGGCAAACAATAAAAATAATTGAAGCAATGACTTGTTTGTTATCAAATGGAGCATAGCGAGACCTGCCTCGGGATTTAGATTCCATACTATACAAATCAACACTAGAAAAATTCTGGGCTTCAGACTCTTGCAATTTCCTATAGTTTTTCTTCGTTCCCTTGTAAAACTCCTTAGCTATGCTCTAGTAATGGAAACAACTGAAAAGTGGTTGAATGGTGATATTTTAAGACTTGTAACTTCAACATGCTGCTGGAATTATTTCACATGAAATTTTAATAAAGCATTCATTTTATAAAATTTCTAAATTAAATGCTTGTCAGAGTTGCCATCACACAATTGTGAAGGAAATCTTAAGTGCAAATACCTATTTATATTAATAGTATATTTTATTACCTATTATATGTCATTTAAACATTAATATAATTGACTTATTAAATATTTGCCTTCACCTGAACCTTAAGAGTCTTATAAAAACATATTCTAATTGTTTTAAGCAAAACAAAGGCAAACAAATAAACTGAAATGCTATTTTTCTCTAAAATGTTGAGTTCAAGTACTTTTATCATTCATCTTCTGGCAAAATTGCATACATTTAAAAGTATTTAATATAGTTATAGAGTATAGTTGGGCTTCCCAGGTGGTGCTAGTGGTAATAAACCTGTCTGCCAGTGCAGGAGGTGTAAAAGGTGCAGGTTCAATCCCTGGGTAGAGAAGATCCCCTCAAAGGGCATGGCAACCCACTACAGTATTCTTGCCTGGAGAATCCCCTGGGCAGGAGACCTGGCAGGCTACAGTGCATAGGGTCACACAGAGCTGGATACAACTGAAGTGACTTAGCATGCATGCATGCATAGAGTATAATTATGTATTGATAAAATACCATAAGAGCTAGAAAATATATGACTGGTCAATTTCATAAAACAATATGGATAATGATGAAGAGCCAAAGTGAACCCTATTTTAAAAACTGCACATACTACAGAAATCAATATTAGCAGAGCTATGTGTTGACGGTTGTTTAGTTGCTTTCATGGTCAAATATTTTGTGACCCCATGAACCCTCCAGGCTTCCCTGTCCATGGGATATTCCAGGCAAGAAGACTGAAATGGGTTGTCATTTCCTTCTCCAGGGGATCTTCCCCACCCAGGGATTGAACCCATGTCTCCTGCATTTGCAGGCAGATTCTTTACCACTGAGTCACCAGGTAATATGTTGTTTAATTTTTCTTTAGAGTATACAAGCATGTATAAAAGTGAAATATAAACACATGAAAAAATAAAGGGAAACAGTTTGGGCAATGAACAAAGTCAATACTAAGGACACTGGAATACAAAATAACAGATAATAATATTACATAAGCCTAAAAATTTTACCAGAAATATGGACTCATGTGAAACAAACAAAGGTAATAGAATGAAATAAAATATGCTTTATTTTTCCTTTAATAACTTTGAAGTTCTGAGGAGAATTATAGCACTTACTCTACAGGTTGTTTAGCAAATATTCATTACAATGAAATATAATGATTGTAGTTGTCGTAATTGAATAGAGTTGCTCTTCTTTCTCAGCCCACTCCAGTACTCTTGCCTAGAGAATCCCATGGATGGAGGAGCCTGGTGGGCTGCAGTCCATGGGGTCGCAAAGAGTCGGACGCGACTGAGCGACTTCACTTTCACTTTTCACTTTCATGCATTGGAGAAGGAAATGGCAACCCACTCCAGTGTTTTTGCCTGGAGAATCCCAGGGACGGGGGAGCCTGGTGGGCTGCCGTCTATGGGGCCGCATGGAGTCGGACACAACTGAAGTGACTTAACAGCAGCAGCAGCAGTTCTTCTTTCTAAATACTGTGGACTTATTTTGGATAGTCAGGATGTAAAGCCAGAGTTTCTCCAGGAAATCAAATTTTAAGTCAAAATTATCCTTGGAAATCTTTTGTTGAAAAGCCAATGTAGAAATAAATCATAATCATGTGCATGTATGTCTACTCTTTCTCACCCCACCCCCCCACCCCCCCCCCCCGGTCCACTAGGCTCTTGGGAGCAAAATGCATTAGATTTGCAAAAAAAGGAGTAACTGGGATTCCTGACTCATTTTCCAGAGAACATGAAACTGGATTGTAATATAAATGAGAAATACATTTTTTGTCTTTCTTTTTAAAATTTGATTTATTTGATTTGGTCTTTCTCGAGTTTTACTTATTGAGCCTTATTATGCCTTTTTAAAATTGATTAAAACTTATTTGACTCTATCCCAATGACTTAGCAGCAGCAGCAGCATGACTTTCAAAATATACTAGTGCTGTTATTTAACTCTAAATAGGGTATAATTTCCATTGGGATTTATTATTTAACAAGTGAGGTGTTTGTGATAGTATAGTTTTCAAATAAATTACCTAAAATGTATATTATTATGTACTTAATACCATCACCTTAGAAAACTTTTTATGTGTACTTGCAATTAATGTATATTTTGCCTTGCTAGGAGAGTTCTGGATTCTACTTCTGTTTTGTCAGTCTACTTCAGTTTTGTCAGATGCATTATGTAGTGGGAACGAACAAAAATATCTTAGTAATTTACTGCCACAGAAAGTTTTATTATATGTATGTTTGTATTACACAGGTCAGATATTTCCCTGCTCCAAGTATCTTTGTTTTAATAGCCAGACTACAGAAGGAAATTCTGAGACATACTATTGCTACTACTATGACAGAGAGAAAATATAAATATTGGAACCATATGAACATTCTTAAATTTCATACTTGGATATTGTGTATTGTACTTGACTCACAATTATTTGAACAAAGCAAGTCACTTGGCTAAATTAGATGTCAATGGATGTGGAAGAATTCAACTCTTACAAGAAGGGGTAGTAAACATTTGAGAAAAAATTATAATTGTTTAACATCACTCAAAGCTTATGTTTGCTATATCTAATCCATTTTTTGTTCCTTTGGCCTATAGATTTCTTAGAGATATTTTACAGCATCCATTGTATTTGTGGATTTGACAATACAGTCTATCAATTCTGTCATTTTTTAGTTATGTTTCAGGGTGTTGTTACTACCTTTATTACAGTTAATGATTGTTATATTTTCTAACTAGAAGTTTTCATTTTATCAACACAGTTACTATAAACTCTAGTGAAGCTTTTGCTCATAGACTGTCTTGATATTTTTGCCACCCAAGGTTTTTTAAAAATTTGGTATTTACTTGGTTATCTTAGTTCAAGCTGCAATAACAAAATTACCCTAGACTGGATGGCTTAACCAATAACATTTATTTCTCATAGTTCTGGAGGTTTGGAAATCTGTTCAAGTTCAAGGTGCTGGCAGATCTCAAGTCTGCTCAGAACCACTTCTTGGTTTGCAGATGGTTATGTTCTCATTGTATCCTCACATGGCTCTCAGTTACACTGCTGCTTAGAGATCACTTGATTATTTGATGATATCTTGTCTTAATAGGTCATTTTATTATCTTACATATATTGTGATTATTGACAATATTTGAGTTCTCTTTTCATTGCTTAAAAACTTTTATTATTTTTTTATTTGTTGAATTTGATTTTATTATTTCCTAATTTCTATTGTTGGAATGAATTTTCCTTTAAAGTCTTTTTTTTCCTCTGACAGTCTGGATGCTTTAGACTACACAGACTAACTACATTTCTGAACGTTTTCTGATCGTTCAACATTAAGCAAATACACACAGAATTTTTTTTTTAAACAAAATATGAGCTATTCAGTATCTCTGTTTCCCAGCTAAGTTAGAGAGAAGTATTAACATGCTAAGATGTAAGGTTAATCAAATTTGTTGATCTTTAAAAATAAAACATCTTTGGTTGCATTGATTTTTTTCTATTTCTATATTATGGTTTTGTAAAATTTGATCCATTCTTATGCTAAAAGTTTTATTACTATCTCTTTTCTGCTTATTTTGAGTTTATTTTGCTCTTCCTTTTCTTGTATCTTAAGATAGAAGATAAAGCAATTGGTTTGAGATTTTTCTTCTTTTCTAGTATAGACATTTATACTTTATTTTTTCCCTTTCTTCCTTTCATTGAATTAATCAGTTTGTTTGCCTTTTTTCTTTAAAATAAATAATTTAATCCTATTCTCAAATTATTATATTTATTGTTTAATATCATTGTTTTTCTAATGTGTAGAGTTAATATGTTATTATCAATGTGTTTTTATATCTTTGACTTTCCTTACTTCATTTTGCATATTGAAAATACTTGAAATTTAATTTTGAGATTTTATTTTAAATAATATTTTTAACAATTAACACTTACTTAGATAACCGTAAGTTATGACTAGATAACAGTATTTTTGTTGATATTATGACCCAACATTGATGCAGCTTTTCTTTGTGTACAACTATTTTTTTTCTAAATTGAATTTATAATTTCATATTTTTATAAGAAATCTAGAGATAGTCTGAAAAAATATGTTTCCCCACATAATAAATATAATTTCCCTGTATATCAAATTAAAATTAGTTCATCCTTTTTAGATGTTGCATTCTTCATTTCTTATATCCAATATTATTTTATTTTTGTCTTTCTCCTACCTTGAATAATGATAAATGTAAATATAAATTTGTGATAAAAGAGAACAATTAATGATGGATATTCTCTATTGAATATATTTTGAATTATTATTTGATTGTGTCTAACCTTCTCTTGGCTAAAAAATTTAAAGCTGTCTTTGACATATTTAAAGTCTTACATGAGCAACTTTCGTTTTGTTGTTGCTGTTTAGTTGGTAAGTCATGTCTGACTCTTTGTGACCCCATGGACTGTAGCCCACCAGGCTCACCTCCATAGAATTTCCAAGGTAAGAATACTGGAGTGGGTTGACATTTGTTTCACCAAGGAATTTTCTGGACTCAGGGATATACAAGCTGAGTCTTCTGCATTGGCAAGTGGATTCTTTACTGCTGAGTCACTAGGAAAGTCCATAAGTTTCCTCTTACTGAAAATCAAACACACAAACCGAATGTTTCCTTCAATTTATGAAAGTTTTTTTCTTTATTTAAGCTGATATAATCTTTAATCAGTTGAGAGTGATTTTGAAATCGAAAGGGTAAATGTGTGAGTATTTTGTTTTAAATATCTAGCAAATAGTATACTTAGCCTTTGTCTGATTTAATAAGAAATCTTACAACTTTTTTTTATTAAATATCAAATTAAAAATATTCTTCCCTGAGACATATAGACCCAGTGTTCTGTTGTAATAATAAGAAAATTTCCTATAGTCATTACTCTACCTCTTCAATTTAATTTCTTACTAGAATATTTGTGGCATCTTTATTTGACTCATACATTGATTTTACCTGTAATTTACTTATAAAGGCAGTTTCCCCATGTTAAAAGAAAATCTTATAGATTTTGGGTGTTGATACTGTTTTTTAAATACTTCTACTATTTTGGTCCTAAACGCTTTTCCACTTTTGAGTGAGCAATGTGTTCATAGACTTTAATGTGTGTATGTGTGTATGTGTATATATAATTCTGCTTCTAATCATGGAAATTAACATCAGCTATTTTATAATTTTTGTAAAAACATGTAAATTCCCATTTTTTTAAATTGTCTGTTTCATAACCCTGAGATTAATTTTGAAAATAGTTAATTTTACCATAATATTTATGTTTCCAGATAGATTCTTAAAACATTTCCAGAATTTCTGAATTCTTTATTACTTTAAGGTTACATAGTAAAAAAAAAAAAAAAAGTCCATTCTTTTTATTTACAAGCTTAGTCTTTGAACTAAATATAGTTTTATGGTTGAAAAAGTTCTTTATGTGAATCTCAGACAACAGCTTCTAGCATGCAATTTGTCATTTCAGAAGTAAGTGATGCATGGCCCAGGTGTGAAGTGAACTGATGGAAAATTATGAATCAAGTTAGCAAGGAGAATTCCAAGGTTGCCTTGAAATATCAGGGAGAACTATGCTCACAGTAATAATAGGAAGAATTTTGATATCAGTTCATATAAAAGATTAAGGAAAACTGTTACACTAGTTCAAAGCTAGTAAAATTAGGGTAAGATATTGAGAAAACTTCAAAAGGGTAGAATTGACAAGAAAACAAGTAATGGTTTAGTTAGTCTTATTGAAAACATGTTGCTTGAATATTGATTGCAAAATCATAATATATCTTAAGGATAAAAATACTAAATAAGTAAGATCCGTATTCTCAAAAGCCTGGAGTCAAGAATTCCAAGATCAAGCTGTATTCTTTTCTCTTAATTTTATACATTATGTTGTTGTTGTTGTTGTTCACATATAAACGTCATCAGATCAGATCAGATCCGATCAGTCACTCAGTCGTGTCCGACTCCTTGCGACCCCATGAATCACAGCACACCAGGCCTCCCTGTCCATCACCAACTTCCGGAGTTCACCCAGACTCCCGTCCATCCAGTCAGTGATGCCATCCAGCCATCTCATCCTCTGTCGTCCCCTTCTCCTCTTGTCCACAATCCCTCCCAGCATCAGAGTCTTTTCTAATGAGTCAACTCTTCGCATGAGGTGGACAAAGTACTGGAGTTTCAGCTTCAGCATCATTCCTTCCAAAGAAATCCCAGGGCTGATCTCCTTCAGAATGGACTGGTTGGATCTCCTTGCAGTCCAAGGGACTCTCAAGAGCCTTCTCCAACACCACAGTTCCAAAGCATCAATTCTTCAGCTCTCAGCCTTCTTCACAGTCCAACTCTCACAACCATACATGACCACAGGAAAAACCATAGCCTTGACTAGACAAACCTTTGTTGGCAAAGTAATGTCTCTGCTTTTGAATATGCTGTCTAGGTTGGTCATAACTTTCCTTCCAAGGAGTAAGCATCTTTTAATTTCATGGCTGCAGTCACCATCTGCACTGATTTTGGAGCCCCCAAAAAATAAAGTCTGCCACTGTTTCCACTGTTTCCCCATCTATTTCCCAGGAAGTGATGGGACCAGATGCCATGATCTTCGTTTTCTGAATGTTGAGCTTTAAGCCAACTTTACCACTCTCCTCTTTAACTTTCATCAAGAGGCTCTTTAGTTTTCCTTCACTTTCTGCCATAAAGGTGGTATCATCTGCATATCTGAGGTTATTGATATATTTCCTAGCAATCTTGTTTCCAGCTTGTGTTTCATCCAGCCTAGCGTTTTGCATGATGTACTCTGCATATATGTTAAATAAGCAGGGTGACATTATACAGACTTGATATGCTCCTTTCCCTATTTGGAACAAGTCTGTTGTTCCATGGCCAGTTCTAACTGTTGCTTCCTGAGTGCATACAGATTTATCAAGAGGCAGGTCAGGTGGTCTGGTATTCCCATCTCTTTCAGAATTTTCTACAGTTATTGTGATCCATACAGTCGAAGGCTTTGGCATAGTCAATAAAGCAGAAATGGATACTTTTCTAGAACTCTCTTGCTTTTTTGATGATCCAACAGATGTTGGCATTTTGATCTCTGGTTCCTCTGCCTTTTCTATATCCAGCTTGAACATCTGGAAGTTCACGGTTCACGTACTTTCGAAGCTGGCTTGAAGAATTTTGAGCATTACTGTACTAGCCTGTGAGATGAGTGCAATTTTGTGGTAGTTTGTGCATTTTTTGACATTGCCTTTCTTTGGGATTGGAATGAAAACTGACCTTTTCCAGTTCTGTGGCCACTACTGAGTTTTCCAAATTTGCTGACATATTGAGTGTAACGCTTTCACAGCAGCAACTTTTAGGATTTGAAATAGCTCAAATGGAATTCCATTACCTCCACTAGCTTTGTTCATAGTGATGCTTCCTAAGGCCCACATGACTCAGTACTCCAGGATGTCTGGCTCTAGGTGAGTGATCATACCATCATGATTTTGTTGGTCATGAAGATCTTTTTTGTATAATTCTTCTGTGTATTCTTGCTACCTCTTCTTAATATCTTCTGCTTCTGTTATGTCCATACCATTTCTGTCCTTTATTGTGCCCATCTTTGTATGAAATATTCCCTCGGTCTTCATTCTTACTTACCTAATTATCGTACTATGTATTGTATCTTTATTGTTATTGACTTAGTTTTACCCAGTATATGTTTGTTGACCTAGTTAGTACTATTTTTTTTAAACTGATTATTATAAACCAGATACATTGGAATTAATACTTTTTGTAAACTGATTATTATAAACCAGATATTATTTCATATAAAACATATTTGAATATTCATATTAACAATATACCATATTCCATTGAATGTTTTTACAGTACTTTATTGTTTCTTTTTAAATATACACAATTACCATTGATACAGTTTAAAACAGACTTGTAGTGAGCAAATTATTCATATGTCCTATTGTTTATAAACTTATTTACTTAAGCATTAGTAATGGAGATAAAATTGTTGGCTAAAATGTCTGTATAATTTTTATTTTTTTGCACACATACACATAGAACATATTGTCAAAAAGAGCTTAAGACTAGCATTAATCTGCCAATTTGCTTTCATATTAACAGTTTATTAAGGGCATAGACTTTAAGCAAATGCCATTTCAAGGCAGTTAAGAGTCATGCTCTGCTATTTTTTATTTTATTCTGAAATTGTATCTTTATACATCCTTAGTTTCACACTGAATATAAAATTTAACCTTGTTCAAAAAACATTCAAGTCTCCTTGTTTATAATGATGACAGCAACAATAATAATAATGTCAATAATAAAAGTGTACCAATTATTAAAAGCACCAATTATTTAAAGTAGAAGGAACAGAAACAGGAGGCGCAGAAATATCATTCATAATATGAAAATCCTTCTTGATTTGAACAACTTCTCCATGAGTTATAGAAAACTCTTGTCATTCAGTGCTATTCTATTGCAGTAAGAAACATCTTAAACATTTATAAACAAATTTTTTCTTAACATTAATAAATATTGAGCACTAAATGGATTGCTGAACATCCCTTGAAAGACAAGCAGCCAAGGAATAAGTCAAGTATTTTATTTAAAAAAAGCATACACAAAGGAAAATAGGCAGAATGTCTTCTTATAGTCTCTATTTTTCTTTCAACTGTTTTAACTTAACCCTTTGAATATATTGTACTGCACTCCAAAAATTACTTAACCATTATAGCAAAAATAGTGATGAAAATTTTCTTTTTAGGATTCTGATCTTTCTTTACTTCTCTTCAGTATACCAAAATACTGTAATCACTGAATAATAATAATGCCTTAGAAATGGAAACTTCTTTTCAGCTTAACAGCACCCTACCAGGTCATTTCAATTTTATTTCTCTTGCATAGCCAATATTTCTCCTTGCAATATTTATAAGATATTTTCAAAATGTATGTGTTAAAAATGAAGTGTTAGTCTCTCAGTTGTATCTGACTCTTTGTGACCCCATAGACTGTAGCCGGCCAGGCTCCTCTGCCCGTGGAATTCTCCAGGCCTAAATACTGGCATGTGTTGCCATTCCCTTCTCCAGGGGATCTTACTGACCAAGGGGTCAAACCCAGGTCTCTCACATTGCAGGCAGATTCTTTACCATCTGAGCCACTAAATATCTACAATTGCAACAAGGGGGGGATGGCAGTTTTTTTTTTTAATCTTTGATTTTGTAGAGAAATCAAATGATTCAGGAATACAAATCAAATGGGGAATATCTGTGGAAAGTTACATATATATAATTTTATATATATGTATATATATACTTCTATATATATATATACTTCTATATATATGTATATATATAATTTTATATATATGTATATATATAATGTACAAAATTGGTTCAGTATATGCTAAACAGAATTCAGAGTGATTTATAGAATTTAAAAAATTCAGTAGGACCTATTAATGGAGCATGCAATCCTGCATATTCAAATCTGACTTAACAGAATTTCTGTTTAGACATGCTTGTACATGTAATGCTATAAAAATTATGACTATAATCAACTGTTTTATTCAGTACTTCCCACTTTCATATAACATGGGTTTAGCATTTATATAATTATTAAATATAGATTTAAATTAATGAATGTAAGACCTTATCATATTATTGCACACATTTTTGAAACTAAAATTCTGCAATGAAGAAGATGCATTTTGATCCCTGTTATACATATTTTATACCAAGATAGTGACTTTGGTTGTGATTCATTCTCCTGGTAGAATTGATTTATGATACACTCATTGCTGTCCAGACAGTTTCCTCTAAAGTGACAGAGAAGTTCTGCTTCCATAGCCATTTAATCAATGGAAAGCAAAGCAAGGCCAGACAAAACAAAACCCTTTATATAAGGTGAGTGGATACTAAATGTCATGTTGTGTATGCTATGTGTGAAAATAAATAGTGGGCATATACACCTTGTTAATTGACATTGTTTTGTGCCTCCCAAAAGATTGATTTATACTTGGTACAGAGACTATAAAGACTGTTGTTGCATTAAATGGTTTGTTTGAAAAAAAAGATAAACATCATACATTTCCTATGAAAGTTAATACCTCTATTTAAAATATTTTTTTTTGTGAGTGTACGGCTATTAAGACTTTCAAGGGATGAATAATAATTGATTAAATGAGGGCAAACAAGTATTCAAGTGGGAAGATGACTTGTATAACATTATTTTTCCAGAGTTAAAAAAATACATGAAATGTTTTTGAGGTTTCTTGTTTTGCTGGAAATTTTTCATCCTTATTTAACCCTTGCAGATTAAATAAATTTATTATTTTAAATCTATTTTTTACTTTATCTTCAAGTTACATTTCTATACAGCTGACTGCATTCGTTCTGAAGTATAAGAATTATAGTGGATAGAACAGAGTACCAGAGTATATTATATATTATATTTATAGTCTTAAACATGAAATACTATAGTGCATTGTAGCTAGAACATAAATCTATGGAGTTGGGACAAATAGATGAAAAGGAGTAAAGGAAAAGTAGGATGAGGACATATTTTAATGGATTTTGCATGCCATAATCACCTCTAAGGAAGACTGAATTAATTAAAAAGAAAATAAGTGATATATTTGTATTTTTAAACACACATTTGAGGGAAGAGTGGAGAGGGAAGGGATAGGATACAGAGGAAATTATTCCTGTGCAAGAGTATTAGGAAAGTTTCTGGGAGAGGCTATGATATAGAGAATGAAGATGAAAACACTTATTTGTGGATAATTTGAATAGACTTCTATAAACTTGGCCTTCCCTGGTGGCTCAGACAGTAAAGCATCTGCCTACCATGCAGAAGACCTGGGTTCTGTTCCTGGGTTGGGAAGATTCCCTGGAGAAGGAAATGGCAACCCACTCCAGTGCTTTTGCCTGGAAAATCCCTTGGATGGAGAATCCTGGTAGGCTACAGTCCATGGGGTCGCAAAGAGTCAGACACTGCTGAGCTGCTTCACTTTCTTTCTTACTTTCTTATAAACTTGATTACTAAAAGAATATGGAGGGTAAAGCACAAGAATAAGCTAAAGATGCTTCTAAGGATTCTAAGTTTCTAAAGCTTCTAAGTTTGCTTAGAAGCTACTTAGTAGCTACTTTCTAGCTCAAGTATGTAAGTAGATTGAAATGTCATTGATTAGGATATAGACTAAAAAAAGGAAGACCATGTGAAAGATGGATAAAAGATTAAGATATATTTAATCATAGATTTCTTGACTTTTGAATGAATTAAATTTATCTCTGTAGAGATATCAAATAAACCTTTATCACATCACCATTCTCATAGAGTACAAACTGGTATCATCATGGCAGATTAATTACATTAGAACCTTTCTATCATGGGAACAATCATTCTCATGACTGAGCCAGATATAATTTGAGTATAGAATTGCCTTCTTTGCATATAGCCTTTTACTATTACTCATAGATTTATAGAATATTGTATTCATCCCATGGTATGCCACATGAAACTGATAGAGAGTTATGTCAAAGGAAGTGTGGCAGTATACCATCTGCATATAATTTGCTGGTCAATCAGAAGCACCTGGCTTGGAGGAACAGTGTAATGACCTTCAGAAGGCTCAGTCATGTAACCAGTGGCTTATATGAACCTGTTGCATTGCAATCTCATCCTATGGAATGAGTCATTTGCCTAAAATCAGTAATCAACATATTATACAGTCTTCCTCATAGATAAAAATATAAGTCCCCAAATCAATAGCAGAGATAGGAGGGGCTTCTCTCAATATTACTAATAATCTATTTGAAGAATATTTGTCCTGGTTTCTATGCTCTAGAAACTGTGCTTGTAGGTCATTGTGCCCAAGGGAAGTCTGCTTCCATTAGGGAATTCAAAAATGGTTCCAATGAATTGGAAGATGCCCCTCATAATTTGACATTCATCATTTAGGTTAAATAACAAATCAACGAGGAACCTACATTGTTGATTGATCCTGATGACTAGGGACAATTTTTGTTGTTGATAACCTAGCAGGCAACAAGAAGACTATTTGGAAATAAGAAGGATTCTTCCTAGATCTCTCTTTCCTCATAATCGTGGTCAATGAAAAACTTGTTTCTACTTAAAAAAAAATGTCATTAATAACTCAAGTTCTGCAGGGATAACACTTTGAGTTATTTCACCAGGCCAAGAACCCAATTTATCTGTAAAGTAGGAAAGAGCAAGTGATGTGTGGCATGATTAGTGTCTGTCATTACTTAGACACATAAAGGTGTCTATTTTTACTAACTTATACTTTATGACCAGCTGGGATGCCCAGGAATACAGCAGCTATATATTTTATATTAGGTACTTTTTTCTCCCTGCTTCTCCCCAACAAATTGATGGTACTCATGATGATACCTTTACTTGCAGGTGATTGTACTTTGTGTGTACTTTAAGATGCAGACACAAACTTTTACCTTTAAGAAGTACAGGAGTGAAAAGCTGAGAAGGCATAGTGGTGGACTTTTCCAGATCTTCCATTTGTGACTTTGAGTTCACTTGCCATCATCCTTATACTACCTTTGTCCTGAGAAGCTGAGAATCTTAGCTTTTGGTTCACGTAGGCAATACACAGTCCTGGCTGGGAATCGAGGGGAGGAATTATATTGATGTAAATAGATTTATTTCAGTGTTTTTGTCCCAGAGAGATAGTTCATCTGTGTATGTCCCTCACATGGATGACACTACTTCTGTCAATACAACTTTATTGATATCTCTTTCCAGGTTATGCTAGCCACTTCTTTTCTGTACCCTTTCTTGTTTAGGATATTTAGAATTTGCTATTATGTTAACAAGAGCTCCTCTGCTATAATTTGCCGTGGATTCCCACACCATTCCTTGCATTTTGAACCATCATCATCCTTTGTGAATATCTTCTTTGTAGAGAATACACAATAAAATTTCCTAATTTTAGTGTGCCAAATATTTCCTTTTAGGACCATAAAACTGATACTATGTATGAGAGATTTTTAAGACAAGTCACACAGGAGACCATAAAAGAGCTACAGGGTAGATTTGAAAGTTTTGAGGTGACCAGCGTAGGCAAATCTCAGAAGTCTTCAACATATTTTTTGAGAAGCTGCTCTGTTAGCAAGAATGATTGACCAAAGCAGAATTGCTGATAGAAACGGGGAAAATTGCTTTGAAATAATCTGGGATCTCAAAGGTCACCAGTGAGATACAACTCCTAAAAATGAATAGAAGTTGGGTCCAGGCAAAGCTCAAAGAAACACAATGAGTCTTATTTTTTAAAGTCCTTTGTTAAAAAAACAATAAAAGTAGTAAAATTTTTGTAAGACCTATGCAGATTTTTTAAAATTGCCTAGTATTATTGGAGAAAAAGAAAAGTTGGTGAAGCAAACATAGCTTTGAAACAGTGACATAAAGAATACACACACATAACACTCATAGAAGACAGAAAAACAATAAAAGATGATGGTAGAAAAAAACAACTTGTAAAGGAACTGGTAAAATGTATAAAATAATTTTTAAAGTCTAACTTCAGTAAAGATAAATAATAGTTTGTGTATCTATTTAAAAATACTAAGTCAAGTTGTCCTCAGACTTCTCAAGAGCAGTGTTCATTGATGTCAGAAAGCAGCTGAATAACAGTGTCATATTACTAAAGGAAAGGTCATGGGAAAAAAGAGTATTATATCTAGCCAAGTTTTCCTTCAAGTAAAAGGACAAAGACAAATCTCTGAGTTTAAAAGGCTGCAACTTGAGCTTAGAAGTCTAGAATACTACAGAGATCCACATTATTAACTTGTAAGTGGTCACAGTACAACTTCAAATGATATTATACCCATCCTCATTTAGTAGCATTCCATCATCCCTTTCCCAGTTTTTGTGCCTTTGTTGCCACACATTTCACTTATACATAGAATATAAACCCTAAAATGAATTGTTAGTTTTCATTGTTATTTTCAATTCACTTTTGAAGTATTAAAAAATAAGAAAAAGCACTTCGAAGTTAATCATGCATTCACCATTTCCTGTACTCCTCATTTACTTTTGTAGAACCAAATTTCTCTTTAGTATCATTTCTTTCTCCCTAAAGGACTTTCTTTGTCATTTTTGTAGTGCTTGTCTGCTGGCAATAGATTCTCTCCACTTTCTATGTTGAAAATTGTCTCTTTTTTTCTTTTTGTAAAGAAGATATTTTCTCTTGGTATAGAGTTCTGATTTACTGTCTGATGGTTTCTGTGAATTAATACATTTTTTTTTTAATTTCTTCAGTTTTATTTCTTCAGATAAATGCATATGCAATGAATTCAAAGTCACTCAGTCATGTCCAACTTTTTGCTACCCCATGGACTATACAGTCCATGAAATTCTGGACTGAATTCAGGGGATACAGGCCAGAATACTGGAGTGGGTAGGCATTCCCTTCTCCAGGGGATCCTTATGACCCAAGAATCGAATTGGGGTCTTCTGCATTGCAGGCAGATTCTTTACAAGCTGAACCACCAAAATGAAGTTAATAAAAGCATGCTTATGCTATGGGATAATTAAACATTCAATTGGAGTCTTTTGTCCTTGGTGTTATAATACCTGTGGTGTTCTGTTGAGGAAGAGAAACAACAAACATGAGAAGAAAAAAAGTAAAGGCTATAAAGATAGGCAGTGATATTGTTGTTGTTGTTTAGTCTCTTGCAACCCCATGGACTGTAGCCCGCCAGGCTCTTCTGTCTGTGTGATGTCCCAGACAAGAATACAAAGTGGGCTGTCATTTCCTTCCACAGGGAATCCTCCTAACCCGTGTTTCCTATATCACCTGCATTGGCGGTGCAGGTTCTTTCCAATTAGCCATCAGAGAAGCCCTCGAGTTAGAGAATACTAGGTAGCAAAAAAAACATAAACATAAAGTCCTTGAAAAGTGAATTTTTTTATTCTATTTTATTTTCAGAAATTTGCTATACTTATAATTTGCAAAATAAAATGTGTAGATTTAATGAACACAGAGGTGAGAGGAGTATATCAACCATGTTAGTCTTTGTTCTTTATGTTGACAGGCACACGTTTAAACAATGAAATACTGTATTTTTTCTGATGTTACAATTATGTTTTAGTTGTACAGATTGTGAAAAAGGAAAAGTCAGTAATTCAGTTATTTTTTATTTTAAGGTATTGATTAATAATATTCTCATTAAAAATGATCACAAACCCTTCCTCTTTAACATCTTTAATTTTTTTTAAATTCCTTTTCTCCATAGTTTTACACAACCATTGTGAGGAAAATAAATTATATTTTAATTTAATAAATAATTTCTAATTATCAGCAAACATGTTATGTTAATGATTGAGCTGCAATATGATTAAACACTGGATATGATTAAATATCATACTGGAACCCAATAAGAGTCACCCAGTAAGAGTCAACTTAATAGTACTCCAAAACTGCTGGCTTGTTAAACTCATTTCATCCCATATTTGGAAAACAGAAAGGAAAATATTTCCTTTCCGGGAGTAAACATGCCTATATAATTTCAATTACTATTTTTGTTTTGCCAAGGAAAAATAATACATGTAGCCAAGTTACGCAGAGACTTCCAAGCTATGATAATTCTTACTACTTCAGACTTCAGTCTGAGACTTCAGACTCAGTGAAAAGCTACCACTTATATGCCACCTTTAAGGAAAGAGGAAATTTAAATTGCATAGTTCTCTGGAAACTAAATATTCATTCAAATTAAACAATCAAGCACACACACATATACAGATATAAAATATGCGTGCATAAATGTGTGAATGAACCACAATCTGGAGTCAAGATTACCAGGAGAAATATCAACAACCTCAGGTATGCGGATAATACTGTTCTAATGAAAGAAAGTAAAGAGGAACTAAAGAGCCTCTTGATGAAGGTAAAAGAGGAGAGTGAACAAGCTGCTGAAAACCCAACATTCAAAAAACTAAGATGATGGCATCTCCCATCACTTCAAGGCTAATAGATGGTGAAAAAGTGGAAACAGTAAGAAACGTTATTTTGGGGGGCTCCAAAATCACTGCAGATGGTGACCGCAGTCATGAAATTAAAAGACATTTGCTCCTTGGAAGAAAAGCTATGGTAATCCTAGAAACATCACTTTGCCAACAAAGGCCTGTATAATCCAAAGCTATGGTTTTTCCAGTAGTCATGTACAGATGTAAGGGTTGGACCATAAAGGAGGCTGAGTGCTGAAGAATTGATGCTTTTGAATTGTGGAGCTGGAGGAGACTCTTGAAAATCCCTTGAATAGCAAAGAGATCAAAGCAGTCAATCCTAAATGAAATCAATCCTGGATATTCATTGGGAGGACTGATGCTGAAGCTGAAGTTCCAATACTTTGGCCATCTGATGCTAAGAGCCAAGTCATTGAAAAGACCCTGATGCTGAGAAAGATTGAGGGCAGGAGGAAAAGTGGGTGACAGAGGATGAGATGGTTGGATGACATCACTGACTCAATGGACATGAATTTGAGCAAACTTTGGGAGATAGTCAAGGACAAGAAAGCCTGGTTTGCTGCAGTCCGTAGGGTCACCAAGAGCCAGACATGACTTAGTAACTGAACAACAACAAATATATCAAATATATATAACAACTATATATATATAATTCAGTTGACCCTTGAACAGTTTAGGTGTGAATCATGTAAATCCACCTATACAAAGATTTTTTTCCCAGTAATTATAGTGTAGGTCCTCCATATCCAGGGATGTGAAACCAATGGATATACTTTACTTTTCTGGGCTCCAAAATCACTGTAGATGGTGATTGCAGCCATGAAATTAAAGGATGCTTACTCCTTGGAAGGAAGTTATGACCAACCTAGATAGCATATTAAAAAGCAGAGACATTACTTTGCCAACAAAGGTCCATCTAGTCAAGGCTATGGTTTTTCCTGTGGTAGTGTATGGATGTGAGAGCTGGACTATAAAGAGAGCTGAGCACAGAAGAATTGATGCTTTTGTTGTTTTTTTTTTTTGTTTGTTTGTTTAATTAATTTATTTTTTAATTGAAGGGTAATTGCTTTACAGAATTCTGTTGTTTTCTGTCAAACCTCAACATGAATCAGCCATAGGTGTGTGTATATATATATATATATATATATATATATCCCCTCCCTTTTGAACCTCCGTCCCATCTCCCTCCCCACCCCACCCCTCTAGGTTGATGCAGAGCCCCTGTTTGAGTTTCCTGAGACATAGAGCAAAATTCCCCTTGGGTATCTCTTTTACATATGGTAAAGTAGTAAGTTGTACTCTTCATTTTGAAAGCTCTCTCTTTACATTCCTCATGTACTCTACTTTTACTTAAGAACAAGTCTTATGTCTGCTTCATCACTCTCCTACTGTCAACAATTAGTGCAGTGTGCTCAAGCATATGTGGGTTACTTTGTAAATGTTCAGTGAACAAAGTAATTATTTCATTTGAACAGCTAGGTCATTTATATTTTGTTTTATATTTTTAAATATAAATATTTTTAAAGTATAAGCATATTTTGTATTTTTTATCTTGAGTTAAAAGAGATGTTTCAACATCTGTGTACAAATTCTTTTTTTTTCCCCATTTTTTTTGTATTTTTTATTTTATTTTTTTAACTTTACAATATTGTATTGGTTTTGCCAAATATCAAAATGAATCCGCCACAGGTATACATGTGTTCCCCATCCTGAACCCTTCTCCCTCCTCCCTCTCCGTACCATCCCTCTGGGTCCTCCCAGTGCACCAGCCCCAAGCATCCAGTATCGTGCATCGAACCTGGACTGCTGACTCGTTTCATATATGATATTATACATGTTTCAATGCCATTCTCCCAAATCATCCCACCCTCTCCCTTTCCCACAGAGTCCAAAAGACTGTTCTATACATCAGTGTCTCTTTTGCTGTCTCATATACAGGGTTATTGTTACCATCTTTCTAAATTGATGCTTTTGAACTGTGGTGTTGGAGAAGACTCTTGAGAGTCCCTTGGACTGCAAGGAGATCCAACCAGTCCATCCTAAAGGAGATCAGTCCTGGGTGTTCATTGGAAGGACTGATGTTGAAGCTGAAACTCCAATACTTTGGCCACCTGATCTGAAAAGCTGACTCATTTGAAAAGACCCTGATCCTGGGAAAGATTGAGGGCAGGAGGAGAAGGGGATGACAGAGGATGAGATGGTTGGATGGCATCACCGACTCAATGGACATGGGTTTGAGTGGACTCTGGGAGTTGATGATGGACAGAGAGGCCGGGCATGCTGTGGTTCATGGGGTTGCAAAGAGTCAGACTGGACTGAGCGACTGAACTGAACTGAACTGAACTGAATATGTCAATCATATGGCCAAATTTATCTCTCCCCCGAAACTGCTTTTAAAGAATAGTTTTAAATTTTTTAATTACATTTTAAAATAAATTTTAAAAATCTATAGAACCTAAACCTATGGTTAAATAAATAAAATCTAATATTCATATTATTTCCATCAATGGAGGAGTAAAAGTGTAATGTTGGAAACTTAATGGAAAATAATGGTTGAATCTTTCCTAATTTGGTGAAAATTTTAAACCTCTGGATTCAAGAGGTAGATCTAATCACAGAGGAGAAATCCAGAGAAACCCATTTTAAGATGCTATAATTAAATATCTGAAACCAGAGACAAAGCAGGGGAAAATGTTTTTAAAGTTGACAGAAACAGCATATTGCATTTAGGGCATCAATGCTTTGAATAATAGTGGATTTCTCACTAAACTACCTGTAAAGACAAAGCTTGGTTTTTCCAGTAGCCATGTACAAATGTTAATGTTGGACCTTAAAGAAGGCTGAGCTCCAAAGAATTGATGCTTTCAAAGTGTGGTGCTGGAGAAGACTCTTGAGAGTTACTGGGGCTACAAGGAGATCAAACGAGTCAATCCTAAAGGAAATCAACCCTGAATATTCATTGGAAGGATTCACACTGACGCTAAAGCTCCAATACTTTGGCCACTTGATGTCCAGAGCTGACTCACTGGAAAACTTAGTGACTGAACAACAGCAACATTAATCCATACAGGCCAGTTAGAAGTGGCAAATATTTTTAATGTACTGAAAGAAAAAGAAAAAAATAAAATTTAACACCACAAACTTGCATATCTGTTGAAAATATTCTTAAGGAATAAAGATGAAACAAGACATTACTTCATTAATGAAAACTAAGATAGTTTGCTACAGAAAAAATAATGCTAAAGGAAGCCTTTTAAACAAGAAATGAAGGCATGATGAAAGAATATGAATGGAGAAAGAGTAGCAAACAGGATAAATAAGCAGGTAAAATAATAGAAAAATCTTCTCTTCTTTATTATTATATGAGATGGTTAGAAGCAAAATGTATATTATATGGTGTCACAGTATATGCAGAGAAAATATTTATTAAGGTCACAGTATAAAATGAGAGGAAACAAACCTAGATGTTGGTGATTTTCTATATTTCACTTGAAGTTGTAAAACATCAGTATTAGTTGATTTTTATGTTATATATATTTATATGTTGAATATGTTCATTGTCCTGATTTTAGTGATTATTTGATGGGTATATGTATATAATAAAAATGTATCAAAATATGTTGTTGTTCAGTCCTTAAATCGTGTCTGAATCTTTGCAACCTGTGGACTGCAGCACACCAGGCTTCCTTTGTACTTCACTATCTCCCTGAGTTTGTTTAAACACATGTTCTTTGAGTTTTGATGCCATCCAACCATCTCATTCTCTGTGGTCCCCTTCTCCTCTTGTCATCAATCTTCCCCAGGTTCAGGGTATCTTCAATAAGTCAGCTTTTTACATCAAGTGGCCAAAGTATTGAAGCTTCAGCTTCAGCATCAGTTCTTCCAATGAATATTCAGAACTGATTTCCTTTAGGATGGATTGGTTGGATCTCCTTGCATTTCCAGGGACTCTCAAGAGTCTTCTCCAGCACCACAGTGTGAAAGCATTAGTTCTTTAACACTCAGTCTTCTTTATGGTCCAAATCTCACATCAGCATATGACTATTGGAAAAACCATAGCCTTGACTATAATGGACCTTTGTTGGCAAATTAATGTCTCTGCTTTTTAATATGCTGTCTAGGTTGGTCATATTTCTCCTGGCAATCTTGATTCCAGCTTCCTCTTCACTTTCTGCCATAAGGGTGGTGTCATCTGCATATCTGAGGTTATTGATATTTCTCCCTGCAATCTTGATTCCAGCTTGGGTTCTTCCAGTCCAGCGTTTCTCATGATGTACTCTGCATATAAGTTAAATAAGCAGGGTAACAATAAAAAGCCCTGATGTATTCCTTTCCCAATTTTGAATCAGTCCCTCGTTCCATGCCTGGTTCTATCTGTTGCTTCTTGTCCTTCTTAGGAGGCAGTAATGTGGTCTTGTATTTCCATCTCTTAAAGAATTTTCCACAGTTTGACGTGACCCACACAGCCAAAGGCTTTAATGTAGTCAATCTAGCAGGAGTAGATTTTTTTTTTTAATTTTTCTTGCCTTTTCTATAATCCAGCAGATGTTAGCAATTTGATTTCTGGTTCCTCTGCCTTTTTAAATCCAGCTTGTACATCTGGAAGTTCTTGGTTCTTGTACTGTTGAAACCTAGTTTGAAGGATTTTGAGCAATATCTTGCTAGCATGTGGAATGAGTGCAATTGTATGGTAATTTGAATATTGCTTGGCCTTGCCTTTCTTTGAGATTGGAATGAAAACTGATTTTTTCCAGTCCTATGGCCACTTCTGCATTTTCCTATAGGTTATTTGTAGTTTCTTTAAAATATAGTTGTAATCACCTTCAAAATTATGGATAATCTCAGGGAATCTTCCAAATTCCTATCTTGGATTTCATTCTGAAATGAGATTATTATTGTTTTTGGAAAATTTTAGCAAAGAATAACTAGATCATAAAGCTTGAAGCTATTTAGAATGCTGTTTGTAGGCATATTGGTGTATCTCCATCTTTCAGCACTGATGTAAATGACTTCTCACTGAACATATATTTCTGAATCAATATCACTGTGCCTCAGCATTTATATTTCCTGATGAATATCTGTAAAACTTTGTTTTGTTTCTGTGTACCATTATATAACAGTGCTATAAGTTGTAGAATAAAATATAAAGGACTGTCCTTTATAAAGTCTTATTGGAAATATGTATATTTTATTTGTATCTTAATTTTTCAAGCACTAAATCTCAATAGATAGTTGGTAGCTTTAATTAACTTGAAATATTTTGAAGCTTAGTTTAAATACCAGTATATCTAGCTCAGAAGTTTATAAGGTATGCTTCAAAGCGTCTGCCTACAATGCAGGAGATCCAGGTTCAATCCCTGAGTCAGGAGGATCCCCTGGAGAAGGAAATGGCAACCCACTCCAGAACTCTTGCCTGGAAAATCCCATGGATGGAGGAGCCTGGTAGGCTACAATCCATGGGGTCACAAAGAGTCGGAAACGACTGACCGACTTCACTTTCACTTCATAAGTTTGTGTATTTTAAGTTCTTATTTCTCTAACTTTGGTAATAAGAATTAAAAGCATTACAAATGCAGTAAATTATATTAGGAATTTTAAAATTCACCCTTTTAAGTAAATAAGAAGGAATATAGCCTAGACTTGTTGAAAATGCCTTTTCATACATTTGTCTTTTGCTACTTGACCATAGCATTTTTGATATGCAAATATACTAAGGAATTACTTTTCAGCAACTATTTCCCTTTAATTTAGCTTTATTATTTTAAACAAAGATGTGTTTTAATATCATAATTTTTCTTTTGAAACCTTAACAATAAAACTTTATAGGATTATGGTCCTATTTTATACATCATATCCTGAATAACCAAATACCTATGAATGATATCTAGTCTAATACTCTATGAGAGCTTTATTGTTTACTTTCACTGGGTTTTTATCTATAATATATGTATAATATCAAATAATATACTATAACAAATCTTGCAGAAAATTCGTGATTTCTTGAAATAATTATAATAATATTAAATATTTTTAAATTGACAGAAATTACATAAAATATATAAGGAAAGAATGCTAATATTTCAAATATAAAAATTATGACATTTTAATGAAGTGGTTTACTATATTTATTTATGTTGTTATTTCTTAACAAATTCTTTTTCTTTGTTTATTATGGTCAGTTGTACTCATCTGTTTTCTAGTTACTTTTATTGGAATGTTTGTGTGCATGCATCCTAAGTCCCTTCAGTCATGTTTGACTCTGTTAGATCCTCTGGACAATAACTTGTCAGGCTCTTCTGTCCATGGGAGTGTCTAGGCAAGAATTCTCAAATGGGTTGCCATGCCCTCCTCCACAGAATCTTCCCCACCCAGGGAACAAACCCACGACTCTTATGTCTCCTGTACTGGTAGGCAGGTTCTTTACCACTGGCACCACCTGGTGGATTATTTTGATCACTTTTATTTATACTTACAAATGCTTTTCATCAAAATTGGCTTATTATATCATTTTTTACAGTGATGACTTTCTATTAAAACTATTTTCACCAGGATGTTTATGAGTTTGTGGATTCTGTTTTTGAAAGTGCTCATTATGAAACATTTCAATGTATGTTTATTATGTGTTTCATTAAGGTCCTAATAAGTAATTTTTAGCAGTTGTGTCTTCAACTTCTGAGCTGAGAGTTTATCAGACACTGCCCCCAAAATATGTGGAAAAAAATATTTGCCCTTCTCTTGAGTTCCATATCAAGGTCCTTTCTCAAAACAGCTTCAGATTTTTGATGGAGCCAATTAATGACACCAGAGACTTGGGACAAAAATGACCTCAAATACAATATTACCAATATTAATTGAACATATATAAATGACTTTCCAGGACATCAGTTTCTCTTTACTAAATGAGAACTCTGATCCCAGCTGATATCCTTGCTGCTCCCGAAAATAGCAGCTGATACACTTAATGGCATGAAGTCAGAGTCTAAAGGACCTCTTATGATTTGTCATCTATATTTCCTGTGTGGCCAGATCATGGAAACTAGCTTAATATTTACACAAACAGTTAAGGCTTATCCAACTGTATTTTCAAAAAGAATGAGCATGTATATGATCCCATTTCTTTTTTTTTTTTTAATTTTATTTTATTTTTAAACTTTACATAATTGTATTAGTTTTTGGGACAAGTAAAAGCAAACTCTATTTTCTTATCTTCTACAGGACAATTTCTGTTTTTTTGTTTTGTTTTGTTTTGTTTTTACTTCTACCAAAAAATTTTATTCATTCTGTTCAAATATGTCTTTGATTATTCTATTTTTATCTTTCCAGCTACTCAACACTTTTGTCTTCACCACTTCAATTATGCCATGTTACCAATCCTGAAATACAAAACAAAACAAAGTAAAAGATAAACTGCTGCTGCTGCTAAGTCACTTCAGTCGTGTTCAACTCTGTGCGACCCCAGAGACAGCAGCCTACCAGGCTCCCCTGTCCCTGGGATTCTCAAGGCAAGAACACTGGAGTGGGTTGCCATTTCCTTCTCCAATGCATGAAAGTGAAAAGTGAATTCACTCAGTCGTGTCCAACCTCAGCGACCCCATGGACTGCAGCCTTCCAGGCTCCTCCATCCATGGGATTTTCCAGGCAAGAGTACTGGAGTGGGGTGCCATTGCCTTCTCCAAAATAAAAGCTACCTACAAGCATTTCCCTGTTTCCATTCTCTCCTTCCATTTCATCATTAATAACATTTTTTATCATAACTAGGCAACATCATTGTTTAATCTTGCATACTTACTTTTGTGTTTAATGAATCCTGGTTTTCCTTTCTTTCACAATCAAACTATGAATTGAATCTTGAATTGTGTAGATGCAGAAGAATTCCAAATTAATGAATAATTAAGCCACATGATTACGAATATATAGCCCATTATTAAATAGAAGGGAAAGTACATAATAAACTTAGTCTTCTAACCTGGGTTTCCTGCATTGCAGGCAGAATCTTTACCATCTGTGCCACAAGGGAATTATTAGTTATCGACACCTGATCACTAATGATGGTAGCAACTATAGTCACATGTAATGATCATTTATCAAGTGTTATATATTAGATCTGGTTTTTACTCTTGGACATTTCTTATTCTACTGCCTACTGTGATGGAACTTGGCATAAACAGAGTTGGGTAAATGGATGGGGATGTCAGATAAAGCAGGAATATGGTCTGTTGTGAATAGGCAATGATTGAAAAAAAAAAAAAAAAGACTTCTGACATTCCCAGAAGGATCAAGAAATCAGAATTTTATGATGAATTAAGGGGAGAAGAAGAGGTACAAAATGAATAAATATACATCAAAAGGTTTCCTAATGAGCACTTTCAAAAACAGAATTAATGAACTCACAAACTCACAAAAATAGTTTTCATACAAAGTTGCTACTGGAAAAAATGATATAATAAGCCAATTTTGATGAAAAAGACTTGTAAGTATAGGTAAAACTATCAAAACAAACAAATACTAAACCTAACAATGGGCTTCCCAGGTGGCACTAATGGAAAAGAACCTGCTTGCCAAGGCACGAGGCATAAGAGATGCTGGTTCGATCCCTTTACTATCCCAGGGAGATGAACAAATTTAACACAAAAATGTAATACAGAATTACAAGTAAGATATGATGAGAAATAGATGAATACTGTAGTTTAAGTGATGAAAGTTCCCAGTGGTTTATTGGCCCATCCTCCCATGGGTCTGAAATATTCAGTAAAAATCTGAAAAAAGTTTCCAAAGCCAGTGTCTCACAGCTGCCTCTTTTTAATAATTCAATGGGTTTAGTTGTGTTCCTTTATATTAATATGCTTTTATCATGGAATTATTTCAGGATGGACTTTGAGAATTAGTTTTACATTTTTATATTATTTTGATACTTAAGCACATAAAATTTTTTTAAATATATGCTTCAGAAATCCTTAATGTCATCTTTTGAAACAAATGAATCCTTTTTACTGAATCTCATCTAATCAAGCTATATCTACTGACAAAAGAGCCTACAGTAGACATTTCAATTTGTACATCTTTAATAAAATGATCAAACAAGAAAAATAAATAAAAAGAATACCTCACAGGGCAAGGCCCATTCAAAGAGACTAATTTGCAGTTCAAATTCTACTCATCTCACTATACAGTGATTTAAGGTTAAGCTGATTAATTTACTTTTCCACTCTCTTTGCTGCTGCTGCTGCTGAGTCGCTTCAGTCGTGCCCGACTCTGTGTGACCCCATAGATGGCAGCCCACCAGGCTCCCCGTCCCTGGGATTTTCCAGGCAATAACACTGGAGTAGGTTGCCATTTCTTTCTCCAATGCATGAAAGTGCAAAGTGAAAGTGAAGTCGCTCAGTCATGTCTGACTCTTCTCGTCCCCATGGACTGCAGCCTACCAGGCTCCTCCGTCCATGGGATTTTCCAGGCAAGAGTACTGGAGTAGGGTGCCATACAAGATCATGTAAAGACATTACTTGCTTTTAAGATTTTCTTTCCTTTTGCATTAAACTTACTTTTTTTCATGTCTCATAATTAGTACTGAGAGACTAAAACATAATCACTTTACTCAATGTTTTACCTACAACATAAATATTAACTCAGAAGAATAAGGCTAATATAATGTGTTTTACTTTTTTATATGACTAAATCACAACTGCACAGTTCAGAAAACAGAGCTTGGACAGACTTAGCATATAAACTCTTGCCTATGTTAAGGTGGACTAACGTTTAAAGTGTCCAATAGATGATTGTCTTTTTTTTCTTAAAACTAATTAAAGAGACATTTGAGTCTTGAATTTGGGCTGTTGGTCATCATAAAGATTAAGGTTTATCTTCTATGAACATAATATGGAAAAATTAAAAAGAAAAGTAAAGTAAATTTTATTTACTTTGTATCAAAGTATGTATGTATCAAATACATACTATGTATCAAAATATTTGAAAGTGTTACTATGTATCAAAATATTTGGAAGTGTTACTTTTTAATCCCATACACATATGGATTTAATTTTAAATGTGATGTTGATTTTCAAAAATATGTATACATTTTGTAATGTATGATGGTAAATTTTTTTCTTGGCCAAGATACATGACAGATGAGGAACAGTATAGTAAAAAATAAATACATAAAACCAGCCATATTATTATGAAAAATCTACCATCAGAAGCAATAGACTTCAAAATGGAAGTTCTGCATCAGTGTATGAGAGCAGGGTTTATGTTTTCTTCCTGACTTATCCTTCTAACCTTACACTATAAAATTAGATTCTTATAAAATCAGAGCTCTAAAACTCCATTTCCACTGTTCTTTTCTCATTTTTGGTCTTTGCATCTAAAATGATCTGTGAAAGAATAAAGTCATACTTCAGTTGCTGTTGTGTTTAATCTATCAGCGTTCAGACATTTCTCCAATGACATTATTCACAGAGTCATGAAAAAAGTGCAACTTCAAAGTATTAAATCTGGTCTCTTTCTTTTTAAATATGATAACATTTTCAGAGGTGAAAGGGGTCTTCCTTGAAACTAGCAACTGATTTCATGCTGTAAGTTTCTCATTTTATTTGAATTTGATATTAAATAGAAGAGCACACAACCATGTCAAAACTGACTGCCCTACTTTGTTAAAGTCAGACATATTAAAAACCAAGAGACCTATGCAATCATTATTGATCAGAAGATTACAGTATGTCATAACATTTATTGAGCACTTATTTGATTGAACATTATAGTCTAATATACTACCAATGATTTTTCAATGTGAATAAAATTATAGTATATGAAAAATGACAGGTCTTAGACATAGAAAGCTGAATATTTTAATTCATGGAAGTTTTTAATCAAATGATTTTATGCAAACTAGTTCAAGTATCTCTTTCACTTTTCTAATTTTTAAAATAATATACTATATACTAGTCTATGGGCATTCAAAGAAAGAGTTATTGTATGATAATTTTTATAAGCCATGAGATTTTAAACAACTATAAATCATGTGTAGATCCTATCATAGGATGGAAAATTTTAGCATATCAGAAAGGCATCACCAGCCATTTTCATACAATGGCTGTTTCGAACAATGTCTGTTCTTCAAGGTAAAGAAAAGACTGGTTAGATATCTTTTTACCTAAAATCATCTTTCTAGTAATATCATGACTATCAGGGCTCTACTTGCCCCTGCCCCAACTTGTTCAAAGGCCAGAGGTTCCATTCTAGAAAGTGCAAACCAAGAAAACTGCAGGCTATTACCTGCCCACCTGCCCTTCACAGAGCAAGCTTGTTACCCCAGGAAAACAGTACACAACCTCCAGCTCCAGTGCAGTAACACAAGGGTATGACCAGGGAAAGTCACAAAATTTGTTTGCCAAGAATTAGAATTGGGGCTGGCAAGAAGTAAGGGTGCTTGTTAAGCAAGGTTTGGTTGGGGTGTGAAGTGATTGCCTAGCTACAAGGGCATATCTTGAAACCAGAAGGCAGCAACTGGCTGCTGCTAACAGACATTTTATGAATGGTGCTGCTCAATGGCCAGTGGTGCCTTGAATTTTATACAGTTCAGAAAATTCAAGAACTTAGTGATGTAAGAATGTACCTGAAAACATATCCACAATGGCCACACAGCTCTATATTGGATGCCTGAACCACAGTTTTATTTCTTGTCACAACAAAGAGTTGTTGGCAGAAATCTAGTTTAATGCAAAAGATTGTCAGTATGAAGATCTGATTGTGGAGGTGCTTGCTCTGGGCTGCAGCTAGTGCTTAGTCTAGGATGGAAAGTACACAGTCTGTGATAAAATATGCAATAAAGCTATTTAAGCCTGGGGAGGTTTGGAACCCATGCTCATCAGAGAGCTCCTGGAGGCCTTAAAAACAAAAAGAAAAATATTAAAATAGTTTAGTATCAGTAGTCTTAATTACAAAAAGTAAAAGATAAATTCAAATACAAGGTATGCAGGCAGGAAATATAAGAGTGATTAGGTAATATGTTTACAGAAGTCTTTTCTTCTCTGTGACAGGAAAATAAAGCTAGATAATAACATCTTATCAAACTATTCTAATCTAGAACCACAGGTACTGAACCTTGTATTCCACACAAGAGCATGTGTGATACTATTAAAAGATATGGTCCTTAGTAATTTCTAAATAATGAAAACCTCAACAACTTAAACTATATTTTTTGTCACTAAAAGCACAAATCGTATTTTCCCACAGTTAGATTTTGAAAATGTATGTTATTAGCAAAGTGAATTTTGTCTAGAAATACAAGTATAGAGTCATATTCTTAGAATTTGCTAAAGGATAGATAAAATTGTTCTGAATTAAGAATATGTTATTTCAGTGACAATGTTTACTTTCTGAATATTTATCAGAAGGACTAGAAACATTTAACATGGTATTGAAGTAAAACTTAAGACTTGATTTTGATTTTCACCCAAGGTCTACTCATTGGGTAAAGAGAAGTGTTAAGATTGAAACACTAACACTGAATACACAGACTTTTTATTTTATCACATTTTTTCTAGTGTGATGACAGTTTTTAATCAGCTTCAAAAACCATATAGATTTTTAACATATATGACAATGTTTTACAGTTCAATTAGTAATGTAAAATTAGAAATAAATTTTGGCTGGAATTTACTATTGCTTCTACCTTTTGTATGTATATATATATATAGATACACATTTTTAAACTTCATATTTTATCCAAAAATCAATTATTCTAGACTGGAATTGGGATTAATTGGTTCATGAACACTTTGAAATTATGTTAAAATTATATAAGCATATATATATATACATATATGTCTGTGTGTGTGTGTATGTGTGTGTCTTTAATTGTTATGTGGGTCTATTACATTCTCAAAGTAGTCCTAAATTGAAAAAAGTAAGTTGGAAAATTAGTACTTTAAATGTTGCTAAACATGTAAAATAAAAGGTATAACTTGAGAAAATATTTTTCAAACTTTATCAAAATTGTAAAAAATAGATATATAAATAAATAAGTGCCCTGTGTACTTTCTCTCTAAATGCCAAAAGTTTGAAATGTTAAATCTATGAATACAATTTATCATTGAAATTTTGACACTGGTATACTGATGATGGCCTTTAAAAATATTTTGCTTAACTAAATTCATTCTGTTAGAATAATGCTTAGTCAAATTATAACGTCCTTGTGCACTGAGAAGAGACAGCCATAAATCATCTCTAGTAAAGCAAATATTTCTCAGCAACCATTTCATTTTAATTAATAATAAAGAAGTTAATTCTTCTCAGAGAAAAACATGGTAAGTTTGTCTCTTTTTAAAAATGAGAATCTTTTTTAAAAGGTCCTTTTGAAAGAAATTCACCCATTTGTCCCTCCATCCATTGACCCTCTGGACATGTATTTTATTTGTGTATATCATGTTCAAGCCTATATTTATTTATCTAAAAATAATTTTGAGCTCTTATGTTGTGACAGCATTGGGAATTGAATGGTAAGAAAACTATACTTTCTTATCCACTTGAAACACATTCTAATGAAAATCATAAATATTTATTTAATAGTTACACAAATATATGATCACTAGTTGTCATAAAAACCCTAAGGAAAATACGGGATGCTCCAAGAGTGTGTAAGAAGATAACTTTATGTATTCTGGAGGCAGATTTTGTAATACATTTATCAAATAAAGGAGAATTCGTTTGACAACATTTACCCAAGTGAATTACATGGTCAAAAATTCAATGCCACAGAACTCAGTTTCTATTTGTACGCCTTCTTTACTTTCTGTAGCCTTGTTTCACACTTGGTTGTTCTGAGCCATAACAATAAGACTCATGTTTGCTGCTGAGTACATGCTCAGTCATGTCCAATTCTGTGACGCATGGATTGTAGCCTAGTAGGCTCCTCTGTCTGTGGGATTTTCCAGGCAAGGATAACAGAGTGGGTTGCCATTTCCTATTTCAAGCAATATGGCTTAGAACACACATAATTTCTAAATTAATCACTGTGGATCAGGAAATTAAATACACTATTTGGAAATGTAAAAGGAAGACGAGGAGTTTTCAAAGAAGACTCTCAGGGACTCTTTTCTGTTGGTAATATTTCAGTTGTTGCTGTAGTTGTTCAGTTGTGTCTGATTCTTTGTGACCCCATGGACTGCAGCATGCCAGGCTTCCCTGCCAACCATCTCCCAGAGTTTTCTGAAACTCATGTCCATTGCATCGGTGATGCCATCCAAACATCTCATCCTCTGTTGCCTATTTTCTCCTACCTTCTATCTTTCCCATCATCAGGGTCTTTTCCAAACTGTTGGCTCTTCACATCAGGTGGCCAAAGTACTGGAGCTTCAGCTTCAGCACCAGTCCTTCCAATGAATATTCAGGATTGATTTCCTTTGGGATTGACTGGGTTTGATCTCTTTGCTGTCCAAGAGGCTCTCAAGAGTCTTCTCCAGCACCACAGTTTGAAGGCATAAATCCTTTGGTGCTCAGCCTTTTTTATTGTTCAGTTCTGACATCCATACATGACTGGAAAAACCATAGCTTTGACCATACAGAACTTGGTCAGCAAAATGATATCTCTGCTTTTTAATACACTATCTAGGTTTGTCATAGTTTTCCTACCAGGGAGCAAGCATCTTGTAATATGATTACAGTCACCATCCACAGTGATTTTGGAGTCCAATAAAATTAAGTCTGTCACTGTTTCCCTTGTTTCTCCATCTATATGCCATGAAGTGATGGGACCAGATACCATGATCTTCCTTTTTTTGAATGTTGAATTTTAAACTAGCTTTTTCATTCTACTCTTTCACTTTCATCAAGAGACACTTTAGGTCTCCTTTGCTTTCTGCCATAAGGGTGGTGTCATCTGCGTGTCTGAGGTTGTTGATATTTCTCCAAGCAGTCTTGAGTCCAGCTTGTGCTTCTTGCAGCCCAGCATTTTGCATGATATACTTTGCATAGGAGTTAAATTAGCAGGGTGCAACAGTATGCAATGTTGACATAGTCCTTTCCCAATTTTAAACCTGTCTATTGTTCGAGTCCAGGTCTAACTGTTGCTTCTTGACTGCATACAGGTGTTGTAGGAGGCAGGTAATACTTCAGTACATGATGTCAACTGTCATTTAAAAAAGGCAAACCACAAAAATAAAAATACATTTAAAAGGAAAAGTCAACAAGTATAGTGTAATATATGATAAAATGATCATACATGAAGGTTTTGAAATTTTGAGTATAAGGAGCTAATGATAACCCTCAGTGTGAAATTCAGTGGAGCAGAATCAATAAGAGATATTTGAGATCCATAAACCTATACATGAAACTATGAAATATGGGCATTATGAAATCATAATGATTTCATATGAAAGCAAAAAATGGAGCATACTAGGGCCCCTAGACTGAGTCTCAAATCATAAAAGCCAGACCGAGGTAGTGATCGAGAGACAAAAGATATTGATAACAGAGTTACTAAGATTTTGGCTATCCACTCTGCAAAGGGTAAAGTAGGGGAAATAAAGGTGGAGGTCATGAATACATAACTTTAGAGAGATGAAACAACTGAAATTCCAGGTTAGGTTGAAGAATGGTCATGGTGAACATAGTTAGAGGATAGGAGAGTATAGTCAGAAGGTTGTGTTTTTGATAGCAAAATATATGCATATGACTTTTAGTATGCAAATACACATATACACAGGGGTGACTATCAAAATATTTAACAGCTGGTGCTTCACCAGAGCAGAACAGGGTCTTTAAGGCCACTTGCTGTGTAGACATCAACTTTAGTTGTTGGGTTGAAGTGTTATCTTGAGGGTAGGGGACAAAGTGACTTCTTATTAATAGATGTGAAAATATTTTAATAGCAGCTATTCCACAACATTTTAACAACATGCAAAAATCTGTATCTGTATACACTTGTATAAATATAAAATTAAACTATTTTGATTATGATCATTGTTTAATAAAACACTTGAATACAGCTATTTAATTTATACCTATGATACTGCTCTTAACAATACCTACAAAGCCATAACAAGATATTCTGCAAAAATCTATTATCATTCCAGACTTATTTGTAAACTTTATTATATAATCAATAAATATTCAGGTCTTTAATCATGGTCATGTTTTACTGTTTCATTATTTTCCCCTAGAAACCTTCATATGATTTTTCACACATACTAGTGATTTTGACACTATGTTTTGGTCATAATCTTTTGCAGTTCGAATGTGTCCATTCAGTTCAGTTCAGTTCGGTCGCTCAGTTGTGTCCAACTCTTTGTGACCTCATGAACCACAGCACGTCAGGCCTCCCTGTCCATCACCAATTCCCAGAGTCCACACAAATCCATGTCCATTGAGTCGGTGATGCCATCCAACCATCTCATCTTTCGTCATCCCCTTCTCTTCCCGCCCTCAATCTTTCCCAGAATCAGGGTCTTATCAAATGAGTCAGCTCTTCACATCAGGAGGCCAGAGTATTGGAGTTATTGGAGTTTCAGCTTCAACATCAGTCCTTCCAATGAACACCCAGGACTGATCTCCTTTAGGATGGTCTGACAGGATCTCCTGCAAGTTCAAGGGACTCTCAAGAGTTTTCTCCAACACCATAGTTCAAAAGCATCAATTCTTCAGTGCTCAGCTTTCTTTATACTCCAACTCTTACATCCATACATGACTACTAGAAAAACCATAGCCTTGACTAGATGGACCTTTGTTGGCAAAGTAATGTCTCTGCTTTTTAATATGTTGTCTAGGTTGATCATAAATCTCTTTCCAAGGTATAAGTGTATTTTAATTTCATGGCTGTAATCACCATATGCAGTGATTTTAGAGCCCAAAATAATAAGGTCTGCCTCTGTTTCCACTGTTTCCCCATCTATTTGCTATGAAGTGATGGGACCAAATGCCATGATCTTAGTTTTCTGAATGTTGAGCTTTAAGCCAACTTTTTCACTCTTCTCTTTCACTTTCATCAAGGGGCTCTTTAGTTCCTCTTCACTTTCTGCCATAAGGGTGGTGTCATCTGCATATCAGAGGTTATTGATATTTCTCCCGGCACTCTGGATTCCAGCTTGTGCTTCCTCCACCCCAGGGTTTCTCATGGTGTACTCGACATATAAGTTAAATAAGCAGGGTGACAATATACAGCCTTGATATACTCCTTTACCTATTTGGAACCAGTCTGTTGTTCCATGTCCAGTTCTAACTGTTGCTTCCTGACCTGCACACAGGTTTTTCAAGAGGCAGGTCAGGTGCTCTGGTATTCCCATCTCTTTCAGAATTTTCCAGTTTATTGTGATCCACACAGTCAAAGCATTTGGCATAGTCAATAAAGCAGAAATAGGTGTTTTTCTGGAACTCTCTTGCTTTTTGATGATCCAGCGGATGTTGGCAAGTTGATCTCTGGTTCTTCTGCCTTTTCTAAAACCAGCTTGAACATCTAGAGGTTTGTGGTTCATGTATTGCTGAAGCCTGGCTTGGAGAATTTTGAGCATTACTTTGCTAGCATGTGAGATGAGTGCATTTGTGTGGTAGTTTGAGCATTCTTTGGCATTGGAATGAAAACTGACCTTTTCCAATCCTGTGGCCATTGCTGAGTTTTCCAAATATGCTGACATATTGACTGCAGCACTTTCATAGCATTATCTTTTAGGATTTGAAATAGCTTAACTGGAATTCCATCACCTCCACTAGCTTTGTTCGTAATAATGCTTCCTAAAGCCCTTTTGAGTTTACAAGTTCCTGTTAATTATCTATTTTAAATATAGTGGTGTGTATATATCAATCTCAATCTCCTAGTCATTCTCTACCCCCAGTCTTCTCCTTCTATACATCAGGAATTGTGAATGATCTGAGATGTTTACCCCGCTTGCTAACTGACAAGCTGGTCTGGTACAAGTTCAAAGATTTTGATGGAAATATGGGGATCCTATGTAGAGCCAAGGGAATCCATTACTTGCAGAACAGCATGGAGCATGAACTTTCATGCTATAATGAGTTCAACTTACCCTTAAGTCCCACAGGTACCACATTGTGTCAAGTCCAGGTGGGTGCCATGCACACAGTGAATCTGTGTCACAAGTCAGAACCTAGAACTTAGGAATCTCTGATCTTTTAAAGGAGGTTGCTGGCAAACTTGTTTAATTTTAGTCCCAAATGGAGACATTATCTTTATTATCTTAGACAGTAAACAAACCTGCCCTCTGCCTGAAAGGAAGACATTATTGTTCAAGGTTGTTTGCTCAATAAACATCCTTGAAAAGACAGTATGGAACAGAACTTTAACAAGATGTGTGGAAAGACCAAGGGAAATTTTCTCCCAATCCTGCATTCCTGTATGTAGGATAGCCATTCACTCGTTTGTAAGGTATAATATATATTTTTGCCTGAATAGAGAATATTTACTTTTTTATTGAGCTGTTTTTAGGTTTTTTTTTTTTTAATCATAAAAATGCCAATGAATAAGCTTACTAGATAAAATAGTATGTGTATCTTCAAATTTCAGAGATAATGCCCAGTTAACATCAACATTGTTTATACCAATTTATATCTTCACAAGCAGTGGATAAGGTTTCCATTGATCCATATTCTGGCTGGTTTTTGGTGTTGGCTTTGTAAATTTATGCAAAATGATGAGGATGGTTGGATCTCATTTTGCCTTTGGTTTGTGTTAGTCACTCAGTCACGTCTGACTCTTTATGTCCCCAAGGACTATAGTCAACCAGGCTGCTCTGTCCATGAAAGTGAAAGTGAAGTCGCTCAGTCGTGTCCGACTCTTTGCAACCCCATGGACTGTAGCCTACCAGGCTTCTCTGTCCACGGGATTCTCCAGGAAAGAATACTGGAGTGGGTTACCATTTCCTTCTCCAGGGGATCTTCCCAACCCAGGGATTGAACCCGGGTCTCCCTCATTGGAGGGAGACGCTTTAACCTCTGAGCCACCAGGGGATTCTCCAATCAAGACTACTGGAGTGGGTTGCCATTTCCTTCTCCAGGCTTTTGGTTTGCACTTGAATATTTTTCTGTGAAACAGGACCTTATTATATGTGAATTTCCTTTTTTTGTTCTCTATGAGCCACTTATTTCTTTTCTTTCTGTTGTTATTTTTAATGTGTTTGTTTGATTTTAAGAGAATACTTGTGTGTGTACATATTTTAAATGTGCTTTTGTATGGATGGCCATATTCATATCTATCTACATGACCATTATTTGCTTTCATGTATCACAACATTTGTTTTCAAGAGGCTACTAAATTTAGAGTAGTAGAATTATAAAGCTAAAAACTTTTGCTTGAGATTTTTTTGTATCACAAGGTTTTAAAAAATATAATTTTTTCCTGTAAAAGTTTGACTTCTTAGTTTCAAATTTTCAAGCCACCTGGAAATGACTTTGAACAGGAGATTCAACTTTATTATATTTCTATGTGGGCATTAAAATATCCTAGCACATTTTACTACAATATCTTTTCCCTACTGATTTGTATTGCTTCTTCTGTCATATAAAAATTTTCATATAGGTATAGACCAATTACTGAAACTTCCATTCTGCAACATCAGCCAACAGGTCTATCTAAATTGTTTTAATTATTATAGATTATAATAGCAGTGTGCAGGCACTGATGTCTCAGCTCAACTTTACTTTGCATATTCTTCTTTAAAAAATTAACCCTAACTTCCTTGCTAATGTTTCCCTCTGTTTCTACATGTCTTAATTATCAGTCAGTATCATATAGAGTTATACATTGTATGCAGAGCCAAGAGTCAGCAGAGCCGATCATCATCAGCTGCCAGGGTGGGAAGCACTTTCAAAATTAAGGGCCTGTAAGGGCTTGGCTTCCTCTGACCTCTCTTTGTAGGCTCACAGCCTCAGCTAGGAATGTGTTGTTTCAACTATGACCATAATCTCAGGCTAGTAAATTCAAGACTTTAGTCCTTCCCTATTTACTTTCATGGGCAATATCACTGGGCATGAGAACTGCCTAGTACTCTAAATAGAAAGTCTCCTTCCACCACAGAAAAAATATAGTGGCTTCCTGTCCTCACAACCTGCCCTGGCCTGGGAGAACATCCCTGTCAATCAAACTGTAGATGGATTTTGGGTAAAGATTATTGTGGGAGAGATAGGAGGAGCACCAGTGCAGGACCTCACACTTGCAAATCATTCTTGCTGGAATTTCAGCAATTTTTCAGATTTAAGAGTCTGCTTAACTTGTTGTGTCTTTGACCAATTACCAGGGTGCTATTCATTTATGTTTATTTTTTTCCTTATTTTTATTTTTAATGGTGCTGATGGGGTTGAAATTTTGTTTGTTCAGCTCTATAACTGCCTTCTGGGGAAAAGATATTGCTGTTTCCTTGTCCTTTTTGTTGACAATTGCTTTGTGCTGTTAGGAAGAAAAAATTGACTCTGACCAGAAGCATACTAAAATACATTTATATCCTTGATTCACCAATAACTGAAATGGGTATCCTTTTTCATTTTACAATTACATGAATCATTGATTCTTGTTTGTTCTTTTGTGATTTGCTTTTTATTTAAGCTGTTGTTGATGTTTAGTCAATAAGCCCTGTTTGATTCTTTTGTGACCCTGTGGGCTATAACCTGCCAGGTTCCTCTGTCCTTGGGATTTCCCAGACAAGAATACTGGAGCTATATTTTTTTAAAAAGAATGATGACCAAAATCTTAGTACAGCTGCCATTTATTTAATAAGGGTTTACCATTTTGATAGAAATGGAGATATAAAAATAAATTTCATATTCTTTTTCCTAAAAGAGATTGCATTCTTAATCAAATTAATAAGCTTTGGATTTTGCCAGGATTCTGGAAAATACAACCAAGTATTTTCTTTATGAAGTCTTTATATTTAAGTTTCAGGTTATTATGAGTTTAGCAAACACAATAATTTAAAAAATGAGTTGAAATACAGATGTGTTGATAAGTAATCAGCTAAGTATAAAGGGTAAAACAAAAGTACACAAAGGACAAACAAAAAGATAGAGATAAACAAAAGAACAACAGTGAAGGAAGCATAAATCAACTACCAATGGGAGAGAATGATTGATAGAAAAAATATGCACAGGTATCTTAAGTTTCATTATGGCAAGAAGACAATAGTCAAAGGCAAAGCAATTCTGAGAGGAATTAGTTGAGTGATAAGGGCTATGGTTTTTGCAGTGGTCATGTATGGATGCGAGAGTTGGACTGTGAAGAAAGCTGAATGCCGAAGAATTGATGCTTTTGGACTGTGGTGTTGGAGAAGACTCTTGAGAGTCCTTTGGACTGCAAGGAGATCCAACCAGACTATTCTGAAGGAGATCAGCCTTGGGTGTTCTTTGGAAGGAATAATGCTAAAGCTGAAACTCCAGTACTTTGGCCACCTCATGTGAAGAGTTGACTCATTGGAAAAGACTGAGGCTGGGAGGGATTCGGGGCAGGAGGAAAAGGGGACAACAGAGGATGAGATGGCTGGATGGCATCACCGACTCTATGGACATGAGTTTGAGTGAACTCCAGGAGATGGTGATGGACAGGGAGCTCTGGCGTGCTGCGATTCAGGGAGTCGCAAAAGAGTCGGACATGACTGAGTGACTGAACTGAACTGAAAGCTTTACTTGGGTTGAACGTATGCTGGTAAAATGGAATGTGCTACATTCTGATTCCAGATGAATTGGATTTTTTTTTAATATTGTGTCTAATTTCTTTCCCCTTCTATTCAGTTCAGTTCAGTCGCTCAGTCATGTCCGACTCTTTGCGACCCCATGAATCACAGCACGCCAGGCCTCCCTGTCCATCACCAACTCTGGGAGTTCACCCAAACTGTTGTCCATCGAGTCGGTGATGCCATCCAGCCATCTCATCCTCTGTCATCCCCTTCTCCTCTTGCCCCCAATCCCTCCCAGCATCAGAGTCTTTTCCAATGAGTCAACTCTTCGCATGAGGTGGCCAAAGTACTGGAGTTTCAGCTTTAGCATCATTTCTTCCAAAGAAATCCCAGAGCTGATCTCCTTCAGAATGGACTGGTTGGATCTCCTTGGGGTCCAAGGGACTCTCAAGAGTCTTCTCCAACACCACAGTTCAAAAGCATCAATTCTTCGGTGCTCAGCCTTCTTCACAGTCCAACTCTCACATCCATACATGACCACAGGAAAAACCATAGTCCTGACTAGACGGACCTTTGTTGGCAAAGTAATGTCTCTGCTTTTAAATATTCTGTCTAGATTGGTCATAACTTTCCTTCCAAGGAGTAAGCATCTTTTAATTTCATGGCCGCAGTCACCATCTGCATAGAATAGTCCCCTTCTATTAATGGTTGTTAAATACATAGAGTAGTCCCACCACAGATGAACTGCAAGACGCAGGCTAGGCAATACTATATGATGCAAGCAAATAAAATTTTTTTCCCAGAGATTGAAATAAAACCTAGGACAGAGAGAGAGGATGATGCTGTTTTCACTAAGGTTTTATGTAAACTTATGAGCATAGGCTATCTGGATGTTAAATAGTGGGCAAAATTGTCTTCACATGGAGATGTCTTAATAGATTATGTCAGAAAAAAAGAAAACCAGGAAAACAGAGAGGCACATTCTTGGTAATATCCTTTGATTCCCTATATCCAACTATCCCTTTGCTTTTTCAATTGCACAAGTCAATATATTCCCATATCTGTTAAGCTATTTTGAATTGGGTTTATGGCACTAGACCTTCAGATACTATAAACTAATGAAACTTTCTCCTCCCCTTTCTTTTAATTTTTTTTCCACAGAACATGCAACATGTCCTGAAACAATTTTATGGAAAGCATTCATAAGAAAGAATATCTTAGACCTGAAATATATTTGTATGTAGAATAATGTGTAAAGTGTTCTAAAACATGCTAGATTATCTAGCATGTCATCAAAGTTTTCTCCATCCTAATTAGCTGAGGGAAAATTCTGTGAAACATTCCTTTCTATCTTTTAAAAGAGTTTCCAGGATAATAGCCTGATTGTGTAGTATTTCTTTGAAAGTATTTCAGGCTATTATTAGAGTAATATCAATTCTGTTGCAAATTCAGTGTTCTGGCAGTGCTTTTAAATCACAAATTGCTTTTCTATACGTTCTGCCAAACACTCTACAGTACATTTCGAGTTTGGAAACTCTGCAGACAGGAACTTCAGCAAAACTATTTCATCACCACTTGTGATTTGGGAAAATTGCAAAGGTATGCAAAAAATTAGAGTTGATTGTTGGAAAAAGTGAATAAATTGTAATTTGTGCAAAATTTAATTGCTTACAATATTCTGCTTTATTGACAGGAGAAATTCTGGTTAAACAATAAATGAAACAATATTTGAAAGTATATATGTGTATATATACAATTATATATTTTCTGATAAATTATAAAAACAGTAAGAGTCTTTCAATGACAGTCTTCTTATACACATATAAGATTTGCACAATGCTTATTCCTCTTAGAATAATGAACCAAGATGGATTTCTTACAAATAGAATTTTGAGGCCCCTAGCCTTGGTTCACAATATAGACGTACTGATCTTGTTTGGCCATGTTGATCATCTTTGAAAGGCGTCTCCCAGGTGACTCTAAAACAGTAAAACCATTAGAAACATCTCCCCTAGAGCTGTCTGGTATTGATTTTTCTGCTTCAGCTGAGACATGAATCAATAACACTTCTTTGACAATCATCACTACTAAAGTGGGGTCACATTGTATCCCAACACTTCCTAGTATGAATCAGAGATATCATTGTAAAAGCCATGTTTTAACTCATCACAAGTTTTTTTTTTTTTTTTGACATTAATAAGGAGTACTAATAGGTCTAGTATGTATGACACAGTATATTCCTTTGAAGTGTAGTTTTATTCTTATCAAGGACTTTTGTCAAAGGCCGCTGATCCTTTTAGATTGACTGCTACCTTGAAAAAAAAGTAACAGCTGTAGAATAATCAGTGTAGCAAATTAAAAGCAATCAAGGTGTATCAAATAATATATGAGGTGTGTATATATATCTTATATTTCATGGAAAAATGCACATGTATGTATTCTTTATGTCATAAATCAGAATAACTGTTGTTGTTTATTTGCTAAGTTGTGTCTGACTATTTTGCAACCTCATGACTATAGCCCATCAGCCTTCGCTCTCCATGGGATTTCCTAGGCAAGAATACTGGAGTGGGTTGCCATTTCCTTCTCAGGGGATCTTCCTGACCCAAGGATAGAACCCATGTCTCCTGCATTTCTTTCATTGCACACAGATTTTTTACCATTGAGCCATACTAACATGCATGATAATATCAATATTTTTAGTGATATGGGAAGTGATTATTAAAGATAATGGTTGGACTCAAGGGAAAAGAAATTATAAGTTTTTGGAAACCAATGCAATTGAGTCATTGCAAAGTTTGCCTAAAATTTCAATTCTTATCATATCCCTTGATAAGTTACTTTATGCATTTTATTCCATATTATGCCAAAGTTTTCATATATGCAGCAGTGATGATATCTTCACTGGGAGTATTAAAAATTGCTCTATAATGCATCTAGTTAGAAAGGATTACGCTTATCTTTCTTAATTTGTTTTTGTAATAAATACTTGACTTTATAAAATTGAAGTTTTACATATGGAAGATTACTTGTGCTTTCTCAGGCTAGAGCACAGGAATCTTAAGTTTTGCTATTATTGATTAAATTAATATGAATATTTTTACTAGAATAAATAGAATTGACTAAGTACTCTTATAAGAGGGTTTTAGATGTTTGACTTTATGTTATTGTGAAATGTACATAAGGAATATAATAATTCACACAGACATATACAAAGAAATATATCTTTAGGATAGGGTTTATATATACTGAATTATGTGTATTACAGGTATATTGTCTTGGATTTTCTGTTTGAGAGAACTCAAAAATTCTTAGTGAAACAGCAACAACAAACACATTCATATTTATATAAACATAGTGATTTTCTAAGTTATCTGTATTAATTTTTTTAATCACCTTCCCATTTATAGGTAAACTTTACAGATGCCTTTTCAAGATGACAGTTTTTGCTATTCCTTTGCCAGTATCTATTAGCAATGTGTATTATGTATATTAACACATTAGAATTCTTATTTAATATATATTTATTTCATGTGTCACTATATACATAGTAAAATATGAATGGTAATTATACATATATGTACATATATATGCACACTACGTATACACACATATTCCAGATAGGAATAGGAGCTGTTTGTACTCTCAGTTATTATTTTTGTGTCTGTGTTTTAAATTGTGATTATTCTTACATGGAATATATTCAGTTTTATTATCAACAATTTTTTTTGTTAAAGTGCTAAGATGTGTTTTAAGTATTGTTTCAATGTTTATGCAATGTTTTACATCCAAACTTTTCGTATATATGTACATATATATTATGTGTACATTATAATGTGTTAAATTATTCACAAACATTTTTGTGTTGCTATCTTAAATATCACTTTTTCATTCTATCTTCTCTCTACTACTAAGTGTGGATATTATATAAGACTGGTAATAAATGTTAAATAAGATTGGTTATCTTAAATGGAAACAATATTAGCTGCATGTACACATACAAACTAATATAAATACATTTGGAAAAGACATAATTTATTCCATTTGTAAAACTTCACCATATCTCAATATGATCATAATAGTACCACAGGAAGCTACATCCTATTTACCTAATGTAATTTAAATTTAAAAATCACATAATGAATAACTTTAAAAAGTCACATAGAAACATCCGTTAAGATGTTCTCTTTAAAGAAGAAAAGGTGCTATTATTTTCCTTATAGTCCCTCTTTATTAGTTTAGTCTAAAAATAGCCAGTGACTTGTTTTTCATTATGTGCAATGTCAAAGTGAACTGCCAATTTTGCAGGTGAAATGAATAGCTGCTTTGTTCAAAAATACTCTGGCAATCAGCTATGCATTCTGCCAAACCAGCATGCTGACCACCTACTTGGCTTGAGTCAGATGGCTATTTGGAAGGCTTTTAGTCGTTTTCTTTTTATGTGATGTAACTGCCCACTTTTCAGCATGACTCATTTATCATTTATGCCAAAAACAGGATTATCTTGTATTTTTTTCTTATCTTTCTGGAGAGTCTGACATGACTTTAATGTCAGTGTATTTCTTACTAGAAAAGAATGCATGTGATATTTTGAAAACTGACTGAACTTGACAGCATGAAAATTGACACTCAGAATATGTAATTTTCTAACCTTGCCTTGTGAGACATTTGTGTGTTTACTTTTAGGACCTGGAAACTTAAAGCGTTGTATGTAACACCACCTAAGACTGCTTTTAAAATTCTTCAAAGTAAAATATAGAAAAATTAGGTCCATCTAGAGTTACTGGATATGGAGAAAACTTGATAAGCACAGTTGCCATAAGCACTACAGAGACATGTCCTTTGCAATGTTTAATAAATCCTAGTAATTAGTTTTATATTACTCATAAATTTGGAAATTGAAAATCCAATGATTAACTATAAAGAAAATGTTGTTGCGTAGTCAGCTAAGTTGTGTCTGGCTCTTAGTGACCACATGGACTGTAGCCCACCATGCTCATCTATCCATTGAATTTTCCTGGCAAGAATACTGGAATGGGTTACCATTTCTTTCTCCAGAGGATCTTCCCTACCCAGGGATTGAACCCAGGATTCCAACATTGGCAGATGGATTTTTACCACTGAACTACTAATTTGTAAAACAGAAAGAAAATGTAGTAAAAGCAAGAATAAAGTTATATTATTGAAAAGCACTTCAGTAAAGAGGAGAGATACTAAGAAAATGTCACTTACTCTTAAACAGATAGCCTCTCCCACTCCATTCACTATGCAGTCATCCTGTTTTCCCTCCTACCATTCTACTAGTCTCTCCTAGTAACATCTTTGTTTCAAATTACTCTGTGTTAACTTAATTAGCAAACAAGAGGCCCAGCAGCCAACTCAATATGTGGTTGAGAACTTCCACACCAGCATCTGGTGCAGGATCACACAACAAGGATGATATGGAGGAGAGAAATGACTAGTGAGTGTGTGCGTGCTCAGCTGGGCAGTCATGGACTGCGACTCCATGGACTGTAGCCAGCCAGGCTCTTCTATCCATGGAATTTTACATGCAAGAATATTGGAGTGGGTTGCTATTTTCTACTCCAGGGTATCTTCCCAACCCAGGGATCAAAACTGTGTGGCTTGTATCTCCTGCATTGGCAGGTAGATTTTTACCACTGTGCCACCTGGGATGTGAAGAAAATACATCTGCTCATGTAAGTAAAATTTGTGTCAAGAAATCTGCTCCAAGAGATCTGGAGGGCAGATAGAAAAAAAAAAAAAAATCAGTTTCAGGATCTTCGTAAGGTAGGATGCAGTATCCAGAAGTTCAGGCAGTTCTTCTATCCATATGCACTTTAAAGTCAACATTAAGCCTATACCTTGATTTTTTTTTTTTTTTAGAATTGAATTAATTGTGGGCTTATTTGAAACACAGACAATGTCAAAAACATGACATGTTATGTTGAAGCCAGTAATGTATGTTATTGAATGAGAAAGTGAATTGGATAGAAGGAAAGGCCCTGACTTCTTGGCTTCTAACTTTATCTTTCATTCCTACAAGCTATATGACTTGGACAAACAATTTAGACTGTTTTAATTTATCCTTTGCTAACTTAAAGATCATATGCCTAACTCACAAGATTGACATGGGGGTTAATAGATAATGTATATAAAGTGCTTAATAATAAAGAGCTTAACCTGGCTTATGATGAAATACTCAGGCAGCAGTATCTATTTGATTATTTAATAATAAAGCATTATCAATTAATTAATGATAATTTTAATATTAATATTGGTATGAAATCTTTTTATCCTTGTTAAGTTAAAAGTTGCTTTTGTCAACATATTCAGAATATTTTTGACTAATGTGAGTATAGAATGAAGTTTAGCAAAAAGAAAATTTCTGCAAACTCATAGAATTTTGGTCTAGCCCAAGATTTAACATCTAAGAATAAAAATCCCTATTTTAATAACTTGAATAAGACAAATCTATAAATTCTTTATAAATTCAAGTAGATGAATATGGGGCAAGTGACTAAAGACCACATGCTGTAAATATTGTATAAGATTATATAGTCTATATTCAGTATTTGGAACTTATTGTAGGAAAGTATATAACCTAGTGTGTGTGATAAAATGGAGTTTTATCAGTGAAATGTTTGTAAATTACAAGGAAGCAAAGGACATAACTCCTATAGACATACTCAAGGGTCAGGTGGTTTTTCCACTTGTGAAAAAGAATTTTGCAGAGAACAAAATGTCCAATTTGAGTCAAAATAATTTTTCTTAAGCCATCTCTATAACACTGATTAAAATTTGCTTGCAATATTATGTAACAGCTAAGATTATGATCTTGTGAAATTCTCTCAGTTGTGTCCAACTCTTTGCAGCCCCATGGAATTTTCCAGACAAGAATATTGGAGTGGGTTCCCTTCTCCAGGGGAATATTCCAAGCCCAGAGATCAAACCAGGTCTCCCTCATTGCAGGTGAATTCTTTACCATTTGAATCACCAGGAAAGCCCAAGAAAGCTAGAGTGGGTAGCCTATCCCTTCCCTAGGAGATATTCCCAACCAGGAATTGAACCAGGGTTTCCTGCATTGCAGAGGGATTCTTCACCAGCTGAGCTACTATGGAAGCTCTAATGTGTCCACATACCTTTTGAGAAAATTTAAGAGCTATAGGGTGAGTCATATCCAGGTTCTATATCCTTGGAACTACAGCTTCTGGATATGTCTGCAAAGCACACACAAACAGGCACATGCACCCATATGCACATGTGCACGTTTATAAATAAATATCATTAAAATATAATAAAACCTTGGATCCACTGTACCCATTGTTATATGAAACTTCAGGTGAAATTATAAAAGAGAAGCAAATTTTATACATTTAAGTGGACTGCATTTTTGTATTGTCTATTTGTACTTACGGACATTACTACTTTGCAGTATAATAAGTTATTAGAACTCAAAGTTCTCCCCTAATGTATATATTCGTTTTAATACATTTAAGCCATTTTCTAGAATAACCAAGGAATGCCTCTTTGCCATAAGTTCTTTTATTACTCTATACCGTGCCTCCCAACTTGTCAAGAAACAAGGTTAGTACAGACTGTATTTTCTAACATATGAGTTGGTGGTTAGGGAATATAAAATTCCCACGAAACTACCCCTACAACCATGCATTGGCAAACTAGCTTCTAGAAGCCATTAAACTCATATCATAAATCTGGCCATAGAAAATCTATATAGGAATTGATGGAACACAGAGAATGAATTATGTATCACTGAACTGCTGAATGGCAAAGAAAGAATGCTCACTCAGATGTACATTGTATAGAGAAGAAATATATATTTTTATGTTAACCTGTGTATCCTCAATATTAAGCAACTGAAGTTGCCACAGAATATGAAAGACTGAATAACATTATTGTTTAATCAATTCAAGGGAAGCATTAGAATTCATAATTGTAGAAATAATGTAGAATTTTGTTTGGTTAGAAAAGTACAATAATTTTATAAATATATTAATGGAAATATACAAGGTATATTAAAATTTATGTTACATGTAACTAGTTAAAGTGATAATTATTGAACTATTAGAAATAAAACTTGGCTTATACTTACAAAGGGGGTTTCTGTGTTGGCTCAGATGGTAAAAAATCTGTCTGCAGTGCTGGAGACCTGGGTTCTATCCCTAGGTTGGGATGATTCCCTGGAGAAGGGAATGGTTACTCACTCCAGTATTCTTGCCTGGAGAATTCCATGGACAGAGGACCCTGGTGAGCTACAGTCCATGTGATTGCAAAGAGTCAGACATGACTGTGCAACTAACATTTTCACTTTTATAGTTACAATGAGCTCAGATCAGATCAGCTAATGAGTTTTAGTTAGAAAAAAATGCATATTTAATTGCAGAAGTGCATACACATAGTTGGATTAAAATTGCAATTAATAACATCATAATGGAGAAGCAATGGCACCCCACTCCAGTACTCTTCCTGCAAAATCCCATGGATGGAGGAGCCTGATGGGCTGCTAAGAGTCGTCATGGGGTCGCTAAGAGTTGGATATGACTGAGCAACTTCACTTTCACTTTGCACTTTCATGCATTGGAAGAGGAAATGGCAACCCACTCCAGTATTCTTGTCTGGAGAATCCCAGGGAGAGGGGAGTCTGGTGGACTGCCATCTATGGGGTCGCACAGAGTCAGACACCACTGAAGTGACTTAGCAGCAATGCAAATATGCTAATTATTCTTTTTAAAGTTTCAGACTATATAATTTTTAATATATTTATTAAAAAAATTTACTAGAGTATATACTTTGTTTAAGATTTTTATGGGAATTAGAGATCTTGAGGAAGGAATTAGCCTGGTTGTACATGCCAATCACTTCTAGACTGCCTGGAGACCTGAAAAATTAATCTCAATCATTCAATAATTTTAATTGTGTATTTCATTCTGAAAGATAGAAAGATTTACCGACAAGATATTGGTGGTTGAGCAGAGTCAGAAATGTCCAAACTTTCACAAGCAATGGAACGTTCTTATTAAGAAAAAATTATTGGAGTATTGTTGGTTTACAATATTGTATTAGTTACTACAGTACAGTAAAGTAAATCAGTTATACATGTTCATATATCCACTCTTTTTTAGATTATCTTCCTATATACGTCATTACAGAGTACTGAGTAGTGTTCCCTGTGTTATACAGTAAGTCCTTGTTAGTTAGTTAGTTAGTTTATGTACTGCTGCTGCTAAGTCACTTCAGTCGTGTCCCACTCTGTGTGACCCCATAGACGGCAGCCCACCAGGCTCCCCCGTCCCTGGGATTCTCCAGGCAAGAACACTGGAGTGGGTTGCCATTTCCTTCTCTAATGCAGGAAAGTGAAAAGTGAAAGTGAAGTCGCTCAGTCGTGTCCGACTCTAACGACCCCATGGACTGCAGCCCACCAGGCTCCTTGGGATTTTCCAGGCAAGCGTACTGGAGTGGGGTGTCATTGCCTTCTCCAAGTTTATGTACAGTACTGTATATATGTCAATCCCAATCTCCCAATTTACCCCTTACCCCTTATCCCCTGGTAAATATAAGTTTGTTTTCTGCATCTGTAACTCTGTTTCTATTTTGTAGGTAAATTCATTTCTACACTTTTTTTAGATTCTGCATATAAGCAAAAGCATATGATATCTTTCTCTGACTTACTTCACTCAGTATGACAATCTCTAGGTCCATGCATGTCACTGCAAATGACTGAGTAATATTCCATTGTGTGTATATATACATATACCACATCTTCTTTATCCATTTCTCTGTCAATGAATATTTAGGTTGTTTCCATCTGCTGGCTCTTGTAAATAGTGCTGAAATGAACATTGGGGTGCATATATCTTTTCAAATTATGATTTTCTCTGACAAAGAAGACATGCTATGCTATGCTATGTTAAGTCGCTTCAGTTGTGTCCGACTCTGTGCGACCCCATAGATGGCAGCCCACCATGCTCTGCTGTCCCTGGGATTCTCCAGGCAAGAATACTGGAGTGGGTTGCCATTTCCTTCTCCAATGCATGAAAGGGAAAAGTGAAAGTGAAGTCGCTCAGTCGACTCTTAGCGACCCCATGGACTACAGCCTACCAGGCTCCTCCGTCCATGGGATTTTCCAGGCAAGAGTACTGGAGTGGGGTGCCATTGCCTTAGACATACCAATGGCTAAAAAGGACATGAAAAGACATTCAACATCACTAATTATTAGAGAAATGCAAATCAAACCTATAATAAGGTATCACCCCACAGAAGTCAGAATGGTCCATCAAAATTTACAACAATAAATGCTGGAGAGGGTGTGGAGAAAAGGGAACCCTCCTGCACTCTCAGTAGGAATATAAATTGGTATAGCCACTATGGAAAACAGTATGGAGGTTCCTTAAAAAACTAAAAATAGAGCTACTATCAGTAATCCCACTCCTGGGGATATACTGGAGAATGTTTTCTATTAATGACTTGATATATCCTTACACAGAGGGAGGAGAAAATCATTTGCTAGTCATTTTAAGTGAATTTATTTGAACTCTCAAGGTGCTAATGAGAAAGACAATACATTTTTTTGATTATCAAAACCTAAAGAATAAGAAAAGTGTTTTAAATTTAAGGGACATTCAGATAACACATAAGAGAGAAACTTAATCTAGTTAAACTGAACTGGTTCTATTATTGGAGAGAATAAAGAAGATAACTAAGAAAAAAAATTCCTATTCTGGAAGCAGGACAAGTTTAGTAAAATAAGTAAACCAACATTGATTAAATGGTTAAACTTAAGGTCAAACAATCACTATGTATAAATTTGAGTTTCAAATATGATATGACACTGTAACACAGTTTTCTCTGGGTAAGTAGTTGCATATTTTTAAAAATTTTAAAGTCTTTTTTTAAGTTAAAATTTCGACTTACAAAAAAATGTAGCCTATGTTCTCTTCATTTTACTATACAGTTGATGGAACATCTTCCTTTCATAAACTCCTCTTTGCAAATTCAAGTGAAAATAGATGATGAAAGTGCTTATGTAAATCTCCATCAACATGGTAACCTTTACTTCACAAAACCTAGTATGTCCCAAAAATTTTATCTAAAAGGGCACCTATTTTTATGTCATTATATTACCATCCTCTTGTACTGGAAATATGTAACATAAAAGGTTTAAAGCTAGAAGTATAAAAAAGTAAGAGAAATATCTTTAATAGACATAAGATTAAAAAGCAGGACTCTAAGTAAATGAGAATAAAAAGCAATTAGATACAATGCCATTAAGATAGAAAGGAGCTTTGAGGGGAATTTTAGGGGTCCTGTGTATCTGCTAGCCAGAGGCCCTAGGGGTAGAGATCATTTTAGCTCCTTAGCATTGTAGCACTTAAGAATTCTTTTTCTCTTGTCCAGAAAACATTAACTCTACCCTCCCCCACATACCTAACACATGCTTATTAATGTAAGTTGACCAGTTACAGAAGTACATGCGTCTCAGTGTTGATTTGCAGTTAAATGTATGTGATGAGTTGTACTCAAATGTTCTAAAAGTAAACAGACTTTCTTGATCATATGCTACATAACAACATAATGAATATCAATTAATCACGCATGAATTATTTTTTTTTTCTTAAGATCAAGTCCACATGAACAAATGGTATTTGTTGTGAACTCTGAGGACATCCAGTGAAGTGAAATAAGTCAGGACAGAGAAGGACAAATACCACATGATCTCATGTATTTATGGACTCTAAAAGCAAACAGTAAATATAAAACAAACTCTTAGATAAAAAGAATAGATTATATATATATGTATATATATTGGTACTCATACACACATATAAATGTTATTTAATTTATGTCATTTGTTTTTAACATATAAAATGTTTTTATAATTTACAATTAAAGCATATTTTCAAGAAAAGAAGATATCTTGTTAGTTTTCCTCAAACTTGGAATTGAGATGTAATATCAGGTATCCACAATTTACCTTTCAAATGTGATTCAAAAATTACTCTGGGTTACTAAGCATTTATGAGATAGAAAAGCAGAACAATAATGGAGAAGTAGAGATTTCAGAGACAGAAAAAACTAGACTAAAATCACAATATGCCACTTAATGTCAAGGAAGAAACTAGTCTCAGTTTTCTCCACTCTTAGATTGAAACAATAGTGCATAATTACTTATAGAAGGGAATTGGTATGCTACCCATTGTTGTTGCCTTTCCTCAATGTCCATTCTTTTATTGTGAGAGAAATAGAAAATTGTATATCCAAGAGAAGCTGAGGAGTCTCAAGAGGAATCAGTAACTTTATTTCTCTGCTCTAGGTCTCTGTACCTTATCAACCTTCTCCACCTCTGATTCTCAGGCTGACTGCATTCTTTGTAAGCTTAATGCAGAATACTCTCAATCTCATAGTCTGTACTTGCTTAGCCTTCAGGATCCAGAAAGATCCAGAACTGACATCTTTCTTATTTAAAATAGCTATGATCAAATGCCTGTGTCAATTCCTTCTATTCTGTTCTATTCCTATAATTCAATGTGTCTCTAGAAGAGAAAACACATCTCTCTAGTTTAAGACATCTCTACCCCAGTGTTTTTCCTTTATTATTGTTGAATCTTTCACAGTTATTACTTACTCTTGAATAGAATTGTCTGCAGGTGGAGACAGAATTGTCAAATCTATAGTTTTCTGTATAGGTCAAAAAGTGAGGAAAAGGAGTAACTCCATGTTTCCAAATAAATGCTTTCCTTATGTAACTCCAAAGGAAAATTATGTATATAGATATACATGTGTGTATATATGTGTACACATACATATGTTTACATGTATTTTTGGTAATAAATGTTTTATGAAAGCCTACACATTAAGATTGCTGTAATGGATTTAAACATGAAATGTGACAAGGTTCAAGTATCTTTATTTTACATTTACATTATGATTATTTGAAAAAAATCCCTGGAAGCATGTTGCTAAATGTGTCTTTAAATAGAGTTGAAGTGTATTTTTGCTGAAACATTTGTGCTTTGGTTAATTTTCATAAGCCTCACAAGTGTGAGGCGGGAAGGCTGGAAAGCTCTGGTGGCAGGTGCTTTGCCACCTGCCTCCCTGTAATATATGGCTAGCAATAAAGCTAATGCTTTCCTCACTCACTGATCGCCATTCACAGAATGACTGAAACTTTGGATGTGGTACAATATTTAAAAGACGGTATTTCAGATTCATGAATGCTTATTCTGAGAGCCTAACAGTTTTTGAAACTACCCTTTCTCAGTTCCTGTGTATCAGAAAAGAGAAATATATCTCAGTGGGTAATAGAAATAATTTAAATATAGTGTGTTAAAATAGTATGTCTATACCTTATACACCTTTATTGCACATATAGACACACACTCACATGTGCATGCATATATGGGACAATTTGCCAGACAATATTCTTAAGGCTTGTGATATATCAATGAATAAGATGAAAAAAAAAAAATCACACAGTGACTTTTTATTTAGAATAGCTATCATTTTCTTCCTCAATTAAATAATTCTCATTTTATATTTGAGAACACTAAGGCATAAGGATAGAAAGGAATCAGAGCCAGATCAGATGGTAAATGGCAGAGTGTGATTCAGACAGTTTTATTTGACTCTAGAACCTGATAACTAATTGCTATATCACAAACTGTAGATTTATATGAATCAAACTAATCATGAGCTATTTAACCTTTCTTTAAAAGTTTCCTCATTCATGAATGGAGGAGGAAAATGTTGCAGAATTATTTTGAAAAATTCAAATTATATGCAAATTATCTGGCACAATAGACTATCCAATGAATTTTAGCCATTATTTTTTCTCTTTTGATTCTGAGGGATCATCACAGATGGCAAAAAGCTTTCCTCTTGAGTGCTAACCTTTATCAGTAGTAGTAGCTGGAAAGACAAGTGGAACCGTCTGTACATGCACCAGTGTCCAGATAAAGTATGGATGCTTTCTATGATCAGAGATAGGGGAATATATTTTTTCATTCCTCTGATAAATGCTAAGATCAACAACTGCAAATTCAATTACTTATTTTGCCTTGAATTTCCCACTACTAGCTTTGCAACCTTAGGAAAATGAAGGGCTTTTTATTCACATGTAAAGGGGAAAGGAAATAGTAGCAATTTCATAGGGTTATTATGAAATATAAATGAGATTAAAGTCATAAAATTACAAGTTGAACCTTTATATTTTATTTCATTATTCCTCAAACTTAAGTAAAAAGAGGCAAGTTGAAAGCAAAATTTGGAAAGCACAATGATAAGAGCTTTGGAAATTGGAAATTTGGAAAGCACAGCAAAGTTTCAAAAAATTGGAAGGGCAGAGAGTGAGTTTAACTGATTCAAAATCATGAATCACATCTATCAGCTATGCAGTTAAAAGCAAAGGGAAAAACAACATCAACATATACTCAATAAAGTCCCCTTGAAAAGCTTAAATATTTTCAGAGCTCTGCTGGTGGATGTGAATTGGAACTAAAAATAGGGGATATACGTGAAATATTTTATTTACTAGTGAGGTTCTCACTTCCTTTATTCTCTGTAATATCAGGAAAGGGAAACATTAGAGGTAAAATTAAGGATTTCTGGACCTGGGAACTCTGAGGTTAGAAGGTGGCAGAAGAAATGTATGGAAAATAGGGAGATTAAGAGAATATACAGGTCTTGAGAAACCTGTATTGACTGAATATACAGGTCTTGAGAAATCTGTATGCAGGTCAGGAAGCAACAGTTAGAACTGGACATGGAAAAACAGACTGATTCCAAATATGAAAAGGAGTACGTCAAGGCTGTATATTGTCACCCTGCTTATTTAACTTATATGCCGAGTACACCATGAGAAACCCTGGGCTGGACGAAGCACAAGCTGGAATCAAGATTACCAAGAGAGATATCAGTAACTTCAGATACACAGATGACACCACCCTTATGGCAGAAAGTGAAGAACTAAAGACCCTCTTGATGAAAGTGAAAGAGGAGAGTGAAAAAGTTGGCTTAAAGGTCAACATTCAGAAAATTAAAATCACGGCATCCAGTCCCATCCCTTCGTGGCAAATAGACAGGGAAACGGTGGAATCAGTGGCTGACTTGATTTTTTGGGCTCCAAAATCACTACAGCCATGAAATTAAAAGACACTTACTCCTTGGAAGGAGTCATGACCAACCTAGACAGCATATTAAAAAGCAAAGACATTACTATGTCAACAAAGATCCATCTAGTCAAGGCTATGGTTTTTCCACTGGTCATGTATGGATGTGAGAGTTGGACTATAAAGAAAGCTGAGCGCCAAAGAATTGATGCTTTTGAACTGTGGTGTTGGAGAAGACTCTTGAGAGTCCTTGGCCTGGAAGCAGATCCAACCAGTCCATCCTAAAGGAGATCAGTCCTGAGTGTTCTTTTCAAGGACTGATGCTGAAGCTAAAACTCCAATACTTTGGCCTCCTGATGTGAAGAGCTGACTCATTGGAAAAGACCCTGATGCTGGGAGGGATTGGGGGCAGGAGGAGAAGGGGACGACAGAGGATGAGATGGTTGAATGGCATCACTGACTCAATGGACATGAGTTTGAGTAAACTCTGGGAGTTGGTAATGGACAGGGAGGCCTGGTGTACTGCAGTTCATGGGGTCGCAAAGAGTCAGACATGACTGAGCGACTGAACTGAACTGAACTGAAGTAAATATACACATTCTAAATACTGAGATTTTTAATATTCTTCCCTTTGAGTCTCCAAGATCCTCAGTCAGAACTGTAGTCTTCTAAAAGGAGATGAATGGTTCTTCTCTAGTGCATGTGATATTAAGTAAAAAATTTAAAAAAAAAAGAAAGAAAATGAATCTATTGTCAGTGAACGGCACAGATAGCCAATTCCATGAGAATTTTCAACGAGATTCTTGGAACATGGTCAGAAAACCAAATATCACCTTACTTTTGATCAAAGATTTTATCATAAGATATATAGAAAAGCTGTCATAGGGAGGAAAGACAGGTTTTTTCAGGAACAAAAAATTAAAACTATCATTAATATGATCAAAGAAAAATGATGCAAATGAAATCAAACTGAGAATTACAAAAATGGTTATTCAAAGGACAGAATTGGTTTTGTATATTAAAAATCTATAGTAAACAAGAAAATTTGGATAAAGTTTAGATTTGAGGAAATATACTGTAAAATAGAGTGATAAGAAAATGAAAGCATCAGAGAAGAATCTTAGAGCAAGAAATTATCAAAGGAATAATTCAATAAAGTTTTCCAGAATTGAAAAGTGTATATCCAGATCAAAAGAGTTTATATACTACAAAAAATTTTTAATTGATTGTTATGTACCTGAGCATATTGAAGCCTATAAAGGTGTATGCAAAGTTTTCAGTAATGTTAGTGATAATTTTTGAAAAGTGAAAAATATGAATTTTATTTTCAGCATAAGTAATGTTTTATATAAATCACCTACAAGTAGCAGTCCCAGGACATTAAACATTAACAAAAAAGGCAATATAATTGTATCAGGAATTGAAGAGGATGGAAAGTTTTCTCTATGTAATAGAGGTAGAAGATAGAGATACATTTTTATATTCTAGTGTTAATTTCATTTCTAAAGCTAAACACTGAAAAATCAAGAAGCAGCAGTATAAGAATAGGCATAAATTTCTTTAAAATGAAGATAAATACATGTAAGCAGCTAAGGAGTTAAAATTAGTTACACTAGAGAAGAGGAAATGCAGGCAGAATCAGAGGACCCAATATAACTACTCAAATTTGAAATTATCTGCACATATGCTTTTAATCAAAGTACAACATACGAAATGAAGTAACAAAAGGCTTTCCATAATATTTTACACATATAAAGACTCTCCAAATTATCAGATCTTATTATTATTATTGTAATTATTGTTACCATAAGCCTCATTGTGGGCCAATATTCTTAAATACTTCTAAGAGTACGGGCAAATAATCTTAAATAAAAATGACATCAGAAGAAAAATAAATAAGAAATACTGGACACAAGTATAAGGAGCAAATAACTAGACAAAGATGCAGGGCAATTTTCTTAGAGAAAGCCATGTATTAATTGAAAACTGAATGATAGGTAAAATTTCTTCAAATGATCGTTGAAAAGGTAAGATAAGGCTGTATTACTTACACAGAAGCCAGAGAGAGTATAACCCATTTAAGCAATTTTTTAAAGTACTATGGTTAAATCATAAGATATAAAATGAGGAAGTATTCATTGAAGAAACAATAGGGAAGAAGAAGACAGGAGCCAGATCTTACATAGCCTCATAAACCATTACATCAGGAGCTGGAAAGTCATTGAAGCAATATATATGAGGACAGTGAGTTTCTTACAAATACACTAAGAAAGGCTAAAGTAATATGAATAATAAATTAGTAAGTATTGAAACCAATTAGAAGGTTTTATTTATTTATTTATTTTTTTAGAAAATCTTTGGCGAGATGACTGACTGTATAGCAATAGCAATAAAGAAGGAGAGAAAGCAACCACTTCAAGAAAGAGGGTTCAAGAGTACATAAATCTCAAATATTTGGCATGCAAGGGCTTCGGGGATGGGGGAAAGAGGGGAGAAGAGAATTTCAGAGTTTCTGACTTAGACACCAAGGTAGATTGTAATATTATTCACAGCATGGGAAATGCTATAAAAGGAGCATATTTGGACTGTGGGAGAAGGCAGGGGAAAATTAAATTTTGATTTAATTGCACTGTGCTTACAACGCTTCCAGGTAACTCAAATATAAATTGAATTTAGCCAACTAGAACTCCAGAAAAAGTTGTAAGCTGTAACATATATTTGAGAGTCATCAGCATGTGGCTCATGATCAAAACCAAAATAGTGTAGTACCTTTCCCAGAGGGATTCTGTGGAAGAGGGGAAAGAAAAGGAGGGTAGGATACTTCTTGGAGAAGTCTAAGAAAAGGAGGGCAGTGGAAAACTAGGCATGAATAATTTCATAGAAGCCAAAGGAAGTCAGTGATCCAAACAGCAAGCAGTTTTCACTTAATATTTTAATATTTTAAAAGTAACATTTTTCAAACTCTTATTATCCATCAAATATATTTTAGATTTTCTATTGTAGCCTGCAGATATGTGAGATGTTTGAGAGGAAAATAATCTATATTTTAGTCACCTCTCTGCTACAGGTAAGTAAAACAATAGAGGGTGACTCAATGATTAAATAAATAAATAAATAACTTGGATTAATAATTTTAAAGATTAATTTTAAATTATTGTTTTTTTAAGAAATATTTAGAATGTAGAATCAATTTCATTAATATTATTAAACCAGTTCATTTCAGTCTTTCAGGCATGTTCAACTCTTTGTGACCCCATGGACTGCAGCACGCCAGGCTTCCCTGTCCATCCCCAACTTCTGGAACTTACTCAAACTCATGTTCATCCAGTCAGTGATGCCATCCAACCATCTCATCCTCTGTCGTCCCCTTCTCCTCCTGCCTTCAATCTTTCCCAGCATCAGGGTCTTTTCAAATGAGTCAGTTCTTCGCATCAGGTGGCCAAATTATTATTAATTAAATTTGTTTAATACAAATAAGGTATGTGCATGCATACTAAGGCATTTCAGTTGTATCTGACTCTTTGTAACCCTATGGACTGTAGCCGGCTAGGCTCCTGTATCCATGGAGTTTTCTAGAAGAATACTGGAATGGGTTGCCATGCCCTCCTCCAGGGGATCTTTCCCACTCAGGGATTGAATCTGCACCTCTTACATTTCCTACATCAGCAGGCAGGTTCTTTACCACTAGCACCACTTGGGAAGCCCAAATATAGGCACTTAGACGAAAATCTTTCATGTTTTTTTATTAAAATATTCTTCAAATTTTCAAAAATTTTGCAAAAATAATCCCTCAGATGTGAAATAGTTTAACCATCAATTTCCAGGATGCTTCTGCCTATTATCTGAGCAAGCTTCTCAAGATACAATTTTTAAAAATGCATAAAGCATGTTATAAACTATTTATTTTGCAATTTTAAAAAAGAAATCATTACTTAACCTCAAAAGGCCAACGAATGAATATTTAACTAAAATTATTTTTGTTAGCTCCCCAAAATGTATGTATGTGTGTGAATATAGATTTATGCAATTTTATCATGTATGTAGATTTGTGTTGCCACCATTGCAATTAAAATACAAAGTTATTTCATTACCATAAAGATTTCTTTGTGTTACCCTTCTATATTCATACCTCTCCTACTCCTCTCGAGTATCTATGCCCAAGCAAACACTAATTTATTTTCCATCTCTACAATCTTGTCATTTTAAAATGTTCTGTAAATTGAATAATATAACCTGTGATCTTTTGAGATTATTTATTAATTGAATGCCCTAGAGAAGCATCCAAGTTGTTAGGTATATCAATATTTCATTTCTCTTTATTGCCAACTAGTATATTGTACTATGTATGTATCACATTTTACCTGTTCATCTATTGAGGAAAATTATGGTTGTTAACTATTAAGCAAAATTTCTATGAAAAACTGAACAACTCTGTAAAGTTTTTTTTGTGTGTGGAAATAAGTTTTTATTTTTCTGAGATAAATACCTAAACAGTGAAATTGCCAGGCTACATGGGAAGAGTATCTTTAGTTTAGATTTTTTGTTTTGTGTTTAAAAAGCTGCCAGACTATGTTTCTTTAGTAATTCATTTAGAGTACCTCTTTTATTTCAGCATTTGAAATACTCAACTTCACTGTCTTAACCGCATGGTTTCAGAGTAGAATTTCACTCTTATTCAAATTGTTTTTCCCCCTGCCTGTAAGGTGTCTCTTATTTTCTAATATTTCTCACTATTCCCCTACTGTTGAAAAATGACCAGTTTAATTCAAGAGATATTTTTAAATGAAGAAATAGTGTTCTGTTCATATTTGCTTTTGGTTAAGAGCAAACTCTTTCAGTTTAGGAAACTATGCAAGCACGTGAGTTTACAGCATTTTTAACTGGCTCTTTCACCACTCGTGTTCTAAAAATACAGTCCCCAAATCTATGCTAATTTATAAATATGCAAGCCTTTATCTTCTTGGCATAAGGTAAAAGGCAGTAATCTCATGAGACACTTCTTTTTCCATCTCAATGTTTTTTCAAGTGATAAACCAAAACTGTGACTTTTTATCTGGCACTGAACTAACAGTGTGAGTCACAGGAGAGAAAAACTGTAGATGCTTATGACAGGAAGACATATGAAATGAATGTACTGATAGAACTTAATGTTATAAGAAATAACGTTACCAATTTTAAAAAATCACTGTTTTTTTAAAAAAAAATTATCTTTGATATTTTTCCTGATACTCCCACCCATAAGGTGAGGCCCTTACCACTAGCATACAATATACAAATACCAATATGACTTCAAAACTATGGTATCATCTTTTTAAGTAAAACTCAGCTAACATGAGTAAGTAGCTCTTAACCATTTGAAATTCTTAAAATTAGGCGGGGAAGGTTAACCTATTAAATTCATAAACTGAGTTTTTAGAATCTGATTTCTTGATTCAAAATATTAAAAAAAATATTTCAATAATATATATTGAATGCATATTTTGTGTCTGGCAAAAAAGAACTAAGAGTTTTACAAAAGTTACTGGTATAATGATAGCAACAATCATATGATTTATTATAGTTGAAAAAAATTAAAGCAAAAATAAATTACATAACTCCTTATCTGACCAAGGATGATCAACCTGACAAGTGATAACAGCCAGAAACTGAACCCAGATAGGTTTACTCAAGATCTCAACTCTTATGCCTTACACTACAGTTTCTTTAACAAAGATACATGGACAATTTTTCCAACAGCTTTAATGACTGAACTTGTAAGTTAAATAAACTTTTATGCAATAATGAGAATATGTAATATGGGAAAAATTGACTTGAATATTTCTTCCCATTGGCAAATTATTAAGTCATTTATGGCAATATATCATATAATTATTAAAAATTTTTTCACCTTGTATTCCCACTGTCTTTCTTTATTTTGAAGTGTTTGTATTGTAAACTATCACAGCATAAGCAGCTGAAAGGATTCAGGCCACAAGGAATAATGCTTTTATTTTAGTCTTTAAGAGGTCACTAAAACTGAACAGCGCTAAATTACATTCCTGAAATCACAGTGTCTGTCAACACAACACACTTTCACAGCTGGTTTTCTCAATTGGAGTTAGATTTGCATTTTGGAAATCATATTAAAGTGCTGGTAAGGGGTAAATTGGGCTTCTTATTTTGATCGAAAATTTTGGAACATAGAAGGAGTATGTTGTTTTTTAAATATACTTTCAAAAATCGCTTTTAAAATTATAATAATCTCCAAATATATTTACAGACTACAAACAATATAACAAGTTTCAGATAATAAAAGTGTTAATGTTTATTTTCTCAGAATTTCTAATAAAAATAGAAAAGAATGAAGAAGTTTAAATCTTAATTTAGTAAACCACTACATAAATACTTGAAGGATTCTTATTTGTTTCTTCCTGTGGGGGAAGAAAATAACCTCCTATGATTTTCCCAGTTTCTGATTATCTTCTATCAAATCCTATACAGAGAGAGCACCTTCCCTGTGGTGAAAGAAATTGAGGACAGTCCTTATAATTATACAATGAAGGCTGCAGGTATTTGGGAAAACTGATTTATTGTCAATGGGAGAATGCCATAAGGATCTTACATTCTTCTGAACTGGGACAACACATTGGCTTTCTTTGCTATTTAAAGTTAATTTTGTTGTTAATGCTGTTTAGCTGCTAAGTCGTGTCTGACTCTCTTGTGACCCCATGGACTGTAGCCCACTGGGATCCTCTGTCCATGGGATTCTCCAGGCAAGAATACTGGAATAGGTTGGCATTTCCTTCTCCAGGAGATCTTCCTGACCCAATGATCAAACTGGAGTCTCCTGCATTGTAGGCAGATTTTTCACCACTGAGGCCCCTGGAATCCCATATTGTTTTGGTTGTTTGTTTATTTTTTGTTTGTTTGTTTTAATTCCATTTCATTAGGGTTGAATGAGAGGATTAGTAACTCCAAAAACATATTTAGAACTATACCACGGTGCTATGCTCCAGGTCACAAAGAGAAACCTGCCAGAAACATTTCAGGACCAGATGACAGAAACTTAAGATGCAACAGTTGATATTATTTAAAGAATATCCAGTTCACTAAAAGTACTGTCTAGTGCCTGATCTTTGTGACTTGGTGGTAAAGAATCTGCCTGCAATGCAGGAGACATGGATTCAATCCCTGGGTCATTGAAGATCCCCTGGAGAAGGAAATAGCAATCTACTCCAGTATTCTTGCCTGAGAAATCCCGTGGACAGAGGAGCCTAGTGGGATATAGTCCATGGAGTCTCAAAAAAGTTGGACATGACTTAGCGAATAAAACAGTAACATTTTCTCCATTAGATTTCTTGTTGGCTAAAGCACTTTCTTTGAAAAGAAAGATAACCATAAGAATAGTAATATCACTCAGATAAAGAACATCTTAATGTTATGATGGAAAGAAAAACCTGAAATGATGATTAAGAAGACAGAATCAGGTTGGATGGCACAGACCCTGGATGATACACAAACATACACATGTTCTGCTGGAGAATGACTTACTGGGATGTTCACCTTTTGTAGCTGGCTTGAGATCTATCTTAGAGACTAAAATTCCTTCATGATACATGGATTGTTTTGATGATAATACATTTCTATGGAGACAACTATTAGTTTCAGAACTGGCCAAGAAATGCATCTGTTTATATATTGTTTTCTGGAAGGTGACACTTTGTCTGACTAACCACTGAGTTATGGAGAGTGATGCTTTGATTGGGTAGCAATCAAAGGTTCAGTTTCAAAAAGGCTATAAATTGAGCTTTAAAACTGGTAAGTACAATTCCCAATAAATGTTTACCTGACAGTGATAGGAAATTAGTTCATTTGGACATAATGTCTAACTTGATTCTTTTAAGAATAAGTAAGGAAATGAAATTTATATTGAAACCACCAATTTAAAAATAAAGAATGAAATTATTTTTACCAAATTTAAATAGGCTCATTATGATTGCACTCAAACTTTTCTATATTTGGAAAATAATCATGTTGACATTAAGATTTAAGAAAATACATTTGAATCAGTTCTAATGAGGTGGATGAAACTGGAGCCTATTATACAGAGTGAAGTAAACCAGAAAGAAAAACACCAATACAGTATACTAACGCATATATATGGAATTTAGAAAGATGGTAACAATAATCCTGTATACGAGACAGCAAAAGAGACACTGATGTATAGAACAGTCTTTCGGACTCTGTGGGAGAGGGAGAGGGTGGGATGATTTGGGAGAATGGCATTGAAACATGTATAATATCATATATGGAACGAGTCACCAGTCCAGGTTCGATGTACGATACTGGATGCTTGGGGCTGGTGCACTGGGACGACCCAGAGGGATGGTATGGGGAGGGAGGAGGGAGGAGGGTTCAGGATGGGGAACACATGTATACCTGTGGTGGATTCATTTCGATATTTGGCAAAACCAATACAATATTGTAAAGTTTAAAAATAAAATTAAATTAAAAAAAAGAAAATTAAGTTAATCAATTCTTCATAAGTGATTAGAATTCTATCTGGCATACAAAAATGCTTAATAAATATCAGTTATTATTTCTAAATTTTTCTATACATTAAGGAGTTAGGTTAAACATAATAGCTCATGGTAAAAAGTACAAAGAAAAAATTTTGTCACTATATTCAAGAGCAAAACTTAATATTATAGGTGATGAAACATCCTTGTAATGATTATGCATTATTTCATGTATTAATTTCATTTAACACTAAGCAAATATTATTAGAGAGTTTCCTTTGGGACAGTAAACATCAAAAATGAAGGGAAATCCCTGGTGTTCATTATACTGCCTGTTTCTCAGGTTCAATCCCTGGTCAGAACATTAAGATCCCACAAGTCTCTCAGCACAGCGAAAAAAAAAAAAAAGTTAAATAAAATAAAAAAAAGAACTGATTTATGCTGGGGAGAATGTTACTTTTAAATTTCCAACTAAGACAAATATTAGATTAAACAGTGTTTATAAAGTACTACAATCCTTTGGGTTTCCCAGGTGGCACTAGTGGTAAAGAACCCACCTGTCAATGAAGGAGACATAAGAAATGTGGGCTCAGTCCCTGGGTTGAGAAGATCCCCTGCAGGAGGGCATAGCAACCAACTTCAATATTCTTGCCTGGAGACTCCCATAGACAGAGGACCCTGGTGGGCTACACTTCATGAGGTTGCAAAGACTGGGACATGACTAAAACAACTTAGCAGCAGCAGCTGCAGCAACTAAGATCCTTTAGTTGAAAACCTCTAGGGAAAAACAGTAATGGAACGTTTTCTTCTGAAAATGAGATAAAGTGATGAAAAATTACTGTTCCAGAAATTGGTAAATTTGAAAATAAAATTGTATTCCACTAGAAAATAAACATTAGGTGGAGAAAAGTCTTTAAATGGTATTTATACCTATATCTAGTCCTTACATTAATTAAGACTGTTGAGTAGCTTCCTCACTGTCACTAAAAGAAAAGGAATTTAGTTTGTTTTTTTCTCTCACCCTTTACAAACATGGGTCATATTAAATGTGAAACTTTAAGCCATTATTTGGTATGGAAATTGCAGATCTGTCCTTACTTAACATTCTTGAAATAAACATTTTAGCAAGGGCTAGAGTTTATACAATCTCACTTATTTAACAACAAATCATTTTTTAAGTTTATGCTTATGTCCAGGGAAATATAGCTAGTCACTAAAGGACATTGAAGGCTTGCTGGATCTTATCTTAGTGGTATGAGAATATTGCTAGTTTGAAAATAAGAAAACTTCAACCATAACAGTCAATATAGAAAAGTGGAATAGCTGATTGTTATGGGAATCAAGATACAAAATAATACAACATGTTATGAAACAGAATGAGAGATAATAAGCAGAGAGAGAGGAAAAACTGTCTTACAAATGCCTGTCCTACCCAAGCTAAATATTCAAGCAAGTACATTGAGATGGATGATTGCTTAACAAAACAGAAAGGAGAATCAAAAATGAAGAAGGCTATTAAAAGTGTACACTTTCATAATCGGGAACATGTAGGCTGATTTGTTATAAGAAAATGTACTTTCCTTTTTCTCTGTAGTTTCTCTTACCTCCTGTCAAGACAGTCATTATTGCCTGGCATTTTCTCTATGTGTTTGTGGTTGCATACTTGTGTGTTCATGCTACTCCTTAATCTTTCACAATTATTAGCCCCAGCTTCCCTGGTGACTCAGACAGTAAAGACTCTGCCTGCAATGCAGGAGACACAGGTTCGGTCCCTGTTTTGGGATAATCCTGTGGAGAAGGGAATGGCTACTCACACCAGTATTCTTGCCTGGAAAACTCCATGGACAGAGGAACATGGTGGGCGACAGTCCATGGGGTCGCAAAGAGTCGGACACGACTGAGCGACTAATGCTTTCATATGACTCCAAATCCCAGCAAATCTTGTGACAGTGTTAGATTTTCATTTTAAAAGCTAAAAGAATAGCTCACTTCAGTCTTTGACATGAGCTGTTGTTAGGATTTAACATATTTTCCCCTTAGTACTTCGAGGCAACAAAGATCATGACTTATCTTTTTTATGTTTAGATTTGACAATCATAACTATAAGGAATGTCTGAGAAAAAAAAAAGCACAAACGATCCTAAGGCTTTTTTGGATTGCAAAAACTGCATTGATATCTCTGTGGTTTCTAGGCATGAGAGCTATCAGATATTTCTTTTTATACTGTTTGACTCAGCAATAGTTAAAAAAATGACAATGTATTTGCAAGTGGTCATTAAAGACCATCCATTTACAGGAGGACAAAAATATTCTAGAAAAGTATTAGATAACACTTGCATATTTCTGTATTTCTCAAGGTAACAGTGGGCTTTATACTAAAGAAATGGAGTCTAGCAAGAATAGAAAAGAGAAAGAGAATCCTTAAGCATTTTCTTGAATAGAGGTCAAAAATAAATAGTAGCATCATTTCCAGAGTTGTTTTGTAAAAATAATTTTTATTTAACTTTAAAATATATGTGACTTATTTGTGCAGTATGTACAAAAATCTAACTATAACAAAATGTAAGACTCAGTCAAACATAAATATTTTAAAATGGTAGTTGTATACTTTCATTGTAATTAATTAATATAGGCAGTCAAATCTAAAACTTACTATTTTCTTGAAAATGTTAATTTGTGATTACTGCCACTAGATTATTTAATGACACACATAAAATACTTAATACTTTAAATAATAAACACATTTAGTTTATTCATGAATGCCGAGTATTATTCCAGTCACTCAAAAGCATACATATACTGTAAGAAGTAATACAAAAGTATGCACATACATATATGTTTATATACATTTGTATAACAAACAGCATCACTTATCAACATTTAAAACATTTAAAACTATCAATATTTAAAACTAGAGCTCTTAAAAAGATTAAGTTAAAACCTTATATGTGAGTATGAAAATCTCTCAGTTGTGTCCAACTCTTTGCGACCCCATGGACTGTAGCCTACCAGGCTCCTCAGTCCATCGGATTTTCCAGGCAAGAATACTGGAGTGAGTTGCCATTTCCTTCTCCAGGAGAGCTTCCCAACCAAGGGATTGAACCCAGGTCTCCCGCGTTGTAGGCAGACGCTTTACCATCTGAGCCACCAGACTATATAGTTCATGGAATTGGGCCTGAATACTGCAGTGGGTAGCCTTTCCCTCAGGGGATCTTCCCAACTCAGAGATCAAACCCAGATCTCCTGCATTGCAGGTGGATTCTTTACCAGCTAAGCCACCAGGGAAACCCCAAACTTTATATAGATAAAGAGTATTATTCCAAAGAATTTTTAAATCTATCTCTATATAAATATAATGGAAATTGCTTTAGCTTTCTCAAACATATTCTGAAAATTACTATATCAATTCAGTTCAGTTCAGTCACTTAGTCATGTCCGACTCTTTGCAACCCCATGAATTGCTGCACACCAGGCCTCCCTGTCCATCACCAACTCCCAGAGTTCACCCAAACTCACGTCCATCGAGTCAGTGATGCCATCCAGCCATCTCATCCTCTGTCGTAGCATATTGGGCACCTACTGACCTGGGGAGTTCCTCTTTCATTATCCTATCATTTTGCCTTTTCATACTGTTCATGGGGTTCTCAAGGCAAGAATACTGAAGTGGTTTGCCATTCCCTTCTCCAGTGGACCGCATTCTGTTAGACCTCTCCACCATGACCCACCCGTCTTGGGTGGCCCCACATGGCATGGCTTAGTTTCATTATATATATATAAATATATATATATATATATAAATATATATAAATACCCCTTTTGGTTTAGTTTAGTTTGGCTTAGTTTCATATATATATATATGATACCCCTTTTGGTAATACAAATTATTTAGAATTTTGGATAGGTATATCTTTTATGATTTAAATGAAATAAGTATGTAAGCAAAAGTAACTAAACTGTCACATTACTTTTGTCTTTTCATGTTTCTCAAGATTATATTAAAATACAATATGAAATACAAGTTTGTGACATAAAATGTAAAACTCCAGAGTTGCTCCAGAGTCAGAGAAGAATATTAATTGTTTTTAGAGATATTTATTTTTATTGAATATTAAAATACTTTCCAGCTAGATCTGAATTAAGGAGTCATTCTTTCAGACAAAATGGCACAAAATACAGTCTGATTTCAAAGGAGTGTGTACGTATGTGCATGTGTGTGCACATGTGTGTGTGTTGCATGGGAGTTAGGGGTTCTACAGAGTTAGGGAAGGATTGACAAAGGCAGAGAAATTTCAGAGACACAAAGCAGAATACTACAGAGTTACACACAGAAGGAGAAAAACCATTTCTGGTTAGTCAGTAAGGTGGAGCAATAGTAATTTTTAGAATATATTTGAGGAAGCAGCTGTCATTAGCAATGCATTAGATAAAGACACTTCAATAAAATGGATCTTAATCAGTGGAGGATTTTCTGTGGTGACTGCCCTCATAGAAGAGGCTCATCAGAAAGTAAGATTGCAAGAAAGAAAAACTAGAGAAAGAACTATGAAAGAAACCATGAAAATGAAATATCAATACAGGGAATTATTGGAAATTGTTGCCAATATAACTATGCTTTAAAATGTTCTATACTCATGTCTGTAGTTGAATATCATTTTTACTCCATAGTATTGTTTACTAAGCAATATATAATTACTTCTATTTCCACCATGAAGTCCTTCTTTATATTAGGACTATCTCTCCACACAAGCAGTATTACAGACACACACCTGCATCAAGCATTCCTTGCTCACTAAGGTCTAGGTTTATGTCTCGATTGGACTTTCTGTTACATTGTTACCTCTCTCCAGTTATGTTTCTTGCTCAAAATATCACTCAAATTGTTACTGTCATGGCTCATGGCTCCCCTGATAACTCAGGGTCCTAATTTTGTTTCCCTTACCCATCTCTCTTACAACTACTATAAAAGTCTTACATGCATTTTCCACTATGGTCCCCTGTAATCCACTCTCCATAGAGCAACCAAGAGTACTCTTTAAAACATAAAACATAATGCATTGACACATTTCAAATGCATCTCAAACTATTTATTCTGAACGCAAGATAATAGTATTTATATTCTAGTTCTCACATTTTATTCTTTCTGGAGGTATTTCTCTGCTTTTCCCCAGTAAGCATATTGGACATATTGTCATTCCCTTCCAACCATGAAATGAAAAGACATTTGTTCCTTGGAAGAAAAGCTATGACAAACCTAGACAGCATATTAAAAAGCAGAGACATTGCCAACAAATATCTGTATGGCCAAAGCTATGGTGTTTCCAGTAGTCATGGAAGGATGTAGGAGCTGGACCATAAAGAAGGCTGAGCACTGAAGAATTGTGGGATTGGAGAAGATTCGTGAGAGTCCCTTAGACAGTACCAAGATCAAACCAATCAATCCTAAAGGAATTCACTTCTGAATATTCACTGGAAGGGCAAATGCTGAAGTTGAAGATCCAATATTTGACCATCTGATGTGAAGAACTGACTCACTGGAAAAAAACCCTGATGCTGGGAAAGATTGAAGGCAGGAGAAGGGGACAACAAAGGATAAGATGGTTGGATGGCACCATCAACTCATGGACATGAGTCTGAACAAACTCTGGGAGTTGGTGATGGACAGAGGAGACTGGTGGCTACAGTTGATGGGATAGCACAGTTGGACACAACTTAGTGATGAAATAACAACAATTATTTCCATTGTGTTGAGCACTCAGAGTGCTGGTGGTGTCTCAGATGATAAAGAATCTGCCTGCAGTGTGGGAGACCCAGATTCTATCCCTGGGTCAGTAAGATCCACTGGAGAAGGGAATGACAAGCCCCTCCAATATTCTTGCCTGGAGAATTCCATGGGCAGAAGAGCCTGGCGGGCACAGACTATGGGGTCTCAAAGAGTCAGACATGACTGAGCAATGCACACACTCAGCACTGTAACAGCATCTGATATATTTAGTTTTGGACTGCAGAGGAGTAACTTTCACTGAACTTCTTAGGAATGTGAATACCTACCACAGTGCATTTCTTTATACCTTTAGGAAATGATCTATTCTCTGGAATCTCTTATAAAACCTAAACTTCTCATAGATTTTCTGCCTCATGCGGTATATTCACTCTAGAATCCCCAATTTCTGAACCTTTTAATCTTCTCTTTCATGGCACTCTGCCATAACCACCTCATTCAGTGTATGTCTTCATTTCTGCATGCTTCTTCCTAGAAACATGCTTATTGGGTCTTTGCCAAACAGTCAATACTTTATGGATTCCAGGAAAGTTCTCACAAATCAATATACCCTCCCTTATCCAACGTTTCTTTCTAGCCCTTCCTGACGCATCTTCCTCACAGTTTCATCCCACCTGTATTCTGCTAATATATGCCAGTGCACTTTGACCAGCTCTGTGGTTGCTTTGGGGTGTAGTCTCTCTTGTTCTCTCTTCGAGGTTCAGCATGTTCCATGCCAGTTTATTTTCTAGATGTACGAATGAATAAACAAACCTTTGTAATAGTGTATTTTGGAGCAAAATATATGTTTTATAACCAGGGAAAAAATTCACATTAAAAAATTCTCAATGCAAACTTTGTGTATGTGTTCTTTTCCTAATTTCCCAGAAATGTGTATAAAAACCTTCATGTAAAACATCCATACCTTTTAACATATTTAATCTGGCATTCAGTCCAGCTTTGTACATTCCACTTCAGGAAATGGTGAGAACCCGATCCAGAATCAAGTCCCCCAAGCACCAGCCAAGGGGCATCTCACAAGCAGTCCTTTTCTAATAATTACAGTCTTGAATCTGCTACATGAAACATATTCTGCACAATAATCTTTTAGAATTGGCATCAGTAATTGACCTAATTGTAGTTTAATGTGTGATGTTATTTGTGATGGTAACCTAAAGTTTGTTTAACTCAAAATCTTTACTGTAAGCTGTAGTGTGATTATAGACATCAACTGAGAAACAAAGATAAACAAAAGCATATTTCTACTGTATTTAGATAATTGGTTAATGTTAATTGCTTGCCATCTGACCTCAAGTTTAGAGAAACCAAATGTGTTTTTTTTTTTCTTCCTGATCCTTACTTTTAAATTGCTAAACATCAACAATCTGCCTGTGGCATGAACACTGCATTACTAATATCATGTGCCATAGAGGTCTGCACAGCAGTTGAAAGATGCTCTTATCTCATGGTGCTCAACAGTGCATGTGTGTGCTGGAGACAGTGCATATCTCATTGCAAGAGATCTTCTTCATTTTCTCATGCAGTTAAAAATCTCTTTTTCATCATTAATGTGCATGTCTCTGAAGCAAAAAAACAGTTCTACTTTTCCTGAGATGAATAAAGCATTACTACCATATGGATCAGTAATAGCAACTTAACATTTATAATAATTACACAGAAATCAATACCTCTGTTGCTCAGGCTATGTCTCAACAGAGCAGGCAGAAGAGATTTATTTAAAAGATGGTAACGATCAGCTGAGTCAAAGAAAAGGACACCACCACTTCAATTTGGTTGCAGGAGATATGATCACTTAGGTGGTATTATTAGCATAATCATTATTTTATTTTAGGCCATGTACTTTGGCAGATCATATTGTATAGCATGCGAATATCTGAGAGTGTAGGTATAGAAAATCTCAGTGGGATTCTTAAATTTTTATCACTTTTCTTCAAGTGCTATTTTAATTGTTCTTTATGTTTTTCATGCATTTTAATGTAAACATTAAAAATAAACAGCTTAAAGCTAGGTGTGTAACTTTTGAGTAATATTAATACACTCCTCTTCCATAACTACATATTAGCAACTCTCTAAAACAAGTTATAGTCATCTCTATTCAATTTCTAAAATATTATTCTAAATGGCTATTTAGTACCCTGGTCTCTGGTTGGTGAATTCTTTTTTGTGTTTCTTATCAAATCAAGATATACTTTGTTCAAGTATGATAATTGAATTGTCCAGGAAAACCAATGGTTAAAATAGAATTACATGGAAATGATCAAGCTTATTCAACACTGATGTATAGTCAGAAAAACTTTATGTCAGTTGAAGTCTTTTAGAACATAAAGAATAATAAATTATGAAGTCTGTACAGGACTTCTATTTAGAAGGAAAAGTGAATTAAAATAATGAAAATTATGGTTTTAAAATGTTATCTTTTGTGAAACTTGAAAACCATGCATAATGATATTTTATGGTCTCTTTAATCATATTTTAAAATTGACAGATTAATTTGGATTAAATTTAAGAAAATCTTCCCTTTCAGGCATTCAATCAAATGGAAATCTGACTCCTACATAATCAAACCCATTTTAATCTTAATGAGTAACTAAAAAAATATTTACCGTATCAAGAAAAATGCAACTCAGGTCAAAGGAATGGCCTTACTCTTTCTCAGCTATTGAACTTATAAACAATTTGATGCCTCAATTTCCTTACACACACATACACAAAATAACTCATTGAAGTTAAACAATTACACCTCATTAAAGCCTTTTTTTTGGTCAATGTTACAGTTTCCAACATTTTTTATCAGTCTTTGTAATATTCAAAAAGGCTCTTTATGATCATTATTTCATTTGATCATCATCACTCTAAGGGAGACTAGGAAGATATTATTATGCATATTTTAGAGACAAGAAAACTAAAGTTTTAAAAGGCCAAAGGAAATTTTTATAGGCTAAGAATCACATTCACTGGTGGTAGGCAAGTAAATGGAAGCACTAAGAAAGAAAAGTTGAGCCGTATAGTCTTGAAGATCCAAGTTATTTCCTTAAATGCTGGCAGTGTATGTGCCCATGTGTGTATGCTGCTGCTGCTTCTGCTGCTGCTGCTAAGTTGCTTCAGTCGTGTCCGACTCTGTGCGACCCCAGAGACGGCAACCCACCAGGCTCCGCCGTCCCTGGGATTCTCCAGGCAAGAACACTGGAGTGGGTTGCCATTTCCTTCTCCAATGCATGAAAGTGCAAAGTGAAAGTGAAGTCACTCAGTCGTGTCCGACTCGTAGCGACCCCATGGACTGCAGCCCACCAAGCTTCTCCATCCATGGAATTTTCCAGGCAAGAGTACGGGAGTGGGGTGCCATCGCCTTCTCTGTCCATGTGTGTATATGTGCATGTAAAACAAATTCATTTAATAGAAATAGAGACAGTGTAGACTTCATAAATTTTTAATTTAAAATCCTATCCTGATTTTTTATATCTTTTAATTTAGAAGTTACTTTAGGCTCACTAACATTTTATTTTGCTTGACAAAATATTTCTTATATTTTATAGAAAATATAAGCCATACATGTTTCACTATTTAGCTGAAGGGTTTGGGTGACTTAATGTAATTTCTTAATGTTTAAGACATGGTATTAACTTGCTAGGGCTGTCATAACAAAATACCACTGGGTAGTTTAAGGGACAAATGCATATTTCTTACAGTTATGGAGGCTGGGAGTGCAACATGCATGTGACTGCAAGTTTGGTTTCTCCTGAAGACTCTTTCCTAGGCTATTGGAGGCTTATTGCTGCCTCTTCACCTGGCCTTTCCTCTTTGTGTGCATGTACCTGCTCTCTCATGTTCTTCTAATGAGGACATCTGTCAGCTTGCATTAGGGCCCCACCCTTAAGATTTCATTCAATTTTAATTACCTTCTTAAAGGCTATATATCCTAGAAGAGTGACATCATAAACTACTAGGAATTAAGACTTCAATATATGAATTCTTCTTTGAGGATGGGAGCAATTCAGTTCATAACGCTGCTGAATCTAAAAAACGGTTTCACACCTGACACGTATATTCCAAAATTAAAAGAGATTAAATATAGGTCATGATTTATTTACTTTTCTAGGAAAAAATAGTTAAGTAAAAAAGGACAGTAAGCTTAGATGTTAGTGATGTATTATATTAGTATTTATAATTTTAAAAGATTGTTGATTAATAAGTATGCCAAACCATTATTTCTCATTCCAGTAAATATTAATTCATATAGTCATATTAGTGGTGCACATCATAGAGTCGTGTAATGATTATTTTACAGTTAGTTTCCCTGGACAATTATTTTAAAAGTTCTCTACACAAAATCCTAATTGCCTCCACCCTCCCTCTATGTATTTTGCTGACTAGCCAATAGTCCTAAATGGACACCAATCTACTTTCTTTGCACTTTGTTCCCTCTGAACCCTTCATATGAGCATGATCTCAATTTCTTCCTTGTAATCACCATAAAATTTGTTCCTCCCCTTTGGTTCTCATATAACAAAAAACACAGTCCCTTTACAAAGGTTCTGCGTCCCATTGTCTTTCAGCTTTTCAGGGAGATTGTACAGATTTATTCTACTTTGGCCTGTACCTTCAAAGCCTAATTCTTGATTACCCCTTCCTGTTAACACTGAAACATATTCAGTCTCTCCTATATTAAATTGTGCCAAAAACAACAACAAAGTAACCAACAAATCTAAATTCTGAAGTGAAGTGTTACTATCTTTGTGCAGTGTTCAAAGCTCACAACTCTATACAATACTCTATCTCAAAAGGTCATGTGGCAGATTTGCCACTCCAGTGTCAGAGACACTTGAGAATGCTAACACTCATGCCAAATTTCTGATGCAATGATAAAACTTCATAGTCTCCAAGCTGTGGGCTTCCAGAACTGCAAAAGGTTTGATGCCGAGAAAGGAAATGGTTTATATCCTCAGTGCTTTGTCAGGGGGAATCCAAATAGCAGAATACTGGCAGGTGAAATTCAAAGATGGACTATACCCAAGTCTCAAAATGCCTGCATTAAATAATTCTGATATTTGGCAATGTCGCGTTCCTAACAATGAGACTTCACCCTAGGCCCCGTGGCGCAGGATGGAGAATAGATGCCACTGTAAGCTCCCTTTTTCTGTACTGTTGTTTACAGACCTCTCCATCACCTACAATTCTCCTCCTTCTCTGTGTAATATCATCAACCACATCAAGGAATCACTTCAGAAAACAAAACATTTTGTGTTACACTATAGTTATAATTGAATTTTTGAAACATATAGTCCAAAAGTATACTCATGTTTCCCATATGTTCATAAGTAAAAGGCTCCATACTCTGATAATACCTGTTTACCAATCCCTCATCAGATACTATTTACTTCAAAGCATAAATCATTTAAAAACACTTTTATAACATGAACATGTAAATGTCTACCTATGAGTCACAATAATAAAGTTCTATCGATGCTAGTAAACAAAATTCACTCAATTTAATCCATATTTTCAAGAGAGGAAACTGACTTTTTTTGTCATTTTCACAATATTTGATGAGCATCAATACTTGTTCAAGCTTCCGTGCATGACCATTCAACCTTTAGACTATTGAAAGCAAAATTTTAGTTCGATGCACGATACTGGATGCTTGGGGCTAGTGCACTGGGACGACCCAGAGGGATGGTATGGGAAGGGAGGAGGGAGGAGGGTTCAGGATGGGGAACACATGTATACCTGTGGTGGATTCATTTTGATATTTGGCAAAACTAATACAATTATGTAAAGTTTAAAAATAAAATAAAATTTTTAAAAAAATGAAATCAATCCAACAGATATTTTCTTTCAAGTTATTCTTAAATGTCTTATCCTGAAGTATTACTTTCCTTCTTCGGTAAAAAGTGAACTCTATAAGAGAAAACATCAATGGACAGTCAATTACACTATTTAGTTTTACTTATACATAACAAATATTTCCAAGAGACACACAGGTAACATTTGTTTGTCCTCACAGATGGGGTTGTTAGTTTGAATCATGTACCTCTTCTCATTTTATTTTTTTCTTTTCATGATGCTATAAGGCAACCTCTTTGTTATTCTCATGAAGCTTTGCTTGAACATGATTAAAAAAATGCAAATATTTGTGAGGTTAGAGCTATTGATGGCTTGCCCTTTATTTAACATTTCAAAGAATACTTTTCAGTGAGGAAGACATTCTCAGAGATAATTATATTTTCAAAAAATCATCTTAAGTGTAAGGTTTTTGTTGTGATCTGATCTGTTTTGTGCAATGGTATTTTGATATTTAGGAAAGTGGTAGAGGGCATAGACTCCTAAATAAGCTAGACTCAACCACAAATTAGTTAATAGAAGTAAGGTGCTTAGAATAGTTTTTGTACATTAAGAGCAGTAGACAAGAATTAATTAATTGTTAGTATTGTTCGAGGCAGAGAACAATCCAATTTGAAGTTATTATGTATCCGTGTATGTGTTTGAATATAGATACATGTCATGAGTTGCTAAGGCATTAACTAAAGTTTTCTTAGTAGTCTTACTAGTTTCTTCATTTAGTAGCCAGTATTTTCACGTAAGACTGCTTGTTAGCCTATAGGTTTTACAAAATTTTATTAATATTATGAGTTTTATGTTCAAGAAAGAGGATAAAGATTTTTTTTAATGTGAGGAAATAAACCACTCTTTTATTTCTGTAAATTGTGGTTTCATCCATTTACACATCACTAAGGTAAAGGTAAAACTGAACATCCTCAGCAGTATTCCACAGTAAAAAGGCAAAAGCATTTACCTACCAACTGGGCCTGACATGTCTGTCTAGAAGGTCCCAGTAAATTGCAGTGTAAGTGGCTAAGTTTTCCATGATACCTGTCCCTATTGCTTTAACACATTATTCCAAACAGTTCCTTTATTGAACTGTCTTCAATTACCCAAATTTGAAATTGTTATCCATGTTCTGCCTGAACCCTGAATGGAATGATAACTTTTTAAATAAGGAGTAGCCCTAGGAAACGCCTCCTTGTGGTTCTGGGAATAGGTTGCTCACATAATTGAAAGTGTGTTAGTCATTCAGTTGTATCTGACTCTTTTGTTACCCCATAGACTGTAGTTGGCCAGGCTTCTCATTCCATTGGATTCTCCAGGCAAGAATACTGGAGTGGGTTGCCATTTCCTTCTCCGGGAGATCTTCCTGACCTAGGGATAGAACCCAGGTCTCCTGCATTGCAGGGGGATTCTTAACTCTCTGAGCCACCAGGATTATTAAAATAATCTCATTTTCTAAAGAAAAAGAGACATAGGAAATTTGTGGTCTCTGGTGATAACATAATTACACAATTTACTAACATTTCTGGGATGAGAAGCATTGCTGGTGGAGGGAGAGACAAAGGGATAATCAGATATCTGATTTAAGAAGATAACAAGAGTGCTAAAGGCAAATAGAAACCTCTTCCTACCAAACCTTCTTTTCTGTCCCCTATCTGGACTGACCTACCACTCCTGAAGTTTGTGTATATTAATATATATAAATATAAATATGTATACATATATATGGGCTTCCCAGATGGCACTAGTGGTAAAGAACCCAACAGCCAATGCAGGAAACATGAGAGACTGGGGTTTGATCCCTGGGTTGGGAATATCCCCTTGAGAAGGGCATGGCAACTCACTCCAGTATTCTTGCCTGGAGAATCCCACGGACACAGGAGCCTGTTTGGCTACAGTCCACGGGGTCATAAACAATTGGACACAACTTAAGCAACTTAGAATGCACGCATGCATGTATACATGCATGTATTCCAAATTAACAAATACATTTGCTTTGTGCTTGTTGAAAATGTAAACAAAATATAAATGAAAGTCTGTATTCTTTCTAATTTCCTCTTTGACTTTTAATTCAACATCGAAAAGCATCATTTTGGAGAAAAAATTAAAAAAAGAATCCATTTAGACAAAATAGCAGCATTGCCTGAATTATAATATGTCATGAAATAGAGGAAAACAGATTAATGAGGTTTTGTTCTAACTACATCTTCTTTTATGTGATTTGTATTTCATGAACCTCATAAATGCATATAAATCACAAGGGAACATTATGAGAGCTTTTATTTTGACTTGTAATCAGAATTACTAAGTAAAGACTACATAGTTATATTCAATATTCATTGAATTATGAAGTAAGGCTGTTTCTAAAATCTTAGAGGCACATGAAAAGATGTTCAACATCATTAGCCATTAGGGGAATGCAAATTAAAACCACAATGAGTTAATAGTACATTTATATTAGAGTGACTAAGTTTAAAAAAATAATAAAAATGCCAAATGTTGGCAAAAATGAAAAGAAGCATTATCTCATGTGCTTTGCTTATGAGATGTAAAATGGAACAGCACTATGGAAAATATTTCAGCAGTTTCTTATAAAATTAAACATGCATTTATAATATAACCTAACAATCATATTCTTGGGCATTTATCCCAGAAAAAAAATGGAACTTTTGTTTGCACAAAAGCTTGGACACTAAGGTTCTTAACAACTTTATTTTTAAAAGCTTAAAACAGGAAACATTGACAATTTCCTTCAACAAATAGATGGTTATGCAAATGGTGGTACATCCATACACAAAATGCTACTCAGTAATAAAAAGGAACCAATTAATGATGCATGTAACTACTTGAATGCATTTTAAGGACATTATACTTAGGGAAAAAAGCATCCAATCTTAAAGGTTTACATATTGTGCAATTTCACTTACATAGTACCCTTGAAAAGACAAATTATAGAAATGGAGAATAGATTAGAAATTAACAAAGGAAAAGGACAGTGGTGGGGCAGATGAATACAATTCTAAAGGGGAAGTAATGGCATTTCCCTGTGGTGATGGGACAGTCTGTATTTTGACTGTGTGGGATCACATACATATATACATGGGATCAAATTAGATAGAGGTATGCACACACACCACTAATGCTAAAGAATCTGAAGTTGAACGGTTCTATGAAGATGTACAAGACCTTCTAGAATTAACACCAAAAAAAAAAAAAAAAGATGTTCTTTTCATCATAGGGCACTGGAATGCAAAAGTCAGAAGTCAAGGGATACCCAGAATAACAGGCAAGGTTGACCTTGAGTACAAAATGAAGCAGTGTAAAGGCTAACAGAATTTTGCAAAGAGAATCCATTGGTCACAGCAAACACCCTCTTCCAATAACACAAGAGATAACTCTATACATGGACATCACCAGATGGTCAATACCAAAATCAGATTGATTATACCTTTGCAGCCAAAATGGAGAAGCTCTCTTCAGTCAGCAAAAACAAGACTGGGAGCTGAATGTGTCTCAGATCATGAATTCCTTATTGCCAAATTCAGATTTAAATTGAAGAAAGTAGAGAAAATAACTAGGCCTATCATGTATGACATAAATCAAATCCCTTATCATTATACAGTGGAAGTGACAATCAGATTCAAGGGATTAGATCTGATAGACAGTGCCTGAAGAACTATGGACAGAGATTTGTCCATAGTTCAGATCATTTGTCAGTGATCAAAACCATCCCCTCAATAAATAAATAAATAAATGGTTCAAGGGAAAATGGTTGTCTGAGGAGGCCTTACAAAGCTGAGAAAAGAAAAGAAGTGAAAGGCAAAGGAGAAAAGGAAGGATATATCCATCTGAATCCAGAGTTCCAAAGAATATCAAGGAGAGATAAGAAAGACTTCCTAAGTGACCAATGCAAAGAAATAGAGGAAAACAATAGAATGGGAAAGACAAGATCATTTCAAGAAAATTAGAGATACCAAGGAAACATTTCATGCAAAGATGGGCACAATAAAGGACAAAAATGGTGTGGGCCTAACAGAAGTAAAAGATATTAAGAGGTGGCAAGAATACACAGAAGAACTATACATAAAAGATCTTAATGACCAGATAACCATGACAGTGTGATCACTAACCTAGAGCCAGACATCTTGGAGTGCGAAGTCAAGTGGGCCTTAGGAAGCATCACTACGAACGGAAGTAGTGGAGGTAATGGAATTCCAGCTTAGCTATTTCAAATCTTAAAAGATGATGCTGTGACAGTGCTACACTCAATATGTCAACAAATTTGGAAAACTCAGCAGTGGCCACAGGACTGGAAAATGTCAGTTTTCATTCCAATCCCAAAGTGCAATGACAAAGAATGTTCAAATTACCACACATTTTTACTCATTTCACATCCTGGCAAAGTAATGCTTAAAATTCTCCAAGCTAGTCTTCAATAGTATATGAAACAAGAATTTCCAGATTTTCAAGCTGGATATTGAAAAGGCAGAAGAACTAGAAGTCAAATTGCCAATATCTGCTGGATCATAGAAAAGCAAGAGAATTCCATAAAAACATCTATTTCTTTTCATTGACTACACCAAAACCTTTGATTGTGTAGATCACTACAAACTGTGAAAAAATTTAAAGAGATGGGAAAACCTGCCTCCTACAAAACCTTTATGAAGGTCAATAAACAATAGTTAGAACCAGAAATGGAACAACAGACTGGTTCAAAATTGGGAAGGGAGTATCTCAGGGCTGTATATTGTCACCCTGCTTATTTAATTTATATACAGATTACATCTTGTGAAATGTCGGTCTGGATGAAGCACAAGCTGGAATCAAGATTACTGGGAGAAATAATAATCTCAGATATGCAGAAGACACCACCTTTATGGCAGAAAGTGAAGAACTAAAGAGCCTCTTTATGAAGGTGAAAGAGCAGAGTGAATAAGCTGTCTTAAAACTCAGCATTCAAAAACTGAAGATCATGGTATCCAGTCCAATTTTTTCATAGCAAATAGATGGGGAAACAATGTGTAAACAGTGACAGACTTTATTTTCTTGGGCTCCAAATCACTGCAGATGGTCACTGCAGCCATTAAGTTAAAAGATGCTTGCTCCTTGGAAGAAAAGCTATGACAAACCCAGACAATGTATTAAAAAGCAGAGGCATTAATTTGCTAACAAAGGTCCATAGAGTCAAAGATATGGCTTTTCCAGCAGTTATGTATGGATGTGAATGTTGAACCATAAAGAAGGCTGAGCATCAAAGAACTGATGCTTTTGAACTGTGGTGTTGGAGAAGACTCTTGAGAGTCCCTTGGACTGCAAGGATATCAAACCAATCAATCCTAAAGGAAATCAATCTTGAATTTTCATTGGAAGGACTGATGCTGAAGCTGATACTCCAATACTTTGGCCACCTGATGCATAGGGCTCACTCATTGGAAAAGACCCTGATGCTGGGAAAGATTGAAGGCAGGTGCAGACGGGAATGAGAGAGGACTTGATGGTTGGATGGCATCACCAACTCAATGGATATAAGTTTGAGCAAGTTCCTGGAGATGGTAAAGGATAGGGATGCCTGCCTTGCTGCAGTCCATGGGGTCACAAAAAGTCAGACATGACTGAGGACTGAACAACAACAAAAGGCACACACACAAATGAGTGCATGTAAACACTGATGAAAACTGGATAAGGCGTTTAGTCTATAAAATACTGTATCATTAACTATTTTCTGGTTTTGATGTTGATCTACAGCTGTATGGACTTCTCGAGTGGTTCAGATGGTAAAGATTCTACCTGCAATGCGGGAGACCCCAGATTGATTCCTGGCTTGAGAAGATTGCCTGGAGAAGCGAATGGCAACCCACTCCAGTATTCTTGCCTGGAGAATCCCACAGACAGTGGAGCCTGGTGGGCTACAGCCCCTGGGGTCCCAAAGAGCCAGACACGATTGAGCAACTTTCATTTTCACTTTTCCTCCTATAGTGTGACTGCCCATGAAAGAGTGTCAGTGCTCACTTTCTAGTGAGTCTCACCAACTGCCCAGCATACCACTTCTTGTGGAGTAGTCATTGCACACTAGCACTTTCATGTAAACTTCTTGACTACATAATATGTAGTTTCTGTGGCCCACCTGCATTCTTTTGCAAGTGTCTCAGCCACAGGGTGGCTGCTGCTTCTGCAGATTAGCTCCATTTCACATGTGACAAGTTTCTTTGTCGTGTTTGCTTGCTCATATGGTAGCCACACTGGCAGATTCTTTACCATCTGAGCCACCAGGGAAACTTAATACTTAATAGGTAATACTAATTATACAATAATAATGATGATGATGTTAATTATAATGAATCATAAGGGACATAAATATCTTATAGAATTAAGTACTAATATCAATTATTATTTCTAATTCTTCTTTTAAATAAATCAGTATTGCATTTAGATGCTGGCTATTTATTTATGATGTGGTTTTCTTTCTTGGGTCAAAATTATGAAATAATTGTGTTGTTATTTACTAACAAGTTAGTGTTTCACAGATGTGTGGTATATATGTGGAATCTGCTGACTCGTTTCTCTATGATTATTTGCTTTCCCCCATTATTTACATTACTTGGCTGCTGCTCCTAAGTCACTTCAGTCGTGTCCGACTCTGTGTGACCCCACAGACAGCAGCCCACCAGGCTCCCCCGTCCCCGGGATTCTGCAGGCAAGAGTACTGGAGTGGGTTGCCATTTCCTTCTCCAATGCATGAAAGTGAAAAGTGAAAATGAAGTCGCTCAGTCATGTCCAACTCGGCTAGTGAAAGCAAAGTAAATGAAGAAACACACACAATTTTGATTCAAGGTTCATCATATATCACAGTGTTTGTGATTGGCCCACTTAAATAGATTCTGTTTCAGGAAAAAAAAAAAACTTGATAGGACCATAGTCTGATCAACATATTCTGATAATAATGCATGGATTTAGTTCTGTGTTATATTAATTTTTCTTTTCTATGGCTTCTCAGAATATTTTCAAGTCATGTTAACACTAAGATAATCAAAAGATTCCTAAGAGAATAGATTTTAGATGGAGTCCTTCTGGATCTTTAGACAAATCTCGATTACTCTTTGAGGAGCCTTTGGAATTCATCTGTGAGCATATCATCTCATTGAAAGGCCCCATTTCCCCCACCCCCCAAGCCCATACAGCTGCAAACTTAAGATGATGACCAAAGTTGTCTACAAAATATTAAGGATGGTCCTGGAAAGTCAAAATTTATAAGATTCCTAGACTCTGAAAAACTGAGAAATTTTTACTATTAGTTCAATATGATATGGCACACTCTAAATAAATCCCTGGGACTAAATTCTAGCAACAAATGTAAAAAACAAGTAGTATTAGTATTTATCAAGAATAAAAATATTGTGTGATTTAATAGCAAAGTTAGAGGCTTATAAAAAAACTCAAGATATATCCTCATTTTAATATGAAACAGTGGTGAAAATTATATGAATGTATTCTCATTTCTCCTTTGATAATATAGAATGAATGATGTTCCTCCCCTAGATAAATTCTTTGAAAAACTAGTTATTCTTCCTGTAAAATTAAATGTTTTAGAAATATTATATGGCAAATATAAGGTGATGTTCTAGGTTGCAATCTATGAATAATCTATACTAACAACATGATGATATTATTATTTCTTTACCATATTCTCTCCTTTGTGTTGTAAGTGAATTATAAAATGTTTATCAATTATAAAGTCATCATAAAAAAGGGGAAAAGGAAACTCTCAATACCATTTTTAATGAGAAGAATTCAATTAAATAGGAAGTACTATGAAGAAGGTAATGAATCAAACCTAAATAACAAAATGGAATGACTTTTCTGGGATTCATATAAAAGTATTTATAGATGTGTTTTTTACAGTTTGTAATATGTAAGAGTAAATTAAAATAACATTTCAGTAGATTTGTAACAATAACATGTTGCAATAAAAGTAAAGTATGTTTGCTTAATTTGAATTTACATTAAACTGTCTCTTAACCTGAAAAAAAACTTGGTTAGAAACACATTTCACCTCATAATGAAATAACATCATCCAAATGAATTCAGATCAGTTCAGTTCAGTCACTCAGTCATGTCCGACTCTTTGCGACCCCATGAATCGAAGCACGCCAGGCCTCCCTGTCCATCACCAACTCCAGGAGTTCACTCAGACTCACATCCACTGAGTCAGTGATGCCATCCAGCCATCTCATCCTCTGTCGTCCCCTTCTCCTCCTGCCCCCAATCCCTCCCAGCATCACAGTCTTTTCCAATGAGTCAACTCTTCCCATGAGGTAGCCAAAGTACTGGAGTTTCAGCTTTAGCATCATTCCTTCCAAAGAAATCCCAGGGCAGATCTTCTTCAAAATGGACTGGTTGGATCTCCTTGCAGTCCAAGGGACTCTCAAGAGTCTTCTCCAACACCACAGTTCAAAAGCATCAATTCTTCGGTGTTCAGCCTTCTTCACAGTGCAACTCTCACATCCATACATGACCACAGGAAAAACCATAGCCTTGACTAGACGGACCTTTGTTGACAAAGTAATGTCTCTGCTTTTGAATATGCTATCTAGGTTAGTCATAACTTTCCTTCCAAGGAGTAAGCGTCTTTTAATTTCATGCCTGCAGTCACCATCTGCAGTGATTTTGGAGCCCCCAAAAATAAAGTCTGATACTGTTTCCACTTTTCCCCATCTATTTCCCATGAAGTGATGGGACCGGATGCCATGATCTTCGTTTTCTGAATGTTGAGCTTTAAGCCAACTTTTTCACTCTCCACTTTCACTTTCATCAAGAGGCTTTTGAGTTCCTCTTCACTTTCTGCCATAAGGGTGGTGTCATCTGCATATCTGAGGTTATTGATATTTCTCCTGGCAATCTTGATTCCAGCTTGGGTTTCTTCCAGTCCAGCATTTCTCCTGATGTACTCTGCATATAAGTTAAATAAGCAGGGTGACAATATACAGCCTTGACGTACTCCTTTTCCTATTTGGAACCAGTCTGTTGTTCCATGTCCAGTTCTAACTGTTGCTTCCTGACCTGCATAGAGGTTTCTCAAGGGACAGATCAGGTGATCTGGTATTCCCATCTCTTTCAGAATTTTCCAGTTTATTGTGATCCACACAAAGGCTTTGGCATAGTCAATAAAGCAGAAATAGATGTTTTTCTGGAACTCTCTTGCTTTTTCCATGATCCAGAGATTTGTTGGCAATTTGATGTCTGGTTCCTCCGCCTTTTCTAAAACCAGCTTGAACATCTGGAAGTTCACAGTTCACATATTGCTGAAGCCTGGCTTGGAGAATTTTGAGCATTACTTTACTAGCATGTGAGATGAGTGCCATTGTGTGGTAGTTTGAGCATTCTTTGGCATTGCCTTTGTTTGGGATTGGAATGAAAACTGACCTTTTCCAGTTCTGTGGCCACTGCTGAGTTTTCCAAATTTGCTGACATATTTAGTGTGGCACTTTCACAGGATCATCTTTCAGGATTTGAAATAGCTCAACTGGAATTCCATCACCTCCACTAGCTTTGTTCATAGTGATGCTTTCTAAGGCCCACTTGACTTTACATTCCAGGATGTCTGGCTCTAGGTCAATGATCACACCATTGTGATTATCTGGGTCATGAAGATCTTTTTTGTACAGTTCTTCTGTGTATTCTTGCCATCTCTTCTTAATATCTTCTGCTTCTGTTAGGTCCATACCATTTCTGTCCTTTATCAAGCCCAACTTTGCATGAAAATGTACTCTTGGTATCTCTAATTTTCTTGAAGAGATCTCTAGTCTTTCCCATTCTGTTGTTTTCCTCTATTTCTTTGCATTGATCACTGAAGAAGGCTTTCTTATCTCTTCTTGCTATTCTTTGGAACTCTGCATTCAGATGCTTATATATTTCCTTTTCTCCTTTGCTTTTCACTTCTATTCTTTTCACAGCTATTTGTAAGGCCTCCCCAGACAGCCATTTTGCTTTTTTGCATTTCTTTTCCATGGGGATGGTCTTGATCCCTGTCTCCTGTAAAATGTCACGAACCTCATTCCATAGTTCATCAGGCACTCTATCTATCAGATCTAGGTGCTCTATCTATCAGATCTAGTCCCTTAAATCTATTTCTCACTTCCACTGTATAATCATAAGGGATTTGATTTAGGTCATACCTGAATGGTCTAGTGGTTTTCCTTACTTTCTCAATTTAAGTCTGAATTTGGCAATTAAGGCAATAATAACCAAATGAATTTAGCCCACTTAATTCCCTTCTCTTTCTCATACACAGTTTCCCTAACAGTAATACTTCCATTAGTGTGGTTCATTTGTTGAAATTATGAGCCAATTTTTTTAGTCCAACTTTTTTGTTGTCCAGTTTTGTCCAACTTTTTTGCCACCGTATAGACTGTAGCCTGCCAGGCTCCTCTGTCCGTGGAATCTCACAGGCAAGACTATTGGAATGAGTTCCATTTTCTTCCCCAGGGGATATTCCTGACCCCGGGAATTGAACCTGCATCTCCTCCACTGACAGGCAGAATCTTTACCACTGAGCCACCATGGAAACTTTATGATCCAAAACTGATAAAGTGAAGTGAAGTGAAGTCGCTCAGTCGTGTCCAACTCTTTGCGACCTCGTGAACTGTAGCCAACCAGGCTTCTCCATCCATGGGATTCTCCAGGCAAGAGTACTGGAGTGTGTTGCCATTTCCTTCTCCAGGGAATCTTCCCCATCCAGGGATCAAACCCGGGTCTCCCACATTGCGGGCAGACGCTTTAACTTCTGAGCCACTACGGAAGTCCAAAACTGATACATCATTTTAAGTCCATCTTTTACATTAGTCTTTATACTTTGTGTTTTACATATGTGTTTTTGCAAGTGTAAAAATGACAAATGACATGTATCCTCCAGTACAATGTCATACAGAATAATTTTACAGCCCTATACAAACTTTGAGCTAAACCTATTTTTCTCTCCTTTTCTCCCCTTGAGCCCCTGATAACCATTGATCTTTTAACTGTCTCCATAGTTGTGCCTTTTCCAAAATATTGCCTAGTTGGGGTCATACATTATGTAGCTTTTCAGACTAACTTATTTCACTGAACAATTGATGTTTAAGGTTCTTCCATGTATTTTCATGGCTTGATAGTTCACTTTTTATTGCTGAATAATATCCAGTTGTGTGCATGTATCACAGTTTGTTTATCCACACACCTATCTTGTTTGTTTCCAAATTCCAGCATTATGAATAAAGTTGTGATGAACACTTTTATACAACTTTTGTATGAACCTAAATTTTCAGCTAATTTGAGTAAATATCAAGAGTAGCATTGTTGGAATATATGGTAAGAGTATGTTTAGTTGTATAACACACTGCCAAAACGTCTTCCAAGGTGGATTCTGCATTTTGCATTCCTACCAATAGTTAGAGATCCTGCTGCTGCACATCCTCACCACCATTTTTTTGTTGGTGGTGGTGGTGGTGTTTCAGATTTTACCCATTCTAATAGGTGTTGTAGTTATCTCATTGCTAAAATGTGTAATTCTTTAACATGTGTTGCTGAGTCTCTTTTCTTTTGTAATATATGTCTTCTTTGATTAGGTGTCCAAGTCTACTTCCAGTTTTTAAATCAGGTTGTTGCTCTCTTGTTGCCAACTTTTCTTTGTATACTTTAGATAACAGTCCTTTATAAGATAATTTGCAGATATTTTCTCTTACTTGTTGACTTGCTTTTCATTCTCTTAATATTTTCTTTTACAGAGCAGAATAATTTCATTTTAATGAAGTTCAAATTTTTTTTTTTCTTTCATGGATTGTGCTTTTGGTATTCATCTAAAAGGTAATTATCAAACACAAGGTCATCTATTATGTATCCTATGTCATCTTTCAGGAGTTTTATAGTTGTGCATTTTACATTTAGGTCTATGAATTTGACTGGATTTTCTGGAATGTTACAAGGTCTATATCTAGATTTATTTTTGTTCATATGGTCTTATAGTTGTTCCAGAACCATTTGTTGAAAGGACCATCCTTTCTCTATTTAATTGTCTTGGTCAAAGACCAGTTATTTATATTTGTGGAGTTTATTTCTGGGTTCTCTTTTCTGTTCCAGTAATATAGTTGCTGTACTCCTGACAACACCATATTGTTTTGATTACTGTGGCTTTGCAAGTTTTGAAGTCAGGCAGTGCCCATCCTTCATATTTGTTCCGCTCCTCTAAAGTTGTTGATATTCTGGTCTTCTGATTTTCCATGAGAATCAGTTTGTCCATATCCAGAAAGTAACTTGGTGGTATCATCATTGTGATTGCAGACATCTTGACAATACTGAGTCTTCCTATCTATATACATGAAATATCTCCATTTATTTGGCTCTTCTCTGATTTCTTTCATTAGAGTATTATACTTTTCCTCAGATAGACCTTAACATTTTTGTAACACTTATACATAAGCATTTTATTTTGGGATACAAATTTCAATGATATTGAGTTTTAGTTTCAAATTTCAGTGTTCATTGATGGTATATCAAAAAGCAATTGACTTTTGTAGATTAACTTTTTGTATTGCTACTTTGCAACAATCACTTTTTAATTCTAGGAGATTCTTTTTAAGTTTTTGTAATTTTCTATACAGAAATCATGACATCTGCAAACAAAGACAATTTCTTTCCTTCTTTCCCTATTATTATTACTTTTTCTTTGTTGCATTAGCTAGAACTTCCAGTAAGCTGTTGAATAGGAGTGGTGATACCAGACATCCTTGTTTTGTTCCTTATCTTAACAAAAAAGCATCTAGTTCTTTGCCATTAAGTATAGGGTTGACTATAGGCATTTTTGTAGATATTCTTTATCAAGAAGGGGAAGTTCCCCCTTTATCCCTAGCTTTTGAAGAGCTTTTATCATGAGTAGGGATTTAATTTTGTCACTTTTTTTTCTAAATTTGTTAATAAAAACTTATATTAAAAAAAAATATTTGGCCTGTTGGTGCAACAGATTACACTAACTAAATTTCCAATGTGGAACCACCCTTACATATCTGGAGTACATCTTGCTTCATTGTAGTGTATAATATTTTTTATACATTGCTATTTTTATCTGTTAATAGTTTGTAAGGGAATATTGTACTCTAGTTGGTGATCCATCTGCCTTGTCACCATGACTCAACTTGTTCCTCAATCTTACCTCCATTGTGATAGCTCATCTCAGTTTGGGTACACAACTAGTTTTATGGATTGTTTTTACTATCAACTAGTCAAAAAGAAAGAGAGTTCCAGAAAAACATCTATTACTGCTTTACTGACTATGCCAAAGCTTTTGACTGTGTGGATCACAATAAACTGTGGAAAATTCTGAAAGAGATGGGAATATCAGAACACCTGACCTGCCTCTTGAGAAATCTGTATGCAGATCAGGAAGCAACAGTTAGAATTGGACATGGAACAACAGACTGGTTCCAAATAGCAAAAGGAGTACATCAAGGCTCTATATTGTCACCCTGCTTATTTAACTTATATGCAGAGTACATCATGAGAAATGCTGGGCTGGAGGAAGCACAAGCTGGAATCAAGATTGCTGGGAGAAATATCAATAACCTCAGATATGCAGATGACACCACCCTTATGGCAGAAAGTGAAGAAGAACTAAAAAGCCTCTTGATGAAAGTGAAAGAGGAGAGTGAAAACGTTGGCTTAAAGCTCAACATTCAGAAAACTAAGCTCATGGCATCTGGTCCCATCACTTCATGGCAAATACGTGGGGAAACTGTGGCTGACTTGATTTTGGGGGGCTCCAAAATCACTGCAGATGGTGATTGCAACCACAAAATTAAAAGATGTTTACTCCTTGGAAGGAAAGTTATTACCAAACTAGACAGCATATTAAAAAGCAGAGACATTACTTTGCCAAGGCTCCTCCGTCCATGGGATTTTCTAAGCAAGAGTACTGGAAAATCCCATGGACGGAGGAGCCTGGTGGGTTACAGTCCAGAGGGTCGCAAAGAGTCAGACACGACTGAGTGACTTCACTTCCACTTTTCACTTTCATGCATTGGAGAAGGAAATGGCAACCCACTCCAGTGTTCTTGCCTGGAGAATCCCAGGGACTGGGGAGCCTGGTGGGCTGCCATCTATGGGGTCACACAGAGTCGGACACGACTGAAACGACTTAGCAGCAGCAGTCAAGGCTATGGTTTTTCCAGTGGTCGTGTATGGATGTGAGAGTTGGACTATAAAGAAAGCTGAGCGCAGAAGAATTGATGCTTTTGAAATATGATATTGGAGAAGACTCTTGAGAGTCTCTTGGACTGCAAGGAGATCCAACAAATCCATCCTAAAGGAGATCAGTCCTGGGTGTTCATCGGAAGGACTGATGTTGAAGCTGAAACTCCAATACTTTGGCCACCTGATGTGAAGATCTGACTCATTTGAAAAGACCCTGATGCTGGTAAAGATTGATGGCAGGAGGAGAAGGGAATGACAGAGGATGAGATGGGTGGATGGCATCACTGAACAACAGACATGAGTTTGGGTAAACTCTGGAGTTGGTAATAGACAGGGAGTCCTGGTGTACTGCAGTTAATGGGTTCACAAAGAATTGGACACGACTGAGCAACTGAACCTACTGACTGAGTCCTCACTAATTTTATTTGTGGCAATTTAGGAAATCTATTTGGCACTGAAAAGATCAATACCTCTTTCAAAACCAGAGAACAAATATTCCAGAAGTTTGAACTTATGGGCATTTGTATTTTATGACTGAGAGAATCTCACTGAATTTTAAAATAGTACGGTAAACAATGGAAGCGTTCAGAGTTCTAAACGGTTTATTTTTTACAACTTCTAAATAAATGAATAATATACAGACTGGCGGATGTTTAAAGAGATAAATATACCTCATATTACATTGGAGTATCTTGATAAATATTTAATTCAGTATAAAAATTGATATTATTTAGTCTCATTTATTATGCTTCTTGCCATAGGAGTAAAATGAGTGAAAACTAACAAATTATTTCTTCAATTGCTTTGAGTAAGTAGTCATCAATGGAAGTGCCAAATCAAACAGACATAGCAAGCATTAAATGTTTATACAGTTCCACATGCTTATTTGAAACAGAAATGACAGATTTCTGTGCTTGCAACTTAAAGCAAATTCTTATATAATTATGGAGGATGGTATACCTTCTTCCATAAACTTAAATTATTTTCCTTCATGATGAAATATAAGTGTAGCTCTTCATATGCTCACATATAATAAAATAGATAACAAATATTATTAACTGGTAATTGCTATTAAGAAACTCTTAAATAGCTCTTAAATAAAATAATTGAAGATCACAGTAGTGTTGATAAATAACACAGATCAGTTCTAATGAGGTGGATGAAACTGGAGCCTATTATACAGAGTGAAGTAAGCCAGAAGGAAAAACATAAATACAGTATACTAACGCATATATATGGAATTTAGAAAGATGGTAACAATAACCCGGTGTACGAGGCAGCAAAAGAGACACTGATGTATAGAACAGTCTTATGGACTCTGTGGGAGAGGGAGAGGGTGGGAAGATTCGGGAGAATGACATTGAAACATGTAAAATATCATGTATGAAACGAGTTGCCAGTCCAGGTTCGATGCACGATACTGGATGCTTGGGGCTAGTGCACTGGGACAACCCAGAGGGATGGTATGGGGAGGGAGAAGCGAGGAGGGTTCAGGATGGGGAACACATGTATACCTGTGGCGGATTCATTTTGATATTTGGTAAAACTAATACAATTATGTAAAGTTTAAAAATAAAATAAAATTAAAAAAAATAAAATTAAATTAAAAAAATGACTTCATATGTGTAATTTAAATATAATATTTTAGTATTATAATTTTAATATATAAAATTATTAAATATATAGTATTTTATACATTATTAATTTAAAATAACATTATACATCTTGCTTATTTAAAATTTATATTGGCCAAGGGACTCAGTGATCTGGCTATACTATATAAAACAGAGTATTAACAGAACATTTGACCAAAGTTTCTGTTTGTTTGATTTAAGTATACTGCAGTGAGAAGAAAGGCAACATACAGTACAGTTTGGGTGGAGATACAGAGTTTGATATGCAACTTTTACCCATGAAACTTCTAACAGTAGGTCTTTGATCAATGTTTGTACCAAACATGTAAATCTATTTTCCAGAAGACAGAGCTCAAAGGAGATATATATATATTCAGACTAAGAATATTGCCCTCCTGTAGAAATTGAGGTATTTCTCATTAAAAACAAATACTTGTTGGCTTTTTGTAAAATACCTAGAAAAGTTCTCACGTCTTCTGTACACCACAGTACCCATTCAAATCTCTCATATTATTGACCTTCTTCCTGAACTGAAACTATTTTAGTTTTAACTAAACTATTTTAGTTTTAACTCCTAATTTAACCTCTTCATGGACAACTTGAATGAAATGGACTAATTCTTAGAAAAGTATAACCTTCCAAAACTGAACCAGGAAAAAATAGAAAATCCTAACAGGCCCATCACAAGCAAGGAAATTGAAACTGCAATAAAAAATCTTCCAACAAACAAAAGCCCAGGACCAGATGGCTTCACAGGTGAATTCCACCAAAAATTTAGAGAAGAGCTAACACCTATCCTACTCAAACTCTTCCAGAAAATTGTGGAGGAAGGTAAACTGCCAAACTCATTCTAAGAGGCCACCATCACGCTAATACCAAAACCAGACAAAGATGCCAAAAAAAAGAAAAGAAAAGAAAAGAAATCTACAGGTCAATAACACTGATGAACATAGATGCAAAAATCCTTAACAAAATGCTGCTGCTACTGCTGCTGCTAAGTCTCTTCAGTCGTGTCTGACTCTGTGCAACCCCAGAGACAGCAGCCCACCAGGCTCCCCTGCCCCTGGGATTCTCCAGGCAAGAACACTGCAGTGGGTTGCCATTTCCTTCTCCAATGCATGAAAGTGAAAAGTGAAAGGGAAGTCGCTCAGTCGTGTCCGACTCTTCGAGACCCCATGGACTGCAGCCTACCAGGCTCCTGCATCTATGAGATTTTCCAGGCAAGAGTACTGGAGTGGGGTGTCATTGCCTCCTCCATAACAAAATGCTAGCAAACAGAATTCAACAACATATTTAAAAGATCATTCATCATGACCAAGTGGTCTTTATCCCAAGGATGCAAGGATTCTTCAATATTTGCAAATCAATCAATGTGATACACCACATTAACAAATTGAAAGACAAAAAGCATATGATTATCCTAACAGATGCAGAGAAAGCCTTTGACAAAATTCAACATCCATTTATGATAAAAACCATCCAGAAAGCAGACATAGAAGGAACATACCTCAACATAATAAAAGCCATATATGATAAACCCACAGCAAACATTATCCTCAGTGGTGAAAAATTGAAAGCATTTCCCCTAAAGTCAGGAACAAGACAAGGGTGCCAGTTTTGGAAGTTTTAGCCACAGCAATCAGAAAAGAAAAAGAAATAAAAGGGATCCAAATTGGAAAAGAAGTTAAAACTATCACTGTTTGCAGATGACATGATCCTTTACATAGAAAACCCTAAAGACTCCATCAGAAAATTACTAGAGCTAATCAATGAATATAGTGAAATTGCAGGATATAAAATTAACACAGAGAAATCCCTTGCATTCCTATACACTAAAAATGAGAGAACAGAAAAAGAAATTAAGGAAACAATTCCATTCACCATTGCAACAAAAATAATAAAATACTTAGGAATAAATCAACCTAAAGAAACAAAAGACCTATATATATAAAGCTATAAAACATTGATGAAAGAAATCAAAGATGACACAAATAGATGGAGACCATGTTCAAGGATCAGAAGAATCAATATAGTGAAAATGAGTATACTATCCAAAGCAATCTATAGATTCAATGCAATCCCTATCAAGCTACCAACAGTAGTTTTCAGATAACTGGAACAAATTATTTCACAATTTGTATGGAAATACAACAAACTTCGAATAACCAAACAATCTTGAGAAAGAAGAATGGAACTGAAGGAATTAACCTGCCTGACTTCAGACTATACTACAAAGCTACAGTCATTAAGTCAATATGGTACTGGCACAAAAACAGGAATATAGATCAATGGAACAAAATAGAAGCCCCAGAGATAAATCCACACACCTATGGACACCTCATCTTTGACAAAGGAGGCAAGAATATACAATAATAAACAACAATCTCTTTAATAAGTGGTGCTGGGAAAACTGGTCAACCACTTGTAAAAAAAAATGAAACTAGAACACCTTCTAACATCATACACAAGAATAAACTCAAAATGGATTAAAGATCTAAATGTAAGACCAGAAACTATAAAACTCCTAAAGGAAAACATAGGCAAAACACTCTCTGACATAAATCACAGAAGGATCCTCTATGACCCACCTCCCAGAGTAATGGAAATAAAACATAAACATATGGGACCTAATTAAACTTAAAAGCTTTTACACAAGGAAGGAAACTATAAGCAAGGTGAAAAGACAGCCTTGAGAATGGGAGAAAGTAATAGCAAACAAAACAACTAAGAAAGAATTAATCTCAAAGATATACAAGCAGCTCATGCAGATCAATTTTGGAGAAATAAACGACCCAATCAAAAAAAAAAAAAAAAAAAAAAACGGCCAAAGAACTAAACAGACATTTCTCCAAAGAAGACAAGAAGACATACAAATGGCTAACAAACACATGAAAAGACACTCAACATCACGGTTTATCAGAGAAATGCAAATTTAAACCACAATGAGGTACCATCTCCCGCCGGTCAGAATGGCTGCTATTAAAAAGTCTGCTGTTACTGTTAAGCTGCTTCAATCAAGTCCAACTCTGTGCAACCCCATTGATGGAAATGAAAGTGAAGTCACTCAGTCATGTCCAGCTCTTACCGACCCCATGGACTGCAGCCTACCAGGTTCCTCTGTCGATGTGATTTTCCAGGCTAGAGTACTAGAGTGGGGTGCCATTGTCTTCTCTGATTAAAAAGTCTACAAACAATAAATGCTGGGTAGGGTGTGGAGAAAAGGGAACCCTCTTACACTGTTGGTGGGAATGCAAACTAGTACAGCCAGTCTGGAGAACAGTGTGGAGATTTCTTTAAAAACTGGAAAAAAAACTGCAATATGACCCAGAAATCCCACTGCTGGGCATACACACTAAGGAAACTAGAATTGAAAGAGACACATGTACCCCAATGTTCATTACAGCACTGTTTATAATAGCCAAGACATGAAAGCAACCTAGATATTCATCAGCAGATGAATGGATAAGAAAGCAGTGGTACATATACACAATGGAATATTACTCAGCTATTAAAAAGAAGGCATTTGAATCAGGTCCAAGCCAGGCTTCAGCAATACATGAACCGTGAACTTCCAGATGTTCAAGATGGTTTTAGAAAAGGCAGAGGAACCAGAGATCAAATTGCCAACATCCACTGGATCATCAAAAAGCAAGAGAGCTCCAGAAAAACATATGCTTCTGCTTTATTGACTATGCCAAAGTCTTTGACTGTGTGAATCACAATAAACTATGGAAAATTCTGAAAGAGATGAGAATACCAGACCACCTGACTACCTCTTGAGAAACCTGTAGGCAGGTCAGGAAGCAACAGTTAGAACTGGACATGGAACAGCAGACTGGTTCCAAATAGGAAAAGGAGTATGTCAAAGCTGTATATTGTCACCTGCTTATTTAACTTATGTGCAGAGTACATCATGAGAAACGTTGGGCTGGAAGAAGCAGAAGCTGGAATCCAGATTGCTGTGAGAAATATCAGTAACCTCAGATATGCAGATGACACCACCCTTATGGCAGAAAGTGAAAAGGAACTAAAAAGCCTCTTGATGAAAGTGAAAGAGAGTGAAAAAATTGGCTTAAACCTCAGTATTCAGAAAACCAAGATCATGACATCTGGTCCCATCACTTCATGGGAAATAGATGGAGAAACAGTGTCAGACTTTGTTTTTGGGGGCTCCAAAATCACTGCAGATGATGACTGCAGCCATGAAATTAAAAGACACTTACTCCTTGGAAGGAAAGTTATGAACAATCTAGATAGCATATTTAAAAGCAGAGACATTACTTTACCAACAAAGGTTTGTCTAGTCAAGGCTATGGTTTTTCCAGTGGTCATATATGGATGTGAGAGTTGGACTATGAAGAAAGCTGAGTGCTGAAGAATTGATGCTTTTGAACTGTGATGTTGGAGAAGACTCTTGAGAGTCCCTTGAACTACAAGGAGATCCAACCAGTCCATCCTAAAGGAAATCAGTCCTGGGATTACTTTGGAGGGAATGATGCTAAAGCTGAAACTCCAATACTTTGGCCACCTGATGCAAAGAGTTGACTCATTGGAAAAGACTCTCATGCTGGGAGGGATTGGAGGCAGGTGGAGAAGGGGATGACAGAGGATGAGATGGCTGGATGGCATCACCGACGTGATGGACATGAGTTTGAGTGAACTCCAGGAGTTGGTGATGGACAGGGAGGCCTGGCGTGCTGTGATTCATGGGGTCACAAAGAGTCGGACACAACTGAGCAACTGAACTGAACTGAATGAGGAGGATGAAACTGGAGCCTATTATACAGAATAAAGTAAATCAGAAAGAAAAACACCAATATGGTATATTAACACACACACATATATATATTCCATATATGTATGGAATTTAGAAAGATGGTAATGATGACCCTATATGTGAGACAGCAAAAAGAGACACATATGTAAAGAACAGACTTTTGCCCTCTGTGGGAGGAGCTGAGGGTGGGATGATTTGAGAGAATAGCATTGAAACATGATATTACATGTGAAATAGATCACCAGTCCAGGTTCAATGCATGAGGTGGGGCGCACAGGGCTGTTGCACTGGGATGAGCCTGAGAGATGGTATGGGGAGGGAGGTGAGAGGAGGGTTCAGGATGGGGGACACATGTATACCCATGATTGTTTCATGTTAATGTATGGCAAAAACCAGTAAAATATTGTAAAGTAATTAGCCTTCAGTTAAATAAATTAATTTTTAAAAAATGCCAAATATTGAGAGTTTAAAAAAATTGTTCGACTTTAAAAGGAGACCCTAAATTGATACTAAATTGAAGTACTACATCAGAAAAAAATAAAGCAACTTTTCTATTGGCAAAAAAAAAAAAGAAAAGAAAAATTTAATCTTCAAATCTTGATTTTTAAAAAACAATTGGAATTTTAATTAAAAAAAATCTTTATTCACATGTCATTTTGAAGATAAAGTGCAGTGAAGATTTCTGTAACCTGTTGTTCCTTATGTAAACTCTAAACAGTTTTTCTAAAGTACCTTATCCCAAGAAGAAAAGTAATAGCCAAGTGGCAATGTTACATATGCACAGTCCATATGTGTGTATATAAATATACACACACACAATACACACACACACGTGTGTGTGTGTCATATGTATCATCTCTACATGATTCATCATAATTATTGTTCTCCTTAAAAAAATCCCATTTTATAAAATTACATTCAAATTTACATCAAAGTGGGATTGGACCAAATATCAAGATGTATGCCACAGCATTGCAAGAGAAGATAAAGAGTTGGTTGCTGAGAAGATGGTATCTCAGACCACCTAGGCAGGCAGTTCAGAGTAACTGAATGTGCCACAGCAGGTATGAAAGATGCGAAGATTTGAAAAAAAGTGAAACCGATACTGTGATTCAATAGTACTTTAAATAAAGTAAGGTTGGTTGATGTAAAGGCAACATCAGGTAGGGAGATTTGAGGAAGTGAGAGTGTTAACATCAAAAGAAGAGGTGGTAAAACCTGACAAAACTTCATCGCTGTACAAATGGGGTCTACCTCTGTGGTTAGGCAGTTCCCAAAATCAACTGTTTGCTTTTACATTTTTCAGTTCAGTTCAGTATCTCTGTCAAGTCCGACTCTGTGACCCCATGAACCACAGCACATGAGGCCTCCCTGTCCATCACCAACTCCCGGAGTTTCCCAAACTCATGTCCATTGAGTCGGTGATGACATCTAACCATCTCATCCTCTGTCATCCCCTTCTCCTCCTGCCTTCAATCTTTCCCAACATCAGGGTCTTTTCAAATGAGTCAGCTCTTCGCATCACGTGGCCAAAGTATTGGAGTTTCAGCTTCAAAATCAGTCCTTCCAAAAACACCCAGGACTGATTTCCTTTAGGATGGACTGGTTGGAACTTCTTGCAGTCCAACGGACTCTCAAGAGTCTTCTCAAACACCATGGTTTAAAATCATCAATTCTTCTGTACTCAGCTTTCTTTATAGTCCAACTCTCACATTCATACATGACCACTGGAAAAAACATAACCTTGACTAGATGGACTTTTGTTGACAAAGTAATGTCTTTGCTTTTTAATATGCTATTTAGGTTGCTTGTAACTTTCCTTCTAAGGAGTAAGCGTCTTTTAATTTCATGGCTACAGTCACCATCTGCAGTGATTTTGGAGCCCCCCAAAATCAAATCAGCCACAGTTTCCACTGTTTCCCCATCTATTTCCCATGAAGTGATGGGACCGGATGCCATGATCTTAGTTTTCTTTTTTTTTTTTTGCAATTTTTTAAAATTTTATTTTATTTTTAAACTTTACATAATTGTATTAGTTTTGCCAAATATCAAAATGAATCCGCCACAGGTATACATGTGTTCCCCAGTATTCTGAATGTTGAGCTTTAAGCCAGCTTTTTCACTTTCCTCTTTCACTTTCATTAAGAGACTCTTTAGTTCTTCACTTTCTGCCAAAAGGGTGGTGTCATCTGCATATCTGAGGTTATTGATATTTCTGCTAACAATCTGGATTCCAGCTTGTGCTTCTGCCAGCCCAGTGTTTCTCATGATGTACTCTGCAAATAAGTTAAATAAGTAGGGTGACGATATACAGCCTTGACGTACTCCTTTTCCTATTTGGAACCAGTCTGTTGTTCCATGTCCAGTTCTAACTGTTGCTTCCTGACCTGCATACAGATTTCTCAAGAGGCAGATCAGGTGGTCTGATATTCCCATCTCTTTCAGAATTTTCCACAGTTTATTGTGATCCACACAGTCAAAGGCTTTGGCATAGTCAATAAAGCAGAAGTATATTTTTTTCTGGAACTCTCTTGCTTTTTGCATGATCCAGCGGATGTTGGCAATTTGATCTCTGGTTCCTCTGCCTTTTCTAAAACCAGCTTGAACGTCTGGAAGTTCATGGTTCACGTATTGCTGAAGCCTGACTTGGAAAATTTTGAGCATTACTTTACTAGCATGTGAGATGAGTGCAATTGTGCAGTAGTTTGAGCATTCTTTGGCATTGCCTTTCTTTGGGATTGGAATGAAAACTGACCTTTTCCAGTCCTGTGGCCACTGCTGAGTTTTCCAAATTTGCTGACATATTGAGTGTAGCACTTTCACAGCATCATCTTTTAGGATTTGAAATAGCTCAACTGGAATTCCATCACCTCCACTAGCTTTGTTTGTAGTGACCCTTCCTAAGGCCCACTTGACTTCACATTCCAGAATGTCTGGCTCTAGGTGAGTGATCACACCATCATGATTATCTGCCTCCTCAAGATCCTTTTTGTACAATTCTTCTGTGTTTTCTTGCCACCTCTTCTTAAATATCTTCTGTTTCTGTTAGGTCCATACCATTTCTGTCCTTTATTGAGCCCATCTTTGCATGAAATATAGCACTCTTTGTATCTCTGATTTTCTTGAAGAGATCTCTAGTCTTTCCCATTCTGTTGTTTTCTTCTATTTCTTTGCATTGATCGCTGAGGAAGGCTTTCTTATCTCTCCTTGCTATTCTTTGGAACTCTGCATTCAAATGGGTATATCTTTCCTTTTCTCCTTTGCTTTTCACTTCTTTTCTTTTCACAGCTATTTGTAAAGGCCTCCTCGGACAGCCATTTTGCTTTTTCACATTTTTTAGATAAAGCTAAAAAGTGCTGCTTTCTCAGAGTAACAATTCTGCTGCAGATATTTTCCTTTCTGTCTAAAGATTGTAATTCTCTCTGTGCTATTTCACTTTCTCTTGGATTAAAAAAAAAAAAAAAAAGTGATGAACCAAAACCAAACTTTTACATTACATGGATACCAGTCCTAATTTTATAATTTTGTGGCCTAATCCATACTATATTAATTGACATGCATATTGTAGGTGAATAGATTGATCACAGAAACATGCACACACGCACACACACACACACACACTCACCCTAGTGTGAAGAGGGAGGTGCTGTGATGTTAGGAATTGTGACATCCCTTCTCCTTCCCTGCAGGGTTAGATCTTGGTATATGGGCTATGTTTATGGAACTATGCTTCCTTATATATTTCTGGGTTAATGTTGGTCAAAAGTGAAACTTCATGTAACTTTTTTGGAGCTGGAAGTGAAATAGCAACCATTATACTCTGAAAATGATCTCTTCTTAGATAAAGTGGGACATGACTGAGTGCCTTCACTTTCTTCTTTCTTTCTTAGATAGGTAGGGTAAAGGTACACAAAGGCCAAGGTGTGTCAAATTCCAGCTTGTCTTTGTTGCTGACAATTTTATGTTCCTCTCCCTTTCCTAATTGATAGATTTGCTGAGCAACAGAGATTTCATATTCATTGTCAGATGCTTCACTGTGAACTCACAAATGTGGTACAATTTCTGGAAAACATTAATATTCCAGAGATTTCTACACTGCCTTCTTTTTTGTAGTCCTCTTCCTGCATTTGGATATGCCTAACTTCTAGATTTTCTTGTAAGCTCCAGTTCACTCACCACCTCCAGGAAGTCAATGTCCCTCATTTTAGATATGAACTGCACTGTATGTGTGTGTGTGTGTGTGTGTGTGTGTGCTCAGTTGTGTCCAATTCTTTGCAACCCTTTGGACTGTAGCCTGCCAGGCTTCTCTGTCCATGGAATTTTTCAGGCAAGACTACTAAAATGGGTTGCCATTTTGTTCTCCAGGGGGTTTTCGCCGTCCCAGGATTGAACCCGCATCTCTTGCATTTCCTACATTGGCAGGCAGATTCTTTAACATTTGCACCACCTTGGAAGCCCCATTTAACAACACTGCTGCTGTTGCTGCTAAGTCGCTTCAGTCATGTCCGACTCTGTGCGACCCCACAGACGGCAGCCCACCAGGCTCTGCCGTCCCTGGGATTCTCCAGGCAAGAACACTGGAATGGGTTGCCATTTCCTCCTCCAATGCATGAAAGTGAAAAGTGAAAGTGAAGTCACTCAGTCATGTCCGACTCTTCGCAACCCCATGGACTGCAGCCCACCAGGCTCCTCTGTCCATGGGACTTTCCAGGCAAGAGTACCGGAGTGGGGTGCCATTAGCATCTCACAAAATTGTGTAAGTTCTCATATCTATAACAAAAGTCTTAGTCCACAAAATTCACAGTTGTTTTTCTTCTAAATTCACCATACCTGAAATAGGATCTTCCAAAGATAGCCACAGAATATCTCTCATTCAACATAATCTTTGCCATGTGGCCTTGCCTATCTCCTTCTTCTTAGGCATTGAGGCTGGATGGATCATTTCATTGTACAGCCTTTAATGGACATAGCAGCTCCTATTTTCTGTTTTAGGAAGTCAGATTCTATGTAAAAAGTGGAGACATACTAAAACTAGCATGCTGTGAAAAACCCAAACTATACTGAGACCCTCTGGAAGATGAAGTGCCATGTGGAAAGAAAAAGAAGCCTAGAGAATCAAGGTACCAGACATGTGAAGGAACATGTCATCTTGGAATTGGATCCTAGCCATCCCACCACCCCAGCCATCTCATTTGTGTCAGAGCTGAACCACTGTGACAAGCACATCTCAAAAACTATACTCAAAACTGTAAGCAAAATAAAATGGTTGTTTTAGACAACTTAGTTTTGCGATACTTTGAAAAGCATCAATAGGTAACCAGAACCTCTCCTTACTCCCAAGGAACATCCCTAATGCACCAAATAGCTTTGTTAGAAAGGACTCTGTGCCATATCATGAATCAAAAATATTAATTTTTTTGAAATATTATGACTACAAAACTATAGTAAGAGAGTTGTCTATAATCTTAGTTATACCACTTACCTGAGTATTGAAAGTGTGAAAGTTTTAGTCACTCAGTCGTGTCTGACTCTTTGTGACCCCATGGACTTAGCCCACCAGGTTCCTCTGTCCATGGGTTTCTCCAGACAAGAATACTGGAGTGGGTAGCCATTCCTTCTCCAGGGGATCTTCCTGACCTATGGATCAAACCTGCATTGCAGGCAAATTCTTTACTGGCTGAGCCACCAGGGAAGCCCTTACCTGAGTATTGCATGTGTGCTCCATGGTAAGTTGCTTCAGTCATGTTCAACTCTGCAACGCTATGGACTGTAGCCCACCAGGCTCTTCTGTCCATGGGATTCTCCAGGCAAGAATACTGGAGTGGTTTCCATACCCTTCTTCAGGAAATCTTCCTGACCCAGGGATCGGTCCTGCATTTCTTATGTTTCCAGCATTGGCAGGTGGGTTCTTTACCACTGGCACTACCATTACCTGGCCTCATATTAATCTGGGGTGATTTTTCTCACATTGACTGACTATTGAGGTTGAGGTTTCTGACCTTAGGTACTTGGCTTTCTTCAAGATTAATTTCTTTCATTTATGTGTTTGCTTTTTGTAATGACAGCTTATAAATCACCATGATTCTAAGTACAAAGAATTATTATAATCCTTTAAGAGTTAGAGTTTATACCATTGTTCAAAAAGTACTCTGACAGTATACATTTGGTACATTGAGACTATTCTTGCCAAAAAGTCACAACAAAAGGTGAAGTGTTCATGATAAAATAATTTATCACCCCAAGTATGTATAAGAAACTGTAATTTATAAAAGCTTTCTACAGTGAATTGTATGTTTACATATATATGTTTTTTTTTGTTTGTTTGTTTTATTAACTCTGCTTCAGTATTTGTGCTGTGCTTAGTTACTCAGTCGTGTTCAACTCTTTGCAACCCTGTAGACTGTAGCCCACCAGGCTCCTCTGTCAATGGAGATTCTCCAGGCAAGATTACTGGAGTGGGCTGTCATGCCCTCCTCCTGTTTTAGTATACGCTACTGATATTCTCCAAAATTATCTTTCTAACTAACCAAAACGTATTTTGATGAGTGGTGTTCCTGCCAAAAAATGCATAAATTGACTGTATTAATGAGTAGACAAGAAAACTCAAATTGAGAAATATAGTACATGACAGTCTTGTTGTTGTTCAGTTGCCCAGTTGTGTCCCAGTCTTTGTGACCCCATGGACTGCAGCACAGCAGGCCTCTCTATCTTTCTACCATATCTTGAAGTTTGCCCAAGTTCATGTCTATTGCATCAGTGATGTTATCCAATCTTCTCATTCTCTGATACCTTCTTATCCTTCTTCCCTTAACCTTTTCCAGCATCAGGGACTTTTCCAATGAATTAACTGTTCCCATCAGATTAACAAAATAGTGGCATTTCAACTTCAGCATCAATACTCCCAAAGAGTATTCAGGGTTGATTTCCCTTAAGATTGACTTGTCTGATCTTGTTTTCCAAGGGACTCTCTCAGGAGTCTTCTCCAGCACCATATTACAAAGGCATCAATTCTTCAGCATTCCGCCTTCTTTATGGTCCAGCTCTCACAACCATACATGACCACTGGGAAGACCATAGCCTTGATTATATGGACCTTTGTTGGCAGAGTAATATCTCTGATTTCCAACACACTGTCTAGATTTGTCATAGCTTTCCCACCAAGAAGCAATCATCTTCTAATCTCATATGTGCAGTCACCATTTGCAGTACTTTTAGAGCCCAAGAAGAAGAAATCTGTTACTACTTCCACCTTTTCCCTCTCTATTTTCCATACAGTGATATGGCTGGATGCCATGATCTTAGGTTTTTTGGTTGTTGTTGGTGGTGTTTTTTGTTTGTTTGTTTGTTTTTAGTTGTAAGCTGGCTTTTTCACTGTCTTCCTTCACCCTCATCAAGAGGCGCTTTATAGTTCCTCTTTGTTTCTGCCATTAGAGTGGTATCATCAGTAAATCTGAGGTTGCTGATGTTTCTCCAACCTATCTTGATTTCAGCTTGTAACTCATCCAGCCTGGTATTTCTCATGATATGTTCAGTATATAGGATAAACAGAGTGACAGCAGACAGATCTGATGTACTCCTTTCTCAATATTGAACCAATCAGTTGTTTCATACAGGGTTCTAACTGTTGCTTCTTGACCCACATACAGGTTTCTCAGGAGACAGGTAAGATGGTCTGAAACTCTCATCTCTTTAAGACCTTTCCACAGTTTATTTCCACACAGTCAAAAGCTTTGGTGTACTCTCTGAAACAGAGGTAGGTGTTTCTTTGGAATTCCCTGGCTTTCTTTATGATCCAGCAATGTTAGCAATTTGATCTCTGGTTCCTCTACCTTTTCTAAATCCAAATTGAACATCTGAAAGTTATTGGTTCCCAAAATCCTGAGGCCTAGTATGCAAGATTTTAAGAAAGATCTTACTAGCATGGGAGATGAGTGCAGTTGTCTAATGATTAGAACATTTTTTAGTACTATGCTTCTTGGGAATTGGGATGAGGATTGACCTTTTCCAGTCCTGTGGCCACTGCTGGGTCTTCCAGGTGTGCAGACATATTTAATGCAACACCTTGATTGCATCATCCTTTAGAATTTTGAATAGGTCTACTGGAATTTTACAGGGCTTCCCTGGTGGCTCAGATGATAAGCATCTGTCTGCAGCATAGGAGACCTGGGTTCAATCCTTGGGTTGGGAAGATCCCCTGAAGAAGGAAATGGCAGCCCACTCCAGTCCTCTTGCCTGGAAAATCCCATGGATGGAGGAGCCTGGTTGTCTACAGTCCATGGGGTCGCTAAGAGTCAGACATGCCTGAGCAACTTCACTTCACTGGAATTTTGTCTCATCCACTAGCTTTATTAACAGCAGTTGTTCCTAACGCCCACTTGACTGATTTCCAGAATTCCTGGCTCTGGGTGGCTAACCACACCATCCTAGTCACTGGGTTCATCTGAATATTTTTATACAGTTCTTCCATGTATTCTTTCCATCTTTTCTTGATCTCTTCAGTGTCTGCTAGGTCTTTACTATTTATGTCCTTTATTGTGCCCTTCTTTGAGGAAACGTTCCTTTGATATCTCCAATTTTCCTGAAGAGATCTCTAGTCTTTCCCCTTCTGTTATTTTCTTCTATTTTCATATACTTTTCACTGAAGAAGCCCTTCTTGCCTCTCTGTGCTGTTCTTTGGAAATCTGCATTTAGTGGGATCCCCTTCATGGATCACTTCCATGCTGTGCTGAAGGGGCTTGCATAACTTTATGAAGCTATCAGTCATGCCATGTAGGGCCACCCAACATGCAGAGATCACAGCAGAGAGTTCTGACAAAACGTGACCACTGGAGGAGCAAATAGCAAACCATCCCAGTATACTTGTCATGAGAACCTCATGAAAAGTATAAAAAGACAAAAAAGAAAAAAATTAAAAGACTGTCTTATATACTTCTAAAATATCAAGGTGAAAAAATAAGAGAAGTAAGAAACTGAGAAAGACTAAAAGAAGCTAAATGTGTTTGAAATTTGGTAGCTCATTTGAACTACAGAGATTGGTCGTTTGTTCAGAAGACTAAGGATCTATTTATTAATTCGTCCATCTATCTACACATAGATATATTTTTATTAAGACAATTTACATACATTAGGGTACAGAATCTTAAATGCAGAACTAGATGAATTTTCTACACATTCTTATTCAAGTACTGAGAATTCATATTAACATATATAATATTGCCAACACTGCTTCAGATTTTCTCTTTCTTCTTTTAGTCACTTTCACCCTAAAGATATCAGGAAAAATATGTGAAGAAATCATGGCTGACATCTTCTCAAAGTTAATGAGATATAAATATAGAGATCCAAGACATCAGTGAACCCCATACAGATAAATATTAATAAAACTGCATCCAGACACATAATGATCAAATTGCTGAAAATCAAAAGAAAAGAACAGGTCTGGAAAGCAACCAAAGAAAAACATCACATATATAGAGAAGAATAATTATTGAAATGAATGTAAATTTCTCACTGGGAATGATTTAAGAAGCCAGAGAAAAGTGGTAAACCAAATTTAAAGGTTGAAAAAAAAAAAGTCAATCCAGAATCCTTTGTTCAACAAAAATATCTTTCAGGAATAAAGAAGGAGGAAAAGTACTTCTTGGGTTAAAAGTATCTTGGGTGATTTAAAAAGAATGCAAACAGAAGTTCTTCAAGTGAAAAAAGTGATAGCAGAAGGGAAATTGGAACATCAGGAATACAAAAAGGCTATTTAAGCAATATCCTTTTAAAATTTATAACTACAAATTTGCTTTACAATATCAATAAGATATTATTATCTTTGTACAATTTTTTTAAATGCCTAAAGGTGATTTATGCTGACATCACTACCTAGGCAGGGAAGGCAGGGGAAACTAGCAATTCAGAAACAACAAAAAATATTTTCCAAAATAGTACAATATTAAATAGAGGACATAACTGAAAATATACAATAAAATAGAGATTCAAAATAGGGATCCAATAGGAAACAAACAGGGTTTTAGTATACTCCAGCTCATATTATGCCGAAAGGCATAATTTTTTTTAACTTCATCATGAAGAAAAAATACTGTTGTTGAGAGGACTTTGTAAACTAAAAATGTCTGAAAGCAAAAATTACTATTGTTATTCAGTTCAGTTCAGTCGCTCAGTTGTATCCGACTCTTTTCGACCTATGAATCGCAGCATGCCAGGCCTCCCTGTCCATCACCAACTCCAGGAGTTTACTCAGAATCATGTTTATCGAGTCAGTGATGCCATCCAGGCATCTCATCCTCTGTCGTCCCCTTCTCCTCCACCCCCAATCCCTCCCAGAATCAGGGAGTTTCCAATGAGTCAACCCTTCGGATGAGGTGGCCAAAGTATTAGTATCAGTCCTTCCAATGAACAGCCAGGACTGATCGCCTTTAGGATGGACTAGTTGGATCTCCTTGCAGTCCAAGGGACTCTCAAGAGTCTTCTCCAACACCAACATTTCAAAAGCATCAATTCTTCGGTGCTCAGCTTTCTTCATTATTGTTAGAAGAACACTTTAAATTCAGTTCTTTCCACTTTCTTATGTTTCTGTATTTAAGTGAAAACTGAATGGGAAATAAAATTAGTGTATTGCTATACTGCAAACTCACTTGCATTATAGTAGCAAAATAATACAACAGTTACTAAAACTCTAGTTATAGTGCTTTCTTGCTGCTGCTGCTGCTAAGTCGCTTTAGTCGTGTCCAACTCTGTGCGACCCCATAGACAGCAGCCCACCAGGCTCCCCCATCCCTGGGGTTCTCCAGGAGTGGGTTGCCATTTGCTTCTCCAATGCCTGAAAGTGAAAAGTGAAAGGGAAGTTGCTCCTTATCAGAGAGGAAAAAATACAAATTTCATATAATATTAGTGCATTCAGTTCAGTCGCTCAGTCATGTCTGACTCTTTGCAACCCCATGAATCCCAGCATGCCAGGCCTCCCTGTCCATCATCAACTCCCGGAGTTCACTCAGACTCATGTCCATTGAGTCAGTGATGCCATCCAGCCATCTCATCCTCTGTCGTCCCCTTCTCCTCCTGCCCCCAATCCCTCCCAGCATCAGAGTCTTTTCCAATGAGTCAACTCTTCACATGAGGTGGTCAAAGTACTGGAGTTTCAGCTTTAGCATCATTCCTTCCAAAGAAATCCCAGAGCTGATCTCCTTCAGAATGGACTGGTTGGATCTCCTTGCAGTCCAAGGGACTCTCAAGAGTCTTCTCCAACATCACAGTTCAAAATCATCGATTCTTTGGCGCTCAGCTTTCTTCATAGTCCAATTCTCACATCCATACATGACCACTGGAAAAACCATAGCCTTGACTAGATGGACCTTTGTTGGCAAAGTAATGTCTATGCTTTTCAATATGCTATGTAGATTGGTCATAACTTTTCTTCCAAGGAGTAAGCCTCTTTTAATTTCATGGCTGCAGTCACCATCTGCAGTGATTTTGCAGCCCCCAAAAATAAAGTTTGACACTGTTTCCACTGTTTCCCCATCTATTTCCCATGAAGTGATGGGACCGGATGCCATGATCTTCGTTTTCTGAATATTGAGCTTTAAGCCAACCTTTTCACTCTCCTCTTGCACTTTCATCAAGAGGCTTTTTAGTTCCTCTTCACTTTCTGCCATAAGGGTGGTGTCATCTGCATATCTGAGGTTATTGATATTTCTCCTGGCAATCTGGATTCCAGTCTGTGCTTCTTCCAGCCCTGCGTTTCTCATTATGTACTCTGCATATAAGTTAAGTAAGCAGGGTGACAATATATACTTTGACATACTCCTTTTCCTATTTGGAACCAGTCTGTTTTTCCTTATCCAGTACTAACTGTTGCTTCCTGACCTGCACATAGGTTTCTCAAGAGGCAGATCAGGTGGTCTGGTATTCCCATCTCTTTCAGAATTTTCCACAGTTTATTGTGATCCACACAGTCAAAGGCTTTGGCATAGTCAATAAAGCAGAAGTATATGTTTTTCTGGAACTCTCTTACTTTTTTGATGATCCAGCAGATGTTGGCAATTTGATCTCTGGTTCCTCTGCCTTTTCTAAATCCAGCTTGAACATCTGGAAGTTCACGGTTCACATATTACTGAAGCCTGGCTTGGAGAATTTTGAGCATTACTTTACTAGCATGTGAGATGATTGCAATTGTGCCATAGTTTGAGCATTCTTTGGCATTGCCTTTGTTTGGGATTGGAATGAAAACTGACCTTTTCCAGTCCTGTGGCCACTGCTGAGTTTTCCACATTTGCTGGCATATTGAGTGCAGCACTTTCACAGCATCATCTTTCAGGATTTGAAATAGTTCAGGGAAGCCCTTACATTAGTGCATTAAGAATGAATCAATGCCTCCTTTTATACTGAATTATGTGTTTGCTTTTATAAAGTTTTGTATTCATCATTTAAAAAACAACAGTATTTTATTTAAAACTAAGATGTGTATTTCACCTGATTAGTAGGTAAGTTGTCATATTTATTGCTTTAAAATTTAACTGGAATGTTGAGGATGAGGATTGAGAATAAATAGATATTTGTTCTCACGTATCAAATTGGGCTCACAATGCCAAAGCTAAGAACTCCATTCATTTTCTCAACTTTTGTTTTTAAATCTTCAATTAGGTCATGATACCTACAAGTAAGAAATAGGTACTTAGTAAATGTCTCATGTTTTGAACTGTCTGACTTCCCATCAGTTCAGTCACTCAGTCGTGTCCGACTCTTTGCCACCCTATAAATCACAGCATGCCAGGCCTCTCTGTCTATCACCAACTCCCGGAGTTCACCCAAACTCATGTCCATCGACAGTGATGCCATCCAGCCATCTCATCCTCTGTTGTCCCCTTCTCCTCCTGCTCCCAATCCCTCCCAGCATCAGAGTCTTTTCCAATAAGTCAACTCTTAGCATGAGGTGGCCAAACTACTGGAGTTTCAGCCTCAGCATCAGTCCTTCCAATGAACACCCAGGACTGGTCTCCTTTAGGATAGACTGTTTGGATCTCCTTGCAGTCCAAGGGACTCCCAAGAGTCTTCTCCAGAACCACTGTTCAAAAGCATCAATTCTTTGGCGCTCAGCTTTCTTAACAGTCCGACTCTCACATCCATACCTGACCACTGGAAAAACCATAGCCTTGACTAGACAGACCTTTATTAGGCAAAGCAATATCTCTGCTTTTAAATATGCTATGTAGGTTGGTCATAACTTTTCTTCCAAGGAGTAAACGTCTTTTAATTTCATGGCTGCAGTCACCATCTGCAGTGATTTTGGAGCCCCCAAAAATAAAGTCTGACACTGTGTCCACTGTTTCCCCATCTATTTCCCATAAAGTGATGGGACTGGATGCCATGATCTTCGTTTTCTGAATGTTGAGCTTTAAGCCACTTTTTCACTCTCCTCTTTCACTTTCATCAAGAGGCTTTTTAGTTCCTCTTCACTTTCTGCCATAAGGGTGGTGTCATCTGCATATCTGAGGTTATTGATACTTCTCCTGGCAATCTTCATTCCAGCTTGTGTTCTTCCAACCCAGTGTTTCTCATTATGTACTCTGCATAGAAGTTAAATAAGCAGGGTGACAATATACAGCACTGACATTCTCCTTTTCCTATTTGGAAACAGTCTGTTGTTCCATGTCCAGTTCTACCTGTTGCTTCCTGACCTGCATACAGGTTTCTCAAGAGGCAGGTCAGGTGTTCTGGTATTCCCATCTCTTTCAGAATTTTCCACACTTTATTGGGATCCACACCGTCAAAGGCTTTAGCATAGTCAATAAAGCAGAAATAGATGTTTTTCCGGACCTCTCTTGCTTTTTTGATGGTCCAGTGGATGTTGGCAATTTGATCTCTGGTTCCTCTGCCTTTTCTAAATCCAGCTTGAACATCTGGAAGTTCACGGTTCACATATTGCTGAAGCCTGGCTTGGAGAATTTTGAGCATTTCTTTACTAGCGTGTGAGATGATTGCAATTGTGCAGTAGTTTGAGCATTCTTTAGCATTGCCTTTCTTTGGGGTTGGAATGAAAACTGACCTTTTCCATAGTCATGTTTAAATAAACCACAGAAGAAATCATAATTTTATATTTAGTTTTGTTGTTTTCCATTAAAATAAATAACTTTATTAAAACTATTAAAATAAAATCAAATGCTATTTAGTAAATCATATATAAAAATTATAGGATATAGATACAATAATACATATGTTAGTAGAGTGATATCATTCAGTTTATTCACACATTCACATATTTTGGATGACATTTGAGCTAGTTTTCACCTTTATCAGAGGCAGGTCAAATTATATAATTCTTTCAGGATAATTATAGAAGTTGTGATATCAACCCACCAAATGACTTAATAACTGCCATGTTACTCCTTGTTAGTGTCAATGGTTAATAAGTGAAAACACTTCCCCATTTTCTGGCCAATTGTTTACAGTCAAGAACAAAAATCAGTGCTAATGTTAGCACCTATAATCCTGCATATATCAAGCAATTACTACTTTTAAAATGTTTCTTGCACTATCATAGGTTTTCCATGACTTTACCTAGTGTGGAAGACCATAATGCTATCAAAATTATGTTAAATCATTTTGACCTTATAACTATCTGAGCCCAGTGAAATGTAAACAAGGTTTAGCTAAAATGTAAAATAATCGAAATAGAAAAGGGAATGACCCCCCATTCTAGTACTCTTGCCTGGAAAATCCCATGGATGGAGGAGCCTGGTAGGCTGCAGTCCATGGGGTCGCTAAGAGTAGGACACGACTGAGTGACTTCACTCTCACTTTTCACTTTCATGCATTGGAGAAGGAAATAGCAACTCACTCAAGTGTTCTTGCCTGGAGAATCCCAGGGACGGGGGAGCCTGGTGGGCTGCCATCTGTAGGGTCGCACAGATTGGACACGACTGAAGCGACTTAGCAATAGCAGCAGCAGCAAAACGTTAGAAAAATAAAAATCTAACAGACTTTTCACACTAGACTGTCAAAATGCATTTTCCAGGAACATGCTACTTACATACTTAGAAAAGGAAGAATCATTTATGGTTTCTTGATTTTGTGTATTTGTATAAGATCTGTATAAGATTCCTATCATTTCTTGTTGAATCTCTTCTCTTTCTCTCACCTTCATGCCAGGGAGTGAAAGACAAAGAAGTAATTATAAGGTGAATGAAACTTAATTATATCTGCACCTATTTATGAATGTCTTCTTCTAATTACTGAGTGTTTTCGTTACTGAGTAACAAGCTAGTATTTTGACTTAATTACTCATGGTAGAAATGGTTATCATCAGCCCACTTTTAATATTTAAAAACATTACACAATAATTATGCTTTATTACTAATATGGACATGATTGGCAAACACTAATATTTTCAACATTTCTTTTTCTTTAAGAAAATTTCTAGTAGGCTTTCAGTTCACATTTAAATATAGTTATATGTCATGTATTGAATATATGTATATTCAATATATATAACTATATATATAAACATAGTTATATACCCATGTATTGAATTTTCCATTTATAATTCAAAATACCAAGTTTTAAACAAAGAAAAGCAAGTTGTACAACAAAGATCTAAGTTTCGTTCCTTTATATAATCATAAATTGGCATGTCTGCCCTATATTCAAAGTTTTTTCTTAAGTATAACTGCATAGACTCTGCATTCTTCATATGACTCCTCTTCTCCTGCAACGTAAATATGCAATAGCTTCAAAAGCATGATTTGATAGCCAGTGTCCTTATTAGGTATGGAATATAAGATAATTATGCAATTTTAGGTTTCAAGGACAATTATAGAACACCTAATCCCATAATCCTTAAATTTTTTAGCTAATATATTCCTTTATGAGTTTGACGAAAGTTTGAGCCCACTGTATATAGCAATGCAAACATGTACGTTCTTTCAGTTGGTGTTAATCAACTGACTATGTACCTTTTCTTTATAGGCACTGCTGAACAAACAGACTTTCATAGTGGAATGCATAATCTTGTGAGAAAGAAAATTATTAATCAGATAATCACACACCTATAATTTAATAAATATAAAGTGCTCTCAACTGTATGTTAGAAGAATCTTGAACATCCATTAAATCCATCTAGTTCAATCTTGAGTTGTAAGCTGACAGCTGTTGTTTGGTCACTGAGTTGCATCCAACTCTTTGTGACTCCATGACCTACAGAACACCAACCTTCCCTGTCCTTCACCATCTCCCAGAGTTTGATCAAACTCATGACCTTTGAGTCAACAATGGCATTCAATTATCTTATCTGCAGTCAACTGACAGTTTTACAAAAAAAAAAAAACAGGCAGAAATGGTGCTAAGGACTATGTCCTCCCAAAATTCATGTTTAGAAGTCCCAAATTATTTGTAGGAGAGAACTTGGGCGGTAATTAAGTCATGAGGCTGGAACCCTCGTGAATGAGATTAGTGCCTTTATAAGAGACATGTAAGAGATTATCTCTTACCCTCTACCACATGAGGATATAATGAAAGGACAACTGTCTGGAAACCAGGAAGAGGGCTCTCATCTCACACTGAATCTGCCAGTACCTTGAACTTGGACTTGCCAGTAAAACTGTGAGAAATAGTGATTGAAGCCATCCAAGCTTTGGTATTTAGATACAGCAGCCTGGGCAGACTGATGTAGGCAGCTATGTAGTATCAGGGGAAGAAGTTGTAAAGCCTTTCAAACAAAAGACAGAAAATTAGAAGCAGCACTAAGTTAGAATGCAAATGGCAAGAAATGAAAGAAGTTTAGTGAGATGGAAATGCTGGCCTCAAGGAAAAAATGGCATGAAGAGAGGTTGAAAAAGTATTTGTGGCAGAGTTACTGCTAGAAAACTCACATCCTAAGACTCATTTTAAGGATTTTCAGTTAATTCTAATTACAATGGGCAACCTTTTTTTTTGTTTGTTTGTTTAGAGATGTAAATTTGTCAATTTAATGTTAAAATGCTACAGTGGCAGGAACGGTTTTGAAAGGTCAAGAGCACACAATCACTTCCACAAAAGTTTTTATATCCCTTTCCACCCAAACTGTTATAAATTCATAGCATTTTACAGGTCTCATTTGCAGATAAGAAAACAAAAGAAAGACCACTGAGTAAGGGCAAGACTAGTGCTTGCTGAGTAGGCGGGTACAGGCTAAATTATGAAGAACTTTGTATGTCAAAATAAGGAGTCTGGGCTTTATTCAGAAAGGAAAATGGAAAGATGGAGTGACTTAAAATTGGTGAGTCACATTTCATTACACTTACTTGTGATTATCATTTGATGCCTACTATGTAACCAACACCATGCTAGATTAACAGACATATTATGACTAAGATAGGTAAGGACTGGAAAAATAGCCAGAATGGATTAGAGAAAGATCGCTCTGTCATCAACATGAAGAATGAATTATATTTCAATCCTTCAGATGAAGAATGATGAGGGCCAGAATTAACAGAAGGCAGAAGAGATTTAAAATATGTTAAGGATATAAAACTGCTGTTTCCTAATCAACTGATGTTCACACTGAAAACAACTAAAATTTTTGGATAAAAACTGGTAAAATGAAATTTAGTTATAAATGTAATATTAAAAATAATATGAATATATATGTGACATATAGGAATATGAGATATTATATATAGATAGATATTATATATATATAGAGAGAGAGAGGATGCTAAAGAGATAAGCCAACTGTTGATTTCAAAACATTTAACAAGCATGTTGAGCTTAAGCACATTATGATCTTTTTTTTTTTGAAAATCAAAGTAAATAAAGGAAAAAGCTCAGGAAAGGCAGAAGACCACCCAAGAGTGGAGATTTAATAGTATACTTTCTGCTTAGATACAGAACCACCAAATATATAAACTTAAGCATAGCACACAAAGATAAATGGTATATAAATACATCCCCTGCCACCTCCACAGTTCATGGAGAATTGCAAAAAGAGAAAGAAAAAGTCTCCCCAGATATTTCACAAATAAAGCTAGACTCATGCACTTTTGCCATATGGGATGATACCATTTCATGGTGTGAAAAACTCAAGGCAAAAGTGTAGTTAAAATGATTCCTGCCTAGAAGTGGACACAGGCATGTAAGAGAGATAAATGCAAATCTTCTCCGAAAGAAACCTCAAAGCATTCTCATTGGTAAATTTTAGGAAATACAGGCATATATAAAATTACCAGAAAATGACAAATAAAGAAGATCCTATGTGCAATACAGAGCAGAACCTGCAAAGACTTCAAATTGGGAATTATCACAATATTAGAATTATATCTGGAATATAAATTATAACTGGAATATAAAGCAAGTATATTTACTAAATTTTTAAGAAGATGAATTGATAATGTAAGAAGAAAACAAAAAACACTAAAAAAAACTAAGCTAATTTTAAGAACAAACAGCTACAAATACAAAATATAATAAATTGAAAATACTATGAGACTTCTTTAATAAATAAATACAAATATCAGGATATTAGCTACTTCTGAAGAGGAAGAGGATGTGATTAGGTAGGGAGAGACAACAGATACATTTTTTCTGACTCAAGAGAGAGTAGTGTTTATAAATTTTCATATACTTACAAAACATTATTTTCCATTGGTATTTAATGAAAACAAGTTAACAAGTTTTTAGGGATACTGATGCAATTTGGTTGCAGCTGGATGAAAGAGATGATTTAGAATGACTTCTGGGTTTTTAGCTCAGCCAATGAGGTAGATTAGGTTGTTATTTAGGAAGACAGCAAAGAATAAAGGGGCAGTGACTTTGAAGGAAATGTTTTTATAGCAGTGCATTTGAAGTGTCCATGAAGTATAAAGCTTGAAGATATAGAGGGAGTAGTTAGAAGTATTGATTGAAAATTCAGTAAAGATATGCATGAAAATCAAGAAAGTTAAAGATGTAAAAGATTTATTGAGATGCTAATCTAGGAAATGTAGAAAGAACCAATGTTTATGAGTCACTCAGAGTCCTGACCATCTCCATGGTCCCAATCTCATGAACTAGGATTTTGAATAGAGTTTTATATTACAAGTATGGGCAGGGTGTACAATCAATAGAGGATGTGGAGGCACCAGAAGAATCACAAGAGTGTGAAGCACTAGGGGTTGAAAAGCTAATGGCTACAAAAGGGTGTGCAGTGTCAAGACCATGGAAATGGAGGTGCCTGACTACCTTTGTACTGAGAAAAGCTGGGGCCCCCCAGGTGTGAGTGAGCCTGTGTGATGCAGACCATAGTGGTCAGGTCAGCCCCAACGGTCAGGACAAGGCACAGGACAGTAAAAAGGTTTAGAGTGATGAGCAAACTGACACCTACGCAGTTGAGAGTAGAAGTCCTGAAATCTTAACATTTAAAATTGTCAAGGATTAAAGAACGGGATTCACTTACTACTAAGGTATGAGAAATATCGAAGTAATCTTTCTTTGGAAATAAGTGGATGGTAACCTTTAAGCAGAAGTGTTGGCAATTGTGCCAAGTGCTGGAAAGAAGTCAAACAAGATGAAAATTACCTAGATGAAATGAAATGGATGGGGATAGGGAAATATTTGAAGCAGTATAATTCTAGAGATAGTTCAGAGCCCAGAGTAGGAACCAGGCAGGAATTAAAGTGGAGAATTAAAGATATATTTAAGAGGTGGTTTTTGTTGTTGTGGTTGCTATAATCTATAAGATTTGACAACACTTTGGATACACAGTAAGGAGAAGGTAACACAAAGTGGAAGATCTCTCTTAGGATTCTAGTTCAGAAGTATAACAAAATAAGAAATATTGAAAGAGGATCATGTTTTTGAAGGAAAATATAATTTTCTTCATTTTTCATTTTTAATACACATCACTCTTACTGAATATGCAAACTAGTTTTGCAAGCAAGCAGAGGGAACTCAGATGTAGAATGCAATAGAGATTCAACTGCTTCAGTAATAGAGAATAGGGAGGGATTATTATATTGGACCACATTTGGAAAATACAATACCTATTAGCAATTAGCTGAATATACCATTAAACACTGAGAAAAAAGAAAAGCAACCTTTGATATACAAGTGATTTCTGGCAATGTAACCTTGTTGCTGCAAACTGGCTTGGCACTCAGGCCATTGTACTCGCCTGATGAGCATAAATACTTTCAGAGAGCATCAAACTTAGACAAGGCCAGTGTGACCATGATGGATTAAAACAAAACGAAGACCACTTCATAATCATGTCTGAACATAGACCAAATAGGATCATTGTCTGAGCCACAAAAATGACCATTCTCTATCCTGCTAGTAAGACTGGCTGCTGCTTTTTCCTCAATTATGGTTTCAGCCCAGGGTTAGTCTTCACTGTAGATAAAATCTGTTAATATACCCAATCATAGAATTACCTCTGCCTCCAGAACAAAGTCTGACTTCTTTAAAATTTCCCCCAAATCACCTAACATAAGCACAAATCCTACAATTTCTTTCTAATTTCTTCTTAATAAGATATTTCACAGATCCTGGAGGTATGCATTCTCCTTTGTTTCAAAGTGTATTAAATCTAACTTGTTTAATTGCTGCCACTTGTGGTCTTTGGCTGGAGGGAACTGATAAACTTTGATACCATTCATGTCTCCCAATCCCCACCCCCAACACTCCAACATACATATAGTAAAGAAAACCAAAATTGCAGTGTTTGTGGCATGGGGCAAACTTCGTAGTAGCATTTTGGTTTTAATAGTTGAAAACAAATTTAATAAGTTTGGATCTTTACAGAACTCCTTCAAGCAATTTTATTTATTTGTTTGTCTTTGTTTTTCTTTTTTTAGGGTTAAGGCTTCAGATATTATCCAAATTCATAATACTTTAAGGTATTTAATCCTCATACTTGCTGGATCACTACTATGTTTAGTATATTCAGTGTCTGGAAATGTGATGACCTACTATTATAATCAAGTTATCTCTCTAAAGCATCATCAGATCAGATCAGTCACTCAGTCTTGTCCAACTCTTTGAGACCCCATGAATTGCAGCACACCAGGCCTCCCTGTCCATCACCAAATCCCGGAGTACACTCAGACTCACGTCCATCGAGTCAGTGATGCCATCCAGCCATCTCATCCTCTGTCGTCCCCTTCTCCTCCTGCCCCCAATCCCTCCCATCATCAGAGTCTTTTCCAATGAGTCAACTCTTCGCATGAGGTGGCCAAAGTACTGGAGTTTCAGCTTTAGCATCATCCTTCCAAAGAAATCCCAGGGCTGATCTCCCTCAGAATGGACTGGTTGGATCTCCTTGCAGTCCAAGGGACTCTCAAGAGTCTTCTCCAACACCACAGTTCAAAAGCATCAATTTTTCAGCGCTCAGACTTCTGCACAGTCCAATTCTCACATCCATACATGACCAGAAGAAAAACCATGGCCTTGACTAGACAAACCTTTGTTGGCAAAGTAATGTCTCTGCTTTTGAATATGCTATCTAGGTTGGTCATAACTTTCCTTCCAAGGAGTAAGTGCCTTCTAATTTCATGCCTGCAGTAACCATCTACAGTGATTTTGGAGCCCAAAAACTAAAGTCTGACATTCTTCCCACTGTTTCCCCATCTATTTCCCATGAAGTGATGGGACCGGATGCCATGATCTTAGTTTTCTGAATGTTGAGCTTTAAGCCAACTTTTTGACTCTCCACTTTCACTTTCATCAAGAGGCTTTTTAGTTCCTTTTCACTTTCTGCCATAAGGGTGGTGTCCTCTGCGTATGTGAGATTATTGATATTTCTCCTGGCAGTCTTGATTCCAGCTTCTGCTTCTTCCAGTCCAGCATTTCTCATGATGTACTCTGCATATAAGTTAAATAAATGGGGTGACAATATACAGCCTTGACGAACTCCTTTTCCTATTTGGAACCAGTCTGTTGTTCCATGTCCAGTTCTAACTGTTGCTTCCTGACCTGCATACAAATTTCTCAAGAGGCAGATCAGGTGGTCTGGTATTCCCATCTCTTTCAGAATTTTCCACAGTTGACTGTGTTCCACACAGTCAAAGGCTTTGGCATAGTCAATAAAGCAGAAATAGATGTTTTTCTGGAACTCTCTTGCTTTTTCCATGATCCAGCAGATGTTGGCAATTTGATCTCTGGTTCCTCTGCCTTTTCTAAAACCAGCTTGAGCATCAGGAAGTTCACGGTTCACATATTGCTGAAGCCTGGCTTGGAGAATTTTGAGCATTACTTTACTAGCATGTGAGATGAGTGCAATTGTGCGGTAGTTTAAGCATTCTTTGGCATTGCCTTTCTTTGGGATTGGAATGAAAACTGACCTTTTCCAGTCCTGTGGCCACTGCTGAGTTTTCCAAATGTGCTGGCATATTGAGTGCAGCACTTTCACAGCATCATCTTTCAGGATTTGGAATAGCTCAACTGGAATTCCATCACCTTCACTAGCTTTGTTCATAATGATGCTTTCTAAGGCCCACTTGACTTCACATTCCAGGTTGTCTGGCTCTAGGTCAGTGATCACACCATCGTGATTATCTGGGTCATGAAGATCTTTTTTGTACAGTTCTTCTGTGTATTCTTGCCATCTCTTCTTAATATCTTCTGCTTCTGTTAGGTCCATACAATTTCTGTCCTTTATTGAGCTCATCTTTGCATGAAATGTTCCTTTGGTATCTCTGATTTTCTTGAAGAGATCCCTAGTCTTTCCCATTTTGTTGTTTATGATACTAAAGCCTCATAAGCTCTTTCAATTTGCACTCAATGGTCTAAATATCTTAATAAATCAACATTAAGGCCGCGGCGACGCGCGGCACGGCGGGAACATGGCGCGCGGGGCCGGCGCGCGCGCCTAGCTGGCGGGACCGTTAGCTCGAGGCAGACGCGGCCCGTGCCCCGCGGGGATGGAGCAGTCACCGCCGCCCGCGCCTGAGCCCACAAAAAAAAAAAAAAAAAAAAAAAAAAAAAAAATCAACATTAAAAAAAATTAAGATCATATCTGGTCCCATCACTTCATGGTAAATAGAAGAGGAAAAAGTGAAAGCAGTGACGGATTTTATTTTCTTGGGTTCCAAAATCACTGCAGACAGTGGCTGAAGCCATGAAATTAAAAGATGCTAGCTCCTTGGAAGGAAAATTATGACAAGCCTAATCTACCTACATCTACAATCTGCATGCTTAGTCATGTCCTACTCTTTGCAACCCCATGGACTATAGCCCACCAGGCTCCTCTATGCATGGAATTTTCCAAGCAAGAATACTGGAATGGGTTGCCATTTCCTACTCCAATGACAGAGACATCACTTTGGCTACAAAAATCCAGAGTCAAAATTTAAAGTCTTTGGAGTAATCATGTATGGATGTAAGAGTTGTACCATAAAGAGGAATGAGTGCTGGAGAATTGATGCTTTCAAACTGTGGTGCTGGATAAGACTCTTGTAAGTCCCTTGGACTGCAAGGAGATCAAACCATTTGATCCTAAAGGAAATCAACCCTGAATATTCATTAGAAGTTCTGTTGCTGAAGTTGAAGCTCCAATAATTTGGCTACCTAATGTGAAGAGCTAACACATCAGAAAAGACCCTGATGCCAGGAAAGATTGAAGGCAAAAGGAGAAGGGGGCAGCAGAAGATGAGATGGTTAGATAGCAGCAGGGACTCAATAGACATTAATCTGAGCAAACTCCAGAAGACAGTGGAAGACAGGTGAGCCAGCATTCTACAGTTCATGGGGTCACAAACGGTCAGACGTGATTTAGCAATTGAACAATAGCAATCAGTCGAATCTAAGTAGAAAATCTGTTTGGGCTATCTTATCAGATATAGACAGACATGTTATTCATCCTCTCTCTCTCTCTCATCTTCTTCTCTGACCCTTAGGTTGTCTCTCTTCATAGGCAGTTCTCAAAGTGTGGCAGCCTAACATTTCTACCTGAAAGTGAAGATTCTCAGTGACTCTTGCTTTCTTTCATGTCTGGATGGTTAGGGAAGTGTTATATGGATTGATTTGCACTGATACTTGGCCAGTCCCTTGTTTCCCATTTGCCCACTGACAGGTTTTATGAAGGACACTTAGTACACAGTTGCCACCTCGTTTATGAGTTCATCTGTAACATTGTACCATGTGCCTTTCCCAGTTTGATCTTGTTTACTGCAGTTTCCTTCTCTGCCAGGAAAGGTGAATGTTATTTTATGGCTGTGCAGATGATTGCCTCACACTTGGTAGCATCTATGTGGTCCCTTGGTACCTCATATAGCTTCTTGAATTATACTTTCCAGTGGTTTTGGATGTCTTCCTGTGCTGTTAGCACTTTGCCATCTGCTGTCCTGATGCCACTACAGTCTTTGGGTAAAATTCAATGTTTACAAATCCCTTTGTAGTGTTTCTAGCTATCTCTTGTCTCCAATATTTTTTACTACATTGATTGTTATTTTTTTATCTCTCATACTTGAGTTTTAATTTTCCCCAAGCATTTTCTGGCATCTCATAGAAAAAAATCATTTTGTTAAATTCATTATGCTAACATATGTAGCCAATGTTCTAACTGATGTTATTAAACTGTATTGCAAATATTTACTGAAACAAAAGTGAAAAGTTTATATCCATATGCCTACAAAGTTCATCAATCTCTTAAAATTTTATATAGTCATCTCATAAGTAAGCTCTATACATCTAGGTTGTCATGGTTTAAGATCTTTTTTAAAATGTATTTTTAAAATATTGAATTCATCCTAGAATATGTTGACCATTTTATGTTTCTGTGATTGTTGTTTTTATTTGGAATGATTTTCAATGGACACATAATATTAATATCTCTATATTTCAAAATATTTAATCATTAAATTACTGCCAAAGGCATATACATGTCTACAAATCTTTGAAAGCAATTATCACTTTATTTACAGTTTTTGTCTCTCAAGCTATCACTACTGACAGCTCCCTGGAACATATTTAGACATACCTGCCACTTTCATCAAAAAAAAAAAAAAATCTATTGCTTTGAAATTGAACAAAAAACATTTCTGCTTCTGACAAGATGAATTTATGTGCTACACTTCCCTACATTGGAGTTACACAAAATAAATGTCTTCTTGGTTTTTATTACCATCACCTTTATGCATTCTTCTTTTTCAACTAATAGAAACTAGTTGTAACGGGGAAAATTCACAGTCATAAATAAAAATGATGTGGTGACACATGTTACCAAGTATTACAGAAGTATTTCACAGAACCCAAGGGAAATTTTCTAAAATGCTTTAAAACTTGCAAGTGATGACAAAACCATCTGGAGTAAAATGATTATATATTCACTACAAAGTGCTTTTGTTGTTGCTAAAGACATTCACTAATTTATGAGAACCATTCAATTAACTTCACATCTTCCATTTTCCAAAATGAAGATTTCCTACCCACCTTGTTTATTTCTTTCTAGACTCTTCTCTCTTGCTTAAATTCATTAGAAAAATAGAGAGTCAGAAATTATATACCTGAGTCTTTTGGAGGTACCATTTTTTGTGTTAGTTCAATTATCATTTTCAGGGAACACAAAATAAAACTAAAAAAAGTAGGCACTGAACCAAAAACTCACAGTCTTTTCTCTCTGTCTCCACACACCTCCAGTTTGTTTCACAGTTGAATCAAAGTTCAGACAGTATAAACTATGTTCCATTTTGGTTTTTGTTTTGCCTATGCTATGTTGTTCTCAGTCTTGTCCTACTCTGCAATCCCATGGCCTGTAGCCCACCAGGCTCCTCTGTGCATGGAATTTTCCAGGCAAGAATACTGGAGTGGGTAGCCATTTCCTTCTTTAGGGTATCTTGGAAAATCCCATGGATGGAGGAGCCTGGTAGGCTGCCCGTCTATGGGGTCGCACAGAGTTGGACATCACTGAAGTGACTTAGCAGCAGCAGCAACAGCCTGACACAGGGATCAAACCTGCATTTCTTGTGTCTCCTGTGTTGGCAGGCAGATTCTTTAACACTGAGCCACCTGGGATGTCCCATTTTGCCTTATAATTGATGTAATTAGTATAAGCATCTTTTAAAAAGAAAGCTCAGTATCATGATAAGAAAAGTTAAAGTGTAACAGGATCAAGGCTCTTGAGGTGTCCAGAACTCTAAGCCTTCTGGTAGTAAATCAACCTAATAAACTTATAAATGCCACAACCTCATTCATCTGAGGATCAAGTAAGCATCCTTTAAGGATTCTTTTCCCCCCATTGTTCCCTTCCTCCCAGCAGTCATATACTTTTGTAAAATTTATAGGGATTATTGTATAGAAGTAGCAGTTCAACTATAACCAAACAAAATAGCTGCATTCTGAAGATTTCATTATTATAAGCTTTAATATCCAAATAATACTGAGAATGTTGCAATATCATGATATGTACATTAGAGAAGTGGGCATAATATGGACTCCTGAATTTTAGTCAGGTACAGAAATAATCCTTGTAAATTCAAAGCTTAAGTGAAGCAAACTTTCATTCTATAGTGAAACAAACCACTCTAGGGATTTAGCAAAGTAAGAAAGTGATTTGGTGTGTCTATCTGATAAAGATAATTAAAAATAGTAAAACCACTGGCTAGTAGAGACATTTTATTTGTTGTTTTTAGTGCTCTCTATTCATGCCAGCACATGTGTATTTGAAAAAGCTTCAGTCTAAGAACTGGTACAGAACAGATGGCACACCATACCCTTTGAATAGTTCCATAACAGGGGCAAACCAAATAGCATTTTTTATTAAGTGATATTTCTCATTCACTCTTCTTTCACAGGCAATTTCTTTTGCTAACTCTTACTTATCTAAGGTACATATTTGTCCTATACTGTTGAATCATTTCAAAAGCAAAATACAAAGACCCATATTCCTAGTCAGAAACCTGAAATTTACTGGACATCCTTTTATTTCCAACATTCTTAGCATTCCATAAGTCTTAGCATTATATATATATATAACAATTTTTCATCATTATAATACATATATATATATAATTGCCCCCAAAGGCTAACTTTTCTTTATTTCCATATCCATCCTCTGTCTTTTTTTTTTTTTTTTTTCCATCCTCTGTCTTTAAGATCACATCACATTTTCCCTCGCTGCAGTTTTGTGATCACATTGCCTTTTGGACTCTTTTAAACCACATATTCAGCTATGCCATCCCTTAGTTTAATACTTACATGACTGAAAAATATATAATACATCCTGAAAAATATATAATACTTCCATGACTGAAAAATACATAAATGAATAAAAATCATTGTTATAAGATCTTTTTCTACCGAGTCCTTATCAATATCTTCCTCTTCTTCTCTCTCCACATTACTAAATTCACCCTGTGATTTTTGCATTCTTAAGTTATACATAACAAATGCCCAGGTGTCCCTCAGCTGCATCTGTATGTTTATATAGAGCACCTTTTATCTTGATTTTCTCTTTTCTTTTTCTTTGCTACTTATCTTATCTCTTATTTGTTTAGATATTCCTAGTGGCCTAAAGATGCAATTTTATTGCAAGTATCTAAACAACTCAATATATTCTTGACACTGAGGCTTATTTTTCAGCTTTACTATTTGCACAGTTGGGAATACTGCTATATAAAAATACTTATCAGTAAAGTAAACCTTCTGTCTCTGATGTTTCATCCTAAAGGTAAAAATCATCCTGCTGTTGCCATTAAGTGCTTTGACTCACGTATAAACATTTTTTTTAACTCCAAACAGCATGCTTAAAGTATGTTAGTTCATAATTGTGCAGTGGTTGCATATTTTCAGTTTTTCTGAAAATTAAGTTCCACACTGACTCATTTAATGCACTACGGAAAACATTAAATTGTTTAATTCATTATCGGAATACTTTCATTACAGTAATAACAGTTTAACACCCTGCAGTGGCAGTTCTGAATGGAAAATTAAGTATATATTTGTGGTAGCTTAAGTTATTTACGTGTTAGGTGATACATCTTGACATACCAGATATTGTTCTTCAAAGAGTGGGATACACTTTCAAGTAATTAGCTTAAATGCATCAAATCAATACAGGATATTGTTAGATTAATTCCCTATTTTTCTGTTGAATTGATTGAAGTTTCTTCAGAACGTTTTTCTCATGGAATTTTAGTATAAACTATATTGGCATGGCATGGACCATGAAAGCAATGCAAGAAGACAATAAAAAATGCTCATCCATTCTAATTTTGCAAGTTCTACACTGTAAGGGAAAAAATTCTGAAACTGAAATAAATAATCAATTAAAAGTTGCTATGCCAATGAAGGGCTTCTTTGGTGACTCAGATGGTAAAGAATCTGCCACATTGCAGGAGACACGGGTTAAATCCTGGGTTGAGAAGATCCCCTGGAAAAGGGGATGGCTACCCACTCCAGTATTCATGCCTGGAGTATTCCCTGGACAGAGGAGTCTGATGGCGGGCTACAGTCCATGGATCACAAAGAGTAAGACACAAAACGACTGACCGACTAACACACACAGACATACACACACAAACACACATGCCAATAAAACCAGAAATGAACATAGTGTTGTAATTTTAATTTTTTCATCATGAATTAAAAGAAAAGAATACTTTGCATGTTTTTAAATGTATATGTTTCATTTAATGCTTTAGGGTTTCAAAGTTTATTTAAATTGAAATCTATGTATCATCTATCTACACATACTAAATACTCAAATCTATGTCTTAATCTGACTTTTTTTTTTATTTTTTTAAATTTTATTTTATTTTTAAACTTTACATAATTGTATTAGTTGCCAAATATCAAAATGAATCCACCACAGGTATACGTGTGTTCCCCATCCTAAACCCTCCTCCCTCCCCATACCATCCCTCTGGGTCATCCCAGTGCACTTTTAAGATTATGGTGTTTAACACATATTATAAAGCTTAACTTTCCATTGCATGGCAAGAATAAAGCTTAACTGTAGTGGGACATTAAGATATGATTTATTTGTAAATAGATAAAACCCTAGAAGCTCTATCTACTCATACCCCTCCAATATAGACTTGCTATTTGATTGACTATAGAAATGGATCATAAATGCTTTAAAAAAAAATATTCCTCCATTCATGGCTGATCTTATACCAGTAGGATCTTTTATGTATTTATATTTAATTGACTTGAATTTCTAGGGAGGAAACTTTGTTCTTGAGCTATGAGTCAATATAAAAGTATTCTTTAACTGAATGCCTTACCTTGAAGAGAATAAAATTAAAAAAAAATCAACAGACTCTTTACACAGTTACATTCTCATCTGTTTTGTTTCTAACAATGAATTCACAGGTTAAGTTATAGAATGGATTGTACAGAATAATCCCTTAATATTCTTTTTGTGATTATCTAAACTTGAGAGAGGAAAAGAAGACTAAGGTTTTTTTTAATCAACTACATGTGCCATGACAAGCAAAAAATAACTTTATCCAAGACAGCACAGGCCTAATTTTTTTCCTGATGTAATCATTGTCATCTCCTTTTTAAAATTAAGCCATTAAGCTAAAAAAATGTTGTGTCCACTGTTAATGGATGAGTTCTAATACTAAATAGGACAGAGAGTGGCCCTGAAGCCTATTCCCTGCTTCTAATGCCAGGAGCTGATGCTACAAAAGATTGAAACTTGTTTTCATAGGGAATTTCTGTGAAGATCAGTCTGTTTTTCAGAAGCTACATTTAGGTATCATTTTACCTGTTTAGCTTCCCTTTGGAAAAAGAACTTGTGATTATTATCTAGAGATATGCTGACAAATAGGGTAGTGGTTATATATGTGCCTATTTATATTTAAATAAAGTTTTAAAATTCTGTTTCTCAATCTCCCTAGTGCATTTCATATGTAAACTAGACACTTATAGGTAGTGACAGAATGGTTAATAAAACTTTCCTTTATTGCAAAAATTTGTGCAGCCTTCTTTAGGATTTCATTAATGTCTCATCCACTTAAATAAGTTATCCCAAGGACTTAAGATGTGACCAATAACAATTATGACCCTACAGAAGGCCTTCTTCCATGAACAATGCAAAGAAATAGAGGGAAACAACAGAAAATTTAGGTCTAGAGATCTCTTTAAGAAAACTGGAAATATGAAAGTACCATTTTGTTCAAAGATGGGCAAAATAAAGGACAGAAATGGTAAAGACCTAATAAAAGCAGGAGAGATCAAGAGATGGAAAGACTACATAGAAGAACCATATCAAAAAGATCTTAATGACCCAGATTACCATGATGAAGCAGATTCTCACTCAGCCAGACATTGTGGAGTGTGAAGTCAGTGGGCCTTGGGAAGCACTGCTGCCAATAAAGCTAGTGGAGAAGATGGAATTCCAGCAGAGCTGTTTAAAATCCTAAAAGATGATGCTCTTAAATATGTCAGGAAATCTGGAAAACCCAGCAGTGGCCACGGAACTGGAAAAGGTCAATCCTCATCCCAATTCCCAGAGTGGCAGTACTAAAGAATGTTCAAACCACTGGACAATTGCACTCATCTCTCATGCTAGGCTTCCCTGGTGGCTTAGATGGTAAAATGTCTGCCTGTAATGCGGGAGACCTGGGTTCGATTCCTGGGTTGGGAAGATCCCCTGGAGAAAGAAATGGCAATCCACTCCAGCACTCTTGCCTGGAAAATCCCATGGACAGAGGAGCCTGATAGTCTACTGTCCATGGGGTCGCAAAGAGTCAGACACGACTGAATAACTTCACTTTCACTCTCATGTTAATAAGGTTATGCTCAAAATCCTCCAAGCTAGGCTGAAGCATTATGTGAACTAAGAACTTCTGATGTTCAAGCTGGGTTTAGAAAAGGCAGAGGAACCAGATATCAATTTGCTAAAATGTTCTGGATCATAGAGAAAGCAAGAGAATTCCAGAAAAATATCTACCTCTGTTTCATTGACTTTGCTAAAGCCTTGACTGTGTGCATCATAACAAATTGTAGAAAACTCTTAAACAGATGGGAATACCAGACCATCTTCCTGTCTTTTAAGAAACCTGTATTCTGTTCAAGAAGCAACAGTTAGAACCCTGAATGACTGGTTCAGGATTGAGAAAGTTGTATGACAAGACTTGTCACCTGTTTTTTAACTTATACACAGAGCATACCATGAGAAATTCCAGGCTTGATGAGTTACAAGCTGGAATCAAGATTGCTGGGAGAAATATCAACAACCTCAGATATGCAGATGATACCATTCTAATGGCAGAAAGCGAAAAGGAACTAAAGAACCTTTTTGATAATCGTGAAGGAGGAGAGTGAAAAAAAAACAGCTTAAAACTCAATATTAAAAAAGACTAAGATCATGGCATCTGGTCTCATCACTTCATGGCAAATAGAAGGGGAAAATGTGGAAGCAGTGAAATTTCATCTTTTTGGGCTCTAAAATCACTGTGGATGTTGACTGCATCCATGAAATTAGAAGACGATTGCTTCCTGGCAGGAAAGCTATGACAAACCTAGACAGTGCATTAAAAAGCAAATACATTGCTTTGTCAACAAAGGTCCATATAATTAAGGCTATGGTCTTTCCAGTAGTCATGTATGGATGAGGGCTGGACAGTAAACAAAGCAAAGTGCTGAAAAATGTATGCTTTTAAACTGTGGTTCTGGTGAAGACTCTTGAGAGTCCCTTGGAAAGCAAGGTGATCAAACCAGTCAATCTTAAAGGAAATCAACCCTGAATACTCTTTGGAAGGACTGATGCTGAAGCTTCAATATTTTGGCCAACTGATGGAAACTGCTGACTCATTAGAAAAGACTGATGCTGGGAAAGATTGAAGGCAGAAAGATAAAAGGGTGACAGAGGATGGGATGGTTGAATGGCATCACCTATTTACTAGACATGACTGTGGGCAAAATCTGGGAGATGATGAAGGACAGGGAGGCCTGGCATGCTGCAGCACATAGGGTCACAAAGAGTCAGACATAATTTGGTGACTGAACAAACTATGGCAGTGTGTGTCTAAGGATCAAATAAAATAATTTAAAAATTATATGTCGATAATTGTGTATTTTTAATTGCAACCTTAAATTTCCAAAGTTAAAACACACACACACACATGCTCACAGTTAAAAAAAAAAAAAAAAAAGACACTGGCAAGTAAAAAGTCAAAATGAAGTAACAAAGAATTGAGGAAAATAAAAAGTAAAAGATTTTTGTCTCCCCTAAGTTATTTCCACTCCTTGGTTGGAATTTTATTTAAAGGTTTGACAGAAGCCATTTCAGGCCCCCATTCTCCTATTTGGCTACTGCCTATGCATCCACATACAAGCATAATTGAAGGTAAAATAATGTGTACATTCTCTTCCATAAAAACCTGTTTGGGAAGTTGAAGTTTTTTTGTTTTGCTTTGTTTTTTTTTCCAGAAGATGGCTGTACTTAGTACTTAGAATAAACAGTTAGGTAGATCTCACATTTGTGGACCATTTTAAAATAGTTTTGTACATATATCTCAAGTCACAGTAACTGAGGGCCATGTAAAATGAACATGACCTTGATGAAATGATTCCATAAAAAAGTAGCAAACTTTTTCTTTAATCAGAGTATGCAAATAATTGAATCAAATGTCAGGTTATCAAACAAATATACATCAATTAAAATAAATAGTTTTTTTAATGTAAGAAAAACATGTTATTATTATTTATTATCAGAAAAGATGGTTTCAGTACCATAAATAGGCTTCCCAAGTGGCTCAGACCAGAGACCCAGGTTCAATTCATGGCTTGGGAAGATCCCCTGGAGAAGAGAATGGCAATCCACTCCAGTGTTCTTGCCTGGAGAATTCTATGGACAGAGGAGTCTGGTGGGCCACACAGTCCATGGGATCACAAAGAGTCAGATGTGACTGAGCTACTAACACTTTCAATAACACTTTCACCATACATATTCTTAAGTTTTAAACCAGCCCAATGATGAGATAGTTAATTCTACTTCAGGTGGAGAACTGTTAAGCATCAACCAGAATTTGCCCTCAGTGTATATTTGGCATCAGGTTTTTGCCATTCAGTAACCACAACTAGTTACATAACAAACTGTGGAAAATTCTTACAGGCATGGGAATATCAGACTACCTTACCTGCCTCCTAAGAAACCTGCATGCAGATCAAGAAGCAACAGTTTGAACCAGACTTGGAATGACAGACTAGTTCCAAATTGGGAAAGAAGTACATCAAGGTTGTATATTAACTTCTATGCAGAGTACATCATGCGAATGCCGGGCTGGAACAAGCAGAAGCTGGAATCAAGATTGCAGGGAGAAATATCAATAACCTCATGCATATGACACCACCATTATGGCAGAAAGTGAAGAAAAACTAAAGAACCTCTTGATGAAGGTGAAAGAGGAGAGTGAGAAAGGCAGCTTAAAAATCAACATTAAAAAACCCAAGATCATGGCATTTGGTCCCATAACTTCAGGGCATATAGTTGGGGAACCATGGAAACAGTGAGAAACTTTAATTTTTTGTGCTCCAAAATCATTGCAGATGGTGACTGCCAGCACAAAACTAAAAGATGCTTTCTCCTTGGAAAAAAAGCTATGGCAAACATAGACAACATGTTAAAAAGTAGAGATATTACTTTGCCGACAAAAGTCTGTATATCAAAGTGATAGTTTTTCCAGTAGTCATGTATGGATGTGAGAGTTGGACCATAAAGAAGGCTGAGTGCTGAATAATTGATGCTTTTGTACTGTGGTGTTGGAGAAGACTCTTGAAAGTCCCTTGGACTGCAGGGAGATCAAGCCAATCAATCCAAAAGGAAATCAACACTGAATATTCATTAGAAGGACTGATGCTGAAGCTGAAACTCCAATACTTTGGCCACCTGATGCAAAAAGCCAACTCATTAGAAAAGACCCTGAAGCTGGGAAATATTGAAAGCAGGAAGAGAAGGGCATCGACTCAATGGACATAAGTTTGAGCAAACTCTGAGAGATGATGAAGGACAGGGAAGCCTGGCATGCTGCAGTCCATGGGATCACAAAGAGTCAGACACTACTGAGCAACTGAACAACAAACCGCAGCTGGGGACATCATAAGGAAAAGCAGCATATGTGAGGGGTTAGTACTAAATAGTCTATTCCAAGCTTTGAGGTTCTTATATTCTCCATCAGTATAATTTTTCAATCTCCTATTTCATATATAGAGAGAGGGAGCTATAGATTACACAAGCAGCCACTCAAATAGTTATGTGTCAGGCTATTCATGTATTAAAGAAATTACGTCTTCATATTTCCTTTCTTATACTCAGAAATTCAGTGTCTCAGAAGTATATCCTAAGTCTAATTAAATTGGAAATTTGAAATCCCCATTGAATCAAGAATCTTCTCAACCAAGTTGCAGATGTTATGAGTTTCAAAAATGAACACATTTCCAATTAGAGTGGGTATATGTGTTATTTTTCTTTTCCTTTTCACAAACAGCCAGGATATATGCATTTCCCATTACACATGCATGACTCATAGAGGAGGAAGTGAATTTAATGGAATTGATGCCGTTTTAATGGCTGTGTGGATCCCATAGGATTTCTCATTGTGTAAGCAATGGGTGAATGAGTGGTTAAATGGTAATTTGGGGTAACACTATGCTGCTGAATATAGGACTGTTGATGATAATAATCATTAAATATAGAAAAAGCTAAACCTTTGTTTAAAAAATTTGAAGAGATGATGAAAGCTGCTATTGATGGGAATATGAGAAAAGCACTATTATGATCTTGATGGGAATTTCCACATGTACAATTTCTTTTGGACTAAGAGTGAAAAATATAAAATGGGGCAAAATAAATAATATGAATACTCTTTGACCCAGAAATCTCTCTTCCAGGAATATATTTTAAGATACACTAGCACAAGTATAAAGAGAAATGACTGCAGCATTTTCTGTCATGGCAAGATTTTAGAAATAGCCTGACACCTACCACATGCACAGTGGTGGAAAATTAAATATTAATACTAGTTTTATGAAGAGGTTCTTAAGTAGGACCATCATATCAAAATCAACCAATGTGAGGAACACTAAAACATATTATATCACCATGTTATATATATGTATTAAGATCTTTCCTAGTGGCTCAGATGATAAAGAATCTGACTGCAATGGGTTCAATTCCCTGGGTTGAGAAGATCCTTTAGAGAAGGGAATGGCTACCCACTCCAGTATTCTTGTCTGGAAAATTCCATGGACAGAGTAGCGTAGTGGGCTACAGTCCACAGGATCACGAAGAGTTGGACATGACTGAGCAATTAACACTTTCACTTTTCACATATGTGTGTTAAATATTTTTATTATTTTAATTTTATTAGATCACCCAAATACATTACTTTGCAAATAAAAATGTAGGTAAAGAACAATCTTTCTCTTTTAAACAACAGGGGCATATGCACTGAATTATATACTTTTATTTTGTAAACTTACTCTAGAAACCATTAATTACCTAATTAACTATAAGAATTAAGGTGTGAGTTGATGAATAAGAAAAATAAAACTTCCATTATTTGATTTTTTTATCATGTACCTTTGTTATATTTAATAAGATTATTTTATTATGAAAACAAAGGTCCAGAAGTCAGCTTCTTCAATCATGTCTTGGGATTTTATTGACTCTGAGGACCACAGAAAGCCTTTATCTCACAAAGTACTGTGACCCCAATGATGCTGATAATTCTCTAATCCCACATCCCTCACTTTTCCTTTCTGGCTCAGCACAATGACAGTTCCTACAGAGAACCAGTAGTTAGGAGTCAGGAGGATAATAAAAATCTTCTCTTAAAGGTCATGGTTCCTAGAAAACTGAGGTCAAGTTTTACAGATTGATATTTGACTATTAGTTCACATAAGAATCACCAATAGAACATTTTAAAGATAGATATTAATAGGTTTAGGGGAAGCCCGGTCATCTGTATATATTATTTACTTTGAATGGACCATAATTACAAAATTTGGATGTTTTTGCAATACATCAGTATGAATCGACCATAGTTATACATGTGTCCCCTCCATCTTGAACCCCCCTACCTCCTTCTCCACCCTAAACCTCTAGGTTGTCACGGAGTACTAGCTTTGGGTGTAAAGACCTATTTCTGATTTTAATCTACAGTCCCAGTTTCTGCAAGGTGTAAAATATAGTTTCAACATTCTCTGAACTATTTGTGTACACATTAATTCCTAGAAATATCGTTCTATCTCCTTTAAACACAGAGAGAGAGGGAGAGAGGAGGTGTTTAAAGTGATACTGAGACATTTCAGTTGGTAACGGTATGCATTTCTATTTCTTTCTGCATGCTGTTCTTCTGGCTCTGCTCAGGAGTCCATTGCCTTGTGAAAGGAAATTCCAGGTTTCTTTCCTTGTTAGTCATCTCAGTCAAGCTGTATCCCTGCTATCTATATCCAGGACAGTAGCAAGCTAAATTTGTACCAGAATCTCAGTTAACTCTATAATATTCCTCCAAATACTTTTAGTACAAGGACAATGAAGAGAAAGAATCATTAATTCAATTTCTGTAGTTTTCAAGCTTTATAAACAGTGCAACTTTTGAGAGTTTAAGTCAGCCATCATCATGCATGCATAGTATGTAAGATAAAATGTGCTTTTGGTTGTGGTTGGCCAATATTAGGAGACTAGACAACACTAGGGAACAGATAGGATATGAGATGTGACATTACTGTGGATTTCATTAAGGGACATCACAGATAAGGACAAGAATGTCAGATCTTAAGTAATGTCACAATGTTGTCATATTGTCAAATATATCAAAGAATGTTCATAGGTTCATATTATCAAATATATCAAAGAATGTTCATAGGCTCATATTGTCAAAGAATGTTCCCAATGGGACAGTGGATCCTCATTGTGATAATACTTTTTTTGTACAACTCTTACCTTATATTGGGGTTTCCCAGATGGCTTGGTGGTAAAAGAACCCACCTGCCAAGTTTCCCTGGTGGTTCAGACCATAAAGAATCTGCCTGGATGTAGAAGACACAAGAGATGCAGGTTTCATCCCTGGATTGGGAAGATCCTCTAGAGAAGGGAATGGTTACCCACTCCAGTATTCTTTCCTGGAGAATTGCGTGGACAGAGGAGTCCATAAGTTCTCAAAAAGTCAGACATGGCTGAGTGACTAACACTTTCCCTTATGCTGGATAAGGAATATCCTAGATTTCAGCTGGTTTCCTGCTCAGTGAAAATGTAAGGACAACTTTTCTGCATTCACTCAGAGGGGTATGAAAAGATGAACCTCTTTGAAAAACAGATGAGTTTATGAACAAACTAAATCATTACAGAAAGGGGAAGTGCTTCATAGGGAGTCCTATCAATCATTACTGAAACCTCTTGGCACAATTACATTTCATTATGACACTTTCCCCTCATTAAAATGTAGCCCTCTAGACTTATCCTGTGGGATTTTGATGATTTCTGGATGAGTAATATGCAATAAAATTTATTTTATTAGAAGGAACTGGATATGGTAATGCCTAAAGGCACAGAACATTAGGGGAAATGATTTACTCTTTGATTTAAAATATCCATGGTGATGATGTTGTATCATATTTTTATAGTTATCAGTACATATAACATCACCATTAATATTTCTTCTAATTCTCAAAAATATTCTTGGAACTAATAAGTATTCTTATTACCTCCATTTTACAGATGAATGCAACTCAAAGAATCAACTAACTTATTGAAATCCAAATGGTAGCAATGGCAGACACATTTTCCCCTACCTCTAAGTTCATGGCTTTTCCAGCAAAGCACATCAGACTTCCATTTTCAATAATGAATAAGTAGTATTTGATTTTCTGGGTTTCTATAAATAGCACATAATTTATATTCCTTGTCAAAGCTATCTGGCCTTGCTACTTCATTCAATCAAAGTTTAATAATGTGACCTCCTTGAAGTATACTATTAGAAAATAAAATTAATTAGTTGAAGCCCAGTGGTACAGATAACCTAACTACTGAAAAAACTGGTTCTCCCTCAGGACACGGCCTCTATACAGGGCTACATTTGAAGCACAGATTTCTTGTTCTTTTTTCTAGTGGGAAAATAATTCATATTCTTGTAACAGACAACTGCACAAGAAACTTATTTTTAAATATGCTCTTTAAAGGTTAAATTGATGTTAAACTGGTTTTCTAAACTAATACACCAGATGAGTCTTCAAGACTGGGGACAGCTGTCTGTTCTTTTACATCACACTCTCGACAGTGCTATCTCTAAGACATGCTGGCAAGAAACAGGAAATCAGTTTCAGCCAAATTCCCACATTTCAGAGTCTTGCTGATGAGAGCAGAAAAGAATCTGTTGACAAGAAAGTGTGGGTGGGTGATCAAGCCCATGTATACAGTGTATCACAAACTCACACTTGTCTCAATCTAGAAAAGGACCATTTTATGTCTAGTGTTTATGTTTTAGATAAATACCCACTATTTCAAAAGCTAGTGCTTCAAGAATGGAAACAAGTTTACTAAACAGTGAGCTATGATTTGAAAATTCAGCAATCACATTAAAAACTTTCCTAAGCTCAACTGTTCTTTAAAACTATAGACAAGGCCACAAAAATACACATATCTTTTAAATTTGAGGACTTTAGCATTTTGTGCAGTTCAAAAATGTTTTAGAGTACTTTGCAAGTCCTAAAATGTCTTAGTTCAATAAAGAGCTCTAACCAATGATACTCATGATACATAGATTAAAATGTATCTTGAATAATGTCTCATGCAAATTTTATCTAAATACTGGTAATTTATATTATCATTGATGTGTATACTCAAGGAATATTCATTTGTTTTTTTGGTTCAAAATTTGATAAATATAATGTTGCCAATGGCATTGAAAACCTGTAAAAAGTTATGAGATATATTTATCCATTATGCTTTTTAAAAAGCTTGCCCCTACCCCTAACAAAATTTGTTTTTCTTTATTGTTTTGGCATATATTATTTCCTCTTCAGCAGTGATTTTAATTGTAGCTACAATATTCATTACTTTTAAAAAATCTTTGTTTGAATTAATGTCTCTTTGTATTTCCATCCTTGTGACCATTGAGAGAAATGAGAGAATGGGAAAGCTTTAGTGACTTCAATATTTTATAAATTTACTTCTTCCATTCCCTAGCCTATGGTTAAAAGTAAATATTAATTTTGAGATGTCTCAATAAAATTAAAACATGTCCTGAAATTTGTCACCTTTATTTTGCTTTACTGTCTCCTTTTCTTAAGATATCTTTTCTCATCTTGTTATTGAAAGTGGGGTCTGGCTCCTCATCACTCAAAAGCCATTAAAGAGGCCAGGTTGGTGGGAGAGAAAGTTTGCTTTATTTTGGATGCCAGCCACCAGTGAGGGTGAGGGGAAGCAGACTCCAGTCCAAAGGCTGAACAGCCTCCCACTGTCCTTCAGTGTGGAAGAGCTTTTATAGACAAAGCAAGGGGCTACATATAGAAACAGCACAGTCAACTCTGACCGTCATCTTGAAATTGGTCATCAGTCATCTTGATTGTTTCAGGTAGTCAGTTCCAGTGTGTTTGTTTCCATTTCTTTGAGGCTAATTCTCAGAACTATGGTAGCTTTGTGATGGCTATAGTCTGGTCATCATGTAGTTAACTTCTATCTGGTGGAGGTTTCAGTATCTATATATAGACAGCTCACAGTATATGGCTTAGAATATTATAATAGCCCTCAAAAAGGAATGAAGGGTCCTTTACTATCCTTGCTGCTAAGTCACTTCAGTCGTGTTCGATTCTGTGTGACCCCATAGATGGCAGCCCACCAGGCTCCCCCATCCCTGGGATTCTCCAGGCAAGAATACTGGAGTGGGTTGCCATTTCCCTCTCCAATGAATGAAGGTGAAAAGTGAAAGTGAAGTCGCTCAGTCATGTCCGACTTTTAGCGACCCCATGGACTGTAGCCCACCAGGCTCCTCCATCCATGGGATTTTCCAGGCAAGAGTACTGGAGTGGGGTACCATTGCCTTCTCTGTTACTATCCTTAATGACCACATTATTTTTATTTAGTGTCCTTCAGCAGTTTTCCTTTGTTTTTGCTTGTTCTCATGTTTCTGATTATACTTATTCTTTGGTTAAAGTTTTTCCACAAACAAAAGGCAGGCAGAGGACATGGGGGTCAAGGGCTATAGGGTTCTGCTTCAATTTAATATGACATAATCTCATTCATTTTCAACAAACATGTCTGTACCCTATCAGAGTATTATCTGTGTCCACTATGTTCTGCAATTACTTTGAACTTCTGCACTTCCCTTCTTAAGTGGGAAAAACTATTTTGCCTGTTTGGTCACTAGAAACAGTCAGCTGTGGATGGAGATCCTTGAGTTGCTTTATCCATGTACTATTTTTCCTTTTTTCTCACCCATTCATACTATTTTGGGGATTACAAACTCTATACTTTCCGCTTGTATAAAAGTTAAAATCAGGTAGATAGCCTGGTTTGTACAATACCTTAAGAGTCGGTTAGATTTTTCAGATTCAAATTAAAGAAGAGTATCTAGCCTTAAAAAGCAAAGCAACAACAAAAACTATAAGAAACAAAACAATAAAAAACAAACAAACAAAATCTATAGGGCCTAGAAGGAAAGGATTACAAAACATAGGCTATAATATGCTGTCTCCAGTTATTGAGAAGAGGGTGTCTCCATGAAAGAATGAAGGCAGCTGATCCAAACAAATTTTATTCTAAACATCTTAATGACAGATGTGGCAAGCCAAGGGAACTTCATGTGGAATTTTTCAAAAGAATGCCCTTGGTTTCTTATAATTTTTATTGAGATATAATTGATATATAATAGTAGTAGTGATTCTATATATGTATATAATACAAAATAATCACCACAATAAATCTAGTTAATATTCATCACTACACATAATTGTATATTTTTCTTGTGATGAGGACTTTTAATACCTACTCTCTTAACTTTTGGGTTTCCCTTGTAGCTCAGTTGGTAAAGAATCCTCTTGCAATGCTGGAGTCCGCTTGCAATACAGGAGAACAGGGTTCAATTCCTGGATCTGGAAGATCCTCTGGAGAAGGAAATGCCAACCCACTCTAGTATTCTTGCCTGGAAAATCCCATGGACAGAGAAGCCCGATGGGCTACAAGTCCATGGGGTTGCAAGAATCGGACGCAACTTAGCACCTAAGCCAGAAAGAAAAACACCAATACAGTATACTAACGCATATATATGGAATTTAGAAAGATGGTAACAATAACCCTGTGTACGAGACAGCAAAAGAGACACTGATGTATAGATCAGTCTTATGGACTCTGTGGGAGAGGGAGAGGGTGGGGAGATTTGGGAGAAGAGCAGTGAAACATGTATAATATCATGTATGAAATGAGTTGCCAGTCCAGGTTCGATGCATGATACTGGATGCTCGGGGCTGGTGCACTGGGACGACCCAGAGGGAGGGGAGGGGAGGGAGGAGGGAGGGTTCAGTATGGGGAATACAGGTATTCCTGTGGTGGATTCATTTCGATATTTGGCAAAACTAATACAATATTGTAAAGTTTAAAAATAAAATAAAATTTAAAAAAAGAAGTACTGAAATCATAAAAAAAATAAACTACCAACTAAACCACCAAACCACCTGTTAATTTTCAAATATTTAATATAGTATTGTTACCTATAGAGATTATACTGTATATCATATCCTTAGAGTTAATTACTTTATAACTGAAATCTTACCCTTTTTGATCATCTTCACTCATTTTGACCACCCTCCAATTCTAGCCTCTGGCAACCACCACCTTGAATTTCTTATGGAAAAAAAAGAAAGCCCTGGAATTTACAGATTTAAGGTAAATGGTTCCTTAGAAAATATCGTATAAGCTGTGAAATAAGTTAAATGTAAAACAGAGATGTTTCATGTTGAGATGGCTCTTTTGCACAAATGAAGTGAACTGCCTATGTGATTTAGAGATTTGATGTATGAATTTTCTATTGCTACTGTAAAAAATTACCAGCACTGAGTGGCCCAGTGACTCAAGGATTTTAATCTTAAATTCCTTTGGTCAAAAATCTGCTATGGATCTTATTGGGTTAAACTCAACTTGTCAGCAAGGCTACATTCCACTCTGAAGGTTCTAGAAAATGTTTGTTTGCCTAGTCCAGCTACTGGAAGCCACACACATTAACTTATAGCCCCTTTCTCCATATTTTCTCTCTTCTGTATCCTTCTGCTTCCACTTTTAAGGGCCTTGTTTTATTTTTACATCCTCTTCTTTCCAAGCTATTCCACTTATCACAGGACAGTCATTTAAAAAGTAAAACCTATTTGCCATAGTTTTCTTGAAATACAATTGACATATAGAACTGTATAAGTTTAAAAAATTTCCGTGACTCTAAGGGTATTTTTCCACTTGTGTAGCTTCAGCCAAAGTAAAAAGCCGTAAAGAAAAATTAAATCTTAAGTAGTCAGAAATATCAGTTTAGTCAGTCTTTTAACTTACTATGAAAGACATTAAGTAGTAAATTATCAGATTTAATTCACACTTTATATTTCTAACCACTTTTTGATATAGGTGCTAATATGCAGCAAAAAGGATAAATGGCAGACATATGTAGGGAGAACTCAAAATGAAATAATTCACAGGTATAATTATTAGCCTCTGATAAGTGAATAAAATGGCTAAAATTGCAATCTAGGGGATAGAAAATTTGAAGCTAAATAGTATGTAATACTATCTAATAACATATTTTTCCTATGAATTGGCCAACAAATCTAAGATGCAAGCTTAGTCACTCAGTCATGTCTGACTCTGCTACCCATTGGGCTGTAGCCCCCCAGGCTTCTCTGTCCATGGGATTTTTTAGGCAAGGATACTGGAGTGGGTTGGCATTTCTTTCCCCAAGGGATCTTCCTGACCCTGGGATTAAAGGACTTCCCAATGGCTCAGCAGGTAAAGAATCTACCTGCAATGCAAGAATCTAAGAATCCCATTATACACACAGTCACAACACATATGTACACATGTATATGCACATGTATTTACACATAATGACATAAGGATCAGAGATACTTATGAATGTCTCTAATAAAATCATGTACAAGAGCATACAGAGTATTCTCTCTATGGAGTGAAAAATGTATGAGCATCATCCCCTTAGGCTGTGATTCTTAAAAATTAACTTGGTCTATTCTAGTTAGAATAATGAATAATAGATGGCTATTTCAAGCTTAGAGAATGGGTTCAAGCATAATTCTCTTAGAATTGAGAAATAAGTTCATAGCCTATGAGATCTTTTCACTGGGTTCCATGAAATATGGCAACAATTGCTCTGCCTCTGCTTAACAGCTTATTTTTCCTGAGAGACCTATGAGAATAACAAGGAGTAAAGATCAATCAAAACATAATCTTAGAAACTACATTTGTGTTAGTATTTTAAAAGTATGAGAACAGGACTGGCCCAAGAAAAAATGATGAAGTAAGACTTTTGGTTTTGTCACCATTTTAAGTTTTTCTGTATGTGCTCTGTACAGCAGTTGTTTAAATACCTATCTTGTGCATGAGTGTGTGCTAAGTCGCCTCAGTTGTGTCTGACTCTTTGTGACCCTAAGGACTGTAGTCCATCAACTCCTCTGTCTGTGGGATTCTCCAGGCAGGAATACTGGAGTGGGTTGCCATGCCCTCCTCCAGGGGGATCTTCCTGATTCAGGGATCAAATCAGTGTCTCTTAAGTCTCCTGCATGGGCACACAGATTCTTTACCACCAAACCACCAGGGAAGATAAAGAGTAAATATATACATATGTGCATATAAAACTATTTTGCACATTTTATTTATTGGCTATATTTTTGAGAACATCTGTCCACCACATTTCCACTTTTACCAGGGTGAACTATTCTTTCTATGAAGTCACTTAGTTATGCCTGTAACTACTATAGCATTCATTCTGTCACTCTGTAAATGTATACTTCTACACATCTCCCCAGTAATGCAGTGTTGGGAACGTCTTGTGTATGTCATCTTCACATCTTCAAATTCTGATATGGTGTTTATTACTTAATAAGTAAATTTGTATGTGCTTAGTTGCTCAGTCATGTCCGATTCTTTGCAAACCCATGGACTGCAGCCCACCAGGCCCCTCCGTCCATGGGATTTGCCAGGCAAGAGTACTGGAGTGGGTTGCCATTGCCTTCTCCGACTCCTTCCTTTAGGCCTGTGTAAATAATAGCCATTTTTTATGGCCTTTTTCCATTAAAGATTTTCCTAGAACCCCCAACATTTATGGCATTTAATACCAGCCTCCACTATATGGAATTTTTACAAGCTTCTTTGTACTAGATTGTTTCTTTTTTTAATTATATATTCCAATGTAGATTGTGAGACCTTCAAAAATGAAAATATTGTTTCATATTTCCCAATATTTTCAAGAAGAGAGCACCTGTTTATCTGTGTACTGCACACACATTGTTCATTAATAAACCATTGGCAAGGATTTAATTTATAATTTGCATATGAATTACACATATTTACAGCAAGTGATTATTATATAACTAACGTAAGCATGCAAAGAACAGACGTAAACTTTAAAACCTAATAAACTTGAATCACACTATTAATACATATTTAACTTGGATTAATCATTTGGATCTCTGATTTTTTTTTTCAATCTTAAAATGGAGATAATTACTATCAATTTATTCAAGTCATTCTGAATTTGAAAGTAAGCAATAAAACCGGATCGTCCACAAAAGTTTCTGTATATTCCCTTGGGTGATTGAAACAACTGCAAAAAGAGTACTGTTATAATTACATTTTGACATATTTACAAGATAGAAATGAAGGGCTTTTTAATACAACAATATCAAAATTTATATTAAGTAATAATCCGTTAAAGTTTTACACTCAGTGGCTGATAGACATGTGAAAAAAATTCTATGAAATGATTATATTTATTTGATGTGGTGGCTTTCATTGCTGCAAAAGATTACCCCTTATTACACAGGCAAGCTAAAATCCTAATTGCTCTGTAGCATTTGAGAAGCTAGTCTAAAAAATAGGTTAACTGAGGATGACTAAAAGCCACCTTGTGTAGAATTTGTCTCACTCGAACTTATATTTACTCTACGTATGTGGCTTCTCAACTATCCCTCACATTGTGCAAAAAGCAATAACTTGCATTGACATTATCTACACCATGTAGGTCTTTATTCAATTACATCCCACCTCAAGCAATTTTTTTTCTGCACTGCATCGATTTGGTTGTTTTTTAACCTTTCCTCATTTCTTCCCTTCAGTCCTCTTTAATTCCAGATGGCACATCAAGATGTCTTTACTGATTGTTTTGTAATAAAATCTCTCACAGCTGAGGAGCATAGATCTCTGTGCTTAAAGGAGAAAAAAATCCAGCAATAAGCCAGGATGCCAGAGGAACAATTCTTTAAATATTCTCAAAGCACTAAAGCTGGCAATTTTTTGGTAACCTATACCTTACTTGAAGATACTTTAATGCTGATGTGAATGAATCTGGGGGCACATTTTAGTTCTGAGAGGCAGGTTCATGGGGGAAAATAAAATAAAATTTAGATATCAGCAGAACTTAATTTGAAACCTGGCTCTGTCATTTACTAGTTTAGTGATTTTTGAACAGCCTGTTTAATCTTTTAACCCTCAGACCATGCATCTATTTAAAAATTAGATGTAATTGCAATAGTGTTGTGGGAAATTAAAAAGATTGTACATGATACCACTGCACTGTCTGGGAATAATTCTCAAAAGACAGGAATCTGCTGATTTAAATAACTTTCTCAGAAATCAAAATTACAGAATTTGTCTTATATTAGGTTTGGCTGAGAAGAGTTATATATATATATATATATATATATATATATATATATATATATGCATATGAACACATTTTATCCCCAAATTATATAATAATTTTTATATGTTCAATACAATATAAGTAAGACCCTTGGAGTAAATTATGACTTATAAGAAAATGTATCTTGGTGACAAATATGCCAACTTATAACAAAAGACTTGATGTAACATGAACAGGTATATTTGTAATGTATATAGAGATTAAATAAGCTTACTTTCAAAAATCTTGAGCTCAGAGTTACTGTAATTAGTGTGCGCCAACAAGGAATTTACACTGGCCTGTCACCCACATTTGACAAATGGTGATGGTTTGCAGCTAGAATAAGCACAGTTGCTTTATATTTGTCATACATGAGTTTAATGGTTGGTTTATCTTCCTTTATTGGAAATCCATTGTAATCTATACATAATGGATATAAAGTGCATCCAGGAAATGTTTTCCAATTATAAGCTCTAAGAAGCTGTACCCTAAGGATTTAAATATATTACAATGCAAAGTAAGCTACAGTTTAATCACTCAGTGGCATAAGAAGCTTCCAGAAACAATATCTAACATGGCATCAATACTGAAGTAAGAGAACAGACATTGTGGGAAATAAATATTTGACTTTCAATGTTTAATTTTCAATATATATGAACCATGTGATACAATGAATTTATGCAGAATTCCTTGTCTATTTTCACTTTTACCAAGTGTAAATTCCTAATAGAACTGTATAAAATGTACACATACATTTATTTCACTGAAAATACAGATATAGAAAAAGTAACATTAAAGTAATACAGCACCAATATATATGCAGTGCTGTTATTTATAAACATAGTAGAAAAGACAATATGATATGGTGTTATACTTGTAAGCACCACAATCATCAGATAGTCTCCTCATGATCTAGTTAAATATCCTTAGTTATTATCCTAAAGAGTTTGTGTTACATAGTAACTGGAAAGATCCATATAGTTATTTAGACCTTATGTCTTATCTAAATATGTTCTTACTTTTTAATTTTTTGATCCAGTTGTGAGCTTGGATTCTTCAAGTAACTGGAAAGATTTTAGCTCCATCAATTAAGTAGCCTATTCTTTTGCTCCTCACCCATGTTGTCATCTGGTAGCATACTTGAGTGTATCTCCTGATGCCCCAGTCAACTTCAGTGAAGTCTGTAGCACAGAGAAATTCATGTATTGAAAGCAATTGTAAAAGTGGATGTCATGTACTAGGAAAAGAATTTTAGAAAATAAAAGTCCATATTTGGTGAATTGATGGTTTGTAAAGAGAAATTTTCAAGCAGAATTCATCATAGAAATTGTTTAAACTTAAACACATTTGATTATTTTGAAGAATTAGGAGGTAGGGGCTAATTATAAAGCTACTTTGGGATTAGCAGTCTTTTTTATGAGCACATACATCACAAAAATTGGCTGACTATAAACTTTTCCCAAATGCTGGGTTACCTAACAATTGACATCATTAGATTCATTACTTAAAAATGATGATGCTAATGTCATTAACTGCTTTTGCTCTTTAATGACTCCTCTTTGTCAAACTTCCTTAACATGTTCTATGATGTTGCATGACCACCTAACTTCTGTCTCTCAACCTCTCTGTATTTGACACTTTAGACTCAGAATTATGAAACTACTCCATTCCCTGTACACAAACTTGCTTTGTGCCTCCAAGATTTTCTTCATTCAAGCGCTTATTTTTGTACACTCACTGGTTCACTCTGTTGCATCATGGACACAAAATAAAAGTGGTTCAGATGTTATTGTTTCTATTGCAAAATATCTTCCTTTCTAATCCTTGAAAGCATATCTGCAATCATGTATATGTCTGATACTGTTTGTACCTTACATATTGTCATTTTAAGAGTACACCCTAGTGTCCTCTTGGTCAGGAAGTCTTTAGAGGACAAATATGCTTATTTATCAATGTAGACATAGTACCTGATATTTGGAAAGTGCTCACTTATTATTTGTTAAACTTTTGAAAGGAATGCATCTTTATTTTATATTTTATTATTTGTTTCTTCAATGAGACTTTTATCCTCAATTTTGTGATCCTTTTTAATTTTCTTTATCACTTGCTCTACCTATCTTCATATTATTTAATAATCTAATTTTCTTTTCATATAATTACATCTAGGAATAATATCTTAGATGATGATTTCATAGAAATAGTAATAAAGATGAATCCTGAAAAATAAACAGGTACTAAAAATTTGGAGAAAGGTTTTATTCAAAAAAAATTGATCATATATATAATATTAGTACAGCATTATGAAATAAATTCTTTAAATATATATGTTAGAACTCAATATTCTTATACTAGATACTTTGAATATTGAAATATTTGAAATATTTAATATTTGAAATACTTAATATTTAAAATATTTAATATTTAAATATCCAATACTACTAGTATTTAAGTACTAATAAATTAGATTATATGTGTATAATTTATTACATTTCAAAATGCTTTTTTTCCCTCAATAGAGAAAACATTTCCTCTTAGCTAATATTTTTTCAACAATAAAAGTATATATTTATAAGGGTAAATTTTAGCTAATATCCATTAGATTCCCTTGGACTACAAGGATATCCAACCAGTCCATCCTAAAGGAAATCAGTCCTGAATATTCATTGAAAGGACTGATGCTGAAGTGAAAGTCCAATACTTGGTCCACCTGATGAGAAGAACTGACTCATTTGAAAAAA